>NC_091262.1:65190000-67690000 GCF_042477335.2 Ovis canadensis | reverse complement strand
TTTCCGTGCTTGTGATGGGTCTGTTAAGATTTTCTATTTCTTCCTGGTTCAGTTTTGGAAAATTGTACTTTTCTAAGAATTTGTCCATTTCTTCCATGTTGTCCATTTTATTGGCATACAACTGCTGATAGTAGTCTCTTATGATCCTTTGTATTTCTGTGTTGTCTGTTGTGATCTCTCCATTTTCATTTCTAATTTTATTGATTTGATTTTTCTCTCTTTGCTTCTTGATGAGTCTGGCTAATGGTTTGTCAATTTTATTTATCCTTTCAAAGAACCAGCTTTTGGCTTTGTTGATTTTTGCTATGGTCTCTTTTGTTTCTTTTGCATTTATTTCTGCCCTAATTTTTAAGATTTCTTTCCTTCTACTAACTCTGGGGTTCTCCAATTCTTCCTTTTCTAGTTGCTTTAGTTGTAGAGTTAGGTTGTTTATTTGACTTTTTTCTTGCTTCTTGAGGTATGCCTGTATTGCTATGAACTTTCCTCTTAGCACTGCTTTTATAGTGTCCCACAGGTTTTGGGTTGTTGTGTTTTCATTTTCATTAGTTTCTATGCATATTTTGATTTCTTTTTTGATTTCTTCTGTGATTTGTTGGTTATTCAGAAGTGTGTTGTTCAACCTCCATATGTTGGAATTTTTAATAGTTTTTCTCCTGTAATTGAGATCTAATCTTAATGCATTATGGTCAGAAAAGATGCTTGGAATGATTTCGATTTTTTTGAATTTATCAAGTTTAGATTTATGGCCCAGGATGTGGTCTATCCTGGAGAAGGTTCCATGAGCACTTGAAAAAAAGGTGAAATTCGTTGTTTTGGGGTGAAATGTCCTATAGATATCAATTAGGTCTAACTGATCTAATGTATCATTTAAAGTTTGCGTTTCTTTGTTAATTTTCTGTTTAGTTGATCTGTCCATAGGTGTGAGTGGGGTATTAAAGTCTCGCACTATTATTGTGTTATTGTTGATTTCCCCTTTCATACTTGTTAGCATTTGTCTTACATATTGTGGTGCTCCTATATTGGGTGCATATATATTTATAATTGTTATATCTTCTTCTTGGATTGTTCCTTTGATCATTATGTAGTGGCCTTCTTTGTCTCTTTTCACAGCCTTTGTTTTAAAGTCTATTTTATCGGATATGAGTATTGCCACTCCTGCTTTCTTTTGGTCTCTATTCGCGTGGTATATCTTTTTCCATCCCTTCACTTTCAGTCTGTATGTGTCCCTTGTTTTGAGGTGGGTCTCTTGTAAGCAGCATATAGAGGGGTCTTGTTTTTGTATCCATTCAGCCAGTCTTTGTCTTTTGGTTGGGGCGTTCAACCCATTTACGTTTAAGGTAATTATTGATAAGTATGATCCCGTTGCCATTTACTTTATTGTTTTGGGTTCGGGTTTATACACCCTTTTCGTGTTTCCTGTCTAGAGGATATCCTTTAGAATTTGTTGGAGAGCTGGTTTGGTGGTGCTGAATTCTCTCAGCTTTTGCTTGTCTGTAAAGCTTTTGATTTCTCCTTCGTATTTGAATGAGATCCTTGCTGGGTACAGTAATCTGGGCTGTAGGTTATTGTCTTTCATCACTTTAAGTATGTCTTGCCAATCTCTCCTGGCCTGAAGAGTTTCTATTGACAGATCAGCTGTTATCCTTATGGGAATCCCCTTGTGTGTTATTTGTTGTTTTTCCCTTGCTGCTTTTAATATTTGTTCTTTGTGTTTGATCTTTGTTAATTTGATTAATATGTGTCTTGGGGTGTTTCGCCTTGGGTTTATCCTATTTGGGACTCTCTGTGTTTCTTGGACTTGGGTGATTATTTCCTTCCCCATTTTAGGGAAGTTTTCAACTATTATCTCCTCAAGGATTTTCTCATGATCTTTCTTTCTGTCTTCTTCTTCTGGGACTCCTATAATTCGAATGTTGGAGTGTTTCATATTGTCCTGGAGGTCTCTGAGATTGTCCTCGTTTCTTTTAATTCGTTTTTCTTGTTTCCTCTCTGATTCATTTATTTCTACCATTCTATCTTCTATTTCACTAATCCTATCTTCTGCCTCCGTTATTCTACTATTTGTTGCCTCCAGAGTGTTTCTGATCTCATTTATTGTGTTATTCATTATATTTTGACTCTTTTTTATTTCTTCTAGGTCCTTGTTAAACCTTTCTTGCATCTTCTCAATCCTTGTCTCTAGGCTATTTATCTGTGATTCCATTTTGATTTCAAGATTTTGGATCATTTTCACTATCAATATTCGGAATTCCTTCTCCGGTAGATTCCCTACTTCTTCCTCTTTTGTTTGGTTTGGTGGGCAACTCTCCTGTTCCTTTACCTGCTGAGTATTCCTCTGTCTCTTCATCTTGGTTATATTGCTGCGTTTGGGGTGGCCTTTTTATATTCTGATAATTTGTGGAGTTCTCTTTATTATGGAGCTTCCTCACTTTGGGTGGGGTTCTATCAGTGGCTTGTCAAGGTTTCCTGGTTAGGGAGGCTTGTGTTGGAGTTTTGGTGGGTGGAGCTGGGTTTCTTCTCTCTGGAGTGCAGTGGAGTGACCAGTAATGGGTTATGAGACATCAAAGGTTTTGGGATAATTTTGAGCTGCCTGTATATTGAGGCTCAGGGGAGTGTTCCTGTGTTGCTGGAGAATTTGCGTGGTATGTCTTGTTTTGGAACTTGTTGGCCCTTGGGTGGAGCTTGGTTTCAGTGTAGGTATGAAGGCATTTGATGAGCTCCTATTGCTTAATGTTCCCTGAATTCAAGAGTTCTCTAATGTTTTCAGGCTTTGGGTTTAAGCTTCCTGCTTCTGGTTTTCAGTTTTATTTTCACAGTAGCCTCTAGACTTCTCCATCTATACAGCACCGATGATAAAACATCTAGGTTAAAGATGAAAAGTTTCTCCACCTTGAGGGACACTCAGAGAGGTTCACTGAGTTACAAGGAGAAGAGAAGATGGAGGGGGTAGTTAGAGGTAACTGGAATGAGATGCGGTGAGATCAAGAGAGGAGAGAGCAAGCTAGCCAGTAGTCTCTTCCTTATGTGCGCTCTATAGTCTGGACTGCTCAGAGGTATTTACAGAGTTATACGGGGAAGAGGAGAGGGAGGAAGTAGACAGAGGTGACCAGGAGGATAAGAGAGAGGAATGAGTAGGAGAGAGACAAATCCTGGCAGTAACCAGTTCCTTAGGTGTTCTCTACCGTCTGGAACACACAGAGATTCACAGAGTTGGATAGAGAAGAGATGGGGGAGAAAAGAGACAGAGGCCACCTGGTGGAGAAAAAGGAGAGGCCAGAGGAGGAGAGAGTGGACAAGCCAGTAATCTCGCTCTCAGGTAAACTTGGGTAGTGAAGTTTGGGTTTTTAAATGTACAAAATTGACAACAAAGATTAAAAATCTGGAGTAGAGGTTGGATTTTCAAAGATACAATATTAAAGAAAAGCAGAAGGAAAAAGGAAGAAAGAAAAAAAAAGAATTATTAAAAAACAAACAAACAAACAAACAAAAAAAACCAAAACACCAACAACCATCCAAAGAGTATATATGGTGTTTGCCTTAAAAAAAAAAAAAAGTCTTTAAAAAAAAAAATAGTAATACTAGGTTATAGAAATAAAAATTAGAGGAGAAATAGAAGACTTAACAATTAAAAAAAAGCTCGGAAAAAAAGAAAAAAAAAAGCAAAAGGCAAAAAAAAAAAAAAGAATGATTTTAAAAATATTAAAAAATTAAAAATATATCTGGCTCTTCTCTGATGTTATGGGCCGTGTGGGCTCACTTCCAAGGTGGTTTCCTCTGTTTAACTTCTTCTGTTTGCTGGTTTTTAGGCTCACTAGTTCAGTCGCGCTGTGGGGAGGGGGGATGCTGCAAACAAATAGCACTGTCGTGTGTACACAGTATCTCTGCCCCGCTTGACCTGTCCTTTCTCGCGGCGCACAAACCGCTCTGGCTCTACGATGCTCAGCCGGGAACCGTCTGGGGCCGGCCCTAGGCTGCGTGCACTTCCCCGGTCCAAGCCGCTCAGGTTCGGCCCTCAGGCAGCCCTCAGAGGCACAAATGCGGCTGGGACTGCGCTTTGTGCCCTTCCCAGGTCCGAGTAGCTCAGGAGTTTGGCGAGCGCGATCGCCGCGGCTTGTCACCTTTTCCGCCGCTGCCGCTCAGCTCTCTGGGTGGACCGCTGGCGCACCCCGTGAGGCAGACTGTGACTGTCCAGCACCCCCAGAAGTCTTAGCAAAGGAGCCTGCTTGCAGTTAGGTAAGTAAAGTCTCTCCGGGTCTGCAATTGCCCCTTTCCAGTCCTTACGGCTCTGGCTGCCTGTCCCCGGCGGGGAATGGTCTGCAGCCGGCTTTTTCCGCTCTGTCCTTTGTTCTGTGCTCAGTCCTGGCGGTGTCTTATGTTCGAGCTTTTTGCGTGGTAGCTATCCCACAGTCTGGTTTGCTAGCCCAGGTTAGATCGTTCTGGTTGCGCGTGGGGCATTCCTGCCCGATTCTTACAAAGCTCTGCAGCCCGCGCCTCCCGCGCGTCCCTGCCCTGCCCCCACTTCCCAATGGCGGATGCAGGCGTCTGTGCTGCTTTTCCGCTGGGGGAGTTACTGGTGGGCTTGTAATCTCTTGGTTTTAATTATTTATCTATTTTTCCTTCCTGTTATGTTGCCCTCTGTGTTTCCAAGGCTCGCCACAGACTCGGCAGGGAGAGTGTTTCCTGGTGTTTGGAAACCTCTCTTCTTAAAATTCCCTTCCCGGGACGGGCTTCCCTTCCCGGGACGGAGCTCCCTCCCCACCTCCTTTGTCTCCTTTTTTGTCTTTTATATTTTTTCCTACCTGTTTTGAAGAGAATGGTCTGCTTTTCTGGTTGCCTGATGTCCTCTGCCAGCCTAC
The DNA here is from genome assembly GCF_042477335.2 of Ovis canadensis. Taxonomy (NCBI): domain Eukaryota; kingdom Metazoa; phylum Chordata; class Mammalia; order Artiodactyla; family Bovidae; genus Ovis; species Ovis canadensis. The sequence continues at coordinate 67,685,144 of NC_091262.1, read as the reverse complement.
AGAAGTTGTTTTGTGGAGTTTGCTCGGCGTTGAAATGTTCTTTTGAGGAATTTGTGAGGGAGAACGTGATCTTCCCGTCCTATTCCTCCGCCATCTTTCCCTCCCTCTCCGGATTGATGCTTTTGAACTGTGGTGTTGGAGAAGACTCCTGCGGGTCCCTTGGACTGCAAGGAGATCCAACCAGTCCATTCTGTAGGAGGTCAAGCCTGGGATTTCTTTGTAAGGAATGATGCTAAAGCTGAAACTCCAGTACTTTGGCCACCTCATGCGAAGAGTTGACTCATTGGAAAAGACTCTGATGCTGGGAGGGACTGGGGGCAGGAGGAGAAGGGGACGACCGAGGATGAGATGGCTGGATGGCATCACTGACTCGATGGACTTGAGTCTGAGTGAACTCCGGTATTTGGTGATGGACAGGGAGGCCTGGTATGCTGCGATTCATGGGGTCGCAAGGAGTCAGACACGACTGAGCGACTGAACTGAACTGAACTGTTCTGAGGTGGAAGCCGGACCCGCCCCAAGGCTGCACTATTGTTTCTTGGCGATCCTCTCTTGTCTCTGCCACCCTTCCCTTGCCTGATTAACAATTGCAGGCATCTACCTACTGAGACTTAGGGTAGGTCATAGAGGCTGGAGTCTGCATCCTACAAACAAGGAATGGTGGAGTGGGGGACACAGAAAGGCTTTCATGCCCAGGAGCCCCACAGGGTCCTACTTGGTTTCACTTACAAAAGATAAAAAGTTATGCTAAATTATATTGTCTTCAGTTGAAAAACCCTATTTTCCCCCTGAGTTTGTCTTCTAGTATCCTTTCCTCCTGCTTCCCTAAACTATATGTTCTCTCTCAAAAGTAAAAGAATTCCTAATATCATTATATTTTATTGATGTTATCAAACTTTTTACAGTCTAGCTAGGCTTACTTAGGTCAGCTTGTGGACAAAGGGGACAGGGCAGGTTGAGAAAACAGTGGTCCTGGACAATGATAGACATAAGGGGTATGATACTTGTTCTTGGCTTAAGCAGTAGTCAGAGTGATGAATGCCTATAAATATGTGTTCTGAGGGCAAGTGAAAAGTGAGGTGATAGAATGTGGTATTAGATTGAAATGGACAGGACAAGTAAGATACAGAGACCCAGAAGTAACAGAAGTTAGTATTAGGGCCATAAGTGGAATGAAAAAAAAAAAAAGCCACTACATGGGTGAAAATAGTTATTTTTATTTTGTTCACTTATGTGTGTATAAGTGTGTTGTGTGGGTTTGAATTTATTTCCTGACTTTATCAAGAAAGGATTCAAATTAATGCCATTGATAAAAATCCAACATGCCTGCTGATAAATCTATCAGTTAACTGGAAATTGAAGGAAACTTACTTCGACTTGATAAAGACATCTACAAAAATCCTCCTGCTAACATAATACATCTTGATGAAAGAAGGAAAGCTTTCCCCCAGTGATTATGATGGAATGCTTTCCCCTATGACTGAAATCAAGGATGTTTGTCACTATTTCTATCCAGCTTTATATTAAAGCTAGTAAATATGTTTTCAGGAACAAGGTCAATTCATAAAAACAATTATATTTTGATATCCTAGCAATAAATACTCACACACTAGAATAAAAAAAAAACTATGCCACTTATAGCATCAAAGTTATTCAATACTTAGAGACAAATCTGACAATGTGTAAGATATATACATTAAAACTATAAAATGTTACTTAGAGAAATTAAAGAAAGCCTAAATAAATGGAGAGAGATATCATTTTCATGGCCAGAAAGATCAATATTGTCAACAAAATTACAGTTAAAATCTGAGCAGATTTATTTTGGTAGAAACTGTCAAGCTGATTTTAAAATTCATACTGTAATGCTCAGTTCAGTTCAGTTCTGTCACTCAGTCGTGTCCGACTCTTTGCGACCCTGTGAATTGCAGCATGCCAGGCCTCCCTGTCCATCACCAGGGAATTCCAAAACGGGGTTTGCCTCTTTATTTGTGTTGAGTCAAAAGACAACTAAGTGAAAGATTATGAGAAGGGAGGCACTGTTACTTGGAACAAGCAAGGAGAAGACCAGAGATCTTTCTCAAGTGGTGTCTCCCTGAACAACAAAGTTGGCGAAGTTTTAAGCTAAAAGCACACATACATTCTGGCTTCCCAGGTAGCACAGTGGTAAAGAATCCGTCTGCAAATGCAGGAAACATGGGTGTGAAACCTGGGTTGGGAAGATGCCCAGGAGTAGGAAATGGCAACCCACTTCGGTATTCTTGCCTAGAAAATTCCATGGACAGAGGAGCCTGGTAGGCTACAGTCCATGGGGTCACAGAGTTGGGCATGACTGAGCACACACAAGCATACGCATTCATGAACAGCTCATATTCAGAGTCTAAGCTTTAGTTTATTGAAATCATAAATTTCAGAAGGGTCAGAAAAGATCCCATCATCCGTCCTTCAGTATCAGTTGTTTGGTGGTCGAGCACTTCAGGCTAACCTTTACCATTGAAACAGAACTGGAAGTCTTTACAACTGATATATTAATATTATCTTTACCATTATAAAGGGCTTTCCTGGTGGCTCAGATGGTAAAGAATCCACTTACAATGCAGGAGATCCAGGTTCGATCCCTGGGTCACGAAGATTCTGGAGAACGAAACAGCAACCCACTCTTCCCTTGTAGCCCAGTTGGTAAAGAATCTGCCTGCAGTGCAGAAGACGCAGGTTTGATCCCTGGCTTGGGAAGATCCCCTGGAGAAGGAAATGTCAACCCACTCCAGTATCCTTGCCTGGAATGGACAGAGGAGCCTGGTGGGCTGCAGTCGATGGGGTCACAAAGAGTCAGGCCTGACTGAGTGACTAATACTTACTTACAAGTATTCTTGCCTCAAGAATCCCATGAACAGAGGAGCCTGGCAGGATATAGTCCATAGGGGTCGCAAAGAGTGAGGCACAACTGAGTGAATAACACTTTCAATATTATTATTTTTGTGTCTGAGTTCTGACAAAATGTGTCCACTGGAGAAGGGAATTGCAAACCACTTCAGCATTCTTGCTTTGAGAGCCATATGAACAGTACAAAAGGCAAAAAGATAAATAGAAAAATGAACCACCACCCCCCTCCCCCCAGGTTGATAGGTATCCAATATGCTACTGGAGAAGAGCAGAGAAATAGCTCCAGAAGGAATGAAGAGGCTGAGATAATGTGGAAAAAACACTCAGTTGTGGGTGTGTCTGGTGGTGAAAGTAAAGTCCAATACTGTAAAGAACAATATTGCATAGAAAACTGGAATGTTAGGTCCATGAATCAAGGTAAATTGGAAGTGGTCAAACAAAAAGTGGCAAGAGTGAACATAGACATTTTAGGAATCAGTGTCCTAAATCAGATATTTAGGAATCAGTGAACTAAAATGGATGGGGACAGGGGAATTTAATTCAGATTGTCATTATATCTACTACTGTGGGCAAGAATCCCTTAGAAGAAATGGTGTAGCCCTCATAGTCAACAAAAGAGTCTGAAATGCAGTACTTGGGTGCAGTCTCAAAAATGACAGAATGATCTCTGTTCATTTCCAGGGCAAGCCATTAATATCACAGTAATCCAAGTCTGTGCCCCAATCACTAATGCTGAAGAACCTGAAGTTGAACAGTTCTGTGAAGACCTACAAGACATTCTAGAACTAACACACACACACACACACACACACACACACACACACACAAGATGTCCTTTTCATCATAGGGGAGTGGAATGCGAAAATAGGAAGGCAGGAGTAACAGGCAAGTTTGGCCTTGGTGTACAGATTGAAGCAGGGCAAAGGCTAAAAGAGTTTTGCCAAGAAAATGCACTGGTCATAGCAAACACCCTCTTCCAACAACGCCAGAGACAACTCTACACATGGACATCACCAGATAGTCAATACTGAAATCAGATTGATTATATTCTTGCAACTAAAGTTGGAGAAGCTCTATACAGTCAGCTAAAGCAAGACTGGGAGCTGAGTATGGCTCAAATCATGAACTCTTTATTGCAAAATTCAGACTTTAATTGAAGAAAGTAGGGAAGGCCACTAGGCCATTCTGGTATGACCTAAATCAAATTCCTTTTGATTATACAGTGGAAGTAACAAATAGATTCAAGGGATTAGATCTGAGAGAGTGCCTGAAGATGGAGGACAGAGGTTTATAATATTGTATAGGAGGCAGTGATCAAGACCATCCCCAAGAAAAAGAAATGCAAAAAGGCAAAATGCTTGTCTGAGGAGGACTTAAATAGCTCAGAAAAAAAAAGAGAAGTGAAAGGCAAAGGTAAAAAGGAAAGCTATACCCATCTGAATGCAGAGTTCCAAAGAATAGCCAGGAGAAATAAGAAAGCCTTCTTAAGTGAACAGTGCAAAGAAATAGAAGAAAACAACAGAATGGGAATGACTAGAGATCTCTTCAAGAAAATTGGAGATACCAAGGGAATATTTCATGGAAAGATGGGCACAAAAAAAGACAGAAATGGTATGGATCTATCAGAAGCAGAAGACATTAAAAAGAGGTGGTGAGAATACACAGAAGAACTATACAAAAAAGGTCTTAATGACCAGGATAACCATGGTGGTATGATCACTCACCTATAGCCAGACATCCTGGAGTGTGAAGTGGGCTTTAGGAAGCATCACTATGAGCAAAGCTGATGGAGGTGATGAAATTCTAGCTGTGCTATTTTACATCCTAAAAAATGATGCTGTTAAGGTGCTACACTCAATAGACAGCAAATTTGAAAACTCAATATTGGCCACAGGACTAGAAAAAGTCAGTTTTCATTCCAGCCCCAAAGAAGGGCAATGCCAAAGAATGTTCAAACTATCACATAATTGCACTCATTTTGCATGCCAGCCAGGCTTCAACAGTACATGAACAAAGAGCTTCCAGATGTACAAGCTGGATTTAGAAAAGGGAGAGGACCAGAGATCGAATTGCCAACATCTGTTGGATCATAGAAAAAGCAAGGGAACTCCAGAAAAACGTCTTCATTGACTATGCTAAAGCCTTTGACTGTGTAGATCACTACAAACTGTGGAAAATGCTTAGAGCTGGGAATACCAGAACACTTTACCTGCCTCCTGAAAAACCTGTATGCAGGAAAAGAAGCAACAGTTAGAACCGGACATGGAACAATGAACTGGTTCGAAATTGGAAAGGAATATGTCAAGGCTGTATATTATTATCACTCTACTTATTTAACTTATATCCAGAGTGAAAGACAGTGAAAATGAAAGTCGCTCAGTCATGTCTGACTCTTTGAGACCCCATGCACTATACAGTCCAAGGAATCCTACAGGCCAGAATACTGAGTGGGTAGCATTTCCCTTCTCCAGGGGATTTCCCAACCCAGGGATTGAACCCAGGTCTCCCCCATTGCAGGCAGATTCTTTACCAGCTGATCCACAAGGTAAGCCCAAGGCTGTATATTATCACCCTGTTTATTTCACTTATATGCAGAGTATATCATGCAAAATTCTGGACTGGATGAAGCTCAAGCTGGAATCAAGATTGCCAGGAGAAATATCAATGACCTCAGATATGCAGATTATACCACCCTAATGGCATTATGAAAAGGCAAAATGATAGAATACTGAAAGAGGAACTCCCCAGGTCAGTAGTTGCCCAATATGCTACTGGAGATCAGTGGAGAAATAACTCCAGGAAGAATGAAGGGATGAAGCCAAAGCAAAAACAATATCCAGTTGTGGATGTGACTGGTGATAGAAGCAAGGTCTGATGCTGTAAAGAGCAATATTGCATAGGAACCTGGAATGTCAAGTCCATGAATCAGAGCAAAATGGAAGTGGTCAAACAAGAGATGGCAAGGATGAACGTCGATATTCTAGGAATTGGTGAACTAAAATGGACTGGAATGGGTGAACTTAACTCAGATGACCATTACATCTACTACTGTGGGCAGGAATCCCTCAGAAGAAATGGAGTAGCCATCATGGTCAACAAAAGAGTCTGAAATGTGGTACTTGGATGCAATCTCAAAAACGACAGAATGATCTCTGTTCATCTCCAAGGCAAACCATTCAATATCACAGGTATCCAAGTCTATGCCCCAAACAGTAATGCTGAAGAAGCTGAAGTTGAGTGGTTCTATGAAGACCTACAAGACCTTTTAGAACTAACACCCAAAAAGGATGTCCTTTTCATTATATGGGACTGGAATGCAAAAGTAGGAAGTCAAGAAACACCTAGAGTAACAGGCAAATTAGGCCTTGGAATGCGGAATGAAGCAGGGCAAAGACTAATAGAGTTTTGCCAAGAAAATGCACTGGTCATAGCAAACACCCTCTTCCAACAACACAAGAGAAGTCTCTACACATGGACATCACCAGATAGTCAACACTGAAATCAGATTGATTATATTCTTTGCAGCCAAAGATGGAGAAGCTCTATACAGTCAACAACAAAAAAGACCAGGAGGTGACTCTGGCTCAGATCATGAACTCCTTATTATCAAATTCAGACTCAAATTCAAGAAAGTAGGGAAAACCACTAGACCATTCAGGTATGACCTAAATCAAATCCCTTATGATTATACAGTGGAAGTGAGAAATAGATTTAAGGGCCTAGATCTGATAGATAGAGTGCCTGATGAACTATGGAATGAGGTTCGTGACATTGTACAGGAGACAGGGATCAAGAACATCCCCATGGAAAAGAAATGCAAAAAGAAAAATGGCTGTCTGGGGAGGCATTACAAGTAGCTGTGAAAGGAAGAGAGGCGAAAAGCAAAGGAGAAAAGGAAAGATATAAGCATCTGAATGCAGAGTTCCAGAGAATAGCAAGATGAGATAAGAAAGACTTCTTCAGTGATCAATGCAAAGAAATAGAGGAAAACAACAGAATGGGGAAGACTAGAGATCTCTTCAAGAAAATAAGAGATACCAGGGAACATTTCATGCAAGGATGGGCTCGATAAAGGACAGAAATGGTATGGATCTAACAGAAGCAGAAGATATTAAGAAGAGGTGGCAAGAATACACAGAAGAATTGTACAAAAAAATCTTCATGACCCAGATATTCATGATGGTGTTATCACTCATCTAGAGCCAGACATCCTGGAATGTGAAGTCAAGTTGGCCTTGCAAAGCATTGCTACGAACACCTCTAGTGGAGGTGATGGAATTCCAGTCGAGCTGTTTCAAATCCTGAAAGATGATGCTGTGAAAGTGCTGCACTCAATATGCCAGCAAGTTTGGAAACCTCAGCAGTGGCCACAGGACTGGAAAAGTTCAGTTTTCATTCCAATCCCAAAGAAAGGCAATGCCAAGGAATCCTCAAACTACCACACAATCGTGCTCATCTCACATGCTAGTAAAGTAATGCTCAACATTCTCCAAGCCAGGCTTCAGCAATACATGAATCATGAACTTCCTGATGTTCAAGCTGGTTTTAGAAAAGGCAGAGGAACCAGAGATCAAATTGCCAACATCTGCTGGATCATGGAAAAAGCAAGAGAGTTCCAGAAAAACATCTATTTCTGCTTTATTGTATATGCCAAAGCCTTTGACTGTGTGGATCACAATAAACTATGGAAAATTCTGAGAGAGATGGGAATACCAGACCACCTGACCTGCCTCTTGAGAAATCTGTATACAGGCCAGGAAGCAACAGTTAGAACTGGACATGGAACAACACACTGGTTCCAAATAGGAAAAGGAGTATGTCAAGGCTGTATATCGTCACCCTGCTTATTTAACTTATATGCAGAGTATATCATGACAAATGCTGGACTGGAAAAAACACAAGCTGGAATCAAGATTGCCGGGAGAAATCTCAATAACCTCAGATATGCAAATGACACCACCCTTATGGCAGAAAGTGAAGAGGAACTAAAGAGCCTCTTAATGAAACTGAAAGTGGAGAGTGAAAAAGTTGGCCTAAAGCTCAGCACTCAGAAAACGAAGATCATGGCATCTGGTCCCATCACTTCATGGGAAATAGATGGGGAAACAGTGGAAACAGTGTCAGACTTTATTTATTATTATTATTATTTTTGGCTCCAAAATCACTGCAGATGGTGACTGCAGCCATGAAATTAAAAGACACTTACTCCTTGGAAGAAAAGTTATGACCAACCTAGATAGTATATTCAAAAGCAGAGACATCACTTTGCCAGCTAAGGTCTGTCTAGTCAAGGCTATGGTTTTTCCAGTGTTCATGTATGGATGTGAGAGTTGGACTGTGAAGAAGGCTGAGCACTGAAGAATTGATGCTTTTGAACTGTGGTGTTGGAGAAGACTTTTGAGAGTCCCTTGGACTGCAAGGAGATCCAATCAGTCCACTCTGAAGGAGATCAGCCCTGGGATTTCCTTGGAAGGAATGATGCTAAAGCTGAAACTTCAGTACTTTGGCCACCTCATGCAAAGAGTTGACTCATTGGAAAAGACTCTGATGCTGGGAGGGATTGGGGGTAGGAGGAGAGGGGGACGACAGAGGATGAAATGGCTGGATGGCATCACTGACTCAATGGACGTGAGTCTGAGTGAACTCCGAGAGATGGTGATGGACAGGGAGGCGTGGCGTGCTGCGATTCATGGGGTCGCAAAGATTCGGACATGACTGAGTGACTGAAATGAACTCAATGGCATTAAGTGAAGAGGAACCAACAGCCTTTTGATGTAGATGAAAGAGGGCAGTGAAAAAGTTGCCTTAAAACTGAACATTCAAAACAATGAAGTTCATGGCATCCTGTCCCAGCCCTTCATGGCAAATAGATGGGGAAACAATGGAAATAGTGACTGATTTTATTTTTTTGGGCTCCAAAATCACTGCCTATGGGGACTACAGAAATGAAATTAAAGGACACTTGCTCCTTTGAAGAAAAGTTATGACACATGTATACAGCATATTAAAAAGCAGAGACATTACTTTTTTTACCGACGAAGTTACATCTAGTCAAAGCTATGGTTTTTCCAGTATTCACATACAGATGTGAGAGTTGGATCATAAAGAAGACTAGTACCAAGGAAAAGACTGAGTACCAAAGAAATAATGCTTTCGAACTGTGGTGTCGGACAGCAAGGAGATCAAGCCAGTCAATCCTAAAAGAAATCTATCCTGATTAATCACGGGAAGGACTGATGCTGAAACTGAAGCTCCAACACTTTGGCCACCTGATGGGAAAAGCCAACTATTGGAAAAGACCCTGATGCTGGAAAAGATTGAGGGCAGGAGGAGTAGGGGGCAACAAAGGATGAGTTGGTTGCATGGCATCCCCTAGTCAATGGACATGAGTTTGAGCAAACTCGGGGAGATAGTGAAGACAGGAAAGCCTGGTGTGCTGCAGTCCATGGGGTTGCAAAGAGTGGGACCCAGCTGAATGACTGGAGAACAACTTTCCTTGTCTGAAAACAGGCAGTGTTTCTGCACTCTTTTGTTCCCTTAGAGTCATTAATTGCTGAGACATGTTCAAGGACAAGCATTGTGACCACCTTTAGATCACAAAATGGCTTAGACCAAAAATGTCTTCTCATATCTAGATGGCTTTGCTTTGTCCTCTTTCTCTGGGGACCTTGAGAAATACATGTCACTCCCAAATTTAAAGATGCTTAATAAAGAAAAGAAGTGAATGGCTAATACAACCTGGATTTCAAGGTTTATTTTAAAGCTACAACATCGAGACTGGGATATTGGCATAAAGTTAAGCAAATCAGTGGAATTTAAGGAGTCTAGAAATAGTCTCATAATTATGAAAAGTTGATAGTTGACAAAAACACAAAGGCAATCAACTAGAGACAGGATCATTGCTTTCAAGAAGTAGCCTGGAATAATTGGATACTTCTGTGCCAAAAACAAGTCTAATCTTAAACTTGCATTATATAAAATATTAACACAAAGTGAATTATAGACCTAAATATAAAATCTAAAACCGTACACTTTTAAGAAAACAAATCAGTTAGGCTAGAGGATTTGGACTATTTTTTTTTCATTCTGCAACTCCATGTGTTTTTTGAAGTACCTGGAAAGAGGGAAAATGTACTCATTTTAGCTAGAAGTGAAGTGAAGTCGCTCAGTCGTGTCCGACTCTTTGTGACCCCATAGACTGCAGCCTACCAGGCTCCTCTGTCCATGGGATTTTCCAGGCAAGAGTACTGGAGTGGGGTGCCATTGCCTTCTCCAGAGGATCTTCCCAACCCAGGCATTGAACCCGGGTCTCCGGCATTGTAGGCAGACGCTTTACTGTCTGAGCCACCAGGGAAGCCATTTTAGCTAGAGAAGGTAATAAAATAAAAAAGAATCTGAAAACACTGGAGGAAAACTTGTTCTAAATTGTAGTCTTTTAAGACCCTCTGTATTTACATTCAAATATAACCTCTAAGGGGGAACATTCATTTTAATAGTGCCTCAAGATAGGACCTTGCAAATAGTTGGCAGTTAATGAACACATTTCTTGGATAAAGTCAAAAATTCTATAGACAATGTCAAAGAAAAATTATGCTGGACAGAGTTAAACAGGAAAGAAAGGTGTTATTCAAGACTGTGGCAAGAGGGTAGAGAGATTTAACCCTACCCTGGGAAACAGAGGCCAGAGGATTTTTAAGCCCTTTGCTGAGCTGATGGAAAAGTATTGGGGGACTTCAGAGGAGGTTGTTCAGTGTATTAGGCCATCTGTGTTTGCTAATGGTACTTATCAAAATAGAATTCTATCTTCCCACGAAGACTGGGAGTTAGGATCCCTGTCTTTCTTGATGATTAAATTGTAAAGGGATGATTCCCAGGTTCTTAAGAAAGACATTCCTGAGTTGTAAAATGGGCAAAAGGCTAGGAGAAAATTTATATCTCAAAGGGACAGATAAATAGTTCATGATGGAAAGCCTTCTAAAGTACTTGCTCTAAGGGAAATCAGGAGTTTATAGTATAAACAGGGTTTAAACTAGGGGCTTCCCTAGTAGCTCAGGTGGTAAAGAATCTGCCTGCAATATAGGAGACCCTGGTTTGATTCCTGGGTTGGGAAGATCCACTGGAGAAGGGAAAGGCAACCCATTCCAGTATTATGCCCAGAGAATGCCATGGACTGTATAGTTCATGGGATCACAAAGAGTCAGACATGACTGAGTGACTTTCACTTACCTTACCTATCATCATGATACAAAGCAATAACTTAACTTACAGGAAGGGTCTGTGATGTCTGTTTATATGAAAATACATGCAATTCTATTTGTTTTAAGGAGAAATACTGTAGCATAATACAGTAAGTTTATTTGAGTCTCATTATTGTGATTTTTGATGATTTGGTTTTGTGATAATGATTCTTTTCTGGGCAGCTAAATTGGATTTTTTAAGTCTTTTTAATATATCATCTAACTTTAATCATTAACACAGTTGGCTTTACTAGAATAGATTTAAAAAGTTATCAAATATTTTGTGCATTTTTAATGTATAAAATTACAAGTTACATGTTAATTTCAAATTGTCACGCCACATTTTGCTAAATTATCATGTTGAAATTATATATTTGAAAAGATTTAAGTTTGCTTATTCTTCTAACATAGGGTAGTAACCACAGTGCAAGTTACTTTTAAGAAAAACATTCAATTTCTGGAAATGTTTGCATTAATTAGGTGATGACTTAAAAAAAGGTGCACTACCTAAAACTTAAGAATTATGTTTTATTTAGCAGAGATACTGAAGACTTAAGCTCTGGAAAGGAGTCTCAGATAGCCCTGAGGGACTATTCTGAAGAGGTGAGGGAGGAACCAGAATATAAAGAAGTTTTGCTAAAAGAACAAATAAGCAAATAAAACAGGTAGTCAGAACATGGAAAGATTACTGTTAAAGAAACACCAGGCATCTCAAGTTCATGAATTTAGTACCTTATGATGCATGAGAGATGCAAGTGTCTAAACTCATTGAAATCATTCCTTTGATTTGCACCTGAACTATCTAGGGCTAGTATCCTCCTTTCTCCAATCTGAATCCCCTTGGATGGTGGGGGCTGTTGCAGTGGCCAATGGCTTGATGGTTGTAACATCTATTGTTTATTGATGTAACAGGTAACATTCTTTGTCCGACATAGGTAAATTTAAGAAGTAAGCTGTGTAGTTAATTAGAGACAATGCTAATACATAATTATACCTTTGTTGTATTATATACAACTGTTGTAACTACAGAGGTTTCAAGGATTTTTAAAAGAAAAATGTAGATAGAGAAAAAGCTGATTTTTATTCAAATACTGTAACAGTGATTTAGAATGAAGCAGAGACACCCAAGGCAGTCACCTGAATAAGAATTATTCCCAAACTCTGTAAAAGGCTAGAGAATTTTACTGAAAAGGTTGGTGATGGGATAAATATTTATCATTTTCTGAGTTCAATTTCTGCAAGAGTTCATGGGTTCAGTTTGGAATTCTCTTCCACAAGGAAAAAGAAGCTGCTCTGGTGAATTTGTTAGGCGAGTATATGCTCCTCGGTTTTCGTCTCGTCACAACAAAGGTTTGGAGTGATGGACATTAAAGCCCCCTTGGTGTGTCACAGCTCTCAGGTCTTGGACAGACCGTGTTTTAGCTCTGAGGTCTCAAACGGACCATGTTATAGGTCTTAGACAAATCAGTGTTACAGCTCAGCGCTATAGCTCTATTTTATTTAGAAGATAGCAGGAAAATCCATCTTCGAGGCGTGAGGGCACATCGATCCAAAGATGTGAAGAGACGAGCACCCCAGCGTGTGTGTGGGGGAGAGAGAGAGAGAGAGAGAGAGAGAGAGAGCGCACTTTGGCTCCTCTTTTTATGTGTTTTTTTCTCCCTCCTGGGCCTACCCTATGCAAATTGGGCTTAGTCAGGAGTGCTGTTCTACCTGAAGTCCTCACTCAGGTCCTTGGACCTTCATTTGACCTTCCGGTTTTATTTTCATGGGCTTTTCTCTTTCTTGTCTTTTAGCCTCCGCCATTTTGGACTCCTTTTCCCTATTCTAACTACCTAACAAATTGAAGGATGAGGACATAATAAAAGTATTACTGCTTTTATATTCACTTTGCTACAAATTCAAGATAGAATTTGTGAGTAGCAGGATCCAGGGACAATTTTAGCCTTGCCACTGCCAATGCTCAGAGATAGCAGAACCCCTCTCTATCCACTATGACCCACCTCTGGCTCAAACTTCCAGTCACTGTGGAAAATATGTTGGTGCAAAAGTCAAACTGAGCAAGCAAGCTGAGTGATATGTTGACATGGCTGCCTTCATGAAGTCTGAATAAGAAGCTGAATTCATCTTTTCTCAGTTGCTTATGAAAATGTTGCAGGAGCCCATAGATTATCTTGGAGGGTTGTCTCAAGTGCTGAGAAAATGAGGGAAGGTTCCAATAGCTTGAGAAAACAGAGAGAAAGGCGACAGTGAGCTCTGAGATATATGCAAGTGATTTACTGTCTCTTTTGAACAACAACAACAAAAAACCTTCATCCCTAGCGTTTCACAAGCCCAGACAAAGTCATTTACTTGAAAATGAAAGGAGACTACTACTGTTACTTGGTTCAGGTTACTGGTGGTGACAACAAGAAAGGATTATGGATCAGTCACAGCAAGCCTACCAAGAAGCTTTTCAAGTCAGAAAAAGAAAATGTAACCAAAAACATCCTATTGTATTGGGTCTGGGCTGTAAATTCTCTATGTTCTATTGTGCAATTCTGAACTTCCTGGAGAAAGCCTGCTCTCTTGCAAAAAGAGCTATTTTCCCCTACAGTTTTATTGAAATATAATTGACATATTACACTCTATGTTAAGGTGTACAACATGAAGTTTTGAAAAATGCGTATGCTACAAAATGAGTACCACAATAAGCTGAGCTAACATTTATCACCTCACATAGTTACACTTTTTCTCCTTGTGATGAGAACTTTTCAGATTTACTCTCTTATAACTTTCAAATATACAATACATTATTACCTATAGTCATCATGTTGTAGGTTAGACAACATGTTAGAAAATAATATATGTTATTTATCTTATAACTGGAGGTTTGTACTGTTTAACCATCTTTACTCAATTACTCTCCCCCCAGCAACCACAAGTCTGACTCTGTTTCTATGAATTTAATTTCACATGTAAGTGAGATATATGTATATGAAGATATATATATATATATATTATTATTATTATTTTTTTCTTTCTCAGTCTGACTTATTTCACTAGCACAATGCCCTCAAGGTCCATCCATATTGTTGCAAATGGTAGAATTTCCCTCTTTTTAATGGCTGAATACTATTCTATCATATATATATGCCTTATTTTCTTTATATATTAATCTGTTGATAGATTGTCAGCTTTTGATGATGCCATTGCTGAACTTCATTCATTTAAGAATCACACAAAGATAGCATGGTAACATGCTAGGCATGCCAAATGAGAGGCTTGAGAGGCAACTTGACATTGTGAACACTGGATGCCCAAGTGCTGAAACAAGAGAAGGAGGGGCAAATTACCCAGCCTCCCAACTCTCATCTATTGCGTTTTGAAATTTACACATTTGTTATCCATGCTGCTGCTGCTGCTAAGTCGCTTCAGTCGTATCTGACTCTGTGCGACCCCATAGACGGCAGCCCACCAGGTTCCTCCGTCCCTGGGATTCTCCAGGCAAGAACACTGGAGTGGGTTGCCATTTCCTTCTCCAGTGCATGAAAGTGAAAAGTGAAAGTGAAGTCGCTCAGTCATGCCCGACTCTAGCGACCCCATGGACTGCAGCCCACCAGGCTCCTCCATCCATGGGATTTTCCAGGCAAGAGTACTGGAGTGGGGTGCCATTGCCTACTGCCCCACAAATAGATTTTTTTGACAAGTGTATATTAATTTTATTTCAATTTCTATTTTTTCCATAAAGTTTTTTGTTTAATATTAGGGGAATAGAGTCAGTTAATATTTAGACATTTACCTTTTCTTTCTTTCTCTTTCTTATTTTTAAATTTTACATTCAGACCTGATTTGCTTTTCCATTTATTCAGCTCTTATTTTAACAAAGTATTTTATCTTGCTTTAATAAGGTTTTGTTGTTTCTTCATATAGGTTTTGAACCTTTATCACATTTTCCTAAGTATTTTTTCATTTGGCTATTATCAATTAGATTTTTAAAATTGAGATATAATTGACATTAAACATTAGTTTCAAGGTGTACAACATAGCAATTTGATATGTGTATATATTGTAAAACATGTATCACAATAAATCTAGCAGACATCCCTCACCATATATAGTTAATTTTTTTTTCTTGTGTTGAGAACTTGTACTCTCTTAGTAATTTTCAAGTACACAATACAGGCATATCTTGGGGTTTTTGTTGGCTCAGTTCCAGACCACCACAACAAAGGGAACATTACAGTATAGTGATGTGAAGAACTTACTCCTTGGAAAAGACCCTGATGCTGGGAAAGATAGAAGGCAGGAGGAGAAGGGGACGACACAGGATGAGGTGACTGGATGGAATCACCAACTCAATGAATGACTGGATGGACATGAGTTTGAGCAAGCTCTGGGAGTTGGTGATGGACAGGGAAGCCTGGCATGCTACAGTCCACAGGGTTGCAGAGTCGGACATGACTGAGCAACTTAACTGACAATATTGTGTCACACAAATTTTTTGGTTTCCCAGAGCATATAAAAGTTATGTTTATACTATACTTAGTAGAGTCTATTAAGTATGCAATAGCATTAAGCCTAAAAAATAATGTATATACCTTAATTAAAACATACTTTATTGCTAAAAATGCTAACCATCATCTGAGAATGAAGGGTTGCAACAAACCTTCATTCTTATAAAAAAATGTAACATCACTAGATGGTCAATACTGAAATAAGATTGATTATTCTTTGCAGTCAAAGATGGAGAAACTCTATACAGCAAAAACAAGACCAGGAGCTGACTGTGGCTCAGATCATGACCTCTTTATTGCAATATTCAGGCTTAAATTGAAGAAGGTAAGGAAAACCACTAGACCATTCAGGTATGACCTAAATCAAATTCCTTATGATTATAAAGTGGAAGGGAGAAATAGATTCAAGGGATCAGATCAGATAGACAGAGTGCCTGAGGAACTATGGATGGAGGTTTGTGACATTGTACAGGAGGCAGGAATAAAGACCATCCCCAAGAAAAAGAACTGCAAAAAGGCAAATGGTTGTCTGAAGAGGCCTTACAATAGTTGAGAAAGGCAAAGGGGAAAAGAAAGATATATCCATTTGAATACAGAACTCCAAAGAATAGCAAGGAGAGATAAGAAAGCCTTCCTCAGAGATCAGTGCAAAGAAATAGAGGAAAACAATAGAATGGGAATGACTAGAGATCTCTTCAAGAAAATTATGGATACCAAGGGAACATTTCATGCAAATTTGGGCACAATAAAGGACAGAAATGGTATGGACCTAACAGAAGCAGAATATATTAAGAAGAGGTGACAAGAATACACAGAACTATACAAACAAGATAATGACCCAGATAATCACGATGGTGTGATCATCCACCTAGAGCCAGACATCCTGGAATGCAAAGTCAAGTGGGCCCTAGGAGGCTGAACTGACTGAACTGAACTGAACTGATTTTCTCCTAAACTCCCCTCCTATCCAGGCTGCCACATAACATTGGGCAGAATTTCCTATGCTGTATAGTATGTCCTTGTTGGTAATCCATTTTGAATATAAATGTTACAAAAAAAAAAAAAAGAAGCCCAAACAACAATAAAACAGAAAAAATGAAATATTTGTCAAGTGCAATAAATTCAAGTGCTGCCTATACAAGGTATGCCTATACCATATTATCAACTATGGTTTCCATACTGTGTGTTATATCCCATGAATTATTTATTTTATAACTGGATTTGTATCTTTTGATGCCCTTCATCCATTTCACTCATCCCCCCAATCCCTGCCTTTGGAAACCACCAACCTGTTCTCTGTATCCACGCATTCATTTTTTTCCTTATTCTCGTTTTTTTATCATCTACATATAAGTGACGTTGTACAGTATGTCTTTCTCTGTCTGATGTAGTTCACTTAGCATAATGTTCTCAAGTTCTGTCCATGTTGTTGCAAGGTTTTCTTGTTTTTTATAGCTAAGTAATATTCCATTGTATATATACATATTTCCATATTTTCTTCATTCATTTATCCACTGATGAAAACTTAGTTTCCTTCCATGTTTTCACTATTATAAATAATGCAGGGAGCCTAGGAGTGCAGATAACTTTTCAAGTTAGTGTTTTGTTTTCTTTGGATAAATATCTGAAAGTGGAATTTCTAGATCATATGTTAGGTATACTTCTAATTTTTTGAGAAATCTCCATGCTGTTTTCCCTAGTAGTTACACCAATTTACATTCCCACTAACAGAGCACATGGGTTCCCTTTCTCTATATCCTCGTGAATACTTGTTATTTCTTACCTTTTTGATAATAAGCATTTTAACATTTTATCAGGTGAGGTGATAACTTAATTTTTTTAATTTTAATTTTTTTAAAATTTTATTTATTGATTGATTTATTTTAATTGAAGGCTAATTACTTTACAATATTGTGGTGGGTTTTGCCATGCATTCACTTTTCCCTAATAATTATAATGTCAAGGACAATTTCATGGATCTATTGGCCATCTGTATGCCTTCTTTGGAAAAATGTCTATTCAGATCCATTATAAAATGTTGGGAGGAAATGTCTGACATGCCTTTGAAGATTTGATCTATGAAAATTCATACCTTGCATTACATTTTAATTGGTAGACAAGATATAAATAAATATCAGAGAGTTTTAATAAATTAAAGGACAGCTTTTACTACAGATTAATATTGGACTTTAAAGCTTTTGACTGTGTGGATCACAATAAACTATGGAAAATTCTGAAAGAGATGGGAATACCAGACCACCTAACCTGCCTCTTGAGAAATCTGTATGCAGGTCAGGAAGCAACAGTTAGAACTGGACATGGAACAACAAACTGGTTCCAAATAGGAAAAGGAGTACGTCAAGGCTGTATATTGTCACCCTGCTTATTTAACTTCTATGCAGAGTACATGATGAGAAACGCTGGACTGGAAGAAACACAAGCTGGAATCAAGATTGCTGGGAGAAATATCAACAACCTCAGATATGCAGATGACACCACCCTTATGGCAGAAAGTGAAGAGGAACTAAAAAGCCTCTTGATGAAACTGAAAGAGGAGAGCAAAAAAGTTGGCCTAAAGCTCAACATTCAGAAAACGAAGGTCATGGCATCCGGTCCCATTACTTCATGGGAAATAGATGGGGAAACAGTGGAAACAGTGTCAGACTTTATATTTTGGGGATCCAGAATCACTGCAGATGGTGACTGCAGCCATGAAATTAAAAGACGCTTACTCCTTGGAAGAAAAGTTATGAACAACATAGATAGTATATTCAAAAGCAGAGACATTACTTTGCCGGCTAAGGTCCGTCTAGTCAAGGCTATGGTTTTTCCAGTGTTCATGTATGGATGTGAGAGTTGGACTGTGAAGAAGGCTGAGCGCTGAAGAATTGATGCTTTTGAACTGTGGTGTTGGAGAAGACTTTTGAGAGTCCCTTGGACTGCAAGGAGATCCAACCAGTCCATTCTGAAGGAGATCAACCCTGGGATTTCTTTGGAAGGAATGATGCTAAAGCTGAAACTTCAGTACTTTGGCCACCTCATGCAAAGAGTTGACTCATTGGAAAAGACTCAGATGCTGGGAGGGATTGGGGCAGTAGGAGAAGAGGATGACCGAGGATGAGATGGCTGGATGGCATCACCGACTTGATGGACGTGAGTCTGAGTGAACTCCTGGAGTTGGTGATGGACAGCGAGGCCTGGCGTGTTGCGATTCATGGGGTCGCAAAGAGTCGGACACAACTGAGCAACTGAACGGAACTGAACTTATAGTAGAAATAATTTTATGATAAATATATGTTTATATTTGTGAGAGATTTAATATGCTAATGAAATATGGCCAGGCTATAAATAAAACATAGAACTTTGATACACATCCTCCTAGGCAACAAGGAAAGGAAGCCAAATGAAACCTTCTATAGCAATCAGCCCCAAAAGACAAACCTTGATCAATAACTGCCACTTCTCTGATTTTAGCCCTGCTTCTAACTTCAGATCGACCCGAGAAAACCAAACACAATTTACAAACTAATCACATATGGTGCCCTTCTAAGCTGACCTGTCTCCAGATTCTTCATGCTGACAACTTCCCATCAGGGTATAGCAGAAGGCTTCTCTTTTTTCCACTTTAAAATTTTTATCCTTCCTTGACTGCCTTGAATTCTCTTCCAATGCAAGTGATGTTGGTAGACTAATTCTGAATAAAAGGCTTTTGCTTGTTCACATATAGGTGGTTTTCATTTATTTACACATCTGGAAATGTATGGAATATTGAAAGTTATAAAGTTTAAACTGTATCATCTGAGATTTTAAAATAACAATTTCATGGTATAAATGATTTCAACTTAAATAATCTCATGATGGTAAAAATTTGGTGACTCTCAACCAGAAATTGAGAAGCAGTCAATTCTAATTTATATACTAGCTTTTGAACAATAGATTGATTTTGAAATATGGATTTTCACATTCACAGTTTTGAAAGTAACTGAGATCATCTGAAAGTTATTTTAATATATAATTTATAGTGGTCCTTGGAGTCATTAACCCGGGATCATACCTGGTGATTTAAAGTTTTATCCAGAAAAGAATTTTGACTTTCAGTTAGTTGGTAAGGAATATCCAATATTTAGATAAGAAATTCAATTATCTCTTCATAGAAGCCAAGATGATTAGAGTTCAGAGAGCCAGAGGCACTATGCTGTTTCATTTTAATGTATAGCTGAACTAATTCTGTTTTTAAGTATGTATTTTATTTCAAGAAATTGGATCTGCCTTGAGAGCCATAAACTCATACAACTTCATTCATATTTATTGTTTTAAAAGTAATTATTGTGCTAACTAATACATTAAATTTGTTCTGTTAAATAACAGAGGCCCTTAACTTTGTAAAAATCTCCCTGGAGTTTTCTCCTGTACCATTATTATGTGTCAAATTACTGATTATTATTATTATTTACCAATTACTGATAAAATAGCCAGAAATGTAAGAACTTTTCTTGGGGTTTTTAAAGAAGAAAGAAAAATGAAAAAACACCTGGTAATGTGTATTTAGTCAGGAAATCTGAGGATTCATTAGTGGTTTTCAACTTTTTCAAGACTTCGTAACAGTAATAAACACAAACATATATAGTGCTTGTTATATATTAATTATTATTCTAAGCATACTATGTATATGAACTCATTAATCCTTATACCAATTCTAGGAGGTTTGTGTAATAATTCCTTAACACTTCCTTTAAATTTATAATTTTATGACATAAATTAGTAGCTTTTATATTTTGGATTTGAATATAATTTAAAATTAAAGAACGAGAAAGAGTCATAAAGTATTTTTACCAAAGTTAGAAGAAGCTACCTACCACCATCAGCACAACTACTACTGTCATCAACTTTTCATTGAAAAAAGATAGTTTAACGTCAAAACAGAGAGCCTAAACTCAGAGTAAAGAGAAATCTTACTAAAAAAATTGCTTTATGAAATACTCATTTATTCCTTATTTTTGTCAGATGTTTACATGGGTCAGTAAAAGCTCAACATTCAGAAAACTAAGATCATGGCATCTGGTCCCATCACTTCATGGCAAATAGATGGGGAAACAGTGGAAACAGTGGCTGACCTTATTTTTCTGGGCTCCAAAATCACTGCAGATGGTGATCACAGCCATGAAATTAAAAGATGCTTACTTCTTGGAAGGAAAGTTATGACCAATCTAGATAGCATATTAAAAAGCAGATATTACTTTGCCGACAAAGGTCTGTCTAGTCAAGGCTATGGTTTTTCCAATGGTCATGTATGGATATGAGAGTTGGACTGTGAAGAAGGCTGAGCACCAAAGAATTGATGCTTTTGAACTGTGGTGTTGGAGAAGACTCTTGAGAGTCCCTTGGACTGCAAGGAGATCCAACCAGTCCATCCTAAAGGAGATCAGTCCTGGGTGTTCATTGGAAGGACTGATGTTGAAGCTGAAACTCCAATCCTTTGGGTACCTGATGCGAAGAGTACTCATTGGAAAAGACCCTGATCCTGGGAAAGATTGAGGGCGGGAGGAAAAGGGGATGACAGAGGATGATATGGTTGGATGATATCACCGACTCAATGAACATGGGTTTGGGTGAACTCCGGAAGTTGGTGATGGACAGGAAGGCCTGGCGTGCTGCGGTTCATGGGGTAGCAAAGAGTTGGACACAACTGAGCAACTGAACAACTGAACTGAAGACCAATCTGTGGTTTTACTTGCAGATGAAATTAGAAATTTTAATAGGTTCAAAAACAATTCTTTGTGAATGACATTAACAACAGTCACATCTCCCAAGTGGATAAATTATAAATTAATTAGCTCATTGAATTCTTTTTAACTTTCTTTTTCAGTCTAATGACTGAACACAGTGTGCACAGTAATAGAAACAGAAGCCACACAAATAATTGAATGCTCACGCATGCTCATTTGTCTGTAAAATTGTGGCATAAAAGTGTTTTGCATACTGAGCAGTTTATTTTCCTCATGCCTGCCATTATGTTAGATGGTTTCTTAGATCTGTGAGTTAGCACTTGACACTTGAGTCGGACACTTCTCCAGTGTCCTCTGCTTTGACTTTAATGTCACTGTATCCTTGGGAATAGTAAGCATCACATTTGAAGCTCCAGGGATTTGGTAACTGTAGAGTCTTCAAAGCATAACTCAGTGTGTGTATATGTGTGTGTGTGTGTGTGTGTGTGTTTCCCCAAGGATATAGCTTTCAAGTTACAGCAACAGTTACTCAAAACTATCTGAAACAATATTGTGAGTGTGACAATGGAAATACCAATTAGGACAAGTTGATTTGTTTGGTGATCCATACCTAGAATTCATAGAGAAAAGCATCCTAGTAAAAATAGTTTTATACTACATAGTAATGTGTTTGCTCTTACACATTTCATTTTATTAGAAAAAGTAGTTTAAAATAATTTGTAATGAAACATACTGTAGTGGGTTGAGTTGTGTCCTCCCCTACCCCAACAAAAAAAGATAAGCCCTAACTTTAATGTCCAGTACCTGTGATTGTGAATTTTTTGTAAAAAGGGTCCTCACAGGTGTAATTGAGTTAAGGGTCCCAAGATGAGAGCATCCTGAATGATCCAGGTGGAACCTAAATACAATGGAACACATCTTTATTAGAGACACAGGGGATAAAGCCATGTGAAAATGATGGCAGAGATTGGAATGATGTGTCTGCAAACCAAGAAATGCCAAGGATTCCTGTAGCAACCAGAGGCTTGGAGACAATCTCTTGGACAAGTTTTCCCCTAGAATATCAATAGTCAGTCAATCTTGCTGGCACTTTTTGGACTTCTGGCCTCTAGAACTGGGAGAGGACATTTTAATTTTATTCTTTAAAGCCATCAAGTTTTGGTAATAAGTTGCAGCAGCTCTAATAAACCAACATGTATACTTATGCATAGACTAAAATGTCAGAAAATTGAAAAACTAAAATAGGAAAGTGGTTACAGCATTTTGACTCAACAAGAGCTAAATAGAGGATTAATTCTAAATTATGGGTCTTCTGAACTTTTATCTCATATCTATATTAACAAACTAAAATAAAACTAATTGAATTTGCAACAACTCAATTTCATGTTACATTCCAAAATCATTAAATATAGAATACTATAAAGGAATACAGTGAAATAAAAATTTATAATTAGGAACTGATTAAAAATGAAAATTAATTTGGAATCCAACCATTTAATATATTTAGGGGAAATGCTTCCTGAAACATAAATACATAGGGAGAAAATCACTTGCGAAACCCTTAAATGCTTAAGTGGAATATTAAGGGTATTAACCAAATGGTATTAATTGCTGTGACATTAAATAACTAATATCAGAACAACAGTCTTTATGTAAAAAGTCTTTCTAGTTTTTAGTCAATTATTATTTGTATAATTAGTAAACAGTTTCATCATCTATGCTATAGATATTTAAAATCAAGCCAAAAAGAATTCAATCATATTTTGGGGAGATGTTTTTATGCCTTTTAAGTTAGGCCAACTCATAGAAAAGTGTTCCAAATTTATCTATTTAAATTTACCAAATACCTCTTTAAGAGAACAAATAGCTGACATAATTTAGGTCATAATCCTCTTAAAACATATTTTAGAATTTTAGCACAAAGTGTTAAAAAAAAAAACCTCTATCTAAATTATGTAGAATCTGGATGGTTACTGTCCTTGCCAAGGATTATCAAAATAAATGTATGTATATAAATGTGAGAATTTTAAATTATTCATAAACTTCACAGAAGAGAGAGTTCTGACTAAATAAATAAAATATGGCATTAAGCCAATGGAATGAAGAAAATTGAAATCTTTGGATAAATGTGTAATTAGTTACTGTTGACTAATTCAACCCTTTTATTTCTATTCTAAGCTTTTCTTATTTAATACTAGAATATATAACAAATGAATATATTTTGAAAGACATTATGTCAAAGAAAAGTTATCTCCTGATGAGATTTTTAATTAGAGAAAAGTTCAGTAGAAGTTTAATGTGAAAAAAAAAGTTACTGTAAATATGTTTGGTAATCCTATAATTTGTTCTGATGTGCTATTGAGTAGCATAAGTTTGTAAGATGATATGAAAATAAATTTAAATAACTGATGTTTTCTTTCTTTATCACCTTTCTTCTTTTTGTGGGAGGTGAAAGTAGGTATTTAAAAAGGGTATATTGAAGAGATATGTTTTAAAGGTTTATCAGTTTTATTTTTCTTAAAACATTTTATTTTATAATGGGATACAGCTGATTAACAATGTTGTGATAGTTTCAGACGAACACTGAAGAGACTCGGCAATACATATATTGATACATATATCTATTTTCTCCCAAACTCCTCTCCCATCCAGGCTGCCTTATAACATTCAGCAGAGTCCCATGTGCTATACAGCAGATCTTTGTTCATTATAATGGTTCATCAGTTTTAGATTTGACTCCTTGTTCTACATGCTACAATACTGAATAAACTAATCAGTGCATGCAATATGCATGCATGCTCAGTTGCTTCCAACTCTTCGCGACCGCATGGACTGCAGTCAGCCGGTCTCCTCTGTCTATGTAATTTTCCAGG
Organism: Ovis canadensis; assembly: GCF_042477335.2. Classification (NCBI taxonomy): domain Eukaryota; kingdom Metazoa; phylum Chordata; class Mammalia; order Artiodactyla; family Bovidae; genus Ovis; species Ovis canadensis. The sequence goes on along the minus strand of NC_091262.1, from coordinate 67,660,932 downwards.
CAGGAATACTGGAGTGGATTGCCATTTCCTACTCCAGGGTAATCACATGTAAATAAAGCAGATTAGGTGCTCAATAAATGCTATATTATTATTTATTTTTTAAAATTTATTTTACTGAAGTATAGTTGATTTACACTGTTTTATTAGTTTCTGCTATGCAGCAAAGTAATTCAGCTATTTATACATATATATGTATATATATGTCTTCCCTGATGGCTCAGATGGTAAAGTGTCTGCCTGCAATGCGGGGGACCCAGGTTTGATTCCTGGGTTGGGAAGATCCCCTGGAGAAGTATATATACATACATACATACACACACACATGTATATATATATATATATATATATATATATATATATATATACACACACATACATATACTTTCTTTCATATTCTTTTTCATTATGGCTTCATATAGGATATTAAATATAGTTCCTTGTATCCACAGTAGGTGTTTATACATTCTCTATATAATAGCTTACATCTGCTAATCCCAAACTACAATCCATTCCTCTCCTGCTTCTCCTCCCCTTTGGCAACTACAGGTCTGTTGTTTACGCCTCTCAGTCTGTTTCTGTTTCATGGATATACCCACTTGTGTCATAATTTTGATTCCACATATAAGTGATAGCATACGGTATTTGTCCTTCCCCTTGTGACTACTTCATTTAGGGTGATAATCTCTAAGTCCATCCATGTCACTGCAAATGGCATTATTTTATTTCTTTTTATGGCTGAGTAATATTTTATTGTATATATGTGCCACGGCTTCTTTATCCAGCCACCTGTCGGTGGACATTTAGGTTGCTTCCATGTCTTGGCTATTGGGAATAGTACTGCCATGAGCATAGGGGAGCATGTATCTTTTTGAATCATAGCTTTGTCAGTTAAACACCCAGTAGTGTTGGATTTCAGGATCATGCGGAACTCTAATTTTAGTCTTTTGAGGGACCTCCATACTGTTCTCCATAGTGGCTTCCCAATGTACATTCCCACCAACAGTGTAGATTTTTCTCTATACTGTCTCCATCATTTATTACTTGTAGTGTTTTTAATGATGGTCATTTTGACTGGTGTGAGGTGGTACCTCACTATACTTTTGATTTGAATAAATGCTATTTCATTTCTTCTTTACTCATCTTTCCTAGATATTCTAAATTTTGCAGGAGTAGTACCAATTCTCTTCTTTTAAAATCTGAAACAAAAATTGAAGATATTAGTGGATTTTAATGAACTTATTGATTATTAAAAATGTATGTCTTTTTATCCTTAATTATTACATAGAACATTAGCATGGGTTAGATAGAGTTCATGAGTGTTCTTAAATAGTAGGAAAAATAGCTGACTGTTTCTGATATTTTCCTGAATGAAGTCAATATCAGGTGGACATATCTGTTAATATCTTTGCCTTAACATTCCTGCCCTCTTCAACTCCATTAACCTTCACCTTCATGAAATTTCAGAAACCCAGTCCCATGAACACACACTGGATTTTGTTATCTTTCAGAACTTCTACTTTTCAAAGATTTTTGGAAACATGGTGTTTCCTTTGCCTTTCACTACTATTCCCCACCCCCTGCTTAATTGAATCTTTGATCTCATGAAGACTCCTAAGCCTTTAATTAACTGGTTATTTAGTTATAATTATTTTTACTGATTTACTAGGACTTTCCTAGTTTCACTTTCACCTCATTAACTGGTTATTTAGTTATAATTATTTTTACTGATTTACTAGGACTTTCCTAGTTTCACTTTCACAGCATATCATATGCTCAATATGAGCCAACACTGTTTTTATTGAAATCAATAGAAAAACAGTTAAGTTTGATTAAGGCAAAAAAATTAATACCTACCAGAAAGGCAAGGTTTAGTTGGTGCTCATGGAACCAGATAAATGGTTCTAAAACAATTAGCTAACCAGGTGGGAAAACAAACCAAAATATTTAATTTATATTTTATTTTTACATGAAAAAGCAAATTTGTGACTCTAAAAACAATTATAGAAACATTAAAAAAAATCTGGGTAGAGAAGAATTTTTAAAAGGACAGAAGTAGAAATATTTAATATATTTCACAACCTTAAAATTTTATTTGTATAAATCTGTACTACAATAAATACTATGAATTGTTTAAAGCAAACTGTAGATTAAACTTCGTAATGCATACAAGTGATAAAATGTTGATAACCAGAGTATGAAAATAATTTCTACAAATCAATGAAACAAAAAGAATGGAAAATGGGCTAAAGAATCAATCAGGGTTCAGTATAGGAATCACATGGTATATTCAAAGAGGCTTAGAAAAGAGTTTAAAACAAGGATTATTTACAAGGTAAGGGCATGATTTAGGAAACCAACTAGGAAGAGACTAATTCTATAGGGCCAGCAGAAGAAGAAGGGGGAGAAAAAAAAAAGGAAGCAGGGGAAAGAGAAGTTATCAGAATATACCCAGAGTAAGAGCTGTAGCCCTTGGCAAAGGAACACAACCAATCCCCAGCAACCTGCAGGGAGAATGCCAACAGGACAGACACCCAGTATCACTCCTTTCCAATCTCTGGACTTTCTGCTAATGGTTCTCAAGGGCAAAGCCAACTGGAAGCCAGAGGGCATGGAAGCCAGCAGCTAACTTGCACAATTAAATCTACAGTTAAGGGTGTCAAATCTAAGTTTCTAAAGGTGTAAATTTTTGCCCAGATGGTGATAAGAAAGATTCTGTTACAAATAGGTTTTAAGTCTAAGGGATCTGGGTATATTTTGTTAATAGGGTACCAATTAAAATTAAATAAAATATCATGACTGAGGATATTATAGAACTCCAGTATTGCCTATAGTCAGGTCCTTCAGTCTGACAAGCTATTATACTATAGGCCCTTTGCCTCAGTAATTAGTTTGCTTGGTAATGAACAAGCCAGCAAGATCCTTTGAGTATTAAGGCTTATATTAGCCAAAGCAAATGAAATGGGGAGTGAGAGAAAGAAGAGAGAACTTATCATAAACTAGTTAGGTTGACAAGTGAAAGGCTATAGAGCGGTGAAAAAGGATTTTTTTTTTTTCTCATTCATCGAGGACACATTTAAGATGTAATACGGAATGTGCAACCCATATGTAAGCTTTGTGAATTTGGTTCATGAAACAGAAATTGGCTCTTGTGAAAAACACTGCGTTGTGTATTCTGTGTTTATAAACCACGTCTAGTCTTGCTGCAAATAATGGTGTCAACTGTAGATCAGTTAGTAAAACTCTTGGGTGCACTGCTGATATTATTACCATATTACACCATGAGGTACCATCTAAGTTCCCTACTCTTCAAAATGGGATCTGTCGTGTCCATCACACATAGCATTTTGATACCTGAGAATCTTTCTAAATTTATGGGACTTTGAATAGACCACTCGGAACCCCTGTGAAGAGGACTAAGCTTTGTGTGGAAGCTTCTAGTTTTAGTAGGGAATGATGATAAAATAGTAGTAATTGCCATTGTTTAAAAAAAGCTGCCCTATAGTGGAGGTAGCAATACAGCTTCTTAGTTATCTGATTGATACACATACTAGAGAACAGGGCACTTAAAACACTGTGGAAGACACTATCATTTTAGCACAAAATCCTTCCATAAGATATTTTTAAAATTTATTTATTTTAATTGGATTACTTTACAATACTTTCAGTTCAGTTCAGTTCAGTCCAGTCCCTCAGTCATGTCCGATGCTTTGTGACCCCATGAATCGCAGCACGCCAGGCCTCCCTGTCCATCACCAACTCCCGGGGTTCATTCAAACTCACGTCCATCGAGTCAGTGATGCCATCCAGCCATCTCATCCTCTGTCGTCCCCTTCTCCTCCTGCCCCCAATCCCTCCCAGCATCAGAGTCTTTTCCAATGAGTCAACTCTTCGCATGAGGTGGCCAAAGTACTGGAGTTTCAGCTTTAGCATCATTCCTTCCAAAGAAATCCCAGGGCTGATCTCCTTCAGAATGGACTGGTTGGATCTCCTTGCAGTCCAAGGGACTCTCAAGAGTCTTCTCCAACACCACAGTTTAAAAGCATCAATTCTTCAGCGCTCAGCTTTCTTCACAGTCCAACTCTCACATCCATACATGACCATGCTGTACAATTTAAAATTACTTGTAAATTGTAATTACAAATTGTAATTAAATTACAATTTACTTTACAATTACTTTACAATTACAATTGCAATTACTTTACAATATTGTGATGGTTTTTGCCATACATTGACACGAATCAGCCACGGGTGTACATGTGTGCCCCTGTACTCAGCGCCCCTCCCACCTCCCTCCCCATCCCATCCCTCTGGGTTGTCCCAGTGCACTAGCTTTGAGTGCCCTGCTTCATGTTTTGAACTTGGACTGGTCATCTATTTCACATATGGTAATATACATGTTTCAATGCTATTTTCTCAAATCATCCCACCATCGCCTTCTCCCACATGTCCATTAAATCAGTGATGCCATCTAAGCATTTCATCCTTTGTCATCCCCTTCTCCTCTTGCCCTCAATCTTTGCCAGCATCAGAGTCTTTTCCAATGAGTTGACTCTTTGCATAAGGTGGCCAAAGTATTGGAGCTTCAGCATCAGTTCTTCCAGTGCATATTCAGTGTTGATTTCCTTTTTGACTGGTTTGATCTCCTTGCTGTCCGAGGGACTCTCAAGAGTCTTCTCTAGCAACACAGTTCAAAATCATCTATTCTTCTGCGTGCAGCCTTTTTTATGGTTCAACTGTCACATCCATACACTGCTACTAGAAAAAACCATAGCTTTGACTCTATGGACCTTTGTCGGCAAAGTGATGTCTCTGGTTTTTAATTACTGTTGAATTCCTTCTAAATGCTGGGCATTATGTAGGTCCTTTATGCATCTGTCAAAATAATATGTGTAAAAGTCTCAGAACGGTGTTGGAAATATTAGTAAATGTGCTACTAATACTTAAAATCTTCCAAAAAACTATACAGAGGAAGTGAATTTATTTGGCGCTGAAATATGTTAAACTATTCACTATAGTTAGCAAAGTGAAAGTGTTAATTGTACAGTCATGTCTCTTTGTGACCCCACAGGCTGTAGTCTGCTAGGCTCTTCTGTCCATTAGATTTTCCATGCAAGAATACTGGAGTGGGTAGCCATTTACTTCTTCCATTCTCCAGGGGATCTTCCTGACCCAAGAATTGAACGCAGTCTCCTGCATTACACTTGGATTCTTTACCATCTGATTTCTTTACACACCCTCTTCCAACAACAAAGAGAGGACTCTACACATGGACATCACCAGATGGTCAACACCGAAATCAGATTGATTATATTCTTTGCAGCCAAAGATGGAGAAGCTCTATACAGTCAACAAAAACAAGACCAGGAGCTGACTGTGGCTCAGATCATGAACTCCTTATTATCAAATTCAGACTCAAATTCAAGAAAGTAAGGAAAACCGCTAGACCATTCAGGTATGACCTAAATCAAATCCCTTATGATTATACAGTGGAAGTGAGAAATAGATTTAAGGGCCTAGATCTGATAGACAGAGTGCCTGATGAACTATGGAATGAGGTTCGTGACATTGTACAGGAGACAGGGATCAAGACCATCCCCATGGAAAAGAAATGCAAAAAAGCAAAATGGCTGTCTGGGGAGGCCTTACAAATAGCTGTGAAAAGAAGAGAGGTGAAAAACAAAGGAGAAAAGGAAAGATATAAGCATCTGAATGCAGAGTTCCAAAGAATAGCAAGAAGAGATAAGAAAGCCTTTTTCAGTGATCAATGAAAAGAAATAGAGGAAAAGAACAGAATAGGAAAGACAAGAGATCTCTTCAAGAAAATTAGAGACACCAAGGGAACATTTCATGCAAGGATGGGCTCGATAAAGGACAGAAATGGTATGGACTGAACAGAAGCAGAAGGTATTAAGAAGAGGTGGCAAGAATACATGGAAGAACTGTACAAAAAACATCTTCATGACCCAGATAATCATGATGATGTGATCACTAATCTAGAGCCAGACATCTTGGAATGTGAAGTCAAGTGAACCTTAGAAAGCATCACTATGAACAAAGCTAGTGGAGGTGATGGCATTCCAGTTGAGCTGTTTCAAATCCTGAAAGATGATGCTGTGAAAGTGCTGCACTCAATATGCCAGCAAATTTGTAAAACTCAGCAGTGGCCACAGGACTGGAAAAAGTCAGTTTTCATTCCAATCCCAAAGAAAGGCAATGCAAAAGAATGCTCAAACTACCGCAAAATTGTCCTCATCTCACATGCTAGTAAAGTAATGCTCAAAATTCTCCAAGCCAGGCTTCAGCAATACGTGAACCATGAACTCCCTGATGTTCAAGCTGGTTTTAGAAAAGGCAGAGGAACCAGAGATCAAGTTGTCAACATCTGCTGGATCATGGAAAAAGCAAGAGAGTTCCAGAAAAACATCTATGTCTGCTTTACTGACTATGCTAAAACCTTTGACTGTGTGGATCACAATAAACTGTGGAAAATTCTGAAAGAGATGGGAATACCAGACCACCTAACCTGCCTCTTGAGAAATCTGTATGCAGGTCAGGAAGCAACAGTTAGAACTGGATGTGGAACAACAGACTGGTTCCAAATAGGAAAAGGAGTATGTCAAGGCTGTATATTGTCACCCTGCTTATTTAACTTCTATGCAGAGTACATGATGAGAAACGCTGGACTGGAAGAAACACAAGCTGGAATCAAGATTGCCGGGAGAAATATCAATCACCTCAGATATGCAGATGACACCACCCTTATGGCAGAAAGTGAAGAGGAACTAAAAAGCCTCTTGGTGAAAGTGAAAGAGGAGAGCGAAAAAGTTGGCTTAAAGCTCAACATTCAGAAAACAAAGAATATGGCATCTGGTCCCATCACTTCATCGGAAATAGTTGGGGAAACATTGGAAACAGTGTCAGACTTTATTTTGGGGGGCCTGAAAATCACTGTAGATGGTGACTGCAGCCATGAAATTAAAAGACACTTACTCCTTGGAAGAAAAGTTATGAGCAACCTAGATAGTATATTCAAAAGCAGAGACATTACTTTGCCAACTAAGGTCCATCTAGTCAAGGCTATGGTTTTTCCTGTGGTCATGTATGGATGTGAGAGTTGGACTGTGAAGAAGGCTGAGCGCTGAAGAATTGATGCTTTTGAACTGTGGTGTTGGAGAAGACTCTTGAGAGTCCCTTGGACTGCAAGGAGATCCAACCAGTCCATTCTGAAGATCAGCCCTGGGATTTCTTTGGAAGGAATGATGCTAAAGCTGAAGTTCCAGTACTTTGGCCACCTCATGCGAAGAGTTGACTCATTGGAAAAGACTCTGATGCTGGGAGGGATTGGGGGCAGGAGGAGAAGGGGACGGCAGAGGATGAGATGGCTGGATGGCATCACGGACTCGATGGATGTGAGTCTGAGTGAACTCCGGGAGATGGTGATGGACAGGGAGGCCTGGCGTGTTGCGATTCATGGGGTCGCAAAGAGTCGGACACGACTGAGCGACTGAACTAACTAAGGAACTAACTAGCTAGTCAATATTAGTACTTTCTGAGCACGTCATATGTGACAGACACTGATTCTAGCTTTAATACTCTCTATTTCACATCTTACCCAGGCAACCATCATGGGGCTGTGTAATAATTTCAAACATTAGTGAATGACTACAGTAACAGTGCTCTATTTGATTGAGTACAATGACATGTTACTAAGAAGAGTTAATAATGTAAATGCTTTTCCAAGGAGAAACCTAAGGATATAAGCTTATTGTAGAAACCTTATCCTGTGGCCAGTATCCTAATAATGGGTCATATCATATTATGTTATTACTAATTTCTCACAAAGACCAGGATTGTAAAGGAGTATGAAATTAGAATGTATTTCTTATTTAATTAAATAGATAATTTCTTGACTTTTAGTTGGAGGAAGGGGAAGAAAGATAACTTTTGGAAATTTGAACCTATCCTTTAAAGCCAAATTTCTACATAACTGAAAGTTACAGTTGAGAATTTGTCCTGAAGAAAAGTTGAACACTTGATCATGCAGGCACCAAGCCCATGATGTCTCACAATGCAAGGGTTTAGGCCAGGCTTCTCAAAACAATAATGAAGTGTGTTTAGCAGCTCTTTTGTTTCATTTTGGGGTTGTTAAAAGAATATTAAAGTCAAATCATGGAAATGAGACTCATCTGTATAAGTACGTTTAAGTAGGGATTACATCGGGATGAGTTAACTGAAAGTATCTCCACTTCTAAGCGTTTGAAGGTGGTTCTTAGTCACTTATCCCAAGTTAAATTTGATTGCTTTGGGATCAGGCTTTTATCCTTTCTTTTCAATAACAAGAATCACACCAGCAGTGTGACAGCTAAAGCATCCCTGGAAATTAAGCACTTTGTTGAGGAGAAGGAAAGCCTCATAAGTGACTCAATTAAAGTTTTTTTTTTTTTTTAAACTTGTATTTTTTCATAGCTTTTGGTGGTTTTAGGACTACTGGGCTATGCTGCTGAATGTACTGCAGTGGCTCATTTAAAGTTCTAAGGCAGTTTAAACCAGCATGCATTTTTCATCACAGATAAGTTAAAAGGTTTTTTAAAAGTATTCTGCTTATTCATGGGAAGCTGGAATCCAGTAGATTTACATATCTGCCACAACTTCAGCAAGTATCAATCTCCAATTGGCCTTTAAAGGACAGTGCTAGAAATTCTTTACACTTTTCCTACCTAGAAATAGACTGCAAATTTTATGGCAACTTTAGCTGTGAACTCTTCATTTCAAGGCTCTACATCTTCATTTTAATACATTTTGCTGTTCTTTATTTGTGTGCCCAAGGAATACTAAATTCATGGTGGCTGTGAATGAAGCGGATCATTGTAGCTTCCTTTAAACTAGAAATACTTGTTGCATGTAAGAGGTCTCGACCACAAATTACATCATTATAGTTTTCACTACTTTCATTTCTCCATATGACACAGTAGATTGATTTTTTTAACACAATATATATATATATATACTTTTGGTGGTCTTGCTGCTATATATAAAATGTATCCTGTAACTATATTGTCTAGGCAGTGCATTGTATTGATATCAACACTGTCTCTTTATTCAAAATGAGAATATATCAACACTGTCTCTTTATTCAAAATGAGAATGATTTAATAAATGGAGATGTGTAAAAAAGGGAGAAAAAGATGTCAAAACAGAGAGGTCCTTCATAGAATAGAGACATTGCTGTCCCCTGATGTCTTATATGATGCCTGTAGCCTCAGACCTCCTGTAGATATATAATAATATGTTATCAAAAATACACTATTCAGTTAAAATGGTCAATGTCAAACTAATTCCGCCTCACCAGACATTTCTTCCCATTTATAATACTCTTTTTAAAATAAAGGGTCCACCAATTCAGATGTGTATATAATAGGGATGATATACAATTGTACTTCAAGCTGACTGTAAGCAATCTGTCAAAAAACAAAGCTAAATTCTGAGTAATAAAATCCACCCTATGATTGATATCTTGCATTAAAGTGTAAGTTGAAGAAAGCAATTTTGTTTAGGGGAAAGTCTTGGCTTGGCACATATTTCATGTCATATAAAGATGGAAATCTTACCTTATGGTTGTAGATTACAGTTATATTTCAGCTTCTGTAATTGTAAAAGGACACACATCTATTTTAAAATAAGAACCATTTTCTTCTGATAAAAATGAGCTCATTTTAATATAGTCCTTTCTTCCAACACATATCATATTCTCTTTTGCTTTCATTCCTATGTTAACTCTTTTATGGTGCTTGATTTTACTGTGGTTTAGTAAGCAAATGTATCTTCTAAGAATTTTCAGAATTTCCAATTGCTATGTGTTTGTGGACACTTCATGGCATAAACAACGAATTACAGATAAAGAATTTATGTAACATTTAAGAATATGGCAAATTGAGGAAAACTGGGTCAGTATGTTCTCATTTTTCTATGTAGAAGAGAAATGAGTGGAATATTAAAAAATCTTGCATAATTTCAGAAGCTTATCACTTTTTGATTTCTTTGGATTAAATACTTTAAAACTTTCTAAAAATGTACAGTATATTATGGTTTACAAATTGCTAACACACATCATTAATCTTCATCTGTCCGTTGAAATTGGAATTAATATTATTATGATTTTTATCTTTCTGTTTTACATACCAGAAACCTGAGGCTTAGTGAGGTTAAATAATCTGCCCAAAGCAAACCCTCTAGAATTTAGCAGACTCTAGTGTTTTGATGTTGTGGCATTCTAAATCATTTAAGCTCACTTGCCTTTTGATTAAAATATGAATAGATCAACTCTAGCATTGGCACCCCTCTCCAGTACTCTTGCCTGGTAAATCCCATGGACGGAGGAGCCTGGTAGGCTGTAGTCCATGGGGTTGCTAAGAGTCGGACACGACTGAGCGCCTTCCCTTTCACTTTTCACTTTCATGCATTGGAGAAGGAAATGGCAACCCACTCCAGTGTTCTTGCCTGGAGAATCTCAGGGACGGGGGAGCCTGGTGGCCTGCTGTCTATGGGGTCGCATGGAGTCGGACATGACTGAAGCGCCTTAGCAGCAGCAGCAGCAGCAGCATTGGCATTACCCTAGTTTGGTTAGACTAAAGCTAATCTAAGAAGTTGCAAATCAAGTAAGTTTTTGTTTTTGGAAAAGTGCATGTAGGTTTGGATAAGAGAATGGGAACTGGTATTGAAAGCGATGAAGAAGAAAATTATTATCTCTGAAATAATATGTATATTTTCACTATACAGGTAATTAGTGCTTAATAAATATTGAGCAAAAATGGAAATATCAATGCTACAACATGTCTGTGTAAAAATGGTGAAACCTGAGCAGTATATTTTCTCTTTTGACTATCTTTGTATACCATGCAAAAGTTTCTTCCTTAGAAGGAGATTAGCTAAATTTGGGTTCACACCAGTATTATTCAGGTCTGCATTTCTCTTTTGGATGATATCACAACTTCCTGTCCTTCTGCCTTTCTGATTCCTTATGGGGTAGGCTGGTTCTAAATGGTTCCTAGTGATTGAATCCTGATTTCTGGCATTCACATTCTTGTATAATGCCTCCTATTTGTGAGTAGGCTGTCCTAGAACTTGCTTCTAATAAACAGAATATGACAAAAATGCCAGACGTCATTTCTGATGTAAGGCTATAAAAGAATGACTTCTGTCTCTCCTTCTTTCTTGCTACTCCTCCCTCTTTGGCTGACTTTGATGAAGCCAGCTGCTATGTTGTGAGCCATACTGTGGTAAAGAACTGAGATCTCGTCTACTAGCCCAAGGAGAACTAAATCCTGCTAACAACCACCGAGTAAGCCTGGAATCAGATTCCACCCCATTTGAACCTTGAGATTGTCGCTGCTTTGGTGGCCACTTGGAATGGGGCCTAGTTAGAATCCCAGGGATGGGGGAGCCTGGTGGGCTGCTGTCTATGGGGTCGCACAGAGTCGGACACGACTGAAGCAACTTAGCAGCAGCAGCAGCAGAGACCCTGAGCCGGAGGACCCATCTGATCTGGGTCCAAATTCTTGACCCACAGAATATACGTGGAATGTTTTCAACTGCTATGCTTTGTGGTAATTTGTTACTCTCCTCAGTTCAGTTCAGTCACTCAGTCGTGTCCGACTCTTTGTGACCCCACTGACTGTAGCACACCAGGCCTCCCTGTCCATCACCAACTCCTGGAGTTTACTCAGACTCATATCCATTGAGTTGGTGATGCCATCCAACCATCTTATCCTCTGTCGTCCCCTTCTCCTCCTCCATGAAGAGTTTCATGGAAATAATATACGATGATATGACATAGAATATCTAGGAGGGTAACATATATTCTATATCATATCATTGTATATTATTTCCATGAAAACTCATCATTATTTGAAATTATCTTTATTTATGTTACTTATTTTCTCTCTTCCTTCAATTAAAACATAAATCTAGTAAGAGTTGGAACTTTATCTTTTTCATCGTCGGTTCCCCAGTGTCTAGAACAGCACCTGGCACTTTTAGTTACTGGTACTCAGTAATTATTGGTTGAATAAATGAAAGAACAAATTTTACTTGAAGTTTCCTTTTTAGGCCCTTGTTTTTGTCTTTCTCTAGAATAGAGAAATAGCTTAAGGCAAGAAAATTTGATTTTTCTTTTTATCACTACCTACAGAAGGATTATTTCTTAAACATTTTTTTAACCCTCTGCGAATATTCCTTCTAACAGCTGTTTCACTATTAGCTTCTCCATATCCAAAGGTCTTTGTTTATAATATTCTCATCACTTTTACTTTGCATAACATTGGTGGCTCAGACTGTAAAGAATCTGCCTGCAGTGCAGGAGACCTGGGTTTGACTCCTGTGTCAGGAAGATCCCCTGGAGAAGGGAATGGCTGTTCACTCCAGTATACTTGCTTGGAGAATCCCGTGGTCAGAGGAAACTGGAGGGCTACAGTCCATGGGGTCACAAAGAATTGGATATGACTGAGCGACTAACACACACACAGACACACACCCACACATAAAAAACAACAACAAAAATTTTTGACTCTCTGACATACAGTACATTTTCAAGTTTGCTTTTCTTTGGATTCTGAGCTTGTACTCACTAAAATTTTGATAGAGCAACATATTCTCTGTAGTATTAAAATTGTTTTATTTTCCATATCATTTCCCTGTGAAAGCTGTTAGCTTCCTGAGTAAAATTCATTAAAGTGAAAATAAGAAATATTTTCTCTATCTCTTCTCTCTCACACTCTTCTTGTGTCTCTATTGCTCTTCTTATTAATTTTTCCTGGAATATTGTTGGCTTCATAAAAGAAATTTCTGGCTTTTGGACCAAATTTGGTCCTTGGGTTCATTTAATTCAGTTCTCAAAAAATTTTTTGCTGTTGTCACTGATGTAGAAGCTTGTAAAACTTCCTTGTTTTTTGATGTATTGCAAAATAAATTAGGATTTCATTTATTATAAAACCTCTTAGGATTTACAATTATAATAATTTAAAATTATAAACAGTAAACTCAAGGTTTAAAAAATGATGCAGTCCTTAAAGTCTTTTTAATTATTTTCGATATCCTGACAGTCTTCTAGTAAGTTAGGAATTGAAGGATTCATTTCAAGAGTGAATTCTTGAGAAGGTGATAACACTTATAGGATATTTATGATAAGCTGGATACTATATTAGGCACAACATGTATTTCATCTTACTAAACACTTGCATGAGAATGTGCTCGGTTGTTCAGTTGTGTCTGACTCTTTGTGACCCTATAGACTATAGTGTGTCAGGCTCTTCCGCCCATGGGATTCCCCAGGTAAGAATTTCAGAGTGGGTTGCCATTTCCTCCTCCAGGGGATCTCCTCCAGGAATCTCATCCCAGGGATCATACCAGTGTCTCTTGCGTCTCCTGCAATGGCAGGTAAATTCTTTGCCACTGATTATAAGAGTCTTAAGATACTTTTAGCATTCCTAAGTGGATCCAACTCTCTGTCCTACAACACAGTCAGAGCTGAATTAAACAGCACAAATGATTGTTATGTAACTTCAACCTCAACCAGGCCCTTAGCCAACTCTGAGTTATTTCGCTTTTCTATTTACCCAAATAAAATTTCACACATTCTGTACTTTTAAAAAATCTCTCACTCTTTCCTTCCCACATCACTCTCAGTTGATGATTTTTATATTTCTCTGAAAAGAGAAGAAATAGAAACCATGAGATATTGCCTTCTTCATTTCCCCCTTCCGCTCTTCTTCTAATTTATTGTCACTGTTCTCGCCTCCTCTCCTGCAAACATGGCAGGCTTATATTTGTTTCCATAGTGTGGATTAGATAACTCTTTGCCCTTTCAGGAACTAAGCTATTAAGTATTCTCTTCTCTCCTTTATCTTTAATATATTCCTGTCACCTGATCTCTTCTTATTAGCAATTAAATATGCTGCATGTGAGTATATTTTCAATTTTAAATGTAATATTTAAATGTGTGTTATACAAAGTTTATACAATGTACGTGTTAATTTTATTATAAATATATAGAAACATCAATAACTATTTTCCTCTCTGCTGAGGAAAATAGTCACTCTCCTCCTCATATAAACATACTATTATCTTTCCATCTAAAACCACTTTGCTCATTTCTGCCTCCAACTATTACTCACTTCTGTCTTCCTTTCCGAGTAACACTTTTGGAAAGAATATTGTATACTCCTGTTTCTAACTTCTTTCTCTCCTTTTCCCATAGTAAGTTAATTGTATCAAGGTTACCAGCAGACATACTTAATTCTAGTGGTCACTTCTCAGTTGTGAAATTTCAGCAACATTGGCCTCAGTTGATAATTCCTTTTCTTTAGCCATTTCCACCTTTTGGCTTCCATGATGCTGTCTGGTTTTCCACCAGTTCTTGGTCTTTTCCTTTTCATTGCTTCTTGCTGAGTCCTCCTCGTCTCCTTGACCTCCAATATGAGATTGCACAAGGCTTGCTTCTTGTCTTCTCTTCTCTATTTAAACTCCCTTGTTTGGAATTCTCATCAAGATTCAGTACTTTAAATATAAGCTGCCAACTCCCAAATGAATACTTTAAGCACAAATCTCTTCTCTGACCTCCAGCCTCACATAACCACTTGACTACTTGTCCCCTCAACTCAAATATGTGACATGCATCATAAACTGAGCATGTCCAGAACTGAGTTCTCAGAGTTCTCTAATGCAGTAAATGGCAAATTCACTGTTCTAGTTTCTCAGGACAAAACCTTGGTATCATCTTTAATGTCTCTTTTCCCTACACACACTTGATATCTTAGGCTCTACCTTTAATATATACCTAGGACACAAATATTTATATCTCCATCTTATATATATCTATATCTTATATATTCTATCCTGATCAAAATCATAATTATCACTCACCCAGAATCTCTTAATTTATCTCCCTTCATCTACCTTTAACCTATAAAATAGTCAGAGAAAATGCAGTGAAACTCAAGGTGGGCCATGCTCAAAATCTTCCCAAGTTTCCCATTCCATTCTGGGAATGGAGTCCCAGTGCTCATAGTAATCCACAGGACCCTACATTATTTATTTTCATTTAAAATTGCCTCTATTTCATCATCTCTAACTTCTACTTCTTTCATAGCCCTTTAGGTCTTCAGCTCTTCCTTAAACATGCTGGCTTGCTTGAAATTGAGACTTTTCTACCTGGCATTGCTTCAGCCTGTGATGATCTTTCACAAGATATTTTTGCCTTACTACTTTAATCTTTTCACTATATGAGATGCTTTATTTTGTTTTCATCAGCCTTTCCCAATTAAGCATAAGCCCTACATATTAGCTAGAGTAACAATGGCCGTTGCAACAAACAAGCCCCCAAATTTCAGTAGGCTAACATAACACAGCTTAGTTTTGGCTCATATAGGTGTTCAGTTATTTTTGTGATCAGTGATTCAAGAGGGCACTTTGCTGCAGTTATTCATTCGGAGACCCAAGTTCTCAAAAGCCCTGTGATTTCTAATGTCATTATCTAAGGCCATGCTGGAGACCATTCCTGTTTCTTAAAGGTTATAGCACAGAAATGAATGACTTTACTTACATTCCAATTTCAGTGAAGATACCCGGTAAGATAACCACATCTAAATGATAGCATGTGGGGAATGTAGCCCTTGCTTGGGCAGCTATGCTCCAACGGCAGTGAAGAGCCTGAATGTTTGGTGAATTCCTAGCTGTCTGTGCCAGATTCCATAACAGCAGTGATTTTTGATTATTTTATTTATTGCTATATGTCCGATACCTAGAGCAGTTAAAGGAATAACTGAAATATAAGCAAACAAATAAACAAATAAACTATTTATGGATCCATAACCCCAGGCTTTTCCCCTTCTCAGGCTTATCAAAATGGTAGTCCAGACTTCCAGCTTTAATAATTCTTGTGTGAAAGTTAGGGAACTAATCAATAACTGATAGAGATTTGATTATGTATGTCTTCTTAGGGGATCTGGATATGGAGTGTATCAAAAATTAGCAGTTATCTGAAACTCCCTAATGCCATGTTATTTGATGGAAAAAATCCTCCTCTACTAAGTAGGGGAAGCTAATAATTCCCTTTAAACCCATGCTGTTCTGTTGCTTATCAACAGCCAAAATCCAAACTTCACATTGCCAGGATGTTGATGTGTAAAAGTCAGAGGAGGGAATAACAGCTTACACAGAGAAAAACTTGAAAAATTTGCCAATCTGATGAATCAAAAATCTGAAAAAAATTGATAGAGTTGGTTTAGAGGGTATGTTGTCAACTAAGGCAGGTGTCCCAAAATGGAATGAAATTTTATTTATTGATATGGCTATACTTTTTTGGGTTTATGAATTTAATGGATTAGCCAGGACTTGAGCTGTTATTCTAATGATTTCTGGGTTGAATAGTAAAAACCTGAATTCACAGTTGCCTGTGCTAAAAGACAAATTGGCCAGGAATCCCTGTGTATTATTCAGGAGAGAGGTTGCAATCTGGGAGCCCACAGTCTAGATCTGGCCTGTTGACATGCTTTGTTTGGCCCTCATAGTTTTGGCCCACACAGTGTTTTTAAAACAGCTGATTTATATGCCAAGAAACCTACAGAAAAACTTTTATTCCTACCCTTCTTTGAAAAGATCTGACAACACTGAGCTCATATTCCTATGTGGCAACAATTTGCTGCTGTCTACTTAAGATGGGCCAGGTGTATTTCAGTTTTCTATGGGTTTATCACTTTCTATAGCAACTATTTCCATTGACTGCACTAGTTTAAATTTGATTTTGTGATCCCTGTTGATAAGGAAGGAATAAAAAGACTTTGAATAATAGAACTTTGATTAAATTTGCCCTATATCCTACATATGCACCCAGAGAGGCCTGGAACAACAAGCTGATGAAAAATAATCTATTATAAAAAATGCTGTGTGACTCTCTAGGCCTGAAATACTGGTGGAAGTGTTACTGAACCAAACTTAGGTCTACTTCCCCACACACAATACAGCCAATTTTCTGACACCAGGTTGTGGTGAAGGAAAGTACAGTGTTTATTGTCAGGCATCAGAACAGGAGGCCAGGGCAGCTAGCGCTCAAAAAGTCGGAACTCACTGATGAGTTTCAGCAAAGCGTTTTTAAAGGCAAGCTGAGGAAGGGGAGTCCCAGGGTATGTGATTAGCTTGTGCACAGTTCTCTGATTGGTTGATGGTGAGGTAACAGGGTGGTGTCACAGGGGTTAATGTTATCAGTCCTTAGGCTCCAATAGGTCTGGGGGCTACTGTGTTCTTGGTCATCAAGTAGATACTTTGTTATATTTGGTTGAGGTTTTAACATCTGTTAACTCAGGAAACATGCATCAGATCTTGTTGTCTAGGTACTGCAGAGAGGAGCTACAGCAGAGAACATGGGCAACCCGGTCTCTGCTGGGAAAGCCCAATAGTGTCCTGCTTGCCCATAACGTCTTGCTTGGTTACAAGGGCCTGCAATCAAAATGACACAGATTTTATAAAGAATGGAGAATCCCAGGGGGACAGAGCCCAGGGCGTGGCAATAAACTAACAGAAGGAAAAACAGAATATACCTAAGAATATGACCTAATTCAGAAAAAGGGTCATTGCCGATGTCATTAGTTAAAATGAGGTCATATGGGAGTACAGTAGATGCCCTACTCCACTATCATGAGTGGTTTATTAAAAAGGAGAAGTTTAGACACAGATATGCACACAAGCAGGCATGTGAAGATGAAGGCAGAGATTGGGGTGATGCAGCAGAAGTCAGAAAATCATCAGTGATTGCCAGCAAGCCACTAGAAGCTAGAATAGAGACGTGGAGCACATTCTCTTTCATACCCTGCTGCAACATTGATCTTGAACTTCTAGCCCCCTGCAGAACCACGAGACAATACATGTTTGTTGTTATGGACTTTCATTTTTGCCTTAGAAAACACATACAGTTTTAATAAGTGGTTAAGAACAAGATCTTGAGACTTTCCTTCCATTCTGTTATCTAATATTCTTTGAATTATTTCCTTTTTTAAGGGAACTCTATTTCATCTTCTTTTTAATTTTTTTTCAAACACAGTGACAGACAGACAGACAGACACACACACACATATGTATATACGTATCCCAAAAAGTTATGAATTGGCCACTGTGGACTCATTCAGTATCACCTCTACCTTTTAATCCTTCTTATAATCCCTGCTAAACCAGAGAAAAGGGGAAGAGAAATCATCATCACACACACACACACACACACACACAACTAGATTAGCACTCTTATGTTTTTCCCCTACAGAAATATTTTAATTTCAATGAGAAATAATTATATAAATATACAATGTATCTCCCCACTTGACTGAGATCTATTTCAGCAGGCAAGAATTGTGTTTTATATATCCATTAGTAGTACCTGAAATAGATTAGGCATTCAAATATTTAGGAATAAATGAAGTGTTAAGTTTGTCTTATTCTTAAAATCAATTATAGTCATTAAGTGTAATTAATAATGAAAAATCTCATAACTAATTAAGCTAAAATTTTAATATCCATTTTAAGTTCTTAAAATATCTGCCATTATTTTTTTGTGCTAGAATGTAATAGTTCTTTCAGCATCAATCTCATCTTATTGTTTATTGTTTATTTATTTGGCTGCATTGGGTCTTAGTTGCAGCACGTGGGGTCTTTGGTACATCATGTAGGATCTTTTGTTGTTATATATGGACTCTCTAGTTGTGGAGTGGTGCAGGCTCAGTAGTTTCGGTACATGGACTTAGTTGCTCCTCGGCATGTGGAACCTTCATTTCCTGACCAGGGATGGAAACTGTTTCCCCTGTATTACAAGATGATAACCACTGGACCACCAGGGAATGTACTAATATTAATTAAAAAGAATTTTTTTCTCCTCTGGTCCTTTATTTATTTCATGTGTGTATGTAAATTATACATATATAATAATATAGTACATGTTTACATATTATTAGGTAAAATTGTCTGGAATTAAATGGAAGCCCCTTTTAGTGATTTAAATGTGGAAACTATCATTAATTACCATTGAGATGAAAAAACTGTAAGCCACTTGTTCCCTCGTGGGAGATCATACAAATTTAAATTGATTTATCCATCTTCTAACATGTTGTAAAGGAAATTGTCACGATTACCCTTGTCTTGTCAAAAGCATGTCAATGGAGAGTTGAACATTATTGAAAGAATCATCTTCAAATATCATATTAAATGCTAGTAAAAAATGCTCAAATGCTGGTTTCATGCTAGAAGGAAGAATAATCCAGTAAACAACTTATAAAGCAAGCTCTATTTTATACTGCTGTTTCTACATATGTATTTATCTAAGTGTATTTCAATTTCTGTTTTGTAGATAGATTCATTTGAACTCTTTTTTTAAGCTTCTACATATAAGTGATATCTTATGGTACTTGTCCCTTATAGATGAATTTGGGTACTGAGTTTCTGTCCCTGCTTTGTTTTAGGGCCCTATGCTTTGGGTCTTTATTTAAATCTTTAAGCTCACCTCGTGGCACATGAGCATCACTTCTTCAGTATCTAATAGGTGTTAAAAATTTACATGTCAAAATGGAACTCTTGATTTCCCCTGCCTTTCAAAGTTGTTCCTATCTTTTTTGGTTTGTTTGCTTTTGGTCTCATAATTCACCCAGTGTCTCAAGACAAAAATCTAGAAGTCAGCTGTGTTGCCACACTTTCCTTGATCTTCACGTCCAAACCTATAGCTAGTCCTATTGATTTCAGCTTCAAAATGTGTATTTAATATGAATAGTTCTCTCCATCTCTTTTGCCACAACCTAAGCCTATATTGTTATTTTCTTAGGCCATTTCAATAGCCCGCTAAGTGGTCTTCTGCTTGCACTCTTTCCCCCTTAAAATCTATTCTCTACATAAGAGATCATCTCCCCATCAATGGCTCCCCATTATATTTAACTTTAAACCAATTATTATGGTCTTTGTATTGGTTGGGTTCTTGCTGAGACAGAGTTAAGAGTGCTTAGATTTTGGGGGAGAAACCTCTTTGAAAGAAAAAGGGACAGAGCAGGATTTGGCAGAGGACAATGAAGATCTAAAAGTGCCTCCCCGCCGTCCCCCCGACCTCAACAGTTTGCTATGGAGCAATATTCACTCCCTAAATGAGTCTTGAAGTACAAGGCTTGGCCTTGTACTGGAGTCTTGCTCAGTCATTGGCTGAGACCATCCCAAAGAAAGAATGGCATTAGCTTAAAAAGTGAAGTGGATCTGAGGGTGCTGACTGCTGGAAACTTTCAGTTAACCACTTTCCTTGTAACTGGCAGGGAGTTTTTTTTTTTTTTTTAAATTGGAATATAGTTGATCTAGAATGCAGTATTAGTTTCAGGTGTACAGCAAAGTGAATCAGTTACATATATACATGTATCCACTCTTTTTTTAAAGATTCTTTTCCCATATAGGCTATTACAGAGTATTAAGTGGAGTTCCCTGTGCTGTACAGTAGGTCCTTATTAGTTATCTATTTTGTATATAATAGTGTGTATGTATCAATCCCAGGGTTTCCCTGGTGGCTCAGTGGTAAAGAATCCACTTGCCAATGCAGGAGACTTGGATTTAACCCTTGGATTGGGAAGATCCCTTGGAGGAAGAAATGGCAAACCACTCAGTATTCTTGCCTGGGAAATCCCATGGACTGAGGAGCCCAGCAGGCTACAGTTCATAGGGTTGCAAGAGTTGGACAACACTTAACAACAGAACAACAGCAGCAATGTGTCAATTCCAACCTCCCAACTTATCCCTCCTCCCTTCTTTTACCCCCTGGTAAACATAAATTTGTTTTCTACATCTGTAACTCAATTTCTCTTTTGTAGATAGGTTCATTTGTACTTCTTATTTAAGATTCTACATATAAGTGGTATCTTATGGTACTTGTCTCTTATAGATGAATTTGATTCCTGAGTTTCTGTCTCTGCTCTGTCTTTGGGGCCTATATGCTTTGTGTCTTCATTCAAATTTTGAAGCTCACTTCATGGCACCCGACCTTGCAATCACTACCTTCCAATTTTCTTGTATACACAAAGCCCTTTCCTGCTATAGAATCTTTGAACATTCTATTTCCTCTGGAGTATTTCTGATATGTATTAACTTACTTAATTCTAACAACAAGACACAAGAGACAACTCTACACATGAACATCACCAAATGGTGATTTGTAGTGGTTCTGGAGAAGGCTCTTTGAGAGTCTCTTGGACTGCAAGGAGATCAAACAAGTCAATTCTAAAGGAAAGCAATCCTGAATAATCAATCATTGAAATCGCTGAAGCTGAAGCTCCAGTACTTTGGCCACGTAATGTGAAGAGTCGACTAACTGAAAAAGACCCTTATGCTGGGAAAGACTGAAGACAAAAGGAGAAAGGGGCAGCAGAGGATGAGATGGTTAGATACCATCACTGACTCAATAGACATGAATCTGAGCAAACTCTGGGAGACAGTGAAGGACAGGGAAGCCTGGCATGCTGCAGTCCAAACAGTCACAAAGAGTTGGATATAACTTAACAGCTGAACAACAACAAGCCTGTCAAGTGGATATGATAATTGTTATATTTTACAGACTAGGAAACTGGGTTCAAAGAGGTTAAGTAACATCCCCAGTGTTCCACATCTAGGATATTATAGAGCAAGACTTCTAACTTAAGACTCTGGCTCCAGAAGCCTTGCTGTCAATGATTCTACTCCACTGTCTTGACAAATTCTCTATAGCTCAGGTTTCAGCTCAATGATTACTTTCTCAAGGAGCCATTCATTGTCCACCCTAACATGAGTAATACACATCCCAGACCCACTCCAGTTCCTATTTGTTATTTCTATTATGTTTTCCTAGACTTAACTCAATATAAAATTATCTTTTTGTTGTCTTTGGCATTTAGTTTGTCTTACTATATGAGAATGTACACTCTTTGAAGATTGGAAACATATCTGTCTTCAATTCACTGTGTTCTCCCTAGTACTTATAAAAGAGTCCTGACCATTATAGAAGCTCTTTATTTTTTTTAATGAATGAGTTACAAAGCATTCATTCTCTAGAAAAAGGAATATTAGGCTATATTCATTTTGTAAATGGTTTAATTATTATATTGAATAGTTATTAAAATGTTTCATTTCCTTTTTTCTATTACCTAGGTAGGGTTTCATGTCAATTCATCTCTGAAAATCATCATATTAAAAGTGAAACCTAGAAAATATTGGGGCTGTTAAAAGTTTACATATATATATTTATATATCTGTTTCTTTATCTAATTATCTATCATCAGTCATCTCTCTCTCCCTCACTTATCTATGGATACACATATGCAGACACATAGCCTACTAAGGAGCTGCTTCACCAAAATAGGAAAAATCTTGGTCAGTGGACATTAACATAACATGAGATGCTTAAATGGAGATTTAAAGCTTCCTATCCATTTCTTACTAAGCCAGTTTGCATTGTAGGAGCCTCTGATTGAGAGTAGTGCCAGCTCCATTATATTAATAGAAAGCACCGTGTAATACTGTCCAAAGATATGCATACCATTGATATTCCCCCAAACTTATCCCAAAGGAGCCTGAGGCTTTTAGCCACATTAGAAAAAAAAAAAAAAAAGACAGATAATTCTCAAAAAAGAAAGAAAGAAAAACACAGACATTTCAGGGATTATTAGATTAGATCAAACTAGATCTGAACTGATACTATTTATTAGAAACAAATTCTACATGCTTCACCAGTCAGAATGGCGAATCTGTAGGTCAAATGAGAAATGACGTTTTAGACCAAATCCGTTCTGTACTTAGTCCCTCAGTTGTGTCCAACTCTTTGCGACCCCATGGACTGTATGTAGTTCGCCATACTCCTCTGTCCATGGGGATTCTCCAGGCAAGAATACTGGAGTGGATTGCCATACCCTCCTCCAGGGGATCTTCCCAACCCTGGGATCAAACCTCGGTGTCCCACATTGCAGGCAGAATCTTTACCATCTGAGCCACCAGAGAAGCCCAAGAATACTGGAGTGGGTAGTCTATCCCTTCTCCAGAATATCTTCCTAACAAAAGAAGCAAACTGGGGTCTCCTGAATTGCAGTCAGATTTCATCCTAAACTGGGTTTAATCTTACCACAGAACCATCCTAAGAATGTGGAGTAAAAATTGATATAAGTCGTTGGAAGAACCCCAACATTAGCTTCATGATTCACGAAATAAAGGCCATTCGGTTTGGAAATATCAAATAAATCCTTGGATTTGCCTTTTATTTTTTCCTACCCCTTTAGCCCCTAGACAGTGAACTAACACTGCATCTTTGTGGGGATTAAGAGTTTAAATGTACCAACAAAGACCTGAAAGACGAGTGTTTAATTCTTGTTGGGTGCAAAACTAGGTAGGTATTAGAGAATGATTGTTGATGATTACAGTTGGAAATATCAACCACAGCTGTAGTTCTAGATTTATATCCTTTATTGGAGGAAATAAAAATACCCCCTGCACTTAATATGCTGCTGCTAAGTCGCTTCAGTCGTATCTGACTCTGTGCAACCCCATGGACTGCAGCCCACCAGGCTCTTCTGTCCATGGGATTTTCCAGGCAAGAGTACTGGAGTGGGGTGCTATTGCCTTCTCTGGCACTTAATATGCAGTTATTACAAATTCTTTTCCCCTAATTTTATCAGTAAAGATAATCAGATGCATAGCAGAAATAGTAGATTATTGATTTCCCATTAAGCTATGCTGATTCTCTTGCTCTATCATATCTTTTTCCTTTAAACTTTCTAGAGTATTTATACACATATTAATATCCTCAATGTGTTTTTTCTTTTTTTACTGTAGTTATATTCAGTATAACTATGAATAGCTATGTCTAGTTGAAGCATTACAAATTAAAATATTAATGATAATTTAAAAATGTATAATGCAGATTATTAGGAGTCTTGATAATTTTTTTCTATGTCACTTATTGAAGAGCTCAAAAAAATTAAAGAAGATAAATTTAATGGTGCAAAATTTAATTGTAATATCCTTAATTTTTCTCCCTGTGCAGTTTATGCCCTTTAACCCTAAGACCCTAGTATTCTGACCTCCAACATCATTTCTTACCCATAAGCTGAAAGATGGACTTGATCAGTAAGATAGATCAATTATTGGCCTGGGCGTATGTTCTATTGTCTCTGGGGCTGTAACTCAACAATCCTGGTGCCTCCAGCTTTTTCTAGATATCATGGTACAGTTTTCTTCAATTTTTGACTAAATGGATGCTGCACAATGGGATTACAAATGAGTACATTCCATATTCATGTCTTTAAACAAAAATTTTAAAAAATATTAAACTGAAGAGAGTTTTGGGGAAAATGTAGTAACAGTGGCAGCATATATTTTGGATCTTGGAAATTATTGCATATAAACAGGGCCACCAGAAGTTTGCTCAGTCATGTCTAACTCTTTGTGACCCCATGGATTGCAGCACGCCAGCCTTCCCTGTGCATCACCAATTCCTGGAGCTTGCTCAAACTCATGTCTATCGAGTTGGTGAACCCATCCAACCATATCATCCTCTGTCATCCCCATCTCCTCTTGACTTCAATCTTTCCCAGTATCAGGGTCTTTTCCAATGAGTCAGTTCTTCACATCAGGTGGCCAAAGTATTGGAGTTTCAGCTTCAGCATCAGTCTTTCCAATGAATATTCAGGATTTATTACCTTTAGCATTGACTGATTGGATCTCCTTGCAGTCCAAGGGACTCTCAAGAGTCTTCTCCAACACCACAGTTCAAAAGAGCCAACAGAAGGCAAACTCAAAATCCATGGGCAATATTTTCAACCAAACGATGTATCCCTTCAACTCCCAAAATGAGTTGGAGCAAAGTACCAACAGCTACCAGACATGGCTGTTTTTAACATCTATGTAAGGAAAAGCAGAGGGAGGCACTTTTTTTCTCTTTTTTTTGGGGGGGTGGGTGGAAGAAAGTTGTTTTGTCTTTTCTCTGTCTTTTGGAGTCTCATTTCTTCTTTTCTAGCCTGGGCTTTCATATGTATGCACAATTAGAGTGCAGAGAGCTGAAGGCTGTAATAGAGTAGAGGGCAGTTCAAGTTCAACATCTATTTGGCTAGTGGCATGCATAGCTCAGTCAGTAAAGAATTGGTCTGCAATGCAGGAGACCTGGGTTAAATGGTGAAGAAAATGGCAACCCACTCCAATATTCTTGCCTGGAGAATCCCATGGACAGAAGAGCCGGTGGGTCTACAGTCCATGGGGTTGCAAGAGTTGGACGTGATTTAGTGACAAACACTTTCACTTTCCATGCTTTCAAAGCTGGTAGTGGCTGAGCTTTGAGGACAATGGAGCTTAGCGCACCAATGCTACATTAATTCAGAGAATTTTAATTCCTACAATACAAAACCCTGTGGGCTCAGGGGCTCAATCTAGGCTGTGGGCAGTAGCAGGGAATAATGGAAACAGAAGTGTGCTGGGTCTGGTCTGAGGCTGGCTGCCCCCAGGCTTGCCTCTGTGTGGTGTATAGCTGTTTGAGAGTTTGGCAGCCCAGAGCAGGAAAACTCCAATATAGTCAACTTGAAAGTGAAGTAGGGGAACTTTTGGACAGCAGCTGCAACTGGGGATGAGTGTTAAGCTCTTTAAGGTGAGTGTTAAGGGATTTGTGTTCAGGTCACAGGATGTGGAGCAGTATCTCCCCAAGAAGTTTTCAAATGGATATTCTAGGGTACTTTTTCAAGACAGGACTCTACCCTGAGGGGAAAATACTACTGGGATGTAAATTGACAAATCCAAGTAAAAAAGGAAATACAATTAGAATATAGAGAAGGCAAAAGTATTAGAGAATCTCAGAAAACAAGATGCCATATTTTTAACACTATGAAAAGTGAGAGCAGAGAGGGCTTTGTGACATTATAAAATATCTGAATGAAATCTATTAAGAATGAAGGAAAATGAAATTTACACAAAAATGAAATACAGAAAAATTATCAAATCTCAGGTACAGTTGCCATACAAAAAATGAGTATAAGGATAAAGAGAATATTTCTACAGAAATTAAAGTCTGTGAGAAAGATTTGTTCAAAATGCAGATCAAAACTGTAATATCTTAAAATGAGCCAAAAGATATTAAGAAAACAATTAAAAACATTAAAGAACAATATAAATCTGAATTTGAAAGACTCAAGAAGAAAAAGAATTTAGGTAAAATTAGAAACAAAAGAAGTAACATTTTAGAAATGAACACTAAAGCAGAAGAAATATATGAAGATGCAAATATTGAAGACTGGTGTCGTAAGTGAATGGTGCCATCACTTCTCTTGCCTCACCATCCCTCCCCCTTTTAATCCCTGGAACATGTTACCTTATATGGAAATAGAGCCTTTGCAAATGTGATTAAAATGAGAGTATTATCCATCTTAATGGGGAGATTATCCAGGATTATGAGGGTCATGGTGGAGACTTCTGACAAAATCTGGTCCACTGGAGAGGGGAATGGCAAACCACTTCAGTATTCTTGCCTTGAGAACCCAATAAACAGTATGAAAAGGCAAAAAAATAAAATAAAATAGGACGTTGAAAGATGAACTCCCCAGGTCAGTAGGTGCCCACTATGCTATTGAAGATCAGTGGAGAAATAACTCCAGAAAGAATGAAGAACAGAGCCAAAGCTAAACAACACCCAGTTGTGGATGTGATGGGTGATGGAAATAAAGTCGGTTGCTGTAAAGAGCAATATTGCATAGGAAACTGGAATGTTAGGTCCATGAACCAAGGCAAATTGGAAGTGGTCAAACAGGAGATGGCAAGAGTGAACATCAACATTTTAGGAATCAGTGAACTAAAATGGACTGGAATGGGTGAATTTAACTCAGATGACCATTATATCTACTACTGTGGGGAGGAATCCCTTAGAATAATGGAATAGTCATCATAGTCAACAAAAGAGTCCTAAATGCAGTACTTGGATGCAGTCTCAAAAATGACAGAATTATTTCTGTTTGTTTTCAGGCAAACTGTTCAATATCACAGTAATCCAAGTCTATCCTGACCAGTAATGCCAAAGAAGCTGAAGTTGAACAGTTCTATGAAGACCTAAAAGACCTTCTAGAACTAGCACCCAAAAAGGTGTCCTTTTCATTATAGGGGACTGCAATGCAAAAGTAGGAAGTCAAGAAAAATCTGGAGTAACAGACAAATTTGGCCTGGGAGTACAGAATGAAGCAGGGCAAAGGCTAATAGAGTTTTGCCAAGAGAATGCACTGGTCATAGCAAACACCCTCTTCCAACAACACAAGAGAAGACTCTACACATGGACCTCACCAGATGGTCAATACTGAAATCAAATTGATTATATTCTTTACAGCTAAAGATGGAGAAGCTCTATACAGTTAGCAAAAACAAGACCAGGAGCTGACTGTGGCTCAGATCATGAACTCCTTATTGCCAACTTCAGGCTTAAATTAAAGAAAGTAGGGAAAACCACTAGACCATTCAGGTATGACCTAAATCAAATCCCTTGTGATTATACAATCAAAGTGACAAATAGATTTAAGGAATTAGATTTGATAGACAGAGTACCTGAAGAACTATGGACCTATGGATGCAGGTTCATGACAGGGATCAAGACCATCCCTAAGATAAAGAAATGCAAAAAAGCAAGATGGCTGTCTGAGGAGGCCTTACAAATAGCTATGAAAAGAAGAGAAGCAAAAAGCAAAGGAGAAAAGGAAAGATATACCCATCTGAATGCAGAGTTCCAAAGAATAGCAAGGAGAGATAGGATAAGCCTTCCTCAGTGATCAGTGCAAAGAAATAGAGGAAAACAATAGAATGAGAAAGACTAGAGATCTCTTCAAGAAAATTAGGGATAACAAGGGAAAATTTCATGCAAAGATGGGCAAAATAAAGGACAGAAATGGTATAGACCTAACAGAAGCAGAAGATATCAAGAAGAGGTGACAAGAATACACGGAAGAACTGTACAAAAAAGATCTTCATGACCCAGATAATCATGATGGTGTGATCACTCATCTAGAGCCAGACATCCTGGAATGTGAAGTCAAGTGGTGCTTAAGAAGCATCACTAAGAACAAAGCTAGTGGAGGTGATGGCATTCCAGTTGAGCTGTTTCAAAACCTGAAAGATAATGCTGTGAAAGTGCTGCACTCAATATGCCAGCAAACTTGGAAAACTCAGCAGTGGCCATAGGACTGGAAAAGGTCAGTTTTCATTCCAATTCCAAAGAAAGGTAATGCCAAAGAATGCTCAAACTACTGCACAATTGCCCTCATCTCACATGCTAGTAAAGTAATGCTCAAAATTCTCCATGCCAGGCTTCAGCAATACATGAACCGTGAACTTCCAGATGTTCAAGCTGGTTTTAGAAAAGGGAGAAGAACCAGAGATCAAATGGCCAATATCTGCTGGATCATGGGAAAAGCAAGAGCGTTCCAGAAAAACACCTATTTATGCTTTATTGACTATGCCAAAGACTTTGACTATATCCAGTTCAGTTCAGTTGTTCAGTCATGTCTGACTCTTTGTGACCCCATGAACTGCAAATCAGTCCTGAACTTTCATTAGGAGGACTGATGCTAAAGCTGAAACTCCAATACTTTGGCCCCCTGATGCGAAGAACTGACTCATTTGAAAAGACCCTGATCCTGGGAAAGATTGAAGGAGGAGAAGGGGATGACAGAGAATGAGATGGTTGGATGGCATTGCTGACTCAATGGACATGAGTTTGAGTAATCTCCGGGAGTTGGTGAAGGACAGGACGGCCTGGCGTGCTGCAAGTCCATGGGCTTGCAAAGAGTCTGACATGCTTGAGTGACTGAACTGAACTGATAAAAATACATACTAAATTCAATCACATTATCCTAAGAGGGACAGAAAGGAAGATTTGACGATATGCAAAGAGAAGGCTATAAGGTGAGGATGAGGGTAGAGGTTAGAGTGATGTGGACATAAGCCAAGGAATGCCGGCAACCATTAGAAGCTGAAAGGTCAAGGAAAGGAGTCTCCTCATAAGCCTCTAGAAAAAGGTGGGTGACCCTGCTAAACCCTTGATTTTGATCCAGTGATATAGATTTTCATTTTCAGTCTGGTCGATTTAGGACTATCAACTCTCTGAGGGTAGTGATCATATGTGTTTGGTTCATGACCTAGCTCCATTGCCTAATATGGTATAGTCAATCAATAATATATGTAATATCCTATATGTCATAAATAAAGCAAATAAGATTGTGCAACCTTTCTTTACAACTGATATACTAGTCACTGTAATAAAAATGTGATTTCATTAGCACCGGGTCCACTGAGGGAAAAATATCTCCCATAGCGTTGTCTCTCTAATTCAGAAAAACCTCAGTTCAGCAAGAAAAAAAAATAACTTGCTTATTGTATATGTATTCCTAGTGGCTCAGACAGTAAAGAATCCACCTGTCTGTTTCGATCCCTGTGTTAGGAAGTTCGTCTTTAGGAGGCCATGGCAAACCACTCCAGTATTCTTGCCTGGAGAATCCCCATGGACAGAGGAACCTGACAGGCTATAGTCCATGTGGTTGCAAAGACTTGAACACAATGGAGAGACTAAGCACAAGTACACACACTGAGGCAAAAGTATCTCCCATCTTTATAACTTTATCACCCTAAATTCAGAAAATCTCAGTTAAGCAAGAAAAACTTGCTTTGTGTGTATGTATGAATATACATTTATGGCAATTTGCGCACAATGTAAAGCACATGTTTGGTTTTACTTAAGCGTTACTACTAATTTACATGATTTGGACTAATGCCAGTAATAGTAATCAGTTCAGTTCAGTTCAATCGCTCAGTCGTGTCTGACTCTTTGCTACCCCATGAATCGCAGCAAGCCACGCCTCCCTGTCCATCACCAACTCCTGGAGTTCACTCAGACTCATGTCCATTGAGTCAGTGATGCCATCCAGCCATCTCATCCTCGGTTGTCCCTTTCTTCTCCTGCCCCCAACCCCTCCCAGCATCAGAGTCTTTTCCAATGAGTCAACTCTTCACATGAGGTGGCCAAAGTACTGGAGTTTCAGCTTTAGCATCAATCCTTCCAAAGAAATCCCAGGGTTGATCTCCTTCAGAATGGACTGGTTGGATCTCCTTGCAGTCCAAGGGACTCTCAAGAGTCTTCTCCAACACCAAAGTTCAAAAGCATCAATTCTTTGGTGCTCAGCTTTCTTCACAGTCCAACTCTCACATCCATACATGACTACTGGAAACACCATAGCCTTGACTAGACGGACCTTAGTCGGCAAAGTAATGTCTCTGCTTTTGAATATGCTATCTAGGTTGGTCATAACTTTTCTTCCAAGGAGTAAGCGTCTTTTAATTTCATGGCTGCAGTCATCATCTGCAGTGATTTTGGAGCCCAAAAAGATAAAGTCTGACACTGTTTCCACTGTTTCCCCATCTATTTCCCATGAAGTGATGGGACCGGATGCCATGATCTTCGTTTTCTGAATGTTGAGCTTTAAGCCAACTTTTTCACTCTCCACTTTCACTTTCATCAAGAGGCTTTTTAGTTCCTCTTCACTTTCTGCCATAAGGGTGGTGTCATCTGCATATCTGAGGTTATTGATATAGTAATAAAAGTATTTATTTGAAATGTTAGCTGTATGCTGCTTTGTGACTTTAACATTTAAGTAATTAGGCTTTAAAAATAATCTGTTATAAATTTGACTTTGTTCATTTTGCTAAGGCAAATATCTGTCATATATTTCAGATTATTATTAATACTTAGACAGAGTTGTGTTTCTACTGTATTAAAAAAATTTTAGCCTTGGGTCTTAAAGTGAATATATCTTTATTTCATCCAGAACACTAGAGGAGACTTTATCTTTTCTTTTTTTCCACTTTGTAGACAGATTGCTTCATGAACACTGATCTTACTATTGACTTCTGTTTTTCTTACCTCTTTCCTTCTAAGGATTGGGAACACAGAGCTACATGGCCTTGGCATTGTGCCTCTTGCTGACTATAAAGGCAAAACTACCTCATGTGGTACTTTTGACAGGGCCTGATATAACAAGTGGAGGATTCCAAGTTTGCAACTCACTCAGACTCTCATTATCTAAGACAGGGACCTTAAAGTTGTGAAGATACAGTGACTTGCCGTCCTCTTATTATCTGAATCACTGTCTGTTAATCTTTGGGGGACATTTACTAACTTCACACATTTTCTAAGTGAAGGAGATGTAGGTCCATTTCCTTTTTCTGATCTAGTTTTTGCACATAAAGTAAATGCTTTGATAAAAGGCCATGGGGGAGAGTATGCTTCATTACGGTGTCAATTCTCCAATGTAAATATTATTTCTATTTATCGATATGTTAAGCTCATAGCTCTTGGTTTCATAACAGACCAATGCAGAAAGGTATTAACAGGCTTAGCAATGTAAATTTCTTTCTGTTATATGGTTTGAGAGTATGCCAAGTTAAATATTTTCCATAATTTTGTTTTTAATTTTGAAAATATTTTTGTTCATATAGTTTAGGTGAGGAAAGAACTTAAATAATACTTTGCTCTTTTGCAGCTTATTTGCATACACATTAAGGGCAAAATGAGATAAAAACAAAGCAAAGTCCTTTCCAACTGTTTAAGAAGCAATTTAATAGAGCTTTTTCAAATATATGTTACATTAGTTTTTTAAAAAAATATCATGAGTTTCTTTAATGAGATTATTAGATTTTTAAACTATTTTTTTTCACTAATTGTAATTGTTAAATATACTGTTATTGAATCTTCTTAGAAAATGCAAACCCTTGTTTAGAGCTGCATAACAGTTCATATTGTAATTGTATAGTGATTTATTTAGTCAGTCTCTTATGGACTGAATGTTATTCCCTCCAAATTCATATGTTAAAATCCTAACCCTCAATATGACTATGCTTTTCCCCTGGAGAAGGAAATGGCAACCCACTCCAGTACTCTTGCCTGGAAAATCCCATGGACGGAGGAGCCTGGTGAGCTGCAGTCCATGGGGTCACAAAGAGTCGGACACGACTGAGTGACTTAACTTTCACTTTCACTTTGAGATAGAGACTTGAAGTAGGAATTTAAGTTTAAATGAGGTTGTAAGGGTAGAAATCCCAATTCAGTAGGACTGGTTATGAGGAAAAGCAGCAGACATAAGAGCTTGTTGTCTCTCTCTCCACAGGAGAAAGACCATGTGAGAACACAAAAGGGATGCACCGTGGAAGATAAGGAAAGAAGTGTCGGACTTCTAGCCTCCAGAACTGTGAGATTAAATTTCTGTTGCTTATATCACCCAGTCTGTGACATTTTGTTATGGTAACACAAGCAGAATAATACATCCTGTGAGTGAACATTTAGTTTGTTTTATATGATTTATTAAGACTATTTTGGCCACCTGATGCAAAGAACTGACTCATTTGAAAAGACCCTGATGCTGGGAAAGACTGAAGGTGGGAGGAGAAGGGGATGACAGAGGATGAGATGGTTGGGTGGCATCACTGATTCAATGGACATGAGTTTGAGTAAACTCTGGGGAGTTGGTCATGGACAGGGAGGCCTGGCATGCTGCAGTCCATGGGTCACAAAGAGTTGGACACAAGTGAGCAACTGAACTGAAGACTATTTTGCTACTATATTATGCTATTTAATCACTTGCCCATGAGGGCTCCTTTCACCACAGGCTTGCCCAAACTGCATTTTAACAACAAAAAAAATTGCTTTCTGAAGTAAAAAGTGAAGAACTTTTTAATTTGAATATATGTTTTTATTATTTTAAAATTTGATATTCTTTTCATATTTGTGGGTTATTATTTTTTTCTGCTGTACTGGATTGCAGTTCATGCTCTTTGCCCATTTTTCTGATTGTGTGTCCTTTAGAATACTAATGATAAAACCAGTCAAGTGATGTTCTAAAAATACTTCCCTTTTTTACTTCTTAACACATAATTGATGTGGAGCTTAAGGTAAAAAAACAACTACCTAAGTTATATCTCCATTAGATGTGTAAAATATTCATTTATTCACCCATCATTTAATGAATATTTATTGAATGTATTCTATGTGCCTGGCAGTACTCTATGCCCTAATATTAGAGAATTAAACAAAATGCTGTCTCTACTTTCTGAGATTTATATTCTCATGAACAAGTGACAGGAAGCAAGTAATGTGTCAGATGGTGTTAAAAGTATAAAACAGAATAAAGGGTGTAAGAAAAGCTGAGAGTGGGGAGGGTGATTGCAGTTTTACAAAGGTGTGCCAAGGAAAGTCTCTGACAAAGTGACTTTTAAGATCTGAAGAAAGTTCAAGAGTGAGCTAAGCAGCTATCTGGAGGAAAAGCTTCCCATAAAATGGAATATTCAAATGTAGAGACCTTGAAGCCAATGTACCCTTGTATATCAGTTTTTAAAAATTGTGTTTTATTATTAATGTCAGAGAGGGGAAATTTTTCCCTTTTGAGTTCTAGCGGCTAGACTGATAATAACATTGATATAAGATGGATCAGCAAAAAAGGGAAAAAAAAATAACTTGTGTACATGGAAGTCTCATAGAAATGGGACGTAAGAAGTGTCCAAAGCAGGCAACTTTTATACTTTCCGACAAAGACAGTGAATTTGTAAGGGATTGACAGGACAAAGAAACTTAGTTTTGAGTGCTGAGTTAGTACAGAATCTAAACAGGATTTGGATTTGGGCTACTATATTACAGAAATAAGATTTGTTTAGGTAGTCTTCTCAGTTCAGATTCCCTATCTCTGGTGATAAGAACATGTCCTTCTATCTGCAAATACAGAGAGTGTACCTTTCACATGAGTGATTCATTTCCTGCTTTCAATAAGACCGAGAGGAGGGTCAAAATGTTCCTCTTGCATTAGCTGTTTCTTAAGTAAGTTGAATTCAAAGTAATCAGTATGCCCTTGAGGGAGAAAAAACAGTCTTTTCAGCAAGTGGTGTTGGGAAACCTGGACAGTGCGTGTAAGTCAATGAAATTAGAACACTCACTCACACCAAAAACAAGAAAAAACTCAAAATAGCTTTAGAGACTTGAACACAACATGACACCATAAAACTCCTAGGAGAGAACACAGACAAAACATTCTGACATAAATTGTACCATTGTTTTTTAGGTCTCCCAAGGCAATAGAGATAAAAGCAAAAATAAACAAATGAGACCCAATCAAGCTTATAAGTTTTTTTTTTTACACAGCAAAGGAAACTATAAACAAAAGGAAAAGGCAACCTACAGACTGGGGAAAAATATTTAAAATGATGAGACCAACAAGAGCTTAATTTCCAAAATGTACAAACAGCTCATACAACTCAATAACAGCAACAACAAAAACAGCTCAATTAAAAAATGGACAGAAGACCTAAATAGACATTTCTCCAAAGAAAACATAGAGATGGCCAGCAGGCACATGGAAAGATGCTCAACATTGCTAGTTATTCAGTTTAGTTCAGTCGCTCAGTCGTGTCCGACTTTTTGCGACCCCATGAACCACAGCACGCCAGGCCTCCCTGTCCATCACCAACTGCTGGAGTCTACCCAAACCCATGTCCATTGAGCTGGTGATGCCATCCAACCATCTCATCCTCTGTCGTTCCCCTTCTCCTGCCTTCAATCTTTCCCAGCATCAGGGTCTTTTCAAAATGAGTCAACTCTTTGCAGCAGGTGGCCAGAGTATTGGAGTTTCAGCTTCAACATCAGTATTTCCAATGAACACCTAGGACTGATTTCCTTTAGGATGAACTGGTTGGATTTCCTTGCAGTCCAAGGGACTCTCAAGAGTCTTCTCCAACACCACAGTTCAAAAACATCCATTCTTCTGTGCTCAGCTTTCTTTATAGTCCAACTCTCGCATCCATACATGACCACAGGAAAAACCATAGCCTTGACTAGACGAAGATTTGACTAGTTATTAGAGAAATGCAAATCAAAACTATAGCATGGTACCATTTCATACTGGTTAGAATGGCCATCGTTAAAAAGTCTACAAGTATTAATAACAAAAGCTGGAAAGGATGCGGAGAAGTAACTCTTTTACCCTGTTGTTGGGAATGTAACTTGGTGTAGCCACTATGGAAAACAGTATGAAGATTCTTTAGGAAACTGAAAACAGAGTTACCATATGACCTAGCAATCTCACTTTTGGGCATATAGCTGGAGAAAAATGTAATTCAAAAATTATATGCACCCTAATGTTCATAGCAGCACTTTTTACAATAGCCAAGACATTGCTATTGTAAATAGCCATTTGCCCATCAACCCAAATACTGATCAACAGATAAAATGTAATATTCAAGAGGCCCAATCTGTCTTATTAAGAAAGTTAATACATAGGAACTAAAACATTCATATGCCAAAGCCTTGACCACCTGTTGTCCTGTGTATATGATTGCTTATTTCATGAGGTACCTAGTAGTTATCTCAGATTTAAAAGGCAACTCTAAATATGAAGGTATCATTATTCAATGCTAAAACACTATTTATTTTATCATATATTTTCCTATTCATAAAATATTTTGATTAGTTTTGGTTTAGTTAGATACATCTTTGATTTTTTTTTCAGAAAGTATTTGTAAAGAGTGTACTTGTACACTTCCACAAATACTTGGGTGCCTGAGAGTTTTGTTTACTTTCTAATGATAATAGTAGCTTGGATGGGTTGATTTTTGAATTGAAATGTTTCCTCTTTGGAAGTCCAATTTAGGATTATATCTTTATTTTTGAAATTAGATTAGAAGAAAAAAAGAGGATATATTTAGTGTGCTTACTTTTCATTAATAATGCTTGATACCAGGAAATGTCTTTTCATCTGAAAAACTGAAGTTCTTCAGCTCATTAAAAATTTATTGTATTATTCTTTACTTTTTGCATATTTTCACCACATTTTAAAACTCTCTTTTTAGTATTGCTATAGTTATATTTTTTGGATACATTTTCTCTATCAGATATTGATTAAAGTATAACAAACCATTTCAAAACTTATTTTTATGAGTTTAGTTTTATTAAGATACCATGAAGAGGTTTAAATTTTGTTAGTATGTTCATCCAGTCTAGCTAAACACAGTTGAATTCTCATTGTTAAAAAAGAAAACATGTAACGTCTTTCCTTAGCCGATGATGTGCCATTATAAATATTTATTTTGTTATGCCATACATTTTGACTTGTTGTCTTTTTTATCTATCTTTAGAGTCAACCATAACTTGGCTAGCATTTTCACCTATTGTTGTTGTTGCCTCGGTATCTAAGCTAAGTTAGCTCTCAGAAATCACCCTGGAAGGCTCATCAACATTCCCTGGTCACATCCTGATTCTTGCTGCCTTGGTGACCACTTGTGTGGACCTTGACATTGCCTTCCCATGGACATGTGTTTGTCAACACTGTGATTCCATGCTTTGTGCTGCTATCTATGAAACGATTTTCAGGTGAAGATAAAAAGTATAAAGAACTTGAATAGAAAACTACCAATAGCACTTACATAGTGAACTAGAATGAAAATTGTTTCTTGTCTTTCAGAGTTACTTAGACACATGTACCCCAATGTTCATTGCAGCATTATTTATGATAGCTAGAATTTGAAAGCAGCCTAGATATCCATTGACAGATGAATACACTATATACACTAGATTATTAGTCAATCATTAAAAAAAGTGCATTTGAGTCCATTCTAATCAGGTGCATGAACCTAGAGCCTATTATATAGAGTGAAGTAAGAAACAGAAAAATATTGTATATTAATGCATATGTATGAAATCTAGAAAGATGGTACTGATAAGCCTATATGCAGGGCAGCAAGGGAAATGCAGACATAGTTAACAGACTTGTGGACACAGTAGGTGAAGGAGAGTATGGGACAGATTGGGAGAGTAGCACTGAAACATATATATTACCATATGTGAAATAGATAGCCAGTGGGAATTTGCTGTCTGATGCAGGGAGCTCAAATCTGGTGCTCTGTGACAGCATAGAGAAGTGGGGTGGGGTGGGAGATTGGAGGGAAGTTCAAGAGGGAGGAGACATATATGCCTATGACTGGTCTGTGTCAGTGTCTTGCGGAAACCAACACAATATTGTGGAGCAATTATCTTCCAATTAAAAATAAATTTAATTAAAACAATGTAATCATTGTGAGACATTGCGTATGGTAGGATCTCAATAGATGCTCTCTTCCCTCTCCACTTCCTCTTTATGGTTTTCTTAATCTACCCTTTTACTAGATTGTGAAAATCGTGCCATTATTAGGGGGTATATTTACTTAGTGAGTAGGAGAATGGTTTTCATTTGATAAAGAAAGGAGTGTCTTTTTCCTTTGTATGTAGGACAGTTGAAGGAAATAGTACTAAAATTAATACCCAAAGCCCTTTCTTATAAACATATTCATACATTTACCATGCATGGATATTTACAAACCTTTTACATGAGCATGTATTTATAGTTTGTAGAGCAGGGCTGATGTTACAAATGGATGAATAGCTGATTACTACTCAGTATGATTTAGGGGCAGTGATTTCTTTCACATATCTTTACTGGGTTAAACTATAAGGAGTATAGCCTTGAACCATCTCTTGTATTTTTCATGTTGGAATTGGCTGACTCTAGAGTTTGGTCTTAGGGATCTTCCTGTTTCCCTCCAAATGATCTTTTTAAAATTTTGTTTATAATTTTAAAAATTGTATAAACATATTCTGAATCACATGAGGCAGAGTCAGGATAGATATGTGACTTAAAGTTGCTTATCATTATGTTCTGAAGAATAAATTTTTTATATAGAATCCTATTTTATCAGGTAAAAAAGTTTTGACTTAAACCAAATATTATGATTTATAATAATTCAATCAATCATTTACTTATTCAATCATTCAACACTATTCACTGAGTGCTCAGGAGTAATCAAGGTAAGCATTTCTCTTGTCTTAATGTCTAGTAGGAAAACATGAAATAAATTATTATTGCATATTTAATTACATATCCTAGTATATTTATAGAATTTAATCCATCTGCCAATGCAGGAGATGCAGGAGATGTGGATTCAATCCCCAGGTCAGGAAGATCCCCTGGAGTAGGAAATGGCAACCCGCTCCAGTATTCTTGCTTAAAAGATTCCATGGACATGGGAGCCTGGCAGTCTACAGTCTATGGGGTTGCAAAGAGTCAGACATGATTGAGCATGAGCACACACACAAGCTCATTGAAATTCACTAGCAGATATTAATATTTAAGAAGACAATTATATAATAAATGTTTACTGTGCCCAGTCACTCAGTCATGTTGACTCTTTGTGAGTTCAAGAACTGTAGCTCATCAAGCTTCTCCATCCATGGGATTTCATAAGCAAAATTACTGGAGTGAGTTGCCATTTCCTTCTCTATGGGAATCTTCCCAACCCAGGGATTGATCCTTTGTCTCTTACGCCTTCTGCATTAGTAGGTGGATTTTATTTTACCACTAGTGCTACCTGGGAAGCCCCAAATATTCATTATAGAACTGTAAATAAGGACTAAATTAATACATTTGTCAGTATTTCCTTCTGGGATATTCATACATTGCCCTAAAGTAATAAAACAATTCACATATTTATTTTTGTTGAGTGTAAGTTTTGATTATGTGTTAGTTGCTCAGCCATGTCTGATTCTTCGTGACCCCATGGACTGTAGTCCATCAGGCTCCTCTGTCCATGGAATTCTCCAGGAAAGAGTTGTGGGGTGGGTTTATATGCTGTGCTGTGCTTAGTTGCAGTCGTGTCCAACTTTTTGCGACCCAACTGAATATAGCCCGCCAGGCTCCTCTGTCCATTGGGATTCTCCAGGCAAGAATACTGGAATGGGTTGCCATGTCCTCCTCCAGGGGCTCTTCCCAACTCAGGGATTGAACCCAGGTTTCCTGCATTGCAGGTGGATTCTTTACCCTCTGAACCACCAGGGAAACCCAGAGTAGCTTTATATTCAGCTGCAATAGTACTAATCTTTTGAGACTGTACTTCTGAATAGGTGTGTATGCTGCTTCATAGCTATATATAGTAATTAGTAATGTAATGTGAGACTTGATGAAAGTGATAATAATGTTTTATTTCTCTAAAAATTGTGAGTGCTAAGGAAAGTAATCAATTTAGACAATATTTTAGTTGGAAAATTGATGACTACATAATACTGAATAAATTGTTAAAAAGAAATGAATAATCTTGCTATAATGGAAGGATAGATAAAAATATTCATTTTTTTATGAATAAAAATAATCTTACCCCATAATATATATTTTCAAATATCCATGGGAAATGAGCCATTTAAATAGAAGATAGGAGAAACTTAGATAATAATAGTTTCCAATTGTAAACTTGTATGCCAGTGGGCAAAATAGTTGCTTAATTTAAAAAATATTTATATCATGTTTTCACCATTCATAGTCAATGTGTATGTAACTCCAAAAAAATAAAATAAATAATTTTTTTTGGCTAGAATGATGTCAGTTTATCAATTTGACATTTTAAATAACTAAATCAATAGGATTTTTTAATGGATCCAGTGTTCTTAGGATTCAGGTATATACAAACCAGGCTTAAGACGATTATCTCTAAGGGATTAGCAAATGTCTCTCTTCTTCCCTTGCAGTTTTAATTTAGAAAATTATCTCAAAGATTGGGTCTAATTCTATCTTCTGCATGTGGCTGGAGGCCGCAGGAAACCTGCTTACTTTCTTTTGAAATGATTCCCTTGACATATATGCAAATAAAACTTGAGAAAATAATCTCTAACGTTAATGGGGATCAGTTATGTAACCCTGGTAAGGCAGTTACATCATATTCTTCAAGAAAGTTGCAAGAAGCTGCAGGTAAAAGGTATCTGTATGTGTGTGTGTGAGAGAGAGAGAGAGAGGAGAGAGATGGAGAGATGGAGAGACAGAGGGACAAAGACAGAGACAGGGAGATTCTGCTGCTGGCTAGAATTCTGCTGTTTATCTTTGTTAATAAAAGACAAAATGGTTTTGTTGAGCTGCTTGCCATGTGGTCTCTACCTTTGGTGCTCCTTTCTACATCCTTGCCATGACTCTTTTTCCCACTTATGGGTCAGGAAAAAGAACTGCTTCTTTGTCATTTTAAAAAATGGACTCAGGCACAGAAATTCCATCTGAAGATTTTATTCTCTCATTAGGAAAGCAGTTTTCAAAGCACAAGATTATTTTTTAATGAAGTTTTTAATGTTAAAATAAAGGGAAACACAATTTTGAAAGTGTTGTGTTCCTAATGAATTACTATTTCTTAAGGGGGAAAAGTTTTCAAAATGAGTTTTATATTTTTAAGAGGAAATTTAAAATAAATGAATAAACCCAAAGGGCTTCATTTTGATTATTGTCCTTCTATTAACTTTGCAGTTTTTGTTGCAAACATTTTTAGCATATTTCATAAAATTTTTTTTTGAAAATTTGATAACATGTATAGCTTAATATATCATGCTTTTCTAACAGATAGAATATTTAACTTTTTACCAAATGCACACTGTTTATGAATTACTAATTTGTCTTGGGTTAAGTACAAGAATTGGAGAAGGAAATGGCAATCCACTCCAGCACTCTTGCCTGGAGAATCCCATGGACGGAGGAGCCTGATAGGCTACAGTCCGTGGGGTCGCAAAGACATGACTGAGCGACTTCACTTCACTTCACAAGTACAAGAATACATTTTGGGTAGCATATCTGTTATCTAGCATCTAGAGTGGCGTAAAAGTTTGACTGTTAATGTATGTTTGTCCTTCCATCATTTTATGGTAAAATTGCCTTCCATGGTGGATTGTTTTCTATAGAAATTGTCAAAAGAATTATTTTTCTTCTCCCCCCCCCCCACTCATGCCATGATGTACTTTCTTGGCAATGAATTTTTTTCATTTTTTATTGTGAGCTATTTATTATATATGAAAGTTATACTCTATACTAAAACAAACGGTAAAGGAATTTGCTACTGTAAACTACTCAGATTATGAAAACACGTGTCACTTAGATCACTAAAGCTACTCCCCCTCGTCCTATACTATCATTAGTCTCTGTCAAAGGTAAGTTTTTTTTTTCATGAAATACCTTATCACTTGGCTTTGGGCCTTTTCACTTCATTTCATTTTATCTTTGCTTTTTCTAAATCTTTGCTGTTTTCTTCTCTTCCAGACCACCAAACACGGAAATGCTCCAGGTCTTTGTCCTCAGTACTCTTCCTTCCTCTATGTACAATCACTTTCTTAATGATCTAGCCCAGACTCAGCTTTTTAAAAATTATTACCTTGAAGATTTCCACATTTTAAGTGCCAACCAAGGAACTTTCTTTGAACCCTAGACTCCTATATCTAATTCCCTACTCAGCGTCTCTATTTAGATGATTAAAAGCCATCTCAATTTGAAAATATCCAAAATCCAGACTTCATTTTCTAGCCACTGCTGTACAATGTTTACCTCTCTCATTTCCCTTAACTCTTCCAGATGCCTAATCCAAACATCTTCGCGTCTCTGACTCTCCTCTTTTTCTCATAACCATGTTCAATGGATTAAGAAATTGTTTGAGTCTACATTCAAAATTAGATCCCGAATCCATTCTTACTACCTCCAGGGAAATCATCCTAGTTCCACACCATAATTTTCTCTTGCCTGGATTAATGCACTTTCTTTCTGATTGCTTCTCCATCTCCCTCTCTTCCTCTAATAATCTCTTCTCTGTATTGTACCCAGAGTATTTCTTGTAAAAGGTCAAATTAATCTGTTTCTCTGCTCGAAACTCTCCAGCAACTTTTCATCTGAGTCAGTGTATAAGACAAAGTCCTTCTAATGTCTTGTAGGCCATAGATGATCTGGCCCCTGGCTGCCTCTCTGACTTCAGTTCATTTACTCTCTCTACTCCACTGCCAAACTATTCTTCCCCAGCTACACAGGCCTCTGTGCTGTTCTTGGAATGATCTAAGCACACCTCTCTTTCAGAGCATTTGTTCTTGCTTTAATGCTGCCAGTGATGCCATTCCCTTCAGAGAGCTGTTGGACCTCTTCTTCCTTTCTGTCAAATATCTCTTCTAATTGCGCCTAATTGGAGAGATCTTCTGTGGCTCTTGTATAAAGCAGCCAGCCTACCTCCAAACTCACCAAATCCGTCTTTATCTGCTTTATTTCTACTTTTCCACAGATTAACCACCATATAAAATTAATTTATTTACTGTTTCTCTTACCACTAAAATGAATGCTGCATGTAAACAAGTTTGAGAACTGTTTTTTGACTGAAACAGACTGCAAGGTATTTCTTCAGTCAAAAAAAAAAAGGACTTACTAAGGATTATGAAAGAATTGCAGTTAGGGGTCTACAGCCATGGTGAGCCACCTGCAAATCCCCCACAAAAATGAAGAGGAGAGCTCTTGTATAGAGGGGAAAAGGAATTTGGGAGAAGTAGAGTAAACAAAGAGTCTATGATAATCATTTGTGACAATCTCTCAATGGCTGAGCTCTTGCCAGGAAAGAAGGAGTTTTTCATCTTCATATTGGGCCCAGCTATTATTATAGGGCATGAAATCTCCCCATTCAGGCCTATTTAATTGAGTTTCTTATTTATTAATTTTTAACAATCACTTCATTGTCTTTCTTTATAGTTTGCCATATTTATCTATATTAAGTTGAACCATATGAAATTTCCAATACCTGTCCTTTTTTTGTCCTACAAAAATGTTAATTTCAGTTGAATAAACGTTATATTTCTCTAATGTTTATATACTACATTTAAAATATATATAAGTTAAATATGGTGTGTTTCTCATGAGTTGCTTTTTTAATCAATGTTATGTTCCCAATATTGATCCATATTGGGTTCTTGGTAGCTGCTGCTGCTGCTAAGTCGCTTCAGTCATGTCCGACTCTATGCAACCCCATAGACAGCAACCCACCAGGCTCCACTGTCCCTGGGATTATCCAGTAAAGAACACTGGAGTGGGTTGTTGGTAGCTATATTTGCTAATTTTTTAAGGTTATATAATATTTGTTTATGTGGCTTCACCATGATTTATTTATCTAGTCTCAAGGCCATGGACGTTGTTTTCAGTTTTTTTGCTCTTTCAAATGATGTTACTGTGAAATTTTTACACATGGCTTTGGTGCCTGTGTGTACAAGCATTTCTGCTTTACGCATGTAGAACTAATGGGTCATGGGGGGCATGTTTTCAACCTGATAAGGTAAGTATAGTTTTTAAAATTAGATTTGTGGTGATTGTACTGACTTTCACATTTACTGGCAGTTTATAAACTTACTTGTTACCCTGCATCCTTATCAGTTTTACTATTGTAGAGGCTGTAAAATGAAATGGTGTTTTTGGTTTTAATGTTCATTTTCCTAATTGTCAATGGGATTGAGTGTATTTTCAAGTATTTATTGGCCTTTCAAGTATTTTAATCTGTGAAATGCTTATTCATGCTTTATGACCATTTTGGGGACGTAGTTGGATGGTTTTGATTGTTTTCTGTTTCTTATTGGTTTAAAAGGGTTTTTTATATTCTAGGTAGAATGTCTGTTCCTCTGTGACTTCTTTTTATGTTTTTAAATTATGAAATACTTTATATTTAATTATTTTTGATATATATTATTTGATATATTTCTTAAGAAGTTGTTCCACATCCAAAGTCATCTAATCTAGGGACTACATTTTGAGATCCAGTATTGTAGATTATGATAAACATAATCAGGTTGTTGTGCTAATTTACAGCTCCATTTCCAGTTGTATAGTTTACTAGCACAAGCAAGCATAGCCACTAATTGCTTATATGAAACTTTCTCTCACAAATACTTATTCATCCATGCATATAATTAAAGAAAATCAAGATCATTTTACTCTTATATGGCAGTGACAAAAGCATTTATTTCTTTCTTGACTTGGGGCCCCATCCATTTGGTTGCTTTCTATCATAATATACTTGGGGAATAACTAGATA
Source organism: Ovis canadensis (assembly GCF_042477335.2). Taxonomy (NCBI): domain Eukaryota; kingdom Metazoa; phylum Chordata; class Mammalia; order Artiodactyla; family Bovidae; genus Ovis; species Ovis canadensis. The sequence continues at coordinate 67,616,979 of NC_091262.1, read as the reverse complement.
GTGTTGATATCACACAGAATATCTGATGATGTTACACTAATTAGACCTTTCTTTGGTTATCTTGTTACTGCATAATAAATTACTTAGTGGCTTAAAACAGTCATTTTAATTCATAATTTTGGTGATAAGGAATATAGGAAGGGCTGGGACACATGATGGTTGCGTTCATTCTTTGGTCGGTGATTTAGTTGTTTGGAAGCCTGCCTAAGCTGGGCATCTAGGATGATTCATTCACATGACTGACACTGATGCACAATCAGCTGGGAACTTAGCTGGAGCTATAGACCAAACACCTCACATAACTTTTCCATATGACCTGGATTTCTGACAGCATGGCTACATGGTTTTGAGAGAGAGTGTCCAAGAGGCCGTGTTGAAGAAAGAGCGTTCCAAAGGTTCAAGGTAGATGTTCTAAGTCTTCTGACTTAGCCTTACAGGTCCTACAGTATCACTTCTAGAGCAGGTCAGTCACTAAGGCCAGCCTGATTCAAGGGGCAGGAAATTCAATTTTACATCTGAATGGGAGGAATGTCAAAGTATTTGTAGTTGTCATTGTCCCCGACCTGTTGAGTTTTAAGAACCAAGGACTCTATTTACCTTATCGGAAATGTGCATTCTGGAGGGTAGATTTTATATCTTGTAAAAGTTTGGGGGCCTGTCACGTGGTTGAAATTTTAAATTACTGCAGATGGTGACTGCAGCCATGAAATATAAAGACGCTTACTCCTTGGAAGAAAAGTTATGACCAACCTAGATAGTATATTCAAAAGCAGAGACATTACTTTGCCGACTAAGGTCCATCTAGTCAAGGCTATGGTTTTTCCTGTGGTCATGTATGGATGTGAGAGTTGGACTGTGAAGAAGGCTGAGCGCCGAAGAATTGATGCGTTTGAACTGTGGTGTTGGAGAAGACTCTTGAGGGTCCCTTGGACTGCAAGGAGATCCAACCAGTCCATTCTGAAGGAGATCAACCCTGGGATTTCTTTGGAAGGAATGATGCTAAAGCTGAAACTGCAGTACTTTGGCCACCTCATGCGAAGAGTTGACTCATTGGAAAAGACTCTGATGCTGGGAGAGATTGAGTGCAGGAGGAGAAGGGGACGACCGAGGATGAGATGGCTGGATGGCATCACGGACTCGATGGACGTGAGTCTGAGTGAACTCCGGGAGATGGTGATGGACAGGGAGGCCTGGCGTTCTGCGATTCATGGGGTCGCAAAGAGTCAGACACGACTGAGCAACTGAACTGAACTGAACTGAAGATAAGTTAGAAAAAAAATTGTTTGCTCTTTACTTTGCCTACTATAAAGACAAAATCACATCTTCCATATGATCTGGAAGACAACATATATCAACAACTTGCGGTGAGTTGTACTCTGGTCCAAGTTCTAGATCTACCATTTAGTTTCTAGCCTGGAGTTAGAATAGAGCAAGACCTCCCGAGCCCAAGTCCCCCTGCTACTTGGGTGTAGGGCTTAGTACTGGGAGGATCTATGGCAGATAGAGATGCATCTGCAAAGGAAATTAGAGAAAACCATGCCTTACTTCACTGACACCTATTCTCCATGGGCCATGGAAGACACCTCAACAGCTGACAGTATAGTACTCCAAGTCTGGACTGCCTGAACTGGTTATTATGTGATTTAATGAAATATGTAATTGGAGGAGCACAATGGAATTACATTGTGAAATGTAAATCATATATACAAGACAGAGCCCAGGTAGATATTAATAAACACAAGGTATTAGTAAATAATATAAGCTGCTGGTTTGGAATCCAATCATAACTGCTTCTAAAACGTCCCTGTCAACTCCTTTTTCTCTTTTTCTTTTCTATCTGCTTGTTGCTACCACATAAAAATAAAAATAATTTTTATTGTATATCAAACCAACTTACTTTAAATAACATTTAAATTTAATCTTCTAATTCTAATCATTTCTCTTAATAGTTACATGGACATATGCATAATAATGACAGTTTCTTAAAGTAATTTTCAAAACCATATAATTTGTCTCTTTTACTTTCTTATTATACTAACTAATACTTAAGTTAGATTTAACCAAAATGATATTCAGTTCAGTTCAGTTCAGTAGCTCAGTCATGTCTGACTCTTTGTGACCCCATGGACTGCAGCACACCAGGCCTCCCTGTCTATCACCAACTCTTGGAGTTTACTCAGAATCATGTACATTAAGTTGGTGATGCCATCCAAACAACTCATCCTCTGTCGTCCCCTTCTTCTCCTGCCTTCAATCTTTACCAGCATCAGGGTCTTTTCTAATGAGTCAGCTCTTCCCATCAGGTGGCCAAAGTATTAGAGTTTCAGCTTCAATTCTGTCCTTCCAATGAACACCCAGGACTGATCTCCTTTAGGATGGACTGGTTGGATCTCTTTGCTGTCCAAGGGACTCTCAAGAATTTCTCTAAAACCACAGTTCAAAAGCATCAATTCTTCGGCACACAGCTCTCTTTATAGTCCAACTCTCACATCTATACATGCCAACTGTAAAAACCAAAGCTTTGACTATCCGGGTCTTTGTTGGCAAAGTAATGTCTCTGCTTTTGAATATGCTATCTTGGTTGGTCATAACTTTTCTTCCAAGGAGCAAGCATCTTTTAATTTCATGGCTGCAGTCACCATCTGCAGTGATTTTGGAGCCCAAAAAGATAAAGTCTGTCACTGTTTCCACTGTTTCCCCATCTATTTGCCATGAAGTGATGGGACCAGATGCTATGATCTTAGTTTTCTGAATGTTGAGCTTTAACCCAGCTTTTCACTCTGTTTCACATTCATCAAGAGGCTCTTTAGTTATTCTTTGCTTTCTGCCATAAGGGTGGTGTCATCTGCATATCTGAGGTTATTGAGATTTCTCCCGGCAATCTTGATTCCAGCTTGTGCTTCTTCCAGCCCAGCATTTCTCATGATGTACTCTGCATATCAGTTAAATAAGCAGGGTGACAATATACAGCCTTGACATACTCCTTTTCCTATTTGGAACCAGTCTGTTGTTCGGTGTCCAGTTCCAGCTGTTGCTTCCTGACCTGCATACAGATTTCTCAAGAAGCAGGTCAGGTATTCTAGTATTCCCATCTCTTGAAAAATTTTCCACAGTTTGTGGTGATCCACACAGTCAAAGGCTTTGGCATAGTCAATAAAGCAGAGGTAGATATTTTTCTGGAAATCTCTTGCTTTTTTGATGATCCAACAGATGTTGGCAATTTGATCCCTGTTTCCTCTGCCTTTTCTAAAACCAGCTTGAACATCTGGAAGTTCATGGTTCACGTACTGTTGAAGCCTGGCTTGGAGAATTTTGAGCATTACTTTACTGGCATCTAAGAGGAGTGCAATTGTGTGATAATTTGAACATTCTTTGGCATATATATTTACATTATATATAATGCATATACATGGTGGCTCAGATGGTAAAGAGTCTGCCTGCAATTCAGGGGACCTGGGTTCAACCCCTGGGTTAGCAAGATCCCTTGATGAAGGGAATGGCAATCCACTCCAGTATTCTTGCCTAGAGAATTCTATGGACAGAGGAGCCTGGTGGCTACAGTCCATGGGGTCACAAAGAGTCAGACACGACTGAACGACTAAAACATTCACTCTCATGTGTGTGTAAACACATATGATAAAATATTACTTAGCCATAAAAACGACTGAAATTTTGCCATTTGCAACAACATGGATGGACTTGGAGAGTATTATACTCAGTGAATTAAATTGGACAGAGAAAAACAAATACTGCATGTGTTCATTTATATGTGCATTTGAAAAACTAAAATGAATAAATATACTAAACAGAAATAGATGCACAGATATAGAGAATAAACTAGTGGTTACCAGTGGAAATAAGTGTTGAGGGAGGTGTATCATGGGGAAGGAGATTAAAATGTATAAACTACCTGGTAAGATATGAATGAGATACAAGGATGTAATGTACAGTATGAGAAAGATAGCCAATATTTTCTAGCAACTTTAAATGCAGTAAAATCTATAAACATATTGAATCACTACTTTGTGCACTTGAAACTAATATTGTAAAGCAACAATGCTTCAAAAATGAAATTAATTATAAATAAACTGTCATTATCAAACACTGACTCTGTGAGAGGCACTCAGTATGCTGTTAGTGATACACTAACATTTTACTGAAACAGCTCAGAGTTCAGCAGAGGATAAACATGCTGACTCAGCAAAGCACTGGAAGGACAAGCAATAGAGTAATCCAGATAGAAAGGACATGTATTCTGTCTGGGTCAACCCGCGCAGGCTCAACAAAGAGGGCTGTGGGAGGTATAAATCTCTTCCTAAAGAGGTTGGTTGGTATTGAGACCCTGGCAAGGAAAAACGTTCCAGCAGAGGGAATGGCCTGAGGAAAGACTGACAGCTGTGTGCAGACTATGTGGGAAAGCTTCCTGGTCAGGCATCTTGCAAACTTTTCAAAGAGGTGATTCAGAGGTTTCAAAAAGAATCCTGACATCAACTTTCATCAATTTATTAATTTCACTTAGCAGCTAATTAGAGATATTATTGATGCTATTGTGGGTTCAGTTCTAGACCACTGAAATAAAGAAAATATTGCAATTGACTCAGACAGTGAAGAATCTGCCTGTAATGCAGGAGATTCAAGTTCCATCCCTGGGTCAGGAAGATCCCCTGGAGAAGGAAACAGCTACGCACTCCAGTATTCTTGCCTAGAGAATTCCATGGACAGAGGAGCCTGGAAGGCTATCACTTATGGGTAACAAAGAGTCAGACACGATATTAGTAAGTATGCAATACTTACTAATAAATGATATTAGTAATACTTGCTAATACTTGCTTACTTGTTAGCAAGTAATACTAATAAAATGATATTAGTAGAAACTCCAGTACTTTGGCCACCTCATGCAAAGAGTTGACTTATTACAAAGACTCTGATGCTGGGAGGGATTGGGGGCAGGAGGAGAAGGAGACGACAGAGGATGAGATGGCTGGATGGCAGCACTGACTCGATGGACGTGAGTCTGAATGAACTCCAGGAGTTGGTGATGGACAGCCTGACGTGCTGTTATTCATGGGGTCGCAAAGGGTCAGACACGACTGAATGACTGAACTGAACTGAAGTAAGTAACATCATCTGTTTCTTCTAAAATCAAGCAAGTTATGCAAGTTATAGTGTTTTCCTGTTTCTAATTTTCATTGCACATCTTTAAAAATCCTTTTCTTTATAATTCAATTTTTGGGTGCAAAGTTCAGTGTGTGTTCATTAAGTCAAAGTTATTAATATAATGTTTTAATATTCTATGTCTTTACCCATTTTTATCTGCTTGATACAGCTGATAAAATATTTATTTGAAAATTTATAAAATTTGGATACATGTACCCTATTTTATAAAATTCTCATGGACAGGATCAGTGAATATAATGGGCTAATACTCCTAATCAGCTAACTTTGAATTAACCAAAGAGGAGATTGTTCTATGTGGACCTGATTTAATCAGATGAGCCCTTTAAAAAAAGTTGAAGCATCAAAGAGATGCTCTTCCAATGGTCTTGAAGGTACAGCTTATGACTTCCACAACTTCATAGAAATGATTCCTGCCAGTAACCACATTAGCTTGGAAGAGGACTCTGAACGTCAGATGAGACCCTTGCTCCACCTGTCACTTAGGTTTCAGTCTTATGAGACCTGGAGCAGAAAATCCAGTTGAACCTTGTCTGTATTTCCGACATACAGGAACAGTGAAATAATGAATTTGCATTATTTAAACTGCTAAATTTGTAGTAGTTTGTTATGTAGCAATGGAAATGTAAAAAAGCCCCTTCTCTTTAACATATTTATGATGTCTTATATCTCTATCTCTTATCATGTTGTTTACTCTACCGCTAGCCTAAAAAGGTAATCATTCTAATATATTTATTTTGTATCCTTTTATTATATATGTATTCTTGAAAAATACATGTTATTTTTATAAGTACACGTTTTTATTTTATAAACTATTATAGGTCTCATTTTATCTCATAATTTTTATACAGCAATGCTTCTATGAACTATTTAAATTACATTTACATTTAGCCTATTGCTTTCTGTGGCCTTTTAATACTCCATGGTTTGAATCCACCATGTTTTTCTGTCCTTTCCCTAGCAATGGCCCTCCAGATTGCCTCCAATTTCCTACCAAGATAAGCAGTGCTGTAGAAGTCATTCGTTTTGGACCTAGTAGCAATTTCTCTAGGATATACGCTCAGGGAAAGGAATGTTGCTATTTTTTAAGTATTTATATACTAAATCTGATCCTATACTATCAGATTGCTCTCCATAATAGCTCCACAGTCTAAACTACCATCTGTACTGCATAAATATTTCCATATTCTCATGAACTCTCCAACAATTTATGCTACCTAAAACTTTAATACTTGCTAATATGATGGGTATAAAGTTACATTATATTGTTTTAATTTGATTTTCTTGATTAAATATGACTTTAAGCATTCCCTCATATCTTTATTAGCCATTCATGTTATTTTTTCTATGATTATAAATTTAATTTTTAAAATTAATCAATATTCATATCTCTTTCACAGAAGAGTTATTTATCAAGCAGTCACATCATGTTGGTGTTTATCTTAGTCTCCCAACATGTTGCTATTATCTGTAACTTTATGACTAGGTATTTGTGAAATGCTTTTACTTTTTCTGCTTTTATCCTTTTAAATATGCCTGTGGGAATTAATCACAAAAATGTTGATTTTTATAGGAAAACCATACATCTCTTTTTAGTACTGGGATTTATTTATTATTGACTCATAGAACCTCCAATTTCCACACAGGTATCCAAGTATTACTTTTTACATTAAATTCACTTGAATGGTTACTGCAATGAATTAGTGGCCGTTAACTACCAAAAGGATATTCCCATGTCAGAAAAGAGTTTACCAAACATGAATGGACAGTTTTTTTGTTTTGTTTTTGGTAGGAATATAGAATTTCACATGAAGGAGAGTTCTCAAAAAGAGAGTATAATAGACTGAAAATATCACTGATTCCTGTAGGTCATTGATCTTACTATTAATGAGAAAGTGTTAAATGTTCTCATAAATATATAAATCCCACTTGCTTCTTATATATCATTATTCACTGTTCTCCACTCAGTTGCAATTTAGCAAAAAAGACAAAAAGGAACAGTACTCAAAGCTTCTGTCCATTTTTTTTTTAGTATTTGCTCTTTTACTTTATTCAGTGCTTTACTTGCAATAGCTCATATAATCCTCAGAAAACTCCTGAGATTTATACTCCTTTTATCACTGTTTTACAAATGAGAATCTAGAGGCTTATTGTAACCAAGGGGTCAAAAGCTTAAGTGCTTTACCATGTAAGTTCTATTATGCTAAGCTGCCTCAGCTTGAATTAATGTTCTTGTCATAATGTGAAATCTGTAAGGCTGGCTCCAATCTGGGTATGGCTTATTAGCGAATATGTGTGTAAATGATGCTGATATCTTAGCACTGTTGCTGACACTAGTTCTTTGCTAAGCAGTCTCAAAGTTGGAGTGGCAGTACATGTAGAATTAGATTATATCTAATTAAATAAGATTTAGTGGTTCTTTGTCTTTTTAGCAGTGCTGACTCTTATTTCCTTCCAACCCTTTGACTTTTGGACAGAGCTACACTTAATAGCCAGAGAAGGCAATGGCACCCCGCTCCAGTACACTTGCCTGGAAAGTCCCATGGATGGAGGAGCCTGGTAGGCTGCAGTCCATGGGGTTGCTAAGAGTTCCGCACTACTGAGCAACTTCACTTTCACTTTTCACTTTCATGCATTGGAGAAGGAAATGGCAACCCACTCCAGTGTTCTTGCCTGGAGAATCCCAGGGACGGGGGAGCCTAGTGGGCTGCCTTCTATGGGGTCACACAGAGTCAGACACGACTGAAGCGACTTAGCAGCACACTTAATAGCATGAGGAAAATAGCACTAAAAAAGCAAGTATGCTGCCCAATTTTAGTGCCTGGAGAACCGAAATGCTGACATGGTAAAAAAAAAAAATTGCTATATAGTTATCACTGCAAGAACACACTGTTGCCATTATAACACAAATTCAAGATTGCTTGATGAGAGTGATCCTTAAGGCATTGCTTAGAGATTTCCGCTTGTGTGAAATTTAACGTTTGCATTTTAAGTAATATAGTGGTTCTGGGTTCAAAACCCTGAATACTGGAAAACATATGGTTTTATATATATATATATATATACATATACATACATATATATATGTTCTGTTTATAATTACTTAAACTTGGTGTTCTGTATTTGACTCTTCCTTTGGATACAGTTTTCTATCCTAAGTAAAATAAAAGAAGCTAATGTATCATGTTACAGGTCAGACAGTCAATATAATACACAAAGAAGCTGAGTACTATCCAAATACTTCTCCTTCTAAGTTTTGAGAGCAAAAACAAATGGGAAATATGCCCCATTATTCAAAAGGGTGAACATTAGGAAGAGAGGAGAGGCACTATAAAAGTCCCAAGCCCCAAACATGAACTGATGTCCACGCTAGATGCAATTATATTCATCTTGTTGGGTATTCACACTTTCAGTTCAGTTCAGTTCAGTTCAATTCAGTCACTCAGTCATGTCCGACTCTTTGCGACCCATGAATCGCAGCACGCCAGGCCTCCCTGTCCATCACCAACTCCCGGAGTTCACTCAGACTCACGCCCGTCGAGTCAGTGATGCCATCCAGCCATCTCGTCCTCTGTCGCCCCCTTCTCCTCCTGCTTTAGCTTTAATGGAGACAGTGCAAGAGGCATGCATGAAGCTGCAGTATGTTCAGAGGAGCCGCGGAAAACATGTAAATGCCTTGATTCTGAGTGGGAGACCTGTGTAAATCTTCCATTCAAGGGCCAGACATGAAATATTGGAAGTTTCTGATACTTGACATTGCTTCTACTTTTCTCTTTTGTCCATGTGCTCTCTAAATAAGCTTATTTTCCTTTTTCAGGTGCCTGCTGTTAAGAAGTGCTGATTTGGTTTGAACTATGTGGGAGATCTGGGACAGATTGAAAGAAAATTATTGAACACTCTGAGGCAGCTGGAAAATTTCACTTGCTTGCCATATGATATACTCCTCTTTGCTTTTAATTCAGATGTTTTGGACATTTGTTGACCTAGGACACGTTTATAAACATTCTGCTTTTACTCAATGAATTTCTTACCACATATAATTATATATACTTAGTATTTGAGATTAGCTTTGGGCAATTTTGTCACAATTTATCATTGGTCATCTACTTTCTCTGCCAAATATTTGTACACATTTCACCTTCCCTATCATACTGCCAACCTTATATGCTTAGGTAATAGTATATGTAAACGGCCATGGCAAGCAAAATATGGATGCCTCCTAGATGAATGCTAAAATAATCATTGTGGTTGGATGGTTCTTTTTTTAAAAAATATAAATTTATTTATTTTAATTGGAGGTTAATTACTTTACAATATTGTATTGGTTTTGCCATACATCAACATGAATCTTCCACAGGTATACACGTGTTCCCCATCCTGAACCCCCCTCCCCCCTCCCTCCCCATACCATCCCTCTGGGTCGTCTCAGTGCACCAGCCCCAGGCGCCCAGTATCATGCATCGAACCTGGACTGGCAATTTGTTTCATATATGATATTATACATGTTTCAATGCCATTCTTCCAAATCATCCCACCCTCTCCTTTGCCCTCAGAGTCCAAAAGACTGTTCTATACATCTGTGTCTCTTTTGCTGTCTTGCATACAGGGTTATCGTTACCATCTTTCTAAATTCCATATGTATGCATTAGTATACTGTATTGGCGTTTTCCTTTCTGGCTTACTTCACTCTGTATAATTGGCTCCAGTTTCATTCACCTCATTAGAACTGATTCATGTGTATTCTTTTTAACGGCTGAGTAATACTCCATTGTGTATATGTACCACAGCTTTCTTATCCATTCATCTGCTGATGGATATCTAGGTTGCTTCCATGTCCTGGCTATTATAAACAGTGCTGTGATGAACATTGGGGTGCATGTGTCTCTTTCAATTCTGCTTTCCTTGGTGTGTAAGCTCAGCAGTGGGATTGCTGGGTCATAAGGCAGTTCTATTTCCAGTTTTTTAAGGAATCTCCACACTGTTCTCCATAGTGGCTGTACTAGTTTGCATTCCCACCAACAGTGTAAGAGGGTTCCCTTTTCTCCACACCCTCTCCAGCATTTATTGCTTGTAGACTTTTGGATCGCAGCCATTCTGACTGGTGTGAGATGGTACCTCATTGTGGTTTTGATTTGCATTTCTCTGATAATGAGTGATGTTGAGCATCTTTTCATGTGTTTGTTAGCCATCCATATGTCTTCTTTGAAGAAATGTCTATATAGTTCTTTGGCCCATTTTTTGATTGGGTCATTTATTTTTCTGGAATTGAGCTGCAGGAGTTGCTTGTATATTTTTGAGATTAATTGTTTGTCAGTTGCTTGATTTGCTATTATTTTCTCCCATTCTGAAGCTGTCTTTTCACCTTGCTTATAGTTTCCTTTGTTGTGCAGAAGCTTTTAATTTTAATTAGATCCCATTTGTTTATTTTTGCTTTTATTTCCAGTATTCTGAGAGGTGGGTCATAGAGGATCCTGCTGTGATTTATGTTGGAGAATGTTTTGCCTATGTTCTCCTCTAGGAGTTTTATAGTTTTTGGTCTTACGTTTAGATCTTTAATCCATTTTGAGTTTATTTTTGTGTATGGTGTTAGAGAGTGTTCTAGTTTGGTTCTATTGTTTAAGAAAGAGGCTACCATCACACTGATACCAAAACCAGACAAAGATATGACAAAAGAGGAAAGTTACAGACCAATATCACTGATGAATATAGATGCAAAAATTCTCAACAAAATACTAGCAAACAAACTCCAACAAAACATTTTAAAAGTGTCACTCAGTCGTGTCTGACTCTTTGTGACCCCATGTCTGTAGCCCATCAGGCTCCTCTGTCCATGTGATTCTCTAGGCAAGAATATCGAGTGGGTTGCCATTACCATCTTCAGGGGATCTTCCTGACCCAGGGATCAAATCCAGGTGTTCTTCATTGCAGGCAGATTCTTTACTGTCTGAGCTACCAGGAAAGCCCACAACAAACCATTAAAAGGATTATATATCATGATCAAGTCAGATTTGTTTCAAAGATGCAAGGATTTTTTAATACCTGCAATCAAATGATACACCACACTAACAAATTGAAGAATAAAAACTATATGATCATCTCAGAAAGGGCTTTTGATAAAGTTCAACAGCATTTATGATAAAAAAAAAACTCTCTAGAAAGTGAGCACAGAGAGATCATACCTCAAGAAAATAAAGTTTATATATGACAAATCCATTGCTAGCATTGGCTCAGTGGTGAAAGCTGAAGGTGTTTCCTCTAAGATCAGGAACAAGACACAGATACCTACTTTTATACAACATAGTTTTGAAAGTCCTAGTCACAGCGGTCAGAAAAGAAAAAGAAATAAAAAGAATCCAAATTGGAAAAGAAGTAAAACTGTCACTGTTTGCTGATTACATAACGCTATACATCAGTTCAGTTCAGTTCAGTCACTCAGTCGTGTCCGACTCTTTGCGACCCCATGAATTGCAGCACATCAGGCCTCCCTGTTCATCACCATCTCCTGGAGTTCACTCAGACTCAAGTCCATCAAGTCAGTGATGCCATCCAGCCATCTCATCCTGGGTCGTCCCCTTCTCCTCCTGCCCCCAATCCCTCCCAGCATCAGAGTCTTTTCCAATGAGTCAACTCTTTGCATGAGGTGGCCAAAGTACTGGAGTTTCAGCTTTAGAATCATTCCTTCCAAAGAAATCCCAGGGTTGATCTCCTTCAGAAGGGACTGGTTGGATCTCCTTGCAGTCCAAGGGACTCTCAAGAGTCTTCTCCAACACCACAGTTCAAAAGCACATAGTTCAACGCTATACATAGAAAAGTCTAAAGCCCTAACCAGAAAACTACTAAAACTCATCATGAACTTGGTGAAGTTGCTGGATGAAAGGTTAATATACAGAAATCTGTTGCATTTCTAGACACTAACAACAAAGTATGAGAAAAATGAAGAAAATAGTACCACTTATTATTGCATCAAAATGAATTAAATACTTGGGAATAAACCTACCTAAAGAGGCAAAAGACCTGTTCCTGTACTCTGAAAACTGTAAGACACTGATGAAAGAAATTGAAGATGACACAAACAGATGGGAAGATATACCATGTTCTTGGACTGGAAGAATCAATATTGTTAAAATGACCATATTTTTCAAGGCAATCTACAGATTCAATTCAATCCCTATCAAATCACCAATGGCTTTTTCACAGAACTAGAACAAAAATTTAAAAAATTTGTATGGAAACACAAACGACTGAATAATCCAAGCAATCTTCAGAAAAAAAAAAAAAAAAAAGAAGCTGGAGGAATCACACTCCCTGACCTCAGACTATACTACAAAGCTGCAGTAATCAAAACAATAAGGTATTGGCAGAAAACAGTAAAAGAGATCAGTGTAACAGGATAGAAAGTCCATAAATAAACCCACTCACATATAATCAATCCGTTACAAAGGAGACGAGAATATACAATGGAGAAAGACAGTCTCCTCAATGAGTGGTGCTGGAAAAACTGGACAGCTACATGTAAAAGAATGAAATTAGAACATTTTCTAACACCATATACAAAAAGAAACTCAAAATGGATTAAAGACCTAAATGTTAGATCAGATACTATAAAATTCCTGGAGGAAAGCATGGGCAGAACACCCTTTGCCATAAATTGCAGCAATTTTTTGATCTGTCTCCAAAGTAAAGGAAACAAAAGCAAAAATAAACTGATGGGACCCAATCAAACTCAAAAGCTTTTGCACGGTATAGGAAATCATAGACAAAATGGAAAGACAGTCTACAGAGTGGGAGAAAATATTTGCAAATGATGAAACTGACAGGAGATTAATTTCCAAAACATACAAAAGCTCATACAACTTAATATCTGAAAACAAACAACCCCATAAAAAGTGAGCAGAAGATCTAAATAGACATTTCTCCAAAAAAGACATGTAGATGGCCAAGAGGCACAAGAAAAGGTGCTCAATATGCTAATTATTAGAGAAATGAAAATTAAAACTACAATGAAGTATCACCTCACACTTGTCAGAATGGCCATCATCTGAAATGTCTACAAATAAATACTGGCTAAGGTTTGGAAAAAGGCACCCTCCTATGCTGTTGGCGGGAATATAACTTGGTGCAGCCGCTATAGAGAACAGTACAGAGTTTCCTTTAAAAAACTAAATATGTATTAAACATATGATCCAGTGATCTCTGGGCATGTATCTGGAGAAAACTATAATTGAAAAAGATACATGCACCCTATTGTTCATTGCAGCACTATTTTCAATAGCCAAGACATGGAAGCAACCTAAATGTCCAATGACAGATGAATAGATAAAGATTTGGTATACATATACAATGAAGTACTAGTAAGTTATAAAAAGAATGAAATATACCACTTGCAGCAACATAGATGGAACTAGAGATGATCATATTAAGTGAAGTAAGCCATACAGAGAAAGAGAAATATGCGATATCAATTATATGTGGAGTCTAAAAAAGTGAGTCAAGTCAACTTATTTATAAAACAGACCCATAGACATAGAAAACAAATTTATGGATACCAAAGAAGATAGCAGGGAGTGGAGTTTTGAGAGATAAATTAGAAGTTTGGGATTAACATACACACTATTATGTATAAGATAAACAGCAAGGACCTACTGTATAGCATAGAGAACTATATTCAATATCTTATAATAACCTATAATGGAAAAGAATATGATGTACATGTATGTATATATATTTATACACCTATCTATCTATACATATACACATCTATCTATACACACACACACACACACACACACATATGTACATATAATTTGGGCATCCCTTGTGGCTCAGTGTAAAGAATCTGCCTGCCAATACAGGAGATGCAGGTTTGATCCCTGGATTGGGGAGAGCCCCTAGAGAAGGAAATGGAAACCCACTCCAGCATACTTACCTGGCAAATTCCATGGACTGGGGAGCCTGGCGGGCTACAGTCCATGGGGTTGCAAAAGAGTTGCACATGATTTAGTGACCAAATAACAAAATATATATAATGTATATATGTATAACTGAATCACTTCTCCAGATACCTGATACTAATACAACATTGTGGACTAACTGTATTTCAACAAAGAAAAGTTTAAAAAAAAGAAAGCACATCAACAGACTCTTTACCACTCCAACCACAGTTCCTAGATTACAGTTGTTTTGCATAATCCAGAAAGAATAATTTGAATTTCTGCCTAGAGAGATATGGTGATGACAAGAAATGTAGGGATGGAAGAAGGAAGAAAATATAAGGCCTAGCAAGGCGGTAATATTAGGCTGGTAGGACATGTCAACTGATAAGTTTTTTGTAGTGAAAGTCTGGTGTGGAAAGCATTCTTTGACTAGTGGGATTTTTTGGAAATGGAAGAAGAGAATAGTGATTATTGTCTGACAAAGAGTTGCAGAACCAGGAGGTCATCAAAGGAATCAAGACCAACAATAGAGCCCGGTAAAAACAAAGAGGCAGAGAACACATAGGTCTAAAATAAGGCAAAAGGTATTTGAGAATTGTAGAGGGCTTTAAAATTCCCTAACCTACCTAAGTTTTTATACATGTGTATATGTATGTATCTACCTAACTACCTACCTATCTTTTAGTGAACTTGTGACTCTGGAATCAGAAGATCATATACACCTTCAGACTGATGACATGCTGAAACTATTAGATGAAAGATTACTACCTTTATTTTCACAGAGGGAGTCATTTGCTTGCTTTTTCTACTCATCACTGCCTTAAGATGAGAAACGAAAATGAGAAAGATGGATCCTACCTTGCAAGTGGTTTTAATGAAAGTGCTAATGATAGACAAGGTTATAGCTAAAAAGAGCACTTCCCAATCCAGGTATCAAACCTGATACTCCCACGTTGCAGGCAGATTCTTTGCCATCTGAGCCACCAGAGAAGCCCTTGATACACCTTGCATACCAATTAATAAAAATAGTTAACCTTTACATATATAAGGGTATTTTCTAGATTTTGAAATAAGGACTATATTTGTTTTTTATCCTTTGGTATTTCAAAACTCAGGGTAGTAGAAAATCATCATATAGAGATCTCCAAGACTCTTGATGGATTTTAGGGATGGGGTTTAAATAGATTTCTCTGGTTCCTTAGGTCTTTTCTTTAACCTCTTCCCCTTGCCCTTTCAAAAGTTCTTCACTATAGATTGAACACTTTTAGACTGAAATTGGGGAAACTGTATGTGCATGGAGGTGGAAAACACACATTATTTCAAAAGAATGGAAGATGACAAAAGGTTACCTTGAACCTCAAAATTTCTCTCCTTGGCAAATGAGCTATAAAATGATTTTTTCAGTATAAGCCCAATTTAGCACAGTCCTAAATTTCAGTGACTTCTGGATTTTTGAGGTCAAGAAGAATGGAAAAGTGGGTTCCCTGTGATTATCTCCTATAGAAATTCCATGTCTGTGATCCAAAAAGAATTTGAGGATATCAGCATGTTTTCTTTTAATTTTGACAAGGTGTCAAGAAACATACCAGTGATAAAATCAATTATAACATAACATACATACTAAGATATTTTTTGTTTTGTTTCTGGTCTGTTACTCATTTTTTCATCAAAGTTAGAATTGAACCAAGCTAATCTAGTTCTCATCAAGAAAGTTTATACTACATTTGGGAGAAGTGGAAATCAATAAGAGTAATAGACAGTTTTAAAAATATCACTCCAGTTGGTTTGGAATGTTTTTAGTAGGTTTTAAAAATCGACATGAGGTTAGTGGATTTTACACGATAGCTGAATAAGGAGCTGCATGGAGTGACATCGAGGAGGAACTTCTGAATGAATGTCACATACTACCTTACATGAAAGTTGGAAAGCTCAGTAGGAACTAATTTCTTTAAACTAAGCGATTTTTATCTATTTAATGTCCTATGGCCACAATTTTTTATAACCCACTCTTTTTTAATTACTGAAAGTACCTTCTTCGCTGGACCCATAGAGGATGCCCGTTTCTTGCTATCTTTTCACCTACTATTAGTATCTTTTTTCCTTAGTTTTAAATATAATTTTCATCATGTTAATGCTTCTCTCACTGATATTCTCTGAGACCTTGTATCACTATGATTCCATTGCACTAGCCTGGAAAACATCAACCCTAGATGCATCTTGCTTTTTCTGGATAGTTCTTTGACATCTAAACACTCCTCAGAAGTGTGGCAGATTTTAAAATCACTATCTCCAAATTAATTTGGTCTGCCAAGATGTCCATAAATTCTCTGTTTTATCTGCTGCTGCCAAGTCGCGTCAGTCGTGTCCGACTCTGTGCGACCCCATAGACGGCAGCCTACCAGGCTCCTCTGTCCCTGGGATTCTCCAGGCAAGAAGAGTGGAGTGGGTTGCCATCTCCTTCTCCAATGCATGAAAGTGGAAAGTGAAAGTGAAGTCGCTCAGTTATGCCTGATTCTTAGTGACCTCATGGACTACAGCCTACCAAGCTCCTCCGTCTGTGGGAGTTTCCAGGCAAGAGTACTGTAGTGGGGTGCCATTGCAAGGAAGATTAAAAAAACTATTTTAACACTTGTCAACTTGCCTCAAAATTGATCTCTTCCCATCTTCCCTTTTTATAGCCTCAGCTATCTCGTCTCTTCACTGAAAAATAAATCCCTCAACTCCTGTTTACCTACTGTGAAATAATAGGAAAAAAAATTTATTAATCTCTGCTTCTAAGTTTCTGGCACAGAGCTCCTAAAATCCTTGTAATTTCCCAAGTGATAAGAGCACTAGAGGCATCTTTTGTTCTAATATTTGGTCTTTGGCCTTGTTCCTGACACAAAGTTCCTACATCCCTTGGAATTTCCTGGGGAAATAGGAGTATGTTTTGTTCTGAAGCGGTGACTCTTGACTGGTTCATGTGTAACTTCAGGATGGGAGCTGGTGACCAGAAAGACCAAACCATGATTAGAAGCTTGGAACTTGCAAACCCATTCTCCACTCTCAGGGAATGGAAGAGGGGGCTGGAGATTGTGTTCATGATTGATCATACCTATATGATAAAGCTCCCATTAAAATACCCTAAAGTGTGGTGTTTGGAGAGTTTCTAAGTTGGTGTACACATCTATGTGTTGGGAGGTGGCACACCCTACCTACAAAGGGACAAAAGCATCTATGCTTAGGACCTACTCCTACTCCAGGCCTTACTCCATGTATTTCTTCATCTGGCTGTTCATTTTTATTCTTTCTCATGTACTTTATTATGTAATCAACTAGCAAATGTGTTTTCCTGAGTTCTGTGACATGTTCTAGCAAATGATTGAACCAAGGAGAGGGTCTTAGTACCCTCTGCTTTGTAGCCAAGTTGGACAGATGTTGGAGGTAACCTAGGGACCTATTGCTTGTGATTGATGACCAGAGGCAGGGGCATGTGTGTGGAACTGAGCCTTTAACCTGTATGGTCTTCATTAACTCTAGGTAATTAGTGTCAGAATTTCCTGGTATGGAAAACCTATAATTCTGCTGCTGTAAGTGTGGTAATGTTGTGGTTGTGATAGCAGTGTGATAGTTAAGGTAAACAGTGAGTTTTATTTTTTTACCCAATTACTAACTTACATGCAGTGTACCCAGTATTTTCACTTGATGATGGATTATAAAGAAAAACATATTCCTTTCCATTGAAAGAGAACTCTTCTGTCTGTACTCTGAACTCCATCTCATCTCAGTTTCTTAGGGATCTCATTCTTGGATTATTTCTTCTTCTGTATGTACAATATTCTCTTCTTAACAGCACCTTTACATTAGATTAGAATTTTAATATACTCAATTCTGTACTGTCTCAAAATAATTATTTTCTTCTGCAACTGACTTTAAAAATAGCAGTGAGAAGAAGAGAAGTGAAAAGCAAAGGAGAAAAGGAAAGATATACCCATTTGAGTGCAGAGTTCCAAAGAATAGCAAGGAGAGATAAGAAAGCTTTCCTCAGTGATCAATGCAAAGAAATAGAGGAAAACAATAGAATGGGAAAGACTAGAGATCTCTTCAAGAAAATTAAACATACCAAGGGAACATTTCATGGAAAGATGGGCACAATAAAGGACATAATTGGTATGAACCTAACAGAAGCAGAAGATATTAAGAAGAGGTGGCAAGAATACACAGAAGAACTGTACAAAAAAAGATCATCATGACCCAGATAATCACAATGGTGTGATCACCCACCCAGAGCCAGACATCGTGGATTGTGAAGTCAAATGGGCCTTAAGAAGCATCACTACGAACAAAGCTAGTGGAGATGATGGAATTCCAGTTGAGGTATTTCAAATCCTGGAAGATGATGCTGTGAAAGTGCTGCACTCAATATGCCAGCAAATTTGGAAAAGTCAGCAGTGGCCACAGGACTGGAAAAGGTCAGTTTTCATTCCAATCCCAAAGAAAGGTAATGCCAAAGCATGTTCAAACTACCACACAATTGCAGTCATCTCACACACTAGCAAAGTAATGCTCAAAATTCTCCAAGCCAGCCTTCAATAGTACATGAACCATAAACTTCCAGATGCTCAAGTTGAATTTAGGAAAGGCAGAGGAACCAGAGATCAAATTGCCAACATATGCTGGCGAGATGTTGGCAATCATCGAAAAAGCAAGAGAGTTCCAGAAAAACCTCTATTTCTGCTTTATTGACTATGCCAAAGCCTTTGACTGTGTGGATCACAATAAACTGTGGAAAATTCTGAAAGGGATGTGAATACCAGACCACCTGACCTGCCTCTTGATAAACCTGTATGCAGGTCAGGAAGCATCAATTAGGCCTGGACATGGAACAACAGACTGGTTCCAAATGGGAAAAGGAGTATGTCAAGGCTGTATATTGTCACCCTGCTTATTTAACTTCTATGCAGAGTACATCATGAGAAACACTGGACTGGATGAAGCACAAGCTGGATCAAGATTGCTGGGAGAAATATCAATAACCTCAGATATGCAGATGACACCACCCTTATGGCAGAAAGTGAAGAAGAACTGAAGAGCCTCTCGATGAAAGCGAAAGAAGAGAGTGAAAAGTTGGCTTAAAGCTCACATTCATAGAATTAAGATCATGTCATCTGGTCCCATCACTTCAGGCCAAATAGATGGGGAAACAGTAGAAACAGTGTCAGACTTTATTTTTTGGGCTCCAAAATCACTGCAGATGGTGACTGCAGCCATGAAATTAAAAGATGCTTACTCCATGGAAGAAAAGTTATGACCAACTTAGACAGCATATTAAAAAGCAGACATTACTTGCCACAAACATCCGTCTAGTCAAGGCTATGGTTTTTCCAGTAGTCATGCATGAATGTGAGAGTTGGAGTATAAAGACTGCTGGGCACCAAAGAATTGATGCTTTTGAACTGTGGTGTTGGAGAAGACTCTTGAGAGTCCCTTGGACTGCAAGGAGATCCAACCAGTCCATCCTAAAGGAAATAGTCCTGAATATTAATTGGAAGGACTGATGCTGAAGCTGAAATTCTAATACTTTTGCCACCTGATGCAAAGAACTGACTCATTGAAAAGACTTTGATACTGGGAAAGATTGAAGGCAGGAGGAGAAGGGGACTACAGAGGATGAGATGGTTGGATGGCATCACCAACTCAATGGACATGAGTTAGAGTAAACCCTGAGAGTTGGTGAGGGACAGTGAGTCCTGGTGTGCTGCTGTCCATGGGTCGCAAAGAGTCAGACATGACTGAGCGACTGAATGGAACTGAACTGCCCCAACCTTGTTTAGAGCTGACAGGTTACTTTTTTTTTTTTTTTCATATCAAGGATTCTTTATAGTACTCACTCTCTTTCTTTCTCCTTTATGCCCTCTTTGCCTTTATTTCTTTCTAATACTGTCAGTCAGCTTTGTTGCAGTAACAAAGAACCCTCAAATCTCAGTGGTATAACAACAGACATTTATTGTTACAAATCAGCTCCTGGTGGTTTTCTGCTATGGCTCTTTCCCCTGTGTTATTATTCTGGGCCTCATTCTGAAGGAGAAACCCTTTGGGAAGTGCCTTTTTCACGGCAGAGCGCAAACGGTTAACAGTGGTGAAAACACCTGATGCTCTTTAAGCAATACTTGGAGCTGGCTGAGCTCTAATGCACGAGCATTTATAATTATTGGAGACATTCACCTTTTGTATGATGCTGTAAACCAAGAGATGCATAAAACCATTTGCATGGAGTTCAAGTCAAGTCAATAATGAGAATAAAAATTTAGGCATATAGGTTATTCTGTCAGTGCTGAGCACCAGATCCCAAGAGACAGAGGTGCACTCTAACACATTTATTTTTTGTGTGTTCCTAATATGTGAAACTCAGAGGGGGACTCTTTTGTCTGAGCCTTACAGTGGTTTTCACTTGGATATTCTGTATTAACATTTAACCTAACTCAACATGAATGAATTTTTGGTTTCAGATCTGATCCTTCTCTGGGGGTGTGAGGGTAGAGATAATGTTCTTTCTCTTAGGCTATTCATTTTGGCAATTTGAACTAGGAAAGTTTATACTTTTGCCTCTTATGCTTTTGCAGCATGTGCCTATCACTAGCTTATTTATGCATCAATCTCCTATTCATCAACTAGGTCTCTGGTTAGACGTTACCTTTTCTATGGAACCTACGTGATTACCACACACAGAGTTTTGTAGGCCTTTCCTTGTTCCTACTGAAATCCTATTACATAATTAAGAGGATGAAAATATTTAATTATGCTATTTTATACAATTTGTGGCACAGGCCCGAGTGCTATGTATATGTTTGTTTTTGTCACTAAGTCATGCCTACTCTTTTGCGACCTTATGGACTGTTGCCCACCAGGGTCCTTTGTCCATGGGCTTCTCCAGGCAAGAATACTGGAGTGATTTGCCATTTCCTTCTCTAGGGGATCTTCCTGACCCAGGGATTGAACCCACGTCTCTTGCATCTCCTGCATTGGCAAGTGAATTCTTTGCCACGAGGTCTACCTGGGAAGCCACATACATGGATATATTAATATATACCTATATCCATGTGATTCATATGTTGCCTCTATATATATAATATAGGCTATCAATATATATTTACTAAATAAATAAAATGTTCTTTTCAAACACATTTTTCCTAAACATTAAGAGATAATCTTTGTTAAATTTGAAATTTTTCTACAGTAGACAATCATGGTCCAAAATAAGAAATTTCAATTTTTAATGTATCTTTCTTGTCAAAATAATTGGTTTTGAGTGAGAAAACTTATGTTAATATATAAAGCACACACATGCTTGAAAATTTCAGATTCTTCTCCAACTATTCAAAGATATTAGAGATATATTCCTAGGCTATGTCTGACTCTGCCATTCTTTTCCATGTGAATTACCTGAAGTGGTGAACATTTAGGAGGATTGGTGAGTCTTAACAAGACTTATAATATGTTGCTTCTATTCTTTTATATTACTTTGGGTTCCCAACAAGTTTTATCCAAAACATTGCATTTGTTTCTTAAACTGTTTACTTACCTCCAGTCTCCCTTCTTTCCCCTACATTCTTTAGGATGATTTGTTAAAAATATAAATCTAGTTTTTTTTAGCTAAAAACAATAACTTTGTATTTCCTATATTCATTATAGACACCTCCATTTTCTTCATTCTTCATCCCCGTTCAATCATCGAGCTTTATAGATTGAACTTCCATATCATCTATCATATCTAATCTTTTCATTTTATTCCTAGAGCTATTGGTAATTAAAGCATCTATCATATTGTGCCTGAATTACCAGAGGAGTTTCAAAATTAGTCTCTCCTCTTTGAGTTTTGTATTTCTCTAACACAGTCTCTGCTGCCAAATTGATTTTTTGGAAATTGAAATCAGATCATATCAGACACAGGCTAAACTCTGTCATAATATTAGCACACAGAGCTCTGCCTTTATCTTCTGATTTTTCTTTTTTTCATGTTAACAACACAGACCTTTCCATATGGAAAACCCTTCTGTATCATCCTTCTGTAAAATTATTTCAACACTGAGTTTGATCAGCCTTGTCTGTGAAGTCTTTTCTGTACATTTTGCTACCTCCAGTAGATAACTCACTATTCCATTCCATTCTTGGTGCTCTTTTTTTATTTTGTTAATATTTCTTTAATGATCATTGTAAGACTCAACTTGCCTTAATACACATGCCTATACTAAGTATAGTTATGCATTTTCTTATTTAATCTTTATTACATCTCAGAATGGAGTTATATTCTCTGTTTTATATATTTATTATTTTACATATATATTTATTAATCATCTATTACATCAAGTATTTTCATAATACATTGGAATTTACACTGTTAGAAAGGCATATTTCCTATAATAGAATCTTTGAAAACTGGGGCCCAAAATATGTAAGTAACCAAATGATGCACAGTTGCAGATGCCAGTAGGTTCAGTTCTAGATGACATGTACTTGTAATTTTGTCACTAGTACTTTGTACAATATCTCACCCATTCCAGGGGAGTAAGTTACATAGTGAAATTTTCTTACTTTTTAAATGTTACTACCTTATATGAGCCCAGCTCATTTACTCTTGAAACTCCCTGGAATATGTTATGCATACTCCAGCATGAAAACGTTTTGAAAAATGTACCAAGTTATAGATATTGAAACTACTACTATGACATTTGGATATTTAATTTTCCATTTGCTTTATAGTTGTATATATATATATTTATGAAAAATTAACTGTAATAGGAAACAGAATATGAAATATGCTTGAACTGTTATATTAATTAATATTCATTGATAAATTCCTATTAGGTCTTTATTATGGCTACTAAGTACCCTTGAACTTTCAGTATAGTGGGAAGCATGGGTAAATAAATAGACAATTATAATATAGTGTGATGTGTTACAACTGAAACATAGTTGGTTGAATTTCTACTTATAGTTTAATGAGGAAAGATTTGGGGAGGAGATAATGTTCAAATTTAGACTTAATGTGTGTGTAGGAGTTGGCCTGACAAATGGTGATGTGTAGATAATTTCCCAAGAGAGGAGAAACATCCTGAGGAAAGTACTTTGAGAAGATAGTCATGTCCTTCAGTCATGTCCAACTATGACCCTGTGGGCTGTAGACTGCCAGGCTTTCCCGTCCATGGGTTTATCCAGGCAAGAATACTAGAGTGGGTTGCCATGCCCTCCTTTAGGGGATCTTCCTGGCCCAGGAATCAAACCTGTGTCTTTTACATCAGGCAATGGCACCCCACTCCAGTACTCTTGCCTGGGAAATCCCATGGATGGAGGAGCCTGGTGGGCTGCAGTCCATGGGGTCACGAAGAGTCGGACATGACTGAGTGACTTCACTTTCACTTTTCACTTTCATGCATTGGAGAAGGAAATGGCAACCCACTCCAGTGTTCTTGCCTGGAGAATCCCAGGGAGGGTGGAGCCTGGTGGGCTGCTGTCTATGGGGTCGCACAGAGTTGGACACAACGGGAGCGACTTAGCAGCAGCAGCAGCAGCACTGGAAGGTGGGTTCTTTACCACTAGTGCCACCTGGGAGGCCCAAGTGGTGAGTAGGAAACTTCAAATTTATCATGCAGTCTGTAAGAAACTTTAGAAATGATCAAGTCTAATAGGAACAAGGTTAATGAAATACTGTATGCAAGCTGCATGGTAACCTCCAAAGAATAATCTGTAGTAGATTCATGAACAATTATTATAAAGAAGTCAAAACATACAGCCTCACATATCATAAAATCAGAAAGGAAGACAGTCATGGAGGAATAAAAAAGAACCAAAAAACAGTCAGAAAACAATTAAGAAAATGGCAATAATTACTTTAAGCATAAGTGAATTACATTCTCATATCAAAAGATATAGGATGGCTGAATATATTACAAAGAAAACCCCCAAATCCAATGAGACGCTTCCTGTAAAGTGTCATTAAATAATGATAAAGGAGTAAATTTTTCAGGAAGATACAACAATTGTAAATATTGTAGGCACCCAACTTCGGAGCACCAAAATACATAAAACAACAACTAACAGAACTAAAAAGAGGGATAAACAGTTTTATGTCTGTCTATCTATTTATCTATCATCTATTTATCCATCATCTCTCCATCATCTACCTATTTATTTACTTTTGACTGGAGTCCTCAGAGTCTCTCTTGTACTTGAGTAGTTGAGATTAGCCAAGGACTTGGGAAGTTTCACTTTGAAGTTCTCTTAGGTTTTCTAGTTGAGTTTTCATCCTATCTTTTATCCCTAGACTCTGTTCTCTGCCATCGTAAGCCATGCTGCTAAATCTATTCTTTTTCCATCTCTGTAGCCATGGAGGTTGAAGAATACCTTGGGTAAGAGCAGCATGCTTGGAGCTGGTGTATGGGGATGACCCAGAGAGATGTTATGGGGAGGGCGGTGGGAGGGGGGTTCATGTTTGGGAACGCATGTAAGAATTAAAGATTTTAAAATTTAAAAAAAAAAAAACTAAAAAAAAAAAAAACCCTAAATGTAAAAAAAAAAAAAAAAGAATGTTATTTCAGTTCTTTGTTCTTCCTTTTGCGGTTTTCAAGAGTCAACTTTTCTGGTTCTATACATTGGGATCCTTATGGTGACTTTGAGTGTATTATTATCATAAGTTTTTTAAATTAAAGAAATTTTTATCAAGGTTTAGTTGATTTACATTTCACTCATTTCTGCTATATAGTTTCTTTACCATATTTATATTTTCAGTAGGCATTATTCTTCAGATATTTTTTCATAGGTGTCAATTAAAACAATAAAACAGGTTCATAAATTTTCATCCTGATGTGAACTTAGTTTATCTCTCTAGGTGAAAAAAATTATTTTCATCATTTTAACATATAGAATTGGTAGAAATAATTTTGAACGTTTTCTGTTTGTTTTCACTCTCTCAAAATCTGCTTTAAGTTCTGTTTTTCAGTTCATTAATTTATATGGTAGATTAGTGCCTTCAGACTTTCTAAAAGTGACACACTAAACAAAGGCTGAAATATTCAATTTTAAGAAGAAGATTCAATGAATGCAAAGTTATTCTCTAAAGTGAGTCAGAATCTATCAGTATATCTATGTAATATGCCTGCCTAGACACTATATTAACACAATAAGGAATAAGTATAAGGTATTTCAGTGTTAAGAGTTAAGTTCATCTGTTGTTCCCTCAAAAAAATGTTTGGCTCTCAATACAACTGCCTGAACATAGAATTCTGAACATATTCTCTGAACATAGAATTCTGGCACAAATAAATACCTAAACTCTGAATACTCACTTATATTTTATGTCACAATCATAGTGAACATTTATGGAGGAAAAGCAGATTAAGAAAAATTCCAAAAGTATGTATTTCAACAGGGATTATATCTCTGAGATTTTGCTAGGATTTATCAGACCAATTTTCCAAGCTGTTTTATTTTTCTGCATTCATTTGCATTCACATACTTTATATTCCTAAACAGGATATATTAGACAAACTAAGGAATACTTCTACATATTTATTTTTCATTATGATTGATTATTATTGTGACTCAAGATGACTTTTTTCCTTATGATTATGTTTTTGAATCAAAATAACACTTCCCAATCTTTTTATTTGCCGTAGAGATATGTGGATTATTAAATGTTTTACTTTTCCACAGTTTATTGTGATCCACACAGTCAAAGGGTTTGGCACAGTCAACAAAGCAGAAATAGATGTTTTTCTGGAACTCTCTTGCTTTTTCCATGATCCAGCAGATGTTGGCAATTTGATCTCTGGTTCCTTTGCCTTTTCTAAATCCAGCTTGAACATCTGGAAGTTCATGGTTCACATGTTGCTGAAGCCTGGCTTGGAGAATTTTGAGCATTACTTTACTAGCGTGTGAGATGAGTACAATTGTGTGGTAGTTTGAACATGCTTTGGCATTACCTTTCTTTGGAATTGGAATGAAAACTGACCTTTTCCAGTCCTGTGGCCACTGCTAAGCTTTCCAAACTTGCTGGAATATTGAGTGCAGCACTTTCACAGCATCATCTTCCAGGATTTGAAATAGCTCAACTGGAATTTCATCACCTCCACTAGCTTTGACTGTGTGGATCACAATAAACTGTAGAAAATTCTGAAAGAGATGGGAATACCAGACCACCTGACCTGTCTCTTGAGAAACCTGTATGCAGGTCAGGAAGCAACAATTAGAACTGGACATGGAACAACAGACTGGTTCCAAATAGGAAAAGGAGTACGTCAAGGCTGTATATTGTCATCCTGCTTATTTAACTTCTATGCAGAGTACATGATGAGAAACGCTGGACTGGAAGAAACACAAGCTGGAATCAAGATTGCCGGGAGAAATATTAATAACCTCAGATATGCAGATGACACCACCCTTATGGCAGAAAGTGAAGAGGAACTAAAAAGCCTCTTGATGAAAATGAAAGAGGAGAGTGAAAAAGTTGGCTTAAAGCTCAACATTCAGAAAATGAAGATCATGGCATCCGGTCCCATCACTTCATGGGAAATAGATGGGGAAACAGTAGAAACAGTGTCAGACTTTATCTTTTTGGGCTCCAAAACCACTGCAGATGGTGACTGGAGCCATGAAATTAAAAGACGCTTACTCCTTGGAAGAAAAGTTATGATCAACCTAGATAGCATATTGAAAAACAGAGACATTACTTTGCCAACAAAGATCCATTTAGTCAAGGCTATGGTTTTTCCTGTGGTCGTGTATGGATGTGAGAGTTGGACTGTGAAGAAAGCTGAGCACCGAAGAATTGATGCTTTTGAACTGTGGTGTTGGAGAAGACTCTTGAGAGTCCCTTGGACTGCAAGGAGATCCAACCAGTCCATTCTAAAGGAGATCAGCCTTGGGTGTTCTTTGGAAGGAATGATGCTAAAGCTGAAACTCCAGTACTTTGGCCACCTTATGTGAAGAGTTGACTCATTGGAAAAGACTCTGATGCTGGGAGGGATTGGGGGCAGGAGGAAAAGGGGAAGACATAGGATGAGATGGCTGGATGGCATCACCAACTCGATGGATGTGAGTTTGAGTGAACTCCAGGAGATGGTGATGGACAGGCAGGCCTGGCGTGCTGCGATTCATGGGGTCACAAAGAGTCGGACATGACTGAGCAACTGAACTGAACTGAACTGAAATGTTTTACTTTACATATCTCTGAATACAGAGTATGTGGAAGAATGTAATATGATGAAATATTAGCAATTTAGAGGATTAGAAAAATCAAACTATTAAGAAACAGCTTTATAGTAAATGGAAATCATTTGTATTTCCAATAGGAATAGTAGTATCTGTTAATTTTGAGGTCTCACTTTAGACTTCAAAAGCAATATGTTGATGAATTTTCATGGCCAATATAATCTAAATTTATATATTTTAATCCAAGCCTTTATATTGAGGAAATGTTTTAATAACTGGTTGTGACTTATGTAGATATATGTATTAATGAAGCTATTTTTATATATCTCTATATATAACATATACATATATATCTGAATGTATTATATATTCATATATCTCTGAATATGTATTGATACATATATATGAATATGATATGAATATATGAATATATCTCTGAATTATATTTTTTCATATTTCTTAGTTTATTAATTATCTGGATATTAGACTATGATTTGTTCAATCATTTAACAAATGCTTACTATAAGATATTATTAGCTGCTGAAGAGAAAATAGGAGTGATTCAGATTAAACTCTTCCCATGATGAATTTATGTTTTAGTAAGGAAATAGTATAAGTGTGTGTGTTTGTGCTCAGTTGCTCAGTCATGTCTGACTCTTTGCAACCCCATGGACTGCAGCCAGCTAGGCTCCTTTGTCTATGGACTTTTGCAGGCAAGAATACTGGAGTGGGTTGCCATTTACTTTTCCAGGGGATCTTCCTGACCCAGGGATGGAATCCCCTGCATTGGAGGCTGATTCTTTACCATAGCACCACCCAAGGAAGCCCCAGTATGAATGGATAGTGAGCCGTAATATGAGGTCAAAAGTGAAAGAGCCATAAGTGAGTTATGACTGTAAATTTCAGACAAGGAAGAAGTTATATCTGGCTAAGGATGATTAGAAATAGCTTCATGGAGAAAGTAGCATGCAAAGGCACATGAAGGTAAGATTTGGATATGTAGAAATGGGAGGGAGAGATTTCATAAAAAGCAGAGAACTTTAGCAAAGACATGGAACTAGAAAAAGTTAAGGTGGTATGGGAGGGTGGTGTGCTAGGTGGTAAACGAGGTACCTAAAGGCAAATAAGGTGCCTGGAGGGCTACAGTCCATTGGGTGGCAAAGCACCAGACACAGCTGGGCTACCGACACACACATACAAGGCGAATAAACTCTATAATAGTTTAATTACTTATTCCTCAATAGCTTTTAAAATTAATTCATTTATTTTAATTGGAGGCTAATTACTTTACAATATTGTAGTGGTTTTTTCATCCATCAACATGAATCTGTCATGGATATACATGTGTCCCACCATCCTGCACCTGCCTCCCACCTCCTTTCCTCCTCATCCCTCTGGGCTGTCCCAGAGCACCAGCTTTGAGTGCCCTGCTTCATGCATTGAACTTGCACTGGTCATCCATTTTACATATGGTAATACGTATCTTTCAATGCTATTCTCTCATATCATCCCACCCTCACCTTCTCCCACAGAGTCCAAATGTCTGTTCTTTACATCTGTATCTCCTTTGCTATCTTGCATATAGGGTCGTTGTTACTGTCTTTTTAAATTCCATATATATGCATTAATATACTGTATTTGTGTTCCTTTTTTTGGCTTCACTCATCTAAAGTGAAGGCTCCAGTTTCATTCACTTCATTAGAACTGACTCAAATGTATTCTTTTTTATAGCTGAGTACTATTCCATTGTCTAAATGTACCACAATTTTCTTATCCATTCACCTGCTGATGGACATCTAGGTTGCTTCCATGTCCTAGCTATTATAAACAGTGCTACAGTGAACATTGGGGTACACGTGTCTCTTTCAATTCTGTTTTTTTCAGTGTGTATGCCCAGCAGAGGGATTGCTGAGTCATATGCAGTTCTAATTCCAGGTTTTTTAGGGAATCTCCACACTGTTCTCCACTGTGGCTGTACTAGTTTGCATTCCCACCAACAGTGTAAGAGGGTTCTGTTTTCTCCTCACCCTCTCCAGCATTTATTGTTTGTAGACTTTTTGATGGCAGCCATTCTGACTGGGGTGAGATGGTACCTCATTGTGGTTTTGATTTGCATTTTTCTTATAATGAGTGATGTTGAGCATCTTTTCATGTGTTTGTTAGCCATCTGTATGTCTTTGGAAAAATGTCTTCTTTGGAGAAATAAATATCATTTATATATATCATATATACAAATAAATTCAGAGATATATGAATATATATCTGAATTATCTTATTCCCCTCCATTTAGCCACATCTGCTATCTAAATGAAATATCCAGTTGTAGCTTTTTATAAATTCTAAAATTTTAAGCAGGAAGTGTAAGCTGTGTTTTGAAGGAGACTTTTTTGAGTAACTTAATCTTCACTCTTAATCAACCCTGGGATTTCTTTGGAAGGAATGATGCTAAAGGTGAAGCTCCAGTACTTTGGACACCTCATGCAACGAGTTGACTCACTGGAAAAGACTCTGATGCTGGGAGAGATTGGGGGCAGGAGGAGAAGGGGATGACCCAGGATGAGATGGCTGGATGGCATCACGGACTCGATGAATGTGAGTCTGAGTGAACTCTGGGAGATGGTAATGGACAGGGAGGCCTGGCGTGCTGTGATTCATGGGTTGCAAAGAGTCGGACACGACTGAGCGACTGAACTGAACTGAACTGAATCTTCACTCTGCTTTTTGGCGAGTGTGCCAAAAAATCTGATAAAAGCAATACTTCGCCAATAGCTAAGAATAATCCAGATAGTTTTTTAAATATTAGAAAGAAAAAAATGTTTATTTTATTCCTCAGTTAATTGATATACCTACATTCACATTATAATAAACACAAATATGCTTTTACTGAAGATGATACATTAAAAATGATCAAAACATTGAACAAATAAAGAAAATAAATGCAGAGAAAAGCAGAAAATTACAGCTTTTCCTGGGTTTACAATGGGATTACCTCCCAACAAACCCATCATAAACTGAAAATATCATTAAGTTGAAAATGCATTTAATACATCTAACCTACTAAATAGCATAACTTAGTCTAGCCTACCTTCAAACATGCTCAGAACACTTGCATTAGCTTTTGTGGTGGTGGTTGTTTTAGTAGCTAAATGTCTGACACTTTTGTAACCCCATGGACTGTAGCTCACCAGGCTCCTCTGTCCATGGAATTTCCCAAGCAAGAATTCTGGAGTGGGTTTCCATTTTCTTCTCCAGGGAATCTTCCTGACCCAGGGATTGAACCCAGGCCTCCTGCATTGGCAGGTGGATTCTTTACCACTGAGCCACCAGAAAAGCCCTACATTAACTTACAGTTGGGCAAACTCATCGAACACAAACCTGTTTTATAGTAAAGTATTAAATGCTTCATGTAATTTATTGAATACTGTATTGAAAGTGAAAAACAGAGTGATTGTATGGGTACATAATGGTTGTAAGTATATTGGGTGTTTACTTTCATAATCTTGGTGCTCACTGGTAGCTATGGTTTTGCTACTGCTGCCTAGCATTGTAAGAGGGTATCGTACCATATGTCAGCCTGGGAAAAGATCAAACTTCAAAATGTGAAGTACATTTTCTACAGATTAAGTATAGCTTTCACATCATCATAAAATCATAAAGTTGTAATTTGAACCATCCTGAATAAGAATGTATACCAAAAATTCAATGAAGAAAACTCTAGGATATAATGAGCAAATTTAGCTTTTTTTTTTTTAATTGATTAATTTTTTACTGAAGGATAATTGCTTTACAGAATTTTGCTGTTTTCTGAAAACCTCAACAGGAATCAGCCATAGGTATACATATATCCCTTCTGTTTTGAAACTCCCTCCTATCTCCCTCCGCATCCCCCAGAAATCCCACTCCTAGGCATATACCCTGAGGAAACCAAAACTGAAAGAGACACTTGTATCCCATTGTTCACTGCTGCATTATTTACAATAGCTAGAACATGGAAGCAACCTAGATGTCCATCGATAAATGAATGGATAAAGAAGTTGTGGTATATATACACAATGGACTATTTCTCAGCCATAGTTCAGTTTTATAATAACAAGGAAAGATGGAAATGTAGCATTTGTAATGGGAAGTATGCATACCAACAAATTGAAAGAAAAAAATTTTTGATTGTATATAGTAAAAAAAAAATAATTGTTTGAAATTTTTGAAAGGAAACCAAAACAAAAAGCTTATTGGCTTTGAAAGAGTTACCTGCAAAGGCTAAGGTACCTGCAATATCTAAGATATTGTATATCTTTAATTTTAACATAAGAGTAGTTTTCCATTTAAGAATCATTCTAGAAAATAATATGGCCATATTATAATCTTTGAATTTTACTATGTCTTAATTTCAAAATCTCATATGACTGTCAAATGACTAGAGGAAATGCCTATTATGTGATGCTTATTTTTTTTAAGAATACAAAATTTGCAAAATGTGTCATTAGAAAAGACAAAGTGTTACTTGTTTTTAAAACTAACCAGTGAAGAAAAAAATAGGTCCTCACATATAAGGATGATATGTGAGAGTAAGCTATTCTTTATTATACGTTATAATAAATCATGGGACACTAAAATGTAAACCAATTAATGTATTGGTGTATTAGAGTTTGTACAGTTTTACCTTTCCCAGGGAATACCAATATAAATTTTAAAGTGTGTGTAGTTTCAATGCCATTCTCCCAAACCAATACAGTATTGTAAAGTAAAATAAGGTAAAATAAAAAAAAATAAAAAAAACTGAGTATAGTAATTTACTCTTCCATTGAATGTATTTGATACCATTTGATACCTCCACATCCTTACCTATATATGTGATATTGCCACTCTTTACTTTTTTTTTGTCAATCTGATGCTTGTGAAATGCCATCAAATTGGTTTAAATTTGCATTATTAGGATGATTAATGTAGTTGAACAGTTATCTTTAAGACATTTGTATTTTCATTTCTACAACCATTCGTCATGTTATATCTTCATTTTTCTTTCAGGTTGTTTGCCTTTCTCTAATTTATTAAGAATCTTATGTATATTCTAGCTGCAAATATTTTGATAGTACTATATATATGGCATATATGTTCTCCAAGTATCTCTTTTGTCTTTCAGTGTCGTAATATAATTTTTGATTGACAGGGATAATTTTTAACACAGTAAAAATCTCTGTTCTCTTTAATCTTTCAATTTCTTCAAATATTAAGATTCTAAGATCAGAAAGATATTGTTATATATTATCTTTTAAAAGTTTTATATTTTTGTCTTTCACATATATTTCTTTGATTCTTGGTATGATATAAGGAAATCCCTTTTTTTTCTCTTCAATTCAGTTCAGTTGTTCAGTCGTGTCCGACTCTTTGCGACCCCATGAATCACAGCTCGCCAGGCTTCCCTGTCCGTCACCAACTCCCGGAGTTCACGTCCATCTAGTCTGTGATGCCATCCAGCCATCTCATCCTCTGTCGTCCCCTTTTCCTCCTGCCCCCAATCCCTCCCAGCATCAGAGTCTTTTCCAGTGAGTCAACTCTTCACATGAGGTGGCCAAAGTACTGGAGTTTCAGCTTTAGCATCATTCCTTCCAAAGAAATCCCAGGGCTGATCTTCAGAATGGACTGGTTGGATCTCCTTGCAGTCCAAGGGACTCTCAATAGTCTTCTCCAACACCACAGTTCAGATACATAAATTCTTCGGTGCTCAGCCTTCTTCACAGTCCAACTCTCACATCCATATGTGACCACAGGAAAAACCATAGCCTTGACTAGATGGACCTTAGTCGTCAAAGTAATGTCTCTGCTTTTGAATATACTATCTAGGTTGCTCATAACTTTTCTTCCAAGGAGTAAGCGTCTTTTAATTTCATGGCTGCAATCACCACCTGCAGTGATTTTGGAGCCCAGAAAAATAAAGTCTGACACTGTTTCCACTGTTTCCCCATCTATTTCCCATGAAGTGATGGGACCAGATGCCATGATCTTCATTTTCTGAATGTTGAGCTTTAAGCCAACTTTTTCACTCTCCTCTTCCACTTTCATCAAGAGGCTTTTGAGTTCCTCTTCACTTTCTGCCATAAGGGTGGTGTCATCTGCATATCTGAGGTTATTGATATTTCTCCCAGCAATCTTGATTCTCTTGATAGTAAATATCTTAGACCTATTTATGGAAAAGTCAGTCATTTCTCCATTAATCTGCAGTGGAATAAATCAAGTGTCCAGTTACATATGGATCCATTTCTGGGCTTTCTGTTTGATTCCATAATAAATCCTGATATCTAGTAGTACAATTTCATATTATTTTTCTCTTTTAAGAATATCTGTTGGCTGTTATTAGAATTTTGCAGTTGACTGTGAATTTTATTATCAGCTTCACAATTGTATAATGAAATCCTTTTGACTGAAATTGATTAAATTGTAGTTCAACTTGACATTTTTAGAAAACTGAGTCCTGAATTCTACAGATATGGAAATTTTCATTTATTCATGCCCATTTTAATATATTTCTGCATATTTTAAGGTTCCTCCACAGAATATTTACAATTTTTATTAGATTTATTTTCAAATACTTTGAATTTCTGATTATATATATTGATATACATAGAGAGAAACACTATGCTTTTATTATAAATGTTGTCTTTTCATTGTAAAAAATACCATCCTAAAATTATCAAAGTATAAGTCTCTTAAAGAATAATTTAAAATGAAGCATCTTTACTACTACCATAATAAGAAAGAGAATATGTCACTTTCTTAAAAAAAAACTGTCTCTTAAAAAACTGCCTTTATTTCCCTCCCTGATTAAAGGGTTAGAGATCTCTTCAAGAAAATTAGAGATACCAAGGGAAATTTTTATGCAAAGATCGGAACAATAAAGGACAGAAATGTCATGGACCTAACAGAAGCAGAAGATATTAAGAAGAGGTGACAAGAATACACAGAACTATACAAAAAAGATCTTCATGACCCAGATAATCACAATGGTGTGATCACTCACCTAGAGCCAGACATCTTGGAATGCAAAGTCAGGTGGGCATTAGGAAGCATTCCTATGAACAAAGCTAGTGGAGGTGATGGAATTCAGCTGAACTATTTCAAATCCTAAAAGATGATGCTGTGAAAGTGCTGCACTCAATATGCCAGCAAATTTGGAAAACTCAACAGTGGCCACAGGACTGGAAAAGGTCAGTTTTCATTCCAATCACAAAGAAAGTCAACGTCAAAGAATGCTCAGACTACCACACAATTGCACTCATCTCACATGCTAGTAAAGTAATGCTCAAAATTCTCCAAGCCAGACTTCAACAGTACATGAACTGTGAACTTCCAGATGTGCAAACTGGATTTAGAAAAGACAAAGGAACCAGAGATCAAATTGCAAACATCTGTTGGATCATCAAAAATCAAGAGTTCCAGAAAAACATCTATTTCTGCTTTATTGAGTATGCCAAAGCCTTTGACTGTCTGGATCACAACAAACTGTGCACAATTCTTCAAGAGATGGGACTACCAGACCACCTGACCTGCCTCTTGAGAAGTCTGTATGCAGGTCAAGAAGCATCAGTTAGAACTGGGCATAGAACTACAGACTGGTTCCAAATCGGGAAAGGAGTATGTCAAGGCTGTATATTGCCACCCTGCTTATTTAACTTATATGCACAGTACATCATGTGAACTGCTGGGCTGGATGAAGCACAAGCTGGAATCAAGATTGCCGGGAGAAATATCAATAACTTCAGATATGCAGATGACTTCACCCTTATTGCAGAAAGCAAAGAGGAACTACAGAGCCTCTTGATGAAAGTAAAAGAGGAGTGTGAAAAAGTTGGCTTAACATTCAACATTCAGAAAACTAAGATTACAGCATCTGGTCCCATCACTTCATACCAAATAGATGGAGAAACAATGGAAAGAGTGACAGACTTTATTTTTCTGGGGGCTCAAAAATCACTGCAGATGGTGCCTGCAGCCATGAAATTAAAAGATGTTTACTCTTTGGAAGAAAAATTATGACCAACCTAGACAGCATATTAAAAAGGAGAGAGATTACTTTGCCAACAAAGGCCCATTTAGTCAAAGCTATGCTTTTTCCAATAGTCATGTATCGATCTGAGAGTTGGGCTATAAAGAACACTGAGCACCGAAGAACTGATGCTTTTGAACTGTGAGAAGACTCTCGAGAGTCCCTTGGACTGCAAGGAGATCCAGCCAGTCCATCCTAAATGAAATCAGTCATGATTATTCATTGGCAGGACTGATGCTAAAGCTGAAATTCCAATACTTTGGCCACCTGATGCAAAGAACTGACTCATATCAAAAGACCCTTTTGCTGGGAAAGATTGAAGGCAGGAGGAGAAGGGGAGGACAGAGGATGAGATGGTTGGATGACATCACCAACTCAATGGACATGAGTTTGAGTAAACTCAGGGAGTTGATTTTGGACAGGGAGGTGTGGTGTGCTACAGTTCATAGGGTTGCAAAGAGTCAGAGACGACTAAGCGACTGAACTGAACTCCTTACAGATGTAGCCACTATTTTGAACCATGTATAATTATTCTCTTGCTTTTCTTTATAGTTGATTATCTATGTAAGTACCTCTAAACTACTGAACTACATAATATCATTTGGAAATTATGTAAAGGGTCATACTACATGTATAATATTTTGACTTTCTTCTTTCACTAAAAGTTATTCTCTTGCAATTTATCTGTGTTCAACCAGATTATTCTATTGCAGGAAAATACCATAATTTATATAACTTCTACTGTTAAGAGATTTGTATTGTTTCTATTTTTTTACTATTATTAACCATTCTGCTATATGCATTCTTGTGCGTGTTTCCTGGTATAGCTGTGTTGTGAAAATCTCTGGATCCAAGGAATAGAGTGCAGAATTATGGTACCAGAGAATACCAAAGTGTTTTTAAAAAGAGAGCCAATTTGCACTAACTCCAGCAATGTCCAAAGTTCTTAATATTTTACATCAATATATGGCATTATCAAAGTTTTGAATATATACTAATCAGATGTATTTTAATCTGTCCAATTAAGTTTGTATTTTCCTGAGCAATTTTTGTATTTTAGCCACCTATAATCTCTCATAAAACATCTATTCAAATTTTTTAAAAAGTAATTTATTTATTTGTAGGAATGCTTTGAGTATTCTGGATATGAGTGTTGTGTATACTATGATTGTTACCCATGTTCTCAGAATTTAATACTGAATCTGAGCTCAGCTTCCCACAGAACTGATAATACCTCCTTCTGTCAAGGAAATTGCAATTTCCATTGGTTCCTAAAATCTGGGTTTCCCAGACATTGCCACCAAAAACTGCTAGCATTAAATAAGACTGGCTGGCAGAACAAGCTATTTAACCAACAACTGACAGGTCAGCCTTGTTCATTTCCGCTTATTAAAGTAAAGCTTACTCTTTATACTATAATACAAAATGTTGTGAAATTTGCCTCAAACTTTGTTGATTGGAAAACAATGTGTCTTCTA
This sequence comes from Ovis canadensis, assembly GCF_042477335.2. Classification (NCBI taxonomy): domain Eukaryota; kingdom Metazoa; phylum Chordata; class Mammalia; order Artiodactyla; family Bovidae; genus Ovis; species Ovis canadensis. Next base: position 67,580,167 of record NC_091262.1, on the reverse strand, counting down.
TAGCAATTAGACACTATGTTTTATAGATATGCTTTAAATCAGGCTTATTGTATTATCAATATTTCTTTATTCTTAAGTTTTTTATTTAATATGTTCATATTTAGAGGGCTACATGAAAGTAACTCACAGTACTTGTGGATTTACCTACTTATCCTTGTGCATCTATCAATTTTAAGATATATTTTGAGACTTTGAAACTATTACATTAGTTGAATACAAATTTAGAATTGTTATGTCTCTATAACATATTTTAATATTTTATTTTATGTACTGAAGCATCAATAAAGTACTGAATGTTTCATCAGTGTATATTTAGGGGAATTTCAAGGTCAACCACATATTCAGACTCACAGAATCAGAATAGGGTGCACATGACATTAATTTAAGCAGAGAGACAGAGTCAGGAAGTACAGCCTGCCAGCAGTGTAGCATACTCTTCAGGGGATGTGGTTTTTGCATCAGTCTTTGCAACGGTCTATGCAGTCATACAGGAGCTATTTCCTTTGGCCTCCAGATGAGAGTTCAGGAGCAAGAGACCATTCCACATTCGTGAACATGGGTTCCACGTTGGCTCAGAATTTTATGCGAGTAGAGACAATATCTCTTGTCACATGTCCAAAGTATATATTCCAAGGTACCCATAAGAGATAAGCACTGTACAAAGATTACTATCCTCAAGGAATGTAAATTTATGGCTTTCTATTAGGTTTTTAGCATCCATCCATACTTCTAAGGTCAAAAGCAATTCACTAATCTTGCCTGGTAACACAGGTGACATGCAACTTTTATCATGTTTCTGGGATTTTCCCAGGTGGTCCAGTGGTTAAGAATCTGCCTTGCAATGTAAAGGATAAGGGTTCAATCCATGATCAGGGAACTAAGATCCCACATGATTGGTTTCCCTCATGGTTCAAATGATAAAGAATCTGCCTGCAATGTGGGAGACCCAGGTTTGATCCCTGAGTGAGGAAGATTTCCTGGAAATGGGAATGGCTACCCACTTCAGTACTTCCAGGTCTTCCCAAGTGGTGCAATTGGTAAAGAACCCATCTGCCAGTGCAAGAGACATAAGAGATGTGGGTTTGATCTCTGAATTGGGAAGATACCCTGGAGGAGGAAATGGCAATCCACTCCAGTATTCTTGCCTGGAGAATTTCATGGACAGAGGAACCTGGAGGGCTACAGTCCACAGGGTCGCAAAGAGTTAGACACAACTGAAGTGACTACACACACACACACACTTGTGTGTTTAAGTCAAATGCAATTCACTAATCTTGCCTGGTAACACAGTTGACTTGCAATTTTTTTCATATTTCTAGGGCAATAGAGACAGAAAGTTAGCTCAAGGTCAACTGTGTCCTTAGAAAAGGAGATGAGGTTTTGTTATCCTTTACTAACCAGTGTATTACTGTAGTTATACCAGATTTCTGTTTTTTTTTTTTTTTTTTAAGCTGGGACTATTCTTCTATTAAGGTTTTAACATTAACATTGTGTCTTTTTTTTCACATTCAGTCTTTTTAAAATTGATTTTTATTGGAGTGTAGTTGCTCTGCAATGTTATAACCTTACTGTCACTCTGTTATACAGCAAAGTGAGTCAGTTAAACATTTATCCACTCTTTTTAGATTCTCTTCCCATCCAGTCACCACAGAGCACTGAATAGAGTTCCCTGTGCTATGTGGTAGGTGCTCATTAGGTTTTCTGTTTTATATATACTGGTGTACATATGTCAGCCCCAACCTCCCAATTCACTCTGCCCCCATTTCCTCCCTTGGTAGCCATAGGTTTGGTTTCTACCTCTGTGACTCTATCTCTGCTCTGCAAATTAGTTCGTCTGTACCATTTTTCTAGATTCTACATGTAAGTGGTATTATATGATAATATCATTCCAAATGACAATCTCTAGGTGCATCCATGTCACTTCAAATGGCATTATTTTGTTCCTCTTTGTGGCTGAGTTATTTCCCTTGTAGATATGTACCACATCTTCTTTGTGGATTCCTCTGTTGATGGACATTTAGGTGGCTTCCATCTCCTGGCTATGGTAAACAGTGCTGCAGTGAACACTGGGGTGTATAGATATTTTGAAATTATGGTTTTCTCTGGGTAGATGCCCAGGGATTCTGGGCAGTCCCAGATTTGGGACTTGATTCTCCTGCAGTTTTCCTCTGTATTCAATGACACCCTGGAAGCCAGTGTTCTTTAGCCATAGTTCTTCTCATTCATATTTTTATTCCAAGTACATAATGTGCTTATTTTCAAACCTTATTTACACTTTTGTCCTCTTTAGTTCTGAGATGTATGCTCTGTCACATCTCTTGAAAGTTCTTTCTTACTTCTGTGTGAAATTGAGTACTGCCTTCTGTGGGTTTTTGTTTGGAAAGGCCACTTGAGTTTTCCTACCAGCAGGGCCTTCTTCAACATTTTTATTTTATTTTTTAAATTTCTTTCTTTCTTTCTTTTTTTTAAAAATTATCTTTATTTTTTTAATTTTTATTTCTACTTTATTTTACTTTACAATACTGTATTGGTTTTGCCATACATTGACATGAATCCACCACGGGTGCACATGTGATCCCAAACATGAACCCCCTCCCACCTCCCTCCCCACAACATCCCTCTGGGTCATCCCCGTGCACCAGCCCCAAGCCTCAAGCTACCAGCGATATTTTTCACAGAACTAGAACAAATAATTTCAAGATTCATATGGAAATACAAAAAACCTCGTATAGCCAAAGCTATCTTGAGAAAGAAGAATGGAACTGGAGGAATCAACTTGCCTGACTTCAAGCCACAGTCATCAAGACAGTATGGTACTGGCACAAAGACAGAAATATAGATCAATGGAACAAAATAGAAAGCCCAGAGATAAATCCACACACATATGGACACCTTATCTTTGACAAAGGAGACAAGAACATACAATGGAGTAAAGACAATCTCTTTAACAAGTGGTGCTGGGAAAACTGGTCAACCACTTGTAAAAGAATGAAACTAGATCATTTTCTAACACCACACAAGAAAATAAACTCAAAATGGATTAAAGATCTAAATGTAAGACCAGAAACTATAAAACTCCTAGAGGAGAACATAGGCAAAACACTCTCAGACATAAATCACAGCAGGATCCTCTATGATCCACCTCCCAGAATTCTGGAAATAAAAGCAAAAATAAACAAATGGGATCTAATTAAAATTAAAAGCTTCTGCACAACAAAGGAAAATATAAGCAAGGTGAAAAGACAACTTTTTTATTTTAAACAGTACAGGAACCAAAACTCCCAGATGTTCAAGCTGGATTTAGAAAAGGCAGAGGCACCAGAGATCAAATTGCCGAGCTTTGTTGGATCATAGAAAAAGCAAGAGAATTCCAGAAAAAAACCTACTTCTGCTTCATTGACTACACTAAAGCCTTTGTGTGGATCAAAACAAACTGTGGAAAATCTGAAAGAGATGGGAATACCAGACCACCTGACCTGCCTCCTGTGAAACCTGTATGCAGGTCAACAAGAAGCAACAGTTAGAACTGGACATGGAAGAAACACTGATTACAAATTGTGAAAGCAGTATGTCAAGGCTGTATATTGTCACTCTGCTTATTGAATTTATATGCAGAGTACATCATGAGAAACGCTGGGCTGGATGAAGCACAAGCTGGAATGAAGACTGTCGGGAGAAATATCAATAACCTTAGATATGCAGATGATACCACCCTTACTACAGAAAGTGAAGAGTAACTAAAGAGCCTCTTGATGAAAGTGAAAGAGGAGAGTGAAAAGCTGGCTTAAAACTCAACATTCAGAAAACTAAGATCATGGCATCTGGTCCCATCCCTGCATGGCAAATAGATGGGGAAACAATGGAAACAGTGACAGACTTTATTTTCTTAGGTTCCAAAATAACTGCAGATGGTGACTGCAGCCATGGAATTAAAAGATGCTTACTCCTTGAAAGAAAAGCTATGACCAAACTAGATACCACATTAAAAATCAGAGACATTACTTTGCTCTCAAAGGTCCATATAGTAAAAGCTATGGCTTTCCAGTAGTCATGTATGGATGTGAGAGTTGGACCATAAAGAAAGCTGAGCACTGAAAAACATGCTTTTGAACTGTGTTGTAGGAGGAGACTCTTGAGAGTCCCTTGGACAGAAAGATCAAACTAGTCAATCCTCTAGGAAATCAACCCTGAATATTCATTGGAAAGACTGATGCTGAAGCTGAAATTCCAATACTTTGGTCACTTGATGTGAAGAACTAACTCATTAGAAGACATCCTGGTGGTGGCAAAGATTGAAGGCGGGAGCAAAAGGGGATGACAGAGGATGAGATGGTTGGATGGCATCAACAACTTGATGGACATGAGTTTGAGCAAGCTCCAGGATTTGTGATGGACTGGGAAGCTTGGTGTGCTGCCATCCTTGGGGGTCACAGAGCATCGGACCCCAGTAAGAGACTGAACAACAAGACCGGGTCCATCTTTCTCAGGCCTATTAAAGTTTCAGAATTCAGCTCCACTTTACCATTCACAATAGAGAAATTTTCTAACCCACTTATTTGTGGATCTTCATGCTTTTTAAGAAATGTTGTTAGAGCAAGCCACACAGAATCACTGCAAGTTTCCATCTCTTTATCTGGTACATGAAAGAGTGTATTAGATGAGAATGGCTCTTATTCTTTCCTTGGCTTGCTATAGCTTCTAGATTTTACTTCCCTAACTAAGAAGGTATAATAGAGATGGCCAGAATTCCCTCTTCCTGGATTCACAATGAGTCCTTGGATTGTCTTTGATTTCTACCTGGAAGAAGTCTCTCAATATTTGTGATATAAGTTAATAACATTCAGTTCAGTTCAGTTGCTCAGTCATGTCCAACTCTTTGCTACCCCATGGACTGCAGCATGCCAGGCCTCCTTGTCCATTACTAACTTCCAGAGTTTACTCAAACTCATGTCCATTGAGTTGGTGATGCCATCCAGCCATCTCATTCTGTGTCTTTCCTTCTCTTCCCACTGTCAATCTTACCCAGCATCAGGGTCTTTTCAGATGAGTCAGTTCTTTGCATCAGGTGGCCAAAGTATTGAAATTTCAGCTTTAGCATCAGTCCTTCCAAAGAATATTCAGGACTGATTTCCTTTAGGATGGACTGGTTGGATCTCCTTGCAGTCCAAGGGATTCTTGAGAGTCTTCTCCAACACCACAGTTCAAAAGCATCAATTCTTTGGCACTCAGCTTTCTTTATAGTCCTACTCTCACATCCATACACGACTACTGGAAAAACCGAAGATTTAACTAGATTGGACGTTTGTTGGCAAAGTAATGTCATTGCTTTTTAATATGCTGTCTATGTTGGTCATAACTTTTCTTCCAAGGAGCAAGTGTCTTTTAATTCCATGGCTGCAGTCACCATCTGCAGTGATTTTGGAGACAAAAAAACAAAACAAAACAAAACAAAACAAAGTCTGTCACTGTTTCCATTGCTTCCCCATCTATTTACCATGAAGTGATGGGACTGGATGCCATGATCTTAATTTTCAGAATGCTGAGTTTTAAGCCAACTTTTTCACTCTCCTCTTTCACTTTCATCAAGGTGCTCTTTAGTTCCTCTTCACTTTCTGCCATAAGGGTGGTGTCATCTGCATATCTGAAGTTATTGATACTTCTTCTGGTAATCTTGATTCTAGTTTATGCTTCATCCAGTCCAGCGTTTCTCATGATAAACAGGGTAACAATATACAGCCTTGACATACTCCTTTTCCTATTTGGAACCAGTCTGTTTTTCCATGTCCAGTTCTAACAGTTGCTTCCTGACTTGCATACAGATTTCTCAAGAGGCAGGTCAGGTGGTCTGGTATTCCCATCTCTTTCAGATTTTCCACAGTTTGTTGTTATCCACACAGTCAAAGGTAGGTTCAGTTTTGGGTTTCCATGTTCTTTATCCACCTGTTTTTTCTCTTCTCTGTTCACTCAGGGTTGATTTTTAAGGACAAAATTTATTAGAAGCATGCATTTAAAACTGCTGCCTTTACCGGAATTTCTGTCACTGTAGTTAATAAATCACTACTTTTTTCAAACAACTAAAGATTATCCATAAATATTTAAATATTGAGTTACAGAAATAAGGAAAACAATCGAGGCTATTTATAAATTTATCCTTTTATCCTTTATTTCTAACATTTCTGTCACTCTTTATGCATTGATTACAATGACTATGAATATGTTGACTAAAATTGGCTCCCTGATGTGAAATTCAGTAGAATTCTATTGACATCTCTATTTACGGTAAGAATGAAAGATTATTCATTTTCCAAATGCTAGTGCGTGTTTCAGATTTTCCTTGGTACACATTTTTTTTTTTTCAGTGTACCATTTTCCCTACATCCAGGAAAGATCAATTTCAACTCTGACTGCTACTTTCCAAAGTTTTCTTTATGCTTCCCTAACAGATTCAGAGGAAATATCAAAGTCACTATCTCAAATGTCTTTTTTTCAGTAGTACAGTCACTCTCTGAAACTCAGGTATATGCTCAGAGAACAATCTATAACTACTGTGGGCCATCTGGGATCCATCTAAAACATACTATAGCAGAAAATAATGTATAAATATTGCTGTTGTTCTGTAGTGTCGATTGTGGGTTTGTAAACATAAGAGAAAATTCAGATCTGTATTAGGATATTGATTACAACTGTGGATTCTTATGTAAGGAAGGGAAAATTCCACTGATTTACTTGAATAATAAAAGTTGTGAAGTATAAGAATTATATTTTCAAGTCTCCAACATGATTCAATTTTATATGTTCTTTCATGACATTATGGTGATATTCTAAGCTTAGTGTATGTGTTTCTAGTCTCCATAGGATAGTTTTATATACATTTTATTTCTTTAAAATCATTCAGTTGCTCTGCAAGTTGTGCACAGTATTTTCTGAAATGACTATTATGGGGTGAATGTTAGACTTGGCAATACGGTAATAAACTAAATTTTTAAAACTTTAAATTTTAGAAGAGGTAGAAAAAGTGTACAAAAATGCTAGCTAGCTAAAAATAGTTTTTTGAAACAAACCATTCTGCAATTTGATGTATTTACTTTCATATACTTTTACATGTATATGTTTAACTTAGAATATATTATTTCCCTGGGTTGGGAAGATTCCATGGAGGAGGGCATGGCAACCCACTCCATATTCTTCCCTGGAGAATCCCCATGGACAGAGGAGCCTGGTGGGCTACAGTCCATGGGGTTGCAAAGAGTCACACATGACTGAGCGACTAAGCACAGGGCCTACTTACTTAGTTTAATAATATATTGTAAAATTTCTATATGTTTTAGGTATATATTGTATACTATCATTGTTGTACACAATAATCAACTATTTGATTATAATACTGTTTACCTAATAATTAACCATTGTTAAACAATTTTTTCCCTTTTTTCTTAATCCACGCAGTGGTGAATTCAGCAATATAGTTTGTTTTTAATTACCTACATCTATTGAGGGCCTACTACTTCTAGGGCATTAGATGAGGTGTTACCAATAGTAATCAGATATTATTTTGGCCCTAAAATCACTTAAAATCTAGTGGGAGAAGCAGCCTTTAAATGATCACACAGCAAATGTTAATTTGTGTATGTCTCAAGTGTTTATAAAGGAAAAATACCCAGGACTTTAGGATCTCATAATTAGGGCATTTCCTTGGAGGAGGGCATGGCAATCCACTCCAGTATTCTTCCTGAATAATCCCATGGACAAAGGAGCTGGGTGGGCTACAGTCTATAGGGTTGCAAAGAGTTGGACATGACTGAAGCGACTGAGTACACACACAATTATGACATTTAACTACCAAGGCAGGTTGCAGAAAAGTTGCCAAGGATGAACTAAAATGTTGAGGAGTCAATTAGGTGAGTAATGAACAGTAAAGCCCAGACTCTGAGTGTATGGGAGACAGGAGGACCTGAAGATGGCCAGTGAGGAAGAAGCAGTGAGAGCAAAGAGGGGTTTTATTTTATGGAGGGAAATGGAAAGGCAGGAACTGCAGGACCTTGCTGGCAACATTTATAGCTTTAATTTTTTTCTAAGGCTATTGTGGTAGAAGGATATGAAATGACCAGACTTGCATTATAAAAATGATAGTGCTCTGTCAAGGTAGATACTTGTTTCACCAGTTGGGTTGTTAAAGTTGGGGTATAAGAGAACACTGAAGCATTTCGGATTAATGCACTAGTGTTAAAAATGGGAGGAAAATGAGAGGTTTAAAATATAGTTGGGGGGGGATAAAATCTTTATTATTTAGCTCGGGGAATATCAAGGATGGTTATAAAGAGAAAATATTTATACAACTGAGTGAATGACGGCACCCCATTATTTCAACATCAGTAAGCATTAATCATATAGAGAGAAGGGAGAAGCCAAACAGTATCATACCTTTGTCGCTGGGCATCATTCATTAAAAGAAAGTAGTATTGGGAGACAGTTATCCACAGGTCTGTCACATTTCTTCAGGTTTGTTTGTCAAAGGAAATACTGTTTTTTCCTTATTTCAGTCTATCTTTTCAAGGATATTTGTACAGTAAAGAGCTTTGAAAGACACAGATGGCTCTGAAGGAAAGTGAAAATGTGTGTACAGCTTTGTAAAATAGAGACAGCATCTCTTTCCAGGGAAATCTCAAGTATACGTACTGATCATGATAAAATATTCGGGTTCCTGAAGCTCAGGGATCTTTCCCTGTAATGCAGTCCGGAGTGTGTGCAGGTGTCATTTGGCCTCTTTATGTCACATTTGTGGGAGCTGGGATGCAGGGGAATAACATTAGAATGTTGACATTCTGTCTATTGTTATTGCTGTGATAATAAATCACTCTTCATCTGTGATTCCAGAGCATTCCCTCAGCATCAAGAAAACAATGGGAGGCTAACTGTATGGTTAAAATATCAGACCCTTCAAAGTCCTTGACAGTAGGTTCTATTTGACACATAAAATCAAAGAGCTATGTATTAATCTCAACTATAGTACCAGTGCTTAACATTTAAAAAAAGCACAGAGCTGAGAATTTTGAATGATACATTTTGATTATTTCCTTCAAACATTGATATGTTTAATAACATACATGCTCCTCAAGTCTGTCTTCACATCATTGTATTCTAAGTTGTTCATAGCACAGACTATTTTTGACATTCATAATCTTAACACTTTTGATAAATTTAAAACACACGTGTATGTGTACATGAGGGTCAGTCAGTTCAGTCACTCAGACATGTACGACTCTTTGCAACCTCATGGACTGCAGCATGCCGAGCTTCCCTGTCCATCACCAACTCCCAGAGTTTACACAGATTCATGTCCACTGAGCTGATGATGCCCTCCAACCATCTCATCCTCTATTGTCCCCTTCTCCTGCTGGCTTCAATCTTTCCCAGCATCAGGGTCTTTTCAGATGAGTCAGTTCTTCGCATCAGGTGGCCAAAGTATTGGAGTTTCAGCCTTAGCATCAGTCCTTCCAAAGAATATTCAGGACTGATCTCCTTTAGGATGGACTGGTTGGATCACCTTGTAGTCCAAGGGATTCTTGAGAGACTTCTCCAACACCACAGTTCAAAAGCATCAATTCTTCAGTGCTCAGCTTTCTTTATAGTCCAACTGTAACATCCATACATGACTACTGGAAAAACCATAGCCTTGAGTAGATGGACCTTTGTTGGCAAAGTAATGTCTCTGCTTTTTAATATGATGCCTAGGTTAGTCATAACTTTCCTTCCAAGCAGTAAGCGTCTTTTAATTTCATGGCTGCAGTCACCATCTGCAGTGATTTTGTAACCCCCCAAAATAAAGTCTACCACTGTTTCCACTGTTTCTCCATCTATTTGCTATGAAGTAAGGGGACGGGATGCCATGATCATGTATGTACACTGTACATGTATACAGTTATAATTTAAAATGTTTTCCAATTGATTGTTCTCTTTGGAAAATCTGCATCATAAAGTTTCTTTTTTCCCTCTTGTTCATTGTTATGCTGTTGTAATATTCCTATCCACATCTGTGTATTTTGGAGACATTTATATTGTAATATTAAACCCAAACTTACTTTCTTAGAGACATGTGTTGGTTCCTAATAGTCATTCCAATCTGACTGATCATCAGTAAAATATGTTATGGTAGCTTTGATTAGATTTCAAACTATAAGATTCAATGTTCTGAACCTTAGTCTTTTTTTGATCTGGATCAGGTTTTCTGAATACTGTATGCTATTTTCTAAAAATTCAGAAATGTTATTTTAAAAGTTGCTTCCTGATTGAACTGTGCCAGGCACATGTTACTAGGATTTTCATTTTATTGCTTTAAAAAACTAGTCTTAAACTTAACAAATACACATATTTTCACCACAGATTACAGTGGCATCTTATGCTGCCTACTGAAAAGTGATCTGGTTCATGTTATTTGGTAGAATTATCAGTATCCCTTTTAGGTCATTGTTTTGAATATTTTTCGGTGAAAAAAGTCATCTCGGTCTTATATTTACAATGTTTAACAATATTCCAAGTAAATCAATTAGAATGGGTAATTTATTACTTTTTTTATTTAGGAAAATCATTCACATATTGAAACATATATGTGATCCACCAGTACAAAGATTTTCCCAATCATTTTAGTGAAACTTCAAAAATTAAGTAAAACTAGATTTCTTTTCATTTTAACTTATAGAGAGGTTGCTTTTAGCTACCTAACTTTCAGGTAATCCAAATGTAGCATGGTGACATATTAAATGTTGGAGTCCTTTCTTTTTTATTTTTTTAGTACAAAAAGAATTCAATTCTTATTTTCCCTTATCTTTGTGAAATAAAAAATTAACATATTATCTTTCTGTTTTTATTTTCTCGGTTGTTACTGAGCTGCTGCTTCTTCAGTGAATGACTAGAGCTTTCATGAATTTGTAGGAGGAATAAGAAAAGAGGTTTACATATAAAATTTATAGCAATATATTATTTTTTCTTGCATAAGAAGTGATGTGAGAATACCAAGTGACATAACTGTAATTCAAAATTTATTCTCACAAAAGTGTAAAAGAGATATTTGGAAATACAATTCATAATGAGTGAAAATGCATTACTTATGTCTTAGAAATGTATATCAATGAAATGAATACCAGTCTAATACCTGCCAACTTTTAAGTATCAACTTATTTATTAGGAGACTTGTTGACACCATCAAAAATAATAAAAGATCCAGGCTGCGTCTACACTTATGATTTTCTTAGAGGTACTGCTAACTGTCTACCCCATCTGTTGGCATATCAGAAAGTTAATTTTTAATTCTTCTAATTATTTGAATAGAGATAGAAGAGAAAAGTCTAGGTATTTTTTCAATAGAACGAAGACACTGAGGAGAAAAATAAAAGGCAACATTAATTTGGGCCAGGACAAATGGTAAAAGAGAATGGCTTCCAAAGTTTTTCTGTTTTTAAAATATGTTCATATACTTCAATGTGGTAGGCAGATGGGAACATCTTGGTAGTGTTTTAAGTATGGCATGAAAAGAGACTGCTCTTTGACTCCTCTCTTTTGTAACTGGGCAATATGACCAGCTAAAACAAAGTGTTTTCTAGTTTTCTTTTCTGGGAGGTATATACATATGTCTGACTTCTCACCTATTATGATGAAAGGGTTAATGTTAGATGGGACTTCAGAGTAGGCTCCATAAATGCAAAGGGCTCAACCTCATTTTTCTCTTACTTCTTCCTATTCCTGCCAGAGCAAGGGTGTAATCACTAGAGATTCAGTAGATATCTTTTACAATGAGGTGACTTTCAAGATAGAAGCTAGGCTCTTAAGCATAGAACTGTGGAAAACTAGGAGACTGAGTCCCTGATGACCTTGTAAAGCTGTACATAAGCTCTAAACTGCTTTTTTACAGAAGGGAGAATTACCTTTCATCTTTTTCTTAAGCCACTGGCTTTTAACTTGGCTGCAAATTGGAAATACTTGGAGAGTTTTAAATACTTGAGATGCCTGGATTCTATTCCAAGAGATATTGATTTAATTTATGTAGGATGCAGTCTGGGTATTGGAAATTTTCAGAACTCCCCAAATGATTCTAACATGCAGCAAAGTTTGATAACTATGAATTTAAATTAGTTCATTTTTTTTTCTTTGTGTGATAGCAGAGGAGTTCTGTTACAGCTGAAGACAATTACTAACTGATACATCTACTGTACACAGTTGGATTTAGGCATTATTCTTTTGATTTACAATAATCTATTTGATAAGTTCAAATGAACCCATAGGGTACAAAATACTATGTGAATTTTGTTAAAACTAAACTAATTGCTTTATATACTACAGTTAGGAATAGTTTAACATGCTACTTACAAATACAAAAATACTATAAATATTTTTAAATATTTACAGATATTTTATTAATATATCTGGCAAGATATTTCTATAGCAAATGTGAGTAGCTAATAAAATCAAAGTATATTTGATGTTTTATGTTGTAAGAAAGATTACTGGTAATAAATACTAGGGAATTTAAATTTAATAATTTGATTATTTTGACTGAATTTAAATAATGGGGAGTTTAAGTAAAATTTATGATATTTTGAAAACATTAGCATTTTGAAAAGTTGTTGGGACAGAAACTAATTCTCATAATAAAACCAAATGCTTGTGTTTTATGTTAATACTAGAACACTACCCCAATTTCTTTTCTTTTCTTTTTTTTTTTTTAATTTTAGTTTTTTATTTTTTAAATTTTAAAATCTTTAATTCTTACATGCATTCCCAAACATGAACCCCCCTCCCACCTCCCTCCCCATAACATCTTTCTGGGTCATCCCCATGCACCAGCCCCAAGCATGCTGCATCCTGCGTCAGACATAGACTGGCGATTCAATTCACATGATAGTATACATGTTAGAATGTCATTCTCCCAAATCATCCCACCCTCTCCCTCTCCCTCTGAGTCCAAAAGTCCGTTATACACATCTGTGTCTCTTTCCCTGTCTTGCATACAGGGTCGTCATTGCTATCTTCCTAAATTCCATATATATGTGTTAGTATACTGTATTGGTGTTTTTCTTTCTGGCTTACTTCACTCTGTATAATCGGCTCCAGTTTCATCCATCTCATCAGAACTGATTCAAATGAATTCTTTTTAACTGCTGAGTAATACTCCATTGTGTATATGTACCACAGCTTTCTTATCCATTCATCTGCTGATGGACATCTAGGTTGTTTCCATGTCCTGGCTATTATAAACAGTGCTGCGATGAACATTGGGGTACATGTGTCTCTTTCAATTCTGGTTTCCTCGGTGTGTATGCCCAGAAGTGGGATTGCTGGGTCATAAGGTAGTTCTATTTGCAATTTTTTAAGGAATCTCCACACTGTTCTCCATAGTGGCTGTACTAGTTTGCATTCCCACCAACAGTGTAGGAGGGTTCCCTTTTTCTTTTCTTTTTTTGCAAAATTTTCTTTTTGAAATTGTTAGAGTATGAGGGGTTAGACTAGTTTCTCTGAATGAAACAGAATCAAATAAATAAAAGCTCAGTAAGGACTACTGGGCCATTTCAGAACCCTGAAAACTCCAGTGAATCTATTCACTTGTTAGCTTTTATTTGCTGATCTCTGCCAGGTACTCAAAAGAGACTAAGAAAACAGTATTCATCTCCCAGGATTCATCTAACAAATGTAGTGTTTCTATACATAATATTGTTTACATCAGACTCTACTGTTATTTTATGACCAGGGTCTGGCACTTGAGAAAAATGATGAGAAGTAATAAATTATTATCCAGAGAAACATACAGACATAGAGCTGGCCCAGAAAGAGATACAAAAATGACCCAGGATTTTTTTTTTTTATTAGCAAATTTAGTCATTTACTTTACTGTCTAATAAGAAAGTCTCAAATTTTTTTTACTTATAATAATTATGTTTTACAGGATTGTGATAGGCACTCAGATGTAAACACAGAGTCCCATTGGCCCCAGGAACTACTTGATGAGATGCTTTTGCACATTAAACAGTAATTAAGTGAAAGTCAGCACAGAGAATGCAGAGACCTACCTTCTCAACTCACCTCCTCCTCAAGTTCCTTCCCTAATTTGGCTCAACAGCTACATCCACCAGGGAGAAAATCAGAAGATGCCACTCTTGTGTTCAGAATACTTTTTCCCTTAAGTGTATCCTATTATTTCATAGATGCTTGATACCTTTTTTTTTCTCTCTCTCTGATTATATTAGTTTATATATGTGTGCCTGCTGAGTTGCTTTAGTGGTGTCTGACTCTTTGCGACCTCATGGACTGTAGCCCTCCAGGCTCCTCTGTCCATAGGATTCTCCAGGCAACAATACTGGAGTGGGTTGCCATGACCTCTTCCAGGGGATCTTTCCAACCCAGGGATCGAACCCATGTCTCTTATGTCTCCTGAATTGGCAGGTGGGTTCTTTACCTGGGAAGCCTGAGTTTATATATATAGAACCACCTATGCTCGATCCCTGGGTGGGGAAAACCCCTAGAAAGGAAATGGCAACCCACTCCAGTATTCTTGCCTAGAGAACCCCATGGACAGAGGAGCCTGGGGTCACAAAAGAGTGGGACCAACTCAGTGACTAAACAACAACAACAACACATATATGTAATATGTATATATAAAGTTTTCATGGATTCCCTTTATTGTCTTTGTTTTTCTGTGTTTCTTTCCCCCCTTCATTCTGACTTCTAATTTCCATGATAACATCATTCTCTAACATGAACAATTTGATTTTCTATTTATATTTAACAATTAAGCAATACTGGACATTTAAAAAGAAATCTGAGACTTTTCAACTGGTGGAGTATTTTCATTGGGGGACATGATACCAGTTGTTTCTAAGTCATTTCCCCAGAGAGAAATCTTCCAATCTTCTGCCTGGAAGATATTCAGCCAAACTAGGAAAGGAGCCTGAGAAGTAGGTAAGTAGAGAGAGAAGGTCTCTGCATTCTTATATATACTATCACTTAATCACTGTTAGTCTGCCTTTGAATATCCAAATAATAAATCTCATTGTTTCTGCCAGAGTTTGTAGGTATAGTCAACATTGATACTAGGTTGTAAAGCCTCTTGTTATTGTTGCTTAGTCACTCAGCAATGTCCGACTCTTTGCGACCCCATGGACTTCAGCACACCAGGCTTTGCTGTCCTTCACCATCTCCCAGAGCTTGCTCAAACTCATGTCCATTGAGTTGGTGATGCCATCCAACCATCTCATCCTCCTTTGTCCCCTTCTCCTCCTGCCTTCAATCTTTCCCAGCATTCGGGTCTTTTTGAATGAGTCAGTTCTTTGCCTCAGGTGGCCAATGTATTGGAGCTTCAGCATCAGTCCTTCCAGTGCATATTCAGGGTTGATTTCCTAGGAATGACTGGTTTGATCTCCTTGTAGGCCAAGGGACTCTCAAGTCTTCTCCAACACCACAGTTCAAAAACATCAATTCTTCAGCACTTGCCCTTCTTTATGGTCCAACTCTCATATCCATATATGACTACTGGAAAAATCATAGCTTTGACTAGGTGAACCTTTGTTTACAAAGTAATGTCTGTGTCTTTAGAGGGGCTTATTGCCTCTCATACTGCAGCTTCACCCAGAATCTATAGCTTGAACCCATATTTTCCTCCATTAGATGGCCCTTGTATACTGAAGTATTAGTTTTATGGGCTTTGGGAAGTTCCCCCTCACCATTTATTTTCCAGCTTCCATGATTTTCATACCTCATCAACTTTTTTGTTTCCTTTCTTCTTTTTAGTGGAAGCTTTTTAATCTTTGTATTCTCATTTCATGGGTGTTTTAGGAGGAAGTTTATTTCTAACCCAACATATTTAACCAGAGTCTTTCTAGACTCATTTCCCACTTTTTCCACTTTGGGAGGTTATTATCTTGTTCTAGGGACTTCCCTGGTGGCTTAGATGATAAAGCGTCTGTCTACAATGCGGGAGACCTGGGTTCGATCCCTGGGTTTGGAAGATCCCCTGGAGAAGGAAATGGCAATCCACTCCAGTACTATTGCCTGGAGAATCCCATGGACAGAGGAGCCTGGTAGGCTACAGTCCATGGGGTCGCAAAGAGTTGGACACGACTGAGCGACTTCACTTTATCTTGTTCTAAGTGAGTTTTATAAAGTTACCTTGAATGTAAGGCTTCCTTGGTGGCTCAGATGGTAAAGAATCTGCCTGCAATGCAAAGGACCTGGGTTTGATCCCTGGATGGGGAAGATCCCCTGGAGAAGGAAACGACGGCTCATTCCAGTATCTTGCCTGGAAAATCCCAAGGACAGAGGAGCCTGGTGGGCTACAGTCCATGGGGTCCCAAAGAGTTGGACACTACTGAGCGACTAACACCTTGAATGTGTGTGTGAGTGGGTGTATATTAAGGTGGAGAACACCAAATCTTAGAGAACCTGCCATAAAAATGAAAGTTTAATTCATTCTAATTTTTAATGATCATTATGCTTTGGGACTTTTTTCTGCAGTCTTCATGTTTTTCAATTGATTATTTTGTCTTTCTATTTTCTGTTTGTTTCTTTTTTTAAAAAAATTTTTTACTTTGCAATATTGTATTGGTTTTGCCATATATCAACATGAATCCACCACGGGTGTACATGTGTTCCCCATCCTGAACCCCCCTCCCACCTCTCTCCCTGTACCATCCCTCTGGGTCATCCCAGTGCACTAGCCCCAAGCATCCTGTATCCTGCATCGAACCTGGACTGGTGATTCGTTTCTTACATGATATTATATTTTGTTAGTATTTTCTTCCTCCTCTTGGTCTGTTTGAGATATTTTATCCTCTTTTCTCCCTCCAGCTGTATACAGTTACCCTTGTACTTCTGTTGCTATGTTTATATAAATTACAGTTAAAAGTTTTAAAGATATATTTTAGGTTTTGTATTTTTACTATTGTTCAGATTTATTTCCTATTTCTATCCTATGTTAAATAATACAAAAATCTTCTTGCATTTCACACTTTCCCTTTAAGATCATCTCTGATATTATTTCCAGAGTTTTATATATTTTAATATTATAAATCAATTATGGTGTTGAAATTAACTTCAATTACCATTTTTCTCAACACAGTTTATTATAAGAATATTATATATTTATAATATTTCTTATATATTTATATATGTGAAATATATTTATAATATTTCATATATATTCCTATTTTATTTATCTTAAGATTTCTTTTTACTATGTATACTATACTGAAGGTAGTAAAATATCTGAGAACATCACTTTCTTAATTTCTAAATTTTGTCATTATCCTTGAATGCTAAGGGGTAGAAACTTGTAAGTAAGTAAGTATACTAGCCTTTTCATAAGCTCAAGGTCCTATTCCCATTTTCAGATATCCTTTGTCAGAAAAATTTAAGCCTTTAGCTTGTCAGCAAATCA
Source organism: Ovis canadensis (assembly GCF_042477335.2). NCBI lineage: Eukaryota > Metazoa > Chordata > Mammalia > Artiodactyla > Bovidae > Ovis > Ovis canadensis. The sequence continues at coordinate 67,562,748 of NC_091262.1, read as the reverse complement.
TGAATCATGATATCAGCAGCTCGTAATTTTTTCTCTTCCTTCTTTTCTTCCTCTCCCTCTGCCTTTCTTTTTTCCTTTCTTCCTTCTTTCCAATTATTTTCCTTATGCTAGTTTGTGGGTAACCAGTTTCTTCAGGCTCTAATCTGGTTCTCTAGCTTCAAACTGAATCTAAATTATTTTCCAGAGAACTCTTTCAATTTTTTTAAGAGCAGAAGTTCTCCAACTATCATATCATACTAATTACCTGGACAATAATTAAAATACCTATTATAGGAAATAAACTCCAGAAAAGGAACTTGAAAATGTGAATTGTAAGAGATACCTGATATTTTTATGTATCAGAAGATAAGTCTTCAGAATTTTAGCCTGAGAGTAAAAGCTACTGTTTCCAGTTATTAATATATATGTGGGGGTAGTAAGAGCTTCACTGAATCAATTATTCTTAAGCAATTTGATTACACTGAAAATTACTCCAGGAGCCTGGTGTGTTTTAGCTGGCTGTTGATTGCTAGCTTCAAGTCTATCTGGGACTTTGAAAGGAAGGACTGCTTTTAGTTTTGCAAAACTGTTGTTCTTTCTTCTACTTTGAATGCTCCAATTGAGGCCAGTGCAACCTTTCGTGGAAAGAGTATTGAGAACTGATGAGAAACAAAACAAGTTGTATCCACGGCAGAGCTAAGAGCAGTGGGAAGTACACTTGAAATCTAGCAGGATGTGTCCCCATTCTTTGCTTTTTTTTTTTTTTCAGATAAAAGTAACCAAATTATTAAAAGAAAAAAAAAAAAAAAGATGCAGCTGCCAATTAGGAGAGCTCATGGATGATGGAAAGTCTCTATTTCCCAATAGTAGAGAGGGATTTTTCTTAGAAGGAGGCTGACCTTAGGAAATTTACTCTAGGAGTAAAGAAAATAATAGCAGAGGGAGCATTATTGAATGAGACAACTATCATGCCTCCTTGTAGCCAACATATATTAAATCTAGATTAATAGTCTAAACTGATTAGTAAACAGAGATTTCATTACCACTGAGTTAGAGTAGTAGTACTTTCATGATCTCTGAGTAGAGACACAGCTAAAACCAATAACATAATATAAAATACAGCAATAGCACTCTTTTTTTGATTTCCTGATTTAAGATTGAACATATCCTAACCCTGGATATTTCTTTAGGATGTGCTTACACTTTGAGTATTTGTTAGCAAGTAAAATGATGTGAATGTATTACATTTCAGAGAGGCTATATTACTCCCATGAAACATGTAGAATAAACCAAGACTTAGTCTTTATCAAAATAAACTCTTTACTAAAATAGTATCACTGTTAGTTACCGCATGTGTGTGTGTGTGTGTGTGTGCGCGCGTGTGCACGTGTGCTAAGTCGCTTCCACTGTGTCTCTTTGCAACCCTGTGGACGGTAGTCCACCAGGCTCCTGTGTCTGTGGGATTTCCCTGGCAAGAATATTAGAGTGGGCTGCCATTTTCTTCTCCAGGGCTTCTTCCTGACCCAGGGATCAAACCCACGTCTCCTTTGTCTCCTGCATCTCAGGCAGATTCTTTACCACTGAGCCACCAGGGAAGCCCTATGTAGACATTATGTAGGAAATCTATGTAGACACTATAAACAATGAATAGATATTTTAAAATAATCTAAAAATATATGTTTTAAACACAGTAGGATAGTTTTTTCTGACTTCTCTCTCAGTACAGGTAGTTGATTAGCTTTAATGTTAAATTGGTTTAGAAACTCAGCTTGTAACTTTCAGAAAACAGTCAACAGTTCTAGCTCTAGGCTTAGTTACCTTGCACAGGTCTGGCTGCTTCATGTTGGTATAGGTCTTAGTTGATTAGAAACATCCATGTGTCTAGGCCTGCCTTGTCTTCACCACGGGTTCTTTATTTGGCGCTTCTCTTGTGTACCATAGAGAAACTCAAGTTCTCAAGCCTTTTCTCTTTCTCTATTCTCACTCTCTAGACCTTTCAGATTTTCTTGCTTAGTTTAAGATTCTGACTTCCAACTCAAGTGTGTAGAAAAATATCCTTTTCATTGTGGAGCACCATTCTTGATTACTGAACATCATAGTATACTTTTGGTTCTGTTTTCATATATCTTCTTAGCAGGGAATATCCAGCACACAGATGCCACATAATGGAAGGGGGAGTCCCTCTCTTACCACATGGCTATCATTTAGCTTGTTCTAATAACTTTTTTCCCTAAAAATAGCTTTCCTATATACGATATATCTATTCTTATTGCCATAATCCCCTAACTTAGGGGCAATGGTTTTACCGGACTGATTAAAAAATATTAGAATTTTAACATTCTTAAAACTTATTGAACATACAGACCTATATCTTTCTATATATACATGCTTATCCCACAGTAATGATAACAAATCTTTGAAATTTCCTTATGATTAATGTCATCATTAAGAAATTTTAAGACAAAATATGCTTAATGACTCTACCAAGTCCTTTTGGTTTAGAACAGAGCCATGAGAAGAAGGACCCTCAAATTAAGCAAATTGATTTTTAAACATAAATACCAGAATGTAAGGTCCAACTTAGAATCTTATTACCAGTCTCTCTGGCTGAAGTAAGTGGAACACAGGATATTTAGACACCAGAACAGTTATACTTAAAATTAATATAAATATAGTTATACACCATTGTAATTATCTGATATATAACTTGAGTTTTCAAATTGTAAATGCAAATAAAAACCAGATCAACACTGCAGATTCTAATTAGTTATCAGACAGGGACATAAGATGAAAGAGTTCAAACCAAAGAATTTTTAATGTCAGCATATATAATTATCTTGTTATTTTGATCCCGTACTGGAGGTTACTTTTTGCTGTTGTATGCAGTTTCTCCCTTAGTGTTTTTCAATTATTCAGTGTTCAGTTCTGTCTAATTTCATGAGCCTATGCTTATTTCTGAAATGACTTGCAATGTTTCTTCAGAAAATTCTGTCAGTGCTCATATGTGCGTAGTTAACATTCCAGTTGTGAAGGATCTCAATACTAGCTCTTCTCTCCAATTATGATTGTGTAGGAGGGAGTTGTTAAGTGTAACTATTCAAACAACATGATATTATAATTATAGTGTCAGCACAAACATTAAGGCATGCATATGTCACAACACTGCGTGTGAAATAGTCTTCTGGAAATTACCCATCTATTTTTCTCATCTCTTTCTGTGACCATAGGAAGGATTTGCTTACTAGAATCCTTTCAGTTAGTTAGAGCCATAGCTTGTAATTGGAAGCAACATTGCCATTTTCTGATTGGGGCATTTAATTTTTAGTAAGAAGGTCACAAATGCAGGATAATGTGACTACAATACGGTGTTGTCTTGCAGCCCCTGTGTGACTATGGATTAGCCCCTGATCCATACAGCTCACCAACCACAGATCACACATATAAAGAGAAATAAATCTGTATTGCCTTTAACTGATGAGAATTGAAGGTTGTTTCTAATAGAGCATAACTTAGCCTCTTCTGATCAATATGTTATCTCATTTTTAATTGCCTTAATTTAAACAGCCCAACGAATTTGTGAGATATTATTCTCCTTTTTCCCTGGAGTAAGAAATGGCAGCCCACTCCAGTATTCTTGCCTGGAAATTCCACGAACAGAGGAGCCTCGTAGCAAAGAGTCAGACATGAGTGAGCACCCATGCATGCATTCTCCTTTTGCAGATAAAGACAAACTCCAGACACAGAAAGGAGCATTTTCTCAAGGACTTTGAGCCTGTTAGAACAATAAATGGGAGTTAATTCTAAGCCTAGTATTCTTCCTACTGTTCCAACTGCATTGCAAACTCAGTGGTAAAATAACTGCAGTGTGATTTCTATCAGAGCTGTATTGGTTTGCTGGATTGTTCACGAAAGGCAGGGGACAGAGCTGCAGTGATTTTTGGTGTTCAATTTTAGTCTAGCCAAAGAGAAACCATCTGCTGCCTTCATTGCTGCTATAGCTGTTGGAGGTGCTCTCCTTAGGTTGAAGCCTGAGGGGAGAAAACCAGCTGAATGGGCTTGGAAGGACTTTTTTCCCCTAGGTTTAGAAGGTTACATGGGTATACTCTCTATCATAGGGATGCAGATGGAAAGGAGAATGAATTTAACATGGTTTGTTGCTTCATGTTACTCAGTTTAGGTGACAGTGTCATTTTTAAGATTCTCCTATCCCAGAATGTGTGGTCAGTACATGTTCTGACATTTGACCTAGAGAGAAGATTACAGTAAGCATATTTCAAATGATATGTTAATTTCACATAGTGACTATTGTTTATTGGCAGGGTCTAAGAACTAGAGAGTTTTTGAAGGGAAAATTTACCCTAAGTCATTGAGAATAGTGATTAGATATGCAGAAGCAAGAATCAGAGCACTTACAAGCCGAGCCAAGCAACCTTGAAAAAGTTATGTAACTTCTATTCAGATAGCTGTTGATTTCCCTGGTGGCTCAGCTGGTACAGAATCCCCCCACAATGTGGGAGACCTGGGTTTGATCCATGGGTTGTGAAGATCCCCAGGAGGGTGGGCATAGCAACCCACTGCAGTATTCTTGCCTGGAGAATCCCCATGGACGGAGGAGCTTGGCCGGCTACAGTCCATGGGGTCGCAAGAGTCAGACATGACTGAGCGACTAAGCACATAAGGAACAATAACATTTGGTGAATTTTCTTTACTTTATTTTTTTTTATTAGAATAGAATTGCTTTATGATATTGTGTTAGTTTCTGCTGTACAACAACGTGATTCAACCATATGTATATATATATCTCCTCCCTCCTGAACCTCCCTCTCACCTCCCTGTCCACCCCTCTATGTCATCATAGAGCACCAAGCTGAGCTCCCTATGTTGTTACAGAAGCTTCCTATTAGCTATCTATTTTATATCTAGAGGTTTGGTGAGTTTTAATGGGATGATAAGCTGGAATCAAAATTGCCAGGAAAAATATCAATAACCTCAGACATGCAGATGATACCACCCTTATAGCAGAAAGTGAAGAGGAACTAAAGAGCCTCTTGATAAAGGTGAAAGAGGAGAGTGAAAAAGCTGGCTTTAAACTCAGCATTCAAAAAACGAAGATTATGGGATCTAGTTCCATCGCTTCATGACAAATATATGGGGAAACAATTGAAACGGTGACAGACTTTATTTTCTTGGGCTCCAAAATCAATGCAGATAGTGACTGCAGCCATTAAATTAAAAGATGCTTCCTCCTTGGAAGAAAGCTATGACAAAATTAGCATATTAAAAAGCAGAGACATTACTTTGCCGACAAAGGTCCATCTAGTCAAAGCTATGGTTTTTCCAGTAGTCATGTATGGATGTGAGAGTTAGACCATAGAGAAAGCTGAGTGCCGAAGAATTGGTGCTTTTGAACTCTGATGTTGGAGAAGACTCTTAAGAGTCCCTTGAACTACAAGGAGATCCAACCAGTCCATCCTAAAGGAAATCAGTTGGAAGGACTTCTGCTGAAGCTGAAACTCCAATACTTTGGCCACCTGATGCAAAGAACTGACTCATTAGAGAACATCCTGATGCTGGGAAAGATTGAAGGCAGGAGCAGAAGGGGATGACAGAGGATGAGATGGTTGGATCATTGACTGGATGGACATGAGTTTGAGCAAGCTTGAGGAGTTGGTGATGGACAGGGAACCCTGGCATGCTGCAGTCCATGGGGTCACAAAGAGTTGGACATGACTGAGTGACTGAACTAACTGAATGGGATGATACATGTGAAACACTTAACTGAGTGTCTGGGACAAATAAAGCAATCAAATAATTTTGGAAATTAAATGTTTTCCAAGTTTTAGACCGATTGAGATGCAAACTTTTGTGTAAGATTGCAAATAACCTTTTTATCTTCTTTAATACAGGCATTTGAATTGGAGAACTCAACTTAGACAGTAGTCTATCTTTGACGTTTTAGTTGAACCAACCATTGTATTAGTCAGCTTTTTTTAGGTGATATTGTGTTAACAAACTATTTCAAATATCTGTGGCTTACAAAAGCAAATATTTATTATCTGTTTCATTACGTGTTGGCTGTAGGTCATCTTAGGCTCTCTGCTAAGCTCTGTATCTTCTTTATTCCAGAATCCACAATGAAGGTTCAGACACAGTTCAGGATATTATTAGGCTGGTAGCAGAAAGAAAGAGGTGGTTGAGTCATGCAGAGATGTATAATCTATCTCTTAGGAAGAAGCCATCATTTTTATAGTAATATAGCCTCTTTGGGTGTAAATATTTATTACTTTTCCTTCCATCAAGTATTGGGTTGGCCAAAAAGTTAGCTCCTACATTGTTACAGAAAAACCAAAACAAACTTTTTGGCCAACCCGATACATGAACCCTCTCCCCAAGGGTGACATCAATCATGAAATCATGTTCAGTGTCTATGAATGATTATCTACATCCACTCTAGCTGTTATTTTGCTAATCTGGTCAATTGTGAACCTTAAAGTGAATTCATTTGCCTCTCAAACAATCTGTTTATACAATGGAATGGGGCAAGGTAACCCCAATACATGCGATAATTCAGAAAAGGGAAGAGTGTGAAGTGCTTAGCAATCACTGCTCCATAGTAATTTTGATGTTCTTTTATGTTGATTTCATAAGGGCTCCTATACTCAGGATATGTGGCCCTTGCTCCCTAAAATCTCTTTCCTTTTCAACCTGACTAATAGTTCTATTGGAGGCACAACTCTCAAAAACATGATGAGCTTCTTGTATCTTCTTGTAACAAAAATGCTTTTTTCTTTAGATTTAAGTAAGGGCTACTTGAGTCTCCTGTGTGTGCATGTGTGCTAAGTTGCTTCAGTTGTGTCTGACTCTTTGCGACCCAATGGGCTGTAGCCTGCCAGGCTCCTCTGTCCATGGAGATTCTCCAGGCAAGAATACGGGAGTGGGTTGCCATGCCCTTATCCAGGGGATCTTCAAATGAAATGATCTAATGAGTACTACATTTACCAGTTCACAGCATTTAAATGATATTCATAACTTCTCTTTGATTTGGTCTTGCTCCCAAACTGAGGTTTTGTAGACCTTTGTATTTTTCAGTTTTGTCTGTTTTATGGTTGGAAGTGAAAACCAGTTGCATTTTCCAACTGTGAAGGTTGTAGAATTTCTAGATTTTCTAAACTCCCTTTTACTCTGTTTGTAAACTAGCAAATTCTTTCCTGAACTCAACTCTTTCTTATAGAATTTTAAAATACACATAAAACTAGTCATGGACACTAATCACATTTTCAAATTCTGTTTTCCTACTTTACCTAAAGCCACAAGATCTTCAGGTGCAATTTTTAACAGAAAACCATTTCACCAGATGTTTGCCACTGCAGAGAATGAGTTTTCATCTTTCTTGACTCTAATAAATAGTTGGTGGGATGTCCACTGTCTAGTCCCAGAGCCATACATTTTAGAATTTTTACTGCAGTGTCCTAATTATAACTGTCACTTGCCATGTCAGTCACCTTCTCTAAGCTATGCTATCGTAACAAGCATATTATATGTCCAGATATAGTGGCGTAGCACAATAAAAATATGCTGACATTACATGACAACTTTGGTGTGGCTGTCAGCTTCTTGTGGCTCTGGTTTCTGTCTCTTTAATTCCAGAATCCAGGCTAAGGAGTAGGAACATTTTCAGGTTTATTTTATTTTATTTATTTTTTATTTTTTTATTTTTTAAATTTTAATATCTTTAATTCTTACATGCGTTCCCAAACATGAACCCCCCTCCCACCTCCCTCCCCGAGAGGGAAAAAAAAAGCTGAATCTCCACATGATGGCTCTTAAATCTTCTGCTTAGAAGTGGCATGACCATTATCCATTATAGTTGGTTGAATTTAGCAAGTTAAGGGCCACATTTGACATCAGTGGATAGGAATATATAATACATTCAGTTGGTGAGAGTAGTGAATATTTTCATAATGATGTAGTTTACTTCAGTCCCTTTTGGACACAAACATTTGCTTCTGAAATGATGTCAGTGCTATATTAAAAAAATGCATCTATCTGCTCAGACATGATTTGAGGAACTGAGAAATTATAGGACTTCTCCATAGAGTAGGGGTCTCTGCCTGAAAGTTCTTGACAAATGAAAGAGGAATAGATGGGAAGAAAACACTGTGAATTGAGGCAGACAGCTCCAACAAAGAGACAGAGTTCGAAGGCTGGGTTATACCTGTGCAGGGACCGCTCATATCTTGGCCCTACACGGAAGCGTTGAGCAGTTACCTGCATTAGTTCCTTCTTTGATGCGGAGGAGAAAAAGGAAAACCGTAAGTGATACTCCAAAACTCTTCCTCTCCTGGAGTGGAGTAGAAGTTCCTTACTCTTAGGAATGCATGTTTTCCTCTAGTCCCCAGACTGTTTTCCTCTTATCTCATTGAACCTGACAGTTAAAGCTATGGATAACCAAATTAAGGTTTTCTCCCTTGGTAGAGAGGTGCCCCTAGCACAGCTCATATGTGCTTGATCCTATTTTAATCAAGATGGCTCTTCAATAGCAAGAAATACTTCTTTATATGTTTTCCTTAGGATCAAGGGTGAGCATCTAAGCTTATCCCCCAGAAATCTCTGAAATGGGTTCTAAAAGTTCAGTTCAGTCACTCAGTAGTGTCTGACTCTTTGCGACCCCATAAATCGCAGCATGCCAGGCCTCCCTGTCCATCACAATCTCCTGGAGTTCACTCAGACTCACGTCCATCGAGTCCGTGATGCCATCCAGTGATCTCATCCTCGGTCATCCCCTTCTCCTCCTGCCCCCAATCCCTCCCAGCATCAGAGTCTTTTCCAATGAGTCAACTCTTCGCATGAGGTGGCCAAAGTACTGGAGTTTCAGCTTTAGCATCATTCCTTCCAAAGTAATCCCAGGGCTGATCTCCTTCAGAATGGACTGGTTGGATCTTCATGCAGTCCAAAGGACTCTCAAGAGCCTTCTCCAACACCACAGTTCAAAAGCATCAATTCTTCAGTGCTCAGCTTTCTTCACAGTCCAACTCTCACTTCGAAACATGACTACTAGAAAAACCATAGCCTGGACTAGATGGACCTTAGTCGGCAAAGTAATGTCTCTGCTTTTCAATATGCCATCTAGGTTGGTCCTAACTTTTCTTCCAAGGAGTAAGCATCTTTTAATTTCATGGCTGCAGTCACCATCTGCAGTAATTTTGGAGCCCCCCAAAAATAAAGTCTGACACTGTTTTCACTGTTTCCTCATCTATTTGCCATGAAGTGATGAGACCAGATGCCATGATCTTCGTTTTTTGAATGTTGAGCTTTAAGCCAACTTTTTCACTCTCCACTTTCACTTTCATCAAGAAGCTTTTTAGTTCCTCTTCACTTTCTGCCATAAGGGTGGTGTCATCTGCATATCTGAGGTTATTGATATTTCTCTCAGCAATCTTGATTCCAGCTTGGGTTTCTTCCAGCCCAGTGTTTCTCATGATGTACTCTGCATATAAGTTAAATAAGCAGGGTAGCAATATACAGCCTTGACATACTCCTTTTCCTATTTGGAACCAGTGTGTTGTTCCATGTCCAGTTCTAACTGTTGCTTCCTGACCTGCACATAGGTTTCTCAAGAGGCAGGTCAGGTGGTCTGGTATTCCCATCTCTTTCAGAATTTTCCACAGTTTATTGTGATCCACACAGTAAAAGGCTTTAGCATAGTCAATAAAGCAGAAATAGATGTTTTTCTAGAACTCTCTTGCTTTTCCAATGACCTAGCAGATGTTGGCAACTTGATCTCTGGTTCCTCTGCCTCTTCTAAAACCAGCTTGAACATCTGGAAGTTCACGGTTCCCATATTGCTGAAGCCTGGCTTGGAGAATTTTGAGCATTACTTTACTAGCGTGTGAGATGAGTACAATCGTGCGGTAGTTTGAGCATTCTTTGGCATTGCCTTTCTTTGGGATTGGAATGAAAACTGACATTTTCCAGTCCTGTGGCCACTGCTGAGTTTTCCAGATTTGCTGGCATATTGAGTGCAGCACTTTCACAGGATCATCTTTCAGGATTTGAAACAGCTCCCCTGGAATTCCATCACCTCCACTAGCTTTGTTCATAGTGATGCTTTCTAAGGCCCACTTGACTTCACTTTCCAGGATGTCTGGTTCTAGGTGAGTGATCACACCATCATGATTATCTTGGTCTTGAAGATCTTTTTTGTACAGTTCTTCTGTGTATTCTTGCCACCTCTTCTTAATATCTTCTGCTTCTGTTAGGTCCATACTATTTCTGTCCTTATCGAGCCCATCTTTGCATGAAATATTCCCTTGGTATCTCTAATTTTCGTGAAGAGATCTCTAGTCTTTCCCATCCTGTTGTTTTCCTCTATTTCTTTGCATTGCTGCTGAAGAATGCTTTCTTATCTCTTCTTGCTATTCTTTGGAACTCTGCATTCAGATGCTTGTATCTTTCCTTTTCTCCTTTGCTTTTTGCCGCTCTTCTTTTCACAGCTATTTGTAAGGCCTCCCCAGACAGCCAATTTGCTTTTTTGCATTTCTTTTCCATGGGGATGGTCTTGATCCCTGTCTCCTGCACAATGCCACGAACCTCATTCCATAGTTCATCAGGCACTCTATCTATCAGATCTAGGCCCTTAAATCTATTTCTCACTTCCGCTGTATAATCATCAGGGAGTTGATTTAGGTCATACCTGAATGGTCTAGTGGTTTTCCCTACTTTCTTCTATTTAAGTCTGAATCTGGCAATAAGGAGTTCATGATCTGAGCCACAGTCAGCTCCTGGTCTTGTTTTTGCTGACTGTATAGAGCTTCTCCATCTTTGGCCGCAAAGAATATAATCAATCTGATTTTAGTGTTGACCATCTGGTGATGTCCACCTGTAGGAGTCTTCTCTTGTGTTGTTGGAAGAGGGTGTTTGCTATGACCAATGCATGTTCTTGGCAAAACTCTATTTGTCTTTGCCCTACTTCATTCTGCATTCCAAGGCCAAATTTCCTTGTTACTCCAGGTGTTTCTTGACTTCTACTCTTCCTAAAGAGAGATCCACAAATTACCTGAATCGTGCCTGTGTGTGCTAAGCTGCTTCAGTCTTGTCTGACTCTGCAACTCTATGGACTGTAACCTACCAGGCTCCTCTGTCCATGAGATTCTCCAGGAAAGAATACTGAGTGGTTGCCTTATTATTAATGAAAAATTTGCTGCTCACTTTTATTTCCCATCTTAAATAATGCCTAGCCAAATTGTTCAATAAAACTGAGTTAAGACTGGGCAACAAGCTCAAATGTCAGCATCAGTCATAATATACCACCAGGAATGTAAAATTATCTATCTATCTATCTATACACTAAAATCTCTTATTAAATCCCCACAAATTAAAGTATAAAGTTCTGCCTTTTCCAGCTTCACATTATCCTCATTTTCTGTCTAATATAACTGATTCAGATGCCTGGGTGGAAAGGAATATCAGTCAGCAGCAGCTTGGGCTTCATCTCTTCATTTTGAATGGATGTATTTTGTTTGATCAACCCAACCTGAAGTCTCTCATGGGACTCTGTTTTCCAAAGAGTTAGTCAAGAGGACACAGCAGAGTATTAATACTCTAGCCATTTTCCCGTAGGAAAATTTGAAAATAAACAGATAGCCCATCAAGTCATAATATTACCCAAATTATGCCAATACACTTTAGAGCCATATGACTCTGACCCGTCAAAACTGTTAGCAGAAGTTTAGTTAGCAGGAAAGGAGTTGGGAAATGGGGAGGAAGGAAATAGGGAAAAAGGTGAGGGGGGAAGGGGAGAAAAAGACTATGATTTTATTCTTGTAAAATCTATGTGGTTTTTTGTAAATCTATTACTGAAATACTTAGTATTAATTGGATGAAGTGTCCCATTCAAAGGATACTTATGATTCTACAGTTATCATAAATCACATTTTGAGAAAAACTCCAAGATAGTCTAATGGCCTTTTTTTTTTTAAAGTGTGATATTCGAATACTCCTGTTTTCTTGCCAAATTTTGAAATATGCAGCAGTGACACCTACACTACCAGGATTTTCTTTAGTTTCCCATTTCCCAATTTACCTTTAGGTTTGATTTCTCATACTTAATATCTCTCTCGATTTTTATTTCTCCTTTTAACCTTGGATTCCTGACACCCAACCAAGGATGGGTTTTCTCTCCCTTTCATGAACAAAGTGCCCATATTTTTAAGAGCCCACCAAGCTTACAAATCTGTGCTGATAGCCTTGTAGTTTTCTTTGACCCATTCTCTTAAACTCCAGCCACGTATACTTTCAGTAGAATATCTGAATTTCTCTATCCTGGAGATGACCATGCTGTACTGAAAAGCCCTTCTTTGTCTCAGGGTTTCTAAGTTCACCAATATTGAAGTTCCAGTCTGGCCCCGTATCATGAGTGTCAGCATTTTTTCACAAAAAATTACAAAAGAGGAAACAGGTGATCTTTTATGGGTCACTGAGAGATGAAGAACTAAGAACAAGCAAAGCTGCAGGTTTTGCCAGAGATTGTCAGTCAATGCCTTCTCTCTAGCAGTGAAGAAGTTTAAGATTTTCAATAGCAATGGAATTACTATACTGACCAATTTTCTGGAGGGCCAGAGTTTTGGAGAGTCATTTATTTTTTAATAGTTTCAAAATTGGTTTTGGTCATTTGCAAGTTACTGTGCTGTTCCATCAGATTTAGAAATTCTTAGAGCTATTAAATTTACTTTTGGGGGAAGTAATATTTTGTCTATTGTTTGTCTCAGTTTGGAATCATGGTCATTATCATTTTTTCCTAAGATTTTATCTTCAGGATCCCAGTTAGTAGCAACATTTAAAATAAATATAAATGAATATCTTATTTTTATTCATAATTTTGAATTTACAAGTAATGAGGATATAACTGATATTATTTCATGTAGTGGCTGAAATACTTCTACTTACCACTTCTTTCTGTGTAGCAATGGAATGTGCCTCTAGTATTCTGCCTATGTATACTCTTCATCGCTTACAATAGTAATTTGGGTTTTAAAGCTTTCATGTGTTAGATTATTTACTGTTTTCTATTTCTACCCTGTATAAGGCTAGGATATAATGTCTGCTTTCTTTTTTGCCCCTTTGCTCTTGGATCCACACATTTGTTTTCCTATTACATTTCTCTATGCTTTCCACCGATGTTCCATGATGAGTTATGAAAGCACTTTGGCATAAATCTTATCAACTGTTTGACCATTATATTGGATAATACTATAAAGAATATAACCTAGACAAATGTTATCAATTTTTGTCTACTATGGATCTTTGTAATACGGTTTATCTTCAGTGTGTCTTAGAGCTCTAACTTTATAAATTTTCTGACCACATTCCCTCAAGAAATATGTACATATGCTTTCTCAGATGAAAGCAGAAGTACCACAAACAACAAAAATAGTAACAACAAAAGGTATTACCTTGAAACTATCAAATGTTTCTTGAAGTATTTTAGACTGATCTTAATCCTGCCTTCTGAAATCTTTCTGAATTTTCTTCAACCACCTGTCTGTGTCTGTTTTCAAATTGAGGGTTCCCAATTGCACTTATTATAGACTCTCTATCTGCAGTTTTGAGTTATTTTCAATGTTTCTTTAGATCTGAATTGTCCCTATGAGCCTAATTTTATTTATTTTTTTCTGTGATCTTGTTTCCCTTTCTTTGTCTCTTTGGGCCCCACACCCTCCATCATCTATTAATAACATAATATACACAAGTCTGACTTTATTTCCTTTTATTGGATTTCACCATCTCACTGTTCTTGTTCTAAGAGCAAAATTCAATCCGATTTTGAAACTACTATAGGTTCTTATTGATAGTCTGAGCAAACCTGCATTCTGTAGTCAGTGATTTAAAACATGTAATTATTAATAATGACTTTATTTTTTCTTTTATCTGTCTCAACCTAAGAAAAATATCTCAATCAAAAAAGAGTCTATGCTTTTCAGCTGGCTGACAAAGCCAGTGACTCCACTCTGATAGCTGCAGTGCCCAGATCTCTAAAATCAAAGCCTTTATCAAAGCTTAATTAATTAACCATGATGAACCAATTTGAGACTATTGTCTAGAAGTCAGTTGCAAACCACTTTAATCTAAAAAAAATCAGAATCTTTAGTTTCTTATTTGTTCATTTACAAAGGAACAGCAATTGAAGCAATATTCTATGGTGTTAAAGTTTAAAAGTGGTGATAGATGGCAAAATCACCAAATTTCTTTACCCCTCCCCCCAACTATATCCATATGCTGTTTGATTTTGCAGTTTTCCTCAGTAGAGTACATATTTTATTTGCCCTCTCTTTGAACTTGGACTTGCCTTTTAAATTATTTTGGCTAATAGAATGTTGTGAAATTAATGGTGTGCCACTTCTGAGTCTTGGCATTAAGAAAGCAACTTCCTGCTCCCTTGGACCCCTGCATCTAATATAATAATTCCACCTACTTGAGGGGTTAGAAGTGCATCTAAGAGAGATGAAGCCATCATCAGACCAGCCAACAGCGCATCTCCAAGCATGCAAGAGAACCCAGTCAAAATTATCAGTGGGTCTGCTTTATCTATACTTGATACAGACCTATGCAGACTAGGGTGAGCTCCTAGCTGACCTCCCCAAATTCTATAGATTCCTGTTAAACCTACTGGTTGCTATTTAAACTGTTGACTTTGGGGTAGTTTGTAATACAGCAACATGGTGATGGTTGATAATAGCATCAACCAGGGTCCTATGGTCTGCCAAAGTATGTGCAATATGCCCATTGTAATTAAAGCTTTGGGACTATAGTCTTCATTAAAAATAGAATACAGTAATTTCATTAAGTAATACCTTAAAAACCAGTATACAGAATCTCTGCCAATTTCAACATCAACCTTACTTGAAATTAAAGAGACTATCTGCCTCAGCCTCATCTTCAATGTGAGAAAAGGCTAGGTTGTGTTAGAGGTATGGTCAGATCCATGCCTAATTTTCTAGCAACTAATAGTCCTTCTTTCTGAAGGGTGCCTCTACTGAAAACAGATTCAGGCCTACAGAAACCTACATTTCATCATAAAAGATGCTTAATTCTCTTCTATGTTATTTAGACCCTTAATTTCCTTCTTTATTCCTATTTATAAGATTATTTTCCCCCATATTTTGGTCATTCTGACTCAGGCTAAATAATCATATCTCTAGTGAGTGGTCAATCAACATGCAATTAGGGGACAGGTAGGAATTAAGATATGTCTAGATTGAATAGTGTAACTTGAAGATAAAATAATATTTTATTGTAAGATATGCTTTAATGACTTGCAATTGGGATATGAAGAACACAAATATGTGGATGTGGAATTTGGTAGTGCTGTTTTCTTGACATTGAATGGCACCCCTTTTAAATTGAGTTTAGTTATATTTTTTATTTGACCAATGAAATGTGAGAATAAATGATATTGCATTCCTTCCCATCTAAAACCTTTTAGAGCAATGTTTTGGGGGATTCCTCAAAGCATGTGAAAATATAGAACTACTATCTGCTAAATTCCCTGATGGAGTAAATCCTTCTAATGAATCACACTAAATATGTAACCTGAGTAAGGTGTAAACCTTTGTATAAAGCATGGCAACCTGCATTGTTCTTTTTTTTTTTTAATCCCATAAAAATATCTGAAATGAGTATCAATGACCGATGTCATATGTTTTTGTTATGTTAGTACTCACTTAGAGTGGTTTTAGTTTCTTGTTACTGGAGGCTGGGAAGATGGTAGTCCAAGATTTTCAGTGGAATAGTAGAACAAAAACTGCAGCTTTGCTGTAACATGGAAGGAAGAGAATGTACTTAATGGTAATTAAAGCAAATATATTTAGATAAAGTAGTAGTATATACTAGTTGTTGACTGCTTTTGAGAAGAAATTACAAAGAAGAAATAAGTCCAGAAATTGCTGTTATTATCTCAAAGGTTGGTGAGAGAGTAGAGAGAGTGCAGAAATTTGGGGATTTGTAGAGGTGAAAAGGTAACTAACTGCTTCTTAAACTCAAATAGTAAAAGATAAAATATAGAAATTCATTGACCAATAAAGACAAATGAAATCTCAGCCAAAAGGCAATACTGAATCAAGACAATGGCTAATAGATTCATTTTGTTAAAACTTTTCTGTCAACTAAGCTGTCTCAAGTAAAGGCTCAACTAAGAGGGTAGTTTCAATAAATCTTTTTAATTAGAAGAAGAGAAACTCAAGGAAAAGAGACAATGCATGGTTTTTCCACTAAAATTTGATAGGTGGCAGAGAAATGCAATAAAATTGAGAGAAAGAGTTAAGGGTATGAGAAAGCAAAAGGATATTAAAAATGTCCAAGAAGCCTAGAAAGGACTGTGTGTGCAGTAATTGATATATGAGAGATTTGATTCAACTATATAAGAAGCCCATGGAGGTTTTAAGAAGACTGTCAGTCAGTTCAGTTCAGTTGCTCAGTCGTGTCTAAACTTTGTGGCCCCATGGACTGCATGCAGCACGCCAGGCTTCCCTGTCCATCACCAACTCCCAGAGCTTGCTCAAACTCATGTCCTTTGAGTTGGTGATGTCACCCAACCATCTTGTTCTCTGTCATCCCCTTCTCCTCCTGCCTTCAGTCTTTCTCAGCATCAGGTTCTTTTCCAAGGAGTCAGCTCTTTGCATCAGGTGGCCAAAGTATTGAAGCTTCAGCTTCAGCATCAATCCTTCCCGTGAATATTCAGCACTGATTTCCTTTAGGATGGGCTGATTGGATCTCCTTGAACTCCAAGGAATTTCAAGAGTCTTCTCCAACACCACAGTTCAAAAGCATCAATTCTTCGGGCATTCAGCTTTATTTATAGTCCAACTCTCACATCCATACATGACTACTGGAAAAACCATAGCTTTGACTAGATGGACGTTTGTTGGCAAAGTAATGTCTCTGCTTTTTAATATGCTGTCTAGGTTGATCATGGCTTTTCTTCTAAGGGGCAAGCATCTTTTAATTTCATGGCTGCAGTCACCATCTTCAGTGATTTTGGATCTCCCAGAAATAAAGTCTGTCAATATTTCCATTGTTTTCCCAAGTGTTTGCCATGAAGTGATGGTACTGGATGCCATGACCTTAGTTTTCTGAATGTCTATTTTTAAGCCGGCTTTTTCTCTCTCTTCTTTCACTTTCATTAAGAGGCTTCACTTTCTGCCATAAGGTTGGTGTTATCTGCATATCTGAGGTTATTGATATTTCTCCTGGCAATCTTGATTCCAGCTTGTGCTTCATCGAGCCCGGTATTTGGCATGATGTACTTTGCATGTAAGTTAAATAAGCAGGGTGACGATATAAAGCCTTGATATACTCCATTCCCAATTTGGAAACAACTAGTCTGTTGTTCCATGCCCAGTTCTAACTGTTGCTTCTTGATCTGCATACAGATTTTTCAAGAGGCAGGTAAGGTGGTCTGATATTCCCCTCGCTTGAAGAATTTTCCAGTTTGTTGTGATCCACACAGTCAAAGGGTTGTGTGTAGTCAATAAAGCAGAAGTAGGTGTTTTTTTGGAACTTCCTTGCTTATTCGATGATCCAAAAGATGTTGGAGATTTGATCTCTAGTTCCTCTGCCTTTTCTAAAACCAGCTTGTACATCTGGAAGTTCATGGTTCACATAGCGTTAAAACCTGGCTTGGAGAATTTTGAGCATTACTTTACTAGCATGTGAGATGAAAGCAATTGTGCATTAATTTGAGCATTCTTTGGCATTGTTTTTCTTTGGTATTGGAATGAAAACTGACCTTTTCCAGTCCTGTGGCCACTGCTGAGTTTTCCAAATTTGCTGGCATATTGAGTGCAGCACTTTCACAGCATCATCTTCCAGGATTTGAAACAGCTCAACTGGAATTCCATCACCTCCACTAGCTTTGTTCATAGTGATGCCTCCTAAGGCTCACTTGGCTTCCAAGATGTGTGGCTCTAGGTGTATGATCACACCATCGTGGTTATCTGGGTCATGAATATAGTTTTTGTATAATTCTTCTGTGTATTCTTGCCACCTCTTCTTAATATTTTCTGCTTCTCTTTGTTGTTGTTAGTCACTCACTCGTGTCTGGCTCTTCTTTTTTCAGCTATTTGTAAGGCCTCCTCAGACAACCATTTTGACTTTTTGCATTTATTTTTCTTTTGAATGGTCCTGATCACTGTCTCCTGTACAATGTCATGAACCTCTATCCATAGTTCTTGAGGCACTCTGTCAGATCGAATCCCTTTAATCCCTCTAATCCCTTTGTCACTTCCACTGTATAATCATAAGGGATTTGATTTAGGTTATACCTGAATGGTCTAGTGGTTGTCCTTACTTTCTTCAATTTAAGTTTGAATTTTTCAGTAAGGAATTCATGATGAGCCACAGTCAGCTCCCATTCTTGCTTTGCTGACTGTATAGAGCTTCTCTATCTTTGGCTGCCCAGAATATAATCAATCTAATTTTGGTATTGACCATCTGGTGATGTCTATGAGTAGAGTCTTTTCTTGTATTGTTAGAAGAGGGTGTTTGCTACAATGAGTGCATTCTTTTGGCAAAACTCTGTTAGCCTTTTCTCTGCTTCAAATTTGCCTGTTACTCCAGGTATCTCTTGATTTCCTACTTTTGCACTCCAGTTCCCTTTGATGTAAAGGACATCTTTTTTGGATGTTAGTTCTAGAAGGTCTTATAGGTCTTTATAGAACTATTCAGCTTCAGCTTCTTCAGTTAAGAGATATACCACGGGAACATTTCATGCAAAGATAGGCACAATAAAGGTATAGACTTGGATTACTGTGATACTGAATTGTTTGCCTTGGAAATGAACAGAGGTCATTCTGTCATCTTTGAGATTGAACCCAAGTACTGCATTTTGGACTCTTTTGTTGACTATGAGGGCTACTCCATTTCTTCTAAGGGATTCTTGCCCACAAGAGTAGATATATTGGCCATCTGAATTAAATTTGCCCATTCCAATTCATTTTAATTCACCGATTCCTAAAATATTGATGTTCACTCTTGCCATCTCCTGTTTGACTGCTTCCAATTTGCCTTGATTCATGGACCTAACATTCCAGGTTCCTATGCAGTGTTGTTCTTTACAACATCAGACTTACTTCCATCACCAGTCACATCCACTACTGGTTATTGTTTTTGCTTTGGCTCCATCTCTTCATGCTTTTAGGAGTTATTTCAGAGGATTGTGCTGCCAAAGAAACCACAAAATAGAGTAAGATATTCTCAATTCTCTTTCCAAGACTTAAAATGGCTATTGGATCCCCAGCATTTTCCAGGTAGTAAATAGGATGCAAACATTATTCAGCTTACAAATGTGTCTCCTCCCACCAATGTCTGATATATGTGGCTAAGTAGAATAATGAGAATGGAGTTATTACCCAGAGGGCAGACTCACGAATCAGAGACCAATCTCAGCAGAGCAATGAATGGAAAGCTCTTCCTATGGAGTAGAATTGTGAGCTAATTAAGAAATGTTTTCCATTCTGCAGGAGGGAGTCTGTGAATATCTGCCCAGAAGGATTTCAGGGTGTTACAGCAAGTGGCTATAGGACATATTTGCCTTTCTTCTATTTTCCCAATTGAGTCTTTATTGTAGTTATCCCGTGTCTTCCTCCAGTGTATACCAAGTGCATAGAGAGCCCTTATTTGGTTTTAGTTCTCCAGATCAAAGAATGTGAATGATCCCATCCTCACACCATATGTGAAAGTAACTTCCATGTGAATTAAAGAACCAAACTTTACAATAAATTCTATTTATATTGAGATCTCTATTTTTTATCCAAAATTATCAAGTTAATAAGAAGTTGACTTTGGATATTTTAAATGGAACATTTTGAAGATAGGGATCAAACGGATGAGTAATTGACTGTTGGGATTAATGATGCTTGCTCACAGCAGTGGCGTGAGTGATGTGGTACAGGAAAATAACTAGTCCCTAGAGTTAATCCTAACTCTTTTAGGTGCCTAAATTCATCAATCATTGTTTAAATTCATCAGCTAATTTCCAGCTGGGTCAAAAAATAAGTTGCCCTAGATACTACATCATTAAGTATGTGTGGGATAGAGTAAAGTGGGATGTGATATACTTGAAGCACTTAATATTAAACATCAGGAAGTGGTAGATTGAATTTATGCTTCATATTTATGCTTCAACTACCCCCAGAGGATGAATTAACATAGAAGTATGTTTAGAAATAAAATATCAACCATGATATAGTTTTACAGAAGCCATACAGAAAAAAGCAAACTCGTAAACACTGTGCTAATGACTTACACACAAATTCAGATTTAGACTACAAACAGCTGCTTTTGGAAAAATCAGCCTTAAAGAGGTTTATGCTCTGATTGCCTGAAGCTAAATTATCTTGCTACAAAGCTCAGGGGAAAAAATAAAGTAATGTTTTGTAGGTATCAGCATAACTTCTGGCATGTTAATCTGGCACCAAGGCTTCATCAAATGAATAAATGTCATTTGATTCTCTGTTGGAGATTATGGTAGCCTTTAACAGAAACATGTTTAGATTAGACAAACCAGAGGACACGAGTATACAGTATGTTGAAATAGAGTCTGTTTATGCTGAGAATATTTCCATAAATGGAGTGAGCATAGGTAATTTGAGAGCTTAAACCATTCTGTTTTAAGGTCCCAATGCTATTATATATATATTTTAGCAATCAGAAGAGTTTAAACCAAAAATGTTTTTTTTTTTAAGAACAAAAGCTTAACCAACATTTAGATATACAGTAGAGTCAAGTTCTCAAGACGACTCAAGCCCTGCTCTTTCAGTTCCATTTGTTCCTACTATTCTTCTCTCTTTCTTCTTCACCATCACTTATTCTCCTTCTGGAAAACTCCCAGTGTTGTACAGGTATGTTATAATATCTCATAACTACATTTAACATATCCCTTCAGCCACCTGTTTCTTTGCTCATCTTTAAAGCAAAATTCCTCAAAGTATTACCACTTTCCTTAATCTATATCTATTTACAAAAACTGCTGGGTTCAAGGTCATTAATAGCTTCCATGTTGTTAAATCCAATGATAAATTCTTGAAGTACATCTAACTGGATTTATCAGTAGCATTTGACACAAATGACTATGACAACTCCTCTTGAAACACTTTCTTCACCTATCCTCCAAAACACAAACAAACAAAGAATCTCTTTTTTTTTTTCCTTCTCTCTCACTGAGTAATCTCTTAAAAGAGATACCAAAATATCCTTTTTGGTTTCTTCTTGCTAATCTGACCTCTAAGCATTAGAGTGTTAAAATGCTAAATCCTTTAATATCTTTTCTTTTCAATAGGAATTTTCTAATGTATTTATTTCAGTGATATGCATGTACATCTCATCTGTATACTGATAACTCCCAAATTTATGTTCTCAGTGTTAACTCTTCTCTGACTTCAAACACTTGAATTCCACTTGCAGTCTTATAGACATCTCAAACTTAAAGCATCTAAAACAATTCTTGGTTTCCACTATGAAACCCTTTTTCATTCTCAATCCAAAAACAGAAGCTTCATTCTTCTAACTGCTCAGACTAAAACTCTAGAGCAAGTCTTAACTATTCTTTATCTCTCATGAACCAGCATGAACTGTTGTTTTTTTCCTTAAAATAGATCAAAATCCAACCATGTTATCCCACCTCCAGTCATTGTACGCTTGTCCAGGCCACCGCCATAATCTAAATTACTGCAATACTAATTTTCCAACTTCCATTTCTCTTGATCTGCATTCTTGTTCCTTATGTTTGTCATTCTTTGCATCTTTTCTGTGTCTGAAAAGGGGAAAATCTATATGGCTCAGCTCCTGACTTCCTTTAACTCTTTAATCAGACGTCTCATTGTTAGAAAGAACTTTCCTTACTCTTCTATGTGAAACAACAGTTTTTGACACAAGCTTAACTTTCCTGGTAGCTCAGACGGTAAAGCGTCTGCCTCCAATGCGGGATACCGGGGTTCGATCCCTGGGTCGGAAAGATGCCCTGGAGAAGGAAATGGCAACCCACTCCAGTATTCTTGCCTGGAAAATCCCATGGACGGAGGAGCCTGGTAGGCTACAGTCCATGGGGTCGCACAGAGTTGGACATGACTAAGCGACTTCACTTCACTTAACCAACATTTAGATATACAGTAGAGTCAAGTTCTCAAGACGACTCAAGGCCTGCTCTTTCAGTTCCATTTGTTCCTACTATTCTTCTCTCTTTTTCACCATCACTTATTCTCCTTCTGGAAAACTTCCAGTATTGTACAGGTATGTTGTACAGTATTTACTTATTTACTATCACTCTTACCTCTTTACTCTGCTGAAGTCTCATTACAGCACTTTTTACTTCCTGAGATACTGTTCATTCATTCATTTGAATTTTGTCTGTCATATCCCACCAAAATGTAGACTCCACAGGAGAGACAGTATTTCTCTGTTTTGCCCACTGTTGTACTTGAAACACTGGCACATAGTGTGTTCTCAATAAATATTTATTGAACCAATCCCAAACTTAACTTAATTTCCAGTGATTTTCAGTAGGTTCTAGTCACATAAAACAGTATCTAAAATTATACTTAATTTTAATGCTCAATAGCCTTTAAAATTAAACTCCCACAGTCTGTATTTGTCTTTCATTATATGTTTGCACTGTGACCTCATACTCTGCTGGAAGGGGTTTATGTGGGATGGATAAGATGATCCTGTAGAGACAGTCAGACTGAATAACCAGTATGGTTATGTGTCGCAGTCAGATGATAGTCAAAAACCACAATTACATCTCTGCAACAACAGAGAATGCCAAACTCTTCTTTCTCTCTCTCTCTCTTTTTTTTTTTTTTTGGTGAACAAAATGATTAGTTATTATAAAAAGAGAGAAATCATTTAAAGAGTCATAAAAACCTCTGATAAATAATTTATGGAAATATTTCTTCAAGAGGGTATGGTTTTGTGTCAATGTAAATACAGCTTCTATAGGTTTTTAAGCTGAATATACAGTTGATCAAGATTGGTGACCTATTTTCTTTCTGATTGTTATCTATTCTAAAATCTGCGCAGGAGATACTGAAAATGCTTTCTCCCTACCCCACCCCCCCATCCTAGAAACCAATTTTTAAGAATCAGTTTCTTGAATAAAATACTACATATTAATTTTTATTTTAATCTCTGTAACTATTAGTTTTATTTACTTATCCATGTATCTTGGACTGCAAGGAGATCCAACCCATCCATCCTAAAGGAGATCAGTCCTGGGTGTTCATTGGAAGGACTGATGCTGAAGCTGAAACTCCAATACTTTGCCCACCTGATATGAAGATGCTGGAAAAGATGAAGGGCAGGAGGAGAAGGGGATGACAGAGGATGAGATGGTTGGATGGCATCACCGACTCAATGGACATGGGTTTGGGTGGACTCCGGGAGTTGGTGATGGATGGGGAGGCCTGGTGAGAAGGTTCACGGGGTCACAAAAAGTTGGACATGACTGAGTGACTGAACTGAACTGAACCACACAATATGCCTATTCTGATTATTTCATAAAAATTAAATCATAAAATATCTTTTTGTGTGTGACTGGTTTGTTTTAGTTGGCATAATGTTTTTAAGATTCATCCATGTTGCATCACATATCAGTATTTTATTCCTTTTTTGCTGACTAATATTTCATCAGTATACTGTATTATATTCATCCATTAATTCATTAGTGGACATTTGGATTATTTCTAATGATTCTGTAAATACTTATGTACAAATTTTGTACAGATACATATTTTAAAAAATTATTTATTTTGTAACTGAAGGATACTTGCTTTACAGAATTTTGTTGTTTTCTATTAAACCTCAACATGAATCAACCATAGGTATATATTTATTTCTCTTGGATATATATTGGGAAGTGAAATACTGGGTTATATAGTATCTCTATGTTCAGTCTTTATGGAACTGTCAGACTGTTTACCAAAGTGACTGCAACATTTAAATTCCTAGCAATGCACAATAGTTCCAGTTTCTCTCCATATGCTCTAAACTTGTTATTATCTGTCTTTTTAATATTCATCATAGTGGGTGTGAAATGGTATTTCATTGAGGTTTTGATTTCCATTTCTCCGATGGTTACTGATTTTGAGCATCTTTTTATGTGCTTATTGTAAATTTGCATTTTCATTGAAGAAATGTTAATTCCTTTATGCCTTTTTATTTTTTTTGTCTGTGTATTATTAATCTGTAAGAGTTCTTTATATATTCTAGATACAAGTCCCTTACAGATATATGATTTGTAAATTTTTTTTTCCATTCTGTGCACTTTTTACTTACATGATGATGTTCTTTGAAACACATTAAAATTATTTTTTTGATTGATAAAGTCAATTTATTTTAGTTATTGTTGCATGTGCTTTTGTTGTCATATCAAAGAGGTCACTGCTTAATCTAAGATTACAAATCTTCGTACCTCTGTTTTCTTTGAAGATTATTATACTTTGGGTCCTTACATTTAGGTCATTGTTCTATTTTGAGTTAATTTTTGTATATGGTGTGACGTAAAGGTCTAACTTTTGCATGTGGATATCCAACTGTCCCAAGACCATTTATTAAAAAGACTATTTTTTCCCCTTCCTATTGAATTGTCTTGGCATCTCTGTTGAAAATTAATTGAAAGATGAAAGTATAAAAAGTAAAAGCCATAAGAAATAGACACTGGATATCAGATATCATAAAAATTACAAATGGATTAAACTCGATTGCTAAGACAGAAATAACCATATGTGTCAGAAAGGTGCAATTAGGTAGACTACAAAGAAGCTCACCTAAAGCATAACATAGAAAATTTGAAATAAAGAACTAATATATTCTGAACAATACTAATCAAAAAGAAAAATCTATAATGTCTGTATTACTTTTATACAAAATAGATATTAAGGAGAAATGCAATTGTTAAAGATAAAGAAAGTAATTTTTTATTATAAATAAGGCCAGGGCTAGATGAAAATCCTGTTTGAAGTATGAAAATATGACCATGTATAGGTCTGTGATAGTATGTGTGACAAATGTAAGTAGTGTGTGTGTATATATAAGTATGCTGCTGCTAAGTCACTTCAGTTGTGTCTGACTCTGTGTGACCCCATAGACAGCAGCCCACCAGGCTCCCCCATTCCTGGGATTCTCCAGGCAAGAACACTGGAGTGAGTTGCCATTTCACATAATTAATAATTGGGAAATTAACATATTCAAAAAGGAAGAAGACATAGGGACTGTGTATGGAAAAAGGATAAAAATAGATTTCTACTTTAGACTACATATTTAAAGTCTTAAATTTGAAAAGGTAAACTTTAAAATTTTTAGTGGAAATTATCAAAGAATAATCCTACTATATCTGTTTTTTTCAAGCTAAGGGAGCATTTTATAAATAAGATATAAAAGCACAAAGAATAATAGGAAAGATTTCATTGAGTTATTGAGTTCATTAATATTAAAATTCTTTCATAACCAAAGTCTTCAAAAAAAGTCAAAAAGACAACCTACACACTTGAGGAAAAATAAAACTGTAAAGATTAAATCACAAAGGAAAACACTGAGAACCCTTATGACTGGGCAATAACCAACCCTGAAGGAAAAAAAAAAATGTAGGGGGCTAGGCTTAGGCTATATTGTGAAAGGAGAGCTAACATTACTGCTAGTCACTTATAAATTAATAATGAAACACCATTTTACATCAATTAAGTTTGTGAATTTTCAAATTTGATAAGACTAAGTGATTTTAAGACAGATGTCAACTACAAATTGGCACTTACCAAGAGCGTTGCCAAGGACTGAACAACAAAGGTGTCTGCCACCTGCCTCCATGGAGACTGAAGCCCATGCTGCTATCGCTGGTGACCGTCAACAACCCCTGAGTTCAGGGTGGAGTGAGGCATTCTGTGCTCCAGGGAATCTGGGGGGACAGGTCTTTAGATAGTTGGATGTTTTTAGGAGCAGATTTTATGATCTCAATCCTCAATCTCCTCATATCTAGAGAAGCACTGAATCCCTTCATGGTGACATCAGATCCTCATGACTCACAAAAATCCTTTTGTAAAATGAGTACTTCATGGTATTGAACTCCCCCTTTACTAAAACCTTATATATTGACTTTCCCCCCCAACCACTTTGGAGCAGTCTCTCAAGCTATCTGAGATGCTGTCTCCTGGGCTGCAGTCCTCATTCTGCCCCAAATAAAACTTAACTCACAACTCTCAAGTTGTATATCTTTTTTCAGTTGACACTGGAAAAGGTCAGTTTTCATTCCAATCCCAAAGAAAGACAATGCCAAAAAATGTTCAAACTAGCACACATTTGCATGCACTCCACATGCTAGCAAGGTAATGTTCAAAATCTTTCAAGCTAGGCTTCAATAGTATGTGAACCAAAAACTTTCCAATGAACAGGTTGGATTGAGACATGCAGAGGAATCAAATTGCCAACAACAAGAAAAACAAGGAAAAAACCAGGAAATCCCAGAAAAAAGATCTACTTCTGCTTCACTATGCTAAAGCCTGTGAGTTGTGGATCACAACAAACTGTGGAAAATTCTTGAAGAGATAGGAATACCAGACCACCTTCCCTGCCTCCTGCTAAACCTGTATGCAGGTCAAGAAACAACAGTTAGCACCAGACAAGGAACAATGGTCTGGTTCCAAACTGGGAAAGGAGTACATCAAGGCTGTATATTGTCACTCTGCTTATTTAACTTTATGCAGAGTACATCATGCGAATTGCCAGGTGGGATGAATCACAAGTTGGAATCAAGGTTGCTGGGAGAAATATCAACCAACAACCTCTGATATGCACACGATACCTCTCAAATGGCAGGAAACAAAGAGGAACTAAAGAGCCCCTTGATGAGAGTGTGAGAGTGAAAGAAGAGAGTGAAAAAGATGGCTTACAACTCAATAATCAAAAAACGATGATCATGCATGTGGTCCCATTACTTCATGGCAAATAGGTGGGGAAAAAGTGGAAACAGTGATGAATTTTATTTTCTTGGGCTCCAAAGACACTGCAGACAGTAACTGAAGTCACAAGATTAAAAGATGCTCCTTGGAAGAAAAGCTAAGACAATCCAAGGCCACATATTAAAAAGTAGAGACATCACTTTGCTGACCTAGGTCCCTATAGTCAAAGCTATGGTTTTCTAAGTCATGTATGGATGTGAAAGTTCGATCATTAAGAAGGCTGAGTGCTGAAGAATTGATGCTTTCAAATTGTGTTGCTGGAGAAGACTCTTGAGAGTCCCTCGGACAGCAAGGAGATCAAACCAGTAAATCCTTAAGAAATCAACCCTGAATATTCATTGGAAGGATTGATATTAAAGCTGAAGTTCCAATATTTTGGTTACCTAATGTGAAGAGCTGATTCATTAGAAAAGATCCTGATGCTGGGAAAGATGGAGGGCAGGAGGAGAAGGGGGCGACAGAGGATGAGATGGTTGGATGGCATCACGGACTGGATGGACTGAGTTTGAGCAAACTTAGGGAGATAGTGAAGGACAGGGAAGCTTGATGTGCTACAGTCCATGGGGTTGCAAAGAGTCATACAGGACTTAGTGAGTAAACAACAGCAAGACGTTGTAAATAGAACATCCTGCTTTTATGGACCCAGTAGGAGTTTAAATTAGAATAACTATTTTGGATACCAATTTGGCAATAACTAGATTTGCAAAAACCTATATCTCAGTTTTTTCACTTCAAGGATCTTTTCCTCTGTATCCAGTCTCTCTGTCTCTGTCTCACTCTTTGTCTCTTTCTCTGACTCAATTTCTCTCTCCCTTTCTCTCTTGAAACACACACACTCGGACACTTGCATATGAACTCTGTTCACAAGGAGGCTTATAGGGAATAGTTATTAAAGTACTTTTATCACAGTTAAATATTCAAACAACTTATAAGTAATAGTACAAGAAGAAAATAAGTTGTGGTTTAGTCATAAAATTGAATAAATTAAAATAAATAAATTAGATGCTTAAATTTCATAGAAACCTTAAAATAATAATGATTAATGAAAAAGCAAGTTATGGGATGATACATATTATATGATATAATAAAGTTAAAATTAAAAATTTATACTATGTACTGTTAATGGATACAATACATACCTGTATCGATTTGAATGAAAGACAGTTTCAGATAGAGGTTGTTTTTTGCTAAAATGGGAACAAAAATGACATGGGTGGTGGCTTTTGTATTTATCCTTTAAATTTTACTCTTAAAAAACATGGAATTCTTAAACAAAGATGACAAGATGTTTTAACATTTGCTAAATTTTTTCTGGTTGATAGACATGCTAATGCATGTCTGCTACAGTTTTTTTTTGTTTGTTTGTTTTTTGTTTTTTTGCCTCTTTCTCAGAAATATGTAGTAAGCAAAAGGAAAATCTCTAATGAAAATTGAATTTTATCTATCTACTTATAAACTTCTCTTGTCTTGCTATTTTCAAATGAGATTACTATCTGGTCCATATTTAGATCTCTGAACTGTAGGGCACTTTAGCCATGATCTGAGATTCCCAGTATATACTCAGACCAGTTTATACTGCAAACTACAAATTGGCACTTGCCAAGAGGATTGCCAACCACTGAACAACCAGAGCATTTGCCATCTGCCTCTGCGGAGATTGAACCCGGTGCTGTTGTAGCTATGGACTTTCAACACCCTCTGAGGGAGTTCAGGATGGAGTGAGGCACTCTGCGCTCCAGGGAATCTGATGCGACAGGTCTTCAGATAGTTGGATGTTTTGCAGTTTCAGTTCAGTTGCTCAGTCCTTTCCGAATCTTTGCAACCACGTGGACTGCAGCATGCCTGTCTTCCCTATCCATCATCAGCTCCCGGAGCTTACTCAAACTCATATCCATTGAGTCAATGATGGCATCCAACCATCTCATCCTATATTGTCCCCTTCTCCTGCCTTCAATCTTTCCCAGCATCAAGGTCTTTTCCTTTGTCAGTTCTTTGCATCAGGTGGCAAAAGTATTGGAGTTTCAGCTTCAGCATCAGTCTTTCCAGTGAATGTTCAGGACAGATTTCCTTTAGAGTGGACTGGTTGGATCTCCTTGCAGTTGAAGGGACTCTCAAGAGACTTCTCCAACACCACATTTCAAAATCATCAATTCTTTGGTGCTCAAATTTCTTTATAGTTCAACTCATACATCCATACATGACTACTGGACAATCATAGCATTGACTAGATGGACATTTGTTGGCAAAGTAATGCCTCTGCTTTTTAATATGCTAAGTTGCTCATAGCTTTTCTTCCAAGGAGCAAGTCTTTTAATTTCATGGCTGCAGTCACCATCTGCAGTGATTTTGGAGCCCAGAAAAATAAAGTCTGACACTTTTCCATTGTTTCCCCATCTATTTGCCGTGAAGTGATGATACTGGAGGCCATGATCTTAGTTTTCTGAACGCTGAGTTTTAAGCCAACATTTTCACTCTCCTTTTTCACTTTCATCAAGAGGCTCTTTAGTTCTTCTTCACTTTCTGCCATAAGGTGTCATCTGCATATCTGAGGTTATTGGTATTTCTCCTGGCAATCTTGATTCCAGTTTGTGCTTCATCCAGCCTGGCATTTTGCATGATGTACTCTGCGTAGAAGTTAAATAAGCAGGGAGACAACATACAGCTTCGACGTACTCCTTTTCCTGTTTGGAGCCAGTCTGTTGTTCCATGTCCAGTTCTAACTGTTGCTTCTTGACATACATACAGATTTCTCAGGAGGCAGCTCAGATTTTCTGGTATTCTCATCTCTTGAAGAATTTTCCACAGTTTGTTGTGATCCACACAGTCAAAGGCTTTGGCATAGTCAATAAAGCAGAAATAGATGTTTTTCTGAAACTCTCTTGCTCTTTCGATGATCCAACAGATGTTGGCAATTTGATCTCTGGTTCCTCTACCTTTTCTAAATCCAGCTTAAACATCTGGAAGTTCACGGTTCACGTACTACTGAAGCCTGGCTTGAAGAATTTTGAGAATTACTTTGCTAGTGTGTGAGATGAATACAGTTGTGTGGTAGTTTGAGCATTTTGGGGGATTGAAATGAAGACTGACCTCTTCCAGTCCTGTGGCCACTGCTGAGTTTTCCTAATTTGCTGGCATATTGTGTGCAGCACTTTCACAGCATCATCTTTTAGGATTTGAAATACTCCACTGGAATTCCATCGCCTCCACTAGCTTTGTTCATAGTGATGCTTCCTAAGGTTCACTTGACTTCACATTTCAGGATGTCTGGCTTGGTGAGTGATCACACCATCATGGTTATCTGGGGCAGGAAGACCTTTTAGTATAGTTCTTCTGTGTATTCTCGCCACCTCGTTTTAATATCTTCTGCTTCTGTTAGGTCCCTACCATTTCTGTCCTTTATTGTGTCCCTCTTTGCAGGAAATGTTCCCTCAGTGTCTCTAATTTTCTTGAAGAGATCTCTAGTCTTTCCCATTCTATTATTTTCTTCTATTTCTTTGCATTGATCACTGAGGAAGGCTTTTTTGTTGTTGTTGTTGTTTCTCTTTGCTATTCTTTGGAACTCTGCATTCAAATGAGTATATCTTTCCTTTTCTCCTTTGCCATTTGCTTCTCTTCTATTCCCAGCTATTTGTAAGGGATCCTCAACCATTTTGACTTTTTACACTTCTTTTTCTTGGGGGTGGTCTTGATCATTACCTCCTGTACAATGTCACAAACCTCTGTCCATAGTTCTTTGTGCACTCCGTTTATCAGATCTAGTCCCTTGAGTCTATTTGTCACTTTTTCTGTGTAATTGTAAGGGATATGATTTAGCTCATACCTGCATGGTCTAGTGATCACATGGACTCTGCTGGCTTTATGGTGGGGTTAATGGTGACCTCCTCCAAGAGGATACAACTGGATGTTTTTAGGAACATATTGTTATTATCTCAACCCTCTATCTCCTCATATCTAGAGAAGCACTAAATCCCTTCCTGGTGACATCACTTCTTTGTGACTAGCAGAAGACCTTTTATTAAATGATTGTTTAATGGTATTGCACTCCACCTTTCCTGAAACCTTATGCATTGACCTTCCTCCCACTGCCTCTCTGGAGCAGTCTCTCAGAGCTATCTGAGGTGCTGCCTCCTGATTGCAGTCCTCATTTTGCCCTAAATAAAGCTTAATTCACAACTCTCAAGTTGTTCATCTGTTTTAGTCGACAATACTTATATTCTCTTTCATGCTTAGAAAATAAATTTGAAGAGGAGGCTATAATCTGTATAGACTGGACAGTGTTTGCCATGAATTAAAGTAAAGTGAAAGTGTTAGTGGCTTAGTCACATCCGACTCTTTGTGACGCCAAGTGGACTATAACCCACCAGGTTCCTCTATCCATGGAATTCTCCAGGCAAGAATACTGGCATGGGTTGACATTTCCATCTCCAGGGAATCTTCTCCACCCAATGATTGAACCTAGGTCTCCCACATTGCAGGCAGGCTCTTTACCATCTGAGCTACCAGGGAAGTCCATGAATTTATG
This sequence comes from Ovis canadensis, assembly GCF_042477335.2. Lineage (NCBI taxonomy): Eukaryota > Metazoa > Chordata > Mammalia > Artiodactyla > Bovidae > Ovis > Ovis canadensis. The sequence goes on along the minus strand of NC_091262.1, from coordinate 67,531,248 downwards.
TAACATGTATTTAGTAACATAGACATAATTTAGGCAACAAAGTTAGTTTTAAAGGCAAGGCCAGGACAATGCTGTTTATATTTTCATATTTTCATTTTATATGTTTTTTATTGATTAAGTGATGAAGGACGGAGTCTCTTGACTTCTTAAAAGATCAGAGATTCTGAAGTTCATACCAGCTAAAGACCTTGAGCAATAAGGGTCTCTCAGACTACTCTAGGGTTTTGGCATAAATCCATCCCCCCAAAACAGATATTATTATTTGTAAAATTAAAAAAGAAAAGTATTTGCCAGTATTGTGATGACATGTTTCAATTTGCATGTTTTGATTTGGTCTTTAGTACCAATTTTTTTTCCAGTGATTCTTTCCCAATCATTTTTAATTCATTTGTGCTTCCAGTTTGATTAAAATCAAGTTTGCATTGAGAATTTACAGCTTTCATACCTGTACTATTTTAAAATTCTTAATGACTTGAAAATGAGGCAATTACATATATACGAACATACTCTGATTATATTAATTTGTAGCTATGTACCTATAAAAAATTTGCTTATTCAAATTATTACTAACAAAACTGTCAAAGCAATAATACCCTCCAGTTCACTTCAGTTCAATCACTCAACCGTGTCCAACCCTCCGCAACTCTATTGACAGCAGCACGCCAGGCCTACCTGTCCATCACCAACTCCTGGAGTACACCCAAACCCATGTCTATCGAGTCGGTGATACCATCCAACCATCTCATCCTCTGTTGTCCCCTTCTCCTCCTGCCCTCCATCTTTCCCAGCATCAGGGTCTTTTCCAATGAGTCAGCTCTTTGCATGAAGTGGCCAAAGTATTGGAGTTTCAGCTTCAAAATCAGTCCTATCAATGAACACCCAGGACTGATCTCCTTTAGAATGGACTGGTTGGATCTCCTTGCAGTCCAAGGGGCTCTCAAGAGTCTTCTCCAACACCACAGCTCAAAAGCATCAGTTCTTCAGAGCTCAACTTTCTTTATAGTCCAACTCTCACATCCATACATGACCACTGGAAAAACCATAGCCTTGACTAGATGGACCTTTGTTCACAAAGTTATGTCTCTGCTTTTTAATATGCTCTCTGCTGCTGCTGCTGCTGCTGCTAAATCACTTCAGTTGTGTCTGACTCTGTGCGACCCCATAGATGGCAGCCCACCAGGCTCCCCTGTCCCTGGGATTCTCCAGGCAAGAACACGGGAGTGGGTTGTCATTTCCTTCTCCAATGCATGAAAGTGAAAAGTGAAAATGAAGTCACTCAGCCATGTCAAACCCTCAGCGACCCCATGGACTGCAGCCTTCCAAGCTACTCCATCCATGGGATTTTCCAGGCAAGAGTACTGTAGTGGGGTGCCATTGCTTTCTCCGAATATGCTCTCTAGGTTGCTCATAACTTTCCTTTGAGGAGTAAGTGTCTTTTAATTTCATGGCTGCAATCACCATCTGCAGTGATTTGGAGCCCAGAAAAATAAAGTCAGCCACTGTTTCCACTGTTTCCCCATCTATTAACCATGAAGTGATGGGACCAGATGCCATGATCTTTGTTTTCTGAATGTTGAGCTTTAAGCCAACTTTTTCACTCTCCTCATTCACTTTCATCAAGAAGCTCCTTAGTTCACATTTACTTTCTGCCATAATAGTGGTGTCATCTGCATGTCTGAGGTTATTGTTATCTCTACCGGCAATCTTGATTCCAGCTTGTGCTTCATCCAGCCCAGCGTTTCTCATGATGTACTCTGCATGTAAGTTAAATAAGCAGGGTGACAATATACAGCCTTGACATACTCCTTTTCCTATTTGGAACCAGTCTGTTCCATGTCCAGTTCTAACTGTTACTTCCTGGCCTGCCTACAGGTTTCTCAAGAGGCAGTTCAGGTGGTCTGCTATTCCCATCTCTTTCAGAATTTTCCACAGTTAATTGTGATCCACATAGTCAAAGGCTTTGGCATAGTCAATAAAGCAGAAATAGATGTTTTTCTGGGACTCTCTTGGTTTTTCGATGATCAAGAAGATGTTGGCAATTTGATCTCTGGTTCCTCTGCCTTCTAAAACCAGCTTTAAGATCTGGAAGTTCACGGTTCAAATATTACTGAAGACTGGCTTGGAGAATTTTAAGCATTTCTTTACTAACATGTGAGATGAGTGCAGTTGTGCGGTAGTTTGAGTATTCTTTGGCATTGCCTTTCTTTGGGACTGGAATGAAAACTGACCTTTTCCAGTCCTGTGGCCACTGCTGAGTTTTCCAAATTTGCTGGCATATTGAGTGCAGCACTTTCACAGCATCATCTTTCAGGATTTGAAATAGCTCCAGGGGAATTCCATTACTTCTACTAGCTTTGTTTGTAGTGATGCTTTCTAAGGCCCACTTGACTTCACATTCCAGAATGTCTGACTCTAGGTGATTGATCACACTATCATCATTATCTCGGTCGTGAAGATTTTTTCTGTACAGTTCTTTTGTGTATTCTTGCCACCTCTTCTTAATATTTCCTGCTTCTGTTAGGTCCATACCATTTCTGTCGTTTTCTGAGTCCATCTTTGCATGAAATGTTCTCTTAGTATCTCTAATTTTCTTGAAGAGATCTCTAGTCTTTCCCATTCTGTTGTTTTTCTCTATTTCTTTGCATTGATCACTGAGGAAGGCTTTCTTATCTCTGCTTGCTTTTCTTTGAAACTCTGCATTCAGATGCTTATAGCTTTCCTTTTCTCTTTTGCTTTTCACTTCCCTTCTTTTCACAGCTATTTGTAAGGCCTCCCCAGACAGCCATTTTGCTTTTTTGCATTTCTTTTTCTTTGGGATGATCTTGATTCCTGTCTCCTGTACAGTGTCATGAACCTCTGTCCATAGTTCATCAGGCACTCTATCAGATCTAGACCCTTAAATCTATTTCTCACTTCTACTGTATAATCATAAGGGATTTGATTTAGGTCATACCTGAATGGTCTAGTGGTTTTCTCCACTTTCTTTAATTTAAGTCTGAATTTGGCAGTAAGGAGTTCATGATCTGATCTGGGACTATCAAATACAAAAGGAACCAGAAAAAAATGTATCCTCTCTACTTATAATGTTGTTTTCCACTTAAAATAGTTATATACAATGTGCCAGTTCATTCACTTCAAATGATTCACCTCAGTGAATAATTTAGCGACTTCAGGATTTGTTTAATTTTCTTATATTGCACAGATATAATGATAGATATAAGAAGGTATTAAGTATGCTATTTCAATTTAATTTACTGGCTTACAGTAGACTTTCAACCCCTGCTAACAAACATTTGTACCCTGTTAGTCTTAGCCGTAGCCTTAGTCTTTAAAATGTCCTATATTACACTGGCATTTTTTAAAAGGATCTGTGATATTACCAATTATATAATCTTTTAAATATTCAGAATATTAATGTGTAACTTACTTCTTTCAGATTTTGATTTGTAAAACATCAGTATGTCTCTTGCTTTTATTCTTCATATATGGCATAATGATTTGATATAGACTGAAATTTTGCCAGTAGTAAGACAAAAGTTCTTTAGTGAGTAGTCAAAGGCTCCAGACTCTTTAAGTCATTATGGCATATCTTTCCCTCTTTCCTAATTTTAGGTGGTGATAGATTAAATTTTACTTAGTTTCTAAACCTGGCAGGGAGATAGTGTGGAGACACATGCTGTAAGTTACTCATCCCATGGAGATAAAAAATGGTTCATTAAGTATAACATATTTAATTATGAAATTATGGAGTGGAAGCAATTTTTGAGTGCTTCTAGTTTAATCTTTCTTCCATTCAGGAACTTTGGTTAACATGCCAGATGGATGGTTATTTAGCCACTGCTTAAACATGTGTGGGGCCGAAGACAGCTTTTAAGAGAAACTGTTCACATGTGGGACTAGGAGAATGATTGCAAAATTCTTACCAATATTTGTCTAACAGATGTTCCTTTTAAACTTACTCTCTTGGCTCCTAGTTGTACAACACAGTATCTGTTAGTTTTTTTCTTTTACTTAGCAATCTTTTTACATATGTTTAGTCTGTTATCATATCTCCATATATTTTCTACTCTCTAAATCAAGTCCTAAAAATCAGCTTGTGAAAATAATGTATTTGATTACATAATGATAAAAAATAAAAAGAGAATTACAGTCAGGAAAAATACATGATTATAAAAGCAGTGCAACGATGGGAAGGACATATATGGTCTATATGCCATGATGGATTCTATGGTTGACTTTCTATTTGGGTTCTGTACTTTCTAGTAATCAAAGTGACAGCAGATGATATTATCACTTATACTAAGTTCCTCAGTGTAATCAAAAGTTTTCAACTGACATAAATTCTGAAAGGATATATTAGATGGTAATCCATTTGTAAATCTCAGTGTTTTTTGTTTCTTGGTATTCTTTTAATACCCAAATTGGGTATTAAATTTTTAAGATTGAAGTATAGTTAATTTACAATGCTGTTTTACTTTCTGGTGTACAGCAAAGTGATTCAGTTTTTTATATGTATATATGTATAATTATATATGTATATATATGTGCATATATATATATTTTCAGATTCTTTTCCATTATGGATTATTATATGATATTGAATATAGTTCCCTGTGCTATACAGTAGGTCTTTGTTGTATATCTATTTTATTTAAAAGTACATATCTATTAACCCCAAACTCCTAATTTCTCTCTCTCTTCCTCCTCCCTGCCCACCTCTTCTATCATCTTTGATAACCATAAGTTTGCTTCCTATGTCTGTGAGTATATTTCTGTTTTGTAAATAAGTTGATCTGCATCACATTTGTATAGATTCCACACACTTAACTCAGTATTTTAATGAACAATGTCCTCAGTAACATTCCTTCAACAATCGTATTATCATTATTCCTGTGGCATTTGTCTCTAGAACTTTCACAACCTCTGATATATGTAGGGGGGGAAATTGAAATGTGTCTCTCATTTCCATGTGAATTAGAAAAAAAATGGACAGTGGACTATTCATTTAATAAATCTTGGCATGCTGTCTGATGTGCCTCACAATCTAGGTTACAAGGATGCTGCAATTCCCCAGGATGAACCATGTCAAGAAATATGCTTAAACAGCTTTGAAAGACTCAGTAGGGCATTACCAGGTACTAAGATTCCTTCTCATCAAAGAAGTAATAATAGGATTCCTGCTGCTTGCAACCGTTTATATATCTTCATTAGTGCAAACGAGTGTAGATTGTACTTCAGAAGCCTCCATGTTCTCTTGAGAAGGAAGCAGTTACCCACCCCAGTATTCTTGCTTAGAGAATCCCATGCACAGAGGAGCCTGGCAGGCTGCAGTCCATAGAGTTGCACAGAGTCAGACATGACTGAAGTGACTAAGCAGCAGGAGTGTTTTCTTAGGAATGAAAGTACTCACTGCAAAAGTTCAGTCTAGTTCTAACAAATTAAAATTTATTTTTTTTCTCCTTTTTCCCTTTTACCCCTACAATGGGGTCAAAAAATTAAATTGAAAATTAGATGATTTTTTCTTTTTAATAGTTCCAAAGTGACAGAAATAGTTCTAAAAATATTTGTTAGGGCAAAACTCATCATTTCTGCATCAGTCTATTCATAGAGTGTGTTTATTCATAACATGGCTGATTTTGAATTGATAGGTAATGCAGTCATTATCCATCAGAACCTTCTAACCATGTGTCACTCTGATTGCTGCAAGTGGACATTTCTAAAGGTAAATTATAATCCTTGTAACAATAGTTTTGTATTAGGAGATATTTAGGCTCTCCCTGACGTTCTTTATCTTGAAAATAGTAAAATGAAACTTATTTGATAAAAAGTTGAAGGGTTAATGCGGCCACAATAGGGAAAGTGGAGATGTGCTGCTTGCAAACAGGATGTTCTGCCAAGGAGACGGACACAGCCTTGAGATTAATGGTCCCTTGCAAATAAGGGAACATTCCCTTCTTGTGATAAGGGCTCTGGACAGACTCTGCAGTAAGCCGGAATTTCACTCCCTTTTGCTGTACGATAACATTTATGCACATGCGCTGTACTGAATAAGTTTGGTCATACAGTCTGGAATTCTGCCCAGGGGGGCTATATAAAAATAAACCACAAGCTTGCTTGCTTGCGCAGCAGTTTTTATTTTTCCTCTGACCAGAGTGTGTCTGTCTCTTGTATGTCTTATGTCTTGTTCTATGTCATTTCACTCGTAATCTCCAGAAATCTCCTACAAAAGTCCTGTTTAATCTAAACAAAACAGCTCTGCATAAAATAGAACAAACATAATTATATCTTTGTGTCCCTGTGATGAGTTGCTTCAGTCATGTCCAACTCTTTGCAACCCTGTGGACTGTAGCTTTGCAACCCTGTGGACTGTAGCCCACCAAGCTTCTCTGTCCATGGGATTCTCCAGGCAAGAATTCTGGAGTGGGTTGCCATGCCAGGGGGTCTTCCTAACCCAGGGTCAAACCTGCGTCTCTGCATTGGCAGGTGGGCTCTTCACTACTAGCGCCACCTGGGAAGCCTGATTGTATCTTAAAGAATATTAAATTAAATAAAATTTGCCAGCTGTGTTGCTGAAGAAAATGTAAACAATTAATTGAAAATAACCAAGTTGATTAGAAATTCAGGATTGTTGAGGTTTACAGGAAAGCATTGCCATTGCTTTTCTCTGTGCTTGTGTAGAAGGCCAGCACTCACACAAAAAGAGTGATGTGAAACTACTTGGTTAATGCCTCCTTAGAGTCAAATTAGAACATTTAGCCTCCAAAGAAAATTGTTCAGTTTGAATTATCTGGTTCGTCTCTAATTTTTTGCTGTCTCTTTTCATCTGGTCTTTTCACATGCCTTTTCTTCAGGCTAAAGATGATGAGCCCTGACTGTGATTTCAACATCTCAGCATAAATAAAGAAATAAGTACCCAGAGACACTTTCTCATGTTTGTTTTCTTATTATGTATCTGATCCTTAGTTTTGCAAATGGTAGTCTATTCAAGTCAGTACTATTATAAATTTTAGCTAGTCAAGCAATTGTAAAATACTAAGCTGCATAATAGGAATTATTCGTGTTAAAGTTAAGTAATAACAGGATGAATTCTGCAGCCATTTTCTGTCACAAGAGGCTTCTGCCATGCTATTCAAGAAGGAAGCTGGAGATCAGAAGTTGGAGGTGAGGGTCAAACATTACAGGAGTGGTTCTAATCAGTTTCTAGCATGGAGGGGGAGAAGCACGTAGGCTATAGGCAGGATTTTAAATTCTTTATACTGACATCTTCCGTTTAGAGATTCTAACTGCAAAGAGGGTATGTGTCCTCAGGAACCAAACCAAGTCCCTTTGGTACTTCAAGGCTTGGAACCTTTGAGATGAAGTCCTTGAGTGTCCTGTTGCAGAGAGAACTCACAGAGTGCCAGGACGAGGAAAACAGTTGGAAATGTGCAGTTTCTATATTGGCAAAAAATTAAGAGGTGTGAAAACTGAGTATCTGGGGAAGTACATGGTTTGGAGTTTTGATAGATAAAAAGGCAGAATGGAATGCATTCAGTTTACAATGTGTCTTTTAAAAGTTGTATTTACTTCTCCTAGTGTCCTTGGCTTCAAATGATGAATGCTGTGAACAGGCAGTGGATTAGATGCTTTTAAGAAGAAACATGTAGTGCACAAAGCACAATCAGAGCTGTGATAGGTAAGTTCAGCTCTGTCTAGTGCTCTTGGTTTATTGGTCCCTCAGAGACTGGCTAGAAAGTACCACAGGAAAGATATTTTTAGGCTGTAGGCAGTTGAAGTGCTATAGTGAGATCACTTATTAATCTTTAAACAGTACTATCTGCTATTGTGTGTGTGTTTTAGAGTCTAATTTATCTTACTTTCTACTGCTGGTACAGGATATAAGGTCACATTCATAAGAACAATTAAATAGCACTGTAACAAAAGGTGAAGAAAAGCTGCTAGAAATACTAAATCTTTGACCAACTGCATAATTATAAATTAAACTGAAGTCCACTATTAGGCTAATAAACTGTTCATGTGTGTATGTGTTCTACCCTATATTGCAAATATTATCACAGGATAATGCACACTTGCATGACGTGAAAACAATATACAGAAAAGTCACTGGTCTGACTGTGAACAAAAATAAATTTTCTTTGGTTTAAATTTTTCTGGTTCATTAAAAAGCTATCATGAAGGACATGTACATTTCTAGTAGAATTTGAGTATCTGTGTTATTATACTTTTTTTGTAAATTTTATTATTATTTATTATTATTATTATTATTTACTTTACACTATTGTATTGGTTTTGCCATACATCAACATGAATCCACCACAGGTGTACACGTGTTCCCCATCCTAAACCCCCCTTCCTCCTCCCTGTACCATCCCCCTGGGTCATCCCATTGCACCAGCCCCAAGCATCCTGTATCCTGCATCGAACCTAGACTGGCAATTCATTTCTTATATGATATTATACATGTTTCAATGCCATTCTCCCAATCTTGACGTCTAATAGCTTTGTTTTTCTCTTGTAAAATATGAAAAGACTTCTAGATAACACAGTATAATAACACAGATATCCCAACTCCTAATTTATCCCTCTCCCTTCTTCCCTGGTGGCTCAGATGGTAAGGAGTCTACCTGTAGCGTGGGAGACCCAGGTTCAATCCCTAGGTTGGGAAGATCCCCTGGAGAAGGAAATGGCAACCTACTCCAGAATTCTTGCCTGCAAAATCTCATGGAGAAAGGGGCCTGGTGGGCCACAGTCCATGAAGTCGCAAAGAGTCAGACACAACTGAGCCACTGCACTGTATCCTTTGGTAACCATCAGTTTGTTTTCTATGTATTTAACTTTATTCCTGTTTTGCAAATAAGTTCATTTGTATTATTTTTCATATTCCTCACATAATATCATTCTCTCTATGACTTCACTGCAAATGACAATATTCCATTGTTTTGTATGGCTTAGTAGTAGTCCATCCGATACATGTATCACATCACCTTAATCCAGTCGTCTGTTGATGGGCACTTGCATTGCTTTCATATCTTGACTCTTATATTAATAAATAGTGCCACTATGCCTATTGGGATTCATGTATATTTTTAAATAAGAGTTTTCATCTCTTCTGGATATATACCCAGAAGTGATATTGCTAGATTATGATACCTCTATTTTTAATTTTTTGAGGAAGCTTCGTATTGTTCTAATATGAACATTGTTCTGATGTTGAAGCTGAAACTCCAATACTTTGGCCACCTCATGCGAAGAACTGACTCATTTGCCAAGACCCTGATGCTGGGAAAGATTGAAGGCAGGAGGAGAAGGGGACGACAGAGGATGAGATAGTGGATGGCATCATTGACTGGATGGACATGAGTTTGAGTAAACTCTGGGAGTTGGTGATGGACAGGGAGGCCTAACGAGCTGCTGTCCTCGGGGTCACAAAGAGTTGGACAGGACTGAGTGACTGAACTGAACTGAACTGAACATATTGTTCTCAATAGTGGCTGCACTAGTTTATATTCCCACCAACAGTATAGAAGGATTCCCTTTTTTCCACACCTTCTCCAGCACAAATTGTAGACTTTTTGACTGTGGCCATTGTGACCAGTGTGAGGTGATACTTCGTTGTACTTTTGATTTGTATTCCTCTAATAATTAGCAATATTGTTATTGTTGTCCAGTAACTGTGATGTCTGACGTTTTGTGACCTCATGAACTAGTCTAGCATGCCAGGCTTCCCTGTCCTTCACTGTCTCCCACAGTTTGCTCAAACTCATGTCCATTGAGTTGGTGATGCCACCCAACCATCTCATCCTCTATCATCCCCTTCAATATCGAGCATCTTTTCATGTGTCTAGTGACCATTTGTGTGCCTTCTTTGGAGAAACATCTATTAAATCTGTTAAGGCCTTCTGCCCATTTTTGACTGGATTGTTTTTCATTTTTTGATGCTGAGTTGTAGGAGCTGTTTGTATATTTTGGAAATTAATGAGTTGCTGATCACATCACTTGCAAATGTTTTCTCCCATTCCATGTGTTGCCTTTTTATTTGTGGTTTCCATTGCAGTACAAAAGCTTTTACATGTTACTAGGTGCCATTTGTTTATTTCTGCTTTTATTTCTCTTGTCTTAGGAGACTGATCTAAGAAAATGTTGCTATGATTTATGTCAGAGAATGTTTTGCCTATGTTCTCTTCTAGGATTTTCCTGGTGTCATATCTTATGTTTATGTCTTTAAACCATTTCAAGTGTATTTTGTATATTGTGTGAAGCAGTGTACTAACTATATTGATTTATATGAGGCTATCCAGTGAGAAATTGATATATTTCACCATACCCCTTAGGTAGAAACATCATCTGACTTTATGAAATATATTGCAAAATATTTTCCATCATGGAAGAGAGGGACATATGCATGCATTTCTTTCCTTATTATTTGGAAATGTCCCACAATTCAGACTTCATCATCCTGAATATCTTTAAGAAAAAAGGTAGAAATTCCATTGGTATGTGGCAAACTATTGCTATGTATTTCATGCTTCTCTATAATATATTCCTTCTGCATTTGATTTAGAACAACAGCATCAGCCATTTGGCCACCAAATCATGCTGTGGCTTAGGTACACTGTGGAGATTAGACTGCATTTCTAGCAGCAGCAGAGACCTGAGCAAAAGCCAAAAAAAAAAAAAAAAGCGTGCCCTTTTTATTGAATCCGTCAATCTTAGAAGTGTGTATGTTGCTGTCTCTCACTGATTAGCAGATTTTAATATTTGTCCAGAGAAGTTGATACAGTTCACGGAAATATTGTCATATGAACAACTGTTTCAGTTAATGATGCATTTGTTGTCTCAATGAAAGTTTGTGTGGTGGGTTTGGTTTTGTTTAAACTTTTAAAATCGAGCTTGGTTTATGGTTTCAACAAACCCCTTAAAAACTAATATCTGATCACCTATTTCCTGTCTTTTTTCAATATTCAGTTCAGTTCAATTCAGGTCAGCTGCTCATTTATGTCCGACTCTTTGTGACCGCATGGACTGCAGCATGCCAGGCTTCCCTGTCCATCGCCAACTCCCAGAGTTTACTCAAACTCATGTCCACTGAGTCAGTGATGCCATCCAACCATCTCATCCTCTGTCATCCCCTTCTCCTCTAGCCTTCAATCTTTCCCAGCATCAGGGTCTTTTCCAATGAGTCAGTTCTTCACATCAGGTGGCCAAAGTATTGGAGTTTCAGCTTTAGCATCAGTCCTTCAGTGAATATTGTCAATTTTATTGATCACTTATAAACCATCATGACTCTAATACACTTTACCCATGTAAGAACGTAATGGCTTCTGTGTGTGTGTGTGCTTAGTCACTTGTGTCTGACTCTCTGCATCCCCATAGACTACAGCCTGCCAGGCTCCTCTGTCCATGGAATCTTCCAGGCAAGAATACTGGAGTGGATTGCCATTTCATACTCCAGGGGATCTTCCCAACCCAGGAGTCGAACCTGCCTCTTTTTCATTTCCAGTATTGGCAGATGGGTTCTTTACCACTAGCACCACCAATGGATTCTATCACAGATAAATTACATATTGCTTTTCTTTTTTTAAAATTATTATTAATTAATTAATTTATTTATTTATTTACTTTATAATATTGTGTTGGTTTTTGCCATACTTCAACATGAATCTGCCACGGATATACATGTGTTCCCAATCCTGACCCTCCCTCCCACCTCCCTCCCCATACCATCCCTCTGGGTCATCCCAGTGTATCAGCCCCAAGCATCCTATATCCTGCGTCGAACCTAGACTGGCAGTTCATTTCTTATATGATATTATACATGTTTCAATGCTGTTCTCCCAAATCATCCCACCCTCTCCCTCTCCCAAGAGTCCAAAAGACTGTTCTATACATCTGTGTCTCTTTTGCTGTCTCGCGTTGCTTTTCTGTTATACATGTTTGTAAGAAATGTATACTTATATATTGTTTTGTTTGTTCAGTCAGTAGTTTTCTCAATCCTCTGAACTGATACACTTTGCACATCCCCGTACTGTTTATTTCACAACTACGTTTTTTTTAGCAGAAAGTCCGCTCCTAGCTGTTTAGCAACACGATGCCATATGTTGCTTTCTGCAGTGCAACGATGTGGAGCACCTCCGTGATGAAGTCTGGACTTCTTCCAAAGAAGGAAAGTGATATCACCCTTCTGTTGAACTATGAAGTTCTCCACTTGCGCAGTGCCTTCCCCAGCAGAAAATGAGCATTGTTCACGGACAGGTTCCTTTAGATAAGGTCTAAGTGAAATGAATCAATTGGAGGGAGTCAATTCAATGCCAATTTCCATTTCAGTGGCAGGCTAATTGCTAGCTCTGTACGATTTCTGCACCTTTTTTTTTTTTTTTTGAGAGGGGAGATAAAATTTCTAGCCACATACCCCAAAGCAATTCATATGTTACATTCGGTTGGTTTTCAGTGTTGACGTGCTTGTGTTGGTTTCCATAAACACTCCCATGAAGAATCAGTGTGGTTATTCGCAGCATCTTTTTAATTATACAGAAATCGGGGGAGGTGCCATGCTTGTGGTCACTCTGGTTTTCATTGTTTATCTTTGTATTGATGGAAAAACCCATGAACATAAGAAATATTAGCTCTTTTGAAATCAGACATACGGAATACATCTCACACATTTACATTTGTCAGGCTGCTTCATGAGGAATGGTAATTTGAAGAAATATTTCCTGTAAAATTTTAAAATGGGGTTGAAAATTATACCACACTGCTTATCAGCATGTTGCATATGTGGTGGAAATAATAGGATCCTGGTATCTGATTTAAATAAACCAAGCGCTAGTAGTACAAAACAAAAAGGAGCCACACACCCTTCATAGTATACCATGCCAAGTATTGCTACGGTCACAGAAGCCCATGGAAACACATTGTTGCAGAGAATCCTTTCAGTTCCCTGGACACTGATGTTTTCAGAAGAAAAATAATGATAGTAATCCTCCTTGGATATGTTTTCTTTGAAACATACTGCAGAGTTTATCAGAAACTAAGAAATGCTGTGCAGTCTGGGGGAAGCCCAGAACTTTCCAAAGAGTCTTACAGTTATTTTGTAGAGCTATTGCCCATGGTGTTGGGAGGTCACATTTCCCTTTGTGCGCTGACTTATTAAGGCATATATAGATACTTGTTTATTCATTTTTATTCTCACTTCTGTTTTTATGTGACAACTCACTTTTGTAATTTTTGTCTTTATTTCATTCAGACGGTTTTAACTAGAAAAGATTTTATTTAAAAGATGCTTTTTGTCCCCTTCTTCATTTTCCATTCACTCTTTAAATCCAGTTTCTTTGTTCACACCTGTTTTGGCACTGTTCTTTCCTGGAATGAGGTTGGGAATGTTCAAGCACTACAGAGATATATAGATATATGCTTTTTAATTGTGGGCAATACTTAAGGTTGGACTGCTTATTTAAATTCTTCATACCCCAGTGTTTTTAAGTGGGGATGCTAATGATATCACAGAATCATAAGAATTGAATGTAATAATTCTGTGGCAATAATAAATCCAGCACAGAATAATTATTTCCTAAACAGGTATTTTTATTATTGTTGCTGAACTACAATTCTGATGGACTTTCTTAACTGATACTGTCATTATTTAATTCTTGTTGAAAATCCTCCCCTTGCCTTTATGTCACACAGACTCCAAACTAGTGCTGCTCCAATGCTGGACACACTGTCTCTCTAGACTTTGCTCACAAGTCTCTCACCATCTCTATGTGGTCCCCCAATCCCAAGTGTCCTGCCCATTGGTCTGCTGGTAGATGGTGCAGATTGGAGCATTTTGTTGCTTGCATTCTTCAGAGTCTTCCCAGGACTTTCTTGAAAGATCAGATACTTGCCTTTCCTTATACCACCTCCATTATGCTGCATTAATCAGAAGAGGGTAATTGTTTGCATATTTGTCTCTTCCACTTGATGGTGAACTCTGTGTTCACTGAGTCCCTGAGGTACGGGGTGCAATGAGTATGCTGCTGGTATGTACGCAATATTACTTGAACAGACTGGGAAAAGATTACTTAGCTTTAGCAATCCTTCCATATCTCTGAGAACTCATCTAGCTCCTTTCTGTGTTTCCATCCCCAAGTACAGCAAATTTTTATAAAGTTTTGACTTTTTGTTTTTTATTCTATCCACTCCATCCTCAGTCACGTCTAGTCATTGCAAAGGCTTCAGATGATGCACTGGTGCCATTCCCTAATCATCCTGACCATTCTGGCCCCAGAATCTCTTTATATCCATCTGCTAAATATTTCAACAGTAATAAAATCAACATCATCTTAAGCTCTGTTTTCCCACTACAAATTCTTCCCTTTCCATGCTACTCTCATCCAATAAAAATGTTTTTCCTACAGCAACACTTTTCTTCCTTTAACTCATTCCTAAAGATTATACATTATTATGATTTCATGTCACAGTTTTGTAGAACTCCATTGCTTACAAAGCTCTTTAACAAATGTTATTTCATTGCATCCTTTAAAAGCCCTCAAGTAATATTATTATTTCAGATTTATTAAAGAAGCTATCTTTTCCAGTTCCATAAAACTTTCCTGCATATAATTTATAATAATAGCAAGAGCTATTATTTATCTCTGCCTAATTTTACTTTCTTCATATTTTTGAATTCTTGCAATAGTGCTCCAAGGCTGTTGTTTCCCACAAAAGGGCCATCTGAGTTTTTAGAAATTAAAAAATAATAATAATACTTGACAGATCCTCTTAACTGAACTTTCTCCAATTTATTCCTCCCTTCAGTTCTACTCAATAAATAGTTATTGAGTTATTTTCCTACTATGCTGTTTGTATGGTATCACTCTGCTCATAACATACTTTAGTGAATAGCCACTGCTTACTAAAACTGCCTACAAATAGTGGATATTTCCTACCATGACATTTAAAGTCCAGGATAAAATGGTCCAAAATTACATTTCAAGGCTTATGGCAGATTTTCCAATATCCTGCAAAACGTTATAACTAAGTCTAACTTTCCACTATAAAGTCCCCACACTTTACAACATGAATTTTTACTCATGCCAGTATCTGTCTAAAAGAAATTCTTCTCTGTATCCTTCTGTTGGCTTCTAGACCTGTCTTTAATATACGTTTTACTGAAGAATCTCTAATACATCATACTTGAAAAAAAAAAAAAAGAAGAAATGGTAATTTCTTCTACTGAATTCTCAAGATACTTGCACTTTCTGAAGTTACCTTGAAGATCATTATCTTTTCGTCTTAAATTTTTGCTTGTCTTATTCCTGTTATTCATTGAATGTTTGATACTATTGGGTAAATTAAGTCACACTATATAAAACTCTGTTACAGAAATGACCTAAGTCCAGTAAAATTAACTTTTTAAAAATATTCAGTTTAAAAAATCCAGAACTTTAGAGTATATAATACTGAAGTTTAGCTCAAATGTAAGCATTAAAGAGAGAAGAGTAAAAATAGAAGTGAAGTTCCTACTGGCGTTTAGGCACCGAATCTAGCTGATAAAGAAGAGAAGCAAGGAGAGCACAAAGCATTTCTAGAGATGGAAAAGAATGAAAAGACCACTCGAGTTCCACTCCTCTCTTTTACTGTGTATGTGATCTAATGGGGGCATATACACAGCACCATGTCTGCCGACATCCATGTCAGAATTTCCTTAACATTGTACAGCCAGATAACAATAACCTGCACAATGTGAAACATAACAACATTCTCAGAGGACTTCTTATAAAATCCACGTAAAGTTTTTGTCTTTGTCATTGAAAAAATTTCAAATACCCAACGGCTATTTTATCTCGCTAGGAATCACAGGCACCTTTACTTTTTGATCCCTGATGTCAATGTAATATCTAGCTCACAAATCTTCATAGTCAAATCAGGTAGAAAATGATGTGAACAATTGGCACAGCCACATTTGTTTTTCTTATTATTGCTGGAGAACCTTATCTCTCCCCTCAGGTGTTAGAGAACATTATCTCTCTCTATGTAGATATCTGTATCTCTCTATATATGTGTGTGTGAGAAACTGTAGCATCTAATTTATCACCTTCCTTTACAACAAATTTAACAAAAAATGCAAGTACATTCAAACTGAAGTGATATCATTACTTTGATCTTTGTTAAAGTAATGTAGTATCCTCTCATGTTGGCTTTACCTCAGCTGTTTTTTAAAAAAAATTTTCCAGTTGTAATCCATCTTTGTAAAAACTAACCGCAGTGATTTTCACAAAACAGCAAAATAGCTTAGGCAAGAGGACAGTGGAAAATAATTTTGTTTGCTACACCCACTCCCAAAGTAGGATTGGCATAGGAAACTGTCCAAATCTGTGCATTTTATTGTTTAGGAAATTGGTCCTTACATCAGACATCCTTTATGACTGGAATTCTGATGACTTGATTGATACACTTTGGTAGAGTTTAGAGCCTAAATTACTTCGTGGGTAACATCGGGAAGCAGTAAATGCCTGCATATACTCTCCAAAGACATACAGGTATGTTTTCCTCTGGATCCAAGGCAAGTTTCCACACAAGACCATGATACCATTTTGCTGTTCTGAGTGGAGAATATCTATGAGTCTTTAGAGTAAAGAGAAAGGTTTTGATTGAGAACAGCTGAAGACTTGTAGCATAGGTTGGGCTTGAATGCATTGGTTCTCAAGTACTGTGCCTCTCTGAAGATACTTTCAGCTAATCATGGGCTCTGTATTAGATGCACATGTGAACAGCGATGCGGAACAACATCCACCTCACAGAGCACCTTGAAAAATTATCTACTTAGGTAGGATACCTATCTTCAGACTGATGTCAAAGGGGCAGATGGGGGTCCTGGGAGTAGTGTAGCTATTTCTTTACTAATTCAGCTTCTAACTTGGGCTAGATTTCCTAAGTGTAGGATTGTTTTGTTTTACTCAAGTGTTTCTCACATATGTTATTATGTTCAGGAATTTTATTTCTATCTGTACTTCAGTTGTATAAAATAGTCAATTGCTACTTTAAAAACACACAATGCTCTAATTATAGACATCAATATGTGAAGAGTATGTCTAAGTTTTCATCCTACTAGTGAAAAATGAGGCTTCTGAAAATTATACTTGATCTAATTAAAAATATTTTTTTTCTTGCAAGCCACTCCCAGCCCCATGGATAAATGCAAATGTGTTGCAGGCAGCATAGGCTCTGGCAGCGACAGGAGCAAGAGAGAACCCAGGAGTGAGGAAACTGTAAAATGTCTTGGCTTATTTAAAAAACCTTTGTACCTCGGATTGTTCTTGCTACTTGGCCTGCTTCGCTTGATTCTAGGTGACCTCAAGACATTTTTGGTTTAGGTCAAAAAGCTGGTTGTGTTCAAAATGGCTTTCTTTCCCATGACTCCCTTCCATATTAACCCTCATGTGATAACCATAATCAGTCCCCTTCACTTGAATTTTAATTCCTATGCATCTGTATTCCCATGTCATAGCTGTTAATATTATAAAGAAAACAGGAGCAAACATTATTTGCTCCAACAACATAATGATTAGAGCTGACAGCACAAATATAAACCGACCTAGATTGCAGAGATGATTCCTTCTCTCTCTAGCTGGCTTTAGTCATTGGTGCCGGCTGCATGTGATGGGCTCAGAACTGCCACCATGGAGGGGACCAGTTATGGCACTGGCAATGGCACTTACAGGTCAATTACATCAGTCGCTTGCAGTGAAAGATTGATTGCAAAAGAAGATGAAATGCGCAAATTATTAATATTGACAGAAGATTGGCAACAAAATATAAATTACGAGGAGCTGATTTAATAATTCTCATTCAATTCAGTTCAGTTCAGTCGCTCAGTCATGTCTGACTCTTTGTGACCCCATGAATCACAGCACGCCAGGCCTCCCTGTCCATCACCAACTCCCGGAGTCCACCCAAACCCATGTCCATCAAGTCGATGATGCCTTCCAAGTATCTCATTCTCTGTCATCCCCTTCTCCTCCTGCCCTCAATCTTTCCCAGCACTGGGGTCTTTTCCAATGAGTCAGCTCTGTGCATTAGGTGGCCAAAGTATTGGAGTTTCAGCTTCAGCATCAGTCCTTCCAATGAACACCCACGACTGATCTCATTTAGGATGGACTGGTTGGATCCCCTTGCAGTCCAAAGGAATCTGAAGTCTTCTTCAACACTACAGTTCAAAAGCATCAATTCTTCGGCACTTAGCTTTCTTTATAGTCCAACTCTCACATCCATACATGACCACTGGGAAAACCATAGCCTTGACTAGATGGACCTTTGTTGGCAAAGTAATGTCTCTGCTTTTAAATATGCTGTCTAGGTTGGTCATAACTTTCCTTCCAAGGAGTAAGCGCCTTTTAATTTCATGGCTGCAATCACCATCTGCAGTGATTTTGGAGCCCTGAAAAATAAAGTCAGCCACTGTTTCCACTGTTTCCACATCTATCTGCCATGAAGTGATGGGGCCAGATGCTATGATCTTAGTTTTCTGAATGTTGAGCTTTAAGCCAACTTTTTCACTCTCCTCTTTCACTTTCATCAAGAGGCTCTTTAGTTCTTTCTTCTTCACTTTCTGCCATAAGGATGGTGTCATCTGCCTATCTGAGGTTATTGATATTTCTCCCAGCAATCTCCATTCCAGCTTGTGCTTCCTCCAGCCCAGCATTTCTCATGTTGTACTCTGCATAGAAGCTAAATAAGCAGGGTGACAATATACAGCCTTGACATACTCCTTTTCCTATTTGGAACCAGTCTGTTGTTCCATGTCCAGTTCTAACTTTTGCTTCCTGACCTTTATACAGGTTTTTCAAGAGGCAGGTCATACCATAAATTGGGTATTAAAAATGGAACAAGGAAGAAAAAAAACTGTACTGACACTGTCACCTTAAAGAAGAAACCAATAGATAAAATAATTTTTAATATTGATAATAAGGAAAATATAGGTTTAAGTACAGTTATTTCCTAAAACATAAGGATCCACTTATCGATGAACAAAAACTATTTTAGAAAAAAATCCATAAATTGATGACCAAAAATAAAGAAATAGAAACAGCTGTAAAAAGTAAATACAGTAAATTGATGTGAAAAAATAAACCACATCAGAAAGTTATGACCAACTTAGACAGCATATTAAAAAGCAGAGACATTACTTTGTCAACAAGTTTCCATCTAGTCAAGGCAATGGTTTTTCCAGTGGTCATATATGAATGTGAGAGTTGGACTATAAAGAGGGCTGAGTGCAGAAGAATTGATGCTTTTGAACCATGGTGTTGGAGAAGACTCTTGAGAGTCCCTTGGACTGCAATGAGATCTAACCAGTCCACTCTAAACGAGATCAGCCCTGGGTGTTCATTGGAATGACTGATTTTGAAGCTGAAACTCCAATACTTTGGCCACCTGATGCAAAGAGCTGACTCATTTGAAAAGACCCTGATGTTGGGAAAGATGGAAAGCAGGAGGAGAAGGGGACAACAGAGGATCATATGGTTAGATGGCATCACCGACTCAATGGACATGAGTTTGGGTAAACTCCGGAGTTGGTGATGGACAGGGAGGCCTGGAGTGCTGCAGTTCATAGGGTCACAAAGTTACTGTATAACTGTTAATCATATGTGTAATATACATATGTATAACATGTATAATAGGTATATTATGATTATATGTATATATCATATGTATAACTGTTAATCATGTATAGTAACTATCTAAGAACTATAATGGACTTTTCCCAATTAAAGTTTTAAAGATTTATGATTTTAGTAGGGTTTTGGAGAGCAGACCCTCTTGTAGGTTTACTGTTGCTCACAGGTAAAACGTTTCTAGAGAACTCTGTGACCACATGGGTTGATATTGATGGAAGAAATTATTAAATTTAACACATTCAAAAATTTTATTCCAGGAATTGATCTTAATGAAACCATTATAAATATAGACAAAAATTTGCAAGAGTATTCATTATTCTATCTTTTCAATAGTGTCATGTTGGAAATTATGTTTATGTCCAGTAATAGGAAACTGGTTAAATAAATGTTGGTCCATTCATTAACAGATTCATCTACTGTAAAATTATTAAAATATATTTTCTAATAATAGCTACTGAATTGGAACTATAAATGATACTTTCATTGTTGTTTAGTTGCTAAGTCATGTCCAGCTCTATGAGACCCCATGGACTGTAGCCCACCAGGATTCTCTTTCCATGGGATTTTTCAGGCAAGAATACTGGAGTGGTTAGCCATTTCCTTCTCCAGAGAATCTTCACTACTCGGGGATCGAACCTGTGTCTTCTGCCTAAGCTGGAGCATTCTTTACTGGCAAGTCACTAGGAAAATGATACTTTTAGGTGCCATCAAGAAGAAAGGGAAAAAATGGCAAAATTATCAACCTTGTTCTTATTTTGTCAGTCATTCCATATTACTGACAGTTTTTAAAAGTGCTATATATTGGTTTTCACAGCTCTCCTTCTTTATGAATTCTAGCTTTGTTTAATGAAGAGGACCTGATATTGTTTACAGACATTTTAAATCATTGTCTTTGGCCATAAAGTTTAAGTCTATAATAATAGATGAATAGGTAAGAAAGAAAGTACATTAAAAAGTTTTAATTTAATTTAATAATTTTAAAGAATCATATAGGAGAGAAGTTGCTATCTGGTAAGATTAAAAAAAATTATGATAAGGACATAATCCACTTTCCTGAAAGCTCACTAAAAGCTAAGAGTTGAAAACACAGAATCTTATTTATAAGAGACAACCTAAGATGGATGATATAATGATATAATAAACAGATAACATAGGGGAATGAAGAAGAGATTTATTTTGTCAGTAGGAAGTGATAGCCTATTTCATTGATTCTAAGTAAGTCACATTTCTCCTTACTCCCACCCCAATTTAAGTGCTCTGAAATTGAAATTAAACCAAATGGGACTTTACAGCCATCATCAGCCATGGGGAAGTGATGACATGATTGACACACTTTTAAATTCTGGAAAGATCAAGAAAATAGTTTCTTAGAGGCAATGAAGCTCTGAAGAATGTATACGTAGAAATGGTGATAAAAAACATTTTATTTTGAAAGTTTAGAAATTGCAGGTTTTTTCATAGATTATTGAAGCAAGAATGGATCATGTTCATGCATGGTAAGCCCCCTCTGTTGTGTCTGACTCTTTATGACCCCATGGATTGTAGCATGCCCAGCCCCTCTGTCCATGGGATTCTCCAGGCAAGAACACTGGAGTGGGTTGCCATGCCCTCCTCCAGGGGATATTTTCCCCACCCGGGGATCGAACCTGTGTCTCATATTTCTCTTGCACTGGCAGGCAAATTCTTTACCACTATTGCCATTCATTCATTTTCCTCACTTTATAAATGAAGATACAAAAACATAGCATTGTTAAGTGGGTCAGCCAAAGTCATAGCTCAAAGTTAGTGACAGTTAAGAGGCAGATTAAGTTAGTGACAAATTCACAACCAGAGGCAAAGCCTTTGCTGTTTGGAGAATTGTGAAGTTTAGAGCCTGTGACGTAGCAGAAGGAACATGATTAGTTGAAACAGCAGGTAATTTGGGGAAGGTGGGTGGTAGAGTAACTAAAATTAATAGTGAATTTAACTATGGAAACTTAACTGGCACTGTGAAAAATTTACCATGTCTTTCTACCTATTTAATAAACTGATGTAAGAGGAAAACATTGTCTATATAATGGTGACAGGATGTGGAGGAGGATCATGCGTGTTTTTTCCTGCGGATTTTAAGTCAAGGTTTGTCTCAGACCCTTGTTTCTTGTCTGGGTTAAACATGATTGACATCTTTCTGTAGTTACTGCTTTGAAAGTGGATCTGATACAAAGTTTAAATTTTAAGAAAAAAAATTAATTGGAAATGAAAAAAATGTCATATTCAGAATATTCTAAATAAGATTTTTCTAATAAATTATATATGGTATACTTCAGGGTAAATTTTGAATGTCTCCTAGCTTAATATTCCTCCAGAAATTGAAAAGTATTTAAGTATCTTCAAAAGTTTAAATGTGATAATGGCACTTTTTAAAAGATTTTTAACTTGTATAATTCAAATTCTGTCATTTCTGAGCCTATAAGTGAAAAATATGGCCTACTTAGAAATAGTGCAGGGTAAGTGAAGAAAATGCTGGTCTAAAAGTTGGCATTGGGATCTATTTTGAGGTCTTTTAACTAGTTCTCTAAACTTGGAAAAGTTTAAAAATTCTGTTTTTTAGGTTCCTCGTTATAAGATACATAATCAGACTAGAATTATGATGTCCACAGTGCTAATACTGATTGCTTACATAATTTAAAAATTGAATCATATTACATGAATTAATCCTGTGAGTAAAATTAACTAGAAAATCCCTTGAGGTTTCTGTGAAATTGGCCAATATTTGACTAGTAGATATGTTGGCTGTTTATACAATTTAACCTAGTAGCAGTAAAATATGAATTTGCTCACCAAGATTTTCATCAGACAATATATATAGAGAAATTTAATCCACAAATGTCAGCATCCAAACAATGAAAAGAAACAGATATCTCTGATACTGAGACCTGTTATGTGACAGTTTGTGGGAAGTGAGGATTTTCCCATAGCCTTTATATAACAACAAACAAACAAACAAAACAACAATTATAATGGTACATCCTTGATAATATCCCTATAATAAATACAAGAAAGTCTTTAATACCATGGTTTCTTGTGGAAGTCTTCAAACTGATGGGTAATGCCAAAGAGCAATTTTTAGCAAATGTAATTTTTTTGAGGATACGGAACATAATGTATTTCTAAGAAAATAGTTTTGATTTGTTCTAAAAATAAAATTCAGAACAAGGGAAATTTATATTTATTTCTATAGAAAATTCCCATAAATAGTATTCTCTTCATTGCTGCACTTTTGATAAAGGTGGGGATTTTCAATAAAAAAAGATGATTTCATCTGTCATGATCTTGAAGTTCTCGTATTATTTGTTGTTAATTAAAAACAGTCACATATGATTTGACATTAATTTTAGTAAAGATTGTAGTTACATAGTTGAGGAAAATTGTGGAACTTAATCATGATGGGTGGTTGTTGTTGTTCAGTCGCTCAATTATTTCTGACTCTTTGTGACCCCATGGACTGCAAAATGCCAGGTTTCCCTGTCCTTCACCATCTCCGAGAACTTTCTCAAACTCATGTCCATTGAGTCGGTAATGCCATCCGACCATCTAATTTCCTGTCACCCCCTTCTCCTGCCTTCAGTCTTTCCCAGCATCAGGGTCATTTCCAATGAGTTGGCTCTTCCATCAGGTGGCCAAACTACTGGAGCTTCAGCTTTAGCATCAGTTTGTCCAGCGAATATTCTGGGTTGATTTCCTTTAAGATTGACTGGTTTGATCCCCTTGAAGTCCAAGAGACTCTCCACCATGCCACAGTTCAAAAGCATCAATTCTTTCACACTCGGCTTTCTTTATGGTCCAACTCTCACATCCATACATGACTACTGGAAAAACCATAATTTTGACTATATAGACCTTTGTTGGCAAAGTGATGTCTCTGCCTTTTTTTTTAACTTTTTATTTTTACTTTATTTTACTTTATAATGCTATATTGGTTTTGCCATACATTGACATGAAACCACCACTGTCTAGGTTTGTCATAGCTTACTTGGGATGAGTACCTGAGTGAAAGAACAAAGAATGACTCAAGTGCATTTCTAGAGTCTTTTTCATGACGTTTATTTGGCCCCATCACAACACATGGATAAGTGGATAATTCTTTGCCAGGAATTTTTGCCAAAGATTATGGATGTAGCCCTTTTATCTTGAATTGATTCTATCCACATAGGTTCCATTAATGTCCACCATGAACAAAGAAATATTTCAGATGCTACTTCGTTGTCTAATTTTAATAGAAAAGAGTGAATTCTATGAGAAAGCACATTATAACATGTATATCTAGATTAATGATTTTTTTTTCTTACTGACAGAGTCATTATATCAGAAAGAGCTGATTGGATGTTAGAGAAATTTTGTTAAAAATTGATAGGATTTTACAGCATTTGACCTTAAGCCAGATTCAATCATCAAAGTCACTCCTACTGCCCCAATTCACAAATCATATAGCTTTAAGAACATTTGAATATCTACTCTCAGTAGCTGGGAATACATATGCAGTCTGTAGTTTCAAATCAGTAAGGAGCAAAATAAAAAATAGTGGGTTACAAAATCCATCCCTATTTGATAGTACTGTAAGTGAAGTGTTCTCTTTGTCTAGAATAGTTCTGCTGACCCTGACTTTGTTAAGGTATTAATATGCAGGTTCACCTTTTGATTGGGGCTACTCTGATGGCTCAGATGGTAAAGAATCTGCCTGCAATGCTGGAGTCCTGAGTTCAGTCTCTGGGTTGGAAAGATCCCTTGGAGAAGGAAATGGCAGCTCTTGCCTGGAGAATTCCATGGACAGAGGAGCCTGGCGGACTATAGTCCATGGAGTGGCAAAGAGTTGGACGTGATGTAGTGACTAACACTTTCACTTTCATCTGAAATTAATTTTGATTTGGAAAGATTTCACTCCAGGGAGCCAAGGGCAATGAAAATATCAATAAAGCTAAAACAGATATTTTATCTTATGTCTAATAGGTTTTCTTGACAAGTTGGCTAAGCAGGACTAGGGTAAGGAAAGTGAGGCACCAAAGGGCACCAAATTTCAGGAGGCACTGGCTTTCGGCAGTGACAAGTGAAGAAAAAGGAGTATGAAATGCAGAGATAGAGATGAAGGGCTCTTTGCCTCAGATACAAGCACTCAGTACTTCAGTGGAGGAGAAGAGCATTCTGTCAGTGAGCTTAGGGAGCTCAATGCAGGGATGTATTTTAGTGCTCTTTGCAGAGGTGGTAGAGGTGATTTCCACACTATTCTTTATGGTATAATTAACTGAAATGAGTACCTAGTAATGTACAGGGAGGTCTCTCTTTTTAACCAAGGTTGAAGTAACTCTTCCTTGATGATTCTGCTTTCTTCAAAGCTGACTGTACAGAGATAACCCTCTCATAACGTTTGTGAACAAATAATTATCTCAAAAAATGTAGCTAATTATACAAAAAAGGAGCTTGGATGTTTTAATCTTACATGTTTTAAACAAACTGACATGGAAGGGAAATCATGTCTTATCCTTCCAAAGAAAAGGGATCTGGGCACCTAAGCCTAGAGTATCATGTATCACTAAGAAGAGCTATTCTTTGACATCTATGTCCATGTCTTGTTCTTTCCATTTTAGATTCCATATTTTGTGAGCTCATGTCAGAGTGTGATTAGTCACTTTCCCTAAGGTATCACCTCATAATTCAGATTATTGAGTATGCAATTAATCATTGCCCTCCTCCCCATCAGCTTCTAGACCAATAGAAAAATAGACCAAAAACACATGGGAAATACAGGATAAAGCTGGTTTAGAGAGTAGTATGCCAGCCCAAAGTCAAAAGGAGCCTTTCTGATGTTCCTCCCACCCCGAATCTAGGGACCCAGATCTGTAAAGATGACGCTTAGCCAGGCAGCCAGTGGGCAGGACGACACTCACACAGCATAGAGTAATAGACTGGCCCAGTAAGGACCTGGACTCACCAGAAGCAGGTGTGGGAAGGAAAATCTGCTTTTCTTGCTGGCTGTCAATTGAGAGCAGGAGAGAGGGACAGAAGGAGAGAGTGAGAAATCTGGTTCACACAGGATCAGTTGTCTTTATTTCAAGATTATCTATCAGTGTTAATCCCATAGAGAAGAGTATTGAGAAGCGGAAAAGAGACTAAAAGCCTTTCTCCTAGTCCTTCCCTGAGAGGGGAGAAATAGCACTAAAAATGTTCTTATATTTTTTTCAAAGCAGTAACTTGTGGAATGGGAAAGAATTTTCCCGGTACTGTGTCTAAGTACTGAGAAAGTATTTTAAATGTATTATCCCTTTCTATACCTGCAAGAAACCTATGACAGGGGGCATTTATTTTCACATTTTACAAATTCAGGACTTGAGGTTTAATGAGTTTGAGTGACTTGGTCCATGTCACATGATGAGTGTAGAGAGAGCTGAGACTCAAACTGTGCTTGGAAATACTGCGTGGCATTCTGTTACATAGACTTCTATGGCTCAATCAGAATATTGTCTTTCTGAGTCGCTTCCTTTATCCCTTCTATCTGATAAGTATTCTACTCTCAACATCTTCATATCTACTTAGTACTTCTGAGGGTCTCTAACCACTCTAAGAACTGTGATCATTGATTTGGGTGCAAATGTTATCTCCTTTACTCGAGTTTAGGCTCAGTGGGGAGGGGTTTCCATCAAAATCGTCTGGAGTGTCACACATAGGATCTCACAAGTGCTTGTGTGGTGACATCAGTTTTGCTTTTGAAAATTTAATAATTCATTTTGCTTTGCCTGTTTAGAAATAGTGAGAATTTGGCATTATAGAATTTGGTTTTCTTTCCCTTAAAATAATATTGATATTTTAATGTGTTAGACTTTAACTTCAGTTGTGTACAGAATTGATCTCTCCATATCAAAATCTTCAATTTGAATTATTTTCTTTAGCAAAAAAAAGCCATTTGGCAAGAAATGTTCTTTTGAACCCCATAGTTCTTGAATTAGTGCCATCATGTTAAAACCCCTAATGCTCTTTTTTACCATTTGAATTGGTATGTAAAAAGAAAGCTATTATTAACCTGGAACTCATTTTCTCAAGGAGAATTCTGCCTGGGGTCTGACAGGCTTTATTTTAAACCCTACTTCTTACATGAGGAGTTTGCACGCAAGCCCTGAGATTTTGAAAGCTAACAATCATGGTATGTGCGTGCAATTTTGAGTCTTTTATACATCTGTTTTCTGTTTGAAAATTCTGACCTGAAGGCACAAAGCATTTGAATTGCAGACCATATGGAACATCTGGAAATTTCTCATTTCCGTTTGGTGGGCCATAACTAAAACGCCATCTCTTTCCTAGTTCATTACTTCACTCACTAATGATTAGTGCTACATCAGGTCTGTTTCAATTCTCCTTTCTGGCTCAGTAGTTCTTTATGCCTTTCATTTCCTGCTGTCTTGAACTCCGCCTCACTCGCTCTCCTCCATCTCATTTACTATAACGATAAGCCACCCTCCACAAATTATTTTGGTTCAATTAAGTATCCAAGAAGCCCAGACATTAACAACACTTTATTCCTCAAGTTAAATTACCACTTGTCTTGAGCATAACTTATTTCAGAGTGTACTTATGATAGTTTCATTCATAAGACTCATGATTATATAAGGAACTATGAAAAAATTTGTCAATATATGTGTATATATTTACTTTTTAATCTGATAGAGATCCAACTGCTGTTTTACATTTTACATTAAATTTTTCTCTCATTTATTTAAGGATGACAATATGACAGTAAGGATGTTACCTTTAAAGAATTTTTATACTTTATATTTTTAGAGCATTTTACATTTTTCATTTATTTAAAGGTGACACTATGACAGTAAGGATGTTACCTTTATAGCATTTCATTTTAACTCACTAGTTTTAGGAAGATGTTCAGAGAGAGAAATATTATTACATATGCAGCAACCAACTTCAGACTCCTTCTCTTTTTATTATTTTGTTCATTACTTTTGGGCTTACTCTCCACTCTTCAGTAAAACTTATCTACTTCCCACCAACCTTTCATCACATTCACTGATCTTCCTTCCCTTAAATATGTGATACAGTTTTAGAGGATGAGTGATGGCTTTGAAGGTAAGAGCCTCCTTTGGAGGGAACAGGGCAAGAAGATTGAAAAAAACACTTAAAATATTTGCACAGAACTATATATAACTTTGAAAATGAAATTTTCCTTTACTTAGAGATAATCTGTAATCTTTTGTTTTGAGTGGCACATATAGAAACATGTTTTATATACTCTATAATGCTATGTGACTTTAAAAAAAAGGAAAAAACATGTCCTTGATGTTGTAGGAGCTTTAGGGCATGCCAACTGAGTATATTCTCTCCTCTAAGCACTGAACCAAGTGAGAACTGGACATAGAAACTAGAATAAAAATATAGGTTTCATGACTGCTAAACATGAAAATACAGCTCACCTCCACTACCCCCTCCCCCCTCACCATTAGCCTTGGGACTCAACTTTGCTGAGAGGTGTGGAGGACCTGTGCTTTCCTCACACACATTGGGAAGGAGTAGAGAGCACAACCTGATAGCTTATGGTGAATGATGTCCGATTCGTGATTTCTAAAGAAGACAGCTTCAGGACCAGGGGCCGGGGACCAGGCTTGAACACTAAAGAATGTTTGTGAGGAGAGTTTTCTTAAAGTAGGAAAAGGGACAGATAAAGCTTCTGACATAGACATCAGAAGGGGGATGGACAGTGACTTCCTTGCTAGTGTTAGCAAGGGGGTTATATACTTTTAAAATTGGTTATTACTGTAAATCAAAAGAATGTCTCAAGGTTGTAAAGCTCTTGCTAGGCCCACTCCCACATTATACATTTTAAGATGACAGGATTAGAACCAAAAATAGAAAGATCTTACTAAACCCACTCCCATAATACACATTTTAAAATAATATTATTAGTCAAAAGGTTTTCAGAAAGGAGAAACTGTCCTCAAGCTGGATACATTGTTGTTATATACTCCTTGCTGCTGCTACTGCTGCTAAGTCTCTTCAGTCCTGTCTGACTCTGTGCAACCCCATAGACAGCAGCCCACCAGGCCATCCCTGGGATTCTCCAGGCAAGAACACTGGAGTGGGTTGCCATTTCCTTCTCCAATGCATGAAAGTGAAAAGTGAAAGTGAAATTGCTCAGTTGTATCCGACTCCTAGCAACACCATGGACTGTAGCCCACCAGGCTCCTCCATCTATGGGATTTTCCAGGCAAGAGCACTGGAGTGGGCTGCCATTGCTTTCTCCATATAATCCTTAGTACAGACAAAATGGTTGTCTGAGGAGGCCTTACATATAGCTGTGAATAGAAGAGAAGCAAAAGGCAAAGGAGAAAAGGAAAGATATACCCATTTGAAAGCAGAGTTCCAAAGAATAGCAAGAAGAGATAACAAAGCCTTCCTCAGTGATCAATGCAAAGAAATAGAGGAAAACAATAGAATGGGAAAGACTAGAGGTCTCTTCAAGAAAATTAGAGATACCAAGGGAACATTTCATGCAAAGATGGACACAATGAAGGAAAAAAATGGAACGGACCTAACAGAGGCAGAAGATATTAAGAAGTGTAAGAATATACAGAACAACTATACAAAAAGAACTTCATGACCCAGATAACCATGATGTTGTGATCAGTTAGCTAGAGCCAGACATCCTGGAATGCGAAGTCAAGTGGGCCTTAGGAAGCATCACCATGGACAAAGCTAGTGGAGGTGATGGAAATCCAGTTGAGCTATTTCAAATCCTAAAAACTGATGCTGTGAAAGTGCTCACTCAATATGCTACAAAATTTGGAAAACTCAGCAGTGGCCACAGGACTGGAAAGGGTCAGTTTTCATTTCAATCCCAAAGAAAGGCAATGCCAAAAAATGCTCAAACTACCACACAACTGCACTAATCTCACACGCTAGTAAAGTAATGCTCAAAATTCTCCAAGCCAGGCTTCAGCAATACATGAACTGTGAACTTCCACATGTCCAAGCTGGATTTAGAAAATGCAGGGGAACCAGAGATCAAATTGCCAACATCCATTGGATCACTGAAAAATCACTGAAAAATCACTGAGAAAAGCCTGCTCTGGCTTCTGAATTTAGTTCAAAAATCAATTTCTCAACCTGATTAAGGCTGAGACATCACATATACAGGAAGGTTGAGGTAATTGGGAAGAAATTGGGTGACGAGAGGAAAGAATATTTATAACTTATCTGAGAACAGGGGTATGGTTTGTGGATCCAGTACCAAGGCAACAATCCTTTTCAGTCCTTATTTGTGTTCCTCTGATTGTTGCCATGGTAACTGTCAATTGCTGTGATGCTGGTAGGTGTGTCACTTAGCATGCTAATGTGTTACAGTGAGTGGATAATGAGGCTCAAGGTCTGCTGAAGGTCTGGTCTTCGCCCTCTTGTGCCTAGCCTTCTAATCAGTTCTTGCTTGTTTTTTTGCAGCTTCCTCCTTCAGAAAAGAACAGTTAATTTCCATTCCAGGGAAGAGCAGCTATATGATTCTGGGCAACACCTGTTAACAGAAATAGGAGAGCAGGTCAAATATTGAGGGATTTTTTTTTCTCTTTTTTCTTCTATTCTTTGGTTTACATAATCATAAGGAATCAAAATAGTAATATTTATTGCCTTTGCTAGAAGATACTAGAATTGGACATGAATATCTTTCTTCCTACTTTCAGATTAAGCTTTCATGTGTAGACTTGTCAGGAATAGAGCATGCTAATTTTTCCACTCTGCCATGGACATTTAAAAACTCTTATCAATAATTTGAAGTGGAGATGTTCCTCCAAAAATTTTTATTCACTTACTAAAATATTTAAGTAATATAGTTTGAAATGTATTTATTTACTTAGCTATAAAATAGTGAAAAAATAAATAGCTATAAAATAATATAGTATTAAAGTGAGGTGATAAATAATTATCTGCTAAATTTAACAGTAATTCCCTGGCTTTTATTATTGATTCAATTAACTGCTTACTTTGAACTATGAGACAAGTTCCACAGCATATGGCGACAATTTTAATTTACCCTAGCCATTTGTTGCAATTTAATATGCATCTATTGATTTTGGCACTTAACTGTTGTAAACACTAATAGTTTTCATCATTTAGGAGTTATAGCACCCTAGTCTGATAGTTAAATCTCAGGGAGGAATGCTTCATTTGGGTGAGACGCTTTTTATGTCAACATAAAAAGCATCATGACTTACTTTTACTTAAGGCTATTGTAGTTACGATAGATTAGGGAAACAGCATGAGATTATAAAGCACATTGCGTATTCATGTATTCCTCATTTATACTCATTCAGGAGTAGGAAGTATTATCTGTCATTACAAGTTATTTTAAGACTTTGAGTACGTTATTAGTTTCAAATTTTCCATGATTACATCTTAGATATACAACAGGGAGAATATAATGATACTATTAAATGCACACTCTCTTTTCTAATATCTGTCGCTTAATGAAAAGCGAAAGCTTAAATCATTGCACTTAGCCTGAAGTGTAATGAAATGAAGTGTTCTTGCTCAAATAGAAAGAATAATAAAAATCTAGTTAGGCAATTAACATCTTTATTTTTTGCTCTATTCCATACTTTATTGCACCCATATCTTTATCTTTGAATAAACTGGTAGGAGAAGCTGGGTCTAGGAAGCTGGTAAACTGTGCTAGACCTCTTCACAGATCAGACTGTAGAAGACTTGGATGAAGCTTTATTGCTTGTGTTCTATAGTTTGATGTTCTTGTCTACTCTTCCTTAGAGGATTGTCAACAACCCCTTGGAGGGTGGAGTGTTCTGTCCATGTAGAAATGCCAGGTTGATCCAGTTCCTGATGACATCTTCTTATAGTGTTGTGTTGTGTGGCAGGCTCCTTGCACAGGATGGTAAGGCGGAATGACTGCTCTGAAGAACATATTCTGAAAGAGCGCGACACACTAGAGAAGACCTGCCTCAGAGACAAGTGAATGAGCTCTTTTTAGCCTGCATTTGTCTCCATTTGTTACCTGAACAAAATGATTGCATAACTCAATTTTTATAGATGGAAAATATTTCACTAAAGAAAAAGCATGAGAATTAAGATAATCAAATCTAAATAAGTTATATAAAATTAAAAAGCAACCACTTTTGCTTCAATTATCTAGATATCAAGATTTTTAGTTTGTTTTGCCTAAATTCCTCATGTATCTTCCTCATGTTTTTCTTTTACAGTGTTGTAGTTTCCTTGTCTTTGTTAGTATATATTCAGAAGAACTGGTTTTATTTATTTGTTAAGAAATCTTGAAAATGAACACATACCGTGAGTAATACAACTTGAAATTTTAAAAATCAATTTTAAAACTATTTAATAATTGTATCTACATATGAATAATTGTGTTATATAGACAATAAAGATTAGGTGAGTAAATAAATATAAATACAAGACATTATATGGGCTTCCCTGATAGCTCAGTTGGTAAAGAATCTGCCTGTAATGCAGAAGACCCCTGTTGGATTCCTGGGACAGGAAGATCCAGTGGAGAAGGGATAGGTTAACCACTTCAGTATTCTTGGGCCTCCCTTGTGACTCAACTGGTAAAGAATTTGCCTGGAATTCAGGAGACCTGGGTTTGATCCCTGATTTGGCAAGATGCCCTGGAGAAGGGAAAGGCTACCCACTCCAGTATGCTGGCCTGGATAACTGTATAGTCCATGGGGGTCACAAAGAGTCGGACATGACTGAGTGACTTTCACTTTGACTATTCCTTTCATATTTCTTTTCAATGAGAGTGGACATTTGTGCTGTTTTCGCTTCATTAAAAAAAACTACTTTTCTCCTTCTTCGCTTTTCAACTTGTGACTACTTTCAGTTCAGTTCAGTTCAGTGGCTCAGTCATGTCCGACTCTTTGCGACCCCATGAATCACAGCATGCCAGGCCTCCCTGTCCATCGCCAACTCGCAGAAATCACTCAGACTCATGTCCATCGAGTCCGTGATGTCATCCAGCCATCTCATCCTCTTTCATCCGCTTCTCCTTCTTCCCCTGTCCCACCCAGCATCAGAGTCTTTTCCAATAAGTCTACATGTTGCATCAGGTGGCCAAAGTATTGGAGTTTCAGCTTTAGCATCAGTCCTTCCAATGAACACCCAGGACTGATCTCATTTAGGATGGACTTGTTGGATCTCCTTGCAGTCCAAGGGACCCTCAAGAGTTCTCCAACACCACAGTCCAAAAGCATCAATTCTTTGGTGCTCAGCTTTCTTCACAGTCCAACTCTCACATCCATACATGACCACTGGAAAACCATAGCCCTGACTAGACAGACCTTTGTTGGCAAAGTAATGTCTCTACTTTTGAATATGCTATCTAGGTTGGTCAAAACTTTCCTTCCAAGGAGTAAGCATCTTTTAATTTCATGGCTGCAGTCACCATCTGCAGTGATTTTGGAGCCCCCCAAAATAAAGTCTGACACTGTTTCCCCTGTTTCCCCATCTATTTCCCATGAACTGATGGGACCGGATGCCATGATCTTAGTTTTCTAAATGTTGAGCTCTAAGCCAACTTTTTCTCTTTCTTTCATTTTCATCAAGAGGCTTTTTAGATCCTCTTCACTTTCTGCCATAAGGGTGGTGTCATCTGCATATCAGCTTATTGATATTTCTCCCGGCAATCTTGATTCCAGCTTGTGCTTCTTCCAGCCTAGTGTTTCTCACAATGTACTCTGCATATAAGTTAAATAAGCAAGGTAAAAATATACAGCCTTGACATACTCCTTTTCCTATTTGGAACCAGTCTGTTGTTCCATGTCCATTTCTAACTGTTGCTTCCTGACCTGCATGTAGGTTTCTCAAGAGGCAGGTCAGGTGGTCTGGTATTCCCATCTCTTTCAGATTTGTCCAGTTTATTCTGATCCACACAGTCACAGGCTTTGACATAGTCAATGAACCAGAAATAGATGTTTTTCTGGATCTCTCTTGCTTTTTTGATGACCCAGAAGATGTTGGCAATTTGATCTCTGGTTCCTCTGCATTTTCTAAAACCAGCTTGAACATCTGGAAGTTCACGGTTCACGTATTGCTGAAGCCTGGCTTCGAGAATTTGAGCTTTACTTTACTAGCATGTGAGATGAGTGCAACTGTGCAGTAGATTGAGCCTTCTTTGGCATTATCTTTCTTTGGGATTGAAATGAAAACTGACCCTTTCCAGTCCTGTGGCCACTGCTGAGTTTTCCAAATTTTGTAGCATATTGAGTGAGCACTTTCACAGCATCATCTTTCAGGATTTGAAATAGCACCACTGGAATTCCATCACCTCCACTAGCTTTGTTCGTAGTGATGCTTTCTAAGGCCCACTTGACTTCATATTCCAGGAGGTCTGGCTCTAGGTGAGTGATCACACCATCATGATTTTCTTGGTCATGAAGATTTTTTTGTACAGTTATTCTGTGTATTCTTGCCACCTCTTGTTAATATCTTCTGCTTCTGTTAGGTCCAGACCATTTCCTTCCTTTATTGAGCCCATCTTTGCATTGTTCCCTTGGTATCTCTAATTTTCTTGAAGAGATCTCTAGTCTTTCCCATTCTGTTGTTTTCCTCTATTTCTTTGCATTGATCGCTGACTACTTTAGAGATTTGTTATTATTAGATCACACATGACTTCCCTGGTGGCCAAGACGGTAAAGCATCTGCCTACAATGCGGGAGACCTGGGTTCAATCCCTGGTTCGGGAAGATCTCCTGGAGAAGGAAATGGCAACCTACTGCAGTATTCTTGCCTGGAAAATCCCGTGGATGGAGGAGCCTGGTAGGTTACAGTCCCTGGGGTCACAGAGAGTCAGATACAATGAGTGACTTCACTTCAGATCACATATATTTATTTTCTTAAAAGATAAACATATTGTATCTTTAAATTATATTTTTAAATTGTATTGTTTATGAGGCGTTTTCTTCTGTAGATGCAGGATATGTTTCTATGAGATGGAAAGGAGAAGCATTTAAAACTTAAATTGTTTTACCTTATTTTTACTTTGATAACTGTAGGAAAAAAGCTCAGCATATTGATTTCTGATCACCTGCCTCAGGAAATGAAAGTGATGTTAAGTCTCGTATTTCCTACCCTCTTTCCTCTTGAGTAATTATGGCTGAGAATCAGTTTTGCTAATGGAAGGCTGCTTAATTTAATAGTGGAGAATATATCTGGGGAGAGCAATTTTGCAGTTGTGAATTGTAGAATGGGATCTACTTGTCAGGGTTAGAATTAAAACAATAAAGAGAGCCACCTAATGAAACCCATTTTAGGACACATGGGTGTAAGGATGGACTTCCTTAAATAACTGATTGTTGAGGTATTGCAGGCATAATGAGGGCCAGGCCACAGCAGAGGCATTGTGGCCACTTTGCTTCTTTATATATTTTCATGCCCCTTTTTTTTGTGTACGTGTTTCTATGTTGCTTCTCTATTAGATGAAACACATCAAAAGAATTTTCTTGTTGTTGATACTGAATTCCAGAAATAACATCTGGCACATGTCTTTTCAAATTTGCATCTGTTTATCTGTATTACGTTCTTGGTACCTAAAAGTAGGATTGATTTACAGTAGATGTTCAACTTTTATTTGAATGTTTTTAATGAATAAGAAATAAATGAATGGGTGAAAGGGATAGTGGAGGGGGGAATGGATATTAATAAGGAACCACGGGTAGGGAAGGCTTCTGAGAAGAGATAAGACATGAGCAGAGCACAGTAAAGTGAAGAAGAGGGCTGTATGGGTACGGTTTGGGTCAGTCTGCTTAGGTAGCAGAAGCAGCAACACGTGGTCTCTGAGCCAAAGCCATAGTGTGTGTTTGAGACACAAGAAGGAGACAAAGGGAGCAAAGGCAAAAATGGCAGAAGGTGTCATGGAGAGGTTGCCAGGACCCAAGTATAACCAGCCCTTGGAGACTTTAGTAAAACCTTTGAGTGTTACTCTGGGTGAAGTGAGAAGCCATGAAATGGTTTTTGGCAGAACAATTACTTAGTTAAATATATATATTTTAAAGCACCTTCTGGCTGTTTTATGGTGACTGGCATATGAAATGCAAAAGGGAAGGCTGGGCTGACAGTTGAAAGTGTAACTCATGCATGCTCAGTCGCTTCAGTTGTGTCCAACTCTGTGCAGCCCCACAGACCATAGCCCTCCAGGCTCCTCTGCCCATGGGGTTCTCCAGGCAAGAATACTGGAACGGATTGTCATTTCCTACTCCAGAGGATCTTCCTGATCCAGGAATTGAGCCCACCTCTCTTATGTCTCCTGCAGGCAGACAGGTTCTTTACCACTAGCGCCACCTGGGAAGCTGACATCAAAGAGGATCATGGCTTGGACCATGTCAGGAGCCTGGGAGGAGATGCTATGAAGTATCTTTTGATGTACAAAGAATTTGATGACATGTTGTGTGACAGAAAGATAGGAATCAAAAGGGCTACAGGTTTGGGGGCCTGAGTAAAGGGAAGATGGTGGTGTCACATACAAAGTTAGGGATCCCTGAAGGAAGAACAAGTTGTGATTAGAGTTTGTAGTTGAGAGTTCTATGGACATGTTTGAATGGATTTATCAAGTTTGGAGAGATTATAAGCAAGTAGCTAGGGTATATGTTCTGGTCCAGTGGGGACTGTGATTGCATGAGATTCATTAGAGGAAATAGGTGAGATCAACAGAAGAACTGATGTAAACAGAGGAAAGCTCTAAAGACTCAGGTTTGGGGTGGTATAAATTAATACTCCTTGTTTTTGTATTTTTTAAAAGGAGCAGTCAAACTTTATTAATTTTAAATAATTAAATTTGTTGTTGTTGTTTTTCATTCACTAAGTCCTGTCTGACTCTTTGTGACCCCATGGACTGCAGCACACTAGGCTCCTCTGTCCTTCACCATCTCCCGGAGTTTGCCCACTCATGTCCATTCAGCCTGTGATGCCATCCAACCATCTCATCCTCTGTCATCCCCTTCTCCTGCCTTCAGTCTTTTCCAGCATCAGCGTCTTTTCTAATAAGTTGACTCTCTGCATCAGGAGGCCAAAGTATTGGCGCTTCAGCTTCAGCATCAGTCCTTCCAAAGAATATTCAGGGTTAATTTCCTTTAGAATTGGCTGATTTGATCTCCTTGCAGTCCAAGGGACTCTCAGGAGTCTTCTCTAACACCACAGTTTGAAAGCATCAAATCTTTGGTACTCAGCCTTCTTTAAGGCTTAACTCTCACATCCATACATGACTCATGGAAAAATCATACCTTTGACTCTATGGACCTTTGTCTGCAATGTAATGTCTCTGCTTTTTAATATGCTGTTGTATTGCTGTTCATCCTGCCAACTACACCAATTGTCTTGTTGACCTTGTTCACAGCACCAATTGTCTCACTGTTCACACTGTCTGCACTGTTCGCTGAACCCAGGGTAGGCAAGGTGTGAGCAAAGAGGCTGGAAGAAGACTCAAGGAGCCATAGAGACTCCAGACATGTTTATTCTCTCCTGGCTGGCATGGCAGCCACAACACAGCTTCTTTTCTGGCTGATGCAGGAGGCATAGCAGCAGCCATAACAAAGCCATAACACAGCCAAAGCATAAGTAACCCCAATGCAGCGTATTATACAGAGTAGTCTCCATTCCAGCCTGTGCTTCATCTAGCTCGGCATTTCGCATGATGTACCTGGCATATAAGTTAAATAAGCAGGGTGACAGTATATAGCTTTGATGTATTCCTTTCCCAATTTTGAACCAGTTCGTTGTTCCATGTCCAGTTCTAACTGCTGCTTCTTGTCCTGCATACAGGTTTCTCAGGAGGCAGATAATGTGGTCTGGTATTTCCATCTCTTTAAGAATATTCTAGTTTGTTGAGATCCACACAGTAAAAGGCTTTAGCATAGTCCGTGAAGCAGAAATCGATTTTGTGGGGGGATTCTCTTGATTTCTCTATGATCCAACGGATGTTGGCAATCTGATCCCTGGTTCCCCTGCCTGTTCTAAATCCAGCTTGTATATCTGGATGTTCTCAGTTCATGTACTGCTGAAGCCTAGCTTGAAGGATTTTGAGCATAATCTTGCTAGCAGGTGAAATGAGTGCAATTGTATGGTAATTTAAACAGTCTTTGGCATTGCCTTTCTCTGGAATTGAAATAAAAACTGATCTTTTCCAGTCCTATGGCCTGTATTTATATAAAGATATATTCAATTTGTCAGTATTTTTAGTTCTTTCCCTCCTGCCCCCCCCCCCCAAAAAAAAGGATGCTCTGTACTGCTCTTGAGGAAGTATAAGGTTGATTGCCTTACCACCAGTGTTTTAGTAGGGCCAGAAGGGAAAAGCAGGTATGAATTTCTTTCCTCTGTATCTTGATTTCCATTTAGCCCCATGCTTAGAGTTTGGTATTTTTGTCCACACACACCCGTACCTCTTCTTACTGTCTAAATCTGGTCTTCTTTCTGAGTTTATTTCTTTATCTGTATCTATATCTGCTGCTGCTGCTGCTGCTAAGTTGCTTCAGTCGTGTCCGACTCTGTGCAACCCTATAGACAGCAGCCCACCAGGCTCCCCTGTCCCTGGGATGCTCCAGGCAAGAATACTGGAGTGGGTTGCCATTTCCTTCTCCAATGCATGAAAGTGAAAAGTGAAAGTGAAGTCACTCAGTTGTGTCCGACTCTTAGCGACCCCATGGACTGCAGCCCACCAGGCTCCCCCATCCATGGGGTTTTCCAGGCAAGAGTACTGGAGTGGGTTGCCATTGCCTTCTCCAGTATCTATATCTACAGCCCTATATTTTCATCCTTTAGTTGTTGTTTAATCACCAAGTCGTGTCCAACTCTTTGCAACCCCATGGACTGTAGCCCTCCAGGCTCCTCTGTCCATGGGATTTCCCAGACAGGAATAGTGGAGTGGGTTGCTATTTCCTAATCCAGGGGATCTTCCTGAACCAAGGATTGGACCCCGATTTCCCGCCTTGCCAGCAGACTCTTTACCATTGGGAATTTCTGTAAATCTGTACTGCTAGGCCTAGGAGTAGAATTTCAGGATCATAGAATATTGCCATATTCAGACTTTGGTAGGTAATCCTAGATTTTTTTCTCAACTGGTTTGATAAATTTATACTTCTGCTGGCACTATGGGAATATTCATGTTGATCCACGTCTTCACCACCACTTATTAAGAAGATAAATAGATGTGATATTTGTATAAAATATTAAATAATATTAGTATGAAAATATTGAACATATTTAATTTTTGACAATTGGAAGAGTATGAGATTGAATCTCACTATATGGTTTTAATATGCATTTCTCTACATTGTGATAAGGTTGTCAATGTTTTCATACATTTGTTAAGCTTTTGTTTCTTCTTTGTTAAGTGTTTATTATAGCCTTTTGAGTTATTATTTTCTTGATTTATAGGCATCTTTTATATATTCCAGATAATTTTCTCATCAGTTATATGTTTGTAACATCTTTTTCTAGCATGTGGCTTATCTTTTTATTTATGGAATGATATTTTTTAATAAATAGATTGCTTAAATGTAATGCAATTGACTTAGGTAATTTAGTTTTCTTATTTATGTATGCATTTTGGAATCCTACGTAAGAGTCTCAATATAGTGCAAGATGATTGAAGCTATTCTATATTTTCTTTTAAGTTTTAGTGTTGGCTTCTATATATAAGAGCTTAGGTCATCCAAAACTGATGCTTTTGTATAATGTATAATGCAAGTCAATTGATCAAATCTCAGGTTTCTATATGTATGCAATTGTGTTCTCTCTTCCAGTCTATCTATTTGTCAATATCTACCAATATCACAGTTATTATTTTTCTGCCTGATTTATCTTCAGGGATAATTTGGCTATTTTTGAGATCTTCTCTTTTTAAGCATTTGTTTCTTCACACATGGAAATGTGCAGAACTCCTAAATGCACAACTAATAAAAATACCAATGTGCTGCATGGGTGCAGGAGGGCAGAGAGGAGCTACTCCACCTTCAAGGTAAGGAGGGGCAGCTGTGAGGAGATACCCCTTGTCCAAGGTAAGGAGCAGCAGCTGCACTTTGCTGGAGCAGGTGTGAAGAGATACCCCACGTCCAAGGTAAGAGAAACCCAAGTAAGATGGTAGGTGTTGCGAGAGGGCATCAGGGTGGACACACTGAAACCATAATCACAGAAAACTAGCCAGTCTGATCACGTGGACCACAGCCTTGTCTAACTCAATGGAACTAAGCCATGCCGTGTGGGGTCACCCAAGATGGGTGGGTCATGGTGGAGAGGTCTGACAGAATGTGGTCCACTGGAGAAGGAAATGGCAAACCACTTCAGTATTCTTGACTTGAGAACCCCATGAGCAGTATGAAAAGGCAAAATGATAGGATACTGAAAGGGGAACTCCCTGGGTCAGTAGGTGCCCAATATGCTACTGGAGATCAGTGGAGAAATAACTCCAGATATAATGAAGGGATGGAGACAAAGCAAAAACCATACCAGTTGTGGATGTGACTGGTGATAGAAGCAAGGTCTGATGCTATAAAGAGCAATATTGCATAGGAACCTGGAATGTCAGGTCCATGAATCAAGTCAAATTGGAAGTACTCAAACAGGAGATGGCAAGAGTGAACATCGACATTCTAGGAATCAGTGAACTAAGATGGACTGGAATGGGTGAATTTAACTCAGATGACCATTATATCTACTACTGTGGGCAGGAATCCTTCAGAAGAAATGGAGTAGCCATCATGGTCAACAAAAGAGTCTGAAATGCAGTACTTGGATGCAATCTCAAAAATGACAGAATTATCTCTGTTTGTTTCCAAGGCAAACCATTCAATATCATGGTAATCCAAGCCTATGCCCAACCAGTAATGTTGAACCTGAAGTTGAATGGTTTTATGAAGACCTACAAGACCTTTTAGAACTAACACCTAAAAAAGATGTCCTTTTAATTATAGGGGACTGGAATGCAAAAGTAGGAAGTCAAGAAACACAAGAGAAGACTCTACATATGGACATCACCAGATGGTCAACACTGAAATCAGATTGATTATATTCTTTGCAGCCAAAGATGGAGAAGCTCTATACAGTCAGTAAAAACAAGACTGGGAGCTGACTGTGGCTCAGATCATGAACACCTTATTGCCAAATTCAGACTAAAACTGAAGAACGTAGGGAAAACCACTAGACCATTCAGGTATGACCTAAATCAAATCCCTTATGATTATACAGTGAAAGTGAGAAATAGATTTAAGGGGCTAGATCTAATAGATAGAGTGCCTGATGAACTATGGATGGAGGTTTGTGACATTGTACAGGAGGCAGGGATGAAGACCATCCCCATGAAAAAGAAATGCAAAAAAGCAAAATGGCTGTCTGGGAAGGCCTTACAAATAGCTGTGAAAAGAAAAGAGGCGAAAAGTAAAGGAGAAAAGGAAAGATATAAGCATCTGAATGCAGAGTTCCAAAGAATAGCAAGGAGAGATAAGAAAGACTTCTTCAGTGATCAATACAAAGAAATAGAAGAAAACAACAGAATGGGAAAGACTAGAGATCTCTTCAAGAAAATTAGAGATACCAAGGGAACATTTCATGCAAAGATGGGCTCGATAAAGGACAGAAATGGTCTGGACCTAACAGAGGCAGAAGATATTAAGAAGAGGTGGCAAGAATACACAGAATAACTGTACAAAAAAAGATTAAGGACACAAATAATCATGATGGTGTGATCACTCACCTAGAGCCAGACATCCTGGAATATGAAGTCAAGTGGGCCTTAGGAAGCATCACTATGAACAAAGCTACTGGAGGTGATGGAATTCCAGTTGAACTATTTCAAATCCTGAAAGACGATGCTGTGAAAGTGCTCACTCAATATGCCAGCAAATTTGGAAAACTCAGCAGTGGCCACAGGACTGGAAAAGGTCAGTTTTCATTCCAATCCCAAAGAAAGGCAATGCCTAAGAATGCTTGCACTACCACACAATTGCACTCAGCTCACATGCTAGTGAAGTAATGCTCAAAATTCTCCAAGTCAGGCTTCAGCAGTATGAGAACTGTGAAATTCTGGAGGTTCAAGCTGGTTTTAGAAAAGGCAGAGGAACCAGAGATCAAATTGCCAACATCCGCTGGATCATGGAAAAAGCAAGAGAGTTCCAGAAAAACATCTATTTCTGCTTGATTGACTATGCCAAAGCCTTTGACTGTGTGGATCACAATAAACTGTGGAAAATTCTGAGAGAGATGGGGATACCAGACCACCTGACCTGCCTCTTGAGAAACCTACATGCAGGTCAGGAAGCAACAGTTAGAACTAGACATGGAACAACAGACTGGTTCCAAATAGGAAAAGGAGTATGTCAAGGCTGTATATTGTCACCCTGCTTATTTAACTTCTATGCAGAGTACATAATGAGAAACACTGGGCTGGAAGAAGCACAAGCTGGAATCAAGATTTCTGGGAGAAATATCAATAACCTCAGATATGCAGATGACACCACCCTTATGGCAGAAAGTGAAGAGGAACTAAAAAGCTTCTCGATGAAAGTGAAAGAGGAGAGTGAAAAAGTTGGCTTAAAGCTCAACATTCAGAAAATGAAGATTATGGCATCTGGTCCCATCAGTTCATGGGAAATAGATGGGGAAACAGTGGAAATAGTGTCAGGCTTTATTTTTGGGGGCTCCAAAATCATTGCAGATGTTGTTTGCAGCCATGAAATTAAAAGATGCTTACTCCTTGGAAGGAAAGTTATGCCCAACCTAGATAGCATATTGAAAAGCAGATATATCACTTTGCCAACAAAGGTCCATCTAGTCAAGGCTGTGGTTTTTCCAGTGGTCATGTATGGATGTGAGAGTTGAAGAAAGCTGAGCACAGAGGAATTGATGCTTTTAAACTGTGGTGTTGAAGAAGACTCTTGAGAGTCCCTTGGACTGCAAGGAGATCCAACCAGTCCATCTTAAAGGAGATCAGTCCTGGGTGTTCATTGGAAGGACTGATGCTGAAGCTGAAACTGCAGTACTTTGGCCACCTCATGTGAAGAGTTGACTCACTGGAAAAGACTCTGATGCTGGGAGGGATTGGGGGCAGGAGGAGAAGGGGATGACAGAGGATGAGATGGCTGGATGGAATCATGGACTCGGTGGACATGAGTGTGAGTGAACTCCAGGAGTTGGTGATGGACAGGGAGGCCTGGCACGCTGTCATTCATGGGGTTGCAAAGAGCTGGACATGACTGAGTGACTGAACTGAACCGAAACATTTCTCAGACCAAGTAATAGGGTCCTATGAGTGACTCAGGTTTCCAAGCCCAGACCCCAAATGAAGCCACTAACCATTTATTTTTACCTATTTTTAAACTTTATTTAGCGGACCTTGGTGGCTCAGACAGTAAAGCGTCTGCCTAAAATGCGGGAAACTTAGGTTCAATCCCTGGAGAAGGAAATGGCAACCCACTCCAGTATTCTTGCCTGGAAAATTCCATGGATGGAGGAGGCTGGTAGGCTACAGTCCACGGGATCGCAAAGAGTCGGACACGACTGAGCGACTTCAATATCACTGTCAGTGTCAAACTTTATATATATTTGCATCTAAAACTTCACTTCAGCTATATATCAGGTTAAATTAGGAAGTATTTGCATTATAATTTTTTTCTATAGTTTTTATAATTTTCATAAAATGTCTTGCTTAACCCATAGATTACTTAAAATTGTAGATGTTATAAAAATACTATAAATTTATATGTGTGCTGCATTTAGTCACTTTTTTATTATTAATTTCTAAATTATTTGGTTGTTTTTTTAATGCCCTGATCACGGCTACTTTTCATAAATTTTTCCTCAGTGCATGAAAATTTATGTACCATTGTTTTAACTTGTGTTTGTTTGTTTGTTTGGTCTATAATTTTTTTTTCTTTTTCAATTTTGTACTTTTTGTTTTTTATCCTAAAGAGTGATCTTTATTTTTTTTTAATTTCTGTTTATTTTTATTTATTTATTTATTTTACTCTACAATATTGTATTGGTTTTGCCATACTTTAACATGAAAATGCCACGGGTGTACATGTGTTCCCAATCCTGAACCCGTCTCCCACCTCCCTCCCCATACCATCCCTCTGGGTCATCCTGGTGCACCAGCCCCAAGCATCCTGTATCTTTGATTTAACTATGTTTTGCTTTGTTTCAATCCATATTTTACCTTTATTAATTTTGAGGTTATAAATTATATGC
Source organism: Ovis canadensis (assembly GCF_042477335.2). NCBI lineage: Eukaryota > Metazoa > Chordata > Mammalia > Artiodactyla > Bovidae > Ovis > Ovis canadensis. Next base: position 67,487,368 of record NC_091262.1, on the reverse strand, counting down.
ATATACTTTTTGTTATTATATTAGCCCCAGCCTTATCTCCTACTTGAGATCAATTAAATTCCAGACTTTTAATTAGATTTAGAAAATTCTCTCAGGGAAAATAGCTGCTTGGGTGTCTACTCTTTTCTCTTTGTAATGTTGCTTCTTTACCTCCTCTGTCCTCTAAATGTTTTCATTATTGATTTTTTAAGATGGTCATTTTTAAGACATCATTTGTATATTTTTTTAACTGATAATGTTTTTATTATATATCTTTCCCAGTTGTTGGAAACAGGAAATTGATTCTTTTTTAAAAATAAATTTTCTAGCAGTTCGAATAATTTGAGGCCATATTAGGATAGAGACATATGAGTTCAGTCAGCCACTCTGAACCAGTTAATTGGCTCTGTGTTTTCCTGCCTCCTCAAGTGTTCCCAGATAATGCTCAATGCTATGCCTAGTTTAACCTTCATTGAGTTATATGAGATACTGAGATTGTTGAGTTCAGCATTTCTGAGATATTATTCATATTTCAAGGCAGGTAGCAGAGCATAGTTAGGCAGAAGAATAAGAATATAGGCTCTATTTTCTGAAGACCCTGAGTTCAGATAATACTTACTTAGTAGTTAGGTGGCTTTATGCATAATACATTAGATACTTATTTTGTCCTCAGTATCTGTTTCAGAAAAGGAGGAGCTTGCTATTCAAGTTAACTGTTTCAATGATGATTAATTAAGATAAGCTATATTTACTAATGTCCTTTTGTCCCTTCTGATCCATTCCCCACATTTCTCAGCTACTCTCTGCTCTGGGAGGCCTGCCTTTATGGACAATATCCAGTAGACTACTCCAGAGGAGACATAGTATGTAAATAATCTGATGCAGTGAATTACTTAGAGAGGCATTCTTGAAATATTTGTTGAATAAAGAATGAGTTTTTAATTACTATTAACTAATAATATTGACATTACATTAAATAGATACATTAAATTAAGATTCGATAATAATAACTTTCAATGACGTTTTACAAGACTTGTGGTAATCATTTTTCATACATTATAGCAGTGGTCAGCAAACTACAGTCTATAATCCACATCTCATTTGTTGCCCATCTTTGTAAATAATATATTATTGAAACACAGCCACACACAATCTTTTGCATATTGCCTGTAAATGCTTTCATCCTATAGCAGCAGCTCTGAGGCTCTGAGACTGAATCTACACAGCCCAATGGTAGAAGATATTTACTATCTAGCTTTTAATGAAAAAAGTTTGCTGACTTTAGCTTTATAGCATTGAATCCTCATAATGACCCCAAGAAGAAAATATAATTTATATTTCCATTTCATACCTAAAGAAACTGAGACTAAAAATGTTAATTAGCTTATGAATGCTACTGTAGACTGGATTCAATATCATTTTAATTGATTTAAGAGAACCAGTTATACATTCATCCAATATCCCAAGATGTTTTCAATAAATCATATACTCTTCATACAGCAAACTCTACAGAGAAAAAAGAGGCTTATTAATTTGGGAGTTATGGATAAAAATGAAAAAGAGAAAAGTGGTACAAATTGCTCATGCTCTATTGCTCTATCCTTGGTTTTGGGAAAATATTATTTGTTAAAATCCAGGCATCTTCCTCAGAAACGTGCTGGTAGAATGTGGTGGTCCTCAGCTGACTGCTTTAGGGTCTCTATTTTGCACCTCTTAATCAGGACCTATCATTATTCCTGAGAATCTCAAAACATCTGAAGAAGGACAGTGTGTCCTCCAGAAATCCCAGCCCTGAGTGTACCTCATCCCTGTCATACCTTTCTCCTTAGTTCCCATCCATGAGATATTGGCTCTTTACAAGTGGTCTTGTTATTTTTTGCTATTCTGGAAGTAGTGGGAGATTGTGTCTTCCTGATTTATTCTCTACTCATGCCTCATTTAAAAGAAGGAATCTTTTTTTAATTAATTCTCTTCATTTTCATTACTTAGGGTGAACAATTTACTAATGTTAGAAATCAAAACTTTTCTGTCAGATAATATTTGAGTGCAAAGCTCTTGATAATTCTGAGATCATTTAAAGTGAAAACATACTCACTCTTTTTGAAACTGACATTAAGTAGATTTGTTTGATTTCCAAACAGATAATCATAATAATATTTTAGAAGCTAATTTACCTTTCTTTGTGCTTTTTGTTGGAGCATCGTAGACACTTTAAAAAAATCTCCTCTGCACCAAGGCCCCAAAATGGAAGATTTAAGTCATCATTGAAGTGATTCCAGAGTCTGTGCTGCTAGTTGCAGACTTCCTCTTTATCCCTGATACAGGTTCATTTATTACTGTTATTACTAGTAGTAGGAGACGTTGGTTTGATCCCTTGTCAGGAATATCTTCTGGAGAAGGAAATGGCAACCCCCTCTAGTATTCTTGCCTGGAGAATTCCATGGACAGAAGGGCCTGATGGGTTACAGTCCAAGGGGTTACAAAGAGTTGAACACAACTTAGCAACTAAAAAACAACAAACAAGTATTAAAATAATTTTATATATTATAAAATGATACAATACTATAATGAGGTATGTATAAGATCTTGTCTATGTGATAATTATCACGATTATAACTAGCAATGACAATATATACATGTGTATATACCACTAATATTATATAATATTAATATGTTATACTATTTTATAGTACACATATACCTATATGTTATATATGTATAATTATAGAGAGTTGCACATATTTTTTACTATCACAACTAATGTTGATTATATATACTCTTGGCTGGATAATCACAGCAATAAATAGTCTAATGTTTTAAAATTAAAACTTAAATAATTATCTTAATGCTCTTCAAATTAGTAGTCAGGAGTCTTATTGTAGAAAAATTTAGTACAAGAGAAATACACCTTTAACAGCCTGAAAAATAAGTTGATAAAGTCATTATAAGTTAAGCTGACGAATTATTTTTAATTTTACCTAACTCTTGACAACTGTGAAGACTTTTATAAACTAAATAATTATTGTATGCCATTTATGTCTTATTTGTTAAGCCCAGGGTTTGATCGTAGCTCAGATGGTAAAAAATCTGCCTACAATGCAGGAGACCTGGGTTCAGTTCCTGGGTCAGGAAGACCCCCTGGAGAAGGGAATGGCAACCCACTCCAGTATTCTTGCCTGGAGAATCCCATGGACAGAGGAGCCTGGCGGGCTACAGTTCATGGTGTCCCAAAGTGTAGGACATGACTGAGTGACTAACACTTTCATTTTAACTTTTTCCTGCACTGCAGGCAGAGTCTTTACCATCTGAGCCAGCAGAGGAGCCCTAAGTTAGTATATCATCTTTTATTAACCCATAAAATAATATTTTAAATTTGATCATTTTTAAAGCAGGGAGCTTTTAGCTGAGGGAGTAGCTTATCCCATTGCTATGTGAATACTTTAACTTATTGAAATATGATAAATGTGTGAATAGTCACATACATTTTTGAATTATAATTTAATGGTTGGATAAAACTATTCCTTTATGCTGCAAAACTCAGATATTTGAAATTATGGCTGTTTACTGGGATTTTTTCCCCTGAAGTTTCAGAGACATATTCCATTTCATTGGTTTTAACAGCTTTATGATTTCACATATGTTTGCCAAAGTTCTATTTAAAAGAAAACAAAAATATTACAGCTTTCACAATTTTTCCTTTATATAATAAAATAACTAACTAGGGCTTCCTTGGTGGCTCAGACAGTAAAGAATCCACCTGCAGTGCGCGAGATCTGGGTTCGATCCCTGGGTTGGGAAGATCCCCTGGAGGAGGACATGGGAATCGACTCCAGCTTTCTTGCCTGGAGAATCCCCATGGACAGAGGAGACTGGGGAGCTACAGTCCATGGTGTTGCAAAGAGTCAGACATGACTGAGCGACTACACACAACTGGATAAGCCAGTGTATCATATACTCTAACAGACTTTAATAGTTATGAATGATTTAGTATTGTATCTATTCAAAGTGTTAATGATTTTCAGTATTGTGCTTTGTAGAAATAACTATTATAATGCATATTTTGTAGCATGCTTATACATTTTAATACTTGATTATTTGATCTCCTATTTCTATTTGCGTTATTTCCTTCTCATTTCTCATTGCTTTTCTATTCATTAATTTTTGTTTGTTTGTTGACATTTATGGTCAACAAGTTTCATTTAGATCTGAGAATCTATTTATTGATATTTCTTCCTAGCCAGTTTTAGAGTTTTTACACACTGGATATTTTAAACTTCCTTAATATTTTAAACTTCCTTAATATTTTTTCACTTTGATTAACTAAGTTAATGTTAATATTATATGTGTTGTATGTAAGATATGTTCAAAACGCATAATTTATACAAACAAAATGTTTAGCTGGATAGGTGGATATTTTCTCACTCAGTGTTTACATGAATATTTTGTAATCACATGAAAATAATCATCATAATAAGCAGTAACAGCACATTTCTGGAAATTTTTTTAACCAAAGATTTCAACATTAATTTGGATTTTGTTACCCTTGAGTGTCATTAAAATATGCCATGATTTTTTGTGTGTGAAAAAGAGCCTAAGTAAGAATTTTTAAGAATTATATGCAGGTTGAGCATTTTTGTTTTTACTTTATCAAAAAATCTTGTACATTTTAAAATATTACTTTGTTGTATTGCTAGCAGAAATAATTTTTCTACAATAAAAACTTTAGAAATATAAGCCTACATGTTGTGCTTACCTTTAGTAGAATATTAGTACAATTTATCTTTTCTAGCCCTCCTTTATTCTCCTGAATAAGTATCTCTCACAAACTGGAGAAAAAAAACCCTTATTGTTTACCACTGTGCATTTATTCAGTAAAACACATTTTCCCCCCACTGGATACCAGAAGATTAAAAAGAAGCTACCACTCTGTTTTAAATTGAATCAAATATTACTTTCTCTATGAAAACTTCCTCATCTCCCTCAGGTCTGGTCACTTTGCTTTCTGTGATTATATTACATTTAAAAAAAATCTCCCAGAAGGTAATTATTTGAAAACTATAATGAGTACTCAATGAGTGTTCTTAATTTCTCTATTTTCAGTAATTATCACAACACCTGATATGTCCTGGTGTTCAATAAGTATTTGTTGAAAAATGAATAAATTCTCCAGTGAAAGAAATGGGAATAGAAGTATAATTAAAGTCGGTCAATGGATATGAGCTAAAGTATTGCTAACTAGAGAAATAAATTAGGATATTTCTGGACAAGACAAAAAAAAAACATGAAAGAGAGTGCATAATTTATACAGTAATTTAACATTTTGGGCTTCCCCAGTGACTCAGTGGTAAAGAAATCCCCTGTAATGCAGGAGATACAGGAGATATAGCTTTGATCCCTGGGTTGGGAAGAGTCTCCTGGAGGAGGGAATAGCAACCCACTCCAGTACTCTTGCCTGAAAAATCCCATGGGCACAAGAGCGTGGTGGGCTACAGTTCAAAGGGTAACAAAGAGTCGGGTATGACTGAAGTGACAGCATGAATATTTAACATTTTAAGAAACTTAATGTTATTATATATAATTATACTATTGTGTATATTGTATAATATACTGTTGAGTAAAAAATATTTACCCCCTAGATTTGTTTGTTAGAATCACCACATATATTTAAGTTTAAAAAAGAAAATGCTTAGAGCAAAATACATTTCATTTACCTGCTATTTCTAATTTTAAGAATATAAAGGGAAATATTAACAGTGATATGTAGTTTTTCTGGAGATAATATTTGCAAAAGCAAGTGCAATAGTAAAGAAGAAGCAAGAACAAGAGGGAATAGGTAAACATTTTGTCTGCAATTTTACTCAATGTGCATTAAAAACTCTTCCATCTGTTTGTGGCTGTAAAAGTCCCCTGGATGCTAGTAAGCTCAATGTTATTACCTAGCAATCTAGTATCACTTACTTCAGCTAATTAGTAATATCTCATATCTATTCAAAGCACGGTGCAGTGTATATATACTACCATTGATTGACATATAGCAGGCAAACTTTAAATATTTGTCAGTGAAAAAGTATAAAAATGCCTAGTTTTTACAAATAATCCTGCAATTATGCATTTAGCAATGATATACCAAGCCCCAGTTTATTCCTTTCAACAATAACCTAGACAGGTTTAAGTTTTGGTATTGACCAAGATGTCCTTAAAAAAGTGAAAGGGAAAGTCACTCAGTCACGTCTGACTCTGCGCCCCATGGACTATACGGTCCATGGAATTCTCCAGGCCAGAATACTGGAGTGGGTAATCTTTCCCTTCTTCAAGGGCTCTTCCCATCCCAGGGACTGAACCCAGGTCTCCCGCATTGCAGACGGATCCTTTACTAGCTGAGCCACCATGTCCTTAATATTTCCCTCTAATTTATATAGGTTTCATCCTGAGTATAGGCCCTGACCACCTTTCTCTTAGAAGGTGTACTTAAGAAAACTTTCAATTGTTAATTTTCTTCTGGCTTTTTGAGATATAAATTTTCACCCAGCCTCTTACAAATTTTACATCCCAGGAATGTTTTTCTCAAAAGTTTGAGAGCTATCTCTTTGAAATATAATTACCAAGACGAATAGAATGCCTGTCTCCCAGTCTCTGTGGGAAGGTAGGAGACTAATTTCTATACGTATGAATTAGCAGAGATGGACTAATCGCATTGATCAACCTGCCTTCTCATGTCTTCTAGGACTTTTCCACCAGCTCACATTAGTGCTTAAAAACTCTTCACCTTGAGTTCAATCTTTCGCCTCTATTCCAATAATCTTGGCCCATATTATAATATTCTTTTTTTATATAAATTTATTTATTTTAATTGGAGGCTAATTACTTTACAATATTGTATTGGTTTATTCTTAAAGTCTTTTTTTTTTATCATTTTTAACAGTACAGTTCAGTACAGTTTTTCTTTGACATTATAGAATTTAAATATAAGCTATAGATAACAGGTTTCTCTGTAGTAGTCATCATCCTAAAAACTAACATGAAAAAAAAAAATCAGTTGATGAAATCATGATTACTGTGGTTTCTGAGCACAGTCTTCAGATTTTCTTTTCCTGGTGTGGGCAGGAGATCCCTCTGATGGTTAACTTTAGGTGTCTACTTGACGAGGCCATGGGTGCCCAGACACTTGGTTTAAACATTATTCTGGGAATGTACGTCTGTGAGGATGCTTCTGGATGAAATGAAATTACCATTTTAAGTCATAGACTGAGTAAAGCAGATTGCCCTCCCTAAAATGTGTGGGTCTCATCCAATCAACTAAAGACTTGAATAGAACCAAAAGGCTGAATAAGAGGAAACTCCTCCTATCTGACTGCATGTGCCCTAGTCTGCCTCTCGCTCTGTCTGCACTCTGTCTTGACTTCTCTGTGTGATCCTTCAAGATTTGCCAGGTACTTCCTCCAACACCTGTGAGTAATCGATTTCTCTCTTTTTCTATTTTTGAACTACAGCTCACCATCCAGCATCCTGTGTACCACTTGATGCATGTTAGTTTCACAGAATCACACTTAGCTTATCAATCCTTTTCTCTCCCCTTTTAGTGGTTGCCCTAGAGTTTTCAATGTTCACTTACAACCAATTCAACTCCACTTTTACATTATACTGTATGATTTCACAAGTAATGTGAGGTACATTATAATAGCAAAATAATTTTAATTCCTCCTTCCATCCCTTATATCATTGCTGCCATTCATTTCCCTTATATATGTGTATATGTACATTTATAATATAAAATCAAATATATTTTTGCTATTCTTTCGAACAAGTATTTCTCAGATCAATTAAGAATAACAAAAATAAAACCTTTTTATTTTATCTTCATTTATTTCATCTTTGGGCTTCCTTGGCAGCTCAGACAGTAAAGAATCTGCTTGCATGTGGGAGACCTGGGTTCGATCCCTGAATTGGAAAGATTGCCTGGAGAAGGGCATGGCAATCCACTCCAGGATTCTTGCCGTGAGAATCCCCTATGAACAGAGGAGCCTGGCAGGCTATAGTCCATGGGTTCACAAAGAGTCATACGTGCCTGAGCGACTAAGGACAGCACAACATTCCATCTTTGGTACTCCTCCTTCCTCTATGTAGATCTGAGGTTTTGACCTATATAACCTTCCCTCTCTCTAAAGAACTTTTATCATTTCTTTCAAGGCAGGTTGACTGGCAATACTTTTTGTCTGAGAAAATGTTAAATTCTTCACTTTTGAAAGATAGTTTGCAGGGTAAAGAATTCTATGCTGGTGGATTTTTTTTCTCTCAGCACTTTAAATGTTTCACTCCATTTGATTACTGATATGTTTTCTGAGGAGAAGCCAGATATAATTTTTTCTTTTTTCCTCTATCCGTAAGGGTTGTTTCCTCTAACACTTTTCAGGATTTATTTTCTTTGTCTTTTATCTTCTGTAGTGTGAAAATAATAGCCCTAAAGACTTAGCTTTATTGAGACTTATCATACATGATATTCTGTCAGCTTCCTGGATCTATAGTTTAGTACCTGAAATTAATTTGGGAAAATTCTGTCATTATTGTTTCAAATAGTTCTTCTCTTCTCTTCTCTCTCTCTCTCTTTTTTTTTTTCCTGCTCTGGTATTCCCATTCTGCATGGGTTGTATCTTTTGTAGTTGTCCCATAGTCCTTGGATAGTCTGTCTTTTTTCTTCTCTTTTTTTTTTTTTTAATTGGGATATAGTTCCTTTACAGTATTGTGTTAGTTTCTGCTGTACAATGAAGTTAATCAGCTATTGACATAAATCACAGCAGGATCTATTTTGACCCACCTCCTAGAGTAATGACAATAAAAACAAAAATAAACAAATGCTTTTCTTTTTTTGAGGATTCTACTGATATATTCTCAGCCTGTCCAGTCTACCAAATAAGCCCATCAAATGTAATTTTCCTCTCTGTATGGTGTTCTTCATCTAGCATTTGATTTGGTTCTTCCTTAGAATTTCCATCTCTTTACTTAACATTATCCATCTGTTCTCTTCTTTATCCATTAGAGCCCTTAGCATATTAACCACAGATGTTTTAAATTCCTGGCCTGATAATTCCAACATCTCTGCCATGTATGGTTCTGACACTTGCTCTGTCTCTTCAAATTGTGTTTTTGTCTTTTGGTATATCTTGTAATTTTTTTTTTTTTTTGATAGCTGGACATGATATACTAAGTAAAAGACCTTGCTGTAAATAGGCCTTAATTGTGCGGTGGTGAGGTGTGACTGTGGGAAACTAGCTCTGAGATTAGGTCTCAGGCTTTTGGTAAGCCTTTGCCCCTGGACTGTGAACTTCAGAAGTGTTTCTCAGTTTTTTCTCCCCACTTAGGTGGAACAAGATGGCTAGTGTGGGCTGGATCTGAATATTTCCCATCTTCCAGGTGGAATGCTAGACCAACTGGAGTTTGATATTTCCTTTTCTTAGGTCAGATAGACTCTGATAATACTCCAGCAGGTTAGGCTCTGGTTGATTACTTTCTGCAGGTTCAGTTCAGTTCAGTTTAGTTCAGTTGCTCAGTTGTGTCCGACTCTTTGCAACCCCATGAATCACAGCACGCCAGGCCTCCCTGTCCATCACCAACTGCCAGAGTTCACTCAGACTCATGTCCATCAAGTCTGTGATGCCATCCAGCCATCTCATCCTTGGTCGTCCCCTTCTTCTCCTGCCCCCAATCCCTCCCAGCATCAGAGTCTTTTCCAATGAGTCAACTCTTCGCATGAGGTGGCCAAAGTACTGGAGCTTCAGCTTTAGCATCATTCCTTCCAAAGAAATCCCAGGGCTGATCACCTTCAGAATGGAGTGGTTGGATCACCTTGCAGTCCAAGGGACTCTCAAGAGTCTTCTCCAACACCACAGTTCAAAAGCATCAATTCTATGGCACTCTGCCTTCTTCACAGGCCAACTCTCACATCCATACATGACCACAGGAGAAATCATAGCCTTGACTAGACGGACCTTAGTTGGCAAAGTAATGTCTCTGCTTTTGAATATGCTATCTAGGTTGGTCATAACTTTTCTTCCAAGGAGTAAGCGTCTTTTAATTCTATGGCTGCAGTCACCATCTGCAGTGATTTTGGAGCCCCCCAAAATAAAGTCTGACATTTTTCCCACTGTTTCCCCATCTATTTCCTATGAAGTGATGGGACCAGATGCCATTATCTTCGTTTTCTGAATGTTGAGCTTTAAGCCAACTTTTTAGCTCTCCTCTTTCACTTTCACCAAGAGTCTTTTTTTTAGCTCCTCTTCACTTTCTGCCATAAGGGTGGTGTCATCTGCATATCTGAGGTTGTTGGTATTTCTCCCAGCAATCTTGATTCCAGCTTGTGTTTCTTCCAGTCCAGCATTTCTCATGATGTACTCTGCATAGAAGTTAAATAAGCAGGGTGACAATATACAGCCTTGATGTACTCCTTTTCCTATTTGGAACCAGTCTGTTGTTCCATGTCCAGTTCTAACTGTTGCTTCCTAACCTGCATTCAGATTTCTAAGCACATGCAGCGGTGGCAGGCCGGCACACTAAGCACGGCCGAGAGCTACCCCACGTCTGAAGTCAGGGACAGTGGCCCAGAGTGCCAGGCTGCGACAGTGCAGGAACCGCCAGGAGGAGCCACTCCGCGTCCAAGGTCAGGGGCGGTGGCCTAGAGGAGCTACCCTGCGTCCGAGGCCAGTGGCGGCCGGGAGGACACACCCCGTGGTGGGGAGGAGACACCCGGCCTCTGAGGTCAGGGCAGTGGCCAGGAGGTGCTACCCTGCGTCCGAGGCCAGTGGCAGCCGGGAGGAGACACCCCATTGCCAGGAGGAGATACCCCACATCCAAGGTCAGGGGTGGCCGGGAGAAGACACCTCGCGCCTAAGGCCTGGGATGGTGACCCTGAGGAACCACCCCAAGCCTGAGGCCAGGGCCGGGGGCCGGGAGGAGCAACCTGAGGAGCGGTGGCTGAGCAGGCACAGGAGGGCCTAGAGGAGCTATCCCACGCTGAAGGTCAGGAACAGCGGCGGTAAGGAGATACCCCTCATCAAAGGTAAGGAGCAGCGGCTGTGCTTTGCTGGAGCAGCCGTGAAGAGATACCCCACGCCCAAGGCAAGAGAAACCCAAGTAAGATGGTAGGCATTGCAAGAGGGCATCAGAGGGCAGACACACTGAAACCATACTCACAGAAAACTAGTCAATCTAATCACACTAGGACCACAGCCTTGTCTAACTCAATGAAACCAAGCCATGCCTGCAGGGCAACCCAAGACGGGCGGGCATGGTGGAGAGATCTGACAGAACGTGGTCCACTGGAGAAGGAAACGGCAAACCACTTCAGTATTCTTGCCTTGAGAACCCCATGAACAGTATGAAAAGGCAAAATGATAGGATACCAAAAGAGGAACTCCCCAGGTCATTAGGTGCCCAATATGCTACTGGAGATCAGTGGAGAAATAACTCCAGAAAGAATGAAGGGATGGAGCCAAAGCAAAAACAATACCCAGTTGTGGATGTGACTGGTGATAGAAGCAAGATCCGATGCTATAAAGAGCAATATTGCATAGGAACCTGGAACATCAGGTCCATGAATCAAGGCATATTGGAAGTGGTCAAACTAGAGATGGCAAAAGTAAACGTCAACATTCTAGGCATCAGCGAACTAAAATGGACTGGAATGGGTGAATTTAACTCAGATGACCATTATATCTACTACTGTGGGCAGGAATCCCTCAGAAGAAATGGAGTAGCCATCGTGGTCAACAAAAGAGTGTGAAATGCAATACCTGGATGCAATCTCAAAAATGACAGAATGATCTCTGTTCATCTCCAAGGCAAACCATTCAATATCACAGTTATCCAAGTCTATGCCCCAACCAGTAACGCTGAAGAAACTGAAGTTGAATGGTTTTATGAAGACCTACAAGACGTTTTAGAACTAACACCCCAAAATGATGTCCTTTTCATTATAGGGGACTGGAATGCAAAAGTAGGAAGTCAAGAAACACCTGCAGTAACAGGCAAATTTGGCCTTGGAATGCGGAATGAGGCAGGGCAAAGACTAATAGAGTTTTGCCAAGAAAATGCACTGGTCATAGCAAACACCCTCTTCCAACAACACAAGAGAAGACTCTACACATGGACATTACCAGATGGTCAACACTGAAATCAGATTATATTTTTTGCAGCCAAAGATGGAGAAGCTCTATACAGTCAACAAAAACAAGACCAGGGGCTGACTGTGGCTCAGATCATGAACTCCTTATTACCAAATTCAGATTCAAATTGAAGAAAATAGGGGAAACCGCTAGACCATTCAGGTATGACCTAAATCAACTCCCTGATGATTATACAGTGGAGGTGAGAAATAGATTTAAGGGCCTAGATCTGATAGATAGAGTACCTGATGAACTATGGAATGAGGTTCATGACATTGTATAGGAGACAGGGATCAAGACCATCCCCATGGAAAAGAAATGCAAAAAAGCAAAATGGCTGTCTTGGGAGGCCTTACAAACAGCTGTGAAAAGAAGAGAGGCAAAAAGCAAAGGAGAAAAGGAAAGATATAAGCATCTGAATGCAGAGTTCCAAAGAATAGCAAGAAGAGATAAGAAAGCCTTCTTCAGTGATCAATGCAAAGAAATAGAAGACAACAACAGAAGGGAAAGACTAGAGATCTCTTCAAGAAAATTAGAGATACCAAGGGAACATTTCATGCAAAGATGGGCTCGATAAAGGACAGAAATGGTATGGACCTAACAGAAGCAGAAGATATTAAGACGAGGTGGCAAGAATACACAGAACTGTACAAAAAAGATCTTCCCGACCAAGATAATCATGATGATGTGATAACTAACCTAAAGCCAGACATCCTGGAATGTGAAGTCAAGTGGGCCTTAGAAAGCATCACTACGAACAAAGCTAGTGGAGGTGATGGCATTCCAGTTGAGCTGTTTCAAATCCTGAAAGATGATGCTGTGAAAGTGCTGCACTCAATATGCCAGCAAGTTTGGAAAACTCAGCAGTGGCCACAGGACTGGAAAAGGTCAGTTTTCATTCCAATTCCAAAGAAAGGCAATGCCAAAGAATGCTCAACTACCGCACAATTGCACTCATCTCACATACTAGTAAAGTAATGCTCAAAATTCTCCAAGCCAGGCTTCAGCAATACGTGAACCGTGAACTCCCTGATGTTCAAGCTGGTTTTAGAAAAGGCAGAGGAACCAGAGATCAAATTGCCAACATCTGCTGGATCATGGAAAAAGCAAGAGAGTTCCGGAAAAACATCTATTTCTGCTTTATTGACTATGCCAAACCCTTTGACTCTGTGGATCACAATAAACTGTGGAAAATTCTGCAGGTTAGGCTCTTGTTAATTAGTTTCTGCTGAGGGCAGTCCTTTGTTAAGAGGAACAGAATTCTCTGGCCTATTTCAAAAGGGTTTCTTTTTACCTCTTCTGAAAGGAAGCAAGAAGGAATTTTTCTCTGATGTTTACTCCTGGAATCTGGTTGAGCTCTCTATGTGAATATCACGGTAATGTGGGACCCACATACTTAAGTCCCCTTGGAGTTTTTAACTATCAGAGCTGTCTGCACTCAGCTATTTGTCAATTAGAGTTTAGGTTTTTCCACCCCAGCAATGGTTTCCATGGCAACTTATGGTCACAAACTTCTGCTCCAGACAGCCATGATGCCCTACAATCAACTGTCTGTCTCTCCAGTATTGACAGCAGACATGTGTCCAGTGTCTGTTATTAAATCTAAGTCAAGTTTGTGGTCTTGCCTATATGTGCTTCTTGCAAGATGGGATCTTGTGGTGTGTAGCGTTCTGGTCAGGTCTTTAGGAGACCTGGGTCCAAGGTGAGTTCTGCAGCTGATTAACAGCATTAAACATCATTTCCCTACATCTCCTAACAAAGTTTGTTGACATACATGAAGTACTTTGTGATGTATTATTTGAGTACTTTTAATGGTAGGCAAAATAATAGCCCCTGTTCAAAGACAGTCATGTCCTAATCTCCAGAACCTGTAAGTTGTTTAGTAGAAAGGGGAAATTAAGGTTGCTGATAGAATTAAGGCAGCTAATTAGCTGACCCAGAGATAAGAAGACTATCCTGCTTTACCCAGGTGGGCCCAATGAAGGCAAAAGTCCTTAGAAGCGAGAGAGAATGAGGGGCAGGAGAGTCAGTGTCAGAGTGAGAAGAAGGGAGCAAGGAACCAAGAAATTCAGGCAGCCTCTAGAAGCTGGGAAAGGTAAGGCAATGCTCCCCTAGAATCACCAAAAGGAATTCAGGCCTTCATATAACTTGATTTTAGTCTGCTGTGACCCTTTTTCAGACTTCTGGTCTCAGAATTATAAGACAATAAGATTGTTTTAAGCCACCAAGTTTGCGGTAATTTGTTACGGCAGCAGTGAAAAACTAACATAATTACCCTTACAAACCTGCAATGTAGATATCATTTTGCCTGTTTTATAGACAGGGAATGAGGCTCAGAGGTTACATGGCATGCTTAAGGAAACTTGACCGTTAAATATTGTTTAGGAAATTAACTCAAGTGTTTGGACTCCAAATCCAGTGAGCTTTTTATTATAAAATGAGGAGGTTGGATGACATACTCTCTAAAGTTCTTCAGGCTCTAACATTTACTGATTTAAAGTGTCAAATGAAATCTCAGGCTAAACTGAGAGGACTTTTGGCTGTGTATCTCCTCAGTTCTCGGGAGTGTTTCTAAAGCAAAAAGGTTTTGGCATCATTTTGCTGCATAGTAAAATATGTGGGTTCTTTGTATTGTGTGTGTGTGTGTTTTCCAAATGTAAGCCTTGTAGCCTTTGCTCCTAGTTCTGAAGTTGAGCTGCTTAGGCTCTTTCACATACATCAGTGAAATAGCTTTTTCCTTCTGTGCTGTTAGGGATTTACTGACAGTTCACCAAACTGACTTCCTGCTGATAGAAACTGATTTTTGCTTGACCTGTTTTTTGAATGAAATCCCTTTTCAACAATTCAAAACATTTGAAAAAGTGAGCTTAAATTTGGCATCTGATTTGAAACATATTAGTTTCTTCTGTACATGGAAACTAATACATGTTTTTATATACTGCTATAAATCCTTTTAAAATATGTTTTATTTTTTAAATGTCATTTTTAAGTGCTAGTGTTTTATATTCAAAATATAATTTAATAGGATTTAGAGGAAAATGTGTAGAAATATGGTCCATAATTCCACTGACAAAATGATTCTCTGTTGACCTTTCATAAAAATGGGGCATAATCTATGCACATGCTTATAAAACATAAACAATAGCATTGCAAAATGAAAGGAAAAAGGAAAGGGGTTTTATGTGACTGGTTTGGTTTGTGTGTAAATTATTAAATTCAATAAAACTGAATCACTTTCTATAAGCAATGCCACATATTTGTTTTCTGTATTAGGTAGCCAAACAAGAGAAAGAAAATTCTACATGAAATACTGCTTTCCTGATTTGCCATTCCAAAAAACCTAGATTCTTACCCTATTACTTGGGGTCCACTCTTCTTGTGATTTAGGAAGTAGTTTTAAAAAATTGCACTCAGTGAAATTTAACCCGAAACTTTATAAATAAAACAACAGATACACTTGAGAATGACTTGACTCAGAGAAGAGTGAAATGCACAATTATTTGTATGTAAAAGAAACTGCAAATGTTTTTTTAATTTTACATCTTAGTAAATGTGGATGATAGTTTTGCTGGGGGTAATTAATATACTTGTTTTACTGTATTTTCCTTTTTCATCTATTGACAAAATTTTATTTGTTCATTGATCTCTATTCCTGCATTTGGCAGCAAAATAATTAATTGCTTCCATATGCCATGGCTCTTATCTCTCATTGCAGAGAGTTATTGGCTCCTTAGTCAAAAGTTGTTTATAGTGTAGGCTTGACATAAAAATCTACTTCAAATACACTCTGATTTGTTACAAGTTGTGTACCTCTTTCTGAGATCTGAGAGCTCTCTCCATCCATGTACCTGCTGTGGCTCTGGTAGGTTTCTAATGAAAGAACATGTTTTCAGTGCAGGAAAGTCATCACAAACTTTTGGCAGGAAAGGTTGTTCTTCATTGTCTAAGGGAAATACAACCACCTAACTGCAAAAATAATGGTAAATAATGGCAATATGAAAAAAATTTTGTATGCCAGTCTTAAATCTCTACTGGTTGTAAAACTTCAGGTATGCTTCCCCCCCCCCCCGGTTTTGGCTTTTATTAGAATATATTTTTTATATTCTTCAGGACTTTTATCAAAAAGACTGGTGCCAGGATGGGCAAGAATATTAAAGAGTGGCCCTGCTGTTAAGGAACTCTTATATTCATTGGAACAACAGACTATACTTGAAGAGTTAAATATTAGGATAAAATAGAACTCAGTGAAAACTGCACAGTGTATATATAATTTGCAAATAAGTCTTTTAAAAATTATTGGGATATAGTTGCTTCACAATGGTATATTAGTTTCTTGCTGTACAGTAGAATAATTCAGTTATATGTGTACATATTTCCCCTTTTTTGAATTTCCCTCCCATTTAGGTCACCACAGAACATTGAGTAGGATTCCTTGTGCTATACAGGATGTTCTCATTAGTTATCTATTTTATACATAATAATGTGTATACGTTGATCCCAATCCATCCCACCTACCTTTTCATTCCTTTTCCCTTTGTGTCCATATGTTTGTTCTTTATGTCTATTTTAATCTTTCATGGAAATGTTTATAGGCAAATGGGAAAAGAAATCCTTTTATTTGTATGAATTATGAATAATTTGAATCCATGAAGTATCACTCATTTAGCATTATTAGGAACTTTAAATGTGAGCATAATGATCACAACAATGCTCTGGTGTGTTACTATTTTTGTCCTATTTTATACACCAAGAAATGAAGAAAAAAGTTAAAAACATGTTGAAGACCTTTGGGCTATAAAGTCACATGGAAATATAAGTGGGGGCTCTTGCTACCAAAGTATGTGTGTGTTCTGTACTCTCCTACCACTAAATTAATTAGAATTGTTTTATTTTTCACCCTGATAATAAGTTATTCTATACACTTACAAAGATGATTGCAGTATTTTATCACATACAAACATTTCCAAAACTTATTTTCTACCTAAAGATAGACTATTTGACTCTTAGAAACACCTTCTTCTAGGGAAATAATAGATATGAAAGAGAAATAGTGGTATGAGGAGATCAATAATTAGACTGCAAAAAATCAAAAGTGTGTACATAGGCATAAGCCATAATTTTTTGCTTTAATTCTATAGTTCTTAAAATATTTTCAAAAGATTTCTTTTTTCTTAGAATGAAATGACTGCCAAGTAATCATTGGTTCATCCTGTAGTCGTTTGTTGATAATGGAAAGGAACAATATGTGGTGAGACTTACTTCCAGTTGAAATTATTGTGTGCTTTTGTATAAGATTATAAATTGCCATTCAATCAAGTACATCATTCTTAGAATTTGTGATGGAAATGTGCCACAAACTATTAATTAACTCCTCATCTGATGTGAGAACATTATGTACTAAAATCAAGTTGAACCTCAAAAGATTCCATGTTGAAAGTTTTATATTTTTATAACATGAATAAAAATAAAATATATTAGACTTTAAAGCAATTTTATAGAGAAGGAATTTAATGATGGGGTTAAGGAAATATTTTAAATGAATGGGCACAATGTAGAATCTAGGTTAAACTGATTTAAAAGGCTTAAATTTTGAGCATCTCATGATATCTTCCAATAAAAAAACTGACTGAACTATCATGTATACAAACTACTTGCGGGTGTGCATGTGCCTATGTGTGAATAAGTGTGTGTCAGTCACTCAGTTGTGTCCGACACTGTGACCCCATGGATTGTAGCCACCAGGCTCCCCTGTCCATGGGATTCTTCAGGCAAGAATACTGGAGTGGGTTGCCGTTCCCTTCTCCAGGGGATCTTCCTTACCCAGGAATTGAAAGCAGATATCCTGCATTCGGGAGAAGGCAATGGCACCCCACTCCAGTACTCTTGGCTGGAAAATCCCATGGACGGAGGAGCCTGGTAGGCTGCAGTCCATGGGGTTGCTAAGAGTCGGCATGACTGAGCGATTTCACTTTCACTTTTCACTTTCATGCATTGGAGAAGGAAATGGCAACCCACTTCAGTGTTCTTGCCTGGAGAATCCCAGGGACAGGGGAGCCTGGTGGGCTGCCGTCTATGGGGTCGCACAGTCAGACACAACTGAAGCGACTTAGCAGCAGCATCCTGCATTTGAGGCAGATTCTTTGCCTTCTGAGACACCAAGGAAGCCCTATGTGAATATACGTGCACAGGTTATCTCAACATATGCTGCTCGCGTGCACTCTTACCCGACTCGTTGAGACATTTGGACTGAAGCCCGCCGAGCTCCTTTGTCTATAGGATTTCCGAGGCAATAATACTGGAGTGGGTTGCCATTTCTCTTCCAAGAGATCTTCCTGATCCAGGGATCAAACCTGCGTTTCCTGAGACTCCTGAACTGGTAGGCAAATTCTTTACTGTTGAGACAGCATACTGAATTACCAAATTACTAATTCATACAGTTTTATTTTAGTCTACCTCGACATGTATTTCTTCATGTTTATCAGTGTTTCAGTTATTAGGAAAAGAGGGTATCTTTGGATATATATTTAAGTTGGTTGACAGTTATTCTATAAAGGTTTTTTTTTTTTTGTCAGCAATGTGTAGTGAGGTAAAGGAGTTGCAGTGGGGGTATAATATTAAATTATAATGTATAATATATAATGTATAATTATAAAATATGATTAAATTATAATTAAAATGTGAAATTAGGTAAGGCATTTTAGTCTTGAGCAAAAAGAAGGAACCAAAGTTAAGTTGGTGATCCATCCAGACTTAATTGACTAGTGTAGCTCAAGAATTTTATATTTGCAGCATTTCATTCATTCTAAATTACATTTTTAGTTTGCATTTTTCACCTCTGAAATAAGGATGCATGATACAATTGACAGTATTTTCCGATTATTGGCCAGAAAGCAGTTTCAGTTTCAGTGCAGTTTCATTCACTGTGCGTGTGGGTATTGGGTCATAGATGTTCATTACAATTGAGTATATGCACTGTGCTACTAAATGTTTAATTTGACATTTAAATGTCAAATAATTTAAAGATAATTTGAGAAATAAATGAGTACAGTTATTGCCTGAAAACCTTCCACTTATAAAGTAGGGTGATATTAAAAATTAAAATATATAGACATGAAAATAGTATCTAGAAACTAAGATCTGGTTCCAGGTATTGCCTGTTGTTAATGGTGTGCCATTATCTTTATCCAAAAGTGAGGTACCTGGCTCTCACTATCTACAATTTATTTATCTGCTTGTTTGTTCAAACCTAGGGTTGAACAATTGCTAAGCCATACCATGTGAAAGTCACTCAGGTATGTCCAACTCTTTGCAACCCCATGGACTACACAGTTTGTGGAATTTTCCAGGCCAGAATACTGGAGTGGGTAGCCTTTGCCTTCTCCAGCAGATCTTCCCAACCCAGGGATTGAATCCAGTTCTCCTGCATTGAAGGCAGATTCTCAGCTGGTAAAAAAAATCTGCCTGCAATGCAGGAGACCCTGGTTCAATTCCTGGGTGGTGAAGATGCTGTGGAGAAAGCCTATCCTTTCAGTATTCTTGGGCTTCCACCTGCAATACAGAAGACTTGAGTTGGATCCTTTGGTTGGGAAAATACCCTGGAGAAGGGAAAGACTACACACTCCAGTGTGAATGTTTGAGAATCTGCCTGGGTAATGTCATAGCACATTTAATTTGGGACTTCCCGGGTAGCTCAACAGTTAAGAATCTCCCTGCAATGCATGAGAACTGGGTTCGATCCCTGGGTCAGGAAGATCCCCTGGAGAAGAGCATGGCAACCCACTCCAGTATTCTTACTTGGAAAATCCCATCAGAGGAGTCTGGTGAGCTACAGTCTATGGGTTTGCAAAGAGTTAGACACAATTGAGTGGCTAGTACACAAATTGTGAAAAACAAATTTACCCAACTTAGTACACTGTTGGATACACTCATTTTGTCTTTAGCTTTATATAGCTTTATAGCTCTGGGAGTTGGTGGTGGACAGGGAAGCCTGGTGTGCGGCAGTCCATGGGGTCACAAAGTGGCAGACACAACTGACCGATTGAACTGAACTTATAGTTAAAATACTGTTTTAAAAGTTAGTTCAGCTATTATCTATTCAGAGAGATTTAAAGAATGAAAAGGACTCTATTCACCCACTACTGGTTTAAAGGTAGAGAAAGGAGAGCATCAGAAGGAATATAAACTGCCTCCAAGCTAAAGTCAACTCTGGCTGACAGTCGGGAAGGAAATGGGACCTGAATTCAGAAAATCGGCTAAATAAGGTTAGAAGTTTCTCAAAACATCAGTTTTAAAAAAAAGAAAAAAAAAAAAGCAGCCCTGCCACACCTGGATTTCAATCTGTGAAACCTGGATCAGAGAAAATCAGTGGTACCAACTTGGATTTCTGCTCATTATTGTCTCCAAGATTGGCTCAGCTGATTTTCTATAGGAGAGTGAGATGATAAACTTTTGTTTTAGGTCAATAGGTTTCTGGTAATATTTCCTAGTAGAAATAGAAAATGAACAGGGTATCCTACCCAATAATTCATAACCTCTATCATGAAAATGGAGAAGGAAATGGCAACCCACCCCAGTGTTCTTGCCTAGAGAATCCTGTGGACGGAGAAGCCTGGTGGGCTGCTGTCCATGGGCTCACACAGAGTTGGACATGACTGAAGCAACTTAGTACGCATGCATGCATGCATTGGAGAAGGAAATGACAACCTACTCCAGTCTTCTTGCCTGGAGAATCCCAGGAATGGAGGAGCCTGGTGGCCTACCGTCTGTGGGGTTGCACAGAGTCAAACATGAGTGAAGTGACTTAGCAGCAGCAGCATTATGAAAAAAGATCAGAGAAACACAAAATATCCAACCTTTCCTCTTCAGAGATGTAAAGGGCATGAAATATACTATAACACAGTGGAGAGAATTAGAGTGACAGTGGCAACTCAATGCAATGGCAGTTCCTGGATTTGATATGAAACAGAAAAGAGATTTATAGAGAAAAACTGGTGAAGCTCAATAAAGTTTGCGGTTTGGTTGATAGTATTATACAAATATTAATTTCTATGTTTTGAGAATCACAGTGTAGTTATACACCATAACTTTGGGAAGAGCTGGGTGAAGTTACATGGAAAGGCTCAGTGCTATTTAGAAACTCATTTCAGAGTCTAAAATTGCTCTAAAATAAAGAAATTATGCAAATGGAGGTTACCATCTTGTAAGGAAATCTTGGAGACAATAAAAGAGCAGTCTGAGAAATGCTGCTCAGTGTGCTTTATAACAGAAAATGGGAAAACGCACATTGACAATGATTATGAAATAACTCAGAAGAGTTGGACACTGAGTATGAGGCTGATTTAAGAATAACCAATTTGCTTAGCTCTTTATATATGCATAATGATAAACATTTATAACTAAATTACTTTTAAAAAGAACTCTGTAAAATAAGTGATCAGAAAGCATTGTGTCATAGCTTAATTAGCTATATGCACTGTGGCATAGTAGAATCAGGGCAGTTTGCAACTGATGGTGTCTTAGGTGATAAAATGCATCTTTGTGTCTCTTAAACCTTATACCAAACATGCAGTGAAATATTACCATTATTCCTATTTAAAAAAGAGGAAACTAAACATGAGTGATATAATTTGCTCACACTCATAGTATTAACAAGAAGCATAGCTGAAATATAAAGCAACTCTGTCAAACTAAAAAGCCGATATTCTTTATACAAAGTATACTACCTCCCATAACAAATTAAAGATTATGCAACAGGGTAGAATATATACTATATTTGACCATATACTCAGAATATTACTATCCTAATCCTTTAGGCTGGCACCTCTAACATGTAGTGTATTCAGTAGGAACTGAGTTCTATAAATGAAGTAATCTAGTTTATTTAGAAGTAAGAAATGTTGAAATTTAGAAGATAACTCCATGATTTGCTCATTTGGATATGCTTTCTGAGGCACAAAGTAGCCATAAAATGAGGGTGGTTTCATTTTGTTTAGATCAAATGAGTGAAACATACACTATTTTGAATGATTTTTAACTTTATTAAAACTATAAATTTTAGCCTATTAGAAATAATGCAAACAAGGGTGAGAGTGGTGAATCTTCTCCTATAGAAGCTCCTATACTTTCTGACACTGAAACATCAAAAGAAAATTAAAATGTAAAGCACTATGTATCACTGTGGGCTTTTCAAAGGTACTTGCTAATTTTTGAGAAAGAATCATAGAAGAGCAAATGAATTTAATTTCTAGGCCATATTTCATCCTTTATGTCATGCCAGTCAAAACAGTTCTGTTTGTTTCACAGCTTACCCAAATGGAACATTTCAGAGTTGGTATTTATTTTCAACACTGTATTTTGAAATTTTAAATAGCCACAAAGCTGAATAAGAATGGGGAAAAAAAAAGATGTGGGAATCCTCATATGAGGGAACTCTCCACATCTACATACTTTTTTGATACTTTTGAAATCAGGTTGCTTAAATGAGTCAAACTAATTTGGATTTTTTTATTCTTGTTGCCAGAAACAAGGTACTTAAACAAATTCTCATTTTTTATGTTTTCAAGGAATATGTTTATGATCTATTCAAGATGTAAAAAGACTACATAAACTTAAAACCACTCCAGATTTTATTGCACAGAAATAATTAACGTTTGAGATGTAGATTTTATACATTAGTCACTTATGAAGATAATGATTAGAGATATATTTCTGTTTAAAATAGACTTTCCCATGTACTATTTAAATAGAAATTCTTATTCTAACTGTTCTTTAAGAATATGGAGGTAAAATTTTAGTAATTTCTCATCTCATTGTAAACCTTCAAAAAATTAAATATTCTCTATGTCTGTTTCTCCATTGTTGCCCTGTAAATAAATTCTTCAGTACCATTTTTTTAGATTCCATATATATGTGTTAGAATATGGTATTTATCTTTCTCTTTCTGACTCACTTCACTCTAGAGAGGGGAGGAGAGGGTGAGGTGTCTAGAAAGAGTAACAGGGAAACTTACATTACCATATGTAAAATAGATAGCCAAGGGGAATTTGCTGTATGACTCAGGAAACTCAAACAGGGGATCTGTACCAACCTAGATGGGTGGGATGGGAAGGGAGGTTCAGAAGGGAAGGGCTATATGTATACCTATTGCTGATTCATGTTGAGGTTTGACAGAAAACAGCAAAATTCTGCAAAGCAAGTATCCTTCAATAAAAAATTAATTAAAAAATGAAATATTAAAAAAAAAACACCTCTCTACTTTAGGCTTAAGTTGATCTTTCTTTACATTCCTAAGGTGGAAATTGGGCTTCCCAGGTGGTGCTAGAGGTAAAGAACCTACCTGCCAATGCAGGAGATATGAGTCAGGTTTGATCCCTGGATTGGGAAGATCATCTGGAGGAGGGCATGGCAACCTGCTCCAGTATTCTTACCTGGAGAACTGCATGGACAGAGGAGCCTGGTGGGCTACAGTCCCTAGGGTTGCAAAGAGTTGAACACGACTGAGCAACTCACACAGAGTAAGGTGGAAATACATGATGATCTTTATATCATCTTTTCTAGAGTACTAATGCTATAAAACTTTCTCTAAGCACTCCTTTCTCAGCATCCCATAAATTATCAGTTATGTCCTCATTTAGCTCAAAATATTTTAAAATTTATCTTGAGATTTCTTCTTTGGCTCATGTACTGTTTAGAAGTGTGTGTTTAATCTCCACTTATTTGGGCAATTTCCAGTTATCTTTCTTTGATTTCTAGTTTAAATTCATTGTTGTCTGAGAAGTAGACATTGTAGAGTTTCTATTTTTTAAATCTGTAAAAGTGTATTTTGCAGGCCAGAATGTGGTTTATTTGGGTGAATGTTTCATGTAGGCTTGAGAAAAACATTCTTTAGAATAAAAGTCGTGTACAAATCCATTATACCTACTTGATTGAAAACGTTAAGTTCCGCTATGTCATTAACTGATTTTCTGCCTGCTGCTGTTGCTGCTAAGTCACTTCAGTCCTGTCCGATGCTGTGCGACCCCATAGATGGCAGCCCACCAGGCTCCCCCATCCCTGGGATTCTCCAGGCAAGAACATTGGAGTGGGTTGCCATTTCCTTCTCCAATGCATGAAAGTGAAAAGAAAGTGAAAAGTGAAAGTGAATTTCTGGGAGAGGAGTGTTAAAGTCTCCAACTACGATAGTGGATTCATCTGTTTTTCCTTTGAAGTTCTGTAGCCTCTATGTTTGTGCCTCACATAGTTTGATACTATTGATAGGCACACACGTATTAAGCATCGTTATGTCTTCTTGGAGAATTGACCTCTTATCATTATGTAATACCCTTCTTTATCCATGATAACCTGCTCCAAAATCTACAATGTTGGAAATTAATGTGGCTACTACTGCTTTCTTTTAATTAGTGTTAACGCACTATATCTTTCTTCAGCCAGTCTTCTAAATTGTTTTTAATTCAGTTTTTATTTATGAGTGCACTGGGTCTTCTCTGCAGTGAGCAGGCTTTCCCTAGTTGAGATGAGCAGAGGCTTCTCTCTAGTTGCAATGCTCAGGCTTCTCATTGCGGCAGCTTGCTTTGTTGTAGAACGTGGACTCAAGGGTGCACGGGCTTTGGTCATTGTGGTGCATGGGTTTAGTTGACCTGCAACATGAGGAATCTTCGCAGCCCAGGGATTAGACCCATGGCCCCTGCATTGGTAAGGAGAATCCCAACCACTGGACCACCAGGAAAGTCGCATCCACTTACATTTAATCTGTCTGTATTTTTATATTTAAAATGACTTTCTTATAGGCTACCTAGAGTTGGAAGTTTTTTGGTCTAATTTTAAAAGCTTCAAAAGTAGAAGTGTCGGAAATATTTAGCAACTAGTAGGAGAGCTGAAACGGAGAAGGCAATGGCACCCCACTCCAGTACTCTTGCCTGGAAAATCCCATGGACGGAGGAGCCTGGTGGGCTGCAGTCCATGGGGTCGCTAAGAGTCGGACACAACTGAGCGACTTCACTTTCACTTTTCACTTTCATGCATTGAAGAAGAAAATGGCAACCCACTCCAGTGTTCTTGCCTGGAGAATCCCAGGGACAGGGGAGCCTGGTGGGCTGCCATCTATGGGGTCGCACAGAGTCAGACACGACTGAAGCGACTTAGCAGCAGCAGCAGGAGAGCTGAAAATAAAATCCAGGAAATTGAAAACAGGAAATCAGTAGAGAAAATCAGTGAAACCAAAAGCTAGCTCTTTGGAAAGATCAGTAAAATCAATAAACCCCTATCCAGGCTAAAAAAAAAGAGAAGGCAAATATATTAATATCAGAAATAAAAGAGGGGACATCACTAAAGATCCCATGGATGTTAAAATGGTAATAAAGAAATACTGTGAACAACTCCGTGCCCTCAAATTTTATAGCTTAGATAAAATGGTCCTCTCCTTTGAAAGACAAAACCTGCCAAAGTCATCCTTACAAAGCTAGACATACTCTTACCATATAATCCAGCAACTGTACTCCTTGGTACTTAAAAACAGTTGAGAAGAATTGTGTGTCCACATAATTTTATGTGTGCACATGAATTTTTCACACAGATTTTATTCATAATTGCCAAAACTTAGCATCAACCAAAATGTCCTCCAGTCGGTGAACAGATTAACTGTGGTACATCCAGACAATTGGATATCATTCAACACTGAAAATAAGTGAGCCATCAAGCCATGAAAATACACACTGTGCTGTGCTTAGTTGCTCAGTTGTGTCCAATTCTTTGTGACCCCTTGGACTGTGTAGCTTGCCAGGCTTCTCTGTTCATGGGGATTCTCCAGGCAAGAATACTAGAGTGTGTAGCCTATCCCTTCTCTATGAGGTCTTCATGACCCAGGGTTGAACCAGGGTCTCTTGCATTGCAGGTGGACTCTTTACCAGCTGAGCTACTAGGGAAGCCTGTAAAGATGTGGAAGAACCTTAAATGTATATTGCTAAATGAAAGAAGGCTACATGATGTATGATTCCAGCTATATAACATTCCAAGGAAAGGCAAAACTAATCGACACAATAAAAGGCTTGATGGCTGCCAGTGGGTAGGTGGTGGGACTGGAAGTGAATAGCTGATGTATCATTATACATTTGTCCAAATCGAGAGAATGCTTCAGAATATTTTTAGGGTTTACCTTCTATTGATGGCTTATGTGCTTACAAAGCCTTCAAGCAGGCTAGTCATTTCTTGTTTTTCTACCTTGATTAGCAAAATGTCAATTTGATGTTCTTCAGGATGTTTGGACCATTCCCTTCTCTTGAAACATTCTGACAAAGGGTGACAGAGTTGACATGGCCCTGGGGCAGAACTGTAAGTGTAGATTGCTGTCTCTAGATACTAATTCTGATTGACATTTTAAAAAGTCACTGGTTAAGTTAAAAACAAAAAACACTCTATTATGAAAAATGAGATTATGCAATGAATTAAGAGAAGGCAAAAAGGTTGTCTGAGGAGGTCTTACAAATAGCTGAGAAAATAGAAGCAAAAGGCAGAGGAGAAAAGGAAAGATATAACCACTTCAATGCAGGGGTCCAAAGAATAGCAAGGAGAGATAAGAAAGTCTTCCTCAGTGATCAGTGCAAAGAAATGGAGGAAAACAATAGATTAGGAAAGACTAGAGATCTCTTCAAGAAAATTAGTGATGAAAAGGGAACATTTCAAACAAAGATGGGCATAATAAAGGACAGAAATTGTGTGAAACCAACACAAACAGAAGATATTAAGAAGAGGTGGCAAGAAGACACAGAAGTACTATATAAAAAAGATCTTAATGACCCAGGCAACCATGATGGTGTGATCACTCATCTAGAGCCAGACATCCTGGAATGTGAAGTCAAGTGACCCTTAGGAAGTGTCACTACAAACAAAGCTCGTGGAAGCAATGGAATTCCAGTTGAGCTGTTTCAAATCCTAAAAGATGATGCTGTGAAAGTGCTATACTCAATATGCCATCAAATTTGGAAAACTCAGCAGTGGCCACAGGATGGGAAAAGGTCAATCCTAAAGAAAGGCAATGCCAAAGCATGTTCAAACTACTGCGCAATTGCACTCATCTCACACACTAGCAAAGTAATGCTCAAAATTCTCCAAGCCAGACTTCAACAGTACGTGAACCATGAACTTCTATATGTTCAAGCTGGTTTTAGAAAAGGCAGAGGAGCCAGAGATCATATTGCCAACATCCTCTGGATCATTGAAAAAGCAGAGAGTTCCAGATAAACATATATTTCTGCTTTACTGACTACGCCAATGCCTTTGACTGTGTGGATCAAAACAGATTGGAAAATTCTGAAAGAGATGGGAATACCAGACTACCTTACCTGCCTCTTGAGAAATCTGTATGCAGGGCAGGAAGCAACAGTTAGAACTGGACATGGAACAACAGACTGGCTCCAAATCAGGAAAGGAGTATGTCAAGGTTGTATATTGTCACACTGTTTATTTAACTTCTATGCAGAGTACATCATGAGAAACACTGGGCTGGAGGAAACGCAAGCTGGAATCAAGATTTCTGGGAGAAATATCAATAACCTCAGATATGTATATGACACCATCCTATGGCAGAAAGTGAAGAACTAAGGAGCTTTTTTATGAAAATGAAGAGGAGTGAAAAAGTTGGCTTAAAGCTTAACATTCAGAAAACTAAGTTCATGGCATCCAGTCCCATCGCTTCATGGCAAATAGATAGGGAAACATTGGAAACAGTGACAGACTTTATTTTGGGGGGCTCCAAAATCACTACAGATGTTGATTGCAGCCATGAAATTAAAAGCACTTGCTCCTTGGAAGAAAAACTATGACCAACCTAGACAGCATGTTTAAAAGCAGAGACATTACTTTGCCAACAAAAGTCCATTTAGGCAAAGCTATCATTTTTCCAGTAGTCATGTATGGATGTGAGAGTTGGACTATAAAGAAAGCTGAGCACTGAAGAATTGATGCTTTTGAACTGTGGTGTTGGAGAAGACTCTTGAGAGTCCCTTGGACTGCAAGGAGAGCCAATCTGTCTATCCTAAAGGAGATCAGTCCTGGGTGTTCATTGGAAGGACTGATTTTGTAGCTGAAACTCCAATACTTTGCCCACCTGATGCGAAGAACTGACTTATTAGAAAAGACCCTGATGCTGGGCAAGATTCAAGGCAGGAAGAGAAGGGGATGACAGAGATGATTGGATGGCATCACGGACTCGATGGACATGAGTTTTAGCAAGCTCTGGGAGTTGAAGGCCAGAAAAGCCTGGCAGTCTGAAGTCCATGGGGGTCACAAAGAGTCGGACATGACTGAGCGACTGAGCTGAACTGAGACATAAAAATATATTAAGGCATAATTTGAAACTAAGAATTTCAGTCAAAGGATACATATGTAACTTTTCTTGCAAAGTGATCTGTGGATAATTATGCTATTCTTTAGGTGTTTTTCTTATTGCCAAACTTTAAATATAGTATAAATCCCTAGCATTTGAAGCAAAATTATAGGAAATTAAATAGTCTATCCTTCAATGTATTTTACTTGTCATTAATATTAAAAATAGAAGCTTTTTTCTTCTGTATCTTTAAAAGTGAACTCTGATACAGGCACCTATTCTTTCTTTCATTTTATTACATTGTGCATTACCTCCTAGGAGCAACAGTTCTTGGTGCTATTTCAAAATTGGAAGTTTTAATTTTACTAGTAATAAATATTTTCCTTCTGATTATGGATTTCATTATGGAAGAACAGCACTTATAGCACTTTGGAAATATTTAATTTTTATTTTATCTAAAATATTTATTTGATAGTAATTCTACTGGGTATATAGCCAAAAAGAGTGAAAACACTAATTCAAAAGATATATGCACCCCAATATTCATAGCAGCATTATTTACAATAGCAAAGATATTGAAGCAACCTAAGTGTCTGACAGAGAAGTAGAAAAATATTTGGAATATATATATGTAATGGAATACTGCATGTGCCTGCTCAAGCACTCAGTTATGTCCAAATCTTTGCAACCCTATAGACTGTAGCCTGCCAGGTTCCTCTGTCCATGGGATTTTCTTGACAAGAATACTGGAGTGGGGTTGCCATTTCCTCCACCAGGGGATATTCCACCCAGGAATCAAGCCCATGTCTCCTGAGTCTCCTGCATTGGTAGGAGGATTCTTGACCATCAAGCCAACTGGGAATCCCAATGAAATATTACTCAGTCATAAAAATACTTTAAATTTGCCATTTGCAACAACATGGAGGGTATTATGCTCAGTGAAATAAGTCAGACACAAAGGCAAATGCTGTGTGTTAATCACTCATGTGAAATTTAAAAATATATATATTAAAAAAAAAAAAAACAGAAACAGGGCTCCCAGATATAGAGAACAAACTAGCAGTTATCAAAGCAGAGAGGGAAATGGGGACAGGCAAAATATAGGGATTGGGGATTAAGAGGTACAAGCTAATAGAAATAAAATAAGTTACAGGGATATATTGTACAGCACAGAGAATGTAGCCAGTATCTTGTATAACTTTAAAAGGAGTATAATCTGTACAAATATCAAACCTTTGTGTTGTACAATTGAAACTGGTATATTGTAAATCAACAGTACTTCAATAAAAAATACCTATTTAAAATAAAAACACAACTAAATTTCTCTTCTGTTGAAAGTATCCACTAAAAAAAATGGCAGTAAGTTTATAAGTAGTTTAGTGCTTATGTTTAAAGAGTTGGTTTTCAGTTACTTTCTGAAATGCAGTGAGTATTGAGAGTTTCCTGTTGAGGCTGCTTGCTAAGGATCTTGACTGTGTGCTTTGAAGTTGTATGGCTAAATCTGATTAGAACATGTTCTTCCTGTATTGCTATTAACTGACAGGAGGATTATGTTTCCTGGCAGCCCAGGGCTGTCTGTCTTCAGCTTTATATCCATATTTATTTTATCACAAATACTTCCTTGTGGCCATTTGCAGCCAGCTGACCTCCAAGGCCCTGATTGCTTTTTGTGGTAGTTGATCATTAGACTTACTCTCCGGCAAGTAGCTAGTGGATTTTTAAAATCAGGTTCATATATTTTCCTTTGTGTGTTTTAACTGATTAGTTTGGAGATATTATACAGCCTTCTTTAATTTCAGTGTTACAAATGGCAAACTAGAAAGCCTAGCATAAGGGGAGAATTATGCAGAAAGTTAATGCTGAATGTTAGGGAGATTGAGAGTTTTTTCCCAACAGAGAGTCTATGAAATAGATCCCCATTATCCTTCTATAGCTGAACTCTCTGTTACAACACTAAGAAAGAGCTGACATTGTCAACAGAAAAACCACTGAGCTGGGCAGCTCAGAAGAATCATCAACCTAAACTTCCCCCTTGACAGCAATAAGTCCACCCTGGGTTACAGTTCAGCTGAATTGCTTGTGCATGTTGTCTCCTTCTGTCTGGAACAATTTATTCTCTTTATGAAAGAGGGAGAAAGTTATCCAAAATACATTGTCTCCAATTTGTGTGATTAATTGCCATTAGCCAATGTGAGCAAGCATAATAGGAGAAAGACAGGTTAGAAGAACCTGCCAGAGAGGGACTCCTAAGTATGCTCCCTCAGGTTTAGCTCAGCAGTTAATCAAACAGTTTTTAACTTGCCACTGAGGATATCTGCCAAAGTAGTAAAGTGGAAAATCAGTAAACATGACATTGGGAGCCCTTTCTCCTGCTCTGGAACAAGTATCAAACATTTATCTTCCATTAATGTACAACTTCGGGCTTCCCAGGTGGTGCTAGTGATAAAGAACCCGCCTGCCGATGCAGGAGACAGAAGGGATGTGGGTTTGATCCCTGGGTCAGGAAGATCCTCTGGAGGAGGGCATTGCAACCCATTCCAGTATTCAGGCCTGGAGAATCCCATGGACAGAGGAGCCTAGTGGGCTGCCGTCAACTGGGTCATAAAGAATTGGACAGGACTGCAGCCATGAAATTAAAAGACGCTTACTCCTTGGAAGAAAAGTTATGACCAACCGAGATAGCATATTCAAAAGCAGAGACATTACTTTGCCCACTAAGGTCTGTCTAGACAAGGCTATGGTTTTTCCTATGGTCATGTATGGATGTGAGAGTTGGACTGTAAAGAAGGCTGAGTGCCAAAGAATTGATGCTTTTGAACTGTGGTGTTGGAGAAGACTCTTGAGAGTCCCTTGGACTGCAAGGAGATCCAACCAGTCCATTCTGAAGGAAATCAGCCCTGGGATTTCTTTGGAAGGAATGATGCTAAAGCTGAAATTCCAGTACTTTGGCCACTTCATGCGGAGAGTTGACTCATTTTAGAAGACTTTGATGCTGGGAGGGATTGGGGGCAGGAGAAGAAGGGGACGACAGAGGATGAGATGGCTGGATGGCATCACTGACTCGATGGATGTTAGTCTGAGTGAACTCCGGGAGTTGGTGATGGACAGGGAGGCCTGGTGTGCTGTGATTAATGGGGTCGCAAAGAGTCGGACACAACTGAGAGACTGAACTGAACTGAGTGAGTGAGCACGCATGCGTGGACAACTTCAGGTTTCTTATGTCTGCTTGGTCTCCTCAACACCTTTTTCTGATGAAAGTTGTAGAAAAACTTTCCCCTGAAGAGATGATGTTCCTGCTGTGTTGGTAATGGTGGTGATAATTTTATTTCTAAATATAGAATATATGTTTTATCATGACTATCTAGAAAAATAAAGACAGCATGAGTTAACCAGGGATTATCTCTAGTCACCAAAAGTAAAATCGTGTATTTCTTTTGCTTAGCCTATCATGTTTCCTTGTGTTGCTGATTTCCAAAAAAGGTAGGAGGCTGTCATGAGAAGGCTCAGTCACTGAAGAGATTCAAAGGGACATGACCATGATTTTAAATTACTCAATCTGACATTATTTGTATTGCTCATTATTTTCATGGACCTGTCTAATTGCAAACCTTGTTTTATTCAAAGAAATTGCCCAGTTGATAGTGATGTTAATGATTCAAATCACTGAATTTCTCTGAAAATATTTCTTCCAAATTGTTTTGGTATGGTCAGACCTTTAGATGTTCTACTTCTCCAGCTGTGCAATGAAATAATCCTCATAGCTGATTGGTTTCCCTCACTTTAGATAGCTTGGCATATGAACCCCACCAGCTTTCTCACCACAATAAATTAGTCATTTATGCTGACTCTTCAATATGACACGTGGGGCCTATTCAACTCTGGTAGTGTTGCTGAAACTTCAACTATAATACTTAATTTCTGAAGACCTAATAACTTTTCCCTTATGAAGTAGATTTTGTGAGATCATCTTTCATTGTCTTCGGATCTAACACAAAAATCCTAAACTTCTTTGATCATTCTGAATTTTTTTTTTTAATGAAAGTAACCTAAAATATGTTGTTGAGGCATAGAACTTTCTGCCACAAATAAGAGATTTGCCAACCTTTTTAACTACTATTGTGTGAGTATAGTATGACTGCTGCTGCTGCTGCTAAGTCGCTTCAGTTGTGTCCGACTCTCTTCGAGTCGGACATCATCCCATAGATGGCAGCCCACCAGGCTCCTCTGTCCCTGAGAGTCTCCAGGCAAGAATACTGGAGTGGGTTGCCATTTCATTCTCCAATGCATGAAAGTGAAAGTGAAGTCGCTCAGTTGTGTCCGACTCTTAGCAACCCCATGAACTGCAGCCTACCAGGCTCCTCCGTCTATGGGATTCTCCAGGCAAGAGCACTGGAGTGGGTTGCCATTGCCTTCTCCAATAGTATGACTGACTTGGCAAATTACAGCCCATTTCATTTTAGGTCCTAAGTAATGGCAAAACTATATTTTAGCACTTACATTCCTTTTGTCAAGATGCGTGTGCATTGTTAGATATCTAGTCTTTATTTTAGTCTCATTTTTATTGTCTATATCTGTTAATTGGTATTATTTCAAGAAATCTGAATTCTAGCACCATAATAAATCCCTTTCTCAAAAGATAATATTACTTTTCAAAGATTACTCTGCTCAAATTATAAGATTAATTAAAAGTAGTTAAATGGTAGTTGATGGGAAAATTATTAGCATCCTTAAAGTTGATATCTGCTATCTAATTGACAGATTTTACTTCTTTCTTGTACTAGATTCTGTGTTTCCCAAAGATTACCAGAATGTACAGAAAAGTACAACTGAGTGAGGAACTCTCTAGTATAATAGGCAACTTCTTTTTGATAGAGGCTTGCATATGGATATATCACAGGAATACTTAAACAGCTCTGTTTGTTCCATGCTTAGCATTAATATCTAAAACCAAATAACTTACTAATTTCATGTCACTAAGTAAAATTCTATTACTTTCATAATTTATGTGTATAAATCATCATTGACATTCTTATATTAATTCACTTGTTTTCTTAGATATTTACAATAAAGATGGCACAAGATGGTAGTTAACCTGATCAAGAGTTATTGTAACAGCTGAATACACTTAGATGGTTTCACAAAGCCTTTCCAATTTTTTCACTACTCTGTGTGTGTTTCATCTTTGGAAATTTAAAAATATTCAGTTCAGTTCAATTCAGTCACTCAGTCATGTCCGACTCTTTGCGACCCCATGAATCGCAGCATGCCAGGCCTCCCTGTCCATCACCAACTCCCGGAGTTCACTCAGACTCACATCCATCGAGTCAGTGATGCCATCCAGCCATCTCATCCTGGGTCGTCCCCTTCTCCTCCTGCCCCCAATCCCTCCCAGCATCAAAGTCTTCTAAAATGAGTCAACTCTTCACATTAGGTGGCCAAAAGTACTGGAGTTTCAGCTTTAGCATCATTCCTTCCAAAGAAATCCCAGGGTTGATCTCCTTCAGAATGGACTGGTTGGATCTCCTTGCAGTCCAAGGGACTCTCAACAGTCTTCTCCAACACCACAGTTCAAAAGCATCAATTCTTCGGCTCTCAGCTTTCTTCACAGTCCAACTCTCACATCCATACATGACTATTGGAAAAACCATAGCCTTGACTAGACGGACCTTAGTTGGCAAAGTAATGTCTCTGCTTTTGAATATGCTATCTCAGTTGGTCATAACTTTTCTTCCAAGGAGTAAGCGTCTTTTAATTTTATGGCTGCAGTCACCATCCGCAGTGATTTTGGAGCCCCCAAAAAATAAAGTCTGACACTGTTTCCACTGTTTCTCCGTCTATTCCCCATGGAGTGATGGGACCAGATGCCATGATCTTCGTTTTCTGAATGTTGAGCTTTAAGCCAAATTTTTCACTCTCCTCTTTTACTTTCAAGAGGCTTTTTAGTTCCTCTTCACTTTCTGCCATAAGGGTTTGGCAGCTTAACAGCAGTAGAAAATCAATTAATAAAATAAATATATTGACTTTATATATTTCTCTCTATGTAGTTCTATACTTGATTAAGATTCTGTGCTTAATATAGAACTATATTAAGTAAAGTAAAAGAAATACTATACCTATTGTTGAAACACATAGGATAATTAGACCAAAGTACTACTCATGACTAAGTAGAAAAAAATTGTTATTCAGTGTGACAATCAGATTTAACAATTTTATAGGCTATTTTAGCTGCAGTGCTGTTTATCAGCTAATTTCCATGTAAAGCAACTGACACATAAAGAAAAATATAGACAATAAAATGACAGGTTTTGGACCAAAATAAATTTATTCACAATTAGCATTGTAATTTTGTTAATATAAATTATTTCTGTCTTGATTTCACGTGATTGTGATTTGAAAAATCATATAAAAAGCATTGATTGAATTGGAAATGGAAATGTGGCATCAGTCTCTGAAGGCAAGAAGCTGCTAACTTTGCAACCAAGCTGGCATGTATTTTTCTGCATATTTTAGCTTAATATAGAAGTTCCTTCAGAAATCATTTTTTCTAAACAGATGATTAAATCAGATGTAACTTTTCTCTTGAATAAATTGTTAAAATTATATTAAGATTTTAAATTGAAAAATTACAGTTAAGTATTGATAAGGATTAAATGTTGAATTTTTAACATGAATCATATATTGATCTATCATTTGCAATCTAAATCATCTAATTCTACACAGTATATACAAAGGAGGTACATTGCTATTTGGGCACAGTTTACACCAAATACACAATTTGAAGAAAAACATTTTGTGTGTATTAGAATGAAAACCTTGTTTCTTAAACAAACATAATAAAAATTTTATTTTGAAATAATTATAGATTTCTGGGAAGTTACAAAGTTGAAAGGGACCATCTTTTCTTCATCCATTTTTCCCAATGGTTTATATCTTGTGTAACTATGATATAATATAAACTAGAAATTTGACAGTGGTACAATGTGTGTGTATAATTCTATGCCATTTTATCACATGTATAAATTCTGTTATCACCACTGCCATAGAGATATAGAACTATTCTATCACCCCAAAGATCAACTGGTGTCTGGTTTTCAGCTGAGTGAAGTGTAGAAACCTTTCTTTAATCCTGTTATCCACTTCTGTTAGTAATATAATTATTTTAAATATTTCCTCTACATACGTATTCTGTGTACATACATATATTAAAGTCTACAAGAGATAGTGTTACACTTTTTGCTTTGAATATCAAACATAATTTAGATACCTTAAGAAAGTAAGGAAAGTTTATTGTATTATCTGTATTTTTGCTTTTATTCTTTTCAAATATTCATCCTTAAATCTCATACTCATGACATTTGCCTAACTTTTTTACAAAGAAGCTATTTTTAGGGATATAGCCAGTTTTCCCAAATAAAACTAGAACAGTGGATGAGATGGTTAGATAGCATCACTGACTCAGTGGACTTGAATCTGAGCAATCTGGGAGACAGTGAAGGATAGGGAAGCCTGGCTGTGGTGCTGTTGATGGGTCACAAAGAGTTGGACAGGACTTTGCGACTGAACAATAAAAGCTAGAGCAAGGGATACTAGCTATTAATTATGTTGGTTTTTCCCATATGCCCTTTTCTACTTAAGAAAAAAAATTAGTAGTGGAATTGGAGTTTAGGGTAGTTTAAATGTATATGGGTGCTTCCCGGTAGCTCAGTGATAAAGAATCTGCTTGCGATGCAGAAGACACAGGAGACATGGGTTCCCTCCCTGGGTTAGGAAGATCCCCTGGAGGAGGGCATGTCAACCCACTCCAGTATTCTTGCCTAGAGAATCCTATGGACAGAAGAGCCTGGCGGGTTACAGTCCATAGGGTCCCAAAGAGTCGAACGGGACTGAAGTGAATGAGCATGCACACAGGTACACAGGCATATGTGGGGGAAAAGAAAGAAAATTGGAACAAAGAGAATACTGTAGAAATCCTTTGCACTAGTGCTAATTTCAATCACACTTGTATGATCTGAACTGATTAGAGGTTCCATGATATTATTATCTGTGGAATAAAATCAATTGGCCGGTTATTGAAGCTAGTACATGAAAATCAGAATGATAACCAAATAATTTAATGCATCTTCTCATTATTATTTATTTAGTACTTCTCAAATTTTCCTTTACTCTGATTGGGTATACTTAGGGGTATTCTGTATTATACTAGGATTTAATATAGGATTTTAAGAAATGAATTTTAAGAGTATGGGATTGATTTATAAGGAACATAACTATTTTTGAGAAGGGAATATTTTTCCCATGTGACAGAAAGTTAATGAAAATTCATCCATCAAATTAAATAACAAATGCTGTTTCCTTCCAGGAAAAGTATTTTTGAGTAGCTCTTGTATTCATGTATTTCAAAAATAAAAGCACATTATGAATAAAAGGAAAATTATCCCTCCCACCTTCTCTTATATCCAACTAGGATATAACTGTCTACACCATCAGTGGTTTATTATTTACCTTATTAACATTATTACTAGTAATTCTTGCATTTCTATGAAAATACAGATAAAGATTCTTATTTTTCACTGTTTACATACTAATTATATTTTTCTCCTTGGAGATACGCACATATCATTAATATATTCCTTATAAATATTTTTATGGTTTTATACATTTTTCTAAGACAGTTATGCAAGGAGTCAGTTCAGTTCAGTCGCTCAGTCGTGTCTGACTCTTTGTGACCCCATGAATCACAGGATGCCAGGCCTCCATGTCCATCACCAACTCCCAGAGTTTACCCAAACTCATGTCCATCGAGTTGGTGATGCCATCCAGCCATCTCATCCTCTGTCGTCCCCTTCTCCTCCTGTCCCCAACCCCTCCCAGCATAACATATTAAAAAGCAGAGACATTACTTTGTCAACAAAGGTCTGTCTAGACAAGGCTATGGTTTTTCCTATGGTCATGTATGGATGTGAGAGTTGGACTGTGCAGAAAGCTGATCACTGAAGAATTGATGTTTTTGAACTGTGGTGTTCGAGAAGACTCTTGAGAGTCTCTTGGATTGCAAGGAGATCCAACCAGTCCATCCTAAAGAAGATGAGTCCTGGGTGTTCACTGGAAGGACTGATGCTGAGGCTGAAACTCCAGTACTTTGGCCACCTCATGTGAAGAGTTGACTCATTGGAAAAGACTCTGATGCTGGGAGGGATTGGGGTCAGAAGACGGGGATGATAGAGGATGAGATGGCTGGATGCAAGGAGTAACCTTGTATAAATGCCACCTTATATAAATGATATAGCAATGTATATATAAAGCTAAATTTCTGGTAGTGTAGCTACCAGGTATAATAAGGAGGCATATATCATTTTATAATCCCATCAGTAATCCATTTAGGCCACCCTTTATACACAATCCTGACAACTGAGGTTGTTTGTAGGCCTTTTCAACTTTTTGAAATTCAATTTTTAATAGAATTTCTGTCTATTCAGTTCAGTTGCTCAGTCATATCAGACTCTTTGCGACCCCGTGGACTGTAGTACTCCAGGCCTCCTTGTCCATCATCAG
Source organism: Ovis canadensis (assembly GCF_042477335.2). Classification (NCBI taxonomy): domain Eukaryota; kingdom Metazoa; phylum Chordata; class Mammalia; order Artiodactyla; family Bovidae; genus Ovis; species Ovis canadensis. The sequence continues at coordinate 67,449,364 of NC_091262.1, read as the reverse complement.
CTCCCAGAGCATACTGAAACTCATGTCCATCGAGTTGGTGATGCCATCCAAGCATCTCATTCCCTGTTGTCCCCTTTTCCTCCTGCCTTCAATCTTTCCCAGCATCAGGGTCTTTCCCAATGAGTCGGTTCTTCGCATCAGGTGGCCAAAGTATTGGAGTTTCAGCTTCAGCATCACTCCTTCCAATAAATATTCAGGACAGATTTCCTTTAGGATGGACTGGTTTGATCTCCTTGTAGTCCAAGAGATTCCCAAGAGTCTTCTCCAGCACCACAATTAAAAAGCATCAATTCTTTGGCACTCAGCTTTCTTTATAGTCCAGCTCTTACATTCATACATGACCACTGGAAAAACCATAGCTTTGCCTAAATGGAACGTTGTTGGCAAAGTAATGTCTCTGCTTTTGAATATGCTATCTAAGTTGGTCATAACTTTCCTTTCAAGGAGTAAGTGTCTTTTAATTTCATGGCTGTAGTCACCATCTGCAGTGATTTGGGAGCCCCCAGAAATAAAAAGTCTCTCACTGTTTCCATTATTTCCCCATCTATTTGCCATGAAGTGAAAGGATCGGATGCCATGATCTTAGTTTTCTGAATGTTGAGTTTTAAGCCAACTTTTTCACTCTCTTGTTTCACTTTCATCAAGAGTCTCTTTAGTTCCTCTTCATTTTCTGCCATAAGGGTGGTGTCATCTGCATATCCCAATCTGTTAGGTTTAATAAAAGGCTTGATGTGTCTTTGATTGAAATTTTACTTTGTGTGTGTGAGGTCGTATACTTGTTGTTGTTCAGTTGCTAAGTTGTCTATATGTTGCTAATATTTCTCACCTTTTTTGTTGTTTGTGTTCTGACATAGTTTTCAGTGGTTTTCTCCTCTTAAAATTTTTCATTGCTCTTGTAGTTAAATGTCTTAATCTTTTTTTTTTTTAATGACTTTTGGTAACTGTATTATTGTTCAGACAGCTTCTAACACTTCATGTCTTATTTTTCTCCATAGCAGTTATTATGTTCTAGTGTATATCATTAACTTATTATAATTATTTATTATATGTATTATGTTTCCCACATAAGATCTTAAGTGTCATGAACACAGAGATTTTCTTACACTGCTATAGTTTCTGCACCTAAAAACAGTGCCTGACATAGAGTGATTGTTCTATAAACACCTGTCAAATAATGAATGAATGAATATAGGTTTTCTAGATCAGAACTTTATAAAGAGTAACTCAATAATAGTCTAGAGATTGGATTACAGTTGAAAGGCCATATGAGTACTATTGTCCTTTGTCTTTGGGTCATCCAGTTGAAAAATAACTGAGAAAGAGTTCTAATTAAAGATCAATGACTAGGAACTAAGCAGTGAATCTGTGTCAAACCCATGAGCCATCTGTCATAGAAAAGAAAAAATACAAAATTCATTGTTCGTTCTTTGAGAGAGAATCAATGGCTGATCTCTATAAATTACATGTGCAACATCTTTTTCTGTACTTTCTAGAGTCCTACTTGAATTACCCGTAGAAGCCCTATAAAAGCACTAATTTTTGTTCAGTGACTCTGCCTATCCAATATAACCTTATTCTAAATGTTAAAAACTATGATGCTTTGGAGTACATTAGAGACTACTGGAGTAAGGGGAAAAACTGACCTCATGAAAAATTTCCAAAAGAGAATGGAGATAAAACAGGAAAAAAAATGCAAAAAGTTGTCAGTTTGTGTTCACACAAAGGACAGGATTTGAAACGATTTTTAAAAAGGAAAACTAGGAATATGACCACAAGTAAGGGCTTAGCAGAGTTAAAAGACATAAGTGTTGGCTTGGTATGGGTGGAAAGTAGAATATGGCTTTGCATGACTTTCGTTGGCAAGACTATAATCAAAGAACATATTTGTTAAGGTCAAGTTAATGGTGATTTGCAGATTTCTCTTTGCAATTTGCACTGGAAAAACACTGAAGAAGTAAGATGCCCAAAGTATAAAGGCAAGCTCCTTGCCATTTTAGCTATGCGTTATTTAGAGACAGCCAACAGGGTGACAAGCTTTTCTTAAAAAAACCTTTAAACCATTCATATTTTTGTAAATGGAAACTTAAAGAATATGTTTGAATCCCTTAAGTTTGAAGGGCCCACATGGCCACACTGAGATAGATGTTTGGCAAAGAAATACAAAGTATGTAACAAAATTTTGAAGTGAGATGTTATGGGTTGAATTATGTCTTGCCAAAATTCATGTTAAGCCCCATTTTTCTCAGAATTTGGCCTTATTTGGAAATAGGGTCTTTGCAGTCATAAATAGTTCCATATAGCTCATACTGGAGTAAGGTGAACCCCACATTCAATATAACATGTTCTTATACAAAAAAGGAGACTTGAACAAAAACATAGACATAAATAGGGAAGATGCTGCTGCTGCTAAGTCACTTCAGTCGTGTCTGACTCTGTGCAACCCTATAGACGGCAGCCCAGTAGGCTTCCCTGTCCCTGGGATTCTCCAGGCAAGAACACTGGATTGGGTTGCCATTTCCTTCTTCAATGCATGAAAGTGAAAAGTGAAAGTGAAGTCACTCACTTGTGTCTGACTCTAGCGACTCCACGGACTGCAGCCTACCAGGCTCCTCTGTCCATGGGATTTTCCAGGCAAAAGTACTGGAGTGGGGTGCTTATCTATCGCCTTCTCCAAGAGAAGATGGAAAAGATGGCCATGGATGAGCCAAGAGAGAGGCCAGGAAAGGGTCCTTTTCTCACAGACTTCAGAAGGGACAAATCCTGTTGATATCTTGATTTCAGACTTCTAGCCTCCAAAACTTGAGAAAATAAATTTCTGTTGTTTAAGGTACTCAGTTTGTAGTACTTTGTTAGGGTCTTTTATTTTACATAACAAAATTGTTCCAAGTTTTAAAGAAATACAACCTTTCACTAAAGAATAAAGATTACTTTATTTGGGATAGGTCTCCAAAAAGCTGTTCTTATTTTTAGCAAAGGTCTGTTTTTTGTTTTTTTTTCTGGTTCATTTTCTTACTCTTTTTATGACTAATAGCGGATTTTTTTTTTCCCCTAAGGAATATTTAAGTAAAAACCCTTTTATTAAAAAGCCACTTCTAGTGAGATTTTTCTTTTAATCAGTTTCTAGCCTCCTCTAAGGGTCATGAACATGGCAATTAATGCATCACACAGGTACAGGTTTGAGGCATGTAAAATACAGTACTTCTCTGGCTTTGAAATCTACAGTTTGTTGACATTAATGTCATTTGAGCTTTCAATGAAACAATCTTTAGCCAGTTTTCACAAGCTGGAGAAGATTTGGGGAAGTTGGTTCATTTTGCTACTCCAGGGACATTTCAAATAGAATAGAATGAACCCAACTGATTGAGGTCAGAGAAACAAGTTAATCAGTTTGATCTGTTTACTTTAAACTGATTTTCTATGAAGATGCACATGTTTATACCCAAATTTTCAATGAAAAAATATCAGAGTTCACTAATAATATAAACAAAGAGCTAAAAATGCTGTGGGAATGCTTTCAGTTGTCAAGGAAAAACACTCTGTGGTTTTTCTCTTTATCATACAATGTCATTCTGGGCATGGGTTTATGACAAATGGCCCAGTACTTTATAAAAACTGAATTTTAAAATAAATGACTGAAATGCTATTCCATATTAAATATCTCTTAAGTGCTTCTACATTTACATATCAAAAGATAGCTGTCCCACCACCATTGTCCTTGGCGCTGCTAAATGGAAAATAAGCTATGCGATTTGTAAAACAGAGTTTTAACCGATACAGTTATTATTCATCATTTCAGGATAAAAATAAGCTACTGACAGATCTTACAGAAAAATCATTATTTTTCAACCAAATCAATTTTTGTGAGACTTTTTAGTTGGTCATTGATATTGCTCATTTTGTGTTAATCTATTCTCTTGTATTGCTAGAATGGTAATAAATTTGTAATTTTTAAAAAATAGTTAAAATATTTAACTCAAACTAGTTATTAATCAAGAAAAAATATATAGAGACTAGGTTTTACCAGAATTAGAATTGTCTAGATGGGAAAATTACTAGTACTATCAGAACTAATCTCTGTGTTCCTGTGTCATATAATTTAATCCTAACTACAGCTCTCTAAGAGGAAATGCTATTAGTATTCACTTTTTACAGTTATGAAAACTGAATTATGGCCAATTGAGTTGAAGGGATAAGTAACTGAAATAAAATATGATATAGTATAAGTAAAGAGTATTCTTTAATCATGCTTAGGATAAATCAGTTTGGTCTAAGGTAGAAAAATGAATTCATAGAGCAGGCAATGTTTGAGCTTCACTTTGACATCAAAGTGGAGATTTTACAAGGAACAGTGAATTTCCCAGAGGGGGAAAATACAGGATGACCAAGAATAGTTTTTCTGTTCATGTCAAGCCATTTTGGTGGAAAAGAGCAAAAACCTGCTGAAGCTAGCTCAAATGGGGGAAAGTTTATTTGAAAAAAAAAAAAAAAAAGAAAACTCTCAGTGAAGATAAAATTCAGAAAATGTCATGAATTAAGGTAGTCTTTTTATATTTCTCTGTCTGCCTGTCTTTGATTGTCCTCAGTGACTAAACTTCTTGTTCTAAGCTGGCATCTCTTTGGATTGACTTCCTGTTATTTTCTCTGCAGACATGATGCTGATGGCTTTCTAGCCCCAGAACCTGAATGACTTCCTAGCTGAGTTCTCCATAGATTGTTAAACTTATTCCTCAGTGTACATATTTGAAGTTGTCAGTAGCAAAATCTGATTGCCCCAACTCATCTTTTTATACCAGAGCACACACACTCTTTCTGTTCTGTTCAGCTAAACCCAGAATAGTGAAGTATGAACCATTCTGTTGTCAACATCTGTAAACAGGAATTCAGTGACTAAGTGGACTAGGTAATAATATGGTGAAGCAACTGGTTCATGGCAGTTATACATGCATTTGGTAGATAATGGTAGAAAAAGTAGGATTATGGAGATCCTTCTTTATTGTGCAACTGACATGATCAATGAGTTGTAGCAGTTCAGTTCAGTTCAGTTCAGTTCAGTTGCTCAGTCGTGTCCGACTCTTTGCAACCCCATAAATCGCAGCACGCCAGGCCTCCCTGTCCATCACCATCTCCTGGAGTTTATTCAGACTCACGTCCATTGAGTCCGTGATGCCATCCAGCCATCTCATCCTGGGTCGTCCACTTCTCCTCCTACCCCCAATCTCTCCCAGCATCAAAGTCTTTTCCAGTGAGTCAACACTTCACATGAGGTGGCCAAAGTACTGGAGCTTCAGCTTTAGCATCATTCCTTCCAAAGAAATCCCAGGGTTGATCTCCTTCAGAATGGACTGGTTGGATCTCCTTGCAGTCCAAGGGACTCTCAAGAGTCTTCTCCAACACCACGGTTCAAAAGCATCAATTCTTCAGTGCTCAGCTTTCTTCACAGTCCAACTCTCACATCCATACATGACCACAGTAAAAACCATAGCCTTGCCTAGACGGACCTTAGTCAGCAAAGTAATGTCTCTGATTTTGAATATACTATCTAGGTTGGTCATAACTTTTCTTCCAAGGAGTAAGCGTCTTTTAATTTTATGGCTGCAGTCACCATCTGCAGTGATTTTGGAGCCCAAAAAAATAAAGTCTGACACTGTTTCTACTGTTTCCCCATCTATTTCCCATGAAGTGATGGGACCGGATGCCATGATCTTCGTTTTCTGAATGTTGAGCTTTAAGCCAACTTTTTCCCTCTCCTCTTTCACTTTCATCAAGAGGCTTTTTAGCTCCTCTTCACTTTCAGCCATAAAGGGTGGTGTCATCTGCATATCTGAGGTTATTGATATTTCTCCCAGCAATCTCAATTCCAGCTTGTGTTTCTTCCAGTCCAGCATTTCTCATGATGTACTCTGCATATAAGTTAAATAAGCAGGGTGACAATATACAGCCTTGATGTACTCCTTTTCCTATTTGGAACCAGTCTGTTGTTCCATGTCCAGTTCTAACTGTTGCTTCCTGACCTGCATACAGATTTCTCAAGAGGCAGGTTAGGTGGTCTGGTATTCCCATCTCTTGGAGAATTTTCTACAGTTTATTGTGATCCACACATCAAAGGCTTTGGCATAGTCAATAAAGCAGAAACAGATGTTTTTCTGGAACTTTCTTGCTTTTTCCATGATCCAGCAGATGTTGGCAATTTGATCTCTGGTTCCTCTGCCTTTTCTAAAACCAGCTTGAACATCAGGGAGTTCACAGTTTACGTATTGCTGAAGTCTGGCTTGGAGAATTTTGAGCATTACTTTACTAGCATGTGAGATGAGTGCAATTGTGCGCTAGTTTGAGCATTCTTTTGCATGCCTTTCTTCAGAATTGGAATGAAAACTGACCTTTTCTAGTCTTGTGGCCACTACTGTAGCAGTTAAAAACTTCCAATTTTTTAAAATGTTGGAGTCTTATAATCATACTAGTCCTTTAGAAATAATACTTCAGAATATGTAAACAATAAGAAAATGTCAAGATACAGGAAGATAAGCAATAGTTTTGGTGATTCAGGCTAGTGATGAGGAGTAACTAAAGTCAAAATGACAGGCACCAATCCTAATATTGATGCCAAATTGAAAGCCTTCACAAAATGTCTTTCTGCTTCTGAAATGTGAGAAGGATGGTATGTTCCTTTACTCTGTGATGATTCCACATTTGGGATTAAAACAAAAAAGAAATATGAGAACACCTTAGAAAGATGTAAACTAGAATCCAGGAATCAATGAGTGGAAAAACAGTGAGGAAAAAAAGGAAAAAGAATAAAATTGTCATTGCAGCATTCTTATATAAGCTATATTGGTTTTCAAAGAGGGAGGTAATAGAAGGGACTCCTATCTGTTTAAAAGTCATGGCATATTTTATCCTACAAAATAACAAAAGCATTCAAAGGCGTGAATAGATGCAAGGAATCTAGAAGATAGGTATCATGAATGTGTAGTTCTCTGTGTGTGGGAACATATCCATAAGGTGATGCTAAACTCAAGAATGTGCCAACATAGGAAAAATTGTCCTTAACTGTCAAAATTATCCATGATGGAGGCGTTAAAGGAAAAAGATATAACAAATTATAACAGTAACAATAATCATTAAGACCACAACCTATAAAGTACCATTATATATCCTGTATTATGCCAAGTACTCTGTTCAGGTTATTGCATTTAATCTTCACAACACCTCCAAGATGTATATAATAATAAGATAAAAATGTTAAGGCTCAAAAAGTGAATACTCAAGTTAGTAACCATTTCTGTAAGAACCGAGAGAGCTTAAACCTATAGTCTTTATGCTGCGTTGTAATGCCTCCCTGGAGTACTGTTGAAAGCTGACAAACACCATGAGAATATAGGTTCATGTAATCCTTAAGTTTATAAGGCTTTAAAAGGGGGCTAAAGGGCATAGTTTTAGATTTCTGAAAATAGATTTTGTTTTTAAGTGAGGATTTCTAAAAATTGGAAATGCTTCTGTTTTATTACAAATTATCCAAATAAAGAAGCATCTCCTGATCAACTGAAGACAACCAATATATGGGGGTGTTAAATGAACACAGGTCTGAAAGGACTGTTTGAACAAATGGCTGAGTATAAATGTAAAAGTGGCATTTATAGCGTCAGGAATACTAAGTGACAGACTGTGCTAAAAGCCGGTGAAAGTGATTTTTCAAAAGGATCATGTATGCCTTTTAAATATGTTAAGAGCAAGACAACAGAGGCAGAAAATGCTATCGCTTGAAGACTACTTAATATTAAAAAAGTAAAAATAACACCATTAAACAGAAATGTAACCTCTAGGCTAAAAATATTTATGAAAGAAAGTAGGCTTAAGAAGTAATGGCACCCAGGGTGTGAGAACCTCATAGCTGTTTTCAATGAATTTAGTTCTTTTTCCAGTTATTGAAAGAATTGAAAGGCATACTTTCACAGCAACTCATTGTTAAAACTACAGAGGAAAAAGAAATCATACTTTTTTAAAACTTTATTTCAGAAATAGCGTTCTATAAGATATAAATGGTAAACCTAATAAAACTGAGGAATTATTAAATAGATGGCTTATAAACATTTGCAAAAGAAAATGATACTTAATAAAACTCATTGTAGGTCTGCCAACAAAAGTTCACCAGAAATAAAATTTATTTTTTTCAACATGCTTTAACAGATTATAGCTGTTCTTTCTACTTTGTCTGTATTCATTCCTTTTCTTCTAAAAGAACCCTTTACAATGGTTTTGTGAAACTGTTCCCACTGCACTCGGATCATGGTGTTGATATGGCCCTGTCTAGGTTTTGCCATTCAGAGAATTCCATTTCTTAGGCAGATTGACTATATCATCAGACAGTAAGTAGAAGCCTGGGAACTGGAACCACATGGAGAAAGGAAAACACTTCTGGAACTTCTAACTAGAGGAAAGTGTAATTTTTGGTGGCAATTTTATATCATGAGGGGAAAGATTATTGTGAATAAAGCCAAAACACAGAACTTAAAAGCTTAAAGATGGAGACAGAATTCTAGCAACAGAATTTTGTTTTTTTGAGTTTTTAGTTAAATAGTAAATAGCATTTTTACTTATGCCACTCTGAATTATTTGAAACTAAATTCTAGTTCTGAAATAACTCCTTGGAAAGAAGAGTATTAACATTGAAAAGTTTAAACTGTGAGTTGTTTATTTGCTAAAGAATATAAGCTGATGATTCCTGCTAACCTTGGTTGAGAAGATATTGATACCAGTTATACAATGAAAGAAAATTATTTATACTTGCTGCCATATTCATGCAAAATTCAGTTGGCTCTCAGATTTTCAGTTCTCTGAGGCTAAGGCTTTTGGAAACTTCTGTAGAGAAATGGCAGTACTTTAGAATATATTGACTATTTTTTGTGACTTTCAATAAGTTCTTTTCTGAGAGAGATGAGTTTCTTCTGAATAGCCTGCTTGAAAGCAGAAGAATAAATACAACCTAGTGGAGAGATGCTCTTTATGTCTATAGGCAGTGACACGAGGTAGCTGAGAATCAAATAACCCTCAGTTTGACAGGACTGTAAATCTTAATACCCTGCCCTAAGCTAATATTCATGGTAAAAAACACAGCTAGGGAGGTAAGAAGCAAAATGAAGATAATACTTGAAAAATGAAGCTAGAGGAACCACTGTCCTCCTTCACCTCCCTCATGTAGCTAAATTTTTCAATCTCTGATTGACAGGTATAAACAATTATTCCCACTGCAGAGTTTAATCTATTGGGAAACAACCCTGAACAAAGGACTCTATTATTTCCATTGTTGCAGAATAGTGGCCAAGACGGAAGCCATTATACCCGTGCTGCAGAGACAGCAGAGCACCAAAGCCTCTTGGAAAAGAGAAGGAATTCCCAATCAGTGGTCTAGATTCCAGAATTGCGACTGGACCAACTCTGATTTTGGATATTACTCCATGAAGTTTTGGTTTCCCAATGTATATTATGTAAATTGAGTTCGTTTAAAATTTATTGGCTAACCATGTTTCTAAACTATAAGGAACTTTGCCTAGCAAAGACTGAGAGTTGCTTGTGCTTAAACTTATATGTAATTTAACGCTGAGTGAACCTTGGCTCCTCGTGTACTTAATGACTTAAAGAATGCATCACAGGCTCAAATTCTCTATCATGAAGCACAGTAATTAAAGAAGTTAGATGATCCCTCTTTGTAACCATGCTGTTCTAGGCCTACAGAGGCTCGTCTCTAAGCATGGGCATGATCTGTCTTTACTGCCCTAAGTGGCCTGAAAAACAACAGCAATGTAGGATGTAGAGTTATTTATATAGTTAAGAAATCTTATCTTAAGGTAAAAGGGTAAAAGCAGTTAAAATAATTTTTATTAGAACATTAAAAAATTGGTGAAGTATACATATTTAGCATTATATTTAATAGGGGATTAAGAAACTGTGAAACAATAATTAGTCCTTTAGTCTTTGTTTCTCAAAAAACTTTTTGATCTTGATACATTTAAATATTCAAATTTCATCTCCTCCTGTGACAGATGAGAAGCTGTCATATTTGGAAAGCCTTAAATTCTGCCACTAAAAATGACCAAAATCTAGGAGAGAGGTTGAAATTCTAGAATCTAAATTATCTAATAATTGAATTAGGATTCAAAATGCATCCATTTATTAATTTTTTATTGTCCATGTGTAATTTTTTAAAAATTAAAATATTTTGTAAGAAATATTAAAAAGAGTTGTTTCAAATTACTTACCTTATTATTTTAGGAAGCAGTAAAACAGTAAATCTGTTCCAAATGAGAATTAGAGGAATAAGGACTATATCGTCTTTCAAAAAAGGCATTTAAAAAATTAAATTGCTGGGTTAGAGCTCATATGGTTAAAGTCCTACAAGGCAATACAACCATAATCTTTGGGTTTTATCTTTTATACTAAGCAGAAATGTTCAAATTAACATGTAAATTCACAGAATTGATGCTCTTACTTAATAGGAAATAGCAAAGATAAATGTAAGCACATTTCCCTAGATCAGAGGCCAACAAACCAAGCTTTCTGTCCAATCTCCTGTTTTTGTGAAGTTTTAATGTAACACACTTTTATCTATTAATTTATGCATCATTAGTGGCTAATTTGAGTTGTTGTGACATAGAGGGTATGACCTGAAAAACCTAAAATACTTTAAGAGAAAGTTTGCTTACCTCTGCCTTAGATAATTAAATGATATTTAAATAGCTTTTATTCCCAGTACCCTATTTTGAAAAATAATTTCTAAATAGTTTTGGTGACAAAAAGGTCGTTCTTTTTATGGGTCGATAAGTTCGGAGAAGGCAATGGCACCCCACTCCAGTACTCTTGCCTGGAAAATCCCATGGATGGAGGAGCCTGGTAGGCTGCAGTCCATGGGGTCGCTAAGTTGGACATGACTGAGCGACTTCACTTTCACGTTTCGCTTTCATGCATTGGAGAAGGAAATAGCAACCCACTCCAGTGTTCTTGCCTGGAGAATCCCAGGGATGGGGGAGCCTGGTGGGCTGCCGTCTATGGGGTCGCACAGAGTCTGACAGAACTGAAGTGACTTAGCAATAGCAAGTTCTGCTTGTTTTATCTAGGTTTAGCAAGAGTTGCATATGTAAGCCTCTTTATGCACACGGTGTCACATAACTTAAGAGTCTAAATAATTTCTTTTTAGGAAATTTAGTTTGCTCTTCTGAATGCTGGAAAACCAGTTGAAAGAAATTCTCTCTACCAGTGTTATCCATAGATTTGAGTGACTTCCTCTCTTCTTAAGGTCTACCAGATTTTCAAAGTTCCTGGCCTGACACAGAGTCACACCCTTATCATCCAGCAGGCTGGGACCCTGGAACCTGGGTGCTAAGTCTGTTTCCTTAGAAAGATTGGGAGGTGTTGGCACCACATATAAAGTGCAATTCTTTTTTATTAATGGTGAGCTTGTTCTTATTATGCTTGTTTCATTAATTGTGGGCATCGTTTGGTTTATTAAACATGACACTCTGGGTATGCTTTTGATTATTGCATACTTAGTTTGTTCAATTATATGCTAATATAGGGGAAAATTGTCTTATTATACTTATGTGAGCACCAATGTTATAAAAAATGAGACTGAATAAAAGTCAATATTACCAAAATCACTTTTCATTAAAACAAAATCACTCTTTTCTTTGAAAACAAAAAGATACAGTGTTCCTTTGCATACATAGTTGTATTTCTTTGCTGTTATTATTTCCAGTATGCACTCAATCACCCATATTAATTATATGTTTACCCAAGTTAACTAAACTAACCACATTACCCATCTTAATTATAACTTTTAATCAAATCAGCTACTATTTCACAGACAACACTGGGAGTTAGGTAATTGAAAATTGCCTGTTATATACAAGCATTTTTAACAAAGCTCATGAACAAACCTAATGATCACCTATAAACATCCACATCATTTTCCCACCAAAGATAACAGCACTCTGTAATATAACAAACTGAGAAATGCTGCTATTCCATGAGACCTATGTTTCAGTAGTCTATCTTACTTAGGCAATATTAGATGTGCAAAGATTGCCTGTTAATGAACTCAATTTTATATAGTCTAAGGTTTTAAAATTAAATGAAATTAACCTCACATACTACTGAGCAAAATTTTTTTTCAGCCTTTAAACTTTTTATTTTGTATTGTTGTATAGCTGATTAACAGTGCTGTGATAGAGTCAGGTGAACAGTGAAGGGACTCAGCCATACATATACATTTATCCATGAACAAAATTATTATTGAAATGTTTTTCAGAAATAGGGTTTAATATAGTAGAAACTGTTTTTGTTTTTTCCTTCTTTTTAGTCCTAAATATGATGTAAAAGTAAAATAGCTCATCTGATAGCCAGCATAAGCAGTTTAGGAAGTTCAAAATACCTAGATCTCTATGAAAGAAATTAAATAATTGGCTATATATTCCAAGATGATAAAGTCAAAGAACATGTACTTGTATTTAGGCTTTCTTAAAACCATATTTTCAGACCATCTGATTGGTCTAATGATTCATCTTGATTTACCAAATTTGAATTCTTAGATTACAATTCTGCTGAAGTAGCAGTCTCTATAAGAGGGACTTTTAAAAAGACTACTATATTTTCACTTTTACAAAGTTTCATTTAAAAAGCTTATTTCTGACAACTGAAGAGGATATTATTGCTATGTAAACATGTGTTAATCTCTTCAAGCCAATCAGAACAGAATTATGTTTGAGGCTTTTATAATCTTATTTATTAATAGTTGCCAAGATAGCAAAATATTTTACACTTACTAAATAAAAGGTAAATACTCTTATAGCTCTTCAGTCTTAGCAAGGGTTAAGATAAAAGAAGCAGAAAAACTCATAATCTAGATCTCAAAGGTCTAGCCTCCTATCTAATAGTCAAGAAAGATTTTCTTGATTGATGTGAGGTCATATAAACATTTGAACAAATTCCTAATCCAAAAAGGAAAAAAAACCTAGCAAATCATTTTGTTGTTTTTTGACTGACAGAAAACAGATTTGTTTTAATTTTGTTCTCAATTTCCAAACCTGTTGCTACTACCTTTATGTCTTTCTCCTTCTGCTTGTTCAGTTCAGTTCAGTCGCTCAGTCGTGTCCGACTCTTTGCGACCCCATGACTCGCAGCACGCCAGGCCTCCCTGTTCATCACCATCTCCTGGAGTTCACTCAGACTCACATCCATCAGGTCAGTGATGCCATCCAGCCATCTCATCCTCTGTCATCCCCTTCTCCTCCTGCCCCCAATCCCTCCCAGCATCAGAGTCTCTTCCAATGAGTCAACTCTTCACATGAGGTGGCCAAAGTACTGGAGTTTCAGCCTCAGCATCAGTCCTTCCAATGAACACCCAGGCCTGATCTCCTTTAGGATGGACTTGTTGCATCTCATTGCAGTCCCATAGCTAACAAGCTGAGAGACACATAGTATTGCCAGAAAGCATCATTCAAGTATTTTTTTCAATCCAAAAAGTAAAGAACACTCTTCAAAAAAGGCTATCTAGTATAAGAATGGATAAATATATTAAAATTCCTTTTTAATAGACAACTTTCTGGAGAAGTCTTAGGTTCAAAGCAAATTTGAATGGAAGGTGCAGAGATTTCTCATTAATTCCTACCCCCAATTATGCATAGCCAACTGTTTTTTTTAACATTCCCCATCAGACTGATACATTTGTTAAAATCAGTGAAACTGTATCATTATAGTTTATAGATTATGTTAGGATTCATTTTTGATGTTGTACATTCCATGGGTTTGGACAAATGTATAATGACGAATATTCACAACTATAGAATCATACAGAATAGTTTCACTGCCCTAAAAATATTCAATGACTGACTCATTTATCCCTCCCTCCCTCCTAGCCTCTGGCAACCACTGATCTTTTTACTATCTCTATAGTTTTGCCCTTTTCAGAATGTCATATAGTCGGAATCATATAGCACATAAATTTTTTGATTGGCTTCTTTCAATTAGTAACATGTATTTAAACTTCCTCCATGTCTTTCAAGGAGCTTTCAAATGAGCCTGAAGTTCATTTCTTTTTCAGTGGTAAATGATGGACTGTGGCCTACCAGGCTCCTCCATCCATGGGATTCTCCAGGCAAGAGTACTGGAGTGGGTAGCCATTTCCTTCTCCAGGGCATCTTCCTGACCCAGGGATCGAACCTGGGTCTCCTGCATTCCAGGCGGACGCTCTGACCCACCAGGGAAGCCACCAATATTTCATTATCTGGATCTACCAAAGTGTAACCATGCACCTACTGAAGAGCATTTTGGTTGTTTCCACATTTTGACAATTATGAATAAGACTGCTCTAAATATCTGTGAAGAAGGCTGAGTGCCGAAGAATTGATGCTTTTGAACTGTGGTGTTGGAGAAGACTCTTGAGAGTCCCTTGGACTGCAAGGAGATCCAACCAATCCATTCTGAGGGAGATCAGCCCTGGGATTTCTTTGGAAGGAATGATGCTAAAGCTGAAACTCCAGTACTTTGGTCACCTCATGTGAAGAGTTGACTCATTGGAAAAGATTCTGATGCTGGGAGGGGTTGGGGGCAGGAGGAGAAGGGGATGACAGAGGATGAGATGGCTGGATGGCATCACTGACTCGATGGACCTGAGTCTGAGTGAACTCCAGGAGTTGGTGATGGACAGGGAGGCCTGGCGTGCTGTGATTCATGGGGTTGCAAAGAGTCGGACACAACTGAGAAACTGAACTGAAATATCTATGTGCAGTTTTTTGTATGGACATAAGCTTTCAACTCTTTGGATGAATACCAAGGAACATGATTGCAGACTTATATGGTTAAGAATGTTTAGTTTTTAAAAAAAGCATCCAAAGTGTCTTCCAACATGGCTGTGTCATTTTGCAGTCCCACCAGCAGTGTAAGAGAGTTCTTGTTCCATGTTTGTGCCAGAATTTGGTGTTGTCAGTGTTCTAAGTTTTGGCCACTCTTTATTAAGAATGTAGGTGTGTAGTATTGTTTCAGTTTGCATTACCTGGATGACATGATATACAACACCTTTTCTTGTACAGATTTGCCATCTATATATTTTCTTTGGTGAGGTGGTTTGTTCTGCTGTGGTCTATGACCCATTTTTGTTAGTAATTTTGTTTGTTTTCTTTTTAAATATATGATGTTGGCTTCCCTTTGAGCTCAGACAGCAAAGAATCTGCTTGTAATGCAGGAGACCTGGGTTTGATCTCTGCATCAGGAAGATCCCCTAGAGAAGAGAATGGCAATCTACTCCAGTATCCAGCCTAGAGAATTCCATGGACAGACCATGGGGTTGCAACGAGTCAGACATGAGTGAGCCACTAACACACATATATGTAATGTATATTTCAGGTTCACAATGTAATGGTTTGATATGGTACATATCCATAGTGAAATAACGACCATATTCAAACTAATTAACATAACATCTCTTCATATAGTTACCATTTGTGTGTGTGTGTGGTGAGAGAACTGAAATCTACTGTTATAGCAAATTTCTATTATACAGTACAGTAGTAAGTATAGTCATCATGCTGTGCACCAGATCTCTAGAACTCATTCACCTTATATAATGGCAACTTTGTACACTTTGGCTAACATGTGCTGATTTCTCTCACCTCCCCATCCCTAGTGAGTGAGTGAAGTTGCTCAGTTGTATCCGACTCTTTGCGACCCTATGGACTGTAGCCTATCAGGCTCCTCCGTCCTTGGGATTTTCCAGGGAAGAGTGCTGGAGTGGATTGCTGTTTCCTTCTCCAGGGGATCTTCCTGACCCAGGAATCGAACCTGGGTCTCCCGTATTGCAGGCAGATGCTTTACCGTCTGAGCCACCAGGGAAACTACTGTTCTATACTATGATTCTACGAATTCAACTTCATTATATCTGCATATAAATAACTCATGCAATATTTTTCTTAATATGTGTGGCATATTTCGCTTAACATAATATCTTCCAGTTTCTTTCATGTTGTTGCAGATGGCAAGATCTCCTCTTTAAGGCTAAATGACCTTCTGTTTGAGTGTAATCACAGTTCCTTATTCATTCGTCCATTAACAGAGAATTAGATTATTCATGTCTTGCCTGTTGTGAATAATACTGAAGTAAATATGATTCAGGTGTTTGCCTTCTAATTGTTGACTTTAAAGAGTTCTTTGTGTATTTTGGCTCCTCCATCCATGGGACTCTCCAGGCAAGAGTACTGGAGTGGGGTGCCATTGCCTTCTCCCATATTTTGGATAATAATCCTTTATTCAGCATGTATTTTGCAAATGTTTTCTCCTAATTTGTGTTTTTTTTTTCATTCTCATGATACTATCTTTTGGAGAACAGAAATTTTAATTTTAGTGAAGTCTAGCTTTTTCAATTATTTCTTTCATGGATCATGCATTTTGTGCTCTATCTCTAGAGGAATATTATATCTGAGGTTATCTAGGGTTTCCCTATTTTCTTTTAACAGTTTCATTATGTTGCATTTAGGTCTGTGCTTCATTTTGAATTAATTTCTGTGAAGAATATAAGGTCTGTGTCTAGATTCATTTAAATCCCATTTGGTCATGGTGGATAACTCTTTTTATACATTTTTGGATTTGATTTGCTAACATTTTTGTTGAGAATTTTGCATCCATGTTTATGAGAGATAATCTGTAGTTTCCTTTTCTTATAGTATCTTGTCTGGTTTCGGTATTAGAGTATTGCTGATCTCATAGAATGAATTGGGAAGTATTCCTTTTTCTTCTATCTTCTGAAAGAGATTATAGAGAATTGATATAATTTCTTTCTTAAATGTCTGGTAGAAACTAGTGAACGCATCTGGACATGGTAGTTTCTGCTTCAGAAAATTACTAATTGTTCAATGTGTTTAATATATCCAGGCCTATTAAGACATCTGTTTCTTCTTACTTGAATATTGGCAGATTGTACCTTTTATTGGAATTCTTCCATTTTATCTAGGTTATCAAATTTGTGTATATGCATCAAAAAATTTCTACTAGTGCTTTGCATATTTCCACAAGAGTATAGAGAAAACAAATTTATTTTAAAGAGAAGAAAAATGGATTCAGCATTTCTGAGTGTTTTGAAAACCATTACATACCATGAGAAAAAAAATCAATTCAGATGAAAACTGATTTGAAACTCAGCCTGTAGGTGACAATTTTTATCAGTTCGCCATGCTCATTGAATAACAATCCAAGCCCTGTGTCTTAGATATCCAACGCAACGTTTCTCCCTGTGCTCTTGTCTTCCAACTCTTAACTTCCTCTGTTTTCCACTGCTATTGATTTGGAATGGCAAAATTTTGTTTAATTTGGGGGCTGATATACAAGGCTAAGCTTTGTCTACAAATGTCATTCATGGCATGGATTCCATAAGATGTGGATTTTGAGTGATTCATTTAAGACTGCTAAGAAGAGTTTAAGCTATTTTTTCTCACTTGACCAACCTTCTGTGGGCTGTAAGTAAAATATATGTTTTCAGTGATGGCGAGATTTAAGGGTGCAGTTAGAAACATTTACTACAGATATTAAACCTAAAGTGTGGCCTCTCATACATTTTTGATACATTTTCAAGCAAGAGATCACGTGAAAATCTGGTGATCATTCGGATAATGATATTTGAATTCTAAGAACTTCTAACTTTTCTGTAACTGTAATTATGAGTGTTTGTTATCAAGTACATTTTACATTATAATTACTTTTTAGGTTCAGAAGCATCAGAGGATATAAAATACTGTTGTTCTAAAGCTTTTCTAGTGACCACTTTTTACTCTTTGTTCATATGTATAAGATATCAGATTTGACTTATTAATGATGTTAATTCAATATATTTCCTCTGTGGATTATATTTCTTTTATGGTCAGGAAAAAACCTTCTCAGACAACTGAGTTTCTTTTTAATTTCCTTCATTTCACCTCCTGTGTCAAAATTGTAATGACAATGCCAGTATCATATTTCTGGTGCCATCTCCCTGCTTCCATTGGGTTTTGATTATCTATGTGATTAGGTTACTGATGTTGCTATCTACATCCTGCTTGTTCTGCTAATTTCTTTAGACACATTCTCTCAGAAAGATGAGATCTTCTGAATTGCAGCATTTTTAAAGAATTTCCTTATATTTTCCTATAAACTTGTTTTAAAAGAAGATTTTCCACTGTCCACTTTTGAATGATTTAAATATAATTTAAGATACACTTAAGGAAAGTAAAAAAAAAAAACAACATGACCATTTAACACATATATTAAATTACTGTAAAACACATGCAAGAAACAATAATGTGTATCAAATATCAAACAGCCAAGAACATTAAATAGGTATACATCAAGGTCCATTGTAATACAACACTATCATGAATGAAGGAATATATATTGTCCAGTGTTATAAACTAAGAAATGTGTATCTCAATCCAAAAAAATTTGCACATGAGGTCATCATTAGTTGAATCACAGGTCATTAATTATTTATAAATTCCAACTGAATAACAATATAGATTCTATTTCTTACAGATTGGTCTTTGCAAAAATTGGCTGATTTGTGTCAATGTATGGCAAAAACCACTACAATATTGTAAAGTAATTAGCCTTCAATTAAATTATTAAAAAATAAAATATAATATACATTACTAACAAAAAATAAAAAGCATAGACATTAAAAAAATTGCAGTAAACTTATAGTTCTTGAAGTATACATGCTGAAATGGAGATTTGCTTGCAGGAAATTTACTGTGGGATCCTCTCAGTATTAAAAGTCTATATCTGTTGAAAGTTTGTCTCACCTTCAAATTCATAGGCTGAAATCTTGTGGTATCAGAAGCGGGGCCTTTTGGAGGTCGAGTGGGACATGAGGGTAAAGCTGTAATGACTGGGATTAGTGCCCTTATAGGAGAGACCCCAGAGAGCCCCTTCTCCCCTTCTCTCATGTGAGGTTACAGCAAGAAGAGGCCCCCCTCCCCGACCCCAACACCAGATCTGCTAGCACCTCGATCTTAGAACTTCTAAGTGTCTCTAGCCATTGTTCATTAGCCACATATTTTGTTATCTTGCTATATCAGCCAGACTGAACAACCTGTGTGGGAGGAAATGAAGGAAGCAAGGTCTGCTCCAGGAACTGCAGGGCCATGGGAAGTTGTGCAGCTGGGTAGCCCTCAGAATTGTGAACAGAAACCAGAGGCCTGGGGTGTCCTATCCATGCATACATATATCAGGAACTGAGGAGGGATTTCAAGGTAGGATGAAGCAGTTTCTGTGGGCTGACAGCAGTTCTAAGGAAGGGTTCAATTGTGAACTGGCACCAGGGGAATCTCCTAGAAACTGAAAGGATGAATGCTTTAATCAGTAGTCTTGGGAGTATAGGCAGCACACTCTACCTAGCCTTTACCATTGGCCAATAGCCCAATAAATCTTGGTGATGTTCAGGACTTTAATATACTTTTCTAATTATCATAAAAGTATCATTCATTCATCAAACAAATGTTAAAAGGTGATGCTTACTTAATGATGGTTTGAATGATACAGTAAGAAAGTAAAACTCTTCCAAAAGAGGTGAATAAAAAAATAAATTACACATTGGTAGAATGTTTTAAAAACAGTTGGAAATGAACTTTTTTAGATACCAGAAAAGTTAAAAAGAAAATGCAAAATATGGCAAAGTATTAACAGTATATTTTCTTATTTTATACAAAACAGTATATTTTCTTGTTATACACAAGATTTTGTATATAGTTTTTGAAACAGTTTTTTATACTTTTTATATCTTCTCATTTTTTTTGCCAATGAACATGTATTATTTTGACAGACAAGTGATTTCCAAAATTAATAATGACTTTCAGGGAATAGTTTAGTATTTATAAAAGCTCCAAAGAGAGGAGTAGGAATCATGACATTATTCAGTGTTTAGGCTTCTGTGTAGTTAAGGACTGACAGACAGCCAATGTTTTTGCAAATCTAGGGTTTGATATTGGTTTACTTTCTCTGGGCATTCTATTGTTATTTTTTAGCATGGTTGTTTTGCCCTGAAGGTTACATATTATTACTGCTGAATCAAGACCATGCTATCCCGAAAAGCAGCTTACTACTATATATAAACTTTGCTGATAGCAGTAATTTTTCAGTTTTGTTACACTTCACTACATCCTGGAGGAATTTATCCATATCTCTGTGGTTTTTTTTTTTTTAATTCTGTTTTTTCATATCACATGTCCAGGAACAAAAAAACACAATATTATGTAAGAGACCACTCTACTCCTAGAGTATTCCTTTCCTAAATACAATAATCTGTAGGAACTTTTCTAGAAAAACGAAGCTTTGGGATATGTGAGGCCTTCAGGGAGGAGGGATTTTGGGAGGGAGAGAGAAAGACGAGAATGTAAATGGAAAGAGATAAAGAGAAGGAAGCAAACTAGAATGATGAGGGAAATTAGAAAATGATTTCCAGTTGGTATATCTGTCTTCATTCCATTACTGATAGAAATAGCACCTATACGTCTTAGAGCCTCTGGTCCCAGAGCTAACACCATTTCCTGAAGGTGCAGAGGAAGGCCATGCTGCTTTAATTTCAACACATGGGCATCTGTGCTCGAAACCTACATCTTAATAAGGTAAATGGTCTGTTTTAGATATCGGATATCTAAGCACTGTTCTTTTGTATTAGCTACATTTCTGTGTGATCAATTCTCTAGGCTGCCACACAAATAAAATACATGGATGTGTGTATATGAAATCATTGTTCCTATAATTGTGCTGTGCCTGATCTCAAAGCAAATTGTCGATATGTTTATATGCCCTGGCTTGTTTCTTGTTATTTAGAACACAGTATTTCTGAAAGCACAATAGTGAATATTATCTTTTTAAAGGTTTTATTTATCAACTTATCTACCAGAATCAAGCGATAAATGCTATGTTTAAGAGATAAATTAGTAATTCTAAATAATATGTACTGTTACATAGTATTTATTCCTTTTGCTGTTATAACTGGAAAACACAGGCAACTGGTTATTCCATAAAAAGAGAAATAAATGGGATTTATATGTTGTATGCCAAAAGAAAATTATAGCTACAGGAAATGATAAACTTGAGGAAAAATTAATATAAAGTGTCAAATCTTTATAAGTTCATAAAAGTCCATATGAAAAAAATCACCAAATTCTCTTGGATAGAAATAGTATTGCTAGTAGTGTGGAAACAGCTTGCTTACTTTTTATTCCACAGGTGCCTTGTCATGGAAAGTTTGAAGGAAGGATATCATTAATGTTTTCTGTATATAAAATTACAGTTTATTAAAAATTATAAGAGTGAACTAGTAAACCTGAAAGGCAAAACATCTATGAATCATACTGAGCATGGACCAGTAATCGATGACTGCAGTTATCTTGAAGGAAGAGATTTAATACAATGCTAAAACAGACTTGAACATGCATTTCTTGGTTGTGCTTTTATATATGCAACACATCTAGACACATGAATATGTGGAGATCAAAACAAGTGGGGAGAAGGTCTGTGTTAGGAAGAAAATGCTAGGAAACATAGATAAAACCATTGAGGAATTTATTATTTGTTTTATAGGTAGAGGGGCTTCCCTGTTGACTCAGACAGTAAAGAATCCGCCTGTAATGTGGGAGACCTGGGTTTGATCCCTGGATTGGGAAGATCCCCTGAAGAAGGAAATGGCAACCCACTTCAGTTTTCTTGCTTGGAGAATCCCCATGGACAGAGGAGCCTGGTGGGTTGCAGTCCGTGGGGTTGCAAGTAATTGGACATGACTGAGGGACTAAGCACACGCACAGCATGAATAAATCAGGGGCTTTGCAGGTGGTGCTAGAAAGAACATGCCTGTCAATGCAGGAGACGTAAGAGAAGTGGGTTCAGTCCCTGGGTTGGGAAGATCCCCTGGAGAAGGGAATGGCAGCCCAATCCAGTATTCTTGCCTGGACAATCCCATGGACAGTGGAGCCTGGCGGGCTACAGTTCATGGGGTTACAAAGAGTTGGACACGAATGAAGTGACTTAGCACACATGAATAAATCAACACCCAAATCCCTGATCATTTTGGATCTTCTTGCCAAGCTGGCTTCACAGAACTATGAGTGCCTGGGTTGGCAGTTTACTCCACTCTGGAGAGTTTAAATCCAACAAAAGATGAATCTGTGTGATTTGTATAGTAATGGCAGTGTCAGTTTGGCAGCTCTTTTGATTCAAACTCAGTTTAGCTGTCCTCTCCCCTCCCTTTTCTCCCCTTTATTCCACACTTTTTTATTCTTAACTAAGAGCTACTCATCTAAGATATAAATGAATAATAGAAATGAACAAAGAGCAATGTTGAAGAAAATGCAAACACATTCTTTGAAGCCATGAAAATGTTCAGGTCATCCCATAAAATAGCTTAAAATGGCCAAGAGAAATGACAGTAAACAGTAAATGGCAGTGGGTCAGGGTGAATTTGGAAAAGGACAAGGGAAAAGGTCATTGCCAAAAATGAGCAAAAATGAGCTTAAGGTCACTATTTTAACATAAAAGTATCAAAATACACTTTTTAGAGGTGTTAAAGCAAGGGCTTTAAGATCCTTTAAAAACTTAGTAAATGCTCATTAAATGTGAGATGCTATTATTATTTGCCATATAACTTTTTTCCTCTAAGTATCTCTAACACATAATAGTTTATTTTTACTTTCTTTCTAAGTTTATGCATATGGTACAATGCACTATTTTTCACAGTACCTGATTTCTTTTACTCAACATCCATGTGTTTTGGTGAATTTGTAGTTCATTTCCAATGCTGCATAATATCTTATGGTTTATATATAAAGTGTTTATCTATTCTATTATTGATGAACATTTAATTACTTCTTGTTTGAGCCTATTTTGAACACTTCTGGTTTCTATACTCTTTTCCATGTATCTGGGGCATTATAAGCATACATTTCTGTGGGCTATGTACTCAGAAGCAGAAAAGGGAATATGTGTATCTTCAGTTTTAGTCAATACTGCCCAGTTTTGTTCAGAGTAGTTTGCAAAAACTCTATTCCCATTGCCATTTATAAGAATTCACTTTTTCATGAAAATTTTTATTGTCAAACATTTGAATTTTGCCAATCTGATGGACTCATACTGATATCATCGTGGTTTGAATTTGTATTTCCCTATAATTATTTCATCTGATTGATGACTGTCATTTATAACTTTCTTGCTACTTCCATCTTGGGTATTCCTTTTGAAAAGGTGTATGGATTCATTACATATTCTAATATATTATTTATAGTTATAAGATAAAGTCAAGCATGTATCTGCTGATACTTTTTAAGTTGACCTGTCTTTATACTTAGAAATGCCTCTTTATAGTAGGCATTTCTTCCCTGGTGGCTCATGGAGAAGGCAATGGCACCCCACTCCAGTACTCTTGCCTGGAAAATCCCGTGGACGGAGGAGCCTGGTGGGCTGCAGTCCATGGGGTCGCTAGGAGTTGGACACGACTGAGCGACTTCACTTTCACTTTTCACTTTCATGCCTTGGAGAAGGAAATGGCAACCCACTCCAGTGTTCTTGCCTGGAGAGTCCCAGGGACAGGGGAGCCTGGTGGGCTGTCATCTCTGGGGTTGCACAGAGTTGGACACGACTGAAGCGACTTAGCAGCAGCATAATTAATGAGGTTAGGAACATTTTATATATCTGTTAGCTCTGTTGACACTCTCCTTTGTGAAGTACCTGCTCACATCTTGTGCCATTTTTTATTAGATTCCTTTTTTGTTTCTTGTCAGTTTTGAAAGCATGTACACATTTGGGGTACAAGCTTCTGGTTGATAATGTGTCAAAACAACTGATAGATGCTTTACTATCAGCATTAATTTTTTTGTGTTTGTACATGAAGCAAGGTCTTTTTTTTTTTTTTCAAGTTGTGATGTTTTAGCATCAGTTCTTGAAAAGACCGCCTTTCTCTCCCTGCTCTATGATGTTGCCTCTTTTTCTTTTTTTAAATCAAGTGTTCATAGATACCTAGGTCTGTTTTTATTTTGCTGCACTTGGTTTTTCTAAGACAGACCCACACTTTCATTTCCATAGTTTTAGGAAAATCTTGACTTTCAATAAAGCAGGTTCTCTCCTCCTGACTCTTTCAAAATTTCTTTGCTATTTTCTGACCGTTTTGTTTTCATACAAATTTTAGTATCAGTTTTCCACCAAAAAGAAATATTTTTAAGTATTCAGATTTTGTGTGGAATTGCATTATATCTATAAATTGGAAAGAACTGACATCTTTAATAATGCTGAGCTTTCTAATCCATGAACATGATTTATGTCTCACCCCACACCTGCATTAGATGTTTCTTTCATTAAAATTTAATAGCTTTCTTTGTAGAGTTTTGCATATCTCCTGGGAGCTATATTCCTAAGTATCTGATAATTCATCTCTTTATCCTTCTGCATTCTAGGTATATCCAATCACAATAACAATAGTATTTTAATTTTTTTGTCAATTTTAAAAATTTATCACTCTATCTTGTCTTGCTCCCTTAGCCAAAACCTCCAACACAGTGATTAACAAAAACAGACAAAGCAGGTTGTTTTTTTTTTTTTAACCTAAGCTCAATGGAAAACATTTTGTATCTCCAGTTAAGATGTCTTCTATAGATGTTGTTGTACATATAGTGAAGAAATAAGCAAAAATTATTGAGCTGACCAAAAAGTTCATTTGGTTTTTCCAGAAGATATTACAGGAAAACCCAAATGAAACTTTTGGCCAACCAAATATTAAACAAGGAGGTTACCCATGACTCCTTTCAATCTCTCATGCCCTACATCATACTCACTAGCACCCTTTACCACCTCTAGGTAGGTCTGTAGCTTTTTTGACATACATTAAGCAGAGGTTTTTATTGGTCTTCATTTTTTAGATAGCTGGATATGCACATGTAAGAACATTTTCCCATTAGAATCTTAATGATTCAGATTAACTTGAATAATTTAAATTGATTACTTAATTTTTACCTTTTTAATGTCAAAAACTGAATTTAAAATACCTCTATTAAATGGATATTTTATATTTGTCTGGCATTGTCTTTCATGTAGGGGCTTTCCCATAGATAGGCAGGGTTGCTGCCCTTTTGTTGCTACTCATTTGGTCAGTCATGTCCAAGTCTTTGCAACCCCATGGACAGCAACATGCCTGGCCTCCCTGTACTTCACCATTTTCTGGAGCTTGCTCAAACACACCTAAGTTGAATTGGTGATTCCATCCAACCATCTCATCCTCTGTCACCTCCTTCTCCTCCTGCCTTTAATCTTTCCCAGCATCAGGGTCTTTTCTAATAAGTCAGCTCTGTGTATCAGGTGGCCAAAGTATTGGAGTATCAGCCCTTCCAAAGAATACTCAGGATTGATTTCCTTTAGGATTAACTGGTTTGATTTCCTTGCAGTCCAAGGGACTCTTCAACAGTCTTCTCCACACCACAGTTCAAAGGCATCAATTCTTCAGTGCTCAGCCTTCTTTATTGTCCAACTCTCATATCCATACACGACTACTGGGAAAAATCACAGCTTTGACTCTGCAGACCTTTGTCAGCAAAGAAATGTCTTTGCTATTTAATAAACTGTTTAGGTTTGTCATAGCTTTTCTTCAAGGAGCAAGTGTCTCTAACTTCATGGCTGCATTCACCATCTGCGGTGAGTTTGGTGCCCAAGAAAATAAAGTCTCTCACTGTTTCCATTGGGTCCCCATCTATTTGCTATGAAGTGATAGGACTGGATGCCATGATCTTCATTTTTTGAGTGTTGAGTATTAAGCCAGCTTTTTCATTCTTCTCTTTCACTTTCATCAAGAGACTCTTTAGTTCCTTTTCACTTACAGCTTTCTGCCATAAGGGTAGTGTCATTGCTCATCTGAGGTTATTGATATATCTCCTTGCAATCTTGATTCCAGATTGTGCTTCATCCAGCCAAGCATGTCGCATGATGCACTCTGCATTTAAGTTAAATAAGCAAGGTAACAATATGCAGCCTTGACATAACTCCTTTCCCAATTTGAAACCAGTGCATTGTTCCATGTCTGGCTCTAACTGTTGCTTCTTGACCTGCAGGTAACGTGGTCTGGTATTCCCGTCTCTTGAAGTATTTTCTACTGTTTGTTGTGATCCACACAGTCAAAGGCTTTAGCATAGTCCGTGAAACAGAAGTAGACCTTTTTCTGGAATTCTCTTGCATTTTATATGATCCAGCAGATGTTGGCAATTTGATCTCTGGTTTCTCTGCCTTTGCTAAATTCAGCTTGAACATCTGAAAGTTCTCAGTTCACGTACTATTAAAGCCTAGCTTGGATTTTGAGCATTAATTTACTAGCATTTGAGATGAGTTCAACTGTGTGGTAGTTTGAACATTCTTTCACATTACCTTTCTTTGGGATTGGAATGAAAACTGACCTTTTTCAGTCTTGTGGCCCCTGCTGAGTTTTCCAAATTTACTGGCTTATTGAGTGCAGCACTTTCACATCTTTTAGGATTTGAAATAGTTCAGTGGGTATTCTATCACTTCCAATAGCTTTGTTCATAGTGATGCTTCCTAAGGTGCACTTGACATCATATTCCAGGATGTCTGGCTCTAGGTGAGTGATCACACCATTGTGGTAATCTGGGTCATTAAGATCTTTTTTGTATAGTTATCCTGTGTATTCTTGCCACCTCTTCTTAAAATCTGTTTCTATTATTAGGTCCATACTGTTTCTGTCCTTTATTGTGCCCCAATTTGCATAAAATGTTCTCTTGGTATCTCGAATTTTCTTGAAGAGATCTCTAGTCTTTACCATTCTATTGTTTTCCTCTATTGCTTTGCATTGATCACTTAGAAAGGCTTTCTTATCTCTCTTTGCTGTTCTTTGGAACTCTGTATTCAGGTGGGTATATCTTCCTTTTCTCCCTTGCCTTTCACATCTCTTCTTTATTTCAGCTATTTGTAAGGCCTCCTCAGACAACCATTTTGCCTTTTTGCATTTCTTTTTCTTGGGGATGGTTTTGATCACTGCCTCCTATGCAATGTTATGAACCTCCATCCATAGTTCTTCAGTCACTCTGTCTATCAGATCTAATCCCTTGAATCCATTTGTCATTTCTACTGTGTAGTTGTAAAGGGTTTGATATAGGTCATATCTGCATGTTCTATTGATTTAAGTCTGAATTTTGCAATAAGGAGTTCATGATCTGAGCCATTGTCCTCTCCCAGTCTTGTTTTGCTGCCGGTGTAGAGCTTCTCCATCTTTGGCAGCAAAGAATATAATCCATCTGATTTTAGTATTGAGCATTTGGTGATGTCCATGTGTAAAGTCAATCTCAAAAACGACAGAATGATCTCTGCTCATCTCCAAGGCAAACCATTCAATATCACAGTTATCAAAGTCTATGCCCCAACCAGTAACGCTGAAGAAACTGAAGCTGAACGGTTTTATGAAGACCTACAAGACCTTTTAGAACTAACACCCCAAAAAGATGTCCTTTTCATCATAGGGGACTGGAATGCAAAAGTAGAAAGTCAAGAAACACCTGGAGTAACAGGCAAATTTGGCCTTGGAATGCAGAATGAAGCAGGGCAAAAACTAATAGAATTTTGCCAAGAAAATGCACTGGTCATAGCAAACACCCTCTTCCAACAACACAAGAGAAGATTCTACATATGGACATCACCAGATGGTCAACACTGAAATCAGATTGATTATATTCTTTGCAGCCAAAGATGGAGAAGCTCTATACAGTCAACAAAAACAAGACTGGGAGCTGACTGTGGCTCAGATCATGAACTCCTTATTATCAAATTCAGACTCAAATTGAAGAAAATAGGGGAAACTGCTAGACCATTCAGGTATGACCTATATCAAATCCCTTATTTTTATACAGTGGAAGTGAGAAATAGATTTAAGGGCATAGATCTGATAGATAGAGTGCCTGATGAACTAGGGAATGAGGTTCATGACATTGTACAGGAGACAGGGATCAAGACCATCCCCATGGAAAAGAAATGCAAAAAAGCAAAATGGCTGTCTGGGGAGGCCTTATAAATAGCTGTGAAAAGAAGAGAGGCAAAAAGCAAAGGAGAAAAGGAAAGATATAAGCATCTGAATGCAGAGTTCCAAAGAATAGCAAGAAGAGATAAGAAAGCCTTCTTCAGCGATCAATGCAAAGAAATAGAGGAAAACAACAGAATGGGAAAGACTAGAGATCTCTTCAAGAAAATTAGAGATACCAAGCAAACATTTCATGGAAAGATGGGCTCGATAAAGGACAGAAATGGTATGGACCTAACAGAAGCAGAAGATATTAAGAAGAGGTGGCAAGAATACACGGAAGAATCGTACAAAAAAGATCTTCACACCCAGATAATCGTGATAATGTGATCACTAATCTAGAGCCAGACATCTTGGAATGTGAAGTCAAGTGGGCCTTAGAAAGCATCACTGCAAACAAAGCTAGTGGAGGTGATGGCATTCCAGTTGAGCTGTTTCAAATCCTGAAAGATGATGCTGTGAAAGTGCTGCACTCAATATGCCAGCAAGTTTGGAAAACTCAGCAGTGGCTACAGGACTGGAAAAGGTCAGTTTTCATTCCAGTTCCACGAAAGGCAATGCCAAAGAATGCTCAAACTACCGCACAATTGCACTCATCTCACATGCTAGTAAAGTAATGCTCAAAATTCTCCAAGCCAGACTTCAGCAATATGTGAACCATGAACTCCCTGATGTTCAAGGTGGTTTTAGAAAAGGCAGAGGAACCAGAAATCAAATTGCCAACATCCGCTGAATCATGGAAAAAGCAAGAGAGTTCCAGAAAAACATCTATTTCTGCTTTATTGACTATGCCAAAGCCTTTGACTGTGTGGATCACAATCAACTGTGGAAAATTCTGAAAGAGATGGGAATACCAGACCACCTAACCTGCCTCTTGAGAAATTTGTATGCAGGTCAGGAAGCAACAGTTAGAACTGGATATGGAACAACAGACTGGTTCCTAATAGGAAAAGGAGTACGTCAAGGCTGTATATTGTCACCGTGCTTATTGAACTTATATGCAGAGTACATTATGAGAAACGCTGGACTGGAAGAAACACAAGCTGGAATTGAGATTGCTGGGAGAAATATCAATAACCTCAGATATGCAGATGACACCACCCTTATGGCAGAAAGTGAAGAGAAGCCAAAAAGCCTCTTGATTAAAGTGAAAGAGGAGAGTGAAAAAGTTGGCTTATAGCTCAACATTCACAAAACGAAGATCATGGCATCTGGTCCCATCACTTCATGGGAAATAGATGGGGAAACAGTGGAAACAGTGTCAGACTTTATTTTTGGGGGCTCCAAAATCACTGCAGATGGTGACTGCAGCCATGAAATTAAAAGACGCTTACTCCTTGGAAGGAAAGTTATGACCAACCTAGATAGCATATTCAGAAGCAGAGACATTACTTTGCCGACTAAAGTCTGTCTAGTCAAGGCTATGTTTTTTCCTGTGGTCACGTATGGATGTGAGTGTTGGACTATGAAGAAGGCTGAGCGCCAAAGAATTAATGCTTTTGAACTGTGGTATTGGAGAAGATTCTCGAGAGTCCCTTGGTCTGCAAGGAGATCCAACCAGTCCATTCTGAAGGAGATCAACCCTGGGTGTTCTTTGGAAGGAATGATGCTAAAGCTGAAGCTCCGGTACTTCGGCCACCTCATGTGAAGAGTTGACTCTTTGGAAAAGACTCTAATGCTGGGAGGGATTTGGGGGCAGGAGGAGAAAGGGACGACCCAGGATGAAATGGCTGAATGGCGTCACTGACTCGATGGACATGAGTCTGAGTGAACTCCGGGAGTTGGTGATGGACAGGGAGGCCTGGAGTGCTGCGATTTATGGGGTCGCAAAGAGTTGGACACGACTGAGTGACTGAACTGAACTGAACTGATATGTTGAGTCATCTCTTGTGTTGTTGGAAGAGGGTCTTTGCTATGACCAGGGCATTTTCTTGGTGAAACTGTTGGCCTTTGCTCTGCTTCATTTTTAACTCATGACCAAACTTGCCTGTTTCTCTGGACTTCCTACTTTTGCATTCCAGTTCCCTACAATGAAAAGGACTTTTTTGGGGTGGGGGTGTTATTTCTAATTTGTTGTTGGTCTTCACAGAACATGCCCTTTAGTATATCTATTTTTTTAGATCTAAATACTAAGTAATATACTTTGATTAGTCACTAAGTTATCTCCGATTCTTTTGTGACCCCATGGGTTTTAGCCCACCAGGCTCCTCTGTCCATGGGATTTCCCAGGCAAATATACTGGTGTGGGTTGCCATTTCCTTCTCCAGGGGATCTTCTTTACCCAGGGATGGAACCCACTACTCCTGCATTGGCAGGTGGATTCTTTACCATTGAACCACCAGGGATACCTTTATCTATTTTAAAATAAGCATTGAATAAAACCTATTGTGATTTTTTTTTTCAAATGGAAAAAGTCTCTTTACAGACCACCTTTTATGCTGTGCTTAGTCTGTCAGTCGTGCCCTCCTCTTTGTGACTGCATGGACTGTAGCCCACCAGGCTCTTCTGTCCATGAGGATTCTCCGGTTAAGAATACTGGAGTGGTTTGTCATGTCTTCCTCCAGAGGATCTTCCCAGCCAAGGGTTCAAACCCAGATCTCTCACATTGCAAGTGGATTCTTTTCCATCTGAGCCACCAGGGATGCCCACCTTCTGTTAGCAACAGAGAACATACTATTGTCAACATTTTCATCCATGTTTGGGCTATAGGCTACTAAAGAGACAAGTGAATTTAAGGGTCATAACAACTAAGCAGCTAGCAGATTTGCAAATATTTTAGGTCTTTTAACATGAAAAATTTAGATACATAGTTTAGTAATTTCTTTAAGAGTAACTAAAACAGCTTTATTTCCCAGTATGAGTGTTAAATACAGCCATATATTACTAATTCCAAATAATGGATTTACTTTTTTTTTTTTTTTTTAGAAAATTGTCTTGCTGCTCTGTGTCTGAAGGTGAACGGTGAGAACCCAAACTAATCCTTTGGCTTGTTCCAACCAAATAGAATCTTTGGTAGGCTTCCTTCTGGTTCCCCACCCCCAAAGCATGCTTTCTAGTCTTACTGCCCCAATTCTTCCCTCCCTTCCTAACTTTTCTGAGTAATTCTTTTGGTACTATGCTACTTGGGGGAAAGATAATGAAAACCACATTGTCATTTCTCCTTGAATTTGATTTTAATTCTTATGGTATGAAATGAGAAAAATACTGTATGATCTTGAAGAGTGGTCATAATTGATCACGAAATCATTTTTCTTCAACTCTGAAACACATTTTGAATAAATTCTTTGACTGTGTCAGTTATCTATAAATATCACCAATGCAGCATTTTTGTTTAATTGCCTATTTTAACCATTTTTTCTCTAATAAGTTATGCTTACTGACTCATCCTTCTCTCACAAGAAATTTCAACAGAATCCTCCAAAGTTAATGAAAAGAAACATTTTTCATTTCTTATATCCCTAATTTTTATTTTACTTTAGCGAAAGATTTTTCTTTTGGAAAAATTTTTACCTGTTTAAAATATTTAAATTAAGGAAATGCTTAGCTAACTCAATGATAAAATATAGAACAAACCTTTGTTGAACATTTATGTCTTTATTAATTATTTGTTGAGTGCTGACTCATACCTCTCACTGTCTAAATGTTGGGATATTTGGTTGAAAGTCATTAAAATCCTCCAGAAACTTAGTCTACAGGAAGCAGATCTGTATAGAGCTAATGTTTATGGGAGATTGTATGAGAGCTTTTCAGCAAAGAAGAGGATTGGGAGAGTGATAAGATTTCATAAACGTTGACCTTTCCATTATTAAAATTTAATGGGTGAAATGAGAACTAGCAGAAGGTTTTAAAAAGCAAGTATAATAATTACAAACTTAGTACCATGCTCAACAGATTCTGCAAAAGTTCAGCAGGAGCAACCCTTTCCTTTTAAGAAAGCTATTTGATAGGTATTACAAGAAGAAAACGGAAATTGATTAAGCAAAAAATGGAGGAGGGAATTCAAACTAAGACAGCGAGCTCTGTCTCTAAAGCAAAGTGAACTGAACTCATCTCTTTGATCCTCTAAAGAAGATTTTGCTTTGCTGCACTGAATGTCTGCAGCAGGTTTTCTACTGTAGTTGTGTGCTAGCTCTAGCCAGGCACGAAAATTAGCAATAAGCTGGGAATCAGAGAGTTCCCTTTCTGATACACTGGTTGACATTATTATATTTGACATTTGCACAAGAAATGAAATCTAGTATCTTGATCTATGAGATGACGTTAATACTGAATATGTCTTCGCTTACAGGGATGTTGTTTCCACAAAATTAGGTAATAGAATTGGACATTTTTTATACAATTAATGTATATGCATATATTTAGTGTGCATGTATGTGTATGAAATAACTTTGGGCAATATAGATAGAATCACAGAATCAGACAATGCAGAGTGGCTGATTTCCTCTTTTCCCACTGGACATCTCTCATCTGTTTAAATGTAAGGATCATTATAATACTGAAAAATACAGATTTTACTGTATATGATAAATTTCCAAGGTGAATGGTCCTTACATTAATGGGAGTTGGGTACAAAGTTTATTTCAGAATTTATTTGGAAATTCTGAGACGCCCTTTAAAATCCCCAAGGGAGGTGTTATAACACATTTAACTAGTATGCAATCAGAGTTAAGTTATATAGCACAAGGCTACTAAGTGGCAATGTTAAAACACAAGCTGGATTCTGAAGTCCCATTTCACTTTTCTTCCT
Source organism: Ovis canadensis (assembly GCF_042477335.2). Lineage (NCBI taxonomy): Eukaryota > Metazoa > Chordata > Mammalia > Artiodactyla > Bovidae > Ovis > Ovis canadensis. The sequence continues at coordinate 67,416,551 of NC_091262.1, read as the reverse complement.
GACTGTGTAGAGCGATATGTTTATGTTTTAAACCTTTATTATGTATGAAAAGGGAAAGTGCCGTAGCTGAGAACCTTTTGTAATTGCATATCACCGGCTATTTACTTAGCTAATCAGAAGTGTTAGTTTTCCCTGTGGGGAAAATTAACATTCATAAGATATAATAAAAGATCCTGTCAGTTTATCATATCTCTGGGAAGTATAAGCCTACTTTCCAACTATCTCTATGCATAAATTAAGTAGTCAGAGTTATAAATAAATGTACTTTCTATTAATTTGCATTATGCAAGTTTATTTTTTGCTATATATTTTTCTAGACAGTGTAACTCTTACTTTTCTTGCATAATCAAAAACAAAGATATGACTGTTCTCCACTATAAAAACTGACTCTTTAGATAGATTTTTGATGATTTAAGTGGTTAATTATTAATTTTTTACATAGCTAATGCAAAAATTTATTAAAACCCATATGCATTTGAAATTATTTTGGGTCTTATTGTTCATGCTTGGTATACTATTAAGCATGAATAAGAAGTTATTAAATATTCCTAATCTTATATATAATGCTGATAACCATATCCAGCTTGGAAATTCAATTACAAAAGTCAGTATCTCTGACAGAATTGATTACAAAGGGACTATCTACATAATTTCTAAATGCTACTAGGTTTTCTGATTTATCACTCTGTAGAAATCAGCTGATTGCATATATTTAACTGTATATGGAAATTATTGCATTATATATATACATATATAAAGATATATATTTGTGTATAAATAATTGACTTTAGGATGATTTTCTAACTATGCTCAACTGGGCTTATTGGAAGAGAAATTTAGTAAATACATATGATTTAATGCAGGGAATAGATTTAAATGAAATATTTTTAAAAAGCAATTTCCTTAGCACCATTTAAACTAGGAAAATAAATGTTATTTGTCTATCCTTTTGACCATGGCCTAGAAACTCATTTTAAGACATTTTTAAAAAGTGGTTAATAATTAATGTGGATGAGGTGTTTGGAGTAAGTGGCAAGGGAAAGTTGAGAACTACTCCATTAAAATAAGGTCTAAACAAACTGGTTAGTTTGATTATAATGGTCTATAAGAATGTGAATTGTGGCATTAGTACCTGGGTGGTTTTAAAAGGTAAAAAAATCAAAACTTCAAGATTAAAGTATAAAGATTACTTCAGTATATTCAGTAAAAACTAGTGTCTTATAAATATACTAGTGTTTGTGTATGTTCCATTCAAATTATAGCAATAAAATCAGAATTAGGATTATTATTTTTATGAGGAGGCAGGAAGAGGGAGGCTTTCCTGGTGGCTCAGACAGTGAAGAATCTGACTGCAATGCAGGAGACCCAGGTTCTATCCCTGGGTTGATCCCCTGGAGAAGGGAATGGCAACCCACTCCAGTATTCTTGCCTGGAGAATTTCATGGACAGAGGAGTTTGGTGGACTACAGTCCATGGTGTTGCAAAGAGTTGGACATGACTCAGTGATTAATACTTTCACTTTCCACTTTTCAGTTAATTTTTTAAGCTTTTCATTAGTTTTCAAGGAAGTAGACCTTGGGAAAACCCCTAGCCCTTATGTAGCCTAAATTCATAGTTGGTTTATTTTAGTTGCATAGTTTATTGAATTTTATAATAGTTGTAAACTTATTGTCTATGAGTTATGTTGTAATCTTATCAGTAAGAGTTCTAGGAGAAGAATCAAGGTAACTTCTCTAGCTTTTTCATTGGAAAGATATCTTTATTAATGAAATAATTTGTCTTAAAGCTAATGAATGAAAGAGCCTGCTGGAGCATTACTGATGTATTTTCACACTTCAGTTTTTAGAAATATGAATACCAATGAGGATTTGCTTTTTTACACATTAGGGTTTTTTAATAAAGATGAGAATTTTTAGGTCTATCTATGGTTTCCAAAGGAAAGAGTACATATGTATTTTATAAATCACCTACTCTATAAAAATATTATGTATTTTATATAAATGTAAAAATAATAGTTTTGCAATCTAATCTCATTACCACTTGTGGCTTTCTCCAATTTCACTTGTGTTTTCTTTTAGGGACTAAAAGAAGAGACACACAGCATGAAGCACAATCTCTCATGCTTCCTTGGTAAAGCAAGTATCTTGGAATCCCAGATACTTTTTCAGGAATTTTTATAGAAATGTATGAATAGCAAAGAAACATAAAACAAAAATATTGATTAAAAGGATATAAACTTGAGCTGTGTTCCCTGTTGTAATAAAACTAGCTGAGTGGAATTTACTGACTGTCAAAGATGGTCATTCATGAGCTGTAAAAGAGCATTTTAACAGAACATAGATTTTTTAAAATAATTTATTTTATTTGGAGGATAATTACTTTACAATATCGTGATGGTTTTTGCAGTATATCAACATGAATCTTCCACAAGTGTATCGTGTCCCCCACCCCCATCCTGAACCCCTCTCCCACATCCCTCCCTACCCTGTTCCTCTGGGATGTCCCACAGCACTGGCTTTCCTGCCCTGCTTCATGCATCAAACTTACACTGGTCATCTGTTTTACATATGGTAATGGACATGTTTCAATGCTGTTCTCTCAAATCATCCCACCCTTGCCTTCTTTCACTGAGTCCAAAAGTCTGTTCTTTCCGTCTGTGTCTCCTTTGCTGCCTTCACGTAGGATCATCAGTACCATCTTTTTACATTCCATGTATGTGCTTTAATATACGGTATTTGTCTTTCTCTTTCTGACTTCATTTCTGTATAATTGGCTCTGAGTTTATCCACCTCATTAGAGCTGGCTCAAATGCATTCCTTCTTATAGCTGAATAATATTCCATCATGTATATGTACCATAACTTCCTTATCTGTTCATCTTTCAATGGACATCTACATTGCTTCCATGTTCTAGCTATGGTAAGTAGTGCTGCAGTGAACACTGGGGTACATGTTACTCTTTCAATTCTGGTTTCTTCACTGTGTATGCCCAGCAGTGGGTTTGCTGGGTCATATGACAGGTCTAGTCCCAGTTTTTAAAGAAATCTCCACACTGTTCTCCAGGCTGTCCCAGTTTGCATTCCCACCAACAGTGAAAGAGGGTTCCCTTTTCTCCATACCCTCTCCAGATGTTTTTTTTGGGGGGGGGTAGACTTTTTGATGATGGCCATTCTGAATGGCGTGAGATGATACTCATTGTGGTTTTGATTTGCATTTCTCTGAGAATGATGTTGAGCATCTTTTCATGTGTTTTTTAGCCATCTGTATGTCTTCTTAGGAGAAATGTCTGTTGAGGTCTTTTGCCCACTTTTTGATTGGGTTGTTCATTTTTCTGGTATTGAGCTGCATGTGCTGCTTGCATATTTTGGAGATTAATTCTCTGTCAGTTGTTTCATTTGCTATTATTTTCTCCCATTTTGAGGGTTGTCTTTTCACCTTGCTTATAGTTTTCTTTGTTGTGTAAAAACTTTTACGTTAACTTAGGTCTCATTTTTTAAATTTCTGTTTTTATTTCCATTACTCTGGGAGGTGGGTCATTGAGGATCTTGCTGTGATTTATGTCAGGGGGTGTTCTGCTTATGGTTTCCTCTAGGAGTTTTATAGTTTCTGGTCTTATGTCATTAATTTATTATCATGACATTATTTATATAATAAATAAATAATTATATAATTTAAATAATTATTAATGACACATTATTTATGTCATTAATCCATTTTTGTGTATGGTGTTAGAAAGTGCAGAACATAGATGTTAACCAAGTAAAAGACAGCTAGTGTATTGAAAAAGAAAAGAGAATGAGGTGGCTTTAGACATGCTATGAAGCTAATGTCTTCAGTGATTCCTCCCTCAAATATCATGAAATTAGACCTTTCTATCTGATCTCAGGCATTCTGTTGTAATACTACAATCTCAGAAATGTAAAATTAACTTTAATGTGTCCTATAACAGAGGCAACAGTGTTACTTCTATTACACTAATATGTAGATTATACATATTCATAGATTATAATTAGTCATTTTAAGAACTTATCTGAGGCAAGATTATCACATGAAGCAGGAGATGTTTTACTTTGAAATGATGCATTTTATTAAGATATTGATAAGCACTTTTATATTCAGCAATATACAGTGCATAACCATGCATATTGATGAGTGCTAATTTGTGATGGTAATAAGGACTGAGCTATTAGAATTATCAAAAAGGCCAAGTGCATTTTTACATAAACTAAAATGCAACAACAGTTGTGTTCATCACTTATTCACATTCTAAACTAACCATGTAAAGTATTGTATTCTTAATAGTTGATTTTTAAAAGTGTTGATATTCTAGCTTGGAAGCAAACAAATCATTTGAAGGACATATTTCATTTCAATTTTTCTAGTGTGTTGGTTTCGAATGCTAAAATTATAAGGAATTTAAGATAGCATGGAGGTGAGTTGAATTTAAGGGAGGATAGTACACAGGTCGGACACAACTGAGCGACTTTACTTTTACTTTTCACTTTCATGCATTGGAGAAGGAAATGGCAACCCACTCCAGTATTCTTGCCTGGAGAATCCCAGGGACAGGGGAGCCTGGTGGGCTGCTGTCTATGGGGTTGTACAGAGTCAGACACGACTGAATCGACTTAGCAGCAGCAGCAGCAGCAGTACACAGGTCACCCAAATAAGCTGCCCTAGGTAAGGGAACACTGAAGTGGACGTAATAGAATCCTTTCATTCTACTTCAAAATTTTGTTTCCCTGAGGACTGTAGTTAGTAGTGAATGGAGAATACACTTAGAATAGGCTTTTTGTACCAGGACAAAGGTAAAACAAAAACATACATTCTTTCTCAAACTAGTAAATTTTTTTTTAAGACAAGAAGCAATATACAATCCTGAAGTTTGCTGCCTTGACAGCTGATAATCAGCAGAAGCTAGCAGTCCCACTGGGGCTCACTTTAATCTTATTCTTTTGATATTGAGCTGCATTTTAAGGCTCCATACGAGATGCTCTTTTAAAGCTTGTATTTATAAAAACAGTCTTGGCTTGAGATTTGTTACCTGCACATGCTAAGTGCCATGAGACGAAATGGAAATCTTTGTTTGGGGTATTGCCCTCATGGCATACCAATAAATGGTGACCTTCTGTTGGTGTGTGTCACATGAAAAACTACTTTGTAATCAGTGTGTATTTTTAATATAAGTGTAGATTTTAAATAAAAATGGCCACACTGGAATTTGGTGGCTTATATATATATATACAATTGGTAAAAAATGTCATGAAATGAATGAAACTTGATAAGGCATTTACATTTTTACTCCTGATTTAATCAAAGAAAGGTAGGCAAAAATGCTAGTCTTTTTCAGAAATTTTCCAGTACCATCACTTTTGGAGATCAAATCTGGAAATAAAATCCTTTGGGACAGTTCTTAAAAAACTAAATGCTGAATCCTGATTGATAAAGAATAACAACCCTTCCTTTAAGAGATGTATCTAAATTCCAGTTGATATTATCATATTTTTCTTCTACAATGTGATAAGTATATAAAGTAGATTTTTCCATTTTAGTTCCTAAATCCAGGACACAATCTCAGAGAGGATATAATTATACTCATTTCTTTCTCTTTTAACTGTCTCCTCCTTTTGAGGTAAATAGAACCAAATGACACTTTTGTCACTCTCTTGGATAAGCAGATTAAGTGTTCTCAAGAATGGATTATTAAGATTATAGATAAAAGTAGCAAGAATAATTTTGGAATATTTTAAAATGACTAACTTCTGATTGAACTTACAGTAATGAATGACCTATAAGAGTGCAGACTATGTGATCTCAGTTATACTGAGTTAACTTCAGTATAAATTTAACATTCCTAACTTTAATATAACATTTACATTAATACAGATAAGACCAAGACAACAGATATATTATTGTAGTGTTGTAAAATTGCTTAATTTTGAATACACATTGCTTAATATAATATACATGTGCTCAAATTATGTGGAAAGGTATGTGACATTTATGGTAATAAATCAGAAGATATATGATTATACAATAGTATTGCAATAGGCTGCTTGTAATAGAAATCTGACAGCAATGGATTAATAGCTTTTTCCTATAATAATAAATTTGAAGATGAGCAGACCAGCACTGGTGCAGCAATGTTATGATATCAAGGACCCTAACCTTGTCTGACTCTTTGGGCTACCATTCTTAGCTTGTGACTTTTCCCTTATGGTCACAGGCTGGCTGCTACAGATGTCTTATCTGTGTCTCAGGCAGGAGCAAAGGAGAACAAAAGCAAAAAGTACAAACCAGCTAAGTCTTTCCTTTATACCAGGAAAACATCTTTCTGGAAGCTTATTTAGTGGACATTCCCTTGCACCTCACTGATCCAAGCTCTGTTACTGTTTCATTGCTAGCTGCAGAGGAGTTGAGAATCAGTTGTAGCTGAGCTTTGGGCACCATAACAAAGCCAGGTTTCTACTGGCAAGGAAAGCAAGGAGAACAGATTTTGTGTAGGCAATTTCAAGTTGTGCCAACATGAGCATAGAAGTCAGTTGGTAAATGTTGCCACTACCTCAGAGCACAAAGCAGATATCCCCCAGGGATTATTTCAGCTGTTTCTAAAAGGAAGATTATTTCACAATTAAAATAATACTTGTTTAATTGCTTTTTCACATCTTTTTCTAGTATAAATTTTGGCAGAAAAACATAGCATCAGCATTAATTATTTTCATGGTACACACTAAATTTATTCAGAGCACAGTATAGGAAATTCTGTCCTTAAGTCATTGAAATAATCTATTTTAAATAACAGATATATTCACATTAAGAAAACTCAGAACTTATCTCAAGATTTCTTTAAATCACATCCTCTCTTAGATTAAAAACATTTAATTAAAATTTTTAAATATAACTCAGCACCAAGCTTGTTGTATCCTACGTAGGGCTACAGATTTTCATTTCCAAATTCCAAATGGGTAAATAGCAACACCCTGTATACTTCCTTGACAATTTTTCTGAAAACTATTATGTGCACTGTTAATCTGAGTCTTTTTAGTGTGTTTCATTGTTTTGTCACTGTCCCTGTCTGTCACAAAGTCTCCTTTTGCTTTTTCTATAGATGCTAGTCCATTTCCTGAGTGAAATTAATCCTCCTTTCTTGTACTTAATTCTAAATTATTTCATTTTTAAACATGATGCCTATATGAAAATATACAAGCTCATTGTAAAATTTTAAAATATCATGAATATTTATGTTTTAGCTAGCACAAGTTCTCTCTCATAAGTAACTGTTAATGCAATTTGTATTCTTGCAGAGTTTCTGAATGCATATAAATAAGAATTTGAGGTAATATCTCACTGTAGGTTTGATGTACACCTCCATCATGATTAGGCGTGGAACACTTTTTCATTTCCCTCTGGCCATCTGTTTGTCTTAAAAAAATGTTCAAATCCTCTGCCCATTCTTTAATTGAATTTGTTTATACTGGATTGTATGATTTCTTTATAAATTTTGGATAATAAACCATTTAAAAACATTTTCCCCCATTCAGTAGGCTGCCTTTTTCTTTTGATGATGACCCTCTCTGTTGTGCAAAAGATTTTTAGTTTGGTTAGATCATTTTTGATTGTCTTTCTGTTTTTGTTGCCCTTGCCTAAGGAAGGAAACAGACCCGAAAAGGTATATTTGTTACACTGTTGTCCTAAGAGGGTACTGCCTAAGTTTTCTTTTATTGATTCTATGGTTTTATGTTTTAAAATCAATATTTTTAATCTATTTTAAGATTATTTTACATATGGTGTGAAAAAATTTCATTCTGTTACTTCTAGCTGTTTAGATTCTCAGGACCACTTTTTGAAGAGACTGCAATTTTGCCTTCTATAGCCTTGCTTTCTTTGTTATAGATTAATTGAAAATATGTGCATTGATTTATTTATTGGCTCTCTTCCATTCTATTGATCTATGCATTTGTTTTTGTGGTAGTTTCACATTGTTTTGATTATTATAGCTTTGTATTATAGTCTGAAGTCAGGGAGCATTGTACCTCCACCTTTATTCTTTTGCAGTATTGCTTTGGTTATTCAGAGCATTTTACCATTGCATAAAAATTCTAGGATTCTAATTCTGTGAAAAACGTCATTGTATTTTGATAGAATTTGCATTAAATCTGTAGTTTGGTTGGGGGGGTTGTATGGACATTTTAATAATATTAATATTCAAATCCATGAACATGGTTTATCGTTCCATTTAATAGAATGTTTAACTTCCTTCATCGGAGTCTTACAGTTTTCAGATTACAATTCTTTTACCTGTTAGATTTATTCCTAGGTATTTTACTATTTGTGATGCAGTTGTAAATAACATTTAAAAAATGTCTCCGTCTGATAGTTCATTATTCATATATAGAAATGCAACAGATTTTGTATATTAATTTTGTACTCTACAATTTTACTGAATTCACTTATTGTAATAGATTTTTGTAGGGTTTTTAGTATTTTCTATATATAGTACCATGGCATTTGTACCTAGTGACAGTTTTACTTCTTCCCTTCCAATTTATATGCCTTTTTAAAAGATCATCTGATTATTGTGGCTAGGACTTACAATACCATGCTAAATATAGGTGGCAAGAGTAGGATCCTTGTATTGTTCCTGATCTTGGAGGGAAAGTGTTCAGTTTTTCATCACTGACTATGATGTTACCCTTGGGTTTGTCATAAATGGCCTTTATTATTTTGAGGTGTGCTTCCCTCTATAGAAAATTTCTTGAGAATTTTTATCACAAATGGATGTTCAATTTTGTCAGATGCTTTTGTTGCATCTATTGAGATTATGTAGTTTTTGTTCTATGTTTTGTTAATGTGGTGTAAAATGTTGCTTGACTTGCAAATGTTGAACCTTCTTTGCATCCCTAGAATAAATCCCTCTTGGGATAATGTATAAGGTATGATCCTTTTAATGTAGTATAGCACTTGATTTACTAATATTTTGTTGAGGATTTTTGCATGTATGTTCATCACTGATACTGACATATATTTTCTTTCTTAGTATCTTTGTTTGATTTTGGTAAAGATGGAGTGAGTTGTAAGTGTTCCCTTCCCTTTAATTTTTTGCACTAAGTTGAGAATAATGGGTATTCACTGTTTTAAATATATGGTAGAATTCCTCTGTGTAGCAATCTGGTCCTGTGATTTTATTGTTGGGAGTTTTTAAACTACTGATTCAGTTTCATTTCCATTGGCAGTCTGTTCAGATTTTTTTTCCCTCCTGAATCAGTCTTGGAAAATATATGTTTCTAGGAATTTACTCATTCTAGATTGTCCAATTTGTTAGTATATAATTATTAATAGTGTTATCTTATGATTATTTGTATTTCTTTGAAATTGGTTATAATTTCTCTTTTCCCATTTCTAAATTTATTTAAATTTTCTTTTTCCCTTGGTAAGTCAGACTATGGTTTATCAACTTAAAAAAAATTTTCTTTTAGGAAAAACAGCTCTTAATATTACTGATTTTTTAAAACTATTTCTTTGGTCTCTTTTATTTCTGCTTTGATCTTTATTATTTTATTTCTTCTGTTGAGTTTGGGCTTTGTTCTTTTTCTAATTCCTTTAGATAGAAAGTTAGGTTATTGGAGATTTTCTTTCCTGAGGTATGCCTGTATCACTATAACTTCACTTTTTAGAACTCTTTTTTACTGTGTTCATAGATTTTGGATAGATAGGCTTCATTTTCATTTGTCCCCATTTTTTTTTAAATTTCCTCTTTGATTTCATTGTTGACTCATTAGTTTTTAGAAGCATGTTGTTTAGTCATCATGTATTGGTGTACTTTGCAGTTTTCTTCCTTTAACTGATCTCTAGTTTCATATCATTCATATCAAAGAATATGCTTGATATGAATTCAGTTTTCTTAAATTTGTTGAGACGTGTTTTGTACCTAGCATATGATCTATTCTCGAGAATGTTCTATGTATACTTGAAAAGAATGTGTATTCTGCTGCTTTTGGATGGAATGTTTTATGTATATATGTGTGTGCATCTGTGTGCGTGTGTGTGTGTATATATATATATATTTATCTGTGCTTATGTGTCGTTGAAGGCCACTGGTTCCTTATTGATTTTCTGTCTTGATGATTTATACATTGATGTAACTGGGGTGTTCAGTTCAGTTCAGTCGCTCAATCGTGTCCAACTCTTTGCGACCCCATGAATCGCTGCATGCCAGGCCTCCCTGTCCATCACCATCTCCCGGAGCTCACTCAGACTCAAGTCCATCGAGTCCGTGATGCCATCCAGCCATCTCATCATCTGTCGTCCCCTTCTCCTCCTGCCCCCAACCCCTCCCAGCATCAGAGTCTTTTCCAATGAGTCAACTCTTCGCATGAGGTGGCCAAAGTACTGGAGTTGCAGCTTTAGCATCATTCCTTCCAAAGAAATCCCAGGGTTGATCTCCTTCAGAATGGACTGGTTGGATCTCCTTGCAGTCCAAGGGACTCTCCAGAGTCTTCTCCAGCACCACAGTTCAAAAGCATCAATTCTTCAGTGCCCAGCCTCCTTCACAGTCCAACTCTCACATCCATACATGACCACAGGAAAAACCATAGCCTTGACTAGATGGACCTTAGTTGGCAAAATAATGTCTCTGCTTTTGAATATACTATCTAGGTTGCTCATAACTTTTCTTCCAAGGAGTAAGCGTCTTTTAATTTCATGGCTGCCGTCACCATCTGCAGTGATTTTGGAGCCCCCAAAAATAAAATCTGACACTGTTTCCACTGTTTCCCCATCTATTTCCCATGAAGTGATGGGACCAGATGCCATGACCTTTGTTTTCTGAATGTTGAGCTTTAAGCCAACATTTTCACTCTCCTCTTTCACTTTCATCAAGAGGCTTTTTAGCTCCTCTTCACTTTCTGCCATAAGGGTGGTGTCAATCTGCATATCTGAGTGGGGTATTAGTACCTTACTATTATTTCATTGTTGTCTATTTCTCCCATAATGTCTATTAATATTTGCTTTATATATTTACGTACTCCTTTATTAGGTCTATATATGTTTACAAATGTTACATCCTTTCTTTGGATCACTTTATCATTATATAATACTCTTTATCTTTTGTTGTAGACTTTGTTTTAAAGTCTGTTTTGTCTGATATAAGTATTTTTATCCCAGCTTTATTTTCATTTGCACTTGCATGCAATACCCTTTTTTATACCCTAATCTTTAATCTCTGGTGGCTCAGACGGTAAAGTGTCTGCCTGCAATGCGGGAGACCAGGTTTGATTCCTGGGTCAGGAAGATTCCCTGGAGAAGGAAATGGCAATCCACTCCAGCACTCTTGCCTGGAAAATCCCATGGATGGAGGAGCCTGATAGGCTACAGTCCATGGGGTCGCAAAGAGTCGGACATGACTGAGCGACTTCACTTCACTTTTAGCCTCTGTGTTTTTTAACTCTGATGCTATCTCTCATAGGCAGCATATAGATAGCTATGTTTTGACTGGAGCACTCAGTTCATTTACATTTTTATTGGGCTATAGTAGTTTTACAATGTTGTGTTAGTTTATGTTGTGCAATGAAGTGAATCAGCTATATATATATATATACATATATATGTATATATATATATATACACAGACACACACACACACACCCTCTCCCTCGTGTACCTTCCTCCCATTCCCCTCCCCACCCAGCCCCATCCCTCTGGGTCATCACAGAGCACTGATGTGAACTTCCAAGCTCCCACTGGGTGTGCATTTTACACATGGCAGTGCATTACATCAGTCCCAATCTCCCGGTTCATCCCCTCACCCTGTGCCCGCATGTCTGTTCTCTATGTCTATGTCTCTATCTCTGTCCTGGAAATAGCTTCATCTGTCACATTCTAATTTCCACATATATACATTAATGTGTGATATTTATTTTTATCTTTCTGAAATTTCACTTTGTAGTTGATAATTGATACACACTTACTGAAATTTTGGTCCTTATTTTCTGGTTGTTTTTGTGATTCCCTTCTAGCCTCTTTATTTTTCAGTTTGATTTTCTGTTGTGTTACTTTTGGGTCCTTTCTCTCTGTTTTTGAGGGCATCTATTGCAGAATTTGGTTTGCAGTTCATCTACATCATGAGGTTTACATACGTTAACCTATATATCTATAGCTTAGTTTTCATTCCAATCCCAAAGAAAGGCAATACCAAAGAATGCTCAAACTACCGCACAATTGCACTCATCTCACATGCTAGTAAAGTAATGTTCAAAATTCTCCAAGCCAGGCTTCAGCAATACGTGAACCGTGAACTTCCTGATGTTCAAGCTGGTTTTAGAAAAGGCAGAGGAACCAGAAATCAAATTGCCAACATCCGCCGGATCATGGAAAAAGCAAGAGAGTTCCAGAAAAACATCTATTTCTGCTTTATTGACTACACCAAAGCTTTTGCTGTGTGGATCACACTAAACTGTGGAAAATTCTGAACGAGATGGGAATACCAGACCACCTGACCTGCTTCTTGAGAAATCTGTATGCAGGTCAGGAAGAAACAGTTAGAACTAGACATGGAACAAGAGACTGGTTTCAAATAGGAAAAGGAGTACGTCAAGGCTGTATATTGTCACCCTACTTATTTAACTTATATGCAGAGTACATCATGAGAAACGCTGGACTGGAAGAAACACACGCTGGAATCAAGATTGCTGGGAGAAATATCAATAACCTCAGATATGCAGATGACACCACCCTTATGGCAGAAAGTGAAGAGGAACTGAAAAGCCTCTTGATGAAAGTGAAAGAGGAGAGTGAAAAAGTTGGCTTTAAGCTCAACATTCAGCAAACGAAGATGATGGCATCCGGTCCCATCACTTCATGGGAAATAGAAGTGGAAACAGTGTCAGGCTTTATTTTTGGGGGCTCCAAAATCACTGCAGATGGTGACTGCAGCCATGAAATTAAAAGACACTTACTCTTTGGAAGAAAAGTTATGACCAACCTAGATAGCATATTCAAAAGCAGAGACATTACTTTGCCCACTAAGATCCATCTAGTCAAGGCTATGGTTTTTTCAGTAGTCATGTATGGATGTGAGAGTCGGACTATAAAGAAGACTGAGTGCCGAACAATTGATGCTTTTGAACTGTGGTGTTGGAGAAGACTCTTGAGAGTCCCTGGGACTACAAGGAGATCCAACCAGTCCATTCTAAAGGAGATCAGCCCTGGGATTTCTTTGGAAGGAATGATGCTAAAGCTGCAACTCCAGTACTTTGGCCACCTCATGCGAAGAGTTGACTCATTAGAGAAGACTTTGATGCTGGGAGGGATTGGGGGCAGGAGGAGAAGGGGACGACAGAGGATGAGATGGCTGGATGGCATCCCTGACTCGATGGATGTTAGTCTGAGTGAACTCCGGGTGTTGGTGATGGACAGGGAGGCCTGCGTGCTGTGATTCATAGAGTCGCAAAGAGTAGGACATGACTGAACAACTGAACTGAACAGCGTTAGTTCTCTGGTAGTCTAGGGCTCAGAGTCAGTGCTCCCACTCCAAAGGCTCAAGGCTTGATCTCTGGTCAGGAATGAAGATTCCACAAGTGTTTTATTATGGCACTAAGTCAGATTAAAACAAATACCCAAAAATGAGAACGAAGGATGAACCCCAGACAAATGGCGGTTACAAAATGAGGCAAATTATAATTAAAATAATGTAATATACACATAAGCCTATATACCCATAAGCAAAATCAAAATAGTTCAACAAAAATAAAGTACAATAGATTTACCTGGTGAATAACGGAAACCAAAAATTATATCTGCCAGAAAAAAAAAAAAAAAAGCACAAACTGAAAACAAAACTAAAGCAAGGTGCCAATAGGGGAATAAAGCAATGAAAACAGAACTAACAAATATGAAAAAGAGAACAGAAAGGAAGGATAGATATGCACAGTTAAATATAGGTAGATAAAGAAGATTTATATACATTAAAAGTTAACTGCAAGAGGAAAAGAACAGTAGGAAAAACAAACAAAAGAATAAATGTAGAAAAATCATAATAGGTTTAAAAATTAAAAACTAAATTTAAAAAAAAGAGAGAGGAAGAATAAGGAAAATTCCCCAGAACTGCAAAAGCCCAACACAGCGGCAGTGGTTTATAACAACAATAAAAAATGTGGCTTATTAAAAAAAGAGAAAAAAAAAAAGAAGCTCAAAAGCTTAATTAGATTTCGTAGTGTCAATAAAATCGACAACTACAAGTAGGGGGCAGAAGGAACAAAATCCAAAAGAATCTACAGAATGAGACAAAACATAAGAATAATGGCTGGGGTCCAGCCCTGGTGGATCCAGGGTAATTTGAAGAGGGGATGGAGTTGGTGTCTTAGGAAAGAATTATTTAATTAGAAATATAAATAGAGATTAGGAAAGAATAGTGTAGTAGGAAAATTAGTGGAGAAAAGATGTTGAATAACTTGGTTTACGTGGAAAACCAATAAAGTTCCAAGACAAAGAACTTGCACTGTCTACGTAGGCCACTGGTGCCTGCCTGAATAGCGGAGGGTGCCCTGCCTTGGGCTCCCTCTCACGTGGGTCTTAGAAGCCAGGGCAAATAAGTAGACTGAGTGAGCCTCCCGGTTCCAAGGGATCAGCCTGAAAAGGAGAGGGAGGGAGAGGGAGAAAGAAAGAGAGAGAGTCAACATGGAGGAGGCCAAGCTTGTGCAAAAACCCCATAACTTTATTTTTAAAAGGTGTTTATATACCCTAAGTTTTACATAATGGAAGATACAGAGTCATGCAGGGGCAGCAGTCCTGACCCTTTCTGTATATCTTTTTGTATACAAAAGGTCTCAGGTGATTTACGTGATTTTCTGGCCAAGAGGCCTGTTAACACTTTATGGCTCTCTTCCTTAATGAATGTTAATTTCATTTCCCCTGAAGTGTTTTTCTTTAATCCACATCACCCTCAAAGCACTAAAGTTACATCCCTATAGAACAATGGTGCAGTGGGTTATAACAAAGAAGGTACTTAACTCAAAGATCTATGTTGCTACTTGTTTGTTTGTTTTTTTCTATATATCAACTATATCAACAAATAAAAGATATGAAAATTTGGCAGCAAGTATTGGTGCAACAAATGAAACCCTTAATCAGTCCTATTATAGTGATTTTGACTCCTTGAAAGCCCCTACATTCCTGGGATGTCTTGAGTTTCCTGTGCCTCTCGCAGCCAGGAGGCCGCAAACAATTACATGCACAGCTGTAAGAGTCCTATAGGCATGCTAGAAAGCCATCAGAGGGGGTTTTGGATTGAAACACTCTTATTATGTCCAGGAGACTTATTATGTAAAAGCTCTAAATTAACTTTTTCCAGAAAAAGGTGGTGGGGGGACAGCCCCTGTTAATGTCAGAAACGTAAGCGAAAAGCATAATGCAGTAAGGCAGGCAGACTCTGGTTTTGGAGGTAGATGCTTGAGAAAATCCAGTGAGGCTCCCTTAAGGCCAGACTCGCCTTTGCCTGTTGCACCCCTTAACCTCATGACCTTTGCCACAGGCGGGACTCCTCGTGCTGGCTCCCGGCAAATAATAAATGTTTTTCTTGAGTCACTGCTGTCAGAATCCTTTCCCTTGCTGAGAGTGACAGTCTGCCTCACCTCCCTAGGATGCCCTTCAGCATTGTGCTTATCTCTGGACCTGCTGTGAGGACAGCTCAGATTCTAATCTGGTCCTGCTCCTTTGTGTTCTTGCTTCCAATATCTCCAGCTATCAGAACTAGTATGTTTTCTTTGTGGGAGCTCTCAATGACTTTTTATATGTTCCATAGAGACAGAGTCTGCCTAGTTGATCATGTGGATTTAATCTTCAGGTTGTACAGCTGGTAGGAAGGTTTTGGGTCTTCTTCCTTAGGCACCCTGCCCCTGGGCTTCAATTTTAGTTTTATTTCCACCTCTGCATGTGGGTCAGCCACTGGGGTTTGCTCCTGAGGCTGCCCTGGAGGGTTTGGGTTTGCCCCTGTGAGGGCCAGGTGTGGAGGTGGTGCAGCTGCTTGGGTCGCAGGGGTTCTGGCAACACTAGGTACTCAGAGGAGTTGGCGGCTATGGCAACAGGAAATGTGCTCTAAAAGGGTATGGCAACCAGCACTGGCCAAAACACTCCTGTATTCTTGCCTGGAGAACCCCTTCCCTGACAGAAGCCTGGCAGGCCGTAGTCTACAGGGTCACAAAGAGTTGGACCGAAGCAACCCTGTGTGCATAGACATGAGAGTTTTTCTGTCTCTGGCAGCTGTGCCCCAGTGAGTTGAGAGTGAAGGTGGCACAGCTGCTTGGCGTGTGGGGACCCTGGTGGAGCCAAGTGTGCAGGGACATGGACTGCCTCTGCCACAGTAGTTATGGTTGTATCAGAGTCTTTTTTCAAGCCTCTTATAGCTGGTGATCAGAAGTCCTCTTTGGCCAATCTTTCTCCATAGCTCTGCCCATTCAGGCACTTAGAGGCCTCCCTTGTCTTGGGTCCTTCTATGTTGTTCGGCTTGTCAGGCACGTATAGGGGCACCCTGTGTGGGGTTCTACTCTGTAGTTCAGTGCTTCAGGCAGTTTGATGGGCCAGCCTCTCTATTGTTCAGCTGCTGATGCTGCAGTGTTGGGGGAGAGAGGCTATGGTAATGGCTCCACTCCTTATGCATGACTCAGCAGTATCAGCTTCCTTTCGTGGTTGCCCAGATTTCCTCCACAAGCATTTCCCACCACAATCTGCTCCATCCCATCTCTTCAATCCATCTCTCCACAGTCAACAGCAGCACTCGCCCTAGGATTACTCTACAGTCCCTTAACTCCAGCTTCCAGCTGCTGCGCCTTCCAGGGGATCTGCCTCCCTGTCCAGGATATGCATGGCTGCAGCAAGGACTGTCTGATTCTCATTCCATTTAGGCTACCACAGATCAGCTGTTTCACTCTCAGCCTTAAATGTTTCTCCCCCGACTCAGACAATTGCCCCATGTGGGGATCAGACCCCTGCTTCACTTCCCCCACCTGCAAAGGGCAGGTCTAGTCCTATTAACACTTCTGTTTTTCCCCCTAGTTCCTTCATCCTACCAAGTTTTGCATGGGTCTATATATTCTTTTCCCTGGTCAGGTACTCCTGCCCTCTCCCAGCAGGTGTTCTGCATGCACTTCTGTGTCTGAGGGTATATTCCTGATGTATCCATGGAGAGAGATGTACTCCACATCCACCTACTCCTCCGCCATCTTTTTCTCTCTCTATGTGCAACTTTTATGTCATGTTTTAAACAACACCATCACCTATCTAAGGGGTGAACACAGAGCACAGCATTTGTAATTTGATTGCTTAGGTATCTAGAATGCTTAAAAAGCTAGAGAATTATATGGAAAATTTTCAGTTTTTGTTTCAGTAAATATATATCCCATTTTATTTTGAAGGAAATTTGTACATAGGTATTCAGTATGCTAGAAAAATTATTTAGAATAGATTGCCTATGTATTCCAAATAATTGTTTCCAATTAATCTTTAGCATTTAAGCATAAGATCTATATTTTTGTTAAAAGTATATACAAATAGAATTTGAATGCATAAATAAATATCATATTTAGAACAAATTAAATTAATTTTCCAGATAAAATGATGGCAGTATTCCCATCTTGACATCAGACCTGTTGGCTTTAATGCACAGGACCTAATGTTTATCTGCTGAGCTGAAAATTGCTGTTGGCAGGCAAAAAGAAGCTGGGTTCTTTTCAAAGATACAACTAAATGCTAATTACAAAAATGAATTTAAAGTTACCAGAGGGAACACTTTTTACAAGCCTTATGAAAAGAGCTGCTAGACAATACTCAATTAAGACACCAAGAGAGTTCATTTATTCCTGTGTTCTATTAGTGCCATATTACTCATAGAGGACATAAAAGGAGGAAGTTAAACTTCTGATTTTCTGCGTTTTCATTTTTGCCTTTTTAAAATGGCCAATACTGTCTTTCTGTATTTGTTGGTGTTTTCTGTATGCTTCCCCTAGCTTTGAATATGAAGCATATAATGCTTCTCCTATAAGGAGAAAATAGAGGAAGAATGTTTAGGCTGATAGTTAAAGGGGATAATGCTATTAATAAAGAAACAGATGTTTGTTTTGCTTTCACTGGCATAAATGTTATAGACAGAAGGAAACAGAAACTCAAACATAAATAGATTTTTAGTCATATTTTATTTCTACTATATTTCATTGAATGGTGATTTGTATTATTAAAAATGTTTGTAAAGATAAATTAATTAAAAATGTTTGTGAAGAATGGACTGGCTAAGATGAGTATAGTCTTAAAAGTCTCATGTTCATTTATTCATTCATTTAATTTGATATGCAGTCCTTTATTACCATTGATAACCATTAATCTTGCATTTAAATCACCAAGTTCTAATTCTCTCTGTTCCCCATCCTATCTTTTCCCCAACTTGTTACTATAATTATAGACATATGCAAACAAAAATTAGCTAGTCCAATTTCATGTACTCATTTATTGATGTTGGTTGGAGTTTTCAGGATTTCAGTAAATGAAGTAAAAACCCTTGATAAAAAAAGGGTTTTGGAGATTAATTTTTGCCTTACTTCTGAATGAGTATATGATGAAAATAAATACAAAAAAGACACAAATAAAAGTGAACTGATGAACCAACTGCTGGGACTTTTAAAAACATATGTATTTCTATACAATTCAACCACAGCCTTTGAATTTTAAACATGAATCTTTCTCAGCCTGTTGCAATGGAGATGGACAGTGGAGTCATGGTACTTTCTTTTTCTCAGGAGGGGGTCAGTTGGTAGTAAAAACTCATGCAGTTTTCGGTGATTTACTTAGGACAAAATCTATTGAAGAAACTAAATTAATGTCATAATCACTTAGAAAAATTTTGGAGAAAATAAATTAGATTGAATAGCATAGTGGTAATTATATCAGAATCCAGTCAAGAACGAAAGATCCCTCAGGGATTATGAATTTGGGAACATCCTACCTTTGGCTTTCAACTTTAAATGTTAAAACACAAATGGAAACAAGTCTGAAATAAATGTTCACAGAATATAAATGTGCTTATTTTAGATAAAACAGAAGAAATAAGAAAGTTTACAGCATATTAGCATC
This sequence comes from Ovis canadensis, assembly GCF_042477335.2. NCBI lineage: Eukaryota > Metazoa > Chordata > Mammalia > Artiodactyla > Bovidae > Ovis > Ovis canadensis. The sequence continues at coordinate 67,397,439 of NC_091262.1, read as the reverse complement.
TCAAGGATGAAAAGTTATGAGATACAAAGTTTAGGAGTTGACATTATAGTTATCATTCACTAAGTGATTAAAATGTTAATGAAATTTTATGTATTACCACTTAAAATAGTGGCAATATTTTGAAGCTGGAGGAAGACAGTACATTTAGTCTTCATACAAATGATAATGCAAGTGCCTGGCTCCCCATTTTCAAAGTTACTTACCTTTCTCCATCAGTAGGACTGAGCAGTCCAGGTTAGAAAGCAGTCTCTCCCTACCTGAGGATTCTCTGCAAGGGTCAATGAATGTACTCTCAATTGCGCCCAGAGGAGTGTTTAAAAGTTGAAGTAAGAGAAATATGTCTAAATATGCTTTTAAAGTAGTAGAAAATGGGAGTAGTTCATTGTGCACCCGACTTGAGTGAAGCAGGCAGCATCTCTAGAAATCTCTATTCATTCAACTAGTATGTACTAAGTGCCTACAATGTGCCATTCACTTTGACAGGCACTGGATTGTATTGGTGAACAAGGGAAAATTCTGTGGCTGGTCTCATGCAAATTATAACTATGTCAGAGAAAATATCTATATTGTGAGTTTTCCTGGAGTCTAAAGTTCTTTTAAAATTTTGATTTATTAAAGCATAACAGGTTTAGTTATTGTATAATGAGATGACACTGTTTGATACTATGGCTTTTTTTTTTTTTTTGGTCTATTACCATTGTGGTACTTGGGCTTCCCTATGGCTCACTGAAAAAAAATCCTCCTGCAATGCAGGAGACATGGGTTTGATCGCTGGGTCAGGAAGGTCCACTGAAGAAGAAAATGGCAACCCACTCCAGTATTCTTGCAGGGGAAATCCCATGGACACAGGAGCCTGGCGGGCTGCAGTTCATTGGGGGTACAAAAGAGTAGGATACGACTAAGTGACTGAGCAACAACATACATATATATAGAGAGAGTGAGAAAAGGAAACATACATATACATATATGCAGATTTTATCTAATTTAAATGCACAATTCATGTTTTTGTCTAGACAGCAACAGTAACTATGGTACTTATAATCATCTTATCCAAAGGAGCCTAATGTGACTACTTATTGCCTTCTACAACCACAGTGTAGCTTCTCTGGGTATTCTCCATTGGACATACACAAATTAAAATCTGGGGATTATAATTGAACCAATCCTTTAAGAAATACTGTGCTTTCTCTAAAGAGAACAAAAAACCTTCAGCTTTCCCTTGGTTTTTAATTCTATCGACAGCAGTTTAAATCAGTTGAGACTCAAACATTGACCAGGTCTCCATTTAATTTTGTGTGTTCATTACATTTTAATCTCCATAATTGTTCATTTTCTCTTTTAAAACTAGGTGCCACACTATGACCTCATTTTCTCTGATATACTGAGTTGTTATCAAATGTATAATAGATTCCTCTATCTCATTGTAAAATATGCTTATTTATTTAGGACTTATCATGTTTGTGTTTACTTCTACAACTGATTGCTGATACCTAATGACCTTTTGGACAATCTCCTGCATTGGATGATTCTGGTCTTTGCTTCTCACGATCTCATAGCCCACTCTAGTATCTATAATCATTCTGAGGGACATTGATGTTTTAATTGATAATCTTTCCAACAATCTGGCATTTGGTTCCTTCACCTCCTCTTCTCTAACCACCATTTTATGTAGCCTACTTCAACTACCCCCAGGTGGATCAATGGTAAAGAATCTACCTGCCAAAGGATGAGACAAGGGCTTGATTCCTAGGTCAGGAAGATCCCTTGGAGAAGAAAATGACAATCCACTCCAGTATTCTTGCCTGGAGAATCCCATGGTCAGAGGAACCTGGCAGGCTATAGTTCATGGGGTCACAAAGACTCGGATTCAACTGAGCAACTAAGCACATGTGCACACACACAACCACCCACCCACTCCCACAGTCACACTCCAGCACTAGATTTTTTTTTTTCCCCCTTCATCTAAATTGCACTGTAAAACTGCACATGTGAAAAAGTTACTTTGTGCTCCTAACCCCATTGTGGTGAGGTAGAAAGGCAACCATGTCATAGGCTAGAGCTTATCCTTGATTAGTTCAATTCAGTTCAGTCACTCAGTTGTGTCCGACTCTGCAACCCCATGAATTGCAGCACGCCAAGCCTCCCTGTCCATCACCAACTCCCGGAGTTCACTCAAATTCATGTCCATCCAGTCGGTGATGCCATCCAGCCATCTCACCCTCTGTCGTCCCCTTCTCCTCCTGCCCCTAATCCCTCCCAGCATCAGCGTCTTTTCCAATGTGTCAATTCTTCTCATGAGGTGGCCAAAGTATTGGAGTTTCAGCTTTAGCATAGTCCCATACAATTTCATCATCAAAATGTGAAGTTATAGAATAATACAGAAGTTTTTCCTCAGATCTTATTATATTTTATTAGTCTAACAATCCCAAATGTGATTATTCTTTGACCTCAAGAATATTTTTAGTCCACAGACCCAATTATTCTCTTCCTATTGATGATTTTTCCTTAATTCCCTCTGTTTCTACCTAACATGCTGTCACGTATTTTTAATTACATTTTTGTAATTGCTATTGGGATTTGTCTATTTCTCCTTTTGTCATTTTTCTTGGAAAAATGAAACCAAACATAATATTTAAGAAAACTATTTTCTCTCTCTGACAGTATCTAACCAATTAAACCGTGCTGTAGAAAACCACCTAGCAGAGCATGTTGGTAACAATATTTATGAAATCTAAACCATCTATATTCTCAGGGCCCTAAATACAATTTAATATTGAATACATTTTCTTAGTTAACTTGCTCCCCTTAGTCTGCAATGTTGGGAGAACAGATCCAGAGAAACTAAATAAAATTAGGAGTTCCACATGACAGATATGTGGTAGAGAGGAACACAGAAAATAAATGGGTGGTATTGCTGGTTAAAGTTATATACATATAAAATTTTGATAGCTCATTACAGATTAGTTTCCCTAGAGATGAAGCTATTTCTATTCCCCCCAGTGACTTATGACAGTACTCGTATTCACAACTTTGCTTCTATTGTGTGTTTGTAACTCATTCCATACTTCCCAGTCTGATGGGTGTAAATGGGTATCTCATTCCTGTTTTTATTTATATCATTTTATATTATACTGAGATTAATAGCATATTAATATAATCTGTTCATCTCTCTATTGTCATTTTTTATTCCATTTCAGGTTTTCAGTGATTTCTTCTGATAACGATTATCAGCTTATAAAAAATGGTAAAAGCTTATACTTTATGTTTTATTTGAAAAATTAGTAAAGCAGAAAAACTGTCTATAATTACACAGCATGGAAATAAACACTTCAGTATAATTACTTCCCATTTTTATTATTAAAAATAGAACAGACATGGAGAACAGACCTATGGACATGATGGGAGATGAGGAGGGAGAGGGTGAGATATATGCAGAGAGTAACATAGAAATTTACAATACAATATGTGAAATAGCCAATGGGAATTTTTTGTATGAATCAGGGAACTCAAACAGGGACTCCGTGGCAATCTAGAAGGGTGGGATGGAGAGGAAATGAGAGGGAGGGGACATGGGTATACCTATGTCTGATTCTTGTTTGATGTATGACAGAAAACCACAAAATTCTGTAAAACAATTAACCTTCAATTTACAAAATAAATTTAAATAAAAAATTCAAAATTCAAAAAATAAATAATTTTCATGAAAAAAAAAATGTTACAATTGATGAACCTACATTGTTATCTCTCAGTGTCCACAGTCTATATTAGGATTTGCTCTTGGTGTTTTTACATGCTAGAGCTTTTGACAAATATATAGTGGTAAGTATCCACCTTATGATATCATACAGGATAATTTTATTCTAAAAATCCTATTCTTCACCTATTCATCCCTACCTTCCATACTTCCATCTTCTCTGCCCATTGGCAATCACTGATCTTTTTATACTCTCCATAGTTTTGCCTTTTCCAGAATGTCATTACCGTAGTTGGAATCATATAGAACATAGCTTTTTCAGAATATCCTTTTTCATTTACTAATATGCATTTAAAGTTTCTCTATGTCTTTCCATGGCTTGATGTTTTATTTCTTTTTAATGCTGAATAGTATCCCATTGTCTATTTGTCTTTATCCTTTCAACCTAGTTCATCTTGGTTGCTTGCAATTGTGTATAAAGCTGCTCTAAAATATCCATATGCAGATTTTTGTGTGTACATAGTTTTAAAAGCATTTGTGTAAATACAAAGGAACATGATTCTTGGATCAAATGTAAGAGTACATTTACTTTAATAAATTGCCAAACTGTCCTCCAAAGTGGCCATTCCATTTTACATTCCCAATAGCAACGATGAGAGTTCCTATTGCTCTACATCCTTACCAGCATTTCTTAGTATTAGTGTTAGGCATTTTGGACATTCTAATAAGGTTTTTCTTTTCTTTTTGTTTTTTTTTTCCCTTTGGTATCTCATTGTTTTAATTTACAATTCCCTACTGATATATGATATGGAGAATATTTTCCTATTATTATTTGTCATTGTTTATCTCTTTAGTGAGATATCTGTTCAGGCATTTAGGCCATATATTAATCAGGTTCTTTGTATTTTTATTAACTTTTGAGAGTTCTTTGTACATATTGGGTGAGTAACAGTTCTTTATCAGATATGTATCATGCAGATATTTTTTGCTAATCTATAGTTTGTCTTCTCATTACCTTGACAATGTCTTTACCAGAAAAAAATTTATAAAACATTTTAATGAAGTCTAGCTTATAAATTTATTTATTTCATAGATACCCTTAGGTACCTTTTCATAGGTACCCATTCTACCCTTAGTATTCAGCATAATACTAAAGGCCATAGAGATTTTCTGTTAGCTTCTAGGAGTTTTATAGTTTTGCACTTTATGTTTGGGTCTATAATCCATTTTAAGTTAATTTATTAAGGGTATAGGTCTGTGTCTAGGTTCATTTTATTTTGAATGAAGATGTCCAGTTGTCACAGCATCATTTATTGAAAAGCTTCTGTTTTCTCCATTGTATGGCTTTTGTTCCCTTGACAAAGATTATTTGGACTATTTATGTGGCTCTATTTCTAGATGAATTTTTTTTCATTAAAATTTCATTTCTTCTATTGGGTCTGCCTATGTTTATGGACATTTTATGTCTTTTTCACTTTCCTGAATGTTCAGTTAATTCCTAGCATGCTGCAATCCACACGGTTGCAAAGAGTCAGACGGGACTTTGTGACTGAATAACAACAATATCTTTTTTACTTTCCTGAATGTTCAGCTAATTTCTACTTATTTATTCTTCATGTGTTAGATTAAATTGGCTTACATGGTTGGTTCCTATAGTTTTGTGTCATTTATTTCTTTATAAAATTTGTCTCTTTTTTTTTTCTATTAGCTGAGACTTGTTTCATCCAGTTTTAGAGAGAGATAATTGACATCAGCACAGTATATTTAACATGTATACCATAATGATTTGATCTACATCATGAAATGATTATGATTTGATCTACATCATGAAATGATTACCACAATAAATAATGATTTGATCTACATCATGAAATGATTACCACAATAAATTTAAATAACACCAATACAGTATACTAATGCATATATATGGAATTTAGAAAGATGGTAACGATAACCCTGTATGTGAGACAGCAAAAGAGACACAGATGTATAGAACAATCTTTTGGACTCTGTGGGAGAAGGCCAGGGTGGGATGATTTGGGAGAATGGCATTGAAACATGTATAACATCATATATGAAACGAATCGCCAGTCCAGGTTCAATGTATGATACTGGATGCTTGGGGCTGGCACACTGAGATGACCCAGAGGGATGGTACAGGGAAGGAGGAGGGAGGGGGGTTCAGGATGGGGAACACGTGTATACCTGTGGTGGATTCATGTTGATGTGTGGCAAAACCAATACAATATTGTAAAGTAATTAACCTCCAATTAAAATAAATAAATTTATATTAAAAATAATTATATAGAAAAAAGAAGAAAAAGAAATAATTTTTTGTTGGGATGAGAACTTTTAGGATTTATTCTCCTAACTTTCACGTATAACACAATAGTGTTTATTGTATTAATCATGTTGTACATTACATCCCCAGTACTTATGATCTTCTAACTAGACGTATGTGCATTTTCATTACCTTTATCCACTGTGTCCCATTTTTAAATTACCTTAACTGAGGAATACTATTACATGTATAGGAATATCTCTCAGCTATGAATACATGAACTACTGATTCATACAACAAGGGTCAATGAATCTCAAATGCATTATGCTCAGTTGAAGTCAGACTCAAATTCCACATATTCTATTAATCTATATAACATTATAGAAAAGACAAAATCACAGGGACAAGAATCAGAACAGTGTCTGTAAAAAGTTAGGATAATAGAATTGTTGACTGAAAAGGGCACAGGAGAAATTTTGGAAGGTGAAGAATCTGTTCTACCTATTGATTATATGCCTTTGCCAAAACTAGCAGAATTACCCTTGAGTAAATTATATATGAATTATACCTTCAAGATATATGTATATTTATGAGAATTTTATTGTTTTGTCATAATTTTTTTACCCCAATGTTTTTTCTAATTCCTATACTACATTTTTTATTCTTGAATATATAAAACTTATAAGTGGCCACCTTAACAATCACCTCAGTAATTAAAAATATTATTAAACCTTCTTTGAGTCTTTGTGTATGCAGTCTTACCAGCAAAAGAAGAAAATTTTAGCTCTTCTTTTAGCTCTTTGTAATTTCTTTATGCCAGATTTTCATGATCTGTTCTTTCTGAATTTTCTAGATATGCCAAGAAATATTACATATTAATACTGATAGTAATAACTCTGTGTAGTTCTTATTTCATTTAAAATTGTTTTTTACTTGGAAAAATATGGATTGGTTTTCAATAAATCATCTGTATTATATGTAAAGAGTTTGTGTTTAAATATTTTGCTTCAAACTGTCATTTACTTGGAATGTATGGGATGTAGGAAATGCATAATATCCTTAGCATGCTTTGATATAAATTTTTATATTTTGAGACAGTGACTCATAGCTATTTAAAGAAGATAGTTGAGAAGATAAAGAATATATTCTTGATTGTGTAAAATAATAACCAGTGACAACTTTGTTTAAAAAAAAGGGAATTAATTATCCAGTAATATTTATCTTCTTACTGCTTCCTTACTTCTGTAAAATAACCATGAATCTCTGTGTTAAAGATGGCATCAAGCTTGTGCATATATTTTATAACAGTTTTAACTTAAATAATCTTCAGGAGGGATTATTTCTATCTCCAACTTCAAATTCAGGACATTTTTCCCTCAGTGTATAACTTCTTATGTACTCCAATATGTTTGCTTGTATTGATTCTCCCAAATATCAGCTCTTTTTTATTTAATTATGCCCCACTAGGAAGGAATGCTTAGAAGAAATTATTACTTAAAATATTTCTCATTAAGAGAAAAAAGAAATTGACTTAAATTCTAGCCTATTTCAATATACTGTATATTTAAATCATAAAAAATACTGAACCTTGATGCCAGAAACACCTAAATATAAATCCTACTTACTATGTGAACAAAGTAAATGAGCTCTGTTAACCTCACTGCGGATGGTGATTGCAGCCATGAAATTAAAAGATGCTTACTCCTCGGAAGTAAAGTTATGACCAACCTAGATAGCCTATTGAAAAGCAGAGATATTATCTTACCAACACAGGTCCGTCTAGTCAAGGCTATAGTTTTTCCAATGGTCATGTATGGATGTGAAAGTTCTGTGAAGAAAGCTGAGCACCGAAGAATTGATGCTTTTGAACTGTGGTATTGGAGAAGACTCTTGAGAGTCCCTTAGACTGCAAGGCGATCCAACCAGTCCATCCTAAAGGAGATCAGTCCTGGGTGTTCATTGGAAGGACTGATGCTAAAGCTGAAACTCCACTACTTTGGCCACCTCATGCGAAGTGTTGACGCATTGGAAAAGGCTCTGATGCAGGGAGGAATTGGGGGCAGGAGGAGAAGGGGACGACAGAGGATGAGATGGCTGGATGGCACCACCCACTCAATGGACGTGAGTCTGAGTGAACTCCGGGAGTTGGTGATGGACAGGAGGCCTGGCATGCTGTGATTCATGAGGTCGCAAAGGGTTGGACACGACTGAGTGACTGAACTGAACCTCACTTTCCACAATTCTAAACAGAGGAATTAAGCACTGTTGTCATGATAAGACAAGTCATATAGCAAACTAAAAATCATTACTTACTTGGTTCAGAGCAAAATAACAAAATATATAGGCAATTGTTTTTATTGGTAGTAGTATTTGATGTTTAAATAGGTAATGACATACTGAGCAATGTAACATCCTCAATCTTCTTGGTAAATCTCCAGCATACATTTCAGTGAATAATAAATATCTTTTCCCATCCTGTAAGATTAATCATTACCCTGATGTTGTCAACTTTAAGAATTTTGTCCACATCTTGACTAAACTCATCTGAAATAAATCCATATCCAATGCCAATAAAATTGTCTTGTAATCTGTATACTGAAAATACATGGACTTGAATTATGTTTGTTAACAAACTCGGAAAAATTTAAGTACTTGATATGCTCCCATTAGCAATAGCAGCAATAATTTGATTGACATCGACTAATGATATGGATGCTATTTTTTGCTGCCTTTTCACAGTATACTAATGTTATTTATAGGGCTCCATTTTAATATTTGGTTGAGTGCCAGGAAAATTGGTCTCAGCAAAGTGAATCTATCCTTTGAATGATACTGCTTGGTCAACATAAAACCATATGATTAAATGTTCAAACTCTTATTTTTGTTGTAGAACAAAAACTCTTCTTAGTTTCAAGTGATGATGTTTTGTTGAAGTTGGCTCCATATGGAATAATATAGTAACATCAAAAGAACTTCAAACATAGTGCAAAGAATCCTTGCTAGAAGAGGTTATCATTGCAGAGAACTATATTTGAAAAGGTGTGGGAGATTAGATTGACTATGCACTGATCTTAAGACAAACACTGATATACTCTCATGTCCTTCATCTTTTCCCCTAAAAAGCGAAATACAAAAAAAGTAAATTCCATTTAAGGTTTATTCTGCCATTAATAATAAAATAATGAAAGATCACTGATACATTGAACTGTATTTCATCTTAAATATTATCCATATTTATTTCTCTGAGCCTTGAAAATAAAAGATCAAAGAATATTTGTGTAACTGGAGAATAATTGTTGCTGAAAAAAGTCAACTTGAAGATTAAAATGGAATTTGAAACTCAGTACTACAGAAATATTTTTGAACTGATTCTAGATAGAAATACAAGCTATAACAAAGAATATATAAAATACTTTTCAGGAAATTGTGATCATTTCATGAGTAAATATTTTGTGTAAGAGGGACTTTTGCCTCCCAGGGAAACCTCATTACAGCCAGGAACCTGATACTGATAGTACAATGAAGACCCTATATTTATACATGTTTAGCATATATACATTTCCTTTACATGAATGTAGCAGTTCATTTTAATGTAAACAATAACATAATTAAAATATAAGTAACCTTCTGTGAGCATTTGAATGAGTCAGGCAGTATTATAAGCACTTTACACATGAAATAAGTGTCATTACAACCATTTTGCTAAATAGTTTGCTTACCTGCCCAAACTTTCAGAGCTAGAAAGTTGTCATCTGTAATTCATATCCACTTACACGATAGTTTGTACACATACAGTCAACAAATTAATGAATTAAATAGGCATTTATTGCATATCACCTGAGTGCCATGTACTTCTATGTCCTGAGAAACAGCAACAAAGGCAAAATTTCTGCTCTCCAGGAATTTACATTTTATCTAGGAATGGAAATATTAGACAAATAAATATACACAGTATTGACAGTAAGAGGTAAATATTGTGAGGAAAATTAAAGTATCCTAATGAGTGGAGGGTCAGTGGTTTAAAATGAGCTCTGCAGGAAAAGGACAGTCAGAAGAGACCTGACTGTTGTGTGGAATGACCAGGTTTAGATACATGGTTAAAGAGAGCTGTAGCAGAGAGATGAGCAAGTCTACGTGCTTTGGACAGGCATGTGCACGGTCAAGGAATAGCAAAATGACCAAGAGATGGATCACAGCAAGTAGGAGGAAAAGTGGGAGGATTGAGGATGATTGTGAGAGTGAGCTAGGGACCAGATGTGTGTGTCATGGGAGGAGCTTGGTATTTTATTCTAAGGATGTGGGAAAGCAACCAGAGTGCTGACATGAAGAGAGCGGCTCAATCTGATTTCTGTTTTATGAGAATGACTCTGGTTCCATGCAGAGGATTTTCAGTGTAGCAAGAGTAGGGGCAAGGCTTGTTCTGCTTCCTGCACTGGTCGTTAGAAAAGATGATCAGGGTTAAACTATGTGGCACCAGTGCAGGGGGTAAATCTGAGCATACTGGCTGACAGTTTGATTAGACTCTTAATGAAGTTAAAGTGTTTATTTCTGAAATAATTGCAGTTAAATTTAATAAGTTATCTTTTCAGTTTATCATTTTTTTGTCTATAACCAGATACTGCTATCCTGTGAAAAGCACAGTCAACTGAATAAATGCCTATTGAATGAATAAATGACAAAAAGGTATTTCTTTTTTATTTTGTAGATCTATCTTCACATGCAGTGTTGAATAATTTATCATCACATCATACTCTGGTAAGTTTAGCATGCTTCATAGCTTCAAAGTTAATTTTTTTTTTTTTACTGTAGTTATCTAAGTAATCCTAAAATGTGGCACAGAGTATTAGACTTAAAACTAAATAATCTTTTCTTATGTAGTTTTCTAGTGAATATCATATTTTTAAAATATCTCTGATACTAACCTTTATTGTTGTATACTGATCAAACACTTCGGGTAAATTGTTACATCAATTTTAACTTTATGAAATCTGGGATAAAGTGCGTAGAATTATAAAAAAAAGTGTATTAAAGGAAAATGGTTTCAAATGTTGCTATTATTATCTTTTCATATTTCTGAAGGAAAAATATATGTATATATGTATATGTATATTTTGAACATGTATATATATATATATATATGTAGGCAATGAATGAAAGAATAAAAAATATATTTTCTTAAGGGACTGTTAAATTGGCCTTGAAAATGGTACAGAATATACGGCCTTTTCAGCACTTTCTTGCTTCCTGGTTATTCTGTGAACTGTTGTTGTTGTTTCTGAATCATAGAAGTCATAAGGTGTAAAGATGTAAAATTGTTGGTGAATATACTTTCTGCTATGTCGGTAAAGATGGCCTGCAGTGGAAGGGGAAGATGTAGCAGAGATAACCTGCAGACTCTAAAGCAAGAAACATATGAGCCTTCAGTGCTCAAGCCCTGAGACTGCAGTCCTAGGCCTCTGTTAGACACTGCAAATGTCTTATCAAGTCCCTGCTTAGTATGAGCTGGATGTGGAACTTAAATAATACAACTGTTTAAAACACAAGTTCAAAAATACTTGGACTAAATATATGACTCCTCATTGTGAATACTTTAGCTAAAGAACACTTAAAAGGTTCTGTAGCTTTATATAAAAGTAATCTATATTTTCTATTTTAATAATCTACGGATTATGTAATCATTTTTTTTCTCGAATTCACCTATCCAAAATAAGCAAGAGATACTATTGGGGCTTGGTATTCTATAAATAAGCTACAAGGAATAAACAAGGAATACTATTAGTGATGTCATTTAGTCTCATGGCTTTAAAGCTACTATGTATATTTGATAATTTCCAAGTTTATATCTATAGATTACACCTTTCCATCTGAGTCCATACTCATATAGCTCATTCTCATCTATCCAATATCTCCATATGAATATCTTAATAAACTTTTAAACCAAAATATTCTTTTCTTGTTTAATGCATAACATTCACCCTGAAATCCTGTAGGCTTGACCTCATAACCTCCCCATGAGTTGATCACTCATTATCACCACCACTATTTTCCTGTCACAACCATTTTTTTTCTTTTTGGCAAAATATTTCACTACCTTCTAAATATGTCTTTCTACTTCAGCTGTTGCCCCTTTCAAGAAAAAATGGTTGAGACAAAAATTAAATCATCACACCCTACAGTTGAAAAGCCTTTGATAATTTTCCATCTCTTTTAGAGAAAAAGAAAGATGACCTACTAGGTTCTAGAAGATGTGCTTTATCCTCCTTTCTGTTCTCTGACCCACTTTTTATTGTCTCTGGGCTCGCCTCGCCGCACTGTCCTCTTCTGCTGTGCCATGAGTGCTGCTTGGCAGCTCTCTCCCAAATGGTTGAACTTGCTCTTCCTGGTCCAGGATGATCTTTATTTAGATGACTATGATCTTGCTTTTTCACCTTCTATAGTATCAGGGTCTAAATATTATTTGTAAACTCTTAAAAGGCATTGTTAAAGGCATTTAAAATATTTTGAAGAAGGAAATTTAGCATGTGGAATTGGTTTTACAAGTGATGGGAGTGCTAAGAACTTGTAGGTTAGCAGCAGTAGGAAACCATCTAGCCCAGGGCAAGAGAGACCACAGAAAGGAGGCAGTGTTATCAGAACTTAGGCCCTGGAGTCAACCAGAAGAATCCTGAGCTGCAGTTAGCCCATCCAGTGGGAGTTAGAGCCACAGAAGCAAGGCAGCCACTGGAGGCACTGCCCAAAGCTGGGAAAGTGGGAAACACTGTCTTCTTTCTACATGCTCTTGATTTCTGCCTGTTAGTCAAAACCAGCCAGTCTGAAGGTATAGGTAAATGACTATGAAAGTGGTTTTTCACTGAAGAGTTTCACTGAAGTTGACCTGAACATTTAATTTAAGAGAGATTTAGGCGCTCACACAGGTCTCATTAATTTATAGTTCAGATGCAATTTAAAGCACTAGGTGAAATCAGGTTTCTGCATACTGCAAATCCCAAGGAACCAGTCGGACATACAAACATGAAGCATCTCAGCAAACAGGCACACACAACCAAAATAAACAGCCACTGAGCCATCAATAAAGTATCAAAAAAATATCAGAAACAAGCATAATAGTTCAGGTTCTACCAGAGTGAGGACAAATATGCCTTCAATATGACTTAATGCATGAAAATGGTACTGTTCCCTCGATCTTGGTGGTGAACTTGAAGCATCAAAAAAGATGCCTGTGAAAAATATGATAAAATGTATTGAAAACTTGTATGATTTTAGTCACAGAACATAATTCCTAATTCAAATGGTGTCACAAGTTGTCTGACTTTGTGAGATCTTTTTATATAGGCTTACTGCAGGGATTAAATAAAAGGACACTGACCATTTTAATTACCCGGAACACTTACCTAGCACACAGGGGATGTCATTTTAAGTCCTTTGAAATGCAATTAAATATACCCAAGTACAGTTGATAAAATATGTAAATTAGAAAATTGAATTTAGATATAGTTTTCAGTATTTTGACTTAGATTGAAATAGAATTTTCATCACAGCTCAAATTTATTTATAATAACTGCCAAAATAGAAATGGAGTAATTCTGGTTTATGTCACCACCTAGATATATTATTAGCCATCTTTTGAAAACTTATTTGGGAATATTTTCAGTTAAGTTAAATTTAAAATTAAATTATTATTTGGGCTATAAATTGTCATAATATCAAATAAAAATTCTCATTTTTTAATGTTTAATTTGTAATATAGTTCAGTGGCATCTTTCCTTTCAATTTTTTGATAAGTCTGATATAGTCTTGGTTAAAAAAAGAAAACCAATTACTCTATATTATGATGACTACTTCAACATAATTGCCCAGAGCAAAATCAATCAGATGTTTATGTGTTATGCTTTCAAAGGTATGCACTTTGGGAGTATGCAATTAATTGGTCCATTTATTTTCCTCAAATGCAAGCTTAAAAAAACGAAGATGCAGTTTTGATTTAAGACATCAAAAATTATTCTAATCAAGACTTAAATACATTTTCCATAGTATCTGATTTTATTGTTTGGGATTCTATTACACTAAAGTATGAAATATGTTATAATGACCAATTTCTAGTAATTTATAGAAATATAGTGGAAATCACTCAACTATCATTGATTTTGGGGGTTGATATGATAGAGTATATACTTAAGAAAAGTTAAACTCTGCTACTAAAATTTAATCACAGAAGTGCATCCAAATACTGACCATGAGATAGAAATAATGTGGGTAAGATGAACTAGAGTGATATTTTTCTGAGTATCAAATCTAAATAGATGTGACAAATAATTTCTATGGACTACAGTTCAGCACAGTTCAGTTGCTCAGTTGTGTCCGACTCTTTGTGACCCCATGAATTGCAGCACGCCAGGCTTCCCTGTCTATCACCAACTCCCGGAGTTCACTCAGACTCATGTCCATCGAGTCCGTGATGCCATCCAGCCATCTCATCCTCTGTTGTCCCCTTCTCCTCCTGCCCCTAATCCCTCCCAGCATCAGTCTTTTCCAATGAGTCAACTCTTCGCATGAGGTGGCCAAAGTACTGGAATTTCAGCTTCAGCATCATTCCTTCCAAAGAAATCCCAGGGCTGATGGACTACGGTATTAGATGTTAAAAAAGAAATGAAGATATTTTATTGTGTTAATTGTTCATTTGTCTATTTAAAAGTGTTTTACTGAGCTTATGCTAAGTACATAGCACTATGCTTTTTCAGAAGCCCCAAAAAAGAGAAATTTTATTTGCCTTTATAATTTATGCTATAGTAGTGATAAAAAAAAAAAACACCATTAGTGAACTATACTGTCAATTCCTGTCTACCTCACTCCACTCATATGCAAACAAAATGTGTGTGTGTAACCTTGTCCTATGTTTCTACTAGAGAAGCAGGCCTAGGAGAATGGGAAGAGTTTTTTCGTTTACTAGTGTTACCAGATTTGGGGAGGATCAAGGAGGGGCCCCCACCCCCACCTCCATGCCCACCCCCACCTCCATCCCCACCCCCGTGGGCCTTGGCCTTGGCCTTAGCCCTTGGTAAGAATACAAAGAAGAATCTGAGGTCTTACCCATGGCAAAAGCACGTCTGTTAAGAACAGAAAGACCACCTTCCAGAAGAGGTGGGCCAAGCCAAGAAAGGCACTGGCACCAGAGGTGATGAGGTACTGGGTTTATCAAGACAGGACTTTGACATATTCATCTCGTTGGGTGTGGACTGACAGTTTTGATTGACAGTTGCAAGTTGCATAACAGCAGACTCTTTTGCACATGCCTTTTCCATAATTCAGTCTGTTAAAATCAGATGTATGTATGTATTTATGAACGCTTGGAGAAGGCAATGGCAACCCACTCCAGTACTCTTGCCTGGGAAATCCTATGGACGGAGGAGCCTGGTAGGCTACAGTCCATGGGGTTGCAAAGAGATGGACATGACTGAGCAACTTCACTTTCACTTTTCACTTTCCTGCACTGGAGAAGGAAATGGCAACCCACTCCAGTATACTTGCCTTGGAGAATCCCAGGGACAGGAGCCTGGTGGGCCGCTGTCTATGGGGTCGCACAGAGTCGGACACGACTGACATGACTTAGGAGGAATAGGCTCTCTGCTGCCTAAGGGCACTTGAGGACACAGCAGTGCATCAAGGGCACATGTACCAGAGTTGGAGAAGCCCCTTTGGTTAGTTTGTATCCACTGTGTGCCTAAGGCTGCTGCGCCAGAGTTGGGACAGCCTCTGGTTATTTTGTAGCGTATCTGTGAGCTCTCATGGGCCGCTCCAGGGTGGGATTTAGAGATCAGCTTGAATCTTTTTCAGCTAGGCCACGTCTAGTCAAGGCTATGGTTTTTCCAGTAGTCATGTATGGATGTGAGAGTTGGACTGTGAAGAAGGCTGAGTGCCAAAGAATTGATGCTTTTGAACTGTGGTGTTGGAGAAGACTCTTGAGAGTCCCTTGGACTGCAAAGAGATCCAAACAGTCCATTCTAAAGGAGATCAGTCCTAGGTGTTCTTTGGAAGAAATGATGCTAAAGTTGAAACTCCAGTACTTTGGCCACCTCATGCAAAGAGTTGACTCATTGGAAAAGACTCTGATGCTGGGTGGTGGGAGGGATCGGGGGCAGGAGGAGAAGGGGACGACTGAGGATGAGATGGCTGGATGGCATCACCAACTCGAGGGATGTGAGTCTGAGTGAACTCCGGGAGTTGTTGATAGACAAGGAGGCTTGGCGTGCTGCAATTCATGGGGTCACAAAGAGTCGGACACGACTGAGCAACTTAACTGAACTGAACTCCGTTGCTCATGCCCAACTTCCTACTTAATACTAGGGAGATGGAGAAAGAAAGAAGCTGTGTTCTTGGTTTGGGATGCCCTTGGGTGCTTCCTTCACACCTGGATTTAGCCTCCTTTCTCCAGCTTATGGTACAATGACCCAGCTAACAGGCCCAGAACTGAGGTTTCTAATTCTGAAATTTTGCTACCAAGGTGAGACAAGTCTTTATGTTAATCCATACCCCAGGACTCTTCATTGATTTGATTGATTTCTGCTTTTCATCAATAAACTTCAGCCTGCCACTGGACTGGGGCCACAGTATTCATTCTACTACAAAATGCTGAAATAAGTTAGTAGTGGTAGAGATTCCAGGTGGGCAGATCAGCAGCACTTTGTGGAAGATTTTACCATTTAACTCAGCTTTGATTGATAGATAGGATTTTGCTAGACAAAGTCACAAAGGGAGTATGTTCTAGACAAAGAACAGTGTTTATAAAAATGAACAAATGGACAAATACTAGCATCTGAAAAGTATACATAATATTTGTGGAGTCAAAAATTCTTGTCTAACTGGAGAGTAGGGCATGGATGGGAACCTGAACTCCTTATAGAGGAGAATGAATGCCAGATTTATCTTTTCACATATCAGGCCCCATTTCAACTTTTCAGGTTGAATAGCCAGCCATTTGCTGTCTTTGTAATCTCTTGGCTAGAAACAAGGAGTGACACTGCTTAGCACATCAAGAACCTTCTCCCTTAGACCAGTAAGTTTTAGGAACACCTTTTCTGAATCTTGCCCTGAAATTGTCAATCTTCACATCACACATCTCTTGCCATCCTCCAACTTCTAACTATTCTGGAATAGCCAGGTCATCTATATGACTTGTTTGGCTTGGAACTCCCAAAGTCAGTGTTTCTTTATCCCTATTTAGGAAACTAATCAGTAAACTGTGAGGAAAAAGAAAAAAGTTTCAGACAGCTTCATTGTTAATGTCAGCTTATTTTGAAGACTCTGCTCTTGTTTCTGGCTTCTTCTGCCCTTTTTCAGATAAAGTGTCTGGAATGACCCTAACCTACCTGCCATCACTGCCCTGCACTTACAAAATGATATCCTAGCTGTACTTCCAAGAATGAGTCCCCACATTGCACTTCTAGCACCTAAAATAGACAGCCATGAATATGCAAAATCTGTACTTGAACTTTAGACTAATAATCTTTGATGATATGTTACAAAATTGAGAATGGTATAAAAATTAAAAAAAAATTGAGAATGGCTAATTTAAACAGAAAGCATAATTTGTTAGAAAGATTTGTGGAATATCGCAGATTAATAGCAACGAAATGTAAAGAATCATGTTTGGGAGAAGGAAGGAACCAGAGTGGAGATAGAACATACCAGAATGCTGCCACTTCTCCTTCTCACCGGAACCTTACCCAGTCTTCTATGCTGGATACAGCAGATATTGTTACTGCCAATGCGTGCAGCTGCTGTTCAACCCTCTGCCTTGAATCTAATCACCCTGTCCATTTTTCTTTGCATTATCTACTCAGACTTAAAGTTCTGCAAAGCAGAAAATGGTTAACAATAGATTATGTCCTCATCCTCAATATTAATGAGTGAGTAGATCCTACCTGTCACCAAGATTTAGAAAATGAAAAATTCCTCTAAAATAAAAAGATTCAGATCCTGGACAAATCTCCACTAGGTCTACCTTTTGACTACTACCCAATATCCACATACAATTTTCTTCCACACATACACTGATAAAATTAAAATGCTCCAGAAATCTTTGAATTATTTACTTCATATTATGCCATATACTGTCAACTGTGTTTAGTATGCAACACTCCTGAGTTCAGGTCTCCAGAGAAGCAGGCACATCCTTGTAATTATTCCTATATCTGTAAATGAGTATATCTAATTCAGAGTCATGGGTAAATGCACCCCTAAAATATTCATCCCATTTTAAATTTATGTTCTGTATACCCTTGGAATCCATTCTCAGAAAATTTCCCCAGATTTTACTGGCTGGAAATTAGCAAAGTCCTGCACTTCTATTTTTTTTTTTTAATATTTGTTTCTAGTTAATTGATGATTGCTTTAAAATATTGGTTTGATTTCTGTCATATGTCAGCCTGAATTACCCATGGATGTACATATTCCCCTCTATCTTTATGTGGCTTTCTCTTCCATGTTTTGGCTTTGCAATTGGCCAGTTAGAAATATGAATATGTTGAAATATGATTCCAGATATATGTCTGTAGACCAAAATAGGTCATGAGGAAAGCTAACTCCCTAAAATTAAAAAAAAAAAAGATATAGTATTATTTTGCCTCATAGATAAAGGAGTATTACTAGTCTGACTAAGGGAGTTCAATGGCATTGGGAGTTTGGGTTACCCTTAGTCTCTGAATTTTCACGTATGTCTCCATTGCAGTATTTGTGGTTTATTTTTGGAAGAGTGCCCTAAATTTCTCATAAGAGATATGGAGATATATTCAATATATGTAATCTCACAACTTAAAGAATCAAAGTTTGGTTTTCAGTTCAGTTCAGTCGCTCAGTCGTGTCCGACTCTTTGCGACCCCATGAATCGCAGCACACCAGGCCTCCCTGTCCATCACCAACTCCCAGAGTTCACTCAGACTCACGTCCATTGAGTTGGTGATGCCATCCAGCCATCTCATCCTCTGTTGTCCCCTCCTCTTCCTGCCCCCAATCCCTCCCAGCATCAGAGTCTTTTCCAATGAGTCAACTCTGCATGAGGGGGTCAAAGTACTGGAGTTTCAGCTTCAGCATCATTCCTTCCAAAGAAATCCCAGGGCTGATCTCCTTCAGAATGGACTGGTTGTATCTCCTTGCAGTCCAAGGGACTCGCGAGAGTCTTCTCCAACACCACAGTTCAAAAGCATCAATTCTTCAGTGCTCAGCCTTCTTCACAGTCCAACTCTCATATCCATACATGACCACAGGCAAAACCATAGCCTTGACTAGACGGACCTTAGTCGGTAAAGTAATGTCTCTGCTTTTGAATATACTATCTAGTTTGGTCATAACTTTTCTTCCAAGGAGTAAGCGTCTTTTAATTTCATGGCTGCAATCACCATCTGCAGTGATTTGAGAGCCCCCAGAAATAAAGTCTGACACTGTTTCCACTGTTTCCCTATCTATTTCCCATGAAGTGATGGGACCGGATGCCATGATCTTCATTTTCTGAATGTTGAGTTTTAAGCCAACTTTTTCACTCTCCTCTTTCACTTTCATCAAGAGGCTTTTTAGCTCCTCCTCACTTTCTGCCATAAGGGTGGTGTCATCTGCATATCTGAGGTTATTGATATTTCTCCCGGCAATCTTGATTCCAGCTTGTGTTTCTTCCAGTCCAGCGTTTCTCATGATTTGGCTACTGCGAAAAAGGAATAAATTCAATTAGCATAGTCATGAAAGTCAATATGACTCACTGTTAGGAGTCATTTAATTCCATATCTGTGAAATTCACATGTCCTTCCTACTGTTTATACTGTCTTATTGCAGGGGACTCCAACACTTCCCAAACATTTTGCTTAATTCATTTTCATAGGACTGTAGGTGATTATTTAATTAGATATTTCCCCTCTGCTGCTGGAATCCAGTCCTTGAATACCAATAGAATTGTCTGCCTTCTGACACCCACATGACACTTTTACCAAATCACAGTCCACATATTTTCCTGAGGAAATTCTGCCTTCTATTCAGTTATGGTGCTTGGTTCAGCCTTTGGATACTGATCTACTTATCTTATGCAGAAAGTACTATATTGGAAGTATTTTTGCATAGCTCCTTAAGTTGGCAGAAAGCTTGGGAACTATATTTTGAAAATGGTCAGGAACCAGTGAAAGGCAAAACAAAAACAACAACAGAAAGAACCCCACCAATCTGACTATAGCACCACCATGGACACAAGCCACCAGGATAATGACCAGGTGTAAAATGACCTTGCTATTGTACACAGCAGTATATTGCTATTGCTGCTACAGATTCATACTCCACTTCCATTCCTCCTCATGATATTTTTTCAAGAATCACATTTTTAGGTGGTTACAAGTAATTGACTAAACCTGGATTATTTGCTTTCCTGTTGGCTTGCAGGTTGTAGGGAGAAGAAAATATCTGTCTTAGGCTTTCACTGTGGGTAAATGCTTTGCCTCTCCAGAGAATCATGTTGTGAAGACCTGCTGCTAAATTAGGAAGGGGTTTTCGTAACAGAAAGTCCAGAAAAGACAATTGTCCGTAGAAAAGTTGGTAACATGTCTTCCCTAGGTTTCCTTGCATTCCTGTTGGATAGCTGACCAGTGACTCTTTGGCTCCTCTTAGATCTAGAATTTACTGTAGTGGTATCCATAAAAACTGTCTCCTCTCTCTCTACTAGGGGCAAATGTTGATGATTTGGACTTTTTAGGAGGTAAAGAAAAGCTGTTGGAGCCTGTGAGCAGGGTAATTATGCAGTCAGGGTGAGCCTTGGGAATATTATCTCACAGGAAAGATGAATGGAGGACCAGCCAGTGGAAGCTATCACTATTTTAGGATTTTCTTGTAAAAGAAAAAATGAGAGTTGAAAAGGAATTTTAAGTAAGTTTACGGAGGTAATAAAATAGAACTGAAGTGACCTTACTGAATTTCAGTATATAAAAGTATATATGTGCTAGCTTAAGCTAAGGAAGGGTTAAACTTTATGCACAGACATTTTAGCATAAATGACAAGAAGGATGGTGGTGCCATCAGAAGAAATAGGGAAGTCAGGAGAGAAATTTATTGTAGTAGAGGAAACAAATGATAAACATGGTTTGGATCATTTTCAGTTTGATGGGCTGGTTTAAAAAAAAAAGCAAGTGCAGGATATTGGCAATGCAGAACTGCAGTGTGCAATCCTTCATAATTTCAGTTTGTTTGTTGGTTTGATTTATTATGATAGGTGATTTTGAGCTCTCAAAGGAGCATGAGATGAGATGGTGAATGGCACTGAACATATGAGTTAATGATCATAAACCAGCAACGGATTGCTCACCACTCTGATGTATAATGTAGAAAACAGATTTCTGAAGTTTTAAAACTACTTGCTGAATAGTGAGTAGGATAAAACAAAAACATAAAAGTATGTGATTTATGAAGCTTATTAAACAACTCTAAATCCTCCAAAAGATTCTACACCTTGTTATTAAGATGGAAAAGGCGCTCAAAAAACAAACACAGAAATGACCAATGTTGTATTAAGAAAACAGTGTATTATAAATTTTTACTTTTCAACAAAACAAAGTAATTGCTCAGTTTAATTAATCAGGCTTTTTAGAAGTGATTTTTAAAGAAATGTTTTTGCTAAATTTCAAAATAAGCAATTGAATGGTGACAATTGGTACATAATTGCGATAGCTGATAAATTCCACAGATTTACATAAAGTGGTTGCACTTAAAAGAACATTGTTTTTATAATCTTTACAAGACTATAAAAATCCATAAATTTATTTGAATTTTTTTCTTTAGACCACTTTTTTATACTGTAACTACTGACAACACAGATCTGCTAACAGAAACAATTGTTCTAAAAGAAAATATTTTCAGTTTAGAGGTACTTCCCTTTGCATTCGTTGAAAACCTGGTAAATACTTCTTTAGGAAGTTCATAATAATTGTTTTTGGTGTGATTTGACAAATAGTTCTGATTTATTAAAAAAAAAAAAAACCTTGATAATGAGATTAACTAATGGCACTGTGATCTTCCATTAAGACAACTATCCAAATTGATGCAGGATTAAGCACAATTCCTTCTTATTTGATTTGACTTTTGTGTAGTCTTAGATTTCTGTGATTCAAATTTCTCTTTTTTCTAACCTTATGACTAGTAATTTGCAAGACAAATTCAAAGCAAAGTGTTATCTTTTATTCATCTGTGTGTTGGATTCTCCATAATATTTTAACAAATTAAAGACATTTATTATAATTATTCTTTTAATGCAATTCCAGTAAACATCTTCTAACAGGATATTTTTACTAAAAGTTGTGTTTAATTAAACCCAGCATTAGGAAAGAATTTTCCAGGTTACAGATCTTTGGGTATAAAGATTCTTAGTTATGATTCACAGTAAACTTTTAAGAACAATCATTAACTCACAAATTTCAAAGTGGATGATTAATCTATGATGGAGAAACAAATTCATATTTTATGACTATAAATTTCACACATGCTATTTTGACTGTTAAGCTATTATTTTGAGTAATATCACATTTTATTTCTTGTTTTTTTGGTTAAAGAGCTGGGAGAGCATAATACAAAGGAACATGATTGGTCTAATCATTTATTTATTGAACAGTGAATGATACTTTAGCAAGTAACACATCCCAGTTTTCTTTCTAGTCAGTGATGACATAGTACTAACATTAAAACAAAATTTTTGTACCGGTAGAGCTTATATCCCATCAAAAATGTGTTAAGAACAAAAAGATGTATTATGTAATGTTATGTGATAGGTGCTTTGAGAAAAAGCACAAAATGATAATGAGATAAAAAATAATTTCTGAAGCAAAAAGGAAATGAGTCCAGGGGAGAGAGTGTGTTACTTTAGAGACTTTACATCAGCCACTGTGTAACAGAGCAGCAGAGACCCGCAAAATTATCTGCCAGGTCGTGTTTCCATAAAAGGGTTTCACAAATGGGGAAATTTGAAACCCTAGCAAAATGATGAAACTAGCAAAAATACAAATAAATTAGCCAATAGATAAATATGTAAACACTTGGACTGACAGATTACAGAAGAAGAAACGTCTGAGACCACTAAATGTATGAATATATGCTCAAATTCAATAATAAACAAAAATGGAAGTTAAGTTTCCAGTGAGGTTTTTTAAGCCTACAAACTTATTTCAAAAATTCTGGTAATTTTAAGGCCTAGTAATAATGTAATACAACCGTGCTTTTTACACACTACTAGAAGAGTACAGTTTGGTACAGCTATTTTTTGAAAACAATTTACTATTTTTGACAGAGTGGAACAACTATATAAATGCACCTTAGAAAAATTGACACACAAGTTCAAGATGAGATATTTAAGAATAACCCTAATGGCACGGCATGGGGCAGAAAAGGCAATCCAAATTTCTATTGTGACGTGAACAGTTAGGTAATTTTGGGGTAATTCATGCAGTGGAAAGCTATGGACAAGTTAAAGTGTATGAAGTATAGCTATAGGCATCATTTAGGATGCTACTGCTACTGCTAAGTCACTTCAGTCGTGTCCGACTCTGTGTGACCCCATAGACGACAGCCCACCAGGCTCCCCCGTCCCTGGGACTCTCCAGGCAAGAACACTGGAGTGGGTTGCCATTTCCTTCTCCAATGCATGAAAGTGAAAGTGAAGTCACTCAGTCGTGTCCAACTCAGCGACCCCATGGACTGCAGCCCACCAGGCTCCTCTGTCCATGGGATTTTCCAGGCAAGAGTACTGGAGTGGGGTGCCATTGCCTTCTCCGTCATTTAGGATGAAAAGCTATAAGAAAGTCACAATACACACAATTTAATATAATTTACATAATATTTCAATCTATGCAGAATTAAGTAATATATTGATGCCTACATTTATGGTAAATTTAGTCGCTCAGTCATGTCCGACTGTTTGCGACTCCATGGACTGCAGCAGACCAGGCCTCCCTGTCCATCAATAATTCCCGGAGTTTACGCATTTTATGTCCATTGAGTCAGTGATGACATGCAACCATCTCATCCTCTGCCGTTCCTTCCTGCTTTCAACTTCAATCTTTCCCAGCATCAGGGTCTTTTCAAACTAGTCAGCTTTTTGCATCAGGTGGCCAAAGTATTGGAGTTCCAGCTTCAACATCAGTCCTTCCAATGAATATTCGTGACTGATTTCCATTAGGATGGACGAGTTGGATCTCCTTGCAGTCCAAGGGACTCTCAAGAGTCTTCTCCAGCACCACAGTTCAAAAGCATCAATTCTTCAGCACTCAGCTATCTTTATAGTCCAACTCTGACATCCATACATGACTACTGGAAAAAACAAAGCTTTAACTAGATGGACCTTTGTTAGCAAAGTAATGTCTCTGCTTTTTAATATGCTGTCTAGGTTGGTCATAGCTTTTCATCCAAGGAGCAAATGTCTTTTAATTTCATGGCTGTAGTCACCATCTGCAGTGATTTTGGAGTCCCTCAAAATAAATTATCTCAGTGTTTCCTCTATTTCTCTATCTATTTGCCATGAAGTGTTGGGACAAGATGCCATGGTCTTTAGTTTTCTGAATCTTGAGCTTAAGCCAACTTTTTCACTTTTCACTTTCATCAAGAGGCTCTAGTTCTTCTTCGCTTTCTGCCATAAGGGTAGTGTCATCTGCATATCTGAGGTTATTGATATGTCTCTCAGCAATCTTGATTCCAGCTTGTGCTCCATCCAGACCAGCGTTTCTCATGAAGTACTCTGCATATAAGTTAAATAGGCAGGGTGACAATATACAGCTCATAGACTCATTTCCCAATTTGGAACCAGTCAGTTGTTCCATGTCTAGTTCTAACTGTTGCTTCCTGACCTTGTAATAAATTTCTCAAGAGGCAGATCAGGTGGTCTGGTATTCCCATCTCTTGAAGAATTTTCCACAGTTTATTGTGATCCACACAGTCAAAGGCTTTGACATAGTCAATAAAAGAGAAGTAGATGTTTTTCTGGAACTCTCTTATGTTTTTTGATGATCCAACAGATGTTGGCAATTTGATTTCTGGTTCCTCTGCCTTTTCTAATACCAGCTTGAATATCTGGAAGTTCACGGTCCATGTACTATTCAAGCCTGGCTTGGAGAATTGTGAGTGTTATTTTGCTAGAGTGTGAGGTGAGTGTAATTGTGCACTAATATGAGCTTTCTTTGGCATTGCCTTTCTTTGCGATTGGAATGAAAACTGACCTTTTCCAGTTCTGTGGCCACTGCTGAGTTTTCCAAATTGTTGGCATATTGAGTGCAACACTTTCACAGCATCATCTTTTAGGATTTGAAATACTCCACTGGAATTCCATCACTTCCACTAGCTTTGTTCATAGTGATGCTTCCTAAGGCCCACTTGACTTCTCATTCCAGGATGTCTGGATCTAGGTGAGTGATCACACCACTGTGCCTATCTGGGTCATGAAGGTCTTTTTTGTATAGTTCTTCTGTGTATTCTTGCCACCTCTTAAACAGAAGCTTCTGCTTCTGTTAGGTGCATACCATTTCTACCCCTTATTGTGCTCATCTTTGCATGAAATGTTCCCTTGGTATCTTGAATTTTCTTGAAGAGATCTCTGGTCTTTCCCATTCTGTTGTTTTCCTCTATTTCTTTGCATTGATAACTGAGGAAGGCTTTCTCATCTCTCCTTGATAGTCTTTGGAACTCTGCATTCAAATGGGTATATCTTTCCTCTTCTCCTTTGTCTTTCACTTCTCTTTCTTCTCAGATATTTGTAAGGCAACCGTTTTGCATTTTTGCATTTCTTTCTCTTGGGGATGGTCTTGATTCACTGCCTCCTGTACAATGTGACAAACTTCCATTGGTAGTTCTTCAGGCACTCTGTCTATCAAATCTAATCCCTTGAATCTGTCACTTCTACTGTATAATTGTAAGGGATTTGATTTAGGTCATACCTGAATGGTCTAGTGGTTTTCCCTACTTTCTTCAATTTAAGTCTGAATCTGGCAATAAGGAGTTCATGATCTGAGCCACAGTCAGCTCCCGGTCTTGTTCTTGCTGACTGTATAGAGGCTGTCCATCTTTGGCTGCAAAGAATATAATCAGTCTGATTTGGGTATTGACCATTTGGTGATGTCCATGTGTAGAGTCTTTTTTTGTGTTGTTGGAAGAGGGTTTTTCCTATGACCAGTGCATTCTCTTGGCAAAACTCTGTTAGCCTTTGATCTGCTTTGTTTTGTACTGCAAGGCCAATTTGCCTTTTACTCCAGGTAGTTCTTGACTTCCTGCTACTGCTGCTAAGTTATTTCAGTCGTGTCCGACTCTGTGCAACCCCATAGACAGCAGTCCATCAGGCTCCTCCGTCCCTGGGATTCTCCAGGCAAGAACACTGGAGTGGGTTGCCATTTCCTTCTCCAATGCATGAAAGTTTAAAGTGAAAGAAGTCACTCAGTCGTATCTGACTCTTAGCGACCCCACGGACTGCAGCCCACCAGGCTCCTCCGCCCATGGGAGTTTCCAGGCAAGAGTACTGGAGTGGGGTGCCTGTGCCTTCTCCATCTTGACTTCCTACTTTTCTGTATATACTATTGCATATGTACTTTTGTGTATGTGAACCTTGAACTTCCAGATGTTCAAGCTGGTTTTAGAAAAGGCAGAGGAACCAGAGATCAAATTGCTGGCATCTGTTGGATCATTGAAAAAGCAAAAGAGTTCCAGAAAAACATCTACTTCTGTTTTATTGACTATGGCAAAGCCTTTGAGTGTGTATAACGACAAACTGTGGAAAATTCTTTAAGAGACAGGAATACCAGACCACCTATCCTACCTCCTGAGAAATCTGTATGCAGGTAAGGAAGCAACAGTTAGCACTGGACATGGAACCACAGACAAGTTCCAAATTGGGAAAGGAGTATGTCAAAGCTGTATATCGTCACTCTGCTTATTTAACTTATATGCAGAGTACATCATGAGAAATGCTGGACTGGATGAAGCATAACTGGAATCAAGATTGCCAGGAATAATATTAATAACCTCAGATATGTGTATGACACCGCCGTTATGGCAGAAAGTGAAGAAGAAAGTGAAAGAGGAGAGTGAAAATGCTGGCTTGAAACTTAACATTCAGAAAAGTAAGATCATAGCACCTAGTCCCATCAGTTCATGGCAAATAAATGAGGAAACAGTGGGAAAAGTGTGAGCCTTTATTTTTGTGGGTTCCAAAATCACTGTAGCTATGTGACTACTACCATGAAATTAAAAGATGCTTGTTCCTGCAAAGAAAAGTTATGACCGACCTAGACAGCATATTAAAAAGAGATATTACTTTGCCAACAAAGGTCCATCTAGCCAAAGCTATGGTTTTTCCAGTAGTCATGTATGAATGTCAGAGTTGGACTATAAGGAAAGCTGAGTGCCAGAGAATTGATGCTTTTGAACTGTGATGTTGGAGAAGACTCTTGAGAGTCCCTTGGTCTGCAAGGAAATCCAACCAGTCCATCCCAAAGAAGATCAGTCTAGGTGTTCATTGGAAGGACTGATGTTGAAGCTGAAACTCCAATACTTTGGCCACCTGATGCGAAGAGCTGACTCATTTGAAAAGACCCTGATGCTGGGAAAGATTGAGGGCAGGAGAAAAAAGGGATGACAGAGGATGAGATGGTTGGATGGCATCACTGACTCAATGGACATGAGTTTGGGTAGGCTCTGGGAGTTGATGATGGACAGGGAGGCCTGGTGTGCTGTAGTTTATGGGGTCGTAAATAGACACGACTGAGTGACTGAACTGAACTGATACGGAAAATTTATTATACACATTCTTTTGGTTTTTAAGCAATTTATACTAAACACAATTTTGAAGAATAAGAATCAGATGCAATTAGTGGAAGAAGTATATCCAGCCCTTTCAAATAGTTTTGTTGAAAAGCAGGAGATAGGTGGCAGATGGAGCAGATAATGTGGCCAGGGACAGGGTGTGGTGTGTTTGTTTATATTGAGGTGGTTTTTTTGGTCAACATTTTTGGTTGAGTCATTTTGCTTTGTTTGCAAGTTAATGGAAGTGATCTAGTAGTGAAGAAGAATTGTAATGGCATGAAGACATGCCTGTGGTTTGGGCAAAGTCCTTGTGTGGAAGAAAGGGGGAGGGGTTCACTCATTAATAGGCGTTTTGTGCTCCAGCCACGCTGAGTATTGGCAGTCCCACAGAGAATTACTGTATCTTTCACAGCACCATGACTGCACACTTTGATTCTCTTTCCCCACTCTCCACCTGTGAATTTTTTCGTCTTCCAAGAATTCAGCTTCAATGTCATCTCATTAATCCACCTTTCCTTACCAGCTCACATGAAATTAGTCATCCCTTCACCAAAATTCCGCAATAGCTATACATATGTGTGTGTTGAAGTCACATTTATCATTCTGTATTCTGACTTCCTCACTGGGAGCATTTTGTCTTACTCATTTGTATATAGCTTTACTGTCTAGTACTGAACCTGACATATTATAATTCATCATAAAATATTTAAATAAATGAGTAAAAAACAGAGATTTTACTTAAAATTATTGAGTGATACAAAATGTTTTGAAGGCATAACTAGTTTTCCCATTTCTTCACATCCCAATGATTTCAAGTCTTCAATTTAAAGAAGGTGAAGTAAAAATATTTTAAACCCCTTTCCTTTAGAAATTGTACTAATGTACAGAGAATGAAAAACTGAGAGGGTATAAGCCTTCCATACTCAGTGAAAAATAAAAATCAACCAGAAATAGAAATGTATACTTGATGCTACTACAAAATCTTGTTCATAGCTACACAGAGCTTCTATTATCTAAATCAGAAAACACATTTTCCCAGATGGAAAGACTCATGGTTCTGAAAATACTTTGATTAGAACCATATTTCATAGTTTGTGGCTGGGTCATAGGATTAAAGGACAGGGTCTCTATAGAGACCTAGGTCACTAACACAGATTGGTAGGAAAAGTGATGATGCTAAAAGGGAAAGTAGGCTGATGTGTATCATATAAACTAGTTCTCTAGCCAAGAAGACTTTAATTAGGAGATATGTTCCAAGTTCTAAGAAAATGATTAGTTTTATTAGTCAGTAATTGACTGTGAGCTTCATAAGACACAAAGCTGATTTTGGTTACTTTCCTGCCTGACTATACAACAACAATAGAATGAATGTAATCTGGAAAAGATCAGGGAACTAACAAGAATAGAAAATGAAAACATAAATTAAAGCTATACTATAAATTATATTTATAGAATGTATATTTCTGAAAACATACTCTGGGGAATTCAACCAGAACAGAATGGAAATAACAGACAATAACATCTGTGTATACCGTGAACATATAGGACAAAAGGATACACACACACGCAATTTATTTATTATGTGCCAACTTTGGATGCCCATAATATCAGTGACAGACAAAGTGGAAAAATAGTGACTACCACGTATGCCTGTTTGGGGAAAATTGTCTTTCCAGTTGGTTAAATGTGAAATGTATTGAGAAGAAGATAAATCTTCAGTTGCCATGTGTGTGACGCATCCACAAGGAAGGCATGCTTAACAACTGTTTGCTCTCCCAGAAGAGGCTGATCATTTCCTCATTTCAGTTTTATGAATGGTGGGCGTGAGACTGAAGAGTCCAGGTGTGTGTACAGTAAAGTAAGACATTGCTGTTTGAATAAGCAAAGTGGCATCTACACAAAGAATAGCTTATGGCCACAAAACATCTTCCTAATCTTAATCATGCTGAAGGATGTAGCTAGAAAAGTCAATTTGATCAAATTGTGGTCACTTCTTTTCACAGTGATTTTGAAAAGAGGAAGTGATTAAAAGCTTCCTTTTGTTTCTCCCTGTGATATCATAACAAGTTGGTCTCTGAAGGTGATAGGTTCTTGCTGGAGTTCTCAAATTTGGGAATGAAATAAAATCAATGCATTTATAACACAGATGCTAACAGTGAAGAAAAATCCTATGATTTCAAGTGACTTGCTCTGAAGACCTTTCTCAGGTCAAATCTAGAATGTGCCATATCTCCTCAAGTTTTATTACTCAAATCAAGTCACACAGCCAAGCCAAATACGTGTCAAAGAGAAAGTAAGTGTCGATAGGGGGAGGGGTTGGAGGAGTGAATATTATGACAATAATACAATCTATTATACACCCCAAACATTTCCATTATGATTTTGAATATGAAAAAGCTTTTTTCCAACTACTTTAGAAAACCGAAAATGTTTTATTTACGTAAATAAAATTCACATACAGAAATTTGGGGGATATTAGTCCATATGCAGTTTTTCAGATAATCATTCCTACCAGACATTAAATAAAATTATTTTACTGATAGATATTTTTAAAATATATATGTATTTGAATTGTTAATTAGGCAAGAGCTTGTCTTAAACTGAATATTTTTCCTAGTTAAGACATCTATTTTAATTGGAACTTTCAAAAAAACGCATACTTAAAAAAATTGGAAATGTTTCAGCAAGGATTAGAATTATGACATAGCTGGAATGTGTGTGCTCAGTTGTGTCTGACTCCTCACCACACCATGGAATGCAGCCCTCCAGGCTCCTCTGTCCATGGGATTCCCCAGGCAAGAATACTGGAGTGGGTTGCCATGCCCTCCTCTACGGTACCTTCCCGAACCAGGGATCAAACTCGGGTTTCCCACGTCTCCTGCCTTGGCAGGCAGATTCTTTACCACTGAGCTACTTGGGAAGCCTCTAGGTGGAATAGAGAATAGCATAAGGCATGTACGGTATTCTTGCTTGGGAGAATCACCATGCACAGAGGAGCCTGGCCTGCTATAGTCCATGGGATCGCAAAGAGTTAGACATGACTGAGTGACTCAGCACAGCACAGCACATGTCATTAAATACTGTTATTGTATAGGACAAATTTAACTTATTCTCTGTGGTTCAAGGAACCTGGTTTAACAGACACAGAAGACAGATGTTATGGACTGAATGTTACCTCCCCAAATTTATTTGTTGAAACCCTACCTCCCCCCACCCAACACCCCGATGTGATGGTATTTTGAGATAGGGGGATAATTTCAGGGAGATAGTTAAGGTTAAATGAAGTCATAGGATGGAAGCCTAATCCAGTGGGATTATTATCGTTATTACCTGAGCATCCCTCTGTCTGTTGTGTGAGGATAGAGAGGTGTCTAAAGCCGTGAAGAAAGCTTTTACCATAAACCAAATTTGCCTGTATGTTGATCATATACTTCTGCCTTCAGAACTGAGAAAATAGTTATTGTTTAAACCACCCAGTCTGTGGTATCTTGTTTTGGAAGCTCAAGCAGACCAGTATCATAGATTAAGCCTCAGACTGACAAATACCTTTCTTATGCTTAGAGTTTTTAAAAATGAAATGCAGCCTGTAATAAACTTTTATTTGTGGAAAAGAAAGAATAATTTACATGCTTGGACAGGTGTTAAACTGAAAATTCTTTCTGCCATTTGTTTTGCATAATACATTAGTAATTTGTTCATATATTTCTTTCATCTTGGAAAATTTCTTAGTGAAGCCTCAAGGGCACATTTGTCAGAATGAAAGGTGATAAGATGACCCCCAAAAGGTGACAGAATTTCTGGTGCTGTTGAGAGCATCAACAACAAGACAAAACCCGTGGCCTTGTGTGAATTTTGACATCTACTCTTCAGGTTCTGCATTTAATTTGCCATATATTTTTAAAAATAGCAATGCCTTAAGTTTATTTATCTGTGGTTTGACACCTGTACTCCATCTATGGAGAAGGAAATGGCAACCGACTCCAGTATTCTTGCCTGGAGAATCACAGGGACAGAGGAGCCTGGTGGGCTGCCGTCTGTGGGGTAGCACAGAGTCGGACACGACTGAAGTCACTTAGCAGCAGCAGCAGCACTCCATCTATATATCTACATTTATTTCTCCTAAAGTGTTGGAAAATATCTGAAAGAACACAGATAGCAGCTGCATTAAATATGCGGGCAAAACAGTGAACTAATTTTGACGTGACAGAGCAGATCCTCACCAAGGCCCATGTGTCTTTCCAATTCTAGTTCTGCCCTTAAAAAAAAAAAAATCACTGAAATGTGATAATACCAGTTTTCCTAGAAAGACACAAAGACTCCATTTAAACAGAATTCTTGCATCTTTTATAAACATGTAATTTAAGTTGTCTACCATGGTAACTAATATCCCTTCTATGTGGATCTATAAGATATGTTTATATGTAAGTGTAATCTGAGAAAAAAGTCTAAACATTATTTATAATTTTAGGGAAAAAAATCACATTTCCCCTCTTTGCAGTTAATTGATTTACACGCATTTGTATTTGTAAAGCATAGAAGTTAAGTCATCTATAATACTAGTATCTGTTCCCTTTATGTTTTATTGGAGTATAGTTAATATAAAATATTAATTTCAGGTATAAGCATAGTGATTCAGTTTCTTTACTGATTATACTCCATTTAAGATTACTACAAAACATTGGCTATAATTCCCTGTGCCATTCAATATATCCTGGTTGCTTATCTGTTGTATATATATAATAGTTTGAATATTTAATTGCATACTCCTATCTTGTACCTTCCTGCTTCCGTCTCCGCACTGGCAACCACTAATATGTTTTTTATATCTATGAGTGTGCATCTGTTTTGTTACATACATTAGTTTTATGTTTTAAATTCTGCATATAAATAACATACAGTATTTATCTTTTTCTGTCTGACATTTTATTAAGCATAATACCCTCTAAACACCCTCTAAGTGCTGCAAATGGTAGAAATTTTTCTTTTTAATAGATAGATAATATTCCCTTATGTGTGTATATGTGTTTACATTTTTATCCATTGATCTGTTGATGAACACTGGGTTGCGTCCATATCTCAGTTATTGTAAATAAGGCTGCTATGACATTGCAGTATACACATCAGTTTGAATTAGCATTTCTTGAATAAATAACCAGGAAGGGAATTGGTGAATCATACAGTAGTTCTATTGCAAATTTTTTGAGTAACCTCCAACTGTTTTTCACAGAGTCGGAACCAATTTACATTCCCATCAACAGCATATGAGTGTTCCATTTTCTCCACATCCTCACCAACACTTACTATTTGTAGACTTTTTGATGATGGCCATCCTGACAGTTGCGAGATGATATCTCATTGTGATTTTGATTTGCATTCCTCTAATGATCAGGATATTGAGCATCTTTTCATGTGCCTGTTTCATTTCTTAAAGGGTAGGTTTAGTGCTGACGAACTTCTAGTTTTTATTTTTCTGATAAGTTTCATCTCTCCTTCAATTCTAAATTATAATCTTGCTAGGTAGAACATGCTAACTTACTGTTTTTTGTTTTTTGTTTTCCCATATCAGTACTTTGAATATATCATGTCACACCCTTGTGGATATAAAAATCAGGTGTTAGCTTTACGGGGGTTCCTTGTATAATAACTTTTTTGCCCTTACGGCCACTAGAATCCTCTAGCTTTTGCCATTCTAATTATGATATGTCTTGGTGTGAGTCTGTTTCGGTTCATCTTGTTTGGACTTTCTGTGCATCCTGGGCCTAGTTATCTGTGTCCTTCTTCAGATCTGGGAATTTTTAAGCCAGTATTTCATCAGATACATTTTTGAACATCTTCTCTCTTCTTCTCCTTCTGGGACCCCTGAAATGCAAAGTACAGTTGAAGCTATCCCAGAGATCTCTTACACTGTTCTCATTTAAAATATATATATATATTCTTTTTGCTCTTCTAATTGGATGATTTCCATTTATACTGTCTTCCACATCACTTGTGTTTTCTACTGTCTCATTTAGTCTGCTGTGATGTCCTTCTAGTGTGTTTTTCATTTCAGTTATTATATTAACATCCTTCAGTTCTGACTGGTTATTTTCCAGTTCCTTGTTAAAATTTTTACTATTCATCTGTTCATCTATTTACTGTTCATCTATTCATTTCCCTAATTTATTAGCATCCTTAATTCTAATCCTTTGTATTCTTTATCTGGTAAACTTTTTTTCCATGTAGTTTATTTTTTCAGAGGTCTTCTGTTCCTCTTCCGGTTGGGACTGGTTTATCCCTCTCCTCATTTTGCTCCGTTTTCTCTGCCTGTGTGAATTTAGGTGAAACACTGACCTACTGAAGTCTTGAAGTATTGTCCTTATATGGGAGCATCCCTATACAGTCTGCGTGTACCCAGTGGCTTCAATAGCAGGGCTGGATTTGATGTGACACATCACATCTTTCTGCAGGGTGTCCTGAGAACTGGCACCTTGGGAGGAGGTAGGACTGGAGATGGAGGGGTTGTGGCTGGAGCCAGCCGTGAGCCAGGGCTTCCCCTCTGCTCAGTGACTGTCATCACCCTATTGGGAGTGGGGTTGAATTCCAAGCTGCTAGAGCAGAAACCCTGAGTGTAGGGTCTGACCTGGCTCTGTTTCCCTTGAGTGTGTGCTCTCCCTTCCCCTAGCACCTGCACCCTTGCCCCATAGGGGAGCAGTGCTTAGCAAGAGGGGCTGGGTGGGCTCTCAGCTTTTGACCAGGCATGGACTGAAGCAGCCCACCTGCAGACAGAGGTCCAGGCTGGTTCTGATGTTGCCTGTGCAAGCTCTAGCAATTACTGCCTCTGCCTTGCTCAGATGCCACTTCTGGTCTGAGTCTCCTTTGTTCCTCATGACTGATCTTTCCCTTCAGCCTCTGCCCTCTTCCCCCTGGTGTGGCGTCACTCCATAAGCCTGGCAGGCCCACATGGGTTCTTTCTATGTGTCAGGACACAGGCTGTGGTCCTCCTCCAGCTGCCATCCGCTCAGAGCTCCTCCTGCTGTGCAGCCTGTGTGAGAGTCAATGACAGCTATCCCCACTCTGCTCAGAGACTGCTTCAGGTCTGAGCTGCCTCCATCTCTAATGGCTGAGCTCTTTCCTCACTATGGGGTCATGGCAGCCCTTAGTCCTGCGTGCCTCTGCAATGTGAAATAAGTGATGCTGGCGCCTTTGCTCTCTTCAGGCTGGAGCACGATTGCAGGGAATATGGGCAGCCATTTAAGGAGTTTTTCAATCCATTTTCAGAAAACAGTCAGAGCTCCTCATAACCAGAGTCTGGGCTTCCCACAGCCCTCCTCTAAGTCTCACCAGCTGTCCAACCAGTAAGTCTGTCCAACCAGCCAAGAGCATTTGTCTTTCCTGTGTCAGACCCCAATATGTGACTTGAACAGCTCACTTCCCAGGACAGATGTCCACCAGTGAAATCTCCCTTTTCTTCCAAGTCTCCTCCCAGGGGTGCATGTTCCAACCTGATAGCCCCTCTTCTTTTCCCACCTAGTTCTGTTAGCTCTTTCTTAGAGCCTTGGTTGTATAGGAGGCTTTCTGCCAGTTTCCAGGTAGTTTTCAGTGAGAACTCTCCCACTTGTAGGTGTGTTTTTGATGTGTTCATGGGGGAAGATGAGTTCTGCATCCTTCTACCCTGCCATCTTGATTGAACTCTCAATTCCCTTTAATATACAGATGATCTTTCTGTCAATCAAGGTTTTTGCAAGAGCAAGATGCACTCTTAAACTATTTAATTGAGGGTAGTTTTAAAAAACTATGTACCAAGGTTTGGGCAGAAGTTAGGAAAGTCAATAAGATGGTGTGTTTTCAGAGATGAGCAAAAATAGGCTACTCCCTGCATATTTTCCCTAGGCTCCCTACCTAACCTGATTTCTGTTTTCCTAAATTGGGTTCTTCTACCCTCTGATCCTCACATCCAGGAAAAAAATAAGGGGGAAAGAATGCTTTCATGAAATATATAAAAGAAACCTCCAGACATCAGAGAAGAGGCTGGACAGGAATAAAAGCTATAAAAGCACAAATAGAATAAATCCAGGAGAATATTTATTTTTATTAATGACACTTTACATTTATTTTATAGGTAAAATTATTTAAGGAAAATTCCTATAAAGTAAATAAAATACTAAAAATTAATTAACCAAATAAACACTAATATATATTTTATATTCAAATCTTGTATCTTTTAATCCACTTGATTAAAATGAGTATTAGATATTATAATGAAGCTATTTTTAATAATTTGAAGATGGCTAGTGATAATACTTTGTGATAATAATAATTCTGTGATAATACTCACAGAAGTTTCTATTATAATCCTTTTAGTTTTGAGTGTTTTATATTTTACAAAGAAGCTTTACAACTATGATTACTAAGAATAACTCAGTGGGATGCTAATATTTTAGATAATACTCATTTACTTGAATGAAAAAAAAATCAAAGACTTAATAGAGTTTCATAGTATGCAAGGCTGAACATAAAACAGTTAATTGTAGAAAACTGACTTTATAGCTCAGATTTACCAAGGAAATAAGAAAGTAATGCCATTTATTTTGGAATCAAATATTTTGAGGAATAAATGTAAGCTTAATCTCATTGTCCTATAATAATTTTGTATAATATATAAACTTGGAACATTTAATAATATCTTTGATTATAACCCCATTGAAATAAATGAAAGATATGAGATCCATTTAAATGATCTAGTGGTCAATTTCTGGCCACAATATTACATCCTTGAGATAAAGGATCCGGAATAGGAAGTTAGTTAATTATGACACATGCTTGTCTCTGTTTTCTTACCATTGGCCATAGTTTAGATTTCAGTGATAAGTAAGACTGTTGTGTTTCATCAAATTCCTGTGTTCCCTTTACTCATAATTTTTCCTGCATCTGGAAGCTGTCCTTCATCCATTTTTCACAGTCATTCTATTTTGTTAGTAAGCATGGAGACTACTTTGGCCACCTGATGTGAACTGACTCATTTGAAAAGACCCTGATGCTGGGAAAGATTGGAGGCGGGAGGAGAAGGGGACAACAGAGGATGAGATAGTTGGATAGCATCATCGACTCAATGGACATGAATATGAATAAACTCTGGGAGTTGGTGATGGACAGGGAGGCCTGGCATGCTGCAGTCCATGGGGTCGCAGAGAGTTGGACATGACTGAGCAACTGAACTGAACTGAATAGATAATAGCAATTGAGGAGGAAAAGGATGATTTTGGAAGTCTTTCCTTCTTAGTGAGATGAAAATGAATATTAGGTATAACTTTATTAGGTCAGTATCTTTATAATACACAGATTTTTAAGCATATTTAAAGTAAAGGGCAATGTCAGTGGAAAAGAGGTAAATGTATTAGGTTGAAGACTACCTTTGTGTTTGCTAATAAAACAATGAACCCAAAGCATTTCTTTGTAAAGCAAAAAAATGATTATTATAATTTATTCTCAGGTATTTCCTACATAACATCGTTCATCAAATACTTCTTCCTTGCTGAATGTCATTAGAATATTGTGGCTAACAGTGTTCATTAGTGTACTTTTATCAAAATTAATCAATGTTCAGGAAAACTATCGAAATACTCATCTCTGATTCAGATTGGAAAATAAACAATCAAAGATATAATGCCTGTTGCTAAAGGAGGGGGTGGAAGTTTGTGGGAATTTTATTGTTAAAAAAAAAAAAAAAACAACTCTAGACTTTACTTAAAAAGACTAATACATAGGGAAAATACTCTGACCACAAGATTTGCAAGCATCTCGGAAGACAGATAAATGTAATTTTCTTTTAAAAGGTGGAGTAAATAAGCCTGGAAAAAAATGGGTCTAGGGGAATAGAATGAGTGGATGATAACTGATCAGGAAATGTCTGACTGCAAAGCTTCTTTGTTAAGAACTAGCTAATCAGTGTATTCCAAAAATACAAAATT
Source organism: Ovis canadensis (assembly GCF_042477335.2). Lineage (NCBI taxonomy): Eukaryota > Metazoa > Chordata > Mammalia > Artiodactyla > Bovidae > Ovis > Ovis canadensis. The sequence goes on along the minus strand of NC_091262.1, from coordinate 67,359,725 downwards.
TAATATTTCAAAGCTATCTATATAGCTCTAATTTCTCTTGTACTTCCAATCCTGTGTTTGTTGTTGGTCATAAACAACAATGTATTAACTATTACCCTCATCTGAAAGTAAATATGGATGTGGGTAATAACAACATAGAGTGTAAGTTAGTTTTTTGAAACAAATACTACTATGAGAGATGGAGAACTTAACTCACAAATACTAATTGTACCTTACCCACCTCTATATTTTGTTTTTTGTTTATATAGATTTTAACTTGCCATTTAAAAATTTTTACACATTTTACGATATTATTATTTTCACCATTGGACTTCTCAAACTTTAGTGTCTATAAGAATCAATTGAGGACCTCTTTAAAATGCAGAGGCCCAGTCCTTCTCCAGACAGTCTGGTTTGGCAGGACATGACATCTACATTTTAAATCAGCATCCCATCTTTAGCAAAGCCATGAAAGAAAATTCAAAAGATAGTCAAACAAGAACAAATAAATTGGTAATAAATTTATGGAGCAGCATTGAAGATCTAAGTGGATTTGAAGTAGATATAAAAATGAAGAGTTAAAGTGCTATCAACCCAAACCTCCTATATTTCTTTCTCCCCAGCTTTTTTTTGTTGGCCAGTCATAAAAGTAAAGATGCTACTTTTTAGAATTGATCCAGAAATAGGGTTGATTGAGTGTGATAGAAAAAAGTAGGGTTGTAGTGAGACAAAAGAACCTATGAAGAGAGTGCTACAAAGGCTATTTATAGAAAATGAAGAAGAGCCTAATAAGCTGTGAAGACATGAACTGATGTATGAAAAGGACTTTTAGTATCAATACTAAAGTCAAAGGAAGATGTGGGTAGAATACAGAAGAGAGGCCTTGAGTTTAAAATATAGTGTTCAGCATGTAACCTTTTTATTTTTATTTTTTTTAATTTATTTATTTTAATTGGAGGCTAATTACTTTACAATATTGTAGTGGTTTTTGCTATACATTGACATGAATCAGCCATGGGTTTATAGTAACCTTTTTAAACACAGGAAACAGATGTTTGTAATAATCTAGAATTTACAAGAAAGTTTGTATACAATAATACATAAATATTAAGATATGTTTAGAATTTGGTTGTAGTACATATGCATACATCTAGAAGTTTGAATCAAGAAGGAGAGAGTTTTCATTTACTGTAGTTCCAAGATAATTATTATCTCCCATGAAAATGAAATAATGGGAAACCCAACCTTACCGAAATAGTTTTCCCAATCCTTGTGAGATCATATGCCAGTTTTACCTGTTGAAATAATACAGCTTAAATAAATTTGACATAAATATCATGAGACTTTTCTTGGATATTCTAGAAACAATAGGAAATGATCCAACCTAACAATGTATAAATTACATTATTTATTGTATATTCTTTACATTCAATATTCTTTTACTATCAGTTCAGTTCAGTCACTCAGTCATGTCCAACTCTTTGCGACCCCATGAACTGCAGCAGGCCAGGCCTCCCTGTCCCTCACCAACTCCCAGAGTCTACTCAAACTCATGTCCATCAAGTTGGTGATGCCATCCAGCTGTCTCATCATCTGTCGTCCCCATCTCCTCCTGCCCCCAATCCCTCCCATCATCAGTGTCTTTTCCAGTGAGTCAACTCTTCGCATGAGGTGGCCAAAGTACTGGAATTTCAGCTTCAGCATCAGTCCTTCCAATGAACACCCAGGACTGATCTCCTTTAGAGTGGACTGGTTGGATCTCCTTGCAGTCCAAGGGACTCTCAAGAGTCTTCTCCAACACCATAGTTCAAAAGCATCAATTCTTCGGCGCTCAGCTTTCTTCACAGTCCAACTCTCACACCCATACATGACCACTGGAAAAACCATAGCCTTGACTAGATGGACCTTCGTTGGCAAAGTAATGTCTCTGCTTTTGAATATACTATCTAGTTTGGTCATAACTTTCCTTCCAAGGAGTAAGCGTCTTTTAATTCCATGGCTGCAATCACCATCTGCAGTGATTTTGGAGCCCCCAAAAATAAAGTCTGACACTGTTTCCACTGTTTCCCCATCTATTTGCCATGAAGTGATGGGACCAGATGCCATGATCTTCGTTTTCTGAATGTTGAGTTTTAAGCCAACTTTTTCACTCTCCTCTTTCACTTTCATCAAGAAGCTCTTTAGTTCCTCTTCACTTTCTGTCATAAAGGTGGTGTCATCTGCATATCTGAGGTTATTGATATTTCTCCCAGCAAACTTGATGCCAGCTTGTGCTTCTTCCAGCCCAGCATTTCTCATGATGTACTCTGCATAGAAGTTAAATAAGCATGGTGACAATATACAACCTTGACGTACTCCTTTTCCTATTTGGAACCAGTCTGTTGATCCATGTCTAGTTCTAACTGTTGCTTCCTGACCTGCATATAGATTTCTCAAGAGGCAGGTCAGGTGGTCTGGTATTCCCATCTATGTCAGTATTTTCCACAGTTTACTGTGATCCACACAGCCAAAGGCTTTGGCATAGTCAATAAAGCAGAAATAGATATTTTTCTGGAACTCTCTTGCTTTTTCAATGATCCAGCAGATGCTGGCAATTGGATTTCTGGTTCCTCTGCCTTTTCTAAAACCAGCTTGAACATCTGGAAGTTCACGGTTCACGTATTGCTGAAGCCTGGCTTGGAGAATTTTGAGCATTACTAGCATGTGAGATGAGTGCAATTGTGCAGTAGTTTGAGCATTCTTTGGCATTGCCTTTCTTTGGGATTGGAATGAAAACTGACCTTTTCCAGTCCTGTGGCCACTGCTGAGTTTTCCAAATTTGCTGGCATATTGAGTGCAGTGCTTTCACAGCATCATCTCTTTTAATGTACCACTGGGAAAAAAAGATTTCTGAATGATGAATGTCAGAAAGTTGAGAATACGTAATTAAAATGGAATGAAGTAGATAACATGGTTCTCATTACTCTCAGTAGAAGTCAGATTTCTACTGGAAACAAACCTCAAAAACTTTGATTCTTATGCCTTGAAAGGCATAAGAATGAAGAATAAACTTCTCTGCAGCAAAAATACTTTGCAAAATAAAAAATTAAATAAGCAGCTTGTTACCACTTAGAGAAAATAATCTAGTAGCACAGAGAACCAGGGACTAGGAAAAATAAATATCACATATATGGGACTGTATATATCTCAGATAAACACTAGAGAAAATAATCTTAATATAAATGCATGTGTATCAAACATTCAGTTCTGTTTATTCATTTACCAAAGGCCTAAACAGAGTCTGACATCCAAGTTAAAAAATAAGAGGAATCCTAAATGGTGTTAATATAATAGGTATTTCCACCTCACAAGAAAATGTCCATAAATAAATTATATCTTCTTTTTTCCAGAAATAAAATAACTTCAATGAGGTATATCTATGACTAACAACTGTTGGCTCATATTATTAATAGCAAGTTAGAAAATAAACTTTTTATTAAATATTTAATAACATTGACACTATTGGAGCATTGAATAAATTTTATACTCAGTCCAAATTGATAATAGTTTCATCAGGTGATTCTGTTTATTTTGTGTGCATGTTTGGGATTACATCACAATTTGACATTTACTCTATGTGGTTAAAAAGGAGATAATTATACTTAATAGATATTTTCTGCGCTGTGATTCTTTTCGATTAAATTTATAAATAGTTAGCAAAAAAATACGTATTACTGACTTGATAAATGTGACTTATTTTTAAGTGATTCCAGATTTTTATCATTTAGGAGATAAAATAGTGTAAAGATAATACTGCTGAATATAAACCTTATGTACAGTTATAATTTTTCTCTATAAAAGTCAAGATGGAAGTGATTTATGTGAAAGCAAAACTGTGGTCCACTGATAGAAAAGGAAAAATGTCATAGAAAGAAGAAACTTTCCTTTCAAAGTGCTAGGTGACTGTTGTCAACCCTGAAACAATTGTTTGAGGTGCCAAATGCATGCGAAGAGACATATTTATAATTTTACCACTTCAAAACTATTTTTTGGTTCAGAAGACGTTAAACATTTCTGAGAAAAATAAAATTGCTTTACAAGACGCTACTGCTTGAAAATATGCCTTTTATACATAGTTATGGGAAATAAAAGACTAAAACATATTTTAATCCAAAATATGGTCTCCTAAAATACACAAAGGACTTTTATGAGCTTTAACCTATTGTTTTTTCTTGTTTCAGTTCTCAATACTTCTCATGTATTCATAGCACAGTTTTTGCTTTATCGTTTTTAACAGTTTTATGAATATAAAAACCTCCAGTTACAAAGTCATAAATAAAAACAACTGTGGAAATGTTCTGATTTTTGAGATGTGGAGAGTAGAGATTATAATAAAACTAATTCTACTTTCGAACACTTATTTTGTACAGAGCATTGCTACACAACTCATACACATTAATGGAATATAATTTCATCCATACCAGCCCATAGAAGTTTTGATAGTATTTCTGCATTGCGATGTGGGAAACTGAATATTAGAAGGAAAAACTGGCAAAAATGACAGGGCTCGTAAAGAAGCATGAATGTGCATTCAAGTCTGTCTGATTCCAAGGATGGCTTTCTTAACATTTGGATTTTCCTGGTACAGAATTCAATAAGGACCTAAAAATGAAGCTTCAAAGATACTTTGCAGCAGACTATGTATGAGGTACACTTTGTTACCCTTGGCACATAGCTTGCATCTATTTCACTTTGTCTTAATTTTAATTTCAGACATATTGCTTTATTTGTACTTAGAAACATCTAAAAATTAACAATCATGTTTTGAGTTAATTTTTAAAATGACTGTTTTCTTACCTGCTTCATATTTCTCCCTTAAGAGAGCCCAGATCTTTCCCTCACAGCCTAGATTCATCTGGTTTTTAAATCCAACCAGTTTTCATAAGCGTGTCTTCTCAATATATACACCTCTCTAAATGCCCTCTGCCTAGGTCTGGAATGTGGCCATCTTTGCATAACTCATCACATCCCATTCTCTCTCCCTCTCTGCAAGTCTCATTTCTTCCAGTCACTTAGTTCTGAAAACAACAGTTAGAACAAAACAAAGTATGCAGTCAGTTATTTCTCACCTTACTTCAGTGTTGGATTAGCCAACAGGGTGATTCTGTCTCCTTACAATTTTGCTCTTTCCTAATTTTCTTCCTTTTCTAATTATTCTTTAATATTCTTAGCACACAGTGATCTACTTTTATTTAAAATGTACAGTTTGAGTTGAGACATGTATGTGTGCATACTAAGTCGCTTCAGTTATGTCTGACTCTTTGCAACCCTGTGGAATGCAGCCCACCAGGCTCCTCTGTCCATGGGATTCTCCAGGCAAGAATACTGGAGTGAGTTGCCATGCCCTCCCCAAAAGGATCTTCCTGACCCAGGGATCGAAGCATTGGCAGGCAGGTTCTGTACCACTAGCGTCGCCTGGGAAGCCCAGATATCTGTACACATTTGTGGAAATCATCACCATGATCAACATAATGAACATTTCCCCCTAAAGTCTTTTTATGCACCATTGTAATCTCTTCTTCTCACCCATCCACAACGCCTGCTGCCACCCTCTCTGGTCTGATCTGGTTTCAGACCCTACAGGTGAAGCTAATGAGACTCACACTGCAACTATCCCCAAAGAAAAATTTCTTAAATTATCTTCTTAATATCATACCATCTCTTTATTCTGTGAATGACTAATTTTTGAACTATAATATTAGTTCTCATTTTTCCATTGGAAAATATGCATCTTAATCTGTGTCAAAAAATTTATAGTACATGGATTAAATAGACATGGAAGATATGTTTTTTAGGAAGGCAATACATTATTGCAATAGAGGACAAGACTAATGCTATAGGGTGAGAGACTGAACTGTGTGGAAACAAAAGGCAGGAGCCTACCTAAACTTTTGAATCAACTAGGGGAAAAAGTTGGAGAGCATTAGGGCAGAGGTTGGTCAGTGTGATCAGCATAACTATGTTTGCTAATGGAATAAAGTTCCACTGGGACTAGGAGCCTGGGATGGTACTATTTTTCTTTCTTTCTTTCAAATTTTATTTTTATGAGTTGATTTACAATGTTGTGTTAGTTTCAGGTGTACAACAAAGTGAACCAGTTGTACATATACATATATACACTCTTTTAGATTCTTTTTCCATGTAGGTGATTACAGTGTTGAGTAGAATTCCCTGTGCCACAAAATTGATCCTTATTAGTTATCTGTTTTATGTACAGTAGTGTGTATATGTCAATCCTAGTCTTCTAATTTATACTCCTCACCTACCCCCTAGTAATCATAAGTTTATTTTCTACATCTATAACTCTATTTCTGTTTTGTAGATAAGTTCATTTTTACTCCATTTTTAGATTCCACATATAAGTGATATCATACAATATTTATCTTTCTCTTTCTGACTTTACACAGTATGATGATCTCTAGGTATATCCATGTTGCTGCAAATGGCATTATTTTGTTCTTTTGTTCTTTTTTTATGGCTGAACAATATTCCACTGTATATATGTTTGTTTACATATATATGTATATATACCATATATATCCATTCCTCTGATAATGAACATTTAGGTTGCTTCCATGTCACGGCTGTTGTAAATAGTGCGGCAATGAACATTTGGTGTGTGTATCTTTTCAAATTATTGTTTTCTCTGGATATATGCCTAGGAGTGGTGTTGCTCGATCCTATGGTAGCTCTATTTTTAGTTCAGTTTTTTTTTTTACGGAACCTCCACTCTCTACTCTATAATGGCTGTACTAGTTTACATTCCACCAACAGTGTAACAGCATTTCTTTCTCTTCCTACCCTCTCTATCATGTCTTGTTGTAGACATTTTGATGATGGTCATTCTGGCTGGTGTGTATTTCATTATAGTTTTGATTTGCTTTTCTCTAATAATTAGTGATGTTGAGCAACTTTTCATATGCTTTTTAGCCATTCAGATGTCTTTGGAGAAATGTTTACTTAGATCTGTTGCCAATTTTTTTGGTTGGGTCACTATTTTTTTTTAACTGCATAAAGTTTGTATATTTAGATTAATCTCTTGTCAGTTACTTTTTGCAAATATTTTCTCCCATTCTGAAGGTTTTCTTTTTGTTTTGTTTATGGTTCTTTTTGTTTTGTTTAAGCTGTGATGTGCAAAAGCTTTTAAGTCCCATTTTATTTTTTTTTTATTTTTTTTTTCAGTGCCTTATAACTACGTTATTTTTTTTCTTTTCTTTTTTTTTTTTAATTTTAAAATCTTTAATTCTTACATGCATTCCCAAACATGAAACCCCCTCCCACCTCCCTCCCCAAAACATCTCGCTGGGTCATCCCCATGCACCAGCCCCAAGCATGCTGCATCCTGCGTCAGACATAGACTGGCGATTCAATTCACATAATAGTATACATGTTAGAATGTCATTCTCCCAAATCATCCCACCCTCTCCCTCTCCCTCTGAGTCCAAAAGTCCGTTATACACATCTGTGTCTCTTTCCCTGTCTTGCATACAGGGTCGTCATTGCCATCTTCCTAAATTCCATATATATGTGTTAGTATACTGTATTGGTGTTTTTCTTTCTGGCTTACTTCACTCTGTATAATCGGCTCCAGTTTCATCCATCTCATCAGAACTGCTTCAAATGAATTCTTTTTAACGGCTGAGTAATACTCCATTGTGTATATGTACCACAGCTTTCTTATCCATTCATCTGCTGATGGACATCTAGGTTGTTTCCATGTCCTGGCTATTATAAACAGTGCTGCGATGAACATTGGGGTACATGTGTCTCTTTCAATTCTGGTTTCCTCGGTGTGTATGCCCAGAAGTGGGATTGCTGGGTCATAAGGTAGTTCTATTTGCAATTTTTTAAGGAATCTCCACACTGTTCTCCATAGTGGCTGTACTAGTTTGCATTCCCACCAACAGTGTAGGAGGGTTCCCTTTTCTCCACACCCTCTCCAGCATTTATTGCTTGCAGATTTTTGGATCGCAGCCATTCTGACTGGTGTGAAGTGGTACCTCATTGTGGTTTTGATTTGCATTTCTCTAATAATGAGTGATGTTGAGCATCTTTTCATGTGTTTGTTAGCCATCCGTATGTCTTCTTTGGAGAAATTTCTGTTTAGTTCTTTGGCCCATTTTTTGATTGGGTCATTTATTTTTCTGGAGTTGAGCTGCATAAGTTGCTTGTATATTTTTGAGATTAGTTGTTTGTCAGTTGCTTCATTTGCTATTATTTTCTCCCATTCAGAAGGCTGTCTTTTCACCTTGCTTATATTTTCCTTGGTTGTGCAGAAGCTTTTAATTTTAATTAGATCCCATTTGTTTATTTTTGCTTTTATTTCCAGAATTCTGGGAGGTGGATCATAGAGGATCCTGCTGTGATTTATGTCTGAGAGTGTTTTGCCTATGTTCTCCTCTAGGAGTTTTATAGTTTCTGATCTTACATTTAGATCTTTAATCCATTTTGAGTTTATTTTTGTGTGCGGTGTTAGGAAGTGATCTAGTTTCATTCTTTTACAAGTGGTTGACCAGTTTTCCCAGCACCACTTGTTAAAGAGATTGTCTTTACTCCATTGTATATTCTTGCCTCCTTTGTCAAAGATAAGGTGTCCATATGTGTGTGGATTTATCTCTGGGCTTTCTATTTTGTTCCATTGATCTATATGTCTGTCTTTGTGCCAGTACCATACTGTCTTGATGACTGTGGCTTTGTAGTAGAGCCTGAAGTCAGGCAAGTTGATTCCTCCAGTTCCATTCTTCTTTCTCAAGATTGCTTTGGCTATTCGAGGTTTTTTGTATTTCCATACAAAGCTTGAAATTATTTGTTCTAGTTCTGTGAAAAATGTGGCTGGTAGCTTGATAGGGATTGCATTGAATTTGTAAATTGCTTTGGGTAGAATACTCATTTTCACTATATTGATTCTTCCAATCCATGAACATGGTATATTTCTCCATCTATTAGTGTCCTCTTTGATTTCTTTCATCAGTGTTTTATAATTTTCTATATATAGGTCTTTAGTTTCTTTAGGTAGATATATTCCTAAGTATTTTATTCTTTTCATTGCAATGGTGAATGGAATTGTTTCCTTAATTTCTTTTTCTACTTTCTCATTATTAGTGTATAGGAATGCAAGGGATTTCTGTGTGTTGATTTTATATCCTGCAACTTTACTCTATTCATTGATGAGCTCTAGTAATTTTCTGGTGGAGTCTTTAGGGTTTTCCATGTAGAGGATCATGTCATCTGCAAACAGTGAGAGTTTTACTTCTTCTTTTCCAATTTGGATTCCTTTTATTTCTTTTTCTGCTCTGATTGCTGTGGCCAAAACTTCCAGAACTATGTTGAATAGTAGCGGTGAAAGTGGACACCCTTGTCTTGTTCCTGACTTTAGGGGAAATGCTTTCAATTTTTCACCATTGAGGATAATGTTTGCTGTGGGTTTGTCATAGATAGCTTTTATTATGTTGAGGTATGTTCCTTCTATTCCTGCTTTCTGGAGAGTTTTTATCATAAATGGATGTTGAATTTTGTCAAAGGCCTTCTCTGCATCTATTGAGATAATCATATGGTTTTTATTTTTCAATTTGTTAATGTGATGAATTACATTGATTGATTTGCGGATATTGAAGAATCCTTGCATCCCTGGGATAAAGCCCACTTGGTCATGGTGTATGATCTTTTTAATGTGTTGTTGGATTCTGATTGCTAGAATTTTGTTGAGGATTTTTGCATCTATGTTCATCAGTGATATTGGCCTGTAGTTTTCTTTTTTTGTGACATCTTTGTCAGGTTTTGGTATTAGGGTGATGGTGGCCTCATAGAATGAGTTTGGAAGTTTACCTTCCTCTGCAATTTTCTGGAAGAGTTTGAGGAGGATAGGTGTTAGCTCTTCTCGAAATTTTTGGTAGAATTCAGCTGTGAAGCCATCTGGACCTGGGCTTTTGTTTGCTGGAAGATTTCTGATTACAGTTTCAATTTCCGTGCTTGTGATGGGTCTGTTAAGATTTTCTATTTCTTCCTGGTTCAGTTTTGGAAAATTGTACTTTTCTAAGAATTTGTCCATTTCTTCCACGTTGTCCATTTTATTGGCATACAACTGCTGATAGTAGTCTCTTATGATCCTTTGTATTTCTGTGTTGTCTGTTGTGATCTCTCCATTTTCATTTCTAATTTTATTGATTTGATTTTTCTCTCTTTGCTTCTTGATGAGTCTGGCTAATGGTTTGTCAATTTTATTCATCCTTTCAAAGAACCAGCTTTTGGCTTTGTTGATTTTTGCTATGGTCTCTTTTGTTTCTTTTGCATTTATTTCTGCCCTAATTTTTAAGATTTCTTTCCTTCTACTAACTCTGGGGTTCTCCAACTCTTCCTTTTCTAGTTGCTTTAGTTGTAGAGTTAGGTTATTTATTTGACTTTTTTCTTGTTTGTTGAGGTATGCCTGTATTGCTATGAACTTTCCTCTTAGCACTGCTTTTATAGTGTCCCACAGGTTTTGGGTTGTTGTGTTTTCATTTTCATTAGTTTCTATGCATATTTTGATTTCTTTTTTGATTTCTTCTGTGATTTGTTGGTTATTCAGAAGTGTGTTGTTCAACCTCCATATGTTGGAATTTTTAATAGTTTTTCTCCTGTAATTGCGATCTAATTTTAATGCATTATGGTCAGAAAAGATGCTTGGAATGATTTCGATTTTTTTGAATTTATCAAGTTTAGATTTATGGCCCAGGATGTGATCTATCCTGGAGAAGGTTCCATGAGCACTTGAAAAAAAAGTGAAATTCATTGTTTTGGGGTGAAATGTCCTATAGATATCAATTAGGTCTAACTGATCTAATGTATCATTTAAAGTTTGCGTTTCTTTGTTAATTTTCTGTTTAGTTGATCTGTCCACAGGTGTGAGTGGGGTATTAAAGTCTCCCACTATTATTGTGTTATTGTTGATTTCCCCTTTCATACTTGTTAGCATTTGTCTTACATATTGTGGTGCTCCTATATTGGGTGCATATATATTTATAATTGTTATATCTTCTTCTTGGATTGTTCCTTTGATCATTATGTAGTGGCCTTCTTTGTCTCTTTTCACAGCCTTTGTTTTAAAGTCTATTTTATCGGACATGAGTATTGCCACTCCTGCTTTCTTTTGGTCTCTATTTGCGTGGTATATCTTTTTCCATCCCTTCACTTTCAGTCTGTATGTGTCCCTTGTTTTGAGGTGGGTCTCTTGTAAGCAGCATATAGAGGGGTCTTGTTTTTGTATCCATTCAGCCAGTCTTTGTCTTTTGGTTGGGGCGTTCAACCCATTTACGTTTAAGGTAATTATTGATAAGTATGATCCTGTTACCATTTACTTTATTGTTTTGGGTTCGGGTTTATACACCCTTTTCGTGTTTCCTGTCTAGAGAATATCCTTTAGAATTTGTTGGAGAGCTGGTTTGGTGGTGCTGAATTCTCTCAGCTTTTGCTTGTCTGTAAATCTTTTGATTTCTCCTTCGTATTTGAATGAGATCCTTGCTGGGTACAGTAATCTGGGCTGTAGGTTATTGTCTTTCATCACTTTAAGTATGTCTTGCCATTCCCTCCTGGCCTGAAGAGTTTCTATTGACAGATCAGCTGTTATCCTGATGGGAATCCCCTTGTGTGTTATTTGTTGTTTTTCCCTTGCTGCTTTTAATATTTGTTCTTTGTGTTTGATCTTTGTTAATTTGATTAATATGTGTCTTGGGGTGTTTCGCCTTGGGTTTATCCTATTTGGAACTCTCTGTGTTTCTTGGACTTGGGTGATTATTTCCTTCCCCATTTTAGGGAAGTTTTCAACTATTATCTCCTCAAGGATTTTCTCATGATCTTTCTTTCTGTCTTCTTCTTCTGGGACTCCTATAATTCGAATGTTGGAGCGTTTCATATTGTCCTGGAGGTCTCTGAGATTGTCCTCGTTTCTTTTAATTCATTTTTCTTGTTTCCTCTCTGATTCATTTATTTCTACCATTCTATCTTCTATTTCACTAATCCTATCTTCTGCCTCCGTTATTCTACTATTTGTTGCCTCCAGAGTGTTTCTGATCTCGTTTATTGCGTTATTCATTATATTTTGACTCTTTTTTATTTCTTCTAGGTCCTTGTTAAACCTTTCTTGCATTTCCTCAATCCTTGTCTCTAGGCTATTTATCTGTGTTTCCATTTTGATTTCAAGATTTTGGATCATTTTCACTATCAATATTCGGAATTCCTTCTCCGGTAGATTCCCTACTTCTTCCTCTTTTGTTTGGTTTGGTGGGCAACTCTCCTGTTCCTTTACCTGCTGAGTATTCCTCTGTCTCTTCATCTTGGTTATATTGCTGCGTTTGGGGTGGCCTTTTTATATTCTGATAATTTGTGGAGTTCTCTTTATTATGGAGCTTCCTCACTTTGGGTGGGGTTCTATCAGTGGCTTGTCAAGGTTTCCTGGTTAGGGAGGCTTGTGTTGGAGTTTTGGTGGGTGGAGCTGGGTTTCTTCTCTCTGGAGTGCAGTGGAGTGACCCGTAATGGGTTATGAGACATCAAAGGTTTTGGGATAATTTTGAGCTGCCTGTATATTGAAGCTCAGGGGAGTGTTCCTGTGTTGCTGGAGAATTTGCGTGGTATGTCTTGTTTTGGAACTTGTTGGCCCTTGGGTGGAGCTTGGTTTCGGTGTAGGTATGAAGGCATTTGATGAGCTCCTATTGCTTAATGTTCCCTGAATTCAAGAGTTCTGTAATGTTTTCAGGCTTTGGGTTTAAGCTTCCTGCTTTTGGTTTTCAGTTTTATTTTTACAGTAGCCTCTAGACTTCTCCATCTATACAGCACCGATGATAAAACATCTAGGTTAAAGATGAAAAGTTTCTCCACATTGAGGGACACTCAGAGAGGTTCACTGAGTTACAAGGAGAAGAGAAGATGGAGGGGGTAGTTAGAGGTAACTGGAATGAGATGCGGTGAGATCAAGAGAGGAGAGAGCAAGCTAGCCAGTAGTCACTTCCTTATGTGTGCTCTATAGTCTGGACGGCTCAGAGGTATTAACAGAGTTATACGGGGCAGAGGAGAGGGAGGAAGTAGACAGAGGTGACCAGGAGGATAAGAGAGAGGAATGAGTAGGAGAGAGACAAATCCTGCCAGTAACCAGTTCCTTAGGTGTTCTCCACTGTCTGGAACACACAGAGATTCACAGAGTTGGATAGAGAAGAGATGGGGGAGAAAAGAGACAGAGGCCACCTGGTGGAGAAAAAGGAGAGTCCAGAGGAGGAGAGAGTGGTCAAGCCAGTAATCTCGCTCTCAGGTAAACTGGGGTAGTGAAGTTTGGGTTTTTAAATGTACAAAATTAACAACAAAAACCCTAAGAGCAAAGATCAAAAATCTAGAGTAGAGGTTGGATTTTCAAAAATACAATATTAAAGAAAAGCAGAAGGAAAAAGGAAGAAAGATAAAAAAAGAATTATTAAAAAACAAACAAACAAAACAAAACAAAACAAAACACCAACAACCATCCAAAGACTATATATGGTGTTTGCCTTAAAACAAAAAAAAAAAAAAGTCTTTTTTTTTTAAAATAGTAATACTAGGTTATAGAAATAAAAATTAGAGGAGAAATAGAAGACTTAACAATTTAAAAAAAAGCTCAGAAAAAAAAGAAAAAAAGCAAAAAGCAAAAAAAAAAAAGAATGATTTTAAAAATATTAAAAAATTAAAAATATATCTGGCTCTTCTCTGATATTATGGGCCGTGTGGGCTCACTTCCAAGGTGGTTCCCTCTGTTTAACTTCTTCTGTTTGCTGGTTTTTTAGGTTCACTAGTTCAGTCGCGCTGTGGGGAGGGGGGATGCTGCAAACAAATAGCACTGTCGTGTGTACACAGTATCTCTGCCCCGCTTGACCTGTCCTTTCTCGCGGCGCACAAACCGCTCCGGCTCTACGATGCTCAGCCGGGAACCGTCTGGGGCCGGCCCTAGGCTGCGTGCACTTCCCCGGTCCAAGCCGCTCAGGTTCGGCGCTCAGGCAGCCCTCAGAGGCACAAATGTGGCTGGAACTGCGCTTTGTGCCCTTCCCAGGTCCGAGTAGCTCAGGAGTTTGGCGAGCACGATCGCCGCGGCTTGTCACCTTTTCCGCGGCTGCTGCTCAGCTCTCTGGGTGGACCGCTGGCGCACCCCGTGAGGCAGACTGTGACTGTCCAGCACCCCCAGAAGTCTTAGCAAAGGAGCCTGCTTCCAGTTAGGTAAGTAACGTCTCTCCGGGTCTGCAATTGCCCCTTTCCAGTCCTTATGGCTCTGGCTGCCTGTCCCCGGCGGGGGATGGTCTGCAGCCGGCTTTATCCGTTCAGTCCTTTGTTCTGTGCTCGGTCCTGGCAGTGTCTTATGTTCGAGCCCTTCGCGTGGTAGCTATCCCACAGTCTGGTTTGGTAGCCCAAGTTAGGTCGTTCTGGTTGTGAGTGGGACGTTCCTGCCCGATTCTTACAAAGCTCTGCAGCCCGCGCCTCCCGCGCGTCCCTGCCCTGCCGCCACTTCCCAATGGCGGATGCAGGCGTCTGTGCTGCTTTTCCGCTGGGGGAGTTACTGGTGGGCTTGTAATCTCTTGGTTTTAGTTATTTATCTATTTTTCCTTCCTGTTATGTTGCCCTCTGTGTTTCCAAGGCTCGCCACAGACTCGGCAGGGAGAGTGTTTCCTGGTGTTTGGAAACCTCTCTTCTTAAAATTCCCTTCCCGGGACGGGCTTCCCTTCCCGGGACGGAGCTCCCTCCCCACCTCCTTTGTCTCCTTTTTCGTCTTTTATATTTTTTCCTACCTGTTTTGAAGAGAATGGTCTGCTTTTCTGGTTGCCTGATGTCCTCTGCCAGCCTACAGAAGTTGTTTTGTGGAGTTTGCTCGGCGTTGAAATGTTCTTTTGAGGAATTTGTGAGGGAGAAAGTGGTCTTCCCGTCCTATTCCTCCGCCATCTTTCCCTCCCCCCTCTTAAGTCCCATTTTAAAGGGATAGCTCCCAGGTCCTCCTTAGTCCTGGGGTTAACTAGCAAGAGGCTGGAAGAAGATTTACAGCTCAAAAGGAAAGGGCAAATGTTTACAATGGCAAGTTATCTAAAGAAAATGCTTTAAGAAAAGGGAGGCCAGGGGCCTACAGTTGGGTAGCAAACTGTCAGATGTCTAGCCAAGCGTAGTGGGGTGGATGCTGCTCAGTCGTTCGTGTCTGAATCTTGCAACTCCATGAACTGTACCCACCCCCGCCACCCAGGCTCCTTTGTCCATGGAATTCTCCAGGCAAGAATGCTGGAGTAGGTAGCCATTCCCTTCTCCAGGGGATCTTCCTGACCCAGGAATCAAACCTGGGTTCCCGCATTACAGGCAGATTCTTTATGATCCGAGCCACTGAGAAATATTAAGGATACTTTAGCGGCATCTGGCATCTTACCTGAGTGTGTCATTTCTATGTACCTTAGAATGCCTCAGTCAAAATGGCAAAGGTTGCTAAATACACTAATAAATAACTAATAAAGAGGAGATATAAGTGGCCAATAAGTTCAGTTCAGTTCAGTCACTCAGTCATGTCCAACTCTTTGTGACCACATGCACTTTAGCACTCCAGGCTTCCCGGTCCATTGAAAACTCCCAGAATTCACTCAGACTCATGTCCACCGAGTTGGTGTTGCCATCCAACCATCTCATCCTCTCTTGTCCCCTTCTCCTCCTGCCTTCAATCTTGCCCAGCAACAGGGTCTTTTCCAGGGAGTCAGTTCTTTGCATTAAGTGACCAAAGTATTGGAGTTTCAGCTTCAGCATCAGTCCTTCCAATGAATACCCAGGACTGATCTCCTTCAGAATGGACTGGTTGGATCTCCTTGCAGTCCAAGGGACTCTCAAGAGTCTTCTCCAACACCACAGTTCAAAAGCATCAATTCTTTGGCACTCACCTTTCTTTATAGTCCAACTCTCACATCCATACGTGACCACTGGAAAAAACATAGCTTTGACTAGACGGACCTTTGTTGGCAAAGTAAAGTGATGTCTCTGCTTTTCAATATGCTGTCTAGGTTGGTCATAACTTTCCTTCCAAGGAGCAAGCATCTTTTAGTTTTATGGCTGTAATCACCATCTGCAGTGATTTGGAGCCCCCTAAAAGAAAGTCTGTCACTGTTTCCATTGTTTCCCTATCTGTTTGCTATGGGACCAGAAGCCAAGATCTTAGTTTTCTGAATGTTGAGTTTTAAGCCAACTTTTACACTCCTCTTTCACTTTCATCAAGAGGCTCTTTAGTTCCTCTTCACTTTCTGCCATAGGGTGGTGTCATCAGCATATCTGAGGTTATTGATATTTTTCCCAGCAATCTTGACTCCAGCTTGTGCTTCTAGTGATTTTCTTTCTTCAATTTAAGTCTGAATTTTGCAATAAGGAGTTCATGATCTGAGCCACAGTCAGCCCCTGGTATTGTTTTCGCTGACTATATAGAGCTTCTTCATCTTTGGTTGCAAATAATATAATCAATCTGCTTTTGCTGTTGACTATCTGGTGATGTCCATGTGTAGAGTCTTCTCTTGTGTTGTTGGAAGAGGGTGTTTGCTATGACCAGTGCATTCTCTTGGCAAATCTCTATTAGCCCTGCTTCATTTTGTACTCCAAGGCTAAATTTGCCTGTTACTCCAGGTATCTCTTGGCTAATAGTTTCATAAAAAATTCTTAGCTTCACTAGTGATCAAGGAATTGACAAAAAACCCTGACTGAAAATACCATTTCACTTATAGTCGTAGAAAAATGTCTTAAAATCTGAAAACACCATATGCTTCAGAACATGCCAGTGGGGGACGGAGAGGATGAGACAAATTGAGAAAGTAGCATTGATATATATACATTATCATGTATAAAATAGATAGCTTGTGGGAAGCTGCTATATAACACAGAAAGCCCAGCCTGGCACTCTGGTGACCTAGACAGTAGGATGTGAGAGTAGGGAAGGAGGCTCAAGAGGGAAGGGGTGTGTGTGTGTGTGTGTGTGTGTGTGTGTGTGTGTGTGTGTGTGTGTGCAATTATGACTGATTTTCATTGTTATACGGCAGAAACCAACACAACATTGTAAACACTGTAAAGCAATTTTCCTCCAATTAAAAAATTTAAAAGAATTATAAACTATCATGCCACAGCTGGTAGGAACAAAACCTATAAAAAAGGCTTTGGGAGAGTAATTTGGAGTCTTGAAAAGCTAAAGAAAGTATTCCCAAGAAGCACTCGATCTATTTCTATAGATATGAATAAGGAAATGTGTACTCATGCAAATAGTCATAGAAACACTATCTGTAATAGTAGGAAAAAAGGAAAAATAACCTAACAGCTTAAACATTAATCATAGTGAAGAAGATAAGTAATTTTATATTCAAATACTAAACAGGAAAGTAATTTCATATTCAAAGACTAAACAGGAATAAAAATAATTGATCTAAGAAAGCTGTATCAAAATGGTTAAATCTTCCAATCACTACACTAAGTGAAAGTGAGCTTCAGAAGAATATACACAGAATGATACAGTTTAGACAAATGTTGCAAATGGAACATAACAAATTATTTACAGAGACGCATAAGGCAGGCATGTAAATAATAAACTCTAAAATCAGGAAACAATACATTTATACAAAAAGAAATAGATGGATTTCAGGAGGTATATTTAGGGAGTATCAAGAGTATGCTGCTGACTGGTAGGTACACGAATGTTGCTTTATACCTCCTGATTTGACTGGAATACTTCCTAATGAATTAGCATTAAGAAAGGTGTGTGTGTGAAATCATTATTTATGTGTATATATGATATCATTTAGAAGTAAAATGAAATAAAATGAATGATTTTTGATATCTGTCAAAATATCAATCATTTATAGTTTATAATTGAACTTTCAGTAAACATGAATTGGATTTTAATTTGATAATGTTTGCATCTTAAGTGGAAAAATAGGCAACTTTAGAGTATCAAAAAACATTCTCAAAAAGAAAATTAATAAAAAATGAATCTGCTGTTGACTTTCCAAACAAAAATTAAGGGAGGGGGTCAAAAGTCTAAGTTCCATAGGACAAAGGTGTTCTTAGGAAAATTCTTGATGCTAGGACATGAAAATAACATAAATAACAAAAAAATGTTCTTGATAGCCCATGGAAAATGTAATCAGTGTTACTTATAGATTTAACATTGTACATTGAGACTGCAATGTTATATTAAGTTGATTAAACAGAATATTTTTCCCCTAGTGAGAATGCTGAAGTTTTTCATGAAGATGTTATACTTCTGCCTAGCTCAAGACAGTAGGTCAATATGGTCCTAGGAAAAGTAAATGACAAATATAAAAGCATTGCATAAACATAATTATTTGCTGTTTGACTCAATTTTAATTTTAGTGTTTATTCTAAGGAAATATTCTAAATGAAAAGTCAAACAGCAAATAATTATGTGTTTATGCAATGCTTTACACAGACATCAAAATATGTAATAGTGATGACTTTTTATTGTTTTGGATTTGTCTCCAGAAATATTATAGATCTACTTGAATAGTTACTTGTAAACTACTGATAATCAAATACGTTGTGTTGAATCTCTTCTAATACCTGATAGTTAAGTGTACATTATTGCTGTAAGTGCACAATAAGTATTTGGAGGTGCATTTTCAGATGATGATGATTCTTTTATTCTGATGAATCCTTTGTTTCTAGTCTGCCTTCCCTGACAAAAATTATAATGAGTCGGCTAATTATCATAAATAAAAGGGGTATAACCTGTGGTCATTGAAGAGAAAAAATTGAGAAAAAATAGTTTTTAACAGATACGGACTTCTAATAATATAACAACTTAGTCTATCTTAATTTTATACCATATATATTTTTAGTAGTTTAGTTTGAAAACCATTAATGCTTAAATTGCTATTATAGCAATGATAACATTGAGAGTAATGTTTTCTATGATATGATACTGGTATTATAAGAATACTGTGACACCTAATATCTAGTAAGTGTGTATGGTGGGTCCGGCACTATTTTGATAGCTTAAATAAAATATCTATCCTTAGCTACAACACAGCCCTCTAAGATGGGTACTTTTATCATTAGAGGTTAACATGGAGCCTGGAGCACAGAATGGTTGTTTAGTTTGCCCAACTGGCAAATCCTGCTAGTGACAGAGCTGGGATTTGAACTCCGTGACACAGTGAGTAGTTGACTGGGCATTTGCAAAATGAGGCTCTGTCATTTTCTTCCACTGAAGAATATTTCTAAAACCAGGGAGAAAAGTTGACATTGACTCTTCAACAAAATTCTTTTTTTATGTGAAGGGCATTAAAGCAATAACACTTCAACGAGTAACCCGTTTTCCAATATAATAGCTTTTCTATTTTTTTCTTTAGTCTTTTGTTCTTTTCTTCCCCCTACTGTGGAACTTGATTGGAAAAAATCTCAGTTTGGTAGTCTGCTCTCAAAAGAATACCTGCTAAAGGCAAGGAACTTTTAAAAGAATAAATCCTTTTGTTCCCTGTCTGACAAAATATAGAAATATGGTACAATGAAACCCCTCAAATGAATACTCGGCAAAGAGGGAAAAGAAATCTGTTAAAAGGTAATAGCTATTTGAATTTTTTCCAAGATAAATCACATACATTTCACTTAAAGTGGAACTCTTTTACAGGAGTTCTTGGAAGACAGATTGAGCAATACTGAAAGTAATTGGAAACTTCCTGCAACATACAGGCAGTTCATGAAAAACACAGTCAATGAATCATATCTCTAAGTCTCTGTATACATGATTAATCCAGTCTGTCCTTCACAGGAGGCAGTTTGAGAAAATAATTCAGAATAAAATTATATTTTATTTAAATAAACTGCAGGTGTTGCTTGTTAAATATTTAGAGAAAATATAACCATATAAGCAAAGAAGAAAAATAGAAAACTTTCCAAATTTGATCCCCAAAGATAACTATACTAATATCTCCATGTATGTTCTTTTCATTTTGCATATATTGTGCACACAGACATAAAAAGAACAAGATAAAATCATAGTATATTTCAGCTATAATTATTATTTACATTTTATTAAAACTCATGTTTCCACCTAATTGTACATGGTGCATAGCAATAACAATTTTACCATAAGATGACTGGTAACAACTAAATACTATGTTCTTGTACTACATATCTGATTCTAAATAAATGGATAATGATATGCTATCATTATCCATTAAGCTAAGATGAACAATTACAAATTATAGCTAATCATTTAGTTTTCATTATGATAAGCATATATTTTAATATTTTAAAGAAACCACAAAACAGTAACTGCAACCATTATATAAGCCTAAGACCTAATGAACATTTATCCTAGGGATACAATATTTGATTAACAATTGAAATTAATACAATTAAACCAATGCCAGTTTAACAGATTAACAAAACATAAGGAAAATCATATGCTCAATTTAATAGATAAAGAAAAGGCATTTGCCAACATCTAGAATCCATGCTTGATAAATCTTTTAGCAAAGAGCAGTTATATATAACTTCCTCAAGCTGATAAAGTGTATTAGTTTCCTGGGGCTGCCAGAACAAAGTACCACAAGCTGGGTGCCTTAAACAACAGAAATTTATTGTGTCACTTCTGGAGGCTAGAAGTATGAAATCAAGGCATCAGCAGGATTGGTTCCTTCCCAGGGCTGTCAGGGAAAAACTGTTCATGCTTCTCTTGTAAGCTTCTGGTAGCTTCAGGCATTCCTCCACTTGTAGATGGTATTCTCCCTGTGTTCACACCATCTCCCCTCTGTGCATGTCTGTCTTTGTGTTTATACCAGGCATCTAATCTGAAAAAGCAGTAAAACTGTCTTTATTGTAAGATAACATGATCATCCACATTGAAATTCAATGGAACCTATGAAAATACTATCAAAACTAATAAGCATGCTTGACAAGGCTGGAGGATATAAGACTGATATAGAAAAATCAATTGTATTTAAATATACCAGCCACAAACAATTGGAAATAAAAATTAGGCAATCACTGCCATTCACAATAGCTTTAAAAAATCTAAAATACTTAGGACTAAATCTGACAAAGCGTGCTTATGACCCAAACAGTGAAAACCAAAAAGCATTGTTGAAGAAAACCTAAGTAAAAAGAAAGTTATACTGTTATTCATTGAACAAAAAATTGAATAGAGGTAAGATCTCAATCTCTCCAAATTTGATATATATAGTCAATTCAGTCCTAATCAAAATCCCATGAGGCGCTCCTGTAGTAATTGAAAAGCTAATTTTAAAATTCATAACAAAAGGCAAAGGAACTAGAATAGCCAACACAATCTTTTGAAGTAAGAAAATTGATATAATACCAGTATTATCTGATTTCTGCCAGTGTTTCTTCTCTTTTCTTTTCCTTTTTTGGGGGGATACGTTTCATATATCTTGAATTTGTCCAACAGCTCAATGACTTGCTGATCATTTTTTATATATGTCTTTCATTTTGGATTAAATTATTTATGTCTTCATGTTTATTTTATCTTCTGTGATATCTAATCTGAAGTTCAGATCTGAATTCCACTCAGTGTTTTTTTCATCTATAGCTTTCATCTCTAGAGGTTTTATTTGAGTCTCTTTTCTAATTCTTATGACTATATTGTTCAATATTTTTATTAGCTTTTAAACGTATGGAATACATTTTAATAATTGTTTCATGTCCTCTGTTGCTAATTCTAGCAGCTATGTCAGTTCTGGGTTTTTTTAATTGGTTGATTCTTACTTGTCATGTGGTTCATATTTTCCTGCTTCTTTGCTGACTGGAATCCCATACATTATGAATTTTATCTTTTGGTGGTTGGGTATTTTTATATTCCTATAAATATAATTGAGCTTTGTTCTTAAATGTAGTTAAATCAGTTGGAAATGGTTTGATCCTTTCAGTTTTTTATTTTAAAACATGGTAGGATGAGAGCAGGGTTTAGACTAGAGCCAGTTTTGTGTTAATGATGATTCCAGATGCTTTATCTGATGCCCTGTGAGTTGTGATGACTTTTTTTTTTTTCCAGTTTGGTTGGTCCTGTGGGAACATCTACTACTGTTTCCTCAACTCCTTTTAGGTTGTTTTTCTTGGTTTTTGGTAGTTTACCCACTTCCTGTGCTGATGAGTATTGTGTGCTCAGGGAAGACCCACTCCAGATCTTTGTAATTCTTTCTGTTCAGTTGTTTTCTCTGTGGTTCATTGTCCTGGTCTTGGATTCTCAACTCAAGAAGTTCATCCTTTTCACAAGGGTTTTTTTGGTCTATGTCATAATCTAGAAACTGTTAATGCAATGAACTGTGACAGTCACTGGGCCACCTGTCTCTCAAGAATCAATGCCCTTTGTTGTCTAGTGTTCAGTGTCTTGAAAATAATTTCGCATACTTCATCTATTTCTTTTGTTATTTAAGATACAGTAAATCATATCCCCATTCACACACCTTGCCTTGAAGCAGAAGTGATCCTTTATTATTTCAGAAGTGAATAATATTTTTCCATTAACTTACTAACGAAGTTGAATTCTTTTTAGTTGCCAGATATTCTAGGGTAAAGAATCAAATCCAGTGACTTGCTGGCTGACAATAGGTTATTTGAGATTTAAAAGTAGTAAGCTAAAATCTGTATACAAACAGTTGAAATTGGGCTATGCCAACAAAAAGTGACTTTTGAGATTTTGAAAATGCTGTTAATAGTTCTTGTGTTAATCTTGGACTTCAGAGTAAAAGATTAAAAACTAGAGATATTTTGGTCATTGTTTGTTTATTCAAATTTCACCCTAAACTTTTTAAACAACTCTTTAGGATATACTCTTATGATAAAATCTTCAGAGAAATATATACGTGTGTGTGTATACATGTATATATTTATGTACATAAATGCACATACGTGTATATATAATGTTCATAAGTGCACATAAATATGTGTATATATAATATGTACATATACAAATATTATTTGTGAGCACATTTTGGATCAAAACTTTTAGCTAAGAAAGTGCTAATGTCAGCTGAGATGTGTGTTTGTTTAGAAGAAATCACTAATTTGCTTCCTTGCTGCTTTTGTCTTTCATCAGCAAAAGAACATTTGGGGACATATGCACACTAAATATAAAATAGGACTGATTTTTAACAACTTCAAAGACAGCATATGGCTGTTTCTTTCTTGTTCTTAGTAATGGGGAGTGAGACATTTGCATATATAACTAGATAACCCATAGAACTCACCCTGAAAATTTAATTTAAATTAA
The DNA here is from genome assembly GCF_042477335.2 of Ovis canadensis. NCBI lineage: Eukaryota > Metazoa > Chordata > Mammalia > Artiodactyla > Bovidae > Ovis > Ovis canadensis. The sequence goes on along the minus strand of NC_091262.1, from coordinate 67,336,471 downwards.
ATTTGAAAATTTAATTTAAATTAAATTTGAAAATTTAATTTAAATTAAATTTGAAAATTTAATTTAAAAATTATGTTTGAAAGATATTTTATGGAGTAAGTACTACATATGAAACATTTTTCTCAACACCAATATTCAGAAGTATATAAATGACAGTCTCTGCTTTTGAGCAGTTTAAGTTTTGGAGAGGAGGAAGTGTTTGAATCATCTACTGAGTAACATGTAGTAACTGATTTGGTAGAACAGGAAAGAGTTCTGCAGTCTGGGAGGAAGTCCAAGAAGGAAATGATTTGAGAGTTCATTCTTTCAAAGCACAGACAAAGGGAACAGTAGGAGATTGGCATACAGAAGTTTTCTAAGACAGAGGACTCTATGTATAACACCCTTTACTTGAGTGTCTTTGGGAACTAGTCATGTTTACTTTTCTGAGAGCTCTTCAAAAATGATTTTTAAAAACATTTTTCATATTCAAAATTTTAGATTAGTACTATGTAACTCCTACCTATGTTTCCAATCCATTATCCATATTGTAGGTAGGATATGTTTGTGAACACTGCAGGCTATACATGTCAATCATCTGCTTAAATGTCTGTAATAGTTATTCTCCCAATCCCATCAGGAAAAAGCCCCAAGTGTTTAAAGTGTGTTCCAAGTTCCTTCATGTTCTAGTCAATTATTGTCACTTTATTTCAATGTCATGTCACCTTCCTCACTGAGTATTTGGACCAGCCATATTTATTTCTAAGGCTTTCTAAAACTTTTAGGTTTTAGGCTTTCTTTGGCCAGTAAACATTCCTATGCTACTTGAAATCTTTCCCTGGCATTGATGCTTACATCAGCAAGTCTACAGAGATTCCTGTGTGCTGGAAACATGATTTTCTCATCCTACAACTCTAAACTTCTCTCATCAGTTCTTAAAAGAAATATGCACCTGCTCGGAGACAGGCCAACCCTGGATTCCTCCAACTCAGTTTCCAGATCTTTACTTAACAAAGTGGAGGAGGGTGCTGGCCTCCACACATACCTCCCAACATTTTCTGCCTTCAACCTTCCCCACTGCTCTCACTGTGCATTTGACTCATGTTGGTGTTGGTCAGAGATGTTAGTCACCACAAGAATTCCAGGCCTCCAGGTCATTGCTTACTCCCTTCTGCTTATTTTCTAGATCCCATCTCTTTTCAAGGACATTCCTTCAGCAAATCTCCCCACTATCAAACTAACCACTGATTTTTCTTTATTACTGAGTATATCTCATCTGCCATCAAGCTTGACCACATTTATCCCTATAACTGCTTCCCAGTTAACTGTTCCCCTCTACATCAACTCTCCCTCCAAAAAACCTGCCTCGCATTCTTCCTTTCACATCTTATTTTGTTCCCACCTCTTCACTAACCCCAACCTTTTCTAAGTTACCATGATCTCCATTTTGCTACATTCAATGATCAACCCTCATATCAAACTACATTGACTTTTTGGCAAAAGTGGAAGTGTTAGTCACTCAGTTGTGTCTGACTCTTTGTGACCCATGGACTGTAGCCCCCCAGCCTCCTCTGTCCATGGAATTCTCCAGACAAGAATACTGGAGTGGATTGTTATTCCCTTCTCCAGCGGGTCTTCCTGACCCAGGGATCGAACCCAGGTCTCCTGCATTGCAGGTAGATTCTTCACCATCTGAGCTACCAGAGAAGACACCCAACCTCTTAGTAGAATGTATTAAAACTGTCTTTTCGTCTCTTTGAAACATGGTCTTCTTGGCTTTTAGAAAAATTTGCTTTGCCTGTTTTCCTCCCATATCATCAGTCTGTTCATCAATCTCCTCCACAAGATGTTTTTCATTTTTCATTTCTAAGAGTAGTAACAGAAACATTCCAGAATTAGTCCTTTGTTCTCCCTTCTGCTTTATATGTATTTCAATCTGTTGGTGATCTCACTCTTACAGATCGAAATTCGCAGCTCCATTTGCCCGAGACTACTTGACTCCTTGTTTCCTCCCTTGCCTCATTTCCAATATTTTTCTTGACCTCTCTCTTTCTCTCTACTAGATTCCATGTTGGTGCTTGAGGTCTGTTAGGAATACTTTGACTTTTGGAACTCGGCAGTTGCTGTTCTTTCTACCTGGAATGTCTTTCCCTCAGATATCTTTAGGACTCTTTCCCTCACCTCCTTTAAATACTTGCTTAAATATAACAACCTCACTGAAACGTTTCCTAAGCAATGTTTTTAAAATTGCCCATTATTCTGGCACTGACTAAACACTGTCCCTGGTTTATTTTATCCATAACATATATCACCTAATTTATTATATGTTTAATTTCTGTGTCTACTCAATAGAATGTAAAGTCTATAGGAAAAAAAAATCTTTTTTGTTCAGTGATCTCTCTCCACTGCTTAGGAAAGTTTACAGTGAATGGTGGGTATTTACAAATACTTGCTGAATAAATAAATTAATGAATAAAGCTCTTGTTAAGTTGACATCTTTATTTTCCTTTAGCAGTCAGTATAGTTATCACTTTTTCCAGTAAGTTTTACCTACTTAGGTCTCATCATGATGTGCTTTCCTTATATTAAGAATTATTGTGCTACATGCATTGTTACTGCTTTTCTAATTATCTCTCTTTCTCCCTTAACCTGAATTGTAAACTAAAAGAGGTGAGGGGATAGTCTTATTTGTTGACCATATTTTATGAAGTATTTAGAAGAGATTGACAGGTATTCCACTCAACACAATTTTGATGCATGTCTTGTGACTGCTTTAAAAGGTATAGGAAAAATAAGTTCAAAAGTCTTTGAAATAATTTGTAATTGTGTAACTTTTCACAAACTATTTGCTGTTGTCATTGTCAACACTAGTACTTAAAAGATGGGACATTTTGTATGGCCTATTTTCCTGACCTTTCCCAGCAGACATTACAAAAGCCAGATCTCACATCTTACAGCACAGTGGGAAGAACCTCTCCCTCTGGTCATGTGCAAAGTTTGAGTGGGGAACAGAGCTGTTGTGAATTCTGCAGGGAGGCCTATGGAGGCCAGGCTGAAGCCTGTTGCCATAGGGGAGATGGGCCCAGCCACCTTTATGGCCTCATCCACTAAGCAAGTAGCCAAAACCTGAGCAGCAGGTGGAGCTGAGTCAATCCAGGGAGGCACATGAACTGAGGCCAGTACAGAAGTGTGCAAATGTTAAGCATTCATACTCTTTGTCAATGTTATGCATAGGATAAGGAGACGTACATACATACATACATACCCATAGACAAAGGATAATTGCAGGGATAAAGAATTAGGCTTCTTTGTCAAGAGTATTTAAACTGAAAATAAGCATGCAAAAGAAGTTGCTGTTTACATTTATGAATACTTAAATGATTGCTCTGCCAGTCTATACATTTCCTAATGTGTAGCCCTGGAAATAAAGTTCAGTTCAGTTTAGTCGCTCAGTCATGTCTGACTCTTTGCGACCCCATGAATCGCAGCACGCCAGGCCTCCCTGTCCATCACCAACTCCCGGACTTCACTCAGACTCATGTCCATCAAGTCCGTGATGCCATCCAGTCATCTCATCCTCTGTCGTCCCCTTCTCCTCCTGCCCCCAGTCCCTCCCAGCATCAGAGTCTTTTCCAATGATTCAACACTTCTCATGAGGTGGCCAAAGTACTGGAGTTTCAGCTTTAGCATCATTCCTTCCAAAGAAATCCCAGGGTTGATCTCTTTCAGAATGGACTGGTTGGATCTCCTTGCAGTCCAAGGGACTCTCAAGAGTCTTCTCCAACACCGCAGTTCAAAAGCATCAATTCTTCGGTGCTCAGCATTCTTCACAGTCCAACTCTCACATCCATACATGGAGACTTTATTGATGTCTCTTTTTAATACTTGACAGTGTAGCCCACTCTTGAGGTTGGGATATAATATCCTGAAAATATCAATTAAGTCTAATTGTTCTGTTGTATCACTTAAGTTCTCTGTTGCCTTACTGATTGATTTCTCTGTCCGTAAGATCTGCCAGTTGATAGGAGTGAAGTGTTAAAGTCCCCTACTTTTATTGTATTCCTGTCAATTTCTCCCTTTATGTCTGTTAGTATTTGTTGTATGTATTTGGTTGCTCCTCATTAAGTGCATATGTGTTGGTGAGTATAAAATCCTCTTCTTGTATTGATCCATTGATCATTATAGAGTGGTTTGTTGTTCAGTCGCTCAGTTATGTCCAACTCGTTGCAACTACATGGACTGCAGCACATCGTGCTTCCCTGTCCTTCACCATCTCCCAGATCTTGCTCAAACTCATATCCATTGAGTCAGTGATGCACAGAGTTCTTTTCCTCACTTTTGTTTAAAATTTATTTTTAATTGGAGGATAATTGCTTTACAACGTTGTGTTGGTTTCTGCCATACAATAATGTGAATCAGCCACAAGTATACATATATCTCCTCCCTCTTGAACTGCCCACTCCTCTAGGTCATCAAAGAGCATCTGGCTGAACTAAGACAGAGATCTTAAACCATATTTTGCAACTCTCAGTACTTGTAAGAGACAAAGTATTTATTAGATTATTGAATGCTTTTCTCTTCACTATGTAAAAAGTAGAAATCCCTCAGCCTTTTTTATTCAGTTCACGATTCTTTAACCGTAAACTTGTAAACCATTAGAAGTAGTATAGTCAATTAAAAAAAAAAAAAAACTTGTGAAGCATTTTTAAACATTACTCTTGACCTGGAATAAAACAATTTTAATTGAAGAGTTGTCTTCATAAATAGTGTTATTCCGAAAGAGGTTTATAGGTTCTAAATGTAGTTGGAGGTAGGCAATCTCTGTGCATAGAAGCTCTCTCTTGACCCTGAGTGCTGTTCTCATGAATCTGAAACAATTTGAAACAGCAAGAGTTATCAGTTCATAAACTGTGGTGTTCTCTTTGTTTTTGGAAGCACATAATTTTTCTAAATGCTAATAATTGTCATTTAACAATAATTTTATGAAAACAAACCTAAAAAAGCTATGAGAAAGTGTTTTGGCATTTCATGTAATGTTGCTCTTTTCTACTTACTAAGATAAAACTGAACATATTATAATTATATATTTAAATCTAAAACAAGCTATCCTAGATTATGTGTTGTATATAATAGAGAATAAATAGGAGTATTTTTCATTTTAAATTAAGCAAAATGCTCTAAGTTTTTGATGCCTCTTAGTAGTAGGCGGACATTTTTGTCATCATAGCTTTGGGAGCTCCACCAATTTCCTTTATAATTCCCTTATGCTATAATGAGAATAGCATCACAAATGAAAGATTTTTGGTCAGGGAAATTTTATGGCATGTTAAAGATATTTGAAGAGTGTGTGTGTGTGTGTGTGTGTGTGTGTGTGTGTGTGTAGGCTTTATTTGCATCTTTTACTTCCATTAACATTTTTAATTACTATAGAGTATGATGTTTTTTCTGCCATTGTTTTAGTATTCTTGAGGAAAATGAAAACTATTGGAGAAACAGAAAGTATTCATTGAGACCTGATATATCCTGATTTTGATTTGTGCCACTTGTTTTGGTGGAAAGAAAACATATATCTAGAAATGAATTCATATGAAATAAATTGTAATGTGTCAGGAATTGTGCTACATGGATTATTTAATGTTGAAGCAAGCTGTAAAGTATTTGAGCCTGTTGTATTTGAAAATGCAGAACACGTCTTGGAGAGGTTACTTTATATAGTCAAAGCCACACAGTTACTAACTAGCATAGCCTGGAGTCCATCACCTTTCTCTTTTGCACTTTCTGCCACACCATCAGGCTGTCACATGTAACTGGAGAGATGAAACTGAAGTTGAGTACAGTGTGAGTAGGCAAGATTTTTTGTGTTCAAACTTGACTTTCAAGGGTGGATAAAGTGAGATAAAGAAATAAGCATTCAGAACTGAGGAAGAAAGTCAGCAAATACAGAGAGATTGAGGGGACTGACAGAGCAGGGAGAGATCTGTTTGAGTAGAACATATACAAGGAAGTTGGGTTAAAGTGATATCAAGCTGTAAAGAGTGCTGAAACTGAGTTAAGGCAGGTCTCTGTAACCAGGCAGAATGGTTCACTTATGATATGTGTGTTATAGAGCCAAGGTTGTTTGCACCAGAGAAATAACATGGTGGAAGTGACATTATAGACTTGAGGAAGGAGGACTGAAATAAAAAGGATGGAAGTAGATGAGTTAATATGTTTTTAGCATTAATAAACCTGATATTAAGGATTCTTTTGAACTTAATTATTTACTTCTGAGCATATCTATAGTCTCAACACAAATACATAATATACATTTATATGTATAATTTTGATAATAATCAAATATTTATTAAGCACTCATTATGCATCAGGTACTAATTGGATTTTTAAGATACAGCAACAAACAAAATAAAGTCCTAGTCTTCCAAAAACATATTCTAGTGGATAATTCATACAATCAGTTCAGTTCAGTTCAGTTGTTCAGTAATGTCTGACTCTTTGCAACCCCATGGACTGCAGCATGCCAGGCTTCCCTGTCCAACACCAATTCTTGGAGCTTGTTCAAACTCATGTCCATTGAGTTGGTGATGCCATCCAACTATCTCATCCTCTGAGATGAGATTAATTCATATAATAAATAAATACAAAAGATGTCAAATGTGGTAAGTTTTATGAAGAAAATTAATTTAAATTTCTGTAGATTTATTATAGTCTCCATAATTCAGGAATCTGGACCCTATTTTTCTGGTTTCTCAGCTCAGTGTCTCAGAAAGCTATGACCAAGGGGTGAACTGGGCATGAATTCTTATCTGAGCTTCAGGGTCTTCTTCCAAGTTCACTCCAGTTTTGACAGAATTCACTTCTGTGCTGCTCTAAGAACTCATGACAGCTTGTTTCCTCAAGGCCAACAGGCATTTCTCTTTGATCTGCAGATTATCTTTTAATAAGCCCATCTGATTAGATCAGGCCAATTTAAGATGATTTCCTGTTTGATTCCCTGGTGGCTCAGACGGTAAAGAATCTGACTGCATTGTAGGAGACTGGGTTCAATTTATGGATCAGGAAGATCCCCTGGAGAAGAGAATGGCTACCCACTCCAGTATTCTTGCCTGGAGAATTCCATGGACAGAGAAGCCTGGTGGGCTACAGTCCGTGGGGTCGCAAAAAAATTGGACAAGGGTGAGCAACAAACACTACTAACGTAAATTCAACGGATTGGAGACCTTAGTTACATCCGTAAAATCTTAGCCATGTTAAATTGGTTAGAAGCAAGCTGCAATTTCTGCCCACATATGGGAGAGGGGATTACATAAAGGATCAGTTCATTTCAGTTGCTCAGTTGTGTTCAACTCTGTGACCCCATGGACTGCAGCACACTAGGCCTCCCTGTCCATCACCAACTCTTGGAGTTTACTCAAATTCATGTCCATTGAGTCAGTGATGCCATCCAACCATCTCATCCTCTGTCATCCCCTTCTGCTCCTGCCTTCAATCTTATCCAGCAACAGGATCCTTTCAGATGAGTTAGTTCTTCGCATCAGATGGCCAAAGTATTAAAGTGTCAGCTTCAGCATCAGTCCTTCCGATGAATATTCAGGACTGATATCCTTTAGGATTGACTGGTTTGATCTCCTTGCAGTCCAAGGGACTCTCAAGAGTCTTCTCCAATACCACAGTTCAAAAGCATCAATTCTTCAGTGTTCAGCTTTCTTTATGGTCCAACTCTTTTATCCTTATGTGACTACTAGAAAAACCATAGCCTTGACTAGATGGACCTTTGTTGGCAAAGTAATGTCTCTGCCTTTTAACATGCTATCTATGTTGGTCATAGCTTTTCTTCTAGGGGAGCGTGAATAACTGGGGCCATCTTAGAATCCCAACTACCACAGTATGGTAGTACCAACTACACTACTATCACTATGACTTAGAGGTAATTTAAGAGAGAAAAAATAATAATCTGTTTGTATTTTAATGTCACATATTATAACCAGCAAGATAGTAATAATATCTCCATAAATATTTAGTAACACAATGATAAATTAAAGTTTTATTATTTTTGCATCATAACTGAAAGGAGACTTTTGTGACCATTCATTATTAAGGTAATTTTAATATAATCTATAGAAGTAATCTTCAAACACTTGACCTAATTCAGAACTGGAGCTTTGAGAAAGAGTCCCTCTATAAATGTGGACATACTTGAATACTTTCATGATGTGAAGAATGAGAAATATTAAAAGATTTTCCCATCATTTGGACTTTTGTGATATTCTAACATCGATCTTTGTCAGTCAAGAGTACTTATGCCACACTTGTGTTTTAAATTGTGTAATACAAAAATGTCTAATGCTATCAAACAATATTTTCCTGAACTTAAGATTGTTTTATTTAAATCTTTTAGTAAATATAAAAATAATCAAGAGAAATGAAAGCATCACACTGGATTTCATTGAAAACTATTAATAATTTATTAAACATTAAATATTGTTTAATGTTTATCATTAAGCAAAACTATTGATGGGCATAGAAACCTTTCCATGCTTGAATAATGTTTTATTTTGAAATATTTATTCCTTAGAGTTTACCAATTTATGTGCCTAGATAAATATATTCAAGTTAACATCCAAAAATTTAAAATGCAGTTATTTTCAGGGTAAACTTAATTGTATTAAATTTTTAATATTGTTATTAACTGAGTCCACTCAGTAAATAATGAGTCCAGTCTACAAATTATAACTTCAGCTTCTATTTTGCCTTTTTATATCCAATATAAGCTATAGTATAAATTCTTTCAATGAGACAAAATAGAAGTTACATCATTTAATTGTCCTTTAACTTGAAAATTTCCTGAGCAGGGGCAAAGGATGAGAATATTGACCAGAGAAACTGCCATTGGTTGTAACATTGCCCACTATTCAAGCACTGTCATAAAGTAAATACCAACTGAAAGGTTATACATAATTAGAAATATAACCTTTCCTCAGTTAAACCAGAACTTATTCCTGTGCCAAGTCCTTGGTATGTTCATATTATTGTGATCGGAATGGTTCTAAGCGGTTGAACATTCTCTGTTCATCAAGGATTCTTTTTCTCACCTAAAATTTACAAGATTTTAAAAGTTGTATTGATCTAAAAGCACTTTCTTTGCAGCCCATGTTGCTTTCTCTCTAAGCGTTATTGCCCACTAATTGCTCTTGAATTGATAGCCATTACAAGTAACTCCCACTGTGGTCAATTATCAGACAGTATAATTTAGAACAGTGGGGACTCTCTGTTAATATGATTCTTTGATCCACTCAAAAATATGAAGATTTTAAGGATGACATCTAATACATGTGAATTTCATTTTGTAGGCAAAAAAAAAAAAAAAAGCCCAATTTAAATTCCAGCAATTGTGAGGTCCATCATACTAGGAAGGACAAGTGCGACAAAGCATTTAGCATACAGAAAGAGACACCATATTTTATTGTACTTTGTCAAGGCAATGCAGTCTAGTAGATACTTTTCCTAGAGCTTTCTGGCACCCTACAGAGTCATGACATTATTTAGTATGACATGAAGCATGCACAAAGGGCTACTAAAAAATCCCTGACCTCACAGACTTGCTCTCATAATATATAGAATCATGAGTTAAACCTTGGTAATTCTTGTTAAAATTTAAGTATAATTTCAGCAAAGGGTAGCAAGTCATACCTTAGGGCAATTGATGTCAAACTATTTGTCAGATTATGATAGTGGATGCTGAGAGGGGTTTTTGTCTCCTAGTAGAAAAGATACGTCAGCACTGTCTTTACTCGTTTTCCACCTTCCTCCTTTTGCTACCAATGGAGAAGGGCATGGCAATCTACTCCAATATCCTTGCCTGGAGAATCCCATGGACAGAGGAGCCTGGCAGGCTACAGTCCATAGGGTCGCACAGAGTCGGACACAACTGAGAGACTAACACTCTACACACTACCACTGCATATGACAGTAATTGTGTATAACACAAAAAATCAAGTATAACCTATGGCTAGCATATGAATTGCCTCATTATTCCTCAAAAAGAGAGGATCAGGAAGAAGTCTGCATAGGCCCTAGAAGTGTAGTCCATTTGAGTAGATATTCCAGTGTCTTAGAATCCAGAGCATCGCCTAGACTAGGTAAAAGGCTCAAAGTGGGCACATCCCATTGCCCCCATTGACTCCTCATCCAGTGGGGAGAAGCTTGGTCAGAGTAAAGTGAGAACTGGAAACTCTAAAGACAGGGTCCAGGACAGGGGTCCTATTTTCCTAAGTCTGCAGTAGAACTATGCTCCTTGTTGATTTTTTTTAATGTTCTGCTGATTTATACAAATTTCCCTTAATTTCCTAATTTAGTTTTTACTAAGAAGTATATTTTAACAGCTAGTATTTTTCTTTTTTCAATATAAGAAAATTATTTTCTTACCAATGTTGTATATATCTATATTTGATAACTGTATATATACAGCATCAAGACAATATTTTCTGAGTGTATATATTTTAAAATGAAACCTATGAGTTTCACATGATAGTATTATATACCTTTTGATGAGTATTTCATAAAATATATATAAAGTCTATTCACAGTATTCAGAAACTAATGCCATAAACCGTAATGAGATTAATTGAGCAAATATAACTTCAAGTATCACTTAGTGGTTGTGGTTGTCTGTCAATAGAGTAATAGTTAATTTTTGTTATTGTAGTGGTTTGCAAATATATTTAATTTCTTGAAATTTCTTCAATATACTATTAAGATTCTAAGTTCTTTTGAAAGAACTTAGAATCATGAAATAGCCTATTAGAAAGCATTGCTTTTTAAAAATTATTTTTGCAATAGAATGGGTTGGGAATCAAGATTTGCTAGATTACATTTCAACTCTTTCAATAATTAGTTATATAACATTTACCTTTTATACCTGGTCTCTTCATGTGTTAAACTGTTAAGACCTAGTACTATCTAGTCCTCTTTCAGCTCTAATATTCTGTGATAATTATTTGCAAGATAAGGAAAGAATTCCCTTTTAGTTAAACTATGTACATTTGTGATATTTTACATAGATTTTGCCTGTATGAAGCATTAACATTTATAATAAAAGATATGTTTTCCAAAATATTCCTTTCAATAGTAATCTTCTTAACCTAAGTGTTCTCTGTGGACTGTACTTAGGGGAGTACATATGTCTTGGTAGATAATAGACTCAATACATTTTTGTCGAATGAATGAACTCTGCTGCTGCTGCTGCTGCTAAGTCACTTCAGTCGTGTCAGACTCTGTGCGACCCCATAGACGGCAGCCCACCAGGCTCCCCTATCCCTGGGATTCTCCAGGCAAGAACACTGGAGTGGGTTGCCATTTCCTTCTCCAACGCATGAAAGTGAGAAGTGAAAGTGAAGTTGCTCAGTCGTGTCTGACTCTTCGCGACCCTATGGACTGTGGCCCACCAGGCTCCTCCGTCCATGGGATTTTCCAGGCAGGAGTGCTGGAGTGGGGTGCCATTGCCTCTACAGTTCATAAATCTTTATATATTTTATCTGCTTTAATCATTTGGGAAAAAATCGTTTGAACTGTATGCATTCACTTAGGCAGTACATTCCCTAAGGTGACAGGGTATAGTTTCCTTATTCTGTCAAAGAGGAAAATGTTTGGGCCTTCCTAGGGTGTTGTCAAGTGAGGAAATGCCAGGGAGCAAGAAGCAGTCAGAAATGCTTAAAAGACCCTGAGTCACCAAAACAAAAGATAGAACCCAATATGGAAGATAAATTGTTCTTCTCAGCTTATTGGAATACAAATTCAAGATACATATTTAAATAAAATTATTAAATGGTCGGAGGTGCATTTTTGTTTTATGATTTCTATCTTAGATGGCAGGTAATTTCTATCTTAGAACTGGTAATTTCTTTCATCAGCTTAAAAGATTCATGTGCTTGGTATCATTATGTACTGATGTATATGAACATAATGAAATGTTTATTCTGGGTTTTCATATTCTGGCACTATAAACTGAAAGCATATATAAACTATTGGTTTTTGGGGGTCCAAGTATTTATTGAGCCATTTGTTCTGATAGACTTATTGTCTGTTGATTCCACTTCTCACATCCTTCTCTAGGAAACATGTCTAATTCAGGTCCATTTTATTTATTTATTTTTTATTTTTTATTTTTTTTTTTTTTAATTTTTAGTTTTTTATTTTTTAATTTTAAAATCTTTAATTCTTACATGCATTCCCAAACATGAACCCCCCTCCCACCTCCCTCCCCATAACATCTTTCTGGGTCATCCCCATGCACCAGCCCCAAGCATGCTGCATCCTGCGTCAGACATAGACTGGCGATTCAATTCACATGATAGTATACATGTTAGAATGTCATTCTCCCAAATCATCCCACCCTCTCCCTCTCCCTCTGAGTCCAAAAGTCCGTTATACACATCTGTGTCTCTTTCCCTGTCTTGCATACAGGGTCGTCATTGCCATCTTCCTAAATTCCATATATATGTGTTAGTATACTGTATTGGTGTTTTTCTTTCTGGCTTACTTCACTCTGTATAATCGGCTCCAGTTTCATCCATCTCATCAGAACTGCTTCAAATGAATTCTTTTTAACGGCTGAGTAATACTCCATTGTGTATATGTACCACAGCTTTCTTATCCATTCATCTGCTGATGGACATCTAGGTTGTTTCCATGTCCTGGCTATTATAAACAGTGCTGCGATGAACATTGGGGTACATGTGTCTCTTTCAATTCTGGTTTCCTGGGTGTGTATGCCCAGAAGTGGGATTGCTGGGTCATAAGGTAGTTCTATTTGCAATTTTTTAAGGAATCTCCACACTGTTCTCCATAGTGGCTGTACTAGTTTGCATTCCCACCAACAGTGTAGGAGGGTTCCCTTTTCTCCACAGCCTCTCCAGCATTTATTGCTTGCAGATTTTTGGATCGCAGCCATTCTGACTGGTGTGAAGTGGTACCTCATTGTGGTTTTGATTTGCATTTCTCTAATAATGAGTGATGTTGAGCATCTTTTCATGTGTTTGTTAGCCATCCGTATGTCTTCTTTGGAGAAATGTCTATTTAGTTCTTTGGCCCATTTTTTGATAGGGTCGTTTATTTTTCTGGAGTTGAGCTGCATAAGTTGCTTGTATATTTTTGAGATTAGTTGTTTGTCAGTTGCTTCATTTGCTATTATTTTCTCCCATTCAGATGGCTGTCTTTTCACCTTGCTTATATTTTCCTTTGTTGTGCAGAAGCTTTTAATTTTAATTAGATCCCATTTGTTTATTTTTGCTTTTATTTCCAGCATTCTGGGAGGTGGATCATAGAGGATCCTGCTGTGATTTATGTCTGAGAGTGTTTTGCCTATGTTCTCCTCTAGGAGTTTTATAGTTTCTGATCTTACATTTAGATCTTTAATCCATTTTGAGTTTATTTTTGTGTGCGGTGTTAGAAAGTGATCTAGTTTCATTCTTTTACAAGTGGTTGACCAGTTTTCCCAGCACCACTTGTTAAAGAGATTGTCTTTACTCCATTGTATATTCTTGCCTCCTTTGTCAAAGATAAGGTGTCCATATGTGTGTGGATTTATCTCTGGGCTTTCTATTTTGTTCCATTGATCTATATGTCTGTCTTTGTGCCAGTACCATACTGTCTTGATGACTGTGGCTTTGTAGTAGAGCCTGAAGTCAGGCAAGTTGATTCCTCCAGTTCCATTCTTCTTTCTCAAGATTGCTTTGGCTATTCGAGGTTTTTTGTATTTCCATACAAAGCTTGAAATTATTTGTTCTAGTTCTGTGAAAAATGTGGCTGGTAGCTTGATAGGGATTGCATTGAATTTGTAAATTGCTTTGGGTAGTATACTCATTTTCACTATATTGATTCTTCCAATCCATGAACATGGTATATTTCTCCATCTATTAGTGTCCTCTTTGATTTCTTTCATCAGTGTTTTATAGTTTTCTATATATAGGTTTTTAGTTTCTTTAGGTAGATATATTCCTAAGTATTTTATTCTTTTCGTTGCAATGGTGAATGGAATTGTTTCCTTAATTTCTTTTTCTACTTTCTCATTATTCGTGTATAGGAATGCAAGGGATTTCTGTGTGTTGATTTTATATCCTGCAACTTTACTATATTCATTGATGAGCTCTAGTAATTTTCTGGTGGAGTCTTTAGGGTTTTCCATGTAGAGGATCATGTCATCTGCAAACAGTGAGAGTTTGACTTCTTCTTTTCCAATTTGGATTCCTTTTATTTCTTTTTCTGCTCTGATTGCTGTGGCCAAAACTTCCAGAACTATGTTGAATAGTAGCGGTGAAAGTGGACACCCTTGTCTTGTTCCTGACTTTAGGGGAAATGCTTTCAATTTTTCACCATTGAGGATAATGTTTGCTGTGGGTTTGTCATAGATAGCTTTTATTATGTTGAGATATGTTCCTTCTATTCCTGCTTTCTGGAGAGTTTTTATCATAAATGGATGTTGAATTTTGTCAAAGGCCTTCTCTGCATCTATTGAGATAATCATATGGTTTTTATTTTTCAATTTGTTAATGTGGTGAATTACATTGATTGATTTGCGGATATTGAAGAATCCTTGCATCCCTGGGATAAAGCCCACTTGGTCATGATGTATGATCTTTTTAATGTGTTGTTGGATTCTGATTGCTAGAATTTTGTTGAGGATTTTTGCATCTATGTTCATCAGTGATATTGGCCTGTAGTTTTCTTTTTTTGTGACATCTTTGTCAGGTTTTGGTATTAGGGTGATGGTGGCCTCATAGAATGAGTTTGGAAGTTTACCTTCCTCTGCAATTTTCTGGAAGAGTTTGAGGAGGATAGGTGTTAGCTCTTCTCGAAATTTTTGGTAGAATTCAGCTGTGAAGCCATCTGGACCTGGGCTTTTGTTTGCTGGAAGATTTCTGATTACAGTATCAATTTCCGTGCTTGTGATGGGTCTGTTAAGATTTTCTATTTCTTCCTGGTTCAGTTTTGGAAAATTGTACTTTTCTAAGAATTTGTCCATTTCTTCCACGTTGTCCATTTTATTGGCATACAACTGCTGATAGTAGTCTCTTATGATCCTTTGTATTTCTGTGTTGTCTGTTGTGATCTCTCCATTTTCATTTCTAATTTTATTGATTTGATTTTTCTCTCTTTGCTTCTTGATGAGTCTGGCTAATGGTTTGTCAATTTTATTTATCCTTTCAAAGAACCAGCTTTTGGCTTTGTTGATTTTTGCTATGGTCTCTTTTGTTTCTTTTGCATTTATTTCTGCCCTAATTTTTAAGATTTCTTTCCTTCTACTAACTCTGGGGTTCTCCAACTCTTCCTTTTCTAGTTGATTTAGTTGTAGAGTTAGGTTATTTATTTGACTTTTTTCTTGCTTCTTGAGGTATGCCTGTATTGCTATGAACTTTCCTCTTAGCACTGCTTTTATAGTGTCCCACAGGTTTTGGGTTGTTGTGTTTTCATTTTCATTAGTTTCTATGCATATTTTGATTTCTTTTTTGATTTCTTCTGTGATTTGTTGGTTATTCAGAAGTGTGTTGTTCAACCTCCATATGTTAGAATTTTTAATAGTTTTTCTCCTGTAATTGAGATCTAATCTTAATGCATTATGGTCAGAAAAGATGCTTGGAATGATTTCGATTTTTTTGAATTTATCAAGTTTAGATTTATGGCCCAGGATGTGATCTATCCTGGAGAAGGTTCCATGAGCACTTGAAAAAAAGGTGAAATTCGTTGTTTTGGGGTGAAATGTCCTATAGATATCAATTAGGTCTAACTGATCTAATGTATCATTTAAAGTTTGCATTTCTTTGTTAATTTTCTGTTTAGTTGATCTGTCCATAGGTGTGAGTGGGGTATTAAAGTCTCCCACTATTATTGTGTTATTGTTGATTTCCCCTTTCATACTTGTTAGCATTTGTCTTACATATTGTGGTGCTCCTATATTGGGTGCATATATATTTATAATTGTTATATCTTCTTCTTGGATTGTTCCTTTGATCATTATGTAGTGGCCTTCTTTGTCTCTTTTCACAGCCTTTGTTTTAAAGTCTATTTTATCGGATATGAGTATTGCCACTCCTGCTTTCTTTTGGTCTCTATTCGCGTGGTATATCTTTTTCCAGCCCTTCACTTTCAGTCTGTATGTGTCCCTTGTTTTGAGGTGGGTCTCTTGTAAGCAGCATATAGAGGGGTCTTGTTTTTGTATCCATTCGGCCAGTCTTTGTCTTTTGGTTGGGGCGTTCAACCCATTTACGTTTAAGGTAATTATTGATAAGTATGATCCCGTTGCCATTTACTTTATTGTTTTGGGTTCGGGTTTATACACCCTTTTCGTGTTTCCTGTCTAGAGGATATCCTTTAGAATTTGTTGGAGAGCTGGTTTGGTGGTGCTGAATTCTCTCAGCTTTTGCTTGTCTGTAAATCTTTTGATTTCTCCTTCGTATTTGAATGAGATCCTTGCTGGGTACAGTAATCTGGGCTGTAGGTTATTGTCTTTCATCACTTTAAGTATGTCTTGCCATTCCCTCCTGGCCTGAAGAGTTTCTATTGACAGATCAGCTGTTATCCTTATGGGAATCCCCTTGTGTGTTATTTGTTGTTTTTCCCTTGCTGCTTTTAATATTTGTTCTTTGTGTTTGATCTTTGTTAATTTGATTAATATGTGTCTTGGGGTGTTTCGCCTTGGGTTTATCCTATTTGGGACTCTCTGTGTTTCTTGGACTTGGGTGATTATTTCCTTCCCCATTTTAGGGAAGTTTTCAACTATTATCTCCTCAAGGATTTTCTCATGATCTTTCTTTCTGTCTTCTTCTTCTGGGACTCCTATAATTCGAATGTTGGAGCGTTTCATATTGTCCTGGAGGTCTCTGAGATTGTCCTCGTTTCTTTTAATTCGTTTTTCTTGTTTCCTCTCTGATTCATTTATTTCTACCATTCTATCTTCTATTTCACTAATCCTATCTTCTGCCTCCGTTATTCTACTATTTGTTGCCTCCAGAGTGTTTCTGATCTCATTTATTGTGTTATTCATTATATTTTGACTCTTTTTTATTTCTTCTAGGTCCTTGTTAAACCTTTCTTGCATCTTCTCAATCCTTGTCTCTAGGCTATTTATCTGTGATTCCATTTTGATTTCAAGATTTTGGATCATTTTCACTATCAATATTCGGAATTCCTTCTCCGGTAGATTCCCTACTTCTTCCTCTTTTGTTTGGTTTGGTGGGCAACTCTCCTGTTCCTTTACCTGCTGAGTATTCCTCTGTCTCTTCATCTTGGTTATATTGCTGCGTTTGGGGTGGCCTTTTTATATTCTGATAATTTGTGGAGTTCTCTTTATTATGGAGCTTCCTCACTTTGGGTGGGGTTCTATCAGTGGCTTGTCAAGGTTTCCTGGTTAGGGAGGCTTGTGTTGGAGTTTTGGTGGGTGGAGCTGGGTTTCTTCTCTCTGGAGTGCAATGGAGTGACCCGTAATGGGTTATGAGACATCAAAGGTTTTGGGATAATTTTGAGCTGCCTGTATATTGAGGCTCAGGGGAGTGTTCCTGTGTTGCTGGAGAATTTGCGTGGTATGTCTTGTTTTGGAACTTGTTGGCCCTTGGGTGGAGCTTGGTTTCGGTGTAGGTATGAAGGCATTTGATGAGCTCCTATTGCTTAATGTTCCCTGAATTCAAGAGTTCTCTAATGTTTTCAGGCTTTGGGTTTAAGCTTCCTGCTTCTGGTTTTCAGTTTTATTTTCACAGTAGCCTCTAGACTTCTCCATCTATACAGCACCGATGATAAAACATCTAGGTTAAAGATGAAAAGTTTCTCCACCTTGAGGGACACTCAGAGAGGTTCACTAATTCAGGTCCATTTTAGAAAACAAGACATAGGATGGATAGGGTCAAGAATTTGGTTTTAGCATAAGGAAAGTCATGAACTTTTATTGATTTCTGAGACAATTTGAGAAATTTAGGTTATTTTGAAAATGTTAGAGATTTAGGTCTCCTAGATCCATTGTAGACTGAACTTGAACATCAAAGTATCTTCAAACTTGTCTAGCTGCCTCCAAGTTGCATGTAAGCCACACTGGTCCCTTGAGTCCTAAACAGACACATGGTTTCTGAATATTGAGAATCTGGAGTCCTTAGGCATAACCTTGAAGGTAAAAGTTCTTGATTAGATTACAGTTATTTTTTAGGAAATGTCATAAATGTTAAGTAATCACTTTCCTTTTTTTTTTTTTTTTGCTTACACGAAAAAATGGAAAATATATTTCTTAAAATCATCTTTTCATTCCTTTCTCTAATGAGGTAGGGTATAAGAATTACCATAAATTTGAAAAAAAAAAGTGGGGGATACATTCAAAATCCATTTATAGGTAAATCCATATGTGTGGGATGAGATGTCTTCAGCGACCTGGGTCTCAAACATAAAAATAAAGCAAAACACCCCCCCCCCAAAAAAAGCAAAACACCCATAAATCTTCTAAATGACAAGTCTGTCTTCAATCCTAAGACAACATGCAGTCAAAGAGTTTGAAATCAGAACATAAATGAGAAAGTTTCCAGGAGATTGTTGTCAAACTAAGAATATTGATGTTGTTATTGTTCTTCAGTCACTCAGTTGTGTCTGACTCTTTGTGACCCCTGGACTGCAGCACACCAGGCTTCCTGTCCTTCACCATCTCCTGCAACATACTCAAACTCATGTCCATTGAGTCAGTGATGCCATCCAAACATCTTGTCCTCTGTCATCCCCTTCTCCTCCTGCCTTCAATCTTTCCCAGCATCAGAGTCTTTTCCAATGAGTCAGTTCTTTGCATCAGGTGGCCAAAGTATTAGAGCTTCAGTTTCAGCATCAATCCTTCCAATGAATATTCAGGCTTAATTTCCTTTAGGATTGACTGGTTTGAACTCCTTGCTGTACGAGGGACTCTGAAGAGTCTTCTCTAACATCACAGTTCAAAAGCATCAATTCTTTTGTGCTCAGCTTCCTTTATGGTTCAACTCTCACATCCACACAAGACTACTGGAAAAAACATAGCTTTGACTAGATGGACCTTTGTCAGCAGAGTATTATCTCTGCTTTTTATTACGCTGCCTAGGCTTGTCATAGCTTTTTTTCCTGAGGCACAAGCATCATTTAATTTCATGGCTGCAGTCACCATCTGCAGTGATTTCATAGCCCCCCCAAAATAAAGTCTGTCACTTATTTTTGACTTACTAAAATAAAACAAAGCCTAGGTAATTTTTTAAAAATTTTGTCTAATAAGCATCTAATAAAATAAGAGGATGGTGATTGCCTTCCTCTCAGTAACAATAAACAATAAAGTTTCCATTGTTTCCCCATCTATTTGCCATGAAGTGATGGGACCGGATGCCATGATCTTAGTTTTCTGAATGTTGAGTTTTAAGCCAGTGTTTCACTTTCCTCTTTCACCTTCATCAAGAGGCTCTTTAGTTCCTCTTTGCTTTCTGACATAAGGGTAGTGTCATTTGTATATCTGAGGATACTGATATTTCTCCCAGAAATCTTGATTCCAGCTGTGTTTCATCCAGCCTGGCATTTTGCATAATGTACTCTACATGTAAGTTAAATAATCAGGGTGGCAATACACAGCCTTGACGTACTCCTTTCCCAGTTTGGAACCAGTTCATTGTTCATATCAGTTTCTTACTATTGCTTCTTGATCTGCATACAGGTTTCTCAGGAGGCAGGTAAAGTGTTCTGGTATTCCCATCTCTTTAAGAATTTTCAACAGTTTGTTGTGATCCACAAAGTAAAAGGATTCAACATACTCAGTGAAGCAGAAATATGTTTTTCTGTAATTTTCTTGATTTATTTATGATTCAACAAATGTTGGCAATTTGATCTCTGGTTCCTCTGCCTTTGAACATATGGGATTTCTCAGTTCATGTACTTTTGAAGTCTAGCTTGGAGAATTTTGAGCATTAACTTGCTAGCATATGAAATGAGTGCAAATGTGCAGTAGTTTGAACATTCTTTGGCATTGTCCTTCTTTCGGAGTGGAAAGAAAACTGACCTTTACCAGTCCTATGGCCACTGCTGAGTTTTCCAAATTTGCTGGTATATTGAGTGAAGCACTTCCACAACATTATCTTTTAGGATTTGAAATAGCTCAACTGGAATTCCATCACCTCCACTAGCTTTCTTCGTAGTGATGCTTCCTAAGGCCCACTTGACCTGGCACTCCAGGTTGTCTGCCTATAAGTGAGTGATCACACCATCATGGTTATCTGGGTCATTAAGACCTTTTTCATATAGTTCTTCTGTTTATTCTTGCCATCTCTTCTTAATATCCTGCTTCTGTTAGGTCCATACCATTTCTGTCCTTTATCAAGCCCATCTTTGCATGCAATTTTCCCTTGGTATCTCTAATTTTCTTGAAGAGATCTCTAGTCTTTCCCATTCTACTGTTTTCCTATATTTCTTTGCATTGATCACTTAGGAAAGCTTTCTTATCTCTCCTTGTTATTCTTTAGAACTCTGCATTCAGATGGATATATTTTTTCCTTTTCTTCTTTGCCTTTCAGTTCTCCTCTTTTCACAGCTTTTATAAAACCTCCTTAGATAACCATTTTTCCTTTTTGCATATCTTTTTATTGGAGAAGGTTTTGATCACTGCCTCCTAAAAAATCTTACAAACCTCCATCCATATTTCTTCTGGCACTCTGTCTATCATATCTAATCCCTTGAATTTATTTGTCATTTCCACTGTAAAATTGTAAGGAATTTGATTTAGGTTATATCTGAATGGCCTAGTGGTTTTCCCTACTTTCTTCAATTTAAGTCTGCATTTGGTAATAAGGAGTTCATGATCTGAGCCACACTCAGTTCCCAGTCTTGTTTTTGCTGACTGTATAAAGCTTCTCCATCTTCAGCTACAAAAATTCCAATCAGTCTTATTTTGTTATTGACCATCTGTTATGTAGAGTCGCCTCTTGCATTGTTGGAGAGGGTCTTTTCTATGACTAGGGTGTTCTCTTGGCAAAACTCTTCTAGCCTTTGCCCTACTTCATTTTGTACTCCAAGGCTAAACTTGTCTTTACTTCTGGTATCTCTTGAGTTTCTGCTTTTGCATTCCAGTTCCCTATGATGAAAAGTGAAAGTCATTCAGTCCTATGCAATGCTTTGTGGCCCAATGGACTGTAGCCCATGGAATTCTCTAGGCCAGAATACTGGAGTGGGTGGCCGATCCCAACCCAGGGATTGAACCCAGGTCTCCCGCATTGCAGGCGAATTATTTACCAGCTGAGCCAAAAGGGAAAAGGTTATCTTTTTTTGGTGTTTGTTGTTCTAGAGACTTCCCTGGTGGCTCAGAGGATAAAGCATCTGCCTACAATGTGGGAGACCTGGGTTCAATCCCTGGGCGGAAGATCTCCTGGAGAAGGAAATGGCAACCCACTCCAGTATTCTTGCCTGGAAAATCCCATGGACAGAGGAGCCTGGTAGGCTACAGTTCATGGGGTCACAAAGAGTCGGACATGGCTGGGCGACTTCACTTTCACTAGAGGGTCTGGTAGGTCTTATAGACCCATTCAACTTCTGCTGCTTCATCATTAGTGGTTGGGGTATGGAGTTGGATTACTCTGGTGTTGAATTGTTTGACTTGGTAATGAGCAGAGCTCATCCTGTTGTTCTTGAGATTTCACCCAAGTACTGCATTTTGAATTCTTTTGTTGTCTATGAGGGCTACTCCGTTTTTTCTAAGGGATTCTTGCCCACAGTAGAGGATATAATGGTCATCTGAATAAAATTTACCCATTGCTGTCCATTTTAGTTCACTGATTCCTAAAATGTTGATGTTCACTCTTGCCATCTCCTGTTTGACCACTTCCAATTTGCCTTGATTCATGGACCTAACACCCCAGGTTCCTATGCAATATTGTTCTTTACAGAATCAAACTTTTCTTTGATCACCAGACACTCCACACCTCGGCATTGTTTTTGCTTTGACTCAGGCTCTTCATTCCTCTGGAGCTATTTCTCTACTCTTTCCAGCAGCATATTGTCACCTACCGACCTGGGGAATTCCTCTTTCAGTGTTACATCTTTTTGTCTTTTCATAATGTTCATGGGGTTCTTAAGGCAAGAATACTGAAGTGGTTTGCCATTCACCTCTCCAGTGTACCATGTTTTGCCAGAACTCCCCACCATGACCCATCCATCTAGGGTGGCCCTATGTGGCATGGCTCATAGTTTCACTGAGTTAGACAAGTCTGTGATCCTTGTGATCATTTTGATTAGTTTCCTGTGATTGTGGTTTTCATTCTGTTGGGCCCCTGATGGATGAGGATAGGAGGCACTGCCTGTGGGTAAAACTGGGCCTAGCTCTGGTGAGCAAGGCCATGCTCAGCAAATTTTTGATCCTGTTGTCTGCTGGTGGGTGGGGCTGTGTTCTCTCCCTGTAGTTTGGCCTGAGGCCCAACTATGGTTGGGGTAATGGCAGTAATGGTGACCTCCTTCAAAAGCACTTACACCAGCATGCTGTGCTCCCAGACTATTGCAGTCACTGTCCCGACCCTGCAGAAGGCCACTGTTGACCCACACTTCCGCCAGCAACTCCTGAACTCTCACAGAGAAGTCTGGCTCAGTCTTTTGTGGAGTCACTTCTCCTTTTTCTTGGATCCTGGTGCACACAAGGTTTTGTTGTGCCCTCCAAGAGTCTGTTTCCCCAGTCCTGTGGAAGTTGAATATTAGGCTTACTAAAATAAAACAAAGCCTAGGTAATTAAAAAAAATTGTCTAATAAGTATCTAATAAAATACTCTAAGAGGATGGTGATTGCCTTCCTCTCAGTAACAAACAGAAAGCTAAAAGTTTAAATTGCAGCAAAAAGAATTTGTGTAAGTCATAAAACTATTTTTTCTAACTTGTATTATAAAGTACTGGGAAGATTAAGCAAGAGTAATTTTTGAAATTTCTAGCTTTTTGCTAGAAGAAAAAATTCTAATGAATCACTTTTGGTTTTAAGGAAGAGTGGAGACTGGTAAGCTTTTTGAGATTTGTAATCTGTAATGATAGCCATCTATATAAATTATTTTATACTTGTTCATAAAATTTCAAGACCAAGACTTATCAAGTGTTCATTTGCTTTAGTACAGTCACTGGTTACTGATCATTTTTAGAGCTTATTTTATTTTATTCTGCTATCACTTTTCAGGATAAAGTATATGGAAAGTATAGAAGATGGAATATGGAAGACAATGTGTCTGTTCCAGGAAAACGTTTACCATTCTCTGCATTGACACATGCCTTTAGAGAATAATTTAGGCTGTTTCCATTTTAATAGATAAGAGGAAAGGGCTTAATGCAGCAAATATATGAGTTAGACATAAAACGCCTTTTAGTTCCTATTTTGCTACCCAAACATAAACCCATTATGAGGTGTTCCCTTCCACCACTGTCTTCACTTTGTTTTCTAAATACCCCAGAGGGAAAAAAATACAAATAATTTAAACTATTGAAAACATAAAATTCAACTGTACATGAAATAAGCTACAAAAATATACCACATATGTTGTGATTCCATAAACATTCAGTGGAAACGTGAACTAAAAACTTTAGAAAAGTTTCACTAGCTTATGTACTTGTCCCTATAAATATTTTAGTAACAGTATATCATTCAGAAACTGAAGATCATGGCATCTGGTCCCATCACTTCATGGCAGATAGATGGGGAAACAGTGGAAACAGTGTCAGACTTTATTTTCTGGGGCTCCAAAATCACTGCAGATGGTGACTGCAGCCATGAAATTAAAAGACGCTTACTCCTTGGAAGAAAAGTTATGACCAACCTAGACAGCATATTGAAAGGCAGAGACATTCCTTTGCCAACAAAGGTCTGTCTAGTCAAGGCTATAGTTTTTCCAGTGGTCATGTATGGATGTGAGAGTTGGACTGTGAAGAAAGCTGAGCACCGAAGAACTGATGCTTTTGCACTATGGTGTTGGAAAAGACTCTTGAGAGTCCCTTGGACTGCAAGGAGATCCAACCAGTCCATTCTGAAGGAGATCAGCCCTGGGATTTCTTTGGAAGGAATGATGCTAAAGCTGAAACTCCAGTACTTTGGCCACCTCATGAGTTGACTCATTGGAAAAGACTCTGATGCTGGGAGGGATTGGGGGCAGGAGGAGAAGAGGATGACAGAGGATGAGATGGTTGGATGGCATCACTGACTCGATGGACGTGAATCTGAGTGGACTCCAGGAGATGGTGATGGACAGGGAGGTGGTGATGGATAGGGAGGCCTGGTGTGCTATGACTCATGGGGTCGCAAAGAGTCGGACACAACTTAGCGACTGAACTGAACTGATATCATACTGAAAGAAGAAGATTGGCAAAACAAAATGAGATGTTGAAAGACATTTGAAGAGAACATTATTTGCTCCCCTATGGTGTGTGTGTGCATCAGAGGTAAAAGGAGAAGGAAGCAGAGGTATGATAAATAAACTTCTCAGGTATTTGTTTACCTTAAGCCTAGGGGAAACCATGTGTTGTGGATGATAGAACAAACACTATTAGTCATTTCTACCAACTAGGCTGGTGGGAACTGCATGCAGCTATATAATAGCCCTTATTAGAAGGGGTTACATTGAAATGAAAAGTCAGAATTAGAAAATGTGAAGTAGCAATTGAAGATTGATTATTCATAGTTCCCTTAGACATTTGTAGCAGAGAGAGTTGGGAAACTCAGAGATAGGAAACAAATGAAGAATCAAATAGAAAGAAAAGATAGAATGCTTTAAAAAAAATTACCCTATTCTGTCTTAGAAGCAACTAAATAAGAAGCTAAGGATATACTGGATAGAATAGGGACTGGGTATTGTATTTATGGACTTTATTTCAAAAGTGAGCTTTAATTCAATGGATGCAGTGACTATCTTGAAAGAAGAGTGGAAAGCAAGCCTGCAACGGATGTGAAGTTGCCATGTTCTATCCTGTTTATGCAGCTAAAAGAGCAATTTTGCCCTAAAGTTGGAATAATTTTTATAGCTTTCAGTGAATCTTTATACATAAAATATGTGAAAATATAAAAGCAAAATGGGAGTTACAGGAAGGTCATCTTGAAAAGAAAGCATAATGAGACTCACACATTGCTTGCAAGTTGACAACACTACCTTAACAAAGTTTGATTTCGAGTTACTTTATCTTGCCCTTGGATGACCTGTTCAGCAGGAAGTTGAGAAAAAAAAATTACAGTGGGAACAAATTATGTTTCTTTTCCTTTCCACTAAAAAGAACATTATAGTATATATTCTACTATTAAAAGTGAATTAAACCATTCTGAATTATTAAAGTAATATGAGGTTGAAACATAATAGTATAAAAATGGGGCTTAGTATTAGCAGATAGCTCTCACCTTAAAGAGCAGCCCTTAGTTCTGTATTTCCCTTCTTTGTGCTTGCACTTGCTTATCTTTTCCCAAGAGAATAAACTCACTGGGTTTAATATACATTAAAGAGTTGTTTGTTCGCTCTTAAAGGGGTATAATTTTTCAGTATGATCACTCATCCAGCATTTGTTGTCTCTTCTTAAATTTCTTTATTTGGCACTATTATTATGGAAAGGCATTCAGCTAGGCTTCAATTATAGATTTACAAAGCAAACCAGAAACTCTATCCTAAATGCATTTAGAAGCAGCTATAATTAAAGCCTTCCTATGGTAGCAGTCATTGGGAGTATACTTTAATTATTGTTATCCTGAGGAAAAGGCAGCCTTTAATTCTAACTATGGGATTCTGGGAAGGCTTAGGAGCAGGGCTGATGTTGTCACTGATTCACAAAAGATGAGTTGAATGTAGATAGTGGAAAAACTAAAAAGTAAGCCAAGAGAAATCTTATTAGCAAATATTGAGAAATAAGAAAATTCACAGACTTGGTTAATTTTCTCAGTTCAAGAAATATTTACTTTCTTGATCTCATGCACAAGGAATGGTTAGAAATTGGAAATTTGTAATTCAAGGTATATTTCAGATATTCAGCTGGTACGCACTGATACAGATGTCCTGGGTGTTAAAATATTGAAATGCTATGATTTCATTTGATAAATAGTCACAGCCCTAGCTCTTCAAATATGCCATTCTACTCTGTCCAGCCTGGGACCTTTTTCGAGATTCTGTGTATCCCTCAGAATCGAATAGTGAAGGCAAAAACTTGCCTGGCATAGCAGAGGATTTCAAAGAGCTTGGTTCAGATTAAAGATGTTTAGGATCAATTTTTAGCAGCTAGTAAATTTACCATAGCAGTTATTATATATTGTGAGTTTACCCCTGCATATATAGAATGGACAATATATCTGAAAAGAAAGATCAAAAGCATATTGGGAAAAGCCTTGACTGTAGTGCTCAAAATTCAGGGGAGGTTTATTTATTGTTTATGAGAAGTAGGTGAAATGATCAAATATTGTAATTATTACTTTTTTCTAAATGTATCTCTAATGTCAAAATAGTGTACAGATTTGATATTTGATATAAGTGTTCAGACTGGCTAGAGGAAAATTATGTATACAAATAGAACAAGTGAAATCACATGGATGCTATCTCACGTTTGAAATCTATTCTTGTTCCTTTTGTATCTAAATTATATTATTTCTAATTCTTTTAAGTAGAACTTGTTTTCACATTACTTCTAAATTTATCTAAAACATGGGGATATCAAATTTCTTTTATGGAAAGATAGCTGGGAAGAGTGGGTTCAAGGTCAACAAATTTATGTCAGCATGTCCAAGGGCTTTCCAGGTAATACTAGTGGTAAAGAATTTGCCTGCCAATGCAGAAGCCTTAAGAGATGCAAGTTCTGTCCCTGGGTCCGGAAGATCCCCTGGAGGAGGGCATGGCAACCCACTCCAGTATTCTTGCCTGGCGAATCCCATGGACAGAGAAGCATGGCGAGCTATAGTCCAAAGGGTCGTGAAAAGTCGGACACTGCTTAGCATGCATGTTCGCACCATGTCTAAGTTCATTTAGGGTTATAGAAGGACCGAAACGGAAACCTGTCTTTTCCTTTACTAACAGATCCATGTCCAGTATCCAAGACTTTACCAGCTAAAATTCTAACTGAGGCCCATCCTTTGTAAAGATTCCCACCATTTCTAAGATTTTGTGCTTCTTGAAGAATTACTTTTCACAGTTCATGAACTACAGTAAGCTAAGACAGCATTAATTTCATTTTATTGCTTTACTTCATATTACTATACCCTCTATTGCCCACAATTAAGCTACATTACTTGAAATTATAATTCACTTTGTGATTATACCTTTGCAGACACAGCCCTTACTCCCTTCTTTTAACAGGCCATCTGGGAGTTATTTGCCTACCTTCAGCAACTACCTGCAACTATTAGAACAGCGATCAGCTTTGCTTTAAGCCAGTGATTGACAGGCCTTTGGAGAATAACTCCTGCCCAGTCTATTTCATACTTATTATGTCTTCCAAGTTAGGCTGATTAATTTAGGAGCTGACTCTGCCATCCGTGAGATGAACAAATCTCAGAGTGATGCTATGTTGACATTTTGAAAGTAAAATGCATGCTGCAAAAGAGCACTGCCAGGGCAATTTTGGCTAGCCAGCTGGATTCCCAGATCCTTCACAAGATAGTGAGAGCTTGTGATACTATGTCAGTAAATTTAACTAAGTCTATGGTCTTATATGTCTAGGAACAGGATTTTATCGTTGTACCCCCATGCCAAATACCTTGGTGAATACTTCCTGGTGAGCAACGTATTAGCCTCTTGAATGATATTCTTGAGAAGTATCTTGGTCAGGCCAGTTGTTTTCAAGCTGTATTCTATGAAACTCTAGAACTTCACTGTCCAATATTACAGCTTCCAGTCTTACATAAATATTGAACAATTAAAATGTGGCTAGAGAAATTATGAAACAGAATTTTTAATTTTATATAAAGTTTTAATTTTGTTTGAATTTTAATATATATTAATTTAAATTAAAAGTTAAAAAAAAGATAGTCAATTAAGTTTGAAAAACATGGTTAGAACAACAATGGGTTTGTAAATATACTTTCTCAACTCTAATTTTCTTGAAATCTTTGTACAGATCACATATTTGCATTAAATCAAGCATCTGAACTAAGATGAACAGGAAGTAAAAAATGCACATTAAATGTGAAAGCTTACTAGAAAAAAATGTAAAATATATCATTAATGTTTATGTTAATGATATAGAAAAATTATTTTTCATTTATTAAATGATTCCATTTGCTTCATCATTTCATTTATTTACAGTTCATTCATGATATTTATATTAAATAAAATATAGTTATAAAATTAATTTCAACTCTAACTTTACTTTTTAAGGAGGTGGTTCCAAGGAGATTTAAAATAACACATTTGGCTCAAATTATGCTTTCACTAGACAGAGCTGTTTTAGGATACAGAGTGTGTGCAGACACCAGGCCCACAGTGCCATCCTTCCCACATCAGACTTCCCTTAAACAAGTGTGTCTCTTCTCTTATACATTTGTGTTTTACAGTTGAGCTTTCATCAGTTTAATCCCAAGAAAGCACTGTTTTTGAAAATAATGTCTAGAAATCTCATTTTAGACCAGAATAAGGTTTAATAAAATAGTATGATGCTGTTTGGTTTTTGTTTTCTTCAGTTTGAATATTATATGCCTAGATACAGATCTTTTTTTTTATTTATCATGCTTGGTACTTTCTGGATGCATGGTCTGTCTCTAAGTTAAGAAAAGTTTTGTCCATTCTTCAATTTGTCCAATACTTCAATTATTCCTTTAACTCTGTCTCTCTTCTCTTTCTGGTATTCCAACCTTGTGTATGTTACATATTGTATGATTTTCCCACAGTCCTTGAACGGTCTGTTCTGTTTTTGTCATTGTCTTTCTGTTTACATTTTAGTTTGGGAAATTTCTATTGACTTATCTTCAAGATCAGATCACTGATTCTTCTGCATATTGTTTTCAGATTTCAACATAGCATCACCCTGAGATTTGTTATATATTCACTCTTTAGGTATGTGTATCATTTTATTGCATTCTAATTAACAGATATTATGTCTCCTTTCATGGATGCTAATTAAATTAAATCTTAATTGACTACCTTTTCCTTCATATAGTAGAATTTAAGAAAAGCTAATATTCATATCTCTATATTTTAACAAATCATAAACTATTAGTTGGTGCCGTTGGAATTACAAAGAAGGATCAAATAGAATTTAAGCCCCAGTGAGGCTTATCATGTATATAGAGAGATGAAGCTGATCTTCTAGAAACAACTGAAAAAAATTATCTACCAGTGAAATTTGGAGAGTAAAGAATGGCTTCTAAAGACATGACATTGTGTGAAATGGTGTACTTCAGAGTCTAGATAAGCATGCATTTCATGTGACCAAGACAGAAAATGAAAGCATTTGATTAAATTGTCTTACTTTATAAATGAAAAAAAAAAAGTTGACAAGAGACAATTTATAGTTACCAGTGTAACTGAGAAGAGCTTCTAAATTCTCTAAAAGTTTATTGATTTGTTAAATTATTTAGGATTAAAAAATTAATTCATCATTGATATATCACCTGCATGCATAGTAGCATTTTCAGATGGTTTTTCTCAGCTAAATGAACACAATTTAGGGGTATCATTCAGTACTAAACATTCAGTGGTGACTCCAGCCAATAATGGAAGTTCAAGTTACAGCCCCAGTCTTCATCAAGCTGAATGACATCACTCTGAAGTGTGTGATACCAACTCTGAAAATGAACACAATTTCTTACATGTGTACTTCCAAACAATAGCCATCAGCAAATAATAGTCCCTAAATGATATTTACAATATTTTTTTCTCTCTGGCATTAGCATAGCCTGTTAATTTTGTGTGTGGGGGGGAAATTTCAAAATTTCAAATAGCATTTAAATACTAGGAGTCTTTTTAATGGAAGATATGTTTGAGATATTTATTTTATGCTATTGTAATAAAGTAATAAAATATGTAACATTTAAAATCTCTGCAGTAATTATCTTTAATTTCTTTTAAAATTTATATTTATCGATTGGAACAAACTTCCTGTAACCCTGAGACAAGCATTAATAGATGAATTTAAATATGGGGAGTTTTATGTTATGTCCTAGTATGAAAATACAATTTATCAAACCTTACCTTTTACTACTTGATAATATGCAACTTCTGCTCATTTATAGCTCCTCTTCTTATAGTCTTGTTCTGAAAAGACAGTATAAAAGAGTCATTAAAAATGTAGACTGCGACTTCTATGTATAAATCTGAATTATAAGTCTTATTAGCCATTCATTCTGGTAAAGGCTTTTAATATTTCTGTATGCAGTTTCTTCTTAGCACAATGGGGAATCCTACTTACCTCACAGGGTTTTAAAAAAATTAAAGTAATAAGTTTATTTTTTTGCTTAATATTTTTAAACTATTCACTATGTGCCAAATCCTGTTGTAGATTCTGGACATAAAGCAATGAAGAAAATATAGACAAAAATCCCTGCACTTGTCAAGATAAAATTCTAGTGAGTAGAGATACATAATAAATATGTAGCATTAGAGATGGTAATAAATGCTCTAAAGTAGAATAAGGCAAGGTAAAAGTATTGAGAGTAAATGGAATTATTATATCAGATGCAATTATCATGGAAGATATCTCTCAGGAGGTGATATTTGGAGAGAAGTTGAGACCCAATCAAATGAAACTAGCCAAGTGGTTGTAATATGAAGAGCTTTTTTTTTTTTTCTTTTTTTCTTTTTTTTTTTTCCAGAGAGCCCAGGAAGTGAATACAAAGATCCTAAAGCAGGCATGTGCTTGACATGTTTAAGGAGTAGCAAGGAGGCAAACCTGTCTGGGTCAAAGTCTGCAAAAGGAGAGTGGCCAGCGAGTAGATGAGAGTGGTACCTGGAGGTGGGGTGCCGGAAAGGGGTGTGCCAGGCCTTGTGAAGCCACACTAAGGATTTTGGATTGTATTTTGAATCAGGAAGAAAAGCCATTTGTTTTGTGTAGAACAGTAATATGGTGTACCTTGTGATTTTAAGGAATTATTCCTCTGGCTTCCTATGGAAGAAGACCCTATCAGAGAGTAAGGGAGGGTGTGCTAGGACTGACTGGATGACTGTAGCAATTGTCCAAGAGGCACATGGTTGTGGGTTAGAGGAGACTACTGGCATATATGTTGAAAGTAGAGCCCAGAGATGTGTAGATAGATAGCTCTCCCAAATTTTTACCTGAGCACCTGTAACAATGGTGCTTTGCAGGTGGTACTAGTGTGAAAGAATCCACCTGCTGATAAAGGAGACACAAGAAATGTGAGTTCAATCCCTGGGTCAGGGGATCCCCTGGAGTAGGAACTGGCAGCCCATTCCAGTATTCTTGCCTGGATAATCCCATGGACAGAGGGATCTAGCCGGCTATAGTCCATAGTGTTGTAAAAAGTCAGACATGACTGAAGCATCTTAGCATGCAAATATGCTGTAAGAATAAATTTGACAAATTTTGAAGTGAGAGAGAGGAAAACAAAGGATAGGACTTCAGATGGGGAGGGGCATGGTTTGGGTATAGCTAAG
This sequence comes from Ovis canadensis, assembly GCF_042477335.2. Lineage (NCBI taxonomy): Eukaryota > Metazoa > Chordata > Mammalia > Artiodactyla > Bovidae > Ovis > Ovis canadensis. The sequence continues at coordinate 67,304,940 of NC_091262.1, read as the reverse complement.
GATATAACCTGTTTCATGCAAAGAGTGCAGTATGTATAGCTCTCCTTTCTCTTACCAATGTAATCTCTGCCTGTGTACCTCTAACTTTGCCCTTGCACTTTGTCATTCCAAATTCTTCCTTTTGTTCACAAGTCAGTGTGAAACTTATCTCTAATCTCACCCCAATAATCTTTCCCTTCTTTCAAATCTTAAATATAGTAACCTGCATAGATTTTCTCATGCAGTTCTGTGTCGCTTTATATTTTTCTATCATTCTATGAGCCATAACATCGTGTGTGCAGGGTACGTGCGCAAAGGCATCACCTCTCATATCGCTAAAACTTTCAGATGACTTTGTGCCAGACAAACCAAAAAATATCTTCTGCAGAACATGGGACTAGGTGTTGTGAAATATTCATTAAATAATTTTCTTTCCCTTTCACAACACGTGTAGAAATTTAGGTGTTGTGTGTCCTTATTACAGGCTCAAATGTCTACCAAACAAGATTCTAAGTTCTATAAGAAAAGGGTGATCTTTTGGGGAATGTGTTTGTTAAATATTTGTGATATATGTTCTCATGTATTAGCTGTTTATTGTCTCTTCTACTCTAGATGTGCGCTCATTAGAATTCATACACTTGAAGGCCTTCACATTTTCTCACTCCCATCCATCCATCCATAATGTCTCTTTCCCAGACTCCTTGCCTTCCATCTTATAATCTTTCTCTTTTAGGCTTCTGGCCAAGTGACCAGTCCATTTGCTGCTATTAGGGCTACTCTTACAACCAGCTGTTTCAGCAACAGAGAATAGGCTTCATGTGCAAGAAACTTGCTGGTAATGAACAGGAAGGGGAGCTTGAAAGAGGGACACAGAAAAGGAGAGAAAACTATTCGAGTACATCATTCAGTTGGTTCCCACTGAGGGTGACTGGATCTCAGCACTACTCGAGGCCCTCAGTGGATCGGCATTACATCTCTGCCTGAGGGACGTAAGTGAGGGACCATTTGTACTGGCTCAGTTAAGCCCCCCCATTTCTCAGGGGTTAACCTAGGGAGCACAAACACCTCCAGCTTTGTTTCACACATGGGCTAGAATGTTTGAGCTCCTGTGTCCTGTATGGTGGTGGCAAAGATGCCCCAGGGCAGAAAGCAAGAGATACAGTCATCTGAGCTCAGGCTAGGTGATGTTAGGTTGCATTTATGTACAACGGGGTGCTCTACCAATGGGTAAAGCAAAAAAGATGAGCCTGAAGGATGCAAGAGGCATGAAGAATGTTCTACACATGAAAATACATTTTCAATGATAAAGACATGGTTCTCTCATTAAAAGAGTTCACTGACCAGTGTTCCTGAGTCATAAAATAGATTTTATATGTTTTCCTGTGTATGGTTTATTTTTAATTTTTAACAAGTTTTTCTTGGTTTGTAAAATTAGTGTTTCTGTTATCAGTGTTTTGATGAGGCAACTGTCTCCTAAAGCTCACTTCCTAGTGTTTTGCTGATTATCTAGATGGCTTATGAAGAAGTGGATTAAGGTTTTAAAAGTATAATTACTGTAGTTGACATAGTGTTCTCTGTGTCTTCCAGCTGGAGTAGTCTATGTCAGCAATTTGAAATCACCAAGGCTTCATTTACTTTGAAGGAATATAATTGGCTGCATAGCTTGGTAATTTTAGAGGAAACGAGAAGAGATCCATGACTTTACTCTTTATACTGCATTCATTTTCCCCAAAGGACTCGGCCCATCTTTCCAATGTCTAAATTCCAGAATTTAAATTCTTCTCTGAAGTCTAGGCTTTTTACCCTCTATTAAAATGCAAATAATACATTCTTTATACCTTAATGCATTGGTGTATTAGATCCTCACCTGAAATCAGATTTTGATGTTGATAGTTAAGAATGACAGAGTGAATGGGAAGATACTTGTATCAAAAGCTATGAGTTGGCCCCAATGATGGAAAATGTCTGCATCTTAATGTTTTCTATAGTTTTCTTTGAAAGAAGGAAGTGTTTCCTCAGCTGAACACAAGTTAGAATAAATTGCCCTTAAGAGGGTGGAGGAAAATGGGAAAAATCTGATGCAGTTTAGTAATGAACCTGAACAAACAGAGGTAAGGAGAAAGATCCAATTCATTCCTTGCTAATGTATCTTCCTAAAAGAATTGAGTGTGTTACTGAGCAGCAGATTTAAATAGAAGGCATGTTTGGAATAAGGAGCAACAATGCTGAGCATTTGTCAGCCTAAGGCTAGATAACATGGGTTCCCTTTCAGACTGGAATTGTCTTTCTGAACTGAATCAAATATACGAAGAATCCGCCACAGGTACGGCAAAACCAATACAATATTGTAAAGTAATTAACCTCCAATTAAAATAAATAAATTTATATTAAAAAAAACAAATATACGAAGAAGAGGGCAAGTCTATTCTTGTTTATAATTTTAAAGAGTTTCACAGATCGTCCAATAAACTGGTATTTTGAATAAAGCTGCTAAGTCTTACAATGAACATTTCCTCAATGAGAGTTTTGATACATAACTCTTCTCATAAACATTGGCATTGTTTGGAAACAGAACACAGCTTTGCATCTTGTTAACTTGAATACTTTACCCAGCTTCTGAGAACCTCATTTTCTTTATCTGTAAAATGGAACAAAAAGAACTCTGTTTTAAAGTTATTGTAATATATTTTAACAACTTTTATTATACATTTTCAAAATAGTAACAGGAATTTTACAAAATATTAGCACATTTATGGGCTTCCCTTGTGGCTCAGGGGGTAAAGAATCCACTTGCAGTGTGGGAGACCTGGGTTTGATCCCTGGGTTGGGAAGATACCCTGGAGAAGGAAATGGCAACCCACTCCAGTATTCCAGCCTGGAGAATTCCATGGACTTTATAGTCCATGGGGTTACAAAGACTTGGATATGAGAGCGACTTTCACTTCGCTTCTGCACATTTATAGCAGTACAGAACATAAAATTTTAGCTCAATAACTACTGTAGTATACTTGAATGTCAGTGTTAATATCAGATAAATCAAAGAAATCAAAATATATTTTACCAAGTTTATCTAAACTGATTAACATGGCTCATCATATTCTCTTAAGACCTGAGTGCTATCTGAAAATGTTTCAGATAATATCTTTTTTTTTCTCTAATATATTAAAAGATCATATCTTGATCTTCTGGGAAAGTTACGAATTCCCTCGCTCTCACACTGATTTATTTTGTTTTCAATTTTTACTTTTTCGGAATCTGGCTCTAAAATTCAGTCATTTCTGTAGTATTCCTATTCAGTAGAAAAGCATTTCCTGACTTGAGGTTAACATGAATGAACAGTATTCCAGGGCTCCCTTACCAGGACTGTTGTGGGATCATCTCGCTGGTCAGAACTTTGCTTTAGTCCCTTTTACCCTTTTCCATGCGTGCTGCTCTCTTTGGATGGCTAAACTCCAATTATTATCTTGTTCTTTTCATAAAAGTTTTTGGTAATTTGACCTGTTTTCTAGGCTTTGTGTTCATTGTTTGCCATGACACTATCATCTGGCAAAGCAGAATTATTCACTTCTTCCTTGCACTTCCCACAACTTTCTGATTTTATCTGTGGTTGCTTACTGGTTTTCACATTCAAAGAATGCTAATCCTGATCCTATTTCTATATCCTATCTTTGACATCAGCTCTTAAGGTGATTGCAAAAATAGACCCACCCCTTCCCCACTGCCATCTTGTGCAGGAGCAGGACTATCTGCAAAGGAAGATGCTTTTGAAGTTAACCTTTATATTCAATGAACCCCCTGACTTTTGAAAAGGAGCCAGTTGATTTGTTAACTGATGAAACACAGTTTTTAATAAGGATGTAAACTGTATCATCCATGAAAATTAACATTTATATTTGGAAATATGCATGCACTTAACTGAACAGAAACTTTGAGGGAACTTACCTGACATGGCTGGGAAAATAAAGATCCTGACCAGATGATCCATACTGACCTTATATAAGGGGTTCTAGGGTCCCTGATGCATCTGCAAACTTAGGGAGCAGTAGATATCATTGGTGAAATTCAAGGATTCCTTCAGATAGACCAACTCAGGTCTGGTGAAGGAAGAGAGCAAGATTTCCTCTTGCCAGTAGAAGAAGCTGTATTTCTAGGTAGAGATTTGGATGAAAAAAATTGAAGAAGGCCTACCTAGGGAAAGAGGCAGTAAAGCCAAGGAAGACAGACCTAGGCAGAGAGGAGAGAAGCAGCGGAATTATGAGAACTCTCAAAGATTCCTTTTCTTTTAGACCTAGGATGTAGTCCACAGTGTATGCACCAAGTCACTTCAGTTGTGTCTGACTCTTTGTGACCCCATGGACTATAGCTTGACAAGCTCCTCTGTCCGTGGGACTCTCTAGGCAAGAATAATGGTGTGGGTTGCCATTTCCTTCTCCAGGGGATCTTCCCAACCCAGGGATTTAACCTGCATCTTTGTCTCCTGCATTGCAGGTGAGTTCTTTACCACTAGTGCCACCTGGAAGCCCATAGTCCACAGTATGTGCTTAGTCCCTCAGTCGTGTCTAAGACCCCATGGGCTGTAGCCCATCAGGCTCCTTTGTCCATGGGGAATCTCCAGGCAAGAATACTGGAGTGGGTTGTGACACCCTCCTCCAGGAATCTTCCCAACCCAGGTCTCCTCCATTGCAGGAGAGACTTTCTTACTCCTCCATTGTACTTTTTCTTTGGAATTGTTCCATTTATCTGTACAACAAGGTTTGAGCATCTCAGAGGAGACTGAAAGGGCTTATAAGTGTAGGATTGGAAGTCCTTCTTATTTCATTTTCTTACTGACTCCAGTAGAGAAGCGATAATGAATCTGAATTCTGTTTGGTGCCCAGACATACAGGAGTGTTGTTGATAAAGAATTTGGTGTCACTGGCAAAAGACTATTAGTGCTAAGAAGGATTCTGAGCTAAATGACAAATAAAGCTGTCCAGTCTTATTTCCATGTTGTTATATTGAAGGAAGCTTCACTTGGGCAACAGGAAATAAAAGTTGGAGATGTGAGTTATGGCTCCTGTACCATAGTCTACTACCTTCCAGCAAAGTATCTTCTCTCTTTCTCTCTCACTTTGAACTGACATGACTTTAATCTGAATTATGGATTGTACCCTTTTATGTTATATAATAAAAGTATTTATATAATAGTAGTCTATTTATAAACATTGCCATTTAAATCACACTATTGGATTCAGTCATATCATCATTTATAACCAGGGATTTGGGAGAGGATAAAAGATAGTATTTACATTGATCATATAATATTCATTTATCAGAACTTAGATTTTGTAAATAAATGGAAAGCATTTAATAATAACAATTTGTATAGCAGATTGCTGAGGAGTGATTACAAGTGATAAAATAAGAGGCTGAAAAGTTTTAAAGTACTTATTACTCTAGCCACTGATCAACCACCCATCTATCTATTATCTAGTCATCTGGCCATCTATCTACCATACAAATTTTTCTCCCCCGAAAGACAAAGCAAATGAGTATACTCTTAATAAAGCAAACAAACATAAATTAATAATAGAGAGTTGAAGTCTTGTTTGTTTTTTCTGGTTATCACACATTCTCACGCTACATAACTTTTGCATATTTTTCTGCCCAACCTCTCTCTCTCTGTCTGTTTCACTTGACTAATTCTTATTTGATGAAGGAAGGAAGTGGCTATGGTTATAAAAGGGTAGCCTAGGGATCCTTGTGATGGAACTTTTCTAAATTATGTAGTGGTGATCACAAAATCTACATATATGATAAAATGGCATAAAACTAAATACACTTATGCCCATAAATACATGTAAAACTGGTGATACTTGAATAAGGTTTTCTCATGTCCATTTCCTGGTTGTGTATTGCACTATAGTTTTGTATGACGTTAGCACTGGAGTGAGGGGTGATAGGATCTCTTTATATCATTTCTCCCCACTGCATGTGGATATATAATTATTTCAAAATAAAAAGTTTTAAAAAATAACCTTCTCAGATGTCCACAAATATCTTCATTATTTGTGTGACATTAGCAGTGTTTATTAAAGGGTGTTCTTTTTTAACATTTATAGACAGCTGTACAAATTAACCTTTCAGCATAAATCCCTACTAGACTTAAGACTCTTAACATAAATTCCTATGAGACTTAGGTCTAGTTAAGTTTCTTAACTAGTCCTAAAACTTGGTGGATCCAGTGATCAATTATCTATCCAAACAGTTAACACCAGAACAAAAAAATGCTTCCTTTAAACATACATATTAAGTATAGGATTCCATGAAAGGAAAGTAAATAAGTTCTTGTTTGCTTTGCTATGACTCACTATTTCTTCTTATTTGAATTCCTGGATTCTCAATTTCTATTGACCTGTACATGTTGGCTAGTCCAAGATGTCACTCTTTTTCTCTTTTTAAGAACTGTGAAGACCCTGAAGTTTTACCTTAATTGCAAGCAAATAAATTGGCTTGCCAAATTAGATAGGTGCTGGCAAAACATGCCAAACTCCTGAGTCAGAGCCAAAGGACTTTATGGCTCATGTTATAACAAGTAGCAGGAGCTTCATGTTCCCATTATTTTCCCTTTTTTCCCCCAGGCCTGCAAAGATGATGCAGAAGTGACCCAGGTGGATGCTATTGTAAAGATCCACCACATGTTCTGAAAACCCCTGCACTGATTTTTAAGGGCTTCTTGTCAGCATGCCCAACAACTGTCCAGGGCAGAGTCATTCTTTTTATTACGTGGGTCAGGAAGCAAATTTAACCTTTGCTCCTCATGGATACACTATCCCTATATTCCAGGCAATTTACCTCACAAACATCTTTCAAAGAGTCAGAAACAAAACCTAAAGAAATGACTTAGGGAATTATTTCCCAGCCCTTTGTTTTCCTGATGATCTCATCTGGTTCCATGGTTTTCATTATCATTATATGAATGAGTTTCAATTTATAACCCGAATCTTAACCTCTCTCTAAATTTATGCCAACTTAAAAAAAAAAAAAAGCCCTTATATAAAGCACTGGAAACTTAATATCAAAACAAAAATTCTGGGTTTACTTCTGAATCAAAACATGTTTTTTTTCTTTTCAGTGTTATTTATGGATACCCAGTTTCTCAGGTACAAGCACGAGAAGTTATCCTAATTCCTTGATTTCTTCAATTCTCATATGTACATTACTACCAAATCTTGTAGTTGTGTTCAGTCACTAAGTGGTGTCTGACTCTTGGCCACCCCTGGTCTGAAGCACACCAGGCTTCCCTGTCCTTCCTTATCTCCTGGAGTTTGCTCAAGCTCACGTCCATTGAGTTGGTGATGCCATTCAACCATCTCATCCTCTGCCACCCTCTTCTCATTTTGCCTTCAATCTTTCCCAGGATCAGGGTCTTTTCCAATGAGTTGGCTCTTTGCATCAGGTGGCCAAAGTATTGAAGCTTCAGCATCAGTCCTCCAAATGAATATTCAGGGTTGATTTTCTTTAGGGTTGACTGATTTGATCTCCTTGCAGTCCAAGGGACTCTCATGAATCTTCTTCAGCACCAAAATTTAAAGGCATCACTTGTTCGGTGCTCAGCCTTTTTTGTGGTCAAGCTCTCACATCCATATATAACTACTGGAAAAGCTATAGCTCTGGCTATACAGACCTTTGTCAGCAAAGTGACATTTTTGCTTTTTAATACGCTGGCTAGGTTTGTCAGAGCTTTCATTCTAAGGAGCAAGCATCTTTTAATTTCATGGGTGCAGTCACCATCCACAATGATTTTGGAGCCCAGGGAAAAAATCTGTCACTGCTTCCACTTTTTTCTTATCTATTTGCCCTGAAGTGATGGGACTGGTTGCTATGATCTTAGCTTTTAGACTGTTGAGTTTTAAGCCAGCTTTTTCACTCTCCTTTATCCCCTTCATCGAGGTTCTTTAGTGTCTCTTTCGTTTTCTGCCATTAAAGTGATAATCATCTGCATGTCTGAAGTTGTTGATATTTCTCCCAGAAATCTTGGTTCCAGCTTGTGATTTATCCACCCTCACATTTCACATGATATACTATGCATATAAGTTAAAGAAAGAGGGTCATATACAGCCTTGTCAGAGTTGTACTCCATTCCCAATTTTAAAACAGTCATTTGTTCCATGAAAGGTTCTGTTTCTTCTTGACCTCATACAAGTTTCTCAAGAGGCAAGTAAGGTGGTCTGGTACTCCCATCTTTTTAAGGACTTCCCACAGTTTGTTGTGACGCACACAGTCAAAGGCTTTCACATGGTCAGTGAAACAGATGCAGATGTTTTCCTGCAATTCCCTTGCTCTTTCTATGATCCAACAAATGTTGGCAATTTGATCTCTGGTTCCTCTGCCTTTTCTAAATACAGCTTGTACATCTGGAATTTCTCAGTTCATGTACTGCTGAAGTCTCGCTTAAAGGTTTTTAATCATAACCTTACTAGCACGCAGAATGAGCACAATTGTGCGGTAGGATGTGCATGGTTTGGCCATGCCCCTCTTTGGGACTGGAATGAAAACTGACCTTTTCCATTTCTGTAACCACTGCTGAGCTTTCCAAATTTGATGACATATTGAGTGCAACACTTTAAACAGGATTATCTTTTAGGATTTTAAATAGCTAAACTGGATTTCCATCACTTCCAACAGCTTTGTTTGTAATAATGCTTCCTAATGCCTAGTTGGCTTCACAACTTTAGGATGTCTGGCTCTAGGTGAGTGACTATATCACCATGGTTATCTGGGTCATTAAAACCTTTTTAATACAGTTTTTCTGTGTATTCTTGACACCCCACTTGAATCTCTTCTGACTCTGTTAGGTCCTCACCATTTCTGTCTTTATCATGCCCATCCTTGCATGAAAATTTCCTTGGAATCTCTAATTTTCTTGAAGTAATCTCTAGTCTTTCCCTTTCTATTGTTTTCCTCTATTTCTTTGCATAGTTAGCTAAGAGCCTTCTTATTTCTCCTTGCTATTCTCTGAAACTCTGCATTCAGTTTGGCATATCTCTCCTTCTCTCCCTTGCTTTTTGCCTCTCTCCTTTCCTCGGCTATGTGTGAAGCCTTCTTAGGCAACCACTTTGCCTGCTTCCATTTCTTTAACTGTGGGATGGTTTTGGTCACCACCTCCTATAAAATGTTACAAACCTCCATCCATAGTTCTTCAGGCACTCTATCAAATCTAATCCCTTGAATCTATTTGTCAGTTCCACTGTATAAGCATAAGAGATTCAATTGAGGTTATACCAGACCACCTGACCTGCCTCTAAAGAAACCTATAGGCAGGTCAGGAAGCAACAGTTAGAACTGGGTGTGGAACAACAGACTGGTTCCAAATAGGAAAAGGAGTATGTCAAGGCTGTATATTGTCACCCTGCTTATTTAACTTATATGTAGAGTACATCATGAGAGACGCTGGGCTGGAAGAAACACAAGCTGGAATCAAAATTGCCGGGAGAAATATCAATAACCTCAGATATGCAGATGATACCACCCTTATGGCAGAAAGTGAAGAGGAACTAAAAAGCCTCTTGATGAAAATGGAAGAGGAGAGTGAAAAAGTTGGCTTAAAGCTCAACATTCAGAAAACGAAGATCATGACATCTAATCCTATCACTTCATGGGAAATAGATGAGGAAACAGTGGAAACTGTCAGACTTTATTTTTTTGGGCTCCAAAATCACTGCAGATGGTGATTGCAGCCATAAAATTAAAAGACACTTACTCCTTGGAAGGAAAGTTATGACCAACCTAGATAGTATATTAAAAAGTAGAGACATCACTTTGCCAACAAAGGTCTGTCTAGTCAAGGCTATGGTTTTTCTTGTGGTCATGTATGGATGTGAGATTTGGACTGTGAAGAAGACTGAGCACCGAAGAATTGATGCTTTTGGACTGTGGTGTTGGAGAAGACTCTTGAGAGTCCCTTGGACTGCAAGGAGATCCAACCAGTCCATCTTAAAGGAGATCAGTCCTGGGTGTTCATTGGAAGGACTGATGCTGAAGCTGAAACTCCAGTACTTTGGCCACCTGATGCGAAGAGCTGACTCATTGGAAAAGACCCTGATGGTGGGAGGGATTGGGGGCAGGAGGAGAAGGGGACAACAGAGGATGAGATGGCTGGATGACATCACTGACTCGATGGACATGAATTTGGGTAAATTCCGGGAGTTGGTGATGGACAGAGAGGCCTGGCGTGCTGCAATTCATAGGGTTGCGAAGAGTTGGACATGACTGAGCAACTGAACTAAACTGAATTGAGTGGCCTAGTGGTTTTCCCTAGTTTCTTCAATTTAAGCCTGAATTTTGCAGTAAGGAATTCATGATTGGAGCCACAGTCAGCTCCAGGTATTGTTTTTGCACACTATATATAGTTTACCCATCCTTGGCAGCAAAGATTATAATCAACCCTATTTTGGTGTTGACCATCTGGTGATGTTCATATGTCAAGTCATCTCTTGTGTTGTTGGAAGGGGGTGTTTGCTATTAACAGTGCATTCTCTTTATAAAACTCTGATAGCCTTTACTTTGCTTCATTTTGTACTGCATGGCCAAACTTGCCTGTTACTCCAGGTATCTGTTCACTTCCTACTTTGGTATTCCAATTCCTTATGAAGAAAAGTGCCCCTTTTTATTCAGCCTCAGCTTCTTCAGCATCAGTGGTTGGGGCATAGCCTTGGATTACTCTGATGTTGAATGGTTTGCTTTGGAAACAAACCAAGATCATTCTATTGTTTTGAGATAGCACCCAAATACTGCATTTCAGACTCTGGTTGACTGCAAGGGCTACTGCATTTCTTCTAAGGGATTCTTGCCCACAGTAGTAGATGTAATGGTTATCTGAATTAAATTTGCCCATTTCTGTCCATTTTAGATCCCTGATTCCTAAGATGCCAGTGTTCACTTTTGCCATCTCCTGCTTAACCACATCTAATTACGTTGATTCAGTTCAGTTCAGTTCAGTTCAGTCGCTCAGTCGTGTCCGACTCTTTGCGACCCCATGAATCGCAGCACACCAGGCCTCCCTGTCCATCACCATCTCTCGGAGTTCACTCAGACTCATGTCCATCGAGTCCGTGATGCCATCCAGCCATCCCATCCTCGGTCGTCCCATTCTCCTGCCCCCAATCCCTCCCAGCATCAGAGTATTTTCCAATGAGTCAACTCTTTGCATGAGGTGGCCAAAGTACTGGAGTTTCATCTTCAGCATCATTCCCTCCAAAGAAATCCCAGGTTTGATTACCTTGATTAGTGGACCTAAAAGTCCAAGTTCCTATGCAGTGTTGTTCTTTACAGCATCATACTTTACTTTCACCATGACACAGCCACAACAGGCTGTTGTTTTCTACTTTGTCCCAGCTGCTTTATTCTCTCTGGAGTTATTAGTAATTGTCCTCCACTCTTCCCCAGTGGACACCTTCCAACCTGAGGGGCTTGTCTTCTGGTGTCATATATTTTTGCCTTGTGCTGTTCATGTGGTTCTCATGGCAAGAATATTGGAGTGGTTTACCATTCCACCCTCTAGTGGACCACATTTTGCCAAAACTCTCCACTATGATCTGTCCATCTCAAGTGGCCCTGCACAGCATGGCTCATAGCTTCATTGAGGAACACAAGCCCCCTCACCATGACAAGGCTGTCACCCATGAAGGGTTAAATTATGTTGACCCTGCCTCTAAAACGTATCCTGATACCAAACTACATTGCTGAGATGATGACCACTGCCACGATGGTTATATTACTTTCCTTGTAGCTAGAAGTACATATAATATGGAAATAGAAGTATCGCAGTAATTCCATAAAGCCTATTTAAGGGCACTGACTCAAAAAGAAATTGGGCTTTTGAAATAAGGCTTTTGAGGTTTGTTTGTTTGTTTGTTTTCTTTTGTCCTCATTCTCTTTATTGGAATACACAATAGGAAGCCTGAAGTTCTAGAAAGGTTAAGTCACTTGTAATACAGAGATCTGAAAAAAAAAAAAAAAAAAAAAAGAGGACCTGATACTCTATCAGCCTGAGAAAAAATAGAAGACTATAGATAGCTTTTCTGGAATTGTCTTCAATCTTATAAGTTTGAGATATTGACCAATCTTAACTTGCTTCCTCTCTCTGATTATGAAAAACTGACCAGTGAGGATAAAGCTTAGTAGGATAGATGATGGAATCATATAGAATCTAAACATTACAGCATCTAAGAAACTCTTACTCAATGACATCTTGCCTTCTGGTGTAATACCAAAGAGCTTTTTCCTTTATTTCATTCACTGGCTCTTCATCAGTAGGACACATATGCTTGATTTCTTCTTCCCTGTTATATCCTCTGGGTCTAAAACTAAGAGGGTAGGAAAAAGGCAGTAATTCCTCATCTATCTTTAAAAATCAAAAATGGGCCTTTTTTGGGGGAGTTGAGGGTTTATTTTAATTGACCCAGCAAATGAAGATGATGAAGGAAAATTTTTACTGAGTCCTAAAAATGGTGACTTGACTTTAGGGACTGGCTTGAGGACATTGTACCACAACTACTCAGTTCAAATGGTACTACCTCTGGGAAGCTTTTCCAGATAAAAGACTGGGACTAAATTAAATGTACCTTCTCAGTGTTCTAATTAGAGTCAAGTACATTCCACTATTACAGCATTTATCTCCCTGTATTGTAATTAGGGTTTTAAATTGTCTCTTCCAATATACTGGACATCTCTTAAGGCAGGACTTGCATCTTATATTAATAGATCTTGAGGGCAAGGACTAGGCTAGATAGATACTATATGCTTAATAAATATTGATTGAATAAATGAATCAATCAATGATTTGTATAGTAAAGAAGGAATGAGTGAATGAATTATAATTTTCTTAAGACAGATACAATAGCACAGAGTAATTGTGAATTGGCCACACATGATTGATCATGGAAGCAAAACCTTAATTATTATTTGCTTTTTAAATCAGGAAGCCTATGCATTTTAGGAACCTCTGCCAAAGCTCTAGCAATGGAGTCATGAAATCTTATCCAGTAATCCTAGTTTTCGAAAGTGTAAAATTGTCCTTATTTTATCTACATTAGAGAATTGGTATTGAAGTAAATAAAATGATATTAAAGTTTTTAATATATTCCCTGATTTTTAGTGATTGATAGTTATTTATAATTTTAAAATATATATGTATATACCATAAGTAGTCACTCTTTGTAGGTTACAAAGACTAAACAACCTTTGTAGGTTATAAGATTAAATATTTGATGTAATTTATTCCCGATTCATAGGCTTATGTATAAATGTATTTTAATATCTGATCTTAGCTTTGACAATAGGGAATATGAAATGTGATGGATAAGTTTGTATACAAATTGATTTTAGACGATAGATGCTATCTTCTTTCACAGAAATTATGTAAAAAAAAAGTTAAAAACAATTTAAAGCATCTTTCTATTTCCTTTGATTTTTCTGTTAAGAGATGGTAATATGTTTAAAAGGAGACAGACCAAGCATCACAAATTAATATTTTATCCATTTGGTGGGTTAGTGTAGTTCAATTATTTTCTGCCTAAACACTCTAAGAATTCTATAGTAAAAGATATACTCTAAGTGAAAACTGCAAGAACAAGAGAAAAAGCTGTTCTTCCAAATGCATTTTCTGAACTCTTTCGGGTAAGCTCATGCTCTCTGTGTCCCTTGGACCATGGGTGGTTGGATAGATAGGCTGGAAGAAAAAAAAAATGTAGCAAAAACTGGAAGTAGAAATGCAACTTTATTGATCCCCAGCAGGTTTATTCTTATAACAAACTTTTCAGCTGTTCCAAAATTCAGTCCATTGAAGTGAATTCAGAAATGACATTTCTTGTGGGTTTGCTTTATTCAGTAAGAATAACAAATGAGAGCATTTCTCCTAACCTGAGCTAGAATGGCATATTACTCTTTGCTGATACTGTAGTTTTAGTAAATGATAGATATAAGCATCACCTTATTCTTTATGGGATATAATGGGTAAAATATATTCTAGATGCAACAGAATAAAAGATCATCATGTTCATTCAAAAAAATTTATTGAACTTCTATTACGTGCACCATTTTATGATTAACAAGTCTATGGGGAAATAAAGCTGTGAAATCATATGATCCTCAGCTGCAAGAGCTTACACTAAATTAGAAGAGACAAGGAACAGTAGAAAAGCAACAGAAGAAAGCTACCAATAAAATGTTTATAGAAACAGAGATTACTGTCTGAGAGATCTATTGATTGATTGGTAGAGAAAAGTATAGATACGGGTAGATATAAAATTTTAAAACATACTTTAATAAATATTTAGTTGTATGTTGGTATGAGATTTTACTGCTTCAAAATATTTTCAATATGTTATTCAAGTAACATAACAACTGTGCCTTCAGGATTGGTTTTATTGTCTTTTTCCCTTTTATTGTTAAGGAGATAAAGCTCATTGAGGTCATGTTCATGAATTAAGAAAAAGCATACATGTCTCTTCATTCTAAATCTTAGAACTGCTTTCAACTGTAAATCATTATTTTGATATGTGTGCTTAATCACTTGTACCATAGTGTGAGAGGATGTATAGCCATTTAGTTAATAGTTTGAACACTGGAATCAGACATAGTTTGGCTTACCAGCTGAAGATGCAAATTTCTTTCATGACTATATTAAAAAAAATAAAGATAGAAATAACAACAGTAATTGCCTCATATGACAGTGTATCAACTAAGATACTTTCAACTACAAATACTGAATGGTGGCTTACATAACATAGACTTTTTTTTTTACCTTATTTTTTTAAAGAAGTTTAAAGTTCAAAGCAAAATTGAAGGGAAATATAGAGATTTTCCATATAACCCCCTGACCACACATGCTTGGTCTCCCCTATTACTACATCCTCCACTAGAATACTACATTTGATATCATTGATGAGCCTACAATACGTGTCATAGTCACCAAAAGTCCTCTGATTAAGGAGACAGTTCATTCTTAACTTTGTGCATTCTGCAGCTTTGGACAGATGTCTAAATATATATATTATTATTATGGTATTATAATATTTTCAGAGCCTTAAAATATCTCTGTACTCTGCCTATCCATCCCTCCCTCCTCTTCAACCCCTTAGCGATCACTGGTCTTTTTACTGCCTCCATAGTTTTGCCTTTTCTAGAATGTCATGTATTTGGAATCCTACAATATGTTAACCTTTTCTGATAGGATTCTTTGCTTTAGTAACATGCATTTGTTTCTCCCACATCTTTTCATGGCTGTCAGCTTGTTTCTTTTTAGTAGTACTGAATAATATTCCCTTGTCTGAATATACCAGAGTTTATCCATTCACTTACTGAAGGACATCTTGGTTACTTCCAAGTTTTGCAATCATGAATAAAGTTACTATAAATATTGCTATGCAGGTTTTTTTTTTTTTCACGTAGCCATATTTTAGACAGTGTTGGAAAATACCAAGGAGAACTATTGCTGGAACTGATAAGAATATGTTGAATTTTGTAAGAAGCCACCAAACTGTGTTCCAAAGTGACTATATCATTTTTCTTTCTCATGAACAATGAGTTTCTGTTGCTCCAAATCCTTGCCAGCATTTGGAGTTGTCAGTGTTGTGGATTTTGCCCATTCTAATAGGTGTGCACTGGTACCTCACTGTAACTTTAATTTACATTCCCCTGGTGACCTGTGATGTGGAACACACTTTCCTATGCTTGTTTTCTATCTGTTTATCTTCTATGGTGAGATATCTGTTAAGCTTTTGGGCCCATTTTTTAATTGGATTGTTTTCTTATCATTGATTTCAAGATTTCTTTGTACATTTTGGGTAACGGTCCTTTATCAGATGTCCTTTGCAAATACTTTATTTCAGCCTGTTGATTGTCTTCTAATTCTCTTGACATTTCCTTTCCAGAGCAAAAATTTTAATTTTAATGAAGCCCAATTTACCAATTATTTCATTGATCGAGCCTTTTTAGTTCAGTTCAGTTCATTGGCTCAGTCGTGTCCAACTCTTTGTGACCCCATGAACCGCAGCATGCCAGGCCTCCCTGTCCATCACCAACTCCCGGAGTTCACCCAAACCCATGTTCATCAAGTCGGTGATGCCATCTAACCATCTCATCCTCTGTTATGCCCTTCTCCTCCTATCCTCAATCTTTCCCAGCATCAGGGTCTTTTCAAATGAGTCAGCTCTTCGCATCAGGTGGCCAAAGTATTGGAGTTTCAGCTTCAAAATTAGTCCTGCCAATGAACACCCAGGATGGATCTCCTTTAGAATGGACTGGTTGGATCTCCTTGCAGTCCAAGGGACTCTCAAGAATCTTCTCCAACACCACAGTTCAAAAGCATCAATTCTTTGGCCTTTTTAAATTGAACCTAAAAGGTCTTTGACATATCCACAGTCATCTAGGTTTTCTCTTATATTCTGTCCTACGTGGTGGTGGTGGTTTAGTCTCTAAGTCGTGTCCGACTCTTGCGATTCCACGTACAAAGGAGCCCGGCAGGCTACAGTCCGTGAGATTCTCCAGGCAAGAATACTGGTGTGGGTTGCTATTTCCTTCTCCAGGGGATCTTCCCAACCCAGGAATCAAACCCGGGTCTCCTGCATTGTAGGCGGATTCTTTACAAACTGAGTTGTCCTAGGAGACATTGATTATTTTCCTACAGATACTTTGTAGGTAGGTAGTGCCAGGTTTGGTTCTGCAGCTCAGCATTGCCACCAATAGACCGGGTTTATTTCATCTGCTTAGTGTAGCACTATTAGGATTTTTGTGATATCTTTCCTTCTGGACTAATATTTCTATGAAGCTGGTTTCCTTCTTGTCTGATGTTTGTGTGTGCAAACACCATACCCACATAGAACTGTGTAGAAGTTGTCCTGCATGTGTCTCACTTGATCTTTCAAATCCCTTCTCGAACCTCCTCTAGCCGTTCATTCTATGGTACAAGAGGCTAACAAGAATCTTCTTCAGTCAACTCTGATTTCTGGTTTATCTCAGCTAATGAATCCTGGAGGTTAAAAGTAAGAAGAGAGACATTGGTGTATTCATTTCCCAATGCTTCCTCACTGCCAGATCAGTGTGGATTGTTTACCTGTGACACTGATATTCTTCTCAGCTGAGATACTTTCATATAACAGCTACTTACCATGCCAGTGATTTTTGTGTCTATATACACTGGACTGTTAATGATCTGTACATGTCTGATCTTAGAAGTTATTACATAGGCAATTTCTTTTCAAAATGTCACACGATTAAGCAGACTTCTTTAACTTCTTGTAAAATATCTATAAATAGAAATATAAAAAGAATATTCTCTATACCAATCAAAGCAGTAGCAGGCAACCTATGATATTTTGATTTACAACAAGAAATCATATAGTTTGTCTTTGCCTCTATTTCTGGGACAGTGCTTGGAATTTCCTAAGTGATAAAAGCAATAAAGGTGTCTATTGTATTATAATGAGGTGACTTTTGGAAAGTTCCTAGGCAGCCTAAGGATGGGGCCTTGTTGCTAAGGGAAGCAAATACTTGATTAGAGGATTACATGCAACATTCAGTCCCACCTCTTGACCAACT
The DNA here is from genome assembly GCF_042477335.2 of Ovis canadensis. Classification (NCBI taxonomy): domain Eukaryota; kingdom Metazoa; phylum Chordata; class Mammalia; order Artiodactyla; family Bovidae; genus Ovis; species Ovis canadensis. Next base: position 67,287,381 of record NC_091262.1, on the reverse strand, counting down.
CCAGGAGGGAAAAGGGACTGTAGGACATTGAGTTCAATTATCAGTAACCAATGATTTAATCAATTATGCTTATATCATGAAGCCTTTATTAAAAAACAAAACAAAAACAGACACACCCAAAGGATAGGGTTTGTAGAGCTTGGCGCACCAGGTTAGCGAACAAGAACAGATCTTACTGCTGGGAGGGTGTGAACCCCAGACTCCCCAACACAGCTCTTGTGTTTTGGAACCAGCAGAACCTTGCCTGTGTATCTTCATCTGGCTGTTTATTTGTATCCTTTAATATCCTTTGTAATAAACCTGTAATCTAGTAAGTAAACTGAGTACTGTGAGTCACTCTAGCAAAATAATTGAAACTGAGGAGGGGGTAATGGGAACCTCTGATTTTTGGACCATTGGTCGGAAGCACAGGTTTCCAACCTGTACTTGGCATCTGGAATTGAGGTAGTCTTATAAGACAGAGCCCTTATCCTGTGGGATGTAACACTATCTCCAGGTAGATGGTGTCAGAATACAGTTAGATTTGTAGAACACTCCATTAGTGTCTGTTAAAAATTGGAAAATTTCTTGTTGATATCAGAACACACACACACAGACTACCTAACTATAACATGAGGAATAATTCAAAACTAACCACAAGATATAGATTGAAAAGATCTATTTTAACTCCTGGAATTTACACTTTATAATATGAAATAAACCTGACCTAAGAATACAAAATGTGCTTTGTACCTTTCCATCATGGTTTCTGTGATTCAGACTTTCAGGACCTAAACAAGCTTGAAAGTGCATTTCCCATTCACTTTTCCGAAGAGTTGCTTTATGAAGCTCTGTTTCCTCTTTTCTGTTTGTGGTGAGAACCAACAGCAACATAATTTTCTATCCCTAAGCTAAATAATACTGTGAACTGGTAAAAGCAATTTAGCAATTTGCCTTAAGAAATTCTTGTTTCTAGAAGACAAGATTGGGCAAAGAACTAAAATAGCTTACTTTTCAAAACTATTTGCTGATCATTAAGATTCTCTTCAAGATACTTTACCATGATGAGTCTTAAACTAAAACTATTAAGATGTAAACTTCCTAATCCCGAGTTTTCCACCTTGCAAAATTCACCTGGAAATCCTTCAACCTAGTCCCTAAAATCATCTACGTATACTCCTATGACTTCATCCTTTTGAGATACCACTGAGATTCAGTCAAAATAACATCCCCCATACTGCCCTAAGCCAAACTGCACAGCTTTGCTTGTTTTTTCTAATGGTCTTTTGGAGACTTCGCATCTGACAGCTTTCTATTTTACCTTCAGCTATCCTGAGATCTTACTGCACCCAGATGGAAACTGCAAATCCTGGATTCTAACTGAACAAAAAGCAAGGATTTTGAGGGGAATGGATTGATATTGGTTAACAATACAATCTATGGTTTTAGATTGTCGTGAGCCAAGTGCAGTTGGGATTCTCAGGAAGAAATGAGCATAACAGGTTATATCTTAAAGCAGTTTACCATGTATTACAGGGTCTTGAAGCATCAGACCACCAAGAGGTGTGGGATAGGAAGAAGATAATGACTGTATCTTACTAGAAAAGGAAAATAGGACCAAGATATGTGCACTTCAATTGTACATTCAACTCCAGATCTAAGAAGAATATTCACCTACTAATACAGTTCAGAGTGAGTGATGAGATAAATCTGCAATTACCTCACCCTTCTGCCACTGCAAACTAATTGAGCTTATTGTTATTTAGTCACTAAGCTGTGTCTGACTCTTTTGCGACCCCATGGACTGTAGCCCACCAGTCTCCTCTGTCCATGGGGTTTCCCAGGCAAGAACACTGGAGTGCATTGCTATTTCCTTCTCCAGGGGGTCTTCCCAACCAGATATTGAATCTGGGTCTCCTACTTGACAGGCGGATTCTTTACCATCGAGCCACTGGGATGCCCTAGGTATTTATTATTTGAGAATGAATAGAGTGGGGAGAAAATCAACCAGTGGATTTTTTTTAAAGACTTTGTTACTAGAATAAATTAGAATCTCAAGACCAAAATCACCTAGGAAACTTTTAAAATATAACAAAGACCAGGAGACCCTATTAATAGGAATTTTGATTTAATAAATATGTATAGGCCCTAGTTCCAATATGCAAGTAGGATTGAGGAGTACAGATCTATTAGAATGGAGGTTGGGAAGCTACTGTTTATGGGCAAAATCTGGCCAACTGCCTGTTTTTGTATAGCTCACAGCCAAGACTTGCTTTTAAAATTTTAAGTCATTGAAGAAAAAACAAAGAATATTTCAGGACACATACAAATTAATATATAATTAAATTTAAAGTATAGTGTTCATAAATAAAGGTTTATAAGAACACAGTCACTCTTGTTCATTCACATATTGCCTATGGTGGCTTTTGTATTGCATAAGCAGAATTAAATAGTTGTGGTACAAACTGTACAGCTTGCAAAGCCTAAAATTTTTAATAACTATACCTTCCCAGAAAAAGTTTACTGATTTCTAAGGTATATCTCTTTAGCACAATTTAGCACAATTCAGTATAAAATTTTAGGCAATTTTAATAATATGTCATAGCTTAAAATGATTAAAATTTGGTAACATAAAATTATGTGGCAAAAAGTGAAAGTCGCTCAGTCTTGTCCAATTCTTTGTGACCCCATGGACTGTATAGTCCATGGAATTCTCCAGGCCAGAATACTGGAGTGGGTAGCTGTTCCCTTCTCCAGGGGATCGTCCCAACCCAGGGATTGAACTGGGGTCTCCTACATTGCAGGTGGATTCTTTACCAACTGAGCTACCAGGGAATCCAATTATGTGGAGAAAACACATTTAATCACTATCAAAAGGCATAATAGAATAACAAAAATATTCACAACAGCCTGAGAATATGACTTAACTATTTAGCATAAAAATAGTAGATGGAATAAAAAATAAAATGGCTATCTGTGTATGTAAAAGCATGAGTTTTAAACTTAAGATGCATTATAGTAGTTGAAAGATAATCCTCTAAACTAAAATCAGAAAACATGAATATTTTTCAGCCAAATTTCTATGTTTAAGTCTAAGTATGGAGTGAATTCATGCATTAATTTATTTTGTAGAGATAAATTTTCACATTCTATTTTCAAAGACCATCTTGTAAGTGAGGCATTTGTCTTTCACAGCTTTTGCTGACCTTATTCTTTCCATTTGTGGGAGTGTGAACATAAATATTTCATAATACCAAAGTGTAAAATATTTAAATACTGCATTTCATACCACTATATGTATATTTTAAAAGATGGTTCAGAAATGCTCTAGTTTACTGTTTCCTGGAATGTTTAGTATATATGCAGAAATAGTGCTTTTAAGGATTATTGACAACTCCCTTTGATCATAAAAGTTATATACATTTTATAATATATTAAGTTCAATGTTTTGGAAATGAATGACTTCTGAATGGAATCATGATATCAATTATAAAGTAGATTTTATTGCATACCTTAAAACATTTCCTATATTTACCTTATTTCGTGGAATGTAGGTTGCAGTTTATAATGAAAGTGAAAGTGTTAGTTCCTCAGTCGTGTCCAGCTCTTCTTGACCCCATGGACTGTAGCCCTCCAGGCTCCTCTGTCCATGGGATTCTCCAGGCAAGAACACTAGAGTGGGTAGCCATTCCCTTCTCCAGGAAATCTTCCCGACCCAGGGGTAGAACCCAAGTCTCCTGAATTCCAGGCAGATTCTTTATCGTCTGAGTCACCAGGAAAGCAAGCCATTATTTTATGTACCACCAAGAAATAAAGAATGCATCCAATTATCAATGAATCATGAGCTATAAGGAAACAAACATTTTCAGAGATGCTAAAATATAAAAACAAATACCTCGGTCCTAAAATTCATGACAATAATATAAAGTATTTTATCAGTTTTTTAGACATGACCTGCTGCCCAAAGATCTTAGCACTTGTTTAGTGCCTTGTATTTTCAATTTATTTTCTTTATTCTCTCTGATATTCTGATTAGCATTATGTGATGTTGCATCTTATCCTTCAAAGCAGGATCTTATATTTTCTTCAACTCTGCATAATAGTTTCTTCCAACAAGTCTTTTTGTTGAGAGAGATGAAAGAGTTACCCTTTGGTTACAGTCGTATTTTAGCATACCTGATAATCTTACTGGATGGTAAAGCAAGAGCTTTGCTATGAGACTCATGTTATATGAAAGCTATAAGCATTACTGCCTTCAAGATAGAGCAGATGCTTTCCTTTTTCTAGATGATTAGTGCTGAAAGATAATTCTGTTAGAAAGACATTCTATAAAATGATAGTCCATTCTGTAAAATATCTTTGAACCTTCCACTCAATTTTGCTATTAATCTAAAACTGTTCTAAAAACAGTGTGTGTGTATGTATATACACATACATACATGATATTCTGAATGATCGTTTTTAAGTTTGACTGTAAAACAACAACACAAAAAAGTCAAGTTCTAAGAAAAAGGACAGGATAGATCACATAGGGAAAGTGTTTAATTTATAAATTGAGTGACATTCAGGAGTGATGTAACTATTGTACCAACAGCATAATGACTATACTACTATGCCATTTCTGCATTATACCCATAGGGGCAATTCATACTCTGAAATTTGATGAAGTAAACTTTACAGCTTCTGGGTATTCTGTATAGATATAATCATACATGTACTGAACATCAAAGACCTATAAAACAGTCCGCTGGCAAATCTAGACTTCCTAACATTAAGAAGTTTACAGATTTGTAAGACGGAGAGGATTTTGAGTGGATTTTTGGAGAAGGAAACTGAAATTCTCTAGAAAAGATTCATTTTGGCAAGTGATAGGGTTTGATTTTCTAATGGGAGAAGGGGTGGAGCAAGAGATTCCAACTGGGCTTTATCTTACAGTAATTATTAGAAGTGACTCACCATGGAATTGAAATAAAAAAGATATTTAGGTACATAGGAATGTTTCAATAGGAAATTAAGGAGACAGAGGACTCTTTCTGTGTTCCAGAAAGGAGTAAAGGAGCTGGGAGAAAAAGGAGTTAGAGATGAACGTGAAAAGAAAGAGATTAATGTAATATGTAATTTTTAATTGTAAGATTTAAAGACCAACAAAATTATATTGACATTGTAATATACTTGAAAAGATGATCAAAGAATATTTTTAGAAACTTTCCTGTTTTACCATGTTTCCTACATATTATGCAGCAAAATCCTCACTAAGAAAGCTGTCTCTTGGTATTACTGAGGTGAAAAACAATATATCCTGGATTTATATATATGTATACACAAATGTATATACAATATAATTGTGTGGATTTGTTTATATACATATAATATGTATATGTACACATATAATACCTGGATTTCTTAACTATGTCTTAATATTTATTTTTAATTATACTATAGTCTTGAAGATACAAATATTATTCACTGATGAACTCATGATAAAACAACTTGTCACTTTTGGTACAAATTTAGAGGAAGCATAAGACAAAATTGTGTCTGGTATCAGCTCAAGATGCCACTCATGTTATACAAAGTTGAGAAAGTAAGCTCAAGACATGTATTGTCCTTAAAATATAATTAATAGTGAAATGAGATTGGATCAATAAAAAAAGACTAGCACTTATTGGAAAAAAAACCTGCTTCAGTATTATTTCAAAAGTGAATTCATAAAAAATTCAGTTATAAGTCATTGATTAGAAATCACATCCTCTCAGTAAAATGGAAAATACAATTTTCATGAACAAATGACCAAGTCAGAATTAGGAACAAAATTCATATGCATTATTCCAGTCGGGTTTGGTTAATTCATGCTGTGGCAATAAACAGCCCCAAACTTTTAAAGTTTAAACAAGTATGGATCTCTTGCTCACACTGTAGGTTCATCTTGACTTAGCTGGTGTCCTGTTCTCTGTCGAGCTGTCTCATGGAAGTAGAATGAGCCATCATATGAACACTGACTATCATTGTGGTAATTGGGAAGAGCAAGAATAATTATGTATTTTCTTCTAAAAACCTTTGTCTGGAAATGACACCTATCAAATCCACATGCAGCTCCTGACAAAATCAGAGTAGGGGCAAGGGCACAGTAAGATTTCCCGTCCTTTCGCAATCAATAGAAAACCGTTGGTACTTGTATAGGCCCCAGAGTACAGATGGCTTTCTCTAGGTTTGTTATATAAGTGCGCTAATCGGTCCAGGCATATTGATCCCTCTGTCATTTACTTCTTCACAGCAGGCTAGGACTGTGAGCTTAAAGCTTACCAGCACCAGAGTCGAATCCTACACATCCGACTGCTTTAAATATAGCTCAGTTAGAATATGCTTTAATCAATTTAGAGTCTCCTTGCTTTTCATACCCCCATGAAACTGCACCCAACATCTGCTAGCCATACCTTAGATAAATTCTGTAGCTTCAAAATATCCCAAACTGCCATTGTACTTAAGTCTCCTCACTTTTTTGCCAGGTGACATTGTTTAGGTAGGTGAGGTCCTTATCATAGTCCCCTTTCCCCAGGGGATCTTCTTCCCTGCTTCTCTCCCAAGAAGACTGTGGAAAAGAGTTAGCAAGCAGGTATATATAGAGTTACTTTGTTTCTGGGTTTCCTAGAGATTTTAAACGTTTGTACCAGCTTTCACTTGGCCTTTAAGATTTTTTTTTTTCAAATTGTTTACCTGAACCTATCACAGCATCGTTAATCAGCTATGCCTTGATACAAGATGCTTTTGTTGTTAAAAAGTAAATAAAAATAAAATAAAAATTCAGCACATTTTACTTATGTGCCATTATTATGACTACATTTTTCTTTCATGCTCCACAAAGATAAGATAATCTATATGACCCCTCTCTGAAAGAGGGGCTGCCACTCTTTGGATTTTAGTTTGTCAAGTACCTTACATTCTAAGCTTTCTGATGAATGAAACAAAATATGTGTATATATATATATATATATGTATATATATATATATATATATATATATATATGATTTTATAGATTATCCAGGTGATTCTTGTTTTAAGTTGTTCTTTGTTAGTGACTCCTGAGGCTTAATACTTCCAAAGTAGAAGTAGATGATGCTGGATTTTGAATCTGATTTACTTGGAGTGACTTTGTATTTTCTACTAACTGGGAGGGGATGAGTTTGCTGTTGTTTGAGGTTGACTTTTAATTCATCCTGTAAATTTCTGATATTCAAATATAATTGATATTACATTGAAGGAAGAAGGCATGACTATTTGAGTTCGTAAACTATTTTAAAGCTAATATTTACTAAGTATTTACTGTGTGCTCAGAAATAATTATAAAAGCAAACTTATACAGTACATATCCAATTTTATGGTTGATGTAGCCTAGATATGTTATATAGCTTTTCTGATGTCAACAAAAACTAGGTTCTAGTCTCTTATTAAGGTGTTATCCTGCTTGAAATCATAATTTTCAAAGGCTGAAATTATAATGAGTAGCAATGTAATAGCTTAACATTCAAACAAAAATGTAATTGCTTTTTAGATAATAGAGTATAAATTAATGATTGGTCATTATTGTCATTCATGAAACATATATTTTAGTCATGAATATAGAAATATTATAATATATATTTTCCATTTTAATTTTATGTAATTTTACTTTCCTAAGCATATAAAGCTCTAAACTGACCACATTTATTTGAAATAATAGTAAGCTAAATATAAGACTGCATTAAAACATCATACTTAGAGAAGTGTTAAGCTGCTTAGTTTTATACAGTCATCATTGTACACTTTGATGGCACTGTTGCTAAAGCCAGTCCTCTGTAGAGTTGGAAGTGGTTAATGCATCACTAGGAAATCCAAAGTCACTGCAGATGGTGATTGCAGCCATGAAATTAAAAGATGCTTACTCCTTGGAAGAAAAGTTATGACCAACTTAGATAGTATATTAAAAAGTAGAGACATTACTTTGTCAACTAAGGTCCATCTAGTCAAGGCTATGGTTTTTCCAGTGGTCATGTATGGATGTGAGAGTTGGACTGTGAAGAAAGCTGAGCACCGAAGAATTGATGCCTTTGAACTGTGGTGTTGGAGAAGACTCCTGAGAGTCCCTTGGACTGCAAGGAGATCCAACCAATCCATTCTAAAGGAGAAAAGTCCTGGTTGTTCCTTGGAAGGAATGATGCTAAAGCTGAAGCTCCAGTACTTTGGCCACCTCATGCGAAGAGTTGACTCATTGGAAAAGACTCTGATGCTGGGAGGGATTGGGGGCAGGAGGAGAAGGGGATGACAGAGGATGAGATGGCTGGATGGCATCACTGATTCGATGGACGTGAGTCTGAGTGAACTCCGGGAGTTGGTGATGGACAGGGAGGCCTGGCATGCTGCGATTCATGGGGTCGCAAAGAGTCGGACACAACTGAGCGACTGAACTGACTGACTGACTGAGTGAGGAAATAGCAATATACTTTAAACTCAAGCAATTCTTTCTATCATGTGTGACCTTGGTAGAAAAGTCATCGTTTCCAGTCTGTGTAATTGTAAACCTATCTAAATTTTAAAGTTTTAGTGGAAAAGCAAAACTTAGTGAGCTCACAGAAGAGGAGCTAATTTTTGGAAGTTTGACATTAAACTAGAAGACCAAAACTGATCTTGGAGTCAACCTTACCAGATAACTTTTTTTTTAACATTTGAATAATTGCGGAGTTTTAGTGTTTAGATATGGGAAGTTTTTCAAAGCTGAAAACAGGTGGTGTCTTATACCATAGATAAAAGAAAATATATATATGGAACAAAGTCTATGTAGATAGCCCACGCCTGTGTTATGTACTTACAAATTAAGCTACTCATGTAGAAATTTCAGTGTGAGATTCTAAAGTTACCCATGCTTGAAGTCCTCTCCTTTCCTTTTTTTTTTTTCTCCCCGTATGTAGAGTGTTTTTTCTTATTTTCTTTTAGTCACTTCAGTCATGTCCGACTCTTTGTGACCCTACGGACTGTACCCCACCAGGCTCCTCTGTCCATGGGATTCTCCAGGCCAGAATACTGGAGTATGTTGCCATTTCCTCCTCCAGAGGATCTTCCCAACCCAGGGATCAAACTTATGTCTCCTGTATTGGCAGGTGGGTCCTTTACCACTAACCCTCCTGGGAAGCCCTTTGTTAAGTATTAAATAAATATAAATCCAGGAAAACAAAGCCAGATCCAAATGGATTATATATCTTTATTTTCCTTTTTCAATATTTTGGAATAATTTTCAAAGTGCTTTATCTTAGCTATTTGATCTTTGCAAGATAACTCCTACCAAAACATAAGTTCATGTTCACTTACTCAAATATTCCAGCTAACTTTAGAAATATCAATCCATTTGCTTTATGTGCTTAACAAAAGAAACAAATTGGTGTTTTGAGGATAAGAATTTGATTCTAAGGTGGAAGTGTTATCTGAAAATACACATTATAATTATACAGTATCATTATTACACTGTCATTAGAGATTACTTTAGAACATAATTAACCAGAAGGATGATGCATATAATGTATGACTCATCACTGTAGTTGGTACATTTATACAAAGGAAACAGAAAGTTAATAAGTACTTGAAGTTAATGAGAGTTTTCCCTGAATTCCACTGTTCTTTCTCTGACTGATTTAAATTTCAGTTGAGTCAGGTATCATCTTTTCATTTTGTAGATATTCTCAGCTTTGTGGCATTTCTGAATTAAAAAAGAGATGGAAATTTTAGATGATTTAAAGCAATATTTTCAAACATGATAAAGCAACCTTCAGTTGCTTAAAAGGAAGAATTGTCACTCTTTCTACAGCTTACTATGCATAAACATTTATAATAGATTAAGCAAATGGAGTGCACAGAGCTTTTTAAATAAAATAAATCCTAATTAATGAAAATTGAAATGTCGAGTTGAGTTTAGGAGTAACTGACTAAGCAGTAGAGTGCAATATGGAGAAGCACAATGGCAAATTCAGAAGTTATTTGAGTTCCTAGGAACTATATAAAAAGTGTTGAGAAAGCAGATGCTATAGAAGTGAATGACAGTTGACGCCACTCCTTCAGTTCACTCATCTGTAGATTAAACAAAGAAAACCTGTAAATTACTTTGCAGCTTTAAAATTTATATTCAGTACATGTGAAAATGGACTCTTATAATGTTCTAAAGCAGAGGTTATTTAAAAATAATAAACATTTTCAAAAGTCTAAAAAACCTACATTATCTTTTAAGGAAGAAGGACCTGTTTTGTGTACACTTTTTCTTTTGTAGAAGTTGAAAAAGTGCACTTCTGTAGTGAGAGTGCTCATGTATAGGATGCTTTGAACAGGAGGCACTTAGTGCAGGGATTGCTCATAGCAACCAAACCCAAGATCTATGGAGTAAGGGGGCACAGCTCCCTGACGAGTGTCACATAAACTGAACATGTAAAGTGGACATGTTTCATATGCTAAAGACTCTCCACTTTGTGAAATGACCTGCAAATCTCATTTAAGATGCCATCTATGACTCTGGGCTGTAATCTGAGGAGCCATGTGTCTTACCCTTCACTTCATCTGTTCCTCTCAATCTCTTAGATCCTTGAACTTAATATAAAGCTCAGTACTGTAAAGTCTGATTTAGCAATTCATAGTTTGTGTTCATTCACACATAGGAAAGGAAATTGAGGTACAGTGTGACTGATGATACCAATCCTGTGCAGATCTCCATGATAAGATGAAAAGGAATCATTTGTTCTGAATCTATGAGACCAGGGGAAAGGGAAAGAATGTTCATGCCTGTGACTGGGATGAAGACGTAATTTTCTCACTATCTAAAGGAGTTTGGCATTTGGCAGCCTATGGATACTTTTCAGATATGAGGTTTTGTAACTTGTGGTTTGGATCCTTGGAAAACATAATCATGCTAATACTGATAGAACTAGGAAGATACGGGGTGAACCAGAGCTACTGGTGTATGATACATTACTTCCAATCTGTATGCTCTAGAAATAGAATCATTTGAAAGATCATCCTTAGACCTAAGTGTGAGTGGTCCGTAACTAGACTAGAAAACCACACTCTGACCCTCTATTGGCTAACACCATTTTAATATTTGAATTCTAAGGGCCAGGTTCAAGTTCTGTTTGTTGTTTCACCTTATGTGCCAAAAAGCTGCCAAGGGACACCATAGCCTTAACGTTAATCCTAGCCTCCTTAAAGGTGCTGCTTTGTCAGGAACAGGCCCCAAATGAAGGAAGCTGGGCCACTTCCTCCCTCCCATCTGCAACTTGGTATCTTCCATTATCTTTGCCAGAGGAGTTGTCCATACTAACAGTATTTCTATCACAGTGTATTGTATCCTTTGAAGATTAGTAGGTCATTAGAGGGAGGGTTGGGCAGGGGACAGTTTCTGTAGAGAAAGAATCAGTGTCTGTCATACAACTGTTGTGGGGAGGGGTGGTCATCTATCCTACATGAAGCTATTATTTTTCTGATTCTTTTTGTTTCTGCATTTGTGTCCTCCACCACTCCCATCTCGGCTGACATTGATATGCCTGCCTAATTATCGAACATCATGCTTCCATTAAAGGTTGCTGATATTCAGTCGCTCAGTCATGTCCAACTGTTTGCAACCCCATGGGACTGCAGCATGCCAGGCTTCCCTGTCCCCCACTATCTCCCTGAGTTTACTCAAACTCATGTCCATTGATTTGGTGATGCCATCCAACCAACTCATCCTGTGTTACTCCTTCTCCTCCTGCCCTCAATCTTTCCAGCATCAGGGTCTTTTCAAATGAGTTGACTCTTGCATCAGCTGGCCAAAGTATTTGAGTTTCAGCTTCAGCATCAGCATCAGTCCTTCCAATGAACATTCAGTGCTGATTTCCTTTAGGATTGAGGTTTGATCTCCTTGCTGTCCAAGGGACTCTCAAAAGTCTTCCCCAGAACCATAATTCAAAAGCTTTGGTCCTAGGCCTTCTTTGTGGTCCAACTCTTACATCTGTACATGATTACTGGAAAAACCATAGCTTTGACTATATAGACCTTTTTATATAAAATATATAAATTAACTGATTAATGCCAGAAAGAGGGAAGAAGATGTGAAATAGTTTTTAGATATAAAGAGATAAAAAACTCAGAGTTTAAAATGAAGTGGGGACAAATATTATTGAAAGAATTATGTGACAAAAATTATCTGAAGAAAAACACAGTTGATATCAATAGGAATGCCAAATTATGGATGTACAGTAAAAGGTTAATTCAGCAGGCCTGTGTTACTCAAACCTGGTACATTTCTAGGAAAAGAATTGGAACTTGATAGAACTCTGAGCCTTGGGATATTCCTTTCACCTGTTAAGAATGCTTCTGTATGTTTGAGGGCTTGGGCCAAGCCTGAGAGCTTATGCTAAAAATGAGATCAATGGTGAATGCCTGCTTTTGTAAGCTTGAGACTTTGTGCCAAGCTGATCAGCTTGACCCTTGTACTGTCAGTTAAGGGGTCAATCAGCTTGAACATCTAAGAGAATGGTCCAGTATTCTTCCCTGATTGGCAACACCTGTTGTTATATATTGTTGTTCAGAGAAATGAGCACTGTCTCTTTGACTCTGTAAGCTTGTTCTTGATTACCCCTGACTTCACTCATATGCTTTTTTCTTTACTGACTGTAATGAGTTTTTTTGTGCAGAAATAAACTGTAACTGTGAATTTAACAGCTGTTCTGATTTCTGTGAGTTAAGGTGGTCTTAGGGACCTCTGACACAGTATCTAACCATTGTTGTTGCTCAGTCATGTGCCGCTCTTTTGTGACCCCACGGACTGTAGCCCACCAGGCTTCAGGGGATCTTCCTAACCCAGAGATCGAATTCCATGTCTCCTGTGTTGACAGGCATGTTCTTTACCCCTGACGCACCAGGGAAGACTGTATCTAAACATTACACTGTCTAAATCACCTAGGTTTTCTACCTAAATGACAGACCCACATACTGAAATAATTTAAAATCTTGAATGTGCTATATATGAAAAATACAAGGAAATTTTATTCACAGTGAAATTATTTAGCATGCTACGACTGAGCAGAAATGGAAGTCATTGAGAGCTGGTTTGCAGATAATTTTAAAATAATATCATTTAATGGCAATATACAAATAAAAAAACAGAGTGGAGCTGTTCTTATACCCATTACTTCAATGTCTATAATAGCATTCTATTTACCACTAATACCTTTCTGCTATTGTAAAGGCACCTCAAAGGCTCTGAAAAAGCTAATTCTGAAAATGAGTCATTCATGTTAACATAGGAAAAGTGATATGAAGTCAAATAGTTTCGTGTTTGATCATTGCTGTGATGAGAAGCAAGTGCTGCATAAAAGTCAGTGCCAAAGCTGAAATAAGAGAGGTAGTGTCCAGTCTGATTCGAAGTTTCAGTCCTACAATACCCAATAAATGCTTGCATACATCCCAGTAAATAATAGATGTTAGTTACAATGATAACAAATATTACTTTTATCATGATTTGTATTTTTTAAATGGTTATTAAGTTTTTAGGACTTAAGCACATATTAATTAGTTTAGACCTAACTACTCAAGCAAATGGTTATGCATTCTTTTGGCCTGAGTGTGCTGTGGAATAAAAGCACTAAGGATACTGAGAATGGAGAAATTTAAGGAATGTCTTATTTATGGCATTTTAATAATAGATCACAGGTTTTCCTTATCTCAGATTTATTGAACCAGAACCTATGTTTTATAGAGACTAATCAGAAGTTTATGAAGCTCTTTAACTTATTCTGATGGTTTACATCTACATTTCCAGAATCATTCTTTGTTTCTGACTGTGGTTGTTATGTGTCTTGTGATTGACTATAGGTCTTACGAAGTTTAGTTTAATGATATTGTTCATATTCATTATGGTCAACTGATAAAGTGTTTTATATTAGTGTTTTTGTTGTTATTATTTTTATTATTATATGTATATGGGCATTTTTGCAGCAGCCCCTAAGTTTCAAAGAAACCATAATCTTAAGACCTCCCATTGGAACCAATTAGCACTTAGAGTGTTTATCACGAAAACTCTAATTGTTCCTTAATACATGCACTCTCAGTTAAATTTTAATGAGATTATTTATTTAGTTCTTTTGACAATAGGCCTTTATGTCCTACATGTGCCTTTGATGGTAGGTATTAATGAGCTAGTATATGAGCTAGTATAAAGTTCTGCAAAAAGACTTCCACATGATTCTTTGATCTATGGAAGTGTTACAATTTTGTTAATCATTAACCTACAAATGTTGGGAGTAAAGGGCACCATTAACTCTTGTAGGAAGGTTACCTCTGGCCCAACTGTGGAGAAAAAATTATTGTAAAAGAGTGTTGACTAGAAGTTAGCTACACTGATTAATCATTATGAGAGATGCTGTGAGAAAGAAAGTTCATACAATCATTTAGAGAAAGCAATATACAGTGTGTTTTCATGATCCATGGTCACATTTTCATATTAAGTGCTCTGTATGAGTACTTTTATAGTATTAATAAATAGTTGTACATTGTTAAATCCAGTGATTAGCCAACATTTTTTTAATGATAACACCCATTATTAGTCCAAATAATTGTTGATCCTAGCAGGATACTTTCAGAAGTGCTATATAACAAATGTCCTATAATATTCAGCAATACTCAATGAGTGTTTATTAAATGTCCATTATATATGAGTCAATTCTAGAAGCTGATGTCAAGGAGGAAGAAATTTTTCTTTACCTGTTAGGCTATTCTGGCTGGTCAAAAAGTTAAACTGGTGTGAGACAAATTAACAGAAAATCAAGCAGAAGTTTAATACCATGCATACATGGGAGTGTGTGTGTGTGTGTGTGTGTGTGTGTGTGTTAGTCACTCAGTCATGTCCAGCTCTTTGCAACCCTATGGACTGTAGCCACCAGGTTTCTCCATCCATGGGATTCTCCAGGCAAGAATACTGGAATACATTGCCATTCCCTTCTCCGGAGATAGGTGGGAGAAACCCAGGAAAATTAAGTAACTTGCCAAAATGGCTGAAAAGTGAAAGTGAAAGTCGCTCAGTCATGTCTGACTCTTTGTGACCCCATGGACTATACACTCCATGGAATTCTCCAGGCCAGAATACTGAAGTGGGTAGCCTTTCCCCTCTCCAGGGGAATCTTCACAACCCAGGGATAAAATCCAGGTCTCACACATTGCAGGCAGATTCTTTACCAGCCGAACCACCAGGGAAGCCCCAAATGGCTGAAAGCCTTTTATTTATTAAGTACCATCTTCAGCTAAAGGCAAATAATTAGGAGGGCTTCCCTAGTGGCTCAGACAGTAAAGAATCTGTCTCCAATGCGGGAGACCCACGTTGGATTCCTTGGTCAAGAGGATCCCCTGGAGAAGAGAATGGCTACCCACTCCAGTATTCTTGCCTGTAGTATCCCAAGGACAGAGAAATCTGGTGGGCAACAGTCCATGGGATCTCAAAGAGTAGGACACAACTGAGCAACCTACATACATAGTGGTTTAGGACTTCAAAGTGCAGGAAGGAGATGGAATGTCAATTTGCAAACGTTTGGCAAGTAAGTGTTTCCTGAGCCATGCAGTGACAGTGAGATGCAGAAAGGAATTTTTATCAGACTTTGCTAGATTCATCCCTGTCTACATGCCTAGCTTATACTCTAGTTATCATGGTAGTACTCCCTTCCTGGAATAGGCCCTCTAACATTCTTTAGGCAGCTAGGGAAAGGTCAAAGATTCTTCCTTATTCTTCTGGACCTTGACTGTTTTTAGCTCAAAATAAACAGCATGCCAAAGAGACATTTTAGGGTGGCAAATTATGATCTATATTGGACATACAATGATGCAGACTGGTCTACCTCACTTTTAATTTGTTCTTTACTGCCTTTTCTCACCAGAGTGAAAGCTTTATGAAAGCAGAAACTCTGTTTGCTTTCTCTTCAGATGTTGCTCCAGATAATGAGAATGTTGTCTAGAATATTGTAGCTCTTCAAAAAAAAAAAATTGAAAATCAACTTGTTGAATAAAAGTAACCTGAAAATATTTAGTCAAATTCAGCATAAACTGAAAAAGTTTAGTATAGAAATTTAGACTGTAACAGCAGAAACCAGCTCTTGATTCATTACTATGTATTTTGAACTGAATGTGTCTCCCTGAAATTCAGATATTGAGGCCTTAGTCCCCAGTGTCTTTAGAAGTATTTCGGTTTAAATGACGTTGTAAGTGTGAGGCGCTGATTCACTAAGATTATTGTCCATATTAGAGGAGATATCAGAGAGGTGAGCTCTCTCTCTCTGGTAGACATTCACAGAGAAAAGCCGATGTGATGATCTAATGAGAAGGTGGCCATCTCTATACCAGGAAGAGAGCTCTCACAATAAACCAAAACATATAGTACCTTGATCATGGATCTCTGGTCTCCAAAATTGTGAGAAAATACATTTATGTTGTTTAAGCCACCCAGTCTGTTGTATTCTGTTATAGAAGCCCAAACAGACTAAGACACTACACAATTATTTAGTATATATTTTATGCAAAGTGGGGAATCATTTAAAGAATTTAAGCAGGAAAGGTTAGAAAATCACTCTGGCTGCAGTGTGGAAGACTGTGGGAGGCTACTGTGATAAAATGTCAGTGAGAATGTTAATTATATTTAAATATGTAGATTGACAGAATTTGATATCTAGCTATGTAGCAATTCTTGTCTTAAAATTATAGATTAAGATTTTGATACACCTTAATCTACAATTGTAGATTAATTGTATATTAAGTTTATGATACGAACAGTCAAATTGGCATCTGGTCCCATCACTTCATGGGAAATAGATGGGGAAACAGTGGAAACAGTGTCAGACTTCATTTTTTGGGGCTCCGAGGTCACCGCAGATGGTGACTGCAGCCATGAAATTAAAAGACGCTTACTCCTTGGAAGAAAAGTTATGACCAAACTAGATAGCATATTCAAAAGCAGAGACATTACTTTGCTGACTAAGGTCCGTCTAGTCAAGGCTATGGTTTTTCCAGTGGTCATGTATGGATATGAGAGTTGGACTGTGAAGAAGGCTGAGCGCCAAAGAATTGATGCTTTTGAACTGTGGTGTTGGAGAAGCCTCTTGAGAGTCCCTTGGACTGCAAGGAGATCCAACCAGTCCATTCTGAAGGAGATCAACCCTGGGATTTCTTTGGAAGGAATGTTGCTAAAGCTGAAACTCCAGTACTTTGGCCACCTCATGCAAAGAGTTGACTCATTGGAAAAGACTTTGATGCTGGGAGGGATTGGGGGGCAGGAGGAGAAGGAGACGACCCAGGATGCGATGGCTGGATGGCATCACGGACTCGATGGACGTGAGTCTGAGTGAACTCCGGGAGATGGTGATGGACAGGGAGGCCTGGCGTGCTGTGATTCATGGGGTCACAAAGAGTCGGACACGACTGAGCAACTGAACTGAACTGAACAGTCAAATTAGGGAAGTTTGAGTGGCTCATTGTTGTCATGTTGAGTTTGATGTTGTGAAATATTCACTAGAGACATCCAAGAAAGACTTGGATACATATGTCTGGAACTTGGAAGGAAGGATGACCTAGAGATACACAATTGCTCTTTGAGATTTATGTGTGAATTCAAGCCATGCGGAGAATTCATATAACAGAAAAGAGTGGAGAATACCTAGAAGAGATGTCTAAGGAATAAAATAATTTAAAAGATTGGACGAGACAAAGAACTGCAATGAAATATATACAATAGCAAAGTGAAAAGATTGAGATTTATGGGAAAGGAATAGTGGAAAGAAATTTTTTGAAAAGCGAATATGATAACTTATTTCTGTTGGATATATAGTATATTTCTTCCAAATGTAAAGATGTATGTTTCTTCCTCTGAGTCCATTGTGAGGAGCAAGATGTGCATGAAGGTGGTCAAAAAGCAGAAATTTCAGTTGTAAGATATATTCTAGGGCTATAAAATACAGCATGATAACTAAAGTTAACAATAATGTATAGTGTATTTGAAAGTTGCCAAGAGAATGGATCTGGAAAATTATCAGAAGGAAAAAACACAGTTTATAAATATGTGAGACAATGAATAGTAACTAAACTTACTGTGGTAATAATTTCCTAATATATATATATAACACATATATATGTATATATATATATATAACACATATATATGTATATATATATATATAAAATCATTTTTGATACACCTTAAACTTACACAATGTAATTGCCAATTCTATCTCAATAAAACTTGGAAAAAGTCATACCTTTTCCACATATCAAAATATAATTTCAAAGAAAAAGAAAATAAAGTTCTATGAGTACCCATTTAGCTCCCCCATGTAGAAATCTTTCTAATATAAAATACCAATTTGCTTCTCAGGGTGCATTCTTCATCTAAAGCCTTTTTAGCTTGCAACACTGACACCTTTGCTATGCATGGCTTTATAAGCCCGATCAGTCAGTTCAGGCACTCTATCATGTCCAACCCTTTGTGACCCCATGGACTGAAGCATGCCAGGTTTCCATGTCCATCACCAACTCCTGGAGCTTGCTCAAACTCATGTCCATTTAGTCAGTGATACCATCCAACCATCTCATGTTCTGTTGTCCCCTTATCTTCCTGCCTTCAATTTTTCCCAGCATCAGAGTCTGTTCCAATGAGTCAGGTCTTCCCATCAGGTGCCCAAAGTATTGGAGTTTCAGCTTCACCATCAGTCCTTCCAGTGAATATTCAGGACTGATCTCCTTTAGGATGGACTGGTTGGATCTCCTTGAAGTCCAAAGGACTCTCAAGAGTCTTCTCCCACACCGCAGTCCAAAATCATCAGTTCTTCAGTACTCAGCTTTCCTTATACTCCAACTCTCACATCCATACATGACTACTGGAAAAACCATAGCTTTGACTAGATGGACCTTTGTTGGCAAAGTAATGTCTGCTTTTTAATATGCTGTCTAGGTCGGTCATAACTTTTCTTCCAAGGAGCAAGTACTTTTAATTTCATGGCTGCAGTCACCATCTGCAGTGATTTTGGAGCCCAAGAAAATAAAACTCTCATTGTTTCCATTGTTACCCCATCTATTTTCCATGAAGTGATGGGACTGGATGTCATGTTGAGTTTTAAGCCATCTTTTTCACTTTCCTCTTTCACCTTCATCAAGAGGCACTTCAGTTGTCTTCTCTTTCTGCCATCAGGGTGGTTTCATCTGCATATCTGAGGTTATTGATATTTCTTCCAGCTATCTTGATTCCAGCTTGTGCTTCACCCAGCCTGGCATTTCACATGATGTACTCTGCATATAAGTTAAATAAGCAGGGTGACAACATATAGCCTTGATGTACTCCTTTTACAATGTGGAACCAGTCCTGTTGTTCCATGTCTAATTCTAACTGTTGCTTCTTGACCTGCATAAAGGTTTCTCAAGAGGCAGGTCAGGTGGTCTGGTATTCCCATCTCTTGAAGAATTTTCCACAGTTTTTTTGTGATCTACACAGTCAAAGGCTTTGGCATCATCAATAAAGCAGAAGTAGATGTTTTTCTGATATTCTCTTGTTTTTTCCAATGATCCAGTGGATGTTGGCAACTGGATCTCTGGTTCTTCTTCCTTTTCTAAATCTAGCTGGAACATTTGGAAGTTCACAGTTCACATACTGTTGAAGCCTGGCTTGGAGAATTTTGAGCACTGCTTTGCTAGCGTGTGAGATGAGTGCAATTGTGTGGTAGTTTGGACATTCTTTGGCATTGCCCTTCTTTGGGATTGGAATGAAAACTGACCTTTTCCAGTCCTGTGGCCACTGCTGAGTTTTCCAAATTTGCTGGCACATTGGGTGCAGCATTTTCACAGCATCATCTTTTAGGATTTGAAATAGCTTAACTGGAATTCCTTCATCTCCACTGGCTTTGTTCATAGTGATTCTTCGTAAGGTCCACTTTACTTTGCATCCCAGGATGTCTGGCTCTAGGTAAGTGATCACACCATCATGGTTATCTGGGTCATAAAGGTATTTTTTGTGTATTTCTTCTGTGTATTCTTGCTGCCTCTCTATATGAGCCCTATACAAGTCACTTATTTCCAAGAATCACTTATTTCCAAAGACTATCTAATACATAATACATTGTTAAATATTTGACAGAAAATCTCCCTATCACAAAAATAAAGAGAAAAGAAATAACTCTTTGTATATACATTAGAGTGGGAATGAAAAAAAAAAACATTTAATTAAAACACAGTGAGTGAATCCTTAACCCTAAGGTCCCTGTCATATAATTAAACTAATGAACAGAGAAAAATGACAGACTTTCTAATAAACAGTATGGTGGTTTGAACATTAAATTTAAAATTTTCTGATTATTTTAATGCATTTTATTTTATAGATACATAATTTATATAGACTATTTTTTAATGCTCTCCTGTGAAATTCAAATGTATCATCAGTCATACCACTGAGATGAGAGAAAATATACAGAAATTCTCCTATTTCCATTTGAAATGAGATTTATCATTGTCATGTATCTCTGAAGATGAAAGCAAAATACTAATAAAGGCAATGAGCAGCATTTTCCCAAGTGAACCCTATAGTAAACAAAGAAAACTTCAATGGAGCACAAGAACTTTGAGTAAAAGAAAGGAAGACTTACAGAATAGTAATGTTTTTAAGCACTGTTATTATCTAACTAGAGTCAACCTATTTGGGGATATTTTAAAAATTGCTACCTGGTTTTTTCAGAGTGACCTACAGTCTATTTAAATGTGCCTTTTTGAATTATCTAAGCTATGAATTTATAATGTCTTTATGTAACAGGATTTATATTCATTACATAGTACTCAAAATAATAGCAAAAGAAACAACTTTAAAAAATTGGATACCCCTGCATTTGTTAAATTATCTTTGAGAAATATTCTGCTAAACTTGTTTTTCAGTCCTCACAATTGCACAGAAATGTAGGGTTCTTGGTTCTCCTAACCCAACTAGAATCTTGGGAAGCTCTGCTTGCTACAAGCAATATGTGAGGTTCCCCTCCCCCGCCCCCCAACAGTGGACTATCTATGGGACAAATGAGAAACATAGTGATGCAGTTTCCCAAACATTTATGTTTAGGAGTCTGGTGATAGACTTGCTTTGGAAAAATTTATAATTTCTAGAAATATTGATCTAACTGTTCAAAGATGAAAATTATTTTATTAATAAGGTCAGACAGGTATTTCGGAGCCTAAAGTTTGTATAATTTTAATACCTCTTTTTAAAACAAGATATAAGATTATACATCAGTTCAGTTCAGTTCAGTCGCTCAGTCGTGTCCGACTCTTTGCGACCCCATGAATCGCAGCATGCCAGGCCTCCCTGTCCATCAGCAACTCCTGGAGTTCACTCAGATTCACGTCCATCGAGTCAGTGATGCCATCCAGCCATCTCATCCTCTGTCGTCCCCTTCTCCTCCTGCCCCCAATCCCTCCCAGCATCAAAGTCTTTTCCAATGAGTCAACTCTTCGCATGAGGTGGCCAAAGTACTGGAGTTTCAGAAAATACATAATAAATTAGATAATTTATTTCCTTATTATTGCCATACAAATAAATAAAATGACAACAGATTATAAATTTTAAAATGTATTATATTTATAATAATTATGTTTGTGATATCACAAAGATTATTTAATCTAGGAAAAATATTAATCTCCTAACACAACTCCTAATGGTTCCCATACTTTTGGCCTACATCTTCAGATTTCCTCTTCACATGACCACAATTCTGAGTCAAATTTTCTACAGAGAAAATAGAAAGGTAATTCAGTGTTTTCTCTCTTGTAGATTTTAAAATTTATTTATTATCTAGGGTTGACTCCACACATGTTTGAGCATCACTGCAGATGTGTGTTACACAATTAGGAAATTATTCTTTTTAATATAATTTTATTTTTTTGGCTGTGTTGGGTCTTTGTTGCTGTGCAGGCTCTTTTCTAGTTGTGGTGCACAGGCTTCTCACTGCGGTGGCTTCTCTTGTGAAACAGGCTCTAGGCAAACAAGCTTCAGGAGTTGCATCATGTGGGCTCAGTAGTGGCTGCTCCCAGGCTCTAGAGCACAGGCTCAGTAGTTGTTGCACATGGGATCAGCTGTTCCTAGGCATGTGGGATCTTCCTGGATCAGGGATCCAACCCATGTCTCCTGCATTGGCAGGCAGATTGTTTACCACTGAGCCAGCAGTGAAGTTGTTCAATCATGTCCAACTCTTTACAACCCCATGAACGGTAGCCTACCAGGCTCCATGGTCCATGGGATTTTCCAGGCAAGAATACTGGAGTGGGCTGCCATTTCCTTCTCCAGGGAATCTTCCCAACCAGGGATCAAACCCGGGTCTCCTGCATTGCAGACAGATGCTTTACCGTCTGAGCTACAGAATCTGCCTTCTGAATCTATCAGAGCCATCAGGGAAGCTCCCTAAATGGAAATTCTGATAATTTCTTTTGTAAAAAAGTTCCATATATGCATAATTCCATGTACATATTTGAATATATTACTAATAGAAGAATTTGACTAGGAATTGATTAGAATTAAATCTCCTACACTGATTTTGCATATTTGGAAGGATTTCTATAATTTCTTATTCTGCCCATTTTAAGCTGTTTTTCTCTTCCACTGTGTACATGCATCCAATACAATGGACTGTGGGGCATATTGTATAGCATCTGCTCTCAGTCCCTGTATCTGTGCTGTGATGCCAGGTAAGCTGGCAGAGTGGAACTCATCTCTATGGTGGATGGCTAGCAATCAACTGCCTAGGCACTGAAATCACTGATTTACATGAAGACATTCTTCTGTAACCTAACTAAATATAACACAAATTCACCTTTCCCTTTCCTGGATCCCTAAAATTCTCACAACCATTCCAGTACCGTATGACCATTTATAGAGAACAGGGCTTCCACTTGAGTGCTGTTAAAATATAACCTTTGCCATTAAAAAAAAAAAAAGACCACATGAATACACTATTAGAGTTTCTTCCAAGGTTTCCAAGGTCCAGAAAGCAGCCCATGAAAGTGAGCAATCCTGAAAGTTAGGATTCATTAGCTTTACATTTATCTACTGTGGGTTTCTATTCTTAATCACACATTTTATAACTACTAAAAACAGCATCCCAGTATTAAAAATAATACATGATACATTTCAGCTACTGGGAAGGTGATTAATTACAGGCTGAAATCTGGGTTATTCTTCATGAGGAAATAATTGCAATGATTATCTTTAGACCTGATATGCATTTAAATTAAGTGTTTTTAAAGGAATGGTCTAATTGTCTTGGTTTTGTAAAATTTTCAAATCTCATTCTTCTTATGGAAATCAGTTTTTGTAATACATGAGCTCTTAAGATAAATCATTTTAATGATGACTAATTAATAGAATGTCAAAGATATTTGTACTTTATATATTCTATGTATAAATAGCATTCCCTTTTTTCCTAATAAAATTATTATGAAATATTAAACCTATCATAAAAATCTAAATTTAAAAAATCCTTGAGTTTATTAAAAAGTGGAAAGTATTAGCTTTCATTTTTATAAAAATGGCTTTATTTTATGTGAACTGATGAAGCTTCAGCTGGTTATAACAGATAAATAATGTTTAAAAAGAGAAGTTATTTTGCTTGAAAATAAAAAGTCTCTGACAGTTTCAATGCAATGAAACCTATTTGTCTATTACCACTTTCATGCACTTAGACTTTTATAAATAAGTAATGCAAAATGAATCCATAAAAGTTACAAAGGTACTTTTGATAGTCAGCACTAACATGTAAATAGATCTTTCCAGTTGGCACCTTTTGGCTGTAGCAAACCAAAATAAATCCTCAGTGACTTGGCAAACACTTTCACTTCAATTCAGTGAGGTTTTCTCTTCTGATAAGCTTTGAGTTTGGGCTTAGTTGTGTATTTATTTCTATTCTATGGTGAATACTGAGAGCCATTCTCAGAAATCAGATCTTCATTCTCCAAGGAGAACTATTCTAAGTAAACATAAGAAGTCTTCCAAGGAAATCTTGTGGGCTCTTAACAACTAGTCATGTAAAAGTGGATACTATCAAACCAAAACTTACTTCTGTTGAAGATTTTTCTTCGAATCTCTAATGACCTTGTCATTGTGATTTACAGTTTCAAAATATGTCTAAAAATAAAACAGAATATATTATACAAGATAATTATATCAAAATAGAGGGTTCTTTTGATTATACAGGATGAATGCTATTGGGATTCATCAATAGCATTCAGGCTTTTTCTACAGTGAACACTGTGGCATTTGTATATTGATTTCTCTAGTATGAAAGTTTAGTCACTCAATCGTGTCCGACTCTTTGTGACCCCATGGTCTGTAGCCTAGCAGGCTCCTCTGTCCATGGGATTTTCCAGGCAAGAGTACTGGAGTGGGTTGTCATTTCCTTCTCCAAAGGATCTTCCTGATCTAGGGACTGAACCCAGGTCTCCCACGTTGTAGGCGGATGCTTTACGATCTGAGCCACCAGGGAAGTCCTAATAACGAATTCCTAATATTATAATTCTAAAGATATATGGTTATATCTAAACAATATTTAAATCTAAAGTAATCCATATTCTAGGAAATGAACAATATACATTAAAATTGATTCATATTTACAAGTACTCAAAAGCTATAGGAAAGCTGTTAATAAGAAATGCATAGCATCTGAGTTTCCTTAATAATTTACTTATTGCTGTTTGAAGCTAAAGTGAGACTTACATTAGAAAACTCTTACACAAAATAAACTGACTCAGATGTCTTTGTTTATAAAATATCTGTGTTTGTATCAAATGATTTCTAGCTTCATAATATAGAAAATTAGATTAAATTTTAAATACAATTTTATTTTCCTAATATATGCATTTAAACTTAAACATTTCCATTTAAACAGTGCTTTAAGTGCATTTCTCAGATTCTGACTTGCATTTTTACTTTCAACCAGTTCAAAATACTTTCTAATTTTCTTGTTATTGTTTTCACCCATAGATAATTTAAATTTGTATTCTTTAAAATAGAGACTTTTTTCCATATATCTTTTGCTATTGACCTCTTATTTAACATTTTAGTGATCAGAGCAAATTCTCTCTATGATTTGAAACATTTAAATTTTTGACACTGGTTTACTTCCACCCCCTCCTTGATAGTGTATTTTGATACAAGTTTGATGTGTTCTTCCTCCATCCCTGGCTTTATTAAGGAGTAATTGGCATATAATATTGTGCAAGTTTAAGGATGTGTTCTTAAAAAAATACATTTGACTATTATTGGATTGTTGTTGTTCAGTGGCTAATCATGTCCCACTCTTTGCAACCCCATGGACTGCAGCATGCCAGGCCTATCCCACTACTGCTGGGATAGTGCTCTATAAATATTAATTAGATCATTGATTTAATAATGTTGTCATGTGCTCTGTATTCTTTCTGGTTACCAAAAACAGCATAGTGTTCATAACTTTAATTGTACACTTGTCTATTTTTTCATTGAATACATCAGTCTTTAGTCTTTCTTCAGATATTCTTAAGCACTATTATTCTCTGCATACATGTTTAGGATTGCTATCTTTTTGAAGAATCAACCCTTTTATAGTTAAGAAAACCAAAGGCAATTATTCTTTTTAACCGATACAGAAGATTTCTCAATAAAATATTAGCAATCAAATCCAACAATGTATAAAAAGAATAATGTATTGATATAGTGTGAATGTTTACTTTTTTTTAGTTTGAATGCTTTGTTCCCCCACCCCAAATTCATAGGTTGAAATGTGTCTGATAGTTTAAGACAATCCCATGTGTAACTCTGAAGCTGGGGTGATCCTTCAGAACTGCCTTGTATTGAAGCAAAAGAATAAGGTCTTTATATCCCTGGACAGACCAGTTACGAGGTGTGGACTGCTTCTTGGAAGAGGACAAGACCTTGGTCAAAGCAGTTTTCTTAAGCCAAGGCCAGTTCTCAGAGAGGCACTTAGTTGCCAGTTCTCCTCCGACACTGCTAGCATTGGGAGAATGAGTGTCATTGTACTGAAAGTATAGGCTTTGGTGGCACACCACAGTATCTACTACTGAAAGTAAGAAAAAAAAAATTTCACAATTTCTTGATCATGTGGTCATGTACAACAAAATGTAAGAGACCAAAATTCTTCAGACACATGATGAACACTCAGAAGTCAATAACATTTTTATGTCTCATTAATAGCCAAGTAGAAAATATAATGGGAATTTACTATTTACTGTGGAAGTAAAAGTCATATATCTAGATATCATCCTAAAAAATGCACATTATAAATTCATAAAGTAAGAAAGTAATAATGATAGACTAAAATTTTCAACATATAAATGATCCCAGGGTTTATCTACCAATTATATGTAGCTCTCCCTAAAGTCTGAATACCATTTGGTAGGAAACTAGACAAATATACTAATTTATTTTAAGAAATATATATGTTCAGAGATATTTAAAATAGCTTTGAAAATAGAGTAAATATGTAATGAGAATATAGGTGGATTCAGGTAAAAACTACTGTGCTAATTTTTTAGCACATACAAATAGTTCAATTAAACCAATAAGTGTAGGAATCATAATATGAGAGAAGCAACATATGGATAAGTTTAAAAAAGTATTGCTTATTACTGGTGTTGTGAAAGTTTTCTTAATGAGTAATTAATTATACTGCTCATACCATGAACAAATAAAACTGAAAAGTTTAATGTAAATGTTCAAATAATAAAATTAGCATTATAACTCATTAACTTTTGAATTTTATTTGCACAAGCATTTTTAAATAGGCCACCAAGAAACCTGAATTATAAAGGGAAGAAATAAATAATTGATTTCTTTGTCTTCCATGGATAAAGTTATATATTTTTTAAAAAAGCAGAATATGCATATTTGGCATAGCTTAAGCTGATCAGAGCTCTATAGTTTGGTTGTAGAACACATTACTAAAGTTGAGTAATAGAAGCAAAAAATATAAAAAATAAGTGATATAAATTGTGTAAACCTGAATAATTAACAAATCTAGTTAGAAAATATTATTTTATTAAAGGCTACAGAGTAGAAATGAGAACCTATAAGGACTTACTCCTTATAAACATCAGATTGTTAAAAATTAGAACATCACATACAATGAAATGCCAATGGTAATCTACATGTACTACTGACAGGAGTATGAAAAGGGGCCAGAATTCTGAAGATTAATTTGTCATTCCTCAACAGAATTAAGTGCGTTTCTTATGTTTATTTTTAGAAATATGAGTCATTTTATTTATTATATCAGGGTAGCAAAGGTTTTGCTCATCAAGATATAAACACCAGAAACCATGGTGGAAATTTTTGATAAATATGATTATAAGCACATTACAAATTTCTCTGTGACCACAAAGGCAAGAGCAAAGGCCATTTTGAAAGTCCATTTGATATTGTTTGCTACTGTTCACTCACTTGTGTCTGACTTTTTAATGCCGTGGACTGCAGCACTCCAGGCTCCTCTGTCCTCCACTATTTCTCAGGAGTTTGCTCAAATTCATATCCATTGAGTCAGAGATGCTGTCTAACCATCTCAGTCTCTGTCACCCCCTTCTCCTTTTGCCTTCAGTCTTTCCCAGATTCAGGGTCTTTTCCAGTGCATCAGCTCTTACATCAGGTGGCCAAAGTATTGGAACTTCAGCATCAGTCCTTCCAGTGAATATTCAGGGTTGATTTCCTTCAGGATTGATTCATTTGATCTCCTTGCAGTCCAAGGGACTCTCAAGAGTCTTATCCAATACCACAATTTGAAAGCATCAATTTTTTGGTGCTCAGCCCTCTTTACGGTCCAACTCACATCCATACACAACTATGGGGAAAAACCATAGCTTTGGCATATGTCAAATGTTTGTTTGCAAAGTGATGTCTCTGCTTTTTAACATGCTGTGTAGGATTGTCATAGCTTTTTTTCCCAAGGAGCAAGCATCTTTTAATTTCATGGCTGTAGGCACTGTCTTGTGATTTTGGAGCTCAAGAACATAAAATGTGTCACTGTTTCAACTTTCTCTCCTTTTATTTGCCATTAAGTAATGGGTCCCGATGCCATGACCTTAGTATTTGAATGTTGAGTTTCAAATCAGCTTTTTCACTGTTCTTTCACCCTCATCAAGAGGCTCTTTTGTTCCTCTTCACTTTCTGCCATTAGAGTAGCATCATCGGCATATCTGAGGTGATTGATACTTCTGGAAGTCCTGATTCTACCTTGTGATTGATCCAGCCCAGCACTTCATATGATATATTTTGAATATAAGTTAAACAAGCAGGGTGACAATATACAACCTTATCATACTCCTTTCCCAATTTGGAGCCAGTCAGTTGTTCCATGTCAGGTTCAAACTGTTGCTTCTTGACCTGCATACAGGTTTTTCAGGAGACAGATAAGTTGATCGGGTATTTCCATCTCTCTAAGAATTTTCCACAGTTTGTTGTGATCCACATAGTCAAAGGCTTTGATGTAGCCAATGCAGCAGAAGTAAATGTTTTTCTGGAGTTTGCTTGCTGTTTTCCATTTGTCAGTTCAGTTCAGTCGCTCAGTCGTGTCCAACTCTTTGTGACCCCATGAATCGCAGCACGCCAGGCCTCCCTGTCCATCACCAACTCCCGAAGTTCACTCAAACTCATGTCCATTGAGTCGGTGATGCCATCCAGCCATCTCATCCTCTGTCGTCCCCTTCTCTTCCTGCCCCCAATCCCTCCCAGCATCAGAGTCTTTTCCAATGAGTTAACCCTCCGCATGAGGTAGCCAAAATATTGGAGTTTCAGCGTTAGCATCAAGCCTTCCAATGAACACCCAGGACTGATCTCCTTTAGGAGGGACTGGTTGGACCTCCTTGCAGTCCAAGGGACTCTCAATTTGTAGCAAGTGCTAATTCCCTCCTTTCAATAATTTCCTACAAATTTGGATATTTGTTTACTAGGGGAAAACCTACAAATTTGGGTGTTTGGTAGAGGAAAACCAGTTTATAATTTTCATTATTTTTTTATAGCGATAGTAAGATTGACATAAGATGATATTGGTTTCATGTGTCCCACATAATGACTATCTTTCAATCTTCTCATTGTACTCCTGAGTATGGAACTACTTGCATCTCTATTAATTATCAGAGTTCTCATTTCAGGAATGATGGTAGTAGCAAAGAGCCAGAAGCTACTTATACTTACTGATAACCTGAATAGCTAAATTGTAGTATTTGCATACAAATGGTAACTACAGGTTGATTCAAAGGAGAAAGCAGTGGTATTGTCAATGCCTTCCAGGCAAAGACTACCAGGAACACATCTGGCTGACTGACAATGTAATGTGCCATGAACCCTGGAGTCTGATTGAAATTCTGTATATTTTAGACCCATCTTACCATTCACATGCATAATATTTAAAGAAAAATTGAAATTACACTGGAACAGAAGAATCTAATGAACTGAGAAGAGGAAAATCTAAGCTGTCCTTAGAAGTGATCTTAGAGTTATCCGTCTGAGGTGGTCTCAAGAGGATTAAAAAAAAATCAGTTTAATATAAATTTTTACATTTTCTTCTAGTCTGAGAAGTTTCTCCTTTGCTTTTGGTATTCATTCATTTAGGCTAAAGAAATGCCTAAAGGGGTATTTATTATTGCTAAAGAAATGCCTAAAGGCAATCTGACTTGTATTTTACTATAGGCGCTAAATTTTTATTTTCACCTTGCTTTTTACATTTATCTCTTTGCTTTTGTTTTAAAATGTCACATTGATAAATCTACTACATGTCCTTCCCTTTCTCTATAAACTAGTTGGAAGGTGGCAGTGTGTGTCTTTCTAATTTTCATTCTCATTTTGTCAAGGAATAACTCATTCAGTTCAGTTCAGTTTTTCAGTCGTGTCTGACTCTCTGTGACCCCCATGGACTGCAGCACGCCAGGCTTCCCTGTCCATCACCAACTCCCAGAGCTTGGCTAGCACTCATCATATCCATCGAGTCAGTGATGTCATTCAACCGTCTCATCCTCTGTTGTCCCCTTCTCCTCCTGCCTTCAGTGTTTCCTAGCTTCAGGGTCTGTTCCAACAAGTCAGTTCTTTGCATCAGGCAGCCAAAGTATTGAAGCTTCAGCTTCAGCATTAAGCCTTCCAATTCAGGACTGATTTCCTTTAGGATTGACTGGTTTGATCTTCTTGCAGTCCAAGGGACTCTCAAGAGTCATTTCCACCACCACAGTTCCAATAGCTCATTGGGACACTTCAATCTGGAAATGCATATCCTCCCTTTCTGTGATGTTTTCTCATATCATTTAAAGAATTATTCTTACCTTTCATCTTTTTTATTCCCCACCTTTTAATTTCTATGAATCAGATGTTGAATCCTCTAAATTGTCTAACTAGATTTTAATTACTTTCCAATCTTTCTGCTTGTTTTTAGATTTTAGCAAGCATTTCATTTTTTTTTTTCTCGCCTTTCCCTTCCCACCTTATTGTATTTTCTTGCTCTAAATTTAGTATTTGAAGGTAGCTTTTTGGGGTGATATATTTTCTGTAAAGTCTTGTTTGTGTTCCCTTATTTATATTTGCTTCTTTTATGATACATATTTTCTTTTTAACTTGGAAGGAGCATTTCTCAAATATGTGATGGTCCTTGATTGTCCATTTATGTTTAATAATTAAAAAAGCAAACCAAGAAAGCATCCTTTAGGGCTCTTCATTTATGTGTGTCTCAGTAGCAGATAGACTGCAGATTGAAGTGATGAAATTGTTATGCTGAGTTAACCCTGTCCATGTACGTCTTAGTCACTGAGTCATAGCTGACTCTCTTGCAACCCTGTAGCTCATCAGGCTCCTCTGTCCATGGTACTTCCCAAGCAAGAATACAGTGGGTTGCCCTGTCTTCCTCCAGGGGATCTTCCTGACCTAAGGATTGAACATGTGTCTCCTGCACTGCAGGCAGATTCTTTACTGCTCAGCCACCAGAGAAACCTCATTTAAATATATTAAACTATTTTTAACTCTATTATCATGTCCAGTCCCTCTACAAATTGGACACACTTGGAGCTCTCTTGATACATATTTTAGTATTTAATCTGAGAAATACTATACTTGTATGAATTTCTAACTTCATGAAAAAAGTATCATAAAAGTGAAAGTGTTAGTTTCTTTGTTTGCTTCAGAGGGAATTTAATGTAAATCTCAACTCTACTACTTCTTACAAATTTACATTTTTGAGTTTAAATTTCTGACCTATAAAATAAAGGTGACATCTCTGGGATTGCTAGAGAAATTCCTAGAGAAAATTTCTGTAAATGAAAGCATCATATACAGCTTTAAGAATTTCAGTTCAGTTCAGTTCAGTCACTCAGTCATGTCCAACTCTTTGCGACCCCATGAATCGCAGCACGCCAGGCCTCCCTGTCCATCACCAACTCCCGGAGTTCACTCAGACCCACGTCCATCGATTCAGTGATGCCATCCAGCCATCTCATCCTTGGTCGTCCCCTTCTTCTCCTGCCCCCAATCCCTCCCAGCATCAAAGTCTTTTCCAATGAGTCAACTCTTCGCATGAGGTCGCAAAGGACTGGAGTTTCAGCTTTAGCATCATTCCTTCCAAAGAAATCCCAGGGTTGATCTCCTTCAGAACGGACTGGTTGGATCTCCTTGCAGTCCAAGGGACTCTCAAGAGTCTTCTCCAACACCACAGTTCAAAAGCCTCAATTCTTCGGCTCTCAGCCTTCTTCACAGTCCAACTCTCACATCCAAACATGACTACTGGAAAAACCATAGCCTTGACTAGACGGACCTTAGTTGGCAAAGTAATGTCTCTGCTTTTGAATATGCTATCTAAGTTGGTCATAACTTTTCTTCCAAGGAGTAAGCCTCTTTTAATTTCATGGCTGCAGTCACCATCTGCAGTGATTTTGGGGCCCCCAAAAATAAAGTCTGACAGTGATTCCACTGTTTCCCCATCTATCTCCCATGAAGTGATAGGACCGGATGCCATGATCTTTGTTTTCTGAATGTTGAGCTTTAAGTCAACTTTTTCACTCTCCACTTTCACTTTCATCAAGAGGCTTTTTAGCTCCTCTTCACTTTCTGCCATAAGGGTGGTGTCATCTGCGTATCTGAGGTGATTGATATTTCTTCTGGCAATCTTGATTCCAGCTTGTGCTTCTTCCAGCCGAGCGTTTCTCATGATGTACTCTGCATAGAAGTTAAATAAGCAGGGTGACAATATACAGCCTTGATGTACTGCTTTTCCTATTTGGAACCCGTCTGTTGTTCCATGTCCAGTTCTAACTGTTGCTTCCTGGCTGGCATACAGATTTCTGAAGAGGCAGGTCAGGTGGTCTGGTATTCCCATCTCTTTCAGAATTTTCCACAGTTTATTGTCATCCACACAGTCAAAGGCTTTGGCATAGTCAATAAAGCTGAAATCGATGTTTTTCTGGAACTCTCTTGCTTTTTCCATGATCCAGCAGATGTTGGCAACTTGATCTCTGGTTCCTCTGCCTTTTCTAAAACCAGCTTGAACATCAGGACTTCACGGTTCACGCATTGCTGAAGCCTTGCTTGGAGAATTTTGAGCATTACTTTGCTAGTATGTGAGATGAGTGCAATTGTGCGGTAGTTTGAGCATTCTTTGGCATTGCCTTTCTTTGGAACTGGAATGAAAACTGACCTTTTCCAGTCCTGTGGCCACTGCTGAGTTTTCCAAATTTGCTGGCATATTGAGTGCAGCACTTTCACAGCATCATCTTTCAGGATTTGAAACAGGTCAACTGGAATGCGATCACCTCCACTAGCTTTGTTTGTAGTGATGCTTTCTAAGGCCCACTTGACTGCACATTCTAAGATGTCTGGCTCTAGATTAGTGATCACATCATCATTATCGTGGTCGTGAATATCTTTTTTGTACAGTTCTTCTGTGTATTCTTGCCACCTCTTCATAATATCTTCTGCTTCTGTTAGGTCCATACCATTTTGGTCCTTTATCGAGCCCATCTTTGCATGAAATGTTCCCTTGGTATCTCTAATTTTCTTGAAGAGATCTCTAGTCTTTCCCATTCTGTTCTTTTCCTCTATTTCTTTGCATTGATCACTGAAGAAGGCTTTCTTATCTCTTCTTGCTATTCTTTGGAACTCTGCATTCAGATGCTTATATCTTTCCTTTTCTCCTTGGCTTTCTGCCTCTCTTCTCTTCACTTCTGTTTGTAAGGCCTCCCCAGATAGCCATTTTGGTTTTTTGCATTTCTTTTTCCTGGGGATTGTCTTGATTCCTGTCTCCTATACAATGTCATGAACCTAATTTCATAGTTCATCAGGCACTCTATCTATCAGATTTAGGCCCTGAATTCTATTTCTCACTTCCACTGTATAATCATAAGGGATTTGATTTAGGTCATACCTGAATGGCCTAGAGGTTTCCCCTACTTTCTTCAAATTAAGTCTGAATTTGGTAATAAGGAGTTCATGATCTGAGCCACAGTCAGCTCCTGGTCTTGTTTTTGTTGACTGTATAGAGCTTCTCCATCTTTGGCTGCAAAGAATATAATAAATCTGATTTAGGTGTTGACCATCTGGTGATGTCCATGTGTAGAGTCTTCTCTGTTGGAAGAGGGTGTTTGCTATGACCAGTGCATTTTCTTGGCAAAACTCTATTAGTCTTTAGCCTGCTTCATTCCGCATTCCAAGGCCAAATTTCCCTGTTACTGCAGGTGTTTCTTGACTTCCTACTTTTTCATTCCAGTCCCCTATAATGAAAAGGACATCTTTTTTGGGTGTTAGTTCTAAAAGGTCTTGTAGGTCTTCATAAAACCGTTCAGCTTCCGTTTCTTCAGCGTTACTGGTTGGGGCATAGACTTGGATAACTGTGATACTGAATAGTTTGCCTTGGAGACGAATAGAGTTCATTCTGTCATTTTTGAGATTGCATCCAGGTACTGCATTTTGGACTCTTTTGTTGACCATGATGGCTACTCCATTTCTTCTGAGGGATTCCTGCCCACAGTAGTAGATATAATGGTCATCTGAGTTAAATTCACCCATTCCAGTCCATTTTAGTTCACTGATGCCTAGAATGTCGATGTTCACCCTTGCCATCTCTTGTTTGACCACTTCCAATTTGCCTTGATTCATGGACCTGACATTCCAGGTTCCTATGCAATATTGCTCTTTATAGCATTGGATCTTGCTTCTATCACCAGTCACATCCACAGCTGGGTATTGTTTTCGCTTTGGCTCCATCCCTTCATTCTTTCTGGAGTTATTTCTCCACTGATCTCCAGTAGCATATTGGGCACCTAATGACCTGGGGAGTTCCTCTTTCGGTATCCTATCATTTTGCCTTTTCATAGTGTTCATGGGGTTCTGAAGGCAAGAATACTGAAGTGGCTTGCCATTCCCTTCTCCAGGGGACCACATTCTGTCAGATCTCTCCACCATGACCCACCCATCTTGGGTTGCCCCGCAGGCATGGCCTGCTTTCATTGAGTTAGACAAGGCTGTGGTCCTAGTGTGATTAGATTGACTAGTTTTCTGTGAGTATGGTTTCAGTGTGTCTGCCCTCTGATGCCCTCTTGCAACACCTACCATCTTACTTGGGTTTTTCTTACCTTGGGTGTGGGGTATCTCTTCATGGCTGCTCCAGCAAAGCACAGCTGCTGCTCCTTACCTTGGACAGGGGTATCTCCTTACCTCTGCTGTTCCTGACCTTCAACATGGGATAGCTCCTCTAGGCCCTCCTGCGCCTGCACTGCCACAGCTCCTCGGGTTGCTCCTCCCAAGCCACCAACCCTGGCCTCGGGCATGGGTGGTTCCTCCCAGCTACTGCCCCTGGCCTCGGGCTCAGGGTGGCTCCTCAGGGTCACCGCCCCTGGCCTCGGGTTTGAGGTGGCTTCTCCTGGCCGCCCCTGACCTCAGACATATTGTGTCTCCTCCCGGCCGCCACCCCTGACCTCGGATGCGGGGTGGCTCCCCCTGGCCATTCCTACGCCATCACAGCCTGGCACTCTGGGCTGTTGTCCCTGATTTCAGACGTGGAGTAGCTCTCAGCCGCGCTTAGTGTGCCGGCCCGCCGCCGCCGCTGCCTGCGCTAGTGACCAACAAAAGCCAGGTAGCATTTCACTTATGTAAGCTTAAGTCTGCCTTTATCAAAGTAATACAGGTACAAAGTAAATATGTGGGTGGGAAATTACATTAATTAATATATGAAGTGTGACTTATTCAGATTAAAAAGCAGTTAAGTAGGTTAACTATTGATAAATTACCAGGGAAGTAACTATTTTGCCTGGATGTAAATCTGTTGTGTGTGTGTGTAGGTTTGTGTGTGTGTTAGTTGCTCAGTCAACGTCTGATTCTTGTGACCCCATGGCCTGTAGCCTGCAAAGCTCCTCTGTCCCTGGATTTCCCAGGCAAGAATACTGGAATGGGTTTCCATTTCCTTTTCCAGTGGATTTTCCCTACCTGGTGATCAAACCCACATCTCCTTAATGGCAGGCAGGTTCTTTACCTCTACACCATCTGAGAAGCCTGATAAATATTATAATACTGTAAATTATACTAATGAGAAATATTAGTGGGAAGATTTTAATGACACAATTATTCTCACCAATAAAATAACAATTAGTTTGTTCAATATTATATTAATTGTTATAAACATCGAGTATTGTCAATACTTACATGCTAAATACTGAGTCACTTTAGGAAAAAAAAACTTATTACAAAACTATTTCACACATACACAACTGATGATCTTGCTAATGCTAAAAAATTTAATATAAAATTTTCAAAACTATTAACATTAATAGGCTTTATTTTTGAACGGTTTTAGATTTACAGAAATATTAAAAAGATGATATAGAGAGTTTCTGGGCTTCCCCAGTGGCTCAAAGGTAAAGAATCCACCTGCAGTACAAGAGATGCAGGAGATGTAGGTTTGATCCCTATGCGACTCTTTCCATTTCACAGATACATATATATTAACAATAATTTTATTTTTTCCAGTTTTACTGATAAACATGACATACGTACTATATACGCTTAAGGCATACAGCATAATGATTTGACTTACATAATTGTGCGACCTATATGTTTATACTTTATAAATATTATGTTGAATTTATTACTGTATTTTTATATTGTGCCTCATGTTGGGATTGTCTGTCAGTTCATGCAGTTTGTTCCTTTTCTTTAGTGCTGTGTAGCTATTATTTTGGGTTTCTTGCTTTTAGATGTCAACTTTAGAATCAATTTGTTGATACCCATATCACAATTCATTGGGCATATGATTAAGATTGCATTGAATTTATAGATCAAATTGAGAAGAACTGACATCTTTCTAATCATGAACATATTTTACAATGTTTCTCCATTTATGGAGCCTATCTAAAGATGAACAGGCTTCTCTGCTGGCTCAGTGGTAAAGAATCTTCCTGCCAATGCTGGATAAGGTAATGGCAACCCACTCCAGTATTCTGACCTGGGAAATCCCATGGACAGAGGAGCCTGGTGGGTCTATGGAGTCACAAAAGAGTTGGATAAGCCTTAGTGAATAAACAACAACAACAAAACATGAACATAGAATGTCTCTCCATTTATTTAGACTTTCTTAAATTTCTTTCATCATAGTTTTATAGTTTTCTTCATATAGATCGTACATTTATACCTAAGCATTTTATTTTCTTGATACTAACACAAATGGTACTGTGTGTTTAATTTTGAATTTCTACTGTTAATTGTTGGTTTATATGAAAGAAATTGACTTTTATAGATTTGTGATAATTACTTATAAGTTCAAGGAGAATTTGTCAATTTGTTGTGATTTTCTTTATAGATAGTCATTTTATCTATCAACAAAGACAGTTTTCTTTATTTTCAACCTGCAGTCTCTTTACTAGCTTTCCTGACTTATGTGTTAGCCAGCTCTCCAGTATAACATTAAATAGGAGAGATGAGAGGAGATATTCTTGTTTCATTTCCTATGTGAAAGAAAATTAGTCAGTTTCTCACAATTAAGTATCATGTCAGCTCTAGGCCTTTTGTAGACTTTTTTTTTTTTTTTTTGTCAACTGTAAAAGTGAACCTGTATCCTGTATTCCTAATTTACTAAGAGTTTTTATCCCTGTAGCTCAGATGGTAAAGAATCTGCCTACAATGAGGGAGACCTGTGTTTTATTCCTGGGTCAAGAAATCCCCTGGAGAAGGGAATGGCAACCCACTCCAGTTTTCTTGCCTGGTGAGTCCCATGGACATAGGAGCCTGGTGGGCTACAGTCCATGGTGTTACAAGAGACGGACAAGACTGACCAACTAACAATATTACTAATACTTTATTATGAAATAGGGTTGGATTTTTGTCAAGATCTTTTTTCTGCATCTATTGATAAGATTATATGATTTTTCTTCTTTAGCCTTTAATATAATAAATTACATTAATTAAGTGTTGAACAAATTTGGCATACCTAGAATAAATTTCACTGGACTGTGGTGTATAAATTTTTTCAAATGTCATTAATTTGTCACTGATATTTTATTGAAATTTCCTTCTATGTTAATGAGATAATGATTGGTAGTTTTCTTTTCTTGAAGGTCTATACATAGCTTTGGTATTAGGATAATGTTGGACTGATAGGATGAACTGGGAAGATTTCATATTTATTTTATGGAAAAGATTATAGAGAATTAATATAATTTCTAAGAGATGGGAATACCAGATGACCTGATCTGCCTCTTGAGAAACCTATATGCAGGCCAGGAAGCAACAGTTAGAACAAGAACATGGAACAACAGACCGGTTCCAAATAGGAAAAGGAGTATGTCAAGGCTGTATATTGTCACCCTGCTTATTTAACTTCTATGCAGAGTACATCATGAGAAACACTGGACAGGAAGAAACACAAGCTGGAATCAAGATTGCTGGGAGAAATATCAATAACCTCAGATATGCAGATGACACCACCCTTATGGCAGAAAGTGAAGAGGAGCTAAAAAGCCTCTTGATGAAAGTGAAAGAGGAGAGTGAAAAAGTTGGCTTAAAGCTCAACATTCAGAAAACGAAGATCATGGCATCCGGTCCCATCACTCCATGGGAAATAGATGGAGAAACAGTGGAAACAGTGTCAGACTTTATTTTTTGGGCTCCAAAATCACTGCAGATGGTGACTGCAGCCATGAAATTAAAAGACACTTACTCCTTGGAAGGAAAGTTATGACCAACCTAGATAGCATATTGAAAGGCAGAGACATTACTTTGCAAACAAAAGTCCATCTAGTCAAGGCTATGGTTTTTCCTGTGGTCATGTATGGATGTGAGAGTTGGACTGTGAAGAAAGCTGAGCGCCAAAGAATTGATGCTTTTGAACTGTGGTGTTGGAGAAGACTCTTGCGAGTCCCTTGGACTGCAAAGAGATCTAACCAGTCCATTGTAAGGGAGATCAGTCCTGGGTGTTCTTTGGAAGGAATGATGCTAAAGCTGAAACTCCAGTACTTTGGCCACCTCATGAGAAGAGTTGACTCATTGGAAAAGACTCTGATGCTGGGAGGGATTGGGGGTAGGAGGAGAAGGGGACGACCGAGGATGAGATGGCTGGATGGCATCACTGGCTCGATGGACGTGAGTTTGAGTGAACTCCAGGAGTTGGTGATGGACAGGGAGGCCTGGCATGCTGTGATTATGGAGTCTCAAAAAGTCGGCACAACTGAGTGACTGAACTGAACTGAAACTGTTGAATATAATTCACTAGTGAAACTATATGGGTTTGCTGTTTTCTTTATTGGTAGATTTTTATTTAATAATTGATTTAAATTCTTTGAGTTAGGGCCTATTCATATTGTCTGCGTGTGGAATTTTGTAGTCTGTATCTTTCAAGGAGCTGGTCTATTTCATCAGAATTATCAAATTTGTGGGCATAGACTTGTTCATAATATTCTTTTATTATCATTTTACTAACAATAGATTGGAAAGTGATGACATCTCTTTCATTCTCAATTTTGGTAATTTGTGACTTCTCTTTTTTTTAAGGGTTACTGTTTATAGAGTCTTATCAATTTTTATCTTTTCAAAGAGGTGACTTCTATTTTTCTTATTTTCTGTATTGTTATCCTGATTTCAATGTAACTGGTATCTGCTCTAATTTTAGTTTTTGTTTTATATTGCTTGCTTAGACATATATTACATTTTCTCTAGTTTTCTATGGTAGAAGCTAAATTATTGATTTTAGTTTATTTATTAATGGATAATTATTTAATTTTATATTGGAGTATAGCTGATTAACAATGATGTATTAATTACAGGTATGTGCCAAAGTGATTGAATTATTCCTATACAAGTATCTATTCTTTTTCAAATTCTTTTCCCATTTAGGTTACTACAGAATATTAAGCTGAGGTCCCTGTGCTATACAATAGGTCCTTGTTGTTTATGTGTTTAAATATAGTAGTGTGTACATGTCAAGGTAAAACTCCCAATCTACCCCCTACCCACTGCCACCCTTAACCCCTGGTGAATCCCATAAGTTCTTTCTCTAATTCTGTGAGTGCTTCTGTTTCATAAATAATTCATTTGTATCATTTGTTTTTAGATTCCACATAAAAACAGTATCATATATGTGTCTTTCTCTGTCTGACTTATTTTACTTAGTATAATCCCACGTCTATTCATTGTGGCAAATGGCATTATTTCATTCTTTTAAATGGCTGAATAATATTCCATTATATATCATGTGTGTGTATATATATATGTGTGTGTGTGTGTATACACAGCAGCTTCTTTGTTTATTCATCTGTTTATGCATATTTAGATTGCTTCCACATCTTCGCTATTGTAAACAGGGCCAAGGTGAACATCAGGGTGCCAGTATCCTTCTGAAAAATGGTTTTATTGGATACATATACAGGAGTGGGATTGCTGGATCATGTGGTAGCTCTATTCTTAGCTTTTTAAGGAAACTCCATATGGTTTTCCATAGTGGTGTAGCAGTTTATATTCTTACCAACAGTGTAGGAGGGTTCCCTTTTCTTAACACCGTCTCCAGAATTTATTGTTTGTAGACTTTTTAATGATGGCCAGTCTGACTAGTGTGAGGTGTTATAGCTTTGTAATTTTGATCTGTATTTCTCTAATAATTAGCAATGTTAAACATCTTTTCATGTGCTTTTTGGCCATGTATATGTCTTCTTTGGAAAAAATATCTATTTAGGTCTTCTATCCAGTTTTTGAAACCAGTCTGTTGTTCCATGTCCAGTTCTAACTGTTGCTTCCTGACCTGCATACAGATTTCTCAAGAGGCAGGTCAGGTGGTCTGGTATTCCCATCTCTTGAAGAATTTTCCAGTTTATTGTAATCCACATAGTCAAAGGCTTTGGCATAGTCAATAAAGCAGAAATAGATATTTTTCTGGAACTCTCTTGCTTTTTCCATGATCCAGCAGATGTTGGCAATTTGATCTCTGGTTCCTCTGCCTTTTCTAAAGGAAACACCAGCTGGAATCAAGATTGCTGGGAGAAATATCAATAACCTCAGATATGCAGATGACACCACCCTTATGGCAGAGTGTGAAGAGCAACTAAAAAGCCTCTTGATGAAAGTAAAAGTGGAGAGTGAAAAAGTTGGCTGAAAGCTCAACATTCAGAAAACAAAGATCATGGCATCCGGTCCCATCACCTCATGGGAAATAGATGGAGAAACAGTGGAAACAGTGTCAGACTTTTTTGGGGGGGCTCCAAAATCACTGCAGATGGTGACTGCAGCCATGAAATTAAAAGACACTTACTCCTTGGAAGAAAATGGTAAAGCATCTGCCTGCAATGCAGGAGATCTGAGTTCAATTCCTGGGTCAGGAAGATCCCCTGGAGAAGGAAATGGCAATCCACTCCAGCACTCTTGGCTGGAAAATCCCATGGACGGATGAGCCTGATAGGCTGCTACAGTCCATGGGGTCGCAAAGAGTCGGACACGACTGAGCAACTTCACTTTCTTTTAGATAGTATATTCAAAAGCAGAGACATTACTTTGCCGACTAAGGTCCGTCTAGTCAAGGCTATGGTTTTTCCATTGGTCATGTATGGATGTGAGAGTTGGACTGTGAAGAAGGCTGAGAGCCGAAGAATTGATGCTTTTGAACTGTGGTGTTGGAGAAGACTCTTGAGAGTCCCTTGGACTGCAAGGAGATCCAACCAGTCCGTTCTGAAGGAGATCAACCCTGGGATTTCTTTGGAAGGAATGATGCTAAAGCTGAAACTCCAGTACTTTGTCCACGTCATGCGAAGAGTTGACTCATTGGAAAAGACTTTGATGCTGGGAGGGATTGGGGGCAGGAGGAGAAGGGGACGACAGAGGATGAGATGGCTGGATGGCATCACTGACGTGAGTGATGAGTGAACTCCGGAAGTTGGTGGTGGACAGGGAGGTCTGACATGCTGCGATTCATGGGGTCGCAAAGAATCAGACATGACTGAGCGACTGAACTGAACTGAACTGAACTGGTCCAGTTTTTATTAGGTTGTTTGTTTGTTTGTGTTTGATACTGAGTCACATAAGCTGTTTGTAAATTTTGGAAATTAATTCCTTTTTAGTGTATATTTTGCAAGTATTTTCTCCCAGTCTATGTGTTGTGTTTTCATTTTGTTTATGATTTCCTTTGCTGGGAAAAAGGTTTTGGACTTAAACTGGCCCTATTTTTTATGTTTGTTTTAATTTCCATTACATTAGAAAATAAATAGAAAATGATTTTGCTGCAATTTATGTCTGAGGGTGTTCTGCCTATGTTCTCCTCTAAGAGTTTTATAGCATCTGGTCTTACATTTAGGTCTTTAATACATTTTGAG
Source organism: Ovis canadensis (assembly GCF_042477335.2). Classification (NCBI taxonomy): domain Eukaryota; kingdom Metazoa; phylum Chordata; class Mammalia; order Artiodactyla; family Bovidae; genus Ovis; species Ovis canadensis. Next base: position 67,245,563 of record NC_091262.1, on the reverse strand, counting down.
TTTTTTTTAAAATTTTTTGTGTATGAGTTTAAAAGAGGTTCTAATTTCATTCTTTTACATGTAGCTGTCCAGTTTTCCCAGAACCATTTGTTAGGGAGACTGTCTTTTCTCCATTGTGTAGTCTTCCTCCCTTTGTCGTAATTCAGATGACCATAAGTACAGGGGTTTGTTTCTAGGCTTTCTATCCTGTTCCATTGATCTACATTCCTGTTTTTGTGCCAATACCATATATTAGGATGACTGTAGCTTTGGAGTCTGAAATCAGGGAGCCTGATTCCTCCAGCTGCATTTTTCTTTCACAAGATTGCTTTGGCTATTCAGTCTTTTGTGTCTCCATAACGAATTTTAAGGTGTTTTGCTCCAGTTCTGTTTAAAAAAAAAATGCCATTTGTTATGGTTTACATTGAACCTGTAGATTGCCTTGAGTAGTATAGTCATTTTGACAATATCGATTCTTCCAATCCAAGAACATTATATGTCTTTCCATCTGCTGTGTCATCTATTTAGTCAGTGTCTTATAGTTTTCAGTGTTTAGGTCTTTTGCCTCCTTAAGTTTATCCCAGGGAATTTTATTCTTTTTAATTTGACAGTAAATGGGATCATTTCTTTAATTTCTCTTTCTGACCTTTCATTGTTAGTCTCTAGGAATCCATTAGATTTCTGTGTATTAACTTTGTATCCTGTGACTTTACCAAATTTGTTGATGAGCTCTAGTAGTTTTCTGGTAACATCTTTGGGATTTTTCTATACATAGTATCAAGTTATCTGCAAACATTGACACTTTTACTTCTTTTCCAATTTGGATTACGTTTATTTATTTTTTTTCTTCTCTAATTGATGTGGCTAGGACTTCCAAAATGATGTTGAGTAAAAGTGGCAAGAGAGGGATACTTGTCTTGTTTCTGATCTAAGATGGAATGCTTTCAGCTTTTCATCATTGAGTATGATGTCAGCTGTGGGTGTGTCCTATGTGGTCTTTATTATGTTGAGGTATGCTCCCTCTATGCCCACTTTCAGGAGACTTTTTAATCATAATGAATGTTGAATTTTGTCAGAAGCTTTTTCTGCATTTAATGAGATGATCATATAATTTTTAATATTCAGTTTGTTGATGTGGTATGTCACACTGCAGTCCATGGGGGTGCAAAGAGTCTGACATGACTGAGCAACTGAACATTAATCACACTGATTTACGCCTATGGAAAAATCCTTGCATCCCTGGGATACATCCCAATTGATTGTCCTGTGTGATCCTTTCAATGTAGTTAGGTTCAGTTTGCTAGCTTTTGTCAAGTATTTTTGTGTTTATGTTCGTCAGTGATATTGGTCTGTAATTTTTAATTTTTCATGGTATATTTTTTCTGGTTTTGGTATCAGGGTAGTGGTGGCCTCATACAATGAGTTTGGAAGTCTTACTTCCCTTGCAGTTATTTTAAAGAGTTCCAGAAAGATAGGTGTTAACTCTTCTCTAAATGTTTAATAGAATCCACCCTTGAAGCCATCTAGTCCTGGACTTTTGTTGGAAGTTTTTAACTCACAGTTTCAGTTTCAGTAATTGTGATTGATCTGTTCATATTTTCTGTTTCTTTCTGATTTAGTCTTGGGTGAAACTATACCTTCCTAAGAATTTATTTCTTCTACGTTGTACATCTTATTGGCATGTAGTTGTTTGTAGTAGTCTCTTATAATCCTTTGTATTTCTGTTGTGTCTGTTCTAACTCCTCCTTTTTCATTTCTGTTACTTTTTGAGTCCTCTCCCTTTTCTTCTTGATTAGTCTGGCTAAAGGTTTACCAATTTTGCTTATTTTTTCAAAGAACCATTTAGTTTCATCAACTTTTATTTCAACTTTTCATTCTATTGTTTCTGTTTTTTTTGCAACACATGACAACACTTGCATTTTCTGTTATGCAAGAAGAGAAGCCATTCTATTAAATTGTTATCCAGGTCTGAGGCTATGTTTATTTATTTTTTAATTGATTATATAAGTGGTTAATTTACCAACTTTAAAAAATGATATAAAATGCACTACTTCAAATATAATTTTTGGAACTGGAGCCTGGTAGGTAGGCTGCAGTCCATGGGGTTGCTAAGAGTCGGGCACAACTGAGCAACTTCACTTTCACTTTTCACTGTCATGCATTGGAGAAGGAAATGGCAACCCACTCAATTGTTCTTGCCTGGAGAATCCCAGGGATGGGGGAGCCTGGTGGTCTGCCATCTATGGGGTCGCACAGAGTTGGACACGACTGAAGTGACTTAGCAAATGAAAAATATTGGTCAATGTTGTAGCAAAAAAGAATTATTTGAGTCAGTTATGCTTAAGATTATTTTCCCAAAGGTATTTTAAAATAAATAAGTGATATATTTACATTCTTATAGTTATATATAGCACTATCAGTTTATGTTTTATTTGCTATTATTTTTGGGTGTGAGATGCAGGGATTTATATTTTAATGAAACTCACCACGGGGTGTTTGTTAGTGTGTAACTATGACAGGGAAGAGTAGGCAAAATGTCTGGAGCACAAACTCTGACATTTTTTCCCTCCAAAATAGCTTAAACCCACTAGTTTAGAAGATTAAAACTTTTTGAATATGAAGTTTTATAGGAGCTCAGGCAAAGAGGTTCAGATTTGCAAATCCCTTTAATAAACCAGCACAGTTTTATTAATTCGAGACTAGAGAGTGCATGTGGTGGGGAAGCATGATTATAAAAGAGAAATCAGGCTGTTTGAACCCATGAACCTTAGTAGGAGATAAGGATGATTTGGTGTCATGGACCCTATGGTACCAGGGGCTGCTGAATTCTTCTCACTGTTTTCATCACATATGTTATGGCTTTTTTTTTTTTTCATGTTGATGATTAAGAGATAAGCTGTCATGTAAGGACAGTGAAAGAAGAAAGAACTAACAGCCTTATTAGAGACAGGCTGTAGTAGATTAACATCTCATCAATGCACCAGCTTCTCCTAAGCAGTTTAATGCTCACTTCAGAGCTCAGATGCGAATTTCTTTCTTTCTTAGGCTGTCCTCATATGATATTGGAACTGTCTGTGTGATGGGTTTCATGGAATTTGAGATTCTAAAAATGCAAACATATAACAGAAAGGTTGAAGCTGCTTTTGTTGTTGTTTAGTAGTTCAGTCATGTCCAACTCTTGGCAAGCCCATGGACTGCAGCACTCCAGGCTCCTCTGTCCTCCACTGTCTCCCTGATTTTGCTCAAATTCATGTCTTTTGAGTTGGTGTTGCTATCTGCCACTTGCTTCTCTTCCTGCCCTCAATCTTTCCCAGCATCAAGGTTTTTTCCAATGAGTTGACTCTTCACATCAGGTAGCCAAAGTATTGGAGCTTCAGCTTCAGCATCAGTCCTTCCAATGAGTATTCAGGGTTAATTTCACTTAGGATGGACTGGTTTGATTTCCTTGGAGTCCAGAGGACTCTCAAGAGTCTTCTCCAGCACCACACTGTCAATTTATAAGTTCTTTGGCGCTCAGCCTTCTTTATAGTTGAACTCTCACATCTGTACATGACTACTAGCAAAACCATCACTTTGACTATATGGACCTTTGTTGGCAAAGTGATGTCTCTGCTTTTTAAGAACTTGTCAAGGTAATTTCATGGCTATATCACCATCTGTAGGGATTTTGGAGCCTAAGATAATAAAATCTGTCACTGTTTCCACTTTTTGCCCTTCTATTTGCCATGAAGTAATGGGACTGGACTGGTTGGAGGTCCAACTAGTCCATCCTAAAGGAAATGAGTCCTTAATATTCATTGGGAGAACTGACGTTGAAGGTGAAACTCCAATTCTTTGGCCACCTGATGTGAAGAACTGACTTATTTGAAAAGATCCTGATGTTGGGAAAGATTGAGAGCGGGAGGAGAAGGGAAGGATGAGATGGTTGGATGGCATCACTGACTCAATGGACATGAGTTTGAGTAAGCTCTGGGAGTTAGTGATAGACAGGGAAGCCTGTCATGCTGCAGTCCATGGGGTTGCAAAAAGTTGGATAGGACTTAGTGGCTGAACTGAACTGAATGGGAGTGGATGCCATGATCTTAGTTTGTTTAGTTCTGAGTTTCAAGCCATTTTTTCACTCTCTTCTTTCATTCTCATCAAGAGACTCTCTAGTTCCTCTTCACTTTCTTCCATTAGAGTAGCATCATCTGCATATCTGAGGTTGTTGATATTTATCCTGGCAATCTTGATTCCAGTTTGTGATTTACCCAGCCCAGCATTTCACATGATGTACTCTGCATATAAGTTAAATAAGCAGGGTGGCAATATACATCCTTGTGATTATTCTTTCCCAATTTTGAACCAGTTGTTCCATGTCCAGTTCTAACTGTTGCTTCTTGACCTGCAGACAGGTTTCTCAGGAGACAGGTAATGTGGTCTGACATTCCCATCACTTTAAGAATTGTCCACAGTTTGTTGTGATTCACACAGTCAAAGGTTTTCGTGTAATCAATGAAGCAAAAATAGATGGTTTTCTGGAATTCTCTTGCTTTCCCCATGATCCAATGAATGCTGGCAATTTGTGTGCACAGTGAATCAAATATGTGGTCCCTGCAAATATTGGCACCAATTAGGAATGAAAGTTTGAAAAATCATGCACAATGGGATTACTCTGCCCTAAGAAATAAAGAACCCCAGAGCAGAGAATCAAATCCTCTTTCAGTGGTGCTAAAACTAAATCACATCTGTTTAGGTGGGCATTGAAATGCCTGGTAAAAGGATAGAAGTCACATATGGTTTTGGCCTGAGAATGCCATACTGAAAGTCTTCATTATGTGCTTTTCACCATCTGGGACAGGGGAAAACTAATCCAGAACTGATGAAGTATATTGCTTTGTTTTTCCCTAAGATAGCCATCAATCTCAAGTACAAATGTGAAATTGTTTTCCAAATACCAACAACCAAATGTTGTCTATAGAAGTAGATTATGACATGCTGGTCAAGAAACTCTGAGGAATCTGGTCCCTGCTTTGATTACAAGATCACAGATTCTGAGGTCTCCAGTTATGGAAGTCTATTATTCCTGGCAGATTGGTGTAGAGAGAGGACAAATTTATTTAAATTGCTCAAAGTGTTTATATTGAAATTATATTCCCCAGATGTCAAACAGACATTAACAGGATAGCTGCATTCTGTCTCCTTTCATGACAAGATCATGACCACATTTTACTCACTCAGACATAGCTGTTGACTTTCATTCATTAAATCATTTTTTTTTTATAACACAGAATGGCCAAAACATTGACATGTGCTCTACTTTTGTTCCTATATCAATTTTCAGGCTTTTGTATTTTTTTCTACTCAGCCTCTGATAGACTTCATCTGTCTAACCTGTTCTTTCTAAAAGGAAAATAGCATTCTGGTAGGTAAAATGGCAGGACTCAACCTTTTTGTCAAACTCTGGCCACAGAAAATATAAATGTCATGGAGTGAATATCTGTGTCATTGCAAAATTCATATGATGAAATCCTAAAACCTACTGTGCTTATATTAGGAGTTGTGGCCTTTTAGAAGTAACTAGGCCATGAGGGTGTAGCCCTTTAAAGGAGATTTTTAAAGGTTCCCTAGCACTCTTTTCTGGAGAAGGAAATGGCAATCCACTCCAGCACTCTTGCCTGGAAAATCCCATGGACAGAGGAGCCTGATAGGCTACAGTCTATGGGGTCACAAAGAGTTGGACATGACTGAGTGACTTCACTTCACTTCTAGCACTCTTTTCTAAGCTCCTTGGCTTAAAACTAAACATTCAAAACACTAAGATCATGGCATCTGGTCCCATCACTTCACGGCAAATAGATGGAGAAACAATGGAAACAATGAGAGACTTTATTTTGTTGGGCTCCAAAAATCACTGCAGATGGTGACTGCAGGCATGAAAATAAAAGACACTTGCTCCTTGGAAGAAAAACAATGACAAACCTAGACAGCATATTAAAAATCAGAGACATTACTTTGCCAACAAAGGTCCATCTAGTCAAAGCTATGGTTTTTCCACTACTCATGTACAGATGTGAGAGTTGGACTATAAAGAAAGCTGAGTGCCAAAGAATTGATGCTTTTGAACAGTGGTGTTGAGGAAGACTCTTGAGAGTCCCTTGGACTGCAAGGAAATCAGACCCGTCCAATCTAAGGAAATCAGTCCTGAATATTCATTGGAAGGACTGATGCTGAAGCTGAAACTCCAATACTTTGGCCACCTGATGCGAACTGACCCATTGGGAAAGACCCTGATGCTGGGAAAGATTGAAGGCAGGAGGAGAAGGGGATGTCTGAGGATGAGATGGTTGGATGGCATCACCGACACGATGGACATGAGTTTGAACAAGCTCCAGGAGTTGGTGATGGACAGGGAAGACTGGCGTGCTACAGTCCATGGGGTCACAGAGAGTTAGACATGACTGAGCAACTGAACTGAACTGAGCCCTCTTTCTGCCATGTGAGGACACAAGGAGAATTTGGAAATCTGCAAACTGAATCTGGCCAAGATAGCAGGCTGATCTTAGACGTCCAGCCTCCAGAACTGTAAGAAATGGCTGTTATTTATATAAGCCATTCAGTCTGTGGTACTTTGTCATAGCAGCCCCAAATGACTAAAGTACTGGATAACATAGATCACTTAGTGTTGCTGTATCCTTATGGCAACTGTCAAGAGTTCTTTTTCTCTCAAATTCATGGTGGCTCAGACAGTAAAGAATCTGCCTGCAATGTGGTAGACCTGGGTTTGATTCCTGTTTTGGGAAGATCCCATGGAGGAGGGCATGGCAACCTTCTCCAGCATTTTGCCTGGAAAATCCCCATGGACAGAGGAGCCTGATAGGCTACAGTCCATGGGGGTCACAGAGTCAGACATGACTCAGCACACCATTCATGGTAAAAGTGCAATTACATTCTCAGGCACATAGTCTAGAAAGATATCTGATGAAGGAAAGGCAGAAGCTGCCCAAATTCTGCTACCCATTGATTCTGCCAAACAAGTATACTTGTTGCTGAGGGTATTAAGAAACAAATTGCTGACTCCTTATTCTGTATCCAATCTTAATACGAAAAGTGTATGGTTAGGGTTAAGGTCCAAGCGACTGTAATGGTACACATTGTAGACAGTGCCTTCTTATGAAAAAGCAAGAATAGATTCTTGTTGTATGTGTTAAACCCAGAAAATTTCTTGGTATCAATAAGTTTAGTACCACTAATTACCCTTACTTGCAGTATTATTATGTTAAGAAACAGTTAATTACTTTGCTAATGAACTGGATTCTTTCCCAAGGTTTCTAATTTCTAAATGCCAATCTACTGTCTTATTCAGCACTCATTGCTTAAGGAACGACAACAAAGAAAAGACAAAAATAGTGAAATTTGGAAGGATATAGTATGGTGATTTCCCACACCATCACCTACAAAATGTTTTTGTTTTTTTTTTTTTCCTTTCAATCAATCACAACTCGCCATTACAGCAGTTAATTCTCAAGGCACTCACAATAAATTCTCATCCAGAGAGCTCTCCTTATTAATTTTCCAAAGAAACCAAGATGTCTGGATGTCTGTGTTGATCAGTATTTTACCTTGCCCAGGCTATTCATTAATGTCAATACAAAAGTTCATGAGCTGTAAAATCCTGAGGTTAAGATTAAGCAGCTATTACAAGTGTACCTTCTGGCCTAAAGTGAAAGGCTCATAGAGTAAATTACTCTGCTGCATATCACTGCTTTTGTGCTTCCAGAGTGATTACTTTTTTTTTTCTTTTTTTCTTTTTTTACTATTTTATAAGATCTTATGGAAACCTCTTCAAATCTTTTATTACTTTCTTTGCAGTAAACTGGGGAGGGGGGCAAAAACAAAAACTTCACTCTGAATAGAATCTATTATTTTTCATCCTCTGAAGATTTACACTTCAATTGAATTTTTTCTTTCAAGACAGGAGAAAATATGCACTTCATATTTCACAACATTCTCTTTACTGTAATTCTAAGCACCATTTTTTTGTAGGAATAAAAATAAGATGAAGGGTACTTTGTCTCTTTATATTTTTCCTTGATGTAGTCAGTTTTCTTTGCTCTTAGCAGAAGAATTATATGCAAACTGTAATTTCAATATACAGGACAAAGAATGTAAACGTAAAATGTACTCCCTTGATAAAGGTCATAAAGATTTCTTGATAAATAATCAAGACCCTTTTCTCAGACTTTATATCAACTTAATGTTATTATTCTCAGTGAGTAAATAGCTATTTTCTTCCTTTTATCTTTCATAGATTTGTAAGTATAAATCTGCTATTGCTTGCTGTCTCAAAGAAATTAGAAGTAGTAATAGTAGTTGCTCAGTCATATCTGACTCTTTGTGACCCCATAGATTGTAGCCTGCCAGGCTCCTCTGTCCATGGAGTTCCCTAGGCAAGGATACTGGAGTGGGTAGCCTTTCCTTTCTCCAGGGAATCTTCCCAACCCAGGGATTGAACCCAGGTCTCCTGCACTGCAGGTAGATTCTTTATCATCTGAGCTATCAGGGAAGCCCTTGAAGAACTTACAGTCTCAATTTCTATTTGTCCTTGACTAGCAGCCAATAGGATGAGCCAACAGCTTCCCATATTTAGCTATGAGAATCTCTTGTCCTATGTAATGGTAGTGGTGTTGATTAAAAAAAAATACCCACTTTCCATATGTACGCAAACTCAGAACTGTCTTGACTTTCTTAATATCTGTTCACCTGAATGTTGAAGTTATACTTGGTTACAAATGACCATTTACTTGAGCAGCAGATTTTCTACTATGGAAATTATATATCATCCTGTTCACCTGATGCCAGTCCCTGACTGTGTCTGGTTATATGCTGCTAATTTTTGGATCACCAGTTCTGTAAATAGCAGCTATAGCAGCATATGCCCCAAACTGAAGAATGTCTCAAGCAGTGCAAGTTGATTTTTTCAGTCACAGAATAGTCACAAGTAGATGGTAGTGGCTTTTGTGTGGTTTTCCTTGTGGTGATTCAGGGACCTTGTCTATTTCTGTGCTTTTGCTTTACCATTGTCAAGGGCAACACAGGCCTATAGACTTTTCTGCAATGATGGATATGTGATAGTAGCCATTAGCTATGTGGCTTTTGAGTGCCTGAAATGTGGCTGGTGTGATTGAGGAACTGAATTATAATTGTATCTAAATCTAATTAATTTAAATATAAACAGTTGCATGTGACTAGAGACTGTCACATTGGACACAGTGTAAATCCAGGGTCGTCTCGTTGTCTTCATCTACCTGGAAGAAGTGTGAGAAACTTTGGAGGAAACACAGCCAATCATAACAGTCTTGATATGGAAAAGACACACACAGTTCTACTCATTATTCATTGCCTAAGGTTCAGTAACGTGGACATATCTAAATGAAAGAAAGCTAAGCCGTGCAATCCTGGTTTGTGCCTGGGAGAAAGAAGATGAGGACCACATAGACTTCCGTGAGCAACTAGCAGACACTCAGCTGACTGAACAAAGAAATGTATCTATTAAGTATCTAAACATAAAGATGGAATTTAGTTTTGAAATTTTGGGTTTAGTAATCAAGCTATCATTACAGAAGTCCCAAAATTCTTGTTTGGTTATTTGGCCACCTCAGTATCAAACTAAAAGAAGCCTTTAAAACCTCACCTGGTCCTTTTCACCTGGACATATACTGCTGTTGAACATATAAAAACAGCTCTTAACAGCCATAAACCAGGGGCAAGAAGGACAGAACTGCCTCATTGAATCATGCCCCCTTGATACTAACATTCTCATGCTTTTGAGCTCATTTGGACTTTCCAGTCCCATTGCATAAAGATGTGGTTACCTCGTGTCTAATTCTCTCAGGATGCAGTTGCTTGTTAATTTTATAATTCTGATTTTCCTGGCCAGTCTTACAACTAACCCTTACCTGCTGTGAATGGTGACAATCATATCAAGACATTTGCTTTTCTGACCAGTTACTATTTGATGGTCTATACCAATCTGAGTTGACTTTACTAACCCTATCTATGTGTGACTGACTATCAAACAGTGAGATGAAAAGCTAAAGAGCCTTTTAGGGAATGCAATCTTTTAATATGACATGACTTGGACTCTTGATTCTTCCCTTATTCTTTTTTTTTTCAATAGGTTTTCCAAATACCTTTAATAAACACCCATCAGGGCTGACAGTAACTAGCAAACTGTATCCTAAATACACATGATAGGACAAGTGTGTATGTGCTTAGGTGTATTCTTCCTAAATTTGCATTAATGCATTTCTATCCACTTGGTATTTTTCTCTACCTAGCTTCACCTGCAAGTAGTATTTCATTAGGGACCCGAATAGAAGAACTTCAAAGAAATATGTCAGTTAAAAAATGGTCATAAGAAGTGATCAAAGACAGTATTTCAAAACTTTCCTTCTAGGATACCTTTAAATTGTTAAATGTACAGATATTGCTTTGTACAAATAAACAGTAAGAAAAACACCAAACAAGTAAAATGGGACAAGGAGATTTCTTGACAGATTCATGAAAAAAATACATGTCACTTTCTGATGTTTTATGCTTTTAAATTTTGTAGCTGCTCATTTAACTTCTGTTAAGAAATCTTTCTTTCAAACTATTACCAAAACTTTTTGTTTGAAAATATCATCATGGCAGAAATTTTTAGATGCCTTATGTTAAAAATTCCAAGTATATTGGTACTTTATAGAAAACAGACTAATATGTAACTCTTTTTGTGATGAGAAGTGAGGAGTTAATGGGATTGGCTTATGTAAATTTATGTACATACACTGTAATAGTTTGGAATGATTAATTCATCAAATATTTTTGATGTTTACTCTTTTATAGTATTAGGTATACAGCAAAGTGATTCAGTTACACATATATCTGTGCTTTTTCAGATTCTGTTCCCATACAGCTTATTATAGACTAATGAGTAGAGTTCCTTGTAATATACAGTAGGTCTATGTTGATTGTTTATTTTTATGTAGGTTAGCGTGTATATGTTAACCCCAGCATCCTAATTTATCCCTTCCCCTCACCTTTACACTTTGATAACCATAAAGAGGAGAGTGAAAAAGCTGGCTTAAACTCAACATTCAAAAAACGAAGATCATGGCCTCCAATCCTATCACTTCATGGCACAAAGATGGGGAAACAATGGAAACAATGACAGACTTTTTATTTTGGGGGGCTCCAAAATGCATCTGGTGTCATCTGCATATGTGAGGTTATTGATATTTCTCCTGGCAATCTTGATTCCAACTTGTGCTTCATCCAGCACAGCATTTCTCATGATGTATTCTGTATATAAGTTAAATAAGCAGGATGACAATGTACAGCCTTGGCGTACTCCTTTCCTGATTTGAAAACAGTCCATTGTTCCATGTACAGTTCTAACTGTTGCTTCTTGATCTGCATACATGTTTCACAAGAGGCAGGAAAGGTGGCCTGGTATTCTCATATCTTTAAGAATTTTCCACAGTGCTGTGATCAACAGTCAAAGGCTTTAGCATAATCAATGAAGCAGAAGTAGATGTTTTTCTGGAATTCTCTTGCTTTTTAAATGATCCATTGGATGTTGGCAATTTGAGCTCTGGTTCTGCTGCCTTTTCTAAATCCAGTTTGTACATCTGAAAGTTTTTAGTTCACATACTGTTAAAGCCTAGTTTGAAAGACTGTGAGCACCACTTTGCTAGGATATGAAATTAGTACAATTGTATGGTAGTTTGAACATTTTTGGCATTGCCCTTCTTTGAGATTGGAATAAAATCAAGCCTTTCCCAGTCCTATGCCTACTGCTGAGTTTTCCAGATTTTCTGGCATATTGAGTGCAGCACTTTAATAGCATCATGTTTTAAGATTTGAAATAGCTCAGCTGGAATTTTATCACCTCCACTAGCTTTGATTATAGTGATGCTTCCTAAGGCCCACTTGACTCTGCATTTCAGAATGTCTGGCTCTAGAGTTGCCGGGGTCAAGCCCTGGTGAATCCAGAGTAATTTGAAGGGGAGACAGAGTAGGTGTCCTAGGAAAAAACTTATTTAATTAAAAGTATAAAGAGAGATTAGAAAAGGATAGCATAGTAGGAAATATTAGTGGAGAAAAAGAGGCTGAATAACTTGGTTTACATGGGATACCAATAAAGCTTCGAGACAAGAAGCTGGCACCACCTATGTAGGCCACAGGTGTCTTTCCATTCTCCTGAAGGAGAGGAGGCACCGAGGCCTCCTTGGTCTGATCTTAGAAGCCCAGGCAAAATTAGCAGGCTTGGTGAGTACCCACATTCCAGATGGGAATTCAGCCAGAAGGGGAAAGAAAGAACAACATGGGGGAATCAGTCTTTGCAGAAACTGATCCAATTTCTTTATTTTTCAGGTTTGCTTATATACTTTTTGTTATACATAGGGATGAATACAGAGTCACGCGGGGTCAGCAGACCTGACCGTTGTCACAATCAGGTGCTTCATATAAAATTATACATAAAGGTCTTAGGGGTTTTACATCATCTTCTGGCCATGAGGCCTGCTGACATTTTACGACCCTTTCTTACTGATAACGGTCAGTTACCCAGAAAACTTATTTTTTCCAAGGGTGTTTTTTCTTAAACCAGGCGCCACCCTCTGAAGGTACCAGATAAAGTTGCATTCCTATAGGGTGAGGGTGTAGTGGGTTACAACTAAGAAAGGAATTTATTTAACCTAAGGTTAACATGATTAATCCTAAAGGTTAATACTTATTTCTCCTATATGCTAGTTATATTCATTATAAGGGCAGGGAATATGGAGATTTAGCAGCAAACATCAGCCTAACAAATGAAAACCCTTCACCAATGTTCCCCTTAAGATCTATTTAGTCTTTAGATAGTGATAAAGTTACATTTTTACATAGCAAGGACACAGTGATTTATAACAAAGTACAGTGATCTATAACAAAAGAGAAAATTCATTAACTCAAAAAGTCTAGTATTGCTAACATCAAAAACTACTATATTTCCTTTTCTATATTCCAAATACATTAATATATTCCCAGGTGCCTAAGGATATGGAGGCCTGGCGGCAATCATTGACTCAACAATGAGAAAAGCCCTATGCTAATTAAGATTTTCAAAATACTCCAAACTCTCTGTGCTGTTTATAGTTGAGAGCTAGTAAACAATCATGTAGGTAAAGTGGCAGGAGTGTGGATAATCCTGTCACACAAGCTAGTCTGCCAACAGAGAGGTCTGACCTAAGACACCCTTGTCACGCCCAGGAATTTTCATTGACTGGAGCTGCAAGTTTACTCCTTCTCTGAGAGAGGTGGTGGGGGTCAGCTCCCTGTAAAGTCAGAGGTATAGGTGAGAGCATAAAACAGTAAAGTAGGCACTCTGGTTTTGGGGGTAGATGCTTCAGAACAGGGGGTTTCCTGAGGCTTGATCCTGCCTTTTGTGTATGCCAAGACTCCTTCCTCATGACCTTTGCCATGGGCGGAGTTCCTCACGTTGGCAGTGAGTGATCACACCATTGTGGTTACCCAGGTCATTAAGATCTTTTTTCTGTATACTTCTTCTGTGTATCTTTGTCACCTCTTCTTAATATCTTCTGCTTCTGTTAGGTCCATACTGGTGTTTCTGTTCGTTACTGTGCCTGTCTTTGCAGAGAAATTTCCCTTGGTGTCTCTAATTTTCTTGAAGAGATCTCTAGTCTTTCTCATTTTATTGTTTTCCTCTACTTCTTTTCATTGATCACTGAGGAAGGCTTTCTTATCTCTCCTTGCTATTCTCTGGAATTCTGCATTCAGTTGGATATATCTTTCCTTTACTCCTTTGGATTTGGCTTCTCTTCTTTTCTCAGCTATTTGTAAGGCTTCTTCAGACAACCATTATGCCTTTTTCTTTGGGATGATTTTGTTCACCACCTCCTGTATAGTGTTATGAACTTCCATCCATAGTTCTTCAGGCAGTGTCTCAGATTTAGTCTCTTGAATCTATTTTTCATTTCCACTGTATAATCATAAGTATTTGATTTAGGTCATTTAGGTCATTTGAATGGCCTAGTGGTTTCCCTATGTTTTTCAATTTAAGTCTGAATTTTTCAATAAGGAGTTCATGATCTGAGCCACCGTAAGCTCCCAAACTTGTTTTTGCTGACTGTTTAGAGCTTCTCCATCTTTAGCTGCAAAGAACATAATCAATATTATTTCAGTTTTGAATATCTGGTGATGCCCATGTGTAGAATCATCTCATGTCATTGGAAGAGGGTTTTTGCTATGAACAGTGTGGTCTCTTGGTAAAACTCTGTTAGCCTTTGCCCTACTTCATTTTGTACTCCAAGGCCAAATTTTTATGTTAATCCAGGTATCTCTTGACTTCCTAGTTTTGCATTCCAATCTCCTATGATGAAAAGGACATTTTTTTGGTGTTATTTCTAAAAAGTGCTGCAGGTCTTCATAGAACCAAATCAACTTCAGCTTCTTCAATATTAGTGGTTGGGGCATATACTTGGATTACTGTGATACTGAGTGGTTATCCTTTGAAAAGAACCAAGATCATTCTTTCATTTTTGAGATTGCACCCAAGTACTGCATTTTGGACTCTTTTGTTGACTGTGAGGGCTACCCCATTTCTTACAAGGGATTGTTGCCCAGAGTAGTAGATATAATGGTCTTCTGAATTAAATTCACTCATTCCCATCCATTTTAGTTCACTGATTCCTATAAAGTCTATGTTCACTCTTGCCACCTTCTGCTTGACCACATCCAATTACCTTGACTCACAGACCTGACATTCAGGTGCCTGTGCAATATTGTTCTTTACAGCATTGGACTTTACTCTTACTACCAGACACATTCACAACTGAGTGTTGTTTCTGCTTTGGCCCAGCCACTTCATTCTTTATGGCACTATTAGTCATTGCCCTCTACTCTTCCCCAGGAGCATATTGGACTCTGTCCAATCTGGGAGGCTCATCTTCTGGTGTCATATCTTTTTGTCTTTTCATACTATCCATGGGGTTCTTGCAGCAAGAATACTGGAGTGGTTTGCCATTCCCTGTTCCAGTGGACCACAGTTTTTCAGAACTCGTCACTATGACCCATCTGTCTTAGGTGGCCCTACATGGCATGGCTCATAGCTTCACTGAGTTAGTTCAAGCCCCTTCACCATTACATGGCTGTGATCTATGAAGGGGAGGAGTTAATGGGATTGGCTTATTATGTAAACTTATATACATACATTGTAGTATTTTTGAATAATTCACTCATCAAATATGCTTGACATTTACTTTTATTTTTATTATAGATGTCATTTTTACCTGTATATATTAATTTGGTGTTGCATGGACTGTTTCTTAGCTTGTCTGGCCCTGTAAAAATGTTTAACACGCTACATTCAGATAATGACCTGGAAATAATTCTGCCTTTCAAATTGTAGAAAACTCCCATAATCCCATTTTTTCATCACTTTTAAAATGGTTGGAACATCACAACAGGAAAAACTAGTACAGAATTAAAATTTTTTTGAAATGAATCATGTGTTCAGTGCAGTCCTACTCAGCCATGTCCGACTCTTTGCAACCCCATCAACTGCAGCACACCAGGCCTCCCTGTCCATCACCAACTCTCACAGTCTACCCAAACTCATGTCCATTGAATTGGTGATGCCACCCAACCATGTGTAAAATAGTTAATTTAGTGAATTAATTTTCTCATCAACTACTTATGCATGTTTTTCCAGCCTTAGATTTGAGAGAGAAATATATACAAGTTCTAAAACTTGTTGTCCATTTCTCCTGTGCATTTCTTGATCATAGTTCCTATCACACTGAATTAAATGTGCTTATGTGTATTCTTTTCTCTACACTGGATGGCTAATTGCCTGCCGGTAAGGGCTTCCCTGGTGACTCAGTGGTAAAGAATCCACCTGCCAATGCAGGGGATGAGGTTTGATCCCCGGGTTAGGAAGATCCCCTGGAGAAGGAAATGACAACCCAAGTTAGTACTCTTGCCTAGGAAATCCCATAGACAGATTAGCCTGGTGGGCTCCAGTCCATGGGGTTGCAGAGAGTTGGACTAAACAACAACAATGACCAGACAGGAAAATTCTATTGGGCTTGTATTTAAAGGGCTTAGGTTCAAGAAATTTAAAAAAAAAAAAATTATGCCATAACTTTAGTGGAGGAGAAAACGAGTGCTAGGATGAAAAGCCTCCCTAGATAATTAATAGTTGCCTTCAAGTGAGAAAAGAAATTCCTTAGGTTCGAGGCAAACAACAGAAGTACCTGGGAAAAATACTACTCCAGCCCATAATATTCTCACATTCCTTGAATGTGGTTTACTCAATATTATAAAATGGGGTTTTTAATAGATGACTGGCTCTTATCTTTTCATGTAAGTAATATTTATTTTTATAGCAGTAAGGCAAAGATTTATTAGTTGGAGAAAAGTGGTTGAGTGAAAAGCATTTTTTGAAATATTATCTGATGTTATTTGGTTCTTCTGTTTTCTTCTATTTTCTAACCTTTTTTTACTGTTTACTAAGTATATTTGCTGCCTTGAGAAGTTGTATAATGAAGAGGTGTTAGGCAATGAAATGCTGTGTACTAAAGCTAACTTAACTAAAAAAACATTATACTACCTGTCACTAATCTGTATATGAATGACAAAGGATTATTTACTGTGGTTCAGTGGAAATATGGAAGTGATTAGGAAAGCCAGCATGAAATCAAGAAATTTGAATTGGGCATCAAGATCATCAAAGATGGAGAATGATTTACATAGGTTTAGGAATGAAGATGTGTATTAAAGAAGGTTTAAAAGTTAGATTGTGTTCAAACTATAGCAGTTTTTGATTCCTGTATGAGCTTCTTGCCTTGGTCATTGAAAGACTTTGAAAAGTAGGTCACCAAGTTGAATATAATGTCATTACAGATAAGATGAACACGCACCTTCTCACCCAGCCTCTTTTTTAGACTGCAAAGATTAATTCTCAGTAATTACAATAGAAAAAATTGGAAGTATCCTAGGGAAACTAGAACACGTGGTCACTCAAATTATAAGCTGTGGGATGCATCAGAGCTGCACTTACAATCATGTTCAGTTCAGTTCAGTCACTCAGTCATGTCTGACTCTTTGCGACCCCATGAACTGCAGCACGCCAGGCCTCCCTGTCCATCACCAACTCCTGGAGTCCACCCAGATCCATGTCCATTGAGTCAGTGTTGCCATGCAACCATCTCATCCTCTGTCGTCCCCTTCTCCTCCTGCCCTCAATCTTTTCTAGCATCAGGGTCTTTTCAAATGAGTCAGCTCTTCACATCAGGTGGCCAAAGTATTGGAGTTTCAGCTTTAGCATCATTCCTTCCAAAGAAATCCCAGGGTTGATCTCCTTCAGAATGGACTGGTTGGATCTCCTTGCAGTCCAAGGGACTCTCAAGAGTCTTCTCCAACACCACAGTGCAAAAGCATCAATTCTTCAGCACTCAGCTTTCTTTATAGTCCAACTCTCACATCCATACATGACTACTGGTAAAACCATAGCCTTGACTAGATGGACCTTTGTTGACAAAGTAATGTCTCGGCTTTTTAATATGCTGACTAGGTACAGGAAAAATGGACATTGTCATTGTCTAGATGTGAACTATGAGGGTATAGACTATAATGATCATCAGGAGGATGAAATATAAGCAAACAATTCAAAGGCACACACAGAGCCTGATGGAGGTTAGTGTTTGCTTGGATACGACTATAAGAATGAGTAAAAAATAAAACCTGTTATGACTGAATGTGTCTAAAAGAATTTATCATTCTTAAAAATTACTAAATCTATCCTACTAGCTTCAGTTTCAACTTGCGACAGAGAAAATGAAAGAAAATGGTATATATATGTAATGTTAGGGGATTCTAATACAAACATACCACTGACTTTTACAAACCAAACTGAAATTTTTTACTAGACAATTAGGGCAGAAGAGTAAGTTGTATTTATTGCTTTTTCCACCAAAATGTAGTTCAGTCAGTCCATGGAACATAGTATTTTATTGATACTGTTTTGATTATCCTTAAATGGAAGTTTCTATTTAAAACTCTGTTTTTAATGTTATATAGTTTAGGGAATAAATTATAATACTCCTAATAAGGTACACTAGAGAACAACTTTATTGCGTTAATAATTCAGTTCACAAACCTCAAACCAAAGCTCAATGCCCCAGGTACATCACGGAAGAGTGAATAACATCCATTTCTAATAAATGAAATAAAGCCACCTGGTGTCTTTACTAAATCAGGATAAATCACAAGGCTATGGGATAGCAAAAATCAATTAAGTCATCTGATATTATTTTAACTCACCCAATAATTATGATAAAAGTACCATGAAATCAAAAACGTATGATCATTAATGCCTTTAATTCATCTAATTTTATTCCAAAAAGGAAAGTGAGAAAAAAAAAAAAAACTGCTTCATAAAACCACTGATGGAAAAGCATTGAGAAACATGAATTCCCCTTAGATGAATTGTCAAACCTCTCTTCTTTGCTTTGAGACTTTCCCTAAAGTATTTATGTGGGAGAATAAACCAATTTTCATGGGTTGGTTAATATTATTTTTAGAGGAAGGAAGTTCATCTACTAATTTAGTGAAAAAAATTCCTCCCACTGGCAAAGAAAATAATTCAAAATTCAAAATTACTGTATAATATAGACATCTCTTATAACTGTCATTTATTATTAATTTATTATTGATTATTGTTAATCTATTTATTAATGCCTTATTATAATTATACAGATACAGTCCTGGACATATATATGATATATTGAAGGTTTGACTTGACCTACTTTGGAAAAAGAAAAATAAATGTTGATGAGGTATCTTGTGAGAATTTACTTTCACTACATTCATCTTAACACCGGACAATACTGAGCCTCTGAAGAGCTTTTGTGCCCACTTTGTAGCTTCTTGCCTTCACTTTTATTTCAGCCATGCCGCCTTGATTCTGTCCATCTTCAACAAGCTTTATTTGCATTCCTTGTACCTTTCTGTCCCTGCCCTAAGCTTCCCTGAATATATGGTATGGGGAGGCGGCTGGGAATCCTGCAGAAATTGCTTAATCCTCATAAATTCAGTCTTGAAAACGTGTGAGAGTTAACACTTCCTAGGCAGCACTTTGTAAGTCGAGGGCAGGAGCCACCAGATAGCTAAATGCTTCTTTCCTTCATCTCCTGCTTGGATAGTTTTGAGATATATTTTATAAGGTGCCTCACAAACTTTTGGTGGCATCCATTACTGAGTCACCCTTTGTTGCAGTCATTGTCATAACTATCTTTCTATTGGTTTTTACTCCTTTCCTCACTTCAGCTCACTGGCATTCCAAAATAAACCACCTCACTCTAGGTAGCTAACTGGTTTCTACTGTTTGCTTCATTTTTATCATTACTTGTGAGCAAACAGTTGTGCTTACAGTTGTAGATGCAAGACACGACTTGAGTAAGCTTCAACAATGGCTGCCTCTAAACAGGTAGCGCTGACATCAGGGAAGAAGTTTGTAGTAGAAAAGTGAATACCTTTCATAAAACTTAAATAAAGAAGCATAAAGAAGAAGAATAAAGTGTAATTGGTTAATACTTGAGGCCTTCCCAGGTGGCTCAGTGGTAAAGAATCCGCCTGCCAATGCAGGAGACCTGGGTTCAGTCTCCAAGCTGGAAAGATCCCCTGGAGAAGGAAATGGCAACCCAGCATTCTTGCCTGGAAAATCCAGGCTACAGTCCATGAGGTTGCAAAGAGTTGGACATGACTGAGTGAGCATGCATGGTTAACACTTGAGGCTATGGGATGTACCACCTATCTTTATCACTGATCTAAATCTTTTTATGTTTGCTGGGTCTCTATTTCTTTTATTTTTGTCTTTCAATTGCAGTATGGCTGATTTACAATATTAATTTCACACATTCAACATAGTGATTCAGTATTTTTTATAGATTATACTTCATTAAAAGTCATTACAAGATAATGGCTTATACTTCCCTGTACTGTACAATGCATCCTTCTTGCTTATCTATTTTATGCATTGTAGTTTCCATCGCTTAATCTCATACCCCCAATCTTCCCATCCTCACTTCCTTCTCCCCTTTCGTAATCACTAGTTTTTTTCTGTATCAGTGAGTCTGTTTGTTTTGCATATACATTTGTTTATAATTTTAGATTCCACATGTAAGTGATATCATACAGCATTTGTCTTTATCTCACTTATTTCACTAAGAAAAATACTCCCTAGGTCCATCCACCTTGATCCAATTGGCAGAATTTCTTTCTTTTTATGGCTGAGTAACAATCCATTGTGTGTCTGTGTGTTAGTTATCACTTTTTCTTTATCCATTTGCCTGATGATGGACACTTGGGTTGCTTCCTTATCTTGGTTACTATAAATAGCGCCACTATGCACATTGGGATACATGTGTCTTTTCAAATTAGAGTGTTTCATCTTTTCTGAATGTATGCTCAGGAGTGGGATTGCTGTGTATCCCAGAGATTTCTCAAACAGCTTTCATTTATTATTTTTTTCCCTTTGCTATTCTGATTGGGTGATTTTTATTGTTCTATATTCCAGATCATTTATCCATTCTTCTGTATCACTTAGTTTTCTATTCATGTCTTCTATTAATAGTATGTTTTTATTTCAGCTATCAAAGTCTTCATTTGTGACTGGGTCTTTTTTATACTTTCTAGTTTCTTGTTAAAATGTCACTGTTTAGATCAATTACTTTCCCTAATTCAGTTGACATTTGTAGTACCAGTGTTTTTGCATTCTTTATCTGGTAAAATTTTTACTTGTTTCCTTAGTTTTTTCAGGTGTTGTCTCACTCTTTCAATTGAGACCAGTTTCTCTGCCTTTTCATTTTTCTTATCTTTTTCTGCCTCTATGAATTTAAGAGAAGCAGTTACTTATTGGAGTGTTAAGAACTGTAAGCATTCCTACATAGATTTTGTGTGCCCAGGGCCTTCTTGGGGAGAACTGGATTTGATGTGGACACAAGTCACTTATTTCTTCAGGGTTTGTACCATGTATCACCTTGGTAGAGAGTGGAGTGGAGATGAAGGAGCTAGGGAGGGTTTTGGGTGTGGGTTGGGACTTCCCCCCTGCTCAGTGGCCATTACCACTCTATCAGGGACCAGGTCTGATCCCAATTTGCTAGAACAAAAGCCCAGAGGGTCAGGCTTGAGGTGACTCTTCTCCCTTTAAGATTGATTTTTCCCTCTCCCTACACTGGGACCTTTCCTCAAAGGAAGGAAGTACTGAAGTGAGTGTTGCCCTTGAACAGACAGAGGTTTGAGGTATTGTCTGTGCAGGCATCCATGGCTCTGTTCAGACATGGCCTTAGGTTCAATCTCCCCTTGTTCCTCACAGCTGATCACTATTCCCTGCTTCTGCCACTCCATTCTGTTGTGGAACCACTCAGCAGGGCTGGGAGGAGCCCTCATGATTTCTTGGTGTATATTGAGATGTTAGCTGTGATGGGGAGTTGGCCATCAGAGATCTGGTGGGCTTCTGAGACACAACTTGAGGAAGCTCCAACAATGGCTGACACCACCCCACCTGAGATCAACCACAGAACCAGATCATCTCTGTATCATAGGCAAGTCCTTTCCCTAGTCATGGCCATGCCAGATCCAGTGCTGCGCTGTGGCATGGAGTGAGCTGGACTGAAGCATTTGCTAGGTCCAGGCTGTGGAGCATGGTGAGGTGGTCATGTAAACACATCGCCACTAGAGCAGACCTTGCTTCACTCTGCCTCAGAGACTAGCCAAACCCTGGACCCTCCTCACAGGTGTAGTCCAGGGTTTCTCTCACTCTTGTGTTTAGTTCAACCTTCCTCCAACCAGCCAAGGGGGCTTGTCTCCTTTACACAGGACCCAGGACTGGGACATCCAATTTATGGCTCAACCTGCTCGCTTCCCAGGGCAAGTCTCTACCCATGAATTTTTCTTTTCCTCTGGGTCCCTTCCCAGGGGCACAGGTCCTGACTTGATCCCTTTTCTTCCCTTTCTACCTGATTTGTCAACCCACTCCAGTACTCTTGCCTGGAAAATTCCATGGACTGAGGAGCCTGGTAGGCTACAGTCCATGGGGTCACAAAAAGTCGGACATGACTGTGCGACTTCACTTCACTACTGACAGCCTTGGTTGTACACGAGTCTTTCTGCCAGCTTCCAGTTAGTTTTCAGTGAGAACTGTTCCACACGTAGACTTATTTTTGATGTGTTTGTGGAAGAAGGTAAGTTCCACCTTCTTACTTCACCCTCTTGATCTCCTTTTGGGTCTGGTTTCTTGAAACTGTGGGAATTATGGGCTAACTTTAGTTTAGCAGCTAATATTTTTAAGGTGTCTTCAGTATTTTGTATATATTATGAATGCAAATAATCATGAAAACTGGGAATCAACTAGGTTATATGATCTACCAAAGGACTCAACCTCTATTCAATTAGTGACTGACTGACTTAACATCAATGTCTTTGGTCTTTCCTTTATGTTATTTGCCTCCATTTAGTTCATGACCAGAGTCATTTAAATTTTTCTCTTATTTACAGTCCCCATTGTTCTTTAATAAATGTAAAAAATAGTTGAATATATTTTTTGCATCTTCTCAAAATTGCTAAATCAGTGGGTAAAATAAAGACAATTACACTCAAGGGGCTGATTTCCTGGTGAGACTAGAATTATCACAGCCTTTTCACACTGCAGAATCAAGCATGAGTTAAATAATAATTATTCACTCATTATATGATCACACTGAAGACACACGAAAAGAATGGGGATATTTATTATTAATAGATATAATGCATGAACCATTTTGATAAAACTTGGAATTAAACCAATGCTAAGAAAAACCATATGTCAAGACACAAAAAGGAAGGTTATCCTCAAATATTACAATTGGCAAGAAGGAATCAGAGCCTAAATAATAGTTCTTTATCTTTAACCACCTCATTTAATGGTAGCTTCATCTTCCTAATTTTTCAGGCCAAAAAAAAAAAAAAACCTGCATAATTTTTGACCTTTATCTCTCAGAACCTACATGTAATCCCTTAGTCACTCCTAACAGATCAACATGCATATTTTATGCAGAATCCAGCTGTTCTTCATCTCCACTGACACTACCATAATACAAAAATCTAGTGTGACTTGCTTGGATTATGGTGGTATTTTTTAGCTGTTTCCCTGATTTCATCCTGGATAAGGAAACGGCAATCCACTGCAGTATTATTGCCTTGGAAATCCTATGGACAGAGGAGCCAGCTGGGCTACAGTCCATAGGGTCATAAAGAGTCAGAAAGGACAGTGTGACTGAGCATGCACACACTGATTCCACCCTTGCCCCGTTTAGTCATTTCTAGACAAAGAAAGCCTTTTAAAATATACTAGATAACATTAATTCAACTCAAAAACTTCAGACAACTTTGTTTCTCCTGCACAGTAAAAGCCAAATCTATTAAAATCCATTTTAATATAATTCCATTTAATTCTAATATAGGCCCTAGATGATCTGGTGGGTTGCCCCTTACACACCGCTCTCTATCTGATCTCCTATCACCCTCTTTCCATCTCACTGCATTCCACCATCCTGTCCTCCTCTCTCCAGGGACATAACTAGCACACTGAGTCCTTGCTTTGCCTAGAATCTTCTTGACTTGTGTGGTATGACTCATTATCCCAGCTTCTTTAAGTCTTCCTATAAATGCCACCTTCTCATTAAGGCTCGACTTCATTTAAAATTCCAAAATCCCCCCTCAGCTCTGCATATTGCCTTTCCTTTATTTTACTCCATTGCACTATCACCAGTTTATATATAATATATATTTTACTTATTCATCTTGATGTCTGTATCCTCCCATTGTAAAAATGAATAAGGGAAATTTGTTTTCTTCAGTGTTGTCTCTACTGTCTGACAGATGGTAGGTGCTCAGTAAGTACTTGTTGAATGGAAGAATGAATAACATAAGAAAAAGGTCTTTTAAGTACTTTGAGGGTAGAATCTTTTCCTCATGACTGAGCACTTAGGAATTATGAAGGCCTGATCTGAATTCTCCAATTAAAGTATATCCACTTTTGGCGGATGAAGCGTCTAAAAGCTACTCAGCCATGACTTTTTTTTTTTTTTTTTTTTACAGCTAAATCTGTTTTTCATTTTCTTAATCTGTATCATCGACTTTCTCTTATTAGTGTAGTGGTGGGCCTTACTGTCACTACCTGTCACTTCATGGTGTTAATGTGGACATAAAAAGAATGAAAACTTGAGTTGGCAAAATAACTGCAAAGAATTATTCAGTTGTTAGCATAGGTACAATGTTCATTCTTTGTGCTATACTTGAAAGAATGTAACCTGCATTTAATATGGGAACTTTTTGGAAAAATCATTAAAGTCCTCTGACTTTCTGTCTTGTAAGCCATACAGAAGGAATGTTTCTGGTCCTATTTCATGGACTAAGGAAGAAAGGAGAAAGGAAGGGAGAGAGGTAGAAAGGAAGGAAGAAGATTTTAATGCTGAGACTTTGTAGGAACCGAGTTTTGAGCACTATTTTTGGGTTTTGGAAAATATGCCTGTATCATACACTCCTCCACAAGATTAATGTATAGTGTGCTTTTCTCTCAGCCACACAGCTGTAGTAACTTTAGCAACCCAACACAATAATTTTTGTTATTAAAAGACTTCATAGACATGAGTTTGGTTCAGTTCAGTTCAGTTGCTTAGTGGTGTCTGACTCTTTGCCACCCCATGAATTGCAGCAGGCCAGGCCTCCCTGTCCATCACCAACTCCCAGAGTTCACTCAGACTCACATCCATCGAGTCAGTGATGCAATCCAGCCATCTCATCCTCTGTCATCCCCTTCTCCTCCTGCCCCCAATCCCTCCCAGCATCAGAGTCTTTTCCAATGAGTCAACTCTTCGCATGAGGTGGCCAAAGTACTGGAGTTTCAGCCTTAGCATCATTCCTTCCAAAGAAATCCCAGGGCTGATCTCCTTCAGAATGGACTGGTTGGATCTCCTTGCAGTCCAAGGGACTCTCAAGAGTCTTCTCCAACACCACAGTTCAAAAGCATCAATTCTTTGGTGCTCAGCTTTCTTTACAGTCCAACTCTCACATCCATACATGACCACTGGAAAAACCATAGCCTTGACTAGATGGACCTTGTTAGCAAAGTAATATCTCTGCTTTTCAATATGCTATCTAGGTTGGTCATAACTTTTCTTCCAAGGAGTAAGCCTCTTTTAATTTCATGGCTGCAGTCACCATCTGCAGTGATTCTGGAGCCCCCCAAAATAAAGTCTGACACTGATTCCACTGTTTCCCCATCTATTTCCCATGAAGTGATAGGACCGGATGCCATGATCTTCATTTTCTGAATGTTGAGCTTTAATCCAACTTTTTCACTCTCCTCTTTCACTTTCATCAAGAGGCTTTTTAGTTCCTCTTCACTTTCTGCCATAAGGGTGGTGTCGTCTGCATATCAGAGGTTATTGTATTTCTCCCGGCAATCTTGATTCCAGCTTGTGCTTCTTCCAGCCGAGCGTTTCTCATGATGTACTCTGCATAGAAGTTAAATAAGCAGGGTGACAATATACAGCCTTGACATACTCCTTTTCCTATTTGGAACCAGTCTGTTGTTCCATGTCCAGTTCTAACTGTTGCTTCCTGACCTGCATATAGGTTTCTCAAGAGGCAGGTCAGGTGGTCTGGTATTCCCATCTCTTTCAGAATTTTCCACAGTTTATTGTGATCCACACATCAAAGGCTTTGGCATAGTCAATAAAGCAGAAATAGATGTTTTTCTGGAACTCTCTTGCTTTTTCCATGATCCAGTGGATGTTGGCAACTTGATCTCTGGTTCCTCTGCCTTTTCTAAAACCAGTTTGAACATCAGGAAGTTCACGGTTCATGTATTGCTGCAGCCTGGCTTGGAGAATTTTGAGCATTACTTTACTAGTGTGTGAGATGCGTGCAACTGTGTGGTAGTTTGAGCGTTCTTTGGCATTGCCTTTCTTTGGAATTGTATTGAAAACTGACCTTTTCCAGTCCTGTGGCCACTGCTGAGTTTTCCAAATTTGCTGGTATATTGAGTGCAGCACTTTCACAGCATCATCTTTCAGGATTTGAAATGAATACACTCTCTTATATAGTTATAAAATCTACTATGATCTGTTACCACTTGCTTTCCCAGAATGCATTCAATTCATTCCTTTAATCCTGACTCTGATCCATGTCTTCATTTTGATTACCATGCCTTGAAATATTCTCAACATTTCAACTGCTTATGGACCCCAAGGACCTTAAAAAAGTTCATTACTAGGGAAACATCTCAGCACTATTATACAGAGCAGCATGGTTGAATGGAAATTTCATGATCTTTATGTAAGCTTTAAAGAACTTAAATACCTTAGAGGAAAAGTGTTCTGCAAACTTGGGCACTCTACTATTTATGACAAAGTTTCTGTCTAAATCTGCTTTGCTTTTTGATCAGGATGAATTGAATTTTATGGTGCTTTCCAGATCTTGGCCTTATTTTAGAGAACATTTTGACTTATGTCCTTTATACAGAAGTTCCCAAACAAAAATGTGAACTGGTGATATTGGTGTTAGTTCATATCACTGGGCAAGTATTGCTTCAGCTTGTATTTTTCCTACAATCTTTTTCAACACGTAAATTCATCATTCGATCAAGTGGTAGATATTTCTTCCCTCAAGCCATTCCTTCACTGCCTCCTTAGCTTTACGTGCACATTCTAAATCATTACTCTTCCTCTACTGAGGAGATAAACACCGCTAGTATTTTCTTAGGAAGTCCTCTCCATATGATTTTATGCTCCTCCTTAATCTGAAGATCAGATCAGACATTGAAAACATTGATCTTATATATTTTTTCTCCCTAATCCTGCCACAATGCTCACTTACTACAAGTCTCATGTGGATGTTTTATTCAAACACCATTTTGTAGGTATTTCCTAAGTACCTTGAGTCTCTGTGTTACTCACACCCATGGTGATAGCCAAAAGCTAGTCACCTCTTAGTTCAATTCAGGTCAGAAATCTTAACTTTCAGCTTCTCTCTTGCTGAAGATGAACTATTTCCCCCCCCAGACTTCTCACACTATGACACGCAGTACACTCATTCTATGAAATGCTATAACCTTCCACCGTATTGATCTTCCTATCTTCTCAGGGTCTAAAAGGAGCTTTCTTATTTTACTTTTCTAGACAGTCTAAAGCCCTGGATTCATCGCCTGAAGCATGTTTTTCACCGTTGTTCTCAAATCTCTCCCATCACCAGTCCGTCTACTATACCCATCTCACCAAATACACAAATAAAAGCTGCTCGAACGTGAACCAATCTTAGTATTTACTTTTATTGCTTCTAAGTTCCCTAAGCTCTGACTAGGTATAGTGCCTCAGCCATATACACTGTTACTGGGAGACATTCAGGGAACCCATTGTCTCTTTCCCTAACGTTTTCCTCTTCTGTTATCTCAATTAGTGGTAAACCTAAATAGCCACTCACTTACAGCTAGACTATAAAAATACAGTCTAAATCTTTTCTGCCCCCCCAAATGAATACATCATTGTACTCATGAAATTCTAATTATATTTGTCTTTAAGTTTTCTTAAGTTTGCCTTTTTTCCCTCAGCTTATCACTGGCCTGTTTCATCCTTTAACATATCTTGTCTAGATTATTGTAAAAAGCTTTGAAGTAGTTTTCTTGCCTCCAGTCCTAAAGTTTTATCTACAACAAAGTCATAACTATATTATCCCTCTGCTTAAAAACCATCAGGTGCCTCCTGCACTGCATTTATGACTGAGCTAAAATTATCTTTTCTATGTCTCTGCAGTATTTTCATCTGTATCATAAATCCAAGTATATTATATGGCTCTTAATATTTTATTCTGTAGGATCGCTTACTGCCACTAAATGTAAGTTTTTGAGAGCTATGATTCTATCTATTCAGTTACAAGCTGTTAGCAGAACTTCTAAAAATGTTTTTGGTGCTTATTAAGTATTTGATGAGATGGTTAGATAGTATCACCGACTAAATGGACATGGATCTGAACAAACTCCCAGAGATAGTGAAGGACAGGGAAGCCTGGCATGCTGCAGTCCATGGAGTCACAGAATTGGACCTGACTTAGTGACAGAACACCAACAGCAAAATATTTGACAAATAGAATAAATCACCCAGATTATGAAGAGTAGAAGCCAACCAGTTCATACTGGAAGGTATGAGACAAAATGCTAACTCAAAATTTTGTTGATAGTTATAGATGTGTGAAACCACAATGCATATTCTGCTTAAGCTTTGATACTACCATTTCAGTTGGTGAGTTGTGTAGGTCAGGGGTAAATTTTACTTTTTTAACATATTAATAACAATCACAAAGATTTTCATTTGACACTGAAAATGTGTCATTTTATAGCATTATCAAAAATGTTTACTGTGCAAACAATGCAGTGACAGTGTTTACAAATTCTGAGTTTCTGGCTCTTTTACATGTTTTCATTTTCCATGTAAACATACATTGGCACTTCCATAGATCCCCACGTTATTAACATGTCACCCGTGTGATACAAGGGTCAATGATTGATTATTGGCTATTTAAATTAAAAGTCATCATACGGTTGCAGCTTCTTTTAAATTTTTTTAAAAATTTTTAATTAGAGGATGATTGCTTTGCAATGTTGCGTTGGTTTCTCTCATACTTCAGCATGAATCAGCCATAGGTATGCATATATTCCCTCCCTCCTGAACGTCAACCCCACCTCCCCTCCCCAGTCCTCTAGGTTGTCACAGAGCACCAGGTTGAGCTCTCTGTGTTATATAGTAACTTCCCATTAGCTATCTATTGCACAAATGGTAATATATATGCTTCAGTGCTACCCTCTTAATTTCAATTAAGCTAATTCCTTGGATATTGTCACTTAATCATATAAATAGTACAAAAACGTGTAATGAAATGTAGTATATTGACATAGAAGAAAAATAATGAAGAAAGTAAGATGATAACACAGTTTTTATCACATTGAAATTTCTTACTCCTGACTTAGCATATCTAAATCCTACTTTCTTTAAGATGAAATGAGGTTTAGCCACTCTCTCAATGCTACCACCCCACTTTCTCCTGTCCCCACTGTGTCTATAAGTTATAGTTTTATGATTTTAATCAGTGGTTCTCAACAGTTATGTCTCCTCCCCACCCTGGAGGCCAGTGTCAATGTCAGGAGACATTTATTGTTGTCACAACTGTGTAGAGGGAGCTAGGAGCTGGGAGCTACTGGCATCTAGTAGATAGAGCCCAGAGAGGCTGATAAACATCCTAGAGTGGACAGGAGAGCCTACAACCATGTCCAAGTGTTCGGTGAGATCTTTAGGAAAGACCAAAACGTCAATGGTGCTGGGGTTGAAAAATCTTGGTCTGTTTATGTATTTACCACTTAATACTGATTTATACCATAGAACATCGTACTTAAGTGCTGTTGGGAGCCAAAGAAAGAATTCTATAAGAAACTGCTTTCAAGGAGCTTATAATCTACTGTAATAAGAGAGACTATTATTAGTTATCCATAGTTACTTATGCATAGTTACATATGTAAAATGGAGATAAAGATAGTTACTACTATTGAGGAAGAAAATTTGAAATTATATGAAAGTTGAAAGAGTTATTTCAAACTGAGAAGGACTATAAAAAAACATTGGGTTTAATCCCTGGGTCGGGAAGATGGGCATGGCAACCCACTCCAGTATTCTTGCCTGGGAAATCCCGTGGACAGAGGAGCCTGGAAGGCTGTATAGTCCATGGGGTCAAAAAGAATTGGATATGACTTAGTGAGTAAACAACAATAACATAGACATGTACCTGTATGTACATATGTAAATGTTCCAGAAAAGAGAGATAAGTGAGCAATTAATTCATTTTATAGGAAAACATGTGTGAAGCATCCAGAAAAGAACTTTGAATTGAACTCTGTTAAATGAGTGAGAATTTGAGGTCAGAGGAAAGATAAGATACCACAGAGCAAGAGTCAGGTCAGGGGTGTGAATGTGCTTGTTTTTCAGAGAATGAGGCTGGATATATTGGGTTTAGCAAGTATATGGCGTTAGGTGTAGATTTAATTCACCTGTGTACTCTATAAAGGCTTTATTAAATATTTCATTTAAATAGAAGCATTACCCAATAGTAATTATTGGCATTTTATTCTGCTTTCAAATTTAGCGTCAGTGAATATCACATTTAGCACTCCATTTATTGTATGTATGTGTGTGTGTGATGGGGTTGTGTTCGTTTTGGTATTTTTAATAGTTAACTCTGCTTTTACTTTCTCTGCTCACGTTAGACTTCATTTTGAGACTGAGATCCTGGGACACCTCCCATGCTCCAAATCACATTTAATAGATATTTCTTTGTTTGACACTTGGCACCAGTCTGAGACCCAACACTGTGTAAACACAGCAAGAAATGGATTATCGGGAGATGATCAAGGATCTGGCTCTGATAATTGGACAACTTTACATTTTCCAAAGTAGAAGTGTGCAATGAGCCTCATTTTATTATTTCTTCTAAAGTTTATCCAGAACATATCGAAATTTTGTATGTCACAGAAAATCAGCTGTCCCAGACTCCTTGCTCTTCCTTATTCCCCAAGTCTAATTAGTCATCACAATCTGAGGTGCCTGCCTTCTCCAGTGTCTCTAATTTATCTCTGCTCCCCACTCCTGTGTGAAACTGGATGTCACACTCTCTGTTCATGCTTTCACTGGGCTTTCTCCAACAGCTCCTTAAAGATAGTCCTGAATTCAGGCTTCAGTCAGTGCTGCAGAAAAGATTTAGAATGCAAATTTGCTCCCCATGCTTCCTTACTTACTACTTTTCTATGGCTTCTGCTGCTTATTGGATGAGATCCAAACTCCCCAAAGAAACTGAGGAGACTGTTCAAGTCCCGGCTTGATATTATCACTGGCCTCATGCCTTGATCTGTCTTAACAAGCACACCCTAGCTGTGTATGGAATAGACAGTTGCTGTGTACACCATTCATGCTGGCGGCAGATGACATTTTCTCAAGGGAGGACACTGCCCAGCTGGGAGGAGTGTGACCAGCTCTGCCTCCTTCATGTCTGTCTCTGCCTTTGAGCTGAGTCGTGCTCCTTTCAGGGCGGCTACAGCCAACTGCTGAGTAAGACTGAGTAAGACTACCACCTTACCACCTCTGCCACTGTAGGAGCCTCTAACCAGGAAGCATTGCTCCAGAGTCCCACATGGGCTGTCAGAGGTGTGTCAGGATTACATTACAATTTCAATCCCCTCTGCCTGATCTTGCAGGGGGATCCCTCTTTTCTTTGGAAAGGTCTCACTCTCCAATAAACTCTTTACTCTGTCTCAGTAGACATTTCTGAGGTTCAGTGTGACCGGTCCTAGGCAAGCTGGCCCTCAGCAAAGGATACCTACTCTGTCCTTTACACGGAATTCCATCTTGTCCTCTCAGACAGTAAAACAGTTTCCTTCTTCACCATCATATCTTCTCTCATTGAACTGTAACTGCTCATTTACTTTTCTCTCTCTCCCAGCACCCAGTCTTTCCCAGGAGATAGACTCCCCATGCCTTACTTGATTCTGTAACTTCAGTGCTTAAAATTAGATCTGACAGATTTATTCACTTTCTGATTTAACAGTTTTAATTTCGTGTTTATTCAGTGGAAGGCCCCATGCTGCAGATATAGATGTAAAAAAAGGAAAATAGGTTTTATCCTTATTCAGTATACATATACATGGAAAAACTAGTTATACAATTATTTTTCTTTTACTATTGAATAAGTGCAAGGAAAGAAAAAAATACAAGGGTATAAAAAGCAGGATAGATCTGACATAGGCTGAAAGGTTTGGAAAAATTGCTTTGAGGAAATATAAATATAAGCTGAATTCTGAAGGCTGAATAGGAGTTAATTAGCTGAAGTAGGAGGGAACATAATAAGTGTTTATGGAATGAATAAAATGATGTATTTTATGTTTATAAAACTATACTCCAGAGACGAATGCAACAATTTTTGTTGCCCACATCAAATCTTTCTTTACTTGACCAATTACAATTAATATACTTTTTCTTCCAGGAAATACTTTATTCACATCTTAACTATTATTTCCAAAAAGCTATTTACATGTACTTTTCTAGTTTTAAATATGTCTAGTTTCAAATTTCAAGATATTATTTCTTGATGGTTTAAGCACCTATATAAATACCACAGAGTATTAGAACTACCATTTTCCATGATTTTCCAAATATTATTTTTTTTCAAATATCATTTATTTTTAATTTCTGCAATAAATCCTCTAAATAAGTATTTACCAACAGAATTGATTCTTACAAAGGTTATTCATAGCAGACAGCCAAGAGTATACTTATACATTCTGGCAACAAAAATCTTCAATTTTGATGGCATTTCTTTAAAGTTTATTTAAAAATTGTTCCTTCTAAACGTCTCTGATATTTCTAGGTTTGTAGAAGATACTCAGTTGCAACATGTCTAATCAAAGAGAATTGAACTGCTGAAATGTAAACAAAAAAAAAATTTTGGGGAAAAATAAGTTACTGGAAATTTGAGAGTATAGCTTTTGATATCAAATAGCTGGTTGGATTAATTTTCTATTTCATCACCATGTTGTTGGCTCCATGCAGACAGAAATCTATTTCTATTGTTTCCACTTTCACTTCACTCCTTATGCCTCATTAGGCTTACAATAGAGAAAAGGCCAGCACAAAATAAAGCTTAGATCAATCATTCCCCTATAGGCCAGAGCAAGCAAAATCAATCACTGTCCATTCAAGTGGTTCTCGGCTATTGACTTTAAACTTTCCTGGTCTTGAGGTTACTGTACTGTTAATTGCACTGAAGTTGAATGTTTGCACTTCAGCATATTCCTTAACTATCTTTAGAGATTATACGCTACTATATCTGTATTAACTTCTTATGTGAATAGATGAAGTTTGGGATCTTTAACTGGTGATTAGCAGTCTGATAGTAATACCCTAAAGCATTTATGAAAAGCTCTTGCATAGAAACTTCTACTTGTTTGTTGAAGAATTTAGAGCTTTTAGTTTCAATTTGCATAGTATATTGTTTTATTTAAAGCTCTATATATTCATTATTAATATATCTACACAAGAAAAAATTTTTCTTAAAGTTAAATGAATATAAACTTTAAAAAATCATGTGAAAATCTATGATTTGTGTTGTTTGACATTTTTAAAATTTCATTTTCCCTACAATCACAATTATTGTATATACTCTGTGCATGTGCGCTCAGTCATGTCCAACTCTTTGTGGCCCCATAGATTATAGCACACCAGGCTCCTTTGTCCATGGGATTTCCCAGGCAAAAATACTAGAGTGGGTTGCCATTTCCTTCTCCAGGGGATCTTCCAGACCCAGGGGTTGAACCGGCATCTCTTGTGTCTCCTGCATTACCGGGTGGATATTAAATATACTAGTTGATTATTATAAAATATTTTCATATTAATGATCATGCATAATTTTTGCTTTTGGATACAATAGAGAGTAGGTGTTATGAGTTTAGATAAGTTACTTTTGAGCATGAAAATTTGTTTTTCAACCATGACTTTTGCTGAGAAACAAAGGTAATTGATATATGTCCAAAATATGGTCATGTGTATCTTTATGTAGTCTTCTTGGTGCTGTTGTTGTTTAGTTGCTAAGTTGTGTCCAACTCTTTCCAACCCCATGGACTGTAGTCCACCAGGCTTCTCTGTCAGTGAGATATCCCCAGCAAGAATACTGGAGTGGGTTACCGTTTCCTTCTGCAGGGTGTCTTCTTTGCCCAGGGATCAAACCTACATCTCCTGCATTGCATGTGGATTCTTTACTGCTGTACCAGGTGGCCAATACCCTGACTTTCCACTAAAATCCCACAGATTTGAAATAGCTTAAATCTAGGAATGACTGTATATCTGCATAAAAAAGAGTTTCTAGAAGAAAACAAATAGATTCAACTTATCAGTTAAATGTTTGATAAAACAAAAGGTCAATGCAGAGTGAAATGGAGTATAAGGTGAAGAAGCACAGAAATTATGTGAATACTTATAAAATACCAAAGTTTGAAGAAGAGCAGAAAAGTGAAAAGTATAGCTATAAAATGGGGTTGTTAAGGATTTTCTAAAAATGTTTAATCAGTAAAAATCAGAAACAAAAATGGAGAATTGGATTAAATATATATTCATATTTATGTATTTAGCTAAATTTTCCACTAGGCAAGTTTTTATCATTTTTTTCATTGATTCATGCTACCAATGCTTTAATTTTTTCAATCAAGATTTATTGATTAAAAAACTGATTATTTTATCTTTTATATTATTCCTGGTCAGCCAGGGATTTATATGTTTCAAACAAACAAAATTCAATTTTAAAATTTTATCAGATTACCACAGGTTCCTTAAATACAAGTAGCTGTTGTTCAGTCACTAGATTGTGTCTGACTCTGCAACCCCCATAAACTGCAGACTCCAGGCTTCCCTGTCCTTCACTATCTCCCAGAGTTTGCTCAGACTCATGTCCACTGAATTGATGATGCCATCCAACCATCTCATCTTCTGTTGCCCCCTTCTCCTCCTGCCTTCAATCTTTCCCAGCATCAGGGTCTCTTCCAATGAGTAGTCTTCGCATCAGGTTTGGATGAGAAGGATTGAAACCTCATCAAAAGATGGGAACTTCAGCATCAGTCCTTCCAGTGAATATTCAGGGTTGATTTCCTTTAGGACTGACTGGTTTGATCTCCTTGCTGTCGAAGGGACTCTCAAGAGTTTGAAAGCATCAATTCTTCAGCTCTCAGACTTCTTTATGGTCCAACTCTCACATCTGTTCATGACTACTAGAAAAATTATAGCTTTGATAATACAGGCCTTGGTTGGCAAAGTGATGTCTCTGCTTTTTAGTACACTGTCTAGGTTTGTCATATTTTTTCTTCCAAGAAGCATCTTTTAATTTTGTGGCTACAGTCACTATCTGCAGTGATTTTGGAGCACAAGAAGGAAAATCTGTCATTGTTTCCACTTTTTCTCTGTCTATTTGCAAAGAAGTGATAGACTGGATGCCCATGATTTGAATATTGAGTTGTAAGCCAGCTTTTCCACTCTCCTTTTCACCTTCATCAAGAGGCTCTGAAATTCCTCTTTGCTTTCTGCCATTAGGGCTATGTCTTCTGCATATCTAAGGTTGTTGATATTTCTCCCAGAAACCTTGATTCCAGCTTGTGCTTCATCCAGCCTCGCATTTCACATGACATACTCTGCACAGAAGTTAAATAAGCAGGGTGACAATATATAGCCTGATCATACTCCTTTCCCTTTTTTAACCCATCTGCTGTACCACGTCCAGTTCTAACTGTTGTTTCTTGGCCTGCATACAGGTTTCTCTGAAGACAGGTAGGGTGGTCTGGTATTCCCATCTCTTTAAGAGTTTTCCATAGTTGTGATCCACACAGTCAAAAGCTTTAGCATAGTCAATGAAGCAGAAGTAGATGTTTTTCTGGAATTCACTTGCTTTTTCTGTGATCCAATGGATGCTGGCAATTTGCTCTCTGGTGTCTCTGCCTTTTTTATATCCAGCTTGTAAATCTGCAAGTTTTTGGTTCATGTACTTTTAAAGCTTAGCTTGAAGGCTTCTGAGCATTATCTTGCTAGCATGTGAAATGAGTGCAAACTATATGATAATTTGAACATTCTCTGGGACTGCATTTCTTTGGGATTTGAATGAAGACTGATTTTTTCCAAAGAAGAAATATCACCTGTATACCTTTCACCCTGTTACAAACACTATTAGTAATTTTATAATCTTCACTCTACTATTTGCATTTGAAGTCATGAATTACATAAGCTTTTGTAAGTTTTCACATAGTTTGTTGATCCATTACTATTTCTGTTCACACCAATAAATTAAGGTCTCCTACTTGAAAACCATTCCTTTTTCATTGCTTTATCTTTTACAATATGTATATAAATGAGATTTCCATTGGCTAAATTAGATTTAGAGCAGTAGATTCTCCTTCATAGAGCTAGAAACGCAATTGACAGAAAAATATGAAACCCAGAATGACCTATATTTTAGTGTTTCTTCAAACCAAATGTACTACATGTATTCTTTTATATGTATGTATAAATACATAATAATGTACATACATAATGAATATACATACATAATGAATGAATACATATATGTATTCATTTATATGTAATGTAAAATGTGGTTAGCAAATGTTTTCCTAAAACACATTTTGATATTCCAAATAGATGTTCACCATAATTCTCGCTTCCTGACACCCCTCCAAAAATAGATACCTCTTTGATATCACCAACATATAATCCTTTGGTTTAGGGTGGAATGATTAAGGCATGGTGGTGGTTTAGTCACTAAGTCATGTCTGACTCCTGGGACCTCATGGACTATAGCCTGCCAGGTTCCTCCTCTGTCCATAGGATTTTCCAGGCAAGAATACTGGAGTGGGTTGCCGTTTCCGTCTCCAGGGTATCTTCCCAACTCAGGAATTGAATCTGGGTCTCCTGCACTGCAGGCAGACTCTTTAATGACTGAGCTACAAGGAAAGTGAGTACCTATTCTCTTACTATAAGAAAAATAATTTGCAATATTTGAACAAATATTAAAATTAGAAAAATATATAACATTAAGATATTTCATTTTCTGTGTTCTCAGGAGGAATATATACTCCTGCAGTGCCAAAGATAACATCTTTTACTTTTGCATAATGAACATATAAGTAACAGGTTTTTGTAACTTTTCTGATATCCTTAATTGCTTTTTGATTTTCTCTCAAAGTATGACTCTAAATATAGAAAACTAAACTTGTTCTTACTCTGCTTGATGTGCAAATCAAACAACAGATTTTTAGGTCTTTTTTTTTTTTCTCATATTTTACATCATCCTTTTATAGTTCATGAATTTTCTCCAAATCAGCTGATATATAATTTTCATCTTACTTAGGTAAATTCATTCTAAAATAGCTTGCTTAATTATAAGTAGTAATTAGTATAGTAAAAACTTCTAGCTTTCTGTAATCAAAATGTTTATTTTATATAGATAAAGAAAAAATTTTCCTGAATGGAATATAAGTTATATTCAAACTGATGAGTTACAAAACCTTCTGTAGAGATATTTTCTCTTTTAATTTTAATCATTATCATTTACATGAATTTACTATAAATAAAATATATATGAACTTACAAATCCTGTAAATGATACTTGTTAAATAACACATTCTTTAAAAATGAGTCTCATTTATTGTTGACCTTTATATTATTCTTAATTTTCCCCTCTTCTTAGTGATAATTCTAACTCCTGTAATATGAGATAAGAGTTCACTTATTAGAGAGTGAAGCAGCTATTGGAAATTGTGCAGATTCAGTTTATCCAATTCTGAGATTTACATGTCAGAGTCTGATGGAGACATTCGCATTTCTGACATAAGCAGTAAATTTCTGCACATAGATACCCTGCTTCCTTTAACTCATTAAATGCAATACTTTTTTGTTCTGTGCTAGAGAGCCACTGATTTATATCCTTGTGGTTTTAATCTATCTTTATTTTTCCACTACAATCATAATGGTAGAAGGCTAAAGCAACTGTACAATTATGCCATCTAAGAACTTGAGTAAGAGTCAGCATATTTAAACTATTTCAGTCTTTTTAATATCTTCTGGAGAGGGGAGTGGCAAACCACTTCAGTATTCTTACCTTGAGAACCCCATGAACATCATGAAAACGCAAAAAGATAGGACACTGAAAGATGAACTTCCCAGGCTGGTAGGTGCCCAATATGCTACTGGAGATTAGTGGAGAAATAACTCTAGAAAGAATGAAGAGATGGAGCCAAAGCAACAATACCACCCAGTTGTGGATGTGATGGGTGATGGATGTAAAGTCCAATGCTCTAAAGAGCAATATTGCATAGGAACGTGGAATGTTAGGTCCATGAATCAAGGCAAATTGGCAGTGGTCAAACAGAAGATGGCAAGAGTGAACATCGACATTTTAGGTATTAGAGAACTAAAATGGACTGGAATGGGTGAGTTTAACTCAGATGACTCTTATATCTACGACTGTGGGCAAGAATCCCTTAGAAGAAATAGAGTAACCATCATAGTCAAATTAAGATTCTGCAATGCAGTACTTGGATGCAATCTCTAAAACAACAGAATGATCTCTGTTGTTTTATTGAAAGGCAAACCATTCAATATCACAATAATCCAAGTCTATGCACTGAGCAACCACTATTGCTGAAGAAGCTGAAGTTGAACAGTTCTATGAAGACCTACAATACCTTCTAGAACTAACAACCCCGAAAGATGTCCTTTTCATTGTAATGGACTGGAATGCAAAAGTAGCAAGCCAAGAGATACCTAGAGTAGCAGGCAGATTTGGCCTTGGAGTATAGAATGAAGCAGGGCAAAGGCTAATAGAGTTTTGCAAGGGAACACACTGGTCGTAGCAAACATCCTCTTCTAAAAACACAAGAGAAGACTGTACACACAGACGTCACCAGATGGTCAACACCAAAATCAGGTCGATTAAATTCTTTGCAGCCAAAGATGGAGAAGCTCCATACAGTCAATGAAAACAAGACCGGGAGCTGACTGTGGCTCAGATCATGAACTCCTTATTGCCAAATTCAGACCTAAATTGAAGAAAGTAGGGAAAACCGCTAGACCATTCAAGTATGACCTATATCAAATCCCTTATGATTATACAGTAGAAGTGACAAACAGATTCAAGGGATTAGATCTGATAGACAGAGTGCCTGAAGAACTATGGATGGAGGTTCATGACATTGTACAGGAGGCAGTGATCAAGACCATCCCCAACAAAAAGAAATGCAAAAGGGCAAAATGGTTGTCTGAGGAGGCCTTACGAATAGCTGTGAAAAGAAGAGAAGTAAAAGGCAAAGGAGAAAAGGAAGTTATACCCATTTCAATGCAGAGTTCCAAAGAATAGCAAGGAGAGATAAGAAAGCCTTCCTCAGTGATCAATACAAAGAAATAAAGGAAAATAATAGAATGGGAAAGACTAGAGATCTCTTCAAGAAAATTAGAGATACCGAGGGAACATTTCATGCAAAAATGGGCACAATAAAGGACAGAAATGTTATGGACCTAACAGAATCAGAAGATATTAAGAAGAGGTAACAAAAATACACAGAAGAACTATACAAAAAAGATCTTTATGAACCAGACAATCGCAATGGTGTGATCACTCACCTAGAGCTAGATATCCTGTAATGCAAAGTCAAGTAGGCCCTAGGAAGCATCACTACAAACAAAGCTAAGGTGGTGATGGATTGCCAGTTGATATATTTCAAATCTTAAAAGATGATGCTGTGAAAGTGCTGCATTCAACATGCCAGAAAATTTGGAAAACACAGCAATGGCCACAGGACTGGAAAAAGTAGTTTTCATTCCAATCCCAAAGAAAGGCAATGCCAAAGAATGCTCAAACTACTGCACAATTTGCACTGATCTCACATGCTAGCAAAGTAGTGCTCAAAATTCTCCAAGCCAGGTTCCAACAGTACATGAACTGTGAAAGTCCAGATATTCAAGGTGGATTTAGAAAAGGCAGTGGAACCAGAGATCAGACTGCCAACTGCTGTTGGATCATCAAAAAAGCAAGAGAGTTCCAGAAAAACATCTATTTCTGCTTTATTGAATATGCCAAAGACTTTGATTGTGTGGAGCACAACAAACTGTGGAAAATTCATCAAGAGATGGGAATACCCAACCACCTGACCTGCCTCCTGAGAAATCTGTATGCAGGTCAGGAAGCAACAGTTAGAACTGGACATGGAACAACTGGTTCCAAATCAGGAAAGGAGGATGTCAAGGCTATATATTGTCACCCTGCTTATTTAACTTATATGCAGAGTACATCATGAGAAACGCTGGGCTGGAGGAAGCAGAAGCTGGAATCAAGACTGCTGGGAGAAATGTCAATAACCTCAGATATGCAGATGACACCACCCTTATGGCAGAAAGTGAAGAAGAACTAAAGAGCCTCTTGATGAAAGTGAAAGAAGAGAGTGAAAAAGTTGGCTTAAAGTTCAGCATTCAGAAAACGAAGCATGGCATCTGGTCCCATCACTTCATGGGAAATAGTTGGAGAAACAGTGGAAACAGTGTCAGACTTTGTTTTTTGGGGCTCCAAAATCACTGCAGATGGTGATTGCAGCCATGAAATTAAAAGACACGTGTTCCTTGGAAGAAAAGTTATGACCAACTTCCAGGGTCCAGCCCTGGTGGATCCAGGGAAATTCTAAGCGTGGATGGCGTAGGTGAGGAAAACTTATTTGTTTATTAATATAAGATTAGATTAGGAAGAAATAGTGTAGTATGAAAATTAAGTGGAGAAAAGAGGCTGAATAACTAGGTTTATGTGGAAAGCCAATAAAGTTCCAGACAAGGAGCTTGCACCATCTACGTTAGGCCACCAGCGTCCGTTTGAATACTGGAGAGTGCCCCACCTTGGGCTCTCTCTCTTACGGATCTTAGAAGCCGGGACAAGTAAGTAGACATGGCGAGCCTCCACACCCCAGATGGGAATTCAGCCAGAAATTAGAGTAAAGAGAAGACACAGGGCAAACCAGTCCTTCCAGTGACTGGCCCTGGCCCCTATTGTCCAGAAAGGCCTTTTATACCTTTTTTTGTACATAGACATCAATGGATAATATAAAATTATGCAGCATCAGCAGCCCTGACTCTTATCAAAACCAGGCTTTCTTTCTGCATACCTAGTTGTATACACAAGTCTTAGGTGATTTACATCATCTTCTGGCCAGAGGGCCAATTAACATTTTATGGCCCTTTTCTGATAAGGGTTTGTCAACCAGAAGACTTATTTGTGTTGTTCTTCCCAAAGTCTGGTGCCACTCTCAGAAAGCACTAAATAAAGTTACATTCTTACATAGCAAGGACACAAGAGGAGTGCAGTGATATATAACAAAAGTAATTAACTCAAAAGTCTAGTGTTGCTAACATCAAAACTACTATATACCCTAAATTTTACATAATGGAAGATACAGAGTCATGCAGGGGCAGTGGTCCTGACCCTTTCTGTACATCTTTTTGTATACAAAAGGTCTCAGGTGATTTACATTATCTTCTGGCCAAGAGGCTTGCTAACACCTTTTGGCTCTCTTCCTTAATGAATGTTAATCTTATTTCCCCTGAAGCGTTTTTCTTTAATCTGCATCTTCTTAAAGCACTAAAGTTACATCTCTATAGAACAAAGGCGAAGTGGGTTAACAAAGAAGGTACTTAACTCAGAGATCTAATGTTGCTACTTGTTTTTTCTATATACCAACTATATCAACAAATAAAAGGTATGAAAATTTGGCAGCAAGTATTGGCTCAACAATGAAACGCTTAATCAGTTTTATTCTAATGATCTTGACACCTCAGAAGCCCCTGCGATCCTAGGATGTTTTAAGCTTCCTGTGCCTCCTGCGGTCAGGAGGCCTCAATTAATCACATGCGCAGCTATCCGAGTCCTGCAGGCAGGCTAGAAAGCCATCAGAAGGGTTTTTGGATTGAAACACTCATATTATGCCCAGGAGATTTATTATCTAAAAGCTCTAACTTTTCCAGAAAAAGGTGGTGGGGGGACAGTCCCCCGTTAATGACAGAAGAGTAGGTGGAAAGCATAACACAGTAAAGCAGGCAGACTCTGGTCTTGTGGGGTGGATGCTCAGGAAATTCCATGGGGAACCCCTGAAGCCTGATCACGTCCTTGCGTTTTGTCAGGCTTCTTTCCACATGACCTTGTCACAGGCGGGATTCCTCATGCTGGCCCCGGACATCCAACCAAGACCACATATTAAAACAGAGACATTATTTTGCCAACAAAGGATGTCTAGTCAAAGCTGTGGTTTTCCCAGTAGTCATGTATGGATGTGAGAGTTGGGCTATAAAGAAAGCTGAGCACTGAAGATTTGATGCTATTTAACTGTGGTGTTGGAGAAGACTCTTGAGAGTCCCTTGGACTGCAAGGAGACCCAACCAGTCCATCCTAAGGGAAATCAGTACTAAATATTCATTGGAAGGACTGATGTTGAAGCTGAAACTCCAATACTTTGGCTACCTGATGTGAAGAACTGACTCATTTGAATAGACCCTGATGCTGAGAAAGATTGAAGGCAGGAGGAGAAGGGGGCAACAGGGGATGAGATGGTTCGATGGCATCACCGACTCAATGGACATGAGTTTGAGTAAACTCTTGGATTTGGTGATGGACAGGGAGGCCTGGCGTGCTGCAATCCATGGGGTCACAAAGAATTGGACGTGATTGAGCGACTGAACGGAACTGAACTGTGAGTGCTAGGAGGAGCAATATAGTCTGTGCCTCTAGCTAGCATTCCTGGGTTGAAATGAACATAGTGTACAACCTTATCCTAAATAACCTATCAACTGCTATTTATTTTCTGAATTTTTTGCCACCTTTTTATTTAAATAGGACCAGTGACATTGAACAAGGTTTGTCTCCTTCTGGGTCTTAAAAATGATGATAATAATACCATAGGCTAGCTGTTGGAATTAAATAAGATTTGCTATGTATAGTATCTAGTAGAAGAATGCCTAAACATAGTTCTTATGTGACAATATTTAACTGGCTAATGATGATAACAATTACATGCAAACACAGAGGTAATAGGATCAAAAACTAAGACCATGTAAATAGTCAGGTTTTACTTTTTTAGGTAATTCTTGCCTAGGAATATTATATAATGTTATTATTTGTTTCAGGAACTACCTAAAAATGTATTTACATGAATAACAGACTATTCCTTTAGCCTGCCTTCTCAGGGCAATGTCTTACTCAACCAGGAAGGCTATTATCTTATCAAATGAGTGGTCATCCATCAAGACACATTCAAAACCTTCATCATTCTCCACCAATTCTCAGTCATAAATTATGAGTTTTGGATTGCTGCATTAAAAGACCCACCTTAAATCAGATTATAATTCCCATACCTGCTTGCTAACTATCTTTTAGAGACACTGGTAAATCTGTCAAGGAGGTATTGTTATTGGTACAGTAAGTAGCAAACACATCTCTGGTTGACTAACGAGTTATGTTGGTGGAGTGTACAGAAAGTCAGCAGTTGTAAAGATGATGATAGCAACATTTATGCTTTTGTGTAGAATTTATTTTCCACTAACCAATTTCAGATTTAATGTGTACATTTTTACCTTGTTATAAATAGGGGACTGCATTCATTTCACATATGTTTTGTGAAGTGAATGGGCTTCTGAAGTGGCTCAAGTGGTAAAGAAACTGACTGCCACTACGGGAGACATGGGTTCAATCCTTGGGTAAGGAAAATTCCTTGGAGAAGGGCATAGCAACCCACGCCAGTATCCTTGCCTGGAGAATTCCATGGACACAGGAACCTGGTGGGCTAAAGTGCATAGGGTCAAAAATAGATGGACATGAATAAGCATACTTGTGCACTGTGAAGTGAATATCATGTAAACAAGTAGCTGCGATGAGCTGCTGCTGCTAAGTCGCTTCAGTCGTGTCCGACTCTGTGCGACCCCATAGACGGAAGCCCACCAGGCTTCCCTGTCCCTGGGATTCTCCAGGCAAGAACACTGGAGTGGATTGCCATTTCCTTCTCCAATGCAGGAAAGTGAAAAGTGAAAGTGAAGTTGCTTAGTCGTGTCTGACTCTCGCGACCCCATGGACTGCAGCCTAGCAGGCTCCTCCATCCATGGGATTTTCCAGGCAAAAGTACTAGAGTGGGGTGCCATTGCCTTCTCCAGTTGAGATGAGCTAGAATCCCTAATTTTTTGATTTTCTGTCTCATATTCTGTTTTTCTTATTTTAAGTGTCCTTTCTCATAAGTTATTTTCTGTAGTCACCTTCACTTTAAAAATATTGATAATTTTAAAGAATAAGGCCAAAATACTAGATAATATAGAGCCATACTATTTTTAGCAATATTATTTAAACAAAGTGATCATTTGAAGTCATCATCTATTTCTAAGCCAACAGATACACAGATATAAATTTAATTTATTCTCTTTATTCCTACAGCATATAGATATTTCAAAATTTTGGCAGGGACAAGGGTCAAGAGGACCTTATACTCTACCTCTCAAAACTTCACTAGTGATTTTTCACAAAATATTCCCCTTTTCATAATTCT
Organism: Ovis canadensis; assembly: GCF_042477335.2. Lineage (NCBI taxonomy): Eukaryota > Metazoa > Chordata > Mammalia > Artiodactyla > Bovidae > Ovis > Ovis canadensis. The sequence continues at coordinate 67,201,333 of NC_091262.1, read as the reverse complement.
AGTTAAAAGAATTGCCTTTGTCAGGTACTTGAAAGAAACTGAGCTCATGTAAATTCATCTTTTCTTTCATAATAAATGTACCTGAGAAAGGTCACTTGATTATTTTGTAAAGACTTTATTTACAGAGTCTAAAATTTCTTATGCAAAATGCAAGAGCATACAAGTGGATAAAGCTTTCTTTAAAGAACTGGCTGTTTTAGACTCATGAATATAAGGAATTATTAAGGAATTAATAAAATTTGTGAAATTCCACTTTAGAAGTGCACAGAAATGCAGGCTTTTCTAAAACGTCTGTTACGATCCCAATTACCAAGTATTTATTGATGTCCTAGAAAAGAACCTGGCAAATTTTGTGTCATAATTTCTGTCACAGAATAATGAATATATTTTACAAATGCTGATAAAAACATAATTTAGCTCTATTTGCAGACTTTGCTGATTCTTACCATGACTAATTCACTCTTACATGTAACCATCACAATCTTGGTCATAAATTAACTAAATAACATTCTGGACCAGTCCACAGTAACCCTTGTAGGAGAATACTTAGTAATATTTAGGAACATGTTTTATAGTAATGGTTAACTGTGAGTCCATTGTCAACTCATATTCTGAAGCAAGAAAAGGGCTTTTAGTACTCTCCTTTTGACAATGCCAAGGGAGAGAACTAGCCATCTAAGAAGAAAACTGCAGATTTCGGTAGAAAAAGAGTAGAAACAATACTCATGTTAAAACTGCAGATTTGGGTAGTGATTCCTGCACTATAGCTTATAAGGAAAGTGGAAGAATTCCTCAGAGCACTTTGGGCAAGGGCCTAACCAAAGGCAATCTTCATAATAAAAGCCAATAAACATCCTACAGAAGCACCCGTCCAGTCAGCCATCCCAACCCAAGCCAGTTTTTGGAAAATAATGAAGTCTTTCAGGTTGAATTTGCAGAGTCTTAATTGTCACTCTATCCCTTCCACCTCTCTGGTTTAGGATGAACATATATCCCTTTACTGAGGCAGAACTGGGGTCAGAAAAAGAAACCAACTAGTGTTACTTATATAAACATATACATATATAAAATCTGTGTAACTGTAGGTGCGTGTGTGCATGCTCGGGTATTAAGTCATACCCAATTCTTTCTGACTTCATTAATTTTCCAGGCAAGAATACTGGAGTGGGTTGCCATTTCCTCTTCCAGTGGATCTTGCCAACCCAGGTATCGAACCTGAGTCTATTCTGTCTCCTTCTTTGGTAGGCAGATTCTTCACCACTGAACCTATGTAAATGTATACCTATATATAAGTTACATGTTATCATTATGGAAAATTAATTACTTAAATCAAATTAGAAGTGTATCATGATAAATCTCTTTACTATAATATTTTCTCCACCCAAAGTAACAACAAAAAGCTACACTGATGTCTCTTGGGCTTCACTGGTGGCTCAGATGGTAAGAATCTGCCTGCAGTGCAGGGGACCTGGGTCTGATCCCTGAGTCTGGAAGATGCCCTAGAGAAGGAAATGAATGCTCACTCCAGTATTCTTGCCTGGAGAATCCCATGGACAGAGGAGCCTGGTGGGCTAGTCCATGGGGTTGCAAAGAGTCAGAAACAACTGAGACGAATATTTTCACTTCTCAGAGTTAAGGTTCCATTTCCCAGAGTGAGCAAAGCACCAAGAAAAGTCTTGCAAGATCCCTTCTTTAAGAAACTTATTTTTGCCTGTACTTGATATGAATTATAATGTAACTTGCAGATAAATATCTTTTTGGAATAGTGTGGTAACTATTACTGGATGATCTCATCATTAGCATTTTCACATTCCAAGCTGTTTCATCCTCCAAAGTAAAATTTGCCATATCCCCCTCTGCATAGCCTTGCCAAATTCTATGGACTTTCAACAAACTTAGTGTCCTGCCATGATTATAACACATGTCAATTCTTGACAGATAGTTTTACACAATCTGCTCTCATTCTCCTTAACCATTATTGTTTTCTGGCTTATATTATGCCAATCCAACTTTTTCACATCTTTGTAAGCTCACTCTTTTCCAGAATCTTGTATGTATTGCCAAGATGAGGGATTACTTTAATTTTCATGGCTCTGTATTGTACGTTCTGTGCAGACTCAGAATCTGGCATGTTTAGGAAGCAAAAGCTAACCTTTTTAAAAGTTTCAATTGAGTCAATAATTAGCTTGGTATAATCAGTGATAATCAGGCTTTTGCATACCAGTACATCTCTCATATTATAGTCAGTCAAAAATCTGTTAACTTTCCCCAGATGACCACTGCTAATTGAAAGAACTAAAATAACTACAGAAATGTATATATCTAATGACATACATATCCTAGGTGGTTTTTTCCCCCTTCACTATAAAAGGAACATTGAGTTGCACTTCATGTATTAAGGGGGTTTGTTTGGCTTTTTTATACTGTTTTCTATGATTCTATGAGATTGGTTAGTAAAGAAGATATCAGTTACTACTTTGAACAGATTAGGGGGGCTTTCCCACTAAATGATCTGCAGAATGCCATTTTATGCATGAAAGATGTTATTCTAGCAGAGAAAGCAGGACACCCCCGTATATAAAGAAAGGGTAATTCAATTTAGAGATGGAAACATTAAGGACCAACAAAGTAGGTGATTTGCCAAACAAAATACCACTCCAGTTAAGGACCCAGGAAGGGTTATTAACTGGGTCGATAAGGTCATACTTTAAAGTATTCTACTGGAGAAAGGAAGGAAAAAAGAGAGAGAGAGAAGGGAATTGCATTAGTTTGCTTAAGTTGTCACAGTTCTCTGGTCAAAAGGTGCCACTGGATTTGCTCTGTGGTCAACTGGCTCTCCCTGCTGGACTGCTTGAGCATTGCTGGACAATAGCTTCCAGGTGTTCTGGTCAGGCAGGGCCAGGCTCTTCATTTGATATCCCAGATCAGGCAGATCTGCATCCCACCGAGTTCTCTGGTCAGACTGCACTGCCATCTTGGCTCTGTAGGTAAGCAAGCCACTGGCTGGGCCTCCTGCGTGGGTGCTGTAGGAAGGAACTTGGTCTTCCAAGATCTGAGTGCTGGCTGTTGCAAGGTCCTACCCACTTCTCTTTCAAATCAGATTCCCAGTCAGGTCCTGCAGATTTCCCTGAAATCCTCATGGGGTAAGACTAGAGCGGGGAATCCTAACACGTGACCCACAGTGCTAAGGGACCTGGATGTCTACCCTGAGTACTTTTCCCACTGGAGCAACTGTAGGCCCAGGAGAGACCACTCAGTACAGTGCCGCACTGGCCCGAGGGAGGGGCAATGTGGTCAGCACCCAGCTTCTCCTCTTAGCCTTTTGATGTTGTCCGTCTCAGTCTCTATGTTGCAGGGGAATGTTTTAGCCTTTACCTGTGTTCTAGAATTTTCTCAGTGGTGTCTTTTCCAGGAAAAGTCATTAATTTTTGTTCTTATGAAGGAGAGAAAAATTACTAATGACTTATGTTGCCATCTTGGTGATGTCACTCCTTAATTCAATTCTTAAAATCTAAGTTAAATGGGAATTTAGTGTAGTAGGTCATGGGGAGTCAACATTGGCTACTATTAGGGGGAAAAAAGGAAAGTTTAGTCATAGTTTAGAGAACTGTGAATTAAAACAATAATAAAATACCACTACACTTGTGTTGATAGCTAAAATCCAGAACACTAACAATACCAGTTCTGCTGAGGATGTGGAGAATCAGGAACCCTCATTTAAGCCCAAGAGGAATGCACGATGTGTGTGTACTTAGTCTCCCAGTCGTGTCTGACTCTTGCAACCCGATAGACTGTAGTCTGCCAGGCTCCTCTGTCCATAGGATTCCCCAGGCAAGAATACTGGAGTGGGTTGCCATTTCCTTTTCCAGGGGATCTTCCCAACCCAGGTATCGAACCCAGGTCTCCTGCATTGTAGTCAGACTCTTTATCAACTGAGCTATGGAGCAAGATGGTATAGCCACTTTTAGATAGCTTAGAAGTTTCTTACAAAACTAAACACATTCTCACCATATGATACAGCAGTTGTGCTCCTTGGTATTTACCCAAATGAATTGAAAACTTATGCCCTCACTAAAAACCTGTACACAGATGTTTGTAACAGCTTTATTTACCCTACCTCAGAGATACAGCGGGTTCAGCTCCAGGTCACTGCAATAAGATGACTATTGCAGGAAAGCAAGTCACATACTTTTTTTTTTTTTTGGTTTCCTAGTACATACAGAAGTTATGTTTACACTGCATTATAGCCTATGAAGTGTATAATAGCATGCTGTCTAAAAGGCACATATCTAAGAATACTTTATTGCTAAAAAATGTCCAGTTATAGTAGAAGTGTAAAAGATCACTGACTGACCACAGACCACCATACCACATAAATAACTGAAAAAGCTTGAAGTACTGTAAGAATTCACAAAATATGATACACAGACACAAAGTGAGAAAGATGCTGTTGGAAAAATGCCACAACAGACTTACTTGATTCAGGGTTACTATAAATTTTCAGTTTGTAAAAAAACCCCTCAATATCTGCACAAAGTATGATAAAGTAAAAGCAACCAAGATGTTCTTTAGCAGGTGTATGGGTAAATAAACTGGTACATTCATAAAATAGAATATTATTTAGTACTAAAATGAATAAGTTATCAAGCCATGTAAAGACATAAAAGAAAAGTGAAAGTGAAATCGCTCAGTCATGTCCAACTCTTTGGGATCCCATGACTGTAGCCTATGAGATTCCTCCATCCATGGAATTTTCCAGGCAAGAGTACTGGAGTGGGTTGCCGTTTCCTTCTCCAGGGGATCTTCGTCACCCAGGGATCGAACCCAGGTCTCCTGCATTGCAAGCAGATGCTTTTACCATGTGAGCCACCAGGGAAGCTCATGTAAAGACAGGAAAAATATGCAAATACATATTACTAAGTGAAAGAAGCCAATGTGAAAAGATTACGTCTGTATGATTCCAACTCTATAAATTCCTGGAAGAGGAAGCCCCATGGAGACAGTAAAAATATTAGTGCTTTCTGGGAGTTGGGAGATGGGAGAGCGGAATAGGCAGGGTATGATATATGCTGGTGTGTGGAAACTATTTTGTGTGATACTACAGTCGGAGAAATATCAATAACCTCAGATATGCAGATGACACCACCCTTATGGCAGAAAGTGAAGAGGAACTAAAAAGCCTCTTGATGAAAGTGAAAGAGGAGAGTGAAAAGGTTGGATTAAAGCTCAACATTCAGAAGACAAAGATCATGGCATCCGGTTCCATCACTTCATGGGAAATAGATGGGGAAACAGTGGAAACAGTGTCAGACTATTTTTGGGGGCTCCAAAATCACTGCAGATGGTGACTGCAGTGATAAAATTAAAAGACGCTTACTCCTTAGAAGAAAAGTTATGACCAACCTAGATAGCATATTCAAAAGCAGAGACATTACTTTGCCAACAAAGGTCCATCTAGTCAAGGCTATGGTTTTTCCAGTGGTCATGTATGGATGTGAGAGTTGGACTGTGAAGAAAGCTGAGCACCAAAGAATTGATGCTTTTGAACTGTGGTGTTGGAGAAGACTCTTTAGAGTCCCTTGGACTGCAAGGAGATCCAACCAGTCCATTCTGAAGGAGATCAGCCCTGGGATTTCTTTGGAGGGAATGATGCTAAAGCTAAAACTCCAGTACTTTGGCCACCTCATGCGAAGAGTTGACTCATTGGAAAAGACTGTGATGCTGGGAGGGATTGGGGGCAGGAGGAGAAGGGGATGACAGAGGATGAGATGGCTGGATGGCATCACTGACTTGATGGACATGAGTCTGAGTGAACTCTGGGAGTTGGTGATTAACAGGGAGGCCTGGCATGCTGCGATTCATGGGGTCACAAAGAGTCGGACATGACTGAGCGACTGAACTGACTGACTGACTGACAGTGGTGGATATGTGCGTATCCATACTGATAGAATGTACAATAACAAGAGTGAACTCCAGTGTAACCAATGGACTCTGGATGATAAGGATGTGTCAGTATAGATCTATCAAGGATAACAGATAGTAATGTCAATATTGAGGGAGAGTGGGCATGTATGGTACAAGGGGTATATAGAAATTCTCTGTACTTTCCATTCAATATTGTTGTGATCCTAAAACTGCTAAAACTAAAGAATAGTTTATGAATTTTTAAAAAGTTAAGGGATAGAGATATATACTGAGCTAATGTTAATAAAGAAGAAGAGTAATTATATTAATTATAGGCAAAGTCAATTTCAGAACAATAAAAAATAATCAGCATTAGGGAGAAAGATTTCATAATGATAATTCTCTAGATACCTCAACCAGATTGTAATATTTATGCACCTAACCTCAGAGTATCAAAATTATGAGACAAAAACTGAAAGAATGTGGAAAGAAACTGACATATCTACTATTATAATTGAGATTTCAACCCTTCTCTTTTGGTAAATGATAGATAAGCAGGCAGAAAACTAGGAAGGATAGAATTGATCTAAATAGCACTTTCAGCCAACTTGATCTGATATTTATAGAATACTCCATCCAACAAGAGCAGAATAAATCTTCTTCTCAAGTTCCCATGAACATTCACCAAAACACATCTTAATATATTGAAAAAAATCGAAATCATATATAATCTATGTCTGAAGGTCACAATATCATTAAACTAGGAATCAGTAAGGGAAAGGAACAATGCTCAAAATCTCCCAATATTTGAAAATTTAATAACATACTTCTAAATAGCACATAAGTCAAAGTCCCAAGAGAAATCAGAAATATTTTGAACTAAATGAATAGCTTACTTACCTAAATTTGTGGTATTGCTGCTGTGAAATTGCTGCTGAGAAAATTACAACATTAAATACATATATAAGAGAAGAAAAAAGATCTAAAATCAACAATCTCAGGATCTACTTTAAGAAAACAAAGAGATAAAATAAACTAAACCTAATTAAAATAAAGTAAAACTACTACAAGAAAGGAAAATTAGGCAGATGTTTCTCATGAACATAGATACAAATAAACTCAATAAAATATCAGCATATCAAATTCAGGAATATATAAAAAATATTATACAAAGATAAAATGTAATTGATTCCAGTTTTACAAGCCTGGTTCAAAATTTAAAAGTCAAACAATATAATCTGAGAAATGAACAGACTAAAGGAAAAAGTTACATAATCATAGTAATAGATGTGGAAAAAACTTGACAAAATTCAACACACATTCATAATAAAAACTATAAACAAGTAAAAAATGAAGAGGAACTTCCTCATAACTGAAAAAAAAAAAATGAAGCTAACACTGTACTCAATGGTGAAAAACTGGACATTTCCCACTTAAGATTTGACGCAAAAAAAGGTTATCTTTCAACACCTTTACTTAATATCTTATTGGAAGGAAGATGAGAAAAAATAAAGGGATTACATAAATTTGGGGGGATTCAATAAAGCTATTTTTATTCATACACAATATAATTATCTATGAAGGGAATGCCAAAGCATCAAGGAAAAACTTCTTGAAAGTACTTACTGAATACTGAAAGATTATAGGATACAAAGATAATATATAGTCAATTGTTTTTCCATATACCAGTAGTGAACACTATGAGCACTAAATAGAATATAACTGGATTAGAAATAAGACTATAAAATAAATACCCATGAGTACATATTGATATAAATACATTCTTCTAAAATGGATAATTGACTGAGAAAAGAAAAATTCCCTATGTAGAAGAATTTCCACAATTTGTGTAGATATTCTGCCTCCAAGTAAGTGTAGCATAACTCCTCACCAATAAGTGTGGGTTGTACTTAGTGACTTCTTTGTAAACAGTGGTGTGGAAAGCGAGAAAAAAAGAAATGTTAGATGTGGAAACCTGACAAATACTACTCCAATGAAGAGATTAAGGACAGCACTTGGAGTGTTAAGTCATTTGGATGCTATGTATACTTGATATGCTGTAGTGAAAAGGCAGTGGTCTTTCACCCAAAAACACATAACCCCACTCCAAAAAAAAAAAGACCAATCCCAGAGGAAATCTGAAAAAAAAAAAAAATCAATACCTTAATGTTTGTATTTTAAAAACTCTAGTAAATCTAGATGCTGAAAGTGGAAACCAAAGTTATGGGTCCTATATTTCTTTCATAAACATTTTCTTTGTTATTAGAAGATGAAATGTTTAAGAGTCTCCCAATAATTTAATATGAAACTTTTAGAGTATTTTTTCTTCTCTATGCTAGATTTATATTTTTAGAACTGTCAACATAGAACTCCAGTTATAACTGTCTTTCTTTGCATAAAATATCTACAGTTCAGTTCAGGTCAGTCGCTCAGTCATGTTCGACTCTTGTGACTCAATGGACTGCAGCACGCCAGGCCTCCCTGTCCATCACCAACTCCTGGAGCTTGCTCAAACTCATGTCCATCAAGTCGGTGATGCCATCCAACCATATCACCCTCTGTTATCCCCTTCTCCTCCTGCCTTTAATCTCGTCCAGCATCAGGGTCTTTTCCAATGAGTCAGTCCTTCACATCAGGTGGCCAAGGTATTGGAGATTCAGCTTCAGCTTCAGCATTGGTCCTTCCAAATAAATATTCAGGACCGATTTCCTTTAGGATTGATTAGTTAATTCTCCTTGCAGTCCAAGGGACTCTCAAGAGTCTTCTCCAACAACACAGTTCAAAAGCATCAATTCTTCAGCAATCAGCTTTCTTTATAACCCCACCCTCACATCCATACATGACTACTGGAAAAACCATAGCTTTGACTAGACGGACCTTTGTTGGCAAAGGTTTGTCTGTCTTTAATATGCTGTCTAGGTTGGTCATAGCTTTTCTTCCAAGGAGAAAGCATCTTTTAATTTCATGGCTATAGTCACCAGCTGCAGTGATTTTGGAGCCCCCAAAATAAAGTCTCTTACTGTTTCCATTGTTTCCCCATCTATTTGCCATGAAGTGATAGGACTGGATGCCATGATCTTAGTTTTCTGAATGTTGAGTTTTAAGCCAACTTTTTCACTCTCCTCTTTCACTTTCATCAAGAGGCTCTTTAGTTCTTGTTCGTTTTCTGCCATAAGGGTGGTGTCATCTGCATATCTGAGGTTATTGATATTTCTCCTGGCAATCTTGATTCCAGCTTGTCCTTTATCAAGCCCAGCATTTTGCATGATGTACTCTGCATTTAAGTTAAATAAGCTCAGTGACAACATACAGCCTTGACGTACTCCTTTCCCAACTTGGAACCATTCTGTTGTTCCATGTCCAGTTATAACTGTTGCTTCTTGACCTGCATACAGATTTTTCAGGAGGCAGGTCAGGTGGTCTAGTATTTCCATCTCTTGAAGAATTTTCCACAGTTTGTTTTGATCCACACAGTCAAAGGCTTTTGCATAGTCAATAAGGCAGAAGTAGATGTTTTCCTGGAACTTTCTTGCTTTTTCAATGATTCAATGGATGTTGGCAATTTGATCTCTGGAGAAGGAAATGGCAACCCACTCCAGTATTCTCGCCTGGAAAATCCCATGGACAGAGGAGCCTCTTAGGCTGCAATCCATGGGATCGCAAAGAGTCGGACACAACTGAGCGACTTCACATTCACTTTCAGTTTCCTCTGCCTTTTATAAATCCAGCTTGAACATCTGAAGTTCTCTGTTCATATACCATTGAAGCCTGGCTTGGAGAATTTTGAGCATTACTTTGCTAGTATGTGAGATGAGTGCAAATTGTGCAGTAGTTTGAACATTCTTTGGCATCGTCTTTACTATTGCATGTAATTACTTCTGGTCACATTTCAGAGCATTACAGTTTATGTTAAGATACACAGAATTTGAAGGATTTCACTTCTATATTCTTGAGTTCAGTGGACTGTTATTGTCAAGGCGGTAATTTAGGCATACTCATTTATATAGGTTGCTTTTTTAATATATGAAACAACTTACTACTATATTATCCTATTTTTAAATTTCATTCACTGTTAAAAACAATGTGATTTTTCATACTAGTACCATTTGTTTCTTTTTATGCCAACATTTTTTCCCCAAAATATTTTAACACAGTATAGAGATTTCTGCTTTAGGTTAAGTTGCTCAGTTTAGTTATATACTTTGGAAATATATTTTTAAAATAATATCCTATAAAATGCATTTTCCTTTGCTACATAAAACATTTAAACACTGTTCTACCATTCCTATAGTCTCTAAACTTGATTTGAATGTTTATTTATAGTACATTTTGATCACTTTTCAAGCGATAATTTCTAACATTTTTCCCCACCAATATCATATTTAATTCTATTTGTAACTGCATTTTAACCAGAAATGCAATATTTTTACTCAGGAATATCAATTTACTTGAAAAACAAGTATTTATTTGACTTAGAACATCTACAAAAATTTACTCCCACATTTTCTTGCATCTTATCTCCATATTTAAGATACATTACCATTCATGCCAGTTAGAATATTTACTCATGGAGTTAGGGCTATTACTGCTAATTATTCCCTGAATTGCTTAGGATTTATATGTAGCATTAAGTACTCCATAGTTAGTTACTTTCTAAGATCCCTCTTTGATGCAATATGGTCAACAGAAAAATCAATTATTTAAGGTCTTAATATTACTACTTGAAACACATTGGCTTGGATTACATTTTTTAAAAAGAGGATTAAGGAAAAGATCTTTGTACTATCCACTTGAAACTTGTTATGTCAATTTTCATTCTCTTATACTCTAATCAAAATATTTAGTGGGGTCCAGAAGTGAATTTTCTGTTCTTCTGTCCTTCCTGGCTAATCTCCCCATGACCAAAGCTTAACAATTAAATGACAACCACAAGCAATTCTGAAAACAGGAAGAAACTCAATATGATTCATTTCTAACCAGAAGGCAGAGATTTTTAAATATAGTGAAAAAATACACATGAACAATTCTGCTTCAAAGATACCTTAAACTCAATTAGTCTATTGTAGGCAGAAAAATGTCCCCACCAAAAGAGGTTCCCATCCTAATTTCTAGGAGCTGTGACTTTGTCCTCAAACTTGCTTTGTGGTAAAGGGACTTTGCAAGTGTGATTATGTTAAAGATATGGAGAGGGGGAGAGTATCCTGGATTATTCAATTGGATAATCACATGATTATTCAATTTCTAATCACATGAAACCTTAAAAGCCAAGAACCTTTCTGACTGTGGTTGGAAGGAGGTGTGATTATGGAAAAATGGTCAGAGGTGGAGGAAGGCAATCAGCAGCTATGGAATTTCAGGTACCTTTACAAGCTGGAAAAGGCAAAGAAAGGAATTCTCTGCTAATTGCCTCAAGAAAGGAACACAGCCCTGCCAACACCTTGGCTTTAGCCTACTGGGACTTGTGTTAAACTTCTAACCTTTATATCTTTAAGACAGTAAATCTGTGCTGTATTAAGCCATTAAGCTTATAGTAATTTGCTAAGTCAGAAATACAAAACTAATGCACAGACCAAGATAGAATCTATGACTTAACACTTAAACCAGGCCCTCCCGCACTGTTCTTGATTTACCAGGGGTATTCCTATACAAGCAAACCTCATTTTATCGCACCTTGCTTTGTTGTACTTCACAGGTATTGTTGTTGTTTTTTTTTTAATAAATTGAAGGTCTCCGGTAACCAGTGTTGAGCAAGTCTGTCAGTACCTTTTTTTCAACAGCATTTGCTCACTTTGTGTTTCTGTGTCACACTTTAATAATTCTCACAATATTTCAAAACTTTTTCATTATTACTGTATTTAGTATGGTGATCTGTGATCTTGATGTTATTACTAAAACTTGCTGAAGGCTCAGATGATGGTTAATATTTCTTAGCAATAAAGTGTTTCTAATTAAGATATATACATTTGACATAATACTATCACACATTTAATAGACTACATGCCCTGGGAAACTAAAACCTTTGTGTGATTCGCTTTATTTCAATCTTCACTTTATTGCAGTGGTGAGAAATTGAACCTGCCATATTTCTGAAGTATGCCTGTATTTTTGACAATTATTTTCTCTACCATATTATAAATTTCATGAAGACCAATTTGCTCATGTTTTCCCCATTTGACTTTAGATAAATTATATAATGTATAGACCTCATTTATCTTATCATAGCTGGATATCTTGTTAGAAGGCATCAGCCTGAAAATAGACTTTCAAGAAACTTTTAAAGCCTTTGAGATATTTGTTTACATGTTAGGGAAATTCAGTGAGGTAAGAATGTGTGTTTCATATTTCCTCCTCCTCCTTACTTCCAAGCACATACCCAGGTCCCTTGCATTTCTTTACTTTAGGTTATTTTGCAAAGCAGAAAACAGTGGTTGCCTAGAGCCTTTATTTCTGACTTTTATTGAAGGAGTTATTCTGGGAGTATATTCTAACTGCCCTACTCTTAAGGGCAACAGAGTAGGTGAAGGATGAATCTTATAAAGACAACAAAGATGTTGAAAATTGAGAGGTGGAGAGAGTGTAATGAGAGAGAAGTGTGTCCACAATCCTTGGTACATATTCGGGGTGATGAGACTTAGAGCAGAGGAGTGGGATGACTGTGCAGTGTGCCTTCAGAGGCTGGATTATGGGCGCCAAGGTCAGAAGCTGGTCTGAAATCAACAGAGCCAATAGGCTAAACGTTTCGCTGATTGTACAATGGACATCTAGACATGGGCTAAGATGGGATTGCTGTCATCAGATTCTTCCCTGACATGTAGTTCTACATGGAACTCTGACAAATCTGGAGTAGCAGACTAAATGTCTCACCCACCTAGCAGAAGGACTCAGCATTAAACTGATGCCAAGAAAATCCTAGAAACTACATTAAAATTTAATGTGTTAAATTATAGGAGTATTTTGTATTCCCCTCAAATGCAGGATTCAGAGAAGACAATGGCACCCCACTGCAGTACTCTTGCCTGGAAAATCCCATGGGCTGAGGAGCCTGGTGGGCTACAGTCCATGGGGTCGCTAAGAATCGGACACGACTGAGCAACTTCCCTTTCACTTTTCACTTTCATGCATTGGAGAAGGAAATGGCAACCCACTCTAGTGTTCTTGCCTGGAGAATCCCAGGGATGGCGGAGCCTGGTGGGCTGCCGTCTATGGGGTCGCACAGAGTCGGACACGACTGAAGTGACTTAGCAGCTTAGCAGCAAATGCAGGATTACTGCCTCCTGGTTTGAAGTATTTTGGTGCTCAAATTGCTTATTACAAGTGATACTTCTGATGAAATATATTCTAATCTCATTTTCTTCAAAAGATATGGCTACAATATGCACAAATAGATAGACTTGTAGAGACCTATGGCATAGAGTAAGTAAGGGATGGGAATTTGGATAAACAGGATGTTGGATGATTCAAGTAAACCTGTAAAAGTAGGTGACTATTTGAATGAAATAAAACGCTTTTCCAGGAGAGAATGAAGAGGTGACAAGTGTAGTAGCTACCTCCCATTCACATTTGATGCAGGAACGAGAATCTGGGTCAGCTAGATTGTGATGGACATTGTGAAGAAAACACTATTAACAAGGTATAAATCAGGTTTTGAGGGAATGGGGAAAATAAATAAAGGAGAACCACAGGTTAACACTTTCATAGAGACATATTGCTATTTTCCAAAAATCTCAAAAATATTACTGAATTTTGGAGATTAAAATTTTTGTGATAGCATATATTTTTTAAAAACAAGCAATATTTATAATAATCATTTAATTTAAATGGAAAAACTGGGATAAGCTCTCTGTGGTAGAAGCTAGCAAAGGTATAAGCCTACAATGATTTCTCCTTTCAAACTGAATTTTTTTTTCATTCATGCTTCACAGCTTCTTTGGTTTCCTAGGATATTCACTTCTAGTTGGTTGCCTCCTACCAATAATTATTTTTCAATAATTCCCATATGATCTAACCTTTCATTAGCTTCAAATATAGTTTTTGTTCTTGAATATTGCCCTTTAAAAAAAAAGAGTTGTCCAATTTATCTTAGTCATGCCTCTGAGAAACATATTCCACTAGTTCTTCCCCCTTCTGAATAGCTAGTCCTGAAGTGTTCACTTAAGCATAACATCGTAGCTATGTATTCAAGTGAGCTAAATGACAGGTGTTTCCTTATGATGACCTGGTTTCTATCCTTTCTCTGTTCAGCCTAAATTTAAGCTTTTCTAGAGAAATGATAGGAAGCTTTCAACTAGACTCTGTTTTAAGGCATATCTTTGTAAATTATTAAAATAAGGAAAAGTAGAAGTTGAGTCATTTAAGTTCAAGAAAACAGGCTAATTTAGGAGGAGGTTTGATTCTGAGAACTGAACCCAGTCTTCCTATACTGCTTACCAGGAATCCATGACTGAGTAGTAGAGTGAGAATTCTAAAGTACATGTGTGAGTAGCAACTACACAAAGTTTGTCATTTTATTACCACCTTCAGCAAGAAACTTTGAGAAGGGCAACTGTCACGCTCATTGGTAGTCACAATTTATCAGTGATACAAGACAGCAATAAATTGACCTGTCATAAAAAAAAAAATCTTATCCCTGTAGGGGGAACTCAATAAGTTGATTTTTCTGGACCTTGCCTTCTGGCTGGGAAGGCATTACTACACTCAGTTGTAAAATGGGGATACAAAATGAATTATACTTCCAAATAATTACTTTAACTTGCCTGAGTATATCAAGTGAATAATGCTGGGGAGCACATATGAAAATAAACAGAGGTAGAATGCTGACAATATCCTAAACTGTCTCAGTAAAGATGAAAATATATTCACAACAAAGGAGACCACACTGAATAAAATGGTGTGTAGATTATTTCTGTTCATTAGGAGTCAGATGTAATTCTAGGCATTTCTGCCAATCCAAAACTTCCTAAAATTTCCTTCATCATTAGTTTCTTGCTAAACCTTGTTGTTCCCAGTCTTTAATTAAATTATACCAGGTTTTGATTCTTCACATTTCTTAAGCAAGCAAGCACTTTCGTACACATTGGAACGATGACACTCACATTCAGCTTTGCCACAATGAACAAACAGTGGTTGAGAACACATACCTGCTCTTTGACTGTTCCTCACAGGTTTGGATCCACAGTCAGGCAGACACAGACGCACTGCGCTGTTTCAGATGCATTCTGCAATATCCAGGACTCTACATCCAAGCACACACATTACACGGAACCTAAAGCAGGATATATTGTTGTTTCAAATCAATTCCAGCGGGGCCATAACTAACTCTAAATGCCTTCCTTTAGTGAAATCCATGGGATGAAATGTTAAGCTGGATGGACCAAAATACAGTAATTCCTGGATTATGTTCTAAATACTTCTACTTATTCAGGTAAATCTGCTACTTTACACTTTTGCTTCAGATTCCTTCGCCAACTCTAATTTGTGGAAATGCACTTAACTGCCTCCACCACCACTTCAAGCACTACTTTGTATAATAATGATGTAACTTATGACTTATGTTCAGTCAGTTCAGTCGCTCAGTAGTGTCCGACTCTTTGCGACCTCATGAATCACAGTATGCCAGGCCTTCCTGTCCATCACCAACTCCCGGAGTTCACCCAAACTCATGTGCATCAAATCGGTGATGCCATCCAGCCATCTCATCCTCTGTCGTCCCCTTCTTCTCCCAATCCCTCCCAGCATCAGGGTCTTCTCCAATGAGCCAACTTTTTGCATGAGGTGGCCAAAGTGTTGGAGTTTCAGCTTCAGCATCAGTGCTTCCAATGAAAACCCAGGACTGATCTCCTTTAGGATGGACTGGTTGAATCTCCTTGCAGTCCAAGGGACTCTCAAGAGTCTTCTCTAGCACCACATTTCAAAAGCATCAATTCTTCGGCGCTCAGCTTTCTTCCCAGTCCAACTCTCATATTCATACATGACTACAGGAAAAACCATAGCCTTGACTAGACAGACCTTCGTTGGCAAAGTAACATCTCTGCCTTTGAATATGCTGTCGAGGTTGGTCATAACTTTCCTTCCAAGGTAATTTTTACAGGAAGTGTTTCACTATGAAGTCATTTTCTTTTAGAGAAAAATTAGGAAATCCACATTTAATACTACATTTAATTCAATAAAAAATCAAAGACCTTTTCATATCTTGCTCCTGCTGCTGCTAAGTCATTTCAGTCACGTACGACTCTGTGCGACCCCATGGATGGCAGCCCACCAGGCTCCCCCATCCCTGGAATTCTTCAGGCAAGAATACTGGAGTGGGTTGCCATTTCCTTCTCCAATGCATGAAAGTAAAAAGTGAAAGTGAAGTCACTCAGTCATGTCTGACTCTTAGCGACCCCAAGGACTGCAGCCTACCAGGCTCCTCCATCCATGGGATTTTCCAGGCAAGAGTACTAGAGTGGGGTGCCATTGCCTTCTCTGTTTTATATCTTAGAAAGTGCTTTAAAATTATAAGCATGACATAGATGTCCATGGGTATATCTGTTTGTATATTTTTGCCTTATCACCATTCTCTTCCACATACCAAAGTTTTGCAAAATCTTGCATATTTTATCCTTCCTCAAATCTCACATAGCCTCCTCCTCTCCCCTTCTGCTGATTAATCTCATTCTTAATTTTGTTAAAAAGTTCCTTTTGTCACAATCAAATTTACCAAAGTTCCTTCCTTGATTCCATTTTCGCTCCCAGTATGCTTGACATGGGGCTTCCTTAGAGATTTCTTTTTCTAACTGAGATGCAATGGAGAGACCTCCAGACTCAGGACACAGTAACATTAGATACTAATATATTTTTGATGTGTGACTTACTCAGACATAAGTAATAGTAGTTCAAGTAGTGCAGGGCTAAATCAGTGAAGTCTCTCTTATATATATCTTTTCTTGAGCCAAAAGTAAAGAAAAATCAAGTTAGCGATTTGTCCTAGAAAACTCTCTTCCTAATATGTCTCTTAAAAATTACTTTGTAATGTGGCTGACATAAAACACATATAGACATACACTCACACCTCCCAAACTACATACACTCTACAAACAAAAACAAACCTACCATGATAAACACACACATACAAAGCTTTTGGGATCAGTCTATCAGTCTAAACTAAAAAATATTTTGGAAAGAAAAATTATTGTAAGAAAATATTCACACTAAAAAAAAAAAAAAAAAAAACCTGTAATATGCCCTGCATTACTGGAAACAGAACCTGCCCCACTTTGTTCAGTATTATCACAAAAGTGGTAGATGAATTTGACTTATATTTAAATGTAGTCACAAAACTTCTATTTTAAACAGCAGCCAACTCCCCCCAAACAAATTTATCTTTCCCATTAAAATATGTAAAGTATGTTTTTATGCCACTGGATGAGATGGAGATGATACAATGATAGCTGATACTCTAGTAAATGGGTATTTTTAAAAATTGAAGTATAGTTAATTCACATTATTAGCTTTAGGTATACAGAATAGTGATTCAGTATTAGAGATTATAACTCATTGTTATACAAGATAATGGCTATAATTACCTGTGTTATATAATGTATCTTTTTTTGCTTATCTATTTTACATACATAGCAGATTATATCTCTTAATCCCATATCCCTAACGTGCCTCTTCCTCTTTCCTCTCCTCATGGGCAACCACTAATTATCTGTGATTCTGCTTCTGTTTAGCATATATACTCATCTGATTATTTTTAAAAAATATTCCATGTATAAGTGATATCATTCAGTATTTGTCTCTCTCTGACTTTAGTTCACTAAGTATAATATCATCTAGGTCCATCCCTGTTGCTGCAAATCCAGAATTTCATTCTTTTTTATGGCTGTACAAATATTGAGTAATTCTTAATATTCTCTGTGTACATGTATGTGTATATATACACACATCTCTGAATGGATAAAGGTGTATATATACACTTCTTCTTTATCCATTCATATGGTATATGTATACCATACCACTTACCATTCATCTGTTGATAGACAGTGGGTTGCTTCTGTTGGCTATTGTAAGTAGTACCGCATGGGATAGTGCTGCATGGGAGTGCCTGTATCTTTTCAAACTGGTGTTTTTGCTTTCTCCAGGTATATACTTAGGAGTAGAATTGCTGGGTTCTACTTTTAGTTTCTGAGAAAACTCGGCACTGTTTTTTTATAGTGGCTGTGCATTTATTTTCCCACAAACACTGTCTAAGTGTTCCCTCTTCCTGATATCCTCGCCAGCATTTGGCATTTGTAGACTTTTTTGAGATTGCCATGCTGACCGATGTGAGGTGATATCTTGTGGTTTTGATTTACATTTTATAGATGAAAAAAATACTCAAGTACAAATATTGAGTAATTCTTATTAAGTCATACCATATACCACGGGTTGTTGAGCTATAAGTAAGCTTATAATATGAAAGATATGGAACAATTTTTATAAACAGAGATCAAATATAGAAAAAATTCTGTGACACCCAATGAGAATACTCTCAACCTTATATCATTTCACCTTTTGCCATATTACCATTTCCTCAGTATTTGCTTTATTTTTAAATATTTTATTCCCAAATGCTATTTAGCACAAAAAACTAAAAACTGTCATTAAAAAACCTTCTCTAAATAATAAACTATGTCCCTTATTATAAGGAAAATATAGAAGTCACTTTAGACAATTTTCCCCAGAACAGTTTATACTGGACAATTTCTATAAGCCCACAAACCATGTTACTTTTATAATATTTCTTGGAATATAGGCTCCAGAATTAACATAGTACACTAAATGAAAAGTCACTCTTTTCAGAGTGAAAATTCATAAGTTCTACTATAACCAGTGGCTGGGATAGTATTTATCAGCTATAGTTTAAAAATCACATTATTTTATAGACTTCTCCCAAATATTTTATGGAATTTCTAGCCACTCTTGGAAAAAAGCTATCTTTTCTAGTCCTATGAATGTATTAAAGTGGCATACTTATAATCATGTGTAATATTTTAAAATTTTAACTGGGGTTGGAGGACAAATACGGAGAAGGCAATTGCACCCACTCCAGTACTCCTGTCTGGAAAATCCCATGGACAGAGGAGCCTGGTGGGCTGCAGTCCATGGGGTCGCTAGGAGTCGGACACGACTGAGCGACTTCACTTTCACTTTTCACTTTCATGCATTGGAGAAGGAAATGGCAACCCATTCCAGTGTTGTTGCCTAGAGAATCCCAGGGGCAGGGGAGCCTGGTGGGCTGCCGTCTATGGGGTCGCAGAGTCGGACACGACTGAAGTGACTTAGCAGCAGCAGCAGGAGGACTAATAAACTATTTTCATGAACAAAATACTGAGTAGCAGATATTATGTTTAACAACAGCCATTATTATCTTCATTTATGATTGCAGTTTCTAACGAGTTTGAGATCCTCCTTCTCCCCCTTCTTTTATGAAAAGCTAATTCCAGTTTTAAGGGTAAATCATGGGTAGTCTAAGTAGCCCACTGCTGTGGCTCAGTTCTATTGCCAGGCATTGATTCAATTTGGGCTTGTGATGCAATCCTGGCTAATGAGATAAATAAAAAACATTTACTGAGAGATGCTTGCAACTGTTTCTTAGATCTTACAAAGTTCAAAGAGAGAATCCCTCTTTCTCTGATGGGCATTGTCATATCTGTGATCTTGCCATTATAATAGCAGGCAGCCTAAGGACAAATTCAACCACAGAAAGCGGGAAGATGGTAATAATTTGGCACCATGATGATATGATTATGCTACTAAATTAACCAATTCTGGACTGTACTTTGCCTTGAATCTGGTTACATAAACATAAATTGTTCTTTATTATATGAGCCCAGGATAGTTTTTCTATTTGTGAAGTCAAAATATTGAAATAGATACGTGAATGCCTCTGTCCCAAATTTTACATTTTATTTGCGATCTCTAAACTCATTAGTAAGTTTTAAAACTATGGTATTATAACTTCTATATTTGAGCATGTAACAATAAAATCAATTCCAACTTGTATTCTTAGATTCATCATACAGGATATGACTTAATTTATTACATATATGTATACTATATATATGTGGGTAAGAATAATCAAAAACATTTTTAGGGATAATACAAGTTTAGTCAATTGTACTAAAAACTACAAAAATACGTGCATTCTTCTAAAATATCTTGCATATAGTATATATGTATGTGTGCTAAGTCTCTTCAGTCATGGGTTGACATCTATTGATGCTGTTTTATTGAATAGTACTAAATATTGATATTAAATATCATGAATTGGCTATAACAGATCCTCTCACATTCTTACAAATTCTAGAATGAGAATGTACCTTCAGTCAATTTTCTATTTCTTTTTTCCTGGAAACTTCATATGAGTAGAACATTGCTTATGGTAAAATTGACCAATTAGGTAAACTGCATCTGGAATGAGAATATTTTGTAAATACTTAGTATAAAGCCATGGTTTTGAGCATTCTTGATTGCAAGTGACCCTTGTAACTTGCCTGTCCTTTGCTGAACCTGAAAACCATACCCACTGAATTGTCACCAGCAACATTAGTTCCTCTAAGAAATAAGTATTATCCTGGGATGGCTTCTGTACCTCACCAATATGTCGCCTTTCATTCCCTCACCCTGGTCTATCATCTGAAGAACCAGAGAAGATAGTTCCTGGATGCTACACAGACTATTTCAAGGACACCCATACAAGTTGGATAGGCATCACCACCCTGTTCGAAAATTGTGTTTTCTGGCCTAAATTCTTCTAAGTAAACCTACTGTTAAACATAGCCTATGGCAGGTATCTTGTGAGCCTGACTGTTCAGTGGACTCTAAGAATAACCCCTGAGCATTTCAATGTGATACTGCAGATATGGTCCTTAGAAAATTCAAAACTGATCATTTGTTTACCAGAAGAAATCCTATCATCGCTAATGTGAAAATAGAATTTTCAATTAAATAAGTGATGTATTGGATGCTATCTATCCTTGTAAAAATTGAGATACAAAAAGAACAAAAAGAGACTTCTACTTCTGGTTAAGTTATGAAAAGTTGTAGGAAATTGTTGCTCCCTACAAAAGCAAACCAAAAAAGTGAATATAAACCAGATAAAACCAAGTCACAATTACTTTAAAAGGCAACAGAAGGCTGACAATGAATTTAATTAAAGAAATTGAGGCAAATTTAAGAGAGAAAAGTGTATTCTAAGAGAATAGTTACATGGCTATTTTCACTGGAAAATGGTGGGAGAAGGAGGAATCCTATGGAACCTCAGCTTTAGAAAATGTCTGCAGCTACCTCCAGCTTTTCTCACTGATTTTCAATGAGTGTATAGGTAATATGCTAAAGACAGAACCAGGGCAGGAGAGCTGAAAGATTAGCATAGGAGGCACATGGGACCTTCCCAAGCGTGCAAATCATCCCTCCAAATACTGAGATCAGCAAGACAGAGAAAAACTGAGGTGCAGAAAGCTAGTGTAGGTGTTAAAAACTAAGAGGATTCCCTAATATGCCTGAAAACTGGACACTATAGTATAAATTGTGAGATCTCTAGAGACTTACTAATCCCCTCTCAAAACGTTTGAAGCTATGAGTGAACCAAATCTATCAAAAGTTGTAAGAGT
Source organism: Ovis canadensis (assembly GCF_042477335.2). Taxonomy (NCBI): domain Eukaryota; kingdom Metazoa; phylum Chordata; class Mammalia; order Artiodactyla; family Bovidae; genus Ovis; species Ovis canadensis. The sequence goes on along the minus strand of NC_091262.1, from coordinate 67,179,794 downwards.
GCCCAGACTCTGCTCAACTAGCAGAATGACATGGTAACATTATCAACCTTTCAAAGGAAAAGACATACTTTTCCTTATCATTTATTCTAGTCTCCAGTGTTATTTTATACAATGCCTAGCATACTATAATTTTTTTAACTTTCCACAAAGATGCAGGAAAATGAGACCCAAGATGAGAAAAGTAAATATACTCTAGAAACAAATACACAGATGGCCTGATATTTTAATTTTCAGAAGGGAATTTAGAATGACTATAATAACTATACAGAAGCGTACATGAAAGGTATATGCGTTAGCCACGGTTCTCCAGAGAAGCAGATCAAGATAATACACACACATACATACACACACACACTGACATATGTATGGAAACTGAGAAGTCCCTAAATCTGCCATCTACAAGCTAGAGAACCAGGAAAACTGGTTGTATATTTTAGTCTGAGTTTAAAGGCCTGAAAATCAGAGAGGCTGATGGTGTAACCTGCAGTCTGAGGACAAAGGCCTGAGAACCAGGGGTATGTTAGTTAAGTCCCAGAATCAGAAAGGCCAGACACAAGCAGCTCATACACCAAAAGGCACTAGGAAATAGATGCTCCAGATAAAGGGAGAGAGAGAATTCACCCTTCCTTTGCCTTTCATTCTATTCAGGCCCTCGATGGATTAAGTGATGCCCACTCACACCAATGAAGACAGGTCTTCTTTTAATTAGTCTACTTAATCAAATGCTATTTTTTCTAGATACTCTCATAGACACAGCTAAAAATAATGTCTTACTGTCTAGTTGGGCATCCCTTTGGCTAATCAAATTGACAGACAAAACTAACTATCACAGTGTATAATAGGCATATGTGTGTTAAACATGATAAAATTTAGCAGAAACCTGGAAATTAATTTTTTAAAAAAGCTAAATTGGAAATGTTTAAAATAAATATATAAGTATAGTATTTTTTAAAAAAGGAATTCACTTCAGATCTTAAAGTAGTCACTTGATCCTCTTTTGGAGTCAGCAGAGAAAAGATCATTAAAACTGAAGATAGTTCAAACTGAAACATAAGATAATTGACAAACACAACAAAGAGCAGCTCCCTGCTCGCTGCAACTAGAGAAACCTGCACAAAGCAAGGAAGACCCAGCTCAGCCCAAACTAAATAAATAGATGTTTATAAGAGAGTGAAAGCAAACAAAATTATGACAGGCTGTCTGGGAATATGCAGAGCAAAATTAAATGTATGTAAATGATTATTGGAGTACATGATAAAGAGGAGAGAGAAGATAGGGCAGAAAATTATTTGAAAAGGTAATGGGCAAAACTTTTCCTAAGTACATGAAAAATATCACCGAGGTTCAAAAAGATGAAACTACCTCAAGAAGGAAAATGCAAATAAAACCACATTAGGTCCACCAGGTTAGGTTGATCATTCTAACTGCTGAAAACCAAAGATACAACAAAAATTTTAAAAGCGTCCAGGGTCTAACACAAAATGATTAAATAGAAACAACAATAAAAAATAACAGCTGCTTCTTATCAGAAATAATGAGGGCCAGAAAACATCTTTAAAATATAAAAATGGGGGAAAAAATAAACACATCTACTTACAATTCTGTATCAGTGAAAACACTATGTATATATGAAAGCCAAAACTATTTTCTGAGACTTCATCTTCAGCAGACCTGTATTATAAGGGATACTGAAAGTTTTTCAAACTGAAAGAAATGATTACATACAGAAATTTGGCTGCTGAAAAAACAAATTAGAAGTCAATATCTGCATATTTATGAACTACCTTTACAAGTTAACTTATGAACAAACTGTGTGTAAATATATATATATGTATGTAATCATTAGTGATTCAAGAAAATGATAAATCATGGAATTATTACATATGTAGAAAAATTGATAAATAGATCAAAGTTCATGAGAAGAATAAAGTGTTATAATGTTTTACCTACAAGTTCATAAAGATAGTCCTATTATTTGAAAACAGACTGAAGTTAATATTCATATTGACAGTTATATCCACTGATCATGGTATTGGGATCTTTAGTTACATGTGAATAACAGCAGGAACCCATATTTCCCTATGGTGACTGAAGTCATGCTGCTGCTGCTAAGTCACTTCAGTCGTGTCCGACTCCGTGCGACCCCATCGACGGCAGCCCACCAGGCTCCCCCATCCCTGGGATTCTCCAGGCAAGAATACTGGAGTGGGTTGCCATTTCCTTCTCCAATGCACGAAAGTGAAAGTGAAGTCGCTCAGTCGTGTCCGACCCTCAGCGACCCCATGGACTGCAGCCTTCCAGGCTCCTCCATCCACGGGGTTTTTCAGGCAAGAGTACTGGAGTGGGGTGCCATTGCCTTCTCCTGGATTGAAGTCATACCCACTACAGAACTACACATGAGGTGAAGCTCAGTGGGGAAGTCTGCTTACATCCCAGTCTTACTATTACTAGTTATTATCATTATCCAGACTTAACCTTCAACCCAGGGAAGAGTATTAGAAAAGAGAGAAGGATGGTAAAAGTATTAGCTCCAGCTGAAAGCATGTAGATTCTGTGCCTTTTCTCCAGGTCGTTCTCTTCTCTCAAACAATAAAAACTATACAGAAAGATTCCTACAAAGGAGAGGACAAAACAGACTTGGTAAGGGGATATTAGATTCCACAAATCCAATGGAAGCTGTTCCTCAACTCAGTCCCTCCTCCCTTATCCATATAATTCTTAAAAATTTATTTTTATTAAATGGCAACCCACTCCAGTATTCAGTCCTGGGAAATCTCATGGACAGATCACCTGGTGGGCTACGTTCATGGGGTCACAGAATTGGACACAACTGAAGCAACTGAGTATGCATAGTTGATTTACAATGCCGTGTTTCAGGTGTAGAACAAAGTGAATTAGTTAAACATAAACATATGTTCAGTTTTTCTTGGATTTTTTTCCCATATTATTAGAGTATTGAGTAGAGTTACCTGTGCTATATAGTAGGTCCTTATTGTTATTTATTTTATATATAGTAGTATGTATGTGCCAATCCCAAGCTCCCAATTTACCGCTACCCCCACCCCTTATCCCCTGGTGACCGTAAGTTTGTTTTCTGCTTTTGTGACTTTGTTTCTGTTTTGTGAATAAGTTCATTTGTACCCCCTCTTCTTTAAGATGCCACATACAAGCAATATCATATGATATTTGTCTTTCTCTGACTTACGTCACTCTGTATGACAATTTCTAGGAGTTTTTAAAGCAGCATTAAGCTTGCTTGTAACAGCTCCCTTTGAAAATTCAGTAATATCTACAAAGGATTAAGCATGGCCTTTAAGTATAAGTTTCTACAAAGAGAGGTAAGCAAAACCAGAAGATGTTTGGCAAACATCTGCTGTAGACCTAAAGCTATACTTTATTGGTCATATACAGAAGTATATAAGATGTGATAAAGATTCTTATATGGTATGCCATAGGAATTAATATTTTCCTTGTGGGCAATTGATAATTCTGGAAGATTTCAGAGGAGTAATTAATTAAATAACATTGTGGTGTTTAGATAAATATTGACAGAGAATACGAGCATATAAATCTGTGCCAGAATACCCAGATGGCCTTGAATAAGAATAAAATCCATGTCAGCGACATGAGAAAAGGAGAAACAGTTGGGGAAAGTGAAAATAAAAACACATTCAGTATATAGTATGTACTATGTCTTCCAATGTTTAAGTAATTCTTACAGCATCTATTATTTAGAGGATATTTTCATTATATCAGTAAGGGAATTGAGACATTAGGACTTTGTCATGTTAAAGACCACACAAGTCACAAGTGGAGAAACCAGGACTGGAAACTAATATTAATGAGTCGCTACAAACATTATTGTATTCTTGAATAAGGAGATGTATTTTTGAAATAAATTGAATGTTATGTCTGATTCTATCTGAGATTTTAGGAAGAGACAAGAGAGAAAGTGTGTAGTTATTATGATGGGTACTGTGCCATTTACCAAAGAAGAAGAATATGTTTTAAGGTTGAAAGAATTCAAGTTTTATATTAAGCTTGAGATTTTCACAGAGTATGAAAGTGAATAATTCTAAAATTATGTTGGAAATACATGTATGAAATTTAGCACAGACGTTAACAGCTTCTAGCAGGCAGGACTCTATTTAGCCCCCTTTTGTACACCTAGCACCTTGCACATTAACGTGACATGTTGAACTCATGAAAGCTGATGAGAATGTCTACAGACAGAAAAACGTGCTTAGAACACAGAGCTAAGGAAAGAGCACTCAGACTGGTCGAAGTAGAAACTGGAAAATGAAGGACCACAAAATGTACCCCAAATCAGAAATTATAAGCGATGGTAAAATCAAATGTTACCAAAAGTTCAAGTAGATGAGATTTTATAAGGTATAACTTGATTGATTGTATTTAACAACTAATAGAAATATCAAAGAAATATAAAATTTTAGTGTTCTAAGTCTAGTATTCTAAGACTACAAGTAGTAAAGTGTGTTGACTTGATTGGCACAAAGAAAGTCATTTCAATGGGGGGGAAGTTAGGAATGGTGAAGCTAATACAAGTCATCAGGCCAAAAAAAATATTTTCAGACGAGATTAGGCACATTCAGGGAAGTATGGCCATAGACAAGAAAATGTTTTTTAAATGTTTGAGTCAAAGCTTTGACTGCACTTGAGATGTGAAGACTGCCCCCTCATTAAGAGTATATAGGGCCTTGGAGGCTTGTGCAAAGTTGGCTGTAATTGAAATGCATTCTTTCTAGAGAAAATTGTTTGCTCTTAGAAGTAGCTGTGACTAAATGAATTTGTGATTCATGAAACAATCTAATTTTGCTCTTTCAAACTAAAATTCTTCACGTAACTATATAGTTTTTTAAAGTAATATGACATTAGTGCAAAAAGGTTCTGCATGCATATTAAATAGCTGTTTATTTGATGTTGATTCAACAAACAAAAACTTGAAAGACTATCAGAAAATAATACACTGAAAAAATTTTGAGTTTGACAGAAGTTGATAATCCAGGAGGTATCTTTTGACTACCATCCTCTGTGACTACCATATCATTTTCCAGGCTGGGCTTTATAATTTGTTCAAACAATATCATTTCTTAAAAGGCGTCAATTCCCAGTAAGTTTTCCCTGTTGACTTGGATGTTTCTGCAAAGCAGATATGAAGCTCTTTCTTCCTTTTTTTTAAACCAGTGTTTCTTTTTGCCTCTGCATGTGTGGAATAAGCAGGGCTATAGTGTTCACTAGGATTGGGCTGGCATGCACTCTAAGAAGGTCACAGGAAATGAGTCCACCAGGCATGCAGTTTCAGTACGCCTTTCCTGACCAGTTTCAGGGGTAAGCCAGAGTGCATGAAATCCTTATGAGAGAGTTCAGACTTTACACAAGTCTCCTGTTAGTCTCAGTGGTTCTCCATCTAGCCAAGGGGACACATCTCCCCTGTGTATGACCCCAGGACTAGGACACCCAGTCCATGACTCTCACTGTTCACTCTCAGGGTTGGTCTCTGCCCATGTATATTCTCCCTTTTCTCTGAGTCCTGATGATCGTTTTCCCCCTTCCTTGCTGATTACATATGGATCTCTCTTACAGCCATGGATGTACAGGGGTCTTTCTGCCCGATTCAATGAAAATCTTCCCACATGTGGATGTATTTTCGTTGTGCTCACGGGGAAGGGTGAGTTCCACGTTCTCCTACTCCACCATATTGTTCAACCCCTCATTTTTAAAATTCTTGATCCCCAAAATTTCTCTTCCTAGAAGCAGTCCTGTGCTATTAAGCATGCATGATGTATCTCACTCAGAATACACAGTGAGTAAGGCCTATTTCAGATCCTGAAAGACGAAGCTGTGAAAGTGTTGCACTCAATATGCTAGCAAAATTGGAAAACTCAGCAGTGGCCACAGGACTGGAAAAGGTAATTTTCATTCCAATCTCAAAGAAAGGCAATGCCAAAGAATACTCAAACTACCACACAATTGCACTCATCGCACACGCTAGCAAAGCAATGCTCAAAATTCTCCAAGCCAGGCTTCAACAATACGTGAACCATGAACTTCCAGATGTTCAAGCTGGTTTTAAAAAAGGCAGAGGAACCAGAGATCAAATTGCTAACATCCACTGGATCATCGAAAAAGCAAGAGAGTTCCAGAAAAACATCTACTTCTGCTTTATTGACTATGCCAAAGCCTTTGACTATGTGGATCACAACAAACTGGGGAAAATTCTGAAAGAGATGGAAATACCAGACCACCTGACTTGCCTCTTGAGATTTCTGTATGCATGTTAGGAAGCTACAGTTAGAACTGGACATGGGACAAACAGACTGTCTCCAAACAGGAAAAGGAGTACATCAAGGCTGTATATTGTCACTCGGCTTATTTAACTTATATGCAGAGTACATCATGAGAAATGCTGGGCTGGGTGAAGCACAAGCTGGAATCAAGATTGCCGGGAGAAATATCAATCACCTCAGATATGCAGATGACACCACCCTTATGGCAGAAAGTGAAGAAGAACTAAAGAGCCTCTTGAGAGTGAAAAAGTTGGCTTAAAACTCAACATTCAGAAAACTAAGATCATGGAATCTGGTCCCATCACTTCATGGCAAATAGATGGGGAAACAGTGTCAGACTTTATTTTGGGGGGGCTTCAAAATCACCACAGATGGTGACTGCAGCCATGAAATTAAAAGATGCTTACTCCTTTGGGAGAAAATTTATGACCAACCTAGACAGCATATTAAAAAGCAGAGACATTGCTTTGCCAACAAAGGTCCATCTAGTCAAGGTTATGGTTTTTCCAGTAGACACATATAGATGTGAGAGTTGGACTATAAAGAAAGCTGAGCATGGAAGAATTGACGATTTTGAACTGTGGTATTGGAAAAGACTCTTGAGAGTCCCTTGGACTGCAAGGAGATCCAACCACTCCATCCTAAAGCAAATCAGTCCTGAATATTTATTGGAAGGACTGATGCTGAAGCTGAAACTCCAAACCTTTGGCCACCTAATGTGAAGAACTGACTCATTGGAACAGACCCTGATGCTGGGAAAGATTGAAGGTTGGAGGAAAAGTGGACGACAGAGGGTGAGATGGTTGGATGGCATCACTGACTCAATGGACATTAGTTTGAGTAAAGTCTAGGAGTTGGTGATGGATAGGGAGGCCTGGCGTGCTGCAGTCCATGGGGTCACAAAGAGTCAGACACAGCTGAGCAACTGAACTGAACTGTACTGAGGTCTATAGTAAAGGTATTTTATTTAAAAAGCTATGAAATCCATCAGTACTTAGGGAAGTTTTGTTTTTAAGGAGCTAAGTCAGAAGTAATTGTAGTAACCTAAAAAACTAAGAGAACAAACATTAGCAGAGTTTCTCCTTGGAAAGGTTGGTTTAAATACTTACTGAATCTGGATGCATGACTGTGAAAAGCAGTGTTATGAAATGTAACCATACTTGCAGGAGCTTAAGCACAAAATTATATGCATTTTATATAAACAGATCTAAAGCAAAAGAAGAAAACTATTTTTTTCAAAAATATTTATCAAATGCTAGGCATTCAGTTGTGGCTAAAATGGAAACAAGCCCAACCTCAGAAAACTATTGCCTAAAGGGTGAAAGAGCAGCCCAAATCAGATTAGTAAGGGTCAAGTTCAAAGGCAGAGAAAATTACGAAGATTTAAATTGAGACTGCCCATAGGCGGGCCAGCTGGCAGAGAGGACAGCTGGCCGGCTATAACAATTTTGCGGGCATGGCAGATTCTGACCCTGAGGTACCAGAAGTGAAGAGAAAAAGGCGTAAAATCTGTTCCGCATAGGAAAGCAGTTGGCAAATGTCAATGAGATCGTAAGTAGTGAAGATTTCAACAAGGCAGGCTGGGTCATATCCAGATTTTTTTCTTTTTTTTTTGAGGCAGGGACACTTACCAGGCAACCATTACTTGTGAAAGGGAGTTTAGTAATTCAAGCCATAGCCTGAGGAATAAAGCAGTGGATATACCCAGCCACAGGCACCCGGGCTAATAGAAGAGAGCACTAAGGAAGTTTAAGCATCAAGTGTCAAAAAACTAAAAATACACATGATGAGACAAAGAGGAAAGATATGTCTGGCACTAGCAATAGCAGAATAAGCACTGACAGAGGATTAAAGACAAACTTCTTTCACCTCTTGTTTTACATCTCCTAGAATAAAGCACTCGAACAGGGGTAAATAACCCATCACCTGAAAGGCAAACAGTTGATTGTGGCCATACGTTTAGAGGAAGGCTTTTCTGGGAGTCCTGAATTCCAACTGCTTTATCATTTTGTCATGTCAGTCTCCAATATTGAGTCATCTCTTTTGTTTTCTCTGCAACTGTGCTCAGGTTAAACAGCACTGTTATAAAACAACCAAGAATATATAGTGGTATATATAACACTAAGTATCAAGTTTAAGTATACTATTTACTTTCCCAAAATATGATAACTTGCTTCATTTCACTGTCTCAGATATAAGCCTACAGTCAGAAACTTATTTTGTATACTCCACAATGCCCTACATTTCATGTTTTTGGTAACAATCATCCCACTTTTAATACAAGTTTTTTCTCCACTGGAAGTCAGCCTGTTAGTAATAACCAGAGCGGTGCCCCGCCCTGCCACTATTTCCCCAACACCTTTCATAGTGCAGGGAACATAAATAATTATCTGTGTCGTGACAGCATGCATAAGAGTAGAAGAGAACAGCATTGCAGGAGAACGGAGGGAAAGAACAAATGAACAAACAGAAAAAGAGGTAAAAATGTCCTTTCCTCAGAGTATTAAGAAAGTTTTATTTCTTCCTCAGAACTGGCCACTTACATCAGATAAGAACTATTTCCCTATTAAATAAATACTGGATTTAAAATGAGTATTTATCCAGTTTCATTTTATGCATTCTAAATTTATATATTAAGGGATCTACATTACAAAAATTTTTTGATTTCATCACATTTATGTATCAAAGCAACCCTATTTAAATATTTCATAATTAAAGAAAAACATTTGGTTAGATGTTATTTTTCCATCCCAATTGTAAAAATCTCAAGAAATGTCTCCTGGTAGATAATGAATTAGTGAACACGGGAAGCTTCTCAAGCAACATGTAATGCCATTGCAAAAAGTAAGCACCTAATAGAGAAATATCAGCAAATTAATATTCTTTAGACCATAAATATTTCATTTTATAAGGCTATGCCACATGTTCTAAACTCTCTTAGAGAGTGTTATAAAGAACATTGATTGCCATTAAGAAAACTTATTTTAACTGGCTCTTAGACGATCTGTAATGCTTGGTTTTCTCAGAGGTCCTAGTCCACCCAAGTCCACTCCAGTTGATCTCTACGACAGCCAGCAAGACCCAGGGGCCACGCATCATCACCAGTGATGTGTATTCTTGGTGACCTTATTTGCAATTTAGAATACAACTTAACCATATAAAATATCTGATAGGGTAAAAAGCATTAATTAATACTATATTTTATATATTTGAAGAGCTGAATTGGGCATCTGTGGCTTATCTTCGATTCATTAATCATCACTATATATTTTGAGGAATGGATTCAGATTTCCAAAGATCAATTCACAAATGAATTTTTGGCAGAAAAACTGTTTGCCAATTGAGCTATATCCATAGTTTCCTAAAATATATTTTTTCACACTTTGCTTATGGCAGCCTAGTTAAACCCAACATACCATTGCTCCTTCAGAGAAGACTCTGTCAGTGGTATTGGCAAGGCTTTGCACTATTCTAAGCTTAGCTTGCAAAACCTCAAACAAGCCTGCACATCTCTGCTTAGGCAGCCTTAACTTAGATCCTTTAAACTTGTTTCAGACCTTCTCCCATTTTATGTCAGAGTCCACTTAGTAAAAATGAAATCTCTGGCCAACTGAGCAAAACTCTGCTAGGTAGTCTTTCTTTATCACCATGTCAATCTCCTGGGGCCATCCAGGTGCTTTAATGGCTGCTTAACCAGAAAGGTGTTAGGAACTGTAATCTCTGCATTACCAGTTTTTTTTCTAGGACTGTCTGTTTTCTAGGACTTGTTTTTGTGGGCCTGTTTGATAAAACCCACTTTCCAAAAACAAATGTCAATTCTGCAGATTGTTTTAGGAAGCAGCACCAGCAGCTAAAGAATGATATGCTAATTGGGCTCTCTTGGGAAACACAAAGCAGTTTCTCAGGTGTAGTACACAGAACAGATGACATGCTGGTAGCTTTTGTGCCAGCATTACTTTCTTAAAAAAAATGATACCTATGGCTGAGACAGATGCTGCAAATTAAAAATCAAATTCATGACGTGACTCTTTACATATTTTCTATGGTATAAGTATATAATGTTTCTGATAAAATTATTTATGAAAAATGCTAATTATTTATTTAAAATTTAATCTTTTAAGAAAGGAAATATGAAATCTACATCAGGAGAAGTCAGATTAGAATACCATTATGCTTATGTAATGTCCAAAATATTTTACTCTTTCTATTCACAGCATTTGTTTCCTATTTTCTTAAAAAATATCTGATGCAGGAATTCTGATTGAGTTTTGGTTGATATGATTATATAAATTCCTTATAAATATATTATTAGAGATACTTCTTTTAAAAAAATATTCACCTAGTCTTAGTTTAAGATACTTGAAATAATTGTTCTGAATAATCTTTTTTCTGATGTCTCCAATAAGTTAAAAAATAAAATAAAATTATTATCTATGATTGAATGTGTAACTCACAATTTCTTCTCTTCTCGGAACTGCATTAGCATCATGTTACCTAAAGGCAGTCTTCATTGAGTAATATCTTGACTTTTTCTCTAACCACTTGTGCAACTTTAGATGCATCATTTAAACTTTCCAAGCCTTAATTTTCTTATCTACAACATAACCTTGATGATGTATTGCAGTGATTGAGAGGCATCATTGGAACAGCCAGCACTATTTACACGTTAGATTGATAACTATGTAATAATTACCAGCTTCTTGTTTCTCTTGAATTGTTTTACTTATTGTCCAGCTGTATATGTTCCTTTACTAATAATAAACTATAAGCCAGAGTTATTCATTTTTGTGTGTTCCTTACACACACATACACAGATGCACTCAGTAGCTACAGGAATTCTTTGCTGTGGTATCTGAACAAGTACTCACCTTCTATTCCTTATCTTTTCTTTCTTACCCTTAGAAATAGCAATCACTTAATTTTAAATTAGTAATTTAAAAAATAATTTTTAGCATCCATGACATTTAAAAATTTTATCCATGTTAAATCTGTTAAATGTCTGGGTGAAAGATGAGGAAGTGACTCAGGATGTTATTGAATTTGCTAAAATACCTTGAGGCATTTGAGATGGGGGTTAATTCATCTTTGAGGTCTCTATTGTAAAAATCTATCACAGTAAACAGTTCAGTCACTCAGTCATGTCCGACTCTTTGCGACCCCATGGACTGCAGCAAGCCAGGCCTCCCTGTCCATCACCAACTCCTGGAGTCCACCCAAACTCGTGTCCATTGAGTCGGTGATGCCGTCCAGCCATCTCCTCCTCTGTCGTCCCCTTCTCCTCCCACCTTCAATCTTGCCCAGCATCAGGGTCTTTTCAAATGAGTCAGTTCTTTACATCAGGTGGCCAAAGTATTGGAACTTCAGCTTTAGCATCAGTCCTTCCAATGAATATTCAGCACTGATTTCCTTTAGGATGGACTGGTTGGATCTTCCTGCAGTCCAAGGGACTCTCAAGAGTCTTCTCCAACGCCACAGTTCAAAAGCATCAATTGCCAAAATTTATCACAGATAATCATTAGAAAACAATTTTTTGGTACTAGAAAACCATAGAATAGAGAACCCAGAAATGAATCTAAATTTGCATGGGCAATTAATCTAGGGCAAAGGAATCAAGAATATAAAACGGATAGAAGATTACCTCTTCAACAGATGGTGTTGGGAAAACTGTACAGATACATGAAAAAGAATTAAACTGTACTGTTCTCATACTATATACAAAAATAAAATTAAATGTAAGACATGAAACCATAGAACTTCTAGAAGAAAACATAGACAGTATTCTCTTTGACATAGGTCTCAATACTATTTGGAGGAATATGTCTTTTCAGCCAAGGGAAACAAAAGCAAAAAGTAACAAATGGAACTTTATCAAACTAAAAAGTTTCTGAACAGCTAATCAACATAGAAACAAAATGAAAAGACCACCTACAAATGAGAGGAGGTACTTGCAAACTATATATTTGATAAGGGATTAATATTCAAAATATAAAAACTCATATAACACAAGAAACAACCTAATTAAAACATAGGCAGATGATCTGAACAGACATTTGTATAGAGAAGACATACAGATGGCCAACAGGCATGTGAAAAAGATGCTTGATATCACTATCAGGAAAATGCAAATCAAAACCACAATGATATTACATTTTACCTGTTATAATGGCTGTTATCAACAAAAAACAAGTGTTGACAAGGATGGGGAGAAAAGGAAACCATGAGGCACTGATGATAGGACTGTAAATTGGTGCAGCCGCTATGGAAAACAGTGCAGAGATTCCTCAAAAAATTAAATACAGAATTATAATATAATCTGGAAATTCCATTCCTGAGTATTACCCAAAGAAAATGAAAACACTAATTTGAAAAGATGTATGCACCCCTCTGTTCACTGCAGCATCTACAGTCGCCAAATACGGAAGCAACCCCAAGTGTCCATAATAGATGAATGGACAAAGATGTAGCATACACATATAATGGAATATTAGCCATAGAAAAGAATGAAACCTTGGCATTTGGGACAACATGAGTAGACCTAGAGGGTGTTGTGTGCTAAGTAGCTTCAGTCGTGTCTGACTCTTTGTGACCCCATGGACTGTAGCCCGGCAGGCTCCTCTGTCCATAGGATTCTCCAGCCAAGAATTCTGGAATAGGTTGCCATGCCTTCCTCCAAGGGATCTCCCCAACCCAGGGATCGAACCTGAGTCACCTGCCTTGCAGGTGGATTCTTTACCACTGAGCCACATGGGAAGCCCTAGAGGGTATATATGCTCAGTGAAATAAGTCAGGCAGAGAAAGACAAACATTCTATGATTTCACTTATATGTGGAGTCTAAAAATGAAACAAACGATCCTGTGTAACAAAACAGAGAGTTTTAGATACAAAGAACAAACAGGTGGTTGCCAGAGGTGATGGGGTGGGGAAGGAAAAAAAAAAAAAACAGGTGAGGGAGAATAAAAAGTACAGACTTCCAGTTGCAAATCAAACGAGTCAGTTATGAAATGCACAGTTTGGGGAATTCAGTGTGGGGAATTTAGTCAATAACTAAGTAATATCTTTGTATGGTGACATATAACTAGATTTATCTTGGAGATACCATGCAGAGCCCTCTGCGTTAAGTGAAAGTGAAAGTCGCTCAGCCATGTCCAACTTTTTGAGACTCCATGGACTGGAATGGGTAGCCTTTCCCTTCTCCAGGGGATCTGCCCAACCCAGGGATCAAAACCAGGTCTCCTGCACTGCAGGCAGATTCTTTACCAGCTGAGCCATAATGGAAGCCCGTGGGGGTCTGTAGCACAAAGCCTTTCTGTGTCTTCCATTTCTTTGATTATAGGAAACAGCCTTTCCTCAGGCTCCATGACCTTCCTTGAGTTCCAAAGGGCAGATTCCAGTGGTTGTTAATTAAGGAAAGGAGGGGATGGAGGACTAGGGAGAAACACTGAGCCAAGAGCAGCCTTTGGACACTGTCCTGTTTCCCTATCATCAGATATACACAACAATATCTTTGAGCTATTTTGCAGATACTGAAAACCCCTCCAGGTGGGAGAAGTTAATACTTAACAATGGTACACTGCCCACAACCATATAGACCTCAGACCAGTTGGATCTGAAGGCTGATGGTGTTGACTCCTACTTAACTTACACCGCCCACCCCCCACCCCCCCATCAGAAGAAGGCCCATGAGCTGATTACACCTCTTTGAACAGTTAACTGTAAAACTTTTATCTTTCCCAAGGAGATGGGCACACAGTATTGATGGCATTAGCCCACTGTGTCTCCCTTTGCCTGGCAAAGCAATAAAGCTGTTCATTTCTACTTCACCCAAAACTTCGTCTCTGAGATTTGATTTGGCACTGGTGAACAAAGAACCTGAGCTTTTGGCATCACTGGTAATTATTTTGAAATGAAAAAATAAAAAATCACTACTTTGTGTAATGAGAAATACCATAGTATTACACTTCAGAAACAAACAAACAAAATACAAACAAATTCATAGAAAAAGGGATAAGAGTTTTGGTTCAGTTCAGTTGTTCAGTCATGTCTGACTCTTTGTGACCCCATGAACTGCAGCACGCCAGGCCTGCCTGTCCAACACTAACTGCTGGAGTTTATCCAAACTCTTGTCCATTGAGTCGGTGATGCCATCCAACCATCTCTTCCTCTGTCGTCCCCTTCTCCTCCTGCCTTCAGTCTTTCCCAACACCAGGGTATTTTCAAATGAGTCAGCTCTTCACATCAGGTGGTCAAAATACTGGAGTTTGAGCTTTAACATCAGTCCTTCCAATGAACATCCAGGACTGATTTCCCTTAGGATGGACTGGTTGGATCTCCTTGCAAGTCCAAGAGACTCTCAAGAGTCTTCTCCAACACACAGTTCAAAAGCATGAATTCTCTGGCGCTCAGCTTTCTTTATAGTCCAACTCTCACATTCATACATGACTACTGGAAAAACAATAGCTTTGACTAGACCAGAGGTGGAAACTAGGGTAAGGGGAACTGGATGAAGACAGTCGAAATGTATTGTTAACTTTCATGTATAAGGATGTAATATAAACATGATAAATATAGTTTATATTTATAAACATTTAGGCACTGATGTATGTTATAGGGAGGAAAAGACCCATGGAAAATGTGACACATTTATAAGGGAAATTGGGTAGGCTCAGTTTTAAACTGAGTATTAAGAGTATATAAAAATGTCACTCAGGTTCATAAATTTTTAAGTTGTACAAAATGAATAAAAGAGTGTTACTAAACTATCTAGGTTTTAGAAATTCAAAAATAGCAAATTTAACACATCTCTAGGAATAAGTTCACCTGAACTAATTTGGCCTCACACAGAATCCAATGGGGAACTTCTACTGTCTTTAGCACTGTACTTATGGTAAAAGAGGCTAGGGAAGTATAAGTGAACTTCATTCGGATAATAGTCTTTCTATGCACTGACCAGAATAAAGCCCGATTGAATAGTAGCCTCCATCTTAAATATCATCATACTTGCCTGAAAATTGAGAATGTGATCTTGAACTAGAAATTATCATGGTAGAAATATCTGCAAGTTACATCAAGAAGACAGCTCACTGGTGCTAATTCTTGTGAAGTTATTTACTCTAAAGTCCTATGAATGGGCTCCACCTGTAGTCAATGCTTTTATTTTTAAATATACCTTAGAGGATTTTGTACAAACAAAGATACCATAGATAAAGTGATTATATAGATGACAGAATGAGTAATTATATGTAATTCTAAGGAAAACAATAAAATACAGTACAGTACAGTAAAAATACACTCAAACCAGAAATAAAAGACAGCAACCTCCTTGTAAAAAGGGTCAACAGACACATACAGAAAAGTAAAAATGCAAGTCCAATGAGCACATGAAGAGATGCATAAATACACATTAATAATGCAAATTAAAATGATATGATTTTATACCTAGTATGAGGAAAAACCTGAAAGGTGGGTGTCATATATCAAGAAATATTTACCAGCCACTAGAGAATGATGTAGCCACTGGGGCAGTAGTTTGTTGCTCACTAGTCAAACCAAGTATGTACACCCTGCCCATGATCAATGTGGACTCGCTGATATCCAGAATATAAATAATATTATGCTATTTGGGTTGTATTTTCTATATTTAACATTTTTACTTTTATTATCGTGTTTTTTTTTAAACACTCTTGAAGGTAAAGAGGGCAAACTTTGTCTTGAGAATATTTTGATTTCTGTCTTGTCCTCTCACCTTTTATCTTACTTGCTTTCTCATTTGCTAGCTACATAGGCATAGTTCCTAAGCACATCTTTTTTCAAGCATACTTCCTCACCAGGACCTTTGTTTCTATGTGCTGCAAGTAGAGATGCTGAGCTGATGTGGATCACTACTCCAATTTGACCACTAGTCCACATGTTTGCCTCCATATCAATAAATACTGACATGTACCTAGTCTTTTTTCAAATGCAGTTACAATATTCATTAGTGACATACAAGCAGAAAGGCTGTACCTATATACATATGGGAATTTAGACCAAAGATGTCTTGGTGAAATCATCAGATGAGAAGAGGAGCCATGTGTTCTAAAATAAGTCATGGCAGGTAGCTGAGGTGAGATCCTTTATGACCATGTATATACTGGGAGGTATCAATGAACTGGAATAAACAATAGTAGTTCCCAGTTTTGTGAACACTGAATATTTAAAATGTTGGTTGCTGTTTTTTAAAAAATACAAATTACAAATACAAATACAATTACAAATTCACATATTGAAGTGCCCATTTAGAATTATAAAAAAAATCACTACAAATTAGAATTTAAGGGAAAAGTCTCTAAATTATCACAAATTTGAAAATATCTGGAAAAAGAGTAAGTAGTAATTTACTACTAAGTGTAGTAATTTACTACTAAGTAAAGCAATTTACTACTAAGTAAAGCAATTTACTACTACTAAGTTTATAGTAATTACAAACCACTGTGTTTGTAGTAATTGACATACTACTCAAACACATTTTTTTTCCCCAAAATGTTTGGATGGTTTACCTTTGATCACTTCTTCCTATATTCTCATTAGGAGAAAACTTCTGATTGGACCATGCTTCAAAGAGAAACAAAAATTCTGCTTATAATTTTTCACATGTGATTATTCAAGGAATTTTCTGAAGACTGGCTCCTGGTTTTGTTGATTTCAGGAGCTTTTTGTCTGGCATATTTTGGGATTGGTTATCACAGAACTCTTATATTTCAATAAGGTATGTCTTGTCGTGATATCTAACATATTGGCACAAAGGGAGATAGAAGATGGAAGTCATTCCTATATTTGCCTTACAAAGGCAACTATGAAAAACATAAATATATCTCACTATGGCCAAACTCAAAACCCTCTTATTTGTATTCAAAGAAATGTCAGAGGCTATGCCACTGCCAGTCAAAAGAAAGGGAGTTGTAAATGAGAGCAATTAGAATATAAAAAGACAGACGTTTTAAACTTTTGCAATAAAAATCTTACTTTCCAAAACTGTACGAAATACACAAAAATGTGAGTACATTGCTAACACTTCTTACAGTGTAACTGAAGCATCCTAAAGCTTAAGTATTATTAGTTTTACTTTTTTTTATTAAATACAAAATATACCTTCTCTTGATTAAATACAAAATATAAGATGCTTAGTGCTACCTTGGGAGTGAAGAAGCAATGACTCTGATAATGAAAATTTTAATTGGAAGAATCTTTTGTGCGTACTTTTGACAGCATTAAGGTTATTGGTGTGTTTAATGATTGCAACATCTGTGGAAGCTTAAGGATAGAAACTGTTTTGTATTACAGAAGTAAAGGCAGTTGGTAAAAGTAAACAATCAGATGCAGAGGGGAAAATTACTTTGAAGATGTCATTTTGTTTTGACTTGGTGTTTTGAATGAGACTGAATTGAGCATATATAATTGTCAATGGAAGGAAACTAAGATTATGTCGAAGTTTAAAGATAAAAATACTGAAAAGTGAAAAAAATGAAAGATGCCAAGTATAAGAGAAATGACCAGCTTCATTTCAAGCAAAGAAACAATCCCACCAAAGGAAAAAAGAATGGAAAAAGATGAGACTGATGTAAAGAGGATAATTCATTATACCTGTCTATGCTATAAACTGTTTTATAGTAGGAAAGTATTACTTCTACTATCATAAGCTACAGAAGCTTTCAAAAGATAAATATAGAGGACTAGAACAGTAAATGATGCCTCATTTACTAGTCAATGATTTTAAAACTATTTAAGAAACAGGTAAGTGCTCAATTATTCTCAAACACAATGTGACAATTTAAAAATAGATATTGTGATAAAGCCCACTGTAAAAATTAAATTTAAGAAAATTTAGATATTTTTAGATTCATATGCAGTTGCAAAAAGAAAAATAATAGAGATGTCCCATGTACCCATTACCAAGTCTCCCTAATGGTAACATCTTGCTAAACAATAGTATAATATCTCAACCAGGATATTGACAGTCCAAACACAGAACAATTCCATCAAAACACAAGGATCCCTTCATGTTGCTCTTTTATAACCAAACTAACATTTCTTTTCCTTAACTCTCTCCCCCACCCAATTCCAGTCTGTGATCCCTGCAATGATTTTGAGTTTTTCATTTCTATAAATTTGTCATTTTAATAATACTATATGAATGGAATGTAACCTTTTGTTATTTGCTATTTGTTCTCAGCAAGTTCTTTGGAGATTAATTTATGGTGTTTATCATGAATGTTTATCAGTAGTTGGTTCCTGTATTGCAGAGTACTATTCCAATGTATGCATATCTAACAGTTTAAACATTCACTCATTGAAAGTCACTTGGGATGTTTTTGGTTTGTGATTATTAGGAATAAAACTGCTACAGACATTTTTATAGAGTTTTTTGTTTAATCATGTGCTTCCATATGCATTGTAAAGAACACCTCAAGATTTACGAAGAAAAGAAAGATCCAGTATTTTCCAATCACCCTGATCTCATTCTTGGCCCTCAACTCTTTCGGTCTCCTGACAAAAGAAAACAGAGTAAAAAAAAAAAAAAAAAAAGTAAAACAATGAAGCAAAAAAGAAAGAAAAATCACTAGGAAATATTTGTGTCAGAAATAATCATATTTTACATTAAAAAATGGATAAACATTTAAATTTTACAGAGAAATAATTTGGATGTTTTTGCTATTAGGATCTAATGATAATTAAGAAAAGAGTTGATGGAAAAGAGAGTTTAAGATCTTATTGTTGAAGTAAAAGTACACAGATTTTGAAAAATCTATATAGAATAAGTTTAAAAAGAATAGATAATCGTGCTGTGCATGCTTAGTCGCTCAGCCGTGTCTGACTCTTTGTGATCCCATGGACTGTAGCCTGCCAGGCTGCTCTGTCCACAGGGATTTTCCAGGCAAGAATACTGGACCGGTTGCCATTCCATGCATTTATCCATTTACTTTCTATTTATTCAACAATTATTACTGAGCATTTAGTATAGATTAATCAATAAGGTGATATAAACTTTTGGTTTCAGTCCTTGTATTTAAGCAGCTTGGAGATAGTTATTTCCATATTACAGTGCTGCAGCCCATGGGGTGGCAAAGAGTCAGACACAACTGAGTGACTGAACTGATATTACAGTTAGGGAAAAAAAAGAAAAAAAAACTAAAAATAACATGAAATCCATGACTTTTCTTTTACAACTGAGATCATGGGGAACACTGCCATCCTGAAGTCTGGAAGGATAGAGGCAGAGAACTACCACCAAGATCAGTTTTTTGGGAGTAGAAGCAGCTAGTACCATTAACTCATAGGAAAACTTAAATAATGTCCTGGATCGAATTGGGTCTCCTCAAAAGATATATTCAAGAACTAGCCCCTGCTCCCTGTGGCCTTATTTGGAAAAAGAGTCTATAGATATAATCCAGTTATGATGAGGTTATATTGGGAGAGAGTAGGCCCTAAAGTTAACGACTGATGTCCTCATCAGGAGAGACACAAAAGAGGCAGAGGAAAGAAGGCCATGTCAAGGCAGAAGCAGAGATTGGATTAATGAAGCTCTAAGCCAAGAACTGTCATAGATGGGAGTTGGCCATCAGAATCTAGGAGAGATTGTCCCTCAGCACTTCCAAAAGGAACCAACAAGCTGGTATCTTATTTTAGACCTTAGCCTCCTTGATTGAAAGATAATCAATTTCTATTATTTTAGGTCACCAACTATGTGATAATTTTATATAGCTTCCCTAGGAAACGGCTACAAATGGGTAACTAACAAATTCCTGGAGATGGAATGTGAGTTAGTGTGCTGAGTGAGAAACTCTTGGTGACCACAGCCTTAGTATGGACCTACATATTTTTGTGATCTCTACCAGGTTCCTATGGTGAAGAACCAACGAAAAAATATCTGGCAGGGCAAATGAAAAATCACCATTATGAAATACTACTAGAGCATTCTCCATGAAAATGGCCTTCCTAGAAAAGGAAGATACTTTATAAAAGCCATATTTGTTGTTGGGGAAGGCAAGTTTTCTATCTTAATGCCCTCCAGGTTTTTTATTTAACCTAAGGATGGAGCAGGGAAACAGAAGTACCTGTGAAAGCTATAGTCCAGGGACCCAGGAATACAAAAAGACTGAGGCTAGATTTTAAGATTCAAGAATGCATCTCTGTGCTTCACACCTTCTTGTGGAGGCTTTAGTGTTAACAGTGGATTATAGCTGAAACAAATGCAAGGCTTGGATTCCTTTTAAACAGTTTACAGAAAAAGTCAAATCAATAGGGTATACAAAAACAAGGATCCAGAGGAATCTAAAATATCTGGCACCTACATCTTCAGGACACAATAAACACAGCCCAACCTTTAACCAAACTTGGTGTATATTTTCACACCAAAGGTCTATTTGTACTTGTGCTAAGTTGCTTCATTCATGTCTGACTCTTTGTGACCATACAGACTGTAGCCCACCAGGCTCCTCGATCCATGAGATTCTCCAGGCAAGCATACTAGCGTAGGTTGCCATGCCCTTTTCCAGGGGATCTTCCCAACCCAGAGGTCGAACATGTGTTTCCTGCATCATCAGGGAGGTCTTACCACTAGCCACCAGGGAAATCCTCAGCTCCTATTACCCATTATACCATATCCAATTTGAGAAACATAAAAATATGCTACAGATAAGGTGAAAGTCAGTCTAAAGAGACAAGCAAGCATCATGCTCAGATATAATATTGATTTTAGAGTTACCGGACCCAGAAGGTAAAATAGCTGTGGTTAACATGTTAGGGGCTCTGACTGAACAAGTGGACAACATGCAAAAGCATTTGGATAATATAAGCATGCAGATAAAAACACTAAAGACTCATGGAAATGCTATAATTTAAAAAAATGGAAATAAAGAATGTGTTTGATGGGCTCATCAGTAGATTATCAAGGGAAGAATCAAGTGGGAATGAAGATATGTCAGTAAGAACTTCCCAAACTGAAAAGTTAAACGGGTATTTTTTTTTTTTTGATAGAGAAAAGATGGTAAAGAGTAAAAGGATGTGTGCTCAATTGCTCAGTCGTGTGTTTTGCAGTCCCATGGACTGTAGCCCACCAGGCTCCTCTGTCCATGGAATTCCCCAGGCAAGAATACTGGAGTGAGTTGCCATTCCATTCTCCAGGGGATCTCCCTGACCCAGGGATCCAACCCATGTCTCCTGTGTCTCCTGCAATGGCAGGTGGGTTCTTTACCACTAATGTCACCTCGTAAGCCCACAAGGATGTGAGCTCACCTCTTCTAATGAAAACATTAAAATCACAACTAACTGCTGAATAACAATGGAAATAAAAAAAAGAAGACCAGAAACTAGAAAACTCTTAGAGGAAAACATACGCAGAACACTCTCTGACATAAATCACCGCAAGATCCTCTAAGACCCACCTCCTGGAGTAATGGAAATAAAAACAAAAATAAACAAATGGGACCTAATTAAACTTAAAAACTTTTGCACAATGAAGGAAACTATAAGCAATGTGAAAAGGTAGCCTTCAGAATGGGAGAAAATAATAGCAAATGAAACAACTGACAAAGAATTAATCTCTAAAATATACAAGCAGCTCATGCAGCTCAATATCAGAAAAATAAACAACCCAATCAAAAAGTGGGCCTAAGAACTAAATAGACATTTCTCCAAAGAAGACATACAGATGGCTAATAAACACATGAAAAGACGCTCAACATCACTATCAGAGAAATGCAATTCAAAACCAAAATGAGGTACCATCTCACACCAGTCAGACTGGCTGCCATCAAAAAGTCTACCAAGAATCAATGCTGGAGAAGTTCTAAATGAGGTGGATGAAACTGGAGCCTATTATAGTGAAGTCAGAAAAAGAAACACCAATACGGTATATTAACACATACATATGGAATTTAGAAAGACGGTAGTGATGACCTTATATCCAAGACAGTAAAAGAGACACAGATGTAAAGGACAGACTTTTGTACTACGTGGGAGAAGGCAAGGGTGGGATGATTTGAGAGCATAGCATTGAAACACATATATTACCATATGTAAAACAGATTACCAGTGCAAGTTTAATGCATGAAGCCTGCAGGCCACTCAAAGCTGGTGCTCTGGGACAACCCAGAGAGATGGGGTGAGGAGGGAGGTGGAAGGGAGGTTCAGGATAGGGGACACATGTACACCCATGACTGATTCATGGCAAAAGATGACAAAAGCCACCACAATAATATAAAGTAATTAGCCTCTAATTAAAATTAATATATTGAAAAAATAAAAGAAACAAATGGGACCTAGTTAAATTCAAAAGCTTTTGCAGGGCAAAGGAATCCATAAACTAAGTGAAAAGACAATCCACAGAGTGGGAAAAAAATATTGCAAACAATGTGATAAACAAAGGATTAATATCCAAAATTATAAACAGCTCACGCAGCCCAACATCAATAAAACAAACAACCTATTCAAAAAATAAGAAGATCTAAATAGATATTTCCCTTCACGGATCACTGCCTTGTGGTCAAAGGGCTTGCGTAATTCAATGAAGCTATGAGCTATGCCATGTAGGGCCACCCAAGGAGTGTGAAGTCAAGTGGGCCTTAGGAAGCACTGCTGGCACTAAAGCTAGTGCAGGTGATGGAATTCCACAGGGCTATTTAAAATCCTAAAAGATGGTACTATTAAAGTGCTGCACTCAGTATATAGCCAATTTGGAAAACAGTGGCCACAGGATGAGAAAAGGTCAATCCTCATCCCAATTTCAAAGAAGGGCAGTCAGTACTAAAGAATGTTCAAGCCACTGGACAATTGCACTCATCTCCCATGCTAGTAAGGTTATACTCAAAATCCTCCAAGCTAGGCTTCAGCATTATATGAACCAAGAACTTCCAGATGTTCCAACTGGGTTTGGAAAAAGCAGAAGAACCAGAGTTCAAATTGCAAACATTCTCTGGATCACAGAGAAAGCAAGGGGATTTCAGAAAAGCATCTACCTCTGTTTCATCAACTATGCCAAAACCTTTGATTGTGTGGATCATAATAAACTGTGAAGTGAAGTGAAAGTCACTCAGTCATATCCGACTCTTTGAGACTCCATGGACTGTACAGTCCATGGAATTCCCCAGGCCAGAATACTGGAGTGGATAGCATTTCCCTTCTCCAGGGTATCTTCCCAGCCCAGGGGTTGAACCTAGTTCTCCCGCATTGCAGGTGGATTCTTAATCAGCTGAACCACAAGGGAAGCCTGTGGAAAGCTCTTAAAGAGATGGGAATACCAGACCATTTTATCTGTCTTGTAAGAAACCTGTGTGCAGGTCAAGAAGCAACAATTAGAACCCTGTATGGAACAACTGACTCATTCAGGATTGAGAAAGGAGTATGACAAGGCTGTTTATTGTCACCCTGTTAATTTAACTTATACACAGGGCACATCATGTGAAGTGCTGAGCTGAAAAAGTTACAAGCTGGAATCAAGATTGCCAGAGAAATATCAACAACCTCAGATAACCAGATGATATCACTCTAATGGCAGAAAGTGAAGAGGAACTAAAGAGCTTCTTGAGAGTGAAGGAAGAGAGTGAAAAAAGCCAGCTTAAAACTCAATATTAAAAAAAACAACAACAACTAAGATCATGGCATCTGGCCCCATCATTTCATGGCAAATAGAAGGGCAAAAGGTGGAAGTAGTGATAGAGTTCCTCTTCTTGGGCTCTAAAATCACTGTGGATGGCAACTGCAGTCATGAAATTAGATGATTGCTTCTTGGCAGGAAAGCTATGACAAACCTAGACAGTGTGTTAAAAAGCAAAGACATCACTTTGCCAACAAAGGTCCATATAGTCAAAACTATGGTCTTTCCAGTATTCATGTATGGATGTGAGAGCTGGATGATAAAGAAGGCGGAGCACCAAAGAATTGCTACTTTCCAACTGTGGTGCTGGAGAAGACTCTTGAGAGTCTCTTGGAAAGTAAGATCAGACCAGCAAATCGTAAAAGAATTCAACCCTGAATACTCTTTGGAAGGACTGATACTGAAGCTGAAGCTCCAATACTTTGGCCTCCTGATGCAAACAGATAGCTCATTGAAAAAGACCCTGATGCTGGGAAAGACAGAAGGCAGGAGAAGAGGGCTAAAGAGGATGATATTGTGGGATGGTACCACCGATTCAATGGACACGAACTTGGGCAAACTCCAGGAGATGATGAGGGACAGGGAAGCCTGATGTGCTGCAGTCCATGTGGTCACAGAGTCAGGCATGGCTTGGCAACTGAACAACAACAAAATAGCCATTTATCCAAAGAGGACAGACAGATGGCCAAGAGAGTGAAGTGCTCAGTCATGTCCAAATCTTTGTGACCCCACGCTCTGTAGCCCACTAGGCTCCTCTGTCCTTGGAATTCTCCAGGCAAGAATACTGGACTGGAAAGCCATTTCCTTCTCCAGGGGATCTTTCTGATGTAGGGATCAAACCAGGTCTCCTGCATTGCAGGCACATGGCCAAGAGGCACATGAAAAGATGCTCAACATCACCAATTAAATATTAAAATAAATGCAAATCAAAACTACAATGAAATATTACCTATACCAGTCAGAATGGCCATCATCAAAAAATCTAAAATAATAAATGCTGGAGAGAGTGTGGAGAAAAGGGAGTCTTCCTACACTTTTGATGGGAATGTAAACTGGTACAGCCACTCTGGAGAACATTATGGAGGTTCCTTAAAAAACTAAAAATAAGAGTTATCAGACTATATAGCAATGCCACTCCTTGGCATGTATTCAGATAAAATCATGGTTTTAAAAGATATATTTACCCCAATGTTCATCACAACACTATTTATAATAACAAAGTCATGGAAACACCCTAAATGTCCATCAACAGATTTACAGATAAAGAAAATATGGTACATTTACATAAAAGAATATTACTCAACCATTGAAAGGAATGAAATAATGTATTTTACAGCAACATGAATGGACCTGGAGATTATACTAAGTGAAGTAAGTTAGAGAAAGACAAATACCATATGGTATCACTTTTATGTGGAAACTAAAAAGAAATGATACAATGAACTATTTTACAAAACAGAAGCAGAGTTACATATGTAGTAAATAAACTTATGGTTACTTGGGGGGGAAGGGTGGGAATTTGGGATTGACATGTACGCACTTTTATATTTGACATAGACAACCAATTATAGAGCATAACCCATTATGATTATAATTGATTATGATATATATGATTTGTAATTGATAATCCATTATGATATATAATTGATAACCCATTGTATAGCACAGGGAACTCTGTTCAATATTCTATAATTAACTAACTTGGAAAAGGATTTGAAAAAGAATAGATATATGGGACTACCCTGGTGTTCCAGTGGCTAAGACTCCACACTCTAAATTCAAGGGTCCCTGGTTCAATCCCTGGTCAGGAAACTAGATTCCATATGCTACAACTAAGGCCTTGCATGTTGCAACTAAGACCAGCATAGCCAAATAAAAATAAAATAAATACATTTAAAGAAAGAATAGATATATGTATATTTATAACTGAGTCACTTTGCTGTATACCTGAAATGAACACAACATTGTTAATCAATGATAGCCCAAAATACAATGGAAGTCTAAAAATAAATAAATATAAACATTAAACCAAAAAAGAAAGAAAAAAAAAGCAACAGGAGAAAAGGATGGGGAAAGCAATCACAACAGATTATCCAGAACTGTATGACAATTTGAAAAATTGTCTATATTATTGGATAGCAGAAGTAAAATGAGAATTGAAACAGAAAAAAATAACTGAGTTAATAATCACAATGAATTTTTCAAGTCTTTTCAAAATTAATGATAGATGGTCTGATTGTCAATTTTACATATCACTTTTGCTGGGCCATAATAGTCCAGATATTTGATCAAATATTATATTGGATGTTTCTATGAGTGTGATTTTTTGTGCATTAGATTGACATTTAAATGCAAGGCCTTTGAGTAAAGCTAATTACTCTCCATATGTGAATGGGATTAGTCCAATGAGTTGAAGACCTTAAACAAACAAAAACTGACCTACTCTGAACAAGAAAGAATCCTGATAGATTGACTCTGTATTCAATCTCCAGTCTGCCTCCCAATCCTGCAGATTTTGGACAAAACCACCACAGGCATGTAAGCCAATGCCTTAAAATAAACATTCCTCTCACTCTCTTTCGCCTATCTCCCTCTTCCTCTCTTTCTCATACACACACGTGTACCTGCGTTCATGTGCACACACACACACACATACATACACACACACACATACATACACACACATATTGATTCTGTTTCACTGGAGAACCTTGAATAATAAAGATACCAAAACACAGATCTAGCATTCTCAGCTAGCAAACAACAAGAAGGATAAATACCAAAAAGACTACACCTAAGCACGTCACATTCAAATTGGAAAAAAAAAAAAAAAAAAACAGAGAAAATCTTGGCAGCAGCCAGAAAGGGGAAAAAATAGAAGTGCCTTAGTAAAGGAGGGACATGATAATAATTACAATGTAAACAAGAATAGAGTGAAATATTTATACTGTTAACAACAATTTAAAAAACACCATGAAAATTTTACTTCAAAAATGAAGAATAAAGGAAAAATTTTACCCAGAAAATCAGAGAGGATTCATTACCAGGAGCTCTGCTCTGCAAAAACTGTTAAAGGAAGTTCTTCATGGAGATAGAAAATGACATAGGTCAGAAACTCAGATCCACATAAGGAAAGGAATAGTGTCAAAGAAGATAAAAACAATAATCAAATAAAATATTTTATTTTCCTATTTTTAACTAATCTAAAAGAAAACTGCTCAAAATAATAACAGCAATGTATTGGGTGATTACAGAACATGGAAAAGTAAAATAAAATGACACCCACATAATAAGGGATGGGAAGGAAGAATTGGGAATAATTTGCTATCAGATGCTTGCACTCCTGTAAACTTGTACAGTGCTATTTGAGTATGGACTTAAATTAGTTGTGAATGAATACTGCAAATGTTTAGTGAAGCACTAAAAAATCTTTAAAAGAAGTATAATCAATAAATTGAAATAAAATAAAATAAATTGAGATAAAATGAAATAATATAAATGTTCTATGAAAACCAGTGAAGCCTGTAAAACAAAGGAAAAAAATTAAATGAATAGAAAACAGTTATAAATAGGGTACAGATTAAACAATTTCAGTAATCACTTTATTTTTTTACTTTACAATACTGTATTGGTTTTGCCATACACTGACATGAATCCACCACAGGTGTACATGAGTTCCCAACCCTGAGCCCCTCTCCCACATCCCTCCCCATATCATCTCTCTGGGTCATCCCAGTGCACCAGCCCCAAGCATCCTATATCCTGTATCGAACCTAGACTAGTGATTCGTTTCTTACATGATAGTATACATGTTTCAATGCCATTCTCCCAAATCATCTGTTCTTTACATCTGTGTCTCTTTTGCTGTCTCGCATATAGGGTTATCATTACCATCTTTCTAAATTCCATATATATGTGTTAGTATACTGTATTGGTGTTTCTCTTTTGGCTTATGTCACTCTGTATAATTGGCTCCAGTTTCATCCACCTCATTAGAAATGATTCAAATGCATTCTTTTTAATGGCTGAGTAATACTCCATAGTGTATATGTACAACAGCTTTCTTATCCATTCGTCTGCTGATGGACATCTAGGTTGCTTCCATGTCCTGGCTATTATAAACAGTGCTGCGATGAACATTGGGGTACACGTGTCTCTTTCAATTCTTCTTTCTTCTGTGTGTATGCCCACCAGTGGGATTGCTGGGTCATAAGGCAGTTCTATTTGTAGTTTTTAAAGGAATCCTCACACTGTTCTCCATAGTGGCTGTACTAGTTTGCATTCCCACCAACAGTGTAGGAGGGTTCCCTTTTCTCCACACCCTCTCCAGCATTTATTGCTTGTGGACTTTTGGATTGTGGCCATTCTGACTGGTGTGAAATGGCACCTCATTGTGGTCTTGATTTGCATTTCTCTGATAATGAGTGATGTTGAGCATCTTTTCATGTGTTTGTTAGCCATCCGTATGTCTTCTTTGGAGAAATGTCTATTTACTTCTTTGGTCCATTTTTTGATTGGGTCATTTATTTTTCTGGACTTGAGCTGCATAAGTTGCTTGTATATTTTTGAGATTAGTTGTTTGTCAGTTGCTTCATTTGCTATTATTTTCTCCCATTCAGAAGGCTGTCTTTTCACCTTGCTTATAGTTTCCTTTGTTGTGCAGAAGCTTTTAATTTTAATTAGATCCCATTTGTTAGTTTTGCTTTTATTTCCAGTGTTCTGGGAGGTGGATCATAGACGATCCTGCTGTGATGTACGTTGGAGAGTGTTTTGCCTATGTTCTCCTCTAGGAGTTTTATAGTTTCTGGTCTTACATTTAGATATTTAATCCATTTTGAGTTTATTTTTATGAATGGTGTTAGAAAGTGTTCTAGTTTCAGTCTTTTACAAGTGGTTGACCAGTTTTCCCAGCACCACTTGTTAAAGAGATTGTCTTTACTCCATTGTATATTCTTGCCTCCTTTGTCAAAGATAACTTGTCCATAGGTGTGTGGATTTATCTCTGGGCTTTCTATTTTGTACCACTGATCTATATTTCTGTCTTTGTGCCAGTACCATATTGTCTTGATGACTGTGGCTTTGTAGTAGAGCCTGAAGTCAGGCAGGTTGATTCCTCAATTTCCATTCTTCTTTATCAAGATTGCTTTGGCTATTCGAGGTTTTTGTATTTTCATACAAATTGTGAAATTATTTGTTCTAATATTGTGAAAAATACTGCTGGTAGCATGATAAGGAGTGCATTGAATCTGTAGATTGCTTTGGGTAGTATACTCATTTGCACTATATTGATTCTTCTGATCCATGAAGATGGTATATTTCTCCATCTATCAGTGTCCTCTTTGATTCTTTCATCAGTGTTTTATAGTTTTCTATATATAGGTCTTTAGTTTCTTTCAGTTCAGTTGCTCAGTCATGTCCGACTCTTTGCGACCCCATGAATCACAGCACGCCAGGCCTCCCTGTCCATCACCAACTCCCGGAGTTCACTCAGACTCACGTCCATGGAGTCCGTGATGCCATCCAGCCATCTCATCCTCTGTCGTCCCTTCTCCTCCTGCCCCCAATCCCTCCCAGCATCAGAGTCTTTTCCAATGAGTCAACTCTTCGCATGAGGTGGCCAAAGTACTGGAGTTTCAGCTTTAGCATCATTCCTTCCAAAGAAATCCCAGGGCTGATCTCCTTCAGAATGGACTGGTTGGATCTCCTTGCAGTCCAAGGGACTCTCAAGAGTCTTCTCCAACACCACACTTCAAAAGCATCAATTCTTCAGTGCTCAGCCTTCTTCACAGTCCAACTCTCACATCCATACATGACCACAGGAAAAACCATAGCCTTGACTAGACGGACCTTAGTTGGCAAAGTAATATCGCTGCTTTTGAATATGCTATCTAGGTTGGTCATAACTTTTCTTCCAAGGAGTAAGCGTCTTTTAATTTCATGGCTGCATTCACCATCTGCAGAGATTTTGGAGCCCCCCAAAATAAACACTGTTTCCACTGTTTCCCCATCTATTTCCCATGAAGTGATGGGACTGGATGCCATGATCTTCGCTTTCAGAATGTTGAGCTTTAGGCCATTTTTTTGCTCTCCTCTTTCAATTTCATCAAGAGGCTTTTTAGTTCCTCTTAACTTTCTACCATAAGGGTGGTGTCATCTGCATATCTGAGGTTACTGATATTTCTCCTGGCAATCTGGATTCCAGCTTGTATTTCTTCCAATCCAGCATTTCTCATGATGTACTCTGCATAGAAGTTAAATAAACAGGGGGACAATATACAGCCTTGACATACTCCTTTTCCTATTTGTAAGCAGTCTGTTGTTCCATGTCCAGTTCTAACTGTTGCTTCCTGGCCTGCATACAGATTTCTCAAGAGGCAGGTCAGATGGCCTGGTATCTCCATCTCTTTCAGAATTTTCCACAGTTTATTGTGATCCAGACAGTCAAAGGCTTTGGCATAGTCAATGAAGCAGAAATAGATGTTTTTCTGGAACTCTCTTGCTTTTTCCATGATCCAGCAGATGTTGGCAATTTGATCTCTGGTTCCTCTGCCTTTTCTAAAACCAGCTTGAACATCAGGGAGTTCATGGTTCACATGTTGTTGAAATCTGGCTTGGAGAGTTTTGAGCATTACTTTACTAGCGTGTGAGATTAGTGCAATTGTGTGATAGTTTGAGCATTCTTTCCATTGCCTTTCTTTGGAATTGGAATGAAAACTGACTTTTTCCAGTCCTGTGGCCACTGCTCAGTTTTCCAAATTTGCTGGCATATTGAATGCAACACTATCACAGCATCATCTTTCAGGATCTGAAACAGCTCCACTGGAATTCAATCACCTCAAATAGCTTTGTTCGTAGTGATGCTTTCTAAGGCCCACTTACATTCCAAGATGTCTGGCTCTAGCCTAGTGATCAATTACCATGACTATCTGAGTCGTGAAGATCTTTTTTGTACAGGTCTTCTGTGTATTCTTGCCACCTCTTCTTAATATCTTCTGCTTCTGTTAGGTCCATACCATTTCTGTCCTTTATCGAGCCCATCTTTGCATGAAATGTTCCCTTGGTATCTCTAATTTTTTGAAGAGATCTCTAGTCTTTCCCATTCTGTTCTTTTCCTCAATTTCTTTGCATTGATCACTGAAGAAGGCTTTCTTATCTCTTCTTGCTATTCTTTGGAAATCTGCATTCAGATGCTTATATCTTTCCTTTCCTCCAATGCTTTTCACCTCTCTTCTTTTCACAGCTATTTGTAAGGCCTCCCCAGACAGCCATTTTGCTTTTTTTGCATTTCTTTTTCATGGGATTGGTCTTGATCCCTGTCTCCGGCACAATGTCACAAACCTCATTCCATAGTTCATCAGTCACTCCATCAGATCTAGGCCCTTAAATCTATTTCTCATTTCCACTGTATAATCATAAGGAATTTGATTTAGGTCATACCTGAATGGTCTAGTGGTTTTCCCTACTTTCTTCAATTTAAGTCTGAATTTGGTAATAAGGTGTTCATGATCTGAGCCACAGTCAGGTCCTGGTCTTGTTTTTGTTGACTGTATAGAGCTTCTCCATCTTTGGCAGCAAAGAATATAATCAATCTGATTTCGGTGTTGACCATCTGGTGATGTCCATGTGTAGAGTCTTCTCTTGTGTTGTTGGAAGAGGGTGTTTGCTATGACCAGTGCATTTTCTTGGCAAAATTCTATTAGTCTTTGTCCTGCTTCATTCCTCATTCCAAGGCCAAATTTGCCTGTTACCCAGGTGTTTCTTGACTTCTTACTTTTCCATTCCAGTCCCCTATAATGAAAAGGACATCTTTTTGGGTGTTAGTTCTAAAAGGTCTTGTAGGTCTTCATAAAACCGTTCAACTTCAGCTTCTTCAGCATTACTGGTTGGGGCATAGACTTGGATAACTGTGATATTGAATGGTTTGCCTTGGAGACGAACAGAGATCATTCTGTCATTTTTGAGATTGCATCCAAGTACTGCATTTCAGACTCTGTTGACCATTTCTTCTGAGGGATTCCTGCCCGCAGTAGTAGATATAATGGTCATCTGAGTTAAATTCACCCATTCCAGTCCATTTTAGTTCACTGATTCCTAGAATGTCAACGTTCACCCTTGCCATCTCTTGTTTGACCACTTCCAGATTGCCTTGATTCATGGACCTGACATTCCAGGTTCCTATGCAATATTGCTCTTTACAGCATTGGATCTTGCTTCTATCACCAGTCACATCCACAGCTGGGTATTGTTTTGGCTTTGGCTCCATCCCTTCATTCTTTCTGGAGTTACTTCTCCTCTGATCTCCAGTAGCATATTGAGCACCTAATGACCTGGGGAGTTCCTCTTTTGGTATCCTATCATTTTGCCTTTTCCTACTGTTCATGGGGTTCTGAAGGCAAGAATACTGAAGTGGCTTGCCATTCCCTTCTCCAGTGGACCACATTCTGTCAGGTCTCTCCACCATGACCCACCCGTCTTGGGTTGCCCCGCAGGCATGGTCTGCTTTCATTGAGTTAGACAAGGCTGTGGTCCTAGTGTGATTAGATTGACTAGTTTTCTGTGAGTATGGTTTCAGTGTGTCTGCCCTCTGATGCCCTCTTGCAACACCTACCATCTTACTTGGGTTTCTCTTACCTTGGGCATGGGGTATCTCTTCATGGCTGCTCCAGCAAAGCACAGCCGCTGCTCCTTACCTTGGATGAGGGGTATCTCCTTACCATCGCTGTTCCGTACCTTCAACGTGGAATAGCTCCTCTATGGTAAAAATAGTAAAGGTAAATCTGGGACTTCTCTGATGTTGTGTTGGGCAGTGTGAGGTCAGTTTATTTTTGGATAGTTCCTTGGTCTGGCTTATATTTCTTAAGATCTATACTTCCAAGGCAGTTCCCTCTTTTTAAGCTTTTTCTGATTGCTGGTCTCTTCAGTATCTGTTTTCCGCCCTGACACAAGGAGGATGGTGGTGGACACTTTTTTTTTTTTTTTAGGCTCACTTGTTCAGTTGCATTGTGGGGAGGGAGGGATGCTGCAAACAAATAACACCTGCATGTGTTCATAGTGTCCCAGCCCCGCTGGGCCTGTCCCCACTCACAGCGCACACCAGTCAGGCTCTAGGTTGCTCCTCCGGGAACTGTCTGAGGCTGGCCCTGGGCTTCATGCACCTCCCTGGTCTAAGCCACTCAAGCTCAGGCACTCATGTAGTCTTCAGAGGCGCAGACTTGGTTGGGCCTGCATTTTGTGCCCTTCCCAGGTCCGAGCAGCTTGGGAGTTTGGCGAGCGCAGTTGCTGCGACTTATCGCCTTTCCTGACCCTGCTGCTCAGTTTTTTGGGTGTACAACTGGTGCCCCTTATTAGGCAGATGGTGACTGTCCAGAACCCCATGAAGTCTTAGTTAGCAAAGAAGCTTGCTTGCAGTTTGGAAGTTTTTCTGGGGCTGCAATTGTCCCCTTCCGGTCCTTCCAGCTCTGGCTGCCTGTCACTGGAGGGGGATGGTCTGTGGTGGGCTAAATCTGTTCCGTCCTTCATTCTGTGCGCGGTCCTGGAGGTGTCTTATGTTAGAGCATTTTGCGAGGTAGCTATCCCACAATCTGGTTTGCTAGCCCAAGTTAGTTCGCTCTGGTTACGATTGGGGAATTCCAGCCTGATTCTTAAAAAGCACTGCAGCCCGCGCCTCCCTGTCCAGCCCCTGCTTTCTAGGGACAGATGAAGGCATCTGCACTGCTTCTCCACTGGGGGAGTTACCGTTGGGGTCATAATCTGTTGCTTTTAATTATTTATTTATTTTTCCTCCCTGTAATGTTGCCCTCTGTTCTTCCAAAGCTCACCACAGACTTGGCTGCGAGAGTGTTTCCTGGTGTTTGGGAACTTCTCTCTTTTTAAGACTCCCTTCCTGGGAGGGAGTTCCCTCCTACCTCTTTTGTCTCTTTTTTCCATCTTTTATATTTTTCCTACCTGTTTTTGAAGACAATGATCTGCTTTTCTGGGTGCCTGATGTCCTCTGCCAGCATTCAGAAGTTGTTTTGTGAAGTTTACTCAGCTTTGAAGTGTTCTTTTGATGAATTTGTGACGGAGAAAGTGGTCTCCCCATCCTATTCCTCCGCCATCTTCTCCTTCTCTCCAGTAATCACTTTAAATGTGAGATGGGTAAATACACCAAAGGACAGACACTATCAGAATATATTTAAAAATATTCAAATATATGTTGTTTATATGAAATCCTCTTTAAAGACTCCATTTAAAAGTAAAGGCATGAAGAAAGATATACCATGCTAACACTAAGCAGAAGAATTTAAGTAGCACTTATGATTTCAATCAAACTTCAAAACAAAATTATTACAGATAAATAAGGAGATTGCATAATAATAAATGAACTTCCCAGGTGGTGCTAGTGGTAGAGAACCTGCCTGCCAATGAAGGTGACTTGGGTTTGATCCCTGGTTCAGAAAGACCCACTGCAGGAGGGCAGGGCAACTCACTCCAGTATTCTTGTCTGGAGAATGCCATGGACAGAGGAGCCTTTTGGGCTACAGTGGATAGGGTCGCAAAGAGTTTGACATGACAAGTGACTTAGCATGCATAATAATAAAGGGGTCAGTTCTCTAAGAAGACATAATAATCCTTAACATTGATGTACATAGCAACAGAGTTGCAAAATATCTGAGGTAAATAAATACAATTTTATAGTGAAGTAGACAAATCTAGTGGTACAGTTAGAGATTTAAACATTCCTCTTTTAGGCAATGATCAGTAATGATATATTTGACCTGAAAAACACCAACAATCAACTTGATGTAAATGACATTTATGGATGCTTCATCTAAAAACTGTGAGATACAGTCTTCTCAAGCTCACATGGAACTACATTACATGATAAACTACATTCTCATCATAAAATACATCTGAAAAAATTTAAATAATAGAAATTATGCAAAGCATGGGCAAATATGAAACCAGAAATTAAGAACAAAAAGATAGTTGGAAAAATCCCAAAATACTCAGTGGTTAAACAGCACACTACTAAATAAAATAAAGACCAAAGAAATTTCAGGAGAAATATTAAAATATCTTGAACTTAATGAAAATTTGTGGTATGGAGCAAAACAATACTTATTGAGACAATTATAGCTTTGAATGAATATATCAGAAAATGAGAAAGATATAAAATCAATAATGGGAAATAGATGGGGAAACAGTGGAAACAGTGTCAGACTTTATTTTTTGGGGCTCCAAAATCACTGCAGATGGTGACTGCAGCCATGAAATTAGAAGACGCTTACTCCTTGGAAGAAAAGTTATGACCAACCTAGATAGTATATTCAAAAGCAGAGACATTACTTTGCCAACTAAGGTCCATCTACTCAAGGCTATGGTTTTTCCTGTGGTCATGTATGGATGTGAGAGTTGGACTGTGAAGAAAGCTGAGCACTGAAGAATTGATGCTTTTGAACTGTGGTGTTGGAGAAGACTCTTGAGAGTCCCTTGGACTGCAAGGAGATCCAACCAGTCCATTCTGCAGGAGATCAGCCCTGGGATTTCTTTGGAAGGAATGGTGCTAAAGCTGAAACTCCAGGACTTTGGCCACCTCATGCGAAGAGTTGACTCATTGGAAAGACCCTGATGCTGGGAGGGATTGGGGGCAGGAGGAGAAGGGGACGACCAAGCATGAGATGGCTGGATGGCATCACGGACTCCATGGACCTGAGTCTGCGTGAACTCCGGGAGTTGGTGATGGACAGGGAGGCCTGGCGTGCTGCAGTTCATGTGGTCGCAAAGAGTCGGACACGACTGTGCGACTGAACTGAACTGAAAACTAAAGCAATCAGAAGAAAGAAATCAATAAAGTCCGTAAAACCAAAAGCTGGTTATTTAAAAGAAATAAATCTGGCAAACCTCCAGCCATGCTAACCAAGAAAAAAAAACAAAATATAATAACCAATATTAGAAATGAAAGAAAAATCACTACTGATCCCAAGGACATCAAAAGTATAGTAAAAGAATATTTTGAATAGTTCTATGGCCATTATTTCACAAATTAAATGAACAATCCCGAATATACTACCAAAACTCACACACAGACAAAGACTCTTAATAGGCCTATATTTATTTATTAAAGAAATCAAATCTATAATTAATAACACCAAGAAAATCTAGCCCAGATGGTTTCAATAATTAATTCTACCAAACATTTAAGAAAGAAATGGTGCCAATTTTAAAATATTTTTTCCAGAAAACATAAGCAGGGTGACAGCTTTTGTTATGAACTGAATTGTGTCTCCAAAATTCATATGTTGAGATCCTAACATCCAGTACCTCAGGATGTGACTGTATTGGGAGTAAAGTCTTTAAAGATGTGGTAAAATAAAAATGAGACTGTGATGGCAGACCCTAATCCAGTGTGACTGTGGTCCTTATAAGAAGAGGATATTTACACAGGCAAATACACAGAGACCAGGGGTGTGCATGCACAAGGAAAGATGATGTCAGGACATAACAAGAGGATGGACATCTACAGGCCAAGGAGAGAGGCCTCAGGAGAAACCAAACCCGCCAACATCTTGATCTTGGACTTCTAGCCTGCAGAACTGCATGTTGTTTAAGCCACTCAGTCTGTGATATTTTTATGTTGGCAGTTCTAACAAACTAATCCAACTTCTAAATTCATTTTATTAGGCCAGCATCAATACCCAAACCAGATAAAAACATTAAAAGGAAAAAACAAAACCCTCTAGATAAATATTTTTAATGAAAAAAATAGAAATGCTTAAAATATTAGCAAGTCAAATCAAAAAATGGAGAAAAAGTATACTTCATAACCAAATAGGGTTGATTCTAGATATGCAGAGCTGATTTAGCATTTTAAAAAATCAATATAATATATGACCTCAATGGATTAAGGAAGAAAAGCTATTCCGATCATATTAACTGATGCAACAGAAGCTTTTGACAAAATCCAAAGAAAACATTTATGGATTAAAAAAAAATCTCAGAAAAATAGGAATAGTGAGAAACTTTTAAACTTAATAAAGAACATCTATAGCTATCATTTTCCTTCATGGTGAGAAATCAGGTTTTACCCCTAAGAATGCCTTGCCTCACCATTTCTATACAACACTGTATCAGAAGTCTTAGCTATTGCAATAATACAAAAAATAAAGATACATAGAATGAAAAGAAGTAAAAATGTATTTGTTCTTCAGATATCATGATTGTCTATAGAAAATCCTAAAGAATCAACAAAATTCTCTTGGAACTAATAAATAACTATAGTATTGTTTCTGAATCCTACTCTTAGGGATCTTCCTGACCCAGACACACACACATATAGACACACACACACACACATATAAATAAATTGAAAAGAATACGTGATTCATTCCTTTAATACCTATTTACTGAGCACGTAATAAAGGTTAGCCAATGAGGCAATAGAAAGTTGAAAAAAAGACACAATTACTTCTATCAGAGAATTCTAATCTCTAACAGATTAGAGAGTAAATGTTAAATACTTATCATGCAAGATAATAAAAGTGTTTGAAAAGATACTAAAATATAATGTTATAGAGGTCAGAGGAAGAAAGTTTATAGCTGCATAGTAGATTAGAAATAGTCACTTTGGGAAGGAATAGTATCAGCAAAATGGTAGAATAGAAAGCCCCAGACTCTCCCTACTAAGATTTCAAATTAAAAATATAGAGACCAACTCCCTTCATGAGAAATTCAGAAACCAGTTAAGAGGCTCTTGTATCAGCTGAGCGTGAAACCAGCTGCAGTAAAGTGGGAGGGAAAATTTTGGCACCCACTCTTGACACCCTCTATTCCCAGCATGGGCTTCCCTGATAGCTCAGTTGGTAAAGAATCTACCTGCAATGCAGGAGACCCCAGTTCTATTCCTGGGTTGGGAAAATCCCCTGGAAAAGGGAAAGCCTACCCACTCCAGTATTCTGGCCTGGAGAATTCCATGGATTGTATAGTCCATGGGGTCGCAAAGAGTTGGACACGGCTGAGCAACTTTCACTTTCACTGTTCCCAGCACACCGTAGTGCAATAGAGAAAAAAATCCAAATTCTCAGTTTCTGCTAGAGACAAAGAGAAAAGAATGGACCATACATTCAAAATTCTGATTTCTCAGAAGGCTGCTTGAGGGACAGAATTCTATTTTGCCTGAGTCTAGGGGCCTTGGAGAAGAATAGTATTGGTTTAGAATAACAAGGTACGAACCCACCAGAGCCTGTCCTATATGGAAAAAAGCATAAAGCAGAAAGTACAAAGTTGGGGGGGGGGGGAATCTAACTCTTGGTTATTCCTTGTGAGAAGAAAAAGTTGGAGCATGAGTCCAACTTTCTGTTTTGGGGGGAATTAAAGGGTAAGCGCCTTTTCAGTCGGTTTCTGTTTAGCCCATCTGTGAGTGCTAATGAGACAAGCATATGTTAAGATGCCCAAGAGCTAACAAAAACAAGAGAGGGGAGGGAAGATTGTGTGATTCTTATTCCTGCTCTAAAGACCCATGGAACAGCAGAGATCAGTTTGCTTGTTGAAGTCTACCTCTAGGAAAAAGGAAAACAGTTGTATTGTGTGCCCAACTTTCCAGTTCTGGGAGAAGGAAATTCCCTAAAGACCACTTTCTGTCTTACCCAAATCTAAGAGTGGAAAGTAAAGGGTGTCAAGTTAGGAGTTCCTGAGAACAGGTGGCATTGAAATGCTATGTACATGTGTATTCACCTGCCAGAGCCCCTCTACCCTGACAGGCACAAGATGATCAGGAGTAAATCCCCATCTCCTGACTTCTCCTTAGAAAGAGAAAAGCCTGGAGTGCATGTCTAATATTCTGGTTTTCCTGTGGGCTGTCTGAAATAAGTCCTTATAAATTGAATGCATCAGAATGGAAGTCTATAAATTACTTGAAAAATAATTCAAAACAATTATCACAAAGATGTTCACTGACTTTAGAAAAACAATGCATGATCAAAATAAGAATTTCAACAAACAGATTTAAAAAAAGTAAGAAAACACGCAAATAGAAATTTTGGATTTCAAGAATAACTGCATTGAAAAATCATTAAAGGGACTAAAGAGCAGATCTGATTAAGCAGAATAAAGTATAAATGAACTGAAATACAAATCATTTTAAATTCTTCCAGTCAGAGGAACAAAAAGAAAAAAAGAACAAAGAATAGTGAAGAAAATCTAATGGATGTATGGGACAACATTAAGTAAACCACATTCATTATACCTATGACACAATATGTATATATGATATCATTGGATTTCAGATTCTAAAGAGAAAGAAAGGGACGAAAAGTTCATTTGAAGAAATGAAAGTTGAAAACTTCTAAAGTCAGGACATCTGGATTCAAGTTTAGCAGACAGAAAATAGGATAAACCCAAAGAAATCAACATCATAAGCAAACAGTCAAAGACAAAGAGAAAATCTTGAAAACAAGAAAAAGTGACACACTGTATATGAGGAAAATCCTAATAAGAATATATTTAGATTCATTGAAAAAAACATTGCAGGTAAGAGAGAAATAACAGAAATAACC
This sequence comes from Ovis canadensis, assembly GCF_042477335.2. Classification (NCBI taxonomy): domain Eukaryota; kingdom Metazoa; phylum Chordata; class Mammalia; order Artiodactyla; family Bovidae; genus Ovis; species Ovis canadensis. The sequence goes on along the minus strand of NC_091262.1, from coordinate 67,140,323 downwards.
TAACCAAGAATACTGTATCTGGCAAAACTTTCTCTCAGTAATGAAGGACAAATAAAGACATGCTCAAAAAAAGAAAAAAATAAGGGGGGTTATCAACCACTAGATCTGACATAGAAAATGTGCCTAGGGGATCCCTTCATATTGAAAAGAAAGGATGCCTTATAATAATATGAAAGCATAGGAATCTTATAGGGTAAATGGGTAAGTTCAGTTCAATTCAGTTGCTCAGTCATGTCCAATTTTTTTGACCCCATTCCAAAGAAAGGCAATGCCAAAGAATGCTCAAACTACCACACAACTGCACTCAATTCACATGCTAGTAAAGTAATGCTTAAAATTCTCCAAGCCAGGCTTCAGCAATACATGAACCGTGAACTCCCTGACATTCACGCTGGTTTTAGAAAAGGCAGAGGAACCAGAGATCAAATTGCCAACATCTGCTGGGTCATCGAAAAAGCAAGAGAGTTCCAGAAAAACATCTATTTCTGCTTTATTGACTATGCCAAAGCCTTTGACCGTGTGGATCACAATAAACTGTGGAAAATTCTGAAAGAGATGGGAATACCAGACCACCTAACCTCCCTCTTGAGAAATCTGTATGCAGGTCAGGAAGCAACAGTTAGAACTGGACATGGAACAATAGACTGGTTCCAAATAGGAAAAGGAGTACGTCAAGGCTGTATATTGTCCCCCTGCTTATTTAACTTCTACGCAGAATACATCATGAGAAACACTGGGCTGGAAGAAGCACAAGCTGGAATCAAGATTGCCGGGAGAAATATCAATAACCTCAGATATGCAGATGACACCACCCTTATGGCAGAAAATGGAGCTATAAAGCCTCCTGATGAAAGTGAAAGAGGAGAGCGAAAAAGTTGGCCTAAAGCTCAACATTCAGAAAACAAAGATCATGGCATCTGGTCCCATTACTTCATGGCAAATAGATGGGGAACCAGTAGGAACAGTGTCAGACTTTATTTTTGGGGGCTCCAAGATCACTGCAGATGGTGACTGCAGCCATGAAATTAAAAGACTGCTTACTCCTTGGAAGAAAAGTTATGACCAACCTAGATAGCATATTCAAAAGCAGAGACATTACTTTGCCGACTAAGGTCCGTCTAGTCAAGGCTATGGTTTTTCCTGTGGTCATGTATGGATGTGAGAGTTGGACTGTGAAGAAGGCTGAGCACTGAAGAATTGATGCTTTTGAAGTGTGGTGTTGGAGAAGACTCTTGAGAGTCCCTTGGACTGCAAGGAGATCCAACCAGTCCATTCTGAAGGAGATCAACCCTGGGATTTCTTTGGAAGGAATGATGCTATATCTGAAACTTCAATACTTTGGCCACCTCTTGCGAAGAGTTGACTCATTGGAAAAGACTCTGATGCTGGGAGAGATTGGGGGCAGGAGGAGAAGGGGACGACTGAGGATGAGATGGCTGGATGGCATCACGGACTGGATGGACGTGAGTTTGAGTGAACTCCAGGAGATGGTGATGGACAGGGAGGCCTGGCTTGCTGCGATTCATGGGGTCGCAAAGAGTTGGACATGACTGAGCGACTGAACTGAACTGACTTACTGCAGCACGCCAGGCTTCCCTGCCCATTACCAACTCCCAGAGCCTACTCAAACGAGTCAGTGTCCATCGAGTCAGTGATGCCATCCAACCAGCTCATCCCCTATCATCCCCTGCTCCTCCCACCTTCAAACTTTCCCAGCATCAGCGTCTTTTCAAATGAGTCAGTTCTTTGCATCAGGTGGCCAAAGTATTGGAACTTCAGCTTCAGCATCAGTCCTTCCAATGAATATTCAGGACTGATTTCCTTTACAGTTGACTGGTTGGATCTCCTTGGAGTCCAAGGGACTCTCCAGAGTCTTCTCCAACACCACAGTTCAAAAGCATTGATTCTTCAGTGCTCAGCTTTCTTTACAGTCTAACTCTCACATCCATACATGAGTACTGGAAAAACCATATCTTGGACTAGATGGACCTTTATCAGCAAAGTAATGTCTCTTCTTTTTAATATGTTGTCTAGGTTGGTCATAGCTTTTCTTTCAAGGAGCAAGCGTCTTTTAATTTCATGGCTGCAGTCACCACATCTGCAGTGATTTTGGAGCCCCAAAAATTAAGTATGTCACTGTTTTCATTGTTTCCCCATCTATTTGCCATGAAGTGATGGGACCAGAGGTCATGATCCTAGTTTTCTGAATGTTGAGTTTTAAGCAAACTTTTTCACTCTCTTTCTATCACTTATATCAAGAGACTCTTCAGTTTCTCTTCACTTTCTGCAGTAAGGGTGGTGTCATCTGCATATCTCATATTATTGATATTTCTCCTGGCGATCTTGATTCCAGCTTGTGCTTCATACAGCCTGGCATTTCACAAGATGTACTCTGCATATAAGTCAAATAAGTAGGGTGACAATATACAGCCTTGATGTATTCCTTTCCTGATCTGGAACCAATCTATTGTTCCATGTCCAATTCTAACTGTCACTTCTTGACCTGCATACCAATTTCTCAGGAGGCAGGTCAGGTGGTCTGGTATTCCCATCACTTGAAGAATTTTCCACAGTTTGTTGTGATCCACAGTCAAAGGTTTTGGTATAGTCAATAAGGCAGAAGTAGATATTTTTCTGGAACTCTCTTGCTTCTTCTATGATCCAACAGATGTTGGCAATTTGATCTCTGGTTCCTCTGCCTTTTATAAATCCAGCTTGAACATCTGGAAGTTCACAGTTCATGTATTGTTGAAGCCTCACTTGGAGAATTTTGAGCATTACTCTGCTAGCATGTTAGATGAGTGCAATTGTGAAATAGTTTAAACATTCTTTTCATTGCCTTTCTTTGGTATTGCAATGAAAACTGACCTTTTCCAGTCCTGGCCGAGAAGAGCTAGCCACGTCTGAGGTCAGGGGCAGCGGCCTTGAGTGACATGCTGTGACGGCACAGGAATGGCCGAGAGGAGCTACCCTGTGTCCGAGGTCAGGGTCAGCAGGGAAGAGACCCCGTGTCCGAGGTCAGGATTGGCCGGGAGGAGACACCCCACGTCCGAAGGCAGGGGCGGCCAGGAGAAGCCACCTTACGCCCAAGGCCAGGGGTGGTGACCCTGAGGAGCCACCCCGAGCCCAAGGCTAGGGGCAGCACCTAGAAGGAGCCACGCACGCCCGAGGCCAGGGCCCGCAGCTGGGAGGAGCAACCCGAGGAACAGTGGCTGCACAGGCGCAGGAGGGCCTAGAGGAGCTATACCACGTTGAAGGTCAGGAACAGTGGTGGTAAGGAGCAGTGGCTGTGCTTTGCTGGAGCAGCCATGAAGAGATACCCCACGCCCAAGGTAAGAGAAACCCAAGTAAGATGGTAGGTGTTGCAATAGGCCATCAGAGGGCAGACACACTGAAACCATACTCACAGAAAACTAGTCAATCTAATCACACTAGGACCATAGCCTTGTCTAACACAATGAAAGCAGGCCATGCCTGCGGGGAACCCAAGATGGGCGAGTCATGGTGGAGAGGTCTGAGAGAATGTGGTCCACTGGAGAAGGGAATGGCAAGCCACTTCAGTATTCTTGCCTTGAGAACCCCATGAACAGTAGGAAAAGGCAATATGATAGGACACCAAAAGAGGAACTCCCCAGGTCATTAGGTGCCCAAAATGCTACTGGAGATCAGAGGAGAAATAACTCCAGAAAGAATGAAGGGATGGAGCCAAAGCCAAAACAATACCCAGTTGTGGATGTGACTGGTGATAGAAGCAAGATCCGATGCTGTAAAGAGCAATATTGCATAGGAACCTGGAATGTCAGGTCCATGAATCAAGGCAAACTGGAAGTGGTCAAACAAGAGATGGCAAGGGTGAACGTTGACATTCTAGGAATCAGTGAACTAAGATGGACTAGAATGGGTGAATTTAACTCAGATGGCCATTATATCTACTACTGCAGGCAGGAATCCCTCAGAAGAAATGGAGTAGCCATCATGGCCAACAAAAGAGTCCGAAATGCAGCACTTGGATGCAATCTCAAAAATGACAGAATGATCTTTATTCGTCTCCAAGGCAAACCATTCAATATCACAGTTATCCAAGTCTATGCCCCAACCAGTAATGCTGAAGAAGCTGAAGTTGAACGGTTCTATGAAGACCTACAAGACCTTTCAGAACTAATACCCCGAAAGATGTCCTTTTCATTATAGGCGACTGGAATGCAAAAGTAGGAAGTCAAGAAACACCTGGAGTAACAGGCAAATTTGGTCTTGGAATGTGGAATGGAGCAGGCCAAAGACTAATAGAGTTTTGCCAAGAAAATGCACTGGTCATAGCAAACACCCTCTTCCAACAACACAAGAGAAGACTCTACACATGGACATCACCAGATGGTCAACACCGAAATCAGATTGATTATATTCTTTGCTGCCAAAGATGGAGAAGCTCTATACAGTCAATAAAAACAAGACCAGGAGCTGACTGTCACTCAGACCATGAACTCCTTATTACCAAATTCAGACTTAAATTGAAGAAAGTAGGGGAAACCGCTAGACCATTCAGGTATGACTTCAATCAAATCCCTTATGATTATACATTGGAAGTGAGAAATAGATTTAAGGGCCTAGATCTGATAGATAGAGTGCCTGATGAACTATGGAATGAGGTTTGCGACATTGTGCAGGAGACAGGGATCAAGACCATCCCCATGGAAAAGAAATGCAAAAAAGCAAAATGGCTGTCTGGGGAGGCCTTACAAATAGCTGTGGAGAGAAGAGAGATGAAAAGCGAAGGAGAAAAGGAAAGATATAGGCATCTAAATGCAGACTTCCAAAGAATAGTAAGAGATAAGAAAGCCTTCTTCAGCGATCAATGCAAAGAAATTGAGGAAAACAACAGAATGGGAACTAGAGATCTCTTCAAGAAAATTAGAGATACCAAGGGAACATTTCATGCAAAGATGGGCTCAATAAAGGACCGAAATGGTATGGACCTAACAGAAGCAAAAGATATTAAGAAGAGGTGGCAAGAATACATGGAAGACATGTACAAAAAAGATCTTCACGACCCCGATAGTCATGATGATGTGATCACTAATCTAGAGCCAGACATCCTGAAATGTGAAGTCAAGTGGGATTTAGAAAGCATCACTATGAACAAAGCTAGTGGAGGTGCTGGAATTCCGATTGAGCTGTTTCAAATCCTGAAAGATGATGCTGTGAAAGTGCTGCAAACTCAATATGCCAGCAAATTTGGAAAACTGAGCAGTGGCCACAGGACTGGAAAAGGTCAGTTTTCATTCCAATTCCAAAGAAAGGCAATGGAAAAGAATGCTCAAACTACCACACAATTGCACTCATCTCACATGCTAGTAAAGAAATGCTCAAAATTCTCCAAGCCAGGCTTCAGCAATACATGAACCGTGAACTCCCTGACATTCACGCTGGTTTTAGAAAAGGCAGAGGAACCAGAGATCAAATTGCCAACATCCGCTGGGTCATCGAAAAAGCAAGAGAGTTCCAGAGAAAACATTTATTTCTGCTTTATTGACTATGCCAAAGCCTTTGACTGTGTGGATCACAATAAACTGTGGAAAATTCTGAAAGAGATGGGAATACCAGACCATCTGACCTGCCTCTTGAGAAATCTGTATGCAGGTCAGGAAGTAACAGTTAGAACTGGACATGGAACAATAGACTGGTTCCAAATAGGAAAAGGAGTACGTCAAGGCTGTATATTGTCCCCCTGCTTATTTAACTTCTATGCGGAGTACATCATGAGAAACGCTGGTCTGGAAGAAACACAAGCTGGAATCAAGATTTCTGGGAGAAATATCAATAACCTCAGATATGCAGATGATACCACCCTTATGGCACAAAGTGAAGAGGATCTAAAAAGCCTCTTGATGAAAGTGAAAGAGGAGAGCGAAAAAGTTGGCCTAAAGCTCAACATTCAGAAAACGAAGATCATTGCAACCGGGTCCATCACTTCATTGGAAATAGATGGGGAAACAGTGTCAGACTTTATTTTTGGGGGGCTCCAGAATCACTGCAGATGGTGACTGCAGCCACGAAAGTAAAAGACGCTTACATCTTGGAAGAAAAGTCATGACCAACCTAGATAGCATATTCAAAAGCAGAGACATTACTTTGCCAACTAAGGTCCGTCTAGTCAAAGCTATGGTTTTTCCAGTGGTCATGTATGGATGTGAGAGTTGGACTGTGAAGAAGGCTGAGCACCGAAGAATTGATGCTTTTGAACTGTGGTGTTGGAGAAGAGTCTTGAGAGTCCCTTGGACTGCAAGGAGATCCAACCAGTCCATTCTGAAGGAGATCAGCCCTGGGATTTCTTTGGAAGGAATGATGCTAAAGCTGAAAATCCAGTATTTTGGCCACCTCATGAGAAGAGTTGACTCACTGGAAAAGACTCTGATGCTGGGAGGGTTGGGTCGGGAGGAGAAGGGGACGACAGAGAATGAGATGGCTGGATGGCATCACTGACTTGATGGATGTGAGTCTGAGTGAACTCTGGGAGATGGTGATGAACAGGGAGGCCTGGTGTCCTGTGATTCATGGGGTCGCAAAGAGTCGGACATGACTGAGCAACTGAACAGAAATGAACTGTGGCCACTGCTGAGTTTTCCAAATTTGCAGGCATATTGAGTGTAGCACTTTCACAGCATCATCTTTTAGGATTTAAAATAGCTGAAATGGGTAAATATATAGATAAACAAATAATGCTCTAATGATGGTATAGAAATTACTTTTACATCTAGCTCAGAATTTACAAGAAAATTCTTTATAAAATATACTAATGAATACAGGTTAAAACAAATAATTTTTAATATCAATAATATAAAATATGTGATTAAGAGTGAGACATAAAAGTGTGAAGTTTTGTAGATAATTGAAATTGTTACAAATGTAAATTTGTAATTATAGTATGCTTTATGTAAGTCTTGTGGTAATCACAAAAAAAATAGAGAAAATGAGAAGATAGAAAAGTATGTTATAACAAATATCAATGAAACACAAAGGAACACAGCAAGAGAAAAACACAAAGAAACTATAAGACAGAGAAGACAACTGAAAATATGGCCATAGTAAACCCTTCCTTGTAAAAAAAAAAAAAAAACACTGAAAAAACAGAAGGGAAAAACAGATGAATATATACTAATAACAGGAAGTTTTAATACCCATGTTCATTATGGATAGAATAACCAGAAGATCATTAAGGAAACAGAGGACTAAAAACTACAGACCAATTGAATCGAACTGACATAAACAGAATATCCACTCAAAAGCAACAGAATACATACTCTCCTCAGTTGCACATGGAATATTTTTTGTGATAGATCACATATTAGGACACACAATTAAGAGCACTGAAATAATACCAGGTATATTTTCTTACCATAATATAATATAACTAGGAATCAACAGAATAGAGACATTAAAAAAAAATCATTAGTGGAAATTAAACATCACACTCTGAAACAGCCAACAAATCAAAAAATAGATTAAGAGGGAAATTAGAAATTATCTTAAGATAATCTTCAAATAAAATGTGGCATGCCAAAACATATAGCATTATGCAAAGTAGTACTTAGAAATTTACAATAACCACCTACATTGAAAATGAAGAAAGGTCTTAAACAGACAGTTTAAACCACAAGACACTAGAGAACAATAAAGCACAAAGTTAGTAGGAGAGAACTAATAATGATTAAAAGTAAATAAAATAGGGACTAGAAAGACAATAAAAAAGTTCAACAAGATTTGGAATTTTTTTTTTTTCAACTAGACTAGCCAAGATAAAGTAAAGAGGACTCAAAAACTGGGATGACCCAGAGAGATGATATGGGGAGGGTCGTGGAAGGGGGTTCAGGGTTAGGAACTCATGTACACCTGTGGTGGATTCATGTCAATGTATGGCAAAACCAATATAGTATTGTAAAGTAAAAAAAATTAAAAATAAAATAAAATAAATAGATAGATATTGCAACTGTTATCATAGAAATACGAAGACTCATATGGGTCCACTGTGAGCAACTAAATGCTAACAAACTGGGGAACCTAGAAGAAATGGATGAATTTCTAGAAACAACCACCTACCAAGACTAAGTCTTAACAAGTAGATCAGTAATCAGAAACCCCCCAACAAAGAAAAGATCAGAACCAGATGGATTCATTAGTAAAACTATCAATTATTTAGAGAAGATTGCTAATCCTTTTCTAATTCTCCCCCAAAATTGAACATGAGGGAATATTTCCAACTTTTTATTTTTATGAAACCAGCATTATCCTGGTATCAAAGCCAGAAATGGATACTATAAGAAAGCTACAATGCAATATCCCTGATGAATACAGATGCAAAATTTTCAACAAAATACTAGCAAACTGAATTTTTAAGTATACAAAAAGAGTCATATTCCATGACCAAGTGGGATTTATTCCTGGGATACAAGGATGGTTCAATACAGAGATGAATTGGTATGATATACCACATTAACAGAACAAAGGATAATTACATCATCATCTCAACAAATGCAGAAAAGGCATTTGGCAAAATTCAAAACTTTTTCTTGATAAAAACACTAACAAACAATGACTATAAAAAATTTCACCAATAGCAGCTGCAGCTAAATCATACTCAACAGTAAAAACAAAAACAAAATACTTGAAAGCAATTTCTCTATGATCAGGAGACAAAGCAAGGATATCTATTCTTACCAACTCTTTTCAATATAGTACTGGAACTACTTAGTGAGTATAATTAAGAAAAATAATAAAAGGCACACACATTAAAAAGGAAGAAGTAGAATATAGGACCTATATATATATATATATATATATTAGTGCTTCATATTGCTTATCTTTAAAAAAATATTCTCCCTTATCTTTAAAAAAATAATTCATTTATTTTAGTTGGAGGCTAATTACAATATTGTAGAGGCTTTGCCATCCATTGACACAAATCAGCCATGGGTGTACATATGTCCCCCATCCTGAAACCCCTCCCAGGGTTGTCCCAATGCATTGACCCTGAGCACCCTGTCTCATGCATCAAACCTAAACTGGCAATCATATGCACATATGGTAATATGCGTTTCAATGCTAGCCTTTCAAATCATCCCACCCTCGCCTTCTCCCACAGAGTCCAAAAGTCTATTCTTTATATCTGTGTCTCTTTTGCTATCTCACATATACAGTCATCATTACCATCTTTCTAAATTCCATATATGTGTTAATATACTGTATTGGTGTTTTTCTTTCTGACTTACTTCGCTCTGTATAATAGGTTCCAATTTCATCCACCTCATTAGAACTGATTCAAATGCATTCTTTTTAATAGCTGAGTCCATTGTGTATATGTACCACAGCTTTCTTATCCATTCATCTGCTGATGGACATCTAGGTTGCCTCCATGTCCTAGCTATTGTAAACAGTGCTGTGATGAACACTGGGGTACACGTGTTTCTTTCATTCTGGTTTCCTTGGTGTGTATGCCCAGACGTGGGATTGTTGGGTCGTATGGAAGTTCTATTTCCAGTTTTTTAAGGAATCTCCACATTGTTCTCCATAGTGGCTGCACTAGTTTGCATTCCCACCAACAGTGTAAGAGGGTTCCCTTTTCTCTACACCCTCTCCAGCATTTATTGTTTGTAGACATTTTGATAGCAACCATTCTGATTGGAGCGAGATGGTACCTCATTGTGGTTTTGATTTGCATTTCTCTGATAATGAGTGATGTTGAGCATCCTTTCATGTGTTTGTTAGCCATCTGTATGTATTCTTTGGAGAAATGTCTGTTTAGTTCTTTGGCCCATTGTTTGATTGGTAGGACCCATATTTTACACTGTACACAAAAATGAACTAAATCAACTCCAAATGGATTAAAGACTTAAACGTAAGGCCTAAAACTATCAAATTCATAGAAGAAAAAGTAAAGAGAATGTCATTACATTGGTCTTAGAAATTATTGCTTGAATTTGGCAACAAACCACAAGAAACAAAAGCAAAAGTAGACAAGTGGAACATCAAACCAAAAATCTGTTCAGCAAAGTAAGCATTCAGCAGATTAGGTAATCTGTGGAAAGGAAAAAACAAACAAACAAGCAATATACTTGATAAAGAGTTTATCTCCAAAGTATATAAGAACCTTCTACAAATCAATAGCAAAAATGAAAACAAAAAACAGGTAACCTGATTAAAATATTATCAAGGACCTGAATAGGCATTACTCCAAAGAAGACATACAAATGGCCAGTGGGTATATAAAAAATGTTCAGTGTCACTAATCAAGAACATGCAATACTAAACTACAACAAAACATCACTTCCTATGTGTTTGGGTGACCATGCTGCTGCTGCTGCTGCTAAGGAACTTCAGTCGTGTCTGACTCTGTGTGACCGAGATGGCAGCTCACCAGGCTCCCCCGTCCCTGGGATTCTCTAGGCAGGAACACTGGAGTGGGTTACCATTTCCTTCTCCAATGCATGAAGGTGAAAAGTGAAAGTGAAGTCGCTCAGTCATGTCCAACTCTTAGCGACCCCATGGACTGCAGCCTACCAGGCTCCTCCCTGTTTAAACACTGAAAACATATCAAATTAAGATTTTTAAAAAGTAATTAAATCATACAGTTTTTAAAAACTGAAATAAAAAGTTGCAATTTTATCATTATTAAATGTTTTAAAAGTTTGCTTTAAGCCATAAACTAAATACCCACTTCAAAATAGAAAAGAAAGTGATAGTATTTTAAAGTATCCTTATTGTACCCATAATTAAATCTTTTTTAAAGGAACAGTCCAACAAAACTCTAATCACATTATATTGATGTGGAAGAAAAATGACAACTACTAAGTTTTCCCACTGCCAATAATTTTGGTCAAAATATTTTAATTGTGAGAAAGCTAGACATTCCAGGAAGATAATTAATTGTTAATCGCCAACTCATTTTTAAAAGATTACTAAACCACTACTGCATGTAATTAACATTATTTGTTCACTATTTCATGGGCATCCTAATTTAACCCACAAGATACAGTAGTTTCAGAAGTTATTGTCAGCATCATCACCAAATGCTTTTTGTGAATTTTGCCAGAGATGATAATATTTTTCTCATCTTTTTCTCTATACAGGGGCCTCAGACAAGAGTCTATAGTGAAAAATACAATTTTAATCAAAAATATAAATTAGAACCAAAGGTGATAAGCCATAATTTGACATTTCCAGCACTGCCATAAACCTAAACAAAACAGATAAAAGCATAACTAGTAGGGTAGAATAACAATAATCAGAGCCCTTCTGCACTCATGGTGCATTCCAGGTATGAATCTCACTTGGTCATAGTGTATGATCATTTTAATGTGCTATTAAAGTTAGTTTGCTAATTTATGAATATAGGATTTTTGCATCTATATTCATAAAGATATTGGTTTATTGTTTACTTATAGTGTTATTTTCTGTCCAGATAAGGATACTACAAGAAAACTATGAGCCAATATTTCTGATGGACAAAGATGCAAAAAAAAAACAAAACAAAACAAAATATTAGCAAACTAAATTCAACAATATATTAAAATGATGAAACAATATGATCAAGTGGGATTTATTCTAGGGATTCAAGTATTTTTCAAAAACTATAAATCAACCAACATGATACACCCCATTAACAAAAGGAAGAATAAAATTCATATGATTATTTTAATAGATATATAAAAAGCCTTTGACAAACTTCAACATCCATTTTATGATTACAAACTCTCAAGGAAGTGAGTATACAGTGAATCGACCTCAATATAATAAAGGCTGTATTTGACAAGGCCACATCATACTCAATGGTAAAAAACCAAAAGCATTTCCTCTAAGATGAGGACAGGACAAGGATACCTGCTATTGCCACTTTTATTCAACATAGTATTGGAAGTTCTAGTCAGAGCAATTAAGCAAGAAAAAGAAATAAAAAGCAACCAAATTAGAAAGTATCAAAACTGTCACTCTTTGAAGTTGATATGATAGTATGTACTGAGAACTCTAAATTCTAATACACTTAAACAAAAAAAAAAAAACTATTAGAAGTAATGAATGGATTCCTTAAAGTTGCAGGATACAAAATATATATACATAAATCTGTTACTTTTCTATACATTAATAATGAATTTTCAGAAACAAAAATTAAGAAAATAGTCCTATTTACAATTGTATCCCCCAAATAAAATACCTAACATCAAATTTCACCAGGGAGGTGAAAACTTGTACACTGAAAACTAGAAGACATTGACAAAAATACATTGAAGATGTCACAAGTAAATGGAAAGATATTTCATGCTCAGAGGTTGGAAGAATTAATATTTAAAAGCTCATACTGTACAAATCAAACAACGGATTCATTATAATCCCTATCAACATTCCAATGGCATTTTTAATAGAGAACAAACAACTCTGAAATTTATATGTAATCACAATACACTCCATTTAGCCAAATCAATCTTAAGAACAAAGCTGATATATCACAATCCTGATTTCAAAATATATTTACAAGGCTATAGTAATCAAAGTAGTATTGCCTTGGCATAAAAATAGACACATGGATCAATGGAACAGAACTGACAGCCCATAATAAATCCACACCTATATGGTCATTTAACTGATGACCAGTTAAATGTCACATGATAAGGAGGCAAGAATATGCAACGGGGAATGCATAGCCTCTTCAATTAATGATGTTTAGAAAACTGGAGAGCATATGCAAAAGAATGAAATGGACCAATATCTTACAATGAACATAAAAATCAACTCAACATGGAATGTAACTTGAATGTAAGACCTGAAGCAATTAAATTTCTGGAAAAAAAAAAAAACATAAGTGGTAAGCTCCTTGGCATAACAACACAGTAGACAAGTGTTGGATACCTGAGTCAGGAAGATCGGGAGGAAATGGCAACCCACTCCAGGATTCTTGCCTGGACAATCCCATGGACAGAGGAGTCTGGCAGACCACAATTTACAAGGTATCAAAAAGTCAGACATGACTGAGCACTCTCACACACACTATGTTAATAGCTGCAAATTCAAACTAAGTAAATGCTATGTAAATAGTTGCCAGCTAGGGGCAAACTTAAGTTTTGTTCTTTGGTATTTTCTGGGACTTTTTTCTCTATATTCAATACAGATTTGGTTGAATCAGCAGACATGGAACCTACAGATGTGGAAGACCTACTGTGCTGCAGTAATGACACAATTTCAATGACTTGTCATAAGAAGTCCTTAATGGTCTTTCCTGTTTCCTTAAAGACAATATCAAAAAGGGTCTTGTTGCTCTTGGTTGTTCTCAAAAAGAACTTATAGTACTAGTACTACCTGATATCTAATATTATTGTTAGAAACATATATTTTAAAGAAATATTTTCAGTGTCCCTAAATCACACTTGCTGTTCAGTCGCTAAGTCATGTCCAATTATTTGCGACCCTATGGACTTCAGCATGCCAAGCTTCCCTGTCCTCCAGTATTTCCTGGAGTTTGTCAAACTCAATGCCATTGAGTTGCTGATGCTATCAACCATCTCATCCTCTGCCATCAAGCCATCTCATTCTCTGTCACCCCCTTCTCCTTCTGCCTCTAAATCGCACTTGCTGCTGCTGCTGCTAAGTCACTTCAGTCGTGTCCGACTCTGTGCGACCCGATAGACGGCAGCCCATCAGGCTCCCCCATCCCTGGGATTCTCCAGGGAAGTGGGTTGCCATTTCCGTCTCCCATGCATGAAAGTGAAAAGTGAAAGTGAAGTCACTCGGTCATGTCTGACTCTTCGTGGCCCCATGGACTGCAGCTTACCAGGTTCCTCCATCCACAGGATTTTCCAGACAAGAGTAGTGGATTGGGTTGCCATTGCCTTGATGCTGCTGCTGCTGCTGCTAAGTCGCTTCAGTCGTGTCCGACTCTGTGCCATTGCCTTAGATGATATTAATTGCATAGCTTATAAAAAATTCTTGGCTTTTCCCTTTCCTTCTCTGTGCTGAATACAGTCAAGCATTGCCTACATCCCCCAGTATTCTTATGACTAAAGCATTTATTCCCCTGACACTAACAGCTTACAACTAAGCCCCTAATCCCATCACCCTGATCTTACTTCAAGGATACTCCTAAGGTGAAGTTCCAAGACTGGCCCATGCCAAATTCTGAACTGCCATCCTAGCTTCAGAGGTCCTTGTCATAGTGAATGATCTTCGTTCAGATTCTATCAATAATCCAACTTCTGCTGAATTCTGCTTCCTTTATTCCTGCATTTGGTTGATTCCTAGAGCATTCCCAAATGACCTATGTGTACACACAGTTCTGCCACAGGATCTGTTTCCAGGGAAGCTTAACCCATGACGTTCTCTTTATTTAAATTCATTCAATTATTAAAATCTGCTCATTTATCTCATATATAGCTTCAAAACTTACCTCTTTCCCATCCTCACAGCTATTATGTTATACCAGACTCGTACTTCTTTTAACTGCTTTGCTTTTTTCCTCATTAAACCCATCCTTCAAGCCATTATAAAATGATCTTTTAAAATTCCAAAACTTCTAAGCCTCTGCCTATCTTAAAATCTTTCAGTGTTGTTTTATTTATGGAAAAAAATTCAAACTCCTTAAGAAGACATTAGATTCTATAGCAGCTAATCCTTCAAACCATTTTTCTAACTCTATACTTTACTTCAAGAATCCCGGGAAATTTGTAGTTTTCTATGTATTTGAGGCTGTTTCAATTCTTCATTGATAGGTATATGCTCTTCTTTTAATATGAAATTATACTTCCGTTTTGTGTACCTCTAAATTGATATGCATCCAAAAAGCATCAGTTTTTAACTTATCTGGGGAAACTTCCACAGGCACAATTCTACCCTTTCTCATAATAAAATGACATCAATAACACAAAATAACAGTGTTTTACTTATATTTTTCCATGGAACTTGATTATATAAATAAATAAAGTGACATTAATTACAGAAATGTTGCTGATAGGAAAAACTTGTATTGCAATTCTATTTTATTTGTGCTAAGTCACTTCAGTCGTGTCCAACTATTTGTGACCCTATGGACTGTTATCCGCTAGGCTGCTCTGTCCATGGGATTTTCCAGGCAAGAATACTGGAGTGGGTTGCTGTGCCCTCCTCCAGGGGATCTTCCTGACCCACGGGTCGAACCCACAGGGAAGTGAGTTCTTTACCACTGGGCTTCCCTGGTGGCTCAGAGAGTAAAAAATTTGCTTGCAATGCGGGAGACCTGGGTTCGATTTCTAGGTTAGGAAGATCCCCTGGTGGAGGGCATGGCAACCCACTCCAGTATTCTTGCCTGGAGAATCACCATGAACAGAGGAGCCTGGCAGGCTACAGTCCATGGGGTCACAGAGAGTCGGACATGACTGTGTGACTATGCAGAGCACAGAGAGAGCTGCCACCTGGGAAGCCCCAACTCTGTAGGATTTTTTTTTTCCAACAGTGCAATGATTCTCCACCAGAGGGAACTCTTCCTTTCCTGCAGACATCAACCAAATCAAGTCACTATGTTGCGTACCTGAAACTAATAATATTGTAAGTCAGTCAGTTTAGTCGCTCAGTCATGTCAGCCTCTTTGCGACCCCATGGACTGCAGCACACCAGGGTTCCCTGTCTATCACCAACTCCTAGAGCTTACTCAAATTCATGTCCATCGAGTTGGTGATGCCATCCAACCATCTCACCCTCTGTTGTCCCCTTCTCCTCCTGCCTTCAATCTTGCCCAGCATCAGGGTCTTTTCCAATGAGTCAGTTCTTTGCTTAGGTGGTCAAAGTATTGGAGTTTCAGCTTCAGCATCAGTCCTCCCTATGAATGTTCAGTACTGATTTCCTTTAGGATGGACTATACTTCAATAAAGAAACACACACACACGCACACAAACCTATTGCTTAACTAATATTTTGAATTTATTAGAAGAGCAGCTACTGGCAAATAATCAAGAAATAAGATATTGTTTTTGACCTAAGAAAGTCTCTGATTTGAGGAATAAGACAAGAGATCAAATGATTATAAAAATAGAACATGTCCTAATGCATATAAAACATATATTTTTAGAGAACTTTAAACAGAGACAAGGCCTTGAAATCTGAAGGGGGTAAAAGGAAGAAATTATAATTATTATTCAACTGCACTTTTCTCACTTAGTTTATATAACACCATTTTGAGTTTGCTAATATTTCCTCTCCTTTACAAATGAGAGAATTGTGCCCAACACTATTATTAAATGACTTTAAGGACTTGAACCAAGGACTTTATGACTCCTGAGTCAAGAACTTTCACTCAGTGATAGTCTATTTAGCTTTTCTAAAATTCACTTCACTGAATGCCCATTTACTCAATAATATCTCTATTATAGTTGCATCCCAGGTTGCACTAGCGATAAAGAACCTGCCTGCCAATGTAGGAGACATAAGAGACTCGGGGTGGATCCCTGGATCAGGAAGATCCCCTGGAGAAGGAAATGGCAACCCACTTCAGATTTCTTGCCTGGAAAATCCCATGGACAGAGGAGCCTGGCAGGCTACAGTCCCCCAGGGTCACAAAGAGTTGGACAGGGCTAGAGCGACTTAGCATGCACACATCTCTATTACAATATAAATTGTTTCAGCATTTCCTCTACAAAAACATCCTGTTTTTCATGGGTTTCTTGTCTTCAACTGTTTAACTTCCCTCCTGCTTTTTCTTTTTGTTCAAAAATGCCTGATCAATGCCTTCCAGGTGTCTGGATGATTAAAGAACATATTTGCATATCAAAAACAGATTTGATGGCTGGGGAACCATCTGATCCAGAATACTGCTGCCTGAAAATTTGCTGACCTGCTCCAAAATATAAGAAAACAAATTATAAAATTCCATTAAAGGAATCTGGCCAACTATTTGCTACCAGCATCACTAGAATTGATGACATGCCCCCAAATTGACCCTTTGACAATAGTAAATAGCTGCACAGTTGCATGCTTAAAATGCAAGGAGGCTAGGGTTGGGAGATACAGCTAAGCAGATAATTATAGTTTGACATGTTGAAATGGACTGGTGATGGGTTATTATGTGGCTAGTTTCTGGAAATACATAAATATACAGATGCTATATTCAGGGTTTTGCCACTGGTATCATTATAGGCATCTATAAAGTAGAGAAAAAGCTGTTCTGATGAAAAACTGAATTGTGTGTGGGAAAAAGCTTCTCTTGGAAAAGGAAAATTAAAACATGCTTTATGAATACTTAGGATGTCAAGTTTACTTGTTTAGATATGTATTATTACTATCTCATGAATAAAACTGAAATTTATCTACATATTATTACATTAAGATATAACACATAGGATAAATACAATTATTATATAGTACCATTTGATCATCTGTAAAACAGAAAGTAGAGCAATAATGCCATTTTTAAAACCCTGACATTTTAAACTTCCCCTATATTTTAAAGGCTTCCCTGGTGGCTCAGATGGTAAAGAACCTGCCTGAAATATAGGAGACCTGGGTTCAGTGCCTGGGTCAGGAAGATCCCCTGGAGAAGGGAATGGCTTTCCACTCCAGTATTCTTGCCTGGAGAATTCCATGGACAGAGGAGCCTGGTGGTGGACTACAGTCCATAGGGTTACAAAAGTTGGACATGGCTGAGCACCTAACACTTTCACTACATTTTAAAGTATTATTCATAAACATTAGCTATAGCTTTTTCTGTACATTAGTTTCCTTGAATACACCTTAGTGAGGCCAGACCAATATGCTGAATTTGCAAACATTCATAAGAATAAATCATGAATAATTGAGGAAAAGCAGGTAATATTCAGCACAGTGAGATGAATTCAAGGCCACCTGACCTGTATGCTGGACTTCTTGGATTACTTACTAGGTAATCTGCAGTGAAAATCAGCATATGTGAAAGCTTTAATGGAAATGTGAACTTCCATGTGTCTAGGTCTCTTCTCATTAATACAGCTAGAAAAATTTTTATGTCAAAATTGTTTCCTTAAAATAAGGTGAAATGTCTTGCCTAGGTAGGTCTCCAGCTGATAGTAAATGATACCTATTGCATAAGTAGAGCAAGTGTGAGGAATGAAGAGAGATTCCTCTTTTAATTAGAAATCACGTTTTGTGTGTAAAAATTGCTACTACTGTACTAAATGGTTCTTACTCTTACTATCAGTCCTTTTCAGATGTCAGACCAAAGATATCACTAATATAAGAAAGAAATCTCTAATATAAGCATCACTCATTGGGAGAAATCATATTTGAAGTAGACTAATAATAAAAACATTATAAGAACATTAGTTTAGAAACTTGGATATACTTTTGTAAATGTCCAAAATTTGGTTCAAAAATTCATTCTTTTTCCTTTGTTCACAAAAATGGTGACAAATATATGTGTATAGGTTATTGCATTTTCCCTCATATGCATTCCATCAATCAATTTACCTATGACTAATTTCAATTTTAACCTGGAAATTTTAGGCATTTTAAAAATTGACTACTTTAAGTTAAAATTTAACAATTTTAGCATTTTCCATGGAAAATAGCACTTGATATCTGTGAAGATAAAGGCTTGTAAAGGCCTATTTTGAAAAGCTAATGTAGAAATTTGAAGAACTAAGACTACTGTGAAAATTTTCAATCACAGAACTTGCTATAATTCATGATTTTCTACATGAAATTTTAGCTAAGTTGCAAGGAAATATCAAAAGAGATTACAAAATTTTGAGTTTATATTGACATTATATGAATGTGAGTTTGTTGTGACAAAAATACCATTCCTTCAGTTGCTTCTTCTACTTAGACAATAATGTACTTAGGACTTAACTTTCATAAATACATAATACATATGTATTACATACATATTACATAAGTATATAATAACGTACTTATGACTTTACTCACAAGTGACCATGGGACTGGGACCACATAGACAGATAGAAAGATAGCATATATATTACATGCATTAGATATAATACATGGGCTTCCCTGGTGAAGAATCTGCCTGCCAAGCAGGAGACCCGGGTTCGATCCCTGGGTTGGAAAGATTCCTTGGAGAAGGAAATAGCAACCCACTCCAGTATTCTTGCCTGGAGGGTCCCATACATATATTAAAATTATGTATATTTGAATCAAGAACTTCTAGGTATACAAGCCAGATTTAGAAAAGGCAGAGGAATCAGAGATCAAATAGCCAACATAAGCTGGGTCATAGAAAAAGCAAGGGGAGTCTAAAACAACATCTACTTCTGCTTCATTGCGTATGCTAAAGCCTTTGACTGGGTGGATCACAACAAACTGGGATATTCTTAATCAGACGGGAATACCAGACAACATTATCTGCTTCCTGAGAAACCGGTATTCAGGACAAGAAGCAACAGTTAGAACTGGACATGGAATAGACCATTTCAATATTGGGAAAGGAGTACATCAAGGCTGTATATTATCACCCTGTTTATTTAACTTCTATGCAGAGTACATCATGCCAAATGCCAGCCTGGATGAATCACAACCTGGAATCAAGACTGCTGGGAGAAATATCAGCAACCTCAGACATACAGATGATAACAATTCAATGGCAGAAAGTGGAGAGAAACCTAGAGAGCATTTTGATGAAGGTGAAAGAGGAGAGTGAAAAGCTGGCTTAAGACTCAACATTCAAAAAATGAAGATCATGGCATCTGGTCCTATCACTTCATGGCAAATAGATGGGACAATGTGGAAACAGTGTTAGATTTCATTTACTTGGACTCCAAAATCATTGCAGATGGTGACTGCAGCCATAAAATTAAAAGGCGCTGCTCCTTGGCAGGAACACTATGACAAAGCTAGACAGCATTTTAAAAAGCAGAGATGTCACTTTGCCGACAAAGGTCTGTATAATCAAAGCTTTGTTTTTTCCAGTAGCCATGTACAGATGTGTGAGTTGGACCATAAGTAAGGCTGACAGCTGAACAATTGATGCCTTCAAATTGTGGTGCTGGAGAAGACTCTCAAGGGTCACTTGGACAGCAAGGAGATCAAACCAGTCAATCCTAAAGGGAATTAACCCTGAATATTCATTGGAATTACTGGTGCTGAAACTGAAGCTCCAATACTTTGGCCACCTGATGCAAAGAAATGACTCACTGGGAAAGAAACTGATGCTGGGAAGGATTGAGGGCAAGAGAAGAGGGTGACAGGGTATGAGATGGTTGGATGGCATCACTGACTCAGTGGACATGAGTTTGAACAAATCACGTTTGAAAGCTTAGCATTGTCTCAGAGAGATGGGGAAGGACAGGAAAGCCTGTCATGCTGCAGTTCACGGGTGGCAAACTGTTGGACACGACTTAGCAACTGAACAACAACAATGACAAAAAGAGTAGATGCTGCATGTACTTGGTAAGCATATTTGTTACTATTATCACCACAGGCAATATCATATAGAGAATTTATTGTTGCTTAAGTTTCCAGTTGGCAATGGATTTTGACTCATAGCAACAAAATGGACCAGCAGTTGCAAATCCATTGATTTTTGGCAGCTGGAAGTTGAACAGCTGAAAGACATGATATTTTGAAGCCAGGATGGAAGAGCAAGAAAATTTGGCACAAACTGAACAGTTTAAAATAGCAGTATTGCTTTCTAAGTCACTAATGCATAGTATAAATAAAATACTAGGAAAGACAACTATCTAGTGTTAACTTTTTGAATTAAAATTCAACACCTGTGAAAATCACTTAGACCATTTGAAATATCTTTGCTAAATTAATTTTAAAGCACAGAGAAATAAGTATAACAAAAAACCTTAGGTTTT
This sequence comes from Ovis canadensis, assembly GCF_042477335.2. Taxonomy (NCBI): domain Eukaryota; kingdom Metazoa; phylum Chordata; class Mammalia; order Artiodactyla; family Bovidae; genus Ovis; species Ovis canadensis. The sequence goes on along the minus strand of NC_091262.1, from coordinate 67,119,525 downwards.
TTAAATGTAACTCAAAATATACACACAAGCACTGTTTCAAGGTTAAATGTTTAGGAATAACATTTCAGGGTTTAGTACCAAGTCATATATCTAGCAGAAAACTACAGAATGCCTTTAAGTATATAAAATTTTGTCATGAGGATTATGCACAGAATACATCCAATGTATTTATTAGTTTTTAGTTGGAGTTTCATTAATAAATAGAACACTTAAAATTAGTTACTTGGTATCAGGCTATAGCAGAATGAAATAGAACAGTAGAGCAAGACTCCTAGGGACAGGTAAAGGGTGAGCTGGCTAACAGTCCTTAGATTAAATGAAGGAAAAATGAGTTCTCCAGGAATGAAGTTATCATAGAGTAGAAGGATAAAAGATTGTTATGAGACTGCTGAGTCATCAAGCCAAGTCTGCATTATTATCAAGTCAGTTTATGAAGCATTAAAAAGATAAAATAGATTGTTAGGAGGAAAAAATGACCAGAAAAATGTATAAAATTTGAAAAGATATTGGTGCTTAAATAGGCAGGAATCAGACAGATGAAACATAAAGTTATGCATATCACCTTTTTTCCTTCAAAGACAGCAGTAAAATTAGATGTTATATTAACTGATGTATTTAGCAATTATTCATTCTATACAGTAGATAAAAATCTTTTAGATTTTTAAAGCCCTCCCACGTAAATCACAGTTTAAGGTAAAGTACACATGTGTATCAGAGAAGGCGATGGCGCCCCACTCCAGTACTCTGGCCTGGAAAATCCCATGGACGGAGGAGCCTGGGGGGCTGCAGTCCATGGGGTTGCGGAGAGTTGGACACGACTGAGCGACTTCCCTTTCACTTTTCACTTTCATGCATTGGAGAAGGAAATGGCAACCCACTCCAGTGTTCTTGCCTGGAGAATCCCAGGGACGGGGGAGCCTGGTGGGCTGCCATCTATGGGGTCGCACAGCGACGGACACGACTGAAGTGACTTAGCAGCAGCACACATGCATATATAGGAATGTGATCGGTGTGTATCTATGTATATATACACATGTACGTGTACTTTACCCCAGACTGTGGTATGTGAGAGAGAGGTGTAGAGGAATAAGTAAAGAACAGTACCAAAAGGAAAGTAGGGCATTTCTTGGTTAGAGGCTGGAAGTGATCAAAAAATGCTTCACAGAGTAAGTGATAATTAAGCTGAATCTCAAAAAGTAGTAAGACTTTTTCACAAGGATTATATAGGAAAGAATCATAAGAAATAGCTTTTGAAAACTATAAATACTCTATAGTATAAAGTTATACTATACTATAAGTACTTTATAGTATAAACTATAAAGACTGATAAAAAGTTTTGAGTATAATTTATTGAAGAAAGTGATATAATGGAGTCAAGATACTGGAGTTAATCACATTTTTCTCTATAACGGGCAAGAAAGTAAATATTTTAAGCTTTGCAGGTCAAGTGATCTCTGTTGTAACTACTCCCCTCACATTCTTGGACTCTGACATCTCAGGCAGGACTGTATCCACCCTCCGCTTCATACAATTGCCTTCTTCACCCTGCTGCTACTGCTAAGTCACTTCAGTCTTGTCCAACTCTATGTGACCCCATAGACGGCAGCCCACCAAGCTCCCCCGTCCCTGGGATTCTCCAGGCAAGAACACTGGAGTGGGTTGCCATTTCCTTCTCCAACGCATGCAAGTGAAAAGTGAAAGTGAAGTCACTCAGTTCAGTTCAGTTCGGTCGCTCAGTCGTGTCCAACTCTTTGCGACCCCATGGATTGCAGCAAGCCAAGCCTCCTTGTTCATCACCAACTCCCAGAGTTCACTCAGACTCACATCCATCGAGTCAGTGATGCCATCCAGCCATCTCATCCTCTGTCGTCCCCTTCTCCTCCTGAAGTCACTCAGTTGTGTCCAACTCTTAGAAACCACATGGACTGCAGCCCACCAGAATCCTCCATCCATGGGATTTCCCAGGGAAGAGTACTGGAGTAGGTTGCCATTACCTTCTCCCATCTTCACCCTGGGAAGGTTCCAACACCTCATTAGGTCATCCCCAGCAGGTGTGTTCCCCTCATGCAGCTTCCGCTCGTGGAATATACAGTAGGATTCCTCACCAGCTCCCTGTCCGGACACTCTCCTCTCTGCACTTGGGTTCAGACACACCATACCATGCTGGTCCTCCGTGTGGATGACCTCTTTTTCCTGTTTGGGCTGCTGGTCCTTATTCTCCATTACCATCACATGCTGATGCTCTCCTCACCCAATTTTAGTTCTGACAATGGACACCAAAATGCCCCTACTCATGGAAGCCCTCTAGACCCACTGGGATTGTTTCCCTTCATCAGAATGCTGCCTTTTATTTATCTATTTTTTTAAACCATATTTGGGCTCCTCTTTCCTTGCCATGCCTCTATGGGATTCCATCCTCACCCACCTTAGGTCCTGAATCCATGGAGACAGAACAACCTCATGCCAACCAGGCTTCTTGGACATTTTAATCAATAGAAACCGCTAAGAGACCAGATGAGGAATTCAGGCAAGGCCTTACTGGGACTCATGTTGCAGCATGAAGGAGTGAGAAAAAGTGAACAGATTTCCTGGCTTGCTTCCTGAGTGGAAGCAAGCTGCCTTCTTAAATGGGGTGAATATGGGGGCAGATAGGTATCGAACAGGAGATGATGTAAGGATGTGTGGTGACCTGCTTTTGCTCCCAGGACCTCAGAAATGATAGTTAGGTTTTGGTCTTGTTGTATGTTATTGATCATACTTTGCCCCAACTTCCTATGGATGCAGTTATTTTTAGTTCCTTATAGCTTCTTTGTATTCTATTGCTGGAGGATACATTTGTCCAGGTGCAAGCACCCTCCAGTAAAGGGTTCCAGGTCCCACCTTGCCTCAAAACCATCCAATATATTAAGCATTGTGGGGACTAGGTTTCTCATGTCGATGAGAAGAGTTACAAATATATACATGATATAAAAGTAACTATCCCTAAATACTTATTAATTATAGAGGGAAGGCAACATAAAGACAGAGAGCAAAGAGCCATCTACAAGCCCAGAGTACAGCAGGGAGTACAAGGCCCTGAGTACAAAGTGAAGCAGGGCAAAGTCTAACAGAGTTTTGCCAAGAGAATACACTGGTCATAGCAAACACCCTCTTCCTACACATGGACATGAGCAGATGATCAAAACCGAAATCAGGCTGACTATATTCTTTGCAGCTAAAGATGGAGAAGCTGTACACAGTCAGCCAAAACAAGACCAAGAGCTAGCTGTGGATCTGACCCTGAATTCCTTATTGCAAAATACAGGCTTACCTGGAAGAAAGTAGGGAAAACCACTAGGCTTTTTGAAAGTGTTAGTTGCTTAGTCATGTCAACCCCATGGACTGCAGCCTGCCAGGCTCTTCTGTCTATGGTATTCTCCAGGCAAGAATACTGGAGTAGGTTGCCATTCCCATCACCAGGGGATCTTTCTGGCCCAGGGATCAAACCCAGGTCTCCTGCATTGCAGGCAGATTCTTTAACATCTGAGATATGGTAAACAATTCAAGTATCACCTGAATTAAATCCCTTATTTTTATACAGTGGAGTTGATGAATAGATTCAGGGGATTAGATCTGGTAGACAGACAGCCTGAAGAACTGTGGACAGAGGATCACAGCATTGTACAGGAGGTGATGACCAAAACCATCCACAAGAAAAAGAAATGCAAAAAGGAAAAGTAGTTATCTGAGGAGACCTTACAAATAGCCTAAAAGAAAAGAGAAACACAAGGCAAAGGAGAAAGGGAAAAATATACCCATGTGAATGCAGAGTTCAGGAAATAGCAAGGAGAGGTTAGAAAGCATTCTTAAGTGAACAATGCAAAGAAATAGAGGAAAACAATAGAATGGGAAAGACTAGAGATCTCTTCCAGAAAATTGGACATACCAAGGGAACATTTCATGCAAAGATGGGCACAATAAAGGATAGAAATGGTAAGGACCTAACAGAAGAAGAAAAATTAAGAAGCGGTGGCAAGAATACAGAGAACTGTACAAAAAAGGTCTCAATGACCCAGATAACCATGATGGTGTGGTCACCCACCTAGGACCAGACATCCTGGAATGCAAAGTCAAGTGGGCATTAGGATGCATTACTACAAAGTTAGTGAAGGTGATGGAATTCCAACTGAGCTATTTCAAATCCTAAAAGATGCTGTTAAAGTGCTGCAGTCAATATGCCAGCAAATTTGGAAAACTGAGCAGTGGTCACAGGACTGGAAGAGGTCAGTTTTCATTCCAATCCCAAAGAAAGGCAATGCCAAAGAAAGCTCAAACTGTTGTAAAATTGTGCTCATTTCACATGCTAGCAAGATAATGCTCAAAATCCTTCAAGATAGGATTCAATAGCAGGTGAACCAAGAACTACCAAATGTACAAGCTGGGTTTCAAAGAGGCAGAGGAACCAGAGACCAAATTGCCAACATCTGTTAGACCATAGAAAAAGCAAGGGAATTCCAAAAAAAAATTCTAATTCTGCTTCACTGACCATGCTAAAGCCTTTGACTGTTCAGATCACAACAAACTGTGGAAAATTCTGAAAGATGTGGGAAAACCAGACCACTGTACCTGCCTCCTGAAGAACTTGTATGCAGGACAAAAAGGAATACTTACAACTGGACATGAAACAATGACTGGTTCAAAATTGAGAAAGGTGTCCATCAAGACTGTGTATTGTCCCCTTGCTTATTTAACTTATATGCAGAGTACATCAAGCCAACTTCTGGGCTGGATGACTCACATTGGGACTCAAGATCGCTGAGAGAAATAGCAACAACCTCAAATATGCAGGTGACACCACTCTAACCGCAAAAAGCAAAGTGAAACTAAAGAGCTTCTGGATAAGCATGAAAGAGGAGTGTGAAAAAGCTGGCCTATAACTCAACATTCAAAAAACTAAGATCATGGCATCTGGTCCCATCACTTCATGCCAAACAGATGGGGAAAATACGGAAATAGTGTCTGATTTCATTTTCTTGGATTCCAAAATCAATGTGGACAGGGACTGCAGCCACAAAATTAAAAGACACTTGCTCCTTGGAAGAATAGTTATGACAAACCTAGACAGTGTATTAAAAAACAAAGACATCACTTTGCTGACAAAGGCCTGTAGAGTCAAAGCTATGGTTTTTTCAGTAGTCATGTACAGATGTGAGAGCTGGACAACAAATAAGGCTGAGCGCCAAAGAACTGACAGTTTCAGACTGTGGTGTTGGAGAAGACTCTTGAGAGTCCCTTGGACTGCAGGGAGGTCAAACCAGTCAATTCTAAAGGAAATCAACCTGAACGTCTATCGGAAGAACTGATCCTGAAGCTGAAGCTCCAATGCTTTGGCCACCCGATGCAATGAGCGGACTCTTTGGAAAAGACCCTGATGCTGGGAAAGATTGAAGGCCCAAGGGGAAGGGGACAACAGAGGATGAGATGGTTGGATGGCATCACTGACTCAATGGGCATGATGTGAATAAACTCCGGGAGATAGTGAAGGACAGGGAAGCCTGCCATGCTTGTTTATAGGGACACAAAGAGCCAGACACAACTTAGTGACTGAACAACCACCACAACAATCCAAGGTTGGCCTCAAAAGAAATCAGTCCTGGGGACACCTTAATCTCAGAGCCCTAACCTCCAGAATCATGAGGAAACTAATTCTGTTGTTTAAGCCACCTAGTCTGTGATTCTTTGTTATGGCAGCCCTAGCGAACCACTGCAATAGCTATGTGAAAGGCATCTAAAATCAATTATGAGGAAACCTCAGACAAAACCAACCTGAATGACAACCTACAATTAAGTAAACTGCAAAAGCAACAAAGTCATGAAACCCTCAACCACTTTCACCTTCTGTGAATAAACCTCACTAAAAGTTCAGTCCCTGGGTCGAGAAGATCCCCTGGAGAGGGAAATGGCAATCAGCTCCAGGATTCTTGCCTGGGAAGCCCCATGGACAGAGAAGCCTGGAAGGCTGTAGTCCAAGGGGTCGCAAAAATGTCAGACTCTATCTGCTGCCTAGTCTAAATTTACCAGAAACAAGAATTTAAGTCTTGAAAATTTTAGGGAAAAAAAGAATTTTTTCCAATGACTAATATGAGGAGATAAACTCAGAGCATTCCTCAAGGACCTCTCTACAACTGCCCTCCATGAGACAATATCCTCCATGCCCCAGACTCATCCTTCCTTTAAACATAGTGCTTAGATGGCCACACGTTTTCATTAAATTGAGAAAGTGGGGCATGAGCTGAGAAGAGAAAGCAGTGAATAAGTGAGATACTTTGCTTTTAAACTATATTTAGAAGAAAATCTTGGCTTTAGTAAATTAGACTTTCATGACAGTGAGTAGTCCGAAATCTAGGTTTCACAGTAATTATATTAACTAAGAAACAAACAAAAATCTCCAATACCTTTAACTCTTCTATTCCTAAAACGACTTGCAACCTCTGGGCCTTCAGCTTTCACACAAGAAAGCAGGCTATAGAAGCTGTATCACTGCAGATGAGAATACAAATACACCCACTGTCATTTGATGTGACCGAGAAGGATAATGGATAACAAATCCAGGATCCAGAAAGGACAATGGACAGGTTTGTTTTTTGTTTCTTTCAAAAAGATAAATAGATAAAAAGCCTAATAATACAGGAGAAGTCCATATATCCAGTTAGAGACTCTTCGTAATTCCTGCCCTTTGGGTTTTAATAATTGCGATGGAAAAGTGACTGTTTCCCCAGTATGCCCACCCCTTTCTTCTTTTTGCAAAGTGGGTATTTTCAGAAAGGTAGATTTTACTGAAGTCATTCTACACAAGCAGTGTATGTCGGTTGTGGGTGTGTAGTGGAGGAATCTTACATTTTAGTTTGTAGGTCACTGGAAAATGAAGATTGCTATTTGCACCTAGTGGAGGAGCCCTGAACATCTGACTAATACTCAGAAATCATGGGTTTGTAGCTGGATATGGAACCTATGGATATCATTTTAACATTGTCTCCTTTTGGAGGAGGTGTAAGTATTGTATAATGTATACCCTTGGGTTCGCTGGTGTTCAGAGGGATAAATTTGTTCCTTAATATCACTTATCGTTTTCTTCCCTTCTTCTGGGCATTTAACCACCTGAAGTGAAAGTGAAAGTGTTAGTTGCTCAGTTGTGTCAGGCTCTTTGTGACCCCATGGACAGTAGCCCACCAGGCTCCTCTGTCCATGAGATTCTTCAGAAAAGAATACTGGGGTGAGTTGCCATTTCCTACTCCAAGGGAACTTCCCCACCCAGGGATCGAACCTGGGTCTCCTGCATTGCAGGCAGATTCTTTACTGTCTGAGCCACCAGAGAACCCCCATTTAGCCACCTACCCAGAGACTATATTCCTTTACAAACAGAGGAGAACAACGATCTCTTGGTGAGCCTCAGCTGTTTCAAACAGTTGATAACAATATCATAATGAATGGTAAAGTAAAAAATAAATTTAAAAATAATAATAATGAAAAGAAAAAAAAAATCATGGTCCTTGAATGACCTCATCATCTTTCATTTCCCTACTAAACCTAGAAAACCAACCTCCATCTGGTCTGTTCCATAAGGGTTAAAAAAAAAAAAGTATTTAATTGCCTTACTTATTGCAGTTTAGGACTTACCTAATTAAAAAAAAACACTATTAGAATAATACTGATTATAGTCAACACATTTATTCATTATAAATTGTGTGCTGAGCACTCTGCTAAGTGTTTTAAATGAATCATCTAGTTTTCCTTATATTAAAAAATCCTACAGTTCATATACCACTAATTCTTTCATTGTATAGATGAAGAAACAGATGTGATACATTTAATAATGATTTTTATATTAAAAATGCCAAAATTTCTTAAATAAAGTAGCTAAATGAGTAGAAAGTCATTTTATTAGACTCTTTTGTTGTTATTTAAACAGTTGCCAAGTACATGTGAAAATATGACAGAACACTTGTTATATTTTGTGAATAAGGACTCAATTGTATGCAGAATATGGATACAACCAACAGAATTTTTATAAACTAAAAAGGCCTATGCATTTAAGAACAAGGAACAAATCTATACCAATAAATCAGGAACTCTGTTTTGTGGTTATATTTTAATTTTTTTAAAAATGAAACAAATGACTGTTGTCTCCCATAATACATTTTTTTCTATTAATAAACCTAGATATATTTTATTTATATTCCTGAAGTATTTCATATGATTTCATATATTTCAAGAAGTTGGCAGATATTTTCAAAATTTAAAAAAAAATCACTCAAACTCCACAAAATATCTGCTGTATTGCCTAAAATTCATGTTTAGAGGTGGACTTTCTAAACAAAATGGTTGGTAATACCTGATGATCATCGATTGCTAATATGCAGTTGTTTCTAAGCTGTTATTTTTCTATTTATATAATGTATTTTGAAACCTATTGATTCTGTTGTTTAAAATACTTCTATTCAGTGTCTTATGCATTCTGGGAACTCTGCTGAGTGCTAGAGAGATATAAAGATGAAAAGACACTGTCCCACTTCCAGAAGAGTTCTTTGTCCAATGGGATCAATTATTTCTAAAGAAAAATACATTAAGCAACATATTGAAACTTCAAATTTAGTACCACTGGGCATGGATTTGGAGAAGGCAATGGCACCCCACTCCAGTACTCTTGCCTGGAAAATCCTGTGGATGGAGGAGCCTGGTAGGCTGCAGTCCATGGGGCTGCGTAGAGTCAGATATGACTGAGCGACTTCACTTTCACTTTTCACTTTCATGTACTGGAGAAGGAAATGGCAACCCTCTCCAGTGTTCTCGCCTGGAGAATCCCAGGGATGGGGGAGCCTGGTGGGCTGCTGTCCATGGGGTCACATAGAGTTGGACACGACTGAAGTGACTTAGCAGCAGCAGCAGCAGTGCGTGGATTATTAATTGATCTTATCCTAGGACATTAGTTGCACTATTTCTTTCTAAATATTTAGTAACTTTAAAATTGTAAACCACATTTATCTTGAGGACTTATTTAAAATGTCCAGCCACTTAAGGTTATTGAACTCTATAGTATGTCTTGTGTTTTAGGCACTGGGAAAACAGAAATAAAACACATTTGAATGGTATAAGGTTGCTAAAAATAACCACAAATTCAGGTTTGATTCCACAGATAGCATTTAAGGCCAAAAAAAAAAAAATCTGGTCAATAATTTAATGTAGAGAGTAAAATTGAAATACAAAAAAGTTATGATCCACTTGCCTCAGTAATAAGTACTTGTAAATATTAGGAAGTGTATGATATTGCAACATCATGTAATCTTATTTAACTTATTCAGATGCTTAAAATACTTTTTATCATATGAAGCACTTTGTCTTTTTAATATTCTGCAGACAATTTAGAAAGTCACGTCCACCTTCCACCAAGATGATAACTGCCAGCACACTGTGAGCGAAGACATGACTGCTTCTCACTTCAGATCCAACTCTCCCAGCAAAGCCCCTGGGCACACAAAGAGTGCATAGGACCACCCACACAAGGCCTACAAAGACCACTACATAGGACCACCCACACAAGGACACCTCTTCAAGTCTGCAAGAGGTAAATGTTTCATCTACTGCCATGCAGACAGAGAAAATTAAGCAAAATCAGGAGGCAGTGAAATTTGTTTCACGTGAAAGAACCTGGAAAACCCTTGAAAAAACAACTAATGAAAGAGACAATTTACCAGATAAAGTGTTTGAACATCAGTAACAAGAACAGTAATAGAACTATGAAAAAGAATAAATGAACACAATGAAGATTTTGATAGAAACTAGAAAATATAAAAAGGAACCAGTCAGAATTGAAGAACATGATAAATGAAATGAAAGACACACTAGAAGGAACTGAAAACAGACTACATGATACAGAAGAAGGCATGCTGATCAGGAAGACAGAATCATGGAAATCATTTAATAGCATAGCAATAAGAAAGACAAATTAAAATAGAGAGTGAGAGAGAGCTGAAGGGATTTCTGGGACAAAAGCAAATGTATCAATATTAACATTACAGATATCCCAGAAAGAGAAGAGAGAGAAAGGGATAAAAAGTGTGTTTGTACAATTATGGCTTGAAACTTCTAGAACCTATAGAAAAAAACAAATATCCCTGGTGGCTCAGCTGGTAAAGAATCCACCTGCAATGTGGGAGGCCTGGGTTCAATCCCTGCATTGGGAAGATCCCCTGAGAAGAATACCCACTCCCCTGGAGTGGCCTGGAGAATTCCATGGACTGTATAGTCCATGGGGTCGCAAAGAGTCGGACATGACTGAGCAACTTTCACTTTCACAGGAAACACAGAGAGTCCCAAACAAGATGAACCTAGGGAGACCCACACCAAATTATATCATAACAAAATGTCAAAAGTTAAAGGTAAAGAGAATTCTAAAGACAGCAAGGAAAAATAAAAGACATGCAAAAAGAATCCCCATGAGATTATCAGCTGATTTGTCAGCAGAAACTTTATAGGTCAGAAGGCAATGGCATGACAGCATGATACATTTAAAGTCCCGAAAGGAAAAACCCTACAACCTAGGGCAGTTTCTAGCCAGCAAGATTATTATTCAGAGTTAAAGTACACATTAAAAAAAGAAAAACAAAACTTCTCAAACTAGCAAAAACTTAAAGAATTCATCAATACTAAGTGAAGTCGCTCAGTTGTGTCTGACTCTTTGCAACCCCACGGCCTGTAGCCTACCAGGCTCCTCTGTCCATGGGATTTTCCAGGCAACAGTCCTGGAGTGGATTGCCATTCCCTTCTCCAGCATCAATACTAAACTGACGCTAAAAAAAAAAAAAAAAGTTAAAGGGTCTTCTCTAAGTGGGGAAAAAAGGGTTACAACAAGAATTTAGAATTTATAGGAAAGGAAAACAAAAACCACTAGTGAGGGCAAATGTACAGTAAAGGCTGTGGATTAACCACATAAATGCTAGTCCAAGCTTTAAAAGAAAAAAATTGGAAAACCAACAACCACAGTACAGGGTTACATGATGAGTGCAGAAATGTAAAATATGACACCAGAAATTCAAAATGTGGAGGAGGAAGTAAAAAAAATGTAGAATGATTATCAGTTTAAAACATGTAGATATAGGTCGACATATATGAAACCCATGGAAATCACAAATCGAAAACCTACGATAGATATACAAAAACTAGAAAGGAAGCAACACAAACATACTGCTACAGAAAGTCATCAAACCACAAGGAAAAACCTACAAGAAGAACAGAGAAGAACCATTAAAACTATTAACACATTGTATTAAGTAATACAATGGCAAGTACAGACACATCAGTAATCACTTAAAACACCAATGCGCTAAATGGTACGATCAAAAGACATAAGGTGTCTGATTGCATAATAAACAAGACCTATTCATATGCTGCCTACAAAAGACTCAGAGCTAAAAACTGACGCAGACTGAAAGTGCGTGGGTGGAAAAAGATATTTCATACAAACAAAAATGATCAAAGAAGACCTACAGCTGGTCAACAAATACATAGAAAGATGATCAACATCGTTAACCATCAGAAAAATGCAAACCCAAACCACGATGAGTTATCAGCTGACACCTGTCATACTGGTTATCATAAGAAAGACCAAAGATAACAAACGTTGGTGAGGATGCGGAGAAAAGGGCGCTTGTACTACCCTGTAGGTGGGAAGATAAATTTATGTTGCTACTGTGTAAAACAGTATGAAGGTTCATCAAAAAACTAAAAATTCCAACTATTGCACTACTAATTCAAAAAGATATACATGCCCCAGTATTCACTGTATTATTTACAACAGTCATGATATGGAAGCCATCTAAATTTCCATTAACAGATGAATGATAAGTGATATATATATATATATATATATATATGCAATGAAATGTTGCTCAGACATTAAGAAGAATGAGATTCTGCCATTTGCAGTGACACGAATGAATGTGGAGGTTACCATGCTTAGGGCCACAAGTCAGAGAAAGACAAATCCTCTATGTTATCATTTACGTGTGGAATTTTAAAAATATCCCAGTAAGTTGGGCAATACAGAAACAGAGTCACAGATAAACAGAATAAGCTTGCTACCAGTGAGGAGAGGGAAAAAACAGTGGTGAATTACGGGTATAAGATTAAGAAATATGTATAAAGTTGATAAGCCACAAAAATATCCTGTACAATGACTTCAGGCTCTGGTTGCCAGAGGTGAGTGGGGCATGAAGATGTGCTGCCGCCTTGTGGCCACATCTGAGAACTACAACTTTAAAACCCGCACTGCCAGGCACTTAAGGGTCACAAGTTCTCTGGGCTGCCCTTGAACCCCTTCCCTCGAGAAATGTCCCAAGGCAGGTACCGAAAAACAAAATCAAAACAGCACTGACTCTCTAGAAACCAATTTCAAGAGCTAAACTTTACTGTCTCAAAGAAAATCACCTGAAAAGATGCTCAGCCTCCCTAATGATTAGAAAAACTGCCATTCATGAGACGATATCCCCTGACACCAGTCATCACAAGATCCACACAGGAAGAATGCTCCAGAGGGCAGGTAGAAAGGGAGCCACCATACACTGAAGGTGGGAATGTAGATTTGCAACAGCCATTATGGAGAAAAGTAGCAAAGTTCCTTATAAAAATGAAAAATAGAGGTACCCTGAGATTGAAGAAAGTAGGGAAAACCACTAGACCATTCAGGTATGACCTAAATCATATCCCTTATGATTATATAGTGGAACTGATAAATAGATTTAAGGGACTAGATCTGATAGACAGAGTGCCTGATGAACTATGGATGGAGATTTGTGACATTGTACAAGAGACAGGGATTAAGACCATCCCCATGGAAAGAAAACGCAAAAAAGCAAAATGGCTGTCTGGCGAGGCATTACAAATAGCTATGAAAAGAAGAGAAGCGAAAAGCAAAGGAGAAAAGGAAAGATATAAGCATCTGAATGCAGAGTTCCAAAGAATAGCAAGGAGAGATAAGAAAGCCTTCCTCAGCAATCAGTGCAAAGAAATAGAGGAAAACAACAGAATGGAAAGGTCTAGAGATCTCTTCAAGAAGATTAGACATACCAAGGGAACATTTCGTGCAAAGATGTGCTTGACAAAGCACAGAAATGGTCTGGAACTAATAGAAGCAGAAGATATTAAGAAGAGGTGGCAAGAATACACAGAAGACCTGTACAAAAAAGATCTTCATGACCCAGATAATCACAATGGTGTGATCACTCACCTAGAGCCAGACATCCTGGAATGTGAAGTCAAGTGGGCCTCAGGAAGCATCACTATGAACAAAGCGAGTGGAGGTGATGGAATTCCAGTTGAGCTATTACAAATCCTGAAAGATGATGCTGTGAAAGTGCTGCACTCAATATGCCAGCAAATTTGGAAAACTCAGCAGTGGCCACAGGACTGGAAAAAGTCAATTTTCATTCCAATCCCAAAGAAAAGCAATGCCAAAGAATGCTCAAACTACCGCACAACTGCACTTATCTCACACACTAGCAAAGTAATGCTCAAAATTCTCCAAGCCAAGCTTCAGCAATACATGAACTGTGAACTTCCAGATGATCAAGCTGGTTTTAGAAAAGGCAGAGGAACCAGAGATCAAATTGCCAACATCTGCTGGATCATGAAAAAAGCAAGAGAGTTCCAGAAAGACATCTATTTCTGCTTTATTGCCTATGCCAAAGCCTTTGACTGTGTGGATGACAATATACTGTGGAAAATTCTTCAAGAGATGGGAATACCAGACCACCTGACTTGCCTCTTGAGAAATCTGTATGCAGGTCAGGAAGCAACAGTTAGAACCGGACATGGAACAACAGACTGGTTCCAAATAGGAAAAGGAGTAATATCAAGGCTGTATACTGTCACCCTGCTTATTCAACTTATATGCAGAGTACATCATGAGAAACGCTAGTCTGGAGGAAGCACAAGCTGGAATCAAGACTACGGGGAGAAATCTCAATTACCTCAGATATGCAGATGACACCACCCTTATGGCAGAAAGTGAAGAGGAACTAAAAAGCCTCTTGATGAAAGTGAAAGAGGAGAGTGAAAAAGTTGGCTTAAAGCTCAACATTCAGAAAACGAAGATCATGGCATCCGGTCCCATCACTTCATGGGAAATAGACAGGGAAACAGTGGAAACAGTGTCAGACTTTATTTTTCTGGGCTCCAAAATCACTGCAGATGGTGATTGCAGCCATGAAATTAAAAGACGCTTAGTCCTTGGAAGGAAAGTTATGACCAACCTAGATAGTATATTAAAAAGCAGAGATGTTACTTTGCCAACAAAGGTCCATCTAGTCAAGGCTATGGTTTTTCCTGTGGTCATGTATGGATGTGAGAGTTGGACTATGAAGAAAGCTGAGCACCGAAGATTGATGCTTTTGAACTCTGGTGCTGGAGAAGAGTCTTGAGAGTCCCTTTGACTGCAAGGAGATCCAACCAGCCCATACTAAAGGAGACCAGTCCTGAGTGTTCATTGGAAAGACTGATCCTGAGGCTGAAACTCCAATACCTTGGTCACCTCATGAGAAGAGTTGACTCATTTGAAAAGACCCTGATGCTGGGAGGGATTGTGGGCATGAGAAGGGGATGACAGAGAATGAGATGGCTGGGTGGCATCACCAACTCGATGCACATGAGGTTGGGTGAACTCCGGGAGTTGGTGATGGACAGGGAGGCCTGGTGTGCTGTGATTCATGGGGTCGCAAAGAGTTGGACACAACTGAGCGACTGAACTGAACTGAGATTAGGAATCTCACTATGCAGCCTATATCCAGATATAACCATCCTTCAAAAAGACACATGCCCCTCAAAAGTCATTGCAATACCCAAGACATAGAAGTAATCGAACTGTCCATCACCAGATGAATCCAGAAAGATGTTACATATACTCACTATCCTATTACTCAGCCGGAAAGCAGAATGAAATTGGTGCCATTTGCAGCGTCATGAATAGACCAGGAGATAATCACACTAAATCGGGTAAACCAGACAGAGAAAACAAACATCACCAATACCATTTATAGGAGGACTCTAAAACCTGATGCAAATGAATAAATGTACCAAACAAAATCAGGCTCACAGACTTAGAAAAGTAACATAGTTACCAAAAGAGGAAGTTGGGAGGGATAAATTAAGAGGCTGTGACTATGAGAAACACATACAAAAGAGATAATCAGTGAGGACCTTGGAGACAGGCCAGGACACTCTACTCAACATTCTGTCGTAACCTTCATGGCAAAGGAATCTGAAAAACAGTGGGTACAGGTATATGTGTAAGTGAATACAGTGGCTGTAGAACTGAAAAGTCAACATTGTATAGCAACTATGGACGTGAGTTTGAGTAAACTCCAGGAGCTATTGGACAGGGAAGCCTGGCATGCTGCAGTCCATGGGGTTGCAAAGAGTTGGACATGACCGAGTACTGAACTAAACTGATACTGCAGTAGAAACTAGAAATTGAATTTTAAGAAATTTTTAAAAATAAAAATCATATATTGTACATTGAAGGGAATTATAGCCATTACCTTGTAATATCTTTCACATGAGTTTGGGTAAACTCCGGGAGTTGGTGATGGACAGGGAGGCCTGGCATGCTGCGATTCATGGGGTGGCAAGGAGTCAGACATGACTGAATGACTGAACTGAACTGTAATATCTTTAAATGGAATATGATCTATAAAACTATTGAGTTACCATATTGTACATCTGAAATTAATATAAATAAACTAGACTTGAACTTTTTTTAAAAAGACAAGAAACAAAAGTAAAAAGAATGAAAAATATGGTACAACTAAGACATTTTGTGGAAAATTTCCTGGAATAAATCAGGTACTGTGATTAGTGCTGTATGTCTTTAAAACTGAGGTTTATAACCTCTAGAATCATGGATTCATCTTAGTATCTCAACACTAACCATGACAGTGACAGTTGCTCAGCAGTGTCCAGCTCTTTGTGACCCCATGGTCTAGACAGTCCATGGAATCCTCCAGTCCAGAATACTGAAGTGTATAACCTTTCCCTTCTCCAGGGGATCTTCCCAACCCAGGGATAGAACCCAGGTCTCCCACATTGCAGGCAGATTCTTTACCAACTGAACTACCAGGGAAGCTTCTAAGAGAATAGTATGAAAATATATATAATTTCTGAGTTTATCACTTTCAGAAAGATTAAGCAGTATTCTTCATGTAACTTTTGTTTCAATTTTGTATCATGTCTGTGTGTTTGTGTGTGCACATGTGTGTGCAGTGTCGCATGTATTTCCATTCCTGATAGAATGTACTACATACTGTAGGGCGTGGGCAAAACGCTGGGCAGTCCCTGCCTTCAGTTCAGTCGCTCAGTCGTGTCCGACTCTTTGCGACCCCATGAATCGCAGCATGCCAGGCCTCCCTGTCCATCACCAACTCCCGGAGTTCACTCAGACTCACGTCCATCGAGTCAGTGATGCCATCCAGCCATCTCATCCTCTGTTGTCCCCTTCTCCTCCTGCCCCCAATCCCTCCCAGCATCAGAGTCTTTTCCAGTGAGCCAACTCTTCACATGAGGTGGCCAAAGTACTGGAGCTTCAGCTTCAGCATCATTCCCTCCAAAGAAATCCCAGGGCTGATCTCCTTCAGAATGGACTGGTTGGATCTCCTTGCAATCCAAGGGACTCTCAAGAGTCTTCTCCAACACCACAGTTCAAAAGCAGCAACTCTTTGGCACTCAGCTTTCTTCACAGTTCAACTCTCACATCCATACATGACCACTGGAAAAACCATAGCCTTGACTAGACGGACCTTTGTTGGCAAAGTAATGTCCCTGCCTTAGCTCACTCAATTCACCACAACAAAAGTATATATTAAAGCACAATTAACAGTGCCAATTTATAGAAGGAAAATTGCATTTCATATTTGACATGTAATTTTACCAATTTACATTTAGTGTGTTAAATCTTGAACCTGAGATTCAAAACATATCATAATACCATGATTTAGATTCTGCTTTTTCTGAGTATTTGCTTTTCCACAGATTTCCTAGTTTTTGAACCTCTTAATCCCTCTCAATCTCTATCTCCCTCCTTGGCTCCCTCTATCTCTCACCCCACTTTATGATCTAGAATAATTCTGTTCTTAATAATTCTGTTTAATCTTTTCTTCCATGCCAACCTCTGTGAATTCCCACCTTTCAGCTAAAAAGAAAAAACAAAGTGTTTCTTAGCATAATCTCTATGGTAAATTTGTAACTAATCTCATATGAAAATATTTGCCATTATACATTTGAAATTTGTATGAATTTATCAACTATGTCAATCCTCTCTTGTTCTTCCAGGGTTCCAGGAGAACCACACGAACCTGTCTTTAGCATTTCATACATACACACACTCAACTCTTTATAGGACATATATTTATGATAATATAGCATTCTGGATATTATGAAAAGCAAAACATTTAGGAGTTGGATGTTGTTCAGGCACTAAGTTGTGTCTGATCATTTTGACCCCATGGACTATGGGATTTCCCAGGCAAGAATACTGGAATGAGTTGCCATTTGCTTCTCCAGGGGATCTTCCCAACCCAGAGATCAAACCCATGTCTCCTACATTGACAGGAGGATTCTTTACTGCTCAGCCACTAGGGAAGCCCAGGATATAAATGTATTGCCAAGCTTTTAAGAACTTATAAACAAAACATCCAAGAGAAATAAACAAACACACTAACGCCCTACAAAAACCCAATGTAGAAAGTAAAAGGTAAGTTAAAAGAGTGAATTAAATGCAGAAGAGAGTGTTGCTCCCTCAGGTTCAAAACCTAGCACAGCAAAACAGAATTTGGAGCATTCTCACCATATAGACACAAAAGGTAATAGTGTGAGAGAGTGGATGTGTTAGCTGATGTTGTGACAATCATTTCATAATACATGTGTCTATCAAATCACCCCTTGTATGCTCTAACATTTGCAATTTCACTTCTCAATTATACCTCAATAAACCATGGAAAAAACAATTGGGGCCATTATAGTTCTAAGGGGGAACTGTACATTGGTCCTTGAGCCAGACAAAGTCAAAAGACAGAGCTGGTGTCTCAGAGAATTGAAAAAAACCTAAAGCTGATACATACATAAGGGATGCTTTATTTCATTAGCCATTTAGGATGTTCTACTTCATTTGTCATATAAGAAGCATAAATTACTTTAAAAGCTTTACTGAAATAGATTTGACATGTACACATTTAATGTGCACAATTTGGTAAGTCTGATGTATTAGTAAACATACGACATCATTACCACCATCAAGATAATGAAGCTATCCATCACCTCCAAAAGTTTCCTTATGCGCTTTGTAATTCCTCTGTTCACCCTGCCACTCTTCATCTCTGTATCCACCTGCATCAAACTCTCCACACCAGTCCTCAGTTACCCACAGCCCTACTTCATGCGATTATATTAATGTATTGGTTTACATTTCCTAGAATGCTACACAAATAGAATCATTAGTATGCTCTCTTTATTTTGGGAGAATGGGTCTGGCTCCTTTCACTCAGCTCAACTATCTTGAAATTGATTCATACTGTTACACATACTAATGTGTTTTTTTGACACTTTATGATTAGGTCTTACTTACTTCATCATATTTGGATTTCCCTGGTGGCTCAGATGGTGAAGCATCAGTCTACGATGTGGGAGACCCGGGTTCAAGCCCTGGGTTGGAAAGATCCCCTGGAGAAGGAAATGGCAATCCACTCCAGTACTATTGCCTGGAAAATCCCATGGACAGAGGAGCCTGGTAGGCTACAGTCTATGGGATCGCAAAGAGGCAGTCAGGACTGAGCGACTTCACTTTCATCATATTTATAAAGCACATTTTTGTCCATTCATCAGCTGAAGGAAACCTATGTTGCTTATAATTCTAAAGTATTACAAATACATTCTGTGACATTTTGCATAGCAATCTTCATCTGGAAACATTCTTTCATACCTCTTGAGTAAACACCTTGTAATACAAAGCCAGAGTCATGTGGTAATCATAGGTTTATCTTTTATGACGCTCCAAACTGTTACCTTATCCCTTACCCCAAAGCGATCATACTATTTCAGGTGTATGAGCATTCTGCTTGTACAATATCCTCACACATTTGGTATTTTGTTGTTGTTAATTAGAAATTAAACCATTTTAACAGATACTGATGAAAGAAATCAAAGAAAATTTAAACATAAAATTTTTTTTTCCTGCTCTTTGGCCTCCTCTCTCCCTTCTACTATGCCTTGTGTATCTGTATCATTCATTGACCAAACCCTCATCTCAGCAGAAACACTTGTTCCCCCATAAAGAACAACATTCTCCAGCATCGACAAGGTGACTCCTTAGGAGATAATCTTCCTGCTTAATCTTGTAAGGGGCCACACTGACCCATGACCTACTTACTACTCGCCTTGTACGTGAAGACCTGGATTGTGTAAGCTGTCAATAATATGTCACTTAATGCATAGCCCCTTTTCTTAAAACTTTATATAACTGTGCTTCAGGCTCTAATGGGCAGAACAGTTCTTGGAACTTTCTGAGAGGCTGTTACTAAATTTTTTCATTGATAGCGTAAAATGAAACCTCATTGTGGCATAGTTGACATTTCCTAATGACTGATTTTTAAATATTCCTGTGCTCATTTGTCATCTGTATATCGTCTTTGGCAAAGTATCCGACAAATCATCTGCTCATTTAAAATATTGCTTTTTGCTTTCTTATAGTTGAATTTCAGAAATCTTCATATATTATGAATATATGTATTGAGCTGGCCATAAAGCTTATTTGTTTTTTTCTGCAACATTGTACAGAAAAATCTAAACAAACTTTTTGGCCAACCCAATATTTTATCAGACTTAATACTTGCAAATATTCTTTCCAATTCTGGCCATAAAGCTGGCCATAAAGCTTATTTGTGTTTTTCTGCAACATTGTACAGAAAAATCTAAACAAACTTTTTGGCCAACCCAATATTTTATCAGACTTAATACTTGCAAATATTCTCTCCGATTCTGTAGTTTGCTTTTCATTTTCTTAACAGTATATTTTGAGGAGCAAAAGCTCTTAATATTTTTGAAAAACAATGTATCCATTTTCTTTTAGTGATTATGGGTTTTATGTCACACAAAAGAAATGTTTTGCTCAGGCTCAAGAAAGATCACAAAATTTCCTATTATATTTCGTTCTAGAAGTTACACAGTCATGGGTTGTGCCCAGTTTGTTGAAAAGACTATTCTTTGTCTACCACGGTGCATTTGCACTTTTGACGAATGTAAACTGACCACATATGTATGGATTTAGTTGTGAACTCTATACTCTGAACTATGAGGTCTAGTTTTGAAGTCTGTATTGATTCAGTTTTCTATCTCTATACCAGTACCACATACTACTGATTACTGAAATTTAACACACTTCCAACCTTGCCAGTTTATGAAAGCTCTTTTGGCCACTGTGTTAGGCAGGGTTCTTCAAAGACACAGACTGAACAGCGTGTGTGTGTCTGTGTGTGTCTGTCTCCTGACAAGTCCCAAGATCTGCATATCGAGTCAATAAGCCATCAGCTCCAAGGCTGGCAGGCTTGATATCCGGAAAGAACCAATGTTTCAGGATGAGTGCTAAGGCAGGAATAAAAGTAGTGTCCCATTACTAGGGCAGTCAGTAGAATCATCTCTTACCTGGAGAAAGGTCCCTCTTCAGATCAACTGATTGGATGAGGCTTACCCACATTAAGGAGAGTCATCTCTTGCTTTCAGTCTAACAATTTAAATCTCAGTCTCATTAAAAAATGCCTTCACAAAAACATCCTGAATAATTTTTGACAAAATAGCTAGCACTCTGTGGGCCGTTCAATGACATACATGTGGGCTGTTAAGTGACATACAAACTTAACCGTGACAGCTACTCTGGTCCTTTGCATTTCAATATGAATTTCAGTTGATGGAGTTCTACAAAAAGTCTAATGGAATTTTGACTGGGATTGTGTTGACTATATTGTTGATTTTAGGAAGAATTGAAATAACACGTGTATTTTGGCTTCCTGATATATAAACATTGTATCTCATTATTTATTTAGGTTTCCTGTAACATCTTTAAGCAAAATTTTATAGTTTTCAGTGAAGAGTCCCCGGAATTTTTTTGCCTAAAATGCCTCTAAGCAGTTTGCATTTTTGGTGTAGTAAGTGGCATCACTGATTTCTGATATTTTTATGTCTTCTCTCTCTCCTGGACAAAGGTTAGCTGGTTATATCACTTTCCTGAAGACAAAACAAAACAAAACTAACTTCAGTTTTCACTGAGTCTTTTTGTTGTCGTTTTCTTTATTGCTGATTTCTACTTTGACCCTTTTTAATTTCCTTTTATTTGCTTACTTTGTGGTTCATCTGGCCTTATTTCTCTAGTTTCTCAAGGTAATTAATATCTACACACATTGATTTGAAAGCTTTATTTTATTCTGATTTAGATGTTTAATGCAATGCTGCTAAGTCACTTCAGTCATGTCTGACTCTGTGTGACCCCATAGACAGCAGCCCGCCAGGCTCCCCTGTCCCTGGGATTCTCCAGGCAAGAACACTGGAGTGGGTTGCCATTTCCTTCTCCAATGCATGAAAGTGAAAAGTGAAAGTGAAGTCGCTCAGTCGTGTCCTACTCTTCGCGACCCCATGGACTGCAGCCTACCAGGCTCCTCCGTCCACGGGATTTTCCAGGCAAGAGTACTGGAGTGGGGTGCCATCGCCTTCTCCAGTTTAATGCAATAGATTCCCTTTTACATTTAGCTGCATCCAACAAATTAAGTATGTTGTATTCTCATTTTCACAAATTTAAAAATATTTCTTACTCTCTTTTGATTTCTCCTTTGACCTGTGTGTTATTTATGCTGCTTAATTCCAAATATTTGGGGATTTTAGATATATCTTTGAGCTAATAATCTTTCATTTAGTTTCTTCATGGTCACAGAACTTACTTGGTAGACCTGAATACTTTGGAATTTATTGAGTTCTGTTTTATGGCAAAGAATATAGTGAATGTTCTTGATCAATGTTCTATGTGTACCAGAGATGAATGTGCACCTTGCTATTATTGGGTGAAGTGTTCCATAAATGTCAATTTGATCAACTTGTTTAATAGTGTGGTTCAATGTTTTCAATCCTTACTGGTTTATCTATTTGTTCTCTATACTTGAGAGAAGAGTTTTGAAATCTGCAAGTACTATTGTGGATTTGTCTTCTTTCAATTTAATCAGTTTCTGCTTAAGTATTGTGAATCTTTATCATTCCGTGCAGAAACACCTAGGATGGTCCGAGGTTGTTTTTTTGACAAAGTGATCCTCTTGCCATCATGCAATTACCCTCTTTATACTTTGCTCTGAAGTCTATGTTAATATTAGTAGAACTACCACTATTTTTTTTTGGAAAGATGATGTATTTTTCTATTGGTTTACTTTTTACCTTTTCTGGTTGTATGTTTAATGTGATTTTCTTGTAGGTAGCATGTAGTTGGGCCATGTTATATACATATATATATGTGTATATATATATATATATATATATATATATATATGAATAAATTCTCCCTTAATCAGTATTTAGCTCATTCACTTAATTTTGATTATGGATATTGCTGGGTTTTTATCTACCATTTTCCTATTTGTTTTCTCTGTGTAGCATCTGTTCTTGTTCCATTTTTCTTCTTTTTCTGCCTATGTTAAACAAGTTTAGTACTCTTTTTCAATCCCATTTTATCTCCTTTGTTGGCTTATTAGTTTTATTCTCTTAATGGCTGCTTTAGGACTTATATACAGCTTTAAATGATCACATTTTAAACTTTAAGTGATATTATATCACCTTATGTTTAATATAAGAACCTCATAGCTGCATAATTCCATTTCTCTCTTTCTAGGCTGGGTGATAGTTTTGCTGAAAAAAAGAAAAAGCAGCCTCTGCTATCCAGAATGCAATCTAATGCTCATAGCTAAGCCTTGATGTTATTATATAATGATTTAATACTTACAGCTTAGTCACTTTGTTCTACTATTGAATGTAACAATGTGACAAAATCCCTGTATCAGGTGAGATTACTTTGAGATTATGATACAATGAAACAAAAACAAGGTCACTCGAAAATTCACAAAACACTAAGGGTCTCGCATTGTAAGTATCTTCACCAATCACAACTCTATCCTCATTTTGGTCTGCCTTCTTAGAGAAAAGAATTATTGAGATGCCCAATCATGTGATTGTTCTACTTTCTGACAGAATGTGCCCCTGCATCTTTAGCACCTTCCCCAAATTTCCGAACCACAGCCTGAACACTGTCATAGGATTCTTCTAACATCCTCTTCCTGATGCACCCCACAGCTCCCAATGCTGTGTTCCACCCCATTGCAATGAGTAATAAACTCAAGGTATTTCACTGAATGCAGTTTCCTGGTGATCATTAGTTAAAGAGTATTGACATTTTCATATACATTCTTTTACATGTGTAACAAGATTATCATGTGAAGATGTGGAATAAATTTAAAAAATGCTCAAATGCTCACTTTGTGAATTAAAAAATCTGATCCTTTGAACTACCATTTTGATATTATCTTATAAAATTGAGAAGGTAAGCAACCTGTGAATTATACTCCTTGATTAATAGGCTTGTGTACAAGGCAACAAATATCTCCAATATGCCCAAACAATTCTGTTTATAATAGGAAAAACACTGAAAACATTTTGTTTCCATCAATAGGGAAATGGACAAATAAACTACAGCATGTTCATACAGTGAACATTAATGAAATATACTTGCATGCATCAAAATGAATATATTTCTTATTGAGTCAGAAAAGAAAATAATATAATACCACTAAATATAAAGAGCAAATTATATAAAACCAAACAGTATATGGCTGGGCATGTATACATTTGTAAAAAAAAATAACCAAAAAATTATAAACACAACATTCTGGTGATTAGTTTCCTCTGGGGAAGAAGAGAGTTTGGATTGGAGATTTGTATGAACAAAGGATTAAAAAATATAATTATTTTACAATTTCTTAATACTTAACTTGGGCTTCCCTAGTGACTCAGAGGTAAATAATCCTCCTGCCAATGCAGGAGACATGGGTTTGATTCCTGGGTTGGGAAGAGCCATTGGAGGAGGAAATGGCTACCCACTCCAGTATTCTTGCCTGAAAAATCCCATGGACCCATGAGCCTGGCGGGTTATAGTCAATGGTGTCACAAAAGAGTCAGACATGAGTTAGTGACTAAACATCAATACCAACTAGGGCTGTGAATTAATGGGTTCTTACTATTATTATGCATGAATTAGGGGTACATGATTTTTTTCATAGTAAAAGGACATTTATCTATTTGTATATGTTAATAAAAATTATCCAAATTTAAATATAAGGTTTAAAAGTGACTAATCTTTAAAGACTACATATATGAGATCATTTTCTAACAAACATGCCTGAGTGAATGAGGCTGCCTCACTCTTCAGAGGAATGAAACTTTGAACAATAATTTGCGGCTTGTATACTTTGTAACCATATAAATCGGATAAAGTATGATTTTTTGTGCTCAATAAAGAGACAGTAACCTCAAATGTTTATCAAAAATCAGTTTTTAGAAATTTATTGAAACAAAAAATCGGTTTTTTTTAACTTTTCCATTTTATTCATGAACTATACAAAATGTCCATTCTCAAATCATTTTTGGACTAGGCTTGCATCCTGCTGGTTCCCTCATCAAGTAAATGAAATTTCGATATATGAATTTTTTTCCCTCAAGCATTATGTTTTTAACATTTTGAGAATTATAACTGACTCTTATGAAAATCCCACTGAGATGCTACACTCACTCGATTAGAAAACAGCTCATGGAGCAAGAAAATTAATGAGTGCAGCTTTGAAACCTCTGCCCTTTCCTGATCAGTGAATTCTTGCTGATTTGTGGCAGAATGGCTTTGTTTTCAGAACTCCTATATGTTAATATCTAATGACCTAAGGTGTCTTTATCTTTCAGAAGATAGAAAATTAAAAAAAAAAAACATAAATAATGACTGAAAATTGATTAAAAAGATGGTTAAATCTTCATTATTCTGTTTATTGTCTTTCAAATAGGAATCTGAAATATTTAGTCTGATTTGGTCTTGGAGTTCATGGCAGAATGTTTTCCCTCCAGAGTCAAGCCTTGTATATCTGGTTCTAGTTGGACCCCTGCCTTTTTGCAACTGGGGTACTATCTGGGATGGCACTGTTTCAGTGTGAAAAATCTGTGAAAGCTTCATATGGTGAAATAGAATAATGAACTTTCAGATGCCTGCTAGTGTTTCTTTTATTTAAGGAATTTCATGGCAGGTGGGGAAGTGAGGGAGGTCACAAAGTTAGAATCACAAAGTTAAGTGGGAAAGGAAGTAGTGGCCCACAGGGGCCTGTATGTCTTATAACTGAAGAAAGAGTAAAATATGTACATATTTTTATTAGGATAAGAAATTACCATTTCTTAAAGGTCTGCCTAATGGAAAGGTTTTTGGATTTTTTTTTTTTTCATCCATTTCGCCACACAGGAATTGTTTTCATGTATTTTTTGTGTCTGGATTTTTTTTTCATCTATGGAAAAAGTTGTAAAAGAGAAGTTGCAAGGTTCTTTATGAACTTAAGTATTTTATCTGTAAAATAAAAGAGCCTTTATTTCTTGTGCTAATATTATATTAACACAAAATCTTTTCCTAAGATATAACACATTCAATTATAAAGTTTCTCAACATTAAAGAAGTCTTTATTCTGATCAGCTAATAAAGAATAAATGCACCTATAAGCCTGAGAGAGAGGCTCATAAGAATTCAATTTGAATATGCAGAAAGAAGCAGCTAAACTTTGAATACTTGAAATATACTAGGCTTTTCAGAAGAATGTCTTCTTACCAAAGCTGCTAACACCATCACTCATTTTGAAACATTTGTATAGAATAAACATGTATATTTAAAATGTTAAGGATTTGGTTTGTTTTGCCCTGGAAAGCCTAGTTAATAAAAACATACTTGAACTTCCACATCAGCACGATGGCAGAAGCTCTGTACCGTCAGCAAAAACAAGACCAGGACATGACTGTGGCTCAGATCATGAACTCCTTATTGCAAAATCAGACTTAAATTGAAGAAAGTAGGGAAAAGCATTAGACCTAAATCAAATGACCTAAATCAAATCCCTTACGATTATACAACGGAAGTGACAAGTAGATTCAAGGGATCAGAGCTGATAGACAGAGTGCCTAAAGAACTATGGATGGAGGTTCATAACACTGTACAGGAGGTGGTGATCAAAACTATCCCCAAGGAAAAGAAATGCAAATAGGCAAAACAATTGTCTGAGGAGGCCTTAAAAATAGCTGAAGAAAGAAGAGAAGCTAAAGCCAAAGCGGAAAAGGAAAGACATATCCATCTGAATGCAGAGTTCCAAAGAATAGCAAGGAAAGATGATAAAGACTTCCTTAGTGATCAATGGAAAGAAATAGAGAAAAACAATAGAATGGGAAAGACTAGAGATCTCTTTAAGAAAATTAGAGATACCAAGGGAGCATTTTGTGCAAAGATGGGCACAATAAAGGACAGAAATGGTATGGACCTAACAGAAGCAGAAGAAATTAAGAAGAGGTGTTAAGAATACACAGAAGAACTGTACAAAAAAGATCTTACTGACCCAGATAACCATGATGGTGTGATCACTCACCTAGAGCCAGACATCCTGGAATGCAAAGACAAGTAGGCCTTAGGAAGCATCACTACAAACAAAGCTAGTGGAGGTGATGGAATTTCAGTTGAGCTATTTCAAAT
This sequence comes from Ovis canadensis, assembly GCF_042477335.2. Taxonomy (NCBI): domain Eukaryota; kingdom Metazoa; phylum Chordata; class Mammalia; order Artiodactyla; family Bovidae; genus Ovis; species Ovis canadensis. Next base: position 67,092,662 of record NC_091262.1, on the reverse strand, counting down.
CCTAAAAGATGATGTTGTAAAGGGGCTGCATTCAATATGCCAGCAAATGTGGAGAACTCAGCAATGGCCACAGGACTGGAAAAGTCAGTTCTCATTCCAATCCCAAACAAAGGCAATGACAAAGAATGTTCAGGCTACCACACAATTGCATTCATCACACGCTAGCAAAGTAATGCTCAAATTTTTCAAAGAGGTTTAAGCAGTACATGAACTGGGAACTTCCAGATGTTCAAGCTAGAGTTAAGAAAGGGCAGAGGAACTAGAGATCAATTGTCAACATCCGTTGAACACAGAAAAAGCAAGATTTCTAGAAGAACATCTACTTCTGCTTCATTGACTATTCTAAATCCTTTGACCCTATAGATCACAACAAACTGTGGAACATTCTTAAGGAGATGGGATTACCAGACTACCTTACCAGTCTCCTGAGAAATCTGTATGCAGGTCAAGAAGCAACAGTTAGAACTGGACATGGAAAAACAGACTGTTTCCAAACTGGGAAAGTACATCAAGTCTATATATTATCACCCTGCTTATTTACCTTATATGCAGAGTACATCATGTGAACTGGTGTGCTGGATGAAGTACAAGCTGGAATCAAGATTGCCTGGAGTAATATCAATAACCTCAGATATGCAGATGACACCATCCTTATGGTAGAAAACAAAGAGGAACTGAAGAGCCTCTTAATATAAGTGATAGAGGAGAGTGAAAAAAGCTGGCTAAAAACTCAAAATTCAAAAAACTAAGATCATGGCATCTGGTCCCACCACTTCATGGTTAATAGATGGGGAAACAATGGAAATAGTGACAGAGTTCATTTTTCTTGGGCTCCAAAATCACCACAGATGGTGACTGCAGCCATGAAATTAAAAGACGCTTACTCCTTAGAAGAAAAGCTATGACCAACCTAGACAGCATATTCAAAAGCAGAGACATTACTTTGCTGATAAAGGTCCATCTATTCAAAGCTTTGTTTTTTCCAGTAGTCATGTATTGATGTGAAAGTTGGACCATAAATAAGGCTGAACACCCAAGAATTTTGAACTGTGGTGGGGAGAAGACTCTTGAGAGCCCTTTGGACTTCAAGGAGATTAAATCAGTCAATCTTAAAGGAAATCAGTCCTGAATATTCTTTGAAAGGACTGATGCTGAAGCTCCAATAATTTGGCCACCTGATGCAAAGAACTGACTCATTGGAAAAGACCCTGATGCTGTGAAAGACTAAAGGCAGGAGGAGAAGGGGATAACAGAGGATGAGATGGTTGGATGGTATCACCAACTTGATGGACATGAGTTTGAGCAAGCTCCAGGAGTTGATGATGGATGGGGAGGCCTGGTGTGCTGCCATCTATGGGGTCACAAAGAGTCAGACACAACTGAACAACTGAACTAACACTAAGAGAATGTTTCTTTGAAAAGATAAAGTTGATAATCTATTAGCCAGACTCATCAAAAAAAAGAGAAAAGAAATTGCCCAATAAAATAAGAAATGAAGGTAGAGAGTTATTACAACTGATATCACAGAAACACAACTATAAGAGAATACCATGAACAGTTATATGCCAAGAAACTGGACAACCTAGAAAAAAAGTGAATAAATTCCTAGAAATATACAACCTATCAAGAATCAATCAGGACAAAATAGAAAATATAAATAGAGCCATTACTAGTAAAGAGATTGAGTCAGTAATCAAAAACCACCCATAAACAAAAGTTCAGGACCAGATGACCTCACTGCTGAATTCCACCCAACATTTTACGAAAAACTAATCTTTCTCAAACTCTTCCAAATGATCAAGGAAGATGGGACACTTCCAAACTCATTTTAAAAGGCCAACATTACCCCAGCACCAAAACCAGAAAAGGGAATTTACAGGCCAATATCTTTGAGGAACAAAAATGCAAAAATCTTCAACACACTATTAGCAAACTGAATTCAACAATGTATTGAAAGAGGTCATACATATGGCCAAGTGAGTTTTATTCCTTGAATCCAAGGATGAGTTAACATCCACAAGTCATTTAATGTGATACACTATGTTAACAAAAAGAATAAAAGTCATGATCATCTCAATACATACAGAAAAAGCATTTAACAAATCTACAGTCTACATTGAACTTCATTAAGCACTCTATTTCAGTTGTTTCAACATTTTTAAAATTACCACTTTTTAGTATGCTTATCTGGGCCATTAGTATGGTGAGATTATGATATTCACCTCCGATAGCCTCTTTATGGTTATGTTTCGGTATTGTTTTGTGTTTTGCATATGACCTCACTAACATGTCCAGGAGTATTTTAATACTTTATAAGAAGCTAATAGTTTGGACTTCTCTGGTGGTCTGATGGTAAAGAATCAGCCTCCCAATGCAGGGAACACGGGTTCAATCATTGGTCCAGGAAGAATCCACATACTACAGATCAACCAAGCTTGCACCACAACTCCTATGCCTGTCCTCTAGAGCCTACAAGCTGCCACTATTGAGTCCATGTGCCACAACTATTAATACTTAAGACGGCACACTTGGAGCCCATGCTGCTTAACAAGAGAAGCCACCACACTGAGAAGCCTGCGCAGTGTAACTGGAGAGTAGCCCCTTGCTTGCAGCAACTAGAGAAAGCCCCTATGCAGCAACAAAGACCCAGCTCAGCCAAATAAATTAATTAATTAAAATTTTAAAAAAGCAAAGCGACATGTAGCTTTTTTTTTTAAAGAAACCAATATTTTATAGCGGCAATGTGAAGATAAATCAAATTTAGGTTTAAACATAATAATTTTCCATTCTCTTTAAAATAAAGAAAATTATCTTTCACATCCTCTTCCTCACTACATTTAGGCTATCATCATGACTTTTTCTTTTTCTGAAATCCCTACCATTGATGCTTTCTTTTTGCTGTCAGCCTTGCAAATGCTGATATTCCTATCTTTTTATATTTGTTTTCACATCTCAGCCCAAGACGTGTTCTTATGCCATAACTCACATAGTACAGGTCTTTTCTCAATTGTAATTATTACCACACTTTCTGTTTTTGCTCTTCTAATCATCTGTATTTATCATTAGGCCAGAACTTGGGGAGAGTAATGCTTATGTCCATTTCAGGGACATTCGGCAGGATTTTGCAGCTCGTATAGTGAACAAAGTTGCCCATCAAAGGGTGGGTATTTCTTTAGGGTCTATGTTCCACTCTTTACTAGGCCATTTGCTCTGTTAGTTTCTCACCAGATGGGGTACAGTTTTGCAGTTAATTATCAGGTTCTTTTAAAAATCCTTGCAGAGGCCCAGTATGTACTAATGGGCCCCTGGGCTAGCTGTTCCTAATAGTACTCTAGGATCAATTCAGTGCCTTACAAAGATAAGTACTTAAAAAAAAAAGTTTAATCGAATTACTTGATTATTGTTACCTCCTGATAAATCAGGTTTCTTCCATTCAGTAATAGTGCTTTAGTTTTATATCATTTTAGGAAGTGATTGATGTAGCTATGAGAATAACAAATTTACCAACTGCGTGCCCTTGGCAAAGTTATGGAGCCTCTCTGATTTTTAGTTCCCTCATCTGCTAAATGAAAATATTAATAGTACTTACTCCACAGAACTATCATGGATTTAATGAATAAAAATATATAAAGAGCTTGAGACAGTGCTTGACACATAAGCATGTTATTTAGGTTCTTGTTACTACTGTCAGAAACAGCCATGTAAAATTTATTATTTAATTACTTGAAGAGTACTGTGACTTGCATCTTTCATTAGATCACTCAGATTTCTTAAAGGTAAAATTTCCTTCTGGTTTCTGTTGTAGGAATAGTGTTGCTTGTGATGAGAAATGGATTATTTGAAATTGATCATGTTCACATGTTTGTGTTGCTGCTCAAGTATTCAAAGCTGAATGTGCAGTCCACTTGCAGCAAATTAATAAAATTTTATAACATGTAATTCACATACTAATTTACATTATATTGTAATATAATACAATATATTGCTTATATATTACCTTTAGATTATATTTTTATTATCTTAAATTGCTTTAGGAAAGTGATGTTTTATATCAAATAATCACAGCAAAATATGAGAAAAGATAATGACCCTAATTTTCTATGTAATTTTATCAAGTCTTAATTGGACAGTATCATTTTCTCTTCTATCTTACTAATAGAATAAAACCTATCATATAGGAAAATATGAGAATATTTTGCATAATATTCTTTCTGCATGTAAAATATTTTATTTGTATTATTTATTATTAGGGGATACATTATCAAAGGTAAATGAGAATACAGTTATTGTAATTATATTTACACACTGCCTTAAAGTATTTACTACTATATTATGTCTTTATAATACACACATAAGGAACCATATATTTTGTGGAAGATGCCATTATAGACATTACTAATTTGAAGTGGCTACATTAAGGAAATAAAATTTTCCCAAGAAAGGGAAAAAAAAAAAAACCAAGCAAACAGACAAACAAAATACCCTGGCTATTCTAAAGTCACAGTGAAAACTTTAATATTTGATTCAAAATTCCTTTAATATCAGAGGTACTAACAGCCCCTGGAGATATTGTTAAAACTATAATTATGCAAAGGCTAGAACAGATATTTTTCTGGTTGTTAAACCACTGCATGTACTTCCTTAAACCATTTCTAATTGGTAATGATTTAAAAACACATTGGCAGTGGTCTGGTACAATCACAATTTGGGAAACATATGTGATGTTTCTATATTCTGAAAGAAATATCCCATTTTACTTTACTTGGAATAGAAAATTGAGCTTCTAAGAAGTGTATAATTCTGACTTTTTGTTCTGTAATGACTCCAAAGTTAGCTTTCAGTAATTTTTCCTCTCTTTACACCATCTTCTTAGGGTCAAAAACTTGTCGTGCCATCATAGTTCAAAATAACTTCTAGAGAAATACTATTATAAAGTGATAGCAACAAGTTTAAACTAAATTTACCCAAGAGAGCTCCTTCCAAAGTAGGTGTCTTGGCAAGTGAGGGTTATGAACTTTATTCTTTCCTCCTCTCTCTTATCAAAAATTCTCACACAAATACCCTAGGCAATAGTAAAGATAACACCTTTAATGGCCTAGGTAATTAGGACTCAAGAAAAGCGCCTGACGGAATAGCCTTATGAAACTTTTTTTTTTTTTCAAGTCTTTTAAGAAATAAAGTCCCTGAAATTATTGTATATATTAATTATAATTATATAATTAGTTAATATTATATATATAGTATATATAATATAGTGTGTATATTAATATATTCATTTGTAGCATTTTTTAGATTCTGCATGTAAGTATCATATTTGTCTTTCTCTGCCTGACATACTTCACTTAATATACTATATATATTAATATAACCTCCCTGGTGTTGTGCATTCCTGTATCTTCAGGAGACATATTTAACCAAAATGCAGAATATCAAAGAAGGAAGTATTTGTGCTGCCAATCCCTTCCACCAAAATAAATTGTGGGATTGGAGAGCAGGAAGTCTCATTCTCTAATTTAACTAGATAGACTGATTACATGGTCCTGTTACTAGATATTGTAAAACTCCCTCAATTTCATGAAGTTAGTTACCAGCACGGATTAACTGCCATGCAATCCTATCAAGTCAGTCTGCATCTGGTTGCTTTCTCTTATACAGTTGATGACATTTTTCTTGCAAGGAATGAATATAAATATTCCAATGTTAATAAAGTTCCTCAAAGCTTGGATTTTTGTACCTTTGGACAATGATGTATTAGTCAGACTCTTTAAGTAGCCAAATGACAAGAAACAAGTCTAAATTCTAAAATAATTACTGTGATGAGAAAGTAGATAGAGAAAAGTATTGGTAAGAAGCTATTACCATGGTCTAGGCCAGAGCATGAGAGAGTACTTGACGAATGATAGAGAATCTGGGGGTAGTCTGAAAGGGAAAGATTGCGTGAACATTTGGGTGATAAAATCCAAAGGCTTTGGGACTGAACCTGAGTGAGAAGAAAACCTTGAGAATGATACCCACAACCCCTATCAGGCATGAAAATAATTAACCATAGGAGTAATGGTAAGGAGCAGAACTTGCCACCATCCTAAGGACTGAAGCTGAAGCTCCAATACTTTGGCCACTTGATGTGAAGAGCCAACTCATTGGAAAAGATCATGATGCTGAGAAAGATTGAGGGCAGGAGGAGAAGAGGGTGATAGAAGATAAGATGGTTGGATGGCATCACCAACTCAATGGACATGAGTTTGAGCAAGCTCCAGGAGATAATGAAGGACAGGGAAGCCTGGAGGTTACAAGTCCAAAATCACACTGTCATTAGTGCTCTCTGAAACCAATAATCCTCCCTGTTTCCTGGTTTACAGATGTATCAGTCCAGTCTAAATCCCCCTCTTCTCAGAAGGACAATAGTGATACTGGATTAGGGGATATCTCTATTCCAGTGTGACCTTATCTTACCTAATTTGATCTGTAATGACTCTGTTTCCAAATAGAGTCATAATCTGAGGCACTGTAAAGAAAGCTGAGTGCTGAATAATTGGTGCTTTTGAACTGTGGTGTTGGAGAAGACTCTTGAGAGTCCCTTAGACTGCAAGGAGACCAAACCAATCAACTCTAAAAGAAATCAGTCTTGAATATTCATTGGAAGGACTGATGCTGAAGCTGAAACTCCAATACTTTGGCCACCTGATGTGAAGAACTGATTCACTGGAAAAGATCCTGATGCTGAGAAAGACTGAAGGCGGGAGGAGAAGAGGATGACAGAGGACGAGATGGTTGGATGGCATCACCAACTGGATGGACATGAGTTTGAGCAAGCTCTGTGAGTTGACGATGGACAGGGAAGCCTGGCGTGCAGCAGTCCGTGAGGTCACAAAGAGTCGGACATGACTGAGAGACTGAACTGAACTGAACTGGGAGGGAAAGACGTCATAGCATCTTTTGGAAGGACGGTATTCAACCCTTAACAGAGATTAAAGAATGATATCATGCCTTCAAATTCAAAGTGCTTAATGAAGCTCTCAGAGTACTTACACCTATCCACCTTCTGTTTATCTTGGAACTTTAAAACCTGATGGAATTCGAATCAATCCAACAAATTGAGAGGCACAAATACCAAGTCCTTTTATCATAAACACTTTAAATATAAATATTTTTGGAAAAGCTCCCATTATTAGCTATTGTTGATTTCACTTTCATGATGGGTTTGATGGTTTCTTAGCCAAAAATTAAGGGTAATATAAATATCAAGACATACTAGTGAAATTACAAGCTCTTACAATGCAATTCAAAAACTACCACTTGGTGGCAAGATAATGCTGCTGTTTATGTGCCTAGCAATGACCTAAATACTTGCTCTTTTGAGTTACAAGTCTTTGATAAATTTAAAATAGGCTTGTAAAGGGAGTCAGGCTAAATCACTGACACTTTTTTTAAAAGAAAACAATTTGCATCATAAGTGATTCTGATAAAATAAATATATAAAATTCAATTCAAACAATGAGTTAAGTCTATTGACTATCATTAAAAAGTTATCTTAAATAAAGCATGAAAATGAATGAGACAATAATATTTCATAGATATCTTTTAACTCTATATGTATCTTTAAAATTCCTAGCCCAAAGTGTGGGGTCATAAATTTTTTTTTCAATTCTAAACCCATTTAGTTGAGCATAAATATTCAATCCAGTATTTATATTTATCTCCTGGTAGAACTTCATAGTGTCTCCCTGTATTATTGAACTGCTGCCACATTTTACAAGAATTAATGAAGCTTCTGGCAGAGCAAATGTATTCCTTACTTTCCTCATCAATGGCATGGTATCAAGTTTCTACTTAGAAAATGTACAAGATCTGCTTAATGAACCTATTCTTTCTAAAATATTGAAGGAGCATAACTATTTCTAAGGATTTCTCTGTTTGAGGAAAAAACGCAATAATAATAATAAAGCTTCTTCCTATTGGTAAGGAACAACAAAAAGAGACAATTAGAAAAATGTTGGTGGGAAAGAAATTACATGTTTTTAGAGAGTACAAAAGATTAAATGATATTCTTGAGCAAAGGGAATATCATATAATTAGTCAGTTTCCTTGTTGTCAAATGATTGACCCTTCCCAACACTTACTTAGGTTTTCCATAAATAGTCACTCTGGGGCATCTTTAAAAGAAAAAAATTGCCTTTCTGGCACAGGAGAGATAAGAGCTTGGAATATTCTATTTTGATGTTATTTTGAGGCAATGTATTCTAGTAGTTGGGTAAGCAAGATTTGGCATTAGACTATTTGGTTCGAGCCCCACTTTATCATCTATTAGCAAGGCAGGCTTTAGGAAGTTACTTAATTTCATTTCCCCTCAGCTTCATCACTTGTAAAATGGCTTCCCTGGTGACACAGATGGTAAAGAATCTGCCTGCAATGCAGAAGACCCGAGTCCAATCGCTTGGTTGGGAAGATCTCTTGAAGAAGGGAATGGCTACCACTCGAGTATTTCTGCCTGGACAATTCCATGGACAAAGGAACCTGGTGAACCATAGTTCATTGCAAAAAGCTGGACACAGTTGAGCAACTAACACTTTCACCTCATAGTGTTGTTTTAAGAATTAAATAGAATTATGCACTTAAGTGCATAGTACCTCTGATTTGCTAAGACAAAGTACTGTGCTGCCTATTGTGTGCATGGGTACACATTTCTCTTAAGGAATCTGTTGAATAGTGAGTATCTTGGAAGGATCTCAGGAAAGATGCTTCTACCAAATTTCCTTTTCCCAAGCCTTTTCACAGCTTACTAACAATTTTCAAGTACAGAAAGATTATGGGGTCATTTAGGTTGCTGACAGAAGATCAATTTTTCTCACTCTTTCTGGCCTTGGGTGCTTGGCTTTGGCTGGCAATCGGAATTCAAAGAATGCCTGGAGGTGTCACATTTTCTGGGAAAGTGCTGGAGCCCCGTTGTGTTAATGCTGACTACAGTTCCAAGATGAGCCTTTCAACTTCTGTGCCATGCTCTTTAATGAATATCGCCAGAGGCTGCCAACTTTTAAACTTTTTCTTTTTTCTCAAAAATTTTAGTCTCTTAACATATAGCCAAAGCAGACAGAGGGATATCACAATGTCACTCAAGGTGCTGAAATATTCTATTTCATAGCTATTGCCATTGGCAAAGGGGCGACACTATATCTAAGCAAAGGATTCTAAATGCCGTCGCTGTACAAATTAGGTCACAGAGGAATGCTCTTTTTTGTTAATTTTTTGTCTGTTAGTCACTCAATTGGACATGACTGAGAGTCAACAGACACGACTGAACTGAACTAAGTCGCTCAGTGTTGTTCAACTCTTTGCAACCCCATGGACTATAGCCTGCCAGGCAACTCTGTCCATGGAATTCTCCAGGCAAGCATACTGGAGTGGGTTGCCATTCCCTTCTCCAGGGGATCTTCCCTGCCCAGGGATCGAATCTGGGTCTCCTGCATTGCAGGCAGATTCTTTACCATCTGAGCCACCAGGGAATCCTATTAATTAAGACTGGCTATTTGTTAATTTTAAAATATAATTTACTATAAGCAATCTATGGATACATAAAGAAATCACCTTGGAAAATTAAGTTGAAATGCTAGGAAAGAATATTTCATAGAAATATGTGGCATCTCAGGACTTCAAAGTTTGCTTTCATATGTTTACAGGTATATTTTGGTGCTTGTGTAACAAACAAGCTATTTTAAGAAATCTTTTTGGCAGAGTCATCTCCTATCATAAATAATTACAGCAGCAAACAGCTGAGGGAAACAAAGAGCACTGGAATATCTCTCACACAACACTGTAGACAGAGATATAAAAGTAAGCCACTGGCTATTTTGGTGGCAAGAATAGCACTTCTTACCTCTTTGTACTCAAAATACACAGAAAGGGAAAAGCAAGAAAACAAAAAACATGGTCGTGCTTAACTACTTGCTGTTGTTGCCAAATCATAGACAGCATGTTTCTAGTTTATAAAATAAAAAAGGAAAAGCAAGCTTGACCAGTTCAGTGACAGTTCTGGAAATAGTAAAAGATAGTGGTGGAGACAGAAAGAATTAATGCTGGTTAAAATTTCAGGCTTATTTAATGAGTCTTGAGGTGTATTTCTGTACTGAGGAGAAAGATGCCCTTCAATCAGTTATGGCTCAGCTAGTCAGAGGCCCAGTTCATCAACTATTATAGCACTTTCCTGTCTATGGCTAAAGTCAGTCACAGCAGAGCACAGAAGAACAGTGCACGATTCCCCTTTCAGTTCAGTTCAGTCGCTCAGTCGTGTCTGACTCTTTGCGCCCCCATGAATCGCAGCACGCCAGGCCTCCCTGTCCATCACGATTCCCCTTAGATGACATAGCTAAGATAACTAAGTTTATAGAAACAGGGAGCAGAATGGTTACCAGAGGCCAGGGGGAGGGGAGGGAAATGAAAGTTGCTCTTCAGTGGATATAGTTTCTATTAGGCAAGATGAGTAAGTTCTAGAGATCTGCTGTACAACACTGAGCCAATAGATAACAGTACTGTATTGTGCACTTAAAAATTTAAGAGGGTACGTCTCACACTAAATGTTCTTACTGCAGTTAAAAACTACCCCGAGACTGTCATCTATCTTCATGTTTAAAAGGTAAAGAGTATACACTTTCCTATTAAAACAAACAAAGCTTAGAATCAGCCGAGAATATTGAAAACATTAGGGCGGTTTAGTATATTTAGATAATAAAGCCTATTTTTATTGGCAGCTAGGGTGACATGAGATACCCAGGAACTGTCTCCTGCAGTTGATGTATGATTTATCCTTTCCAAATAGAAAGGAATTTGAAATAACTTGTAGAACTGGACTTCATAGAAGTGGACTTCCGGTAAGATCTCTCATGTCAGAAAGGAAGATGGACTGTTTATTTGGCACTATGTCCCACCTGGGAGTGAGTCCCTCAGCACAGATTATGATTTGCTCTGTTTGGAAACAGATCAGAATCTATCTTCTATGTCTTGGTAGAGTATCAACTAGTACCTTGTCCTTCAAATTCCCTACTGTGCCTCTCTAAACCCTACTTATCTGAACTTGCTTTTGATAATCACCATAACATGTAATTTCCTTCTTCTCTGAAGCCTCACCATATACTTCCCATGACATTAATAGGTATTTGACCTATTGCTTTGAGATAGCCCTTGCATTATTTTTTAGAATTGTTGATTCATTTTATTCACATTGAATAGGAGAGCTTCTGAAATTCACCTCCCTGCCTCACCACCCAATTATAAATATCATGAGATTTATTTGCATTCCCCACTCTTCTCAGTTATACAGAGTGAATTTTGATGGGTTTGAAATGACAGACAGAAGCTGTTCTAGTCCTAAATTACACCTTCCAGAATCCCCAAATATTTTATTTTTGGACATACAGGGTCCAATAAATAAAAAGATACTCTGTTAAGTCGCTTCAGTCGTGTCCGACTCTGTGTGACCCCATAGATGGCAGCCCACCAGGCTCCCCCATCCCTGGGATTCTCCAGGCAAGAACACTGGAGTGGGTTGCCATTTCCTTCTCCAAAAAAAAGATACTCTAGAGACCATGGCATATGTATGCTTTAGATACATAATAGAAGTGAATGAAGAATTAGCTGCCCTCCAGGGCAAAGTCTGTTAGGGTAGACGTAATTATCCATGTGTCTCAGTTCTTTTTTACCATAGATATGCAAAAACCCAATCAAGCTTCATAATTTCACTTGAATGCCGATGGGAGGATTGGTTGTATTTAACTAAATTCTTTAAAATATTAAAGAATGATGAATAAACTGTATGGACAAAATTCTTAAAAATATTAAAGAATGAAGAATAAACTGTGTGGTCAAATATCAACATTTCACAAGATCAGCAAAACCAATACAATATTGTAAAGTAATTAACCTCCAATTAAAATAAATTTATATTTTTTTAAATATTGCTGAAATTTTTCTGCCCTCTTTTGAGGGAGGGCCTGTCATTTCTAAAATTGGAAAAGCTTAAAAAAAAAGAATAAAAAAGTCAGAAAGTGATGTTGTGAACATGTGTGAGCATATTATAGGTATCAGTTCAGTTCAGTCACTCAGTCATGTTCGACTCTTTGCGACCCCATGAATCGCAGCACGCCAGGCCTCCCTGTCCATCACCAACTCCCGGAGTTCACTCAGACTCACGTCCATTGAGTCAGTGATGCCATCCAGCCATCTCATCCTCTGTCGTCCCCTTTTCCTCCTGCCCCCAATCCCTCCCAGCATCAGAGTCTTTCCCAGTGAGTCAACTCTTTGCATGAGGTGGCCAAAGTACTGGAATTTCAGCTTTAGCATCATTCCTTCCAAAGAAATTTCAGGGCTGATCTCCTTCAGAATGGACTGGTTAGATCTTGCAGTCCAAGGGACTCTCAAGAGTCTTCTCCAACACCACAGTTCAAAAGCATCAATTCTTCAGCACTCAGCCTTCTTCAGTCCAACCCTCACATCCATACATGACCACAGGAAAAACCATAGCCTTGACTAGATGGACCTTAGTCAGCAAAGTAATGTCTCTGCTTTTGAATATGCTGTCTAGGTTGGTCATAACTTTTCTTCCAAGGAGTAAGCGTCTTTTAATTTCATGGCTGCAACCACCATCTGCAGTGATCTTGGAGTCCCAAAAAATAAAATCTGACACTGTTTCCACTGTTTCCCCATCTATTTCCCATGAAGTGATGGGACCGGATGCCATGATCTTCATTTTCTGAATGTTGAGCTTTAAGCTAACTTTTTCACTCTCCACTTTCACTTTCATCAAGAGGCTTTTTAGTTCCTCTTTACTTTCTGCCATAAGGGTGGTGTCATCTGCATATCTGAGGTTATTGATATTTCTCCCAGCAACCTTAATTCCAGCTTGTGCTTCTTCTAGCCCAGCATTTCTCATTATAGGTATAGAGAACTCTCTGTGTCACATAGCAGAGACCACCTCCCAGGAGATTATAGAGTGCTCACAACACTCACATCCTTCACAACTGGTCAGGGGATATATTGAATAAGTAATGGCAACTTGTTGCTTTTTCAGAGCTCTATTTTCTAGATATCTCAGTTGATCATCTTTGTTACAGTAACATTATTTTCCATACATTAATACTGTTGATTACAACTTCCTTCACACCTAATTGCTTTTGGCTTGGACTTTAAGAAACTGCTTTCCTCTTCAACCAATAGACTGCCATTTTTCCCCATTTTAGCAAGAAAGGCTTATCTTTTTAAAAACAACCTTTTTTTGAGGTATTTCCCTATCTTGAGTATTTCATGCACGATCTATGAACGCCTGGGAAATGACTCTTAAGATAAATTACAAAAGCAGTTTAAATCTAAAATATATATTCAATTCCAAAAGGAAAGAAAATGCTTCAAATCTCGCCTGAGGTTTTAAAAAAAAAAAATTCAACATGGCAAAAAAAAGTATGTTTTCTCATCAGCTCATAAATAACACACAATAGCATAATATTCTGAGTATGAAAGTGAACAACTTCCATGTAGGTAGTTGTTTAAGCTTTTTTTTCCTTCTAAAATGGTTGGGTTAAAACTTTTATTAATTATCTGATAGATTATTAGCTAACTTTTTTTTCATATCATTTGTGACAGAAATTATCAGTGAAAAAAAATTGTGAAAATCTGTATTTTCACAATAATGCTTTAAAAACATGTGAAATTTTATTAAAATGTACTTAAGAATCTATCTGAATTACAGGTAACAGCAGTTAATATTTATCCATTCTTTAAAATTAAAAAATGATAGTTTTAAATTAAAAAATTAAAAAATGGAGATTTAGATAGTGGGAAAGGGGTTGAGAATGAAGAACAACTGATTTTATTTTCCAACAGAGGTGAAAATGTAGTTTAAAAAAAGCAATAAATATTAACACTGTATTAATACTATTACATTTCTCCATTGAATATATCTTCCTGCTTTCCTTAAAAAAAAACTTAGGCAAAACTGACAATGTGTTATGCATCTCAATTTGGGTAATATTCTCATCTAAATAGTTATATAAAATAAAAAATTTTGGAGAACCTGTATTATTTCTTTCAAATAAAATCACCTTGGATTTTTAATCTAAATCTATATAACTCAATATATAATAAGTTTGATGGCAATACAGCACCAGGATTTTGGCTTAGGATCAAAATTTAGATCTTTCAATAAAGGAGTTAAACAATTGATAGAAACATTGGAAACTGAGTAGAGCTGAGGACCAAAGATTAGATATGATTTACGAGAATAATGAGTCAGGGAAAAATCTTTGCCTGTATTTCCTTAAGTCTCAATGGAAAAGATGACTGAAAGTGAAAGTTAGTTGCTCAATTGTGTCTGACTCTTTGTGATTCCATGGACTCTAGCCTGCCAGGCTCCTCTGTCCATAGAATTCTCCAGGTAAGAATACTGGAGAATACTGGAGTGGGTTGCCATGCCCTTCTCCAGGGGGATCTTCCCAGCCCAGGGATCAAAACCAGGTCTCCTGCATTGTAGACAGATTTTTTACCACTTGATTTTTTACCATTTTTTACCCAGGAACCTGGGAAAACTGGTGTTTATAAAATATATTCTAAAAGTGAAGTGAAAGTGAAGTCGCTCAGTTGTGTCTGACTCTTTGCAACCCCATAGACTGTAGCCTACCAGACTCCTCTGCCATGGGATTTTCCAGGCAACAATACTGGAGTGGATTGCCCTTTCCTTCTCCAGGGGATCTTCCCGACCCAGGGATCTAACCTGAGTCTCCCACATTGTAGACAGACGCTTTACCGTCTGAGCCACCAGGGATATATTCTAGCAAATTAGAATCCCTTGAAAGATAAGATGCTGATTCACAAATCCTGTTAGAAAAAAAAAAATCCTATTTTAGTGCCTACAGAGAGCCGTTTCTCCAGCAAAACTTTTCACAAACAAATTCACTGATGTATAAAAACTAGGTTCCTCTTTGGAGTTTCACTTCCCTGTCATAAACAAGCAGAGTGTGAAGACAGGTGGACACTCTGATGATTCCTCTTAATACACAATTTCTGGGATACAAATACCTGCTAGCACGTATCATGGACTTTGTCCTGGACGGACAGACACACTGTTCTGGGCTGGTTAAACTATCTGGGGAAACAATGGGGGCACTAAAGACAGGAGCTATACCACACCTCTTCCCTTCTTCCTATTAGAGAACCACACACACATCACACCACTCTATCAAGTACCTATGACCACAGTACTTAATTCTGTGCCTAGTTACAGTAAAGTGCTCAATGAATATCTGTTGTTAACTAATCAATTATCTTTTCTATGCTTATTCCATTATTTGCTCATCTGAACTTATATGTATTTATATATGGGTGTGCTTAGTCACTTAGTCATTTCTGACTCTTTGTGACCCCATGGGCTGAAGCCCACCAGATTCCTCTGTCCATGAAATTTTCCAGGCAAGAATATTGGAGTGAGTTTCTATTTTCTTTTCCAGGGGATTGTCCCTACCCAGGGATCAAACCTACATCTCCTGTGTCTCCTGCATTGACAGGCAGGTTCTTTACCACTGAATCACCCAGGAAACCCATGCATTTAAACAGTTTTTCATAACTTCAGTATTCTTGCCTTGAGGTCCCCATTAACACTATGAAAGAGCAAAAAAAAAAAAATGATACCAAAGAGGCCCCTCAGGTCAGAAGGTGTCCAATATGCTGCTGAGGAAGAGTGGAGAAAGAGCTCCAGAAAGAATGAAGAGGCTGAGCCAAAGCAGAAACAACACCCAGTTGTGGATGTGTCTGGTGGTGAAAGTAAAGTCTGATGCTGTAAAGAACAATATTGCATAGGTATCTGGAATGTTAGGTCCATAAATCAAGGTAAGCTGAATATCGTCAAACAGGAGATGGCAAGAGTGAACACTGACATTCTAGGAATCAGTGAACAAAAATGGACATGAATGGGCAAATTTAATTCAGATGACCATTATATCTACTACTGTGGGCCAAAAATCCCTTAGAAGAAATGGAATAGCCTTCACAGTCAAAAAAAGAATCTGAAATGCAGTACTTGGGTATCATCTCAAAAACAACAGAATGATCTTGTTTTGATTCCAAGGCAAACCATTCTATATCACAGTAATCCAAGCCTATGCTCCAACCACTAATGCAAAAGAGGCTGAAGTCAAATGGTTCTATGAAGACCTATAAGACTTTCTAGGACTAACACCAAAAAAAAAAAAAAAGATATCTTTTAAGTCACAAGGGAATGGAATGTAAAAGTAGGAAGTCAGGAGACACCTGAACCAGGCAAGTTTGGTCTTGAAGTGCAAAATGAAACAGAGCAAAGCTAACAGTTTTATCAAGAGAACACACTAGTCATAGCAAATATCTTCCAACAACACATGAGTTGACACTACACATGGACATCACCAGATAGTCAATATAGAAAATAGATTGATTATACTCTTTGCAGCCAAAGATGGAAAAGCGCTATACAGTCAGCAAAAACAAGAACTGGAGCTGACTGTGGCTCAGACCATCAGCTCCTTATTGCAAAATTCAGGCTTAAATTGAAAAAGGTAGGGAAAACCACTAGATCTTTCAGGCATGATCTAAATCAATTCTCTTCTGATTAAAAAGTGGAGGTGATGAAAAGATTCAAGAATTACATCTGATAGACAGAGTACCTGAAGAACTATGGATGAAGGTTTGTAACACTAAACAGGAGGTGATGACCAAAATCATCCCCAAGAAAAAGAAACACAAATGGGCAAAGTGGTTGTCTGAGGAGGTCTTACAAATAACAGAAATGAAGAGAAGTGAAAGGCAAAGGAGAAAGGGAAAGATATATCCATCTGAAGGCAGAATTCCAGAGACTAGCAAGGAGAGATAAGAAAGCATTCTTAAGTGAATAATGCAAAGAAATAGAGGGAAGTCAGTAGAATCTGAAAGGCTAGAGAGATCTCTACAAGAAAACTGGGGATACCACAGAATGCTAGGTCCACGTATCAAGGCAAATTGGAAGTGGTCAAACAGGAGATGGCAAGAGTGAATGTAAACATTTTAGGAATCAGTGAGCTAAAATGGACTGGAATGGGTGAGTTTAACTCAGATGACCCTTATATCTACTACTGTGGGCAAGAATCCCTTAGAAGAAATGGAGTAGACATCATAGTTAACAAGAGTCTGAAATGCAGTACTTGGATGCAATCTCAAAACAGAATGATCTCTGTTCATTTCCGAGGCAAACCACTCAATATCATGGCAATCCCAGTCTATGCCCTGACCAGTAATGCTGAAGAATCTGAACAGTTCAATGAAGACCTACAAGACGTTCTAGAATTAACGCCCCCAAAATATGTCCTTCTCATTATAGGGAATTGGAATGCAAAAGTAGTAAGTCTCTGGAGAAATAATACTTTATTCTAGGACTGAAAGTAGTCCAATAAAACTTTTTCAAGGAAAACTTGAAGCCTATAATAAAAAAATAACAGAGTACCTGAATAAGAAGCACCATAATAAAAATTAGTTTTTAAAGTGCCAAAGAATTAATGCCTTCAAATTGTGGTGCTGGAGGAAATTCTTAAGAGTACCTTGGACTTCAAGAAGATAAAACCAGACAATCCTAAAGGAAATCAACTCTGAGTATTCATTGGAAGGACTGATGCTGAAACTCCAACATTCTGGCTACTTGATATGAAGAGCTGACTCATTGGAAAAGACCCTGATGCTGGGAAAGACTAAGGGTAGGAGGAGACGAGGGCAACAGAGGATGAGATGGTTAGGTAGTATCACTGACTCAATGGACATGAATTTGAGCAAACTCCAGGAGATAGTGAAGGATAGGGAAGCCTGGCATGTTGCGATCCATGGGGAAGTGAAGAGTTGGACATGACTTAGGGACTGAACACCAACAGCAAACATAGACCTACCAAGCCTCAAATATCACACCAATCTGACACAGAAAATAGACAGCTCTGCTTACTTTAATATTTTTAGTCTTCAAAACCTCGGCAGGAAATAGACACTATATATAGTGACCTATCTTATTTGGGGGAAAATGGGGACATAGATTGAATAAATTAAATATGGAATAATTAAAAAAAACAGAATAAATGGGTTTACAAGCTGATTAAATGTAGTTCATTTTGATTTTCATGTCATGTTTTGACTTTATACTTCCATGGTGTTCATCTGCAAAAGGATTTTTGGCTCTCTGAAAATTCATAACTTCATTGTCAAAGTGCTAATCTGATAAAATAAACTGGAAAACTTCTAGTCACATGGAGAATGAAGTAAGAAATGGCAACAAACTCCAGAGTTATTGCCCAGAAAATTCCCTGGACAGGGGAGCCTGGAGGGCTGAAGAATATGGGGTTGCAAAGAGTTGGACATTACTGAGCATGCACAGACATGCACGCATACACGCATACAAATATAGTTCATAACAGAACAAAGGACCAGAAAAAGAGAGCTGCTAAACTATCCAGAATATAGCAGAGAGTGACAAAGACTGGAAATATTTAAAAGAAGTTAGGCACCATGATGAATAATTATGAAAGCCTAACTAAAGTAAAAGGAAAGTAGCAGGTGTGTGTCAAATGCAATATTGCAGAAACTATGGGTGAGGATTTTCCAAAATTGAAGGACAAAAGTCACAGATGCAAAAAGTGCAAAGAATCTGAAGTTAGATAAATAGAAAAACATATGCATTTAAGGATGACAAAATGAAACTGGACAATAAACATTCAAAAATAAAATTCTAAAATCAGTCAAAGGGAAAAAAATATTCTTCAAGGAGTGATAGTCAGTCTGCTATATCACTTTCAAACAACAACAATATAAGCCAAAAAACTGAGAAAAAAAGTTTCAAAACAGAAATATATACTCACAAAGATGTTTTCAAACCTACACAGAGCTTGCCATTATTAAAGGAAATTCAAAAAGCTGTCCTTCTGGCAGAAGAAAAATGATATAAGAAGAAATGGAGGAAAAATGAATTGTAAAATTTGTGAATAAATCTTAACAAATGTCAGCTGTATTAAACAATGATTATTACATGATCTTTGTTTTTTGATGTTGAGTTTTAAGTCAGCTTTTTCACTCTCCTCTTTCATTCTCATCAAGAGGCCTTTTATTTACTCTTTGTTTTCTTCCGTAAATGTGGTGCCATCTGCATGTTTGAGGTTATTGATATTTCTCCCTGCAATCTTGAATCCAGTTTGTGCTTCATCCAGTCCAGCATTTGGCATGATGAACTCTGCATATAAGTTAAATAAGCAGGGTGACAATATACAGCCTTTACATACTCCTTTCCCAAATTGAAACCAGTCCATTGTTCCATGTCCGGTTCTAATTCTTGCTTCTTGACCTGCACACAGATTTCTCAGGAAGGAGGTCAGGTGGTCTGGTATTCCAGTCTCTTGAAGAATTTTCTACAGTTGTTGTGATCCACACAGTCAAAGGCTTTGGCATATTCTATGAAGCAGAAATAAATGTTTTTCTGAAATTCTCTTGCTTTTTCTATGATCCAATGGATGCTGGCAATTTGATCTCTGGTTCTTCTGCCTTTTCTAAATCCAGCTTGAACATCTGGAAGTTCTCAGTTCACATACTGTTGAAGCCTGGCCTGGAGAATTTTGAGCATTACTTTTTGCTAGCATGTGAGATGGGTGCAATTATGCGGTAGTTTGAACATTCTTTGGCATTGCCTTTCTCTGGGATTGGAATGAAAACTGACATTTTCCAGTTCTGTGGTCACTGCTGAGTTTTCCAAATTTGCTGGCATATTGAGTGCAGCGCTTTCACAGCATCATCTTTTAGGATTTGAAATAACTCAACTGGAATTCCATCACCTCCACTAGCTTTGTTCATAGTGATGCTATGGCCCACTTGTCTTTGCACTCCAGCATATCTGGCTCTAGGTTAGTGATCACACCATCATGGTTACCTGGTTATCTGTTTTGTGTAGTTCTTCTGTGTATTCTTGCCACCTCTTTTTAATATCTTCTGCTTCTGTTAGGTTCATACCATTTCTGTCATTTACTATGCCTATCTTTTCATGAAATGTTCCCTTGGTATCTCCAATGTTCTTGAAGAGATCTCTAATCTTTTGCATTCTGTTGTTTTCCTTTATATCTTTGCATTAATCACTGAGGAAGGCTTTCTTATCTCTCTTTGCTGTTCTTTGGAACTCTGCATTCAGATGCGTATCTTTCCTTTTCTCCTTTGCTTTTAGCTTCTTTGCTTTTTTTTCAGCTATTTGTAAGCCCTCCTTAGACAATTTTTTTGCCTTTTTGCATTTCTATTTCTTGGGGATGGTCTTGGTCACTGCCTTCTGTACAAAGTCACGAACCCTGTACATAGTTCTTCAGGCACTCTATCATCTCTAATCCCTTGAAGCTATTTGTCACTTCCACCGTATAATTGTAAGGGATTTGATTTAGGTGATACCTGAAAGGTCGAGTGGTTTTCATTAGATTTTTATAAATTAAGTGCATATATAGCTACTACCATGTAGTTATTGGTATTTATAATATGGGAATTTACTTTCTACTTGAAAAATTATATTAAATGGCCTCTTCCCTCTCCTAAACACAAATATTACAGATTAGTGTCAGAGAATCCAAAGTGTGTTGCTGAATTTGTTATTGAATTCTCGTGTACAGGAATATATGTATAGAGATTTTTTTTTAGAAACAAGGAGATTTATGCCTCACCTCATTTTTCCATATTGCTATTCTTCAGTAAAGTGTGCTAAATACATGAACACTTATTTTTTTTTAATGTCTTTTTTCTGGAGGTAAAGTCAAAGATCTGTAGCTGTCTTCTATATGATATTTGTCTCAGGATATAATAGTGAAAACATCTATTATCTTAATTAATTCAAAGCAACTAGGACATCTGAATAGATGTAAAGAAAAGATATGTCGTCTCTAAGCACTAAACATCTCTGGGATATTTAAAAGAACAAGGAAGTCCCACGTAGAAGTTCACTTATGTTTAGAAAACAGAAAATAGTAGTCTTGAAATATTATGTGATATATTATTTAAACATTATGTTACAAATTCTTAACCAGATGCCATATAAATTACTTATATATTATACTATTTTACTTTGTCATTTTATATTTCTAAGCATATATGAAAATAATAAAGTCAGAGGAAATATATTATCTTTCATATAATATCCTGCTTCCTATATCTGTTTATTGCATTTATCCATTTGGGGGGAATAGGAGGTAAACTTTATATAAGGATTCTGCATATATACACGAATTTTCACAAAGTGAACACACCATGTAACCATAAGCTGGGTCAGTAAGTAGCAAAGAAGTAGCGTCCAGAACCCAGCATCCTGCTGCAGTCCACCCACTACCCTGTGGTTTAGTGTAGCCTACTTTGGTATTTGTAAGAATTGGATCATGCTGTACTTTTTATTTTTGAATGGCTTTTTCCAACATTATTTGGTTTGTCCAGTTGTCCCATGTGGTTTCAAGTACCAATAATTTAAAATTTTGCATTGTATTATATTCCATTGGATGCATATATGACAATTTATTGATTCTTCTGTTGGACAATCTAAGTTATTTCTAGCTGTTTTCATACTGGAAGTTATACTTGTATGAATATTTAGTTGCATGTGTTCAGTGAATGCATGTATATGTTTCTATGTCATATATAACCTAAAAGTGGGGATTGCTGAGCCACAGGGCAGATCTGTTCAGTTTTAGTATTTAAATTACCTGTGAACCACTATCACATCACCAGCGAGATCAAAGTAGTGAGGAGAGGCAGATGAAGTATTTAAAGTCAGCTAGAATTTAGTCCTGTTCACACTACATTTTATTCCTAATATTAATGAGCATATTGTTTAATTTCATTGACCCTTAGCCTATATATTTATAAAAGCATATATACTATACCATACATTCTATTAAATAAAATAATGTAGTTGAAACATTTGCAACCAGTGCCTATATTCATTTGTTTGACTGGGTGTTATTAGAGTCAAAATTAAATTTTATGTGGATGTGAACACTGTAGACATGGGCCTAAGTTGCTTTTTTTCTCAATCAGTCTCATTTTATCCATTTGGAATAGAAGGGCTACAGCAACAACGCCGAGGCTTCCAGAGGCTTTCAGTAATCAAGGCAGCTGGTTGGACAGCAGGTAAACACCAAGGTTCAAATCTGCAGAAAAGAGCCTCAAGAAAATTGACTAGAGGCTGAGCCAAATCAAAGCAAGATGGCCTGAGAGCAATAGAAGCATCCTAGATGGTTTTTATATTATATTTGAAAACAGCCCAAGGCAGGAATATCATAATTTCAAGGCCAAACTAATCATCATCTTATGTACAATCTGCTTCTCCCAGAGGAATCGCAAGGTGAGGAGGACAGAACATTTCTACTTTCATTTATTGTTTGAATGTAGACTTTCTATACACGTTACCTATATAATAAAAAATGTACATGGTATGAGTATATGTCACTGTACAAATAGAGTTTTAGAAATCTTGAACCCACACTTCCTGTTCACATAAGCTACAACTACAAGCATCATTTGGCAGTCTCTGCTCTAACCCATACTGTCCCTTGCCACATGTCCCTTTTAATTTCAGCAGTTCTTCCTAAGTTTAGTGTGTACAGTTGGCACAGCAACTAATAGTCATAAATTAAGTAAGAATTTATTATGTGACAGCTGTGTTCAGCATTGCTATAAGAAGGTAGTGTAAGCACAATCCTCATTTCCTATTCCTCCAAAATTTAAACATGTGAGCATACAAAGTTTGAAAGAAAATCTAACTTTACCATTTTACCAGTCAGCAACACACAACTTTTACAAATATTTTCTAAGATAGTCTTCTTAAAAAGAATTGTATACAGTCTTAGTTTTAATGAATATTTCTACTGATTTTTAATAAGTATAGATGAACAAATTCTTTACAACAAAAAGGATGAGAATATTAAGATTAACAAAGGCCACTGCTCATCAGGACTGAGATTCTTAAGTCTTGCTCTTCTTGTTAATCATTGTTCAGTTCTAGAGACCAGACTATCAGAAGCAAAACAGTTCTATTTATAAATAAGTCTGGCAAAATAGAAGTTAATCATAAGCAATGTGGTTTTTATTTTTTCATAGTACTCTTGCCTGGAAAATCCCATGGACAGAGGAGCCTGGTAAGCTACAGTCCATGGGGTTGCTAAGAGTCAGACATGACTAAGCAACTTCACTTTGACTTTTCACTTTCATGCATTGGAGAAGGAAATGGCAACCCACTCCAGTATTCTTGCCTAGAGAATCCCAGGGATGGGGGAGCCTGGTGGGCTGCCATCTATGGGGTTGCACAGGGTTGGACACGACTGAAGTGACGCAGCAGCAGCAAGAAATAAAATTCATTATTTGGAGTATAGGCTGAGTGTTATATGTGACCGTGATATTCTAAGATGTTCTTAGATACACATACATGATTAAAGTATTTTCAAGTGGCAGGAGTAGTGAAAAAGTGAGAGCAATGTATTGTTGTTGTGTGGGAATTTAAGAGGTTACAGAACAGTAGAGCTGAATGCAGAACAGAAGGATAATTACTGATTGGATTTTGAAATGTAGCAAGGGTTTATTAGACCGTTGTAGGGTGGTATTAGTATGTTATACACATACGGCACCACGGATGCAAAGCGGCAGAGAGATTAAGCAGCACAGCCTCTGTATGAAGAACTAAAATGGTGCGTGTCTACTGGAACTAAAAGAGCAAACAGACATACAAATGAGCAGAACATAAAATAGGTGAAGTCAACAGGAACTAAACATAAAAGTCCTTGCATATTTCTAGCTATACTCTGGAATTCTGTCTTAATTTGCTAAACCAGTGTTTTTCATATTTCTAAGTGCACAAAACCTCCTCATACTGCTTTAAAAAAATGCAGAGTTGAAGAACCCTGCCACCATCAACTCTTCTCCCATCTTTTTACTTAGGTAGACAGAGGACTCATAGGATTAGCACTTTTAAGTTTTTTCACTGCAAGAAATGCTATTTTAGGCATTGAAAAACATTGAGAACTAAGTAGAAGACTGATGTTGTCATATTTCTAAGTTTTAGGAATAATTTGAGAGCAGTGAGTCCAGGCTGACTGGTTAGGAGGCTAATAGACCACTACCTGTGAACAATCATGAAGTTTTGAAATATAACAGCAATTTACAACAAAGGGTAGAAATGCAGTGTATGGGGAAATGATGGTATGTTTAATAAATAGCTATCAGTAAGCAAAGTAGACCTCTTATATTCTGACTTCTACATGCACAGAATTTCTATCTCAAGTCAAACACAAAAATTTCACTTGTATTGAAAAACCTAAATTTGAGAGGTAGAACAAGATTTCTTAGAGAATAATTTTATTCTTTGGCTTAAGCATATTTTTTAAAATTGTATATAAAAGACTTCAAATGAAAACAATGATAAATGGACCATATCCATGTTAGTATCTCTTATTCTTTAAGACAGGTGACCCAAAAAGTAGGAGAAGCTATTTTTAATACATATACCCAGGATATATCACTATTTCTTTAAAATAATAAGAAAAAATTAAGTTGAAATACAGGTTAAAGGCTAACTTTGAAAAGCAGATATCCAAATGGCCAATTAACATATGAAAAGTTACTCACAAGGTAAGACAACAGGAAAACACAAATAAAAACCACAACAAGATACCACTCTATACCCAGTAGAATTTTAGTTGTTGTAGTTGTTATTTAAACACTAAGTCACGTCTGACTCTTTGCAACCCCACAGACCATAGCCCACCAGGCTCCTTCTGTCTATGGGATTTTCCAGGCAAGAATACTGGAGTGTGTTGGCATTTTCTTCTTCAGGGGATCTTCCCAATCCAGGGATTGAACTTTCATCTCCTGCATTGGCAGGCGGATTCTTTACCACTGAGACACCAAGGAAGCCCCATCCAGCAGAATAGATAAAATTCAAAATGATTTTAAAAATTAAATGTAAGGAGAGGAGTCCAGATGGTAGAATAGAAGGATGTAGAATTCATCCCTCCTCACAAATACATCAAGAATACATCTACAAATGGAACCATTCTCATGGAGCACCTGCTTAATATTTGCAGAAGTCTTCAGACCCTTAAAAAGATAAGAAAAATCTCCTCACAACCAGGAAGGATGAAAGAAAGAAGGAAACAAAGACAAGAAGAACAAAAAGAGGACTAGCAACCCTGGTGGAAAGCTGAAGGTGAAGGGAGGTCCCGCATGCATAAAAAAACCCTGCATGGTGGGGAAATCAACTGGGACAAAACCAGCCGTACGGAGGATAAAAGGAGAATGAAGCAGTGTGTGGAAGGCAGGACAAAGTAAGAACTGCACACACGGTCTACATCATAACTTCATACTTTCCAGCCTGAGTCATGAGTCACCTATTTTGCAGGGGTGCTGGCTAATGGAAAGAGGGGTTAGGAGCATGGACTCAGGAAGAGGAAGTAAACTAAATGCCCATTGACAGGCGGATGGACAAAGAAGATGTAGTACATACATACATGAGGGGAGTATTACTCAGCCATAAAAAGGAATGGAACTGAATCATTTGTAGAGATGTGGATGGACCTAGAGAGTGGCATGCAAAGTGAAGTAAGTCAGAAAGAGAAAAACGAATATTGTATTTTGACATATGTATGTGAAAATCCAGAAAAATGGTGAAATCTAGAAATGGTGAAATCTAGAAAAATGGTGTAGATTATCCTAAGTCAGAGAAAAACAAATAGTGCATATTGACATATTTATATGTGAAATCTAGAAAAATGGTGTAACTATCCTATTTGCAAACTAGAAATGGAGACAGGCATACAGAACAAATGTATGAATACCAAGGAGGAATGGTGGGGTGGGGGCGGTTTGGATAAATTGGGATTGACATATATACACTATTGATGCTGCTGCTGCTAAGTCACTTCAGTCGTGTCTGAGTCTGTGCGACCACATAGATGGCAGCCCACGAGGCTCCACCATCCCTGGGATTCTCCAGGCAAGAACACTGGAGTGGGTTGCCATTTCCTTCTCCAATGCATGCAAGTGAAAAGTGAAAGTGAAGTCGCTCAGTCTATCTATATATAAAATAGATAACAAATGAGAACATACTGCACAGCACAGGGAACTTTACTTAGTGCACTATGGTGACCTGAATGGAAAGGAAATCCAAAAGGATTATATACACATACATATATACATACATACATACACACACACACACATATATATATAATACAGCACAGGGAACTGTAATTATATCCTGTAAGAAATCATAATGGAAAAGAATATATATATATATATATATAAATATATATAATCACTTGGTTTTATACCAGAAACTAACACAACTTCGTAAATCAACTCTACTTTGATTTAAAAATTAAAAAAAAAAATTAAAACAGCCTCTTCTCTTAAGTCTTTCTCTGTGTTTAGGGATATGTTAAGTCAAGAACATAAGGTTTGTCTTTGCTTTATGTAAGCAAAATAATAAAAGTGGAATCATCAAAAAGTCAAATGTAGAAAAGGATTTTGAATAACCAGAACTCATACACTGCTTGTAGGCAGGCAAATTTTTACATCTATATTGGAAAATTATTTGGATTCATCTCCTAAATTGAATACATAAATACTCCATTAATTCTATTCCTGTGTATACACACAACACAAATATACACATAGGTTCAACTAATAGGCACTATAATACTCAGAAACACTTTCACATGAGCCACAAACTGGGTACAATCCATATTCTCATCGATAGTTGATAAATTGTGGGATTCGAATAATGGATAGTATATGTTCCAGTTGTCTACTGCTGCACACAAAAGCACTTCAAATTTAGTAGATTAAAATAACAAACATGATCATAGATACTATGAATCAACAATTGGAATTAGTTACAGTGGGGATGAAGTTTCTCTGCTCTATGGTATATATGTCTTCAGCTTGAAAGACTTGCATGACTAGGGAACATTTCACTGTCTGGGAACCAGAAAGTTCTGAACCCTTCTTCACTCAAAAGTTAAATGTCTAACGGGAATTACTAGGAAGGTGAAGTCGCTCAGTCGTGTCTGACTCTTTGCAACCCCGTGGATGGTAACCTACTAGGCTTCTCCGTCCATGGGATTCTCCAGGCAAGAATACTGAAGTGGATTGCCATTTCCTTCTCCAGGGGGTCTTCCCAACCCAGGGATTGAACCCAGGTCTCCCGCATTGGAGGCAGATGTTTTAACCTCTGAGCCACCAGGGAATTACTAGAAGGCATCTCAATTAGAACATACATATGTGGCTTGCACTTCTCTGAGCATTTCTGCTTCATTCTAAGAAGGTAGAGTCCCTAGAGGGAGTATTCAAAGAGGTAGCTAAAAAATTTCTTGTAAAAGCTAAAAAATTTCTTCTGTCTTAGCCACAAATCATGGACTATCCCTTAAGTCCCATGGTATTGATTACAAGGAAGAGAATAAGGTCACCATGATTCAAGGGGAGGAGAAGTAGACGCCATTGTTTGAAAGTGGAAAGGCCATTTTACAGACTATGTGGACTATGATGTACTACACTCTCCATCTTTGGAAACACATTCTGCCACAAATACACTGATGAAATCCACAATTATGCACATCAATATAGATAAATCTCTCCAATGTTATGCTGATCTAAAGGAACAGATGTGTATAACGGACTTTTGGACTCAGAGGGAGAGGGAGAGGGTGGGATGATTTGGGAGAATGACATTCTAACATGTATACTATCATGTGAATTGAATCGCCAGTCTATGTCTGACGCAGGATGCAGCATGCTTGAGGCTGGTGCATGGGGATGACCCAGAAAGATGTTATGGGGAGGGAGGTGGGAGGGGGGTTCATGTTTGGGAATGCATGTAAGAATTAAAGATTTTAAAATTTAAAAAATAAAAAAAAAAGAAACTAAAAAAAAAAAAAATAAAGGAACCAGATACAAAAGAGTACACTGAAAGAGCAACAAAAAGGTTACAGGAGTTATAAGGTTTGAAAAAGCAACAAAATGGTAAATATGAGTTACAAGGCTGGAATTAGCAAGTGAGCAATCATTAATTGTTTGCTTATGATACAAGGATTCTTCCCTGTGCATATATTATACATCAATAAAAAGTTAAACTAGAAGAAAAAAACCCTTTGGATTTACCTACTTTTAGTATATATTTCTGTGATATATAATTGTGAATATTTTAAGATCATTTATTTTTTTCCTCATTTTTCTTCACTCATTTCTTTGCAGTTTCTTCATTTTCTAAGTCATTATACATCTGTACAGAACTTACACAAAGAAGCATGCTACTCTGTTAGAAATACTTGTAAATATAATATTGGTCGAGTTGCTCATTGTTTACTTAATACAGAATAACATTTCTAGAAGTAAAATTAGACTCACCACTGTGAGCATCTCTTTGTTAAAAATAATAAAATTTATTGAAAAAGACATGAATAATTCAAATAGATGCAGTAGCTATTATCTTGTACCTTATATTTATATATACTTGGAAATAGCCATTTCCTCTAGAATTTAAAACTTGTCATCTTATTCCTAATAGACATTCTTTCTCAAGCCCACATTAAATCTATCATCAAATCCTTCCCTTTCCTACTTTGCTTTAACACATATCCAGAATTCAACAATTCCTAACCACCCCCACTGTTACTTTGTCCCAGTCTACTGTCATCTCCTACTTAGATTTTTCCACAGCATCCTAATAAGGACCCCTGTTTGGCCTTTGCCCTCTTGCATTCTAGTTTACAACAGCCTGAGTGATCTTTTAAATCTGACAGATCATGTAGATCATAATTGCTGTTACTCAATTCACCCTGCAATGGCTTTAATTAGACTAAAAGTCAAAGTTCTTACCAAGACCTACAAATTCCTACAAATCTTCAGCTCCTTCTTCTCTCCCAACTTTCTCATTTTGCTTTAGTAACTTCATCTTCTGATTTTATCAAAAATAATCAGCCAAGCTCTTATCTTGCATCTGTGTATTTGCATTTCCCTTTACCTAACCCACTTTCCCCCCCAGGTCTATGAATGATTTATTCTTTCATTTACTTTTGGTATTTGTTCAAATTTCACCTTTTCTTTGAGGCTCTTTCCTGACCATTTTAAATATTTCTACCCTTTCCCTAGTCCCATCATTTCCATCTTATTCAACTCTTTCCTGAGTTGAAAGCACTGATCATCTATACATCCTTGTTATTTTGCATTCATTTAATTGTTTTAAATCATTTCTACCCCACTTTCCCAGGTAGCAATAGTGGTAAAGAACCTGCCTATCAATGCTGAAGATGTAAGAGATGTGGGTTCGATCCCTGGGTCAGGAAGATGCCCTAGAGGTGGATATGGCAACCCACTCCAGTATTCCTACCTGGAGAATCCTGTGGACAGAGGAGCCTGGTAAGCTACAGTCCATAGGGTTGCAGAGTCAGACACGACTGAAGTGACTTAGCATGCATCCCACTTTCACCCTTAATAGAATGAGTCTTGATTCTATAGGCCAGAATGTGTGTGTATATTCTGGAGCTTTCACCAGGTCTATTTCCTCTTTTTCAAGCAATCTTCTCTACTCCATTGTTCTTTATCTGCTTTTCAAAATTCATATTCAACTTTAAATGTCTTCTTGGGTAATCTTTTTCTGAACATTCTACAAAAAGTAGTCTGACTTTGCATCTATTTATCTATCATATTTTCCCATTTATTTCTTTCATAGATCTTTAGCATTATGTAGTTATTTTGTTCACCTAATTCTTGACTTTTTCTTTCTAATTAGAATGTAATCTCAATGAGGAGAAGACTTCATTAAAGAAGGAATGTGTGGATAGACAGCAGATTTTACCCCAATATTGGCTTTTTTTTGAAAATTCTTTTTATAGATAAAATTTATACTTTCCTTTTGAATATATATTTTTGTTGCTTCAGTATAGCTGAAAAATAGAGCTTAGTAATATTTTTATTTGCCAATATATGAAACTCTATTTTATTTCTACTTGTGGGAGTACTCTGATTTTTTTTTCAGGTTATCATATTTCTTTCATACAAAATGGAAAGCTTCCTTCATCTACAGGTCCAGGGATGAGCCTGATAAATCCAATGGTAATCCCTAAATCAATTAACTACAGAAATCCCTTTGGCTCCAGGATTGGCATATGACTGATTCCAAGACAAAAAAGTGAAATAGGGGTTTGCTGGGAGCTAAAGATAGAGAAGTTTTCTATTTCCTAAAATAAATCACCAGAAGAAATAACTTTTCATTCTGTAGGTTTTGTGCTATGCGACTGTGAAGATTTGACCTTCCATACTTATTCTGTTCTCATGAGGGAGGCTGCCTTAGGAATAAAGACAGATGAATTCTTTGTAAGGAAAATTGCAGAGATACAGATCAGTTCCAATGGATTTAGCTACATTCAGTCAGTCATACCTTTGGACTTCTAGTTGTGTGAGCAAATATACTTGCTTACTTTATCCATTATAGTTGGCTCTGCTATACTAACAGCCAAAAGCGGTCTCACTGAAATTCAGAGTTTTGATTTTACTACCACTTTGTACAACCGTACACAATTGGAAGATTCCACATATCATCCATTGCTCTGGACATATGTTGGTTTGCACATCACTGTCAGGTCAGGTCAGGTCAGTCGCTCAGTCGTGTCTGACTCTTTGCGACCCCATGAATTGCAGCATGCCAGGCCTCCCTGTTCATCACCAACTCCCGGAGTTCACTCACACTCACCTCCATCGAGTCGGTGATGCCATCCAGCCATCTCATCCTCTGTTGTCCCCTTCTCCTCCTGCCCCCAATCCCTCCCAGCATCAGAGTCTTTTCCAATGAGTCAACTCTTCGCATGAGGTGGCCAAAGAATTGGAGCTTCAGCTTTAGCATCATTCCTTCCAAAGAAATCCCAGGGTTGATCTCCTTCAGAATGGACTGGTTGGATCTCCTTTCAGTCCAAGGGACTGTCAAGAGTCTTCTCCAACACCACAGTTCAAAAGCAGCAACTCTTTGACACTCAGCTTTCTTCACAGTCCAACTCTCACATCCATACATGACCATAGGAAAAACCATAGCCTTGACTAGACAGACCTTAGTCAGCAAAGTAACATCTCTGCTTTTGAATATATTATCTAGGTTGGTCATAACTTGGATTTCCCTGATGGCTCAGATGGTAAAGCATCTGTCTACAATGCAGGAGACCCGGGTTCAATCCCTGGGTTGGGAAGATCCCCTGGAGAAGGAAATGGCAATCCACTCCAGGACTATTGCCTGGAAAATCCCATGGACAGAGGAGCCTGGTAGGCTACAGTCCATGGGGTTGCAAAGAGTCAGACACGACTGAGCGACTTCACTTCACTTTGTAGTTCTTTGGAGAGATATTTTATGGCTGAGAGCTTGTACCTGTTACCTTCACATTGCTTTGAATATAGATAATATTTTTTGTGAACTTCCAAACATGAGACCCTGGTTTCTGCCATCATTATTGTTATTGATTAGTTTAGTATCTTCTAACAACTAAGATCAATTACAAGTCAAAGGTAATGCTATTTTGTTTTTCATCCCACAGACTGTACACTAACAGGAGTTTCTTTCCAGCTGTAAGAAACCTATTGCACAGTTTGTCTGCCTCTTTCAAAGTTGTATCATCTTCCATCAGTAAATAATGATTTATTTTCACTCAGGTTGGAAATGTTTTAGAGAAACTATCAGTACAACTAACCAGTCTTACAAGTCAGTCATATCTAAACTTTCTGACAGTATTCCATACTTACAGATGATTTGTTTGCTCTTGTGCAAACCCTTGTATGCTACAATATCTTTGTAAACATGGGAAAATAGTAGAATTTCCCCTTTTTTATTAAAAAAAAACAGAAACGTAATAATTTTGCTATGAATTCATGATAGTTTGGTTTATTTCATGAAGAATATGTAAGACATGCAAACATATGGAATAATATTTTCCTTTCTGTTATTTTCCATCTGTTTTAGAGTCTCAAACAAATCCTACAATACTGGCTCTTAGGTTACATACAGACAAAAATATGTATGAAATTATTATCATTATTATTTATAGAAAACAATGTTTTTCAGTTAAAATTTTGAAACGTTGAATTCAGCTAAAATTAAATAACTTTTTAAGAGAATAATACAAGATATTTCCATACTTTAAGATGTTACAGAAGTAAAAGCTAGAATTTTCTATGAAAAACATAGATATGTGATTACAAATATGAAAATCTATTTGATACATTTAAAAGAAACTGGTCACTAGATCAATAATTTACCACAATCTCTTAAAATAATTAGATCATATTCTACAGATTATACTCTTAATTTAACCAAAGCATTTTTCTGTTACATACTGGTTTGTTACTCTTTTTAAAAAATGTTAGATTTTTATACTTACAAAATATTTTTTAAAAGTAATCTACCATATTATAATACTACTGATGTGTGAAAAATTGCTACGTTTCACTGTATTATCACTTAAGTTCATTTGGGGTGCCTTAGTATTTCTTTCATTATTGTGTAATACATTACTGTTACATTATCTCCCACAAATGGAGATACAAACATTTTAAAGAAAATATTAGCAGATGGAATGCAGTCATATACAATAAAAGGAAAATAGCAAAGGCATTATGCTAGGAAAGTAAAATACGTCTTGAATTTTCAGGTTCATCAATGGAGTAAGCCATCTCACACTAATAGAAAAATAAAACATTTTACGATCACCTAGATAAATGAAGGGAGAAGGCGATGGCTCCCCACTCCAGTACTCCTGCCTGGAAAATCCCATGGATGGAGGAGTCTGGTAGGCTGCAGTCCATGGGGTCGCGAACAGTCAGACATGACTGAGCGACTTCACTTTCATACATTGGAGTAGGAAATGGCAACCCACTCCAGTGTTCTTGCCTGGAGAATCCCAGGGACAGGGAAGCCTGGTGGGCTTCCGCCTATGGAGTTGCACAGAGTCGGACACGACTGAAGCGACTTAGCAGCAGCAGCAGCAGATATATGAAGAGAAAAAATTTGACAAAACTAGCAAAAGTATATGATAAAATAATTCTTAAGAAGTTAGAAATAAAATTGGCCTTTGCAATCTGAAAATGAATTTTTACAAAACACCCATCATACTTAATGACTTAGGTATGATTTAAGTATGAAACACTGCAGATTTTCCTATTGAGAAAATGGAACAAGCATGCCCTATGTTTAACATTGTTGTGGTCCCAACCAGTTCAATAAGATGAGAAGAATACATAAAATGAATATAAATGAAAAAGAAGAAATAACACTGTCATTATTCACAGATGGCAGTAATATGTACTCAGAACATCCAAAAAAAATCTATAGACAGGCTATGCAAAGGTACGAGGGATATTTGCAACAGTTCTAATTAGAAGTTAGACATACAAAACTAAATTTGTTTCTATGTACTACTAACAAAAGTATTTTTTTTTCAATTACAGCAGCATTAAAATTTCATAAGCCTAAGAATATATCAATCTAGGATGATACATGTCATATCTTTCAATGAAAGGTATAATTTTAGAAGTTCTAAGTAAATAGGAAAATATACCATATTCACAGATTATAAGATTAATTTAGTAAATATGTCAACTTTCTTTGAATTCATCCATAGGTTCAAAAGAATGATAACCGTTTTATTTTTTTACTTTTGTTGCTTCATGGAAATTAACAAACAGATTATAACATTTATTTGGTGTTGGAGATGTAAAGAAATGAAAACTTCCAAGATAATTTTGAAGAATAATAGTTGAAGGATTTCAGCTACCAGATGTCTGGACTTATAATAAGGATAAATCAAACTGTGAGTTATTGGCAGAAAGATAAATAAACAAATGAAACAAAATGCAGAATTCACAGCGAGACATACTCATAATGTACCTTGATATATGGCAAGATGACACCAAGATACAGTCAAGAAATTATTTCATTAAATAGTATAAGATAAAATGGATATCCACAAAAAAATGAATTTTAACTCTACCTATAAAACATACTAATATGATTCATACCACTGAATTGTATATGTAAATGTGGATGGCTAAATTTGAAAAAAAAAATGGCTTTGTGAACCTGGAGTGGAAAAAATATTTTATAAAACAAAGAAGTAACCATAAAAATATAATTTTGATTACATTAAATTAAAAAGTTCACATTAACAAAAAATAAAAAGAAAAGCATACAGAGAGGAGAATCAAGATGGGAGAGTAGAATGATGACGTTCAGAAGTACATTTACATGTGGAACAGTTTTCACGGAAAAGCAACCAACAAATAGTTCTCACACACACACAAAGAAATAATAATAACTGTCACAGATTTGCAGATGATCTCCTATATAAACAAAGCTGCAAGAAAGATCTCTATGTAACCAGTAACCAGGTAGGAAAAAAAAAAAAAAACATACAGAATCAGGATGGGACCAATGCACCTGGGAGAAATATGTAAAGGAGAAAAAGTCCATGGGGTGGATCCTCATCATGAGAAATTTGCTGGATTAGATAGAGGGGGCTGGAGAAGCCTAGTCTCAACTCACAAGTAGTGAGCACATGGTGACTTGCTAATGATTAGAGCAGAGAGAGGCTGGGGCTGGCAGCTGCCACCTGCCTGCACTTCCCAATGCAAAATACAGATTGAGGAGAGGAGCAACCCCACGTCCAAGGAGTGGCGGCTGCGTGGGCGCAGAAGGGCCTAGAGGAGCCATCCCACGTTGAAGGTCAGGAAGGGCGGTGGTGAGGAGATACCTCTCGTCCAAGGTAAGGAGCAGCGGCTGCACTTTCCTGGAGCAGCTGTGAAGAGATACCCCACGCCCAAGGTAAGAGAAACCTAAGTAAGATGGTAGGTGTTGCAAGAGGGCATCAGAGGGCAGACACACTGAAACCATACTCACAGAAAACTAGTCAATCTAATCACACTAGGACCACAGCCTTGTCTAACTCAATGAAACCAAGCCATGCCCACTGGGCCACCCAGGGCAGGTGGGTCATGGTGGAGAGGTCTGATCAGAATGTGGGCCACTGGAGAAAGGAATGGCAAACCACTTCAGTATTCTTGCCTTGAGAACCCCATGAACAGATGAAAAGGCAAAATGATAGGATACTGAAAGAGGAACTCCCCAGGTCAGTAGGTCCCAATATGCTACTGGAGATCAGTGGGGAAATACTCCAGAAAGAATGAAGGGATGGAGCCAAAGCAAAAAACAATACCCAGCTGTGGATGTGACTGGTGATAGAAGCAAGGTCCAATGCTGTAAAGAGCAATATTGCATCGGAACCTGGAATGTCAGGTCCATGAATCAAGGTAAATTGGAAGTGGTCAAACAAGAGATGGCAACAGTGAACATAGAATTTCTAGGCATCAGCGAAGTAAAATGGACTGGAATGGGGGAATTTAACTGAGATGACCATTATATCTACTACTGCAGGCAGGAATCCCTCAGAAGAAAGGGAGTAGCCATCATGGTCAACAAAAGAGTCCGAAATGCAGTACTTGGATGCAATCTCAAAAACGACAGAATGATCTCTGTTCGTCTCCAAGGCAAACCATTCAATATCACGGTAATCCAAGTCTATGCCCCAACCAGTAACACCGAAGAAGCTGAAGTTGAACGGTTCTATGAAGACCTACAAGACCTTTTAGAACTAACACCCAAAAAAGATGTCCTTTTCATTATAGGGGACTGGAATGCAAAAGTAGGAAGTCAAGAAATACCTGCAAGGTGAAAGTGAAAGTGAAGTCGCTCAGTCATGTCTGACTCTCTGCGACCCCGTGGACTGTAGTCCACCAGGCTCCTCCGTCCATGGGATTCTCCAAGCAAGAATACTGGAGTGGGTTGCCATTTCCTTCTTCAGGGGATCTTCTCTACCCAGGGATCGAACCCAGGTCTCCTGCATTGCAGGCAGACGCTTTAACCTCTGAGCCACCAGGGAAGTCCAAGAAACACCTGGAGTAACAGGCAAATTTGGCCTTGGAATGTGGAATGAAGCAGGGTAAAGACTAATAGAGTTTTGCCAAGTAAATGCACTGGTCATAGCAAATGCCCTGTTCCAACAACACAAGAGAAGACTCTACACATGGATATCACCAGATGGTCAACACTGAAATCAGATTGATTATATTCTTTGCAGCCAAAGATGGAGAAGCTCTATACAGTCAACAAAAACAAGACCAGGAGCTGACTGTGGCTCAGATCATGAACTCCTTATTGCCAAATTCAGACTTAAATTGAAGAAAGTAGGGAAAACCACTAGACCATTCAGGTATGACCTAAATCAAATCCCTTATGATTATACAGTGGAAGTGAGAAATAGATTTAAGGGCCTAGATCTGATAGATAGAGTGCCTGATGAACTATGGATGGAGGTTCGTGACATTGTACAGGAGACAGGGATCAAGACCATCCCCATGGAAAAGAAATGCAAAAAAGCAAAATAGCTGTCTGGGAGGCCTTACAAATAGCTGTGAAAAGAAGAGAAGTGAAAAGCATAGGAGAAAAGGGAAGATATAAGCATCTGAATGCATAGTTCCAAAGAATAGCAAGAAGAGATAAGAAAGCCTTCTTCAGTGATCAATGCAAAGAAATCGAGGAAAAGAACAGAATGGGAAAGACTAGAGATCTCTTCAAGAAAATTAGAGATAACAAGGGAACATTTCATGCAAAGATGGGCTCAATAAAGGACCGAAATGGTATGGACCTAACAGAAGCAGAAGATATTATGACGAGGTGGCAAGAATACACAGAAGAACTGTACAAAAAAGATCTTCATGACCTGGATAATCACAATGGTGTGATCACTCATCTAGAGACAGACATCCTGGAATGTGAAGTCAAAAGGGCCTTAGAAAGCATCACTACGAACAAAGCAAGTAGAGGTGATGGCATTCCAGTTGAGCTATTTCAAATCCTGAAAGATGATGCTCTGAAAGTGCTGCACTCAGTATGCCAACAAATTTGGAAAAGACAGCAGTGGCCACAGGACTGGGAAAGGTCAATTTTCATTCCAATCCCAAAGAAAGGCACTGCCAAAGAATGCACAACTACTGCACAATTGCACTCATCTCACATACTAGTAAAGTAATGCTCAAAATTCTCCAAGCCAGGCTTTAGCAATACATGAACGGTGAACGTCCAGATGTTCAAGCTAGCTTTAGAAAAGGCAGAGGAACCAGAGATCAAATTGCCAACATCCGCTGGATCATGGAAAAAGCAAGAGAGTTCCAGAAAAACATCTATGTCTGCTTTATTGACTATGCCAAAGCCTTTGACTGTGTAGATCACAATAAACTGTGGAAAATTCTGAAAGAGATGGGAATACCAGACCACCTGACCTGCCTCTTGAGAAATCTGTATGCAGGTCAGGAAGCAACAGTTAGAACTGGACATGGAACAACACACTGGTTCCAAATAGGAAAAGGAGTACGTCAAGGCTGTATATTGTCACCCTGCTTATTTAACTTCTATGCAGAGTACATCATGAGAAACACTGGGCTGGAAGAAACACAAGCTGGAATCAAGATTGCCGGGAGAAATATCAATCACCTCAGATATGCAGATGACACCACCCTTAGGGCAGAAAGTGAAGAGGAACTAAAAAGCCTCTTGATGAAAGTGAAAGAGGAGAGGGAAAAAGTTGGCTTAAAGCTCAACATTCAGAAAACAAAGATCATGGCATCTGGTCCCATCACTTCATGGGAAATAGATGGGGAAACAGTGGAAACAGTGTCTGACTTTATTTTTGGGGGCTCCAAAATAACTGCAGATGGTGACTGCAGCCATGAAATTAAAAGACGCTTACTCCTTGGAAGAAAAGTTATGACTAACTTAGATAACATATTCAAAAGCAGAGACATTACTTTGCCGACTAAGGTCCGTCTAGTCAAGGCTATCGTTTTCCAGCAGTCATGTATGGATGTGTGAGTTGGACTGTGAAGAAGGCTGAGCGCCGAAGAATTGATGCTTTTGAACTGTGGTGTTGGAGAAGACTCTTGAGAGTCGCTTGGACTGCAAGGAGATCCAACCAGTCCATTCTGAAGGAGATCAGCCCTGGGTATTCTTTGGAAGGAATGATGCTAAAGCTGAAACTCCAGTACTTTGGCCACCTCATGTGAAGAGTTGACTCATTGGAAAAGACTCTGATGCTGGGAGGGACTGGGGGCAGGAGGAGAAGGGGACAACAGAGGATGAGATGGCTGAATGGCATCACGGACTTGATGGACGTGAGTCTAGGTGTACTCCAGGAGTTGGTGATGGACAGGGAGGCCTGGCGGGCTGCAATTCATGGGGTCGCAAAGAGTCAGACAAGACTGAGCAACTGAACTGAACTGAACAGATAGAGGCAGCAACTAAGCACTGCATCTCTGGCAGATGAGTCCTGGGAGAAGACTTGGGGTGTGTTCTGGAAGGAACCAAAAGCCCATCATAATAGAGGCTGCTGCTGCTGCTGCTGCTGCTGCGTCGCTTCAGTTGTGTCCAACTCTGTGTGACCCCATAGACAGCAGCCCACCAGGCTCCCCCGTCCCTGGGATTCTCCAGGCAAGAACACTGGAGTGGGTTGCCATTTCCTTCTCTAATGCATGAAAGTGAAAAGTGAAAGTGAAGTCACTCAGCCGTGTCTGAGTCTTAGGGACCCCATGGACTGCAGCCTACCAGGCTTCTCCGTCCATGGGATTTTCCAGGCAAGAGTACTGGAGTGGGGTGCCATTGCCTTCTCCGTAACAGAGGCTGGCTAGAGCTAATTCTCAAAGATCACATGAAGGGGTCATCCCAGCTCACTACTGTGTGTTTATGCTGGAGGTACCACAGAAACTCATGTCTCAGGCAGACATACCCTGGGGAGGAGTACACAGTAGTTTGTTTCCTGAAGGGAACAGCTTGGAGCAGATCTGTGTTCCGGGAGAGATCTGCTACAGGCCAGCCCAGGCCCCAGACAGCAGCACAACTCCTCAATCCTGCAAATAAAGTGCCTCAGCTCTGTACACTAGCCAACTCCACACCACAGTGTAGGGATGAACACAAGGGGAAAAAGGATGTAACTTTGGGCTGATTCTGGGCAGAACTGTGGAAGCTGGCAAAGGTGGCATATATGCTTTCTATAATCACACAGATCACTTGCCTTACTAGTCATCACCTTTGGTGTATGGTATACACTGAAAAGGTGAGACGCCTGATCAAATCTGACCTTCAGAGCTTATATTCCAATAAACTGGGAAGCAGACCCTGACCCTGACAGGGCTGAGACAGCAACAAAGCAAGTCCCACCCAACATCCAGTACAGGCTCTGGATATAACAATATGAATCAGACCCTCTATCAAAGGGATAATAGCCAGCACGCTCTGAGGAAAGACATGGAAAGCCATATTGAAAACAGCTCTTGCACAAAACTATTGGACTCACACAGTCTATATACTCCCACATAAAAATGCCCCTATGAGACCATGGTAGCTAATTGTTTCTCCTAAATTCACAGAGAAAATTAAGTAAAATGAAAAAGCAGAGGAAGTACTCCCAATTAAAAGAACAAGACAAATCCCCTGCAGACTGCACCAGTCTACTCAACCCTGAATTCAAAAAGGAGGTAACAAAAATATTAAAGGAACTAAGAAAGAATATCAATAGAAATGCAGATCACTATTACAAGGAACTAGAAAGAATAAAAGTAAACTCATCAAAATTAGACAACTCAATCCTGAGATAAAAACTAATCTAGAAGCAGTGAATAGCAGACTAAATAACCCAGAAGAAAACCTTCAAACAACAAAAGGGAAGAAAACTGAATAAAGGAATAAAGAACTACAATATCAACTGGAAAACAAAATTTAAAAATGGGAATATTTACATACCTATCAAGAAACACTTTAAAAGTCAATGGATTAAATGTTCAAATTAAAAGACAGAGTGATAGGATAAAAAGTCAAAACCCTACAATATGCTGCTACAAGAAACTCAATTTAGGGTGGAAGACACAAAGATCCTGAAAATGAGGGGATAGAAAAGATATTTTAGGCAAACAGACATTATTAGGATATTGGGGGTGGGGGTGGTACTTGTATCAGACAAAATACAATTTAAAATAAAGTCCATAAAGAGAGACAAAGAAGGATGTTATATAAAGAGATTAATACCAAAAAGGGATATTATACTCATTAACATATATACACCGATATAGGAGCACTTAGAAATTTAAAACAAATACTGACAACCATAAAGGGAGAAACTGATAGGAATACAAGAATAGCAGGAGACTGGAACAACCCACTGACGTCAATGGACAGATCTTACAGACAGAGCATCATAAGGCAACAGAGGTCCTAAGTGACACGAAGGATCAGTTGGACATAAGAGATTTGTACAGGACACTACATCCAAAAACAGCAGAATACACGTTCTCTAGAAGTGCACATGGCACATTCTCTAGGATAGAAAACATAGTAAGTCACATAACTAACCTCAACAGATTGAAGATAGAAATCATTCCAAGCATCTTTTCTGACAACAATGTTATGAAATCAGAAATCAATCACAGGAAAAAAAAAAAAAGGGAAAATAACTCATTTAAATTAAACAACATACTACTAAAAAATAAAAATAAAAACAATGGGTCGACAATGAAATCAAGAAAGAAATCAGAAAATATCTCCAGATAAACAATAATGAAAATATAACCTCACAATATTTATTGGATGCAGCAAAAGCATTCTAAGAAGAAATTTCATTTATATAAGACATCCTTGAGAAATAAGAAAAATAAAAAATAAACAAAATAACCTACCATCTAAAGGAATTAGAAACAGGAAAAAAAAGTCAGTAGAAGGAAGGAAATAATAAAGATCAGAGAGCTTTTCATTAGAACAGAACTCTAAAAGTAGAAAAGAGCAGTACAATCAAGAACAGGATTTTTTGGAAAAAAAAATATAGGAATAATGTCATGGCTATGAAATTAAAAGAGGTTCGCTCCTTGGAAGAAAAGCTCTGACAAAACTAGACAGTATATTAAAAAGCAGAGACATTACCTGCTGGCAAAGGTCCATCTAGTCAAAGCTATGGTTTTTCCAGTAGTCATGTATGGATGTTGAGAGCTGGACCATAAAGAAAGCTGAGCAGTGAAGAATAGATGCCTTTGAACTGTGGTGTTAGAGAAGACTCTTGACAGTCCCTCAGACTGCAAGGAGATCCAATCAGTCAATCGTAAAGGAAATCAGTCCTGAATGTTCATTGGAAGGTCTGATGCTGAAGCTCTAATACTTTGGGCACCTGATGGGAAGAACTGACTCCTTGGAAAAGACCCTGATGCTGGGAAAGAAAGGCAGGAGGATAAGGCAATGACAGAGGGTGAGATGGCTGGATGGCATCATCAACTTGATGGACAATGAGTTTGAGCCAGCTCTGGGAGTTGTTGATGGACATGGAAGCCTGGCATGCTGAAGTTCCTGGTGTCACAAAGAGTTGGACATGACTGAGTGATTGAACTGAACTGACTGATACAGGAAAACAAACAAACAAACAAAACAAAACTCTAGTCAGGTTCAACAAGAAAATAAAAGCTAGAAGACAAATAAACAAAATAAGAAGTGAAAGGAGAAATTAACAACTGATACCATAAAGCTACAAAACATCATAAGAAATAACATTAACAGTTACATGCCAACAAACTAGACAACCCAGAAGAAATGGACTATTGTCTAGAAACATCAGCATGTCAAAACTGAGTCAAGAACAGAAATGATTTGAACAGAACAATAAATAGAAGTGAAATACAATCTGTAATTTAAAATAAAAAAGAAACTTCTCTGTAAACAAAATTCCAGAACTGGACAGTTTCACTGAGGAATTCTATCAAACTTAACAAGAAATACTTAACACCTATCCTTCTCAAACTATTCCAAAATATTGAAGAGGAGGGAACATGCCCAAATTAATTCTGTGAATCCATCATCATTCTGATAGTAAAACTCCAGGCAAAGATACTACAAAAAAGAAAGGATATTAAAGGCCAGTATCTTTGATGGATACAGATGCAAAAATCCTCAACAAAATATTAGGAAACCAAATCCAACAATAAATAAAAATTTGTACACTGTGATCAACTTGGATTGATTCCAGGGTCAAAAGCATAGTTCAACACACAGAAACCAATCAATGTAATATACCACATTAATAAAAGGAAAGACAAAAAAATAAAAAATTTCCTCAATAGTTACATAAAAACATTGGATGAAATTAACTTCCATTTATTATAAAAACTCTCAGCGAAGTGTGTATACAGGGAATATATCTCAACATTATAAAAGGCATGTATGACAAACGCACAACCAACTTAAGATTAAAATTATATTAAGTTAAAAAAAAAAACTGAAAGACTTCCTACTAAATTCAGGACCAAGGCAAATATGTCCACTGTCACCACTTCTACTCAACACTGTATTGGAAGCCCTAGTCACAACAATCAGACATGAAAAATAAACTAAAGGTGTCCACATTGGAAAGGAAAAGGTAAAATTGTCACCATATGCAGGATGACATGATAATCCATAAAGAGAACCCTGAAGTATCTACACAAAAACTGTTAGAAGCAATTAGTGAATTCAGCAGGTATTAAGGAAGATGCTTATTAATAACCCCAGGAATAGTGTCAGGCTGGGATCAGGGAGTCTGCATTTGCT
Source organism: Ovis canadensis (assembly GCF_042477335.2). Taxonomy (NCBI): domain Eukaryota; kingdom Metazoa; phylum Chordata; class Mammalia; order Artiodactyla; family Bovidae; genus Ovis; species Ovis canadensis. The sequence goes on along the minus strand of NC_091262.1, from coordinate 67,049,941 downwards.
TTTGCAGTCATATGGTCAGTTTCCCCCTCTTGGAACAATTCCACTTACTCAGTGTCCTCAGTTACAAATTGTGGTCATTTTTATTATTGGTCTGGCCGACTAATGGGTAAGAAATGTGCCCAGTATAACAATCCCATTCAGGTTACTGAAATACGTATCTAGATTTTTGAGGGAAAAAAGCTTCCTTACAGGCTATCCTTGGATTTATGTTGTCATTATGAAATAGGAACTAGATTTACTTACACAGATATGCGGGGCTTCTCAGGTAGCACTAGTGGTAAAGAACCCACCTGCCAATGAAGAAGACATAAGACACATGGGTTCAATCCCTGGGTCAGAAAAATCCCCAGGAGGAGGGCATGGCAACCCACTCCAGTGCTCTTGCCTGGAGAATCCCATTGACAGAGGAGCCTGGTGGGCTACAGTCCCTATGGACGTAGAGTTGGACACAACTGAGGTGACTTAGCACAGCACAGGAGACAAGGTTAATGTACTAGGAACCTGCTGCATTTATTTACACTAACCATGGAATATCAGAAAGAGAAAGTGAAAAAAGCAAAACAAAACAAAGACTTCCATATAAAATCATGTCAAAAAGGTACCTAAGCATAAACTTAACCAAAGAGGTAAAAGACCTCTACACTGAAAACTATAAAACACTGATAAAGGAAACTGAAGATGATTTAAAGAAATGGAAAGATATTCTAAGATCTGGATTGGAAGAATTAATATTGTTAAAATGTCCAAGCTACCAACGCAATCTATAGTTTTAATGCAATCTTTATTAAAATATCCATGACATTTTTCACAGAACTAGAATAAATAATCCTAAAATTTATATGAAATACAAAAGACCCAGGATTGTCAAAGCCATCCTGAGGATAAAGAGAAAAGCTGGAGGTGTAAATTTTCATGACTTAAACTGTACTGAAAAGCTATAGTAATCAAACCAGTGTGATATCAGTACAAAACCAGATATATAAATAAATGGAACAGAATAGAGAAAGCCAGAAATATACCCACACATCTATTGTCAACTAATTTATGACAAAGGAGGCAAGAATATACAGTGGAGCAAAGACAGTATCTTCAACAAGTGCTGTTAGGAAAGCTGGAAAGCTACATGTAAAAACAAAAAAAAGAACATTTCTTCCAATCATAAGTAAAAATCAACTCAAAGTGCATTAAAAACATAAATATAAAACACAAAACCATAAAATTGTTTTAAGAGAACATACTCAAAACATTCTCAGGTATAAATTATAGCTATATTTTCTTAATCAGTCTCCTAAGACTAAAGAAAGAAAAATAAAAATAAAGAAAGGGGACCTAATAAAATTTTAGAACTTTTGCATAGCAAAAGAAAACATTTTAAAAAATCACAAATTATACAAATGAGAGGCTAATTTCTAAAATACACAAACATCTCATACAACTCAATATCAAAAGGCAATCCCATTCAATACGGGCAGTTGACCTAAATAGACATTTCTCCAAAAATGACATACAGATGGCAAACAGGCAGATAAAAAAGAAAAAGAAAACTGTTCAACATCATTAACTATTAGAGAAATGCAAATCAAAACCACAATATAGGTATCACTTCACACTAGTCAGAATGGCTATCATCGAAATGTCTACAAGTAATAAAAGATAGAGAGGATGTGGAGAAAAAGGAACACTTCTACAGTGTTGGTGGGAATGTAAATTGGTAGCCACTATAGAAAACACTATGGAGGTCCTCAGAAAACTAAAACTAGAGCTGTCATATGATCCAGCAATCCCACTCCTGGGAAAAGGCAAGAATTCTGATTCTAGAAGCTATATACCTCATCTCAATGTTCATATCAGCACCATTTGTAATAGGCAAGACATTGAAACAACTCAAGTGCCTATCAACAGACAATTGGCTTAATAAGATGTGGTATATGTTATATGCAATGGAATATTACTGTCATACAGAATAATTAAATATTGTCATTTGCAGCTATATGGATGGACCTAGTGAATATCACATTAAGTGAAGTCAGAAAAAGACAAAGACAAGTGATATATGATATCACTTATATATGAACCTAAAAAATGATACAAATGAACCTATACACAAAATAGAAACAGACTCAGACACAGAAAGCAACCTTATGGTTACCAAAGGGGAAAGGGAAGAGGGAGGGATAGGTTAAGAGCATGGAATTAACACATACAAGGTACTATGCATAAAATAGATAAGCAACAAGGAATTATTGTATAGCATGGGGAATTATGTTCAGTATCTTATAGTAGCCTCTAATGGGAAATAATCTGGAAAATATTTATAACACTGAATCACTTTGCTATATACCCAAAATAACACAATATTGTAAGTCAACTATACTTCAATTTAAAAAAGCATACAAATACGTAGGGCAGGGCAAGAAAAATGTTTACTACTGAGATATCTAACATTTCTCAAAATAAAAATATCTAACACATGTTAAGAATTTGAAAAGAACTATAATAAACAAAAGGTGGACAAACAGAAAAAAAAGACAACTGACTTGGTCAAATACATCTTGAAAGATGTATTTAAAAAGCCACTTGAGTGGTAATTTCAAAGGAGATAGAAAGGATAAATGAAAACTGATTCTTGGAGGAGAAGGAATATCGGCCTTAGGAAATGGTGGAAGAGTAGCTTAGATAAGAGGAAGAAGAGCCGCTGGATTGCAAAGCAAGTGAAACAGCCTCTAAGACTGATCCGTAGATGATCTTCAGAAAGTTCTTACTGAGGAGTTTCTCTTTTCTTTATAAAGAGGGAATATCTTCTCATGAAAGCAAGGAGTCAGAAGCAACAGAAAGTGGAAATCTGAGGAGAGTGGAGATTTCACTGTGGAAAACCGAGACTGAGTTGAACAGAAAAAATGGAGTAGGGATTTTGGGGAAATATTTCTGGTCTATTTGAAGTTGATAGCCATTTAATAATTTAGAAATTAATTCTAGAATCAGTTGGCTGCATTTTGTGAACCCAGCTGTCAATAGAGTTTTCCCTAATTCTCTCCTGGTCTGTTTGCTTCCAATCTGTCCACCATATCTATTTCCTTTGAAATTTTCCTATTTAATTAACTTTGATTCTAAAATCAGGATTAATTTTGACTAAAATAAAACATAAATATGATTTTGAATGGGTTATAAAAGTACATTTTTCCCCCTCATATAACAAAACATCTGGAGGTAGACTGAAGTCCTTCTGGTAGCACAATAAGAGCAGGATTCTAAGTTCATGTCTGTGCAGTTTTTTCATTATTTCTTTAACCATGAAGAAATGAATCCTGCAACCCCAAACACTGTCGTCTCACTAACATTTCATTTGAGAAGGAAGAAAAAGGACAGACAAAGGGTTTTCCTATTGTAAGAAAGAAAAAAGATTCCTGAAGATTCCTCTCCCCTACCACCATCTTATTCATCTTCTGTTGCTGCTTTAAACTAAGACAGATTTTGTTAGTAAGAAAACGAGAGGAAAATGCAGTTAAGTAAGCAACTACAGTATTCACTATTGTTCACCATTTAACAGCACTTTTGCCAGTGTCTTAAACCTACTTGCCCTTTTGTTACGTTGTCACATCCATATGTAAAAATTCCAAAGTTGAGTATTTGTGAAATGTTGATAACTGGGCAGCATAAGACATAGACATTTAAATTGAATTTTACTTTTTTCTTTTAAAAAGTAACGCTTGTGTGCTTTCAGTTCAGTTCAGTTCAGTTCAGTCGCTCAGTTGTGTCCGACTCTTTGCGACCCCATGAATCGCAGCACGCCAGGCCTCCCTGTCCATCACCATCTCCCGGAGTTCACTCAGACTCACGTCCATCGAGTCCGTGATGCCATCCAGCCATCTCATCCTCGGTCATCCCCTTCTCCTCCTGCCCCCAACCCCTTCCAGGATCAGAGTCTTTTCCAGTGAGTCAACTCTTCGCATGAGGTGGCCAAAGTACTGGAGTTTCAGCTTTAGCATCATTCCCTCCAAAGAAATCCCAGGGCTGATCTCCTTCAGAATGGACTGGTTGGATCTCCTTGCAGTCCAAGGGACCCTCAAGAGTCTTCTCCAACACCACAGCTCAAACGCATCAATTCTTCGGCTCTCAGCCTTCTTCACAGTCCAACTCTCACATCCATACATGACCACAGGAAAAACCATAGCCTTGACTAGACGGACCTTAGTCGGCAAAGTAATGTCTCTGCTTTTGAATATACTATCTAAGTTGGTAATAACTTTTCTTCCAAGGAGGAAACTTAAAACTATATAATACTGGAAGAAATTGAATTTAAACAAGGTTTATTATTTTTAGTAGTACATTTACCATTTTAGGCATAGTTCATGTAAAAAATTAGTACATTCTATAACTCTCTAAGCTGCGCAAAGTCCAGGAGATAAATACATAAATAAATAAACAGGAAAAAGTTTTACATTTCAAAAGTTTTCAACTATAGGAAAGTTTATCATGCAACCTTATGGTCATATTTAATTCAATACTAAAAATAACAATAAACCACTAATATGTGTAAGAAAATCCAAAAGAGATCTCTTTATCCTCATTAAAAACTATTTATGGTCTTTTTTTATAGTGTTCATATATTGAGTCTTTTCAAACATGAAAAACACAGCATAATACCACACACATTTGTATGCTTCTCCAAACACATCTTCATGCCTTCTTCAAAAGTTAACCACTATCCCCAGTTTTGTACTATTTCCCCTGCATGCTTTTATAGTGATATTAAATAAATATCTTTCAAGTATTCAGTTGTATTTCATGCTACTGCCATATTAGGCTGTATCTGTCTGCAGCTTCCATTTTATCACATATCCATGTGAGATTTATCTCTGCTGATACCTAAAATATGAAATTGATTTCTTTATGTTGTAGAGTATAAAATATTTTCTCCTTTTCCAGTGGGAGAATTATATGTGTCATATTGATGTCTGAAATGGCCTTATGATTTTTTTTAGACAACGAAATGTGAAGGGAAGTGATGAGTGTCAGTGGTATGTCTTTGTGATTTCTTTCTCTTTTTCATGAAAAGCTTGATGATCCACACAGAAATTTCTCTGACAATTTATCTACAGAGTGCAAAGGTTAGAAAAAAAATAGAGGTTAATCTATGATGTTGTGTGAGAGAATAATAAACTTCATTGCAAGCCACTGGGATCACTTGTTATCACAGCGTAAACACAGGTTAAGCTGACTGATGTAACTTAGTTTCATTGCTATTGAATATTTTATTGTGTATGTAGATCAAAAAATGTTTTGGTTGATCATTATTGACTGAATTGTGTCCCTGCCCAGAATTTGTACAGTAAAACTCTCCCCTGCCCCCACCACCCCCATGGCCTATATTTGGAGACAGAGCCTTTAAAGAGGTAATTAAGGTGAATGATGTCATGAGGGTTGTGCCCTAATCTGATACTTGGTCTCCTTTTAAAAGAGGAAGAGAAACCAAGGAAAATCGCAGAGCAAAGGTCATGTGAGGACACAGCAGACAGTTATCTGCAGGTCAACAATAGAATCCTCAGGAGAAAGCAAGCTGCCAAAATTTGATTTTAAACTTCTAGTCTATAGAACTGTAAGAAAATAGATGCGTGCTGTTTCAGTCCTGCAGTCTATTGTATTTTGTTATTACGGCCCTAAAAATACTAATATACAAAGGACAGTAATTTATAAAAAATTTTTCTGCTACAAATATCGGTATAATGCACATCCTATTTGTATTTCTTGGCATACAAACTTGAGAATCTATCACATAAGCTAAAAATAAAAAATAAAAATTCTGGATCAACAGAAGTTATATCTTCATACAAAATTTTGATGAACTTAGTTCACAAGAGAATTATCATGTTTCCAAATCATTACTGCTATTCAGACTCTGATTATCTCTTCACAAATATGGAGTCACTCTCTGATTTTAGTTAAGTTCATTAAGCATAGAAGATGCACCAAACATGGTTGGATTTCTGTTGACACACATGTAGTGAACATTTCTAGTAAATATTTCTGTTCTATGAGGAAGACATTAACATATTATATTGTCAAACTACATAAGAAAAAACATGATTACCTGATGGAGTTTGAACAACCCTCATATTAACTATTAAAATGAAGTCTGAGGATTTTTTGTTTTTATTTTGAGATTATCTGTGGAAGAGATAGAGAAGATTTACTTTGTGTACTTAATATTAACCCTTGATCACCAATAAAAACATGTTTTTCTTCTAAATAGGAGATGTATACATATTAGTCCTTTCAAGATACAGCAATCATCTCAAGGTAAAAGCTAAATAAATTGATTTTACTTCATGTGAAAGTCGAGCTCAGTCCCGTCGGACTGTTTATGACCCCATTGTATGGAAAGTGAAAGTGAAGTTGCTCAGTCGTGTCTGACTCTTTGCGATCCCATGGGCTATAGCCTACCAGGCTCCTCCGTCCATGGGATTCTCCAGGAAAGAATACTGGAGTGGGTTGCCCTTTCTTTCCCCAGAAGATCTCCCCAACCCAAGGACTGAACCCGGGTCTCCAGCATTACCGGCAGATGCTTTACCATCTGTGCCACCAGGTAAGCTCATGGACTATATAGTCCATGGAATTCTCCAGGCCAGAATACTGGAGTGGTAGCCTTTCCCTTCTCCAGGAGATCTTCCCAACCCAAGGATCAAACCCCAGTCTCCCTGCATTGCAGGCAGATCTTTACTAGCTGAGCTCCAAGGGACACTGGAGTGGGTAGCCTATCTCTTCTCCAGCGGATCTTCCTGAGGCAGGAATCTGATCTGGGTCTCCTGCATTGCAGGCAGATTCCTTACCAACTGAGCTATGATGATGTACAATAGGAATAATATGTCTGCCCTTTTTACATACAAGGTTCCTTCAGAAAAACTGTTGAACATGTCAATCAAAACTTATGATTTAAAGAGTTTCATTACTGAGATAACAGCCTAAACAAGACAAAATTTATTTCCACTATTTTTTATTCAAAATCATTGAGTTAAATAAATCCCTAAAGTAAACCAAGTAGTTTCTATTTTCCTTAATACCATGCAGGCTAGATATTTAGTGAACGAAAAGTCAGTGCTCCTGAAAAGCTGGTGTATTTACATGCACGTCCCTTCCAATTATTTAGGATGTACCAAAAAACCCCAAATGGTATATCAAGCAAATCTACATTATTTAAAACTGACCCTCCTACACTGTTGGTGGGAATGCAAACTAGTTCAGCCACTATGGAGAACAGTGTGGAGATGCCTTAAAAAATTGCAAATAGAACTACCTTATGACCCAGCAATCCCACTGCTGGGCATACACACTGAGGAAACCAGAATTGAAAGAGACACATGTACCCCAATGTTCATTGCAGCACTGTTTATAATAGCCAGGACATGGAAACAACCTAGATGTCCATCAGCAGATGAATGGATAAGATAGCTGTGGTACATATACACAATGGAGTATTACTCAGCCATTAAAAAGAATTCATTTGAATCAGTTCTGATGAGATGGATGAAACTGGAGCCGATTATACAGAGTGAAGTAAGCCAGAAAGAAAAACACCAATACAGTATACTAACACATATATATGGAATTTAGAAAGATGGCAAAGATGACCCTGTATGCAATACAGCAAAAAAGACACAGATGTGTATAACAGACTTTTGGACTCAGAGGGAGAGGGAGAGGGTGGGATGATTTGGGAGAATGGCATTCTAACATGTATACTATCATGTATGAATCGAATCGCCAGTCTATGTCTGACGTAGGATACAGCATGCTTGGGGCTGGTGCATGGGTATGACCCAGAGAGATGTTATGGGGAGGGAGGTGGGAGGGGGGTTCATGTTTGGGAACGCATGTAAGAATTAAAGATTTTAAAATTAAAGAAAAAATAAAAAATAAAAAAATAAAAAGATGAAGAAAGAAAAAAAAAACTGAGGGTGAAAAGTGAATTTCAACACATAGCATTGCAAACACAAGTACATAATTTAGTTCAGAGTTCTTTTTAATAACAACATAATTTATGGTAGAGTTTCCTTAACAGAAATAAAAGAAAATGAGAAAAAAAATTAGTTGTTTTCTGAATGTAGGATATTTTATATGACCCCAGATAATTAATGTATATTCTCAAAATTTAGCATATCTCTGAATAAAATAAACTGCAGAATTAGCACATTACCATCTACAAATTTAAAAAAAACAGTAAAATTTAACTAAGCTGAGAATCTCAGGGACAGGGGAGCCTGGTGGGCTGCCGTCTATGGGGTTGCACAGAGTCGGACACAACTGAAGTGATTTAGCACCAGCAGCAGCAGAACTAGTTTAGCACTTGTAAAAATCCCAAGTCAAAATGTATCTTCTAGTTTCACATCTAACAATTATTTATAGTTTGTACTAAACCTATGAATTATGGTATCAGAAACAGAAATACCACAGGGCATTTTAATACTGCCTGCAGGCATTACTTCATTATATATTAGAATCATGGATAAAATTATTGAGGCCTAGGAAAAAAGAACCTATTAAGTGAGCTGAGGAGATTCAAATGGAAATGCAAAACAATTAATCCTAGTAAAATCCATGCAAAAGTGATTCAATATAAAGTGATAGACTCTCTCAAGTAACAAAAAGGAATGCGCTTTATAGTCTGTAGTATAATAAAATTCCTTAGGCACTCAAATACAGGAGAAAGAAAAAAGTGATAAAAAATAACAAAAGAACAATGAGAGAAATGTGAAAATTTATGCTGGCTTTATATCTAAATATTGTTTAATTATTTTGACTAAATAAAATGTGTTGTGTGTGCATATGTGTGTGGGTGTTAATGTGTGTTACTGCTATTATACTTCTGATGCATAAAAAAGTAGTAATGATTACCTTTTCCCAGCCCTATCTGGGCCCAATAAAATATATACATTTTTACAGTACCACAGAATTTTGCTAAAACTGTTACTGAAAAATCAGTAATTAAATGATGACTGAGCACACGAAGTACAAAACAGGTGTTAAATTCTTCAGGAAACAAAGTACATCATTCAATAATCCCTCAAAGGTTTAGTAATATAGTTGGCAAGATAAAATGTGCAAGTATTTAAGTATAAATTTGACATTTCTAGACAATGAAATACTAGACAAAAAAATAAATATTTTTCTGTTCTCCAAAGGAATCTGAATTAGTTAACTAGGGTTTTCAACCATCTGAACTGTAGGTACACTTATGTATACTGGAGAAAGAATACTGAGACCATCTGTAAAATTTTCAAATTACATACATGAGGGAAAGGGCCATGAAACAGGTCAGTGAGAATGTCTGGAAAAAATAAGATTTAATTTAACTAAAAGTAGAATCAATTGAACTAGCTTTCAAACATCTTTGAGAATAAAACTATAATGGAAGATAATCATTTTTTAATTCTGAGAAGATTAATATAATTAAAAAGGTTTTAATTAAAATTATTCAGTAGACAACTAAATACTCCTCGATACTCGGTTGTTATTTAGTTGCTAAATTGTGTCCGACTTTTGCAACCCCAGCGATGATAGCCTGCCAGGCTCCTCTGTTCATGGGATTTCCCAGGCAAAAATACTGGAGTGAGTTGTCATTTCCTTCTCCAGAGGGTCTTCCTGACCCAGGTACTGAAACCCCCTCTTTTGTACTGGAGGCAGATTTTTTTTTTTACCACTGAGCCACCAGGGAAGCAAGCTGATATTGAAAATTTAACACAATTTAATCAACTGATCAATCTGAGAAATTCTTTTATTTTGGTCAATATAGATTCCTTAAAAAATTGCAAATAGAACTACCTTATGACCCAGCAATCCCACTTCTGGGCATACACACCGAGGAAACCAGAATTGAAAGAGACACATGTACCCCAATGTTCATCGCAGCACTGTTTATAATAGCCAGGACATGGAAACAACCTAGATGTCCATCAGCAGATGAATGGATAAGAAAGCTGTGGTACATATACACAATGGAGTATTACTCAGCTGTTAAAAAGAATTCATTTGAATCAGTTCTGATGAGATGGATGAATCTGGAGCCGATTATACAGAGTGAAGTAAGCCAGAAAGAAAAACACCAATACAGTATACTAACACATATATATGGAATTTAGGAAGATGGCAATGACGACCCTGTATGCAAGACAGGGAAAGAGACACAGATGTGTATAATGGACTTTTGGACTCAGAGGGAGAGGGAGAGGGTGGGATGATTTGGGAGAATGACATTCTAACATGTATACTATCATGTGAATTGAATCGCCAGTCTATGTCTGACGCAGGATGCAGCATGCTTGGGGCTGGTGCATGGGGATGACCCAGTAAGATGTTATGGGGAGGGAGGTGGGAGGGGGGTTCATGTTTGGGAATGCATGTAAGAATTAAAGATTTTAAAATTTAAAAAATAAAAAACTAAAAAATTTAAAAAAAAAAGATATATTAAAATGTCCAAAAACATTTGAAAGGTTAAGAAGGGATATCACAACAAAGTCTATGACTAGAGATTTCAACTTGCAAAATCTATGTAAAACAATAATTGAGGAACAGATGTAGGTAAAGTAATGGAGACGGCTGAAGCTGCCCAAGAAGAAAAACAAAGGCTTCAGACAGATCCAAGTCTGTGACTAGACTGGAGATCATCAATGACTTCTTGTATAGTAGTTTCAGTGGCCCAGAAAGGATGCAAAGGAGACTGAGGATCTAGCATACTGCTTAAATTGGTATTTTAAATTTCTTCACAAAGAGAAAGAGAAAGATAGAAATTATTTGAGGAATGAGTTTTGACAGTTTGCTCATTTTTCAGTAAGGCTTGAACATAAATATAATTATTATGTGTCTTTATAAGTAAGTACAGTTGACAACTGAACGACAAAGAGGGTTAACCCTTGTGTAACTTACAGTTGGCCCTTATACATGTTCAGCCAACCTGCAGACCATATAATACTCTAGTATTTACTAAAAAAAAAATTCCCATGTGTAGGTTGACTGCTGCAGTTCAAATCCATGCTGTTCAAGGAACAACTGTAAATTTATTAAATGGACTTTTTCAAAAAATCATCGCTAATAGGAATTAGAGCACATAATTTTGATAATAGCAGTATTTTTGCTAGAAATTATTTTACAAACTAGTTCTCTTACATTTCACATTTGACTTCCCCTATAGAATATAATTCCAAGGGGCAGAGGTCTAGTCTGATCACTTCAACATTATGTCCCCAGCACATGTAGACACAAAACAGAATTTTTGTAATAAGTATAAATCTAATGTTCACAATAACAGTGTTTCTAACTTCTACATAATTTTATAAGGATGCATAGTATAATAAAAATACTTTTACAATCCCAGTAATTATTAAAATCATTTTTATGTTTCTTTCAAGGCTTTTCTATTATCCTATACATAAAATTCAGTCTAATTTTTCACTCTGAATCAGTGAGATTACACTAGTTTGTAATGAGGTATCAGACAACCAAAACATGCCAGCAGATTAATATGGTCAAGTTTTATATATCATGGATGCTCTATATCCACTGTGGGTCTGGGTATGTGTATATGCATGCAGGATGTCTCTTATAACAGTCACTGAGCCTGACTGAGGCTTCCCACCAATATGCAGCTCCAAGTCATGCAGCAGAGGAAAGAGGATGTAGGAACTCTGATACTGGCTCTTAAACTTCTCACCTGTAACTGGCAGAACTTAAGGCCTGCTAAGTCACTTTGGTTTCCATTTCATTTGCCAACCAAATTTCCAACCATGACTACTTTCAACAAAAAAAAAAAGGTGAGAAAGGGAAAACCTATCAATTGCCTCAAAAGCAAATATCTGGGATTATTTAGTAGCAGTAATACCGCCTTCCTAGTATTTTCAGATTACTGCTTCACCTTCATCAAAGAATGTTTGTGTTACACAAAAATGTTTGAGAGGTATAAGCCACAATTCGGGCATCAAGTCAATCCTAAACTATAATTTATAAAAACAATATGAAGCAATTTGTATCGCTTGTTATAGACTAATAGAACAAAAGGAATTATGTATCAAAAAGGTGTAACACTCAAGCTTAATGAAGCATGCACCGTAATAGTGAAGGATGTTAAACATTAAGATAATGGTTGAAAGTTATAATTATAAACATGGTAATGATGCTGAAGATATAACCTTTGTAATATATTAAAATGCTTACATTTTTCTAGGGACAAAAGAAACCATGTTATGGTTGGCAGTTGGGATTGCAGGGTTCCTTTCAGTAGGTACATGATTTGTAGTGACACAAGGTCTACATGAGTGAGTACAAGAAACAAAAGCTAAAGTACTCACTGCTTTTACCTGCAGCACTTTCTTTTATGCTTTAGCATTGTCATAAAAACATACCATCAGAAAAAAGTTTTATACTGAGTTGTAGAAAGAGAATATTTGTCTTCTCAGATGGTTACCAGAGAAATATAGTTATGAATACAAATGGGTAAATACAAATGATTGATTATCATCTTATTTCAAATTGAAATTAAGTGTTATTATCTTCTTCTGGTCTCTCTTATTTTCTCCTTTTATGTTTACTTTACAAAATTAAAACAAATAGTTTCATTGACTTTCTTGGAAATCCTGATGGATACCTTAAACAGAAAGATTTTGTAAAGTAAAATCACTCAAAAAGAAATCATGTAAAAATATGTCTAGGTGTCTTTGCAGTCTTATGATTTTAGGTAACAATCAGGGTACCTTAAAATATTATATATTTCCTAATCTGACTGACTTAAAATAGTATTTCCCTGCATTGTACTGAATTAGACGTATAACTCATTTAGCATATCTGTTTCTTTTTTCTTATTATGTTTTGATAGATTTAGCAGATAAATTTTCAAATTCCAATTTGGAGTGAATATTTTATTTAGAGGTGTCCTTCATCCCTAGTAATTTTTAATAAATTAGAATCTAACCCAATTGTTCTACCACCATTTATACAATTTTTAAAAATATATGAACTTTCATTATTCTTATGCAGACAACTAAAAATCTTCAAATTATTAGAAATCCTTAAGGAAAATGACTAATTTACATAATATAATGAAAAATGCATTTAGAGGCTAAACTTAGTATTTTTGACATGACAGATTTCTTAAAGTAGAAAAGAACTATGAATTTTTTATTGTAATATTACTGATTAGTTTATGCCAAGAAAAATTTTTCAAGATATCCTAAATAATACAGAAATGACAATCATGTTCTTCATTATAATGTACTTATTTAAAATTCTGATATTATTGAGAGACGATCACAAAAATATTCTTCAGTTTATTAACCACCCAATACAATATCCACCTCTCTGGCTTGCTATATAAAAATGACAATGGAATCCAAATTTCTTATCTCAAGAAGGAGCACACTGGATTTAAAGACACTTTTAGTTTTATCTTTTGCCTTATGCTAGTCTATTATTACAGCAATTATCCTTATGCATTTGAAAGATTTGTTTTTAAGATGTATTTATACACTTTACATTTCTGAACCCAAAAACATTGCTAAATCAGGTTTCCATGACCTGCAAAGAAGTCAAGTTTGCTGACGTACTATTCTGAAAACATACATTATAAGCAAATTTGATTGTTCCTGAAAAGCTCCTCCTTCCTTCTTTATATCCTGAGTTTTACACAAGTTGTGACTTTATACTGATTCATAAATTATATTGAAATAGAGGGCATAATTTAGAGACTTAGCTATACATTATAACTCACTTTTTAATTTATATATAAAAATATTTTATCTAAATTTCTAGTGATGTTAGGATGATTATATCAGATGAAAAATCTCTGAAAGTTAGAGGCATGAGTATGTTGAAACATATGATTATCCAGAATTAATAACTGTCTGAAATTCATGATTCATAGTAAGATTTCCTACCACACCTGGGGAAAAGAGACTAGTTTGTGATGATTAGGAGGAAATCATCAGTTCTTAAATCACATGAGTAAACACAAAAGATCAATGATCAACTTAGACAAAAAAATAGCTTCTTCATAATTCTTCTCTCTTTCAATCTTTTATGCTGTCTCTCTAAATTTTAAACAGACATTTTGGATATCATCAAGTGGCTGGGGTTTTTTTTGCTTGTTTGTATTTTTTCCTGAATGATTTCTTGAATCATTTTCAATACTGACTTTCAGTTCAGGTCAGTTCAGTCGCTCAGACATGTGTGATTCTTTGCAACCGCATGGGCCGCACCACGCCAGGTCTCCCTGTCCATCACCAACTCCCAGAGTTTACTCAAACTCATGTCTATTGAGTTGGTGATGCCATCCAATCATCTCATCCTCTGTCGTCCCCTTTTCCTCCTGCTCTCAATCCCTCCCAGCATCAGTCTTTTCTGATGAGTCAACTCTTCGCATGAGGTGGCCAAAGTATTGGAGTTTCAGCTTTAGCATCAATCCTTTCAAAGAACACCCAGGGCTGGTCTCCTTTAGAATGGACTGGTTGGATCTTCTTGCAGTCCAAGGAACTCTCAAGAATCTAAGATTACTCTCCTATTAATACAGTTTTACATGAATAACTATTAATAATACTTTTATTATAATGTGAGATAGCTGCAAAATTTTTATTTTGATATACTGTAACAATGGATAATTTAAAAAGTAACACAGCAACTTTAAGGTATCCAATAGTGTCTAAACTTTAATATATGACATTGTCAAGAAGAAAATAAGTCAAGCCCTGAAGTAACATGACAAATCAAAAATACAGAATTAGTTGAGAATTTTTTTCTTTTGCTTTTGATCATCACAAATATTGTAAATTTATGTAGGGCCTGCAAATGACTAGGGCTTCCCTGATGGCTCAGCTGGTAAAGAATTCGCCTGCAATGCGTGAGATCTGGATTTGATCCCTGGGTTGGGAAGATCCCCTGGAGAAGGGAAAGCCTACCACTGTAGTATTCTGGCTTGGAGAATTCCATGGACTTTATAGTCCATGGGGTCGCAAAGAGTAGGCACAACTGAGCCACTGTCACTTCACTGCAAATGACTACAGAGTTTAGATGTCTTGTTCCACTTATATTCAGTTAAAGCTACAATTGTTTTATGTATGTGTGTATCTATATATATGTATCTATCTATATCCCCCTCTTCGTAAATAATCAGCAGGTATTCAACTTGCATCAGTAGTTTCGAGCTCACTCTAATGTACTGCTTTTCATAATTTGTTATCAGAGAAACTCTAATATTCTATTGCTTCATAATTCTTTATCAAAATTCCCCTGACATTTTGTTCTGCATAAATCCTTCTCAGAATCTCTTACAATTGCTCCTGACAGTGTACCTACAATATATCACATTTTAGGTGATGTTGGTCACATCCTTCAACAGTCATTAGAACAGTTAATTTCTCTATAATACTAAAATATTTTCATGAATAAGTTCTTTTATAAAAGCCTAAAAGCTTATTTATTTTTTCCCTTGAATGCTTACTTTCATTCCTTTTCTCGTACAGAAGTTTATATTAAAATTATGTTTATTTTGAAGTCATCGATTTCCCAACCATACATCCCTAAAAAAATATGTTAATTTAAATGTATTTTTTATTTTTCCTGTGGTCATAATGGCAAGTGTTCTAACAATTTTCCAAAATGAGTTATTTTTATAACCATTACTAGAGCAAAGTAGCTATTAATAAACATATTTCTAATATTAACACATATTAAAAATAAGGGTATCCTTTCATTAGAAATGCATCTTATAAAGCTAGTTTTCTTCACTTGATTCATATATTTGAATAAATTGAATTACTTATTGCTGAAATGAGAATAGTAAAGTATTTTCATTTATTCAATTATTCTCATTTAATCAATCCTAATCCATTTTTTCCATATTAATAGATGTAAGTGTTGGCAAAAGTTGCAAATATATGTGCACAGTAAGAACAGAAAAATTATTTAAATTTACCCTTGAATTTATAGGACTTATTTAATATTCTAAAAAATCAATAAAGACCTACCATAAAAGTTACTGTCAATGATCACTGACAAATTATTTAGACCCCTTTTTCATTGTAGTAAACAAACAAATTTGAAATTGTCTTGCAAGAAGATTTGATATCCAGACATTAGAGTCATTCACATTTTCAATATTTGAGAAATTCTTTTTGTGTCCAACTCTTTATGACCTCATGGACTGTACCCTCCCAGCCTCCTCCACCCATGAGATTTTCCAGGCAAGAGTACTGGAGTGGAGTGCCATTGCCTTCTCCACTGAATATTAATTTTCTACCTGGATTTCTTTCATATAGAGCAGTGATTCTCAGCAGGGGAATATTTTGCAAACTGGGGAATATTTGACAATGTCTGGGGACCTTCTGGATTGTCACAGTTGGTGGGGAGAGGTAGTGGTAAGGAAGAAGCGCTATTGGCATCAAGTGGGTAGAGGTCATGGATGATGCTAAATATCCTAAATTGCACAGAACAGTTCTCCACACCAAGACATTTTATGGCTCATATTTCCAATAATATAGAGGTTGGGAAACTTTGAAATGGTGATGTTTTACTGATGAGGCTATAATGAGGCAATGTTAAGGTTAACATATCATTGGAAATTGTGTACCTTAATATATTTTTAATTTAACATAACTACTAGTACCCACATATTTAAGCAAAATTCAAATTTTGCAGTACCTACCAAAGTGATTTTTAAAGGCAAAAGAATGGCTCTGCATCTACCAACCAATCATTGTAATATATCATATCAACAAAGGAAAAGATAAAAAACATATAATCACCTCAGTAGAGTCATAAAAAGCATTTGATAAAATTCTATAGTAATTCATGATAAAAACTCTTGAGAAAGTTGGCAGAGAGGGAACATCTCTCAACATAATAAAAGCTATTTATGAAAAACCCACAGCAATATAATATTTAATGGTGAAAAGCTGAAAGCCTTCACACTAAAATCTGGAATGAGGAAGCCCACTTCCACCACTTCTATTCAACATAGTGTTGGAAGTCCTAGTCAAACCAATCTGGAGAAGAACATGGCAACCCATGCCAGTATTATTGCCTGGAGAATCCCCAGGGACAGAGGAGCCTGGCAGGCTGCAGTCCATGGGGTTGCAAAGAATTGGACAGGATTGAGTGACTAAGCACAGCAAAGCAGGGCACAGCACAGCACAGCTATAGCAATCAGACAAGAAAAAAGAAGTAAATGGTATCCAGATTATAAGGGGAGAGGAACAATTGTCATTATATGCAAATGACATGATACTATATGTAGAAAACCCTCGAGACTCCACAAAAAACTACTAGAACCGATAAATGAATTCAGCAAAGTAGCAGAATACGGGATTAACATACAGAAATTAGTTGTATTTCTTTACATTAACAATTAAATATCATAAAGAGAAAGTAAAAAAAAAAAAAACAAACCCTGTTTGAACGCCCCCCTCACCTCCCATCCCCCAAATTAAAATCTTAGAAATAAACCTGACCAAGCAGGTACAAGACTTATATGCTGAGAACTATAAGGGGACGACCGAGGATGAGATGGCTGGATGGCATCACTGACTCGATGGACGTGAGTCTGAGTGAACTCCGGGAGTTGGTGATGGACAGGGAGGCCTGGCGTGCTGCAATTCATGGGGTAGCAAAGAGTCAGACATGACTGAGCGACTGAACTGAATTGAACTGATAAAACATTAACAAAGGAAACTCAAGATGATTCAAAGAGATGGAAAGATATCTCATGGTCTTGGGTTGGAGGAATTAGTAGTATTAAAATGGCCATACTACTCAATGTCCAGATTTAATGTGATCCTATCAAATTGCTCAGGACATTTTTCAAAGAACTAGAAAAAAAATAATACTAAAATTTATATAGAACCATGAAAGATCCAGAATTTACAAGAAATCCTGAGGAAAAAGGACAAAGCAGGAAGCACATCACTGCCCCTCCCTCCACCAAGACTTAAGACAGTACTATAAAACTACTATAATCAGAACATTGTGGTATTGGCACTAAGAGAGACATGTGGATCAGTGAAACAGAATAGAGGCCCCAGAAATAAACCCACATGTCTAAGGTCAATTGATTGTCAGCAAAAGAGGCAAGGATATACAGTGGAAAAAAGACAATCTTTTCAATAAGTGGGCTGAGAAAGTTGGACAGCTGCATGTAAATCAATGAAGTTAGAATGTATCTTCATACCATATACAAAAATAAACTCACAATGACTTAAAGACTTAAATATAAGACATGATATCATAAGACTCCTAGAAGAGAACACAGGCAAAACATTCTGTGACATAAATTGTACCAATGTTTTCTTCGTTCAGTCTCCCAAGGCAATAGAAATAAATGCAAAAAATAAATAATTGGGACCTAATCAAACTTACAAGCATTTGTTCATCAAAGAAAGCCATAAACAAAATGAAAAAACAACCTACAGACTAGGAGAAAATATTTGCAAATGATGCAACTAATGAGGGTTTAATTTCCACATTATACAAACAGCTCACACAACTCAACAACAACAAAAACCAAATAGCCCAATCAAAAAATGGGCAGAAGACCTAAATACACGTTTCTCCAAAGAAGATATGCAGATGGCCAAAAGGCACATGAAGAGATGCTCAGCATCGCTAATTTTTAGAGAACTATAAATCGAAACTACAATGAGGTACCACCTCACACCAGTCAGAATGGCCATCATTAAAAGTCTACAAATAACAAATGCTGGTAAGGGTGTGGAGAAAGGAAACCTTCATCTGCTGCTGGTAGGAATCTATATTGGTGTAACCACTATGGCTAACAGTATGGAGGTTCCTCAAAATATGAAAAATCAAAAGTTATCAGATGATCCTGCAATCCTGCTACTGGGCATATATCCAGACAAAACTAAATTTCAAAAAGATACACACAACTCTGTGTTCATAGCAGCATTATTCACAACAGCCAAGACATGGAAACAACTTAAATGTCAATCATCAGATGAATGGATAAAGATGTTGTAGTACATAGAGACAATGGAATACCACTCAGCTATAAAAACAGAATGAAGTAATGCTATTTGCAGCAGCATGGATGGGCTTAGACATTGTCATATTAAGTGAAATAAATCAGAAAGAGAAAGACAAACACCATATACTATCACTTATATGTGGAATCTAAGACACAGATGAGTCTATCTATGAAACAGAAACAGGCTCCTAGACATAGAATACAGATTTGTGGTTGTCAAGGGGGAGAGGGAAGGGGCGATGAACTGGGAGTTTGGGATTAGCAGATGCAAACCACTATATACAGAATGGATAAGCAAGGTCCAGCTGCATAGCACGGGGAACTATATTCAATATCCTTTAATGAATCATAATTGAGAAGAAGCTGAAAAAAGAATGTATACACATAACCGAATCACTTCAATGTACAGCAGAAATTAACAGAACATTGTAAATCAACTATACTTTAATTAAAAAAAAAAAACCAAGAGAAATTGAAAGAGGGACATTCCAAAATCATAATATACATTTAGAATAGTTTTACTTTACATCTAATAATTAGTAACTTTTAATTATGCTAAAGGCAGAATTGGAACAGCATATAGACCTCTGAAAAATAGGAATTTGTTGTAACTGATTACAGATTATTTTTAAAAGTTCTAGGTTTAGAAGCCTGGAAAAAAAAAGTTCTAGGTATTATATTACTGAATTAAATCATAAATAATTTGCAACTGAGAAAGAGTTGATTCATGAAGAATATTCACCAAGATGATTCTCATTCCTTGGAATGGAGAAAAGTGTGGATACTGAAGTTGAGAGTAAATCTGTATCTTCCAGCATGATTGTCACAAAGTCATTCTATTTACTAGATAAGATAGCTACCAGAAAGAAAAAAAAAAAAATTAGAGAAAGAGAGATAACAGCCATCAGGCAAAAGCAAGCATGGTGTTTTGCTTTTAGTTTGTCATTTGAATACAATTAGTGACACATCTTCACTATTTCTTTCTGGTGATCTTTTTGTTCTGTCAGGACACTTCCCTAGGAGCAGTGCATCCTTTAACAATAAAGAGGGTATGGAAAACCAAAGTCATTAAATTAAAATTGGCATCACACTTCCTGCCCCACTCAACACCACTATGGGTCAAAAATCCTATTTTTAACGTAATGCTTTTCCATAACAGAAATATTTCTGAGACAGGGAAACAAATAAATGAAGCCTTAATTGCTGCATGCTTCCTTGCTCAAGGAGACTTTATGAAAATCAGTATTTCAAGTTTTCTTCACTGATTTAGAAGTTTCAACACTTTAAGATATTTCAAAATGGGTAAAAATAGTATTTTCTTATTTTAAGTGGAAGAGGAAAAGGAGAACCTCACGATTTCTTGCCTGAAGACAAATAGTTGTTAGCTCAGTCTAAAAAATGGATTTCATGGAAGCTGGGGTTTCTGGAAAGTAATTCCTTTAAGGCTATCCATGTCATTTTGGAGACTGGAATGAATTTGCATCTATACCTATAATTATAAATCTATCTCTATCCATGGAAGGTTTAATCTTTTTTGTTTCTCTAAGAATTGTCTGTTCATACATCTTCTATGGTAAATGTCCTGTTTATGTTTCCTAATGAACTTTTCAACAAAGGGTAACATGGATTAAGAAAAGCATACATATCATAAATAAGTAGTGATGCAAATGTTCACATATATGTAACCAAGCACTCATATAAGGAGCAGGGCATAGTTTCAGAAGACATTTCTTCTTTAAATATAAGTCTTCTCTACTGCTTTTCAGCAATGGTTTTTCTAGTTTGCAGCATAGAGATTCTGTATGTCTCTTTACAGATTGATGATTTTTGATGTTATTCTTAATGGACAACATTTCAATGCTATGTTAGATTGCTACCAGTTAATAGAAATAAAGCTTAGTTTTACAGACTGACGTTGTATATAGTATCTTGTCTTATGCATGTATAAATTCTACTATTATGTAGATTTTTAAATATTTTCACATACACATAATAAAATATGATTCAGTTCAGTTCAGATACTCAGTCGTGTCCAACTCTTTAGGACCCCATGGAATACAGCATGCCAGGCCTCCCTGTCCATCACCAACTCCCAGAGTTTATTCAAACTCATGTTCATTGAGTCGTTGATGACATCCACCATCTCATCCTCTGTCATCCCCTTCTCCTGCCTTTAATCGTTCCCAGCATCAGGGTCTTTTCAAATGACTCAGCTCTTCGCATCAGATGGCCAAAGTATTGGAGTTTCAGCTTTAGAATCAGTCCTTCCAATGAACATTCAGGACTGCTTTCCTTTAGGATGGACTGGCTGGATCTCCTTGTAGTCCAAGGGACTCTCAAGAGTCTTCTCCAACATCACAGTTCAAAAGCATCAGTTCTTCAGCCCTCAGCTTTCTTTATAGTCCAACTCTCACATGACTACTGGAAAAACCATAGCCTTGACTAGATGGACCTTTGTTGGGAAAGTAATGTCTCTGCTTTTAAATATGCTGTCTAGGTTGGTCATAACTTTCCTTCCAAGGAGCAGGCGTCTTTTAATTCCAAGGCTGCAGTCACCATCTGCAGTGATTTTCGAGCCCCCTCTTCAAAAAGTTTTTCCTCACTTATTTGCCATGAAGTGATGGGACCGGATGCCATGATCTTAGTTTTCTGAATGTTGAGCTTTAAGCCAACTTTTCCACTCTTCTCTTTCACTTTCATCAAGAGGCTTTTTAGTTCCTCTTCACTTTCTGCCATAAGGGTGGTGTCATCTGCATATCTGAGGTTACTGATATTTCTCCCAGCAATCTTGATTCCAGCTTGTGCTTCCTCCAGACCAGCATTTCTCATGACCTACTCTGCATATAAGTTAAATAAGCAGGGTGACAATATACAGCCTTGATGTACTCTTTTTCCTATTTGGAACCAGTCTGTTGTTCCATGTCCAGTTCTAACTGTTGCTTCCTGACCTGCATATAGGTTTCTCAAGAGGCAGGTCAGGTGGTCTGGTATTTCCATCTCGTAAAGAATTTTCCACAGTTTATTGTGATCCACACAGTCAAAGGCTTTGGCACAGTCAATAAGAATTAGATGTTTTTCTGGAACTCTCTTGCGTTTTCCATGATCCAGCAGATGTTGGCAATTTGATCTCTGGTTCCTCTGCCTTTTCTAAAACCAGCTTGAACATCTGGAAGTTCATGGTTCATGTATTGTTGAAGCCTGGCTTGGAGAATTTTGAGCATTACTTACTAGTGTGTGAGATGAGTACAATTGTGTGGTAGTTTGAGCATTCTTTGGCATTGCCTTTCTTTGGGATTGGAATGAATACGGACCTTTTCCAGTCCTGTGGCCACTGCTGAGTTTTCTAAATTTGCTGGCATATTGACTGCAGCACTTTCACAGTGTCATCTTCCAGGATTTGAAATAGCTCAACTGGCATTCCATCACCTCCACCAGCTTTGTTCGTAGTGATGCTTCCTAAGGCCCACTTGACTTCACATTCCAGTATGTCTGGCTCTAGATGAGTGATCACACCATCATGATTATCTGGGTCGTGAAGATCATTTTTATATTTTCATGTTATTTATTACTAAGTTTCTATCTCTTACCTATATTCTCTTCCAAGTTCCAGATGCATGTACTCATCACAAAAATTAGGTGTTCCAGATTTAACCCTTGACTCCCTTGAAAATGTCTGTATATGCTGTTTCCTTACTCATACTCCTTGGAATATGCCAAACCTTTTCTTATTCCCAGGATATTCACATGTGTATCCTACCGCTGGAAAGACCACCTGTTAAATCTTTACCTGGTCATGCTCTACTATCCTGTAGGTTTTCTTGCAGAAAGACTCTTCTGACAGTTCAACATAAATCAGGTCCTTCATTTTTATTCAGGTCCCCCTTCCCCACACACAAATTTATCATCATTTGCCATTGTATATATATTTGTGTGGGGTAAAATTGTCATGATCACCATGCCTGTTTGGTTTTTAAGCTGAGTGAATTTAGAAAACACATATTTTCTGTCTGATTCCCTCATTCATTCTCAGTGCCACATCTAGTGCTAGACAAAATAGCTTATTATTATTTGCTGAATGCTGCTGCTGCTGCTGCTGCTAAGTCACTTCAGTCGTGTCCGACTCTGTGCGACCCCATAGATGGCAGCCCACCAGGCTCCCCCAACCCCGGGATTCTCCAGGCAAGAACACTGGAGTGGGTTGCCATTTCCTTCTTCAGTGCATGAAAGTGAAAATTGAAAGTGAAGTCACTCAGTCATGTCCGACTCCTAGTGATCTCATGGATTGCAGCCTACCAGGGTCCTCTGTCCATGGCATTTTCCAGGCAAGATTACTGGAGTGGGTTGCCCTGCCTTCTCTGATTTGTTGAATAAATGCAGGCAATAGATGTTTTTCACTAAAACTCTTCTAAGATCAGCCTATCCTCCCTTATTTACAGGAAATAGATTTGTTGTGTAATTTGTTGCCTAATTTTAAAATATTTTAATTTTTGTTGTGTTAAAACAATTTATTATTTTTTTCTGGTCCATTTAAAAATAGAGAAAAATCCAAGAGAAAGAAACTGGTTATCATTTTTCCATTCCAAAAACACAAATTAGGTAAAAACAGTAAGTTGTCACAGAAATTAAATTACCAAAGTCAAAATCTCTAAATTTAACCAGGGTAAAGTCTATAGTATGAAAAAGACTTATTATGCAAATGTTTTGTCATTGTCACTCACACATAGGATTAACTCTTTTGCATTAGAGATCTTCAGGCTCATTTTTCTTGATTAGTTAGTGATGCCATGTAGAAATTACATTTTTTTAATCTTTAAAATATTGAAGGTTCTTTCATATAAACAATAACATATATATTAAAAATAATAGTCACTGATTCTTAGTACCCAGTATCATATTTTCTCTTAGACATATTTTCTTCTTAAAGGCAAACATATCACACCCTATTTAAATTACATGATCCAAAGTTATATGTTAGTATAAGAAAAAACTTAAATAATTTTAGATATTCTTTCCTAAAACCAGAGAGAAAAAACTAAGAATGTGAAGGAAAATTTAATTCAAAAACATGAAATGCAACCCTGTACTATTAGAGTCACAAATTGTTTCTTTGAAAGACTAAAAAAGTATGATGATCTTATGTACATGATTGCTCTGCTCTTATATTTCCTTGAAGATTGAAAAATTAAAAACTGCAAAGCAGTTTACACCATAAAAGCAGATGATGTATAAGAGCCACTTAAATTGCAGAAGTACTACCTGTCATTATATCTCCCACACCACTGAGAGAAATTAGGTGTTTGAAAAGCAATAATGTGTCTTTTACTTGGAATGCTCAGCCTTTAATTTCCTCTCTGTGGAGTAGCTCTAATGTGATGGTGCCTGTCTCTATTTAATCTGAATATTATACTCTTTCTTTATAAAAGTGAAATATAAAACCCAAAGAAATCTTTTTTCAATTTGCATTTATGCTGTCCATTAAAAACAAAGCACTCCCAACCATTTCCATTACATACAAAAATATGTGTTTCCTGCATTTTAAATCTTTGTAACAGGACACTAAAAAGGACTCATTCTTCCTCAGCTTCTATTGAAATGTCAGTGAGACAGAATTAGATACCAAAACGATTGTGAGACTGATATGCATATGTAGCTTTTCGGAGAAAAGGATCCACCACTTTTGAGTTCTAGCACCTCCCCCAAGAATATAAAAATGAGATAAAAATTTGAAAAGGGGAGATTTTATAGAATAGCTCTATGAGGCTCTTATCTTATTGTTCAGGGGTTGGAAAAATTAGAACATGTAAATGCGTCCATCTCAGTCTAGATCAAGGACTCATGGCTAATCCACATCTTAAAAAGCTATAGTGGAATTATGGATGGATGTCTGAATTCCAACCCCTCACCTATTTGCTCAAGAATTCTAGAGTAGAGACTACATGTTACAGGTATCACTGATTTACCAACAGAGCCAAGATAATTTCCAGAGTTTTTTGAATTGTTGAATGTTTCCATTGGATCTTTTGTCCATGGTGGGGTTACCACGGGCTATTTTCAATAGGGTAAGTGAATCTTAGCAAAAAGAGGTTTTGCTCCACCAAATTACCTAGTAGATGCCAAAGAGGCTGGGCACTACTGAGTGACTTTCACTTACTTACTTATTTATGGAAAAGAAGGATATTCACTGTTTATGAAAACATGGATGGTCCTTGAGGACATTATGCTAAGTGAAATAAATTAGAGAAAGATAAATACTCTGTGATTTCACTTATGCTGCTGTAGCTGCTGCTAAGACACTTCGGTCGTGTCTGACTCTGTGCTACCCCATAGATGGCAGCCCACCAGGCTCCCCCGTCCCTGGGATTCTCCAGGCAAGAACACTGGAGTGGGTTGCCATTTCCTTCTCCAATGCATGACAGTGAAAAGTGAAACTGAAGTCACTCAGTTATGTCCGACTTTTAGCAACCCCATGGACTGCAGCCTACCAGGCTGCTCCATCCATGGGATTTTCCAGGCAAGAGTACTGGAGTGGGTTGCCATTGCCTTCTCCGGATTTCACTTATATTTGGAATCTAAATAACAAAACAAAAAAACAAATACAGACTGGTGGTTGCCAGAGGCTGGGCTGAGGATGGGCAAATGGGTGAAAGTAGCCAACAGATGCAAACTTCCAGTGAAAAATCCATTAATTGCTGGAAAAGGACATCATTTACAGCATGATGACAACACTTAATAATACTGTATTGTAATTTGAAGGTTGCCAAGACATGAGTTTGGGTGGACTCCGGGAATTGGTGATGGACAAGGAGGCCTGGTGTGCTGTGGTTCATGGGGTCGCAAAGAGTCGGACATGACTGAGTGACTGAACTGAACTGAAGACAGGTAATTCTAAAAAGTTCTTATCGCAAGAATACAAATTTTTAACTATCTGTACTAAATGAATGTTAACTAGACTTATTGTAGATCATTCCAACATGTAGAAATATTACGTGATATGTTATACACTTGAGAGTACTATGATATTATAGGTCAATTATATCTCTATTTTAAATGCTAAATAAGTTAAAAAATGAATTACATAATTCTGTAAAATTTGACATAAGATTAACACTAAAAAACAAACATATAAGCAAAATATTTGAAACTATTTTTCTTTAGAACAGGTAGAATTACCATAAAACACATCAACTTTATTCAAAGAAACTATGCTGAGAAACTAGCCTTTAACTATGTAGTAAATTATATAAAACCTATTTATAGGAGTTTCTCATATTTTAGTATCAATTACCTAAATAGAAACTTTATTATTTTTTCTTCCACTTTTATTGAGATATATTTGACACGCAGTACTAAATAAGTCTTGGAGACAGAAATGGCAACCCACTCCAGTATTCTTGCCTGGAGAATTCCATGGACAGAGGAACTTGGCGGGCTACAGTCATGGGGTGGTAAAGAGTTGGAAATGACCCAGCAACTAACACACGCAAACACACACTGAATAATTTTAAAGTGTAGAGCATAATGATTTGACTTATATACCTCATGAAATGATTACCCCAGTAAGTTCAGTGGGTGTCCATCATCTCACATAGGCTTAAAATGTTTAAAAATAGAAAATAAAAACTTTTTTTCTCATTGCAAGAACTCTTAGAATTATGAGTAACAGCTTTTATATATAACATATAGCAGCATACATGAAACCTGGGTTAGATCCCTGGGTTGAGAAGATCCCCTGGAGAAGGGAATGGCTACTCACTCCCAGTATTCTTGTCTGGAGAATTCTGTGGACAGAGGAGCCTGGCAGGCTACCATCCATGGGGTTGCGAAGAGTTGGATACGACTGAGCAAGTCAGCACACACACCAATAGATCTTATAAACGGAAGTCTGTACCTTTCAACAGCCTTCATGCAATTTCTTCTCCCCTTACCCACCCCACCCACTTCTGATAACCACAGATCTAATCCCTTTTTCTATGAGTTAGCATGTTTGTTTTTGAATTATGCTTGACCGACAACATTGTTAGTTTCCATGAAACTACTAGTAATTTGACATTTTACACATTATGAAATGATCATCACAGTAAGTCATTACCATTTGTCACCTTACAAATATAAAACATAATTATTGACTGTATTCCCCACACTGTACATTTTGTACCTGTGACTCATTTATTTTGCAACTTGAAGTGTGTACCCTTATCTCCCTTTCCTATTTCTCACCTTATTATTTTTATTTAGTCATTCAACTGAAACAAAATTCTACTGAATAATCTAGGGATATGGTATAGAATAAATGCATAAAGCACACTAAAACACCAAGATATATCAAGTAAGTTATGATTATGATACCATTTTGTTTTCTGTTTTGTTCTTTGTCATGCATAAAGAATGCTGTAAATATTATTTTTAGGAAAAAATAATTTCTTCCTTCACCAAAGTCCAAAAGTGTTTATCTCTTACTCCTATATGGCTCTTTCTCTTATGTATTATTGTAACTCATGTTGTGTTATTATCTCCTGCAAGAAAAAAGCAAATGTCTTGATACCAGGCATGTTCCTTGTCTTATTCACTACAGTACCAGACCACCACAATAAAGTCTATATTGCAATAAAGCAAGTTACATGGATTTTTTGATTTACCAGTTGCATATAAAAGTTATGTTTATACTATAGTATAGTCTGTTAAGTATGCAACAGCATCATGCCTAAAAAACCAATGTGTGTGCCTTAATTAAAAACTTTATTGCTAAAGTATGCAAAATATCATCTGAGTCTTCAGTGGGTCATAGTAGTAAATAAATCAAAGATTACTCCCTGATCACAAATCACAATAATAATGAAACAGTTTGAAATCTCACAGGAATTACCAAAATGTGAGGCAAACACATGAAGTGACCAAATGCTGTTGGAAACATTGTGTTAAAAAGACTTGCTTGATACAAGGTTGCCACAAGTATTCAATTTGTAAAATCTAAGAGCAATAAAGTAAAGCACAATAAAATGAGGCATACTTGCATTTCCTTTCCTTGGTGTCTTTCAAAGGATGGGTACTGATAAAGTAAAAAATATTAAAAGATGAGACTATAAAATGAAGTACCAACCAACAAAATATTAATCACATATTTTAAGTAATGCCATTCAAGAAGCACCTGCTGCTGCTGCTAAGTCGCTTCAGTCGTGTCTGACCCTGTGCGACCCCAGAGATGGCAGCCCATCAGGCTCCGCCATCCCTGGGATTCTCCAGGCAAGAACACTGGAGTGGGTTGCCATTTTCTTCTCCAATGCATGAAAGTAAAAAGTGAAAGAAGTCGCTTAGTCGTGTCCGACTCTTTGCAACCCCATGGACTGCAGCCCACCAGGCTCCTCCATCCATGGGATTTTCCAGGTAAGAGGGATATCTAAACAAATAGATTCTGAAACAGTAACCAGCAATTTTAGGAAAGTAGCCATAATATCACTGAGTTTCACAAAAGCAATTTTTAAAATTGTCCAACTGAATCAACCAATTTAGATTGTTACTTGGTTTCTTTTTTTCCTTCAATATTATCTTTCATGGTGTTTTTTGGGGGTGTATTATGTCTTTACTGCTGCTACCGCTGCTGCTAAATCACTTCAGTCGTGTCTGACTCTGTGCGACCCCATAGATGGCAGCCCACCAGGCTCCACCATCCCTGGGATTCTCCAGGCAAGAACACTGGAGTGGGTTGCCATTTCCTTCTCCAATGCATGAAAGTGAAAAGTGAAAGTGAAGTTGCTCAGTCGTGTCCGACTCTTCGCGACCCCATGGAGCCTACCAGGCTTCTCTGTCCATGGGATTTTCCAGGCAAGAGTACTGGAGTGGGTTGCCACTGCCTTCTCCCATACTTACTTTGTTAGATCTGATAGGCAAAATTGTTTTATATTTACATGTTATCTCTCAACTTTATTACATATGATAAATACTTTGAAGAAGGTTCTATACGTCATTTGACTCATAAACAGTCTTATGCTTCTCTCTTTACCTCTTCAGCTATGGTTTTTACTATTACAATTTTCATGGTTTAGTTTATATAATAGGACACAATTCTGTTGTTTAGTCATTAAGACATGTCTGACTTTTGTGACCCCATGAAATGTAGCCCACCACACTTCACAACCCATGGGATTTCTCAGGCAAGAATACTGAAGTGGGTTGCCATTTCCCTCTTCAGGGCATCTTCCCAACCCAGGAATCAAACCACTGTCTTCTGCATCAGGATGATGATTCTTTACTATTGAGCTATCAGGGGGGAAGTAATAGTTGAGTTAAAGTAGGCCAAGCTTATAAAAAACTGATCAAAAATAAAATTATCCAGATGTTACACAATATTCAACTCTTCCTTTGACTTTGTTGGTGGAAATTAGGATTTGATTGTTGTTGGCCATATTTTTTCATCTTAATATTCCAAAGAGATTTTAGAATGATTTACTTTATGAAATAAGAAGAAATTGGATTTTAGACCTTTATGTTGACCCACTCTTTAACCATTAATGAAATCATTTTCCTTCATATTTGGATTCCCTTGCAATCTTACCATGTACTACATGAAGGTGAGATTACTCAATCATGTTCTTCATGACTTCCGGCAGGTTTCTAAAGATATCACCTTTATTTTTTTTAATATAAATTTATTTAAATTGGAGGTTAATTACTTTACAATATTATATTGGTTTTGCCATACATCAACATGAATCTGCCACGGGTATACAGGTGTTGCCCATCCTGATCCCCCCTCCCTCCTCATACCATCCCTCTGGGTTGTCCCATCATCCTGGTTAAAGGGAATTATATGAGATCACAGGCTCCCACAGTGTAGTGAAAGTTAATGAGGATGAGGATGTCTTTAATTCAAACTCCTTTTGGAGAAAATTTCTCTGTCTTTCCTTTTAAAATAGTACTTCTTTTATAGAGACACATAGCTTTTTGTTATTCCCGCTGGAAGAAAATTGTCTTCAAGGTATTCTTGCATAAGGTGAAATAGTTATCAGTAGTAGTTAAACCGTAAAAACAGAAACACTTCAACAAAAACAAACACCTCAGAAGTACAAGAAATGACAAGAGAGAATATGAGAAGGTGAGTCAGTGATAATACAGCATATGATATTTAAACATATATGAGAAGGAGAAAGAAAGTGAAAATGAAGTTGCTTGGTCACATCTGACTCTTTGCAACCCCATGGACAGTAGCCTACACAGGCTGTCTATGGGATTTTCCAGGCAAGAGTATGAGAGTGGGCTGCCATTTCCTTCTCCAGGGCATCGTCCCAAACCAGGGATAGAACCCAGGTCTCCTGCACTGCAGACAGACACTTTACCATCTGAGATACCAGAGAAGATAATCAGACAAAAATAAGTGACACTATCAGAGGGCAAAAGGACATGCTCATGCAGAAATATTTGATATTTCCAAGGGTCTGAACAATCCTTTAACCTCAGTATTCACTGGGGAAACTAAAAGGGCATGCCATACTTGCAGACCATATATCTCTCTGAAGAGAGGGATATAAAACAATGAAATATGTTTTAATAAAAATAGATTAAGAACTCTTTTAAAAACACATTTGGATTTAATGCAACTTTACATATTTCAAAGTCAGTTCTTTGAATTTGCTTTTGTAGTATCTTTATTGTTTCTAATTTTGGCCTCTATTATTTTTCTCACCATGTTTGTGATAAAAATTGAGAGGATGTTTTCACTGTGATGCTAGAAAATGAAAGTGGTCTCTGACCTGATGTACCTGTAGAGAAATTTAGTATTTTGCATAAAACTATCCTCAGTGTATTAAACATAAAAGCTATGTGGCATACTTGAGAAAGTAGGAAAGTTAAGACTGTAACTGCTTCTGGTAAGGTGCAAAAATCTGACACATATTTAAATCGGCAATATTTTTATTCTAACTGGGTGAGCATTGCTAAATAATTTACACTTAAAGCCAATATGTAGCATGATCTTTTAAATTTATTTTCAGGCGAAATATGTGAAGAAACAACTTACATCATAGTACAAATCTCTGAAGACAAATTATAAAATATCATATCTATGTTATCTATCATTATTTTTAACATTTATTATGCCTTCCGGTGACTCAGCCAGTGAAGAATCCGCCTGCAATGCAAGAGACCCGAGTTCAATCCCTAGGTCAGGAAGATCCCCCGGAGAAGGGAATGGCTAAGCATTCCAGTATTCTTGCCTGGCGAATTTCATGGACAGAGGAGCCTGGTGGGCTATAGACCATGTGATCATAGAGAATTGGAATGACTGAGTGACTAACATTTTCACTTTCTTATGCATAATTGAGGAACTTTTCCCTTCCTCCCTCTCTTCCTCTTTACTTTCCATCTCTCTCTCCAAATGCATATGTAAATATATATAAAGAAAGAGAAATACACGCATGTGTACATGTATGCTCACATTTATGACGAAGTATAATTAAGCTGTTAACATATTTATAAATAGAATCGAAAAATTTTCTCATGTTCTCCTGCTATTTATAAATACAGCATGATGTTATTAGCCTTACTGTACTTCACTACAAAAAGGAATAATCATTTAACTACTTAGAACTTATTTTAAATTTGTTTTAAATGTTTAAATATTATGAAGGATGTCCTGATGAATATACTTGTGAAAACAACTTTTGAGTTGTTTTCAGCATCTCTTTCATTATGGCTGCATTTGACATTATACAATGTGCTTATAATTAGTCACCACATTATAACTAATGCACTATGACAAGTAATTTTATTCATTTATTAAATGTTAATAGATGCATAAGCATATTCTATTTATTGTTATAGAAGCAAAGATATAGCAATGCACAAAGAAAAAAATAATGCTCCTTTGACTCATGGATTTTATAATGCAGAGAGGGAGACAGACAAAGATAAGTATGAATATATATAGTATATTAGATGTTCAGTCTTCTAGAAAGGAAAACAAAGTAGAAAAGAGGAGGTAGTGCCACAGGAGGGCAATTTACTAGTGAGAAGTTAATACTTGAATAAAGACATAAGGAATACAAAACAATGGGGCCACACACTTTTCTGGAAAAGGGAATTTCAGCAACAGGGAACAACAGATGCAAAGGCTTTGAACCAGCAATGAAATACTGCAAGGAATCCACTGTGATGGGAATAGAAAGCGATGGCAAAGTGTCAGGAGATAATCTTGAAGAGGCAGCTGGGATTGCAGATCATGTAGGATTTTGTAGGCTTTCCTGACTTTGTATTTTGTTCTGAGTGATACTGGAAACCTTAGAGGCTTTTGAACAGATAGTGAAATCTCCAACTTGCTTTTTAACAGGATATCTCTGGCAGTTAAGATGAAAATCAACAGAAGAGGACCAAGAGTTACATCAGATTTAAAAAGGTACTTGCAATTTCCCAGGTGAGAAATGTTTGTGATATGACATGGTTATAGCAGAGGTATTAAGAAGAGGTAAAAAGTCTAGTTTTACTTTAAAAGTTGAGCAAAAAAAATATTGTTGAAAGATTGGAAGTCATAAAGAAGAGAAGGAAAGTGTTCTAGGGGACCCCAAAATTTGACCTGAGCTATCAGAGAGATGGAACAATCATGAGTTTATATGAGGAGATTTTGGTACTTGCAGTCATGGAGCTAAGAATAGAATTCACCTTTGAAAATGGTGAATTTGAGATGCAATTGATATTTGGATTGAGGTGGAATTTGAGATGAAAATGGTGAAGAGATATTGAGTGTTTGCTTAAATGTGAGTCTAATGTTCATGGGCAAGGCCAAGGAAAGAATGCGGTTTAGGGATTCAACAGAGGGTGGCTCAGCGGTGAAAGAATCCACGTGCAATGCAGGAGACCCACATTTGATCCCTGAGTCAGGAAGATCCCCTGGAGGAGGACATGGGAACCCACTTCAGTATTCTTGCCTGGAGAATCCCATAGACAGAGGAGCCTGGTGGGCTACAGTCCACAAGGTCACAAAGAGTCAGACACAACTGAAGCGACTTAGCATGCAGACACAGTGGGAGGATGGTTTTTAATGCCACAGACTGGATGAGATCATCAAGAGATTAAGTGACGTAAAAGTGAAGAGACTCACGATTTGAAACCTGGAGGCGCCAGCAATAAAAGTTTAGAGACCTAAGTAGGAATAAGCAAAGGTCATTAAATAAATGATTAGTGAATGCAAAAGGAAATGAGGAAATCATACTATTCGTAAAAGCCTCATGAATGTTTTGGGAGGTGAGAGTGATCAGAGTCTTCAAATTTACTTCTATATCAAGATGAAATTTGAAATAAAGTTGGATGCAAATGATTCAACAATCATTTGACTAAGTTTTTCATCAAATAATCACTGAGGTTATTTCTAAAGGAAGAATACATTTGCCAGTGTTTATTTGACTTTAAATAAAACTTTAAAATGTATAAATAACATTTTAATATATAAAAAAAGAAAATGTAGGTCTTTTTTAGATGACAGGTAAAAATACCAGCATCTTGTCACTTTGATATAAAAACGTAAAAATATATTTCATCTTGATCTTAGCAATAATGTCCAATAAAAATCTTATCTTTAAACAATAAATGTTAAAACAATATTTTAAAAACATTACATGAGCATAATTGAGCTATGTGGATGTAAAAATAATCTGCTGGGATGCATTATACAAACCATAGAATTTGAATTAGCCCAATATATTAACGTATAAATGAAATTCCCAGCCTAGTTAAACAAAACCTATACTATAGACATCACCATATTTTAATCAACGGAAGTTTCCAATTTGAAAAACATTTTTGATTGTTCTGATTATGAAAGGACTATAGCTATTTTATAGTGAGTTCATAATCTGATTCTAACCCACGAGTCCAATTTCATCTTCCTGTATCTTTCTGCCTAGCCTATCTACATTTTACATGAAACCTATTGTCTTCTGAGCATAAATCCTAAATCCATTTAAGACTATCTGCTTTTGTAACATGATCCCAGCTAACTTTAAAAAACAAGTAACCTATTCATCATCTTCTCTCATTTCCTCAGTACTTTCTTGAACACACTTTTCTAGCTAAGCCTTCTGTTTCTGTGTTAAGTATTCATTGTCAGCATTGCAAATACTCTTCCTGGCTTACATAGTCCAAATCTGTTTCCTTTGTCCTTAATGGTCTTAGCTTTCATTGCATTTTGTGCCTTTTGTCCTTATCGAGTGAAAACCTGCCCCCTGCCCCCTTCCCCCTTCCCTGTGTTATACAGAACCACTATAGAGGGCACACAGGGATTGGATGCTAAGTTAAAGTTCTTGTTCTTTGTCAGTTATGTGTGAGATATTGGTGTATTATCTCAGTTTTGTTGAAGGCAGGCCTTATTCAAAATCTTCTTGTAGTCTCTTCCTGGATTCATGCCTATTTTATGGATTTCCTTGAACTTCATATAATTTTGTATTGCCCCATAATAACTTACAAATGAAGTAAGCATTGAACAAAACTCTCAAATATTAAGGTGAAAGTAGCAATGAAATGCTCTCCCTGTCTCAGTTAGTGGGTCAGTGTGCCCATTTTCCAGTTGCTATGAATGAGGGTGTTCATAGCTAATGACTGCCCTTCTTCTACAACAGATTGCTCATTGGACTTGCCTAACTGAAGTTGCTTCCTCGGGGAAGTTACTTCCTCTCTCCCTCTAAGACTGACTGGGACCGAGGTACAAAGATCCAGCTCCTTTATTTTTGTTTTCTTTTTTTGCTTCATTGAAAGACAACTTGACTGGCTGGGTCATACTCCAGAGCACTCTCCCTCTACTCCCCAATTTCCAAACTCGACAACATGTGTATATACAGAACAGTAATACATAATAGTAGGGGGGAAAAAAAGATCCAGAATAATGTGTTATGTTATGGGACCGTTTTTGTAAAAGACAGAATATAAACATTGCTGCTGCTGTTTGATCACTCAGTCATGTCCAACTTTTCTGCGACCCCATGGGTTGCAAACTGCTAGGCCCCTCTGTTCATGTGATTTTCTAGGCAAGAATACTGGAGTGGGTTGCCATTTCCTTCTCCAGGTGATCTTTCTGACCCAGGGATCGAATCCATGTCTCCTGCACAGGCAGGCAGAGTCTTTACCACTGAGCCACCAGGGAAGCCCCAATATAAACATGTTTCGGTAAACATAGAATGTCTCTAGAAATATATACAGGATGAAAATAAAGTGTGCCTCTATTTGAGTGTTTGAGATATTGAGAAAAATAAAGAAGAAAATGTATTCTTTTTTTTTAATTTTAAACTTTTTATTTTGTATTGGAGTATAATCAATTAACAATGTTGTGGTAGTCTCAGGTAAACAGTGATGGACTCAGCCATACATAAACGTGTATCCACTCTCCTATAAACCCCCTCCCATCCAGGCTGACACATAACTGCAGAGTTCCATGTGCTACACAATAGGTCTCTGTTAGTAAAATGCTGTACTATGTGCACGTATTACTTTTTCAAAAGTATTATTATTGTTTTCATTTTCAAAGGTAACTGATTTTATCAGTAGCTGTTTTCAGTTTGTGTGGAAGGCTAGCCACTGTTAGGAATCAGAGACATTGTCACAAAATATCAAACTGTGACTCCTTTGTTTGAGATAGTTTTGACTATATTCAGACTACTGATGAGTTGGAAAGCATCACAAGTTCAGATCAGCATTTCGGGGAGCTTGGGTGTGAGTCTGGCAGTGATTTTTATGAATCTGGGACATTGGAACCTATTTGTTGCACGCAACAAGCTTCAGTCTTCAGACAGGTAATCAGGGAAGAGCTGTTAGTTTGGCAAATGGCTAACTGTTGAATTTTATACATTTTATGAATTATATTTTTACAGTTCATACTTATGCTTGCATAATGTGAAGAATAACTTGCATCTAAAGGAATTGCATAGGAAAGAAGCTATGGGGAGGAGTGATACATCAGAGAAAGAGGAAAACATTAAAAATTTTAAATCACATGCTAAAATATAAGCAAAATTTGATTTAACCAAAATATATTGAAAATAAGGATTATGGAAGTGATTCAATAGGGATCCATTAAGATTTCTAAGATATTTATTGAAACCAAGATTTAGCTATCTTGGAAAACCAATGAAGTTTA
Organism: Ovis canadensis; assembly: GCF_042477335.2. NCBI lineage: Eukaryota > Metazoa > Chordata > Mammalia > Artiodactyla > Bovidae > Ovis > Ovis canadensis. Next base: position 67,013,819 of record NC_091262.1, on the reverse strand, counting down.
ATTAATATATACATATTCATTTTGCTTTGTTTTATATTTAGTTTTATAAGTACTTTCCAAGCCTTGATGTCAACTATGCCATTAAACAGGGCTGATATTAATCGATATGAAAAATGTCACCCGGATAGGGATTTAGAAAATTCTTTTTAGCTATATGAGTTTAGATTCAATGCTATAAAAATATAGTGCTTTAACCTTAAACATGCTGAGGATAATGACTTTTTAGACACTTTCTGAGACAAATATCATATACTATGTTATCTATTCCTATTAGATACACAGAATAGTGGCTCTGAATATATAAATGTCTTTTATCTCAAATATTTTCTTACAAAGCTTCTAACTTTTTAACATGCATTTATAGGGCTTTAATTTACAAGGACATTTTACCTGCCAAATATGTGCCTGGCTCTCTGCTAAGGCATACAAATGTGTAAAATGTTATTTTTAACAAAAGAGCTTCATGATCTAGAGGGGAATAAGACATACTAATATGAAAGAGCATTATGAAGTCATTACCCAGGTAAAGAATGTAAAAAAAAAAATTCGTTATTACTTAGAGATTGTAAAAGACATAATAGGGAGCCCAGGTTACCAAAATATTTATATATTCCATAACTTCTTACAGGAAACCCAAACAAACTTTTTGGCCAACTTTTAGAATATTCTTAATAGTATACCTGAAGGGACAAAATTTCAAGAAATCTGGTGTTCCCCCCCCCCCCCATTCCTGGTAAGTTAAAAGACTCACACAGCGTAAAACATAAATCTGTTTTGAAACCCTTGGGTTTGTCTCATGATTTGACAGCACTTTTTATTACATGTTCTTTTACATTACATCCTATTTCAACAAGTGGTGCTGGGAAAACTGGTCAACTACATGCAAAAGAATGAAACTAGAACACTTTCTAAAACTATACACAAAAATTAACTCAAAATGGATTAAAGACCTAAATGTAAGACCAAAAACTATAAAACTCTTAGAGGAAAACATAGGTAGAATACTCTTTGACATAAATTGCAGCAAGATCCTTTATGACCCACCTCCCAGAGTAATGAAACAAAAACAAAAATAAACAAATGGGATATAATCAAAATTAAAATCTTTTGTACAATGAAGGAAGGTAAAAGGACACCCCTCAGAATGGGAGAAAATAATAGCAAACAAAACAACTGCCAAATCATTAATCTCCAAATATACAAGCAGCTCAATACCAGGAAAATGAGCAACCCAATCAAAAAGTGGGCAGAAGACTTAAACAGACATTTATCCAAAGAAGATATACAGATGGCTAATAACACATGAAAAAATGCTCAATATCACTCATTATTAGAGAAATGCAAATCAAAACCACAATGAGGTATCATCTCACACTAGTCAGCATGTCCATCATCAAAAAGTCTACAAACAATAAATGCTGGAGTGGGTGTGGAGAAAAGGGAACCCTCTTACACTGTTGGTGGGAATGAAAACTGTATAGCTACTATGGAGAAGACTGGAGATTCCTTAAAAAACTGGGAATAGAACTGCCATACAACTCAGCCTACAAAGGTCTGTATAGTCAAAGCTATGGTTTTACCAGTAGTCATATATGGATGTGAGAGCTGGACAATATAAAAGGCTGAGAGCCAAAGAATTGATGCTTTTGAACTGTGGTACTGGAAAAGACTCTTGAGAGTCCCTTGGACTGCAAAGAGATCAAACCAGTCAATCCTAAAGGAAATCAGTCCTGCATATTCATTGGAAGGACTGATGTTGAAACTGAAGCTCTGATACTTTGGTCACCTGATGTGAGGAGTCGATTCACTGGAAAAGAACTTAATGTCGCAAAAGATTGAAGGCAGGAGGAGAAGGGGACAACAGAGGATGAGATGGTTGGATGGAATCACCGACTCAGTTGACATGAGTTTGAGCAAACTCTAGGAAATGGTAAAGGACAGGGAAGCCCAGCATTCTGCAGTCCATGGGGTTGAAGAGTTGGACACAACTGAGTGACTGAACAACCACCCCCCAGCAATCCCACTGCTGTGTATATACACTGAGGAAACCATGTTATTTTAAATAGAGGGAGATATTATTTTATACAGCAGAATTAAAACTACGAGTACAATCTTCACTGAAAATGAAGAGAGCTAAAAACCACAAAACACAAATTAGATGGTGGAGCTGTCAGAACAGAGGAGATAAAACTAGACAAATGGATGTGGAAGCAGAGAGAGAATCTCTGGACTAGGATCTCAGAAAAGAGCTGGAATAGTACCATTCTCAAAAGTGAGGCAAAGTCTATGTTTACTACAGATGTGTGTATTGTCTCTAGGAGATTTTCTGAATGCTATTTTCACCTAAGATGCAGCAGAAATGGACCTAAATGAGAAATACCATAGGCAGGCCATATTTGGTTCACAGGACATTTTTTTCCTGCAGTTGCAAGAAGTAAAGACTGAATTTTGAATTGTCCCACAGCTACATAACTTAGGTAACTGGGTCAGGGTTGTGGGGAGTGAGAGCTAAATGCATTCAGTAGGCTTACACAACATAACTCCAGGATGCAAGAACAATGCTCTGTTATCTAACTTGAAAAACAGTCCCCCTCCTGTTCCTACCTCTTTCTCTCTCTCTCTCTCTCCCCCTCTCCCTCTCTCACACACACACTCATCCCCTAAGCACGCCCCCTCCCCCCACAACACCTATCTCTCTTACAAATAGCCAGCCCTGGAAGAGTACTCAACTATTTCAAAGAATATTATAATCTAAGAAGCAGCCAGGATAAGATCTATACTGATGTACTAGACAGAAAGAGGGACAGGAGGGAAGGAGGAAAAACAGAACTGGAGGGAGAGAAGAAAAGGTGGGTCGGTGGGCAGGAGAGAACAAGAAAAACCCTCTCCAGAAGACAATACTTAGTAGAAAATATTGCCAAGACAAGAAACCTGAAAAAGGCATTCATTTCAGTTCAGTCACTCAGTCGTGTCAGACTCTCTACGACCCCATGAATCGCAGGATGCCAGGCCTCCCTGTCCAGCACCAACTCCCGGAGTTCCTCCAGACTCACGTCCATCGAGTCAGTGATGCCATCCAGCCATCTCATCCTCTGTCGTCCCCTTCTCCTCCTGCCCCCAATCCCTCCCAGCATCAGAGTCTTTTCTAATGAGTCAGCTCTTCGCATGAGGTGGCCAAAGTACTGAAGTTTCAGCTTTAGCATCATTCGCTCCAAAGAAATCCCAGGACTGATCTCCTTCAGAATGGACTGGTTGGATCTCCTTGCAGTCCAAGGGACTCTCAAGAGTCTTCTCCAACACCACAGTTCAAAAAAGCATCAATTCTTCGGCACTCAGCTTTCTTCACAGTCCAACTCTCACATCCATACATGACCACAGGAAAAACCATAGCCTTGACTAGATGGACCTTAGTTGGCAAAGTAATGTCTCTGGTTTTGAATATGCTATCTAGGTTGGTCAGAATTTTTCTTCCGAGGTAAAATATTGGCCTGTATGGGGCTAGAGTACAAATTAGAAACACCTAACAGGGAAGAAACATTGAGGTGACAGAAAGAGATATAAAAAGTGAGAAATCAAAGCAGTGGAGGAAAAAAAAATGATCATTAAAAAATAGAAAAGTTAAGGGACTTCCCTGGTGGCCCAGTGGTTAGGAAGCCACCTGCCACCACAGGGGACATGGGTTCAATCCTTGGCCTGAGAACTACCATCCCACATACCACAGGGCAGTTAAGCCCATGCGCCCACCACAGCTACTGCCTTTGTGCCCTAGAGCCTGCCTGCCACCCCAGGAGAAGCCATTGCTACCAGAAGCCTGAGCAGCACAACCAGAGAGCAGCCCCTGCTTCACCACACTAGAGAAAGCCCATGTATGGCAACAAACACCCAGCACAGCCAAAATTACATTAAAAAAATAATAAATAGAAAAAATTGGAAATGCATGAAAAAACCGAGATGCTTCTATAATCACTGGAAATGAAGCCTAGAGAGGACAAAATTTTTTTTTTAAAACTAAAATGATATGAGACAAAGCAAAGACTAAAGTGATAAATAGGATAACTATAGAGATGAGCAAATAAGATCTAGCATATACATAACTGACCTCTCCAAAAGAGCAATTTAGTAAAATTTTCCAGATATAAGGCAACATATCTTCAAATGGAAGAGATACAGCATATCTTCCCCCAAAAAACTAGTAAAGTACATTTAAAAAATACATATGTTAATAAATTACTAGATGTCAAAGATTTTGAAACATCAATTAAAATTTTAGCTATATTTATGATCAGGATTTAGAGGCTTCAAAAACCCAGAGACACATTTTTAAGGGTAATTTTGGAACTTTTTCCACTGGCACAATTAGAGCCTACATCCACACTGATTTGGGAAAATCATATTAAGAAATGAACATGAAAATTTCTTGTTTATCATTTCACTATGACACATGGTCTCTGATTAGGCATTTACTAAACATTTGCAGAAGTAACACGTCAATCAATAAATGGTTTGGAAAATTAATTTACGCTAAAATGAATTGGAGTATTTTAGTACTACTCTTGTCTGGTAATTGTCAAAGCATAAGTACTTGCTTTTAACCTGTAACAGAGTTTCTACAGTTCAATGAATTATTGGATAAAACTACCAGTAAATCTAACACCCATCTAATCAAAACACCAATTTAAATAAGTAGTGCAGAGAATTTACATAACGGATATGCATTTGCTACTTTTTAACTTATTTTCTTACATTTGCTTTTTAAACATGGAAGATAATGTGATTGTCTTATACATGTACTGAGTTTGACCCCTTGTAGTGCTTACAGAAATGTATGCTGATATTAATACCATAAGACTTTAATTGAGGTGTTATAAGATAGGGTCCTTTAACATTAAAATTATAGTGTCTATTGCTTCGAGAGGGCTTCCCTGGTAGCTCAGAGGTTAAAGCGTTTGCCTCCAATGCAGGAGAGCCGGGTTCAATCCCTGGATTGGGAAGATCCCCTGGAGAAGGAAATGGCAATCCACTCCAGTATTCTTGCCTGGAGAATCCCATGGACGGAGAAGTCCATGAGGTCACAAAGTGTCGGACATGACTGAGTGTCCAGTGAGTGAAATTGCTTAGAGAAGAGCAAGGGAATATTTCTTAGGTCTTATATTAAGAAATAATGTATACAGCTAATTGCAAAATAAATTGAATAGAGACAGTTGGATTCTGACAGATCTCCAGGAGCAGATAGAGTTTTGAACTAAAACTTGAGGAAGGAATGCATACCAACCAATACAACTCATACAATGGACAAAGGCATTTTATGCACAATAGCCTGTAATGAGGAGTATTTCCATTTACCGTGGATCATTTGTCTAATTTTAAGCAGCAAATGATGGAATGTCTGGACATTAATGTCTGTGAACTTGAGATCCTGCCGGGATGCCTAATCTAAGGCCCCTCATGACAACATCCAAAAAAACAAATCTCTGCTTCTTTTGTTGATGCTGTTTGTTGAAATGCAACTTTTCCCACAGTCTTTACATTTTTATCAATATGGACAAAAGACAACCTCACATCATTTGTAGTTAATATCCAAGACATAGGTCATAAACTTAACATTTAGAAGTGTTTTCTACTTTTTCTCTGTCTCAAATCACTTGTCTCTATCACTGTGTCTCAAACTAAAGTTAATATAATACCATCACAAACATTGTATAATGTAATATATACCAATTTTCTTTTTAAAGTTATATTGATTTGAGAACTAACCAAATTTTTTACAGTTAAATGTCAGTAACAATAGCTTAAACTTTAAGGGATTTTGCAGGATGTTAAGATTTCTGCTGAGTAGATCAACTTTCTACCAGGCAAGCATTACAGGGTGCTAGGGCTTGCAAGTCTTAGAAAATAATAGGGGTTGATAAAGACTAGTGTTCTAAGGGCTTACAGGTGAGGGCATCAACTGACAGAGAAGGTAATGATTTATGGGTATTTGTTAGGACAATATTGCTTGGGCCTTTATAGGCTTCTTTAACTATACAGTGCACTGTATTAACTCAAGTATTTTCAAATGCTTGACTATATGATTACCCAGTAGCCATTTGGACCCCATGGGCGAAATGATACATATGTATTAGTCTTCCTTGTATTTATTTTTAATTAAAAAACAAATCCCAGGGAGATAAATAATAAGGCCACAGAAATGTAGAAATGGAAACTGAGTCAGTGCTGATTTTGCCTGTCTTTTAAAATTTCAAAAATAGAGAAATAACAAGGTTGAATAAGTAAACTACTTTAATAATCCTTTGAATTATAGACTTATGAAATCTGAAAGCCCTAAAAGGGAGACTCTCCTAATACATACACAAGTGACTAACGATTGCCTGTCACCTGTGTTAGGTGTTATATGAAGGGAAATGATTGTTAAATTGGGGAGAGGGTTGGTAGGTATGAAAAAAATCAGTGCGAAAATAAACAAACTTTAAAAAGAAAGAAAAGGAGAAATGGGAGAGAGGAATGGATGGAGGAACCAAAAAGGGAAAGTGATGACACTTAAGTTGGAATTTATAGACTAAAAATTAAAAGGAAGATGAGATTAACTTTAGACTCCTGATAACAAAAGCAACGGAGGAATGAAAATTTATGGTGATTTAAGGACTGTAAGTAGAACAAGGTAGTTAAATATAAAGGCTGCAGAAAGAAAACTAGTTAAATACAAGAAGCTAAATTGGAGCAAACTGTGAAAGGCTGTACTGGCTATATAAAAGTGCTTTGCTGTACTTGCTGCAGCAAATGAAGCAACATAATATGGCTTTAAATTGAGAGGCAATACCTTATTTACCATTTATTTTTATGAGTATCAGTGTGCTATTTACTTAATTTAACATAGCATTAATGAAACTCTATATAAAATAAAATGCATTTCATGTTGATTTTAAATCAAATGCCCCCTGTCTCCTTTTCCCTATACACCCATCAGCACCTCAAGCCTCTCAACTGGTTTTCCTGCCTCCATTTTTGACCTTTTCAAATTCATCCTGGAGAATTCAGTTACAAAATTCTTTCTAAACCTAAATATTTCATCTTATCTTTAAAAAAACTTCAGCGGCCTTTCTTTGTGCCCATAAAGAAGAACAAACTACTTTTAAAATGTAGATTATAAGGTTCATTCTAATTTCAAACATTGGCACTATCTGCTACTTCATTCCACACTGCTACCGTCTGGGTCTAAGCTCTAACTGTAGTTATTTCTCAGTATATTTAACCACAAGGTCTTCATTTTTCTGGTCTTTGCCTGAAAACATCACACACTCTTTGCCACACTCAATCAAAAAATTTTGACACTTAAACCCCACTACACAGATGAGGAAACTTAAAAACACATAATTTGGTAACTTACCAAAAATCACAACACGAAGTGAAGATCAGGATCTGAGCTTAAGGAATTCAACTTCTGAGTCCATGCTGGAACTGTGAAAGGAAGTTTCCAGGGAATTTTCCGAAGCGGCGTCCCAGCTAGGTTAAGTGCAATCAGAAAATATTTCCCCTGTAGTGGGAAAATTGTAATACACACTTAAAGTTTAATTCTACCCAAAGCATCATTTGCTTGTATTTGTCACTTACAAATACGAGTATGTGAAACTGATCTCAATGCTCTCCTATACTAGACTGTTTTCAGTGTGTTCTAAAACTTCAGCTGTTTACATCACCATGCATCATTCTTTCCATAAATTGTGTCTTCAGACCAATAGTTTTGAGCCATAGTAACTGATAGAAGACTTGAAAGTGATAATGCTAGACTTTTTGTGAAGAAATAAAGAGTATCATGTTACATATTAAAGTACAAGGTTTACAAAGGTCTGGGGACACTTTCAAGGAAACGCACAAAGTAACACAGAATAATTATCAGTGGATGTGCTTTGCTGTTGTGGAGGGATTAGAAGTAGTCACTGGAGTCAGGAGGTTGATAAAAATTTATGAGACTTCCCTGGTGGTCCAGCGGCTAAGACTTCACACTCCCAGTGCAGGGTGCCTGCATTGCATCCCTGGTCAGGAAATTAGATCCCATGTGCTGCAACTAAAAATTAGATCTCACATGCTGCAGCTAAAGATCCCGTGTGCTGCTGCTAAGACCCACATATGTTTAAATAAAAATATTTATAAAATTTGCATGAAAATTAGCATGGTAGGCGCTGCCATAATTTCAGGGGCTGTGGAGATAAATGAAAAGGGTTTTTACATAAAATGTGATCTCTTCAAAATTAAGAGAAAAAACACTGTTTAAAAAGACGCCTTTTGATTTTTTGTTTTTCTGTGATAACCCATTACTTTAACTTATTTATAACTATAAAACCACCACAACAATGAAGTAACAGACCATAGGAGCACCTCAAAAGCTAAAACCTGGGACTAACAGTTTCCAGTAAGCCATTTAAAAAGCTTAGAAATTGTCACTCTGTCCTAACAGCAGGTAAAAAGCCAACCTGAAAAATCAACAACACTTAGGTCCATAAGAAAAGTAAGTGAAAGTGTCCCCCCATGAATTGGAGAGACAGATGGGTGAATACAGAGAATCATAACTTACCTGAGCAGAAATCCACAAGCTGAAATGTGAATGGAAAGCTAGCGTTGGCATACAGCTACCAGAACTGCCATTGATGGATTTCTGGAGGCTCAATGTGGACAACTCTGAGAATTAAAAACTCCAGAGGGTCCAGATCATAGTTGGAGTTAGACCTCTTGCAGTTTTACCAGGTTCTCACAACGAATAATGAGAGAACTTCCCTCATGCTTTCAGCTTCTGCTGGAAAAAGGAACCATTCTGAAGTTTTCCAGAATATGCTGTTCTTAACAAGATGTGTCCCCAGGAGAAAGTATTTAAGGAGAATCTAACCCAGTTGGGATTCATCAGAGCTTAATTGACCCGAGAGACTAGAAATAGCCAATTCTAGGTATCTCTAGCCTTCTACCTAGAGGAAGAGACAGACCCAAATCCAGCCCCCTCTGGCCATCCTGTCCTACCTGAGGAGTGCTGAGAAACACGTGTAAGCTCACAGCCCAGGGACACCAGTGGCACTAGAAGACTGAGAGCTAAAAGACAACTATAGCACACTTCCCCTCCCCCAACACTTTATCACCTCATTGCTAAAGGCTTATTTACAGTTTATTTTATCCAGCATGGCAGGTTCAGCTATCAAGGAAATCATTAAAAGATAGTTTAAATGCAAAAATACTGTTGGAAGAGACATAGCAAAACTCTCTGTGCGTGTGATAAGAATGTTTAGACAAACTCTCAGCAAATTTCAAGCATACAATACTGTATGCTGATGGATCAGTATGTATGATACTGAAAGCTCAGCTGCTACTCCTGTGCCAAATTAAATCTTGGAGGCAGAGTTCTGAGTGCAGTAGAAAAGGATAGTTTTAGTGCTTTGCAAAAGGAGACATTCTGCCTCAAAAAACTATGTGTCTCAACACAGGAGGGTCTGATGAAGAGTATTAAAACAATGATTCAAAGGTAGGGGTCTCTGAAAAGATTGGAATGAAAACTGAAAACTCACCTTTTCCAGGCCTGTGGCCACTGCTAACTTTTCCAAATTTGCTGGCATGTTGAGTGCAGCATTTTCACAGCATCATCTTTTAGGATTTGAAATAGCTCTACTGGAATTGCATCACCTCCACCAGCTTTGCTTGTAGTGATCCTTCCTAAGGCCCACTTGACTTTGCACTCCAGGATGTCTGGCTCTAGGTGACTGATCACACCATCGTGGTTATCTGGGTCATGAAGATCTTTTTTGTATAGTTCTTCTGTGTATTCTTGCCACCTCTTCTTCAGTTTTCATTCCAATCCCAAAGAAAGGCAATGCCAAAGAATGTTAAAACTATCGTACAAATGCTCTCATCTCACACACTAGCAAAGTAATGCTCAAAATTCTCCAAGTCAGGCTTCAACGGTATGTGAAACGTGAACTTCCAGATGTTCAAACTGGATTTAGCAAAGGCTGAAACCAAAAATCAAATTGCCAGCATCCGCTGGATAATCAAAACAGCAAGAGTTTCAGAAAAACATCTACTTCTGTTTTATTGACTACGCCAAATCCTTTGTGTGAATCACAACAAACTGTGGAAAATTCTTCAAGAGATGGGAATACCAGACCACCTGACCTGCCTCCTGAGAAATCTGTATGCAGGTCAGGAAGCAGCAGTTAGAACTGGATATGGAGCAACATACTGGTTCCAAATCAGGAAAGGAGTACGTCAAGGCTGTATATTGTCACCCTGCTTATTTAACTTATATGCAGAGTACATCTTGTGAAATGCTAGACTGGATGAAGCACAAGCTGGAATCAAGATTGCCGGGAGAAATATCAGAAACTTAAAATATACAGATGACACCACCCCAATGGCAGAAAACGAAAAAGAACTAAAGAGCCTCCTAATGAACGTGATAGAGGAGAGTGAAAAAGTTACCTTAAAATCCAACATTCAGAAAACTAAGATCATGGCATCCAGTCCCATCACTTCATGGCAAATAGATGGGGAAACAATGGAAACAGTGAGATACTTCATTTTCTTGGTCTCTAAAATCACTGCAGATGGTGACTGCAGCCACGAAATTAAAAGACGTTTGCTTCTTGGAAGAAAAGCTATGACTAACCTAGACACATATTAAAAAGCAGAGACATTACTTTGCTAACAGAAGTCCGTCTAGTAACTATGGTTTTTCCAGTAGTCATGTATGGATGTGCCTACTGAGTGACTGAACTTAACTGACAAGATTAGGGTGTTAGCAGGCTTTGTTTTTGTTTTCCAGTCACTAAGTTGTGTTAGACTCTTTGAGACCCCATGGACTGCAACACACCAGTGTCCCTGTCACTGTCCTTCACTATCTCTCAGAGTTTGCTCAGATTCATGTCCATTGAGTTGGTAATGCTATGTAACCATCTCATCCTATGTTGACCCCTTCTCCTCCTTAGCAGTCTTTTTTTTTTTTTTAAATTTTAAAATCTTTAATTCTTACATGCGTTCCCAAACATGACCCCCCCTCCCACCTCCCTCCCCACAACACCTCTCTGGGTCATCCCCATGCACCAGCCCCAAGCATGCTGCACCCTACATCAGACATGGACTGGCGATTCAATTCTTACATGATAGTATACATGTTAGAATTCCCATTCTCCCAAATCATCCCACCCTCTCCCTCTCCCTCTGAGTCCAAAGCAGTCTTGTACTCCCTTAATCTCATCTCAGGTGGTCAGGTATCTTGAATCCTAAACCTTGGCTCTTACATCTTGCTTCAGGTGCTTTCTTAGCTGCTCCTCTTTTGATTAGCAATTGTCTCAATCTGCCCTTTGGAACTCAGGAAAGGTCAAGAAGGCTGGAATCTTGCCTACAAGCAATTGGGGACAGAAAGGCCTCCATGCCTGAGAGCCCCACAGAGTCCTACTCAGTTTCAAGCATAGTCATGATGTCATTCATTAAATCCTCAGAACTTCTTTATTTTATAACTGAAAAATTATACCCTTCGATTATCTCCCATTCCCCTACTCCTCAGCCCTGGAGACCACCATTCTCTGCTTTTGTGAGTTTGGTTTTTATTTTTTAGATTGCACATGTAAGTGATACCATATGGCATTTATCTTTCCCTTTCTGTCTTATTTCACTTAGCGTAATTCCAGGTCCATCCATGTTGCAACAAATGGCAGAAGTTACTACATTTTTTAAGGCTGGATAACGTCTCACTAATATATGCCTCATTTTCTTTTATCCATCCATTGTACATTCTACTTACAGTGTACAGAGGCTTCCCAGGTGACACCATTGTAAATAGCCCACCTCCCAATGCAGGGGACTTGGATTCGATCCCTGGGTGGGGAAGATCTCCTGGTGTAGGAAATGGCAACTCACTCCAGTATTCTTGCCTGGAGAATTCCATGCACACAGGAGGCTGGAGAGCTATAGTCCATGGGGTCCCAGAGAGTCGGACATGACTGAAGTGACTTAGCACACACACACCAGTGTCCAGGGGCTTCCCTGGTGGCTCAGGGGTAAAGAATCGGCCTGCTAATGCAGGAGACACAGAAGGCCAGAGTTTGATCCCTGGGTCAGGAAGATCCCCTAGAGAAGGAATATGCAACCCAATCCAGAACTCTTGCTTGGAAAATGTCATAGATGGAGGAGCCTGGAGGTCTACGTTTCATGGGGTCACAAAGAGATCCGCAAATGATCCACTGAGCATGCACACACAACCATGTACAAGGGTTCCTTTCTCTCAACACCCTTGCTAACACTTGTTATCTCTTGTCTTTTTTACAATCACCATGCCAACAGGTGTGAGATGATGTATCACTGCGGCTTTGATTCACATTTCTCTGAAAACCAACGATGCTGAACATCTTTTTTATGTACCTGATAGCCATTTGTATGTCTTCTTTGTAAAAATGTCTATTCAGGTCCTTTTCCAATGTTTTAATTGGATTATATGGCTTTTTATTTTTGTTTTTATTTTATGCAATCTTTCTTTATGCCATTGAGCTATTCTAGTTCCTTATACTTTTTAGGTATTAACCTTTTATCAGATATATGGTTTACAAATATTGCCTCCTATTCCATAGACTGCCTTTTCATTTTGTTGATTGTTTCCTCTGTGTGCATAAACATTTTCAGCTTAATGTATTGAATAGTTTTACTTGTTTATTTTTTAATTTTTCAGTTTTACTCCTATTATTGATTTCTAGTTTCATACCACTGTGGTCAGAAAAGATATTTGATATGATTACAGCCTACTTGAATTTGTTAAAACTTGTTTGTGACTTAATATACGATTTACTCTGGATAATGTTCCTTGTGCACTTAGAAGTATATATGGTGGTATTTAATGGAATGCTGTTTATGTGTCTATTAGGATATTTGATTTACAGTGTTATTTACATGCACTCTTTCCTTATTAAATTTGTCCAGATGAGCTGTCTAGTCTGAAAGTAGGATAATTAAATCCCCTACTATCATTGTATCATTGTCAATTTCTCCTGTCAAGTCTAATAATATGTGCTTTAAATATTTAGATGCTTCAATGGTAGGTATGTAAATATTTACAATCATTACAACCTCCTGATAAACTGACCCCCTCTAAATGTCTTTTGGATTGAGTTATAGAAGATGAAGTGTGAAAGTGGAGATGTTTCTTGGCTTGAGTCCCTTACCAGTAGAGATGCAGAGGTGGGAAAGTAGCTAGCAAGAGAAAGAAAAGACCTACTGTGTACTTCATGGCACTGCCATCCCTCTAGGTAGTCTGTGGCCTTGAGACTGTTGTGATGGTTGCTGTTGGATTTAAGGTGCAGATTACTGGATTCTATGACCCTGTAGGTAGAAATGGTGCTAGAAGGAGCAGCCTCTACCTGAAAGCCACTGCAATAGCAAGAGTAGCTGTTTTCTCTGCCCTCCCCTGACCCTCCTCGAGCTCTATCCCTACCGTAGAGTCCTCCCAGGACACTGAGGCTGCCACAGCTGATAGAAGACCCCCTCCCGCCTAAAGACCTTAGGCAACCAGGTCCTGGGTACTTGTCAGGGGTGAAAATATTAAATTTTAAGCACAAAGAAATAATCCACTGAGGTTTCAGGAAGAAAAACATGTAAGGCAAGTAATGAGGAAAAAACTCAAGTTTACCTCAAATGTCTCAATAGCCACAGTCAATCCAAACTTAAATAATGTGTTGGCAGCTGAATTCTAAGTGATGCAAAAGGTGCCTCAAATGTTAAACACAAGCAAGCTGTCATTCATGCCTGGATACAGAAGAAAGACCTTTAAAAAGAGTACAAGAGCTCAGGGAATGTAGCACTCAGAGACTATCCAGAAAGGTATGATGAAACACTGCCCACTAATAGATTCAGTGAAATAAAAAATTCAGGAACATAGAAACCATGTCACGGTATTCCATTTCATTGCTGCTGTTGAGCAATGAATCCATTTAAATGAGGAAAACTACAGTTGCAAGAATTATAGTACACAAGGGAAAATTATAAACAATGACAATATGAGATAATATGTTATGTAATAGCAAAAACATTGAGATAAAGTGAGAGAGGAAAGGTAGGTGGAAGTAATGTGTGAAGTAATTAAATTATATGATTTATGTTACGAAAATAACTTTAAAAAGAACTAAGAGACATCTGTATTCTTAACAGATGGCAAAAAAAAAAAAAAATCCACATATGATCCCCAAACAACACACAGATTATGTAGCCAAAGAAACAAAGGAAATATCAGAAAGCGTTGATATTGGCATTTCCTCTACAATACAGTTGGAAAACATACCAGCCCTTCACCTTCCCTCAATTGTTTTGTTGGATTTCTTTCTGCCAACATTAATAACTCCCTGTTACCCACATTTTGGCAAGATTCTAAAGCTTTACAGCCACTTTTAGGCATTAAAATACTTCACATACTTTAAACCAGCCTTTAATAGCACATCCAATTTAGTGTTTCTCTACTTTCCTCAGGCAGGGAATAGAATGCCAGGAAGAAGTGTGGAGCTGATCGTTTTCAGGCTTTGTCTACCTCCTTCTTCCCTTGCTTCTGCAACTCAAACTCCAAGAGTAAAAATGACCAGGCTAAAACTGCCTCACAGAAAGGCTGTTTTAGTGAGTCTGTGCTGTTAGTAATTTTGTCTCACATTTGATTCCTTCTTTTTGCGTTGTTGTTGCTTGTTGTTTAGTTTCTAACATGGGGGTGTTCCCATGTGATGCTAGTGGTAAAGAATCTGCCTGCCAATGCAGGAGACATAAGAGACTTGGGTTTGATCCCTGGTTTGGGAAGATCCCCTGGAGGAGGGCATGCAACCCACTCCAGAATTCATGCCTGGAGAATCCCATGGACAGGGGAACTTGGCAAGCTACGGTCCATTGGGTCGCAAAGAGTCAGATGTGACTGAAGGAACTTAGCACCCATGCTAAGTTGTCTGACTCTGCGACCCAATGGACTGCTGCATTCCAGGCTTCCCTGTCCATCACTGTCTTCTGGAGTTTGGTCAAACTCAGGTCCATTGAGTTGGTGATACTACCCAACCATCTCTAAATACCCACCTCATCTCGATGAGGGTCCGTGAATGGGTTCTTTAAAGGACTCCCTCAATCCATTGCCTCCAAACTGCACTATTCCCTGAGTGATGCCTCCTCTGTTTTACCTTCTCAGAGTTCCCTTTCTATACTTTCTTGGTTTGTTACCTGCCTAACATCTACTTTTTCTAGCATTTAGCATATCAAGATGGTATCCACATGAAAATTTGCTTTTATACCATTAAGTGAAGTGAAGTGAAGTCTCTCAGTCATGTCCAACTCTTTGCGACCACATGTACTGTATCCTACCAGGCTTCTGCATCCGTGGGATTTTCAAGGCAAGAGTACCAGAGTGGGTTGCCATTTCCTTCTCCAGGGAATCTTCCCAACGCAGGAACTGAACCCACTTCTCCCGCCAGGCAGATGCTTTACCCTCTGAGCCATGTAGCATAGAGGTGAACTTTATACCATTATTGCCCTCTGTGTTTTTTTTTTTTTTTGTAATGTTATTAAAGATTGTTGTCTCTACCCTCTTTCCTTCAGATTTTTCCAGGTGAGAGTCTGACTTCTTACTTCTTAAGATCCTAAGGTCAAGAAACCTCTGGAACTCTGTTCTCATAGCAGTGGGCTTGCCAAATTTTTGAGATATAGTAAGAATTTAACATGGCATTCTGATGCCTGTTGTAAGGGCAAATACAAATTGAAATTAAAAAGTCTTTCAACCTCTTGAAAATAAGTGAAAGAAAAGAACAAGAGTCCTCCCTCCCTTTCTTTTTTTTTTCCAGAGTATTTAAAGAAATGTAACTAGAAAGTTCTTTATAGTATTTTTGAAATGTATGTAAAACTTCTGAAAATATGAATAATGCTTTTGCCAACTTTATGAGCCTGACGTGTATTTCTTTAGGACCTGATAACCATCTCTTTGAAACGTATACACCAAGGAAGATAATACCCTACTTTCCAGTTTCTGTGGGAAGGCAGAAGCCTGACTTCCTCAGGGTCTTCTTGTGACACCATTTAGTCATGTCCGACTCTTGGTGACCCCATGGACTGTAGCCTGCCAGGCGCCTCTGTCCATGGAATTCTCCAGGCAAGAATACTGGAATAGGTTGCTATTTCCTTCTCCAGGGGATCTTCCTCAGGGTGCCTAGTTCCAAATTGCAAAACTCCCTCCTATTATAAAAGATTGTCTTTGCAATCTCTTAGCAGATTGCCTGTGATGACTGTTACATTCTGGTTTGATATTTATTTAATATGGAATTGTTTTCTTTCTCTTCTATCACTCTGGAGAGATTTGCTGGATTTGGAGGAAATTTTGTTTTTAATTTCTTTCATTTCCTCAACATTGTCCTGCAAGCAGCCATTCTTTTACAGCCCAATTACATGACCTGGCATATGAAAGCATCCTCCTTTTCTACACAACAGTAATAAGACATCACAGTACTTTTTAGGAGGATATTACATGGCTCAGTGGGTAAAGAATCATCCTGCAATGCAAGAGACTAAAGAGACGCACATTTGATCTTTGGGTCAGTAAGATCCCCTGGAGGAGGAAATGGAACTCCAGTATTCTTGCCTGGAAAATTCCATGAACAGAGGAGCCTAGTGGGCTACAGTCCACGGGGTGCAGAGTTGGACACAACTAAGCACATGGCATGTTACATTTATGTACTTTTCAGGAGCATGAGGTTTTTCTCAATGAATTTCCTGTGTGGACTGAACTTAGTGCTCAGAATGGATATTTGATGGATTGATTATAATGCTCATGGGACGAGTTAGTACTCTTTGCAATTTGACAATATTTGTCACTCACTGTCCCTCAAATTCACACAGATATACACACACATAATTGTATTTTCAGAATACCTTCTCTGGAAAATCATGCAAGAACATGTTGTCAGTGGTTACTTCACAGCTATGAAGTTGGACTGGGAATTAGAAACAGTATTTGGAAGGCTGTAGAGATTTCTTTTTCCTATCTTAAATGTAAATTTTATTTTTTGTTTATTTTGTGGTAAAATACATATAACATAAATTTAGCATTTTCATCATTTTTAAGTAAACAACTCAGTGATATTAAACATATTAACATTGTTGGGCAACCGTCCTCACTATCCATCTGCAGAACTCTTTTATCATCCTAAAGGGGAACTCCAAATCCATTGAGCAGTAACTACCCATTCTCCTCTCCATAAATCCCCTGGTAACCATGATTCTACTCTCTCTATAAATTTGACTCTTCTAAATCACTTTATAGGTAAAATCTTACAAAAATTATCCTCTTTGATTGTATTATTTCATTTAACATACTGTTTTAAGATACACCTATGTTGTAAGATGTTGGAAATTTTTTTCATTTTTAAGGCTGAAGAATATTTTATTATATGTATAGATCACGTTTTGTTTATCTACTCATCCATCAATGGACAGCTGGATTATTTCCATCTTTTGACTATTTTGAATAATACTGCAATAAACATAGATGGGCAAATATCTGTTTGAGTTTCTACTTACAATTGTTTGCATATATGCACAGAACAGAATTTCTGGATCATAAGGAAAGTTATGACCAACCTAGATAGCATATTCAAAAGCAGAGACAGTACTTTGGCAACAAAGGTCCATCTAGTCAAGGCTATGGTTTTTCCAGTGGTCATGTATGGATGTGAGAGTTGGACTATGAAGAAAGCTAAGTGCCGAAGAATTGATGCTTTTGAACTGTGGTGTTGGAGAAGACTCTTGAGAGTCTCTTGGACTACAAGGAGATCCAACCAATCCATCCTAAAAGAGACCAGTCCTGGGTGTTCGTTGGAAGCACTGATGCTGAGGCTGAAACTCCAATTCTTTGTCCACCTCATGCGAAGTGTTGACTCATTGGAAAAGACTCTGATGCTGGGAGGGATAGGGGGCAGGAGGAGAAGGGGATGACAGAGGATGAGATGGCTGGATGGCATCACCAACTCAATGCACGTGAGTTTGGGTGAACTTCAGGAGTTGGGGATGGACAGGGAGGCCTGGAGTGCTGCGATTCAGGGGGTCGCAAAGAGTCAGACACGACTGAGTGACTGAACTGAACTGAACTGATAGTCACTTCATGTTTAAGTTTTTGAGAAATCATTGTTTCTATAGAAACAATACCATTTTACAATCCTACCAGCAATACATGAGCTTTTTTCTCCACATCTTTGCTAACTCTTGATATTTTCCATTTTTTTATTGTAGCCATATTAATGGGTATGAAGTAGCATTTTATTGCAGTTTTGACTTGTATTTCACTAAATATTAGTGATGTTGAGTTTCTTGTCATGTATTTATTAGCCATCTTATTTGAACAAAAATCTATGCAAGTCCTTTGCCAATTTACTAATGGATTTGTTTGTATTTCTATTGAGATTTAGTTCTTTACATATTCTGAATATTAATTCCTTTTTGGATTTATGATTTGCAAATATTTTCTCCCATTCTATAGACTGTCTTTTCATTCTGTTGCTAATGTTATTTGATGCAAAAATGTTTTTTATTTTGATGCAGTCTAGTTTATCTATTTTTTCTTTTGCTGCCTGAACTTTTGGTGTGATATCTAAGAAATTATTGACAAACTCAATCTCATGAAACTTTCCCCCATTTCCTTTAGGATTTTTATGGTTATATCTCTTATATTTAAGTATTTGATCTATTTTGCATTAATCTTCATAAATAGGTAAGTGTTATGTACTATTTTGTATCCAGATGTCCCATTTTCCCAACACTGTTTTCTGACAAGACTGTCACCTCCCCATCAAATGATCTTGACACTCTTGTTAAGGTCATTTGATCATATATACAAGCTTTCATTTCTGGGATTTCTATTATACTCTATCAGGCTATATGTCTTTATTCTAGTACAACTCTTCTTTGACTATTTTTTCGTAATAAGTTTTGGCATCAGAAAGTACAAGCCCTTCATCCTTGTTAATCTCTTTCAAGATTGTTTTGGAAATTCAGTTTCTCCTGCGATGGCATGAATTTTAAGATGGATTTTTCTATTTCTTTAAAAAGCATAATTGGCTTTCTCCAGTTCTGTTCTTCTTTCTTAAGATTGTTTTCAGTGTTCGTGGTATTTTGTGCTTCCATACAAATTTTAAAAGTTTTAGTTCTGTAAAAAATGTCATTGATATCTTGATAGGTGCGTTACACTGAATCTGTAGATTGCTTAGGGTAGTAGGGACCTTTTAACAATAGTAGGTCTTCCAATCCAAGAACATGTATATTTTTCCATCTGATTCTGTCCTCTTCAGTTTCTTTTATCAGTGTAATTGTTTTCTAAGTACCAGTCTTTTATCTACATGAGAAGAGTTGTTTCTAGGTGTTTTATTCTTTCTTATGCAATGGTAAATGGGATTGAACTTCTGATAGATTTTTCTTAGTGTAGAGAAATGCAAAAGATTTCCATGTATTAATTTTGTATCCTGCAACATTACTGAATTCATTGATGAGCTCTAATAGTGGTTTCTTTAGGGAGAAATATTTGCAGATTACATAATTGATAAGGGGTTACTATCCAAAATATATAAACACCTCATACAATTCAATATCAAACAAACAACTGAATTAAAAAATGGCCAAAAGATCTGAAGAGGCATTTTTTCCAAACAGAAAATGTAGATGGCCAATAGGCACATGAAAAGATGCACAACATTGCTAATCATCATAGAACTGCAAATCAAAACCACAATTAGTTATTACTCACAACTGTCAGAATGCCTGTCATCAAAAGGACATAAATAACAAATGTCATTTATGGGATGTAGAAAGGAAACTTTCCTACACTGTTGGTAATGATGTAAATTAAGAATGTAAATATATAGATATAGATATATAGACACACACACATATACACAGACACACAATGGAACACTACTCAGCCATAAAAACTGAAAGTTTGCTATTTGCAACAACATGGATGGACTTGGAGGGTATTACACTATGTGAAATAAGTGAAATAAGTCAGAAGAAGACAAATACTGTATCTGTCAAATCTAAAACATACAACAAACTATTAAATACAACAAAAAAGAAATAGACTCACAGATCTAAAGGACAAATTGGTAGTTACCATTGAGAAGGTAAAATGGGATGGAGAAATATAGAGGTAGGGAATTAAGAGGTACAAAACATTATGTATAAAATAAGCTATAAGGATATATTATACAGCACAGGGAATATAACCAATATTTTATCATAACTATAAATGAAGTATACCCTTTAAAATTGTGAATCACTATATTGTACACCTGAAGCATATAATATTATATATCAACTATACATAAATAAAAATAAGATAAATTTGCTAAAACTTTCATTGGAATTTTGGTAGAGATTGAACTGATTCTACAGATCACTTTGAACAGTATTGACATCTTAACAATATTAACCTTCCAATGCATGAACATGGAATGTCTTCATTTACTTGCATGTTCTTCAATTTCTTTCAGCAATATTTTACAGTTTTCCATGTATATCTATTTTACATCTTTGGTCAGATTATTTCTAAACACTTTCTTGATGCTATTAGAAATAGAATTTCTTTTCTTAATCTTCTTTTTGGAATATTCATTGTTGGTGTATACAGTACAACTGATTTGTGTGTGTTGATTTTGGGTCTTAAAAATTTGTTGAATTTGTTTATTACTTCTTACAATTTTTTTTTGCATGCATTCTTCATTGTATTTTATTTTCAATAAATATTCACATGCAAGTCAAAGGGTATAAAAGCACACATTGTATAGACTCATTCCTTTCCGTTTCCTTCTGGTATTCACATTCCTTCTCCAGATTAACAATTTCTTATGCACTGTCCCAAATATATTTCTTAGCTATATGAGCAATTAATATATCCTTCTATTCATGCTACTTTGTACTTTTCTTTTGTCCACTTTCATTATTTCATAGCAATGTATAAAATGCTTCCTTATTCCATGATGCAAAAAGCTGCATGTTTGGCAGCAATGTGGTATACCTGTCATATTTTATTTCTTTTTACTGTTCATACTGTCCATTCATGCATTTCAGAAAGATATCCCTGAAAAGCAGTTTAATGTTTCTTAATTTTGTTCTTTACCTTCCATGATATATAGGTATATATATATATATATATATATATATATATATGGTTAATAATATTTGCAAAATTAACCTATATTTTATTTTTCTTTTCTTAATGACCTGTAGCAGTATCATAACCTTCTAGATTTTGTCTCAGGGGGTATGCACAAAATATTCACTAATGACAATGCATCTTATCTACTTTCATTTTCTTAAAGTGTTAAATCTCAACCAGCAACACCCACCCCTGCTAGTAGCTCAGCTGGTAAATATCCTATCTGCAATGCAGGAGATCCTGGTTTGATTCCCCAGTCAGGACGCTCCCTTGGAGAAGGGATAGGCTACCCACTTCAGTATTCCTGGGCTTCCCAGGTGGCTCAGGGAACCCACTACAATTTTTTTGCCTGGAGAATCCCCAGGGACAGAGGAGCCTGTTGGGCTACAGTCCATGGGGTTGCAAAGAGTCAGACACAACTGAGGACTAAGCACAGCACAGCACAACCAGCATTAACTCTAGATCTGGACTCTGTGTATTAATATACTTCTTACACTGCCCTCATGTGCCTCCCTATTGTTCTTTAGAGTATTAATTTCAGGAATTACATTGGACTTTTTCTTAGGCAATTGCTATATTCATTTTAAATACCTGCATGGCCCTGGAACTTACTGTTCAATTCTTTGAGTTAAATTTCTTTTGAATTTTGAGCATGTAAGTAAGCTACATTCTCAAAAATCCCTCATGGCTTAAATGGAGAATGGATTTTGGGGACAACCAAGCTATATATGTTAGCTGCTCAAAGTGTCCGATCCTCTGAGACCCCCGTGGACTGTAGCCCTCCAGACTCCTCTGTCCATGGAATTCTCCAGGCAAGAACACTGGAGTGTATTGTCATTCTCTTGTCCAGGGGATCTTCCCAACCCAGGGATTGAACCCAGGTCTCCTACATTGTAGGCAGATTCTTTACCGACTGAGCCAGAATGGAAAAAAAAATCTATTTTTGCTTAGCAAGGCCTGATATTAACCATTTAAAGCTAAAACTTCTTAAATATTCCATGATACACTCATAACTCATGTGCCTTAAAGTTCTAAAACAAACAAACAAACAAACAAAAAAACAAAAACAAACTCCTAATAGATGAAAGGCTTATTTGTGGAAGATTCTGTTCCCAATAACTGAGACAGAAAAGGCTATAACTGTATAATCAATTCATGGTCAAGCACCAGTAGTCTGCATCCTGAAGCCATGGAGGCTGCTAAATCCCATCCCTTTGCTGAGGCCTGCCTGGAAGGCATTAACTTGCCAAGTCTCCTGTGGCTAGCACTTGTTGAGATTACATTTGCGCTTCAAATTTGATTGAGTCAACCTCTAGCCACATTCAAACACCCCTCATGCTTTTGCCTTGGTTGAAGACTGTAGGTCTCCTGTGATTGCTGGGGTCCATGGCCATTTATTTATGGTCCGGCACACACAAGCTAAACATTAAGAAACTGTTGATGACCTGTGGTTTTTCCAGTGGTCATGTATGGATGTGAGAGTTGGGCTATAAAGAAAGCTTAGCATCGAAGAACTGATGCTTTTGAACTGTGGTGTTGGAGAAGACTCTTGAGAGTCCCTTGGACTGCAAGGAGATCCAACCAGTCCATCCTAAAGGAGATCAGTCCTGGGTGTTCATTGGAAGGACTGATGCTGAAGCTGAAACTCCAATATTTTGCCCACCTGATGCAAAGAGCTGACTCATTTGAAAAGACCCTGATGCTGGGAAAGATTGAGGGCAGGAGAAGGGGACGACGGAGGATAAGATGGTTGGATGGCATCACCAACTCGATGGAGATGGGTTTGGGTGGGCTCCAGGAGTTGGTGATGGACAGGGAGGCCTGGCGTGCTGCGGTTCATGGGGTTGCAAAGAGTCGGACACAAATGAGCAACTAAATTGAACTGAACTGATTACTCAGAGAAATAGCCACTCACTTGGGGATAAAGCATCATTAAGAAGCCTAAGATTTTCTATATCTTGTTCAGGCCAACATGTAAAAGCCAAATGGTAACAATTATACACTTACACAATTGGGAAGAACAGCCTAATTGCTTGAAATAGGCATCTACAAACAGCAGAGTCAAGATGCTGTTTCCAGACAAAAATAAGCTCTAGGCACCACGCAAGTACCCTCATCTCAACAATATCTTTCTGTAATGTTCATTTTTCTCTTCCATATTCTACTGCCTACATATTTCAGCCACATACTGCACACTGAGGTACAAGGAGGCTTAATTAATTAGTAATTAGCACTACACCCTGGCACCCAAATGATAAATTAATTGAAAAATAATGACAAACTTGTACATTGAAGACAAAGCAGATATTGGTGAGTAGTTTTCCTAATACTGAGCTTTGTGCTCATGACTCATTCCTAGCAGGGTTAGGCTAATAGTCATTTCAAGAATAGATCCTACACCCGAAGAAGAAAAGCAGATTCATGCTCAATCTGGATAACTCACTACTGAGAGTAATGAGAAAGTATCTGGTCAACATATACGTGCTTCCTTTATTCTAAATTCACCATCTGTATAAGCCATTTAATTTTTCCTTCTGTGTGGTCAATAAATGAATGGATCTAAGTCAGTACTGTTACATGAATGTGGCTTCCTTGGCTTAGGAGCGCTGGGATGCGGTAAAGGAATTACTCATATCACCTTCAGTCCTTGAACTTCCCTCCAAGATGCCCATCAACACACTGCATTCTAAAATAGTTAAAGCTACATTTCAGCTGAGTTTAATATACTTCTTTCAATTTACATCTCTGAAACTTTAATCCAGGCCTGTATTCATTTTGAAGAAAAGTAGTATTTAAGGGAAAAAATGTAAGATTTGTTTTAACTGAGAAGAAGAGCATTTTAATCTTTTGTATGGTTACAACCAAAGAGCTACCTTCTTCTAATAACCACCATCAATGACAATGTAGGTAGATGTCAAGGTCTCACTGCTATGTTATGCTTTCTTTCCATAGTTATTCCATATATACCACCATACACATATATACCACCCAATTATATATACATGCATCATATTACATCATGGCTCATGCAGTTATGAAGTCCCACCATCTGCTGTCAACAAGCTGGAAAATCAAGCGTCAGTGGTATAATCCAGTCTGAGTCCAAAGGCCTAAGAAGCAAGGAAGTCAAAGGTTCAAGTCTGAGTCTAAAGGCCAAAGAATCTGGCATTGATGGTATAAGTCCTGGTCTGAGTCAGAAGGTTCAAGAACCAGTAGTGCCAGTGTTCAAAGGCACGAGAAGATTGATGTCTCGGGTGAAGCAGAGAGTGAATTCACCCTTTCTCTGCATTTTTGTTTTATTCAGGCCCTCTGTGGACTGGATGGTGCCCACTTGCATAGGTGAAGGCAATCTTCATTACTCAGGCTACCAATTTAATTGTTCATCTCCTCAGGAAACACTCTCACAAACCTGGAAATAATGTTTTACCAGCTATCTGGATGTCTCTTAGTCTAGTCAAGTTGCCACATAAAATTAACTGTCACAGAGGGTAAAACAGGTTGTGAGCATGTGGTGTCTTTTCTATTTCTTCTCCAGGTCACGTTTTTTCCAAACGTCAATTTCCCTTTCTCCCCTCATCAGGTAGTCTCCCCTACCCTTCACACCATGCAGTCCCTCTTAGACCTCATGAGCTGGGTGAATAGATAAAATGATATTTTTATATTTTTAAAAACATTCCAAATATGTCATTCCTATCATTATTAGAGACCCTTCTTCCCTATTTCCAAAGTAGTAAAATGACCAAAAAAAGCATGACCAACTTTTTAGCTTAGAGTCTCTCATAAATTTCCTTTAAAAGTTCTGTTATGAAAATGAAAATGGAGAATATTTTTATACAGAAAGAAAAAGATGGCAAGTGACACGCTAGATAGTGCTGGCTGGACTCACACTGCAGCTTTCTAGAAAGGAATTTAGAAGCACAAGGATCCTAAGAGGTTAAGAATTACTTGTTCCTTTGCCTTCAAGTGCAAATAATGCCATACTTCTAAATTTTCTGACACTTAACTATTGTATGTTTCTAGTACTAACATACCCAGATTGGTTGAAAGTCCATTCTCCATCTTTTGGATCTCAGAGTGGAAGCTGGACAGAGTGAGACATTAGAAACCTTAGAATGAGCCCCCAGAATTCTAGCTGTTGATGATGAATTTATGATTAGTCTGGCCTCTGGGCTTCCCTTGGAGAAGGAAATGTCAACCCACTCCAGTGTTCTTGCCTGGAGAATCCTGTGGATAGAGGAGCCTGGTGGGCTTCTGTTCATAGGGTTGCACAGAGTCAGAAATGAATGAAGTGACTTTGCATGCATGCATGCATGCATTGGAGAAGGAAATGGCAACTCACTCCAGTATTCTTGCCTGGATAATCCCAGGGACAGAGGAGCCTGGCGGGCTGCCGTCTATAGGGACACACAGAGTCAGGCACGACTGAAGCAACTTAGCAGCAGCAGCAGCTAGGCTTCCCTGTTGGTTCAGATGGTAAAGAATCTGCCTGCAATACAGGAGACCCAGATTCAGTCCATGGATTGGGAAGATCCCCTGGAGAAGGGCATGGCTATTCACTCTAGTATTCTTACCTGGAGAATTTCATGGGCAGAGGAGCCTAGTGGGCTATAGTCCATGAGGACTCAAAGAGTCAGACACAACTGAGTGACTAAGAACACACACTTGCCTGTTTGGTAACAAGGGTTCCTGGGTCAGTCCTCTCTCTGGGAAAGCAAGGCCTTTTCATGGAAAGAGTCTCTGTGGTGACTCCAGTTCTTCTATACTGAATGTAAGCATTAAATGTGGAAACTAATCACATTTTTTCTTGATATTTGTATGATAAATTCACCTTACACATATATACGCTATAACTTTCTAACAGGCTATATGAAGTCCTCCATAAATTATTTCAATGACTCAGATTTTGTTTTTGTTTTTCTGACTTTGAAAATAAAGCTAATCTTTCTGGCAAAAATCATATAGTAATGAGTCCAACTAACTTAATTTTCTGAGAGATGGGAAGCTATATTTGGGAAGGCATTACTGTGTTTTTGTTTAATCTGTTTTTCATATACTCATTCTTAAAACATTTGCCTTCTTCTCAGTTTTGCTATGAATATATATAATCCTGCTTTAAAAGTCTTTGAAAAATATATATATATATTAGGTCTTTTCCCCATTTTTATTTCACACAATGTTTCTCTGAACAAAAGAAAAAAATAATTCCACTGTGTCATTTTCCTTAGCAATCTACATGCATGTTTTCATCAGTTGTTATATGTATCATTTTCATTATAAATGATTAGATTTTATTTATTCTTATTCCAAATGTAGCTAAACCTTCAGTTCAGTTCAGTTCAGTTCAGTTTAGTTCAGTCGCTCAGTCGTGTTCGACTCTTTGCGACTCCATGAATTGTAGCACACCAGGCCTCCCTGTCCATCACCAACCCCAGGAGTTCACTGAGACTCACGTCCATCGTGTCGGTGATGCCATCCAGCCATCTCATCCTCGGTCGTCCCCTTCTCCTCCTGCCCCCAATCCCTCCCAACATCAGAGTCTTTTCCAATGAATCAACTCTTCGCATGAGGTGGCCAAAGTACTGGAGTTTCAGCTTTAGCATCAGTCCTTCCAAACTTGTGTAGATTTTTAAAATTATTTATTTATTTATTATTTATTTTTGGTTGCACTGGTTCTTCATTGTTGTGTGTGGGCCTTCTCTAACTGTAGTAAGCTGGGGCTATGCTTCCTTACGGTGCAGGTTCTCATCGCAGTAGATTCTCTTATTGTAGAGCATAGGCTCTTGGGTGCATGGGCTTTAGTAGTTGTGGCATGGGGGTTCGCTAGTTGTGGCTTTCAGACTCTAGAAATCTGGCTCAGAAGTTGTGCAGCATGGGCTTTGATTGCTCCACAGCATGTGGAATTTTCCCAGACCAGGGAGCCAACCCATGTCCCTTGACCTGACTGGCAAGTTCCTATCCATTCTACCACTAGGGAAGTCCTTACTTGAATAGATTAAAAAAAAAAAAAAGAAATGCAGTAATTTCTTCTAACATTGAATATATATATATATATATATATATATATATATATATATATTCCAGTATATATACTGGAAACAATCATGACTTTTACATGTGCATAAAAAGAAACTCTAGCCTTTGACTGTGTCAGTTAAACAGCAGTTTCCAATGAAATATTTTCTTTTATGTTGTGAATTACTTTCTGCAATAATTTACTAGTGTTGGGATTTGTCACATATTTAGAGATTTGTAGATTTCATGTTATCTAATTGTATTAATGAAAATGATAACTAATAGATATTTAATTCCACTGTAACTTGAAAACTAGCCCTTCCTCACTAAATAACATATCTCCAAATTGCAATCACATGCCAAGCACTTTCTACTATAGATGTTTCTTGTGAATGTGTCAACAAAGTTTTTATTCCCTAGTCACCTAAAAGAAAATTTCAAATAAGAAGAAATTGCCCCCATTGGTCCAGAGTAATAACTGTTATGTTGATGCAAGCTTTGATATGAAGAGTGCAAAGATTGGTGAACCCTTGTGGCCCCTTAGGAAGGCTGCTGAGTTAACAGAGTCTGCAAGGTTTGACCTTCCTTGAATGTAATTGGAATTGGCCTTCAAGGCCCATTTATGTGGACTCATAAAGACACAGAAGGAATGCTTAAACTTAAGCCATTCTCTAGTATTCTTTCCAAAGAATAAAGAATTTGTGTTCTTATGTGAGGAGGATTAACAGTATTAGTTTTCCTCAGGAGAGGAAAGCTTCTATTTCCCCCCTGCAAAGAAAGACATTTCTCTGGGCTTTCTCTATTTTTGACAAAATAGTTCAACACTGTCTTACTGGAGAGGGTCAGTGGAGTGAGACCTCTTGACATCGAGTGGCCCTTTGCAGCTATTCAGGACCAGACTCTGCCAGACACCAACTTTGATTAAAATGAAACACAGTTGGTTTTGGTGAGGTAGATTATAATTTTTTTCAATAAAATTGAAATAGGGGAAAGTGGAACATGCATTATAAATATACCATCATATGGATGATAGAGTTATACTGCAGTCCTTTTTTTCTCTTCTCACAGAGGCTTTTTTCCTTCTTAAGCAGCAGCTTATGGGTGAGTACACTCAGACCTAAGCAAATACTTCTAACGCTTCTGGCTCTACCTAGGGGACGTATTATGTTGTATGTGAAAGATCGTGTGCCAGGATCTGCGTGGAGTCAGTCTCCATCTGATAAAGGTAGAACTTTATTACCTCTAGCCTTCTGCCAGTATTAGCACTGGGATGGAGTTTAACCTCAGTCACCAGGCTGTATTTTAGGCAAAAAGCTGACAGGCAGGAAAACATATTGTGGGGAATTGTGCAGTATTTCACTTTTTCTTTTTGCTCAGGAAAGTGGTAACACAAAGCTTTACTTGCTGCGAATCTGACCTCCAATCTAAACAGAGGATTTCTGTAGTTCTTGTCCACGTAATAGCTACCCTCTGAAACAAAATCTCCTCATTATACGGCATTTACAGGATATTGCTCAGCTCTCTGGAGTTGACAGTTGAGCAATAAAAGGATTCCCGAGGGTTGCTTGCCGACTTGACTGGGGTCAGTCCTGACACTGACCTGGTGAGCAGAGTCAGGCTGAGTGTTCTCCCAGGCTCCATTATAAACAGCCTCAGCTTTGGGGGTTTAACCTTCCAGGGCAACCCCTTTCAGAATACATATACGAAAAGCCTCTTATTTGCTAGAGACGGCTTTTCTCTTTGTTAGACAGATTTAATCTAAACATTTGAGTTGAGGATCTTAAGGAGGCATACTTCTATATTTCAACATTAAGTGAGACTTTTACATACTTTACAGACTTTTTTGGCCAGAACTTATGAAGCAGGTGTGAGTTTGCTGCATAACACACACGTGTGTAATATTGCTTTTCTTATTTTTATAAATCAATTTAAATTTGATGGTTAAGGCTAATGGTAAATTTTCAATATTTTTTTTGAGGTATTAGTTTTCTATTTCTGCTGCAACACTTAAGACAAATGTGGTAATTTAAAACAACAACAAAATTTTTGCCTTCCAGTTTTGTAGGGCAGATGCCCAACACAGGTTTCATGGGTCTAAAATTAAGGTATTGACAAGGCTGCATTTCTTGCAGGAGGGAAACACCGCAGGGTAGAATTTGTTTTCTTGCCTTTTCCAGCTTTTGGAGACCACTGCTATTTTTCGGCTTATAGAATTTCTCCTTCATTTTCATAAACAAGAGCAGATTGAGTTCTTTTCACCCCCCATCACCCTGACCTCTCTGCCTCCATCTTCTTCAATACTTTTAAGTAGCCTGTGAGTACCTTGGACCTGTCTGGATATAATCTCCTTATTTTGAAAACAACAGATTAACAAACATTAGTTCTATTTGCAACCTAATGCTCTTACCCCATGTAAAGTGACCTATTCATAGTTACCAGGAAACTGGATGTGGGCATTTTTGGGAAGAGGGCATTTTTCTGCCTACAAACAGATGTATGGACTCTCATGATCATGCTCAGGGTGGATGGACATAGTATTCAGGCTTAAGTGGCTGCTGTTATCATCGGTAATGCTGCTGCCATGTAAGCATGTTTTTCAACTATTGGTCGCTTGTTCCTTCACAAGTGTACCCATGTTCACTGGACTTCAGGCCCTGCCTCCTCCTACATACACAACATCCTCTCCTCACCTTTGAGGCACTTTGTGGGAGTGTCTCCTCCTGCCAAGGGCAGAATCATGGAATATGCGTCTTGGACTTGGAACTGTCCACTTCTCTAGTGTCCAGTCTAAGGAATCTTCCCCTAGGGGCTGATCGCTCCTCCTCCTCTCCCACTCAAGTCATCGGCCTCTCTTCTCCTTACCAGCATCCAGCTACATGAGTGTGATTCTAAAGAGTTAATCCTCAAACTCGAAGGCAAAAGGTGGTATTGGGGAATGTCCTCCATGGTCCACTGACCCAGGGTGGTTAGCAGAGCTTGTCTTTAGAACACTAAGACTTAGTTATTGCTCTAGGAAGAAAAATGTGTGAAAGGTAAATTTCCAACATTTCTTTCCTTGAGTTTTCTCTCCTTTTCTTACTCTCCTTCCCCCTCCCACTTCTGGTTCCTTTTAGCATTTATTGTTCTTGGCTGTCTTCTGCTATATAAAGTTGAGAGGGGAAAATATGCCAGAATATATGATTTTTTCCTATTACATTTACTCTTATATCATATTAATGACATGCATGCTTCTGAAATTGTCTCCAGCTGCACATTCTAGTTCTTTCCTCTGGGAAAAAAGAACATATTTTATGTATTTCAGAGAACTGTGTGAACATAAAAGATGCTTTGTTTCCTGTAGAAAACAGAGTAAAATAATTAAAGTGAAAAGTCGTTAGGTATATACATAGAAAAGGTGTATAATCATATAAAGGGCAAAAAATCATTTGAAGCCTTTTATGATAAGCCTAAACGATAAGTGCAGAGATAAAGTCAATATAGAGAGATAGTAATCAATGAGTATGGTACTAAGAATGCTAATACAAATTTTAAAAGAGGGAAGAAATCAAGAGGAAAAGAAAGAGAAGAAAGGGAGAGAGAAATAAAAGAAAGAAGAGAGAAAAAAAGGTGAAAGGTAAAGAGGAAGTTCTAAAGTCAAATGATATGTTCACAAGAATATGCTTGTCTCTAACTGGGGCATATTTTCTTTGAAGAATGAAATAAACTCCCTGTACCATCTTACCAACATGACCACATTTCAGAATAAGCTTAAAGAGGTAATACCAAGCAGGAAGCTGACAAAATGAAGAGAAGTAGTGGTATCCACAGGAAAATGATTAGTGTATTATTTTAGGCATAGCCCAGGCAATCACTATACCACACAGCATAAGGAAATCCATTGTCCACTACATATAAATTAAAATTGAGCCAAGATTCGATTTTCAGATACCAAAGATGCTTTCAGCAGTGATTTGCTTTAGTAATTTTGCCTTAGGATATGCTATTAAAATATGAGGATTAGTCCATAAAATTTATAGTTATGACCAAATTATTTTTCTTGCTTTTTTTTCTTGTGTTTGTCACTCAGTCGTGTCCAACTCTTTGCTACCCCATGGTCTGTCCATAGAATTCTCTAGGCAAGAATACTGGAGTGGGTTGCCATTCCCTTCTCCAAGGGATCTTCCAGACCCATGGGTCAAACAAAGGTCTCCTGCACTCTAGGAAGATTCTTTATCATCTGGGCTACCAGGAAAGCCCCTTGTGACTGTGATCTTAATCTGCAGTGATTCAACCTGACAGATTAAACTGTATAATTAAAAACTTCTTGATATATTCATTCGTTTCCTGGTAGTAAAGAAATGTAGTGACATAGCTGCTTATCTTTTGGATACCTCCAAACCTCTTGAGGGGAAGGAGAATGGGATGATAGAGGATGAGATGATTGGATGGCATCATTGACTCAATGGACATAAGTTAAAGCAAATTCTGGGAGATAGTGAAGAATAGGGAAGCCTGGCATGGTGCAGTTCATGGGGTCACAAAGAGTTGGACATGATTTAGTGACTGAAAAACAACAATAAAGCCTCTTGAATTACACCTTTTTACAACAGTATTTAAAAAATCATGGATTTATTCTCTGATAATTCTGTTAAAGCATTATGCTACTTGCGAAAAGTAAAATTGTTGGAAACATATTTTCTTTTATTGTATATGTATTGGAAATAAGTTTTAAAGTCTGTAATCATAGGACATGACAAAGTATCTCCATTTAAACAAAAAATAGAATAGTCTGCTAAATGTCCATTACTTTGCTTTCTCTAGAGGAGGTTTCCCTGGTGGCTTAGATGGTAAAGAATCTGCCTGCAATGCAGGAGACCTGGGTTTGATCCCTGGGTTAGGAAGATCCCTTGGAGAAGGGAATAACAACCCACTTTAGTATTCTCGCCTAGAAAATCCTATGGACAGAGGAGCCTGGCAGGCTACAGTCTACAGGGTTCCAGAGTTGGACACAACTGTGTGACTAACACT
Source organism: Ovis canadensis (assembly GCF_042477335.2). Taxonomy (NCBI): domain Eukaryota; kingdom Metazoa; phylum Chordata; class Mammalia; order Artiodactyla; family Bovidae; genus Ovis; species Ovis canadensis. Next base: position 66,981,622 of record NC_091262.1, on the reverse strand, counting down.
CACAGAGAAGAGCAAATTATCCTTTTCATTGCTGTATATCCAAACCTCTTAGAAGGACACTCTGGCACATAATATACTGTTAAAAATGATCTGTTAAAAGTAATCTTGAGAAATAAGATTGGGGCTGGAGGAATCAAGCTTCCTGACTTCAGACAGTTCTACAAAGCTACAGTCATCAAGGCAGTATGGCACAGGCACACCAACAGACATATAGACCAATGGAACAAGAGAGAGAGCCTGAAGATAAAAATCCATGCTCCTGTGGGCACCTTATATCTGACAAAGGAGGCAAAACAATGGAGAAAAGACAGTCTCTTTAATAAGTGATTCTGGGAAAACCGGGCAGCTATGTGTAAAATAATGAAATTAGAACACTTCCTAACATCATACATAAAAGTAACTCAAAATGGATTAAATACCTAAAGTAAAACTAGAAACTATAAAACTCTTAAAGGAAAACATAGGCTGAACCCTTTTTGACATAAATCACAGTATGATTCTCTATGACCCACCTCTTAGTGTAATGGAAATGAAGACAAAAATTAACAAATGGGACTTACTTTACACCATGAAGGAAACTATAACCAAGGTGAAAAGACAACCCTCAGAATGGGAGAAAATAATAACAAATGAAACAACTGACAAGGGATTAATCGCCAAATTATACAAGCAGCTCATTCAGCTCAATATCAGAAAAACAAACAATTCAACTAAAAAGGGGGCAGAAGACCTAAGCAGACGTTTATCCACAGAAGACATACAGATGGCTAATAAACACATGAAAAGATGCTCAACATAGCTCATTATTAGAGAAATGAAAATCAAAACTACATTGAGGTACCATCTCACACTAGTCAGAATGGCCATCATTGAAAAGTCTGCAAACAATAAATGCTTCAGAGAGCATGCAGAAATGGGAGCCCTCTTGCACTGTTGGTGGGAATCCAAATTGATACAGCCACTACGGTAGTTCAGATGGTAAAGCATCTGCTTACAATGCAAAAGACCTGGGTCCAATCCCTGGATCAGGAAGATCCCTTGGAGAAGGAAATGGCAACCCACTCCAGTAATCCTCCCTGGGGAATCCCATGGACAGAGAAGCCTGGCGGGCTATAGTCCATTGGGTTGCAAACAGCTGGACATGACTGAAGCAACTTAGCACTATGGAGAACAGTATGAAGATTCCTTAAAAAACTTGGAATAAAATTACTATATGACCCAGCAGTCCCACTACTGGACATATACTCTTAGGAAACCATAATTGAAAAAGACACATGTACCCCAGTGTTCACTGCAGCACTATTTACAATAGCAAAGACATGGAAGCAACCTAGATGTCCATCAACAGATGAATGGATAAAGAAGTTGTGGTACATATATAGAATGGAATGTTACTCAGTTATACAAAGGAACACATTTCTGTCAGTTCTTATGAGGAGGATGAACCTAGAGCCTATTATACAGAGTGAAGTAAGCCAGAAAGACAAAAACAAACATCATATATTAACACATAAATATGGAATCTAGAAAGACAGTACTGATGGTGTTATTTGCAGGGCAGCAAAGGAGAGAGGCACATAAAGAATAGATTTTTGGTTACAGGGAGGTGGAGAGAGTGGGATGACTTGACAGATTATTAGTACTGAAACATATATATTATCATATGTCAAACAGACAGCAGTGGGAATTTGCTGTATGATGCAGGGAATCCAACGTTGGTGCTCTGTGACAAACTATAGGGGTAGGATGGGGAGGGACATTCAAAAGGGAGGGGACATATGTATATCTACGGATGATTCATGCTTATGTATGGCAGAAACTATCATTATATTATAATCACCCTCCAATTAAAAATAAAATTATTTTTAAGAAAAGTAAAAAAAATGTTGAATATAAGAATACATAATAGTTCATAATGCTTCCAAGCTAAGAAATCATTGGCATATATTTAGCTTTAACTACATGAGCTATTTCAAAATCTTAAAAAAGTGATGCTGTTAAAGTGTTGCATTCAGTATGTCAGCAAATTTGGAAAGTCAGCAATGGCCACAGACTGGTCAAACGAGACATGGAACAACAGACTGGTTCAAAATTGAGAAAGGAGTATGTGAAGGCTGTATATTGTCACACTGCTTATTTAACTTATATGCCGGGTACATCATGTGAAATGCCAGAATGGATGAATCACAAGCTGGAATCAAGATAACTGGATGAAATATCAACAACCTCAAATATGCAGATGATACCACTCTAATGGCAGAAAATGACAAGGAACTAAAGAGCTTCTTGATGAGGGTGAAAGAAGAGAGTGAAAAAGCTGGCTCAAACCTCAACATTCAAAAAACTAAACTGTTGCCATCCAGTCTCATCACTTCATGGCAAATAGAAAGGGGAAAAGTGGAAACAGTGGCAGATTTTATTTTCTTGGGCTCCAAAATCACTGTGGACTGTGACTGCAGCTATGAAATTAAAAGACACTTGCTCCTTGGAAGAAAAGCTATGACAAACCTACACAGAGTATTAAAAATCAGAGACATCACTTTGCTGACAAAGGTCCATATAGTCAAAGCTATGGTTTTTCTTGCGTTCATGTACAGATGCAAGAGTTGGACCATAAAGAAAGCTCATTGCCAAAGAAATGATCCAGCAGCACAGTCCAACAGCCCCTTGGACTGCAAAGATATCAAACCAGTCAATCCTAAAGCAAATCAACCCTGAATAATCATTGGAAGGAATGATGCTGAAGATGAAGCTCTGATACTTTGGCCACTTGAGGCAAAGAGATGACTCACAGGAAAAGACTTTGATGCTGGGAAAGATTGAGGGCAGGAGGAGAAGGGGGCAACAGAGGACAACGTGCTTGGATGGTGATGGCATCACCATCTCAGTGGACATGACTTAGAGCAAACTCAGGGAGACAGTGAAGGACAGGGAAGCCTGGTATGCTGCAGTACATAGGGTTGCAAATAATTGGAAAAACTTAGTGACTGAACAACAACAACAACATGTAAAATAATGGGGGGAAATGGGGAGTTCATATCACACTAATGTGGTTAGATTCACTCTTTGTTTTACTTTTTTTTTTTTTTTACTGTAAACAAGTTTGTTTATAAGTCTTAGAAGATTCAGTTCAGTTCAGGCGCTCAGTCATGTCTGACTCTTTGCGACCCCACGAATTGCAACATGCCAGGCCTCCCTATCCATTACCATCTCCCGGAGTTCACTCAGACTCACCTCCATCAAGTCCGTGATGCCATCCAGCCATTTCATCCTCTGCTGTCCCCTTCTCATCCTGCCCCCAATCCCTCCCAGCATCAGAGTCTTTTCCAATGAGTCAATTCTTCGCATGAGGTGGCCAAAGTATTGGAGTTTCAGCCTCAGCATCAGTCCTTCCAATGAACACTCAGGACTAATCTCCTTTAGGATGGACTGGGTAGATCTCCTTGCAGTCCAAGGGACTCTCAAGAGTCTTCTCCAACACCACAGTTCAAAAGCATCAATTCTTTGGCGCTCAGCCTTCTTCACAGTCCACCTCTCATACCCATACATGACCACAGGAAAACCCATAGCCTTGACTAGACGGACCTTTGTTGGCAAAGTAATGTCTCTGCTTTTGAATATGCTGTCTAGGTTGGTCATAACTTTCCTTCCAAGGAGCAAACATCTTTTAATTTCATGGCTGCAATCACCATCTGCAGTGATTTTGAAGCCCCCCAAAATAAAGTCTGACACTGTTTCCAATGTTTCCCCATCTATTTGCCATGAAGTGATGGGACTGGATGCCATGATCTTCGTATTCTGAATGTTGAGCTTTAAGCCAACTTTTTCACTCTCCTCTTTCACTTTCATCAAGAGGCTTTTTAGTTCCTCTTCACTCTCTGCCATAAGGGTGGTGTCATCTGTATATCTGAGGTGATTGATATTTCTCCTGGCAATCTTGATTCCAGCTTGTGCTTCTTCCAGCCCAGCATTTCTCATGATGTACTCTGCATAGAAGTTAAATAAGCAGGGTGACAATATACAGCCTTGACATTACTCCTTTTCCTATTTGGAACCAGTCTGTTGTTCCATGTCCAGTTCTAACTGTTGCTTCCTGACCTGCATACAGATTTCTCAAGAGGCAGGTCAGGTGGTCTGCTATTCCCATCTCTTTCAGAATTTTCCACAGTTTATTGTGATCCACACAGTCAAAGGCTTTGGCATAGTCAATAAAGCAGAAATAGATGTTTTTCTGGAACTCTCTTGCTTGATGATCCAGCAGATGTTGGCAATTTGATCTCTGTTTCCTCTACCTGTTCTAAAACCAACTTGAACATCTGCAAGTTCATGGTTCACATATTGCTGAAGCTTGGCTTGGAGAATTTTGAGCATTACTTTACTAGCGTGTGAGATGAGTGCAATTGTGCGGTAGTTTGAGCATTCTTTGGCATTGCCTTTCTTTCGGATTGGAATGAAAACTGACCTTTTCCAGTCCTGTAGCCACTGCTGAGTTTTCCAAATTTGCTGGCATATTGAGTGCAGCACTTTCACAGCATCATCTTTCAGGATTTGAAATAGCTCAACTGGAATTCCATCACCTCCACTAGCTTTGTTTGTACATACTGAATATTGTTATAATAAAATCTGAGATTATGAAAATGGAAATACTTCCACAGTTGTGTGTGCTTCTGAACAGAGAATATATACAAAGAAGTAAACAAACTTCAGAGTCACCATTAACAAGAAAGATCTGGACAGCCATTCAGGAATGACAAGTTTGTATGCAGAAACAAACACCCTCTAGGGTGTATCAAACAAGGTAATCAACACCCTCTAGGCATATCTATTTCATAGTACAAGGGAAAATCCTTCAGTTCTATATGATCTAACATGGGATTTCCATCCTTTTCCATTCATTATTTTTCAGTATTCAAGGATGTAACGGCGCATAATGTACAACCCTTGATCTTGAGTAGTGGACACTAAGGTGGTGAATTGAGAAAATAAAACACAATTTAGAGTTGCATCGAGCATGTATGTTAAGCCAGAGTAGATGTAACTAAACAACTCTGAGAAGCACTGAGAAAGGGCACCAAGTTTTTACAGAATTCAATTTCCTAGACAGTAAAACAATTCATCAAATCTGTTTCACACAGAAGCAGCTAAGGCAGAATGCTGCTTTTTTCCAAAATCAAATGTTACAATTTTATGTTTAAATACTGCAAATAAATTCAGTTTTTCTGGCTTATATCATACCTTCTCATCATTCAGGGTAATTGGAAATAAATAGAGTTAAGTATTGATAAAATACTGAGTATTACTTTGTCATTGTTTTTACCACTTCTTAAATTGTTTCCTGAAAGTTTCATATACAATAAAAGTCAATTACTCTTATCATCAGAAAACAAATCTTTTTTGTTTGTTTGTTTGTATCTTTCTAACACCCTGAGAATACAAATTTCCTAAGGTCACATTTTCCTGCTAGTTCCTGCCTTCTCCTTCTCCCCTAAGCATTTCTGTTCTATGCTTCCACCTTATTTCCTTTATCCTCTGCTCCCCATTTGTGCTGCCATGCACATGTACTCATTTTTCTGATATCTGCAGCCTGATTTTTCTAAGCACTTTGCCTGTCATATCCTCATTCTCTCTGACTTACAATTCCTTGTCACTCCCGTTTTCTCATAGACACATTATCTTTTAAAATAACCTGTCTCTCACAGTTCCTCTCGTCTACATATTCCTTCTCTGTCACTGCATACCTATCCTCACTACTGTCTGCCTCTCAGACAAACTCACAGCTTAATGTCTAAATCAACAAGGCCAGACATGCTTATATTCAGAGTCAGTAGTGCCGAAGCACCATATCTCAACTGTACTGCTCTATCTCCAAATAGTGACTTAGAAACACTCAGCTTCCTCCAGCATTAAGAAAGCATTCAGTGACTCTCAACACTGACCCGCTGCCATTTATGTGTATGCACATATACACAAACCCACACCACACACACAGATACATCCTCCACACACCCATATCACACGCACTTACCCTTCCCAGGGTTGCTAGATTCCATTGTTCTCTCTTGGTTCAACTTCTCTCAGTGACTTCAACTGTTACTGGTATTGGGAACACAGGAGACACGGAGATGGCCTGACCTATGGTGCATGGTATGTGAAAGGAGGAGAACAATGCCGGGAATCCTATTAGTTTGTGAGTCAAATATCTTTGGGGAGAAAATGAGAAAACATGAAGTCTGTGGACCATGGAATCAAGGGCTAAAGGTAAGTGGAATGGCAACTGTCTATGCATAATATTTCATATTGCTATTTCTTTTAAAAATATAAGAAGGTATCAAAACTTTATCTGGAGTTATTCTTAAGAGAGATTACTTTTTTTTTTTTTGGCTACTAAAAGTTCAAAGTTCAATCTTTAATTTACAACAACTGAATACATATTTTTACACCTGAAGATGAATTTTAGAATGACACTGTTTTTCATTATTTTCCTTTGAAGAATATGCTATTTTATTATGTTTTCTTATAAATAAAATGTTTGGAAGAAAGACATATTTCACCCAAGTTCTACATGGGCCACAGAATTAGCATAAGAAAAAGTGAGGCACAGATTCAGGGTTATCCTTTCAGTAGACCAGAACAGTAAAAGTGAAATCATGTAAGTCTACAAGGGGAGACTTATTTCCAAACTGACATATGTTGAAACAAAAATGTACCTTTCTGGTATGAGCAGAAATTTTCTTTTCTAATTTTCAAAAGTTATGAGTAATATACTGCACCAAGATAGATACTACACATCAAACAGAACATGGAAAGTATCTGGTATTGTTCAAAAAAAGCTCAGGACTATAATTAAGCAGATTTTGTATCTCCAGGCCTGAACATGAATCAGGTCTCTTCTTATGTATTTTCTCAAAGTAATTAAAGTTCTGTATCTCACTTTGTATTGATACAAGTGCTAAAATCACATGTCTATGTAGAATTTTTGCTGGCCCATGTGATGAAGTCATTATATGCATTATTTTATTTCATTAAAACAGGCTATCCTTATTTAATTTTTTTCTTTTTTAGTTGAATTGTTTTCTGACTTATGAATACTACATGGTCATTTCTAGGTACAAACACATTTTTCAACTTTTTTTTTTTTTTTTAGGGTAAGCTACATCACTGTTTCTGCTTTTTTATCCTCTCCAATGAGAAGATCCAAAGTACCTTCCACTTGCACTATTTGGAGGTATTTTTCCATAATTTTTCTCCATTCAGCCTGACTTCACCTTGTAGAATGTGTCTTTCAATTCACTTCTCACATTGTAGCATTCTGTGAAATCCTGGGTGTTTTATACTTACTGTAGAAACATGTATCTAATATCGTGACTCCTTTTCTCCTCAAGAAGCTATTATTGAATCAAAGGTTTATCTTACATTAACTGTGTCTTAGAATCAGGCACATAAGGCACATAGAATTTGCAGCCAGTCACTTTACTTCCTTGGAAATTGGTTTTCTCATTTTCTTCCAACGTATAGTCCCATCTCTTGGGAAACATTCTACAAAAAAATGCTGCACTATTTTTCAGGTCTTCCTATCTCCAACCACACCAGGGTCATCCTCGCCCTCCTCTGCCTGCTCACTCATCTCCTCTTGGTCACTCTTATTAGAGTCCCCTTCATCTACTTTGTGCAGTCTTTTCACAGTCACTTTTAGAGTTTATGTTACTTTAAAGTCTTATGCAAAAATGGAAAATATATTCTGGAGACATTAAAAGCTTTGGGAGTCTCAGTGAGGAAATACAGAAAAGATCTGAGGCACTTAATGTGCTACTAGAAAAATATGAGCATAGATTCTATAAAGCACAGAGTTTGTGTGAAGAAAATATCCCTTGGAATACTCCCTAAAGTTTAGTTCAGACATATGGCTTCTTAAATCCAGACAATCTAACATTAGTCATAGAAACTGCATATAAGCTATAGCAGGGCCTCTAGTCCCTCTCTCTCCAGGGCTATGGGCATTGCTGACCTCTCAGTCACTCCCTGCCATTCAAATACTATTTTGAAATGTTTGGTTATGTGTGAGGCAGAGTTGGAACTGAGAATCTATATGGATCTGGTGCTTTAAGAGGGCCCCATCATGACTATATAGAGTGGTTTTCCCAGGACAGGTATCAGTTTCCACTCCTTATCGAAGTGTAATTGTCCTTGTTTGTAAAATAAATGATATCTTTACCCACTTAATATGGAGATAGAAAAGCTGTACTGGTTCAGAGAAGCATCAAGTAATCTTTCCTCTTCCTGGAACTTGGGGAAGGAAATGAAACACTTCCAAGGAAAGAGCACCCTATATTTGCAAGTTCAGAGTAATATTTACATTCCTCTAAAACTCTTGGTAATAACAAAACCTTACCACCTTCAGAGACACTTAAGGACAAGAGATGCCAGAGACTTACACAGAAGGAAACATATTTTGTTAAAGATGTTAAAGATGAAAACACAATAAAGATAGTTGTCACATAAGGTGATGATATACCCGATGGCCATTAAGTTGACCCCTTCTCAAAAAAGGAAAAAGAAGGAAAAAAAAAAGACTGGAAACTTGAAATAATTGAACAGACTGACACTGTCAATTGCTTCCCTTTCCATTCTTTCCTCCCTTTTCTTGCTAATGAAAGTCTTTCTGTGTCTCTGTCTTTCTCTCTCACACACACATATATACAATGTGACAAGATTTGAACGGGTGGCTTTGTGCATTTTTTCACATCACTTAAGGAGTTTACTGATTAGCCAGTACATCTTGTCTCTTTCCATAAGCCAGAACAAAGACATGGTGTGGTGAGTCAGCAATGACCCTGCCAGGAATGGTAATAGGAATAGCATCCTAGTTGATGGCAGGATAAGGGGAAGAGAGTTGTGTCTCTGAAATTCTTAGGACAGAGCTGCCTACACTCCCTGCCTGACCTATTATGTGAGAAATAAATACAGTTCTATGTTATCTGAAAAACTATAGTTTTGAGTCTCTTTTTTTAAAAGTAGCTTAAACGTATCTTAATCAATAAATGATAACATAAATAAAATGAAAATAAATAAGATAAAAGAAGGACGAGAAGTCAGAATGAAAAATAAGACACCCTGAAAAAAATAGGAAAAAAATTTGAAAACAGATCCAAATAAAATTGGAAAAAGTTAAAATTTGAGACAAAAACAGAAATGTTACAAAATTACTATATACATACAAATACATAGTAGAGCTCTGTCTTCTATGTTTATTATATGTGTATATATATATATGTATATATATATGAATGTCTTGTGTATATATATATTAATGCCAAGGTCACATGATAAGAGCATATACACGAGGAAAGAGAGAATATTCTAAAGGATAATGGGTGACACATTTTTTAGGACTGAAGAATGATAATGGTCAGATTGCAAAACCTGCCTCATCCCATGAAGTCTCACCTTAACACTGTAATAAATCTGCAGAACTCCTCATAGAAGAGTTATTATTTTTCAAATTCTTTTAAACACTGTAGTGCCCAAAGTCTAGAACTTAGGGTAATCCCAGAAGACAGAAAAAACTAATATCTTAAACTACAGGAAGACATATATCCTACAAGTAAAGATGAATGGCCACAGAAGAAAAATTTGGCAATTTATATCAGAAGAAAATAAGTTTTACTAATCAAAAAAATATTTCTTCAAACATATAAGGCTAAAAAATCTAATCACAAATAAAAAGACATCAAAGAATATTAATAATTTATAGAAAAAAATCCTCACTGTATCATAAAAAAGGTACTCAGTATCTTTTTAAGAAAATGCATATTTAGATTTCATGGATATCATTTTTAAGCATATCCCATTGTTAAGCTCAAAAAGTATGATAAAACTGTTTTGTTGAGTTCGTAGGAAAAAGGTCACAAGTACTACTTATGGGAGTATGAGTTATTAAAAATCTAATTTCTTTGCAGTGCATTTAGAAAATCAAGTCAATTTATAACTGTATATTTTTTGACCTGAAAGAAATTCTACTTGAAATTTTTATATATATACTCTACTCATTATAGCATTGTTTATAATATCTAAAGATTAAAAACAACATAAATGTTTCCCAATAGGAGCTTATAAAGATCTTAGAGATTAAAATTACAATATATTATTATGCAATATATATATCTGTATGACATAATTCCCAAGATAAATTACTATTTAAAAATTTTGAGAACACAGTGTAGACTAGGCTACTGTATGTGAAAAAGGAGGAGTAACACAGAATATATTTAAAATTAAATTTGTCATCTTTGTTTGTTAGAACCTTGAAAGCATATGTATGAATATTTCCTACTTATATATAAGTTGTTTATTTTGAACTGGCTTATATAATTCAAGGTGCCTTATTTTTCTCACTGTAGCATTTCATTCATTTTCTAGTTTAAGTGTGTCCAAACACCATGACAATCAGGCTATTATCAGAAAAACAGTGAGCACATCATTACAAACTTGGCCCTTGGCCCCTGTTTCAGATATTTGTCCTGGTATGCCTCTAGATAGCTTATCATGAGAGAGTTACAGATTCTGTGGTATTTAGAATGACAACTTAATGTTTGCATTCTTCACCCCTGTCAAACTTCAGATAAAACACCCAAATATGATCATTCCTAAATATCAACCATAAGAAGTGCTGACCTAAAACAAATGCACTGCCAGGAATTTCTCCAGCAGAGATGGGCTTATTCAGGATTAGCAAAGCACTGAAGTTCTGGGTCTGTAACCATGATGAGCCACACGCAGGGCCCCCAGCACAAGGGAAGGAAGATGCTTTCATAGGGAGGAAGAGAAAGTTTGGAGGACCATAGTAAGCAAAGAGTGTATAGCTTTTCATTGTCTGAGTCCTTGCCAGGAAAAAGGAGGAATTACTTTTCTCCCTTTGAGGCCCTGCTGTCCTCACGGACATGAGAATTCCTCCCTCTGGTCACCTGACTCTATTTAATTGAGGTTTCCATTTATTATTATTTTTTAAGAAAGTAAAAATTATCCATTTAACATAAAATTGTGAAGTCTACACTCCATGACCAAGTGAATGATATTTAAATTCGTAAAATAATGAGAAGACCATTAACCAGAGCAGATTTGCCTCTAAAGAACTGACATTTAAGGTGGAATTCAGAACATACTCCATTTTTGGCTGAATATACCCTTAACACATTTTTCCTCTTGAGGTTTTATGCATTTGATTAAAAAAAACAACAATGGAAATTTAGCTTCTTCTGCCCTTCCTCCTCCTTTGTTTGCAGTGATAATGATAATGTTAGGTCCTTTCCTTTTCTTATGAGTGACAAATTATTTCTCGTCACAAAGTAGAAAGGTGATTATCTCTCATCTGGAATTTGTTGAGCAATTAAACTGATAGATAGGTAAAATAATGGCAGAGTACAGAAATAAGGCAGAGAGAGCAAGTCTGACAGGAACATAGACAGTCTCTGCCTTCCTTGCTTCAACTAGAAAAGATGAGTTTCTCTTTTTAATTACTCCAAGGAAGGTGATTAGGCTTATGCTATATTGCTTGCTTGCCCACAGCTGAATATAGTATATCAAATAAATGAATGATACAAAGTAAAAGAGGATATAGTAGAGACCCTCTTTGTTGGTATGAGAAGTATGTAAAGGACATATCTTGTCAACATGATTTGATCAAAAGGAATTGGGAAAGTATATCCCTGGTCACCCAAGACAACCTAATGTGCCAGAAAAAAGCACAGAATCAAGTTAATAGAAGGAAAGAAATCTTAAAAATTAGGGCAGAAATAAATGCAAAAGAAACAAGAGAGACCATAGCAAAAATCAACAAAGCCAAAAGCTGGTTCTTTGAAAGGATAAATAAAATTGACAAACATTAGCCAGACTCATCAAGAAGCAAAGAGAGAAAAATCAAATCAATAAAATTAGAAATGAAAATGGAGAGATCACAACAGACAACACAGAAATACAAAGGATCATAAGAGACATCAGCAGTTATATGCCAATAAAATGGACAACGTGGAAGAAATGGACAAATTCTTAGAAAAGTACAATTTTCCAAAACTGAACCAGGAAGAAATAGAACATCTTAACAGACCCATCACAAGCAGAGAAATTGAAACTGTAATCAGAAATCTTCCAGCAAACAAAAGCCCAGGTCCAGACGGCTTCACAGCTGAATTCTACCAAAAATTTCGAGAAGAGCTAACACCTATCCTACTGAAACTCTTCCAGAAAATTGCAGAGGAAGGTAAACTTCCAAACTCATTCTATGAGGCCACCATCACCCTAATCCCAAAACCTGACAAAGATACTACAAAAAAAGAAAACTACAGGCCAATATCACTGATGAACATAGATGCAAAAATCCTCAACAAAATTCTAGCAATCAGAATCCAACAACACATTAAAAAGATCATACACCATGACCAAGTGGGCTTTATCCCAGGGATGCAAGGATTCTTCAATATCCGCAAATCAATCAATGTAATTCACCACATTAACAAATTGAAAAATAAAAGCCATATGATTATCTCAATAGATGCAGAGAAGGCCTTTGACAAAATTCAACATCCATTTATGATAAAAACTCTCCAGAAAGCAGGAATAGAAGGAACATACCTCAACATAATAAAAGCTATATATAACAAACCCACAGCAAACATTATCCTCAATGGTGAAAAATTAAAAGCATTTTCCCTAAAGTCAGGAACAAGACAAGGATGCCCACTTTCACCACTACTATTCAACATAGTTCTGGAAGTTTTAGCCACAGCAATCAAAAACAGAAAAAGAAAAAAAAGGAATCCAAATTGGAAAATAAGAAGTAAAACTTTCACTGTTTGCAGATGACATGATCCTCTACATAGAAAACCCTAAAGACTACCAGAAAATTACTAGAGCTAATCAATGAATATAGTAAAGTTGCAGGATATAAAATCAACACACAGAAATCCCTTGCATTCCTATACACTAATAATGAGAAAGTAGAAAAAGAAATTAAGGAAACAATTCCATTCACCATTGCAATGAAAAGAATAAAATACTTAGGAATATATCTACCTAAAGAAACTAAAGACCTATATATAGAAAACTATAAAACACTGATGAAAGAAATCAAAGAGGACACTAATAGATGGAGAAATATACCATGTTCATGGATCGGAAGAATCAATATAGTGAAAATGAGTATACAACCCAAAGCAATTTACAAATTCAATGCAATCCCTATCAAGCTACCAGCCATATTTTTCACAGAACTAGAACAAATAATTTCAAGATTTGTATGGAAATACAAAAAACCTCGAATAGCCAAAGCAACCTTGAGAAAGAAGAATGGAACTGGAGGAATCAACTTGCCTGACGTCAGGCTCTACTACAAAGCCACAGTCATCAAGACAGTATGGTACTGGCACAAAGACAGAAATATAGATCAATGGAACAAAATAGAAAGCCCAGAGAAAAATCCACACACATATAGACACCTTATCTTTGACAAAAGAGGCAAGAATATACAATGGAGTAAAGACAATCTCTTTAACAAGTGGTGCTGGGAAAACTGGTCAACCACTTGTAAAAGAATGAAACTAGATCACTTTCTAACACCCCACACAAAAATAAACTCAAAATGGATTTAAGATCTAAATATAAGACCAGAAACTATAAAACTCCTAGAGGAGAATACAGGCAAAACACTCTCTGACATAAATCACAGGAGGATCCTCTATGATCCACCTCCCAGAATACTGGAAATAAAAGCAAAAATAAACAAATGGGATCTAATTAAAATTAAAAGCTTCTGCACAACAAAGGAAACTATAAGCAAGGTGAAAAGACAGCCTTCTGAATGGGAGAATATAATAGCAAATGAAGCAACTGACAAACAACTAATCTCAAAAATATACAAGCAACTTATGCAGCTCAATTCCAGAAAAATAAATGACCCAATCAAAAAATGGGCCAAAGAACTAAATAGACATTTCTCCAAAGAAGACATACGGATGGCTAACAAACACTTGAAAAGATGCTCAACATCACTCATTATTAGAGAAATGCAAATCAAAACCACAATGAGGTACCGCTTCACACCAGTCAGAATGGCTGCGATCCAAAAATCTGCAAGCAATAAATGCTGGAGAGGGTGTGGAGAAAAGGGAACCCTCCTACACTGTTGGTGGGAATGCAAACTAGTACAGCCACTATGGAGAACAGTGTGGAGATTCCTTAAAAAATTGCAAATATGACCCAGCAATCCCACTTCTGGGCATACACACCAAGGAAACCAGAATTGAAAGAGACACGTGTACCCCAATGTTCATCGCAGCACTGTTTATAATAGCCAGGACATGGAAACAACCTAGATGTCCATCAGCAGATGAATGGATAAGAAAGCTGTGGTACATATACACGATGGAGTATTACTCAGCCGTTAAAAAGAATACATTTGAATCAGTTCTGATGAGATGGATGAAACTGGAGCTGATTGTACAGAGTGAAGTAAGCCAGAAAGAAAAACACCAATACAGTATACTAACGCATATATATGGAATTTAGAAAGATAGCAATGACGACCCTGTATGCAAGACAGTAAAAATGACACAGATGTGTATAACGGACTTTTGGACTCAGAGGGAGAGGGAGAGGGTGGGATGATTTGGGAGAATGGCATTGTAACATGTATACTAACATGTAAGAATCGAATCACCAGTCTATGTCCGACGCAGGATACAGCATGCTTGGGGCTGGTGCACGGTAATGACCCAGAGAGATGTTATGGGGAGGGAGGTGGGAGGGGGGTTCATGTTTGGGAACACATGTACACCCGTGGTGGATTCATGTCAATGTGTGGCAAAACCAATACAGTATTGTAAAGTAAAATAAAGTGAAAAAAAAAAAAAGATAAACATGGAGGATGGGATAAATTGGGAGACTGGGGTTGACACATGTATACCATTGATACTATGTATTAAATATATAACTAATATAGCACCGGGAACTCCACTCAATGTTCTGTAGTATCTGAATGGGAAAGAAATTCAAAGAGGAGACTGTATGTATACATATAACTGAGTCATGTGTACAGTAGAAACTAACAAAACATTGTAAAGCAACTATACTTCAATAAAACTTTTTAAAAGAAAAAAAAAACAACAACAAATGACATCTGGTTTCTAATGAGGGGGCCATGGACCAAAACTGACTTCTGTGGTTTATACAAAATTTCCCACATTCTAAAATGCTTTTCAGCCTCTTTCAATACATAAAAAATTCATAGTGAGATTATGAAATAGATGGCCAGTGGTATTTTAATAAGTGCTGCTCTAGAAAAATCTTTTATTTTGTTTAAAATCTTTATTGAATTTGTTACAATATTGCTTCTGTTGCTTTTATATTCTGTTTTTTTGGCCACTAGGCATGTAGGATCTTAGCTCCCTGACCAGGAATGAAACCCACATCCCCTGTGTTAGAAGGCAAACTACTAACCACTGGACCACCAGGGAAGTCCCTATAAAAATCTTTGAATGAGAAAGGCCAGGACAAAATAAAGATATTTCTTCTAAGGTCTAGGCAGATTAGTGGGATTTAGGGCCAAGAAGCGGAGAAGGCAATGGCACCCCACTCCAGTAGTCTTGCCTGGAAAATCACATGGACGGAGGAGCCCAGTAGGCTGCAGTCCATGGGGTCGCTAAGAGTCGGACACGGCTGAGCGACTTCACTTTCACTTTTCACTTTCATGCACTGGCGAAGGAAATGGCAACCCACTCCAGTGTTCTTGCCTGGAGAATTCCAGGGATGGGGGAGCCTTGTGGGCTGCCGTCTATGGGGTTGCACAGAGTCAAAAATGACTGAAGCAACTTAGCAGCAGCAGCAGGGCCAAGAAGAAAGAATTATGCAGTTTTAAAACTGCATACTAACTACTTAATATAGCTGACACAATTCTACTTTCTAACCTTATATATTTATTATTATTATTATTTTAATTAAAAGATTTC
Organism: Ovis canadensis; assembly: GCF_042477335.2. NCBI lineage: Eukaryota > Metazoa > Chordata > Mammalia > Artiodactyla > Bovidae > Ovis > Ovis canadensis. The sequence continues at coordinate 66,965,627 of NC_091262.1, read as the reverse complement.
TATGATTATGGGAGGTAATTAGTAAATACCTTTGGCAAGTCACATGCTTTCTAAATATTCCAAACCTCATCATGGTGTAGGTGCTGTACTAGAGCAGTACACTGAATGAAATATTGATTGGACAATAATTTCTGTTGATATCTGTTTGGAATGGCTGAGGGCCTACTTTCTAGCAAAAGACTTTGATCACAATAAATTTCATACAGTCATAAAATTGCAATCTGTTTATAAATAGCAGATTTTAAAAATCACTCACATAAAAAGAAAAAAATGATCAAATACCGTGGAAGTGGCAGACATGTGGAAGGGAGAACCTTTTTTTGGAAAGGTCTTTAAGTACATATTTACTGAATTTGACATCATCATAATCTGCCTTTATATGTCATAAAAATAAAAGACACTGGAAAGAAGAAAAGATAATTAAAAGAGATAGAAGTTACATTAAAGTCACTCAAGTAACAATATTTTTTCCACATTTCTGTAGGCATCATCCTTTATTCAGTTCAGTTCAGTTCAGTTCAGTTCAGTTCAGTCACTCAGTAGTGTCTGACTCTTTGTGATCCTATGAATCGCAGCACGCCAGGCCTCCCTGTCTATCATCAACTCCCGGAGTTCATTCAAACTCACGTCCCTCGAGTTGGTGACGCCATCCAGTCATCTCATCCTCGGTCGTCCCCTTCTCCTCCTGCCCCCAATCCCTCCCAGCATCAGAGGCTTTTCCAATGAGTCAACTCTTCGCATGAGGTGGCCAAAGTACTGGAGTTTCAGCTTTAGCATCATTCCTTCCAAAGAAATCCCAGGGTTGATCTCCTTTAGAATGGACTGGTTGGATCTCCTTGCAGTCCAAGGGACTCTCAAGAGTCTTCTCCAACACCACAGTTCAAAAGCATCAATTCTTCGGTGCTCAGCTTTCTTTATAGTCCAACTCTCACATCCATACATGACCACTGGAAAAACCATAGCCTTGACTAGACGGACCTTAGTCAGCAAAGTAATGTCTCTGCTTTTGAATATGTTATCTAGGTTGGTCATAACTTCCCTTCCAAGGAGTAAACATCTTTTAATTTCATGGCTGCAATCACCATCTGCAGTGATTTTGGAGCCCCCCAAAATAAAATCTGTCACTGTTTCCACTGTTTCCTCATCTATTTGCCATGAAGTGATGGGACCAGATGCCATGATCTTCGTTTTCTGAATGTTGAGCTTTAAGCTAACTTTTTCACTCTCCTCTTTCACTTTCATCAAGAAGCTTTTTAGTTCTTCTTCACTTTCTGCCATAAGGGTGGTGTCATCTGCATATCTGAAGTTATTGATATTTCTCCCAACAATCTTGATTCCAGCTTGTGCTTCTTCTAGCCCAGCGTTTCTCATGATGTACTCAGTGTCACCCCACTCCAGTATTCTTGCCTGGGAAATCCCATGGACGGAGGAGCCTGGTGGGCTACAGTCCATGGGGCCGCTAAGAGTAGGACACAACTGAGCGACCTCACTTTCACTTTTCACTTTCATGCACTGGAGAAGGAAATGGCAACCCACTCCAGTGTTCTTGCCTGAAGAATCCCAGGGACAGAGGAGCCTGATGGGCTGCCGTCTGTGGGGTCGCACAGAGTCTGACATGACTGACACGACTTAGCAGCAGCAATTCTGCATGTAAGTTAAATAAGCAGGGTGACAGTATACAGCCTTAACGTATTCCTTTTCCTATCTGGAACCAGTCTATTTTTCCATGTCCAGTTGTATCTGTTGCTTCCTGACCTGCATATAGGTTTCTCAAGAGGCAGGTCAGGTGGTCTGGTATTCCCATCTCTTTCAGAATTTCCCACAGTTTATTGTGATCCACACAAAGGCTTTGGCATATTCAATAAAGCAGAAATAAATGTTTTATTAAGATCCTTTATTAAGACTTGTCATTTTCAAAAGACTAATCATGCTATCAAGTATATTGATTTTATTTAAACTGACAAAATGAAATTAATAACTGAAGAGTCAAGTAACAGCAAACAAATGTAATTTCCAAATAAGAAAATTCATTTTAACCTGCATTAATTAAAAGACAGAGGGAACATAATTTTGCTGGAACATCACTAGTCGAAACTATCTGAACTAGAAAAGTACTTGGTTTGTGAACAGATCCACTGGTGCCTACTGTCTTCTGGACATTCCAATAAAGACAACTGTATACTTGCTATCATGTGCTAACTAAGAGAATTCAAGTAAACAGGCAAATAAAATTTTTAGTTGTCTTGAAGTAGTCAAATTATATCCAGAGCGCCTCATGAGTAATGCTGGGTTGGATCAAGCACAAGCTGAAATCCAGATTATTACCTGGAGAAATATCAACAACCTCAGATAAGCAAATGATACTACCCTAATGGCAGAAAGCTAAGAAAAACTATAGAGCCTCTTGATGAAGGTGAAAGAGGAGAGTGAAAAAGCTGGCTTAAATTCAACACTCAAAAAACTAAGATCTTAGTTGATCTTAGTTGATACCTGGTTCCATCACTTCATGGCAAATACATGGGGAAAAAATGGAAACAGTGATAGACTTTATTTTCCAGGGCTCGAAAATCACTGGGGATGGAAACTGCAGCCATGAAATTAAAATATACTTGCTCCTTGGAAGAAAAGCTATGACAATCATAGACAATGTATTAAAAAGTAGAGACATCACTTTACTGACAAAGGTCCATATAGTCAAAGCTATGGTTTTTCCAGTAGTCATGTATGGATGTGAGAGTTGAACCATTAAAGGCTGAGCACTAAATAATTGATGCTTTTGAATTGTGGTGCTGGAGAACTCTTGAGAGTCCCTTGGACTGCAAGAAGATCAAACCAGCCCATCCTAAAGGAGATCAGTACTAAAGATTCATTGGATGGACTGATGCTGAGGCTGAAACTCCAATACTTTAGGCCACCTGATGAGAAGAGCCGACCCACTGGAAAAGACCCCAAGGATTGAGGGCAGGAGGAGAAGGGGCCAACAGAGTTTGAGATGGTTGGATGGCATCACCAACTCAATGGACATGAGTTTGAACAAACTATGGGAGATAGTGAAGGACAGGGCAGCCTGGCATGCTGGAGTCCATGGGGTCACAAAGAGTTGGCCAGGACTTAAGGATTGAACAAAAGCACAAAGTCAAATTTAGGTAAAATAAAGCCAGTTAAGAACCAAACAAGTTAAAACTTAAGGCATCTATGGTATTTTTATTCACTGATTTATTTATTTTTCCTTTGTTTTGAAATAATTCAGTGACTAGAAAATGTATCTGTAGAGGTGTTGGGGAAAATGCCAGAAAATTCAGAGCCATTTGTACCAGCTTAACAAATCTTTGCCAATGATCAAGTTTCAGTGGAACCACAGGAACAACCTTTATAGGATTAAAATAACTTTTGAGCAATTCTCATGTTAATCTGGAGGTATTAAATTATAGTAACTATATTTATTTTTGAACAAAGAAACTGTGGGAAAAAGAGTCTAGTGACTCAGGCCTAGTTATGAATTATCATTTTGGATAATTCTAAATTCTAACAACTGTTTGAATTATGTGGTGGACTTATGATTTAGAGTAACACAAAGACAAAGCTATATTTGCTCAATTTTTATTGAAATGTTAGAAATAATTTTATAGTCCATTCTTCTATTTTAAAGTGTATTATTGTTTTAATTCTTAACCTTTCTTTGAATATTTACTACCATGTATGTCATAGCAGTCAACTTTAATTATGATAGCAGTAAATTCCTATGAGAATGTGACTACCTCTGCTCACAATGTCAATAATCTCATAGTTTCACAGAGCTACATTAGGATACAAAATACTGAAAGTATGAAATAGAAATTAAATGTATAAATCAGCCTGATGTTCTTTCTAAAGCTGTTTATAAAAGAAAACAAATTAAATGATTGTAATTGCAGTTATTTAAGAGCTTCAGGTTTTTTTATTTGAGGTCTGATTATAGTGGAAAATTCTCTATTGCCAAAATTATCATAAAGGAGGAAATAACATCAGTGTTATTGATGAAATGAAATGTGATTCCACACTGGGTAGAATGGCTTTATATAACTCTGAAATATTTCTAATATCTTCTTTGGTATTTTTTTTCCTATAATTACAAATAGTTATTTATATTATCTAACCAAAATTATCATATTTCAACAATTGTTGGAAAAATATCGCTTGCTTTTTATAGTCCCTTGTGTGACCTATTTACAGATCTTTTCAACATTTAATGATCCCTGGAGGCTCTTAAGTTTGTCAGTGTTACCCTCAGTGTTAATAATTTATACTCTTGCTGCATGAAAAAAAGCACTGGAGACAAAAGGACTGGTAAATAAGGAAAAATAAGAACAAAAGCACTGTAAATTTGAAGAAAGCTCAGAAATTGAAAGCAAGAAAGCAGTGTGTGTAAGTGAGAGAGATAAAAATGAAAAGAAACCAAAAAGGAGAAGACGGTTAATTTACAGTTTTGAATTAAGAATCATAACAATTATTTAGGACAGAAAACATTTTCTGATGTTAAATTTCCAGAGCAGTGTTTTCTATGACTATCTTACCTCTTATATGTATTCCTCCATTCTGCAAATGCCAGTTAAATATTTTTACTGTGTTGGGGGTCCTATGGTAAGTGTCAGAGGCAACAACATCTTCAAAGAGCTTAAGGTTTAGTAGAAGTAGCTGGGCAAATTAAACAAAAGTGTCACAGTACAATTTTATGAATATGGTGTGGGTATCCTTGTGGGATTTTGTAGAAGGAAGAACAACGAAGATGTGCCCATGGTACCCAGAGTTAGACCATGATGAACAATGGATTTCACTGAAAAAGTTGGGGACTTTGACTAGAATCCCCAGAAAACAAAGACAGAAGGGCAAAAACTTATTGATAAAACTTTATTAGACGTCTTCCCTGGTGGTACAGAGGATAAGAACCCACCTGCAGGGCACACGGATTTGATCCCTGGTCCAGGAAGATTCTACATTCCCTGAAGCAACTAAGCCCATGCACTACAACTACTGAGCCCATGCACTTAGAGCGTGTAAACCACAGCAAAAGAAGCCACCACAAAGAGAAGCTTTTGAACCACAACGAAGAGTAGCCCCCTCCCGCTGCAACTAGAGAAAGCCTGTGAGCAGCAATAAAGACCTAGCACAACCAAAAATGCAACTAAATAAGTAATATTAAAAAAAAAAAAGAAATCCTTAAAACAATGTATTAGGAAGTACGACTCCTGGGAAGGAGCAAAAGGAGACTGAAACAAACAATAAGGGAATGCATAAATCTGGCCACACACTCTTCACAGAGGCCCCGTGAATGGCCTGAGGAGCAGAGGGAGGAGCTGCTGCTGCTGCTGCTAAGTCACTTCAGTCGTGTTCAACTCTCTGTGACCCCATCAACGGCAGCCCACCAGGATCCCCCGTCCCTGGGATTCTCCAGGCAAGAACACTGGAGTGGGTTGCCATTTCCTTCTCCAGAGGGAGGAGAGAGGCAGACAAATTTTTCTACTGGCTTTCATCTTATTTTTTTAATTTTTAAATTACTATTGGCTGTGCTGGGTCTTTGTGCCTGCTCGTGGGCTTTCTCTAACTGCAGCAAGTGGGGGCTATTCTCTACTTTTGATGTCTGGATTTCTCATTATGGTAGCTTCTCTGGTGGAGCATGGGCTTTGGGCATGTGGGCTCAGTAACTGTGGTGCCCGGGCTTAGCTGCTCCAAGGTATGTAGGTTCTTCCTGGATCAGGGATGGAACATGTGTCCCCTGCATTGGTAGGCAGATTCCTAACCACTGGAACACCCAGTAAGTTTGGCTCTCATCTTCATTGGTAAAAAATTGGCCACCATTAGCAATAATTCTCCAACATTTCCAGAAATTCATACTGAACACCTATTGAGTCTTGCTACTCTTCATGCCAGATCAGAGTAATGCCCCTGATCAGGAGGCAAGAGGTGGCAGGGGAATTTGTGTGGGGTGTGGCTCTGTTGGCTGTGCCTAGAAGCAAGAAGAGTGATCAGAAGCAATGGCCCCAGAGACCCCCTCAGTGGCAGCAGCAGCAGCAATAACTCACATGACCATGAAAATCATGGGCAGGTCTGTGTGTGTGTTGTGTATGTGTGTGTGTGTGTGTGTGTATATTCAGTTGCTTTAGTCACATCCATCTCTGTGTGATCCTATGGACTATAGCCCACCAGTCTCCTCTGTCCATGGGATTCTCCAGGCAAGAATACTGGAGTGAGTTGCCATGCTCTCCTGCAAGGGATCTTCCCAACCCAGGGATCAAACCCACACCTCTTATGTCTGCTGCACTGGCAGGCAGGTTCTTTACCTCTAGTGGCACCTGGGAAGCCCAGGCAAATCTGACCAAATAAAGTAAGTGTGCAGATCTGGGATGGTCCATTAACAGTTGGACCATCAGCAGCATGTTGTGTATACTGCTTGAAGTTAGTCTTGAAAAATAACTACATGTTCACCAAATGAATGTGCAATCAGAAGGGGAATCATAAGAAAATGCATGATTGTATGTAACTGACTCTTGAATTATATTACTCTTGAATCCATTCATGTCCTCCATTGATACTGATACAGTCTTGTCCCATTCTCTGAAATATAGCTTATTAATTAACAGCCTTTAAAAAATCACTATCTAATTAACCTGTCCATATTCAAGCTTTTACCCTTCCCTTTCACAGATCTTCTTTCCATCATCCATTGAACATCTAGTTCTGGATTTCAAGTCTTAAAATACTTAAAAGAATCTTCTTTCATTTAAGATAAAATTCCCAATCTTTAACATGGCTTACCAATATTTTCTAGCACCAACCTGCGTTTTCTCTTAGCCCAAACCTACTGGCTCATCATTCCCTCACAGTGCTGAGATCCTTCTCATTCCTGTAGGCTAATTACCTAGCAGATTGTCTGATTAATATCCATGCAAATAGACAGGAAGGAAATGAAGATAATGCTTCTCTTTCAAACTTCCATTGAACAGGTATGTTTGTTCAGTCATTCAGTTTTATTGACTCTTTGCAACCCCAAGGATGGTAGACTGCAAGATTTCTCTACCTACGGAATTTTTCAGGAAAGAATACTGGAGCAGATTGCCATTTCCTACTCCAGGGGATCTTCCTGACCCAGGGATTGAACCTGCAACTCTTGTGTCTCCCACATTGGCAGGCAGATTCCTTACAACTAGCACCACCTGTGAAGCGCCCATTGAGCCAGAGGCAGACTAAAGGATATGTCAAAGGTTGGAATCAAATCTACATAACTGGAACTGTTATAGTTGCGTTGGATTTGAAGATGAGAAAAGCATTAGAAAACTTTTAGCAAAATAGTCCCTGAGTGAAAATTAGGAGTGGATATTTAGTTATTAACTGCTGTACATTCTAGAAGAAAAATACTATTGCAATGTTTTGGATTGCAAAATGCTTTGGTAAGATCAGAGGAAGTGGAGTAATCTGTCTCACTGGCACTTGGGGTGTGGGGTGAAATAACTGGACTGGGACTGGAAGATAATTATTTTTTTAGTATCATACTTTTTTAGTCTCAGATTTATGTTTTTCTGCAAAAGTATATATCTTCATAACAAGTTACTCTTTACTCTGTCAAGCCCATTTGTGTATCATTGTATTAATGGGCAGATCTGTGTGATGTTTTAATTATGAATCCTATCTCATTATACATGGTATTACTGTAAAATTATGTTTACCTTTTTGTGTTAAAATCTCCAGGCCACATGATTTTTTATTCTAAAGATATACAAGTTCAAAACTACTGCCTCTTATTTCTTGGTGAATTTCTTGCTCTTTATTTTTCAGTCAACCCATCCAGTATTATTTTTTTCAATGTCAAAACACATTTTTGCTAAAATGTTTTCTTTCAGTTATAATAGCCCTTATGAATCAGTCACACTAAAGATCTAGTAAAAGCTAAGAGATCAAGAAGAGATGGCAAGAATACACAGAACTATAAGAAAAAGATCTTCATGACCCAGAAAACAACAATGGTGTGGTGACCCACCTAGAGGCAGACAACCTGAAGTGTGAAGTCAAGTGGGCCTTAGGAAGTACTGCTGCCAATAAAGCTGTTGGAAATGATGGAATTCAAGAAGTGCTATTTAAAATCCTAAAGGATAATGCTATTCAAGTGTTGCACTCAATATCTCAGCAAATTTGGAAAACCAAGCAGTGGCCACAGGACTGGAAAAGATCAATCGTTACCCCAATTCCCAAGAAGGGCAGTACAAAAGAATGTTCAAACTACCAGACAGTTTCACTCACTTCCCATAATAGCAAAGTTATGCTCAAAATCTTTCAAGCTAGGCTTCAGCAGTACTTGAATCAAGAACTGCCAGATGTATAAGCTGGGTTTGAAAAGGCAGAGGAACCAGAGATCAAATTGCCAACATTTGCTGGAACATAGAAAAAGCAAGAGAATTCCAGAAAAACATGTACTTCTGTTTCATTGACTATGATAAGCCTTTGACTGTGTGGATCACAATAAACTGTGGAAAAGTCTTAAAGAGATAGGAATACCAGACCACCTGACCTGCCTCCTGAGAAATCTGTATGCAGGTCAGGAAGCAGCAGTGAGAACTGGACATGGAACAACAGACTGGTTCCAAATGGGAAAAGGAGTATGTCAAGGCTGTATATTGTCACCCTGCTTATTCAACTTATATGCAGAGTACTTCATGAGAAATGGTGGACTGGATGGAGCACAAGCTGGAATCAAGATTGCCAGGAGAAATATCAATAACCTCAGATATGCAGATGACACCACCCTTATGGCAGAAAGTGAAGAGGAACTCAAAAGCCTCTTGATGAAAGTGAAAAAGGAGAGTGAAAAAGTTGGCTTAAAGCTCAACATTCAGAAAACAAAGATCATGGCATCCAGTCCCATCACTTCATGGCAAATAGATACGGAAATAGTGGAAACAGTGGCTGACTTTATTTTCTTGGACTCCAAAATCACTGCAGATGGTGATTGCAGCCATGAAATTAAAAGATGCTTACTCCTTGGAAGGAAAGTTATGACCAATCTAGACAGCATTTTAAAAAGCAGAAACATTACTTTGCCAATAAATGTCTGTCTAGTCAAAGCTATGGTTTTTCCAGTAGTCATGTATAGATGTGAGAGTTGAACTCTGAAGAAAGCTGAGAGCCAAAGAATTGATGCTTTTGAAGTGTGGTGTTGGAGAAGACTCTTGAGAGTCCCTTGGACTGCAAGGAGATCCAACCAGTCCATCCTAAAGGAGATCAGTCCTAGGAGTTCATTGGAAGGACTGATGTTGAAGCTGAAACTCCTATACTTTGGCCACCTTTTGCAAAGATCTGATTCATTTGAAAAGACCCTGATACTGGGAACGATTGAAGGCAGGAGGAGAAGGAGATGACAGAGGATGAGATGGTTGGATGGCATCACTGACTCAATGGACATGGGTTTGAGTGGACTCCGGGAGCTGGTGATGGACAGGGAGGCCTGGCGTGCTGCAGTTCATAGAGTCACAAAGAGTTGGACACAACTGAGTGACTGAACTGAACTACAGGAATATTATCTAGGGATCAAAGTCACTATAAATACAGAATAAGCCTCCTACTTAGTAACATGTTCAAGAGTCAAAAATGAATTAAAGTAATAATAATTATAAAATAATAACAGTAATATCAGGGAACTGTGTTCCACTTTGTTTAGATTATTTCAAATCTTCAAAATCTATAATGTTGGTAATAACATATTCTCTTTAAATTCATAGTCATTAAATTTGAGAGATCTTTAGAAAAAAATAAATGTTTATTACCCAATTATGTAACCCAATTGTGCAAGTAGTAATAATGTCACATAAACATAAAAGTGCCAGAGTTTACATGCTCATTAAGCCACATCAATAATATTTCCATCAAGTTGTCCTAGCTGATCTTTCCATCTGCTGCTGCTGCTGCTAAGTCACTTCAGTCGTGTCTAACTCTGTGCAACCCCACAGACAGCAGCCTACCAGGCTCGCCCGTTCCTAGGATTCTCCAGTCAGGACTACTAGAGTGGGTTGCCATTTCCTTCTCCAATGCAGGAAAATGAAAAGTGAGAGTGAAGTCACTCAGTCATGTCCGACTCTTAGTGACACCATGGACTGCAGCCTATCAGGCTCCTTGTCCATAGGATTTTCCAGGCAAGAGTACTGGATTGGGGTGCCATTGCCTTTCCATCTAGAGTCCTTTTAAAGCATATGTTTGGAACAATAGCCACTCAGTTTGGGTCTCTGAGTGCAAAAGGTGGTGATAGTAGTGATGGCACGGAAATAAACTTATGTATATATCATCAATTACCCTCCTCTCCATTGTATAAATGGATGCAAACATGAGAGGAGACATTTACAAGTATGGAGAAGGAGATGGCAACCCACTCCAGTGTTCTTGCTTGGAGAATCCCAGGGATGGTGGAGCCTGGTGGGCTGCCGTCTATGGGGTCGCACAGAGTTGGACACGACTGAAGCGACTTAGCAGCAGCAGCATTGACACTTTGAGGGCTTCCCTGGTGGCTCAGATGGTAAAGAATCTGCCTGCACTGCAGGAAACCCAGGTTCAATCCCTGGGTAGGGCAGATTCCCTGGAGAAGAGAATGGCTAACAACTCCAGCATTCTTCCCTGGAGAATTCCATGGACAGAGTGGCAGTGGCTTGGTGGAGTACGGTCCATGGGATCGATCACAAAGATTCGGACACGACTGCACGATTGACATTTTGGCATTGACACTTCTGCAAATATTAAGATCCAGATGTAATTTCAATTCTTTACATTTGTTCTTTTTATCCTTGCAAATTGAAATGTCAAATGGAAGCTATTTTTCTAATAATATTTTGTGCATATAAAAATAATTATTTCTGGGCACTTAAAATAAATGTTCAGCTTCTATAAAAGTCCTTAAAATCTAAATTTAAAAAAATTTAATTTAAAAAGTCACAAAGAAAATAAACTTTTAAAATGAACAGTTACAATAATGGATTTTGAAATATTGATTTCAAGTCATAATTCAAAACCAGTAATGTGTAACTGTAAAGCATTTTGCACTGGTAGCTGTGTTTGGTAATTACTTTTGTTATTTCTCCTCAAGAGAAATTAATACAAATATTTTTGAGTCTGAAGTAAAAATGAAATAAAAAATAAGTGGTCAGCCTCAAAATACCCTATATTATGCCTTAATACAGAGGCACTGCTAGGAAGATCTCCCGGGTCCTGTAATATATCCTACTACCATACATTAATTTTGGATTTAAATTTTAATTATCTTGACCCATTACTTGTTTCTGTACATGATTTTAATTACATACCTCATTATTCATTTTAATGTACTTGTATAATGTACTGATCTGGAATTTCTTCTCTTAATGTACATACAACCTAACTTTTTGGAAAATGTGCATATTTAATCAACTCATAGTCTCCACTTAAAACTTTTGTCAACAATTTTTAAGTTGCATTGTACATTTGTCTTTTCCTGGAAAGTCTAATGAAACTTGAATAGTCATAAAATCATTTTAGGTATATGAAGGCATATTTTTTTCATAACTTGGCTCCTTAATCATTACTTAATGTATATATACTTAGTTTACAGGGGACAATGAAAAAATCCAATTAATCTTTCTTGAGATGAATACAAACTTGGATCTATTAACCTTTACTATGTTCCAGGTAGTTTGACTATATATCTATTTATTCACTGTAATACTTCTCCAGTTTATGAAGTTCTAGTAAATACTGAATAAATGGTATCAGTTATTATAAGCTGATCTCAAAACTTCTAATTGCTTTTGAATATAAATTTTTATTTCTATTCATAATACTATGAAGTAGGTATTACTGTTATTTCTATTTTTCTGATGAGGAAACGGAAGAAAAAGTTAGGGTAAGCTTTCTCAGGGCCAGACATCTAGTTATTTCATTCCCTAATCTGAATGCTTAACCAATGAGCTATTAGAGCCTCATTCAAGTATAAGCAGAGAGACAATCTGTTTTACTGTCACCAAAACATGGCCAGTGGAGAGCATGGTTTCAGAGGCAGACAGATATGACTCTGAGTCCTGATCCTAGACCCTTTAACTTCTCTGACCCTCACTTTTCTCATCTGTGAATAACAGAATTTTTCTGAGGACCTGAGAAACTACCTACCTATATGTTAAGTGTTTTACAAACAGTAGTTCTCATATAATTAATTTAAAAAGCAAAAATATTAAAATGAACAATAAATTGATTTGGAATATTAGGATAAAGGGTAAGATATTTCAGTGAAAAATAGGGATTGGATGTGAGTTAAGAAAATGCCATTTCTATCCGAGAGGAAAAGCCATTTCATTTTTGTAGTTTATGTAAGATCTAAGCTTTCCCAAGACTGCGTCTGAGTAGAGCCAAGGTAACAGCTCCTTCAGTTAGCCAGATTATCTTTGATAAAGTCCATGGATAAATCCCTGAAAAGTGAAAAAAGTTTTGGCACTCTCAACACTAAATAAGCTATTTTATTTTCTTTACTCTCCATGGAATAAGAACTGTTTGACTGTTTGCATTGATTATGTCGGCATCATTTAAACACAGATGTTTCCACTATTAAAATCACCTAATTGTTTTAAAATACTAAGATAGGTTTTTCATTGTCCTAAGGGAAAAGATGAAAAACCCATATTCAATAGGAAGAATAAGACAGCACAGTTTAATACTATCAACAACTTCCAGGTGCCAGGGACCTGGAAGGATTAACCCTACAGGATTAGATATACAACTGTTGCAGGGTGACGCAGGATACTTTGCACTTGAGATCCTGCCCCTTATATATGTATCCCCAGCATGACACTCTTTTACCAGAAGGAGAGAAGGGTAGAAAAATGTTTCTCCTCTACAATAATGTTATTATAAAATCTCGCCAAGTGCCAGGTATGTGGTACCATATTCCTGAATTCACCAATATTTATATCATATTTCATTTCCTTTCCTGCCTCCCTTCTTAGAACTTCCTACCTTTGTACACATCTTAAAGCCATACCTATGAATATGTCTATATAACTGGCCAAAGAATGACAATTAAGTGGAAGATTACAATAATTATGTGAAAAAAACCTTGACTTCTTAAAGCAACAAAAGTTCAGTAGGTAATTATGTCGAAACTATTTTTCTTGATCTTAAATTATGCAGATAATTTACCCAGACTGCTTTTTTAACTGGAATATAGAAATTGATATGTTTCTTTTGGAATATCAAGGATATTAATCTCTATGAAGCATTTACATAGCTTAAATCTCCTTTTTATTGGAAATTATAGTCAAAGTTAACATTTTAATAACCATGTCTATGAAAATAATATAATATACAGTGTATGATTTATTTAAAACATCTTAGTGTTTCAATATATTTGGAATGCGTTAAAGGTTCTAAATTGACCCTAAGTAGATTTTGCATGTTTTCAAAAATTTTTGAAGTAAATTAAATGTTATGTCCTGTAAAAAATGAAGACATATTTTTGCCAAATTATATATTTTTTAAAGATTTTGTGGGAACTCTCCTCATGAATACTTGAAAAATTGTTGAATCTAGTGTAATTTCATGACATCAGTAAAGTATAACATAGACATAGTTTTGAAATATTATTAAGCATCAGAATCATCTGAGGACTGTTAAAATGCACATATCTGAGTCCTCTAACATTTTTATAAAAAAAAATCTCCAAGGGAAAGGTCCAAAATTTCATATAGCATAGATTCCTGTGATCCTGACACTCAATGTAATTTGGAAATTATTACTTTCAAAAATATTGTTATCCTGTATAGAATTTAGGACTACACCAAATCTTCAAATAGCTTGCAAATAATATTTTGCAAATATCGAAAGTATATCTATGGTATCTTTTTTAATGATCATTCAGTATTAGGTCTGTGCTTTCTCTCTAAACTGAACTGCTTTAGAAAATGCACTTAGGTAGAAGCAACATACAGCTGCCCCTTGAACAATATGTAATTTAGCTGTGTGGATCCATTTATATGTAGATTTCTTTTTCAATAAATAAGTACAATACTACACCATCTGCGACTGGTTTAACCGTGGATGTAGAACTTCAGATGTGAGGTTGGAAGATAAGGTTATGTGTGGATATTCAACTGCTCAGTGAGTCAGCTCTCTTAACTCCCATATTGTTTACAGGTCAGAATGTGTAACAGATATAATACATGCACATATACCTGGGATAGCATATTTGGAAGCTAATATATACTACTTTCAACAAATATCAAACAATTTCACTAAGGTAACATAATAGACATTTATTTAAACTATTCTAGGTGCATTGATTATGACAAACACATTCATTATAAAAAAGGGTTAGTTACTTTTTATAATTTACAATAAGCCATCTTTACTATTTTTGTTTATTCTTATATCTTTGGCCACTAAAATAGGAGTGGGATAGGGTTATCATTTAAATATGTGTAGAGTTATTATGTGAAAATACAGATTGACCTCCACTGATGAATTTGCCTTTTATTTCCAGAAACATGTAATATTTTATAACTGAAAGATATTTAATGTATCTGTGATCTCAATAAAATTTGTTTATATCGCTTATGATCACTCTTTTAGCTCTCATAATATGTAATAAGACTACTTAAAGTTCCCAGGTTTTACCTTATTAGCCTTGTAATAAGGCTACTTCCAAAATAAGATAAGTAAATATCATGTAATTAAACCTATTTTCTAGAATACTATTGTTTTAAGCTTCATTCATTAACTATCACAGTAGTATTTTATTTTTGTAATTTTGACAGTCAGTGAACCACAAGTTCCAGGTGAATGGTATTTGAAGTTTCTATCACAGTATATTTAATATACTGATTACTTCCATTGATGACTTACATGGACTCTTATGTATGAATGTAAATACCTAATAACAACAAGATTTAGATTATTGTGATTCCAGGCAGGTTTAATTCACAAACCTCATTAACAATCATGTATTATTTTCTGTGGACCTTTGAATTAATTTGAGTGTGTTTGAATTTTTACTGTGCCAGTAGCAAAGTTCAAATAATTGATAGACATTATAAAAAGAATGCTAGAGTATTACATCCTTATTATCTTTGAATGAAAAGATAAATAGAAGTTGTGATGCACAGCAAGTTACTAAATTTTAATGGCTCTTCCTTTGTCTTGATGTACAAACACATGCATGCATGCTAAGTTGCTTCAGTCATGTCAGACTCTTCGCGACCCTATGGACGATAGTCCGCCAGGCTCCTTTGTCCATGGGATTCTCCGGGCAAGAATACTGGAATGGGTAGCCATCCCCTTATCCAGAGGATCTTCCTGACCCAGGGATCAAACTCGGGTCTTCTGTACAGCATGTGGATTCTTTACCATCCGAGCCACAAAGGAAGCCCTGGTGTACTAAATCAACATAGAGAGTGCATTAGAATAGGATGCTCTTGCATTTAAGTTTTGGAATCACAACCTGCTAACTCCTTTATCATGAACAGACTCCCTTATCATTTTTATTTTTCTCTTCATGTACAATCTCTCATTAACTGTAAGTTTTTTTAGTCTTATTACATCTTTTGAGTTGCTCTTCAAAGTGAGCTGCTCTTTCTTTGAATCTTTTTTCAATACTCACAACTTTGGCCAAAGAACAGACTGTGGTTCTGAATGTGGCTCTCTCTTCCACTAGAACTCCTGTCTCCTAACAAACCCCTGCCAAATGATTTTTTTCCCTCCTGATACCACTTTTACCATCTTTGTCACTCGGGCCACTTAACAAATTCCAGGACACTCATGCACTTTCTTCAGTGATTTTAGCTCACGATTCACAATTTTCCTTTTCAACTTGTCCTCTATCATCATTTTTTTTAAATCTTAAAAAATTCACAGTAAAGACTCTTCTCAAATTATGAACTCACTGTTTTTCAGATGGTTAAAGAGTCTGCCTGGAATGCAGAGGACCCGGGTTTGATCCCTGGGTCGGGAAGATCCTCTGGAGAAGGAAATGGCAACCCACTCCAGTACTCTTGCCTCGAGAATCCCATGGAGGGAGGAGCTTGGTAGGCTACAGTCCATGGGGTCGCAAAGAGTCGGACACGACTGAGCAACTTCACTCACTATATTTTAGGCAACCAACAAATAACTAACATTAAACTGTGTCTTTATCAGAAATGTCCTATTTCCGGCATTTTTAATTCTGAAATAATGTTTCTAGCCTTTCTACCTGTTTCATTTCTATTACTTTTATTTATCACAACCCTTATTAACTTATCTGTCACACATGTCAGTAGTCCTCAATATCCTGTGTCTTCCACTCATACTTTACCCATCCTAATCTCTAAACTCCTTCACACCAAGGATCACACAAACCTAGATATTTTTCATCTGTTTCTCCTGTAGTTGGGGTACCTTCCAATTGTTGGACTTTGGTAAATCCACTATCTGTTACCTCCACTATCTCTTTTTTATTATGCATAATCATAGTGCTTTTTTTCTAAAATTAGAGAAATGTGATAAAATGTCATCTAATTACTATATTTTGGCAAATTTTATTTATCACCTGATGCTAAGAGCCCACATCCTGACCAGTCATCCTCAGTAATGGTAGTCCTCTCACTTCCACTTTTGTTATTTTACTGAAAGTATACATATTTTCTCCAGTCAGCTGAGCAGCATCTGACCTACCTAAAGAAGAGCTCTAACAGCATGTCAGATATGTATCTCACCCTGCACTTTCACTCTAACTCTTGATTTTCTCCAAACTCTGAAAATGTATCTTGCTTTGTACTTGCTAACACAATCCCACTGCCTCTCAATCCTTCAACTCTAGCCTCTTAGAAACTTTATTCTACTTTGTTAGAGATGATCTTAGATGTTTCTAACTCATATGACAAAGTGTAGATATAGTTTTCATGAGGATATATTTATTTTTAAAACATATAATACAGAAAGATCCCCTGGAGGAAGGCATGGCAACCCACTCCAGTATTATTGCCTGGAGAATCCAATGGACAGAGGGGTCCGGTGGGCTACAGTCCATACATTCACGAAATGTCGGACATGACTGAAGCAACTTGGCAAAGGTAACAAGGATAACACTCTCTTGAGAGAGTGCCAACTTTGCCAAGTTGCTTCAGTCATGTCCGACATTTCGTGAATGTATGGACTGTAGCCCACCGGACCCCTCTGGAGAATGACATTCTAACATGTATACTATCATGTGAATTGAATCGCCAGTCTATGTCTGATGCAGGATGCAGCATGCTTGGGGCTGGTGCATAGGGATGACCCAGAAAGATGTTCTGGGGAGGGAGGTGGGAGGGGGGTTCATGTTTGGGAATGCATGTAAGAATTAAAGATTTTAAAATTTAAAAAATAAAAAACTAAAAATTAAAAATTAATAAATAAATAAATAAATAAAGTGGAAAAAAAAGTAAAATGTAAAAAATAAAAAACTAAAAATAAAAAAATAAATAAATAAATAAAAAATAAAAAAATAAAAATTAAAAAAAAAAAGACAAACATGAAGGTTTTTTTCTTAATCTTTGAATAAGAAATTTTAAAGCATAAAGGTAAAGAAAAAAGTAAATGAAAAAATCGAATAGTTTGATCACAAATTTTTAAAGCTTCCATATGCCAAAAATATAGAAACAAAATAAAAAGATCAATTGAGGAAACATTTAAAACAAATGTGACTGGAAAAATACTTTTTTCATTTTTATTCTTTGAACTTATAGAAATCAATAAGAAAATGTCAAGACCAAATAAAAATAATAAAAAATATGATCAGACAGATCAAATAAATAATTATATGGAATGATTAAATATTTAAAAGATGTACAATTTCACCAATGTTCAAACAATAGCAAATTTTGAAATGGATATATTATTTGTTTTAACCCAGCAATTTGTTCAAGAAATAAAGCCTCAATATTGGCAAGGAAAAAAAAAATAAAATAAAATAGAAGCCCTATGAGCTATAAGACAAGCTCAGGTGTTTTTCAAAACACTGGTATCAAAGAAACACTGACAAATTAGAAAAGACAATTATCAGCTCCAGAGACAGCTTTTTCACTGGGACCTAATTTATAAAATGTTTATTTATAAAATATTTCATAATACATTCAACTCTGTTATTCTTTGCGATCCCATGAATCTCAGCACGCCTAGCCTCCCTGTCCATCACCATCTCCCGGAGTTCACTCAGACTCACGTCCATTGAGTCCGTGATGCCATCCAGCCATCTCATCCTCGGTCGTCCCCTTCTCCTCCTGCCCCCAATCCCTCCCAGCATCAGAGTCTTTTCCAATGAGTCAACTCTTCGCATGAGGTGGCCAAATTAAAGAATGAATGAGTGATATAGGTAATGATGACAAGCTGTTAGTTATTATCTTCTTTTGTTCATTCACCATGCAGCTTCTAAGTTTTATAGCATCTGTCAAAACCTTAACCTTTTCAACTGAGAAAATGGTAAAACTAATGTAAATTATATCATAGTGTCCTTGGGAGAATAAATGAGCTAATATGTAGAACAAGTGTATAATACTGCCTATCACCTTGCAAACACACACACACACACAAATGTTAATGATGTTATGACTTACTAAATATTTCCTTGCAATAGTACCTCTGATCTGACACTGCTGTCAAAACCTCCTAACCAATTAGCTATTGATGACCGAATTCAATGATCATACATTAGTCAATCCTTTCTCACTCATTTACTGAAGGCTTTTTCCTCTTTACCTGCTCAGCCTACTGTGAGACTCGGGGTTTCTGCATCACTTCACTATACTGGTCGGTATCCTGTCCCTCTGATTATTACAATTTACTGATGCTCATTCTATCTAGAAATTCACTCTTCACTTAAAAGCTCTCCTCCATGATTTTGAGCTCAGTGGCTCTGTTGATCTGATTAGCCTATAACAAGCTGTTTTGACCAGAGCAGAGGCATCTTGATTTCTAATCTCTACAGACAGCTCATTCCAAACTTAAAGGAGGTAATAGGCTTTAAAGAAAAGAAAAAAAAACCTTGAATCACCTTCTCTATCTTTTCTCTCAGTTCAATACTCAGTTCAAATGCTAGTTTCATGAAGAATTTTCTGTATTCTTATTTTATATAATGACCTTTAGTTTTGAAGCTGAAATAGTCCATTTTCTCCTAACCTAGTCAAATATTATTGTTAGCATTTTACCATGTAAGCTTGAATATCCGCCTCCTCTTTCTCTAGACTGGAACAGTTTGATAGTAGAAAAGGTACTTTACCATTGTATGCCTTGCAGATCCCGTGCATTCATGTTCAGTCACATCTGACTCTGCGATCCCGGGGACAGGAGCCTGCCAGGTTTCTCTGTCCATGAAATTTTCCAGGCAAGGATACTGGAGTAGGCTGCCATTTCCTACTCCGGGGGAGCGTCCCGACTCAGGAATCGAACCCACATCTCCTGCATCTTCTGCACTGGCAGGCAGATTCTTTACCACTGAAGGCTTTTGACTAGATAGGCACCCAGCGTAATTGGCTATAAGGACTAAAGAGGGCAAACACCTTTCAGAGTGAAATAATAATAATGAGATAAAAATCCTGGGGAATTCCCTGAGCTCATCCATGCCCAACTGTGGCTCTAAGAAAAATTATAACCTGCAAGAGCATTTAATTAAAAGAGTTCCATAATGTCTAATTACTAATGGTGAAGGTCACATATTATGTTCCCACTGCCAGCCACTGAAGGCATGATGAAAACAAAGCCGCCTTCCTCAGCTGAAAACTATAAACAAGGCAAGCATGCACACTATTCTCCTTTTTCCTGTCAGGCTTTCACTTCTTTAATCCTTTGTACCCTTTTTATTCCTTCCTTCCCTCCTCTTTCTTTTTTCTTCTTTTCTCCTTCCTTCCTTTCTTCTTTTTTCTGTTATTTTTTCCTTACAAAAATTTTTAACTTTAAACACATTAAATTTTATTTATTTTATCAAGGTTTTATATGCACATAATTTAAAGCATCAGTTAGCTTTCCTTACTGTGTTAGAGTATGGGCTAAGGTGCTGAGAACAGCGCTGACTTCTTTAGCTATCCTCTCTGCTACTTTACATTTTGGCCCTTAAAATAAACTTTACTTTATTATGACCTTGTCTATGCACTCAAAAGGAGATTTTATTATGTCCAACATGTCTAGGAATTTGATAACAGAGTTTTTCTTTGATGTATATGATGCCATATTGCTAACGTTTGAATTAAAATGGTCTCCCTAGAAATTTCAGGTTTAAATATGATTTTAAATTTTGGAAGTTTGTATTCTAAAAGTCAGACTAGGCATTTGAGTCAATTATTTTTACTATAAACATTCATTCACATATTCAAATATTCATTTACACATTAACTGGGTAAATATCAAGTGTCTACCATGTACCAAACTTGATTCTAAATGCAGGATACACAATAATGTATAAAACAGATAAACAAGAAAAACAAAAATATTTAGCTAACAAGCTAGCGATACTATCTGACTATCTGATGTTTCAGATCTCATGCGTATATAATTTGCAAATACATAGTATATTCTACAGTTTAGTTTAGAAACATCCAGAAAAATATTATTTAAACTGAAAACACTACAAGTTTTCCTTTTTGTTCATGGTTTTAACTTCCAGTTAGTGATAGGTTATTATATGATCTGTTTGAAGGTGTTTCTATATATTTTTTTATTCTAACATGAAGAACAATGTTGAATAGATTTTCCTACAAAAATTAAGCTTACATAATGAAACATGGAATGGTAAATGCAGATACCACTCCATTTGTAACAATCAAATATATATAAATTTCAATACTTGTATAAATGGTCACCCTTATGTTGACATTATCTAAGCATTCAATAGCATTTTAGCATGAGATATTTACTTTTATAAATTTGGAAACAGACCTGCTGAGTCTTAAAGAAGAAACAATATTCTTAAAATAATTAATAACCCTGGAATTTTTTGAAATTTGATTTTACTAAATGTAACCTTATGAAATTTAACACTCAAATGCTGACATCAGGATATTATGAAATTTAAGAGTGTATGCAGTCATAGAGAAATATATATTACTTAATGCATCACATTTCATATATCTGAATGCCTTTTTAAGACAGAAGAATAATACTTAAAATATTAATATTGGTAATTGTGTGCTGACCCTCAAAAGTCCCTTGTTTTAAATTTAATAAACTACATTTAAAAAATTGTAAATCATATTTTCTCCTTTTAAACAGACTATTTTTTTAAAACAGATTTAGATTTACAGCAAAATTGAAGAGCAAATTTGTATTCACCCTACTCCCATGCACACACAGCCTCCCCCACTACCAACATTTGTACCAAATACATTTGTTATACTGATGAACATATACTGATACATCATTATCAGCAGCCAGAGTCCACACTTTGCTCTTGGTTGTTGCATGTTCTATGGATATGGACAAATGCATAGTGACATCCATCACTGAGTATGATATGGAATAATTTCTTACTATTATAAATAATAATCTGCTTTATAAATCCTCTGTGTTTTGCCTGTTCATCACACACTCCCACTAAGCCCCTGGCAGCCACTTATCTTTTAACTGTATCTATGGTTTTGCCTTTCCAGGGTGTTATATAATTGGAATCATATACGATGTAGCCTATTCAAACTGGCTTTTTTCACTACATATTATGCAATTTAGTTCTCTTCTTGTGTTTTCATGGCTTGATAGCACATTTATTTTTAACATGAAATAATGTTGCATTGGGTGGATGCACCATCATGTATTTATCCATCCACCTACTGAAGAACATCTTGGTTGTTTATAAGGTTTAGCAATTATAAATGAAGTTGCTATAACATACAACATGCATGTGCAAATTTTTGTGTGGACATGCTTTAAACTCATTTGAGTAAATAAAAACCAGTAAATGCAACTTCTGGATGATATGAAAAAAGAATGTTTGTTTTATAAGAAACTGCCAGGCTGGTTTCCAATGTTGCTGTGTAATTTTGCATTTCTACCAGCATTGAATGAGAATTCCTAAAACTCCATATCCTTATGACAGCATTTGGTACTGTCCAAGTTCTGTATTTTGGCCACTCTGATAGGCATGAGTGGTATCTCATTTTTGCTTTAATTTGTATTTTCCTAATGACTATGACACAAAGCATCTTTTCATATGGTCATTTACCGTCTATAAATTTTCTTTGATGAGGTGATTGTTCAGGCCTTTTGACCATTTTTAACAGGTTTTTATCAGGTTGTTTCCTCATTTATGAATTGTAAGCGTTGTTTATATATTTTGGAACTCCTTTACTAATTTTTTTTTTTTGCAAATATTTCCTCTCAGTCTGTGGCTTGTCTTCTCATTCTCTCATCACCATGTTTCACAGAAAAAATAAAAATTGTATGAAGTCCAGCTTATCAATTATTATTATCAAGGGGTCATGACTTTGGTGTTTTATCTATAAAGTCATTGTCATGATCAAGTTTATCTAGAATTTTTTCTTGTTATCTTTCAAGAATCTTATAGCGTTGTGTTTTACACTTATATCTGATCCATTTTGAGTTAATACTTATGAAGTGTGTAAGGACTGTATCTAGAGTCATTATTTTGTAGGAGAATGTCTAGGTATTCTACCATCATCTGTTGAAAAGACTGTCTTCTCTCAACAGCACATCTTTTGCTCCTTTATCAAAGATTAGTTGACTATTTTTATGTGAATCTGTATAAATCATTTTAACATCTGGTATTTAATACTTACTATACATTCCTGTGGGCTTCCCAGGAGGTGCTAGTGGTAAAGAACCTGCCTGCAGCAGAGAGAAGAGACGCAGGTTCAATCCTGGGTCAGGACGATTCCCTGGAGGAGGGCATGACAATCCACACAAGTATTCTTGCCTGGGGAATCCCATGGACAGGGCAGCCTGGCAGGCTACACTCCACAGGGCTGCAAAGAGTTGGACATGACTGAAGCAACTTAGCATGCACGCGTACAATCTTGTAAACATTATTGATATTCACACTTAATCCCACTGTCTAGAGAATACATCTTTGTTTTTTGTATTACCATTTCTATTTCAACTAACAATCACACTTCTTTCTGCTGATATTCTTAGGCAAATTATTAGAATTATTGGCTCAAGTGTGCTGTTTCTACATCTTCATCCTTGCTCCTTGTGACAGCTTAAGTATTTATCAGAACTTGCATAAAACTTAAATATCACCAGTCATCTATTCATTCATGTAATTTTCTGAATGACTTTGAGGTACTAGTCTAAGTTCTGTAATATCTTCTTGTATACTCAGTTAGATCTGTACTATATAGACATATATAAGTGTATGCATTTGTGTATACATGTATATTTATTTACTTTTATTTTTATTATAGGACTATGATAATTCATTTCCATAATTGAAATATGTACACAATACTTATTGATAAACCATTAACTATTTATGAGAAAAAAGAAAAGATGTTTGAATCAGATCATTGAAAGGTTAGCTAGAGGTGCCTGCTGCAAGAGTGTAAGGAAAGGTAAAATTCAGGAAACCACAAGTAGTTCAGTACTGATATAATTTAGGATTATCCAAAAAGTTCATTTGGTTTCTCTGAACTTTTTGGGGAACCCTATATAAAATGCAAAGACCCACATCAGTCAATGAGTCTGGATGGATAGATGAATACAGCACTATTAAAAGTAAGGAATGGTTAGAATGTGGTATTTTTATCAAGGTGAAAAATAAAATAAATAGGTCATTCTAAGATTATGTTTTTATTTGAAAAGAATATACTGACAGCACTGTGGAGAAATGACTTAAAAGAGTAAAAGTTGGAGACAGGGTACTGGTTATTTTAAAACTTAAAATGAAACATAAACCTGAGATCAACTCAATGATGCTGAAATGGAGAGGAGGAAGCTGAACTAGAGAATGGTTAAAAGGTTGAATAACAGCATTTTATGAATGTTTGATATGCAATACACACAAAAAAGAAGGAATTCTCTTCTTGGGCTCTAAAAATCACCGTGGATGGTGACTGAAGCCATGAAATTAGAAGATGATTGCTTCTTGGCAGGAAACCTAGACACTGTGTTAACCACCTAAGATATCACTTTGCCAAAAAAGGTCCATATAGTCAAGTAGTCATGTATGGATGTGAGAGTTGGACCAAAAAGAAAGCAGAGCATTCATGAATTGATGCTTTCAGACTGTGGTGCTAGAGAAGATTTGAGAGTCCCCTGGACAGCAAGAAGATCAAACCAGTCAATCTTAAAGGAAATCAATGCTGAATACTCATTGGAAGGGCTGATGCTGAAGCTGAAGCTCCAATACTTTGGCCATCTGATGGGAAGTGCCAACTCGCTGAAAGAGACCCTGATGCTGAGATAGATTGAAAGTAGAAGGAAAAGATAGCAACAGACTATGAGGTGGCTGGATGGCATCACCTGTTCAATGGACGTGAAGTTAGGCAAACTCTGGGAGACGGTGAGGGACAGGGAAGCCTGGCATGCTGCAGTCCATGGGGTCACAAAGAGTCAGACATGACTTGGCAACTGAACAACAAATGAGACCTCTTCAGGAAAATTAGAGATACCAAGGGAACATTTCATGCGAAGATGGACAGAAACAAAAAGAACCTAACAGAAGCAGAAGAGATTAAGAGGTGGCAAGAGTGCATAGAACTATACAAAAAAATGGTCTTAATGACCAGGAAAACCACCATGGTGTGGTCAGTCACTTAGAGCTGGTCATCCTAGAGTGTGAAATCAAGTGGGCCTTAGGAAGCATTACTACAAAGCTAGTGGAGGAGACAAAATTCCAGCTGAGTTATTTCAAGTCCTAAAAGATGATGCTGTTCAAGTGCAACACTGGATATGTCACCAAATTTGAAAAACTCAGTAGTGGCCACAGGACTGGAAAAGGTCAGTTTTCATTCCAATCCCAAAGAAGGGCAATGCCAAAGAATGTTCAAACTACCATACAGTTGCGCTCATTTCATATGCTAGTAAGGCTATGCACAAAATCCTTCAAGACAGGCTTCAGTTCAGTTCAGTTCATTTCAGTCGCTCAGTCATATCCGACTCTTTGCGACCGCATGAATTACAGCACGCCAGGCCTCCCTGTCCATCACCATCTCCCGGAGTTCACTCAGACTCACGTCCATTGAGTCGGTGATGCCATCCAGCCATCTCATCAACAGAGTCTCTTCCAATGAGTCAACTCTTCACATGAGGTGGTCAAAGTACTGGAGTTTCAGCTTTAGCATCATTCCTTCCAAAGAAATCCCAGGGCTGATCTTCAGAATGGATTGGTTGGAGCTCCTTGCAGTCCAAGGGACTCTCAAGAGTCTTCTCCAACACCACAGTTCAAATGCATCAATTCTTCGGCACTCAGCCTTCCTCACAGTCCAACTCACACATCCATACATGACTACTGGAAAAACCATAGCCTTGACTAGACGGACTTAGTCGGCAAAGTAATATCTCTGCTTTTGAATATACTATCTAGGTTGGTCATAACTTTTCTTCCAAGGAGTAAGCGTCTTTTAATTTCACCATCTGCAGTGATTTTGGAGCCCAAAATAATAAAGTCTGACACTGTTTCCACTGTTTCCCCATCTATTTCCCATGAAGTGATGAGACCGGACACCATGATCTTCGTTTTCTGGATGTTGAGCTTCAGGCCAACTTTTTCACTCTCCTCTTTCACTTCATCAAGAGGCTTTTTAGTTCCTCTTCACTTTCTGCCATAAGGGTGGTGTCACCTGCATATCTGAGGTTATTGATATTTCTCCCAGCAATCTTGATTCCAGCTTGTGTTTCTTCCAGTCCAGCATTTCTCATGATGTACTCTACATATAAGTTAAATAAGCAGGGTGACAATATACAGCCTTGATGTACTCCTTTTCCTATTTGGAACCAGTCTGTTGTTCCATGTCCAGTTCTAACTGTTGCTTTCTGACCTGCAGACAGATTTCTCAAGAGGCAAGTCTGGTGGTCTGGTATTCCCATCATCTCTCTCAGAATTATAGGCTTCAGCAGTATATAAACCAAGAACTTCCAGATGTACAAGCTGGGTTTAGAAAAGGCAGAGGAATCAGAGATCAAGTTGCAAACATTCACTGGATCATGTAAAAAGTAAGGAAATCCCAGAAATGTATATACTTCTGCTTCACTGACTAAGCTGAAGCCTTTGACTGTGTGGAGCATAAGAAATTGCAGAAAACTCCTAAAGAGATGGGTGTACCAGACCACCTTAC
The DNA here is from genome assembly GCF_042477335.2 of Ovis canadensis. Classification (NCBI taxonomy): domain Eukaryota; kingdom Metazoa; phylum Chordata; class Mammalia; order Artiodactyla; family Bovidae; genus Ovis; species Ovis canadensis. The sequence continues at coordinate 66,939,363 of NC_091262.1, read as the reverse complement.
CTGTCTCCTGCGAAACCTGTATGAGGGTCAAGAAGCAACAGTTAGAATCACATGGAGCAACTGATTGGTTCAAAATTGGGAAAGGAGAATGTCAAGGCTGCATATGGTCACTCTGCTTATTTAACTTCTGTGCAGAATACATCATGTGAAATGCTGGACTGGATGAAGCTCAAGCTGGAATGAAGATTGCCAAGAGAAATACCAGCAACCTGGTGTTAGAGTGGTATGATACCACTCTGATGGAAGAAAATGAAGAGGATCTAAAGAACTTCTTGATGATGGTGAAGGAGGAGAGTGGAAAAACTGACTTGAAACTCAACATTAAAAATCTAAGCTTGGGGCATCCAATTTCATCACTTCATAGTGAACAGAAGGGGAAAAATTGGAAGTAGTGACAGACTTTATTTTCTTAGGCTCCAAAATCACTGCAGATGGTGACTACAGCCAAGGAATTGAAAGATGCTCGCTCCTTGGGAGGAAAATTATGACAACCCTGGACAACATATTAAAAATCAGAGGCATCACTTTTGGACAAACGTCCATATAATCAAAGCTATGGTTTTTCTAGTAGTCATGTACAGATGTGAGAGTTGGACCATAAAAAGGGCTGAGCACCAAAGAATTAATGCTTTTGAACTGTAGTTCTGGAGAAGACTCTTGAGCATCCCTTGCACAGCAAGGAGATTAAACCATTCAAACCTAAAGGAAATCAGCCCTGAATATTTATTGGAAGGACTGATGCTGAAGCTGCAGCACCAATAATTTGGTCACGTGATGTGAAGAGCTGACTCACTGGAAAAGACCCTGATTCTGGGTAAGACTGAAGGTGAAAGGAGAAAGTGGCAGCAGAGGATGAGACAATTAGATAGCCTCACTGACTCAGTGGACTTGAATCTGAGCAATTCCTGGATATGGTGAAGGACAGGGAAGCCTCGCATGCTGCACTACATGTGGTCACAAAGAGTCGGACATGATTTAGTGACTGCACAGCATTTCATTCTAGAATTCAAAGCAAACATTCAACTTGAGATAAACAATTGAGTTTATAAGTATTTAGGTGATGCCATTGATGATCTTGAGAGAAATCACGGATTACTTCTTTGTTCTCAACTGCTAATTTTACCTATAGCTTGTCAATCACAAACATTGTATTTTTATAGTCTCTTTTCTGATCATGGATTTATTTCCCTTGCATTAGATTCCTTAAATGGTTTCTTCTTTCTTTTAGCAAAAAAGAAACCCAAAAAATCCTTTTAGCAAAAGACTTTCAGTTCAGTTCCATTCAGTAGCTCAGTCAGGTCCTACTCTTTGCAATCACACGGACTGCAGCACACCAGGCTTCTAAGCTTTAAGGAGGAACTCACTAATAAAGTTTTAGGTTTTGATGATTAAAATAGAAGTACATGTTTTTATTGTGAATATATCTCTAGATAAATAATGATTTCTTAAATACTATTTATTGTTTTTTATGAATATTGCTTATGGATACATTAGTGCTAATATTGGGAGAAGTTTCATATGGAAATAATTCATTTTTTACAAAGTAACTCCAATAATATTGCCTCTCATTTACATTTACTTGTTAAAGCACTTATTTAATTTAATACTTTTGGAAAGGTACCATGAGGAGACATAAAAATACGTAGTGCTCATATTTTCTAAATATTTATATTTCTTTCCAGTATTCTATATTTTTTTGTTTATACTGAAATATAATAACTCAAAGGTTGTGGAAAAATAAAAGAGGAATGATAATTAAATGCATTTATTATTAGATAACACAGAATTGCACAGGAACTACCCAGTATTAAATGAATTTTGGGCCTTTAAATGAATTTTTAGTAGCTGCTCTTCAGCATGCAATTTATTGTATGTGTTTATAAGTTTTTTATGTGTGTGTGTAATATTTTTTTGGCCATGCCACATGTGAGATCTTAGCCCCGTGCCTAGGGATCCAGTGTGCACCTCCTACCTTGGAAGCACAGTGCCTTAACCACCGAACTGCCAGGAAAGTACCAGCGTTTGTGGTTAAAGTATTAAAATTTTGATTATTTTTCCCTTTAAAATCTTGAAAGAAGAAACCAAAATATGCATTTTTCTTTCACAGTGTGTTAAATTTAGATTTGAGAAATTTTGTAAATTCAGAAACAGTTCCCAAAATGTTAGATCTACTGGGAACTGGAGGGTTCCACTACATTGACATGAACAATTCGGCAATTCTCACCCCTTCTCCAAACACTGGTGTGACTTACAATAGTTACATGGAGATCTGCAAAGGAAGGCAAAGAACTGGCTATAGACCAAGGATGTTGGTGGATTGAGATAAGGTCACTATGACTTCCTTTCCTGGGAGACTGGAAAAGGAAGTGATAGAAAGAGCATCCTTTCTCCACATAAATGAACAAGTAACATGCTAACTTGATCTATGTTAATCATTATATTTTCCAAGATGTGGAAGATAGAAACAAAATACTCACATCTGTAGCGACAAGAGGATAAGTAAACAAGAGACAAAGGGGGAAATAACGAAGTTCTGAGTTTCCTCTAGTTGATGTGAAAAAGCATACTTTTAAGACAAAAATATGAGTCAGCTTCAACCTTCCTGATTCTTGATAGCCAAAGACTGATTTTGTCATGCGTCTTATATTTATGTTAATATTTCTAAATTCCCTAACAAACACATTGTTTCTTTCTTCAAAGATTGGAAGAAAAACCTTCTCCACATTCTACTTTATACTCATTTATTTTATTGTGTAGTAATTTTCATTGTAAAAAGAAAGTGACTAACTGCTGGAGCAAGCTTAAGAAAACAGTAGTAATTCTAATGAAAATACAAGTCGTGTTAAAAACAAAACTAAGCTAAAACAAACAGTGACATCTATAAGGTTTCTCCCTTTGACTTCTGCTTCTCTCTATTTTATTCTTCTCTTTATATGCAACTTAGCTTCAAATACATATTTTTCCCTTCTTCTCTCTACATCTTGGAAATGATGGACATCAGCAGTTTCTATTTTTGCATATTACATATTCTTTCATCTGAAGAGATGTCCTCTCTCATGTTATCTTTCTCTTCCCAAGGAGAGAAATTTTATTTTCTCATGCCTAGGTCAAACATACATGACTAGGGAAGAAGAATCATGATGTATAAAAACAATAGAATTCGCTACTGAAGAGGCCACGTGTTTAAACGTGAGATGAAGACAGCAGGGTCTTGAAAATTTCTATTAACTTGGGAGTCAATTATGCACTTCTCCTTTATGCCTGTCTACCTACCACTCATACCGGGATGTAAATTGCCTATCCACACAAAATGTTCATCTTACTTCCCTTCCCCATGACAGGCATTGCTAATTTGCCGTTATGCCTTTATCATCAAATTCAAATGCAGTCATTAAATCCTGCAAGGCAGAGGGCTCCAGGAACCTCCTTTAAATCAAGTGGCATGCAAGGTAAATCTAATTTCTCATATCTTTCCTCTCACTTTCTCATTATATCTCCCACCCATTCTATGAATATTATAAAAGGTACCCTTCACTGTGTGAGTAATACCATAACTACAGTTCTCCACACTACTCTGAGAAGATGCTTTTGGAGAAACAAAAAGATAAGGAAAATGTATAAACATTTGTATGCTACATTGTCTCTAAGAACATTAATATTGCTTACGAGGATGCTTATTTACTAAAGTTCCAAAATCTCTAAGACTCAATATACCCTAAGCAAACCTAAGGCCTGAATTTTATTTTTAATAGCCCTAAATTTTCTGAACATTGATTATATATATAAATGTATCCTGGTTTTTAAATTGATTTTCAAGCTTAATGGAATTTCTGTGTCAAATGCATATAAAATATTTTAGTTAAGATAAGTGCTATTATACATTTTAAAAAACAAAGTATCATGACTTTAATTGCAACACATTAATGAAAGTTTAAATGATGTAATAGCATTTTGGTAAAGTGAATTCATCTTCACAAAGGATTAGTATTTAGGGGGTATAGCATCTACTTCCTGTTCTCTGAAATCAATGAAATGGTGTTATTATTTTAAAATATACATCATTTTAATTTCAGTTTTAAAGAGTAATTCAGTGGTCACTTTTCCTTATTTATATTCTGGGTCAGGCTATGTCCTAAAATTGGACTGAATACATTTTCATATTGTTTGCTTATATATTGGGCATTGGAAAGAGAAAAGGAGAAAAAGAACCGTGGTGCTGTTTCCTAACTTTCTTATCCTGATTTTATTCCGTGTTTATATTCTCCCTCTGTCTTCTTTCTTTTCTCTTCTTCTCCTTTTCCTTTCCTTTTTCTGGTCTTCTTTCCTCCTCCCTCTCTCCTTCCTTTCCTTCCTTCATCTGTTCCTTTTTAGCTCTGCTTATCTGTCTTTTTCTCTTTGTGCCTTCATTCTACTATAATAAAAATCAGACTAAATATTTCTATTCGATAAGTGAATGTGCCTATTATAACAATTGTTTTGATAATGTGAGTTTTTTTTTTTTTAAGGAATATGCATGGAAACTAGTAGGCATTGCCCCATTCATGTTTTGTCAAAGTGACTTTTATGTAACTTTACCTTACTTATACTTGAAAGCAAAACTTTTCCAAATAAATTTTCAGTATTTTTCTCATTTTTATTTCCTTTCTCTATTAATCTATTTAATGTTTCCCATGTCATCTTTTCATTGTCAGAGGCTTAAGTTTCTCAATTTCAGGGCATTTTCCACACTGGAAAAAATTTGCATCCCATTCTATGTTCTTTCACTCATATTTCTGCATTAGCAGGTTTCTAAAACTTAGCCTTGCTCAGACTGTGTGTTTCTGCTGACACATAAAGGCACTGCTGCAGAAGCAGAACTAAACTAAATAGAAATATGCTTGCCTTTGCATTAACAGCATTTCCTACAGGCTTTTCCATAAAGATAATCCCAGAAGAAAGTATAAAAGTGAAACTTTTGTTACTATAAAACAATGACAAGATTTTCTTCTTTTGTGGGTTATAAACACTTCTAAAGGTCAAAGTTAGCATTAGCAAAATGAGAAGAAATGTCCTGATAATTCTTTTGAATCCTCTCAGCCTTAATATCCTCTTTTTCTTTCTTCTCAAACTCCCTTTCCCATTTTGAACCTAGTTCTTTCCCACAAAGAGAACCATCTGACACCCTCCCTTGTTGCCTTCTAAAATGGTCCAAGCTCTAGTCCTTTCACTAGGAGAGTTATATTCTCAGTGCTAGGTCAAGTTTCAACAGGACACAATGTGTTAGGAAAAATACAAAAGTGGACATACAGGACCTCTTACTTGTAACACAGGCTTTGCGAAACCAAGGTGGAAAAGAAATTGCAACTGATCTTAGAATGTTACTGGCAATCAATAAAATAACACAAATGCCACTTAACATTAAATGAAATTTTAATCATGATAAATAAATAGTAATACTCTATAGATAATTTCTGGGCATTCTGACTTCATCTGCAGAAAATTGTCAGCATCTCCTTCTACCACATTTTTATGAGATACCTGATGGTGGTTTTGTTTTTCTGTAGGAACTGACTTTTTGTACCTGGCTTCTCATCATAATAAATTTTTATATTAGGAGTCAGTATTTTGACTCATATATCTTGCCTTCTTAACTCTGACAGAGGTTCCAACACTGTAATTTAGCATGAATGTGTGATACACACACACACAAAAAAAAAAATTGAAACAGAGTAAAGCTTTGATTTACACCTCTCTAGGACCTAGGTTCCATGGGCTTTCTCCATCTAATATAACTGCACAATAAACATGTCTTGGGCTGAGCACCAAAGAATTGATGTTTTTGAACTGTGGTGTTAGAGAAGACTCTTGAGAGTCCCTTGAACTGCAAGGAGATCCAACCAGTCCATCCTAAAAGAAATCAGTCCCGAATATTCATTGGAAGGACTGATGCTGAAGATGAACCTCCAATACTTTGGCTACCTGATGAGAAGAACTGACTCATTGGAAAAGATCTGGTGCTAGAAAAGATTGAAGGCAGGAGGAAAAAGGGATGACAGAGGATGAGATGGTTGGATGGCATCAGTGACTCAATGGAAATGAGTTTGAGCAAGCCCTGGGAGCTGGTGATGAAAAGAATGCCTGCTGTGCTGCAGTCCATGGTGTCATAAAGATTCAGACATGACTGAGCAATTGAACTGATTGATATGTCCTAAGATGCTCTCACATTCTGTGTTGGATGCCTTCCTCTTCTTAAATGCCACTGAGCACAATTTAAAATCTGTGTTTATCCTTCCTCCCCATGCCTGCCTGTGTACAAAAAGGAAAAAAAAATCTAAAAGCTCTAATTGACACAATATCAGGGGGAAAAAAAGCTCAAGGTTCTAGGAGCATGGATCAGGTTTTGAAGAGATGATGTTCATAATGTTGCTCTTTATGTCACTTATTCAGTCAGGTTTTGAACATAAACACAAAATCCCTATTCCCACCTCAAATCCCATTAATCATGCTCGGAAGCTTAGTGTATCCGTATTTCAATTAGGCAGAGAAAGAAAGGGCAAAATACTATAAAAGTTCATTACAAAGCACATAGTGACAAATTGGCAATGATATTCCTACCTTTAACTTCTTCATCAGGATTAAAAGGTTTATGAACAAATTATACTATGCTAAGAGTTTGTAGTGATATAGAAAACAATGCCACATGTACACATTTTTACTGGAGATGGCTTTTGTATAAGTTAAATTTCAATTAAAAGTATACCCATATTTTTCTTGCTTTCACCAAATTGGGTTTAAAAATATTACAATAAAGACAATATTTTTATGGTTCACATCAAAGGAGCCTAGCCAGTAAATCAAAATATGTCAGTGTTTTTAAAAAGTTTTATATAGCTTCCAGCAGGACTAAGGCAAGGTTCTGCTAAAGAATAGGAAGTGTAAGAACGACTTGGAAATTGTTCAAAAATTCACTCTGCCTGCCATTAAATACTTGCAGTCTGTACTGAATTACGTATGGAAAGCAGGCCGGATTAAAGAGGTGGGAAGAGTCTAAATGGCACAAACAAAAGAATCCAGAGAAAAAGACTAGAATCTGTGTGTGTGTGTGTGTGTGTGTGTGTGTGTATCTGTGTGTGGCTTAATTATACTCCTCGTGTGCTACCTCATCAGTTGATGTGCATTCTAAAGGATTAATAGAGTTCTTTGAATCTGGCTTGCTCAGATGAGTTACATGTTATGATTTCTTTTGCTTTCAGAACATCTAGAACACTTACATCATTTGTCATTAATAAATGTATGTTTTTAAAAGGTATTATATGTTCTTTAAAGGTATCTGTTGGCATCTTTATATGAACCACATAACCTTCTCATTTTGATGCTGACCCACAGACTCATCTCTAATATGTTTATAACATTGCTACTACCCATTTCTAGGTAAGGATTTGATTCTCAGACAGGATGAAAGAGCTGCAACATGACATAGGCTCAGCTCACTCTTTGTATACCACCACAAGGCCAACATGACCGCAAGTCATGGGGGAGGGTTCCGTTTATACAAAATATCAAGAAACTGTGACTCACATGATAGCAGCCTGATCTGAACAAAAAGCTCATTTTAAATACTTATTTTGGCTACATACTGACACTTCTCAACTACTCTGAACTAAGGTTAGGTGGGACTAAAGATTTTAATAGAAGCAAGGGTTAAAAAAAGGACATGAAGGGAAAAATACACTTAAATTCAAAATAAACTTTGAAAATCAGTGTGGCTGACATTAGAGAGCTAGCGAAAAACTTGAATATTTTTTATAATACTCTGCCAGAAGAACTGGAATATTTTTAATTTATGCCTCTGAGAGATTTTGGCTTATGTTCCAGGTAAAACATGTTAAAACACTAGAGACTAATACTCATTAAAATATATGTTTTTAAATATATCATTATAAGAAGATGGTGTTTTCAAAAATGTACTAATTACACAAAAAACATTTAAATATCCTCAGCAGATAAGCTCTTAGTCCTATCGGTAAAAATAACTTTGTGTAATACATAAAATTAGGCTGTAAACAACTGCTTTTTTTCTATCTTTAGAAGTATTAACTCTTAGTGCAATTAATTCCTAGAAATCAATATGCTGGTTCAGAGTAAAATTTTTTTTTTTTTAAGCTACTTCCACTGGGTGTATGTAAGGAATCTGCCCTACTTGAATTGTATTGTTCCATTGCATTTCATCAAGGAAATTTTAAAATGCTTCATGTGCTAAGGGTAAAAGCTTTCTAAATGGAAATTCATGTGTATGAGATCAATTAAAGGTAAGAGATACTTTACTGTAGCCATCAAAAATTGTGAAGTTACTGGAAAAGCATAAGCCATTGTACCTTAGAATATTGCATATGTGTTATACCTGTCTGTAATTTAGTTCTATATAACAGATTTCAGAGAGAAAACCATAAATAAGTAGATGCTGCTTGAATGCTAGTGGAATGAGTTTCACTTGGTACATGATTTAATTTAATCATACATTTTAATAAAACTTATTTTAACTCAACTACCTCATGAAAGAAAGAAAGAAGAAAGTGTTAGTTGCTCAGTTGTGTCTGACTCTTTGAGACCCCATGGACTATAGCCCTCCAGGCTTCTCTGTTCATGGAATTCTCCCAAACAAGAATACTGGAGTAGATTGCTATTCCCTTCTAGTCTAACCTGATTATTATAACTGAAGAATGTTTTAGAAGGCAATATGAAGCAAAAAGGTTTAAATGATCCTTTTTAAAATAAAAAATGCACTTCATTATGTAGTACAGCAAATCATTAAGCACAATATATCCTACTAAAGACATTTATCATTATTTTCAGAAAATAATAAGATTAACAAAAATTATTCTTAAAATGTTATAGTGACCGGAGTTTCCAAATTAAGTATCGCTGTTCTGTTTAAAAAGAATCCTTAGGATTGTGCCTCATGTAATGTGTGCTTAAAATATTAAAAATATTTAACTGTTTTTGGCACACATGTGTATATATATAATATATGCTAAGTGCTTGTTAACAGATTTGGAATATTTAAATTCTGTTCATAAACTTATTTGCATTTAACTCTAAAAATGTTACAGGCTGAAAGCACGTACATTTATTTTTTTAATTTAACTGATACCTACATGTGACTTTGTGATCACTCAAAAGAACTGAATTTTATAAATATATGATTTTAAATATGACATACTTGCCTTTTTTAAACAGTAATATAATTCAAGAGTCTGGTGTGGTGATAATGGTGGTATTTGATGATAGATTAAATAGGCAGATCACTAACTTTCTAAGCATTTATGTTTTAGTGCTGTTTATGCTTTAGCTGTGAAAATGTATCTTTATAATCAATATATTACTCAATAAAGTTATGAACAGTAAGGTACATTTTTAACTCTTCAGTTTAAAACAAAAACATAACACAGCATCAAGCATGTTGAGATGATTTATAAATTTGCAATTTGTAATCATTTCCTCTTCATGTGGGTTTGACAATAAACACATTCAAGTCATTCAGGCCCCACGAGGCTTAAGAACAGGGCCAGTTGCATTTCTATTTAGAGGGAAGAGACTGATTACTTTCTAAGCTTACTGGGCTTCCTCTAACTATACAATTTTTGTTTTGACAAATTAATATATTTAAGTCATAAAACTATCTGTGATTTTAAATTCTTCACATATGGTTAAAATTGCCCATTTTTCTTATCTACAAAAACATAAAGGCTTTTCTTGCCAGTCCTTCATGCTTAAAACATGAAACAAAGCTCAGAAAAATATGTATTCTTCATCATATATTCTTACAAAGTCATAACATATTTTTCTATATTTGAGAAATGTTGATCTCTGCCACTTCAGTAAGCCTTCCAATAAATTCCGCCCAATTCCCCTTCTGATCTAACAGAAATGTCCATACACCAACAAAGTACTATATTACATAAAAGGATGAAGCAAAATACCAGTTGAGTTTCTAAGAATGGATAGAGCCCATTATTAAAAACATCAAAACAAATTCTAAGGCTAAATTCAAAGAGAAAGTGATTAATGATGTGTCTATTCCCAGAAACCCAGGAACTAAAGACCTTGGACTGGTTTGAAAACCTTGTATAAGAGAGATTGGTGTATATACAACATTGGTGTGGAGGGGTGGTGTGGATGGGGACATATATAAATCGATTTTCTCTTCACAACCACATTTCAGTATTTACCATAGGATGTAATCCTTTCACTGTTTCTTGTTTTGGAGGATGGATGGAGGCATTAGATCTTCTCTCTGAATTTGAAGGGAGAAAGACAAAAGAATTTTGGTATGAGTATGTGCAAGAGGAGAAGACTGTCATTTTATGCCTTAGACTACTGATTATTTATGCATCAGACTTAATATCTAGCTGGCATAGAAAGTGTTCTAGGGAAAACCGGTACAGATATTAAACAGGTAATTCATACCTGCTCATGTTCATGGTTCTAAAGAGATATGCGAGATAAATGACTAAGTGACTTGAAGAGAATTATTACAAATTACAAATTTATAAATCATCTAAACATACTTGATACTATATTATGTTTTTATTTTAAATTGAGGAGTTAAAAAAGTACCTCATTGTCCATAACTTTATGAGATGTATCCTTGCTGAAGGGACTCAAATATACAAGAAACTTTGTACTACAGTACAAAATTATATATTTTTGTACTACAGGACAAAATTATTACAGACCTGGAAGGGACAATGGTAAAGTTTAGGGGGAGAAACAAGACAAGCAAGTTGGATGCAGACAGGGATGAAGTTAGCTGATAACTGTTGAAGGAGTGTGTAAAATTAAGTTCATCTCAGCCACACACTCTGTTGTTGACCAGTAGAATGGGGACAGCAAACTTGTTACTACTTATACTGCTCTTGTTTAGTCACTAAGTTGTGGTTTGCAACTCTTTTGCAACTCCATGGACTGTAGCCCACCACACTTCCCTGTCCATGGGATTTCCCAGGCAAGAAACTGGAGTGGGTCCATTTCTTTCATCAGGGGATCTTCCTGACCCAGGGATTAAACACATATCTCTGACATTTCCGGCAGGTTTTTACTGCTGAGCTACCAGGGAAGCCCACTACTTATATTAGATGATGCAAATATTCCAACCAATAAAAAACAAGCACTGCCAACTCATGTGGGGCACATGTTGCTGCATTTTAACTCCTGACTTTTCCGTTTTCAATCCCCCAGTGCCAGAAGCATAGGACAAAAAGGGAAGATGAGACCATGAGAAAGCATATTACAAAAGTTCTTACTAAGATGGAGCAGACACACATTTCTTAGTGAGTGAGGGTGGCACTTCAAATTAAATAAAATTGAAATGTTGACACAGATACATTTAAGTCTTAATGCTAAATGTTGACTGAGATAATAACTTGTTTTACCCAGGGAATTCAGTACTCAGAGGGGAAGTTTTTTTGAAGAGAGTTTACTAGGAAAGCAAAATATTTTCATGTATCAAAGCATTATTTTCAAAAGGTTTAAACATGCCTCTCATAAAAATACTGACTAGACAGTAATCAAACTTTGATTAACTGTTTAAAGAGTTAATTTGCAAGATGTGAAGAGCTTTATCATATAATTTGAGAAAATTTCCATGGCCATTTGAGGAAAGTTTGATAAGTTGGAAAATAGGTTGGTTTATGTCCCATAGAGCAATAAAATCTAAATGTTGGGGTCACCTTCTCTATTCAAGAGACATGATTTGCATTTCTCCTCACAAAATCTACATTTTAGCCTGTAATTTCAAGAGAAAAACCTCTAATAAATAGTCAACAGTAAATCAAACAAACACACATTCCAAAGAAAATTAAATGATATTTGACTAGACCTGTGAGATCAGGGGTCATCAAGTTTTGTGTATGTGTATGAAAATCCAGATAATAAATATTTTAGGCTCTGTGATATACATAGTTTCTGATGCAACTAGTCAAATTTATCTTTGTAGAGCAAAAAAAGACAAAGATAATATCAAAAAAGTAGCATAGCTATGACTAAAAATAATTTTATTCATGAACACCAAAATGTGAATTTTATACAATTTCTTTGTTATAAAAAAATTGGACAGTTCTATGAAAACCTGTTCAACTGAAGTTCTACGTTCAACTAACGTTGAACAGTTCTATGAAGACCTTCAAGACCTTCTAGAACTAACACCCAAAAAAGATGTCCTTTTCATTATAGGGGACTGGAATGAAAAGTAGGGAGTCAAGAAACACCTGGACTAACAGGCAAATTTGGCCTTAAAGTACAGAATGAATCAGGGAAAAGGCTAATAGAGTTCTGCCAAGAGAACGCGCTGGTAATAGCAAACAAAGTTTTCCAACAACACAAGAGAAGACTCTACACATGGACATTACCAGATGGTCGACACCGAAATCAGACTGATTATATTCTTTGCAGCCAAAGGTGGAGAAGCTCTATACAGTCAGCAAAAATAAGACCAAGAGCTGACTGTAGCTCAGATTGTGAACTCCTTATTGCTGAATTCAGACTGAAACTGAAGAAAGTGGAGAAAACCACTAGGCCATTCAGGTATGACCTAAATCAAATCCCTTACGACTATACAGTGGAAGTGAGATATAGATTTAAGGGACTAGATCTGATAGACAGACTGCCTGATGAACTATGGATGGAGGTTCATGACACTGTACAGGAGCTAGGAATCAGACCATCCCCAAGAAAAAGACATGCAAAAAAGAAAAATGGCTGACTGAGGAGGCCTTACAAATAGCTGGGAAAAGAAGGGAAATGAAAAGCAAAGGAGAAAAGGAAAGATATACCCATTTGAATGCAGAGTTCCAAAGAATAGCAAGGAAAGATAAGAAAGGCTTCCTCAGCAATCAATGTAAAGAAATAGAGGAAAACAATAGAATGGGAAAGACTAGAGATTTCTTCAAGAAAATCAGAGATACCAGGGGAACATTTCATGCAAAAAGGGGCTCAATAAGGAGAGAAATGGTAGGGACCTCACAGAAGCAGAAGATATTAAGAAGAGGTGGCAAAAATACACAGAAGAACTGTATAAAAAAGATATTCAAGACCCAGATAATCACGATGGTGTGATCACTCACCTAGAGCCAGACATCCTGGAATGTGAAGTCAAGTGGGACTTAGGAAGCATAACTATGAACAAAGCTAGTGGAGGTGATGGAATTCCAGTTCAGCTATCTCAGTCCTAAAAGATGATGCTGTGAAAGTGCTATACTCAATATGCCAGCGAATTTGGAAAACTCAGCAGTGGCCACAGGACTGGAAAAGGTCAGTTTTCATTCCAGTCCCAAAGAAAGGCAACGCCAAAGAAGGCTCAAACTACTGCACAATTGCACTCGTCACACATGATAGTAAAGTAATGCTTAAAATTCTCCAAGCCAGGCTTCAGCAATATGTGAACTGTGAACTTCCAGATGTTCAAGCTGGTTTTAGTAAAGGCAAAGGAAAAGAGAGATCAAATTGCCAACATCCGCTGGATCATTGAAAAAGCAAGAGAATTCCAGAAAAACATCTAATTCTGCTTTATTGACTATGCCAAAGCTTTTGACTGTGTGGATCACAATAAACTGTGGAAAAGTCTGAAAGAGATGGGAATACCAGACCACCTGACCTGCCTCTTGAGAAATCTGTATGCAGGTCAGGAAGCAACAGTTAGAACTGGACATGGAACAACAGACTGGTTCCAAATAGGAAAAGGAGTAATGTCAAGGCTGTATACTGTCACCCTGCTTATTTAACTTATATGCAGAGTTCATCATGAGAAACAATGAGCTGGATGAAGCACAAGCTGGAATCCAGATTGCTGGGAGAAATATCAATCACCTCAGATATGCAGATGACACCACCCTTATGCAGAAAGTGAAGAAGAACTAAAGAGTTTCTTGATGATAGTGAAAGAGGAGAGTGAAAAAATTGGCTTAAAGCTCAACACTCAGAAAACTAAGATCATGGCATCTGGTCCCATCAGTCAGACTTTATTTTGGGGAGCTCCAAAATCACCACAGATGGTGATTGCAGCCATGAAATTAAAAGATGCTTACTCCTCGGAAGGAAAGTTATGACCAACCTAGACAGCATTTTAAAAAGCAGAGATATTACTCTGCCAACAAAGGTCTGTCTAGTCAAGGCTATGGTTTTTCCAGAGGTCATGTATGGATGTGAGAGTTGGACTATAAAGAAAGCTGAGTGCCTAAGAATTGTTGCTTTTGAACTGTGGTGTTGGAGAAGACCCTTGAGAGTTCCTTGGACTGCAAGGAGATCCAACCAGTCCATTTTAAAGGAGATCAGTCCTGGGTGTTCATTGGAAGGACTGATGTTGAAGCTGAAACTCCAATACTTTGGCCACCTGATGCAAAGAGCTGACTCACTGGGAAAGACACTGCTGCTGGGAGGGATTGGGGGCAGGAGGAGAAGGGCACAACAGAGGATGAGATGGTTGGATGGCATCACTGACTCAATGGACATGGGTTTGGGTGGACTCTTGGAGTTGGTGATGGATAAGGAGGCCTGGCCTATTGCGGTATGCAGTCGCAGATTCAGACATGACTGAGCAACTGACCTGATGTTATAAAATCTTCTTTTAATTTTTTTCAATTAAAAATGTGAAAAAAAAATCATAGCCTGTGGTCATATAAAAACTGGGTGGGCCAGACTTCGTCCTGGTGTTAGATAGTCTATGACATTTAACGGAAACATGGTTGGTTTTTTTATCTTTACATCCAAGTTGTATTAATATGTGATTACACATTAGTTAGTTGAATCTTTTCACACTTGTTCTACTTACAATTTGAAGTTCTCAGTTTAAAATGTTTCAAAGGACTTGGACCTTAACCAGAAAGACAAGGGACCCTTAAGCATACTGAGAAATAGTTTTTCTAGCTTTAACCTTATATAACCCTAGATAGGCAAGTTACTTGGATTATTTGGACATCTCATAGTCCAGACAATTGAGATAAATAATTTCTAAGGTTAGTCCTAAGCATAAGACTATTTAATACAAATTTAAATTATTTAGGAAAATATTTTCTCTGTATTGTTTTTTCACACTTGTATAGAAATTTATGTCAAGTGAGAATTACATTCTCAATCTCAAACACATGTCATCATCATCTACATTTTATACAGCTTCGTGTGCAATGCGATTTGCATTTAGATGGACATAATACATTTATTTTCAGAGGATTAACACCAAAAATTATAGTCCTAGAAGCATTTATAAAACTGAGCAATGTTGAGGAGGGACAATATAATCAAAATGAAGTTGTATGAAATGTTGGCAATTGCTTTTTTATTATAGGATTCTGAATGAAGAATCCAAAGTCAGGAGGACAAAGGCATTCAAGACTAAATGACTTATCTAAATTAGATTCTAGTTCTATAAAAATTTCATAACCAAAATCACATCAAAAGGGAGAATCTAGATCACTTAGAAATTAATATGAAAATTATAAACAAACAAATCTTCTTTCAAACACAAGTGAAACATGAAAATATATGGCCCATTCTGCCACCTGAAACTATTTTCACTTACACATACTCCAGAGAAGAAATAAAATTTGAAGATAAGTATACTTTTTAATTGCATAAATGATATGTATAAATGAAAAATATTTCAATTACATCACTGTTAACTAGACTGGTGACACTATCATAGAAACATTTTGTATTGTGATAGTTTGACAAGAGACTATTTCTAATTATCTCCTTTTGTTGCATTGCTTCTTAGAGAGAGATACCTAGCCCATCTGAAATTTAAAATTTGAATAGCTTGTAAGAGTTCTGTTATGTGTTTAGGACAGAAAGGGAGGGACTTAAATAATCTGAATATTTTATTTAAAATAAAAGTTTATATGGAAACCTTGTCTTTCTCCTTTCTCCATATATATTCAATTAAAAAACATTTGGGTAAATAAAAGGGGCCTAATAAACCCGACAAATTTACTGATCTTACTCTTTGTGGAAATATAAAGTGAATGAAAAAGCTTTCTTTGGCTTTCTGTTTATTCAGTTCTTATGTTTGCCACATATATCCAGGATAGGAAGACTTAAGAAAAAAAAATTTACATAGACTAAGAAAATGTTTAACATACATTAATATCCCAAATAAGAATTTAGTACTGTAAAAATAATAGTGTATAAAAGTAATAGAACCTGCCTTGATTACCACAACTCCTGTTAATTATATTTCCACATTGTTTAAATCACTGCAATGATCACACTTATTATGTGCCTAATATGTTTCAAACACTGTACTAGACAGAAACTTTTTTGTCCTTTTTTTTTATGCAAAGGAAGAGATAGAGACTATAACCAAATGGGAAGAATGTAGTCAAAAGTTAGAAAATTAACATATAGGACAGTTCAACAGATAGAAAAAGAAATCACAGAAAACATCATTTGTTATAATCCAAAGTCAGTAAGCTTTTCCTTGTAGAATCCTTTATGTTAAAATCCCTGGGATATTGGTGAAGAGATGTCATGTAAGCTAACCTAAATCTTAATAAAATATCTATTAAAGCAGGACAATAGAGTACAATAATATTAACATTAATAATTACAATAATAAGTACAATTTCTTCAGCTAAATTTTATAAAGATTAAAGAAACATATGACTTAAATCCATGGGACTAAAAGCCATTACATTTTAGATTAACAAAGTGAAGTGAAATCGCTCAGTCATGTCCGACTCTTTGAGACCCCATAGGGTGTAGCCTACCAGGCTCCTCCATCCGTGGGATTCTCCAGGCAAGAGTACTGGAGTGGGTTGCCTTTTCCTTCTCCAGGAGATCTTCCCAACCCAGGGATAGAACCCGGGTCTTCCGCATTACGGGCAGACACTTTACCATCTGAGCCACTGGGGAAGACTTAACAAAATATAATTTTAAACAGTACAAAGAACTATATAGTTAATAAGGCAGTGTTATAAAGTGTCAAGATAATATTTAAAATGTATTTTCATTTCTCTTTCTCCTTATATTTTGATACCAATTTCTTTCACATTAATATCCTTTCCCTAAATCACTTTTATTTATACATTTTATACATGTTATATACATAGTGTTGTTTTCAGGTATCAATAAGAATTGCTTTTGGTCATTGTATGTTTTGCTTATGAACATATCCAGAAATACATATTGTTCTAAACTAGCTGTGTAATTTAAATACAAACATACCTTAACTTTCACAAACTGCATTGAGTGACATGCAATGACAGTGAGCAACAGGATATATATATGACTTTGAACAACTTTCACACCTATTTCTATTGATGCCTCCATGACATTGGTAGAGCACTTATAAGAAACTTTGAAAGGTGATGCATGAATTTTTTAGCTAACGTTACAAAAACGCTTTCATGCTCAGTCATTCGATCATGTCCAACTTTTTGTGACCGCCTGGACTGTAGCCCATCAGGCTCCTCTATCCATAGAACTTTCCAGAGCAAAATATTGAAGTTGGTTGCATTCCCTTCTTCAAAGGATCTTTCCTGACCCAGGGATTTAACCCACATCTCCTGTGACTCCTGCAGTGATAGGCAGATTCTTTACCACTGAGTCACCTGGGAAGTCCACTTACAAAAATATACCACAAAAATGCACTGCATATCAAATATATCCCCATTGGTCTCTATAGATTTAATGGGTATTGGATTTATTTTAACATGAATACCCCAATTTTGAAGAAATACATGCGTGCTTAGTTGCTTAATAGTGTCTGACTCTTTGTGACCCATGGACTGTAGCCCGCCAGGCTCCTTTATCCATGGAATTCTCCAGGCAAGAATACTGGAGTGGGTAGCCATTCCCTTTTCCAGGGACTCTTCCTGACCCAGGGATCGAATCCAGGTCTCCTGCATTACAGGCAAATTCCTTACTGTCTAACTTTTATTGGATTTATTAACATGAATATCCCAATTTTGAAGAGATACATATATAATCACAACTTACTAATGTAATGTAATATATAAAGTATAAATTATTAAGTGAGTATCTTCAAAGAATGTTCTAAAAATAAATACCTAGAGGAATTCTAAATATTTCTTTCCATATCCATTGGTGTAAATTGTTCTCCCCCTTTATGGGCTCTGTAGGCCACTATTGTAGCTCAATAATTCACAGCTCAGGGATGGGGAAGGTAGATTTGATACTACTAGAATTTGGGGGTAATATATATCAGACTTTGGGGATGGATGACAGGATATATGTTTTAAAAAGTGTTTAAAAATCACTGGTCTGAAAGAAGAAACTTTCAAATCTGAATCCCAAAGACTTTTATTCCCCTATTATGTATCTAAGAATCCTTTTCTCTGCAATCTTCTTTCAAAGAATAAGAACTCTGTCAAAGAGGAAAATGGGATTAGAGAAAGGTCATGTTATTTAGAAATTATGCCATTACATACTTACTGGCCAAATTTACATCCAATGATAAGGATAGTCCAAGAAGTTTTACATATCATCCAGGTACTCAGAGAAGAACTGCAACCCCTAAAATAACTGAAGCTCATTTTTACATTTGTAATTTTTCAGTGATAAATTTTAAAACAATAATTATTATGTTGCATATTAATTCATCTGTTAGCTCACATCCACGGGAGTGTTGTAGTTTCTTCCAAAACAAAAACAATAATATATAAGCAGCAGAAGCCATGAGAAATGAGAATATACTGTAAATAATCAGGAAGAAGAGCATTTAACTTGCACTATCAATCATGCTACAATAATATCTAATGTAACTTATAGAAATTGATTGGGTTGTATGAGCTGTTTATATATTTTTGATCTTAACTCATTATCAGTCAAATCCTTCGCAAATACTTTCTCTCATTCTGTATGTGGTCTTTTCATTATTTTCAGTAGTTTCCTTTTCTGTGCAGAAACTTTTAAGTTTAATTAGATCTCATCAGTTTATTTTTGCTTGTATTTCCTTTGCTTTAGGACACAGACCCCACCAAAAACTTATTGCTGCCATTTATGACAGAGTGTTCTACCTATGCTTTCTTCTGGGACTTTTATTGTATCTGGTCTTATTTTTATGTCTTTGATTCATTTTTAGTTTATTTTTGTGTATGGTGTTAGAGAATCTTCTAATTTTTCTTTTACATATAGATGTCCAGTTTTCCTAGCACCACTTATCAAAGAGACTGTCTCTTCTTCATTGTATATTCTTGCCTCCTTTGTCATAGATTAGTTGATCATTAGCAAGTGGGGTTATTTCTGGGCTTTCTATATTGTTCCATTGATCTATATTTCTATTTTTTCAATATAACTTTATTTATTTGGGGCTGTGCTGGGTTTTTGCTGCTGCACGGGCTTTTCTCTAGCTGCAGAGAGTGGGGGTTAACCTAGTTGCAGTCTGTGGGCTTTTCATTATGGTGGCTTCTCTTGGCAGAGGACAGGCTCGAGGGCACGTGGTCTTTAGTAGATGCAGCGCGTGGTATCAGCAGTCGTGGCTCCTGGGTTTCGTCGCTCCACGGGATGTGGGATCTTCCTGTATCAGGAATCAAACCTGTGTCTCCTGCACTGGCAGGCAGATTCTTTACCACTGAGCCACCAGGGAGTCCTGCATTTTCTGTCTCTGTGCCAGGACTATACTATTTTGATTGCTGTGGCTTGTAGTATAGTCTGAAATCAGCAAGCATGAGTCCTCCAGCTCTATTTTTCTTTTTCAAATTTGTTTTGGCATCCAAGGTCCTTTGTGTTTCCATACAAATTGTAAATTGTTTTGTACTGATTTTGTGAAAAATGCTATTGGTAATCTATTGGTATTTGTGATGATAGGGATTGCATTGAACCTGTGTATAAATTCTTCATACAGCTCAACATCAAAGGAACAGAAAACCTGACAGAAAAGTGGGCAGATGAACTCAATAAACAGCTTAAAAAAGAAAAAGACATGCAGGTGGATACCAGGCACTTTCAAAGATGCCCAACGTTGCTAAGCATCAGGGAAATGAAAATCAAAACTACAATCAGGTATCTTCTCACACCTGTCAGAATGACTATTACCAAAAAGAACAAAAATAACATGTCAGCAAGGATATGGAGAAATGAGAATCCTTCTACACTGTTGGTGGGAGTGTAAATTTGTGCAGCTACTGTGGACAACAGAATGAGTGTTTTACAAAAAAAAAAAAAACCTAAATATAGAACCACCAAATGACCCAGCAATTCAAATTTGGATATATACATATCTAAAATAAAAATACTAATTCAAAAAGACACACACTCCATATATTAATAGCAGCATTATTTACAACTTCTAAGATAATGGCACAACCTAAGTGTCCATCAACAGATGAATAGAGAATATTTGTCATATATATATACATGTATAAACATCTATATGTATGCATGTATCTATCTTTCTAATCACACACATAGATACTCAGCTATATGAAAGAATGGAATTTTGCCATTTGTGACAACATGAATGGACTTGGAGCATATTCCACTATGTGAAATAAGTCAGGAAAATACTGTATGATATCATTTATATATGTAACCTAAAAAGTACAACAAACTAGTGACTATAACAACAGCAACAACAAAAGCAGACTCAGGTATAGAGAAAAAATTAATGGTTACCAGTGGGGAGAGAGATGAGGGAAGGGGCAGTATAAGGAAAGGGAATTAGGAGGTACAAAGTATTACATATAAAATAAGTTACAAGGAAGTGCTGTCCAACATGTGGAATATAGTCAATATTTTATAGTAACTATAAATGGACTATAACTTTTAAGAATTGTGAATCACTATATTATATATACTAAGTCTCCCTGGTGGCTCAGATGGTAAAGTGTCTGCCTGCAGTGCGGGAGACCCGGGTTTGATCCCTGGGTTGGGAAGATCCCCTGGAGAAGGAAATGGCAACCCACTCCAGTACTCTTGCTGGAGAGTCCATGAAAATTCCATGGACTGAGAGGCTCCTCAGAGCCTGGCAGGCTGCAGTCCATGGGGTCACAAAGAGTCGGACACGACTGAGCGACTTCACTTTCACTTTCATATTATATACTGCTACTGCTGCTGCTAAGTCGCTTCAGTCATGTCCGACTCTGTGTGGGACCCCACAGATGGCAGCCCACCAGGCTCCTCTGTCCCTGGGATTCTCCAGGCAAGAATACTGGAGTGGGTTGCCATTTCCTTCTCCAATTTTGTATACTAGTAACTTACATAACACAGCAACTATAGTTCAATAAAAAAAGAAATCAATTGTGTTACTCAAATGTTCATAATGATTTCAAGCCATTCCTTAAAATTGAATTGGTTTTACTTTCCAAATGCATGTGCTCTGTGCATCTTGACACATAAAATGTAAGCTGGCATGCTTGACTTAAATGCACAGATTGGTTGATTAAAACTCTAACGAACAACTTTAATCATTTTAGCATGTAGTTAATGACTTTCATCTCTGCCTTGGTTCACTGGTTAATAATGAAGAAATTGAAAAAGTGATGTGTATAAGATAACTTAACAATCTGATTTTCTGTCAGAGTCAAAGACTGTCTCTTAATAGAGTATCTGTGCACATAACAGACAGAAAAGTCCTTCAGGAAAGTTTGTATTTATCAAAACGATATTTACTCGCTTAGGTAAAATATGGATTCACTCAGTGACCTACAATGGTGCATTATTTATTTATTTTAATTCAGCCTGAGACGATAAATGTTATAATTAACATAAAGCCCTTTTCACCTCCTATTTATGTAGAACACACCCACCAGGGTTTGAAAAGTGGGTTGTGGTAACTCTAACTCATTCTTGGCTAGGATGAATTACTCATTAATTTTCTAAGCAGTAGAGCTCAAAGCATACTTTCTCTTTTCAAGTTTTAGAAAGTAGGTTTGCAAGTCCTGTGGGGTTTCCTTTACTATTCTAGGTCAGGCATCAGATTCTTTTATATAGAATGTCGCTTCTGAAAACTGCTTGTGGAAAGGACTGCGTGTCTTTTAGAAATGTCAGGCTTTAGTCTACCACATGTCTCCAACCTGACTCTCTTCTTTGCTCCATGATATGCACACCTAACAACTGAACTGTGCACTAAACCAAAAGGAATTGAAAAATCTGCTTTCCTATTAGTAAAAATGTCCCTGTGAGATAGGGAATAAAGTCTGAATATTTTTACTGTAGAACAGTTTATCAAGTTTCTCTTTAGTTCACTCATAATGCATTATTTAAGCAGACAGAAGGCTGAAGAGAAAAAAAAATAAATTGTGTTGAACAAGGCCTCGACTTTATAGTGTAGTAAATATAGTACAGTGACATAAGGGATCAGTAAAATAAACTGCTCCAAGCTGGCCAGTGAATCATGTATTTTATAAATACACAACATTTGCAAATGTAAAATAAGATGGGATACTATGGATTAAAGAAGGGTTAATTAAATTACATTTATGCTCTTTTACATACAAGATAGCATGGGAGAGGAAAGATAGCAACATTTTCATACCAATAATATTTAGAAAATAATGAAGACTACTTCTATATACCTCTAATGGCTTTTATGACCTCCATATTCCAAGAGGCCTAGAAAAGATAGTCTCAAATTCCTAATTTTGTGACCTGGCATATTCTAAAGCCCTCAAGTTTTCTATGAACTTCTCAAGGCTTGAATCTTTATGTCTTCCTTTGTAGCGGTAAATAATACTTATCACTTATGACTACTTTGGGAAAAAAAAAAAAACCCTCTAATCCACTTCATGAATAGTTTTTCTAGTCAATGTCTGACCTCATCAAAAATATTATTTTTCCTTTCTGAAGAAGGGTTTTCCAGTTGCAGTCACATTGCACTAGATCTAGCCTACTTCAGCTTATAATCTATAGGAATGTGATCTTTTTCCCTCTCTCATTCCTTCAGTATGAAGAATTTTTCTTTACTCACGCTCAATGTCTCTGCTACCCTATATTATACTAGTTCTCATTTTTTCTCAAAACATCAAATTCTTCATTCACACATTGACAAGGTGCCGTATCATTTTCCCTCTTTATTCCTTTATAAAACTAAGGCAGATTACCAGATTACTGTTGGAACTGTGACCCAAAACACAATCTGCCTTCTTCCTTTTCCTGCAGCAGATGGTCAGGTGGATGGTATCCCTTCTGCACTTAACCAATCCACACACCTAGTCCTGGCACTGACCCGCAAACAGCCTTGTTTCTCCTTCTTCAAAAGTACTGTTACTAGAAGTGCTGCCCATCATGTTCTATGAAAATTTAGATTCCAAATATTCTACTTTATAACTGCAGACATTTACAAAACTCAAGGTAAGACTTACAAGAGATATTATTACATACATAACTGTGACATGGGGTTTATATTGCAGGAAGTTGCAAGAAAATAAGAAGTGATACAAGGAAGTAGATGGAAATAGTGAAGTTATTAAATAAATTGCTGGTTTTATAAATTTAAATGTTCACACAGAATTGTTTTTAGTAAATTCTCTGATTGATTTTTCAAAATCCAAAATTTATTGATAGAATTAAATTATACATCTACTCTGCTAGATGTATAGAATGTACAGACATATAGAATGTAGAGAATTCTGCTCTCCAAATCTTAGCTTGTTGTTTCCCATACTTTATAAAGTTTGATTAAAGTATGTCTTTATTATTTTTATTCCTAGTTTATTGAGATATATTTGACATATAGCACTGTATATATTTACTGTATACAGTATAATGATTTGACTTACGTACATCCTGAAATGATTACCACAATACGTTTTTGCTGTTCCTGTTCAGCTGCTCAGCTGTAACTGTCTGACTTTTTGCAACTCCCTGGACTGTAGAATGCCAGGCTTCCCTGTCCTTCACTATCACCCACAGCTTGCTCAAACTCAAGTCCATTGAGTCAATGATGCCATCCAACCATCTCATTCCAGCCATTTTCTTCCAGCCCTTCATCTTTCCCAGCATCAAGGTCTTTTCCAATGAACTGGCTCTTCACATCAGGTGGGTGAAGTATTGAAGCTTCAGTCTCACCATCAGTCCTGCCAATGAATATTCAGGGTTGATATCCCCTAGGATTGACTGGTTTGATCTCCTTGCAGTCCAATAGACTTTCAAG
Organism: Ovis canadensis; assembly: GCF_042477335.2. NCBI lineage: Eukaryota > Metazoa > Chordata > Mammalia > Artiodactyla > Bovidae > Ovis > Ovis canadensis. The sequence continues at coordinate 66,915,281 of NC_091262.1, read as the reverse complement.
AGTCCTCTCTGGCACTACAGTTTGAAAGCATCAGTTCTTCGGCACTCAGTCTTCTTTTTGGTCCAGCTCTCACATCAGTACATGACTACTGGAAAAGCAATAGCTTTGATTATACAGACCTTTGTCAGCAAAGTGATGTCTCTGCTTTTTAAAATGCTGTCTAGATTTGTCATAGCTTTTCTTCCAAAGAGCAAGCATCTTTTAATCTCATGGCTGCAGTCACCATCTGCAGTGATTTTGGAGCCCAAGAAAATAAAGTCACTGTTCCCATTTTTTCCCCATTTTTGCCATAAAGTATGGGGCCAGATGCCCTGCTTAGTGAACATCAATCACTTCATATAGATATAAGATTTTAAAAAAGGAAAAAAAAAAACCATTCCTTATGATGAGAAATCTTAGAATTTATTATCTTAACAACTTTCATATATAATATATAGAAGTATGAATTATATTAATCATGTTGTATATTATATCCCTAGTGCTCATTTATCTTTTAATTGGAAATTTATACCTTTTGTCATCTTCTTCCAATTACACTTTCCCCACCTCTGGTAACAAAAATCTGATTTTCTTTTCAATGAGTTTGTTTTCGAAGTATAACTGACTTACCACACTATGTCAATTCCTGGTGCACAACATAGTGATGAGATATTTCTATACCTTACAAGATATCCTCAAAATGTCTACTCACCTTTGTGTCATCATATAAGGATGTTACATTATTACTGACTATATTTTTCTTGCTACACAATGTGAACTTTTCATATTGTATTAAATATGTTGGCATCCTTTAGCCCTATTGTCAGTGAAAAGCAGTTGAAAATCCTACATTTTAAGACTTTTGTTGACAATATTGAATTATTGATTGAAGCTAAAAAAAATAGGAAACACTAGAGATCTCTTCAAGAAAATTGGAGATACCAAGGGAACATTTAACACAAACAAGGGCACAATTCAGGACAGAAATGGCAAGGGCCTAACAGAAGAGATTAAGAAGAGGTGGCAAGAATACATGGAAGAACTTTTCAAAAATGGTCTTAATGACCTGGATAACCATGATGGTGTGGTCACTCATCCAGAGCCAGACACCCTGCAGTGTGAAGTCAAGTGGATCTTAAGAAGTATTACTACAAGCAAAGCTAGCGGAAATTTTGGAATTCCAGGTAAGCTATGATGTATGGCAAAACCAATACAATACTGTAAAGTAATTAGCCTCCAATTAAAATAAATAAATTTAAAATTTTTTAAATCTAAATTAAATTAAAAATAAGTAAATAAAATAAAATTCTAAAAGATGATGCTGTGAAAGTGCTGCATGCAATATGTCAACAAATTTGGAAAACTCAGAGGTGACCAAAGTATTGGAAAGGTCAGTTTTCATTCCAATCCCAAAGAAAGGCAATGCCAAAGAATGTTCAAGCTACCGTACCATATAATTACTCTCACTTTCACATGCTGTTAGGTAATGCTCTAAATCCTTCAAGCTAAGCTTCAGCAATACGTGAACCACAAACTTCTAGATGTACAAGCTAGGTATAGAAAAGGCAGAAACTAGAGATCAAATTGTCAATATCTGTTGGATCATAGAAAAAGCAAGGTAATTAAAAAAAAATCTACTTCTGATTCATTTACTGCACTAAAGTCGTTGACTCTGTGAATCACAATAAACTGTGGAAAACTCTTAAAGAGATGAGAATACCAGACCACCTTACCTGCCTCCTGAGAAACCTTTATATGGGACAAGAAGCAACAGTTAGAACTGGACATGGAAAAATAGACTTGGTTAAAATTGGGAAAGTAGTCTGTCAAGGCTGTACAATGTCACCTTGATTATTTAACTTATATGCAGAGTACATCATGCAAAATCCTGGGCTGGATGACTCACAAGCTGGAATCAAGATTGCAGGGAACCTCAGACATGCAGATGATACCACTCTGGAGGCAGAAAATGAAGAGGAACTAAAAACCTTTGATAAGGGTGAAAAAGGAGAGTGAAAAAGCTGGGTTAAAACTCAACATTCAAAAAATTAAGATTATAACATCAAGTCCCACCACTTCATGGCAAATAGATGGGGTAAAAGTGTCAACAGTGACAGAATTCATTTTATTCTTCTCCAAAATCACTATGGATGATGACTGAAGCCATGAAATTAAAAGATGTTTGCTCCTTGGAAGCAAAGCTATGCAAACCTAGACAAAGTATTAAGAAGCAGAGAGATCACTTTGCCAACAAAGGTAAATCTAGTCAAAGCTATGGTTCTTCCATTTGTCATTTTACAGATGTGAGAGTTGGAGCATAAAAAAAAGCTGAGCATTAAAAAGAATTGATGCTTTCAAATTGTGGTGTTGGAGAAGACTCTTGAGAGTCTGTTGGACAGCACAGAGATCACACCAGTCAATCCTAAAGGAATTTGACCCTGAATATTCACTAGAAGGACTAATGGTGAAGCTGAAGCTCCAATGCTTTGGCCACCTGATGTGATTGGAACTGATTCATTGGAAAAGACCTGGATGTTGGGAAATATTGAGGGCAGGAGAACTGGGCAACAAAGGATGCGATGGAATGATAGCATCACTGATTCAATGGACATGAGTTTGAGTAAGCTCTGGAAGAAGCCAGGTGAGCCTGGCTTGCTGCATTCATGTGGTCACAAAGAGTCATTTATGACTTAGTGACTGAACAACAACAAAAGCAACCCTACAAATCACTGTGTAGCAATATCTTTTATCCATATAATCACATATCTTACAAACAGTAAATTATAAACAATTTCAGAAGAAAATCTAAGTAGCATGAAAACTTTCTAAATAGTTTCACTTTTATTGATTTTTTTCAACAATAGTTATTAGTTCCAAAGATTCTTTTATCAATATAATGCAATGATCAAAACTTTTCATATAGAGTTGATATGTACATGCTGTTTGTGGATTTTTATATAAGAAAATTTACAAACTAAGAATTTATTTTTAATAGCCAAAATCTAAAAATTAGAATGGAATTATTTTACCATGGGCTTCCCTGGTGGCTCACCTGGTAAGGAATCCGCCTGCAATGCAGGAGACCTGGGTTTAATCCCTGGGCTGGGAAGATCCCTTGGAGAAGGGAATAGCTACCCACTCCAGTATTCTGGCCTAGAAAAATCCATGGACTGTATAGTCCATGGGGTTGCAAAGAGTCAGACACAACTGAATGACTTTCACTTATATTTATTCTGCTATATTCTAAAATTGAAGAATATGTTGTTGGCAGATAACCTGGGCTTGAATTCTATCTTTAATTCTTATTATTATATATGTGACCTTTAGGCTTGTCATTTTATATTTCTAGGCTTTGATCTCCTCCATGTTTAAGTTGGAAATAAAAATGGTGTTTTTCTGATTCCTGAGTTTCTGTAAGGGAATACACACACACACACACACACACACACACACACACACACACATTTACAATGTTTGGTAAAGCTTTGATGAGGCCTCCCAAGTGGTGTAGTGGTAAAGAATCTGCCTGCCAGTGCAGGAGACACAGTAGACACAGACTCGATCACTGGGTCAGGAGGTAATGGCACTCTATCAGTATTCTTGCCTAGAAGATCCCATGGACAGAGGAGCCTAGCAGTCTAAAGTGAATGGGGTTGCAAAGAGTCAGATGACTGAGCACACACACTGTTAGATTTCTTTTCTTTAGATCCAGTAAATGAAAAGTATTTGTCAAGTTACATGTCTTAGCAATAATGTAATGTGAAAGTTACTGGAGAGAACTAAAGAGAGAGATGGAAAAGTATAGAATCCATCATTTTAGAGCATAACAAGACTGGAAATAATGTCTAAAATATCTGTCCATTAATTTCTTATGCCACAGATATAGCCAATTGAGATCACAAAAGTTTTAAGTTAGCCACTCTCAAATGGAATGAATTTAAAGTTCTCTTAGAAATATTTTCTTTTGTGTGTTCACCACCTCCTAATGCCAGAGTTGTTGGTATACTCTTTATAATCTTATCAGATTTATCTAGTAGTTAGGAATTTGAGATTAGCAGGTATACATTATTATATATAAAATAGATAAATAACAAGGTGCTACTATATAGCACTGTGAAGTATATTTAATATCCGGTAATAAACCACAATGAAAAAGTATATATATATATATATATATATATATATATAATTGAAAATTATATATATATATAAAACCAAATCACTGCACACCAGAAATTAATCCAACATTGTAAATCACCTATATCTCTATAAAAATAATACACAAAAAACAACTAAAAAGAGGGCAAAAGATCTGAACAACTACTGTATCAAGACAAAGATGAAGATGACAACCTAGTTCTTGAAGAATGCTCAATATAAATAGTCACCGAGGGCATACAAATAAAAACACAATGGTATATAACACATAAATATAAGAATATATCAGGAATGCTAAGTATGGTGAGGATACGGAACTACTGATGGGCAAACACTTTGGAAAATAATATGGCACTTAAAATGTTAAACATGTACTTACTATATGTCTCAGCAATTCCACTCCTAATTATTACTTAAGAGAAATGAAAAATTATGTTCATATAAAAACATACACCTGAATACTTATTTGTAATCAACAAAAATATTAAAAAGCACAAACAACCCATTGTCCTTTTCAGCTTTGCAATATCCATGTAATGGAATAGTATTCAGCAATAAGAATGAACACACTATACACAACAATATATTTCACATTTGATGGGCATATATTCAGAGAAAACTATTATCTGAAAAGATACATGCACCTCAATGTTCACTGCAGCAGTATTTACAGCAGCCACTGGAAGCAAACTAAATGTCTGTCAACAGAGGAATGGATAAATAAGGTGTGGTACATATATACAAGGAAACAGTACTCAGTCATAAAAAAAAGTAGAATAATGCCATTTGCAGCAACATGGATGAATCTAAAGATTATCATACCAAGTGAAACAAGCCAGAGAAAGACAAACATCACATGTGGAAGCCAAAAGAGAAATTATAGAAATGAATTTACTTACAAAACACAAATAGACCTACAGACACAGAATGCATATTTATGGATACCAAAGGGGAAAGGCAGTGGGGAGGGGTAAATTAGGAATTCACAATGAACATATACACACATTTATACATAAAATAGATAATCAATAAGATCCTACACACAGGGAACTATAGTCAATATTTTGTAGTAATCTATAAGAGAGAATATGAAAAAGTATTATGTATTATACACACACACATCTATATAATTGAATCTCTTTGCTGTAAACTTGAAACTAACACAACAGTGTAAGTCACCCATACCTCAATTAAAATTAAAAAAGTTGTATGCTTAGCAAAAAAAAAACTATACACACACACACACACACACACACACACAGACATATATTTGAGTATCAAGTACATTTTGCTAAGTGAAACCTGCCAGCCTCTGAAATCAGAAAAGTGAATTAGTTCATTTATATGACATTTGGAAAAAGCAAAGTCTTGTGACAGAAAACAGATAAGTAGTTTCTAAGGTCTGTGAAGAAGAAATTGCTACAAAGGGACACATAGTTATTATGTGTGATGATAGAACTGATCTTTGTTTTGATTATGGTCAAAAGACTACATGAGTTTGTCAAAACTCATAAAACCATACAACAAAATTTTTCTTACTTTATGCAAATTATATTTCCATCTAAAAAGGAAGTTACTAAAGAAAACAGCAAGAATCTCAAAGGAAGTTTTTACTAAGGAAAGGAAATTGAGACTCCTAGAAATCTGTAAAGAAAAAAAACTAACATTGTGAACATTTCAAAATATCTTGCTTTAAAATTCTCACTAGGCAGAATAAATATAATGTCTCCAAATTTACAAAATATTTGTTGCTTTTAAAAAATACTTATACCAATGAATTTCAATACAATTATTTTGTTGAAGAATTTATAAGTCATGGAACCATAACAAGATCAACCATAGGAGATTCTAGTGTGCATTTTTTATAGCAGTGACTTTATACATTCTGGTATTTATTTTCTCATCCATTTTACTATCCTCAAAATAGACCACATGGTCCAAGATGTTGTTTGTCCTAGAATTCGAGTTCCAAGGCTACATTATCATAGTAACTGAATGTAATTTTTACAGTTTCCTTTTCATTTGTTTATAAGTTAGTAAAAGAGAACAATATTTGGCATGCTTGACAGTTCATCTATATTATAAATTGAAACTGAAAATTTTCGCTTTAGGCAATCGTGATCACAAGCTGTGATTGTTAAATAATAATATAGAACATATGAATTCAATGTATATTTGATCTTAAGGAAGTATTACTGGTATCCAAAGTTTTAGTGTAATATAATTGTCATTAGAAATAAATTGAATTGTCTCATTTTAAGAAACAGTGACAAAGGCCAACAAGGCTGATCTACTTATTCAGGACAGTGCAGCCAAATATTGTCAAAGGCTGGAGTCAATATGGACCAGCACAATAGCAGTTTATTACCTTTTCTACTATAATATACAATTAAATATTTTGCTGAGATTTAATTACTAAAATATAAATAATTATAATTCATTTCTATATTACTTGACAACAATGGTTACTCAACTTATAAACTGCTAAATTCTGAGATGGATTGAGTAGTTCCTACAGTTATTACCAGTTTTTTGGCATAGAAAATAATTTTGATACTGTTTCTGTATGAAAAACTATAGTCACATATAAGAATACTAATTTAACATTTACATCTAAACATACATGAACTTCAGGCTATGCTACATAGCAACAATCATCAAGACAGTATGATACTGGCCAAAGACAGAAACATAGATCAATGGAACAAAATAGAAAGCCCAGAGATAAATCCACACACCTATGGACACCTTATCTTTGACAAAGGAGGCAAGAATATACAATGGAGAAAAGACAATCTCTTTAAAAAGTGCTTCTGGGAAAACTGGTCAACCACTTGTAAAAGAATGAAACTAGAACACTTTTTACACCATACACAAAGATAAACTCAAAATGGATTAAAGATCTAAATATAAGACCGGAAACCATAAAAACAGAGGCAAAACACTCTCTGACATAAATCACAGCAGGATCCTCTATGACCCAACTCCCAGAGTAATGCAAATAAAAGCAAAAATAAACAAATGGGAACTAATTAAACTTAAAAGCTTTTGTACAACAAAGGAAAGTATAGCTAGGTGAAAAGACAGCCTTCAGAATGGGAGAAAATATTAACAAACGAAGCAACTGACAAAGAATTAATCTCAAAAATATACAAGCACCTCCTGCAGCTCAATTTCAGAAAAATAAGCAACCCATTAAAAAAAATGGGCCAAAGAATTAAACAGACATTTCTCCAAAGAAGACATACAGATGGCTAACGAACACATGAAAAGATGCTCAACATCACTCATTATCAGAGAAATGCAAATCAAAACCACAAAAAGGTACCATTTCACGCCAGTCAGAATGGCTGCAATCCGAAAGTCTACAAGCAATAAATGCTGGAGAGGGTGTGGAGAAAAGGGAATCCTCTTACACTGTTGGTGGGAATGCAAACTAGTACAGCCATTATGGAGAACAGTGTGGAGACTCCTTAAAAAGCTGGAAATAGAATTGCCATACAACCCAGCAATCCCACTGCTGGGCATACACACCAACGAAACCAGAATCAAAAGAGACACGTGTATACCAATGTTCATCACAGCACTGTTTATAATAGCCAGGACATGGAAGCAACCTAGATGTCCATTGGCAGATGAATGGATAAGAAAGCTGTGGTACATATACACAATGGATTACTCAACTATTAAAAATGAAGCATTTGAATCAGTTCTAATGAGGTGGATGAAACTGGAGCCTATTATATACAGTGAAGTAAGTCAGCAAGAAAAACACTGATACAGTATACTAACACATATATAAAGCAAGAGAGTTCCAGAAAAACATCTATTTCTGCTTTATTGACTATGCCAAAGCCTTTGACTGTGTGGATCACAATAAACTGTGGAAAATTCTGAAAGAGATGGGAATACCAGACCACCTTTCCTACCTCTTGAGAAACCTATATGCAGGTTAGGAAGCAACAGGTAGAACTGGACATGGAACAACAGACTAGTTCCAAATAGGAAAAGGAGTACGTCAAGGCTGTATATTGTCACTCTGCTTATTTAACTTCTATGCAGAGTACATCATAAATGCTGGACTGGAAGAAGCACAAGCTGGAATCAAGATTGCCGGGAGAAAGATCAATAACCTCAGATATGCAGATGACACCACCCTTATGGCAGAAAGTGAAGAGGAGCTAAAAAGCCTCGTGATGAAAGTGAAAGTGGAGAGTGAAAAAGTTGGCTTAAAGCTGAACATTCAGAAAACAAAGATCATGGCATCTGGTCCCATCACTTCATGGCAAATAGATGGGAAAATAGTGGAAACAGTGTCAGACTTTATTTTGGGGGGCTCCAAAATCAATGCAGATGGTGATTGTAGCCATGAAATTAAGACATGCTTACTCCTTGGAAGAAAAGTTATGACCAACCTAGATAGCATATTGAAAAGCAGAGACATTACTTTGCCGACTAAGGTCTATCTAGTCAAGGCTATGGTTTTTCCAGTGGTCACATATGGATATGAGAGTTGGACTTGTGAAGAAGGCTGAGCACCGAAGAATGGATGCTTTTGAACTGTGGTGTCAGAGAAGACTCTTGAGAGTCCCTTGGACTGCAAGGAGATCTAACCAGTCCATTCTGAAGGAGATCAGCCCTGGGATTTCTTTGGGAAGAATGATGCTGAAGTTGAAACTCCAGTACTTTGGCCACCTCATGCGAAGTGTTGACTCATTGGAAAAGACTCTGATGCTGGGAGGGATTGGGGGCAGGAGGAGAAGGGGACGACAGAGGATGAGATGGCTGGATGGCATCACTGACTCGATGGACGTGAGTCTGGGTGAACTCAGGGAGTTGGTGATGGACAGGGAATCCTGGCGAGCTGCGAGTCATGGGGTCGCAAAGAGTCGGACACGACTGAGCGACTGAACCGAACTGATGGCATTTAGAAAGATGGTAATGGTGACCCTATATGTGAGACAGCAAAAAAAGACACAAATGTGAAGAAAAGACTGTTGGACTCTGGGAGAAGGAGAGGGTGGGATGATTTGAGAGAAAAGCATTGAAACATCTATATTAACATATGTGAAATAGATCGCCAGTCCAGGTTCGATGCATGAGGCAAGGTGCTCAGGGCTGGTGCACTGGGATGACCCTGAGAGATGGGAAGGAGAGGGAGGTGGGAGAGAGGGTCAGGATGGGGAACACACGTACACCCATGGCTGATTCATGTGAATGCATGGCAAAAAACACCACAACATTGTAGTTAGCCTCCAATAAAATTTTTTGAAAAAAAGCAAAGACAAAAAAAATTTTAACAAACATATATTAAAATATAAATAGAGAAATAAGCCCTTTTTGGTCTTGAATGAGATAAATTATTAAGAAATATCATAAAGATAGATATGAAAGTGAAAGTGGCTCAGCTGTGTCCGACTCTTTGTGACCCCATGGACACTACAGTCCATGAAATTCTCCAGGACAGAATACTAGAGAGGGAGCCATTCCCGTCTACAGGGGATTCTCATCTCCAGGGGATCTTCCCAATCCAGGGATCAAGCCCAGGTCTCCCACATTGTAGGTGAATTCTTTACTGGCTGAGCCCCCAGGGAAGCCCAAGAATACTGGAGTGGATAGCCTATTCCATCTTCCTGACCCAGGAATCAACTGGGGTCTCCTTCACTGCAGGCGGATTCTTTACCAACTGAGTTACCAAGGAAGCCCCAAAGAAATATATATTTACCCTTAAAATCAGCTACACAATTTAGCCTGCCCTACTGCTAACACTCAACTCTTAAAACTCAAATTAGCTTTAGAAAATAGAACTTATGGTGTCAATTTATCCTAAAATTATTTTTTAAAGCTATTATGTAAGATATTTCATTGATAATCTTTTTGAAGTGATTTTTGTGTGTATATATTTTGATTACCAGATTTATCAAATAACGTTAAACTGCAAACTTCTCTTTTTATTTAATGTATTCTCAAATCTCTTCCTCACAACAACTGTGCTTCAGTTCTATATTTGATTTACTTTTAATAAGCTAAAGTATTTTTTCATGGAAGGTAAATTGGTTCTATCTTCTGAATTAGTGTACTCACAATGTTTTGTAACTTCTTTGACTCAGTACTTTAAAGATATTATTTTCTGACATGTACAATGGAGAGGAAATGTATAATTTGCATGAATTTTGGTTCTTTGTAGGAGTCTTGCTATTTTTTTCTTTCTGATAGGATTCGTTCCTTATAATCCAGACATTTCTTCCAGGAAACAAAGAGGCTAGTTCATTTGTTTAAAAACTGCCTACCTGTTGAACACACAAACAGTGCCATTGTATTTCCACTACTGCATTTTCATTTTATTCTGTTGATTTTATCAGCTTTCATTTCCATGCCTGACTTTTTCTTTCTCTTGGTGATAAGTGTTCTTTTCTTCCATATGACTTTTACTTCTCTTTCTTGATATATGCCTATGCCTATACATTACAATATTTAATATTAATCTGAATTTGTAGATGTTATTTTTATACTCTCCTTCTCATATCTAGTATCTACATTAGCTTGTTCTCTAAGCCAGATTTTTTAAAAGTTACCATTCTTGTTGTGAAAGCTAACTTTTTATAATTCATTAGTGAGTATTTCTAGATTTTATTGAGAAGACAAAAATGATGTTCTTTTACATTCTATTCTGTTTTTTTGGAACAAACCATTTTCAAAGGAATGCTTTCATTTTTATTTTTGAATGCTACAGAATAAATATGGTAGAAAATTTCTAGAAACACTAACTTATTCTCCCCACGCTCCGAATTTTTAAATGAGGGATATATATATATATATATATATATAGTTTGCTCCTATATAGAATGGTCACTTGTTTCTGTGAGAATTTCTTCTCAGCGACTGAGCTTGCACCCTCAGATTTACCCATTGCTTCTACTTCAGTTTCTGGTTTTATTAATTCTTTAACTGAAAATGCAATCTGAGAAGCTCTCCTATTTCTGGCATTTAATTTTCTGTAGTGCTATTTATTAACTGATAATCTAAAACCTTGTGTAGTTCTTTCCTGGCAAGAAATTCAGAAGACACTTCCCAGAGCACTTTCCATTGTCTAGGAAATTGTGTTTAACAAATCGTGGTGCCAGAGTCAAGTCACCATTCTCTGTCTCTTTTGGCCCAAGATAGGCTGCAATGCTGGGGATTATAGAAGTGACATGGCTATCTACTCAGAGACATTAACAAGGGGAGTGTGAAGAAACTATGTTCTGTCTATTCAAGGAATCTACTTTCATACATTAAAGCAGTGGTTCTGAAATATTTTATTCTCAGGCTCTTTTCACCATTAAAACCAACTGAGGAACCAGAACAACGTCTGCCTACTTGGGTTTTTCAGTCTGTATTGTATTTACTGTCTTCCCTGGTGGCACAGTGGTAAAGAATCCACTGCAATACAAGTGATGTCCATTACTGGGTTGGGAAGAGCCCCAGGAGAAGAGAATGTCTATGTACTCTAGTATTCTTGCCTGAGGCATTCCATGGACAGAGGAGCCTGGTGGGCTGCAGTCCATGGGGTTGCAGAATTGGACACGACTAACACTTTCACTTTTTTACACTTTCATTCATTGTCTTAGAACTTAAAATGTATCAGATCTCTCTAATCCATCTTTATGTATATAAAATGTTTATGTATTTATTTTTAATACATTCAAAAATGTTAGTAAGAAACCTTTTACCAAACATGCCACGCAAAAATCAGATTTTCCAAAACAAATAAGCAAATAGTGAGAAGAGTAGTTCAGTTTTGCATGTTATGTCTGGCTCAATAGAAAATACCTATATTTTCATATCTACTGCATTCACTCTTATTATGCCAAAGTTTTTGAAAATTCTTGCTATACATCTGTGAGTGAATGAGTGTTAAAAAGATAAAAGATGGCTTTATTTTTTATGAAAATAGTTTTCACCTTGCAAAATTCCTCAAAGGTTTGCCAAGGTTCCTACTGATTCCCAGGCCACACTGGGAATTTGGACATGCTGAGTCACTGTGAGGATGCTGCCTTAACACTTGGGAGTCACTAGCAGATAAGGCTAAGTGCATGGCTACCAGAGTTTTATTCACATATCTGTCACTTACTAGCTCTATGTGCCAGGACAAGCTGCCTCAAAAGTCTGTGCCTTGAGTTTTTCATCTCAAGCAAGAATGAAGCTAGTGACTACTTTTTGGCTTGCTATGAGGATTTAAGGAAGTTATTCTTAGTAAACTGCTTATGTATCTCCTCCCCTGAGATGTAGTAATCACTCAAAATTACTGTCTTTCAGAATGAACAACTGTATTTTTTTTAAGTGGTAAATCTGTATTGGCTAAAAAATTATGATTTAAAATCTGCTTTACAGAATATAGAGATTGATGGATATTCACCATAAATTTTGAGAATAGGATAATTTAATTGAGAAGAGTCTTCTTTTTTTTCCCCTGAATTGAAAGATACAGCAGAATTTTGTTGAGTAAGGCTACCAATGACAGTTTGCCCTCTATACTCTTGATACTTAACGTTGACTCCTAAATGTTTTGTTACACCTTCAAATTATAACCTCTTTGGGAGTCCAACTCTGGGAAGACTCATCAAGAGAGGTAGGAAAAATCTACTTACTAACTGGTCTAAGAAACATGTTCTTAAATATTTCTGAGATCTTATTAAATATAATTCTGATTTATTGTAGAAACAAAAAACAGGCATGTTAAATATCACTCTAGATTTATAAACACTGTTAATACATTTCTCTAAAAATGCTTATTTACATAATATGTTATATTGTAACATATTTCACAAAGTACATCATATTATTTTAAATTTCATTTGTCTATATTATATATAATATCTACTATAATATATACACATTATATATTATATATAAAATATGGTGGATGACATATAATATATACACAAGTTATACTTATGCATTTATACATATATACATACATATACATATATCTGTATATATATATATACATATATGGGCTTCCCTTGTGGCTCAGCTGTTAAAGAATCCGCCGGCAATGCAGGAGACCTGGGTTGATCCCTGGGTTGGAAAGATCCCCTGGAGAAGGGAAAGGCTACCCACTCCAGTATTCTGGCCTGGAGAATTCCATGGACTATAGTCCAGGGGGTTGCAAAGAGTCAGACACGACTGAGCAACTTTCACTTCACTATATATATATATATATATATATATATATATATATATATATATATATATATATATATATATATGCGGGGATACTCAGTCATTTCAGTTGTGTCCGATTCTGTGACCCCTTGAACCATAGCCCACCAGGCTCCTAAGTCCACAAGATTTTCCAGGCAAGAAAATTGGAGTGGGTTGCCACACTCTCCTCTAGGGGATCGTCCAAACCCAGGGATTGAATTCAGGTCCCCTGCATTACTGGCAGATTCTTTATAGACTGAGCTGACAGGGAAGGAGCAGAAATGAATTCCCACAGTCCTCACAGCTATTCTTCTTTATTCATGATGTCAAAAGACAAACCATTGTTTTATTCCACTCAAGAACATGTTGCTATCCATGGTGAATTTAAAACTACATAAAAGCCCCATAAATCCAACGTATCTATTGGTTTCTTGTGTTCCTAATTGCCAAAAACACTTTCTTGCCTTTCACTCACAGAGAATATCTTGGGAGATAATCTCCATTGGTATATCACTTTTCTGCCCATTTTATGAAGAGAGGCACTGGCTACCTTTGTTCTGGACTATCTTTTCAAGGCCATTTGTATAGTAAACATCCTTAGAAGATAGATATAATATCTTCCTCTAGAACAAGGACAGGAATGCTTAGTTACCCTATTAAAGTATCATGATTTCTTAAACCTCTGAGTTCTTCTCTAGTAACACAAATGACTATGCCCTGCAGATATTACCTGGCCCTCTTTATGTAACCTTCTGGGGACTGAGGCTTGGGGAACCAGCACAAGGAAATGCTGATAGTCTGGCTATTGCTCGTGCTGTGAATACTAAATTCTTGCTTCTCTGACCTATTATTGTTGTTTGTTCTACTACCTTCTGTGAAACTGTAGCAGACTAACTTGTTAGCTCTCTAGGGGAAGGCTGTCTGGAAGGAAGAAGAAGAGAAAGAATGTTAATCCAGCCAATTAACAGGATGTGAGTGAAGTTTATGTGAACTGGTAGTGAACATATTGACTGAATTTTGTGGTTGACTGGGCAACAAATGATTCCACACTCTACCACCTATTAACATGGCTAAGTCAGGGAGGGGGTTGCTTGCTGAGTAGTATGAAATAGGCTCAAAGACAATTGCTCCAAAAGTGTTTAATTTTTTGCAAACTCTCCCCTGCACAAAGGAAATTTTCTTGTCATTCTGGTGATCAGACTCAGTGTAACAACTATCACTAGGATTTATCTTAAATGGACAGAAGATCCTCTCCACTATCCAACAGTTACAGAGATGCATACCTACATTGCAACACTGAGCATAAAAGAAGAAATTTTGTGCCTGCTGTGGAGAAAACCTGGTGAATCATTACAATTTTGGCTGGTTCACTTGGGAGGTGAGCCAATAAGACATTTCATGCTTATTAAGGAAAAAAGCAACCCTGAGCTTCATAAGCTCAGCCCCTCCTGAAGTCTATCATGTCAACCTTAGATAAATTCAGAGTTGACACTAAAAAGTCTCAGAATGTTTTTCAATGGGTTATGTCTTTATAAGAGTGATATCCCTGAGATAGTAAAGTCCTTAGGGAAATCAAAGATGAGGCAATGACTCCTATTCAGACTCTTTTAATGCCCTGGAGATAGTTTTCCATGATGAAGAAAGTGAACCACTGGAAAATGAGAAACTGGCCCAAAGAAATTCAGAAGGAAAAAAAAAAAAAAGTTTGCAGCTATTCCTATACCTGGGGAAACTCTGCTAATCTTTATCTTGAAACTGAAAGGTAATCTAATAAATGTTGTCTTATATAACAAAGAGAGCAGATGTCCGGATAACAGATGGGGTAAATACCTTCTCAAACAAGGTGGTTGTTGTTCAGTTGCTCAGTCGTGTCTGACTCTTTTTGACCCCAGGGACTGCAGCACGCCAGGCTTCCCTGTCCTAACCAGCTCCCGGAGCTTGCTCAAACTCATGTCCATTGTGTCAGTGATGCCATCCAACCATCTCATCCTCTGTTGTTCCCTTCTCCTCCTGCCTTCAATCTTTCCCAGCACCAGGGTCTTTTCTAGTGAGTCGGTTCTTCACATCACGTGGCCAAATATTGGAGTTTCAGCCTCAGCTTCAGTCCTTCTGTCGTGGCATTACGTAATTTCCTCGGTTCTGTCTCACCCCAACAAAAATTTGAAGCGATGGATGTTAAAGCCCTCAGACAGACAGACTGTGTCACAGCTCTCGGACAGATCAGTGTGACAGCTCCGTTTTATTTAGAAAATAAAGGAAAATACATCCTCGAGGCATGAGGGCCTGCAAACCCGAAAGACTTGAACAGAAGAGAGAGAGAGAGAGAGCACGTGAGAGAGAGTGCGTGCACATGAGAGACTGCGAGAGAGAGACAGTGAGAGCGAAAGACAGCCCTGGCCCTTTAGCTCCTCTTTTTATATGTTTCTTCCTCCCCCTGGGCCTGCCCTATGTAAACTGGGCTAGCCAGGAGCACTGTTTGTTCTACCTGAGGTCCTCACTCTGGTCCTGGGACCTTCCTTTGTTCTGTTTTTTCTTTCTTTGTTTCTATTTCCCTTCCTTGTCTTTAAGCCATCACCATTCTGGACTCCTTTTTTTCCTATTCTAACTACCTAACACTTCCGATGAATATTCAGGACTGATTTCCTTTAGGATTGACTGGCCTGATCTCCTTGCAGTCCAAGGGACTTTCAAGAGTCTTCTCCAACACCACATTGCAAAAGCATCAATTCTTCAGTGCTCAGATTTCTTTATAGTGCAGCTCTCACATCCATACATGACTACTGGAAAAACCGTAGCTTTGACTATATGGACTTTTTTTGGCAAAGGTCTCAAACAAGGTAGTCACTGTGTGAATCAAATCCACATGAACCAGAGGATATAAATCCCATAGCCATCACCAGAAAGCAAAGTATCTCTCGCTACTATAACAAAGAGTCCCCAATCTGTCAAAAATGATGACATTTCTGCCAGCTATAAAGCTTTAGGGGAGCTGAAAACATTGCATGTTTGTTTGGTTTATCCATAAATGACCATCACAGTACTGGGGAAAAAAAAAAAAGTTTCTTCTTTACACCCTATGATCCATTCCTCCCCCGTGATCTCTGCCTCTGCTGCTTCCTAGAAACTGAATATATCTGAAACTAAAGGTCTTTTGGAACCCAAGGGGGACTGAAGTGTACATAAGTATACAGAGGAATCTGGTGAGGAAAAACCAATCAGACTTTTATGGCTGTGTTTGATGTATACAACCAAATCACCATTTTACTGCATCCTTTTTAGAACAAGAGGTGTGAAAAGTTTTACCAATATTAAACTGATAATATTTAGGCAGGGTTCTTTCTAAAAGAGAAGCTGACATGACAATTTGACTGTGGTCCTACTAGCCAATTCAATGTTCTCTTGTTTCTTGTACGGATGTACAGTAGGAATTAATGTGCTATATGCTTATTACTTCTTGGCCCTTTACATTGGGGATCCCCAACCTTCAGGCCATGGAGTGGCAGCTCCTGTCAGATCAGTGAGGCTTTAGATTAGAAATAAAGTGTACAACAAATGTAACGAGCTTGACTCATCCTATAACCACCCTCCCCACCATTCCTGGTCCATGGAAATATTGTCTTCCATGAAATCGGTCACTGATACCAAAAAGGTTAGGGACTGTTGCCTTAAATGATGGGGTGGTGTCTCCTAATTGGGTAAATCCAAATATAAAAAAGTACCTGTACTGGGGTTTCCTTGGTGGCTCAGTGGTAAAGGGTCTGCCTGACAATGCAGGAGACATGGGTTCAACCCCTAATCCTGGAGGATTCCACATGCCATGAAGCAAGTAAGCCTGTGCGCCATATCAACTAAAAAATACAGTCACAATTTTAAAGTGAAGAATTATTTTATTTGGTGGGAATGCATAGGACTCTGCCAGACATTAATCTCAATAGCTCTGAGACAGTAATCTCAATAGCTCTGAAAAAAACTGCCGGAAGGAGGCAGGAGGGGAAGTCAGGCTATATACAAGTTTGTAACAAAGGGAGCAGGCAGTCTGAACATCAAAGATCAGATATTGAGTTAAGGAATTTAGCATTCTCTGTTTGGGAGGATGCAAGCCTCCGGGCTCACTGAATTCATTCCTTTCATATGCACATCTATCTAGGGTTAATCCTATTTCTTTGTTCTCCTTGCTTCTTGCCTTTTCCCAGCTCCTCTTGCTTCTAGCATTCCTCCAGCTCCTCAGCAATCACTGTGGGGTGGGGCAGCATCCCATGGATGAAGTTTTGGGAGGCCTCATTCATCAGAAGTTGCTGATGGCAGTGACATTTCTTGTTTATTGATAAGGCAGGAAATATTTTCGTTGCACAGCCTCAACTGTTAAGCCTGTGCTCTAGAGTCTGGGAGCCACAGCTACTGAGCCCACATAATAACAACTACTGAAGCCCATGTACCCTACAGCCCATGTCTAACAATAAGAGGGGCCACCACAATGAGATGTGCACACACCACCAATAGACAGTGGTCCCCGCTTGCCACAACTAGAGAAAAGCCTGAAGGGCAATGAAGACCCAGCATGGCCAAAATAAGTAAAATTATTTTTTTTTAAGTGCCAATACATTTGGTTCCTATCACACTAATGATGCCTTCAAGACACAAATCTCCATGAACGCTGCCCTTGTTGATTGGCTTCTATAGAAAATGGAGGCAAGCTTCCTCTAGAGATACCATATTAAGTTTTGGATTCATCACCTTTTTTACATAGCTACTAGGTACACTCATTTTTAAAAGCAGCTGGATTCTTTTTGGATTTGATAGCCTTAACCCATGGAAGGCAACTCTCTGGCCTAATATTTCCATTACAGACAGATAGCTCAGATTCAATACCCATTAAGATAGGCTGGAGTCAATAAATCTTGCTTGTAGAAAGTAAATGGTGTGGGTGAAGGATCTGCTAGATTGATCCCAGTGGTATCTTGACTATTCATGAGAAACTAAACAAAGTGACAGCTCTCTTTTGGGGAATCTTTATTCCCTACTTTCCAATCCAAAGCAAAGCTGGCTGTTCATTGAGATGCTCAAGTCACAGATATCCCCGTAAGGGCCTGGCCCTGATCTAGTGTTGGGTCAGCTAAGCTGCAACCAGATGGTATCCATTATATTATTCAAACTCAGTGCCAGCTTTGCAGAACTAAAAACGGGTGTAAACACTCCACTCGTTGGGCAGAACTCAATGGATTACCATAGTTCTGACCAATATTTTTTGATAAACCTTGCTTAATTTTTACTAGTTCTTGGATTGTTAACTGTGGCCACTTGGAAAGTACAGGTTAGCACATTAAAGAAGTCTTTTTTGGGGCCACACTGTGGGAAGGGAAATCACAGCTGCTGACCTAACCATCTGGGTCACTCATGTAGATGTACAGACCCATTATCTGATCAGGCCATCTGGAATCCAACTGCTGACTGAGCTTCTACATGGCAGATTGCAAGCATTTCATCATCACATCACATTTGGCAATCTACCTACATTATAGCTTGGGCACAAAATAAAGGACTCTGTTTCTGATGCAGGGGCTATGACTGAATGAAAGTTTTACAGCTTATACCAAACTTGACTTTTTGATGTGTGGTGAAGGAGGTCACATCATACTGGACATGGACTCAGATTGGTTACACTGAACCTTTAAAGCAGTCACAGGCTTATCAATAGTGTCATACGACCATTGATATTTGCTCAAATTATAGTGTGCTATTATAGTCCAATCAGTTGATTCTGGACACATACTTGTGATTCTTTAATTAAAGCATGTCATGTTTTCACCTTTCCAGACAATTTTCAGTCTATTAATTGTTTGACTTTTATACAAATACCACCTAGCACTGGACTGAAAGTCAAAGTGCTTTATAGACTTTCTATGCTGCCTTCCATTTGCAGGTTTCTGATACTGTTGAGTATTGGAATAATCTCCTGAAAACTGGCTCAAAATTCCTTGAGTATACTTTCTTCACTGCCTCCTGATTCAAACACATTAGTAAGACAATTTGGTCACTGAATGCAGCTATACCAAGAAAAAGATCACTTCTTGGCCAATTCCTGGGTAATTATCAAGATAGGAGTGTGTCATTTCAAAGACCTATTTTGAAAATCTGAGATCCCACTTTGAAGGTTTCTTGGGGTGATGCTTCCCTTATTCTCCTATTTGCCACTCAATGCCATCTGAATGACATATTTTCTGGGTGACAGTCTCATCGAAAAGGATCCCAGACTCAAACCTAATTCTTGTTTGTAGCTCTCTTCATCCCTTGTTAGAATGACATAGCCTATTCTATCCATGTAAAAAGGATAACAGACACTTAGGTAGAATACACTGCTTGTTGAGGTACCACACAGTGACTCAAAGACTCTTACAGACCGAGGTGGGAGACACATTTTATTGTAAATTTTATTTTAAAAGTGCCCTTACCTCACAAACATATAAGGCTTCTGGATGGGGGAAAAAATAAAAATCTGTGTAAACAGGGCATGATTGAAAAAGCAGTCAAGTTTTAGCTATCAGAATGGGAAACTCTGATTTGCAGCACTGAAAGGACAGCAATACTCCAAACATCAGGGAGAGATTGGGCAGCTAGTATATTAGTATTGTTTGCATTTTTAGAAGAGTATTTGGAGGTTTTACATGTAGGAGAGCTTCCCTAGTGGCTCAGATGGTAAAGGATCTGCCCGCAATGTGGGAGATTTGAGTTCAATACCTGGGTCGGGAAGATCCTCTGGAAAAGGAAATGGCAACCCATTCCAGTATTCTTGCCTGGAGAATTCCATGAACAGAGGAGCCTGGTGGGCTATACAGTCCATGGGATAGCAAAGAGTCAGGCACAACTTTCATTTTCACTTTACATGTAGGAAAGTGGGATGGTTCACTGGGGACACTGTCACCCTTATCACAGACTGGGGCAAGTCCTATTAGGGAGGCTCCAACACTTAAAAGCAGTATTTTCTTTTCTGGGATGCCATTTGCACTTCAGACTGTAATTATTGTTCTGAAGCTAGGTATTAACCCAACTCCCTCTCAAATATAGGGCTTCCTTGGTGGTACAGATGGTAAAGGGTTTGGCTGCAACAAGGAGACCTGGGTTCGATCCCTGGGTCAGGAAGATCCCATGGAGGAGGAAATGGCAGCCCACTCCTGTATACTTGCCTGGAGAATCCCATGGACAGAGGAGCCTGGTGGGCTACAGTCCAAGGCATTGCAAAGGGTTGGACATGACTGAGCAACTAACATACACTCTCAAATGTAGGTCTTGCACTTTAGGAGCAATATTAAGAGAAATGTAAGTGTTTACAGAAACACTACTGGTAGGTCATGCAAACCTCAGAAGACTCTGTTGATTTCTTCAAATTGAGAGAGTAAGCTACCTTTATTTATTTACAGAAGCTTCCTGGAAGGACAAATAATTTATTTATATAAAACCTGTGGGCAGTTATTCATATGAATGGAGTCATCGAATTAGAAACTGTGATTTAAAATTGGCTCCTGACAGCTAAAGTGATAACACCTCTGCCCTGCAAGGCATTTCAGTAAGCCTCAACAAACTGGCAAAGATTATTTTAAAGAATTGTCCTCAGCTTCCTCTTTGCGGATAAGGCAGTGTCCACTCAGTCACTGGGAAAGCCAGCTCTAGCTGAATCAAACGATTAGATCTGGTAGACAGAGTGCCTTAACTATGGACGGAATTCGTAATAAAGGAGGAAGTGATCAAAAAAATTCCCAAGGGGGAAAAAATATAAAAAGTCAAAACAGTTGCGTGAGGAGGCCTTATAAATAGCTGAAAAAAGAAGAGAAGTGAAAGACAAGGAAAAAAGGAAAGATATATCCACATGAATGCAGAGTTCCAAATAATAGCAAAGAAAGATAAGAAAGCTTTCCTCAGTGATCAATGCAAAGAAATAGAAGAAAACAATAGAATGGGAAAGACTAGAACTCTCTACAAGAAAACTAGAGATACCAAGGGAACATTTCACACAAAGATAGGCACAATAAAGGACAAATAGTATAAACCTAACGGAAGCAGAAAATATTAAGGAGAGGTGGCAAGAATACATAGAACTATACAAAAAAGAACTGCATGAAACAGATAACCATGATGGTGTGATCACTCACCTAGAGCCAGACAACCTAGAGTGCAAAGTCAAGTGGGCTTTAGGAAGCACCAGTACAAAAAAAGCTAGTGGAGGTGATAGAATTCAGTGGAGCTATTTCAAATCCTAGAAGATGATGCTGTGAAATGGCTGCACTCAGTATGCCAGCAAATTTGGAAAACACAGCAATGGCCACAGGCCTGGAAAGGTCAGTTTTCATCCCAATCCCAAAGAAAGGCAATGCCAAAGAATGTTCAAACTACCACACAATTGCACTCATCTCACATGCTAGCAAAGTATTGTTCAAAATTCTCCAAGCCAGGTTTCAACAGTATGTGAATCCTGAACTTCCAGATCTTCAAGGTGGATTTAGAAAATGCAGAGGAACCAGAGTTCAAATTGCCAACATCTGTTGGATCACTGAAAAAGCAAAAGAGTTCCAGAAAAACATCTCCTTCTACTTTATTGATTACACCAAAGCCTTTGCCTGTGTGGATCACAACAAAGTATGTAAAATTCTTCAAGAGATGGGAATATCAGACCACCTTACCTGCCTCCTCAGAAATCTGTATAGAGGTCAAGAAGTAACAGTTAGAACTGCACATGGAACAACAGACTGGTTCCAAATTGGGAAAGGAGTCCACCAAGGCCGTATATTGTCACCCTGCTTATTTAACTTATATGCAGAATACATCATGCAAAATGCTGGGCTGGATGAAGCACAAGCTGGAATCAAGACTGCCAGGAGGAATATCAATAACCTCAGAGATGCAGATGATATCACCCTTATGGCAGAAAGTGAAGAAGAACTAAAGAGCCTCTTGATGAAAGTGAAAGAGGAGAGTGAAAAAGTTGGCTAAAACTCAACATTCAGAAAACTAAGATCATGGCAATCTGGTCCCATCACTCCATGGGAAATAGATGGGGAAACAATGGAAACAGTGTCAAGCTTTATTTTTTGGGGCTCCAAAATCACTGCAGATGGTGACTGCAGCCACGAAATTAAAAGATGCTTACTCCTGGAAGAAAAGTTATGACCAACCTAGACAGCATATTAAAAAGCAGACACATTACTTTGCTGACAAAGGTCCGTCTAGTCAAAGCTATGGTTTCTCCAGTAGTCATGTATGGATGTGAGAGTTGAACCATAAAGAAAGCTCAGCACTGAAGAATTGATGCTTTTGAACTGTGATGTTGGAGAAGACTCTTGAGAGTCCTTTGGATTGCAAGGAGATCAAACCAGTCTATCCTAAAGGAAATCAGTTCTGAATATTCATCGAAAGGACTGATGCTGAAGCTGAAGTTCCAATACTTCGGTCAGCCTAATTCAATGTACTGACTCACTGGAAAAGACCCTGATGCTGGGAAAAACTGAAGGCAGAGAAAAGGGGATGACAGAGGATGAGATGGTTGGATGGTATCACCGACTCTATGGGTATGAGTTTGAGCAAGCTCCAGGAGTTGGTGATAGACGGGGAAGCCTGGCATGCTGCAGTCCATGGGGTCAAAAATTTTTGGACACTACTGAGTGACTGAACTGAACTGAACTGATTCTTATATATAGTAACATAATTATGATGTAAAATCATTATTATAATATATATTTTTATTTTTCCAAATTAAGATTTCCTGAACTGAACTGATTCTTACATATAACATAATTATGATATAAAATCATTATTATAATATATATATATATTTTTTTCCAAATTAAGATTTCCTCTCCTATAATAAAGGCTCTTACATGTTCAGGAGTTACCTGATCTTTCAAATCTTTTGTGGGAAGAGGAACTAGAAGAATCAGCATTATACTGCCCTGAGTAGTACTATTGCTATGGGTCATAGCAAGGAGTCTTGTGTCTTTTGTCAGTATCCATGAAACTATGACTGGTCAACTTGTTTGTTTGAAGGTCTGATAAAATATTTCAGTTATTGACAGTTTATACCAATGAACCTCTAATAGATATTCTTGAATTCAAAATTCTATCACTACAAGCCACTTGATTAAATGCTTCTGTTTTTTAAATTTCAATATCATTGTATACACCATTTAACCTTCAGCCACTCAAGCTTCTTGGTTTTTTAAAAGGTTTAAAGAAAATGAAACTCTCATAGAGACAAAAAAATTTTTTCCTTATCATATTTCTTAATGGCATTTCTCCATAATACTAGAGCACAATAAAGTTATAACAGGAATAACTGAAAAAAAAGTAGGGTAGATTGAGGAATTAGGTCTGGTTTTTGGCCCAAATTTCAGGGACATGAGTTGGGGTCCTAATGTCGCAGAAGGGCTGGGATCTGCTTTGTGAGGTTACCACAAATCCTTTTCAGTGTGGAGGTAAGAAACCTTAAAAGAGAACTCTTGTAATCTTTAAGGAAAGAGCAAAGAACAAGTGGTTTGTCAGAAGGATCAAAGACATTTTTATACCTCTGGGAGAGGTATCTCTGTTTTGCTTACTGTTCACTACTAACTTGGATTCATTCTCCATAAAGTTAGATGTGATCTGCAGATTTTTGTCCAGTAAAATAGATAACCCCAATGATTATATTTTATTGTGCTTTGACCTATAAATATTTCAACATCTCTTCTCCATCTCTCCCATCTCTTGACCTAGTGCTTCTCACTAACAGATCAGCAGACTAGAAACAGAAAGTCTTGATTTCCACTGGTCTGAGCTAGGAATGAGCACTGCTCACTTGTCAGCGAGGACTCTGTGGATATTCTGCATCTCGAGCTCCACATACCTTTCCCCCCTCTGTGTTAACATCACCACGGCAGGCCTCACCATCTGGGGCAAAGAGTGTATGTAGCGCTCCTGCTCTGGACACTGTATTAAGTATTTTGAGGCAGAGTCAGATGGGACTATGATTATTACTGGCTTCACTTAATAAAACTAATTTGTTCCATATTATTGAATTTTTTTCAATTGCTTTAGAATCTGTTGAGGAGAGAGATTACAAAAAATTATCAAATACCTAGACATATGGACAAAGGGGGTTGTGTGACTTTCGAATGTCATACAGTAGCACTGCCTAATAAGCCTACCCAGAGAGATTTTCAGTCCTTTAAGTGATATATCTTTTACCTAATATTTGTATTACTTAAGGCCCACTCCCCAAGAAGTCAGGTACCAACTTGAAGATTTTTGTCCATCTGAAAAGATAAGCACAATGCTTATGGCTTAATTTGTATTAGCTTGCTTTATATCTAAGCTAATCCCAACATTTTTAACAGCACAAATAAACACTGTTTCTCAAATGCTCACTGAACTACTTATACCTTCTCACAGGTTCTCACATTAATGAATTTGAAAAACAGTCTTTGATGCCTATTCACTATTTCATTTTACCTATCCTGAAAATTATACTTTCAAAGAACTGCAATGAATTTGTACCCTGAACTCATAAGATATTAAGCTTAACAGGAAGGGAAAAACAAAACAAAACAAAACTGAAACACAGTGGCATGCATTATATTAGATGAAGTACAAAACAATGTAATGGAAAAGTACCTGAAAAATGGAAAGAAGGAACACAGAATCATTTAAAGACAGGCCAAAATTGTTTGCAAGTGGTGGGGTGCACAACTATTGTAATAACTGGGTGAACAAACAGCTGAATGATGAATAAATTCAGAAGGAATGCCTCTAACATTCACTAATGTGCATGATAAAGAGGATCTTTCTAAAGCAAATTTGAAATAATCCTTTACTTTTGACTATCTCTTCAAATTATATCTTTTAAGTTGGTCTCAATGAATTGCCTTTTGTAAGCTGCTGGGAAGAAATCCTAACAAGGTTAGAATTCTGTAACATCTGATTGAACCCAGGCCTTTGTTGTTGCTCTGTTGCTAAGTCACGTCCCATTCTTTGTGACTGCAGGAACTGGGGCACTCCACGCTTTCCTGTCCTTCACTATCTCCCGAAGTTTGCTCAAGTTCACGTCCATTGAGTCAGTGATACTTTCTAACCATCTCGTCTTCTGCTGTCCCCTTCTACTTTCGCCTTCAATCCTTCTCAGCATCAGGGTCTTTTCCAATGAGTGAGCTCTTCGCTCACTTGACCAAAGTATTGGAACTTCAGCTTCAGCATCAGTCCTTCCAATAAATATTCAGGGTTGATTTCCTTTAGGATTGACTAGTTTGATCTCCTTGCTGTCCAAGGGAATCTCAAGAGTTCTCCAGCATCACAATTCGAAAGCATCAATTTATCAGCACTCAGCTTTCTTTATGGCCCATGTCTCACATCTGTACATGACTACTGGAAAAACCACAGCTTTGACTAAACAGACCAGACCCTTATCAGCAAAGTGATGCTATCTCTTTTTTAATACACTGTCTAGATTTGCCATAGTTTTCCTTCCAAGGAGCAAGCCTTTTAATATCATTGCTGCAGTCACCATCTGCAGTGATTCAGGAGTCCAAGAATATAAAACTTTTCATTGCTTCCACCTTTCCCCTTCTATTTGCCATGAAGTGATGTGAACTGAGGCCTACATATTGGTTAAAAAATAATGATACAGTGGGTAATTTGTTAAACTTGGCAGACTAGGACTCAGTTTATATATTATATATATATATATATATATGTTACAAACGACACAAAAAAAGTTATTTACTCATTTTGTTGTTCCAGGTATAGTTTGTAATTTTACCATGAGACTTAAGTAAATAAATTTCAATGCAAGTTCTGAAAACATATTACAAAACTTGGTCAAAAATATGTTCAAAAGGAAAATATATTCCACTGGGAAGAAACAAAAAACCTTGGTAATTATTATTTTTTTAATGGAAGAAAAGAAAATGATCTAAAGTGGGATGAAATAAACCTAAAAGTAACTCAAAAAGAAACAAAGGCTGAATAATTTTTATAGACCTAAATAAAATTTTTATAAGGATAAGGCAAAATAGATTATCAGAAAATAAAGACAGCAAGGGAGAAGAAAGTGAAAAATAGAACTATGGAAATAAAAACTAAATAAAACAGAGTAAAAATCTAAGAGATGGTGACAATAATAATGATCAACAAAGACAAATGGTTATATTTAAACATTTGACTAGTCTGGTATTAATGAGTCAAATTGCAGTTAAAAATGATCTATTAAAATTTACTAAAATTTCTTAAAGGAGGCTACTCAGGACTATTAGTTACATTTCAGTTTAGTTCAGTCAACCAGTCATGTCCAATTCTTTGCAACCCCACAGACTGAAGCATACCAGTCTTCCCATTCCATCACCAATTCCCAGAGCCTACTCAAACACATGTCCATCGAGTTGGTGGTGCCATCCAACCATCTTATCCTCTGTCATCCCCTTCTCTTCCTGCCTTCAATCTTGCACAGCATCAGGGTCTTTTTCAATGAGTCAGTTCTTCACATCAGGTGGCCAAAGTACTGAAGTTTCAGCTTCAGCATCAGTCCTTCCAATAAATAATCAGGACTGATTTCCTCTAGGTTTGACTGGTTTGACCTCCTTGCAGTCTGCTGCTGCTGCTGCTAAGTCACTTCAGTCATGTCCAACTCTGTGTGATCCCATAGACGGCAGCCCAACAGGCTCCCCCGTCCCTGGGATTCTCCAGGCAAGAACACTGGAGTGGGTTGCCATTTCCTTCTCCAATGCATGAAAGTGAAAAGTCAAAGTGAAGTTGCTCAGTTGTGTCTGACCCTCAGCAACCCCATGGACTGCAGCCTACCAGGCTCCTCCGTCCATGGGATTTTCCAGGCAGGAGTACTGGAGTGGGGTGCCATTGCCTTCTCCCCCTTACAGCCTAAGTGACTTTCAAATATCTTCAAAAGCATCAATTCTTTGGCATTCAGCTTTCTTTATAGTCCAATTCTCACATCCATACATGACTACTGGAAAAACCATAGCTTTGACTAGATGGACCTTTGTTGGCAAAGTAAATTTTCTGCATTTTAATAGGCTGTCTAGGTTGGTAATAGCTTTTCTTCCAAAGAGCAAGTGGCTTTTAATTTCATGGCTACAGACACGATCTGCAGTGATTTGGGGGGCCCCCAAATAAAATATCACACTGTTTCCATTCTTTCCCCACCAATTTGCCATGAAGTGATGGGAGCAGATGCCATGATCTTAGTTTTCTGAATGTTGAGCTTTAAGTCAACTTTATTCATTTTCCTCTTTCACTTTCATCAAGAGGCTTTTTAGTTCCTCTTCACTTTCTGCCATAAGGGTGGTGTCATCTGCATATTTGAGGTTATTGATATTTCTCTTGGCAATCTTGATTTGAACTTGTGCTTCAGCCAGGCATTTTGCATGATGTATTCTGCATGTAAGTTAAATAAGCAGGGTGACAATATACAGCCTTGGTGGACTCCTTTCCCAATTTGGAACCACTCTGTTGTTCCATGTCCAGTTCTAACTGTTGCTTCTTGACCTCCATACAAACTTCTCAAGAGGGAGGTTAGGTGGTCTGGCATTTCCATCTTGAAGATTCTTCCATGTTTGTTGTGATCCACACAGTCAAAGGCTTTGGTGTAATCAATAAAGCAGAAGTAGATGTTTTCCTGGAACTCTCTTGCTTTTTTGCTGATCCAACAGATGCTGGCAGTTTGAACTCTGGTTCTACTGCCTTTTCTAAATCAAGCTTGAACATCTGGAAGTTCATGGTTCATGTACTGTTGAACCCTGGCTTGGAGAAATTTGAACAATACTTTGCTAGCATGTGAGATGAGTGCAATTATGTGGTAGTTTGAACATTTCTTGGCATTGCTTTTCTTTGAGATTGGAACGAACATGGACCTTTTCCAAGCCTGTGGACCACTAATGAGTTTTCCAAATTTCCTTGCATATTGAGTGCAACAATTTCACAGCATCATCTTCTAGGATTTGAAATAGCTCATTTGCAATTCCATCACCTGCACTAGCTTTTTTTGTAGTGATGCTTTCTAAGGCCCACGTGACTTCATATTCCAGGATATCTGGCTCTAGGTGAGTGATCACACCATCGTGATTATCTGGGTCATGAAGATCTTTTTTGTATAGTTCTTCTGTGTATTCTTGCCACCTCTTCTTAATGTCTTCTTAATGTCTTTTGCTTCAATTGCATACAATTTCTGTCCTTTATAGCGCCTGTCTTTGCATAAAATATTCCCTTGGTATCTCTAATTTTCTTGAAGAGAGTTCTAGTCTTTCCCATTCTATTGTTTTCCTCTATTTCTTTGCACTGATGACTGAGGAAGGCTTTCTTATCGCTCCTTGCTATTCTTTGGAACTCTGCATTCAGATGGTTATAACCTTTCTTTTCTCTTTTGCCTTTAGCTTCTGTTGTTTTCTCAACTCTTTGTAAGGCTTCTTCAAGAACCATTTTGCCTTTTGCATTTCTTTTTCTTGAGGTAGTCTTGATCACCACCTCCTATACAGTGTCACAAACCTCCACCCATAGTTCATCAGACACTGTGTCTATCAGATCTAATCACTTGAATCTATTTCTTACTCCAGTGTATAATCATAAGGGATTTGACTTAGGTCATTCCTGAATGGTCTAGTTGTTTTCCCTACTTTTTTCAATTTATGTCTGAATTTGGCAATTAGGAGTTCATGATCTGATCCACAGTCAGCTCCCAGTCTTGTTTTCGCTGACTGTATAGAGCTTCTCCATCTTTGGTTGAAAAGAATATAATCAATCTGATTTTGGTATTGACCATCTGGTGATGTCCATGTGTAGAGTCTTCTCTTGTATTGTGGGAAAAGAGTGTTTGCTGTGACCAGTGCGTTTTCTTTGGAAAACAGTTTACCTTTGCCCTGCTTCATTTTGTACTCCAAGGCCAAATTTGCCTGTTACTCCAGTTATCTGTTGACTTCCTACTTTTGCATTCCAGTCCCCTATAATGAAAAGGACATTTTTTTTTGGTGTTAGTTCTAGAAGGTCTCATAAGTGTTCATAGAACTGTTCAACTTCTGCTTCTTCAGCATTACTGTTTGCAGCACAGACTTGGATTACTGTGATATTGATAGGTTTACCTTGGTAACGAACAGAGATCATTCTGTCGTTTTTGAGACAGCACTGAAGAACTTCATTTTGGACTCTTGTTGACTATGAGGGCTACTCCATTTCTTCTATGGAGTTCTTGCCCACAGTAGTAGATATAAAGGTTAGCTGCATTAAATTTGCCCATTCCAGTCCATTTTAATTCACTGATTCCTAAAATGTCGATGTTTACTCTTGCAATCTCCTGTTGGACCACTTCCAATTTACCTTAATTCAGGGACCTAACATTCCAGGTTCCTATGCAATATTATTCTTTACAGCATCAGAGTTTACTTCCATCACTAGCCGCATGCACATCTGGGTGTTGACTTTGCTTTGGCTCTGTCTCTTCTTTCCTTCTGGAGTTTTCTCCACTCTTTTCTAGTAGTATATTGGGCACCTATGGACCTTGTGAGTTCATCTTTTGGTGTCATATCTTTTTGCCTTTTCATACTTTTCATGGAGTTCTCAAGGCAAGAACACTGAAGTGGTTTGCCATTCCCTTCTCCAATGGACCATGTTTTGTCAGAACTCTCCACCATGACCCATCTATCTTGGGTGGCCCTACATGGCATGGCTCACAGTTTCATTGAGTTAGACAAGGCTGTGGTCCATGTGATCAGTTTGATTAGTTTTCTGTGATTGTGGTTTTCATTCTGTTGGCCCTCTGATGGATTAGGATAAGAGGCCTTTGGAAGCTTCCTGACAGGAGAGACTGACTGTGGGCAAAACTGGGTCTTGTTCTGATGGGCAGGTTCATGCACAGTAAATCTTTAATCCAGTTTTCTATTGATGGACAGTTGTGTGTTCTCTCCCTGTTGTTTGACATGAGACCAAACTATGGTGGAGGTAATGAAGATAATGGTGACCTCCTTCAAAAAGTCTCGTGCAGGCACTGCCACATTCAGTGCCTCCAACCCTGAAGGAGGCCACTGCCAAGCCATGCCTCTGCCAGAGACTCCTTTACACTCACAGGCAAGTCTGGGTCAGTCTCTTATTGGGTCACTGCCCCTTTCTTCTGGGTCCTGGTGCACACAAGGTTTTGTTTGTGTTCTCCAAGAGTCTGTTTCCCCAGTCCTGGGTAAGTTCTGGTGGCTCTGTGGTGGAGTTATTGGTGACCTCCTCGAAGAGGGCCTATGCCACACCCAAGTGTGCTGCACCCATAACCCCTGTCCCGGAGGCAGGACACTGACATTTTTACTTACATTTAAGCATGCTCAGACCATGAACTCTTCATTCATGACTTAAATTCAGACTTTAATTGAAGAAAGTAGAGAAAACCACTAGACCATTCAGATATGATCTAAATCAAATCCCTTATGATTATACAGTGGAAGTGACAAGTAGATTCAAGGGACTGGATCTGATAGACACAGTGCCTGAAGAACTATGGGTGAAGGTTTGTGACATTGTATAGGAGGCAGTGATCAAGACCATCCCTAAGAAGAAGAAACACAAAAAGGCAAAATGGTTGTCTGAGGAGGCCTTACAAATAGCTGAGAAAAGAAGAGTGGTAAAAGGCAAAGGAGAAAAGGAAAGGTACAAGCATCTGAATGCAGAGTTCCAAAGAATAGCAAGGAAAGACAAGAAAGCCTTCCGCAGTGATCATTGCAAACTAATAGAGGAAAACAATAGAATGGAAAAGATTAGAGATCTCTTCAAGAAAATTAGAGATATCAAGGGAACATTTCATGCAAAGATGGGCTCAATAAAGGACAGAAATGGTATGGACCTAACAGAAGCAGCAGATATTAAGAAGAGGTGGCAAGAATACACAGAAGAACTCTACAAAAAAGAACTTCATCAACCAAATAACCATAATGGTGTGATCACTCAACCTAGAGCCAGACATCCTGGCATGTGTAGTCAAGTGGGTCTTAGGAAGCATCACCATGAACAAAGCTAGTGGAGGTGATGGAATTCCAGTTGAGCTATTTCAAATCCTAAAAGATGTTATGAAACTGATACAATATGCCAACAAATCTTGAAAACTCATCAGTGGCTACAGGCTTGGAAAAGTCAGTTTTCATCCCAATCCCAAAGAAAAGCAATGCCAAAGAACGTTCAAACTACCACATAATTGCAGTCATCTCACATGTTAGCAAAGTAATGCTCAAAATTCTCCAAGCCAGGCTTCAACAGTATGTGAACTGTGAACTTTCAGATGTTTAAGCTGGATTTAGAAACGGCAGAGGAACCAGAGATCAAATTGCTAACAGCCACTGGATCATAGAAAAAGCAAGAGAGTTCCAGCAAAACATTACTTCTGCTTTCCTGGTTATACCAAAGCCTTTGACTCTGTGGATCACAACAAACTATGGAAAATTCTTCAAGAGATGGGAATACCAGACTACCTTACCTGCCTCCTGAGAAAATCTGTATGCAGGTCAAAAAATCAACAGTTAGAACTAGACATGGAACAACAGACTGGTTCCAAATTGGGAAATGAGTCCATCAAGGCTGTATATTGTCACCCTGCTTATTTAACTTATATGCAAAGTACATCGTGCAAAATGCTGGGCTGGACATGGAAGCTGGAATTAATATCGCCAGGAGAAATATTAATAACAACAGATGGGCAGATAACACCACCTTTATACTGGAAAACGTAGAGGAACTAAAGGGCCTCTTGGCTCTGACATTATGAAGGACTCATATAATTTGAACTCCAGTGAAAGCTTAGGATTTAAACCTATTTAGTTCAGTTCAGTTCAGTTCAGTCGCTCAGTCGTGTCCAACTCTTTGCGACCCCATGACTCGCAGCATGCCAGGCCTCCCTGTCCATTACCATCTCCTGGAGTTCACTCAGACTCACCTCCATCGAGTCCGTGATGCCATCCAGCCATCTCATCCTCGGTCGTCCCCTTCTCCTCCTGCCCCCAATCCCTCCCAGCATCAGAGTCTTTTCCAATGAGTCCACTCTTCTCATGAGGTGGCCAAAGTCCTGGAGCTTCAGCTTTAGCATCATTCCTTCCAAAGAAATCCCAGGGCTGATCTCCTTCAGAATGGACTGGTTGGATCTCCCTGCAGTCCAAGGGATTCTCAAGAGTCTTCTCCAACACCATAGTTCAAAAGCATCCATTCTTCAGCGCTCAGCCTTCTTCACAGTCCAACTCTCACATCCATACAGGACCACAGGAAAAACCACAGCCTTGACTAGATGGACCTTAGTCTGCAAAGTAATATCTCTGCTTTTGAATATACTATCTAGGTTGGTCATAACTTTTCTTCCAAGGATAAGCATCTTTTAATTTCATGGCTGCAGTCACCATCTGCATTGATTTTGGAGCCCCCCCAAAATAAAGTCTGACACTGTTTCCACTGTTTCCCCATCTATTTCCCATGAACTGATGGGATCAGATGCCATGATCTTCGTTTTCTGAATGTGGAGCTTTAAGCCAACTTTTTCGCTTTCCTCTTTCACTTTCATCAAGAGGCTTTTTAGCTCCTCTTCACTTTCTGCCATAAGGGTGGTGTCATCTGCGTATCTGAGGTAATTATTTCTCCCAGCAATCTTGATTCCAGCTTGTGTTTCTTCCAGTCCAGCGTTTCTCATGATGTACTCTGTATAAAAGTTAAATAAGCAAGGTGACAATGTACAGTCTTGACATACTCCTTTTCCTATTTGGAACCAGTCTGTTGTTCCATGTCCAGTTCCAACTGTTGCTTCCTGACCTGCATATATAAATTTGAAAAATTCCCATTTATTACTATTTATTTTAATGGCTATATATACTTATCTGTTTTGTGTTGGTTGAAACTTTGTTTTTCTAGAAATATTATTCCATTAGCATGAATCATGTTCCCAGTGGCCTCTACAAGACAACAGGACATAAAAATGTTTATAATATTTTTAGAAATAAGTATCCAATGCCAATTTAATCCAAGCTTATTTTACTTATCTAGATAAGCTCAGGTGTACCATAAATCATAAATGATATAATTAATAGCCTTTTTACTTCAGGTTAATAATTTATCATTTTCCAGGCACTATTAAAGTGAAAGTGAAGTCGCTCAGTCATGTCCGACTCTTTTTGACCCCATGGACTGTAGCCTACCAGGCTCCTCAATCCATGGAATTTTCCAGGCAAGAGTACTGGAGTGGGTTGCCATTTCCTTTTCCAGGGGATCTTCCTGACCCAGGGATCGAACCTGGTTCTCCCACATTGCAGACATATGCTTTACCATCTGAGCCCTCAAGGAAGCCTACTATGTTTATCTCAATTTCCTAGAAAAGCTTACTGCTATCACATGTAATGAAGTTATTGTCTATTTTATTAGAATGGAGAAAGTGTCTGGTTAAAAAATTATCTTTATTAAAAAGTTCTGTTCTTCCATGAAATCCACTAGTTATTCTTATTGTCTGATTTGAATAAGTGACAAGTCCAAAGCTTGACAATACCTAGTGTAAAAATGCTCTTGCTTTTATCCTGCAAGAGTAATGAAATCATAGGGAATTTTACAAACCCTCTTTTACCTTTTGTAAGTTACTCTTGCATGACTTTTGACAATGCAAAATTTCATTCTACATTTAACTCCCTTTACACACACACACACACACACACACACACACACACACAATGCTATATTAGAGGAATGATATAACACAGGGAGAGAAATGATGGAGAACACTGAAGTGGAAATTTAAACTTCTTTCTATTATTATAAAACAAACGCAGAAGGGATCTGGGTATCTACAGATATTTTTCAGGGCTCAGTCAAGAAAGAGAAGTCACTTAGAGTAAGCAGATTACTTAGCTACTTAGAATTAGTGGGTTAAAATAGGGACATGAGAACTTAATACGTTTTAAAACACTGGAGAACTTAAGTCAGTAATTTTCCAGGGAATGGCAGAACAATGTTTGCAAGAAGGTTTCCACTTGCTTCAGTTGCATGTAACTCCACAGTGGTCTTGATAGAACACTTAGTATTCTGGATACAATCTCTCAAAGGCCATTTGCTGAAACACATGTCCTTGCCTTAGTTGCCTGGGAGAATAATGACTTTTTTCCATTTTCTAAATCTTTTGTGAATAAATCTCATTGATTAGAATGAAAAAGAATCCTGTGTGTGCTAAGTCATTTCAGTTATGTCCAACTCTTTTCCTAGAGACTGTAATCCACCAGGCTTCTCTGTCAATTGGATTTTCCAGGTAAGAGTACTGGATTGCCTTCCTCCAGGGGAATCTTTCTGACCCAGGGATCGAACTTGCTTCTCTCATGTGTGCTTCATTGGCAGGTAGGTTTTTTACTACTAGCTCCACCTGGGAAGCCCAAAGAAGAATCTTACTAGAAACCAAATCTACACTATAAGCTTCAAAAATTTATGTTCCAGTAGTTGTTGTTGCTGTTCAGTCACCAAGTTGTGTTTGACTCTTTGCAACCCCGTGGCTTCCCTGTCCCTCATCACACTAAATAGCAACACATAATATCTGGCATCTGAGTAAAATAGCATGTAAGCTGACTCTGACAAATGGTGGTACATTTTGAAGTGACAGGGAATTAGAAAAGTGGTAATAATCACTCCTATCTATAGGTTTAAATTTTGAATAGAAAATACAAAGGCATGAGGTTTAAAATAAGTCAAGTAACTACTCTCTATGATATCCATAAATTTATTTAATAAAAGGGGTTAGAGTAAGACATACTTATATTTGCTTTCATACATATATGTATATACACATACACACATACATATATTATACATGGGCTTCTCTAGCTGTGCTAGTGGTAAAGAACCTGCCTGCCAATGCAGGAGACATAAGAGATGTGGGAAGATCCCCTAGAAAAGGGCATGACAACCTACTCCAGTATTTATGCCTAGAGAAATCCATGACCAGAGGAGCCTGATGGGCTACAGTCCATGGGCTTGCAAAGAGTCGGACACAACTGAGGCAACTTAGCACTCACACATGTGTGAGTGTAGGTGTGTGCATGTGTAAACATGATGGAAGAACTAACGTTACTTGCTTTGCTGAGGTTTGTGTGGGGAGCTGGAGGGATTAGGGGCTGAATATTCGTAGAGATCAGTATGAGCGTATTTTTCAATAGACTTTCAAATTGTTAATTTTTCAAACTTCATGATTATGACTTTACTTCCAATTTAAACAATAAACATTTGAAACAGTATGATTTTTTTCAACATCAGTAGTTTTTCCCTGATGCAAACATCATTCACAAGGGCATATCTATAGGATAAATTTTATAAGTGAAATTGAGTCTGAGACAGTATTATTTAAAGTGTAACTTGCAAAGAGACAACATTAACAGTACCTGGAATGTTGTCAGAAAAGATAATTATAATTCTCCATCCCAGGTCTGCTGAATCCACATTGTCAGAGTTGGGACACAGGAATTTGCATTTAAGGAGCTTTAGAGGTGACAAACGTGCTAACACTCAAAACACTTTTGTACACTATGGGCAAATCTCCCTCTTGAAGGGTGGTACTGATTTATGTCTCTTCAGCAATAGATTTCCTATGTAAAGCAAGGCATTATTAAACTTTGGGATTTTTAACAAGTTTATCAATGAAATATGGTGTCATTTTTACTGATCTGTACTCTGACTATTGAGGTTATATATCTGTTCACATCATTAAAACATACTCATATTTTTCTTTCTACATTCTAATAACATAGATTTATTACCATGTCATGTAAATGGAGTTACACATTATGTACATATCTGTGTTTATTTTTTTAACATAATCTTTTTGAGAATCATCTATATTGTTTTTCACATTTGTAGATTATTGACTATCATTTAAGGTGCTTATTCATTTCTATCAATATAAAAACATCTACTTATCTATTCAAATGATAAATGGTTTTAGGGTACTTTGAAGTTTTGTGTCATTATAAGTAGTGTAGGTGGGAACATTCTATTATATGTCTTTCATTAAATAGGTGAGAAAAGTACTATTGGGTATGTATCTTAGACTAGAACCACTGAGTTATTCTGTATACATTCATTCAACTGGGTAGATATTGCCAAATAATATTTCAAAGAATTTATACAAATTTACTCTCACGACTGCAGTGTTAAGATTTCTTAATTGCTTCACATCCTTGACAACACTTGGCATGTCTCCTTTTTAATTTCAGGCATTATTCTGGGGTGTACTGGTATGTTGTAAGCTTAATTGCATTTACCCTATGACTAATAAAGTTGACCACCTCTCCTGTTTAATTTTAATATTCTTTTTAATGAAGTATCCTTTCTCCAGGGAAGCCTATATCAAATGACTGGATACTATGGAGTATACAAACACTAACAACATTATCTCAAGTCAGGTACAACTCTGGGAATATTTCAGCTCCAGAGCTCTCCATGAAATTGCTTAAGGCCTATGCTGCAATAACTCCCAAGTTCAGTTTCTCAGTTAACTTCAGTCGCTCAGTAGTGTCTGACTCTTTGTGACTCCATGGACGGCAGAACACCAGGCTTCCCTGTCCCTCACCAAATACTGGAGTTTGCTCATTCTCACGTCCATCGAGTCGGTGATGCCATCCAACTATTTCATCCTCTGTTGACCCCTTCTCCTCCTGCCTTCAGTCTTTCCCAGCATCAGGGTCTTTTCCAGTGAGTCAATTCTTTGCATCAGGTGGCCACAGTATTGGAGTTTCAGCTTCAGCATCAGTCCTTCCAAAGAATACTCAGGACTGATTTCTTTTAGTATTGACTGGTTTGATTTTGCAGTACAAGGGACTCTCAAAAGTCTTCTCCAACACCACAGTTAAAAAGCATCAATTCTTCAGCACTTATTCAGCTTTCTTTATATTCCAACTCTCACATCCATACATGACAACTGGAAAAACCATAGCTTTGACTAGATGGACCTATGTTGGCAAAGTAATGTTTCTGCTTTTTAATATGCTGTCTAGGTTATTCATAGTTTTTCTTCCAAGGAGCAAGTGTCTTTTAATTTCCTGGCTGTAGTCACCATCTGCAGTGATTTTTGAGCCTAAGAAAATATAGTCTGTCACTGTTTCCATTGTTTCCCCGTCTATTCACCAGGAAGTGATGGGACCAGATGCCATGATCTTTGTTTTTAAATGTTGAGTTTTAAGCCAGTTTTTCACTTTCATCAAGAGGCTCTTTAGTTCCTCTTCATTTTCTGCCATATAGGTGGTGTTATCTGCATATCTGAAGTTATTGATATTTCTCCCAGCAATATCTTGATCCCAGCTTGTGCTTCATCCAGACCAGCTTTTCACATGATGTACTCTGCATATAAGTTAAATAAGCAGGGTGACAATACACAGCCTTAACATACTCATTTCCCAATTTGGAACCTGTCTCTTGTTCCATCCAGTTCTAACCGCTGCTTCTTGATCAGCATACAGATTTTTCAGGAGGCAGGTAAGGTGGTCTGGTATTCCCATCTCTTGAAGAATTTCCCATAGTTTGTCATGATCTACACAGTCAAAGGGGCTTCCCTAGTAGCTCAGACGGTAAAGCATTGCCTACAATGTAGCAGACCGTGGTTCAATCCCTGGGTTGGGAAGATCCCCTGGAGAAGGAAATAGCAACCCACTCCAGTATTCTTGCCTGGAGAATTCCATGAACAGAGGAGTCTGGCGGCCTATAGTCTGTGGGGTTTCAAAGAGTCAGACACAACTGAGCGACTAACACATAGCACAAGCACACAGTCAAAGGCTTTGGCATAACCAATAAAGCAGAGTGTATGTTTTTCTGGAATTCTCTTGGTTTTTCTATGATCCAACAGATGTTGGCAGTTTGATCTCTGGCTCCTCTCCCTTTTCTGAATCCAGCTTGAACATCTGCAATTTCAGGGGTCATGTACTGTTGAAGCCTGGCTTGGAGAATTTTGAGCATTACTTTACTAGCATGTGAGATGAGTGCAATTGTGTGTTTGAACATTCTTTGGCAGTGCCTTTCTTTGGGATTGGAATGAAAACTTAGCATTGCCTTTCTTTGGGATTGGAATGAAAACTGACCTTTTCCAGTCCTGTGGCCACTGCTGAGCTTTCCAATTTTGCTGAAATATTGAGTGCAGCACTTTTACAGCATCATCTTTTAGGATTTGAAATAGCTCAACTGGAATTCCACCACCTCCACTAGCTTTGTTCATAGTGATGCTTTCTAAGGCCCACTTGACTTCACATTCCAGGATGTCTGGCTCTAGGTGAGTGATCACACCATCGTGATTATCTGGGTCATGAAGATCTTTTTTGTACAGTTCTGTGTATTTTTGCCACCTCTTCTTAATATCTTCTGCTTCTGTGCGGTCCATACCGTTTCTGTCCTTCATTGTGCCCATCTTTGCATGAAATGTTCCCTTGGTTGCTCTGATTTTCTGAAAGAGATCTCTAGTCTTTTCCATTCTATTGTTTTACTCTATTGCCTTGCATTGATCACTGAGGAAGGCTTTCTTATCTCTCCTTGCTATTCTTTGGAACTCTGCATTCAAATGGGTAGATCTTGCCTTTTTTCCTTTGCCTTTAGCTTCTCTTCTTTCTCAGCTATTTGTACAGCCTCCTCAGACAACCATTTTGCCTCTTTGCTTTTCTTCTTCTTTAGTATGGTCTTGATCACTGCCTCCCATACAATGTCACGAACCTCTGTCCATAGTTCTTCAGGCTTAATTTTCTCCCTCTAATGAATCCTGTTTCTTTCAGTGCCTTGTGTTGTCTTGAAGAGTGTTTCCCAATGTACTGTATGGTTAGTTTTACCTCAAAGCCTCTTTCCCAGGAATTCTAACCGATTACCTACCTATTTTAGATTTCAGAAAAGGATCATTTGTTGGTCAGTTTTCAGTAATGACTACACAACTGGTATTATAGTGAGAAGAACATTATAGTGGTACAGCTGTTAAATCTTTCACTGGAGGTGGACTAAGGTTAGACACTGATGAATGAAATGCATCAGAAAACTATCTCAGCATTTCTGTGGTAGTTGGAAACTAAATATAAGTACTTCTGAATTAGGCAACTGATGCTGATTGTAACAATGCATTGGAGAAAGCCAATGAAAGGCTGTGGGTGACTACTCACAAATTTAAGAAGTGTATAAGTTAATGGTTTTCCTGAGAAGTACATTTTAAAAGCCCTCTTCTCTCCAACAGTTAGAGGATAGAAGAAGCTAGGAACCTGGCCCAAGACCTAATTATTATGGCATTTGAGAACCATATAAATTTATAATATCAATCTGATAAATTCCCTAGAGCAAAGGCTGGCCTGGATTGAGAAAACTGGGATCCTGAGACACCGAATACAGACATATGGGTCAAAGTTATAGTAACTTTGAAACCCCAGCTCTCCTTTAGTCAGCACAAATATCTCTCCTTTCTTTTTATAGGCAAACCTTCCATGCTTTAAGGTAAGTCAGAACTTCATCCTGGTGAACCAATATGCACTCTTCTAAGAATCAAATCTGCATACCTCTCAAACTTTCAAGTCACAACTTAACAAAATTATGGAAGATTTCTTCTTGCTAATGGAAGATATGAGTTATAACTTTTTAAATACTTGCAGGACAAGTCAACATTTTAAGGCAGGATCCAAGGGTATATGAATAGGGCTAAGGTGTTAACTCAAAAGTCATTAAATATAAAGTTTGGATCAGAGATATTTAACAATATAGACATACTCCCCTGTGAATATGGTTTAATACCTTAACAGCATCCCCAGATGGTTCATTTTATGTGTCAACTTGACTGGGCTAAAAGGTGTCCTTTATTTGGTAATACATTATTCTGGATATCTCCGTGAGGATGTTCCTGGATGAGATTAACATTTAAATCAGTGGACTGAGCAAAGTAAATTGTTCCTGACCAAAGTAGGTGAGCCTCATTAATTGAAGGCCTGAATAGAACAAAAGGGCTGAGGAAGGAAGAATTCATTCTCTCTCACTGTCTTACTGTCTTCAAGCTGGGACAATCTCCTGCCTTTGTATTCAAGCTGGAACTTACACAGTCAGCTCTTTTGCCTTTGGACTCAAAACGAGAACCATAAAATCAGCTCTCCTGGGTCTCCAGCTTATTGACTACAGAGATTTTGAGACTCCTCAACCTCCCAACTAGTGTGAGATGATTCCTTAAAACAAACAAACAAACATCTATTGGTTCTGTTTCTCTGGAGAGTCCTGTAATGGTCCATACTAAATGAAGAAGAGAAAGAAGGAAGTGAGCAATGAAGAACTGGAGTGAGAAAGGCAACCCACATTAA
Source organism: Ovis canadensis (assembly GCF_042477335.2). Taxonomy (NCBI): domain Eukaryota; kingdom Metazoa; phylum Chordata; class Mammalia; order Artiodactyla; family Bovidae; genus Ovis; species Ovis canadensis. The sequence goes on along the minus strand of NC_091262.1, from coordinate 66,874,662 downwards.
AAGATACAGTAATCCCAGAACAACAAGAGTAGAGAATTGGAGAAAGAGATGAAAAAGTTTTGCTTGGTTGTATTGGTATAAACACATAATTAAAGCTGGAAACCACTGGAAAATTTCCACCGAAGGACACAAAAGACTTTATTTGTCAAAGAGATAAAGACTATGCTAGTGAAGGGTCACCAGGGGAATCTCAGGGGTAACTGCCCTGTGTAGGACAAGGCTGATAATCAGATGTGCTATTAATATTATTACACAACTGGGCTCTCTTTTAGCAATAGAGTTAATAGGATCCTGAAATAATAGAGGTCAAAACATGATACTCAATCATCAGGAGGTATAAAGGAGCAATTATTATAATGGGTTTCAAGTTCAAAGTGGCAGCCAGCGGAGACTGATTTTCAGAAAATTAAGGACATAGTTAATAGAAATGATGAATTTAGGAAAATAATAGACTGGAAGTGTACAGAGTTATTATTTAATTTACAAAATATAAAGAAATCAAGAATGGATGATCAGTCAATTGAAGACAATCACACTATTAAAGTTATCATCTCCTAATTAGTTTCTGTAGTTTAGACAGTTTCAGTTCAGTTCAGTTGCTCAGTCGTGTCCGACTCTTTGTGACCCCATGAACCACAGCACGTCAGGCCTCCCTGTCCATCACCAACTCCCGGAGTTCACTCAGGCTCATGTCCATTGAGTCAGTGATGCCATCCAGCCATCTCATCCTCTGTTGTCCCCTTTTCCTCCTGCCCCCGGTCCCTCCCAGCATCAAAGTCTTTTCCAATGAGTCAACTCTTCGCATGAGGTGGCCAAAGTACTAGAGTTTCAGCTTTAGCATCATTCCTTCCAAAGAATTTAGGGACCTATAAACCTTTGACTGAAGTCTTTCTATATGGTTATGATACTGTCAATTCTTTAAGGTGGTTTATTTGGCAATTATATCCAGAAAAATGGAGATGTCCTGCTATTTTGAGAATTATTGGAGACAGGATTCAAGTTGACATTAATTTCCAAGGATCTGAAGTATCATCATGTTCCTCCCCCCAACAGAGTGAGGGTATATGATATTAGCCTGAGATAACTGGAGTCTTGGCACAGTTCATAGACTCACACACAGTGGTCATTTTCCTCTTTTGAAACTGTGAAATTAGAATGTATGTTTTGTTAGTTGGTAAAAATTTGTCCTCCGCATGTGAGAGAAAAACTACTGTAATGGAGAAAGTTAGATAGAAGTTCCTGATTTTGAGCTTCATTCTTATCAAGAGAGTAAGTCAAATAAAATGTCATACACCAGGTATATGACAGAAAACAGTGACCACTTTAAGGAACGCAGGTATGGTAGTACCATCATAACCCCATTTAACTCACCAGTCCAAAACCTACTAACACAAATGGATCTTGCCATATCAAGTGTCCTATTTAAATAAAATTAAACATCATGCCAGCCAATAAAGTAGAAGAGTTTTTTAATTGAGATATAGTTTGCTGTACAATATTTTGTTAGTTTCTGTTGTACAACAAAGTGAATCAGTTATATGTACACATATATCCCTTCCTTCTTGGACCTCCTTTATTCTCCCATCACACCCATCTAGATCACCACAGAGAGTCAAGCTGAGCTCCCTTGCTATATACCAGATTCCCACTAGCTATCTATTTTATACATTGTAGTATATATATTTGACACAACTGACTAACTAACACATACACACAGAGTGAATATATTCAGAGAAAGCAATGAAAGATATATCTGGAGTTGAGAATCAATAAGTTGATAAATGACACTGTATACCTATTTAGGTACTCAGCTTCTGTGTGTACCTTTCTAATTTTGAACTCCTATACAAGAATAAAATAGTTTATATTTCCAAAACAAGAAACACTTTTCCTTTTAATAAGTGAAGGAGTTCTCACTATTTTTCCCAAGTCAAATTATGAAATGAGAAAATTCATAATCCATACAGTCACTTTTCTATTGGTACAAATCATGCATCAAATTCACAGCAATCCCACTGAATATCGTGTTATAGAAAGACTGAATCTCCAATAACTTCTATATTTAAAAAGGAAAGAAGAAAAGAGAAGAATAAAATGGTTAGCATGGACAAATAAACATATAGTAAGCAAAGAGAAAGTATGCTAAACTATTATGGTTTTTATTTTTGTAGTCATAGGCTGTGATTGATATCTATGGCTGTCTCTTCCTTTGATATTTCTCAGCTCTCATTCAGAACCTTGGATGGTCAGTTCTTTCACACGATAGAGTGATCCAAAACCACTGAGTCCACAGTTCTTTAAAAAAAAAACAAACCTGTGGTTTTCCATTAATTCTAGGCTATGAAAGTACTAAAAGTTGCCTCATAGAATTCCCTGAGTTCCATAAATAGTCCTCAATGCTTTCATTGTATAGAGGTAACCCAATTTCCCTAGATAGCTAGGGTCAATCACTTGAGCCTATAGAACAACCCCTATTTCTGCTTGTTGGTTTTCAGGCATAAGACACAGGAAAAAGAACAGGTGACAGCCTCATCTTCCAATTCAATGGAACTAATGCTATGGACCCTTGTTAAAGTAATATCACTACTTTGGAAATTAAAAACACCAACCCAATGTGCAAAAGAATGAAATTAGAACACTTCCTCACACCGTACACAAACAGAAACTCAAAATGGATTAAAGATATAAATGTAAGGTCAGAAACTATAAAACTCTTAGAGAAAAACACAGACAGAACACTGTATGACAAATCACAGTAAGATCCTCTGTGACCTACCTCCTAAAGTAATGGAAATAAAAACAAAAATAAACAAGTGGGACCTAATTAAACTTAAAAGCTTTTGCACACCAAAAGAAACTATAAACAGGGTGAAAAGACAACCCTCAGGATGGGAGAAAATAATAGCAATTGAAACAATTGACAAACGATTAATTTCCAAAATATATAAGCAAGTCATGTAAATCAATACCAGAAAAACAGACAATCGAATCAAAAAGTAGGCAAAATACCTAAACAAACATTTCTCCAAAGAAGACATATAGATGGCTAATAAACACATGAAAAGATGTTCAACACTGCTCATTATTTGAGGAAAGCAAATCAAAATTACAGTGAAATATCACCTCATACCAGTCAGAATGGCGATCATCAAAAAGTCTATGAACAATAAATGCTGGAGAAGGTGTGGAGAAAAGGGAACCCTCTTGCATTGTTGGTGGGAGTGTATTTGATACAGCTACTATGGAAGTCACAATGGAGAGTCCTTAAAAAACTAGAAATAAAACCACCACATAACCCAGCAATCCCACTCCTAGGCATATATATACCCTGAGGACACCAAAATTGAAAGACACATGTTCACTACAGCATTATTTATAATAGCTAGGACTTGGAAGCAACCTAGATGTCTACCGACAGATAAATGGATAAAGAAGTGTGGTACATATACACAAGGAACGTTACTCAGTCATAAAAAGGAACACATTTGAGTCAGTTCTAATGAGGTGGATGAACCTAGAGTCTATTATATGGCGTGAAGTAAGTCAGAAAGAGAAAAACAAATACAAAGAGTTGGACACGACTGAGCGACTGAACTGAACTGACCTGAACTGAACGCATATATATGGAATCTTGAAAGACAGTACTGGTAAACCTACTTGCAGGATAGCAATGGAGGCACAGATACAGAGAACAGAATTATGGTCATGGGGCAGGGGTGGGGTGGAAGGAGGGCTCTGTAACAACCTTGAGGGGTGGGGTAGATGGACATGTGAGGGCAGTTCAAGAGGGAGGGGACATAGTTATACCCATGGCTGATTCATGTTGATGTTTGGCAGAAACCAACACAATACTATAAGGCAATTATTTGTCAATTACAAATAAAATAAAATTTAATTAAAAAAAAAAAAAGGAAATCCGAGTCATCAGAGTTCAACTTTGCCAGAATAGGAAGCAAACATTCTGTGATTAATTGAGTTTAATAGTAAGAGGAGCCATTTCTCCTCCTTGATTCCTAGACCTATGTATTCTGGTTATGGATGAGATATGGTTATATGGTGGTCTCTGATTAAAAGCATATATTCTATCCTGTAAGACAAATCCCTGTCCTTAAGGGGGTTTTCTCCCAGCTGACAACATATCAGAATCTTCAGGAAGCCATATTTACTTAGACGAGAGGTTAATTGTTCAATCCTTTTGTTGTGAAATGAGCACTTTGTCAGTATTGGTACGGCAGATACCATAATGATTGAGTGTTGGCAAAGGCAATCAGGCAGAGAAGACAAATTCACATAAAAAACATGGGTCATTCCACACGAAAAGGAATTTTAACCCCTCTATGATGAAATAGGTTTGATGAGGGCCAAGTGGAGGAGCTGGACTTCCAGGTTAATGGTGCCATATCAAGGTTCAGTGTTTATCTCTGCTTTGACAGAAGAGACACTTAACAGTAACATTAACAAGGTCAGCCTTGGTAAAAGGAAGTTCACAATGTTGAGCCATGTGCAGCCTTATGCCCATCACCATCGTCACAATCAAGCTATCTGATTCAGTGGTGCAGATCCCTGTCTCATCCACAACTATTAGAATATTTCCCTCAGGTCATGCGTATATGACAGATTAATGGAGAAGGCAAAAGGCCAAGTTTGATAAATAGGTAAGTCAACAATTTTTTTTTACAATTAAGATATATACACATATATAAAATATAAATTGCATGCATATTATATATGTATATATAATACACATGCACACATATATAAATCTGTATAGAGTTAATAGCTTTAAAATTATTCAGAGAATATTCTCTGACCAAAATTAAATTATTCTAGAAACGCAGCTTAAAAAAAAAAGAGAAAATTCCTAACTATACAGAAACAATGCAGTCTAAAAATCCATTGTTCAAAGAGAGCTGCTGCTGCTGCTGCTGCTGCTAAGTTGTTTTAGTCATGTCCGACTCTGTGCGACCCCATAGACGGCAGCCCACCAAGCTCTGCTGTCCCTGGGATTCTCCAGGCAAGAATACTGGAGAGGGTTGCCATTTCCTTCTCCAATCAAAGAGGGCATTAGAGCATAAATCAAAAAATGTTATTAACTGAAAAAAAGTATAGAAATTACATATAAAAATCTATGGGAACACTGAAAAAATATCTAGATGAAAACATGTAAACAAATTCTAGGTTAGAAGAGCAGAAAAGCTGAAAAGCTAAAATCAATAATTTAATCTTTCTTCTAATTATGCTAGTAAAAGAATAGAAAAAATAAGTAAAGAAAGTACTTTATTTTACTAAAGAAAGTAAAATAATTTAAAAAGAAAAAGACAGAAAAACTGAAATAGAATTTAGATGCAAGAAGGTAAAAATCTATGAAGACAAAACATTAATTAAACTGTAAATATCTATAATAATTATCAGGAAAAATAGAAAACATAATTGATAGTATTTATAATTAAAAAGGAATATGTCACTACAAATACTAAAGATATCAGAAAGGCAAAAAATTAGAATCTAGATATTTAAGTATCTATTTTAAAGAAATCTTCAGTGTAGATGGATTCACCAATCAACTCTCAAAAACATGTTAAACAGAAGTAACTCAATCTAGAAATATTCAAAGAAGTGTCCATGTTATATCCTAGTGTAGTACTATATGCAAGGTTGGTTCAATACGGGTAAAATTTACACAATTAGGCTAACAAGACTTTTATTCTTACTGATTCACTTTCTATTTTTTCTATCACCTGGGAGGAAAATTTGCTAAAAATTACCAGCATTGTTTTAGAATTTCCCCTTTTTACTCTTCTTTTTGCAACTTTCTCTGTATCTTTGGAAACTATGCTCTTGGGTGTAAAAATATTTGTCATGTGTTTTGCAAGCATGTATTTTTTTCCTAATCCAGTTTATCAGTCTTATTATTTTATGTGTGTATTCATCTTATTTACATTTAGTGTAATTACTGACAGCTCATTTTGTGTCTACCTTCTTTTTATTTTTCTATTTGAACTATCTTTTTGTATTCCTTAATAAAAACTTCTTTCTTGTGTTCCTTTGGATTAATACAAATATTTCATTTATTTACACCACTGATTAATTTCTTTCAGTCCCATAAACACTACGTGCCTTTCCCATTTGGATTCAATCATTTTTTGTTTGCTTGTTTGTTTTCTTCATTTTTACTGTTGTTCCTTTGAAGATGTATGTATGTATGCTCATTTGCTTCAATCGTGTCTGACTCTTTGTGACTCCATGGACTGTAGCCCTCAAACCTCCTATGTCCAAGGGATTATCCTGGAGCTAAATTTCAGTCTTTATGAAATCTATTCCAGTAACAATTAACTAGCAGTCCCGTGGTATAGTACATGAACATTCCCAACCAAAAATTTGGGTTTTACCAGTCACTAACACACACTTTGGCATAACTTAAAATCCAAATCATATACAGATGTGACAGTTGGACCATAAATAATGCTGAGAGCTGAAGAATTGATGCTTTTGAACTGTGGTGTTGGAGAAAACTCTTGAGAGTCCCTTGGACTGCAAGGAGATCAAACCAGTCAATCCCCAAGGAAATCAATCCTGATACTCATTGGAGAAGCTGATGGTCTGATACTTTGGCCACCTGATGTGAAGAACAAACTCACTGGAAAAGACTCTGATGCTGGGAAGAACTGAAGTCAGGAGGAGAAGGGGACAACAGAGGATGAGATCATTGGATGGCATGACCGACTCAATGGATGTGAGATTGAGCAAACCCTGGGAGATGGTGAAGGTCAGGGAAACCCGACGTGTTGCAGTCCATGGGGTCACAAAGAGTTAGACATGACTCAGCGACTGAACAACAAAATCCAAAGTCTGCCACTCCACTATTAGGAGATAGTCAAAAGTTATGCTTGGTTTTTCAACATGTAATCAGCTGCTTACAATCAGATATCTCAAGGCGAAAAATGACACTGAATGTCAAGATCACTTCCTGTGTCTTTCTTCTCACTGCAGTGGCCTCGCAAGTCCTACTTGCCTTGAGATTTCTCACTTCTAATTTTTGTCTCTCTAGCTCCAAGAGAATACCAAAATCTTTATTCAGCTACCAGCCATTTCAGTTTAGTTCAGTTGCTCAGTCATGTCTGATTCTTTGTGACCCCATGGACTGCAACACACAGGGCTTCTCTATCCTTCATCATCTCCCTGAGATTGCTCAAACTCACATCCACTGAGTTAGTGATGCCATCCAACCATCTTGTCCTCTGTATCCCCTTCTCCTCCTGTCTTCAATCTTTCCCAGCATCAGGGTCTTTTCAAAGGAGTCAGTTCTACACATCAGGCGGCCAAAGTAGTGGAGTTTCAGCTTCAGCATCAGTCGTTCCAATGACTATTCAGGACTGATTTATTTTAGGATGGACTGGTTGGATCTCCTTGCAGTCCAATGGATGCTCAAGAGCCTTCTGCAACACCACAGTTCAAAAGCATCCAGCCATTTAGTACACTACTTTGTGTTCACCTTCTCAGCTCTAAGCAGCAACTTTTGAGTCTGAAAACACCTGCACTAGAAAAGCTAAGCTTAGTGTGAGTTTCAACAATGTACTTTATTTCTCTTGAATTCTCTTGGTCAAGCAAGTTTTAATTTCCTTGGTAATTCTCAAATGATTCCAAAAAAGATTAATTTTTCTATATTTTATCCAGCTTTGTTCTTTGTGGACAGTTTGTCTAATATAGCTTTGTAAAAAATAGTCAGATAAAGCTTTGCATTACTGTTGGAAAATGCTTAATTCTACTACTGTTCAGCTTTTTTCATCAATGAGACCTCTTCTGTGTGATTTTCTCAACTTCTTCCTATGCCACTGCTTTAATTTGAGCTGTATTTGCAAGCATTAATATATTTTAGCATCTTAAGATCACATTTAAAACAGAATGATCTCTGTTCACTTCCAAGGCAAACCATTCAACAGTATGGCAAACCATTCACAGTAATCCAACTCTATGCCCCGACCAGTAATGCTGAAGAAGCTGAAGTTGAATGGTTCCATGAAGACCTACAAGACGTTCTAGTATTAACATCGAAAAAATATGTCCTTTTCATTATAGGGGGCTGAAATGCAAAAGTAGGAAGTCAAGAAACACCTGGAGTAACAGGCAAATTTGACCTTGGGGTACAGAATGAAGCAGGGAAAAGGCTAAAAGAGTTTTGCCAAGAGAACGCACTGGTCACAGCAATCACCCTCTTCAAATATCACAAGAAAAGAGTCCACACATGGACATCACCAGATAGTCAATACCAAAATCAGATTGATTACATTCTTTGCAGCCAAAGATGGAGAAGCTCTATTCAGTCAGCAAAAACAAGACCAGGAGCTGACTGTGGCTCAGATTATGAACTCCTTATTGTCAAATTCAGACTTAAATTGAAGAAAGTAGGAAAAACCACTAGACCATTCAGGTATGACCTAAATCAAATCCCTTATGATTATACAGTAAAAGTGAGAAATAAATTCAAGGGATTAGATCTGACAGACAGAGTGCCTGAAGAACTATGGACAGAGGTTTCTGACACTGCACAGATGACAAGGATCAAGACCATTTCCAAGAAAAAAGAAATGCAAAAAAGCAAAATGGCTGTCTGAGGAGGCCTTACAAATAGCTGTGAAAAGAAGAGAAGAAAAGGCAAAGGAGAAAATGAAAGATATACCCATTTGAATGCACTGTTCCAAAGAATAGCAAGGAGAGATAACACAGCCTTCCTCAGTGATCAGTGAAAACAAATAGAGGAAAACAATAGAATGGGAAATACTAAAGATTTCTTCAAGAAGATTAGAGATACCAAGGGAACATTTCATGCAAAGATGGGCTCAATAAACGACAGAAATGGTATGGACCTAACAGAAGAAGAAGATATTAAGAAGAGGTACCAAGAATACACAGGAGAACTGTACAAAAAAGATCTTCACGACCCAGATATCCACGATGGTATGATCTCTCATCTAGAGTCAGACATCCTGGAATGTGAAGTCAAGTGGGCCTTAGGACAGATCACTATGAACAAAGCTAGTGAAGGTGCTGGAATTCCAGTTCAGCTATTTCAAATCCTAAAAGATGATGCTGTGAAGGTGCTACACTGAATATGTCAGCACATTTGGAAAACTCAGCAGTGGCCACAGGACTGGAAAGGTCAATTTTCACTCCAATCCCAAAGAAAGGCAATAACAAAGAATGTTCAAACCACCACACAATTGTACTCATCTCACATGCTAGCAAAGTAATGCTCAAAATTCTCCAAGCCAGGTTTCAACAGTACGTGAACCTTGAACTTCCTGATGTTCAAGTTGGTTTTAGAAAAAACAGAGGAACCAGAGATCAAATTGCAAACATCTGTTGGATCATCAAAAAAGCAAGAGAGTTTCAGAAAAACATCTACTTCTGATTTACTGACTATGCCAAAGCCTTTGACTGTGTGGATCACCACAAACTGTGGAAAATTCTTCAAGAGATGGGAATACCAGACCACCTGACCTACATCCTGAGAAATCTGTATGCAGGTCAAGAAGCAACAGTTAGAACTGGACATGGAAAAACAGACTGGTTCCAAATTGGGAAAGGAATACGTCAAGGCTGTATATTGTCACCCTGCTTATTTAATTTATATGCAGAGTATATCATGAGAAACGCTGGGCTGGAGGAAGCACAAGCTGGAATCAAGATTGGCAGAATAAAGATCAATAACCTCAGATATGCAGATGCCACCACCCTTATGACAGAAAGCGAAGAGGAACTAAAGAGCCACCGATGCAAGTGGAATAAAAGAGTGAAAAAGTTAGCTTAAAACTCAACATTCAGAAAACTAAGATGATGGCATCCAGTCACATCACTTCATGGCAAATAGATGGGGAAACAGTGGAAGTAGTGACAGACTTTATTTTGAGGGGCTCCAAAATCACTGCAGTTGGTGACTGCAGCCATGAAATTAAAACACACTTGCTCCTTGGAAGAAAATTATGACCAACCTAGACAGCATATTAAAAAGCAGAGACATTACTTTGCCAACAAATGTCCATCTAGTCAAAGATATGGTTTTTCAGATAGTCATGTATCAATGTGAGAGATGGATCATAAAGAAAGCAGAGCACCAAAAAATTGATGCTTTTGAACTGCAGTGTTGGAGAAGACTTTTGAGAGTTCCTTGGACTGCAAGGATATCCAACCAATTCATCCTAAAGAAATCAGTCATGAATATTCATTGGACGGACTGATGCTGAAGCTGAAGCTAAAATACTTTGGCCACCTGATGTGAAGAACTGACTCATTTGAACAGACCCTGATGTTTGGAAAAACTGAAGGCAGGAGGAGAAGGGAATGACAGAGGATGAGATAGTTGGATATCATCACCGACTCAATGGACATGAGTTTGAGTAAACTCTGAGAGTTGGCGATCACAGGGAGGCCTGGTGTGCTGCAGTCCATGCAGTTGCAGAGTCGGACACAACTGAGTAATTGAACTGAACTGAATTGCTTTTTGGACAACTTCCAGAAAGCAACGTGAAGAATGCAACTGAAACAGTCATCATCCTGGAAGCCCAAGTTTTACTTTTTATAGTGGTTCATATATTGTCTTTTGAGGTGATAATTTTAGTGATATATTTTATGCAAAAATGTAGAATAATAATACATGAATACTTAATATATGCTTTTCTTAGATTGAAATAATGGCACAAAAAGGTCTCCCACATGTCTTATCTATCAGTTCAGTTCAGTCGCTCAGTCATGTCCGACTCTTTGGGACCCCATGAATCGCAGCACGCCAGGCCTCTTCACTCAGACTCACGTCCATTGAGTCAGTGATACCATCCAGCCATCTCATCCTCTGTCGTCCCCTGCTCCTCCTGCCCCCAATCCCTCCCAGCATCAGAGTCTTTTCCAATGAGTCAACTCTTCGCATGAGGTGGACAAAGTACTGGAGTTTCAGCTTTAGCATCATTCCTTTCAAAGAAATCCCAGGGCTGATCTCCTTCAGAATGGACTGGTTGGATCTCCTTAGAGTCCAGGGGACTCTCAAGAGTCTTCTCCAACACCACAGTTCAAGAGCATCAATTCTTCGGTGCTCAGCCTTCTTCATAGTCCAACTCTCACATCCATACATGACCACTGGAAAAACCATAGCCTTGACTAGACGGACCTTAGTCGGCAAAGTAATGTCTCTGCTTTTGAATATGCTATCTAGGTTGGTCTTATCTATAAGTATACCCTATTTGCTAAAATCTGTTTAAACAACTATGAACAAGTTCTATCTTAAATATAAGAAACAATGTGAGAAATGTATAAGTAAGTAAATATTTACATTAAGAGTACACAGTGTGACATATACAATACAGCAGGTGGTGATTTTTCACAGAGATTTGACTTCAGAAATATCTGATTCAAATATTGATTATATCACATTCTAGTGTTGTAAATTTGATCTCTTTATTCTTCCTAAACTCAAATATCATCATGTAAGTGGACTTTTTGTAATTAATTGCAACAATGTATATAAAATTCTTACCACAATAATTTCTTAATTTTAGAGCTCAGCAATGTATTTTACCAGCATTATTACCATAAAATGTTCATGCTGCAGGAGGGTAACTCAAGTAATTCTTATGGTATCAGGAAGATGCATAGAAAGAGTAGGGATTGAGCTGAAATATGAACATTTTGCAGATATTCTTTAGCTATGAAAATAAGTGTGGGAAGAACAATCTAAGTAGAAGGAAGAGAATATGTCAATCTCATGGGTGTTATGCATATGGAGAACTGTTCACTATGACTGGCATGGAGATTCTGTTATGAAAATGACAGGAGATGAGCTTGGGCTCGAGTTAGAATTAGAACATGAAGAGCTTCATAAGTCATTTTAATGCATTCAGATTTTATCCTGTTGGTTGATGGGAGGACATTAAAGCATTTTAGATTAATCAGATTTTCATTTAATGAAAAATAGATTAGCACAGTTTAAATGACGAAGTCTGTGGACACCATATGTATCTTGCGTTCTTTACTAGTGTTGGAGCAAATTTTTAAATGTTATTGCTCAGAAGCATTTAATAGGCCTCATTATAGACTAATGCTTTTACTAGCTGGCTTTACTTTAAAATAATCCTGAGTTATTAGAACTAATAGTTAATCACCTCTCAAAACTATAATGCCAAAGTAAACATCTGTTTATTAGTTTGCTCAATAAATAGGTACTGCATGTTCTGTAGACATTTCAAATAAAAATCCAATGATCTAATCCATTCTTTGATACATATGCTTTGTTCCAAAGTTTACCAGTTACTTTGCCAGTTACTTTGTCATTATTACCACAACCATTCTCTGTTGTGTGACTCTGAAAAAGTCTTATAATTAAATTGTGAAAGTTTAAAAACAAATCACTTTATTTAGTGACCTTAATTTGTAGTGAAGTTTTATGATACACACATTACTAACACGATCATCCAAAAATAATACATATTCAATTAGGTTTTCATTAATGTATAAAGACTGTAGTGTTTTAGTGTGAAAAACTAGATATTTTAATGTATACAATAATTCTCCTCTTAGGAATAACTGATTAGCCAGACTAATTCATGACCTTTAAGAACAGTTACATACAGTTGAAAAATAAAAGACATATTGACTTCTATGAATTACCTCATAACTCTTAAATATAGAATTCAATATAACACTGATACTTCTAATAGATTATCAATCCTTCATAATAATTAGGAATATATTAACTTTTAAATGAAATATTGAAGTATCATGCCACGCCATGTTATTTTATGAATGACAGGTTATAAATTTGGAGTAGAAATTTGGAGGAAAACCAAAATTATTTTTTCTCCTTATCTTGAAGCAGAATGCTGTAATCAAGACTAAAGGATACTTTTTTCTTCAATAATTCCCACATTGAATATCTTGGAGCAGACTTCTCCAGTCACATAAGCAAACTGAACTCAGATTAAATATATATTGAACAAAAATTAAGAAGTGTATTTATATTTTGTATAAGTCAAGAACTACCCAAGCCACCTAATTTTCTAGATTATTATAAATACATATATAGATGTTATGACAATCTTAATCTCTGTATCATAATAAATTATTATGGGGATTCTTAGGGGTTAATTTCTAGTTTCAGACAGAATTTAAGCTTTACAAATTTGTAATACCACTTGATCACAAGATGTTTGTTTTCCTTGGAAATAGGTTTTAAAAATGGAGTTTGAGATAATAAGAACTCCATACGAAGACTAAAATATTTTATTATTCTTCTTAAAACAACTGTTCTATCTCAAAACACGTCTACATCTGTATGGAGTGATAAAAGTAGTCAACCATGTTTAGAACACATTCTAGAAGTAACCTTTTATGTTATACAAAATAAGACATTTTAATTCCTTGTACTGAGGTTGACCAACAAATTGAAGCAGAAAGAAATGATTAACCGATTATAATATGAAATTAGTCCAATGAGCTGGTTTTTACTTTTCCAAATATAATCCAATGTAAACATTTTAGGACTAAGTATACTTCTGTTAGGTAGTTAGAACGGGGAAAAGGAGTCCAGACTGGCGGTGGCTAAAAGACAAGAAAGGGAAAAGCCCGTGAAAATAGAACAAAGGAAGGTCTGAAGACTGGAGTGAGGACCTCAGGTAGAACAAACAACACTCCTGGCTAGCCCAGTTTACATAGGGCAGCCCCAGGGGGAGGAGAAAACTTATAAAAAGGGGAGCCAAAGGGCCGGGGGTCTCTCTCACCCTCCCGCACTCTCGTGCGCTCTCCCTCTCCTCTTCTCGTCTTTGGGTCAGCATGCCCTCACGCCTCAAGGATGTATTTTCCTGCTATTTTCTAAATAAAAATCGAGCTGTAATACGGATCTGTAACACTGATCCCCTCTAAGAGCTATAACACGGTCTGTTTGAGACTTGAGAGCTATAACACAGTCTGTCCAAGAGCTATGACACGCTGAGAAGCTAACGTCCAGTTGCTTCAAATTTTTGTTGTGAGGAGACAGAACCAAGGAGAATACACTCGCCTGACACTTCCAAATCTCCAGGGTAGTTACACATTAAATATTTAGGTGTGAGTAGAGTGTGCGCGCGCGTGTGTGTGTGTGTGTGTATGAGAGAGAGAGAAAGAGACAATTAAAATGAAGTAATGAAGCTTTGAGTTCAGGTGTGTGAAGTGAAATCAACAGGGTATATACAGAAAGAGGTTAAGTGGAAAACAAAGAAAGAAAGAGAAATAGTGGTTTGAGCTAAGTTTATATGAATACTTTCAAAGGGAAGGCCCCCACTTAAACTTCAGTATCATTACTTTAGTGCCACATCTACTCATCTTATTTATATGCGTAGTTATGTGTGTGTACTTGTTGGTGGTGTTATAAGTAACAACTCCAGTTGTCAGAATAGTTGGGTTTCAGAGAGAAGGATGTGCACTAGGAAAACTCTTGCTGCTGCTGGCACTAATGCATGTTCTGAAAACCCAATATGTTAATTAACGCACATGGCAGAACATCATTTAACCATTCAGACAGGATCACATGTGTCTGGGTTGCTATGGTTTAAAAATTCTTATTTTCGAATCTCTGTAATAGCAACTAAACTTTTGATTGAGCTAAGTATAATTGTATTATTTACCAGGAAAATATCAACTTGCATTGACTTGAGACTTTGTCATATCAAAAATGCAAATTAAAAATTCTCAAAGATAACCATGGAAAAAGTAAATGAAATGGAACAAAATAGATCAGTTTAAAGGAGTAAAGAAAATGAAGAAAAAACACAGAAAAATATTGATGTAATAAAAAATACAATATAGGATATTATTTATGAATTTTTAGGGAAATGAGTGAAAAAGAAAGCAGTAGAGATAAACCCCAAAATTTATCATTAAGATAGAGAGTCTCAGTGTGGTAAAACATATAATAACAGAAGTATAAAATTCAGCTGCTATATACTTCTTACAAGAAAAACTATAGGCAAACTGCCAAACCAAGCTCTCAAATTAGAGAATGTTGGATAAAATAATATATAATTAAAAACAGAATTGGGTGTAAAATTTATTTCTAGAAATTAATACAAGGGCAGATAAATAGAAAATATTGAGGAACTGAAAAAATCATTATAATCACATTTACAGAAACCTAAGTCCATATTCATATTTTATAAAACACATGTGAAAGATTAATAATTGACTATATAGTAGACAGAACTATTCAAGGGGTCTAAGTCTTTAATTAGCTGAAACAAAGTTAACTGGAAGTATTTAATCTTCTTGTTTCATAAGGCAAATGAATTATATTGAGTTAAAAGCCATTGTTAATTGAGTTTTCTGATATTTTCAGCCCAAATATTCCTTAAATAAATAAACTAAATTCAGAATAAGACATTATGTTGCTACTGTCTGTGCTTCCTTAAGTTCTATAGCAATTCTCATGTGCATTTAACAGGTCTTTCCAAGTATTTAATAGTGTATCGATTGTTAATTTTTGCCTCTGGTTATAAAAGTCCAGTATTCTTGCCTGGAGAATCCCATGGACAGAGGAGCCTGGTGAGCTACAGTCCATGGGGTCACAAGAGTCGGGCACAACTTAAGCGACTAAACTACCACCACATAAAAGTTTTGAGTGATTTATCCTGAAAGCACGGGCTTCTCTGGTGACTCAGTGATAAAGAATCTGCCTGCAATGCAGGAGACCTGGGTTCTATCCATGAGTCAGGAAGATCCTCTGAAGAAGGAAATGGCAACCTACTGTAGTATTCTTGCTTGGGAAATCTCATGGACAGAAAAGCCTGGCAGGCTAGAGTATGTGGGGTTGCAAAGAGTCAGACACGACTTAGTGACTAAACAAACACACATCCTGAAAGCATAACCCTTTTAATAAATCACATAAAAACACTTACATTTACCTCAGGTATAAATGGCATTGTTTTATATAGAATGACATATGTTTATATTATATACAATCATTGTATGAATTATTTGCTATCCATTTTTTTTTCTAATACATGACAGCTCACTTCATATTTTTACTTTCTCTCTTAGCTTTTGAAACACTGAGAAAAGCTGATAGGCTGATGAGCCCAGATCATTTGGATGAGACTTTTCTTGTTTGGTACTTGGTTAATGATTCTTTTCTAAACTAAACTTTTGATTGAGCTAAGTGTTATTGTATTATTTACATTCTCCTTTTAATCTTAAAAAAAGTTCCACTAAAATTTTGATATTAGATATTTGACATGGATATTTTAAAGAGTCTGGGATAGTTGTATTGTAGAACTAGTCACATTGCTTCCTCTGCATTGCTTTTAAGTTAATCTGAAACTTTTGTTCATTTTCTTTCCTTTCTTTTTAACATAAGGGAGTGCTTTGATATAGTTCTAAATTTAAGAGGATTTGCCCATATTTCTTGTTTTTCAAAAACTGTTTTATCATTTGGAAAATGCAGCAGTGGCCACAGGACTAGAGAAAGTCAGTTTTCATTCTAACCCCAAAGAAAAGCAATGTCAAAGAATGTTCAAACTACTGCACGATTGCATTCGTTTCACATGCTACCAAATGAACACTCAAAATTCTCCAAGCTAGACTTCAATAGTACGTGAACCAAGAACTTCCATATGTTCAAGCTGGATTTAGAAAAGGCAGAGGAACCAGAGATCAAATTGTCAACACCCACTGAATCATAGAGAAAACAAGAGAATTCCAGAAAAACATCTACTACTCCTTCATTGACTACGCTAAAGCTTTGGACTGTATGGATCGCAACAAACTGTAGAAAATTTGTAAAAGTATAGGAATATCAGACCACCTTACCTCACTTCTGATAAACCAGTATGCAGGTCAAGAAGCAACAGTTAGAACCAGACATGGAACAACAGATTGGTTCCAAATTAGGATAGGAATACTTCTTGGCTGTATATTGTCACCCTGCTTATTTATCTTATATGCAGAGCACATCATGCAAAATGCCAGGTTGAATGAAGCACAAACTGGAATCCAAATTGTCAGGAGAAACATCAATAACCTCAGATATGAAGATGACACCACCCTTATGGCAGAAAGTGAAGAGGAACTAAAGAGCCTCTTAGATGAAGGTAAGAGAGGAGAGTGAAAAAGCTGAATTAAATCTTAACATTCAAAAAACTAAGATCATGGCATCCTGTCCCATCACTTTAGAGATAATGGTAATTTAGAGATAATGGTAAAATGCAAATTGAACACATCAATATCTCATTGAAAGGGATAGAGTATTTAATCCATAAATATTATGTTTCAATGCATTTGAGTAGGTGACTTGGTCTTCATTAGCTACCTCACTTTTGTTAAGATCTCTCAAGAGATAGTATTTTTAGTTTGAATTTAGATTTCTTTTGCTTTAATGAACAGAGTATTTGGGAAAAAATTATATAAATGCATTATATGATGTGGATTTCCTAATAAATTCCAGAAAAGTTACCCTATCTATGTTCCATATAAATATGTGTGGATATGGCCATACTTGTTTGCCTATTCTGGGTCTGTTGCTGGGGGTTATAGTCATGTAGTCTACTGTAGATGATGTAAAGTGCAACATATTTACACAAAATATTATTGTTGTTTTTCCAGGATTTTGAAAAAATTATATGGAACTACTTAACTATAATGCTAAGTCAGGATGCTGTTCATACAAATGGATGTCAAATGGATTTATGTGCCACTTATTTATGAAGACCTGAAAGAATCAATGTTTTCAAAGTAAATCTCAAAATGCCCCTTCAATAATTTTTTGAAGGAGATGTGGGGCAAGTTTATAGACCTAATGAAGTTTTAATTGATCAAACAGAATTCTATACTAAGTAAGAATAAAAAGTATAAGTCAAATTGTATGTAGTATATGTACAGATACAGACTAAGATGTAAAACAATTACATATGCCACTGTTTTTCACAAATTACTTAGGAAAAATGTACCTAATTTAAAAGTGATGTCACATTTTCACTTTAAATGTACTTTGGACATAATTTGCTTATGTCCTTGCCAATTTTTAGTATCAAGCACTCATGTGTACAAGCTATAGCCTTGCAATAAACAATTTATTTTATATTTTTGATGTCTGGATTTTCCATGTCATACCTGCAAGCTTCTTTCCAAGTTTCCAAGTTCAGGTTTTGAACCATAAAGGAAAATTGGAGCAGGTCGTGAGTGACTCAGCTCCTCTCCTTCCAACAAGGTGGCTCAGGTAAAATAGTCATGTACATCTGACCTTTAAAATGTAATACTCCAGTAATTGCAGAAAGGCCAGTTCGATGCTTTACTGCATTGCTGCACTTTCACATATAATACTCAGGAGCTGACATTTATAAAACTGCTGGTGCACTCTAGAGAAACCCTGATAGCTGAGGTGTTATATGAGTCTATCATTATCATGATAATGGATATGCAAGTGTGTTAGAGAGTAACACTGAGATACTTTGAAAGAGAAGAGACATTTATCATTAGTTGATGAGTAAATATAATTTCATAAAATTGTTATTTGCTATTCATATACAAATTAATATTCATTTTACTCAGAGTAACAATTTGAGCAAACCAGCAATAAAAATGTAATACAAAAATTGTCAAAGAAAAATGTTAAACAACTTTTAATAATGCACAACAGATATTAATTTTTTCACTTTCCCTATATAATATCATTGATATACTATTTATTTGGCAATAACTTTTCTCATAGAAGGTAAATGGGAGATACTTCATATGTAGCTAAAAAAAAATTTACTTAAATGATTTTGGGGGACTTAGTCAAGATAAATTATTTCTAATATGTCTCTATATTTTAATAAATTCAGATGAGAAAAAAGTGAATATTGTTTAAATATGTAATGAAGGCTTTTAGCAATTATATCCAACTTTAGAACATTTAAGGCATTAAATACATGTGCTATGTATAGGCTTAACCATCCTGGCAAATTTCTTCAAGATTACAATCAAACAGAAATTAACTTTCAGATATGGAATCTTATCTATTATTTATGTCTATTTTAATGTTTTTAAAAATTGGATATCTGTGTCCAGTTATTTATACTATGGACATCACTACATTTCTCATGTTTAAAATTTGAAATAATTGATAGAGGATGTATTTTCAGTTAGAAGATTCTTCCTGAATTTAACTATTTATATATTTACATTGATAATTACATTTATTATTTTAATTTAAATATACTTTCAAAAAATGCAAGATTGCATTTCATTAAAAGATCAGTGATATCTACTTATAAAGCCATGAAAATATCTGTGAAAATATTTGTTCACTCTTTGTACAACAAATTGGCCATGATACATTCCTGAGAAACATCCACATGCACACACCTTGCCTTGCTAAAAGTCACTCAGTCGTGTCTGAGTTTGCAACCCTGTGGACTCTAGCCCATCGGACTCCTCTGTCCATGAGATTCTCCAGGCAAGAATACTGCAGTGGGTTGCCATTTCCTCCTCTAGGGGATCTTTCCGACCCAGGGATCAAGGCCACATTTCCTGCATTGCCAGCCAGATTCTTTACAACTGAGATACCAGTGAAGCCCAAAGAACTTGTACACACATTAGATAAGGAATACTCGAAACTCGACAATAAACAACTAACCCAATTAAAAATTGATCTTATATTTTTCTAGAGAATAAATATATATGGTATATAATCATATTAAAAGATGCTTGGCATCATTATTCATTCAGTTCAGCTCAATTCAGTCTCTCAGTCATGTCCGACTCTTTGCAAACCCATAAATTGCAGCACGCCAGGCCTCCCTGTATATCACCAACCCCCGGAGTTCACTCAAACTCACATCCATTGAGTCGGTGATGCCATCCAGACATCTCGTCCTCTGTCGTCCCCTTCTCCTCCTGCCCCCAATCCCTCCCAGCATCAGAGTCTTTCCCAGTGAGTCAACACTTCGCATGAGGTGGCCAAAGTACTGGAGCTTCAGCTTTAGCATCATTCCTTCCAAAGAAATCCCAGGGCTGATCTCCTTCAGAATGGACTGGTTGGATCTCCTTGCAGTCCAAGGGACTCTCAAGAGTCTTCTCCAACACCACAGTTCAAAAGCATCAATTCTCGGCGCTCAGATTTCTTCACAGTCCAACTCTTACATCCATACATGACTACTGGAAAAATCATAGCCTTGACTAGACAGACCTTTGCTGGCAAAGTAATGTCTCTGCTTTTGAATATGCTATCTAGGTTGGTCATAACTTTCCTTCCAAGGAGTAAGCGTCTTTTAATTTCCTGGCTGCAATCACCATATGCAGTGATTTTGGAGCCCAGAAAAACAGAGTCTGACACTGTTTCCACTGTTTTCCCATCTATTTCCCATGAAGTGATGGGACCGGATGCCATGATTTTCGTTTTCTGAATGTTGAGCTTTAGGCCAACTTTTTCACTCTCCTCTTTCACTTTCATCAAGAAGATTTTTAGTTCCTCTTTACTTTCTGCCATAAGGGTGGTGTCATCTGCATATCTGAGGTTATTGATATTTCTCCCAGCAATCTTGATTCCAGCTTGTGCTTCTTCCAGCCCAGCGTTTCTCATTATGTATTCTGCATATAAGTTAAATAAGCAGGGTGACAATATACAGCCTTGACATACTCCTTTTCCTATTTGGAACCACGATACTAAGTACTGGCAGATGATGGAGAGCAATCAGAGTACCCCAAGGAACTCTCATTTCCTTGGGGGTAATGAAAATTTGTAAATCCCTTCAGTTACAGTTGGGCAGTTACTGACATTATTAAAAATATACTTGTCATATGACCTAGTAATCACATGTCGAGAAGTCTGACAAAGTAATATGAAAACCGATTTTGACACAAAGCTGTATGTGAACGTGTATAGAGGCTTTATTAATAATTACTAAAAACTGAAATCAACCCCCATTTCCCTCAAATGTGAAGTGAGCAAACAAACTATGAGATATTCAGATCTCAACAACAGACTCCTAACTCTTCTTCCACAATAAGGAATAAACTATGGCTACATGTGACAGTATGGATGTAGTGAAAAAGTCCAAGTGAAAAAATTATAGATAAAAAATTACATAAAATTCTATGATTTCATTTAGATGACATTACTTCAAAGGAAAACTTTAAGAATAGATAACAGGTCAATGGTTGCCAGAGTCAGGAGTAAAGTGGAGAGATTGGCTACAAAAAGACATGAGAATTTTTTAAATGATGTGCTTCTCATGTCCTGAATTTAGTGATAGCAGTAAGTCTGTATACATTCATAAAGATTCACAGAACTGAGCACTTGTGTGAATTTTACTGTTTATTAATTATGGCTTCAATTTTTAAATGAAAAAAAAAAACTATAGTCAGCACTTCATACAAAGCCTGGTTAGTGCTCAAACAATATAACCTAATAATATAATTGTTATCGATTGCACACAATATATAAAATAAAAATGTAAAGATTGAATAATAGAGAAATCTTATCATTTTGATAAATTTACTTTGCTATCCTTCACATTTTCTTAAAAATCTCCTTCGTGGACCAAATTTCAAAAATTAAAAGACAGTATTTCTCTGATGTGCATTTTAATTCACTCTTGGAATAAAATAATACTTGCCCAGGCATATAATTTTTCATTAGTATAAATTGATTAAAATATATATCAACATTGAATATAAATGCTAATGTTCAATAAATTGTACATACAATTTTTTGAGTTACATTTACAAAAAAACAGGTTTCTTTGCCTTATCATTATTCTTGTAATATCATTTGTTGTTTTTGTTTTTGAGTTGCTAAGTCCTGTCCTGTCTGACTCTGAAACCTCATGAACTGCAGCACACCAGGCTCCTTTGGCCTCCACCATCTGAGTTTGCTCAAACTCATGCCCATTGAGTTGGTGATATTTTCTAACTATCTCATCCTCTGCTGCCCCCTTTTCCTTTTGCCTCCAGTCTTTCCCAACATCAGAGTCTTTTCCATTAAGTCAGCTCTCTGCATCAGGTGGCCAAAGTAATGGAGTTTCAGCTTCAGCATCATTCCTTGCAATGAATATTCAGGGTTGGTTTCCTTTATTATTGACTGGTTTGATCTCCCTTCAGTTCAAGGGATTCTCAAGAGCCTTCTCCAGTGCAATAAATTGAAAGTATCAATTCTTTGGTGATCAGCCTTCTTTAGGTTCAACTCTCACACGTATACATGATTACTGGAAAAACCATAGCTTTGACTATAGGGATCTTTGTCTGCAAAGTGATGTCTCTTTTTAATACAATGTCTCTCTTAATACATTGCTTAGGTTTGTCACAGGTTTCCTTCCAAGCAGCAACTGTCTTTTAATTTCATGGCTACAGCCACCATCTGCAGTGATTTTGGAGCCCAATAAAGTAAAATGTGCCACTGCTTCCACTTTTTCTCCTTCTTTTTGCCATTGAGTGATGGGACCAGATGTCACAATCTTAGTTTTTTGAATGCTGAGTTTCAAGCAGGGTTTTTCATTCTCCTCTTTCACCGTCATCAAGTGGCTATTTAGTTCATTTTCACTTTCTGCCATTAGAGTCGTATCATCTGCATATCTGGAGGTTGTTGATATTTCTCTTGGCAATCTTGATTTCCACTTGTGATTCATCCAGCTCAGCCTTTTGCATGATGTACTCTGCATAGAAATTAAATAAACAGGGTGACAGTGTACAGCTTTGTCATACTTCTTTCTCAGTCTGGAACCAGTCAGTTGTTCCGAGTGAGGTTCTAACTGTTGCTTCTTGAACCTCATACAGGTTTCTTAGGAGACTGGTTAGTCTGCTACTGCCATCACTTTGAGAATTTTCCACAGTTTGTTGTGATCCACAGAGTCAAAGGCTTTAGCATAGTCAATGCAGCAGAAGTAGATGTTTTTCTGGAATCCCCTTGCTTTCTCTATGATGCAACAAATGTTTGCAATTTGATTTCTGGTTCCTGTGCTTTTTCTAAATCCAGCTTGTACACATGGAAGTTCTCAGTTCACATACTGCTAAAACCTAGCTTGAAGAATTTTGAGCATAACCTTGCTAGTATGTGAAATGAGCAAAATAGTGTGGTAGTTTGAACATCCTTTGGCATTGCCCTTTTTGGGGATTGGAATAAAAATTGACCTTTTCCAGTCCTATGGCCATTGCTGAGTTTTCCAAATTTTACCCACTGTTAAAAAAGGATCTCCCTGAATAATGACCTTGTGCATTAAAAGTAATTGAATGTCCTTTAAAACACCATCTGAGGCAATATTCAGTACCTTTTAGTCTTTAAGTGAAAATGGAAATAATCAGGGTAGGAAGTTTTCTCAAAGTCTAGCACAAATACTAAAAGTAATATTGATTGTTTTTACTCAAAGTTTCCAAGTTTTTAATAAAATGTAAAATATCTCAAGACAAATGTTCAATAACAGTAAAAGTTATATAAATTTGCTAAAAAGTAATTATAATTTCTAAATGTGCAATAAGAGGAAAATATTATAAATGATAAACCTTAAGGTAAACATTAAATGCATATAAATAGGAAGGCAATTTAGTATTTTTATTAGCATTATTATGGTACATCACTCTTTGCCCTTTTGTTTTTAACTCATCTATGTCTTTAAAGTTTTTTTTTTTTAATTTATGACATATAGCTGGGTCTTATCTTATTGTGAACCGTGAAATTCCTGATGTTCAAGCTGGCTTTAGAAAAGGCAGAGGAACCAGAGATCAAATTGCCAACATCTGCTGGATCATGGAAAAAGCAAGAGAGTTCAAGAAAAACATCTATTTCTGCTTTAATGACTATTCCAAAGCCTTTGACTGTGTGGATCACAATAAACTGTGGAAAATTCTGAAAGAGATGGGAATACCAGACCACCTGACTTGCCTCTTGAGAAACCTGTATGCAGGTCAGGAAGCAACAGTTGGAACCGGACATGGAACTGATTCCGAATAGGAAAAGGAGTATGTCAAGGCTGTATATTGTCGCCCTGCTTATTTAACTTATATGCAGAGTACATTATGAAAAACGCTGGGCTGGAGGGAGCACAAGCTGGGATCAAGATTGCTGGGAGAAATGCCAATAGCTTCAGATATGCAGATGACACTACTCTCATGGCAGAAAGTGATGAAGAACTAAAGAGCCTCCTGATGAAAGTGAAAGAGGAGAGTGAAAATGTTGGCTTAAAGCTCAACATTCAGAAAACTAAGATCATGGCATCCAGTCCCATTACTTCATGGGAAATAGATGGGGAAACAGTGGAAACAGTGGCTAACTTTATTTTTCTGGGCTTCAAAATCACTGTGGATGGTGACTACAGCCATGAAATTAAAAGACACTTGCTCCTTGGAAGAAAAGTTATGACCAACCTAGATAGTATATTCAAAAGCAGAGACATTACTTTGTCAACAGAGGTCCATCTAGTCAAGGCTATGGTTTTTCCAGTGGTCATGTATGGATATGAGAGTTGGACTGTGAAGAAGGCTGAGCGCTGAAGAATTGATGCTTTTGAACTGTGGTGTTGGAGAAGACTCTTGAGAGTCCCTTGGTTGCAAGGAGATCCAGCCAGTCCATTCTGGAGGAGATCAACCCTGGGATTTCTTTGGAAGGAATGATGCTAAAGCTGAAGCTCCAGTACTTTGGCCACCTCATGCGAAGAGTTGACTCATTGGAAAAGACTCTGATGCTGGGAGGGATTGGGGGCAGGAGGAGAAGGGGACGACCGAGGATGAGATGGCTGGATGGTATCACTGACTCAATGGACGTGAGTCTGAGTGAACTCCGGGAGATGGTGATGGACAGGAAGGCCTGGCGTGCTGCAGTTCATGGAGTCGCAAAGAGTCGGACATGACTGAGCGACTGAACTGAACTGAACTATCTTATTTATTCATTTTGGCACCGTTATTTGGTTGATGTGTTTAGAACATTTCTATTTGAAGAGACGATTAGTACAGTTGGATTAATTTCTACCATATTTATGTCTGTTTTCTATTCATTGTATTTTTTATTTCTCCCTCTTCCCCTTTTTCTGCCTTTTCTAGTTTTAACTGAGTATTTTATATAATTCTCTTTCTCTTCTCCCTTAACATATATATTATTTATATCTTTTTTAAAATGTTTAGTTTCTCTAGGGTTTAAAATGTATATTTTGAAACAGTCCAAGTTCACCTTTGAATAACACTGTATGGCTATCCATGCTACTATTGTACCCCTATACATGCAGTACAATGACGTTGCAGGCATTGCTTTATTCATTTCTCTTATCTGTACCCCATATTCACCCAGTACATGTGCACTATCATTACTTTGATAAAGTCATAAATATTCCTTCTCTCATGCTCTTCCTTTATTTAGATCCTAT
Organism: Ovis canadensis; assembly: GCF_042477335.2. Lineage (NCBI taxonomy): Eukaryota > Metazoa > Chordata > Mammalia > Artiodactyla > Bovidae > Ovis > Ovis canadensis. The sequence continues at coordinate 66,849,322 of NC_091262.1, read as the reverse complement.
GTCAGATCAATGAAAGTTTCGTCTCCCTGAAAAATTGCTTTTAACATATTAATATTTTGCAAGGCAAGTATGCAGGACGCGACTGTTTTTATTCATATGAGGAAGGCTGTTTCTCTTTCACTTCTGAAGGATAATTTCCTGGAAATGAAATTCTAGTTTGTTTTTGCTTTTACTTTTAACACATTAAATATTTAACTCCCTTCATTGCTTGCATAGTTCAGCAGAAATTTCACTATAATTCTCATCCTTGTTCCTCTCTAAGTAAGGTGTCACACATCCTCCTCTGGCTTCTTGTAAGATTATCTTTTTGCATTTGGTTTTCTGTATTTAAAAATAATGTGTCAAGGTATGGGTTTTGGGGTAGAGGAGATATTTATCCTTTTGATAGTCTCTGATTTTCTTTGATAGATGGTTTGTTGTCTGTTGTCAATTTTGGAAAGCTCTTTCCCATTATTTCTTTAAATATTTCTTCTGCTCCATTCTCTATAGTTTTTGTAATCCATGTATGTGTGTGTTACATATTATGATATTGTTAAGCAGTTGTTGGAGGTTTCTTTTTCTTTTGTTACTGTTTTTAGAATTTTTTTTTTTTCTCTCTTTGTATTTCAGTCTATAGAATTTCTACTTGTCTCTCTTATTCTTCACTAATTCTTTCTGGCCATGTTGAATCTATCAATGAATCCATTAAAGTTATTCTTCATTTCTATTACCATTTATTTGATTTCTAGTACTGACCTTTTAAAAACTGTCATTGTGAATTGCCTTTTGAATCTTTCATAGCTTTTTATCTGTTTACATTACCCACCTTGGCCTACATGTTGTTTTCTCTCTCCATTAGATCCCTTGCCATGTTAGTCATAACTATTTTTAATTTCTTTTCTCACAATCCCAATATGTATTTCATATATGAATATTGTTTAGATGTTTGTTTTACCTTCTCAGACTATGGCTTTCCTTGTCTTTTGGCAGTCTTTCAAATTTTTTGTTGATAGCTAGACAAGTTGTGTCAGTTAATAAAATGAAGCACATACATCTTTCATAAGAATTTATGCTAATTTGGCTAGCACTTGGGAGGTGTTATTTCAATGGTTAATATGTCTAATGCTTATTTTAGCTTTAGGTACAAGAAGTTTCAACTTATCCCTCTGTGTATTTGGCTTTGTTTTCTTTTTTTGGCTTTGAGTCTTTCTACAGACTGCTCTTGAAAAGTGTCTGTGTCGTGTAACTCGTTCAACCTGTTCAGTTCAGTTCAGTCGAGTCCGACTCCTTGCGATCCCATCGCAGCACACCAGGCCTCCCTGTCCATCACCAACTCCCAGTGTTCACTCAGACTCACATCCATCAAGTCAGTGATGCCATCCAGCCATCTCATCCTCTGTCGTCCCCTTCTTCTCCTGCCCCTAATCCTTCCCAACCCACTGTAATTAAACTGGATCCCTGTTGGAGGTGGTAGTACGGTATTAGGAGTATTCTACAAACTTCAGATTTACTATTCATCTTTCAATGGCATTGCAGGACTGTGGCTTTCACAAGTGTTTCTGTTTCTTCTCCTCACTCTCTACTCCCTACTCTAACTGCAGAATCCCCAATCTATTTCCTCAAAGCCCTATCCTCTAGTGAGAATCTTGTTGTTCTGTTTTTTTTCCCCTCCAGGAAGACAGGATATGACAGAGCAGGGACAAATGCTCTTCCTCTAGGTAGAATACACTTCCAGATTTGCATTCTGTTGAAGTTCTTTCCCTTGAAGTATAGGCCACTCTCATTGTTGACATGCTGTTCATTTCCAGGTGGCTCAATAGTAAAGAAACCAACTGCCAAGCAGGAAGTGCTGGTTCATTTCCTGGGTTGGGAAGATCCCTAGAGAAAGAAATGGGAACTCACTCCAGTATTCTTGCTTGGAAAATTCCATGGACAGAGGAGCCTGGTAGGATATAGTCCATGGGGTCATAAAAGAGTTGGATATGACATAGCGATTAAACACCAACAATGACACCTTTCATAATAATTTCATTTTGCCTTCCTCCTCCAGTGCCATGAGGGGATCTTTCTCAAATCTCACTATGATAATCAGCTGGAATTCCCAAAAAGAAAATTCACACAAGTTTGGGCTCCCAGTAAGAGCACCTCCTCCCACTCTCTCCCACCAGACTGATGCCTCTTAAGAGTTTCTCATTCTCCTATTGAACTCTTCACTGAACAATCTTTGGTGCTCCCTAGTCAGCCCCTTGATGGCAACAGATGAGTGGTAATAGATTTGAATCAATATTTCTCCATGACGATTTTTATCACTAAAGAGACAAAATGGCTACAAACTCAAATCAACATTGATGGGAAACTTTAAAAATACATCTGAGGTTACGTTTGTGTCATTAATCACCTGTCAACCACTTAAGCCTGGAAACTTGTAACAGTGGGACACAGTCAGGAAGCCAGTCCTTAAGGGGTATTTGAGCAGCCTGCATGGCGTTGATTCAGCGTTCCTTCATGATGGGATCTGAGTATGTTTTAGTTGCTATATGACTATTTTCAGAATAGACTGAAGAATTATTTTGATAAAAAGTCACTGCCCTAATAGTCACTAAAGTGCTGCTTGATTTTATGCTTCGACCGGGGGCATTTCAACATTTTTATAATGTGCCCAAGGCACATACTTTATGGAAACCTTTACAAAAGAACTCTGTAAGATGTTATCCACTACTCAAAAACCACACTGTGCTCACCAGTCACAATCTTCTGGAAAGGTTGAAAAACCCATTGGCACCCTTAAATTACAGTTAATATAATTTTGAAAACCTTAATTTCTTTGGCCTAAAAGTACTTCAGTTAGCCCTAATGGCCATATAGTCCTTTCATTCACAGACATATTGATTTACTCTTTATGAATTGGGAACTGAAATGTCTATGTATTTTCAGATTTTTCTCTTTTATACTAGTATATGATTTGTTATATGCAGCCATGGCAAAATATTGCAAGGAACTTATGTATTATACCCTGTTCTATCACAAGCAATTTAAGATTGCCTTCCTTCTCCATAATCTTGAACAAGGAGTTTCATATACCAGGGGGTGGGGGGCGGGGGACTGGAGGGAAAAAAAAACAAAAACCTACTTTTAACCTTGTAAACAATTTTATCAGGTTCTAGTAACAATTAAAAAAGCAAGTTTCAAGAAGTCAATGCTTAGGTATACATTTCACAAGTAAAGAAGCAATGTAGAAGGCATGCAATTGGATAGATATTCCAATAGGGGACCTCAAAGTGAGGGTTCACAGATACCTTAAAGACACAGCTCATCTTCCTAAGTACAAAGCTGACCCAAGACCTTCAGAACAAGCAGATGGTGCCAGATAGTGGACTGCTTCCACTCAAGGTGTCAAACCTAGGTTTGTTTGACACCTAAATCCTGTTTTGTTTCTTACTTTCTCACTTAGAATCATTCTTATTTTCTACAGATTCCTCATTGCTGTGAACATGTAACAACCTTTTTTCTCCTTTATTTCTTCTTTATATTTTTTAGATCAAAACATATATAACAAAATTCTAAGTGGGTCATAGGGATAAAAATGTATACTATGGCACATTTTAAAAAGTGTGCTATATAGTATACATTTTTTTTAAAAATACATTAAAAATACACATTCTAAGATAATTTTTAGAGAATCCCAAATGTAGTTACTGCTCTTAATTTTACTTACTACTGAGTATACCATGTATCACCAGACCCCTTTGATAAATATTTCTGGCCAACTCTGCTCTCATAAAATGATGCTTTAGGGAGTGACAGCATCTTTACTTGCAAGTATAAGAACAAATGACCATACACAAATCAACCTGTGACTTTGCCAGCACAACTCTCTCCAAAAAAAAAAAAAAAAAAATTACAAATCTATTAATCAGTTCAGTTCAGTTCAGTTCATTACTCAGGCGTGTCCAACTCTTTGCGATCCCATGAATCGCAGCACACCAGGCCTCCCTGTCCATCACCAACTCCCAGAGTTCACTCAGATTCATGTCCATCCAGTCAGTGATGCCATCCAGCCATCTCATCCTCTGTCGTCCCCTTCTCCTCCTGCCCCCAATCCCTCCCAGCATCAGAGTGTTTTCCAATGAGTCAACTCTTCACATGAGGTGGCCAAAGTACTGGAGCTTCAGCTTCAGCATCATTTCTTCCAAAGAAATCCCAGGGCTGATCTCCTTCAGAATGGACTAGTTGGGTCTCCTTGCAGTCCCAGGGACTCTCAAGAGTCTTCTCCAACACCACAGTTCAAAAGCATCAATTCTTTGGCGCTCAGCCTTCTTCACAATCCAACTCTCACATCCATACATGACAACAGGAAAAACCATAGCCTTGACTCAGTTCAGTTCAGTTCAGTTGCTCAGTCGTGTCCGACTCTTTGCGACCCCATGAATCTCAGCATGCCAGGCCTCCCTGTTCATCACCATCTCCCGGGGTTCACTCAGACTCATGTCCATTGAGTCAGTGATGCCATCCAGCCGTCTCACCCTCAGTCGTCTCCTTCTCCTCCTGCCCCCAATCCCTCCCAGCATCAGAGTCTTTTCCAATGAGTCAACTCTTCGCATGAGGTGGCCAAAGTACCGGAGTTTCAGCTTCAGCATCATTCCCTCCAAAAAAATCCCAGGGTTGATCTGTAGCCTTGACTAGACAGACCTTAGTCAGCAAAGTAATCAGATGTTAGGTAATTTAAAATTTGACTTCAACAATCTTCATAGGGCAATAGGCTAAGTACTTGTCACTTGGAAGAGACTAACAGAGATCCAAATATGTAACCAAGCTAATGAAAGGCTTTGACTCTGACTCTGTATTGTGGACAATGCCTTTGTTTCTCAGCATCTCTGAGTGCTCCTGCTCCTGCTGCTAAGTCACTTCAGTCATGTCTGACTCTGTGCGATCCCATAGATGGCAACCCACCAGGCTCCCCCGTCCCTGGGATTCTCCAGACAAGAACACTGGAGTGGGTTGCCATTTCCTTCTCCAATGCATGAAAGCAAAAAGTGAAAGTGAAGTCGCTCAGTCGTGTCTGACTCTTCACGACCCTAGCAGGTACTAAATTATTTGTAGCCAGGGTTCCAGGTCTTGTTTGCCTTAGACAGATAACTCATAAAATTTAGGAATAATATAGGAAGGAATAATAATATAGGAAGACTTTCTACGCATAGAGACCTTAATTCTGTAACAGCTAAGCTGGAAATTCTTACCCAGGCACAATATACAAAACAACACCATTCTTGATTATTCATAGAAATTAGTGATTCATTTTTTAACATGAACAATCAGGGCAATGTTCCCATTGGTACTAATAATACACATAGAAAAGAGTAAAGAGAACTTATTAGTAACTCTGACGGAAGTTATGAAAGACATCACCTCTGCCCTAGATGGAATATTGGTTAGTCTGAACTCATTAGCATGACTGGTGACGTGAACAGTTGCATGGCTCTCAGTTCTTTGTTGGCAAATTAAAATGATGTCTGTACCATTGCTGACACTTCTTGCTGTATATGGATGAATGGAACAAGCAAAGTAAAATAGGGTAGATATTACTGCCTTAAGGAAGAAGCTACTTGAATGTCTTAAATTTTCTCCTTGTGGTCTATGAGGCTTATCTCTTGGCCTTGTTTGGGAAGGCTGGGTTCCTGGTTCCAAGCATCTTAAGGAAACTATTAATTATTGTTACTTCATGCTCATTTTAGTAAAAATTATGCTGTTCCACTACAATATATCCAGGATCTTAAATGCTTCTATGCAGCTGCTCTTTTGTCAGATGACTAACATGGTGGTACAACAAAATGCCAAGAATAGGTTTTCATACAATTGCATGGAAACAATCCTAAAGCAGTGAGGATCTGGGTCTAGCCTTTTCCTCAATTGATCAACTTCTTGCAAGGGACCACAAGATCAGAAGAAGGACTACATATGAACAATAACCAGTCCCTACATGACAATCAGAACTCTTATCCACAATCTCTGACAGAATGAGCCCAGGAAGACAAACCACTACTTCCACAGACACTGACCCATAACAGTCGGAGACTTTTGGCTTCCTGGTTTTTTCCCTCACTTCCAACTAAGGACCAACCAAGTTAACATAAAAGGTTTTGGATTGAGAAGGTTAGGGGAGAAGTGGACCATATTTAATACTGGCAGGAAGAATGAAGGAGAAGCACTCCTTCCTAATATATAAGAATAAAAGTCCAAGTAGCAGGAAGTAGATAATTTGCAATTAATGCATGTTATTAAATAAATCATTAATACATTGTTTCCTCATTTCAAATTGCCTTAATGCTACTTGCATTAACAGCTGTGACTAAATAATAATAATACTCTTTCCAGGCTAGGTATTTTTGTTTTGTTTTGCTTTTGTCATCATTTCTTTCCCATTTAAAGAAATTCAACTTTCAAGACACAAGCCATTCAGCATTAAGTGTCAGCCTCCACTCTTTTTTCTTCAGCTGGGCAAAAGGTGAAGTCTTGCATAGTAAGATCTCCTTCTTCCCTCTACTGCAATCTTTTCACTTGTTTGTGAAGATAAATGTTTTCCTGCCCTGTTCACTCACCAGGAAAGCAGAGGTCAAGGGCTAGAAGGTAGCTTTTTTCATAAGGCTATACTTTCTGTATCATCCATATCTAACAAAATGCAGCTGAGCAATTTTTGCTTGCTGAATATAAGTGCATTTCAGGAAATATGCTTCCAAGTGGTTTTAAAAACCTAGAATTGTTGTCATAAAACATTAAGTTCAGTTATTACTAAGGGCAGATTGTATATCCATTACTATTTTAGGAACTTAGTGCTTTGTTAGTGAGGTTACCTTCCTCAGAAGGATGGCATCAGGAGAATAAGGGGTTGAGGGAACACTGGGTCAGTATCATAGCTTTAGTACTTGTCTTGGCCTTAGTAAAATTCTGCTATGTAATTGCACAGACTCAAGATTAACTCACAGCTTGAATCTAAGAAGCTAACAGTCCGGGTTGCCCTCTTTGGGTGGAGTACCAAGAGGACTCCGGAGAGATGTGAGATGACTGTTCAAGTCTGTATTCACTGGGCAATGCCATGGGATTGGAAGGGTTCTGGTCATCCAACTTGACTGACCTAGGTTGGAGCTGTGTCAGTGGGTGTGAGTGAGGTTGTATAGGGCAGGCCATGGGAATACCTCCAGAGCCCAGAGTGCCAGAAGGCAATAGAGAGCCAGCCTAGATCCTGACCTATTTGCTCAGTGCAAGGAGCATCTGGTGAGAGACTACGTGGATGCTGAGATATTCTTGAACAACTCTGGTCACCATGACACCCAGAAGGTAGCCTTCCTGGATTTAGGGATACTGAGTAAGATTTAAGATTTCTAACAGCTCAGAGCAAAGTATGAGTGCTAAGATCAGAGGAGTTGTGAGCTGGGCCAAAACTGATGGGACCTGGCAGCTGCCTAAGCTTGGTTTTGCTTAACAGTTATCTTACTCCAGTTCATTCCTGGTGAGGAAATGGCTATGGAAATAAGTCCTCAGGTTTCAGAGGACTGCTGTATCTAGGCTCAGCCCCTGCTCCTGTGTGTCCATAGAGTAGAGGTAGTCCTAATCACTTCACTGCTTTCAGAAGTAGAGTCATGGGAGGGTGCTTGGTCCATTGAAACCAAGGTGATGTGGTCTGCTGATGGGAGAGGCAGCTGGAAAGCAGTGGTTATATGCTTTCTTTAGACTGCTACCCTAGCAAACCATAAGCTTTACATTTAAGTTCCCCTTCTTAGTCAAGTCTCCCTCCATCACCACTGTACCGGCAGGGCACTTGTCCAGGGCCCCTGAGTTAGTCATGTGCAGTGTGGGATGAGTGATGGAATTCATGTGCAGAAGTGCACAATGCTCTAATACATTGAGTCTGAGTGAACTCCAGGAGTTGGTGATGGACAGGGAGGCCTGGCATGCTGCGATTCATGGGGTCCCAAAGAGTCAGACACGACTGAGCGACTGAACTGAACTGAGCTGAACTGAACACCCTCACAGGGAAGAGCCAGCTGGCATCCTGAATGATTGGTTCAATTACCGTAACCACGTGAGTGGCTGCAGCCATAGCCATTTCTGAGATCGTTTCTTCATTTTTGGTCCATAACAAGCTAACTACAGAAATGATTACAGTGCATTTTGTTACTGTTGTTGGTATAAGCAAGCTTTGCAAGGAACTTAATTAAATATTTAAAGTTAACAAAATTTTGTGACGGCAACTTTTGACCTGTTCACCATAAATCTCGAAGTTTTTTTCTTAGTCTTACACACTTGCTTCTGTCCATTATTCATACATATTAAAAGTCATCAAAATTTAAGGCAATTTCCATAATTAGGGTTTTAAATCAATAGCTTACATCATGAGGGTTATCCAGGTGAAAAGCAGGGCAGTCTAAAACAGCTCTGTTTCTTTAGCTTGGAGGCCCCAGCATCAACTTTAAAATGCCCTTCTCTATCTGCTTCCCTAGGAGAAGCAATGGCACAGGGTTCAACTAGAACCCCCTTCAACTATTCTTTCAAAGGAATCTCCAAAGCTGGTTTTTCCCCCTACCTATCTTGATTGGCTCACATTTCAGGGAGAGCCCTTCCTAAAACTGCTAATGTTTTTTGATGGGATTATACAGAAACATAATGAAACAAATAATTTGCTATACTTCCTATCAATGGCCACACAGTTGCACCTGTCTGCTGCAAATTGATCCTTACACTGCTCTACTTGATTTTCTTGTTCTACTGTATTTTCTTGGGCTCTAGAATCACTGCAGATAGTGACTGCAGCCATAAAATTAAAAGATGCTTACTCCTTGTAAGAAAAGCTATGACCAACCTAGACAGCATATTAAAAAGCAGAGGCATTACTTTGCCAACAAAGGTCCATCAAGTCAAAGCTATGGTTTTTCCAGTAGTTATGAATAGATGTGAGAGTGGACTATAAAGAAAGCTGAGCACCTAAGAATTAATGTGTTTGAACTGTGGTGTTGGAGAAGACTCTTGAGTGTCCCTTAAACTGCAAGGAGATCAAACCAGTCCATCCTAAAGGAAATCAGTCCTGAATATCCACTGGAAGGCTGATGCTGAAGCTGAAGCTCCAATTCTTTGGCACCTAATGAGAAGCACTGACTCATTGGGAAAAACCCTGATGCTGGGAAAGACTGAAGGCAGGAGGAGAAGGGGAGGACAGAGGATGAGATTGTTGGATGGCATCACCAATTCAATGGACATGAGCTTGAGCAAGCTCTGGGATTTGGTAATGGACAGGGAAGCCTGGCGTGCTGTGATCCAAAGGGTCACAGAGCCAGACACAACTGAGCAGCTGAAATGACTGACTGACTTGATTTGTAGCTTCAACCATTTTTCAAGGCTTTTTTTTTTTTTTAATGGAAGTCCCTGAAAGTTGATTTCTGAAGATTTGTGAGCTTAGTTCCACCTGTCTCTAACCAAATCCCAGTTTATCAAGCAGTTTCCTCTGTTTCTGGATATTTAGGGATCTCCACTTCTGTTATGCCATACAGAAAGTACACCATCTTTTCTTCAACAAGGAAAAACTCTCCATCATGATGAAGAGAGATTAGAGTTAACTGATTCTCAGCATCCCCATGTGTCCAGTATTTTCACCAAGAGAAAGTCTTCTAGCTGAGCTGATGCTTCTTGAATATTCTGAGTTCTTACAGGGGTTCCCTGTACTTCCCCTGGTACTAGTGCCATGCTGGGCCTGGAAGCACACCATCAGGTTCTCGTGAGAATGGTAGTACACTACACCATGTTCACGCACAGCGTGAATTCCCACAAAAGACTTCTGTTTTCTCACCTCTACCCATGGTTAGTGGTGGCTGGGCTTTAGGGACTTAAGCCTGACAGGGCAGGGAGGCAGCGCCAGTGGTCCTCCAGGCCCTCCACTGACCATGCCATGTGTTACTCACAGTGACAGAGCCCTCATTCTTTTTTTATGTTTCTGTTTCTGCTCTCTTACCTTGCTGCTCTCTGATGGGATCTCTAAGTAGAATTTGGCTAAATCATCATGTCACTTGCACATAGAAGTGTGCAAATTCATGGAAGCCTGGTCCTTCTATCAGGTGAAATGTAGAAGCATAGAAACATACGGAATATGCATGATAATACTTTAGTTTAAAATTGGTTGCATAATGCAAATATAAACATTATTATAAAATGTATATAAATATAAATTATATAAATATATATGAATTTATAAACAATAATCATACAGTTTGAATCTTTGTAGGAGAACTTCTTTTCAGGATGTATTGTTCTCTCTTGTAAGAAATAATTATACAGCTGCTTAATTGCCATTTCTGAAAAAAAATTAATTTTAACTTGCTTGCTGCTGAAGTGTGACCTTGGAAATGACTTGTCTTTTTAACAAAGGAAATGGTGAAAAATGTGCTGCTAAAATACAAGTTTGCTCTGTCTTCTTTTAAAGGTACTTCTGAAAATATTCCATATACACTCTCCATACGCAGTATAAACATCAATATTAAAATAGAAGTTAGGGGATTTTGTGCCTGCTATGCACTCTATCCAATATTTAAAACCAAACAGTTTTTAGTGAATACTGTCTCTAGTAATCACTCTATTGTTGCCACTAATGTTGTTACTTTATGCATAAAACAAAGAGAGCTTCTGAGTTTTAGTTTCAGCCTTTACCTGATAAAGAGTTTGAAATGTCAGTATGCAGTGTATAAATACATATTAGACAAACTGAATTTAGAAGGCAATGATATGGATGCAAATTTGAATGGAGATTTAGAGTTTGTTTATATTTTGCAAGTTCAGCATTGCTGAGTAATCACGGTTACTATAATAGATAGTTATCAGTCAGAGCTCTTCAAGAAAGAGAAATGGACAGTTAAATTGCAAAAGTCTGCATAAAAAAAAGAATATATTATTAATTCACACACCAAAGAAAAAAGATATCCTGGAAAATATTTTCTAGGAAGAATTTTTAGTGGTTTTCTCATCAATCACAGTAATTATCGATTTACAGACTACACACTAATAATGCAGATTCAGTAGCTCCATTATTCATCACTGCTTACCTACACATCTGACATATTTCCATTGAGTATTTTCTTTCAATTACATATTTTTCTAGAACAAATTTTGGCGTCAACTTTCCTACAATCAAATCAATTCAAAAGTTCAACGCCATTTTTTTTTTTTTCCAAATCTCATGCAACTGTGTTGGATTTTGTCACAGACAAGATAAACAACGATTGTCCCTATGTTAATTCCTCAGAGGGGGGAAAAAAGTACTGCAGTTGTGTAAATAAATATTTGTATTTGTCAAGAAGCATAAATCATTCTGAATTTTATGAAGAGAAGGGAAAACACCCTTAATAAAAAAGAAGACAGAGTTTGAGAAAGCCAGCTTAAAACTCAACATTGAAAAAAAAAAAAAAACCTATGATCATGGCATCTGGTCCTATCACTTCATGGCAAATAGAAGGGGAAAAGGTGGAAACAATGACAGCTTTCCTCTTTTGGGGCTCTAAAATCACTGAGGATGGAGATTGCAGCCATAAAATTAGAAGATGATTGCCTCTTGGCAGGAAAGCTATGACAAACCTAGACAATGTGTTAAAAAGCAAAGACATCACTTTACCAACAAAGACCCATATAGTTAAGGCTATGGCCTTTCTGGTAGTCCTGTATGAATGTGTGAGCTGGACCATGAAGAAGGCAGAGCACAGAAGAATTGATGCTTTTGAACTGTGGTGCTAGAGAAGACTTGAGAGTCCCTTGAACAGTAAAGATATCAAATCAGTCAATTTTAAAGTAAATCAACCCTGAATACTCATTGAAATGACTGATGCCGAAACTCCAATATGTACCCACCTGATGCAAACAACTGACTCATTGGAAAAGACACTGATGCTGGGAAAGATTGAAGGCAGAAGGAGAAGGAAGAGACAGAGGATGAGATGGTTGGATGGTATCACTGATTCAATGGACATGAACTTGGGCAAACTCTGGGGAGACGGTAAGGGACAGGGAAGCCTGGCATGCTGCAGTCCATCAGGTCACCAAGAGTAGAACATGACTTGGCAATTGAAGAACAACAACACTGAGGCGGTCCTAAGATGGCGGAGGAATAGGACGGGGAGACCACTTTCTCCTCCACAAATTCATCAAAAGAACATTTCAGTGCTGAGTAAATTCTACAAAACAACTTCTGAATGCTGGCAGAGGACATCAGGCACCCAGAAAAGCAGACCATTGTCTTCAAAAACAGGTAGGAAAAATATAAAAGATGAAAAAAGAGACAAAGGAGATAGAGAGGGAGCTCTGTCCCAGGAAGGGAGTCCTGGCCCGGGAAGGGAGTCTTAAAAAGAGAGACTTTCCAAACACCAGGAAACACTCTCACTGCTGAGTCTGAGGCGAGCCTTGGAAGCACAGAGGGCAACATAACAGGGAAGAAAAATAAATAAATAATTAAAACCAATAGATTACGAGCCCAACAGTAACTCCTCCAGCAGAGAAGCAGTGCAGACACCTGCATCCGCCACCAGCAAGTGGGGGCTGGGCAGGGAGGCGTGGGCTGCAGTGCTTTTTAAGAATTGGGCTGGAATGCCACGAGTGTAACCAGAGCAAACTAACTTGGGTTAGCATACCAGACTGTGAGAGAGCTACCACACGAAAAGCTCTAACATAAGACACCGCCAGGACTGTGCACAGAACAAAGCATGAAACAGAAATAGCCAGCTTCAGACCATCCCCCTCTGGTGACAGGCAGCCAGAGCCATAAGGGCTGGAAGGGGGCAATCACAGCCCTGGAGAGACTTTACCTACCAAACTGCAAGCAGGCTTCTTTGCTAAGACTTCTTGGGGTCCTGAACAGTCACCATCCATCTCACAAGGGGTGCCAGCGGTACACCCAGAAAACTGAGCAGCAGGGAAAGGCAATAAGTCTCAGCGACTGTGCTCGCCAAACACCTGAGCTACTCGGTCCTGGGAAGGGCACAAAATGCAGGCCTAACCAATTCGGTGCCTCTGAAGGCTACCTGAGAGCCGAGCCTGAGCAGCTTAGACCGGGGAGGTGCATGCAACCTAGGGCTGGCCTCAGATAGTTCCCAGCTGAGCAACATAGAGCCTGAGCGGTGTGTGCCATGTGCAGGGGCATGCCCAGCATGGCTGAGACACTGCGAACACACGCCAGTGTTATTTGTTTGCAGCATCCCTCTCTCCCCACAGCACAACTGAACAAGTGAGCCTTAAAAAAAAAAAAAAAGTGTCTACCACCGCCCCCCTTGTGTCAGGGCAGAAATCAGACACTGAAGAGACCAGCAAACAGAAGAAGCTAAACAGAGGGAATCACCTTGGAAGTGACCCTACACTGCCCACAACACCAGAGAAAGTCACAGAAATATTTTTACTATTTTTACGACCATTCTCTCTCTCTCTCTTTTTTTTTTGTTTGTTGATGTTATTGTTTTTTCTTTTCGTTTTCTGTTTTTTTTTTAACTTTTGTAAATTTTTAAGTCCTCTATTTCTCCTTTAATTTTAATTTTTATAACTTACTTTTTTTTTTAAAAAAAAAGACCCTATTTTTAAGGCAAACGTCTTATATACATATTTTTGTGGGTTTTTTTTTAATAATTCTCATGACTTTGCTTTCTCTTCTTCTTTAATATCGTATTTTTGAAAATCCAACCTCTACTCTAGATTTTTAATCTCTGCTTTTTGGTATTTGTTGTCAATTTTGTACATTTAAAAACCCAATCTTTAGTACCCAATTTTACCTGAGATCGAGATTACTGGCTTGACCACTCTCTCCTCCTTTGGACTCTCCTTTTTCTCCACCAAGTTGTCTCTGCCTCCTCCCTCCCCCTTCTCTTCTCTACCCAACTCTGTGAATCTCTGTGTGTTCCAGACAATGCAGAACACTTAGGGAACTGGTTACTGGCTGGATCTGTCTCTCTCCTTTTCATTTCCCTCTTTTATCCTCCTGGCCACCTCTGTCTACTTCCTCCCTCTTCTCTTCCCTGTATAATTCTGTGAACATCTCTGAGCAGTCCAGACTGTGGAGCACACATAAGGAAGTGATTACTGGCTAGCTTGCTCTCTCCTCTTTTGATCCCACCGCATCTCATTCCAGTCACCTCTAACTACCCCCTCCCTTTTCTCTTCTTCATGTAACTCAGTGAAGCTCTGGGTTTCCCTCAATGTGGAGAAACTTTTCACCTTTAACCTAGATGTTTTATCATCAGTGCTGTATAGATGGAGAAGTCTTGAGCCTACTGTAAAAATAAAACTGAAAACCAGAAGCAGGAGGCTTAGTCCAAATCCTGAGAACATCGGAGAACTCCTGAATCCAGAGAACATTAATCAATAGGAGCTCATCAAACGCCTCCATACCTACACTGAAACCAAGCACCACCCAAGGGCCAACAAGCTCCAGAGCAAGACATACCACGCAAATTCTCCAGCAACACAGGAACACACCCCTGAGCTTCAATATACAGGCAACTCAAAGTTACTCCAAAACCATAGACATCTCATAACTCATTACTGGACACTTATTGCACTCCAGAGAGAAGAAATCCAGCTCCACCCACCAGAACTCTGACACAAGCTTCCCTAACCAAGAAACCTTGACAAGCCACTGATACAACCCCACCCACAGCAAGGAAACTCCATAATAAAGAGAAATCCACAAACTCCCAGAATACAGAAAGGCCACCCCAAACGCAGCAATATAACCAAGATGAAGAGACAGAAGAATACTCAGCAGGTAAAGGAACAGGAGAAATGCCCACCAAACCAAACAGAAGAGGAAGAGATAGGGAATCTACCTGAGAAAGAATTCTGAATAATGATAGTGAAAATGATCCAAAATCTTGAAATCAAAATGGAATCACAGATAAATAGCCTGGAGAAGATGCAAGAAAGGTTTAACAAGGACCTAGAAGAAATAAAAAAGAGTCAATATATAATGAATAATGCAATAAATGAGATCAGAAACACTCTGGAGGCAACAAATAGTAAAATATCGCAGGCAGAAGATAGGATTACTGAAATAGAAGATAGAATGGTAGAAATAAATGAATCAGAGAGAAAAAAAGAAAAACGAATTAAAAGAAATGAGGACAATCTCAGAGACATCCAGGACAATATGAAATGCTCCAACATTCGAATTATAGGAGTCTCGGAAGAAGAAGACAAAAAGAAAGACCATGAGAAGATACTTGAGGAGATAATAGCTGAAAACTTCCCTAAAATGGGGAAGGAAATAATCACCCAAGTCCAAGAAACCCAGAGAGTTCCAAACAGGATAAAACCAAGGCAAAACACCCCAAGATACATATTAATCAAATTAACAAAGATCAAACACAAAGAACAAATATTAAAAGCAGCAAGGGAAAAACAACAAATAACACACAAGGGGATTCCCATAAGGATAGCAGCTGATCTTTCAATAGAAACACTTCAGGCCAAGAGGGAATGACAAGACATACTTAAAGTGATGAAAGAAAATAATCTACAGCCCAGATTACTGTACCCAGCAAGGATCTCATTCAAATATGAAGGAGAAATCAAAAGCTTTACAGACAAGCAAAAGCTGAGAGAATTCAGCACCACCAAACCAGCTCTCCAACAAATGCTAAAGGATATTCTCTAGACAGGAAACACAAAAAGGGTGTATAAACCCGAACCCAAAACAATAAAGTAAATGGTAATGGGATCACACTTATCAATAATTACCTTAAACGTAAATGGGTTGAATGCCCCAACCAAAAGGCAAAGACTGGCTGAATGGATACAAAAACAAGACCCCTATCTATATATGCTGCCTACAAGAGACCCACCTCAAAACAAGGGACACATACAGACTGAAAGTGAAGGGCTGGAAAAAGATATTCCACGCAAATGGAGACCAAAAGATAGCAGGAGTGGCAATACTCATATCCGATAAAATAGACTTTAAAACAAAGGCTGTGAAAAGAGACAAAGAAGGCCACTACATAATGATTAAAGGATCAATCCAAGAAGAAGATGTAGCAATTATAAATATATATGCACCCAATATAGGAGCACCGCAATACATAAGACAAATGCTAACAAGTATGAAAGGGGAAATTAACAATAACACAATAATAGTGGGAGACTTTAATACCCCACTCACATCTATGGACAGATCAACTAAACATAAAATTAACAAAGAAATGCAAACTTTAAATGATACAATAGACCAGTTAGACCTAATTGATATCTATAGGACATTTCACCCCAAAACAATGAATTTCACCTTTTTCTCAAGTGCTCACGGAACCTTCTCCAGGATAGATCACATCCTGGGCCATAAATCTAACACTGATAAATTCAAAAACAATTGAAATCATTCCAAGAATCTTTTCTGACCACAATGCATTAAGATTAGATCTCAATTACAGGAGAAAAACTATTAAAAATTCCAACATATGGAGGCTGAACAACACGTTTCTGAATAACCAACAAATTACAGAAGAAATCAAAAAGGAAATAAAAATATGCATAGAAACAAATGAAAATGAAAACACAACAACCCAAAACCTGTGGGACACTATAAAAGCAGTGCTAAGAGGAAAGTTCATAGCAATACAGGCATACCTCAAGAAACAAGAAAAAAGTCAAATAAATAACCTAACTCTACACCTAAAGCAACTAGAAAAGGAAGAAATGGAGAACCCCAGAGTTAGTAGAAGGAAAGAAATCCTAAAAACTAGGGCAGAAATAAATGCAAAAGAAACAAAAGAGACCATAGCAAAAACCAACAAAGCCAAAAGTGGGTTCTTTGAAAGGAAAAATAAAATTGACAAACCATTAGCCAGACTCATCAAGAAACAAAGGGAGAAAAATCAAATCAAGAAAATTAGTAATGAAAATGGAGAGATCACAACAGACAACACAGAAATACAAAGGATCATAAGAGACTACTATCAGCAATTATATGCCAATAAAATGGACAACGTGGAAGAAATGGACAAATTCTTAGAAAAGTACAACTTTCCATAACTGAACCAGGAAGAAATAGAAAATCTTAACAGACCCATCACAAGCACGGAGATTGAAACTGTAATCAGAAATCTTCCAGCAAACAAAAGCCCAGGTCCAGATGGCTTCACAGCTGAATTCTACCAAAAATTTCGAGTAGAGCTAACACCGATCCTACTCAAGCTCCTCCAGAAAATTGCAGAGGAAGGTAAACTTCCAAACTCATTCTATGAGGCCACCATCACCCTAATACCAAAACCTGACAAAGATGTCACAAAAAAAGAAAACTACAGGCCAATATCTCTGATGAACATAGATGCAAAAATCCTCAACAAAATTCTAGCAATCAGAATCCAACAACACATTAAAAAGATCATACACCATGACCAAGTGGGCTTTATCCCAGGAATGCAAGGATTCTTCAATATCCGCAAATCAATCAGTGTAATTCACCACATTAACAAATTGAAAAATAAAAGCCATATGATTATCTCAATAGATGCAGAGAAGGCCTTTGACAAAATTCAACATCCATTTATGATTAAAACTCTCCAGAAAGCAGCAATAGAAGGAACATACCTCAACATAATAAAAGCTATATATGACAAAACCACAGCAAACATTATCCTCAATGGTGAAAAATTGAAAGCATTTCCCCTAAAGTCAGGAATAAGACATGGGTGCTCACTTTCACCACTACTATTCAACATAGTTCTGGAAGTTTTGGCCACAGCAATCAGAGCAGAAAAAGAAATAAAAGGAATCCAAATTGGAAAATAAGAAGTAAAACTTTCACTGTTTGCAGATGACATGATCCTCTACGTAGAAAACCTTAAAGACTCCACCAGAAAATTACTAGAGCTAATCAATGAATATAGTAAAGTGGCAGGATATAAAATCCACACTCAGAAATCCCTTGGATTCCTATACACTAATAATGAGAAAGTAGAAAAAGAAATTAAGGAAACAATTCCATTCACCATTGCAACGAAAAGAATAAAATACTTAGGAATATATCTACCTAAAGAAACTAAAGACCTATATATAGAAAATTATAAAACATTGATGAAAGAAATCAAAGAGGACACTATAGATGGAGAAATATACCATGTTCATGGATCGGAAGAATCAATATAGTGAAAATGAGTATACTACCGAAGCAATTTACAGATTCAATGCAATCCCTATCAAGCTACCAGCGGTATTTTTCACAGAGCTAGAACCAATAATTTCAAGATTTGTATGGAAATACAAAAAAACCTCGAATAGCCAAAGCAATCTTGAGAAAGAAGAATGGAACTGGAGGAATCAACTTGCCTGATTTCAGACTCTACTACAAAGCCACAGTCATCAAGACAGTATGGTACTGGCACAAAGACAGACATATAGATCAATGGAACAAAATAGAAAGCCCAGAGATAAATCCACACACATAGGGACACCTTATCTTCGACAAAGGAGGCAAGAATATACAATGGATTAAGGACAATCTCTTTAACAAGTGGTGCTGGCAAAACTGGTCAACCACTTGTAAAAGAATGAAACTAGAACACTTTCTAACACCACACACAAAAATAAACTCAAAATGGATTAAAGATCTAAACGTAAGACCAGAAACTATAAAACTCCTAGAGGAGAACATAGGCAAAACACTCTCCAACATACATCACAGCAGGATCCTCTATGATCCACCTCCCAGAATACTGGAAATAAAAGCAAAAATAAACAAATGGGACCTAATTAAAATTAAAAGCTTCTGCACAACAAAGGAAAATATAAGCAAGGTGAGAAGACAGCCTTCTGAATGGGAGAAAATAACAGCAAATGAAGCAACTGACAAATAACTAATCTCAAAAATATACAAGCAACTTATGCAGCTCAAGTCCAGAAAAATAAATGACCCAATCAAAAAGTGGGCCAAAGAACTAAATAGACATTTCTCCAAAGAAGACATATGGATGGCTAACAAACACATGAAAAGATGCTCAACATCACTCATTATCAGAGAAATGCAAATCAAGACCACAATGAGGTACCACTTCACACCAGTCAGAATGGCTGCTATTCAAAAGTCTACAAGCCATAAATGCTGGAGAGCGTGTGGAGAAAAGGGAACCCTCTTACACTGTTGGTGGGAATGCAAACTAGTACAGTCACTATGGAGAACAGTGTGGACATTCCTTAAAAAATTGCAAATAGAACTACCTTATGACCCAGCAATCCCACTGCTGGGCATACACACCAAGGAAACCAGAACTGAAAGAGACATGTGTACCCCAATGTTCATTGCAACACTGTTTATAATAGGCAGGACATGGAAGCAACCTAGATGTCCCTCAGCAGATGAATGGATAAGAAAGCTGTGGTACATATATACAATGGAGTATTACTCAGCCATTAAAAATACATTTGTATCAGTTCTAATGAGTTGGATGAAACTGGATCCTATTATACAGAGTGAAGTAAGCCAAAAAGAAAAACACCAATACAGTATACTAACATATATATATATGGAATTTAGAAAGATGGTAATGATAACCCTCTATGCGAGACTGCAAAAGAGACACAGACGTTTAGAATGGACCTTTGGACTCTGTGGGAGAGGGAGAGGGTGGGATGATTTGGGAGAATGGCACTGAAACATGTGTACTATCACGTAAGAAACGAATCGCCAGTCTATGTTCGATACAGGATACAGGATGCTCGGGGCTGATGCACGGGGATGATCCAGAGACATGATATGGGGTGGGAGGTGGGAGGGGGGTTCAGGATTGGGAAATTATGTACACACGTGGCAAATTCATGCCAATGTATGGCAAAACCAATACAGTATTGTAAAGCTAAATAAAGTAAAAATAAAATTTTTTTTAAAAGAAAAGAAATAGCAAAAAAAAAAAAGAAAAACAACATTGTTTGAGAACAATGTGTACACGTAAACTACTATTTTTAAATTTTATTGAATTATTAATAGAGAATGTTAGGGCTTCCCTGATAGCTCAGCTGGAAAAGAATCTGCCTGCAATGCAGGAGACCTGGGTCCAATCCCTGGGTTGGGAAGATGCTCTGGAGAAGGAAATGGCAACCAACTCCAGTATTCTTGCCTGGAGAACCTCTTGGACTAAGGAGCCTGGCAGGCTACAGTCTACAGGGTTGCAAGAATCAGACACGACTTAGCGACTAAACCACAAACCAATAAAGACTGTACGAAGAACATTTTAAAGGCATAAGAAGATGTCCAAGCATGCTTAATTTTTATAAAATCAGAATCACATAGTTGAATGTCATCACAGGGCAGTACAGAGAGAAGGTTTCAACTTGGCTCTGTTTTGGTGTGATGAGAGCATTTGACAGAAATTTCATAACATACTGCTATGATTTTGGTAATGTAAGAATATTTACAATATCCACCCATTTTACATTATTATTTTCTCTGTTATATGTTATTAGGTTTCACAAGGCTTTTCTAAAAAAAAAATGGTTTACGTTTTATCTTGTGAATTCACTGAATTGCATGACTCTTAGCTGCTATATAGCTGTGGAGTTATTCTGTCAAAAGTGCAGAACCTCAGTGCACACACAACACGTACAGGCCTTACTTAGTTTACTGTTACTTTCTTGCTCTCTTGGTCGAAATCATTTCTGTTAGGACTATTGTGTAATAAATCATGTATTTAGAATGAGGCAAGGAATAAATGAAAACGATATGATCAAAAACACAAGATTGATTGAGGTAGTAGTTTACATAATCTCTATAGAGGAAAAATCACATGAACTGCTCAAGCAGTTTTCATTATAGACTCAAAAGTCTTATGTTGATGTTTTAAAATGCCAGTTATCTTTACCTTGAGACATTTTTGAATAGAAGGTAGATTGTGTCGTGGTGCTACTTTTCCACCAGGGCCGTGTATTTTACTTTTAGGTAGCTATTTATTCCCTCTATTAGATTCAGTGGTTTTTCTTTTATTAGTCTACCATGGGCATTAAATTCAACTATATACTGTGTTTTAGTAATCATTACCACTTGCTATCACCATTGTGTTCATGATAACCATGACTTCATCATCTGAAATATTACCACTAGAACTAATAAAAATATTAAAAGTTGCTATGTGCCAATGGATGACTTGAGGATTTCTAAAGATTGTTTTTTGCATTTATGTATCATAATAGCTCTAGGTATTAAATTTGGCTTATTAAAAAATGTGACTGAGCAAAGAGTGTAAGTAGCCACCTGATTCTAAAATATGGTATCAGACCCTAGTTAAAGAGATGCTGCTACTGCTGCTAAGTCGCTTCAGTCGTGTCCGACTCTGTGTGACCCCATAGACGGCAGGCCACCAAGCTCCTCCGTCTCCCTGGGATTCTCTAGGCAAGAACACTGGAGTGGGTTGCCATTTCCTTCTCCAATGCATGAAAGTGAAGAGTGAAAGTGAAGTCGCTCAGTTGTGTCCTACTCCGAGCAGCCAGTTTTATGACAGTGATATGTTTCCATATCAAAAATACAGACATACACTTAAGGGAAGACTCCACATTCTATGGTAGGTATCCTTTAGTTTTACCATCTATATAGTATTTTCACCTTTACCCCTTGCATTTCTCTTTTATTCTGTGTGCTCCTCTTTAATATTTGATTGGCTATATAAATATAATGATCAAAATAAAATAGGTATGAATGAGTTTGACGTGAACTGAGTGGAACAAAACTTTTTAACCAACAAATGTAATTTCAGTTCAGTTCAGTTCAGTAGCTCAGTCATGTCTGACTCTTAGCAACCCCATGAACTGCAGCACGCCAGGCCTCCCTGTCCATCACCAACTCCTAGAATTCACTCAAACTCATGTCCATCGAGTCGGTGATGCCATCCAGCCATCTCATCCTCTGTCATCCCCTTCTCCTCCTGCCCCCAATCCCTCCCAGCATCATAGTCTTTTCCAATGAATCAACTCTTTGCATGAGGCGGCCAAAGTACTGGAGTTTCAGCTTTAGCATCATTCCTTCCAAAGAACACCCAGGGCTGATTTCCTGTAGAATGGACTGGTTGGATCTCTTTGCAGTCCAAGGGACTCTCAAGAGTCTTCTCCAACACCATAATTTAGAGGCTCATAATTCTTCGGTGCTCAGTCTTCTTCACAGTCCAACTCTCACATCCATACATGACCACAGGAAAAACCATAGCCCTGCTTCTTCCAGCCCAGCATTTCTCATGATGTACTCTGCATATAAGTTAAATAAGCAGGGTGACATTATACAGCCTTGATGTACTCATTTTCCTATTTGGAACCAGTCTGTTGTTCCATGTCCAGTTCTAACTGTTGCTTCCTGACCTGAGTATAGGTTTCTCAAGAGGAAGGTCAGGTGGTCTGGTATTCCCATCTCTTTCAGAATTTTCCACAGTTTATTGTGATCCACACAGTCAAAGGCTTTGACATAGTCAATAAAGCAGAAATAGGTATTTTTCTGGAACTCTCTTGCTTTTTCCATGATTTATATAAACTCTATATTTAACAACATGCTTTATGTTCTTTTTGATGAAAACATGAATGTTTTACCCATAAGGCTAAAAATAAGGCAACGATTTGTACTTTCAACCTTTCTTATTCTACTTTATACTTGAGATCCTAGTAAGTTCAACAATGACAAAAATAAAATAAAATGTATACATTTTACTGACAAAGGGATAAATCAGCTTTATTCATAGCAAAGATAATGTTCTACATATAAAAGCTTAAAAGTATACAAAACTATTAGAATTAATTCAATAAGTTCACTTGTTATAATATCGCTATTTAAAGTTTAATTGTGTTTCTGTATACTATCAACAAACAGAAAATAAAACTAAAATAAATATAGATTTTACAAAAGCACTAAAGAATATAAAACTGCATGGATTAATGTAAAATATATATATATATATATATATATATATATATATATATGATCTCTAAAATAATACCTAAAGGACTCTGGTGATAGAAGTCATAGAAGACTTAAATTGAGATTTATACAATGTTTATACAATGCTTCCCTGGTGGTTCAACTGGTATAGAATCTGCCTGCAATGCAGGAGACCTGGGTTATATTCCTGGCTTGGGAAAATCCCTGGAGAAAGGAATGGCAACCCACACTGTATTCTTGCCTGGAGAATGCCATGGACAGAGGAAACTGGTGGTCTACAGTCTATTGGCTCTCAGTCAGATATGACTGAGCTACTAACACACGAAATGTTTATGGATTCAAAGATGCAATATTGTTATATCAATTATCCCAGAAATTATTATTATAATTAACAAATTCTAACAAATTTCTGAAAAAAAATTTTTTAATTGATAAAATGATTCTAAAATTAATATAGAAATTCAGGTCTAAAATAGCCAAAGTAATTGTGAAGACATAATTTAAACATTTTGAAAAATCATACTACTTTTTCCATAATCAAGACATATTGTGGTATTGACACAGAGACAGGTAACCAGATCAGCTGAACCAAATTAAGTGTCCAGAAACAGACACACATTTATATGGCCAATGAATTTTTAAAATGTACCACAGCCAATTAATGGCAAAATATAGTGTTTGGCAAATTGTTCCGGTGCACTGAGCTATTTATATGTGAAGAAAATGAACCACTATTTCACACCACACAAACACTGAGATTGATGTGACCCCAGTCTGAAAGCTAAAATTACACATCTTCTACAAGACTATACGGTATAATATCTTTACAATTTTGGCATAGTAAAGATTTCCTAGAGAGGAGCCAGTAAGCATTGAAAATAAAGATCTTTAATTAGAAAAAAGTTAACGAACAGACATAGGTATGAATATTAACAGGAAGTCACAGAATGGGGGAAAATAAGGGTTATAGGTAAATGTTTGGCAAAAGACATGTTTTCAGAAAACATGAGTGAATGAATGAATGAGAGTCTCTCAGTCGTGTCTGATGCTTTGCCACCCCATGGATTATAGCCTACCAAGCTTCTCTGTCCATGGAATTTTCCAGGCAAGAATACTGGAGTAGGTTGCCATTTCCTTCTCCAGGGAATCTTTCTGACCCAGGGATAGAACCCAGCTCCTCTGCACTGCAGGCAGATTCTTTACTATCAGAACCACAAGGGAAACTAAAGTGAAAGTCGCTCAGTCCTGTCCAGCTCTTTGCAACCCCATTGACTGTAGTCCATAGAGTTCTCCAGGCCAGAATACTGGAGTTGGGTAGCTTTTTCGCTTCTCAGCAGATCTTTCCAAACCAGGAATTGAACCAGGGTCCCCTGCATTGCAGGAGGATTCTTTACCAGCTGAGCTATCAAGGAAGCCCCATGAAGGAATACATGATGACTTTCCATAAATCAATAATGAGCAAGTAAATCAGCAAAACAATAAAAACTTCAAAAAGAAAGTTACACATTTACTAAGAATTTAATAAAGAAACAATCAGCATCATTAGTTATGAAGGGTGTAAAAATTCAAATATTGCACTGTTGGTGAAGACTTGAGTTCCTGATCAAAAACCTATGTATGATTTTTCAGTCCCGACCATGGGAAACTAGAGAGGCTCTACCTGGCAGGCTTCTTGGACTAAAGTTGCCCTCTCCACCCCAGAACTGGTGCACAGCCAGCACACTGCAGTCTCTGAATGGAGTTTCAATCAAAGACGCAGGCTTTCTCTCGCTGGCCATACTCTTAATAATATCTGCATTTCTAACCTTGGTACTTATTTCAAAGACTGTATAAGTAAATGTTGTTAGCTTCTCAGCCATGTCCAACTTGTAGACGGCCAGGCTCCTCTGTCCATGGAATTCTTCAGGCAAGAATACTGGAGTGGGTTACCATTTCCTTCTCCAGGGGATCTTCCCACCCAGGGATTGAACCCAGGTCTTCTGCATTTCTTTACCATTTCTGCAGATTCTTTATCGTCTGAGCCACCAGGGAAGCCCATAGGATCATCAACATGATTGTGTCCTGTTTCAGATTATGTACTAGGCTTAATTCACTTAAAGAAAACATTTTACTACTACTTTCAGTAAAACCTTCACTTAATCAACAGGTAATTATTAGATACATTTTATTGCCCTGCACTATATAATGTTTATGAACTCCTGAAGAAGACAATCATTAAAAGGGTTTATCAAACATGCTGAGTTTCATGACGGAAAGAGCAAGTGAATTCATTTGCAAGAATATTTTCTTAAGCAAAATATAAATGCATCCTGAATAATTCACTATTTTTAGATGAATAATTGAGAAATCACAGAATATATATATATATACATATATATATATTTAATTTAAGCTTTTTAGTGCTATGTCATACTATAAATGGGGGCTTCACTCACAGCTCAGTCAGTAAAGATTCTGCCTGTAATGCAGGAGACCTATGTTCAATTCCTGGGTCAGGAAGGTCCTCTGGAGATGGAAATGGCAACCCACTCCAGTGTTCTCGCCTGGAGAATCCCATGGACAGAGGAGCCTGGCAGGCTATAGTCCATGGGGTTACAAGAGCTGGACACGAGTTAGTGACTAAACCACCATACTATAATTTTCTGTATTCCCTCTTTTAAAAATAATAGTTAGGAAGGCTTCCCTGGTGGCTCAGTGGCAAAGAATCCACCTGCCAATGCAGGAGACATGTGTTCAATCCTTGATCCAGGAAGATCCACTGAAGCCCTCAAATTCTAGAGCCCATGAGCCTCAGTGAGACACCACTGCAATAAGAAGCCTACACACTGCAATTAGAGAATATCCTCCGCTCATTGCAGCTAGAGAAAAGTCCGTTCAGCAACTAAGACACAGCACAGCCAAAAGTAAATAAATTTATTTTTTAAAAAGACTCTGAGAGAAAATGACTTTAAATAAAACACTAGTTAGCAAATGAAATATCATTAACTATTATTATAATTGTTGCAACAATTATAGAAAATACTTAAAGAGCACTTATTATGTACCTGACATTGTTTAGGTACTTTATATCTCAAAAATCATTCTGTGAGTCAGGTGCTAATGCTGTCATTATTGTAGCAAGTTTAGTCTATCTATAAACTACCAGAGTATTCAAGCCTGAAAAAAAATGTTGACTCTTAGTGACATGATAGTTATTAAATTTGTGCATTTTATTTTTTTATCTTTATTTGTTGAATTATGAAAATACGATAACACATTTACAGGAGACTTGGAAAAAACAAAATAAAGTTACGCATAGTTCCATGATGTATTATAATTGTTTTAACCAGATAAATCAAGATTTTTAGTTGGAGTTTCAATATCAAACCCTCAGAAATTAATAGAACAAATGTATAGAGAAGTAGAAGGATATAGTAGACCTGAAGAGCATTATGAACCAATTTGACATAAGATTTATATAATTTTCACACAATAGTAGGAT
Source organism: Ovis canadensis (assembly GCF_042477335.2). Classification (NCBI taxonomy): domain Eukaryota; kingdom Metazoa; phylum Chordata; class Mammalia; order Artiodactyla; family Bovidae; genus Ovis; species Ovis canadensis. The sequence continues at coordinate 66,822,950 of NC_091262.1, read as the reverse complement.
ACAAATTCTATTCAAGTTTCCATAGACTATAAACTAGAAAACAGCAGGACATATCTAGAGACATGAGACCAGGTATAGAAATTTCATGTCTAAAGGTATAGAAATCATACAATGTTTTCTTATGACTATGGAATTATGTTAAAGATTGATATCAAAAGATATTTGAAAATAACCCACATATTTTCAAGTGCTATGTGACATGGACCAAGAGATATGACTTAGCCATTGAAAGTCTCAATAAAGTTAGAAGACTGGAAAGGATGATTGCAGAGAAGAAAGTATGTAAGTGAGAAATTAATATCAAAGATACTTTTAAAAATCCCATGTATTTGGAAATTAAATGTCCACTTTTAAATGAAGGGTATATCTAAGAAGCCATAACAAGGAAAATTAGAAAATATCTGTAGTAGAATAAAACTGAAAAAAAATTTTTACCAGGTTATTTCATGCAGCTGAATCTGCTCAATGCAATTAAGTACAATTGCAGTGGAGTCTTGAATAAGGTATGGAAATAAATAAAGGACACTAGCATAACATTTCATGAGATTTGAACAAAATCTGTAGTTTATTTAATAATACTGTATTGGATTAGAAGTTTAAAGCCTCATTCAATTTTTTTTAATCATTCAGATTAAAGTTCCCTAGACTTTTATCAGTAATATGAGATGCTAAATACATGTAACTATATAAAATTTTTGAGTGAATATAAGATAAAAATCTAGCATTCTACTCATACCAAATCAAACAAGTAGAACCAAAATGTCATAAATTATTTGGCTAGTAAAGACTTGAGAAAGAACATGAGAGAGAGAAATTGGAAAACATAAACTAAATGAAATGGGAGCACTGAATATGAAATAGAAAAAGTGAAACAAACTAGACAAAAGTAAAAAATCATCATATAGCCCAATTGTTTTTAAATGTTATCTTGAAATTTTTGAAAAATACAAATGCCCAGATATATTGCTATTTTGTCCTCCAAAGTTCCAGATGTGTTTCTAATTAGTAGCCATGTTTAAACTTGTGCATTTTAAATAAATTCATGATTTTAGGCAGGTTATAAAGAGATTTTGAAAAATGTTTATTTGACCTATTTTTCTAGGAATTTCAGTAATACTATATGTAGTGAAATTGTGAAGTAGCAAAGAGAGAAACCTCACTACGGTGGAACTTGCAATTCTTATTAAAGAGAAAAATATGACTTAGTGATCAAATCTTTAGTGGAATTGCTTGCACCCTTATGTTCACAGCAGCACTATTTACAATAGTCAAGACATGGGAGCAACCTTAATATCTATCAACTTAAGAATGGATAAAGAAGGTTGTATGTATGAGTAAAAGTGTTAGTTGCTCAGTCGTGTGTGACTCTTTGTGACCCCCAAGGACTACTGCCTGACAGGCTCCTCTGTCCTCTCCAGGCAAGAATACTACAGTGGTAGCCATTCCCTTCTCCAGGGGTTCTTCCTGACCCAGAGATCTGAACCCAAGTCTCTTGCATCATAGGCAGATTTTCTACTGAGTCACCAGGAAAGCTCTCTCTCTATATCTCTCTCTCTATATATATATATGATACATATGTATTCATATATATATAGTATATATCATATAATATGTATAGGAATATTACTCAGACATGAAAAAGAATGAAATAATGTCATTTGCAGCAACATAGATAGACCCAGAGATTATCATATTAAGTGAAACAACAAGCAAAAGAAAAATATCATATGATATCACTTATACGTGGAATCTTCAAGAAAGAGAAAAATATATAACTTACTTATAAAACAGAAATAGACTTAAAGGCATAGAAAACAATCTTATGGTTACCAAAAGGGAAAGGTAGGGGGAAAAAATTAGTATTAACAGCTACACACTTCTATATATAAAATACATAACAGGGTCCAACTGTATAGCACAGGGAACCATAGTCAACATCTTGTAATACCTACAGCGGAAAAGAATATAATTTTATAGTAAAAAAAATCTGAGTCATGTTTCTGTACACCTGAAACACTCTAAATCAACTATACTTCAATGAAAAAAACAGGGATTGTGCTTTTTATATCCTTGTACCAAGATGAAGTACTTTCTCTAAGAACAAATTATGACATATTTTAGCTTCTTTGTCCATTCCACAGTAAAATGACATTTTCAGTTGTTAAATCTGGAAAATAAATCACTGAACTTAATCAGTAGAGCTATTTCTTCATCTTTGCAATTTCTCGTTCAGTACTGGGAGGCCTGCCTTAATCAGAGCTGCCTGTAACTGGGTGGGTAAATCAGCTTATTACTGGCGTTTGTTTTAGAATTACTACTTCACCTAGGATTTAGTATGAAAAATGTTGACTTATGTTATTTCCTTCTACCACTCCTTTGTATTTTTAAGAAATTTTACAGACTCTTGTGTAAAAGACATGTTATTCATTAGATATCACTGAATAACCTAAGGTACACATTATTTTTACACAATTATATTCTTTGAAATCCACTTGCCAAATAACTATTAATTTATTTATAATATTGTATTTGCATTTAATGCTGATAAATTATTAAGACCATCTTAGTGCAGACCAATGTGCATTTCTATCATGTTACTTTGCACTTAAGAATGATTATGTCAGTTGATTTTATGATATGAAAAATTAAGTGGCAAAAGAACTACAAAATTTTAAATTTCATCTGAAGCCTTCATGCTTGAATGGATGATAAATTCACAGCCAAGTTCTCAATTTAAGCATCTGAATTCAGGCATGAATGCAAAAAAGGTGGGCAAGTCCCAATACTTTACAATCTACAATAACAATTTGAAGTTTCCATGAGTAGGCTGGGGAAATCAATTATTCACTGACTTTCACAGAAAATACTTATGAATTAGATCCTGATTGAAGTTCTGTCTTCTACTAAAATAGTTTAAAACACTGCTTTTATAAAAATTCAATTAGCACTCTTGCTTTATGATGCTAGTTATATATATACATATAATTTATGAAATCTTTTTTGGGAAATATTCTGATATTAAGGTAGATCAGATTTGCTTTTAGTAAGAAGATCTCAATTAAAATTTATTAGAAATTTCTTTTGATGAGGGAAATTAAAGATTTGTTGATATAAGCAAATGATTTATATATTGATTTACTTTGCATGGCACATTGTTGCTTTCAGCAGTAGGGGATGGTTATTTAAGGAGGCAAATTGCTCTGCAGGGTATAGAAGGAGCCAGGCAATGAATGGCTCCAATCAAGCTACTCACATTCTGGCAGGCTGTCAGTGGCTGTGGCATTATAGATGCCATTACCCCAAATGTGCTGCTAATTGTAATCTTTATTCTGAATCCAGGGGGAATTTAAATGGTTTTTGACTGATAAATTCTTATAGTAGTGTTAAATCTCTATAATTTCACTACATAAAGACATCTCTTTATTCACATTGAGTGTATCACAAGACAGCTGACTGTACACACACACACACACACACACACACACACACATATCAAACTTTGAGATTCAGACACATTTCTTGCTGTATCTGGGAGACTGAGACCTTGATCCTTTTGTACAAAAACTGAGTATATACATCATTCTGAGGGAAGAATCCGGGCACAACAGTCTTAACCCAATGTGAAACTTTACTTATTATTGGAAGTGAGAGTTTGTCATAGATCCTATTGTTTGTCACACCAGTTGTTTCAAAGGGTCAGGACCTTGGTGTCCAGGAGGGTCCTAGTATGAGAGAGTGCTATGAGTATTCATGAAGACTGGGGCATAAATTGCCCTACTTTGGGAATCCTGTAGTAAAACCAAAGGAAAAGGTAAAGTGGTATTAATCACAACCCCTCCTACTGCTCTTTAATGGATGGTCAGCTGCACAGCAGAGTGGGAGAGTGGGAGAGTGGGAGAGTGAGCATGCAGAACAGAGGAAAGAGTGGAGGAGAGCCAGTGGACTTGTCAAGCAGAGCAGAGTCTGGCTCCACTGAGGTGCTCAGTGAAAAAGTGACACTGGCCTTGCTGACACAGAACTACAAACACACATAGTAGGAAATGTTGCCCCAATAGCAACTACCAAGACACACTCATAGGGGACATATAGAAACACCTATAAAACACCCTCTAAAAGTCCTAGACACGAGTTAGGAGGAATTCTGAAGGAGCCAAGGTCCTCAATCTGTAGATATAGGATGGAAATTTCTGATCAATTATTTCCATGTGAGGTAAAATCAAAGAAACTCAGTAATGCATATAAACACTATACAGTTTGTTAATAATTAATAGACATGGAGAAAAATAAACCAGAAAATACTCAAACCTTATTTCTGTTTCTTGTAACTAGGAGTAATATGTCTATATATGCCTTTATATATGTGTTAGGTAGTTAGAATAGGAAAAATGAGTCCAAAATGGCGATGGCTAAAAGACAAAGAAGGGGAAAAGTCCCTGAAAATGGAACAAAAGAAAATCCAAGGACCCAAGTGAGAACCTCCTGGCTAGCCCAATTTGCACAGCGCAGGCTCAATCAGGGGAGGAGATAAAATGTACAAAAAGAGGAAGCCAAGATGGACTGAGGCCTCTTCTTTTGGGTAAGTCCACCCTCACACCTCAAGGATGTACTTTCCTTTGCTTGCCAAACAAAACTCTGAGCTGTAACAGAGCTGTAACACTGGCCCGCCATTTCAAATCTTTGCTGCAGTGAGACAGAACTGAGGAAATTACACATTCCTCCAACATATATGTAAGTTAATTATTAATATTTTTGAAGAGTCAATAAAATCATGTTCCTGTTTATTCCTATTTATCTTCTCTTTTATTTCTTTTTAGATGCATGCTCCTTCCAGTTATCACAGCTATCCAGTTATCACTACATGAAGTGATATTAGCACACATGCAATCAATACAGTGTGCGACAGTACAAGCTTTGAAATGAGACAAACCTCTATCTGAATGCAAATTTAATAAACTGAACTATTATCAATATATTAAGCTGACTCATTTGAAAAGACTCTGATGCTGGGAAAGATTGAGGATAGAAGGAGAAGGGGGCAGCAGAGAGGATGAGATATTTGGATGGCATCACCAACTGAATGGAATCACCAACTGAATGGACATGGGTTTGGGTGGACCCCGGGAGTTGGTGATGGGTAGGGGGGCCTGGCATGGGGTTGAAAAGAGTTGGACACAACTGAGCAACTGAACTGAACTGAACTATCACCATATGCAATCCTTTACTGGCCAGCTCACACCATGACTAATTTCTATAAGAGTAATTATCACCAGCTGTCATTACTCATGATTTCCTTGTCTTAATTATATTATCTACACACACATTTTATATATGTGTGTGTGTGTAACTAATTCACACACTGTTTCTGAGAATTAAGCAAAATACTGTACATAGAGTGCTTTTAGGTGGCACAGTGATAATCCACCTGCCAATGCAGAAGACACAAGAGACATGGGTTCCATCCCAGGGTTGGGAAGATCCCCTGGAGGAGGAAATGGCAATCTGCTCTAATACTCTTGCCTGGAGAATCCCATGGACAGAGGAGCCTGGTGGGCTACAGTCCATTGGTTTGCAAAGAGTTGGACACAATGAGCAACTGAGCACACACAGCGCAGTGGGCTTTTAATATGAATGACATATATCAACTGCTTGATGAATATCAGTCTTACCCCTTATGTGCTTTAGAATCTGCTGCGAACTAGATTTCTGGCTTGTTGCAATTAGAGTCAACCAAAATCCACTACTTCATTTTCTGGAGCTCATCTTGCCAGTTAGAGGTTAAATATAAGAAACTTTATCATTCATGATTAAATGTTCTCTCATTCAGATTCCAATTCTGTCTTCCATCTTACTGTCAGTAAGTGATCGCTTGTGTCTCTTGATTCCTGTGCCTCGTTCCACAATTGACCTATGGGGTTTCTGCTTTGCCTCAAGTGTCTTGGATTACTGAGATGACTGATATTAATCATTCACTGACAATGTCCACAAATGAACTTTCACAAAATCCTGCAGTGATCCAAATAAATTTAATATTATTTTCACTCCATTTCACAGAAGAGAGAATTGATACACAGAAAAGCTAAGAAACTCGTTGGAAGTCCCAAGGCTATAACTGGCAAAATGGGATTGTTAACCTCAGCAATACGTGAACCATGAAGTTCCAGATATTCAAGCTGGTTTTAGAAAAGGCAGAGGAACCAGAGATCAAATTGCCAACATCCGCTGGATCATGGAAAAAAGCAAGAGAGTTCCAGAAAAAACATCTATTTCTGCTTTATTGACTATGCCAAAGCCTTTGACTGTATGGATCACAATAAACTGTGGAAAATTCTGAAACAGATGGGAATACCAGACCACCTGTCCTGCCCCTTGAGAAACCTATATGCAGGTCAGGAAGCAAAAGTTAGAACTGGACACGGAACAACAGACTGGTTCCAAATAGGAAAAGGAGTACGTCAAGGCTGTATATTGTCACCCTGCTTACTTAACTTATATGCAGAATACATCATGAGAAATGCTGGGCTGGAAGAAGCACAAGCTGGAATCAAGATTGCTGGGAGAAATATCAATAACCTCAGATATGCAGATGACACCACCCTTATGGCAGAAAGTGAAGAGGAACTAAAAAGCCTTTTGATGAAAGTGAAAGAGGAGAGTGAAAAAGTTGGCTTAAAGCTGAACATTCAGAAAACGAAGATCATGGCATCTGGTCCCATCACTTCATGGCAAATAGATGGGGAAACAGTGAAAACAATGTCAGACTATTTTGGGGGGCTCCAAAATCACTGCAGATGGTGACTACAGCCATGGAATTAAAAGACACTTACTCCTTGGAAGAAAAGTTATGACCAACCTAGACAGCATATTCAAAAGCAGAGACATTACTTTGCCAACAAAGGCTCGTCTAGTCAAGGGTATGGTTTCTCCAGTAGTCATGTATGGATGTGAGAGTTGGACTGTGAAGAAAGCTGAGCGCTGAAGAATTGATGCTTTTGAACTGTGGTGTTGGAGAAGACTCTAGAGTGTCCCTTGGACTGCAAGGAGAGCCAACCAGTCCATTCTAAAAGAGATCAGCCCTGGGATTTCTTTGGAAGGAATGATGCTAAAGCTGAAACTCCAGTACTTTGTCCACCTCATGTGAAGAGTTGACTCATTGGCAAAGACTCTGATGCTGGGAGGGATTGGGGGCAGGAGGAGAAAGGGGCGGCAGAGGATGAGATGTTTGGATGGCATCACCAACTGAATGGACATGGGTTTGGGTGGACCCCGGGAGTTGGTGATGGGTAGGGAGGCCTGGCATGCTGCAGTTCATGGGGTTGAAGAGAGTCGGACACTACTGAGTGACTGAACTGAACTGAACTGAACTGAGCTGAACTGAACCTTAGCTCTCTGGCCCTAGTGCATTTACTTTTAACCATTATGGTATGTGATTTCTCATAAAATACTCAGCATATTCCCTATCATTAAAGCACTCTAGATGAATGTGGCACTCCAGATGTTCAAGCTGGATTTAGAAAAGGCACAGGAACCAGAGATCAAAATGCCAACATTCATTGGATCATTGAAAAAGCAAGAGAGTTCCAGAAAACATCTACGTCAGTTGTATTGAGTACGCCAAACCCTTTGACTGTGTGGATCACACTAAACTATGGAAAAGTCCTCAACTTATGGAATACCAGACCACCTTACCTGCCTCCTAAAAAACCTGTATGCAGGTCAAGAAGTAATGGTTAGAAACAGATATGGAACAGCAGACTGCTTCCAAATTAAGAAAGGAGAATGCCAAGGCTGTATATTGTCACCCTGCTTATTTAACTTATATTGATGGCACATCATGTGAAATGCTGGGCTGCATAAAGCACAGGCTGAAATCAAGATTGCAGGAAGAAATATCAATAACCTCAGATATGCAGATGGCAGCACCCTTAGGGCAGAAAGCAAAGAACTAAAGAGCCTCTTGATGAAAGTGAAAGAGGAGAGTGAACAAGTTGGCTTAAATCTCAACACTCAAAACAAAGAAGATCATGACATATGGTCCCATTACTTCAAGGCAAATAGATGGGGAAACAAGGCAAACAGTGAGAGACTTTATTTTGGGGGGCTTGAAAATCACTGCAGATAGGTGACTGCAGCCATGAAATTAAAATATGCTTGCTTCTTGGAAGAAAAGCTATGACCAACCTAGAAAGCATATTAAAAAGCAGACATTACTTTGCTAACAAAGGTCCGTCTAGTCAAAGCTATGGTTTTTCCAGTAGTCATGTATGGATGTGAGAGTTGGACTATAAATAAAGCACTGGGATGACCCTGAGGGATAGGATGGGGAGGGAGGTGGGAGGAGGGTTTAGGATGGGGAACACATGTAAACCTATGGCAAATTCATATCAATGTATGGCAAAAAATACCACAATATTGTAAAGCAATTACCTTCCAATTAAAATAAATAATTTTTTAAATGAAAACCAATAAAGCCTGTAAGTATATATTTTTAGGAAAAAAAGAAAGAAAGAAAGAAAGCTGAGCACCAAAGAATTGATGGTTTTGAACTGTGGTGTTGGAGAAGACACTTGAGATTCCCTTAGATTGCAAAGGGATGAAAACAGTCAATCCTAAAAGATATCATTCCTAAACATTGATTGGAGGGACTGATGCTGAAGCTGAAATTTCAATACTTTGGCCACCTGATGTGAAGAAATGACTCATCTGAAAAGACCCTGATGTTGGGAAACATTCAAGGCTGGAGGAAAAGGGGACAGGAGAGGATGTGATGGTTGGATGGCATCAATGACTCGATGGACATGAGTTTGAGCAAGCTCCAGGAGTTGGTGATGGACAGGGAAGCCTGGAGAGCTGCAGTCCATGGGGTTGCAAAGAGTCAGACACGACTGAATGCCTGAACGGAACTGAGACGAATGTAGTTACTCTCTCACCATTTTATGTTTACTAGTCAAGTTTCTTTGATGCTTTCCATAGTCTTTCTAGGGTTGCTAATCTATACTGAACCTTCTCATTGCTTGATTACCTCCTTTTTTTTTTTTTTTTTTTTTTAACTTCCAGTCTTCATTTGATGCCAGACACCTCACTACTGCTTTGGACACTGGATTATCATCTCTTCCCAAATTATTATTTCCTAATTATTTGGCTAGCCATTGGAGATGTGACTCCAGTTTGCTTTCTTTCCATGTAAACCAAAACTAGTTGTTTCTTTTCAAGTCACCCATTCGGCTGGTTTCACTGCTGCTGGAAAAGTCTTCTTTTAACCTGTACAGAGTAGTTATTTTCTCTGTACTTAGGATCACATCCATTCTTAGTTTCCTAAGGCCCAGCTACTAGAATTATTGCTTGCAGGAAGCCTTCAGCTGTTCTAACCTACGGTGACTGCCTCAGTTCTAGACATCCTCCTAGCCCCCAATTATACCAATTTCTAGGCCAGCTCACACCTAATAACTGATTTGTGTAGGAGTAAGATGATCTAGCCACCTTAGCCTAATTTAGGACAATTGTTAAAGGCTATTATACCTATAGGATTTCTAGTAAAGTTGCTTGAAACTATTATTGGGTCTGTATCACAGTTGATGTCTCCTTCTGGAAAATTCATCTTCATTCCACAGAGTCTATCCCATGGTTAATCTTAAATAAACATATCCTCTTTCATCTTAGAGGCTGTTTAATGCAGGAGCTCATCATATCAACATCGATACAACATAACTGGAGCTTCCCTAGTGGCTCTGACATTAAAGAAATTGAAAGTGAAGTTGCTCTTTGCAGCCCCATGGACTATAGCCTACCAGGCTCCTCCATCCATGGAATTTTCCAGGCAAGAGTACTGGAGTGGGTTGCCATTTCCTTCTCCACGGGATTTTCCTGACCCAAGGATTGAACCCTGGTCTCCAGAATTGCAGGAAGACACTTTACCATCTGAGCCACCACGGAAGCCCATTAAAGAAACCACCTGTGATGGAGAGACTTGGGCTGGATCCCTGAGCTGGGAAGATCCCTAGAGAAGGGAATGGCTACTCACTCCAGTACTCTTTCCTGGAGAATTCCATGGACAGAGGAGTCTGATGGGCTATGCTCATTGGAAAAGACCATGATGCTGGGAAAGATTGAAGGCAGGAAGAGAAAGAGGAGACAGAGGATGAGATGGTTCGATGGCATCACTGACTCAATGGACATGAGATTAAACAAACTCTGAGAGATGATGAAGCACAGGGAAGCCTGGTGTGCTGCAGTCAATGGGGTCATAAAGAGTTGGACATGACTTAATGACTGAACAACCACATAATTAATTCATTATTGTATGTCTCTCCTGAGACTTTGAGCTCTTCATTTTTATGGGGTTTCTCCAGTAGCATATGCATATATTCAAGTCAAATTTATATTCTAACGATAATGATAAAAATCTCTCTCAACTTTATACCATAGTAATCTCTCTCTTAATTTTGATCAGACATAGTATAATGCTCGAGTTGTTGTCCACATTATCTATCTGCATTATTTATTTTAATCTCACTGCCTCCTTAATGGAGAAGGCAATGGCAACCCACTCCAGTACTCTTGCCTGGAGAATCCCATGGATGGAGGAGCCTGGTGGGCTGCAGTCCATGGGGTCACTAAGAGTCAGGTACGACTGAGTGACTTCATTTTCAGTTTTCACTTTCATGCATTGGAAAAAGAAATGGCAACCAGCTCCAGTATTCTTGCCTGGAGAATCCCAGGGACAGAGGATCCTAGTGGGTTGCCATCTATGGGGTCGCACAGAGTCAGATACAACTGAAGCAACTTAGCAGCAGGAGCCTCCTTAATGCATTGCCATATGTTTGCAAAAATGTCATTTCACAAAAACTGCTCTTGTCAAGATTAGCGACTATTCTGAATCCTATATTCACTTTCTGTTTACTGTATTTGAATTTGACTTTTAAGCACAATTTTCTTCTCTCAAACCATGTTAATTTTTAGCATCACGAGTACCTTTCATTTGATTTCTACTCTATATCTCCAGCTATTCCTTTTCTGTCCTTTTTATGATTCTTCTTTAATGATTCAAGCATCACTACAAACAAAGCTGGTGGAGGTGATGGAATCCCAGTTGAGCTGTTTCAAATTCTGAAAGATGGTGCTGTGAAAGTGATGCACTCAATATGCCAGCAAATTTGGAAAACTCAGCAGTGGCCACAGGACTGGAAAAGGTCAGTTTTCATTCCAATTCCAAAGAAAGGCAATGCAAAAGAATGCTCAAACTACCGCACAATTGCACTCATCTCACATGCTAGTAAAATAATGCTCAAAATTCTCTAAGCTAGGCTTCAGCAATAGTGAACTGTGAACTCCCTGATGTTCAAGCTGGTTTCAGAAAAGGCAGAGGAACCAGAGATCAAATTGCCAACATCTCCTGGATCATGGAAAAAGCAAGAGAGTTCCAGAAAAACATCTATTTCTGCTTGATTGACTATGCCAAAGCCTTTGACTGTGTGGATCACAATAAACTGTGGAAAATTCTGAAAGAGATGGGAATACCAGACCACCTGACCTGCCTCTTGAGAAATTCTTGAGGAATTCCACCCGTGACAAGGTCATGTGGCAGAGCTCTGATGGCAAGGCTAATCAGACCCCAGGTTTTCCCCCTGGAATTTCCTGAGCATCCACCCCTCCAAAAATAAGAATCTGCCTGCTTTTCCACTCTTCTAATAGTCTCTGGAAAAAGTCAAATCAGGGCTTTAGCTTTCTGCATTTGAAAGGGATGTTTCAGTTAAACCCCCTCTGATAACTCTCTAGCTTGCCTAACAGGTTCCCCTAGACCTCTTACAGCTTGTGAATTGCTTACAGCCCCCCAGCTGCGAGAGGCACAAAGCTTAAAAGCATCTTAAAGATACAGAGCCTTTTCTAAAGAGTTAAAAATCATATTGGTAGAGGGTTTTCACTATTGAATCAATGACTGCTGCCAGGCCTCCATATTCTTTATCTTTTAGGCACCTGGGAGGATGTTAATCAATGTAAACGGGATATGGAAAAAGATATATAATAGTTTTGATGTTAGCAACACTGGACTTTTGAGTTAATTACTTTTCTTTTGTTATAAACCACTGTACTCCTTTCACTTGTTATAAACTGCTGTATCTTTGCTATGTAAGAATGTAACTTTATTTAGTGCTTTCTGAGAATGGCACCAGACTTTGGGAAGATCAACACAAATAAGTCTTCTGGTTGACAAACCCTTATCAGAAAAAAGGCTGTAAAATGTTAATTGGCCCTTTTGGCTGGAAGATGATGTAAATTACCTAAGACTTGTGTATACAATTAGGTATGCAGAGAGAAAAGTCTGGTTTTGATAAGAGTCTGGACTGCTAATGCTGCATAACTTTGTGTTACCCACTGATCTTCGTGTTTTATTAAAGTATAAAAGGCCATCTGAACAATAGAGGATGGACCCAGTTACTGGACTGGTTTCCCCCGTGTCTCTCTCTCTTTCTCTCCCTCTCCCTCCTTTTCCTCTTTACTTTAATCTCAGGCTGAATTCCCATCTGGGGCATGGAGGCTCTCCAAGTCTACTTACTTGCCCTGGCTGTTAAGACCTGCATGAAAGGGAGCCGGAGGCGAGGCACCCTCAGATATTCAAGCAAGCGCCGGTGGCCCAACATAGATGGTGCAAATTCCTTGTCTGGAATTTTATTGGTCTTCCACATAATCCAAGTTATTCAGCCCTCTTTCTCCACTTAATTTTCCTACTACACTATTTCTTCCTAATCTAATCTTATATTAATAAATAAGTTTTTTCCTCGCCGACTTCGTCCACCCTTTGAATTCCATGGATCCACCGGGGCTGGACCCTGGCATGTATGCAGGTCAGGAAGCAACAGTTAGAACTGGATATGGAACAACAGACTGGTTCCAAATAGGAAAAGGAGTACGTCAAAGCTGTATATTGTCACCCTGCTTATTGAACTTCTATGCAGAGTACATCATGAGAAACCCTAACAAGCTGGAATCAAGATTGTCAGGAGAAATATCAATAACCTCAGATATGCAGATGACACCACCCTTATGGCAGAAAGTGAAGAGGAGCTAAAAAGCCTCTTGATGAAAGTGAAAGAGGAGAGTGAAAAAGTTGGCTTAAAGCTAAACATTTAGAAAACGAAGATCATGGCATCTGGTCCCATCACTTCATGGGAAATAGACGGGGAAATAGTAGAAACAGTGTCAGACTTTATTTTTGGGGGCTCCAAAATCACTGCAGATGGTGACTGCAGCCATGAAATTAAAAGACACTTACTCCTTGGAAGAAAAGTGATGACCAACCTAGATAGCATATTCAAAAGCAGAGAAATTACTTTGCCAACTAAGGTCCAACTAGTCAAGGCTATGGTTTTACCAGTGGTCATGTATGGATGTGAGAGTTGGACTGTGAGAAATCTGAGCACTGAAGAATTGATGCTTTTGAACTGTGGTGTTGGAGAAGACTCTTGAGAGTCCCTTGGACTGCAAGGAGATCCAACCAGTCCATTCTGAAGGAGATCAGCCCTGGGTGTTCTTTGGAAGGAATGATGCTAAAGCTGAAGCAACAGTACTTTGTCCACCTCATGTGAAGAGTTGACTCATTAGAAAAAACTCTGATGCTGGGGGCAGGAGGAGAAGGGGACGACCACGGATGAGATGGCTGGATGGCATCACGGACTCGATGGACGTGAGTCTGAGTGAACTCTGGGAGATGGTGATGGACAGGGAGGCCTGGCGTGCTGCAATTCATGGGGTCGCAAAGAGTCTGACACGACTGAGCAATTGAACTGAACTGAACTGAACTGAACTGATCACTAATTACAACCTAGTGGCTCTACACCACCAAGCAGTTCTCGGACACAAGCTGCTTATCCCATAATTCAAATCAATTTTGACATTATCTATCTGAAGATATCATCATATCCCACAGACTAAGTTCTCAATCCTAAAAGACTTCCCACTCCCTCCACTTCAGATGCCAATCACAAGCCCAGATTGTCACTGTCAATGTGCTACCTGACTGGATACGGATCAGAAGTTCCCATGATCTCCTCCTAAGGTTTCATACATTTGCTACAGCAGATCACACAACACAAAGGAACATTTTATTTCCTAGTTTGGCAGTTATAAGAAAAGGAACAATCAGATGGAAGAGATGCATAGAGAAAAGTACGAGGAAAAGGCATAAAACTGTTATGATCTCTTCTGGCATGCCCCTTTCCTTAGACCTCTCCCTATATGTTTACTAACCTGAAAGCTCTCCAAACCCTATCTTTTGGATATCTGTGAAAGCATTTCACAGGCACGATTTACTGATTAAATCACTGAGTACTGGTGATTGAACTCAAACTCTTCTCCTTCTTTCCTCCCCAAAGGTTGGAAGGTGGGACTGAAGTTTCAACCATTTAATCACAAGGTGTTGTCTCCTGTGGCAAATAGCCCACATCATTAGGTTACCAGGCACTTTCCAAAGTTGCTTCTTAACAACAAAGGAGATCTTTAAGCTCTCATCACCTAGGAGAATCGAAAGGGTTTTGGTGTTTTACCGGAAACAGGGATGAAGGCCAAATACACATTTCTCATTATAAAACACAATATCATACCCTTCTTCTTCCCAGTAATTAATGTTGTTGTTCTTGACCCATTCTGTGCTTGGCTTAATTCTCATTCTTTATATTATTTTTGAATAATCTATTCATCTAATTTCAAAAGACTATTTGGATACTACTGTTGACCTTAAACAAACAGACTGTCACATATTACTTCAACATGGATGGGTTCCACGAAATAATATTCAGGTTGGACTGTGAGTCTGGGGTTACTAGATGCAAGCTATTATATATAGAATGGATAAACCAGAAGGTCCTATTGTACAGCAAGGGGACTATATTCAATATCCTGTAGTAAATAACAATAAAAAGTGATATGAAAAAGAACATTTAAAAATAAATAAAAATCATATTTTATGGTAAGACAAAAAATTTAAACACAAAGTTTTCTTTGCTACCCTCCCCTTTAGTGTGCATTGTACATCTGCCGTAACCAGAACTACTTAGGAGACAACATTCCTCCTTAATCTCATAAAGGTCACAGCTCCTTAGGAGATAGTCTTCTTTCTTAATCTTGTAAGGGACCAGGATGACCCATAATTCACTACTTGCTTTGTATGTATAGGTATGGATTGTGTAAACTGTCAATAATACATCATTGGACCTATAACTCTTTATCTCGAAAACTTATATAATTGTGCTTTGACCTCAAACAGAAGGGACAATCCTCAGAGCTTTCTAAAAGACTATGTTATAATCCTCAAGTTGGCCTGAAAAAAAATGTTCTATTCCTTCTTTGATAGACTTTTAATTAATTTTTTTCATTGGCAGATTTATTTGGGATCAGCATATAACTGCAATCAGGGTCTGTAACAATGGTTAGTTATGTGCAAGTCCCCATACTTCAGGGGAAGAAGAACATTCTATAGAGGAGAAAAAGAATTTGGGAGGGCTATAGTCAAGAGTCAATAACTTCACTGAATTGAATCTTTACCAGAAAAGAAGAGGAACCTTTCTTCTTCCTGTTGGCCATTCTTTGAAGAACATGAGAGCCCCTTCTTCTGGCCTCCTGACTCTACTTAACTGAAAGTGTCAGTCGCTCAGTCATGTCCGACTCTTTGCAACCCCATGGACTGTAGCCCACCAGGCTTTTCTGTTCATGGGATTCTCCAGGCAGGAATACTGGAGTGGTTGGCCAGTCCCTTCTCCAGTGGATTTTCCCAACCCAGAGATCAAACCTGGGTATCCCATATTACAGGCAGATTCTTTACCATCTGAGCCAACAGGAAAGCCACTTACTTGATGTTGAGATTTTTGTTTATTAAATTTTTACACCAAATTTCACAGCAATCAATACCTGCTAAGTTAAAGCATAATAAAGAGGTTAACCTTTAGGGGGAATTTAAACTACAGAGAGAATTTATGGAAATTATTTTCAACAGATATAATGGCATAAATTTTTCTATAAATGAAAATGGTCTTCATGTATAATACTCACATGTTAATATAGTATTTTGAAAAATATAAGTTAGAGAAATAAATCTTAAAATATTAGAAGATAAAAAATAAATGGCAAAGTACTATCAAAAAAAAAAAGTTTACACTGACAGTGAATTTCAGATCAGCTACATATATGCAATAAGTCAGTGGTATAACATATTCTTTTTTTTTAATATGATATTAGATACTAACATTTTAGCTAGTCTGTAAAATATCAGTGACTGTTTTGTGGTCCTAACATATAAATATGACAGTAGGTTTGGACTTGGGTTCTCAAAGGGAAGTTAAATCCATCAAAAGCAAAGAAGAATCCCAGCTGGCAGAAGCAGCACTTGACAAATTCAAATAAGACAGGGTTTTCCTGTAATATATTCTGTTCTGAACCTTTGTTTCAGCTTTAACATTTCTATTTCTTTATCTTTTTTCTTTTTTTTTTATTTTAAAATCTTTAATTCTTACATGCGTTCCCAAACATGAACCCCCCTCCCACCTCCCTCCCCATAACATCTCTCTGGGTCATCCCCATGCACCAGCCCCAAGCATGCTGTGTCCTGCGTCAGACATAGACCGGCGATTCAATTCTTACATGATAGTATACATGTTAGAATGCCAATCTCCCAAATCATCCCACCCGCTCCCTCTCCCTCTGAGTCCAAAAGTCCATTATACACATCTGTGTCTTTTTTCCTGTCTTGCATACAGGGTCGGCATTGCCATTTTCCTAAATTCCATATATATGTGTTAGTATACTGTATTGGTGTTTTTCTTTCTGGCTTACTTCACTCTGTATAATCGGCTCCAGTTTCATCCATCTCATCAGAACTGCTTCAAATGAATTCTTTTTAACGGCTGAGTAATACTCCATTGTGTATATGTACCACAGCTTTCTTATCCATTCATCTGCTGATGGACATCTAGGTTGTTTCCATGTCCTGGCTATTATAAACAGTGCTGCGATGAACATTGGGGTACATGTGTCTCTTTCAATTCTGGTTTCCTCGGTGTGTATGCCCAGCAGTGGGATTGCTGGGTCATAAGGTAGTTCTATTTGCAATTTTTTAAGGAATCTCCACACTGTTCTCCATAGTGGCTGTACTAGTTTGCATTCCCACCAACAGTGTAAGAGGGTTCCCTTTTCTCCACACCCTCTCCAGCATTTATTGCTTGCAGATTTTTGGATCGCAGCCATTCTGACTGGTGTGAAGTGGTACCTCATTGTGGTTTTGATTTGCATTTCTCTAATAATGAGTGATGTTGAGCATCTTTTCATGTATTTGTTAGCCATCCGTATGTCTTCTTTGGAGAAATGTCTATTTAGTTCTTTGGCCCATTTTTTGATTGGGTCATTTATTTTTCTGGAATTGAGCTGCATAAGTTGCTTGTATATTTTTGAGATTAGTTGTTTGTCAGTTGCTTCATTTGCTATTATTTTCTCCCATTCAGAAGGCTGTCTTTTCATCTTGCTTATAGTTTCCTTTGTTGTGCAGAAGCTTTTAATTTTAATTAGATCCCATTTGTTTATTTTTGCTTTTATTTCCAGTATTCTGGGAGGTGGATCATAGAGGATCCTGCTGTGATGTATGTTGGAGAGTGTTTTGCCTATGTTCTCCTCTAGGAGTTTTATAGTTTCTGGTCTTACATTTAGATCTTTAATCCATTTTTAGTTTATTTTTGTGTGGGGTGTTAGAAAGTGATCTAGTTTCATTCTTTTACAAGTGGTTGACCAGTTTTCCCAGCACCACTTGGTAAAGAGATTGTCTTTAATCCATTGTATATTCTTGCCTCCTTTGTCAAAGATAAGGTGTCCATATGTGTGTGGATTCTTCTCTGGGCTTTCTATTTTGTTCCATCGATCTATATGTCTGTCTTTGTGCCAGTACCATACTCTTTTGATGACTGTGGCTTTGTAGTAGAGCCTGAAGTCAGGCAAGTTGATTCCTCAAGTTCCATTCTTATTTCTCAAGATTGCTTTAGCAATTTGAGGTTTTTTGTATTTCCATACAAACCTTGATAATAAATCTCCATAATAAAGAGAACTCCACAAATTACCAGAATATAAAAAGGCCACCCCAAACGCAGCAATATAACCAAGATGAAGAGACAGAGGAATACTCAGCAGGTAAAGGAACAGGAGAGTTGCCCACCAAACCAAACAATAGAAGAAGAAGTAGGGAATCTACCTGAGAAGGAATTCCGAATATTGATAGTGAAAATGATCCAAAATCTTGAAATCAAAATGGAATCACAGATAAATAGCCTAGAGACAAGGTTTGAGAAGATGCAAGAGAGGTTTAACAAGGACCTAGAAGAAATAAAAAAGAGTCAAAATATAATGAATAACTCAGTAAATGAGATCAGAAACATTCTGGAGGCAACAAATAGTAGAATAACAGAGGCAGAAGATAGGATTAGTGAAATAGAAGATAGAATGGTAGAAATAAATGAATCAGAGAGGAAACAAGAAAAACGAATTAAAAGAAAAGAGGACAATCTCAGAGACTTCCAGGGCAATATGAAACACTCCAACATTCGAATTATAGGAGTCCCAGAAGAAGAAGACAGAAAGAAAGATCATGATAAAATCCTTGAGGAGATAATAGTTGAAAACTTCCCTAAAATGAGGAAGGAAATAATCACCCAAGTCCAATAAACACAGAGAGTTCCAAATAGGATAAACCCAAGGCGAAACACCCCAAGACACATATTAATCAAATTAACAAAGATCAAACACAAAGAACAAATATTAAAAGCAGCAAGGGAAAAACAACAAATAACACACAAGGGGATTCCCATAAGGATAATAGCTGATCTTTCAATAAAAACTCTTCAGGCCAGGGTGAAAACACGAAAAGGGTGTATAAACCCGAACCCAAAACAATAAAGTAAATGGTAACGGGATCATACTTATCAATAATTACCTTAAACGTAAATGGGTTGAACGCCCCAACCAAAAGACAAAGACTGGCCGAATGGATACAAAAACAAGACCCCTCTATATGCTGCTTACAAGAGACCTACCTCAAAACAAGGGACACATACAGACTGAAAGTGAAGGGCTGGAAAAAGATATGCCACGCAAATAGAGACCAAAAGAAAGCAGGAGTGGCAATACTCATATCCGATAAAATAGACTTTAAAACAAAGGCTGTGAAAAGAGACAAAGAAGGGCACTACATAATGATCATGGAACAATCCAAGAAGAAGATATAACAATTATAAATATATATGCACCCAATATAGGAGCACCGCAATATGTAAGACAAATGCTAACAAGTATGAAAGGGGAAATCAACAATAACACAATAATAGTGGGAGACTTTAATACCCCACTCACACCTATGGACAGATCAACTAAACAGAAAATTAACAAAGAAACACAAACTTTAAATGATACATTAGATCCGTTAGACCTAATTGATATCTATAGGACATTTCACCCCAAAACAATGAATTTCACCTTTTTTTCAAGTGCTCATGGAACCTTCTCCAGGATAGATCACATCCTGGGCCATAAATCTAAACTTGATAAATTCAAAAAAATCGAAATCATTCCAAGCATCTTTTCTGACCATAATGCATTAAGATTAGATCTCAACTACAGGAGAAAAACTATTAAAAATTCCAACATATGGAGGTTGAACAACACACTTCTGAATAACCAATAAATCACAGAAGAAATCAAAATATGCATAGAAACTAATGAAAATGAAAACACAACAACCCAAAACCTGTGGGATGCTATAAAAGCAGTGCTAAGAGGAAAGTTCATAGCAATACAGGCATACCTCAAGAAACAAGAAAAAAGTCAAATAAATAACCTAACTCTACACCTAAAGCAATAGAAAAGGAAGAATTGGAGAACCCCAGAGTTAGTAGAAGGAAAGAAATCTTAAAAATTAGGGCAGAAATAAATGCAAAAGAAACAAAAGAGACCATAGCAAAAATCAACAAAGCCAAAAGCTGGTTCTTTGAAAGGATAAATAAAATTGACAAACCATTAGCCAGACTCATCAAGAAGCAAAGAGAGAAAAATCAAATCAATAAAATTAGAAATGAAAATGGAGAGATCACAACAGACAACACAGAAATACAAAGGATCATAAGAGACTACTATCAGCAATTGTATGCCAATAAAATGGACAACGTGGAAGAAATGGACAAATTCTTAGAAAAGTACAATTTTCCAAAACTGAACCAGGAAGAAATAGAAAATCTTAACAGACCCATCACAAGCACGGAAATTGAAAGTGTAATCAGAAATCTTCGAGCAAACAAAAGCCCAGGTCCAGACGGCTTCACAGCTGAATTCTACCAAAAATTTCGAGAAGAGCTAACACCTATCCTCCTCAAACTCTTCCAGAAAATTGCAGAGGAAGGCAAACTTCCAAACTCATTCTATGAGGCCACCATCACCCTAATCCCAAAACCTGACAAAGATGTCACAAAAAAAAGAAAACTACAGGCCAATATCACTGATGAACATAGATGCAAAAATCCTCAACAAAATTCTAGCAATCAGAATCCAACAACACATTAAAAAGATCATACACCATGACCAAGTGGGCTTTATCCCAGGGATGCAAGGATTCTTCAATATCTGCAAATCAATCAATGTAATTCACCACATTAACAAATTGAAAAATAAAAACCATATGATTATCTCAATGGATGCAGAGAAGGTCTTTGACAAAATTCAACATCCATTTGTGATAAAAAAAAAAACTCTCCAGAAAGCAGGAATAGAAGGAACATACCTCAACATAATAAAAGCTATCTATGACAAACCCACAGCAAACATTATCCTCAATGGTGAAAAATTGAAAGCATTTCCCCTAAAGTCAGGAACAAGACAAGGGTGTCCACTTTCACCGCTACTATTCAACATAGTTCTGGAAGTTTTGGCCACAGCAATCAGAGCAGAAAAAGAAATAAAAGGAATCCAATTTGGAAAAGAAGAAGTAAAACTCTCACTGTTTGCAGATGACATGATCCTCTACATGGAAAACCCTAAAGACTCCACCAGAAAATTACTAGAGCTCATCAATGAATACAGTAAAGTGGCAGGATATAAAATCAACACACAGATATCCCTTGCCTTCCTATACACTAATAATGAGAAAGTAGAAAAAGAAATTAAGGAAACAATTCCATTCACCATTGCAACGAAAAGAATAAAATACTTAGGAATATATCTACCTAAAGAAACTAAAGACCTATATATAGAAAACTATAAAACACTGATGAAAGAAATCAAAGAGGACACTAATAGATGGAGAAATATACCGTGTTCATGGATCGGAAGAATCAATATAGTGAAAATGCGTATACTACCCAAAGCAATTTACAAATTCAATGCAATCCCTATCAAGCTACCAGCCATATTTTTCACAGAACTAGAACAAATAATTTCAAGATTTGTATGGAAATACAAAAAACCTTGAATTGCTAAAACATATTCTAATGGCCATGGGGCGGGGAGGCAAACAACTGCCAGTCTAAACTATGTCTAAACAATGGAGATGAAAAATTTCAGACATGTATTATTAGAAGTTGTCTTGATTATTTTGTACCTTAAATATTTGGAACTATTGGATCTGTTGGTATATAATTTATACTAAGTTTAGAAAACCTTTATTCATAGTTATTCAAATAATATTTTCAGTTTCTCCACTCTGTCTTCTTTGGGGTTTGTTATTACACATATATTATGCTGCTTCAAGTTTTCCAGAAGTCAACTGAAGTTCTCTTAATCTTTTAAGTCTTTTTTTTTTTTCTTTTTGTTTCATTTTGGGTGCCACTAATCTGGAAAACTCAGCAGTGACCACAGGACTGGAAAAGGTCAGTTTTCATTCCAATCCGAAAGAAAGGCAATGCCAAAGAATGCTCAAAGTGAAAGTGAAGTCGCTCAGTCATGTCTGACTCTTTGCGACCCCATGGACTGTAGCCCGCCAGGCTCCTCAGTCCATGGGATTCTCCAGGCAAGAATACTGGAGTAGTTGCCATTTCCTTCTCCGAGAATGCGCAAACTACTGCACAATTGCACTCATCTCACATGCTAGTAAAGTAATGCTCAAAATTCTCTAAGCCAAACTTCAGCAATATGTGAACTGTGAAATTCCAGATGTTCAAGCTGGTTTTAGACAAGGCAGAGGAACCAGATATCAAATTGCCAACATCCGCTGGATCATCAAAAAAGCAAGACAGTTCCAGAAAAACATCTATTTCTGCTCTATTGACTATGTCAAAGCCTTTGACTGTGTGGATCACAATAAACTGTGGAAAATTCTGAGAGAGATGGGAATACCAGACCACCTGACCTGCCTCTTGAGAAACCTGTATGCCGGTCAGGAACCAACAGTTAGAACTGGACATGGAACAACAGACTGGTTCCAAATAGGAAAAGAAGTATGTCAAGGCTGTCTATTGTCAGCCTGCTTATTTAACTTCTATGCAGAGTACATCATGAGAAATGCTGGGCTGGAAGAAGCACAAGCTGGAATCAAGATTGCTGGGAGAATTATCAATCACCTCAGATAGGCAGATAACACCACTCTTATGGCAGAAAGTGAAGAAGAACTAAAGTGCCTCTTGATGAAAGTGAAAGAGGAGAGTGAAAAATTCAGCTTAATGCTCAACATTCAGAAAATTAAGATCACGGCATCCAGTCCCATCACTTCATGGCAGACAGATTAGGAAACAGTGGAAACAGTGTCAGACTTTATTTTTCTGTGCTCCAAAATCACTGTAGATGGTGACTGCAGCAATGAAATTAAAAGACGGTTACTCCTTGGAAGGAAAGTTATGACCCACCTAGACAGCATAGTCAAAAGCAGAGATATTACTTTGCCAACAAAGGTCCATCTAGTCAAGGCTATGGTTTTTCCAGTGGTCATGTATGGATGTGAAAGTTGGACTATAAAGAAAGCTAAGCACCTAAGAATTGATGCTTTTGAACTGTGTTGTTGGAGAAGACCCTTGAGAGTCCCTTGGACTGCAAGGAGATCCAGCCAGTCCATCCTAAAGGAGATCAGTCCTGCGTGTTCATTGGAAAGACTGATGTTGAAGCTGAAACTCCAATACTTTGGCCACCTGATGTGAAGTGCTGACTCATTGGAAAAGGCCCAGATGGTAGAAAAGATTGAGGGCAGGAGGAGAAGGGGATGACAGAGGATCAGATGTTTGTATGGCATCATCGACTCAATGGACATGGTTGGGTGAACTCCAGGAGTTGGTGATGGACAGGGAGGCCTGGCGTGCTTCGATTATAGGGTTGCAAAGAGTTGGACACAACTGAGCAACTGAACTGAACTGAGCTGAATGCCACTAATATCATCTGGTGTACTTTTCATCACATGCATCACAGTTTTTATCTGCACAAGCTCTATTTGGTTCATATTTTATTTTGTGTGTCTCTACTTACCTTTTTAAGGATATGAAATATAATACACAAAATATTTTAAATACTTTGCTAATTATTACATCTGTGTTAATTCTTGGACTATTTTTATTGCTTTTTCTAATTATTATGGGTTATACTTTCCTATTTCTTTGGTAGTCTGGTCATTTTATATTGCATTGCAAACAAAGTTTTTTGTTGTTGTTGTTTTAAACATTACCCTATTACATTCTGGATATTTTTATAATTCTATAAATATTCTTAGTTTGTTCTGGGACACATTTAACGTACTTAAGAGGTAGATCCTTTCAGGCCTTGCTTTTAAGATTTGCTATACAGGACAAAACCAGTGTTTAGTTTAGAGCTTACTATTCTTTACAACTAAGGCAAGACTCTCCTAAGTACTCTACCAAGTGCTCAGTAATATACTAAATTTTCCAATTCAGTCCTTTGGGAACAGGTGTTATTCTCAGCTCTGTGTGAGTACCAGATACTTTTAATCCTTTCTGATTGTTTTCCCCAACATTAAAAAGTTGTCTTGATCCTTGTGCCAATCAATACCCTACTGAATATTTGACAGGGACCCTCTGCAGATCTCCAGAGTTCTCTTTCTGTAAAGCTCTTTCCTCTCTGATATATTATTCCACAATTTCAGCTACCCTCACATCCTGGAATCTCAAGTCCACTTCTTTAATTCAGGATATTGATTTTCTCTGCCCTCCTCCACTACTGCCACCTGGAAAATCAAAGCAGTAAGTTTAGGCAATTACAAGATTCACCTTGCTTGTGTCTTGTCTCTCAAAAATCACTGTTCTTCATTGCCTGATGTTCAATATCTTAAAAATTGTTGTTTCAGACATTTTGTCAGGATATTTCATTATTTCAGGCAAGAAGCTAAATTTGCCCCATATTATTTCCAAGTGGCTGGCAACTGAAGTCCTGGATAACATACAAGAGTGATATTTGCTGGTTCTTCCTACATTAATTTATGAGGTGATATTGTCTGAATAATTTCCATTAAGATCATATGTTATTTGTCCTACTGAGAAAATCTGTCTAGAGCTGAAAATATCAGTAGCCCAATACTGCTATAAATTATATCTATCTATCTATAAATTATATATACGATTATATTTGTGGCTAAAGGAAAAGTGTATAAATATCATCAAGAAAGAATTTATAGTAGAGCCTGAAGTCAGGCAAGTTGATTCCTCCAGTTCCATTCTTCTTTCTCAAGATTGCTTTGGCTATTCAAGGTTTTTTGTATTTCCATACAAATCTTGAAATTATTTGTTCTAGTTCTGTGAAAAATGTGGCTGATAGCTTGATAGGGATTGCATTTAATTTGTAAATTGCTTTGGGTAGTATACTCATTTTCACTATATTGATTCTTCCGAACAATGGAACAAAATAGAAAGCCCAGAGATAAATCCACACACATATGGACACCTTATCTTTGACAAAGGAGGCAAGAATATACAATGGAGTAAAGACAATCTCTTTAACAAGTGGTGCTGGGAAAACTGGTCAACCACTTGTAAAAGAATGAAACTAGATCACTTTCTAACACCCCACACAAAAATAAACTCAAAACGGATTAAAGATCTAAATGTAAGATCAGAAACTATAAAACTCCTAGAGGAGAACATAGGCAAAACACTCTCCGACATACATCACAGCAGGATCCTCTATGATCCACCTCCCAGAATACTGGAAATAAAAGCAAAAATAAACAAATGGGATCTAATTAAAATTAAAAGCTTCTGCACAACAAAGGAAACTATAAGCAAGGTGAAAAGACAGCCTTCTCAATGGGAGAAAACAATAGCAAATGAAGCAACTGACAAACAACTAATCTCAAAAATATACAAGCAACTTATGCAGCTCAATTCCAGAAAAATAAATGACCCAATCAAAAAATGGGCCAAAGAACTAAATAGACATTTCTCCAAAGAAGACATACGGATGGCTAACAAACACATGAAAAGATGCTCAACATCACTCATTATTAGAGAAATGCAAATCAAAACCACAATGAGGTACCACTTCACACCAGTCAGAATGGCTGCGATCCAAAAATCTACAAGCAATAAATGCTGGAGAGGGTGTGGAGAAAAGGGAACCCTCCTACACTGTTGGTGGGAATGCAAACTAGTACAGCCACTATGGAGAACAGTGTGGAGATTCCTTAAAAAATTGCAAATAGAACTACCTTATGACCCAGCAATCCCACTGCTGGGCATACACACCGAGGAAACCAGAATTGAAAGAGACACATGTACCCCAATGTTCATCGCAGCACTGTTTATAATAGCCAGGACATGGAAACAACCTAGATGTCCATCAGCAGATGAATGGATAAGAAAGCTGTGGTACATATACACAATGGAGTATTACTCAGCCGTTAAAAAGAATTCATTTGAAGCAGTTCTGATGAGATGGATGAAACTGGAGCCGATTATACAGAATGAAGTAAGCCAGAAAGAAAAACACCAATACAGTATACTAACGCATATATATGGAATTTAGGAAGATGGCAATGACGACCCTGTATGCAAGACAGGGAAAGAGACACAGATGTGTATAATGGACCTTTGGACTCAGAGGGAGAGGGAGAGGGTGGGATGATTTGGGAGAATGACATTCTAACATGTATAATATTATGTAAGAATTGAATCGCCAGTCTATGTACGACGCAGGATGCAGCATGCTTGGGGCTGGTGCATGGGGATGACCCAGAGAGATGTTATGGGGAGGGATGTGGGAGGGGGGTTCATGTTTGGGAACGCATGTAAGAATTAAAGATATTAAATTTAAAAAAAATAAAATAAAATGTATGATAAAAAAAAAGAATTTATACACTAAGCTTGATAGCTTATCCTGTAAAATAGTAAACTGAATTTCAAAATATTTGTTTATTGAGGAAAAAACTCAATATTTTGACATGTCTAGTTGGAATACTTGGCTGTGAGAGTATTTATCTATATCTATGTACAGATATCATTATATAAACATTTCATTGTAATTATAATTCATTGTATACATTTATATTCTCCTGTAGTCAGAATGGATTGATTAAATTTTAATCAATCTTGAAGAGAAGAGTATTGAGCTATTTATCACACTTCAGATTATTGTACAAGCTTCAGAAAAAAATTAAACAATTTCTACAAAAACCATTTTCCCTCTGATTTTATTTATCAATTTAATGATAAATCAAATTTACTATTAAAAAATTCACTGTGTGAGGTTTGACATAAAACAACACAATACTGCAAAGCAATTATCCTTCAATTAAAAAAGTAAATAAATTAAAAAAATAAAATCTAAAAATTGAAAGGTGAACATTAAAGGTTACTAAAATAAGTAAAATCAGTAAAAATATTATTTCAGATTTATTATTTTTTAATCTCTTTCATGAGTACCTGTGTCTACTGATGTTCCTGTGGTACTGTTTTGGATGTTCAGGCCCAAACTCTCTCACTGAAAAGTGTAATATCTGTTATAAAAATTATGCTTACTTTTATATATACTTTTGACATAATATTCTTTAGGTGCTTATGTTTTCAAAGGTTACTATTAATAGCTTGTTAATGATATAAAATTTAATTTTTCTAAAAAAACAATTTAGTATCTCACAAGTATGTAGATATGCACTTAAGGCACTGCCACATCTAAAACATGCATTTAAAATAGCACTATATTTTTGTGCTGTAAATTTTACACAATTGTATTTTCTTTACCTGAACAATATTATCAAATATACTTTCCATTAAGCAAATCTTTTATTAGTTTTGTGAAGCAGAAAAGCACAACCTTTTAACCAGGATTCACTTTCCTAAGAAAGGTATTTAGGTGATATTTTGTAGAAGTCACTAAAATATACTTATTTTCCAGCTTAGCACGGACATAATCCATTTCAAATAAGGGGAATACTGACAAATGGAGAAGACAGTCACTACTTTGTTTCTGTAATTTTTTTACAACATAATATTTCTTTATATTTTCAGAATTGAATGATATGTTTCAAGTGTCATTCAATTTTTTTAATCACTAAGAAAACAAACTTTCTAGACGTTTAGCAGTGATCCTCAATGCCACAGTAAATGGAACTATATCAAAGTTTTTGTGAAATAATTTAAAAATCTAGCATTCTATTCATACTTAGTCAAACAAGTGGAACCAAAATGTCGTAAATTTTTTAGCTAGGCAAAAATTCATAACTTTTCTAAAACATATATATATATATATATACATATATATATATATATATATACATATATATATATATATATATATATATATGTTATACATACTATCTATTGGGGCTTACCAGGTAGCATGGCAGTAAAAGAATTTCCTGCCAGTGCAGGAAATGGTGGTTTAATTCCTGGGTCAGGAAGATCCCCTGGAATAGGAAATGGCAACCCACTCCAGTATTCTTGCCTGGAAAATCCCATGGACAGAGGAGCCTGGTGGGCTACAGTCCATGGGGTCACAAAGAGTTAGACACCACTGAGTGACTACACACACACACACACACACACACACACACACACACCAATATGTATGATCCTATTACCGTTTTCTTGTTTGGGGATTATTTTCTGTTGTTCTTTTCATTTTCTTATATTTCCTTCCTGGAGAAGTTCCTTTAGCATTTGTCATAAAGCTGGTTTGGTGGAGCTGAATTCTCTTAACCTTTGCTTGTCAGGAAAGCTTTTGATTTCTCCATCAAATCTGAAGCAAAGTCTTGCTGGATAGAGTATTCTTGGTTGTAGGTTCTTCCCTTTCATCACTTTAAAGGGAATGTGCTATTCCCTTTTGGCTTACAGAGTTTCTGCTGAGAAATCAGTTGATAACCTTATGGGAGTTCCCTTGTATGTTATTTGTTGTGTTCCCCTTGTTGCTTTTAATACTGTATCTTTGTGTTTAATTTTCACAGTTTGATTACTGTGTGTCTCGGTGTGTTCTTCCTCGTTTCTATCCTGCTTGAAACTCTGTGCTTCCTGGACTTGGTTAACTACTTCCTTTCCCAGGTTAGAGTGCTGCTGTGCTGTGCTCAGTTGTGTCCGACTCTTTGCAACCCATGGACTATTGCCCACGAGGATCCTCTGTCCACAGAATTTTCTAGGCAAGAATACCAGAGTGGACTACCATTTACTATACCAGAGAATCTTCCTGACCTAGGGATCAAACCTGTGTCTCTTGCGTCTCCTGCATTGCTGGAAGTTCTCAGCTATTATCTCTTCAAATATTTTTTTCAGGTCCTTCTCTCTCTCTTCTCCTTCTAGGACCCCTACAATGAGAATGGTGGTGCATTTTATGTGGTCCAGATGCCTCTTATACCGTCTTCATTTTTTTTTCTTTTTTTCTATATTCTATTTTGGGGCAGTGATTCCCACCATTCTCTCTTCCATGTCACTTATCTGTTCTTCTGCCTCAGTATTTTGCTATGGATTCCTCCAGTGTATGTTCATCTCTGTTTGGCCTGAAGCAAGCCAGCCCTTGAATCTATAGGCTCCATGGTAGGGCTAATGGTGACCGTCAAGAGGGCTTACGCCAAGAGGCATGTCCCAGGAATTCTGCTGCCAGTGATTCCTATCTCTGCAGGGAGCCTCTGCTGACCCACACCTAAACAGGAGACCCTCCAAAACTAGCAGGTAGGTCCGGTTCAGTCTCCTGTGGTGTCACTGTTCCTTTCCCCTGGGTCCTGGTGCATGTAACGTTTTGTTTGTGCCCTCCAAGCGTGGAGTCTCTGTCTCCCCCAGTCCTGCAGAAGTCCTATAATCAAATCCTGCTGGCGTTCAAAATCAGATTCCCTGGGGATTCCTAGTCTCTTGCTGGATCCCCAGGCTGGAAAGCCTGACCTGGGACACTGAACCTTCACAACAGTGGGAGAACTATTTTGGTATTATTGTTCTCCAGTTTGTGGGTCTTCCACCTGGTGGGTATGGGGTTTGATTTTATTGTCATTGGTCCCTCCAACTGTCTTGTTGCTGCTTCTCCTTTGTCTTTGGACATGGGGTATCTTTTTATGGTGGGTTCCAGTGTTCTCCTGTTGATGGCTGTTCACACAGGAGGAGACAAGCACATGGTCTACTCTGCCATCTTAAATCAATCTCTCAAATTTATTTTTTAGCATTCTTTATCAAAACAAGTATAAATAAATTATACATCTACTCACTGTCACAGAATATTTTATTCTCTGTATATTTTATGTAGTAAATGTCATATGTGGAGAAGGCAATGGCACCCCACTCCAGTACTCTTGCCTGGAAAATCCCATGAATGGAGGAGCATGGTAGGCTGCAGTCCATGGGGTCGCAAAGAGTCGGACACGACTGAGCGACTTCACTTTCACTTTTCATTTTCATGCATTGGAGAAGGAAATGGCAACTCACTCCAGCGTTCTTGCCTGGAGAATCCCAGGGATGGTGGAGCCTGGTGGCCTGCCATCTATGGGGTCGCACAGAGTCGGCCACAACTGAAGTAACTTAGCAGCAGCAGCAGCAGATGTCATATGTGACTCACTATCACATATTATTATTGTAAAACAGATGTCTTATGCTACAAGGTCTATCATATTCAGTATGAAAGATACTCTCAGAGGTCATCCAAAAACATTTTTGCTCTCTCTGGGCCACAGGTGGCTGTTTTCATTACTTAGACCTCTCACTGTGCATCATTTATTCTAATCTCTGACTTTCCCATTCCAGTTACATGTGCTTACACATCAGGAAAAACTGTATTAAAAAGAGATAATAACTTAAGATGGTAACTATGGCATTTGTCACAAATATCTTTATGCAGGGAAATACTGGGGCTTCTCTGATAGGTCAGCTTGTAATGAATTTGTCTGTAATACAGGAGACCTCCATATGATTCCTGGGTCAGGAAGATCCTTGAGGAGAAGGGATAGGTTACCCACTTCAGTATTCATGGGCTTCCCTGGTGGTTTAGACGGTAAAGAATCTGCCTGCAATGTGGGAGACCTGGATTCGATCCCTGGGTTTGGAAAATCTCCTGGAGAAGGAAATGGCAACCCACTCCAGTATTCTTGCCTGGAGAATCCCCATGGACAGGGTAGCCTGGTGAGCTACAGTCCATGGGATCACAAACAGTCCAACATAACTGAGAAGCTAAGCACAGCACAGCACGGGGAAATACTGATGATAAAACACTCTCTCAAAGAAATATTAAGAAAGTAAAAATTAATTAATTGTATTTTACCCTTCCGTTCAGTTCAGTTCAGTTGCTCAGTCGTGTCCGACTCTTTGCAACCCTATGAACTGCAGCACACCAGGCCTCCCTGTCCATCACCAATTTCCGGAGTCCACTCAAACACATGTCCACCAAGTCGGTGATGCCATCCAGCCATCTCATCCTCTGTTGTCCCCTTCTCCTCCTGCCCCCAATCCCTCCCAGCATCAGAGTCTTTTCCAATGAGTCAACTCTTCCCATGACGTGGTCAAAGTACTGGAGTTTCAGCTTTAGCATCATTCCTTTCAAAGAACACCCAGAGCTGATCTCCTTTAGAATGGACTAGTTGGATCTCCTTGCAGTCCAAGGGACTCTCAAGAGTCTTCTCCAACACCACAGTTCAAAACCATCAATTCTTTGGCACTCAGCTTTCTTCACAGTCTAACTCTCACATCCATACATGACTACTGGAAAAATGATAGCCTTGACTAGATGGACCTTGTTGGCAAAGTAATGTCTCTGCTTTTGAATATGCTATCTAGATTGCTCATAACTTTTCTTCCAAGGAGTAAGCGTGTTTTAATTTCATGGCTACAATCACCATCTGCAGTGATTTTGGAGCCCCCCAAAATAAAGTCTGACACTGTTTCCACTGTTTCCCCATCTATTTCCCATGAAGTGATGGGACCACATGCCATGATCTTAGTTGTCCTTAGACTTCCATAAAGCAATATTATATTGAGATTATAGGAAGTGGTGACAGGGTCATGACAGGCCAGAGTAGTATCTCATGGAAACTACTCTTTTGAACCACTGTGGTTGTAAAAGGGCCTTTCGTGGAAATATTTAATCCTTTACTATTGCTTTTGTTTTGGAAAAGTAATTCTATTAAAAACTTAATCAGCCAAAATTAGATACCACTACATACTCATTAGATGGCCAATATAAAATAACAACAAAAAATAACAAGTGTTGGCAAGAATGTGGAGAAACCAGAATCTATGTGCATTGTAGCCACTGTAGAAACCAGTATGGTGCTCTGAAAATAATTAGAATTACTATAAGATTCAGCAATTCCACTTCTTGTTATGTGCTCCAAAGAACTGAAAGCAGAGGCTTAACCAATTTTCACAGCAGCCCTGTTCACCAAAGCTAAAAGATAGGACCAATCCACATGTCTATCAACAGATAGATGGATAAATAAAATGTGGTGTATACATACAATGCAATAACATTTAAAAATGAATAAAATTCTGCTCCATTCTACCATATAAATGATATGGAATAAATTATGCTAAATGAAATAATAGTCATAAAAGGACAAATATTGTATGATTACACCTATATATGGAACCTAAGGGCTTCCCTTGTGGCTCAGCTGGTAAAGAATCTGCCTGCAATGTGGGAATCCTGGATTCGATCCCTGGGTTGAGAAGATCCCTTGGAAAAGGGAAAAGCTACTCCAGTATTCTGGCCTAGAGAATTTCAAGGACTGTATAGTCCATGGGGTTGCAAAAAGTCAGTCACAACTGAGCGACTTTCACTTTCACTTTTCATGGTACCTTAAATAATCAAATGTCCTTCTCCAGGGGATCTTTCTGAGGCAGGAATAGAACCCAGATCTCCTGCACTCTAGGAAAGATTATTTACCAACTGAGTTATCAGGGAAGGCCAAAATAATCAAATTCATAGAGTTAGAATGTAGCGTGATGGTTACCAGGGTTTAGAGGAAGGGAGGAATGGGGAATTATTTAATGGGTACAGATTTTCAGTTTGGGATAATAAAAGAATTTTTGGAGACAGTGGTGATGATTGCACAACAATATGAAGGTACTTAATACCACTGAAAGGCATACATAATAGTAGTTACATGGTAAATTTTACATTATGTATATTTCACCACGTTAAGAAAAAGAACTTTACAGGGCTCTCCACATTCTGTCACAGTTGTTATAATTAGCTATTATCACATAGAAACTCCAGGTATTATATAATATTACCTTTAAAGTATAAATTTCAAAATCTTATTAACAGCAACTGTTTAAGGACAGCACATGGACCTTTACCTGAGCAATGCATGCATTGAAATCAGGTCTGTTTTACTGAATAGCTAAGGAAGATTAACATAATAAATTACATTTCACACCAAATAAAAAATAAATCATATACTGGCCTTTACCAAGATTCCTATAACTAGGCTTCCATCATCAAAATACTTTTGCCAACTGGGGAGAATTTAAATATATACATATATATGTGTGTGTGTGTGTGTATATGTGTGTGTGTGTGTGTGTGTGTGTGTGTGTGTGTGTATAGAGAGAGAGAGCTAGCAAGAGCGAGAGCAAGCACTTCCCAAGTGGAACAGTGGTAAAGAATCTGTCTTCCAATGCAGGAGGCACAGGAGACATGGGTTCAAATCCTGAGTTGAGAAGAATCCTTGGAGTAGGAAATGGCAACCGACTTCAGTATTCTTGCCTGGAGAATCCCCATGGACAGAGGAGCCTGGTGGGCTACAGCCCATGGGGTTGCAAAAAGCTGGACACAACTGAGAGACTGAGCATATATGTACATATATGTATATGTATATGTATACATACACATGTGCACACATATTTTTCTTCTAAAATAATAGTGCTAATAATGATATGCAAGGTTATTATATTAAGCTATTTCCATTTTTTAAGGTTATACCACATCTAATAAGAGAACTTTTAGACATATTGAAGTATACAGGGCCAGGTAAAATGTCACAACTTTTCTTTTGAAACTTTTTGCAGTTGTGTGTTTCTATAGCTGCTGATTTACAAATGTTGTCAGGGTTGGACAGTTCTAGTATATCTTTGTTGAGGCACAGCAGAGCCAACTACTATGTTTTAGTAGGAAATTATGTGGACCTTTTATTTCAGTTTATCTACGGAATAAAGAGGATCAGTTCAGCAAAATGTAGGATTTTATAAAAAGAAGAGTTAACCTTGGGGCCATGTATAAAGATAGTATAATACAGATACACAAGAAGACAATGTTTTCAAATGATGGCAGAGTCATTTAGATATACTTCACAGATGAAATAAATTTCCTAGGACGAATCAGCATTTTAATTTATATTTAGGCATATAGAGATGGTAAGTAATTATTTACAGACTCTAGTAAGCTCAAATAGGTTTAAGGACATTATAGGGAATTTACCTAGAAAATTATATTATATAACCATGTTCTGAAGAAAGAAATTAAGTGAAAAAAGCACAGATAGTAATCAGCTGTCTTCTAGCACAGTGTTCTT
Source organism: Ovis canadensis (assembly GCF_042477335.2). Classification (NCBI taxonomy): domain Eukaryota; kingdom Metazoa; phylum Chordata; class Mammalia; order Artiodactyla; family Bovidae; genus Ovis; species Ovis canadensis. Next base: position 66,789,031 of record NC_091262.1, on the reverse strand, counting down.
TTGTAAAGAACTGCCTTCCATTCTTTACAACCCAACCTGCCTGACTTCAGGCTCTACTACAAAGCCACAGTCGTCAAGACAATATGGTACTGGCACAAAGACAGAAATATAGATCAATGGAACAAAATAGAAAGCCCAGAGATAAATACAAGCACCTATGGACACCTTATCTTTGACAAAGGAGGCAAAAATATACAATGGATTAAAGTGGTGCTGGGAAAACTGGTCAACCACTTGTAAAAGAATGAAACTAGAACACTTTCTAATACCATACACAAAAATAAACTCAAAATGGATTAAAGATCTAAACGTAAAACCAGAAACTATAAAACTCCTAGAGGAGAACATAGGCAAAACACTCTCCGACATAAATCACAGCAGGATCCTCTACGACCCACCTCCCAGAAAATTGGAAATAAAAGCAAAAATAAACAAATGGGACCTAATTAAACTTAAAAGCTTCTGCACAACAAAGGCAACCAGAAGCAAGGTGAAAAGATGGCCTTCAGAATGGGAGAAAATAATAGCAAATGAAGCAACTGACAAACAACTAATCTCAAAAACATACAAGCAACTTATGCAGCTCAATTCCAGAAAAATAAACGACCCAATCAAAAAATGGGCCAAAGAACTAAATAGACATTTCTCCAAAGAAGACATACAGAATAGGAAAAGGAGTATGTCAAGGCTGTATATTGTCACCCTGCTATTTAGCTTACATGCAGAGCACATCATGAGAAATGCTGGACTGGAAGAAACACAAGCTGCAATCAAGATTGCCGGGAGAAGTATCAATAAACTCAGATATGCAGATGACACCACCCTTATGGCACAAAGTGAAGAGGAACTAAAAAGCCTTTTGATGAAAGTAAAAGAAGAGAGTGAAAAAGTTGGCTTAAGCTCAACATTTAGAAAATGAAGATCATGGCATCCGGTCCCATCACTTCATGGGAAATAGATGGGGAAACAGTGGAAACAGTGTCAGACTTTATTTTGGGGGGGCTCCAAAATCACTGCAGATGATGACTGCAGCCATGAAATTAAAAGACGCTTACTCCTCGGAAGAAAAGTTATGACCAACCTAGATAGCATATTCAAAAGCAGAGACGTTACTTTGCTGACTAAGATCCATCTAGTCAAAGCTATGGTTTTTCCATTGGTCATGTATGGATGTGAGAGTTGGACTGTGAAGAAGGCTGAGTGCCGAAGAATTGATGCTTTTGAACTGTGGTGTTAGAGAAGACTCTTGAGAGTCCCTTGGACTGCAAGGAGATCCAACCAGTCCATTCTGAAGGAGATCAACCCTGGGATTTCTTTGGAAGGAATGATGCTGAAGCTGAAACTCCAGTACTTTGGCCACCTCATGCGAAGAGTTGACTCATTGAAAAAGACTCTGATGCTGGGAGGGATTGGGGGCAGGAGGAGAAGGGGACGACCGAGGATGAGATGTCTGGATGGCATCATGGACTCAATGGACGTGAGTCTGAGTGAACTCCGGGAGTTGGTGATGGACAGGGAGGCCTGGCGTGCTGCGATTCATGGGGTCACAAAGAGTCAGACACGACTGAGCGACTGAACTGAACTGAACTGAACTGAACAAACACATGAAAAGATTTTCAACATCATTCATTATCAGAGAAATGCAAATCAAAACCACAATGAGGTATCATTTCACGCCAGTCAGAATGGCTGCTATCCAAAAGTCTACAAGCAATAAATTCTGGAGAGGGTGTGGAGAAAAGGGAACCCTCTTACACTGTTGGTGGAAATGCAAACTAGTACAGCCACTATGGAGAACAGTGTGGAGATTCCTTAAAAAATTGGAAATAGAACTGCCTTATGACCTAGCAATCCCAGTGCTGGGCATACACACTGAGGAAACCAGAATTGAAAGAGACACGTATACCCCAATGTTCATCGCAGCACTGTTTATAATAGCCAGGACATGGAAGCAACCTAGATGTCCATCGCAGATGAATCGATAAGAAAGCTGTTGTACATATGCACAATGGAATATTACTCAGCCATTAAAAAGAAATACATTTGAATCAGTTCTAATGAGGTGGATGAAACTGGAGCCAATTATACAGAGTGAAGTAAGCCAGAAAGAAAAACACCAATACAGTATACTAACGCATATATATGGAATTTAGAAAGATAGTAATGACAACCCTGTATGCGAGACAGCAAAAGACACAGATGCAGTCTTTTGGACTCTGTGGGAGAGGGCAAGGGTGGAATGATTTGGGAGAATGGCATTAAAACATGTATAAAATCATATAAGAAACGAATCGCCAGTCCAGGTTCGATGCATGATACTGGATGCTTGGGGCTGGTGCACTGGGACAACCCAGACGGATTTTACAGGGAGGGAGGTGGGAGGGGGTTCAGGATGGGGAACACGTATACACCTGTGGTGGATTCATGTTGATGTATGGCAAAACCAATACAACATTGTAAAGTAATTAACCTCCAATTAAAATAAATACTTTTGTATTTTTTAAAAAGTCAAAATAAGCTCAATTTATTTCTCTAGCAGAAATCATATATAGGTCTCCACTGCCTATAGATTTCTACCTCTTAGAATGGCATATCATGAAGTTCTTTAATGGTGTGTACTTATGAAAATCTAGCCTCCTTCCCTCTCTTCTTGATACCTTCTCTTCCTCTCCTTTGCTTTTTCATATATGGTATCAAACTTGTAACCCTACATATCATACTTTCTTCCTGAACTCACATTTTACATATTACTCTTCTACTAGGATGTGGTAGGCATCTCTGCTTAGTAAGATATGACAGGGTACTATTTCTGGTCAATTACTACAAGTGTAGGCATCTAGCAGACAAATTAGCTATTTCCAGTATGCCTGCCTTGGGTGTTGAGGACTTTAAGTAATTTAGTAAACTTATTATTGGTTACTTGAATTTTTTAAAATTTAATCAATATAAGTGCAGTAAATGTGTTCATCATAAATATAACACTTTCTGAATTCTGACACTTCAGGCAAACCCTTATGAAACTTCGTAACTAAACTTCATGGGGAAAAAAAAAAAAGATGAGAATGGTAGTAAGCAACTGGAAAGAAAGCCAATAATAAATGTGTTGGCAGCAGATAGCGGTCTTAGTGAAACTAAGGGGGTAATGTTGACCTCTGCCCAGGACAGGTATGGTTAGTTCCATGGGAGAAGATAGCTTCAAAAAACACTTTAAGTCAAAACTTGGGGCTGAGGAGAGCCAAAGTACTGCCTGCCTGGACCCTGACTCTGCTGGGATGTGTGACGCTGCCCCTACAACTGCAGTAAACATAGGCGGTTCCTAGGGCTTCCAAGACATCGGGACTCAGAAGCGTGTCCTCAGCAAACTTTACAAAACCACAAGACAAACATTACTACAACATCTAATAGTACAGATATTTCACTCTAGAGCTGAAATTATATGTGATATATTATTTAATCTGGCTTGCCAGGTGGCACTAGTGGTAAAAACCTACCTGCCAATGCAGATGTTAAGAGACTCAAGTTAGACCTTTGGTTTGGGAAGATCCCTGGAGTAGGAAATGGCAACCCACTCCAGTATTCCTTCCTGGGAAATCACATCGACAGAGGAGCCTAGCGGGTTACAGTTCATAGGCTCGCAAGGAGTCAGACATGACTGAAGCTACATAGCACACATTTAATCTGGCAGGTTTGGCTCAAAATTATGGATATAAGAGTCACTGATGTTTTAAAAATAATTACAATTGCTTTATTCACACTAATAAATTGTATCAGTTTTATTATTTAAAGTGATTATCAAGAAATTTATTTCATTACAGGAACTTTTATTTATAACTATTTCCTCAAGTAGGAAATCAGGAACCCAAAGTATTATAACAAAATATTTATAATTAAATTACTATATATATGTGGAGTATAACTGTAGGTGAAAACTCATCATGTAAGCAATTCTGTAGAATAATCAGTGGAAAAGTTAAAGCTATGCACCATACATCTCTCAAAACACAAAGAAGCTACAGAAACTTGAGACAGCTACACAACTACTGGTCAGATTTTTTAAGTAACAGATTCCTTTAGAAGCCACAGATAAATAACTCATAAATACCAATTTATACACTATAATTATAATAATGCATTATTAAATGTGCCAATGTTTATATTTTAAATTATACAACTCAAATTATTAAGTGATCAAAACCAATAAACATTTTTTTGTCTCATTTGAGAGCTCTTTTTTAGTTTTCTACAATCTTTACAATGTAAATGCATTAGAGTCAGTAGTTATTTGGCTTTGTGGAACTTTAACATGCTGCTGAACTTACAAGTGTTCCATGACACTGAAAATGTGAACAAGGTGACATCCACAACATGAATACTGTGCTTATGTATTTCCAAATAAAATTTAGAGATAGAAGATGTTGCAAAAATAAAAAGCCAGCAATCTACATTTAGATTATTTTCTCATCACTAGAGGTTATTTTAGTACTACTGAAAATTATGAATTTGGAGTCAAATTTTGACTGAAAAATTTCCTCATTCATACATACATTTTCATTGGTATTAAATTTATGTCTTTCTAATATAAATATTTGGTGTTGGAGAAGACTCTTGAGAGTTCCTGGGATTGCAGGGAGATCCAACCAGTCCATTCTGAAGGAGATCAGCCCTGGGGTTTCCTTGGAAGGAATGATGCTAAAGCTGAAACTCCAGTACTTTGGCCACCTCCTGCGAAGAGTTGACTCATTGGAAAAGACTCTGATGCTGGGAGGGATTGGGGACAGGAGGAGAAGGGGACGACAGAGGATGAGATGGCTGGATGGCATCACGGACTCGATGGACATGAGTCTGAGTGAACTCCGGGAGCTGGTGATGGACAGGGAGGCCCGGCGTGCTGCGATTCATGGGGTCGCAAAGAGTCAGACACGACTGAGTGACTGAACTGAATATAAATATTAGAGACAGAGAAACACAAAGACAGAGATGGATTTATCCAGAAATTCTGATTATTTCAGTCTCATTTTCCACAGGGAAGGATCATATGAATAAGCAAAATTGATCAGGACTGTTTCTCTTACCTTTACAACACTTCATTAGAGGGGTCCATATTTCTAAGAACACAATGCACTTTACACCCTAAACAAAGGACAGGATTTTAAGATACAATTTAACTGTTCCAAACTTTATATGTTAATTATGATTTCCAACATGAAGTGATTATTTCTTTTCCTAACAGAACTGGCCCATTTAAAACTGCATTTGTAATGTTTTATTTTTAATATAAATTTATTTATTTTAATTGGAGGTTAATTACTTTACAATATCGTATTGGTTTTGCCATACATCAACATGAATCCACCACAACACTAATCTGGTTATATTTTGTAGCTGTTTTTATTTTCAAATTCTTTGGTAACCAGCTATTTATTCTGGAGCTGGTTTTATTTACAGCCACTTTTTCTATGGTTTATTTGTCTCTCTCCCTTGAGACATTTGCTTAAAGGAGATTTGAGAAGTCGATAAGAAAACTGCAGAGGCTATTGAATTTAATGGTCAATCACCTGATGGGGCTTGATCACTGTGACCTTCTCACCCCAATACACCTCTCTTGAAAGGAGACATCTGTGTTGCTTATCCTCTCTCCAGAGGCATGCAGGAATTTACCTGATTCATCTTTTCGCTCCAACACTGTAGTGTTTGAGTATTTTGCTCAACACTCAACGTGTTCTTAGTTTGACATTGTGTAAATATTGTGTAATGTATAATGTGACATTGTGTAATGTGATCAAAGTTTGACATTGTGTAAAATTATTTTCCCTTCAGAAATATGGAGTTGTTCAACTCCTTGTCCTTTACGTACTTAAATAAATCAGACAATTTGGAATCTTCTGGTCTTGATATCGCCATGTTCTATCACCTTACGGTAAGAATTACACATTGGACTATTTGCATAATATTTGAAAATGCTATTGGTGATTTCACTAGTATGTTGTCAAATACATAGTACAATTGTACATTTATACAGAAGAGTTTAGTTTGGTTAGGTATTAAGAATAACATTTAATTAATCATTTAATGACTTCTCCCTAAGAATAGTATTTGGCTCAGCAAATCATTAGATATTCAACAAATTCTAGTGAGAGAAAATGGAGAATATTCTTATTTCTAAAACTCAGAAGCTACTGAACAATCATTGGTAATTCCAGTTGTTGTTGGCGTGTATATGCATGATTTCCAAGGAAATGCCAAACACTATTCTAAAGCTGATGCATGATTTTACATTCCCATCATCAATGTTTGAACATTTCATTTCCTCCACATCTTTGCCAGAATGATGCACTGTCAGTCTTTTATGTTGTATACCTAGTAACTGATGTTGAACATCTTTTCTTACAATAAGGACAATTCATCCATTTTATAAGGTCTAGTATGCATCTTATGTGACTAAATGCAATTCTCTTTTTGTTAGTTTTAATGCATTATAAGAGTTCTTAATAAATATTAAGCCCCTTTTCAGATGCATGGTTTGCAAATATTTTCTTTCAGCTTATAAGTTTTTGTTTTTTGTATTTGTTTCAATTTCTTAATGGTGTATCTTGTAGAGCATTCAAAGATTTATGATATGCCTAACATTACTTTCTAAATATATACAGTATTCTTGCTGTCCTAACAAAATGTGCCTAGCTCAAAGTCACAATTTCTTTTCAGTTCAGTTCAGTCGCTCAGTCGTGTCCAACTCTTTGCGAACCCATGAATCGCAGCACGCCAGGCCTCCCTGTCCATTACCATCTCCTGGAGTTCACTCAGACTCACGTCCATTGAGTCCGTGATGCCATCCAGACATCTCATCCTCTGTCATCCCCTTCTGCTCCTGCACCCAATCCCTCCCAGCATCAGAGTCTTTTCCAATGAGTCAACCCTTCATGTGAGGTGGCCAAAGTACTGGAGCTTCAGCTTTAGCATCATTCCTTCCAAAGAAATCCCAGGGTTGATCTCCTTCAGAATGGACTGGTTGGACCCCCCTGCAGTCCAAGGGACTCTCAAGAGTCTTCACCAACACCACAGTTCAAAAGCATCAATTCTTCGGCACTCAGCCTTCTTCACAGTCCAACTCTCACATCCATACAGTACCACAGGAAAAACCATAGCCTTGACTAGACGGACCTTAGCTGGCAAAGTAATGTCTCTGCTTTTGAATATACTATCTAGGTTGGTCATCACTTTTCTTCCAAGGAGTAAGCGTCTTTTAATTTCATGGCTGCAATCACCATCTGCAGTGATTTTGGAGCCCCCAAAAATAAAGTCTGACACTGTTTCTACTGTTTCCCCATCTATTTCCCATGAACTGATGGGACCGGATGCCATGATCTTCATTTTCTGAATGTTGAGCTTTAAGGCAACTTTTTTGCTCTCCTCTTTTACTTTCATCAAGAGGCTTTTTAGTTCCTCTTCACTTTCTGCCATAAGGGTGGTGTCATCTGCATATCTGAGGTTATTGATATTTCTCCCAGTCATCTTGATTCCAGCTTCTGTTTCTTCCAGTCCAGTGTTTCTCATGATGTACTCTGCATAGAAGTTAAATAAGCAGGCTGACAATATACAGCCTTGACGTACTCCTTTTCCTATTTGGAACCAGTCTGTTGTTCCATGTCCAGTTCTAACTGTTGCTTTCTGACCTGCATACAGATTTCTCAAGAGGCAGGTCAGGTGATCTGGTATTCCCATCTCTTTCAGAATTTTCCACAGTTTCTTGTGATCCACACAGTCAAAGACTTTGGCATAGTCAATAAAGCAGAAATAGATGTTTTTCTGGAACTCTCTTGCTTTTTCCATGATCCAGCGGATGTTGGCATTTTGATCTCTGGTTCCTCTGCCTTTTCTAAAACCAGCTTGAACATCAGGGAGTTCATGGTTCATGTATTGCTGAAGCCTGGCTTGGAGAATTTTGAGCATTACTTTACTAGCATGTGAGATGAGTGCAATTGTGCAGTAGTTTGAGCATTCTTTGGCATTGTCTTTCTTTGGAATTGGAATGAAAACTGACCTTTTCCAGTCCTGTGGCCACTGCTGAGTTTTCCAAATTTGCTGGTATACTGAGTGCAACACTTTCACAGCATCATCTTTCAGGGTTTGAAACAGCTCCACTGGAATGCCATCACCTCCACTAGCTTTGTTCATAGTAATGCTTTCTAAGGCCCACTTGACTTCACATTCCAAGATGTCTGGCTCTAGATTAGTGATCACATCATCATAATTATCTGGGTCATGAAGATCTTTTTTGTACAGTTCTTCCATGTATTCTTGCCACCTCTTCTTAATATCTTCTGCTTCTGTTAGGTCCATACCATTTCTGTCCTTTATTGAGCCCATCTTTGTATGAAATGTTCCCTTGGTATCTCTAATTTTCTTGAAGAGATCTCTAGTCTTTCCCATTCTGTTCTTTTCCTCTATTTCTTTGCATTGATCACTGAAGAAGGCTTTCTTATCTCTTCTTGCTATTCTTTGGAACTCTGCATTCAGATGCTTGTATCTTTCCTTTTCTCCAATTTTAGCTCTCAAACTACTTTGGTAAATTTGTGAGCATAGTTGTTCATAATATTCCTTTACTGTTACTTTTAAATATTATGGGGTTATTAGTGATGGTCACTCCCATATTGAGATTAGTATTTTTTTTTGTCTTTTCACATTTTCTCTTGGTTATCCTGATTTGATTTTTTAAATAAATGTACTGATCTTATCAAAAGAACTAGCTTTGTGCTTCATTGATTTCTAGTTTTTCATTCCCAGTTTTCATTTATTTCTGCTCTAATTTCTGATTATAGATTTCTGCTCTTTATTTCTGATTCTTTTTTTCTGTTTGTTTTAGGCTCACATTTCCCTTATTTTTCTTCTTCTAACTGGCTAAGATAGGAGAGTAGATTATTGATTTTAGATCTGTCTTCTTTTATAATACATACATTCAATGTTATAAATTCCCTCTAGGAAATGACTTCACAGCATTTCAGAAATTCTATATTTTCTTTAAAATATTTTTAAAACTCTTTTGAGATTACTTTTTTGACCCTGATGTTATTTGGAAGTGTGTTTTTCACTCTTCAAATATTTTGATATTTTACATTATTGCAAACAACATTCTATAACAGAATTCAACTTTATTTGCTATTCCATTGTAGCCTGAGAACATAATTTACGTAATTTCTCTTCACTAAAATTTGCTTAGGTGTATTTTATTGGTCCATAATGTGATCTATCTTAGTGAATATTCCATGTGAGCTTGAGAAGAATGTGTGTTCTAGTGCTGTGGGATGAAGCAGTCTATAAATATCAGTTAGATCCTGTTCTCTTCAGTTAAGTTATAGCCTTGATGATTTTGAATTTGATGGCTCTATTGATTGGTTTAAAATGGGTGTTAAAGTTACAGCCATTATGATGTATTTATCTGTTTCTTTATGTAGTACTATCACTGTTTGTCTTACATATTTAGATGCTCTGTTTTTAGGTGGACACATGCTGTAAATTGTTATGTCTGCCAGGAGAATTGATTCCTTTATTATTATGGAGTGCAATACTTTATCCTAGATGATTTTCCTTGGAAATCAGTTCTATAATTAATATAGCCACTCAAACTTTCTTTTGGTTAGTATTAGCATATTATATCTTTCTTCATGTCTTTACTATCTGTGCCCTTATATTTAAAGAGGGTTTCTTGCAGAAAGTATATATTTGGGATTGTTATTTTAACTACTCTAACAGTCTCTGGTTTTTGTTTGTTACATTTGCACCATTTACATTTAAAGCAATTAATTATATAGTCTAACCAATATTTACCATGTTTGTAACTCTTTTCTATTTGTTATACTTGTTCTTTGATTTTTCCGTTTCTTAATATTCCTCATTTTTTTCTAACTTTTGAGGTTTCAAGTGAGCATTTTATATTAGTCAATTTTCTCTAGTCCATTAGTATATCAATTACTTATACCTACTTTAAATTACTGGTTATCCTGGAGTTTGTAATATACACTAATAAATAACCTAAGTCCACTGCAAATAACAATATATAGCTTTAGTGACAGGGTAAGTATTTTTTCAAAGAGAACTTATAATTCCATCCTCCCTCCCATTATAACATTGCTGTCATTCACTCTAGTTTTCTTCATGTAAAAAACACTCAAATATTGATAGTATTATTATTTTAGATAAACAGGTATCTATTAGATCAATTAAAAATAAGAAAAATTAAATATTTTCTTTTACTTTCATCTCTGACACTCTTTATATAGATCTAAATTTTTGATCTATATAATTTTAATTTACTCTGAAAAACTTTAATATTTCTTGCAAGCCAGGCCTGCTGGCAACAATCTCCCTAGGCTTTTTTGCCTGAAAACATTTTTATTTCCCCTTAACTTCTAAAATATAATTTCACTGGATAGGGAATTCTAGGTTTCCTTTTATTATTTTTTTTTCTTTTAATGCTTTACATATTTTACTCACCTTTCTGTTTGTATGTTTTGTGATAAAGAATCAGATATAAATCTCATTCTCGTTCCTCCTAGATGAGATGTCTTTTCAATTCAGGATTTTTTTGAGATTTTTTTTTGATCTACAGTTTGAATGCTGCTGCTGCTGCAGCTAAGTCGCTTCAGTCGTGTCCAACTCTGTGAGACCCCATAGATGGCAGCCCACCAGGGTCCCCTGTACCTGGGATTCTCCAAGCAAGAACACTGGAGTGGGTTGCCATTTCCTTCTCCAAAGCATGAAAGTGAAAAGTGAAAGTGCAGTCGCTCAGTCGTGTCTGACTCCTCGCAGCCCCATGGACTGCAGCATTCCAGGCTCCTCCGTCCATGGGATTTTCCAGGCAAGAGTACTGGAGTGGGGTGCCATTGCCTTCTCCACAGTTTGAATAGATATGCCAAATGACAGATATTTTTGGTAGTTACTCTGCTCATTATTTGCTGAAGCTATAGATGTCAGAGACTTCAGTTTCCTCTAGTGTTCCTGTCCTATCCTCTGTTGTTCTGTATAAATTTTCCTAAGAATTACTTCTTAAATAAAGATTGTGTCTTGCAGATCTTTCAGTTGTGCCCTGTTGAAATGAATGATGGTAGGGTGTGTAGAGGGAAACTGTTCTATAATCTTCTGATCACTTCTGTCTTTTGGTAGGCCTGGGTCCCCAGACTGTGACTTTCGCAAGTATCTTTCAGTTTTTTTTCCCCTTATTCTTACATAAAATAGGAAAGGAAGGCTGAGGGGTATGGGGGATGTGGCTGAAGCTATATAATTGCTACTTCCCCTGTTAAAACTCTCTAGTAACATAGTTTCCCCTGCAGTGGTAGTCTTTGTTGTGGAGAATACTCCAGGAATATTTTATTTTCCTTTTCCTCTGCCCAAAACATGAGGGCATTTTCATTGGATCATCAACACGAGAAACTGGTAGGATTCCTGGAGGTTAACATCTACAAAAACTTGGACTATATGGCCCCAGGAGTTTCTCTTTCTCAAGCTAGTTCACAGTCAGTTTCAGTTGGTTTGTTGAAATGACTGTACGTGTCCCTCCCAGTTTAAGACTTCAGAGGCTTCTGTTTGGGGTAAATTGATAAAGACCGCTAGTAACTATATTTGCCTGCCTTCCCAAAGTACTGATTATAATTTTTCCACTGACTTCCAATCTCTGATGAGCCTAACAAAAGTCACTGTTTTTCACATTGCTCAGTTATTTTTCTATAATGATGGCATGATAACTTCCAAGTATTATTTAGGTTGGAGCTAAAATTGGAAGTCCTACAATCACAATTTAATATAAAGAGAGTATTTTACAATTATAAAAGTTACAAAAGTTGTAATTTATTCTGTATAGTACATATCTAAAAACACTAGGAATGGATAAAAAATTATCAAGCAATAATCACAAATTTATAAATCAATTATTTGATGAAAGTTAGTTCCTCTAAATTAATTACTTGTTCATGTTTTCTGTACTTTTCACACAGTTTTCAGCATGAATATGGATTATCTTGTCAAATAATTCAAATGGAAAAAGCACTGTAAAAAGCAGCTTTGTAAAGAGTAATTTTGAATATGCAAGGTAGATAATTGCTTAGGAGTCATCGAGGTTTGCTTTTTCCATATACATGATATTATTACCTTATTTTTTAAATTAATTGTGGTGCTTTTGAAATAGGGTTGAATTCTCAGGCATCAGAACTGATATTCCTGATTATATTCAGAACACAAAGACAGTTTTCCAGCACTGTAAACAATATTCTACTTTATTCAACTTGTTCTCTTCTACTTTATTCAACCTGGGATACCTCTAAGAGTGTTACTGGCATGTGAAAATACTGAGTCTGGACATTTGCTAGATTTAATAAGTCATTTGAGTTCTTTATTTGAAACAGGTGCTTGCTTTCTACAGTTTTAAAAATGGTGTCTACAACAGTCAAATTGAGAATAAAGTTAATTGGAAAGTGTAACAATGAGGCCTGGACATGGATTGTAGAATGATATAAGATAGTGTAAGATTCCAATGAAAATAACATGACCATTAATGTGAAGAATTTATTCAATGTTCTTTCATCATAACTTTTCATCAGAGATAAAGTGATCTCTTTACTAGTGAAAGTCATGACTTATTTGTCAGTACAATTTCACTTGAGCTTTTCAAATTACATTTTAATAAGTGTTGATACATAAAATTCAGAGTATGTATTCTCAAGGGTTCTAAATGTCATCATTCTTAAAAACCAACCCTTTAAATTATTTTCTCTTCACAATCTATAATACCCATGGGATTCTGCCCTACTAATTTCCATAGAATTCTATAACTTCCACATCACTGCAAACATATAGGACCCATATCAGGGTCTCTGACAGCTGGAAAGTAATGCATTATTTTAATGAGTGCATTTCCTATAAAATAAATGTTTCAGCTCATATTAATTTTAGATCATATTAATTTTAGATTAACAGAACAACGTATCCCATTAGAGTTCTATCATTGTTTGAGGAAAGAAAAATAATATAATGAAATGTATTCAGTACACAGTCTCTATTCTTAACCACTTGAAAATTAAATCTAAATTCATATAAACTTGGTTTATTCCTATAGCATAAACATCCATGCTTCAGGACTCCATGAACTCTTGGAAAGCATTTTCTGCCTCCTGCTGGTTTTAGAACCATTTTTCCCAGCAAAAAATTCTAGAAATGCTTGAAACTGTGGTAGTCAGTTGGCCAAGAGGTCAGGTGAATATGGCAGATAAGGCAAATCTTCATAGCTAAACTCGGTTAACTTCTGAAGCACTGGTTGTGGGATGTGTGGCCAGGCATTGTCATGGAAAAGATTTGGGTCCATTCTTTTGACAAATGCCAAGCTGCAGGTGTTGCAGTTTTCAGTGCATCTCATTGACTTGCTGAGTATACTTCTCAAATATAATGGTTTTGCCGGGATTCAGACAGCTGTAGTGGATCAGATGGGCAGCAGACCACCGAACAGTGACCATGACCTTTTCTTTTTTTGGTGCAAGTTTGGCTTTGAGAAGTGCTTTGAAGTTTCTTCTTGGTCCAGCCACTGAGCTGGTCACTGCCAGTTGTATAAAATCTATTTTTCATCATACATCACAATCTGATTGAGAAATGGTTCATTGTTGTGCAGAATAAGAGGAAGATGATACTTCAAAACAATAATTTTTCTGATTTGCAGTCAGCTCATTAGGCACCCACTTATGAGCTTTTTCACCTTCCCAATTTGCTTCAAATGCCAAAAGACCAGAATGCTGGACATTGACTTCTTTGGCAACTTCTTATGTAGTTGTAAGAGAATCAGCTTCGATTATCATCTCAGTTGGTTGTTGTCAACTTCCAATAAATGGTTACTGAGCTCATCTTCAAGGCTCTAGTCTTCTTTGCAATACTTCTTGAACCACCACTGCACTATATATTCATCAGCTATTCCTGGACCAAATGAGTTGTTGATGTTGCAAGTTGTGTCTGTTGCTTTAAAACCCATTTTGAACTCAAATAAGAAAACTGCTTGAATTTGCTTTTTGTCTAACATCTAAAATAAATGTCTAACAACTAAATAAATATATTTAACCTAAAATAAATATAATAATGTATATACCTTATACATGGATGTATATACCTTATACATGAATGTATATACCAAAATCAAAGAGCAAAATTCAAGAGTAGAATGCAAAACCACAATTAGCTTTGCACCAACTTAAATAACACTTGTGAAAGTTGCTCAGTTGTGTCCAACTCTTTGCAACCCCATGGACTAGAGAGTCCATCGAATTCCCCAGGCCAGAATACTGGAGTGGGTAGCCTTTTCCTTCTCCATGGATCTTCCCAACTCAGGGATCGAACCCAGGTCTCCCACATTGCAGGCAGATTCTTTACCAGCTGAGCCACAGGGAATCCCATTTGGTATATCTCAATTTTTTAAAAAATTTTCTATATATCTCAAGATATTTACACATACACTTTATAATTTTATGGTAATTTTAAAGCTAGATGACTAAAAAAAAAAATAAAAATAAAGCTAGATGAACATTTTCTTTAAAGTTGTGGAATTAAGAAAATTTATAATTATTATCGTGGCATTTTTCTATTAAATAATCAGACAAGGAACATATTTTATATGACTATATTATGATAAATACCAGAAAAAAAAACAATGAATAAACTCTGCTCCATGCCCTGAGTCTTCTCTCTTAACAGTGATTTCTGTGATAAGAACCACACTAGAGATTTTTGACCAGCTCATTTTTCACTGAAATTATTTATACCTCACTTCAAGAGGAATCCTATATGTTTTCTTCTCATGAAATTTCTGACTTAAAAACTGGTATTAACAATTATTTTCCTTTCATTCTATCTTTATATGTATCTACATACCATCCATTTTTTAATATTTGCATTTTCCTCTTATCAACAATTATGTATTGATTTGAGGCATGTGCTCTAGCAACTACAAATAGTAATTGTGACCGATTACGATGTCAAAGAGATTACAGTTTTGGTTGAGAGATATAAAGTGTGTAATTTATTCTTTAGAAATATGCTAAAAGTAAGGAGAAGTTTATTCCTACAATTTTGTGAATATCATCTAAACTGACATAAAATAAATGAAAATAAATGAATATGGGTCCCTAACAATTGAAGAGCATACTTTGAGTAGTGCTATGAAAGGGTTTTTAAGACATTTAAGTTTAGAGACACACAGGAGGTAGACATCTTTTATTCAACTTTAATATAGATTTTGATTTTTCAGTCAATATTTGCTCATTGCATAGAACTATTGTGTCCTTTAATCAACTATGTCTATAAGAAAACCCAACTTATCCAGTGTGTATCTCTTTTACTCTCACACTACTACCACACTCACAACACTTCTGACACCAATTGTGTGAGATTGTTTTCCCCAACAAGCCATGGGGTGTCCTACAATTTAACTGAATTCTGACATTATCTACCTGGAGATAACATCAGGTCCCACAAGCGGTTCAGTCCTATGAGACGGCTCCCCATTTCAGATGCCAACCACAAGTAGTAGGTCCCTAGATTACCCACAACTTCTATCCACTTTGGCTACAAACCTGAAGTTCCCATGATTTTCTCCCACTTGAATTTGAGTATTTGCTAGAACAGCTCACAGATTCAAGGAAACACTTATTTACCAATTTATTATATAGTTTTATATAGTAAAAATGGATAGGATAAATGATACAGAAGAACAGATGAAGAAATACACAGGGGGAGGCCTGGGAGGGTAAGAGTATAGGAGTTTCTATTCCCAGGGATTTGAAGTGCATCACCATCCTGGTAGGTAAATGTGTTCACCAATCTGGAAGCTCTCCAAATCCTATAATTGGGGGATTTTTACAGAGGCTTCATCACATAGGCATGACTGATCATTAACCTTTTGCTAGTTTCTCTCCCCTCTCTGGAGAACTGGGGGTGGAGCTGAAAATTCTAAGACTCTAATGACAGTTTAGGCTTTGCTGGTGGCTCAACGGTAAAGAATCTGCCTGCAATGCAGGAGATGCAGGAGACACGGGTTTGATCCCTGGGTCTGTAAGATGCCCTGGAGGAGGGCATGGCAACCCACTCCAGCATTCTTAGAGAATCCAATGGACAGAGGAGCCTGGCAAGCTACAGCCCATGGGGCTGCAAAGAGTCGAACATGACTGAGAACGCATGCAAACAGGATTTGCCCTTTCTGGTGACCAGCCCTCATTCAGGAACCCACTCAGAGTCACCTCATGAAAATAAAAGACACAGCTATAATCCAGGAAATTCTAAAAGATAAAGAAACTCAGTGTAAGTAACTTGGGGTCAAAAATCAAATATTAGAACAAAAGATGCTCCTAGTGCTTCACTTAGGAAATTACAAGAGTTTAAAGAGCTCCGTTACAGGAATCAGGTGCAGAGACCAATGAATATATTTTCTATTACTTTACAACATCTAACATCAATTTTACCTGAAAGTAAAAGCCATTATGAAAAAAGTAAAAGCCTTTTAGAGATGTGATCATCTATAAATACTCCATTTTAATATTAGCTTAACCTCAGATAGAAGGGAAGAGGAAGAAAAAATAATCGTGTGGTACAACAGTTCTAAAAAAAGGTAATGATATGTGAATGTCACTTTCTGTGTAATGTGATGTTCTCATTTATTGCTGTTTGTGTTTTCTACTTCACGGGGTTTGAGAGAATCAAAAGAGATAGTATATTTTAGGTTTAGAAACACTTTTGCTATTTTTGAATTTATCATTTTTCTTCCCCCCTGTACTGTATTGTACTGGCAAAAATCCTGAAATAACTTCATTTGAAGTAGAAAAATACACTGAAAATATGGCATCTTGTTGTCATTCTTCATATCCTATTGTCATCTGTAATGACTAAGTGCTGGGGCATATGGGATAATGCTTCTACCAAATTAAAAAAAAGTAAAATTCTTCCTTTCGGAATTGAGAGGACTCTAAGGGTAAATGGGACATAAGAGCTTATCAATTAATTTTATTTTATTTTGTTAGAATGATGTATGTTGGATGAAATGTCACTGCGTAAGAAATGACCATACTATAAGCAGTACAATTTCCTTCACCTTTTATTTTTTAGAAAATAATTGAAGTCACTTTTCTCTGTGACCAATCCTTTTTTCAGAGTGAGGATTAAAATGTTATTCCATTGTTCGCCTTCATGAAAGCAGTTGTCATGCACATTTATAGCAAATGCCAGAAAGGAAATGGAATATTTCAATACCATGGAGAGTTTCATACTCTGAAGATAGCCATCAACATATATTATGTAAGCAAATCTACTTTCCTCATTATAATTCATAAAGCTAAGTCATTGTAATGCATAAAGCTAAGTACAAGTGAATGTATAAAATATGTTTTATATTTGCTATTTGAAAAATGTTTACTAAGTCAAATCAGTCTACAAAATATAAAGACATGTAGTCTTTTTTTTTTTAGTTTTTTATTTTTTAAATTTTAAAATCTTTAATTCTTACATGCATTCCCAAACATGAGCCCCCCTCCCACCTCCCTCCCCATAACATCTTTCTGGGTCATCCCCATGCACCTTGAATCAGGCTAACCAGAACTTTTTTACATCATGCACAAGTCAAAAGGCATTTTAGAAAACAGCGAAGATTCTTCTTCAATTTTTATTTTCAAGTTTATTTAAATACATGAAAAATATAAATTGTACTCACATCATGCTAGACATTTTATCTCCATTTAGTAATAACATCCTTGTAATGTCAACATCAATCCATTAAGTGCGTAAAAGTGTGTCTCTATCAATACCTAGCTAGTATTCAAATCCAAATATGTTCTGATATGCCAGTAACTTTCATTCAAAAACTATTTATGGAATTGATACTATAGAGTTTAGCAGACACATGAAAACAACATGTGAGACCTATGAGATAATAAGCATGCTGATCTATGCATAAAGATCTTAGAAGGAGAAGAAAGAGTAAGGGGGATCAAAAAGGTATTTAAAGAAATTATGGCTGAAAACTTCTGAAACCTAAAGAAAGAAACAGATATCCAGGTACAGGAAATAATGAAGGTGCCAAACAAATGAACCCAAACAGACCTACACCAACATATACTATAATTAAAATGGCAAAAGTAAAAGATAAAATTCTAAAATGCAGCAGAGAAAACAAGAGTTAATTACAAAGGAACAACAAAAGGCTACTGGCTGATTTCTGTGCAGAACACTGCAATTCAGGAAGAATTCAAAAGATATATTCAAAATCCTAAAAGGGAAAAACCTGCAAGTAGGATAGTCTAGCTAGTAAGATTATATTATCATAAGATACGAGAGAGAAAAAATTTCTTAGACAAGCAAAAACTAAAAGAATACAGCAATATTAAATATATTCTAAAGAAGTATATTAAAAAGTATTTTTAAACAGAAAAGAAGCAAGGATCAATGTTGTTGTACAGTCACTAAGTTATGTCTGATGCTTTACAACCCTATGGACTACAGCACACTAGGCTTCCCTGTCCTTCACTATCTCTGGGAGTTTGCTCAAACTCATGTCTATTGAATTGGTGATGCCATCCAACCATCTCATCCTCTGTCACTCCCTTCTCTTCTTGCCATCAATCTTTTTCCAGCATCAGGGTCTTTTCCAATGAGTTGGCTCTCCTCATCAGATGGTCAAAGTATTGGAGCTTTAGCAGCAGCTGTCCTCCCAATGAATATTCAGGGTCGATTCCTTGAGGATTGACCGGTTTGATCTCCTTACTGTCCAAGAGACTCTCACGAGCCTTCTCCAGCAACACAGTTAAAAAGTACTAATTCTTAGGTGCTCACCCTTCTTCATTGTCCAACTCTTTCGTTCAGTTCAGTTCAGTCACTCAGTCGTGTCCCACTCTTTGCGACCCCATGAATCGCAGCACGCCAGGCCTCCCTGTCCATCACCAACTCCCGGAGTTCACCCAGACTCATGTCCATTGAGTCAGTGATGCCATCCAGCCATCTCATCCCCTGTCGTCCCCTTCTCCTCCTGCCCCCAATCCCTCCCAGCATCAGAGTCTTTTCCAATGAGGTGGCCAGAGTACTGGAGTTTCAGCTTCAGCATCATTCCCTCCAAAGAAATCCCAGGGTTGATCTCCTTCAGAATGAACTGGTTGGATATTACACCCATATAAAACTACTGACAAAAACCATAACACTGAGTAGATGAAACTTTGTCAGCAAAGTGATGTCTCTGCTTTTTAAGATACTATCTAGGTTATAGCTTTTCTTCCAAGGAGAACTTTTTAAAAATTTATTCATTTTTAATAGAAGGAAATGCATAACAGTACTATGTTGATTTCTGCCAAACATTAACATGAATCAGTCATAAGTATCCAAACATCTTTTAATTTCATGACTGCAATCACAATCCACAGTGATTTTGGAGCCCAAGAAAATTAAGTCTATCACTGTTTCCATTTTTCCCCCATCTATTTGCCATGAAGTTATGGGATTGGATACTTTGATCTTAAGTTTTTTGAATGTTGATTTTTAAGCCAGTTTTTTTTTCTTTTTTTTTCTCTCCGCTTTCACCTTTATCTAGAGGCTCTTTAGTTCCTATTCACCAATAAAAAGATGTCCTTTTTTATCACAGGGGACTGGAATACAAAAGTAGGAAGGCAAGAGATACCTGTAGTAACAGGCAGGTTTGGCCTTGGAGAACACAATGAAGCAGGTCAAAGGCTTAAAGAGTTTTTTTCAAGAGAACACACTGCACTGGTCAAAGCAAGCATTCTTTCCCAGTAACACCAGGATCTGGAAGAAAGGAAAAATCACAATAGAAAAAAAAAAAACCCAAATATATAAAAAGATTTTAGATCACTTAAATAAGCCAGTGTTGTTGTTCAGTTCTAATTCATGCAGAGCTCTGAGACTTTGTGGACTTAGCATGCTAGATTCTTCTGTCCTCTGCTATCACCTGAAGTTTGCTCAAATTCATGTCCATTGAGTTGGTAATGCTATCTAATGATCTAATTCTTTGCTGCCCTCTTCTCCTTTTGCTTCAATCCTTCCCAGCATCTGGGTCTTTTCTGGTGAGTTGGCTCTTTGCATCAGTTGGCCAAGTATTGGAGCTTCAGCTTCAGCATCAGTCCTTCCAACAAATATTCAGAGTTGATTTCCTTTAGGATGGACTGGTTTGATTCCTTGCTGTCCAATGGACTCTCACGAGTCTTCTCCAGCACCACAATTTGAAAGCAGCAACTTGCTGGTGCTCAGTCTTCTTTATGGTCCAACTCTCACATCTATGCATGGGAAAATCATAGCCTTGACTCCAAGGACCTTTGTTGATAAAACGATGCCTCTGCTTTTTAATGTGCTGTCTAGGTTTGTCATAGCTTTCCTTTCAAGGAGGAAGTGGCTTCTAATTTCATGGTTGCAGTGACCATCCATAGGGATTTTGTAGCCAAAGAAAATAAAAGTCTGTTGCTGTTTCCACTTTTTCCCCTTCTATTTGTCATGAAGTGATTGGATTGGATGCCATGATCTTAGTTTGTTCAATGCTGAGTTTTATGTCAACTTTTTCACTTTTCTCTCTCACCTTATCAAGAGGCTCTTTAGTTCCTCTTTGCTTTCTGCCATAAAAGTGATATCATCTCCATATCTGAGGTTGCTGATATTTCTCCCAGCAATTTTGATTCCTCCCTGTGATTCATCCATTCTGGTATTTCTCATGAAGCACTCTGCCTATAAGTTAAATAAACAGGGTGACTAAACATGGCCTTGTAGTACTCCTTTCCCAATTCTGCATAAGTCCACGCTTCCATGTCCAGTCTAACTGTCATTTCTTGACCCATATACAGTTTCTCAGAAGGCAATTAAGGTAGTCTGGTATTCCTGTCTTCCTGTCTCTTTAATAATTTTCCACAGGTTTTTCTTTTCTTCCTTTTTTTTGTTGTGATCTATACAGTCAAAGGCTTTATAGTAGTCAATGAAGCAGATGTTTTTCTGGGACTTCCTTGCTTTCTCCATGATCCAACCAATTTTGACAATTTGATCTCTGGTTCCACTGCCTTTTCTAACCCCAGCTTGTGTGTCTGTATGTTCTCAGTTCACAAACTGCTGAAGCCTACCTTGAAGGATTTTTGAGCATAACATTGTTAGCATGTGAAATGAGTACAATTCTACAGTGGCTGGAATATTCTTTGGCATTGCCCTTTTTGTGATTGGAGTGAAATTGACCTTTTCAGTCCTGTGGCCACAGCTGAGTTTTCCAAATTTGCTGACATATTGAGTGCCACACTTAAACAGCACCATCTTTTAGGATTTAAAATAGCTCAGCTGGAATTCCATCACTCCACTAGTTTTGTTCACAGTAATGCTTCCTAAGATCCACTTGACTTCACACTTCAGTATGTCTGGCTCTAAGTGAGTGACACCATTGTGGTGGTTTTGGTCACTGTGTCCTGTACAATGTTAAGAACCTATATCCATAGTTCTTCAGGCTCTCTACCAGATTTAATCTCTTGAATCTATCCATTATCTCCACTGAATAATCATAAGGGATTTGATTTAGATCACACCCATATGGCCTAACGGTTTTCCCTACTCTCTTCAATTTAAGCTGGAATGTTCCTATAAGGAGCTCATGATCTGAGCCATAGTCAGTTCCAGGTCTTGTTTTTGCTGACTGTATAAAGCTTCTCTGTTTTTGTCTGAAAAGAACATCATCAATCTGATTTTGGTGTTGGACTCTCTGTTGATGTCCATTTTTAGAGCTATTATTTTTGGATTATCACAAAACTGTGTATGCTATGATCAGCATGTTCTCATGAAAAACTTCTGTTAGCCTTTGCTCTGCTTCATTTTGAACTTCAAGGCCAAGCTTCCCTGTTATTCCAGGTATCTCTTAACTTCCTATTTTTGTATTCCAATGTCCTGTAATGAAAAGGACTTTTTTTCAGTATTAATTCTAGAAGGTGTTGTATATCTTCATAAAACCCATCAAATTCAGCTTCTTCAGCACCAATATTTGGAGCATAGACTTGGATTACTGTGATGTTGAATGATTTGCCATGGAAATGAACCAAAATCATTCTGTTGTTTTTGAGACTGCACCCAAGTACTACATTTTGGACTCTTTTATTGACTCTAAGGGCTACTCTATTTCTTCTAAGGGATTATTCCCCACAGTAGTAGGTATAATGGTCATCTGAATTAAATTCTCCCATTTATATCCATTTTAGTTCAATGATTCCTGAGATGTCAATGTTCACTCTTGCCATCTACTCAACCATGTCCAATTTAACTTAATTCATGGACCTAATATTCCATGTTCCATTTCAGGTGGCTCAGATGGTAAAGCGTCTGTCTACAATGCGGGAGACCCGGGTTCGATCCCTGGGTTGGGAAGATCCCCTGGAGAAGGAAATGGCAATCCACTTCAGGACTATTGCCTAGAAAATCCCATGGACAGAGGAGCCTGGTAGGCTACAGCCCATGGGGTCGCAAAGAGCTGGACATGACTGAGCGACTTCACTCCACTTCATGGACCTAATATTCCATGTTCCATTATAGTATTGTTCTTTATAGCATCAGACTTTACTTTTGCCACCAGACACATTCACAGTTGAGCATCATTTTCACTTTGGCCCAGCCACTTTATTCTTTTTGGTGATATTTATAATTGCCCTCTGCTTTTCCCAGTAGTATATAGGGCACCTTCCATTCTGGGGGACTCATCTTCAGGCGTCATATCTTTCTGCTTTTTCACACTGTCCATGGTGCTCTCCAGGAAAGCATGCTGGAGTATGTTGCCATTTCCTACTCCAGTGGACCATGTTTTGCCAGAACTCTTCACTATGACCCATCCATCTTGGGTGGCCCTGCACAGTATAGATCATAGCTTCACTGAGTTACATAAGCCCCTTCATCATGACAAAGTTGTGATCCATGAAACAAAAAATAAGCTAGTACAAAGAATTAAAATAAAAAATTAAAAAATTGTGAAAGTAATTACAAATGAAATGAAAATATAAAATAGGACATCAGAAGCATAAAATGGGGAGAGGAGTAAGAAAATTATTCCTTGAATGTGTTTCAGCTCATATGACTACCAGTCTAAAGTAAGAAGATATAGTAATGTGCTAACATACTTGAACACTAGGGTAATTGCAAATCAAAAAACATACAAATAGATTCACAAAAACCAAAAAGAAGAGAACTCAAGTATAATATAAAAGAAAACCATCAAGCTGAAAAAGGAAAAAGAAAACAAGAGGAAGAAAGAAGAAATACAAAATGAACTGGGAAACTAGGTTTAATATTGCAATAAATACACAGGTATCAATCATTACCTTAAAGATCAATAGACTAAATGTACTCATCAAAAGATACAAAGTTGCAGACTGGATAATAAAACAAGACCCTTCAACATGATACCTACAAAGACCCACTTTAGGGTGAAGGACACACATAGATTGAAAGTAAAGGGATGGAAAAGGATATTTCATGCAAATGGAAATGCCAAGAAATGGGGGCAGGCAATATTCATATCAGACAAAATAGGCTGTAAAACAAAGACATAAAAAAGATAAACATGGACACTGTATAATTATAAAAGTGTTAGTTGCTCAGTCATGTCTGAGTCTTTGACACCCCATGGACTCTAGCCCACCAGGTTCCTCTGTCCATGGAATTCTCCAGGCAAGAATACTGGAGTGGGTTGCCATTCCCTTCTCCAGGGACCTTCCTGACCCAGGGGTCAAACTTGGGTCTTCTACATTGCAGGCAGATTCTTTACCATCTGAGCCATTTATAATTATTTATAATGATATAAGAATTTTTATTTCATTTCATTTTTTATATATTATATATAATCTACTATATGCATATATTATTTCATTTATTATAATGATGAAATGACTTGATTTATTATCATTTGTAATGATAAAAGGATCTATTCAAAACTCCCTGAAGACAAAATTCAGGCTTCACTGGGGAATCCTACCAAACATACAAAGGAGAAATTATATGGAACCTTCTCAAACTCTTCCAAAACATGAAAGAAAACACTCTCAAAGTCATTCTATAAAGCCACCATCACTCTGATACCAAAACCAAACAAAGCCTTTACCAAAAAAGAAAACTAAGAACCAGAACAAATAATCTAAAATTTATATGGAACCACAGAAAAGCAGAATTGCCAAAACAATCTTGAGGGAAAAGAACAAAGCTAGAGGTATGACTCTCCCAGAATTCAGACAATACAGAGCTATAGTAACCAAACAGTACACTATTGGCAGAAAAACAGAGATGGATCAATGGAACAGAATAGCAAGCTCAGAAACAAATCCACACACCTATGGCCAAAAATCTTCAACAGAGGAGACAAGAATATACAATGGAGAAAAGACAGTCTCTTCAGCAGTGGTGTTGGCAAAGTTGAACAGCTGCATGTATTAGTAACTCAATGAAATTCAAACACACCCTTATATACCCTTACACCAAACAGAAAAATAAATTCAAAATGGTTTAAAGACTTAAATATTTCTGACATAAATTGTAGTAATGCTGTCTTATGTTGGACTCCCAAGGCAAAATAAATAAATACAAAAATAAGGCAAAGGAAACCATAAACAACAATAAAGATAACTTACAGACTGGGAGAAAAAACTTGCAAATGATGTGACAGAGTGTGGCTTAATTTCCAAAATACTGCAAACAGCTCATATAACTCAATTAAAAAAAAAACACACCTAATTAAAAACAAAAAATGGGCAGAAGATATAAATAGACATTTCTTTAAAGAAGACATGTGGATTGTCAACAGGCACATGGAAAGATGTTCAACATTGCTAATTATTAAGAAATGCAAATCAAACCTACAATGAAGCACTTCACACCAGTCAGAATGATCATCGTCAAAAGGTCTACAAATAATAAATGTTAGAGAGGATATGGAAAAAAGGGAAGCTCCTACATTGTTAGTGGGATTATAGAGTGGTGCAGCAACTGTGGAGAACATATTGGAGGTTCCTTGGAAATTAAAAACAGGGTTATCATATGATCCATCAATCCCACCCCTGGTTATATATACAGAATAGATGAAAACGCTAATCAAAAAGACACATGGACTTCAATGTTGAACACTGAAGTGGCATTATCTACTATAGCCAAGACATGGAAGCAACCTAGGTGTCCACCTACATATGGATAGATAAAGATGTGGTGTACATACTCCATAGTTGTTCAATCGCCCTGTCATGTCTGACTCTTTGCAACCCCATGGACTGCAGTACACCAGGCCTCTCTCTCCTTCACCACATCCTGAAGTTTGCCCAAATTCATGTCCATTGCATCAGTGATGCCATCTAGACATCTCATCCTCTGTTGCCCTCTTCTTCTGCCCTCAATCTTTCGCAGCATCAGGGACTTTTCCAATGAATCAGCTGTTCGCATCAGATGACCAAAATGCTGGAGTTTCAACTTCAGCATTAGTCCTTCCAACAAGTATTCAGGGTTGATTTCCCTTAAACAGTTTGATCTCCTTACTGTCCAAGTAACTCTCAGGAGTGTTCTCCAGCACCAGAGTTCGAAGGCATCAATTCTTTGGTGCTCTGCCTTCATTATGGTCCAGCTCTCAGAACCACATATGACCACTGGGAAGGCCACAGCCTTGACAATATGGGCCACTGTCAGCAGAATAATGTCTCTGCTTTTCAGCACACTGTCTAAGTTTGTCATAGCTTTCCTGCCAAGAAGCAAACATCTCCTGATTTCATGGCTGCAGTCACCATCTACAGTGATTTTAGAGCCCCAGAAGAGGAAATTTTCTCTATTTGTAATGGAAACTACTCAGCCATTAAAAATAATGAAATTTTGCTAAACTTCACATATGGAGTATCTCAAAAGACCAGTGCAAAACCAAGTAGTAAATGATGCAAATTCCCAAAAAAATACATTTGAAAATTTAACTATTCAAATTTACCTTAAAATTTTCATCTTTGAGAATTTCCCACAATTAATTTGTATGATTAACTTTCCTTTTTCAGTTAGAATCATCAAAATATTAATTTTATATTTTTGTTTCAGTAAGAATGGTGTTGCTAGATAAAACACAGAACTTGTTGTAAATTGAATTTAAGATAAAAAGTAGATTTATTTAAGTGTATGTTCCATGCACTATTTAAGAAACGCTTAGAGTAGGAAAGTATTCATTGCCTACATGAATTTCAAATTTATCTGAGCCTCTTCTATTTCTATTTGCTAAATTTGTAAATCAGAGGGGCTGAAACTGAGACAATTTAATATTTACTCAAACATTTTACAGTTAATTTGAAAATATATGCAATTGAATATCTATTTTTTTCTGTCTTTAGTATCCATCCTAGCAAAGTCTATTAACTACTTAAAACTGTTCACCAGATTTTGGGGTGCTGTTAAAGCACTGCACTTAACATGACAGAAAATTTGGAAAATTTAGCATTGGCCACAGGACTGGAAAAGGTCAGTTTTCATATTAATCCCCCCAAAAGGCATTGCCAAAGAATGTTCAAACTACCATACAACTGCGTTAATTTCACATGCTAACAAGGTAATACTCAAAATCCTTCAAGCTAGGCTTCAGCAGTAGTTGAACCAAGAACTTCCAGATGTACAAGCTGGACTTAGAAAAGGCAAAGGAACCAGAGACCAAACTAAACACCTGCTTTATCATAGAAAAAGCAAGGGAATTTCAGAAAAACATCAACTTCTGCTTTATTGACTACTCTGAAGCCTTTGACTATGTGAATCACAACAAACTGCAGAAATTTCTTAAAGAGATGGGAATACCAGACCACCTTGACTGTCACTTGAGTAACCTATATGAAGATCAAGAAGCAACAATTAGAACCAGACATGGAACAATGAATTAGTTCAAAATTGGGAAAGGAGTACAATAAGGCTGTATATTGTTGTTCTGCTTATTTTACTTATATACAAGGTTGGAT
The DNA here is from genome assembly GCF_042477335.2 of Ovis canadensis. NCBI lineage: Eukaryota > Metazoa > Chordata > Mammalia > Artiodactyla > Bovidae > Ovis > Ovis canadensis. Next base: position 66,762,056 of record NC_091262.1, on the reverse strand, counting down.
ATGAAATACTGGGCTAGATAAATCACAAGCTGGAATCAAGATAGCCATGAGAAGTATCAGCAACCTTGGATATGCAGATGATACCATTCTAATGGCAGAAAGTGAAGAGGAACTACAGAGCTTCTTAAGGAAAGAGATGAAAATTAGTCTTAAAACTCAAAATTCGAAAAACTAAGATCATGGCATCTGGTCACATCACTTCGATGCAGATAGAAGGGGAAAAAATTGAAACAGCTACAAACTTTATTTTCTTGGGTTCCAAAATCGCTGCAAATGGTAACTGCAGCCATGAAATTGAAAAATGCTTGCTCCTTGGAAGGAAAGCTATGATAAACCTAGACAGTATATTAAAAAGCAGAGACATCATTTTGCCACCAAAGGTCCTTATAGTCAAAGCTCTGGTTTTTCCAGTAGTCATGTATGGATGTGGTAGCTGGAGTGCCAAAGAACTGATGCTTTTGAACTGTGATGCTGGAGAAGGCTCTTGAGAGTCCTTTGGACTGCATGCAGATCATTTCAGTCAGTCCTAAAGAAAATCAACCCTAATATCCATTGGAGGGACTGATAGTGAAGCTGAAGCTCCAATACTTTGGCCACCTGTTGTGAAGAGCCAATTCATTGACAAAGACCCCTGATTCTGGGAAAGATAGATGGGAGGAGAATAAGGGGGTGACAGAGGATGAGATGGTTAGATAGCGTCACTGTACCAATGTACATGAGTTTGAGCAAACTCTGAGAGATAGTGAAGAACAGGGAAGCCTGGTGTGTTGCAAATCCATGGGGTAACAAGGAGTCGGACATGACTTAGCAACTGAACAACAACAACATAAACTATCTGGTAAATGGTGCTGAGGAAAATTTTATATCTATGGAAAATGCATTTACTCTTCATTCTATGAAAAAATACATTGTAAATGCTAAACTGTGGAAAATCAAATTTTAGTTAGAAAAACTTGTAGAAATTTCTATTTATTTATCTTTGAGTTGGAAAATACTGTTAACAAATCTGTATCAAAAGGAATTAAAAGTTGACAATTTTGAGAATATTAATATGAAAAGTATCATGTTACTTTCATAGTACCAAAATAAGAATAATTGGGCAAGCCATTAGTGGATATTCGTAAGAAAATAAATTATATTTATATGCAAAACATATAAGCATCTCCACCATTTCAATTGGTGAAAGCACAAACAAGCCAAGAAAATAATTATCAAAAGTCATGAAGAAGCATTTTGCAGGAAAGAAATCACATGTGGCCCATAAACCTTAAAAAGGATGCTTGACATTGTAAATAATTCTTAAAGCACATTAAAATTCACCATTTTATTTCCAATAGCCTGATAAAAAAGTAAAAAGGCTGGCAATGCCAAATCTTGGCAAAAATACTCTTCTTAAAAGAGCATAAATTGATGCCACTATGTAATGGGTACTATGATCAAATTCTGAATCTATGCTTCAGATTATTCTTTTTTATGAACTGTAATTGTTTTGGTTTAGGTTTAATAAAGTATGTACAGACATAAAGAATAAACTAGTATATAAACTAGTATCAATATAAAAGTCTGCATATGCATAAATGATACTAACTTCAGGACTGCAGTTTCCTTGGACAATAAATGAAATTAAATGGGCTAGAGGAAGTTCAAATATATCTGTATCTCTTTATATTTCTAAAATTCTTAAATTTCTAAAAATTCTTTTAAGTCTGAAAATACATTTTTAGGTGCATATTATTTCTAATAATAGTTAACTTTTTCAGCATTTACTATTTAGCTAGTTCTATGTTAAACACTTTGCATCTATCATATAGTTTATATATATTTTATTTCTGCTCAGTATTTAATAGGAACACATTTTAAAAAGCAAGTCTTAAAAGATAATAAGAGGAAAGTGAGAATATTCTTCTTAGGCATTTCTTTTTTTAACAAAAGCTGCAAGACATTGACCTTTGTGACACTTTGATCAAAATGTTTGGCAACTTTTGTTGATAGTGAACAGACAGTGTGGCAGAGTGCCCAGGATGTTGCTGGATCCTGAGGTTATTAGTACAGCAAAGGAATCAACTGAGAACTGGTCAAGGCTTGTTAAACCTAGACAGTTGGAGAGTATATGTTCCACAGTTTCACAGAGAAGATGCTGATTGATCTTTCAGAAAGTACAGTTCTCCAAACAAGACTACCTCAGGGAAATACCAACCTGAATGAGAAAGAGAAATACGATTGTTTTTGATAAAAATATAAGTTCTGTTGAATGATAATGATAAGTTCTGTTGAACGAGAAATAATTTTATTACTATTAGTATGGATGCAACACGCAACAGTTATGGCCACTAAGGTTTCTGCTAATGCGTCCTTAAGAAAGAGATCAAAATATGTACATAGGAAAACAGATCTTTGTTAAATAAATTGCATTTGTCTGTTCAGTTACTCAGTGTTATCCAACTCTTTGTGACCTCATGGTTTGTAGCCCGCCAGGCTCCTCTGCCCATGGAGTTTTCCAGGCAAGAATACCAGAGTGGGTTGCCATTTCCTTATTCAGGGAATCTTCCCAACCCAGGGATCATACCTGCATCCCAGGGATCATACCTGCATCTCTTGCTCCTTCTGCATTGGCAGGTGGATTCCTTACCACTACACCACCTGTTTCAGCATATCAGCATTTACATTGCACTTAACTTTAACACTATATATCATTTTTACCATCTTATTTTCATTATCAATTTCCTTAGTATGACCTTTACAGAGTTTATTAACTAGAAAAATAAAAATAAAATCCATTGAGTTCATCCAATGGATTAGAAGCTCTACTAGTATTCTATGCATTTTAATGCTATTCAACACAAAGTTTAATGCTGCCCCCTCCACACTTCACAAATATGAAAACAGGCTAAGCTAGACAATTACTGTTAAACAAAAGAAAACGATGTCAATTCCAGAACCATCTTTATCAAATTCAATTATTTTTTTCACTAGTTTTCAGTGACAGTCACTTTTCATTGCATAGAAAAGCACAAGCTAATGGAGTTAAAATCCAAGACATTTGATTCTGATGTACACTGTTTGTGTATAATTTCCTGTTTATCTCACATATGCTGCACAAAATCACTTTCTCTAAGTTCCCACATCAAAAGGTGCTTTGTAGTTTTGCCAAATAATGTCTGATATGGTTTTACCATCTGTTTATCAAACAAGCAGGAGAGGAATACATGACTTGTACAATTATAACAACTTTGTGAAGAAATTCAGAAGTATGTTCAGCTTGTTCAAGGTCACAGAGCTAGTATATGTTCAGGATTTGAACCCAAAATTTTTTATTTCCAGAGCAAGTAAATTTCCACAACACTCAGGTGATTTTATAACATCAAAGACAACGTAACATGCTTTGAATCTGATGAAAACTTTGATGTCTTATTAGATTGATCATCTTATACCTGTGCTAATGCTGTATCTTCTCTTTCTACTTCTTAGACATCAAAAAGCTATTTCTTTATGTCTATTTTTACTTATTATTTTGAAAAGTTTTAATTTTTAACTTACCTAAAAAGAGTTGTGACTCAGATAAACAGTCCACAGCCTTTGTTAAAACCTGGTGCAAACTTGACAGAAAATTTAGTCTCAACATTGTCTTTCCAAAGAAATACAATACTGAAATGCATACCATGATTAGGAAGAAATTTAGAAGACTGTGGAGATTCATCAGAGATCGATCATATTACATACAACGTAGTCGAAACTGCTAAACTGTTGGGCATTACTGTCTCCTTTTTATTTCTACCTACCGCCCACCATAGCCTCCTTACCTCTTCTTTAGCAAGCAGAGTCGATGAGATTCCACTGAGAACAGAGCTTTGATCCACAGACAGAAGTCCTTTTTTTTTCCCCTCAAGCAACAATATTTTGAAAGAAAAAAACAGAAAGAAAAGAGTTTCAATAAAGGCACACTTTATTTTACAGATATTCCTCTTCGTAGGCATTAAGAACATAACTTTGCATCCACTGCAATAAAATGTATAATTGTAAAAACTGTACCACAGTCAGAGTGCATTTTAATACTAAGCATTTTTAAGTGTGTAACAATGTCAATTAACAGTTAAATGGAAATATAGCACTGATGCTATCATACTTGACTTGAAGTTTAACTTTTCTTAGTTTCCTACTATTATTTTATTCACTAGACCAATATATTCAATTGTAAAGATAATATTTAAGTGTAAAGTTTCATTTACACTAAAATTGAAATTTTGCGAATACTACTTACTGTAGGATACTACTTACTGTAGGATAATCTTTTATTCTATCTCTTATTGAGATAGGGTAAAACAAATTCATATTTATATTTATATATTTTATAAATGTTTATTTTGAAATTCACCATATAAAAAAGAGTTGTAGACCACAACTGTCCTGAATTAAAGAAATCATATTTAAATATTACTAAAAGGATTAACATATTACATATATACCAAGTTAGAAATACATCCAGAAATCTGGTTGAGGAGAAAGCAGATATGGAATGGATACAAAAAGTTATAAATAGCAGGAGGTATAAATACCTTATGAAAAATTACAGAAATGAGGACTGTAGCAAATATTCTTTGTTATAAACATATTTGTGTTTATTAACCCTTTTTTCCCTGTCCTCTATCTCTACCATTTTGTGTAAAAGGTATATTTACATTTTAGGACTTAAACCAGCAAGAAGCACATGTAGAATGTAGCAGGTAAAGAAGAGATCAGTATAGCTCCAGCAGTGATAGCCAGGCAAATGGGCTTTCGACTATGGAGGGCTTCAACTTCCCGTGAATTACAGATTTGTTGTCCTTACATCTCACATTTCATATATTATTAATGTCTAAGATTTTAAAAAAAATCTAGAAAGGTGACTTGCAGCTCACAATGAAGAGAAGAGGTACTTTCAGTTCAGTTCAGTCATTCAGTCGTGTCTGACTCTTTCGACCCCATGAATTGCAGCACGCCAGGCCTCCCTGTCTATCACCAACTCAAACTCATGTCCATTGAGTCGGTGATGCCATGTAACCATCTCATCCTCTGTCGTCCCCTTCTGCTCCTGCCCCCAATCCCTCCCAGCATCAGGGTCTTTTCCAATGAGTCAATTCTTCACATGAGGTGGCCAAAGTACTGGAGTTTCAGCTGTAGCATCAGTCCTTCCAAAGAAATCCCAGGGCTGATCTCCTTCAGAATGGACTGGTTGGATCTCCTTGCAGTCCAAGGGACTCTCAAGAGTCTTCTCCAACACCACAGTTCAAAAGCATCAATTCTTTGGTGCTCAGCTTTCTTCACAGTCCAACTCTCACATCCATACATGACCACTGGAAAAACCGTAGCCTTGACTAGATGGACCTTTGTTGGCAAAGTAATGTCTCTGCTTTTTAATCTGCTATCTAGTTTGGTCATAACTTTACAGAATGATAATTAAATTGCTCCGTTCCTGGCTGGAGCGTAGCCGTGTTGTTCTCGGCAGCAGAAAGCGGGTGGAAGCTCCTTTGCCCAGACAGCTGAGTCAGCCCCGCGTCTGCAGCCAGGCCGGCAGTGTCCAGTCACGCTGGCCCTGGACAGGCTCCCAGGCTCTGGGAATACTGTCTGCATGACGGTGTGGCACTGCGTCACGATGCTCCCTCTGGTGATCTTGAAATGTCGGAGACGCTGTTAACTTTCAAGATCAACACCTGATGTTGCTTGTTGAGGGTTAGGGCCTCCTGGAAGGTGACCTTGGAGCCCTCCTTGAACAGACTATCCCAGATGCGGAGCAACGTGGGCTGGAGGTTTACAAACAGGCAGACAAACCTGCACAACACGACAGGAGTACATAGCACACTGTGCCTGTCCCTTCCTGGCCCCCACCGCCAGCAGCTTGGTCTTCGCCAGCTCCGGGAGGACCTCCTGGCCTGTCTTGGGCTCAGCATCGAGGGGCCGCAGTACTCTGGAAGTATTCCGTCAACTGGGACGTCCAATAGCCACAGAATCAGATATCCCGCTATGAAGTTCACTCCCTGGCAGCAACCCACCCCGCAGCTGTGGTGCGGGCCGGTTAGCAGCACATGATACAGGGTCCTCTGCAAGCAGGGGCCCGCGTCCTGCTGGAACTTCACGCTGTCTGGGAAGGCACCGTTCATGCGTGTTCTGAGGGTCTCCTCCAGGCTGTCATTCCTCTCTGCTCCGAGAACACAGTGGTAGTGGCCAGGGTTCCGCTCCATCTGGGCCAAGGCTTCGCTCACCCCGACCCAGGCGCGGGCCCAGTGCTCCAGCGGGATGCCCTTCCGGATGTGGTGCTTCACTGTCCTCATCTGGACACCGCCGCTTCCCTTTAGCAGTTTGGACCATGTTATGGCCCTTCTGGTATCACCGAAAGGACGGGGTGGGGGGGTGTAATTCTTCAAAAGCTGCATAATGGAAGTCCTCAGGCCTTTCCAACACAAGAACAGATTGATCCCTGGATGCGTTCCCACGCCACCGGGGCGCCCCTCGTGCGCGCGCCTGGAGAACCCCGGGCACGCCGGCGGGGGCGGCGGGGGCGGCGGGGGCGGCGGGGGCGGCGGGCCAAATCCACCACTCAGGACTCACCGCGCCTTGCTTCCTTACAGAACTTTAGCAATTTCGTGCCTTCTGAATGCCTGAATACTGGCAGGTGTGTCTCTTTTATTCCTCCAGCTCTTTCAACAGTTTTTTTTTAGGCCTATCATTTATGGTACGAACTCTTTCCGCTTGATGTGCCTACCTTGTTTTCTGTTTTCCTGAAGAAAACTCTGTAATACGGGAGAGCCAATATTTTTGAGGAAAGCTCCCTTCCTGTTTTGCTCCTCTCCACGACTTCTTAGAGTTGTTCACGGGACACTGAAAAACTGCGGAAACATTTCCGTGGCTTTGTAGAAGCTTTTAGCCTTGTTCCCCATTCTGTTTATTACTCAAAATTTAGCATTATTCTGTGAAGGGGAAAAACAAAAAACAAAACAAAACAAAAAAACCAAAAAACTGACAATGCATTTCAGGCATTTGCATTTTCCAGGTTTTTCAAAAGAACCACTGAAAGCTCAGTTGATCTTTTTTTTATCTATCAAAGGCCCAGAATTCTCCACCCAGAATCAGCAGATATACTAAGGGGAAAAGCTTCCTGGTGACTTTTTGCTCACCTAAGAATGGTTCTGCGTCTCTAGATTTTTTTTTTCTTTCCATTCCTTCTATGGTTCTCAGATGGTTTTTAAGGCTCTGTTTATGTTTTTTAACGTAGCTACATCCCCTCACCGCCCCCCCCCCCCCCACACACACACACACACAGGTCCATTGGCTAACAGCTGAGCTGCCTTCCAATGTAGTGAACTTTCTATTACCAGGAATGCTAAACTGCAAGCTGGATAAACATGTAAGCCATTTTGCAGGGAGGAATGGGATTATCATGTTGATAATGGAGAGTTACTCTACTCTAAACGTGGTGGGTATTTTCCAATCTGTGGCTTTATAACCATATTTTTAAAGTAATTACTATATTGCTAAAAGTTATTAGCAGCATTGCATATCACGTGTATATTTTTTGTATTTATATGCAATAGTTTAATTAACTTAATCTTGCCAGTGTTATTTTCTCTTGTTAAAAATTATTTGTATAAATCTTTCTAGAAAATCAATGATGTGTGCATAGGATATTACATGTTTGGGAATTAAGACAGCAAATATTGATTTGAGAAGGCAGTGGTCTTAAATTTGAACCTGCGTTGGAATCACCTGGGGGATTGCTAAAACATATATTGCTAAACCCACCCTAGAGTTTCTGATTCAGTATGACTGGAGTGGGGTCTTGGTCGTTGCACTTGCGAACAAGTTCTCACACTAATGCTGCTTCTGGAGAACACAGTTTGAGAATCACTGGTGTAAAAACATAAAACAATTGCATGATTGTATTTCTTTTATGTTTTATGTAAACCTGAAATATGAAAAGTGCAAGTGAGGGCACAATGGCCTCCATAGCTTACAGTTCTGCTCTATAATTTGCCCTTACAAATGGCCTGTCAAGTTGGTTATATGATCAACTATTTAAATATTGATGAGACATTTTTCCCCTCCCTGCCGTTCCCAGCTATACCAGCTCGGAACTGTAAGCATATCATTCTGTCAGTTTTCAAAGTGCATTACTTTCTGTTTCTCCCCCTCACTGTATCTCCTTCCAATAATTTCCTGTAAAACTTGCTGCTTACCTCTGACGGGAATAGCAGAAGCTCAGGTCATCCATCAAACCAGAGCTCTGTGTCAGCAGCTTCTCAAATGATATAAGGTGATTCTTATATGACATAACCATCAGAACGCCACAAAGAAGAAGTCACAGTTGTCAACTTGGGTCATAAACCACAGGAAATCTCAATGAGCCATCTAGTACCTGCCAAGACTAGTATTAAAGAGACAGGAGGATGGAAAGATAGCATGGCTACAAATGGCAGGTAAATGTCTTTCAATATTATAATGCATACATTACAGCATCTATATTATAGCTACTGTTACAACTATGTCACCATTTTCCTGATCTCTAGAAGTGGAATTTATATAAAGCATACCATTCTGAGATAATTCACATGTAGAAAATACATTTTAAAATTTTAACTACAAATTTAAACATTAAGGATTAAATTTAGATAAAGGTAATACAGATGTTATTGTTTGGGGCTTAGTGCTTAGGTACATATATTCCTGCCTATAAAATAGCCTTTGTTTAGAATTTTCCACATCAACTATATTTGATAATATGACTAGTCAAGTTTTATTTCATTGTAATTTGATAATTTAAAGGGAATAAAATATTTGTCTTGCTTTTTCTTCCTTTACATTTACCTGTTACTATTTTTTTTTAATTTGGCATTATTTCCAAACTAGTTAAAGAAAGAAAAAAATATTTAGGGGTTTTTGTGTCTGAATTCATGGAGGTCATGTTTGCCCATGCTTTGTAACATAAAGAACATGTTTTCAAAACCCAGTGGATTAGGTACTATGAAAGAAGAAAGAAACAGAGAGAGAGAGAGGAAAGGAAAAGGGGAAGAGAGAAGAAGGAGGAAAGAAGGAAAGGAGGGAAGAAAAGATGAAAGGAAGGAAGGAAAAGAATAGGAAAAACTCCCTTGACAAAAAATAATGCTGGGCAACACATAAATTATTAAAGTTGAAAAGAGTGAAACAGATATGAAATGCAATTTTAATATAAAAGTAGACACTTTCTGAGATTTTTCCATATTATCATAATGGGCAAGGAAAAGTAGGAGAGGAGGGGAGGGAAGCACAGGAAGAAAGGAAGAAGGGAGGAAGGGAAAGACAAGTAAGAAAAGAAAACTGGAAAAAAAACCTTCCATTGACAAAAAACAGGGTTGGGCAACCTGTGAATTATTAAAGTTGAAGAGAGGAAAACACTTAGATGTGAAATGCAATTTTAATGTAAAAAGTAGACTCTTGAGATTTCTCCATATTATTATAATGATCAAATGTAGACTGAGCCTCTTTGTCTCTTCACCTTTCCATATTGTTAATTTCTTTGCTGTGTTTGCTATAAAAGCTGTGCAATTATCTGAACATATTTTCAAGGTTTCAAATATATTTTGTTAGTGGTTATTTTCTAATATTTTTTGATTGTGGCTTTAATCTCAAAACGCTTTATATCCTTTATACTCCATATAGCATATATATATATATATTTTTTTAAATTTTTTTAAAATTTATTTATTTATCTATTTTTTATTTTACTTTACAATACTGTATTGGTTTTGCCATACATTGACATGAATCCGCCACGGGTGTACATGAGTTCCCAATCCTGAACCCCCTTCCCACCTCTCTCCCCATATCATCTCTCTGGGTCATCCCAGTGCACAGCCCCAAGCATCCTGTATCCTGGATCGAACCTAGACTGGCGATTCATTTCTTACATGATAGTATACATGATTCAATGCCATTCTCCCAAATCATCCCACCCTCTACCTCTCCCACAGAGTCCAAAAGTCTGTTCTATACATCTGTGTCTCTTTTCCTGTCTTGCATACAGGTTTATCATTTTTTCTTCATTTATTACAATGCTTATTAATTCACCTATGTTCATTTCTGAAATTATCTTCCTTATGATATTTTTTCATGTGTATGATTAATTATTATCACTGATATTTACATTTAAGAGAGAAGAAATAGGTAATTGGCTGGGTTTCCTGGCAGTCTGATTAGTAGGATCGTTTCTTGACATATTTTTCCATGGGTGGTGCATCAGGAAAAGTAAGTTAAATTATGCTGTAGTGACAAGCATTTAGTGGCTTGACACAAAGGTTTATTCCTTGCCCTTGTTGAGTTTCCATCAGGGGTTTGTGTCTATACTGTGTTTTAAATTGTCCTCACTTTGGAACTTGAGCTGCCACAGCACTTACTATTTGGATTTTTATGGATCATTATGGCAGAAAATGAACTCTAATGACTCTTCTGACAACAGTTAAATGCTCCAGTCTGGAAGTGGCGCTGATTGTCTAGAACTAGTGACAGGGGCCACATTCAACCACAAGAAGGCCACGGATTGCACTGCTGTCATTTTCCCCTTGAAAGTCAGAAGATTAAGATGGGGATTTATAATAGTCATTAATCACTACTATAGGTCAGGATTTGATCAAGAGCTCAACGTATGATAGAATGTGGTATATTGATTCCTAGACCTCAATTTATGGTGCTTTAGGTGAGAGAGTTCTGTGAGGAAATGAACTTTCTATGTGCCAGAATGAAGAAGATTTTTCTCTAGGAAACAAAATCTACACTAGATCCCTAGTTTTCTCCAGATTCTTTAATCAATTGCCTTAAAGAAAAATAGTTGCTAGTCTTTCTCAATTCTCATTGCCTCAATTCTGCATAATGAATAAATGGCAGAAAGGGATTGCAGGTGCACACTTGCAGAATTTTGTACTTGATGAATCAGAACCAAGACCACGTTAGGGTGTCAGTGTGAGGATTACACTGCAATTTCTCTTGCACATCCTCAGAGTTTACATTAAACAGTAACTTTTTATGTGTTTCAGCCACTAAATATGCTCCATCTAACTTATGATTTGAAGAAATTTGCTGTTATAGGTCGATTCTAATCTGTTTTTTACATTTTAATCTCAATAATGTTTCAGGAGAGAGAGCCATGTGTGTCCAGTATCTCTGCATGAAAGGAGAAGCTAAAGTGTGGAGTATTTGTTTGTATTTTTTGGTTTTGTTTTGTTATTTAATTGGTAAATAAGTATTTTATTTTAGAATAATTCAGTTTTATGAAACTTTTATGAAGACAGAAAGTTCCCATATATCCATACCCAGTTTCCCCAGTGGTATTTTATTTTATTATAGTACATATATTTGACACAATAGGTGAACCAATATTAATATATTATTGTCAACTGAAGTCCAGTATTTTAAGTAGATTTCCTTAGTTTTTTGCCTAATGTTCTTTGTGTCTGTTCTAGGATCCTATCCAGGATACCATGCTACATTTTGTTGTTTTCGATTGATGGACTCCTATTGGCTGTAAGAGTTTCTCATATTTTCTTTGTTTTTTGGTGATCCTAGAAATCCTGAGAAATACTGACCAGATATTTTGTAGGGTGTCTCTCTCACATTTTCCCTGTTTTTTCATGGTTATACTGGAGTTTTTGAGATGGATATCACAGAGGTAAAGAAAGCATCAACTTCATCACTATATATCAAGAGTACCTATTATCAACATGCAGTCATTGTTCATGTTAGCCTTGGTTACTCGACTGAGTAATACTGTAAGTTTCAACACAGTAAAGTTACTTTTTTCCCTCTTTCCACACTCTACTCTTTGGAAGGAAGTCACTCTCCACAACCTCACTTAAAGACTGGGGAGTTAATAATCACCATCATGAAGGTGAAATAACTACATGAATTTAGAATTACTTTGCACAAAATATTCCATCAATCATTTATATAAGTATGAACTAATTTCAACAAATACAGAGAGTAATTTCTGTTTCATTACAGTCTTACTTCTTTGCTTTCTATTCTGTTCCACCAATCTGGGCATGTGTGCCTGCTGTTGCTTCAGCTGTGTCTGACTCTTCACAGCCATGTGGACTGTAGCCCACAAGCTCCTCTGTCCATAGGATTCTTCAGGCAAGAATACTGGAGTGGGTTGCCATGTCCTTCTCCAGGGGATCTTCCCGACCCAGGGTACTAACCTGCATCTCAGGTCTCCTGCATTGGCAGGTGGGTTCTTTCTTACTAATGCACCTGAGAAGCCCTCCATTGATCTAGGTGTCTATTATTTTGCTAATGCAACCTGTGTACTGTAACTTTACAGTAAATCTAAAATCTGATATTGTGAGTCCTTCAACTTTGTTATTTTTCAATATTATATTAAGTTATTCTAGGTCTTTTGTCCTTTTGTATATTTTAGACAGACTTCCCTGGTGGCTCAGTTGGTAAAGAATCTGCCTGCAATGCAAGAGACCTGGGTTGGGGAAATCCCCTGGAGAAGGGCATGGCAATCAACTCCAGTATTCTTACCTGGAGAATCCCCATATTTTTAGAACACTTTATAGAGGTCTATACAGTAGATCACTAGGATTTCAGTTGGTATAGGATTAGATCTATAATAAAATTCTAGAAGACTGACTTCTTATAATAGGGAGTCCTCCAATGCATGACCAAGGGATAGTTCTCAATTTGTTTAGAACTCCTTATTATTTTAATATGCATGTTGTAGATATCTGAATATATATTTTATATGTGCTTTTAAAATATTTACAACTTAGAATTTAATAGGAAATTTTATATAGTATTTTTAGAAATCCAGTTGTTTAGTAATTATTTTTGTATATTGGTTTTATATGCTGTGACTTGCTATACTGACTTATTAGAATACCAGAAAGTATTTTTGAGGGTAGATTCATTGGGGGTTTTATACATAGGTACTCATGTCATTTGCAAAACAAAATAGACCAGAACAATTACTTCTCTTTTTCTAATTTGTATAGTTCCTAGTACTTCCAGGGTGATGTTGATTAGTAGTGGTGAGAGATAACATCCCTGCATTTTTTTCTGAATTTAGCAAAAATTTTCCATTTTGTCAAACTGTAAAAAAAATTTTGATAGGTGTCCTTTATCAAATTAAGGAAACTAACTGCAATTCCTATTTTGCAGAGAGTGTTTATCAGAATAGGGATTGTATTTAGTCAAATATCTTTCCTACCTCTAATAATATGAGCTTCATAATATTCTTATCAGTTTCATTCTTTAGCTTGTTAATATACTGGGCCACATATATTACACTTTAAATGTTGAATAAATTGCATTAATGGGATAGATCTTACTTGTTTGTAGTGTATTACACTTTTGTATTAATTTTGCTAAACATATTTCAGCTCTGATTCTCTGCATTCACCTATATCTCTAGAATTTGGGTAGTGATTTATAATCTCAGTTCTTGAATGGATCTAGTCATTGATTTTTTAGTGTTTCCAACGTTTTCTAATTGTTAGGATGAATGTGATGACATCTAGGTCTTTACATGTTGTAGTTAAAACCAGTAGCCTCTGTGTACCCCTGTAGTTTAAAAAAAAAATTAGTATCTTATTTCTCACAAATTATTGAGTAATGGCACTCCCCAGATCACAATAAACTGTGGAAAATTCTGGAAGAGATGGGAATACGAGACCACCTGACCTACCTCTTGAGAAACATATACAGGTCCGGAAGCAACAGCTAGAACTGGACATGGAACAACAGACTGGTTCCAAATAGGAAAAGGAGTACGTCAAGGCTGTATATTGTCACCTTGCTTATTTAACTTATATGCAGAGTACATCATGAGAAACGCTGGGCTGGAAGAAACACAAGCTAGAATCAAGATTGCTGGGAGAAATATCAATCACCTCAGATATGCAGATGACACCACCCTTATGGCAGAAAGTGAAGAGGAACTAAAAAGCCTCTTGATGAAAGTGAAAAAGGAGAGTGAAACAGTTGGCTTAAAGCTCAACATTCAGAAAACTAAGATCATGGCATCTGGTTCCATCACTTCATGGGAAATAGATGGGGAAACAGTGGAAACAGTGCAGACTTTATTTTGGGGCCTCCAAAATCACCACAGATGGTGACTGCAGCCATGAAATTAAAAGATGCTTACCCCTTGGAAGGAAAGTTATGACCAATCTGCTGCTGCTGCTGCTGCTAAGTCGTTTCAGTCGTGTCCGACTGCAGCCCACCAGGCTCTGCCGTCCCTGAGATTCTCCAGGCAAGAACACTGGAGTGGGTTGCCATTTCCTTCTCCAATGCATGAAAGTGAAAAGTGAAAGTGAAGTCACTGAGTCATGTCCAACTCTCAGCAACCCCATGGACTGCAGCCCACCAGGCTCCTCCATCCATAGGGTTTTCCAGGCAAGAGTACTGGAGTGGGGTGCCATTGCCTTCTCGTAACCAACCGAGATAACATATTAAAAAGCAGAGACTACTTTGCCAACAAAGGTCCATCTAGTCAAGGCTATGGTTTTTCCAGTGGTCATGTATGGATGTGAGAGTTGGACTGTGAAGAAAGCTGAGCACTGAAGAATTGATGCTTTTGAACTGTGGTATTGGAGAAGGCTCTTGAGAGTCCCATGGACTGCAAGGAGATCCAGCCAGTCCCTTCTAAAGGAGATCAGTCCTGGGTGTTCTTGGGAAGGACTGATGCTGAAGCTGAAACTCCAGTACTTTGGCCACCTCATGTGAAGAATTGACTCATTGGAAAAGACCCTGATGCTGGGAGGGATTGGGGGCAGGAGGTGAACGTACAGCAGAGAGTGAGATGGCTGGATGGCATCATCAACTCGACAGACATGAATTTGAGTGAACTCTGGGAGTTGGTGAGGGACAGGGAGGCCTGGCGTGCTGTGATTCATGGGATCGCAAAGAGTTGGACAAGACTGAGCGACTGAACTAAACTGAACTGAAAATAGTTTATGCGGAATTATTAGAGATTAATAGCGTTTCCTCCTTCAGCTTTTCCATAGTCACAAGATTAAAACTTTTTTCTTTGTATCTTCTTTTAAACTGCTCACTTTTTTATTCCTTTAAAGTGATAATGTCTAAACAAAAAAAAATAGATTAAATATGGTCAAGAAAGCCAATCAGTATTGTTACCAGAAACAATGATTTATTGTCAAATTGCAGAGAGGTTTCTAGACATAGAATTCTCTCCTCAGTTCATACTTGGCCAAGGCATTATTTGCATATATAAGTGATGATAATATTTGCCAGTGAAAGTAAATGAGAGATTATCCTAGTACCTATGTTAAATCTGTATCCCAAAACATATAGATAGTAAGGAATGATAAGTCTAAGATAACAAAATTAAATTTGATTCGGATGTCCTATATTATATTCTTTCTGAGTCACAGTTACTAACAGTGAAAAAAAAATCAAATTCATTTACATTCAGCAGACTTCCACAGTTACAGTAAAATGTCCTTCACATGCATCATTCAAATTTTTAACCACATAAAAGAAAAAGCGGTATAATTATTGTTATAATAATATAAATAAACTGAGGACCCAAAAGTTTACTTTTCGTAAAAGTGAAAGTGAAGTCGCTCAGTCATGTCCAACTCTGCGACCCGTGGACTGTAGCCCACCAAGCTCCTCTGTCCACGGGATTCTCTAGGCAAGAACACTGGAGTGGGTTGCCATTACTTTTCATGATTCAAAGTCAAATAGTTAAATAGTATTAGAAAAATAATTCAATTTATGCCATATAAACTCACTATGAAACAGTAAGTAGAAATATAGTTGTTTTGTATCACATACAAAGTTGGGTTGAATTATTTGTCACATACTTATACAAAGCTGGGTTGAATTATTTATTTTGTTTGCAGTTAATGATTTTGTAAAACATTTGGAAATTTTCAGTGTACACAGAGTAATGTATACAGTATGAATAAATACTTAGAAAGACATTGAAAATACAATGGTTGAGGATGCTCAGAAAAGGTAGTGATAACTCAGCATATGAAAAACAAATGGCTTTAGAAGAATATTGGTGACAGAGTGGGGTTTAGATCCTTAATTTCTTTTGTTTTATTTCTGTTTTATGTATTAGATCTAAAAATAAATGACAGAAATAAAGGAGAAACTACTTTTTTTAAATTTTTTTTCCTGAAACTCACTGAATGGCAAGCTAGCCGTTTGGCATGTGTGATAGGAATCTCCTTCCATTTCCTTCTTATTTCCTGGAAAGCTGGCTGGGATCTATATCATCTTTCTTAACGTTAGTAATCCCCTTGGCAAGTACATTCTATCCGTGTGGACATATGTCTAAAAGAGATAAGACATATGAAATATCTGAATGTATTTTTGTCTTTTTGCTGCTTTTTTGTTCGTAATATTCTATTTGGCCAAAAGTTACTATCTAGATAATGGAATGTGATCTTCCAAGGGGCTCCCGGGGAGAGTTTGTTAGAAATTAGAATTCTTATTGCAGGAGTAGATAAAGAAAGAAAGAAAATCTGGATTCTTAATTTTATAGCAATATAATAGTCTGGAAAGCCAGGTAATTTTTTTAAAAGAGAAAAGTAAATTTATCCTTTAGCATTTTTAACAAACCAAGAGTGAGACTTGGACAACCAGATTACAAACAGTTTCATAGCGTAGGAAGAAATTCAGAAATTCATGATATATTAAGAATTTTGCTGACCAGTGACTGGTAGAAGGAAAACAAACAAGAAAATAAGAGTGTGAAGTAAGAGAGGAAAGCACCGATTAATAGTGAACACTCCCTATGCTGATGAATTTGAGGAAGTGTTTGTTATGTTGATAGTTTGCTATATTTGATGTTTGGTGAAGAGAAATGCCACGCTGCTTTCCTTTTGGGATTCTGGGAGGAAACCTTTCAAGTGAAGAGGCCTTGCACTGACGCAGGGTGGTCTAGAATGAATAAGTAGAGACAGGGATTACTTAATAGTCCCAAACTTCACTAATCCTGCATGAAATGCATCGCACACAGGATTTCTTACATTTCCTTGATGATTACAGAGGTCAGCCTAATTGAAAGCCTGTTGGTCAGATCTAAATGTCCTTAAATTGCTGCCACCAAGTCTAGCAGTTTCTGAGTTGATGGCACAGCAGAGGATGTGGCATAGAAATCCTGGGCCAGGACCTGTGGAGAGAATGTGAAAGAGGTTTAGGGGCTTGAGGTAAAGGGGACCTAAATTGATTCAGAGGTGTATATGGAGGCCAGCTAGGCCTTAAACAAGACAAAAGAATGACCAGATCACAGGTTGAAACAGTTAAGGGCTTCAGCAGTCTCTCATCCAGGAAAGGACCAGGCTTATATTTTCCTATCCAGGGAACAGTTCAAAGTAGCCTCTCCACAGTGGCTACTATAAGGAACCAGTGGACAAAACATCAGTATGTGGATGCCTCACCCCTCTGCTATCACAACGGTATGGAAAACCACTCTTTTCTCCATGTACGAGGAGCAGGAAGAGGAGAAGTATTAGAGTCAAAGGAACTTATTAGGGAAAATAAATCATCAGACTATCTAAATATAGCACGATGATTTGCTTTCCTTTTTACTTAATCTAAATAAATCAAGGAAATTTTAATCTAACTATGTCAATGTTTTATTTGTAAAAAACATATGCAGAAATATTATTAGCAGTTTCTTTGTTTTGTTACTGATTTGTTTCGATTTTTTAAAACCAGGATATTTTCTTTACTCATAAGAGAAAATCATGGGGAGGAATGTTTGCTCAGATGTGTCTAACTCTTTGCAAGCCCAGGGACTATAGCCCTCCAGGCTCCTCTGTCCATGGAGATTCTCCAGGCAAGAATACTGGAGTAGGCTGCCATGCTCTCCTCCAGGGGATCATCCCAACCCAGGGGCTGAACCCAGGTCGTCCGTATTGCAGGCAATTCTTTACTGTCTGAGCCACCAGGGAAGCCCAAGAATACTGGAGTGGGTAGCCTATCCTTTCTCCAGAGGAACTTCCCAAACCAGGAATTGAACCACTGTTTCCTGCATTGCAGGTGGATTCTTTACCAGCTGAGCTGCCTGGGAAGCCCAAATATACTTATTTGGCTATGCTGGGTTTTAGTTGTAGCATGTGGGATCAAGTTCCCTGATCAGGAATTGAACTTGGGCCCCTTGCAGTGGGAGCAAGGAGTCTTGGAAGACCACATCAACTTCAAACTTTAATTTTATGTACTTTGAGAAAGTTTGAAACAATAACATGCAAAAACTACATATTTCCATGTATCTTTCCTGATTTTACATTCTTAAATGTATATTTTCAGGTACCTATGTATAAGAAATATTAGCAATGCCAACATATCGTATATATGTTATATTATGTAAAATCAAAGTACATTTCATTGGTAAAGTTATACAAAAAAAACAAGATACTGATTAACTATATTGTCAGTGATCCTTCATCTTTTGTTAAAGAAAAGGATGCTTATTTTCTAACGATTCTGATACAGATTGTTAAGGGGGAAAACAATGATAAATAGAAAAAAGGATTCCAAGATAAAAAGGAATACAGAAAACAAGTGCTTCTTTTTTATAATATTCTTAAGATCACACAATTTAGCTCACAGTTTTAGGATAATTTGTTTGCATATTGCATGTGCATGCTTGTAGTCTACTAATTATGGATGACAACTGTTCTTAATTGATGGGTAGAATGTTATTAAATGGACACCTGTCCCCCCCCACTCTTCCAACGTACAAAAAACAAATGACAGCCCTAATTTTTTTCTGCAAATTTCCTCCATATTAACAAGCCAGCCTCTACTTCAATCCTACTCTTAATCCACATTAATGAGACTGTTTAATTCTCTAATCATGAATGAAAAGATGTTCACCTGAAAAGACAAAACACTGTGTGAGCATTCAGACACCTGTTCAACATTTCTTTGTGGGTGGATTTAGCATAAAAATATTCCATGACATTTGTTAATTAAAACTGAAATCTTTAAGTCAGTAGACGTTAAAGGTGATATATAAGCTCTGTGGGAGAGGGAGAGGGTGGGATGATTTGGGAGAATGGCATTGAAATATGTATAATATCATATATGAAATGAATCACCAGTCCAGGTTCGATGCAGGATACAGGATGTTTGGGGCTGGTGCACTGGGACGACCCAGAGGGATGGTACGGGGAGGGAGGTGAGAGGGGGGTTCAGGATTGGGAACACGTGTACACCCGTGGTGGATTCATGTTGATGTATGGCAAAACCAATACAATATTGTAATTAGCCTCCAATTAAATTTAAATTTAAAAAAAAAGTTGTGTGCCTCCAAATCTGCCTGTGCTCCTACATATGGTGAAGTTAAATTTTCATCTGTATGTGAAAGTTAGTTGCTCAGTAGTGTCTGACTCTGCGCAACCCAACCATGTTGACTGTACCCCGCCAGGCTCCTCTGTCTGTGGAATTCTCCAGGCAAGAATACTGGAGTGGATTGCCATTTCCTTCTCCAGAGGATCTTCCTGACTCAGGGATCAAACCTTGGTCTCCTGCACTGCAGGCAGATTCTTTTAGCATCTGAGTCACATAATTCTAGATATCTTATTATTGTAGGGAACACAGTCAGGTATATTTAATTTGATTGACTCTGGCTTATGACTAGATTGTTTTTAGATTTATTTTATAGTAAGATACAATTATTTACTAAATAAACTCAGTCATGCCCCAGTTTCATCTGGTTGACTGTCCTGTTTTTGTTATTACACTTTTTAACTCGCTCCTTACTCCTTTGTCCTTTCCCTCAACTATTTTGCTTTCATCTTTGTTTTATGCCTCCCCCAGAGGAATAATATATCCACTTTCTCCCTTTTGGAATATGAAGAATTACCAAGTCACAGGTAACCATTTTATTAGCTTCTCAGCTCCACAAATGAAAAGCATTTTTCCCCCAGGATGCATAATACTCAAATTCTCACTTGTATATAAGTGAGAATTATATACAAGTGTCTCACTTATATACTTATATACAAGTGTCTCACTTGTATATAAGACAATTTAACACATGAGATTTAGGGTTAATATAAGATTTTAGACTTTGAGTTGATGTAATATTTTAAGAATTTTGGGATGTTTGGTTGGAGTGAATGTATTTTGCATATGGAGTAGATAATTAAAATATTTTAGAATAACTTCTATAGCATATGGTGCATTGATATAAGAAATATCTCTAAGTACTATCCCCTTGTACCTGATAATATGACCTTGTTTGGAAATTAGTTATTTGCATAGGTATTAAATTATGGATATCAAGATGACAGCATTCTGGATTTAGTGTGGACCCTAACTAAAGAGGGCTTCCCAGGTAAGGCTAGTGGTAAAGAGCCTGCCTGCCAGTGCAGGAGATATAAGAGATGTGGGTTCAGTTCCTGGGTCCAGAAGATCCCCTGGAGGAGGGCATGGTAACACACTCCAGTATTCTTGTCTGGAGGATCCCCATGAACAGAGAAGCCTGGCAGGCTATGGTTTATAGGGTTGTAAAGAGTCAGACACAGCTGAAGTGACTTAACACTCATGTACACACTAACTAAGCAGTCTCTTGATGAGAGTGAAAGAGGAGAGTGAAGCAGCTGAATTAAAACAACATTCAAAACACTAACATCATGGCATTTGGTCCCATCACATCCTGGCAAACAGAAGGGGAAAAAGGAAACAGTGACAAATTTAATCTTCTTAAGCTCCAAAATCATTGTGCATGGTGACTGCAGCCATGAAATTAAGAAACACACTTGCTCCTTAGAAGGAAAGCTATGATAAACCTAGACAGCATATTTAAAAGTAAAGATTTCATTTTGCCAACAAAGGTCCATATAGTCAAAGCTACGGTTTTTCCAGTATTCATGTAAGGGTGTGAGAATTGGACCATAAAAAAAGCTGAGCACTAAAGAATTGGTACTTTCAAATTGTAGTGTTGGGGAAGACCCTTGAGAGTCCCTTGCACTGCATAGAGATAAAACCAGTCAATCCTAAAGGAAATCAACCCTGAATATTCATTGGAATTACTGATCCTGAAGTTGAAACTCCAATACTTTGGCCATCTGATGCAAAGAGTTCACTCATTGGAAAAGACTCTGATGCTGGGAAAGAGGAGGAGGAGGCAGCAGAGGATGAGATGGTTGGATAGCATCACTGACTAGATGGACACAAGTTTGAGAAAACTCCAGGAGACAGTGAATGACATGGAAGCCTGGAGTGCTGTAGTCCATGGGGTCGCAAAGAGTTGGACGCAAACTAGCAACTAAATAACAACAACTACATCTGGTTTTTAGTGCCCTTATGAGAGACACAAAATGAGAAGACACAGATATACCTAAAGGGAAAAGTTACGTGTAGGCATAGGCAGAGATTGGAGTGAGGTATTCAAAAGCATGTCAAGATGCACCAGCAGCCACCAAAAATGAGAATGGAACTGAAAAGATTCTCAGAGACTTCAGAAGGAATTCAGTTCTGCTGACATCTTGACTTTAGACTTCTAGCCTACAATACTGTGAGATAAATAAGTTGATGACATTTTAAGATTCTAAGCTTGTACAAATTGTTACAGCAATACTCAGAATATTTAATCATCTTATCATATGATCTGCAATCACACTCCTAGATATCTACACAATTAACTATAAAACTTTTAACCATGTAAAACATGTATGAAAAGGCATTCACTAGCTTTATTCATAGTTACCAAAGCTGGAATCAGCTCTTCAATAGGTGAGTGTATATATGAACTGTGGTATATCCACTCAGTGGAGTATTTAGCAATGATAAAAAAAATGCTAGGAAGTCACAAAAGAAATTGATGAATCTTAAATATATATATTAATAGGGTAATGAAGCCAGTCTTACAAAGCTACATACTGTATGATTCCAATTATATAGCATTCTGTAAAAGATCAATCTATAGCAATGATAAAAAGATTAATATTTGCAAAGCGTTTTAGTGGGAGTGGTATTGAAGGGGAATTAAGTAGAAGCACAGGGGGGTTTTAGAACAGCAGAACTGTTCTGTATGGCAGTGTAGTGGTAAATACAAAGCATTTAGTTCAGTTCAGTTCAGTTCATCGCTCAGTCGTGTCCGACTCTTTGCAACCCCATTACTCGCAGCACGCCAGGCCTCCCTTTCCATCACCAACTTCCGGAGTTCACTCAGACTCACGTCCTTCGAGTCGGTGATGCCATCCAGCCATCTCATCCTCTATCGTCCCCTTCTCCTCCTGCCCCCAATCCCTCCCAGCATCAGTCTTTTCCAATGAGTCAACACTTCTCATGAGGTGGCCAAAGTACTGGAGTTTCAGCTTCAGCATCATTCCCTCCAAAGAAATTCCAGGGCTGATCTCCTTCAGAATGAACTGGTTGGATCTGCTTGCAGTAAGAGTCTTCTCCAACACCGTGGTTCAAAAGCGTCAATTCTTCGGCGCTCAGCTTTCTTCACAGTCCAACTCTCACATCCATACATGACCACTGGAAAAACCATAGCCTTGACTAGACGGACCTTTGTTGGCAAAGTAATGTCTAACATACAATTATTTATTAAATAAACTCAGTCTTGTCCCAGTTTCATCTGGTTGACAGTCCTGTTTTTGTTATTATACTTTTTAACTCCCTCTTTACTCCTTTGTCCTTTCCTTCAACTATTTTTCTTTTATCTTTGTTTTATGCCTCCCCCAGAGGAATAATATATCCACTTTTTCCCTTTTGGAATATGAAGAATTACCAAGTCACAAGTAACTATTTTATTAGCTTCTCAGCTCCACAGATGAAAAGGGTTTTTCCCCTAGGATGCATAATACTCAAATTCTCACTTGTATATAAGATAATTTAACACATGAGATTTAAGATTAATATAAGATTTTGGACTTAGAGTTGATGTCATAATATTTTGAGAATTTTGGGATGTTTGGTTGGGGTAAATGTATTTTGCATATGGGGTGGATAATTAAAATATTTTAGAAGAGTCAACTCTTCGCATGAGGTGGCCAAAGTACTGGAGCTTCAGCTTCAGCATCATTCCTTCCAAAGAATACCCAGGACTGATCTCCTTTAGAATGGATGGTTGGATCTCCTCGCAGTCCAAGGGACTCCCAAGAGTCTTCTCCAACACCACAGTTCAAAAGCATCAATTCTTCAGTGCTCAGCTTTCTTCACAGTCCAACTTTCACATCCATACATGACTACTGGAAAAACCATAGCCTTGACTAGACCCCATACAACTAGATAGCACAAAGATACAACCCTAAAATACATAATTTAAAAAAAATTTAGAAGTTTAGGGATTTCAGGATGGAATGCAGAATGTGACAGAAGTATCAAATTACATTTAGCCATGCTCTTGATGGTGTTCCATGATTCATGTAGGCTTTCTTCACTTCTTTCTTTCTTTCTTTTTTTTTTTTTTTGATTTGTTGTACTCCTAAATAGCTAAGAGAATGGCAGCCCACTCCAGTATCTGTGCCTGGAGAATTCCATGAACAGAGGAGCTTGGTAGGCTAGCTTAGGCTATATGAGGTCGTATAGAGTCAGACATGACTGAGCGACTAACACACACAAATGGCTAACTTCAGATGATCTGTCTGCAAGTTGATCATTTTTTTTTTACATGATCAAGTCTGTTGTTGAAGTTATCTATTGAATTTTTCAATTCTGCCATTGAATTCCTTTGCTCCAGAATTTTTGTTTGGCCTTTTATGGTTTATTTTATTTTTTTTAATGAAATTCCTCATTTTGTTCTGCATTGTTTCCTGTTTCTCTTTTGTTGTCTATCTCCATTTTCCTGCATTTCATTCAGTTTCTTTAAGATGATTATTTTTCTTTAGGGGTAAGTTACTCAAACTTCATTAGTTTCCCCTCATGGCATCATATTTACCTGATTTTTCATGATCTGTGTAGTCTAATGGTGTCTGTGCCTTTGAAGTAGCAAACATCTCTTCTAGTCCTTACCCAGTGAATTTAGCAGGTAACAGCCTTCTCCTCTCAGTTCCCCCAGAGTGGTAAGATGACATGTAGAATTGCAGTCTTGGTGAGTTGATGCCAGTTACAAGGCTGTCGCTAAGTTTGCAGTGGGGTATGCTGTTGTCAGGCTTATTTCCAGGCTCCAGGTGAGTATATATTATATCACGTGGGTAAGTCTTCTAAATTCAGTGCGTCCTGGAGTGCAGCTGAGGGGTCTAGAACCAGCTGATGTACCACTTCAGTATCCACACCCAGGGCCAATTCTGTCACCCAACACATGGTGGGCATGACTCCTCCAGGATCTTTGTTATGTAGTACTGGTTCAGACCCAAAGCCAAATGAGGCTGCAGCAGTCCCCAAGGACATGGATGTGTTTCCATTTCTGTAGCCAAGACCATGGGTGGGCAAGCTAGACACAAGTTTGTGAACCTGACTTCTCAAAATGGCCCTCTGCTGTTTTGGACTCTGTACTGAATTTCACAACTCTTCCTGAATTAATGAAACCCCCAGGAAGCTTTTGTGAATATATGCCAAGTTTTTTGTTGTTGTTGAAGAGGAATCTTATTCATCTACTTAGATGACATCATCAGATTTAGATCTATATTTCTTAATATGTATCCTCCTCCCATACAGACAATGAAAGAAATTCTTACATACAGAAAATGTTGTTACAATTTAATAATAACTTCAAGTAGTATATCACATTATAGCAACACTTTAATGGTGTTATGGTAGCAGTTAATGGTAGCAAATTTGCTGGTCTGAATTATTGAATGGCTTAATAATGCTTTTGAACTGTGGTGTTGGAGAAGACTCTTGAGAATCCCTTGGACTGCAAGGAGATCCAACCAGTCCACTCTGAAGGAGATAAGCCCTGGGATTTCTTTGGAAGGAATGATGCTAAAGCTGAAACTCCAGTACTTTGGCCACCTCATGCAAAGAGTTGACTCATTGGAAAAGACTCTGATGCTGGGAGGGATTGGGGGCAGGAGAAGAAGAGGACGGCAGAGGATGAGATGGCTGGATGACATCACTAACTCGAAGGATGTGAGCCTGAGTGAACTCCGGGAGCTGGTGATGGACAGGGAGGCCTGGCGTGCTGCGATTCATGGGGTCGCAAAGAGTCAGACACGACTGAGCGACTGAACTGAACTGAACTGAACAAATATATTAATAACTACCAAGGGATCATGTGAAAAACCAAATTCAAGACAATTTTGGATTACAATACTAGGTATAAAGTCTGCTTACAAAGCGGGTAGTAATACATTGCAAAATTTAGATGAAATAAACATTTTTAAATGTCTCATTTTAAAAACATTTATAAATTAGAATAAACATGAAAACAAAGCTAGGTAGTTCAGAAATCAGGTCATTGAAAAATTTGGTTCTGAGACAAAATAAATGCAAGAATAATTATGTTACTTTTTAATATTGCTAGTGTATCATGTAATTGAATGATGGTTCAGAATATTGAAGACATCTTTGAGTTTGGAACCTACTACAGTATTGTCATGAGGCAGGTGTATTAAATGAAGATGAGTACACTCAACAATTAAATGATATACAAAGGAGATAGTCGATTCAATATTTTTCTAGAAAAATAAATTTTTCCATCTAAATTTGGGAGTTAGGTAGAGGTAGACTTTGGTTCAATGTAAACCATGAGCCTAAATTCTGGACACTGGAGTTGTGTCAAAATTTGTTCCTGATTACCAGAGATTTTCTGCAGTAGATAGAGGGCTCTCTCCCAATTGTAAGATTGTGAGTATCCCTATATTTTTTTTTGTTGTTTATTTGCTAAGTTGTGTCTAACACTTTTGTGACTTGTATTGGGGTTACCTTGGTGGCTTAGCAATAAAGAGCCTGTCTGCAATGCAGGAGATGCAGGCTCCATCCCTGGGTCGGGAAGATCCCTTGGAGAAGGAAATGGCAACCCACACCAGTATTCTTGCTTGGGAAATGCCCTGGACAGGGGAGTCTGGTGGGCTTCAGTCCATGGGGTCTAAAAGTTGGATGGACACTCTTGGTGAATAAACTACAACATCCCTTTATTGGGTCATGAATTAGAGCAGATATTTTGTATTATGATGCCTTCTAAATTAAATATTCTACAATTGTGTCTTTTTTTTTTTTTTGCTAAATATCTCAGTGTATAATTGTAAATCAGGGGTTATATCATTTGTTTGTGTTCAGTTGCTCAGTCATGTCCAGTTCTTGGTGACCCCGTGGACTGTAGTCCTCTAGGCTCCTGTGTCCATGGAATTCTCCAGGGAAGAATACTGCAGTGGGTTGCCATTTCCTACTCCAGGGGATGTTCCCAACCCAGGGATCGAACCTGCATCTCCTGCGCCTCCTGCGTTAGTATGTGGATTCTCTATCACTGAACAATCTGTGCCTTCCTTATATCATTTACATAATTCTTTTCCAGATGTAACTCTCAAATTAGGTTTGATGAAGCAGTGAGTATTCTTGAGTTATGCATGAAACAACATAACCTAAAAATAATTTTCTTCAAATAAACTTACCATTATTGAATTATAATAGTAAGAACATTTGTATCATCATAGAATGTGCTTCATTCTTCTAACCAAAATATTGTGAACAACATATTGTGAATCTGTGAGTTACAATTTTTATTGGTTTTCTTTGCCTTATTTCCTTCCTGCAAAATGAGCTAGAAATTAAAGAGTATTTCTAAGTAAAAATTGCTTATGAAAAGAAATTGTACTTTATCTAATTCATCAGCAGCTTGTCTTTCACCTCTTTAGAAATGAAATAACCTTAAAACATGTATTTGCTTTATAATGAGTAGATGGCAAATACAAAAATTTGAACAGCATTGTAGGTGGTAACCTTTTTAGTTTCTAAAAGTAAAGTAGATACAAAATGCCTAATAATTTGCCACTTGATGTCAACTGCATTGTAATAAATAGCAATTATCCTGAACTCTCAGCCCAAATTCTAGTTATCAACTTTCTTTTTCTCAAATAGAATTTGGTTCTGAGACAAAATAAACGCAAGAATAATTATGTTACTTTTTAATATTGCTAATGTATCATGTAATTGAATGATGGTTCAGAATATTGAAGACATCTTTGAGTTTGGAACCTACTACAGTATTGTCATTTATTTAATGACAGCATTCTGTATCCTGTCTGTCTCCACTTGTGATTAAAATTAATTATGTGGAATGAGACTTCCTTTCAATAATGACTGATTTTGTTTCCACTGTAGAAAATTTAGTACTCTCATCCTCTACATGAAAGCATTAAAATATAAAAATATTATTTTCTACATATTCTGTAAACTGATCAATTTAAATGAGATTCAGCATTTTATCCTATCATTTCTTATATATGTAACCAATAAAGCAATTAACTAGCCTTTGTCTTTCAAATATATGATTTAATTGCTCCCTCATGCATTTCATCTCTCTATGAAACCATAGCCAGAGAGTTGATACTTATGTTCATTTTAGAGAGCTCAGATAAGCCTATATTTCATTTCTATTGATGCCAGTTTCTTGATTTCTTATTGAAGAATACAAACACATATATACAATACACAAAACCAACTATAAGAAACTTAAACACATTTTCTAATTGCTGTAAGGATAGAATTATATTACACTATAATTACGTGAATGCTTTACTAAAAGTAAAGATATATTATTGATCAAGAGTGCAAAGAGTTTGTAGTACTTTAAGATTTATAATAGTGATTTGATTTACATAATATTTTCATCTCTGATTAACTTTTGTTGTTTTCCAGTAAATTTTACATGTTCTTTTCAAAGGTCTTCTCTGCTTGTTATATGTCAGCAGGGAAATTACTTGATTCAATAACAATTTTTCTATTATTTTTTAGTACATGAATATGAGATCTACCTTTTTTCTCTTAGCCTAGTCCATTGAAGCATACATAATCCAACATATTCAGAGAAAATCTGAATACACTTAATTTAATTTTGTTTGTATTCCTAAATTCTCCATTAAAGCTATTCAGACACTTGTATCACAGTCTGCCTTATTTTATGCGCATTTACCCACATATACAAAGATAAGCTTAAAAACTGAAGTATATACCAAATTCGAAATGGAATATGTATATACTAATTCATTGACTCATAAGGACATCTCATTTAAACAGAGTCTTCCCTGGTTGTCCATGGTTAAGACTCTGCTTTCAATATTTGGGGTATGGGTTTAATTCTTGGTTGGAGAACAAAGATCCTACACACACACCAAAAAAAAAAAAATTAAATGTATAGAGATCTTTTCTTTCTCATGACTCTAACTGCTTATAAGCTCTAAACTTGTTAATTTCTACTTGAGCACTGAACATTAAATTTATATAGTTTTATGCAACCAAGCACTTAACTTAGTTCTTGGGGGAACTGCTGGTTAGCAAGGATGGAATAGGAATAATTTCTAGCCACTAATTTTAATTCTTACACTTGAAAGCATACTGTGGATTCTAAAATATTAGATGACTCTAGTTTCTCTTATAGGAAAGATATGAAATAAATGAATATAACTGAACCCACTTAAAAATAATAACTAAGCCTATTTTGATATGGAATGTGAGAAGCTGTGAAGTAGAAAAAGTGTGGCTGATAGCACTCATAATCTTTCCTGGAGAAATTTGTGTTTTTCTCAGAAAGCCAAGAAGAATGGCCTTTCCCTTCATATTTGGAAGGATATTTTACTTCTCTTATCATCTTTCTCTGTGAAAGCACATAATAAAAATTAATGTAAAATTGAAAGTGGCTCTCCTCCTTCACAAGTAAGAATCAGGTTGATTAAATGAGTAAGACTTTGAAGTAAAACATGAAAACTCTCTGTAAAACTTGCAATGTTTTAATTTTCTATTCAGAATTTCAAAACCTCTAATAGATTCCATGCTATTTAAAACTTGTCAGCAATGCAGTCATTCTGAGGAAATGACAATAAATGTCAGTGAAGAGAAATTTTAATAAGTAAAATAGTTTCTGAGTTAAGCATATTTTCATCCCCTAGGACTTTTACCACCTGCTCAAGCATCACATTATTCTGTCTCAGAATAAGGAATATTCATTTCCTATTTCTTCAAATGTGACAATTAAGCTATTGGAATATTAGAGTTGTTTAAACCATCCAGTTAGCTTAACTTAGCCGAGATAGCCAAGATAGCATAAAGGAGTGGCTCAGGTGCTCTGGGAATGTGCTGACTATATTTGTATTGGATCACTGGTATCTCTAATTTTGACATTAGATAGCTTTTCTTAATAACTCTTTGTTTAACCTCTTTACTGAATCTACACAAGGGAAATGTGTGTAATTGCCTAAATTCATTAGCTCTTAGACTAAAAATTGTAATGAGAATAAAATTCAACAACTATCAGAAAGTATTTAGAATATTTAGTAGACTAGATATAGAGGGTTGGCACTTCCTTGTTTCCTTTTTGCATTCATTCGCCATTGAAATTTCAGATGACTTTTTTTTTTTCATTTGTTACCTATTGCTGCATAACAAACTATCCCAAAATTAAGCATCTTAAACAACAATTATAATCTCACCATTTCTGAGGATCAAGTATTTGGGGGTTAACTTAGCTGGGTGATTCTATCACCTTAGGTGATGACAATCTAGATGTCAGCTGGGACTGCAGTCAGTTGAGGGTTTCACAAAGCTAGAGAACCTACTTTCAAGATAGTTTTCAGATATAGCTATTAAAAAAATTCTCAGTCCCTTAGTAGCACATGGTAAGAGTTCCACGTCACATGAACCTCTGCACAGGGCTGTTGAGTGTCTTCATAATATCCTTATAGTGAATGATTCCTTAAAGCACAAGGTGGCATAAGGGCTTTGATAACCTGGTCTCAGAATCACATACCATGACTCTTGCAATATTCTGTTGATTACACAGGTTGCTGCTGCTGCTAAGTCGCTTTAGTCCTGTCTGACTCTGTGCAACCCCATAGACAGCAGCCCACCAGGCTCCGCCATCTCTGGGATTCTCCAGGCAAGAACACTGGAGTGGGTTGCCATTTCCTTCTTCAATTACACAGGTTGACCCTATTTGATCTGGAAGAGAGTTATAGAGCAGTATGAATGCCAGGAGATGAGGTTCACTAATGTCCATATTGGAGACTATGTTTATTTATAATTTAGCTTTATTAAAGTAATATCAAGGAAGTTTGGAAATAAAATTATTGCTATTTTATGCACATCACTTTTTCAGAAGCTCCCCCATTAGAAGTTGTTGAGATTGGGTTTTAAAGAATTTCAAACTATCCTTTCAAAATTATTTCTCATTTTCCCCAATTAAAAGGGCTCATCAAGTGAAGAGAGCTATCTCATATACTTTACTCATTTTCTTCATTTTTTCTTCTTAATTTATTTTTAATTAAAGCATAATTACAATATTGTGTTCATTTCTGCCATATCATCATTTTCTTCTTTACAGTCAATGTTTTCATCCACTAATTCATATATACCCCATTCTTCTGGTATTTGAATAATTTCCATCTTTTCAGGCCTCATTAATATATTCCCTAATTGACTGTTGAGACCACCAAAAACTAATTTACTCTAAGCATTCTAACCATCAGTATGGACACATACCGTGCTTTTTCCATTATTAGCAAATAGTTTATATGTGAAGATGATTTTTCTTATGAAGAATATAATTGTCTTGAATGGATAACATATATTCTCTTCTGAAATTCCTCATTACATCACTCAGGACGATCCTGAACACAAAGTAACATTATTCAGCTAAATCATCTATACAAAGGTAACCACTGACAGCATCTCAGACAATGCTCTGTGCTGAAAGTGCTCCAGCTCACTGCTGCTGTGGCTCTTCAGCCTACACAAGCCTATTTTCTGTCATTCATTCATGATGACTTTCCTGAAAAATAATAATAAAATAAAAATAAAATTTTCTCATTGATCACAGTATGCTAGAAAAACAAAGTTCTAGCATATATTTTATCGAGCAATTCTCAAGTCAGCTTTACTTTCTTGTTAAAAGATTTCTTTTAAATTTGAACTGCTATTTTCGAAAAATCTTCATCCTGGGTATTTTGCAATAACTCAATTAGAACTGACAGCACATTTCAAATTCTACTCTTACTTGAACAAATTACTGTACCAAACTTCCTTCAGGCTGTGCTTTGATTATTAATTAGCACACATATCATGTACCTAAAAGAAGATAGGCATTTTATGGCAAGGATTTTTGCCTAATTAAGTGTAACAGCTTATTCATTTCCAGTGACTTTGAGGTTAACTTTAAAATCATTTTTTAACTCCTTCTATATTAGTTATAGAGGACAAAAATGCCTGTGAATTTCAACTGCACTTAGTGGTGAGTATTATTACCAGTCTTTACTCCAGTGGTTATTTTGTCCCAGAAAGGCAGCTTCCCTTTATTAGGTTATTGTTGTCAAGTGTATCGAAGTTTACAAGGCTCTGTAATAAACAGACTTTTTGAACTACAGAAAAAAGTAGAGTCTTCCTAGCTATCTTTTGGAGAAGGTAGGTTTCTTGAACTGAATATACACTGTAGGAACTTTGTATTAATTTTATCAGTAGTGACTGTATTCTACTCCTTCAGTTTGAGCTCCAAACTATGTTAGCAGATGGTTTTCAGTATCACTTATCCTATTCTCCCTCCTGCCTGGCTTTCTGCTTCCTATGACAATTCAGTTCAGTTCAGTTCAGCTCAGTCGCTCAGTCGTGTCCGACTCTGTGCGACCCCATGAATCACAGCATGCCAGGCCTCCTTGTCCATCACCAACTCCCAGAGTTCACTCAGATTAACGTCCATTGAGTCGGTGATGCCATCCAGCCACCTCATCCTCTGTCATCCCCTCCTACTCCTGTCCCCAACCCCTCCCAGCATCAGAGTCTTTTCCAGTGAGTCAACTCTTCACATGACAATTCAAGGAGATAACTATTCTGACTCCTATTCAACAAATCAGTCAAGATTGTTCCTAAGTTTTGAGCCTGGAGTATTTCACAGCCACCAGTTCTGCTGTGTCACCTGTCTTGGAGACAGCTAAGCAGAGGTCTCAAGAAATGCTTCATGGGTGTCCATTGCTACCTCTCACCTTACACACTTTTTCTCATCCAGACAATGAGGCTGCAGCAGTCTCTTCTCTTAGTCACAAGCAACTACTGTGAATGATCATCACCTCTCTGTCAAAGTATAACAGAAAGGAAAAAAAAAGTCACCTTACCTGTCATAGAGTGGTATGAATAGGTGAGAATGTTTCATATAAACTTTGGCCTGACATTTCAACCTAGTTCTAATTAGGTTTAAACTCCCACAGGCAGCTTGAACCATGCTAGATGCCAGTGTTGGCCATATTATAGATGTTGATTCATAGTCACAACTGTTAGTCTGTTTCTGCAGGATCAAGTCCATGGATTTCATTAATTTTTATATTGTGATTTTTTTTTTAATTGGGCTTCCCAAGGTGGCACTAGTGGTAAGTAACCTGACTACCAATGAAGGAGACCCAAGTTCGATCCCTAGGTCAGGAAGATCCCATGGAGGAGCGCATGTCAACCCACTCCAGTATTCTTGCCACAAGAGTCGCCATGGACAGAGGAGTCTGATGGGCTACAATCCATGATTTTTCTATCACGGTACTCATTGCTGAGCAGGATGGCTCATACTCACATGTTTAAAGAAATATACATTTCAGGACAAAGGTTATAAAGTCTTTGTTCTTGCCCTCTAAGAAGACATCTTGGCAGTTTATAATTAATTTTCTCCACTGCTCCTCAGTAATCATTAAGTAAGTGAATATATATTTTTTTATGCAGAGGAAAACCAAGTCCCTCGTCAGCAAACAAACTGATTACATATCTGCAGATATGCATATCGATGTGCATTTGTGTTAGTTTGTGTGTGCGTATGTGTGTTTGAGTGTATATAAACATAGTTTGGCATTTGTATATAAATATATTTTCTTGCTTTCTTTTGTTTTGTATTTAATTCATCCGTCATCAAAATTCTAGGTACATACTGGAAACACGTTAAAT
Organism: Ovis canadensis; assembly: GCF_042477335.2. NCBI lineage: Eukaryota > Metazoa > Chordata > Mammalia > Artiodactyla > Bovidae > Ovis > Ovis canadensis. The sequence continues at coordinate 66,729,053 of NC_091262.1, read as the reverse complement.
AAACAGCAACTGCCCATAAGCATAACTTGAGCAAGTAGACAAAAGTAAGAGGTTTTTTTTTTTTTCCCCTTACTGTGTATGAATGGCACTCCCTACAAGCACTCTACTTATAGACAGAAGTAAAAATAACAATGACAAAGAAAACTTATATAACTGTATGTTTTAAAAGACAAAAATAATATCTTATAGACTGTCTTAGAACTTTAAATATGCTCACTTTGAATCATGTTCTTTGCAAAACGGTAGATCAAACACCTACAAGAACAAATTTTCTGGAGTTTACCTCATCTCCCCATGCCTTGGTTATGATTTTATTAATGACAGGACTCTGTTACATTTGCTATCATGGACTTCAGATCATTTTACTTCACGGAATTGCTCACTGATGCTATTTCAGTTTGTGGTCTAGTAGTGGATTTAATGGACTGCTTAAAATACAGTACACTTTCACCTCATCTGTAAGTTTATCTGCCGTATAATGCAGTCTGTTATTGGCTCCCAAGCATCATAAGCAAAACACAACTAACTTATCTCAACGTTTCAAACAATCTATGTAAAATATGCTAATCACATCTCTCAGTTATCAGATTGTCACACAGTTATATGTTTACAAACCAGCCAATTATGTTTAATAAATTTAATAATTACTGAATATCTCACTATTTTTAACCCTGGTAACTCAGACAGTAAAGAATCCGCCTGCAATGCAGGAGACCTGGATTCGATCCCTGGGTTGGGAAGATCCCCTGGAGAAGGGAATGGACACCCACTCAAGCATTCTTGCCTGGAAAATCCTATGGACAGAGGTCCCTGGCAAGCTACAATCCATGTGGTCGCTAAGAGATGGACACGACCGAGTGACTAACACTTTCACTATCTATACCAATTGATCAGTGCTAGGAGATATTTAGAAGTTTAACACTTAATGGGTTAATACAACTATGATATAAAGTTGAAAACCAATGAAGCATAGTGATAAGACAAATTACAAGAAAGGTACTATAAATGATTTACCAATTATGCCAAGTGAGAGACATATTAAGTGAGAAAACTGATGAGTATATAATCTTACAACATTACAAACAAACTTGTAAACAGAAGAATCACCTTGCACTTTGTCTAGATAATTTGGTCATTATTATGGTTCAGATAAATCATTATTTATACTTTCAATACTTAACTGCCTGAACATTCTGAGACTAGAAAAGCATAATTCTAATGAAATAGTGTCTGAGTTGATTTATTTGTAGAAATAGAAACAGACGCATGGAAAATGTCTACTCTCTTATCTTCCCACCCAAGAGTCATGTCACCTAATAGCAATGAGGAAGCAGTGCATCACTATTCATGTTTACAGTCATGATAGTTTTGTCACTGTGAAAATGTCCAATGAGGTCTCGAAGGATTAATTTCAGTTTAAAGACTATGTGTTTATTTTCATAGGTTTCTATGCTATTGTCTTGTTTTTTTTTCCAGTAATTTATTTTAATGTGATATAAATATGATGAAATGCACAGAAAACTCTACAGATCAGTAAGGTGTGAAAAATGCATATAGCCTTGTAACATATACTTTCTCAAGATTGTTCCCTTCTGTCCCTTCCAGTTGATCTGCTATACCTTCTGCTTCCAGATATTATTTATATCATCATAGATGTATTGCCTGCTCTAGAGCTTCCTAATAGTGGGACTGGATAGTCTGTTCCCTTTTGTATTCCACTTCTATTTCTCACCAAAATGGTTTTCAGTGATTTTTTGGATGCATTTTTATTGTTGCATTTATCAACAGTTTGTTCCTTTTTGTTGCTGAGTAGTACTCAATTTTACTAATATCCTACAGTTTATCCATTCTTCTGTTGATGGATACCTAGTGTTGGTTATTTCCAGGCTTTCCCTCTTACAAATAAAGCTACTATGACAATTCGTATTTAAGGTGTTTAGCATTCTTGTTTTTATTTCTCTTAGATAATAACTAGAAGTGAAATTCATAAGTCATAGTTTTAAGAAAATGTCAAGCTATATTTTCATAAAATAGTTTATGCTTCCGTTGGCAATTTATGAGTCTCAGTTGCACTCAGTTTTTTTGAATTACTATTCTAGTGTATGTGTACTGTTACACTATTGTGGTTTTAATTTTTCTTTCTTGCTAACAAATGATGTTGCATATTTTTATATGCTTTTTGGCCATTTGAGCATATTCATTTATGAACTGTTTAAGATTTTCTTACATAGTTTTGTCAATATAATGTAATAGCAGAAAGAGTTAAAACGTTAAAAATAGGAAAATAGAAAATTATTTCTATGCCTATATGCTGCTGCTGCTGCTAAGTCGCTTCAGTCATGTCCGACTCTGTGCGACCCCATGGACGGCAGCCCACCAGGTTCCTCCTTCCCTGGGATTCTCTAGGCAAGAACACTGGAGTGGGTCGCCATTTCCTTCTCCAGTGCGTGAAAGTGAAAAGTGAAAGGGAAGTCGCTCAGTCGTGTCCAACTCTTAGCGACCCATGGACTGCAGCCCAGCAGGCTCCTCCATCCATGGGATTTTCCAGGCAAGAGTAGTGGAGTGGGATGCCATCACCTTCTCTGATGCCTGTATAGTCATGCACAAATCTTTGTTCTACACCTTTGAACTAAAACTGTGTTCTTGGCTTATCTAAATTTTGTAGTAACAAAATAAAATATTCTCTGCAATTTCCCCTTTTATATGTGTATGTTTTCCCAATATATCAATGGATGATAGATATTCTTTAGATTTCAATAATTTAACCAATTTTCTATAAGTCAACAATCCAAATATATTATTTCATTATCATTTTCTTTCTATAATATTATACAGTGTTATTTTACATCTATATAATTAACTTTTAAATTATCTGATTCCAATACTATGAATTTCATGATTATACATTGAACTAAACTATCTTTGTACTCAATACAAAGCTTTTTAAGTAATAGTGATATCACTGTATTAATTACATAATATTTAATGTTGCATTTTAAGTAGTAAGATTAATGCATTACACACAAACTGTTAGTCATTCTTGAAAGCTGATATCTGAAATGCTTTTTTGTAGTACCTTAAAATGTCAGGTGAAGAGCATACTGAAGAAACACTTCCTTTATATAGCTAAGATTTCTGTTCATGCAAATCATGCTGGCAACCGTATTTGTACCTATGTGGAAGCAGATGTTGAGAGAATATGAATCCAAGAAGCAGAGATGGGAAACTGGGCCACAGAAGCTTTTAATTTCTGTGTCCAGTGATCTCTTGTTCCAGATGCATTCAGTCTTTGCTCTGAGTAGCCTACATTTTTCCCGTATGTTTTCTGCCACATGTATGTATTTGACAATAACATAAATAACATTTGCTATGGGCCAGGTACCAACAGAAGCATTTTTCAATTATTGACCCAAGAAAAAGTTATGAGGTAGATACTGTTATATCTCCAATAGTACAGATAAGGAAACCTCAGAGAATTTAAGAAATCTGCTCTTTTCAGTTATCTGTTGCTGCATAACAGACCACCCAAAATTTAGAAGGACAGCTGTTTATTTGCCTATGATTCTGTGGGTCAGTATGTTAATCTGGGCTGAACTAGGTAGTTTTTTGATCAGTTTCACCTGGTATCACTCTTGCAACTTCGAACACCTGGTGGCTCTGCTGGGCAGCATGGTCTCAAATGGTTGTGTATATAATTGTCACTTGATTCTGGCTATCAGCTGCAGTCCTTTGTTCTCCTCTGCAAGACAGCCACCCCTAGGGCTAGACCTAGTTTTTTGTTTGCTTGCTTGTTTATTTTACATGGATTCTCTCATAGGAATTGTTCAACACAATGGGAATATGAACCACAATTCTTCCTAAAACTTAGGTTTTACAATTTGAGCAATAAAACATATTCTATATCCTGTTCAAAGCAAATCAAAACACAAATCCAGATATAGGAATGGGAAAATAGATTATACTTCATTATAGATGTGGTAAACCTACATTATAAAAGTGAAAGTGAAGTCGCTCTGCTGCTGCTGCTGCTAAATCACTTCAGTCGTGTCCGACCCTGTGCGGCAGCCCATAGATGGCAGCCCACCAGGCTCCCCCGTCCCCGAGATTCTCCAGGCAAGAACACTGGAGTGGGTTGCCATTTCCTTCTCCAATGCATGAAAGTGAACAGTGAAAGTGAAGTCACTCAGTCGTGTCCGACTTAGTGACCCCATGGACTGCAGCCTACCAGGCTCCTTTGTCCATGGGATTTTCCAGGCAAGAGAACTGGAGTGGGTTGCCATTTCCTTCTCTAGAGGATCTTCCTAAAGAAGTGTGCATTTAAGAAGAGGGCATTATCATGGTCATTTTTGCAAATATTCTAGCACATTGAACAAAGTACCATAGATAACAAGTATTAGCAGCCATGGTGGTAATGACTGTACTACAATGCTTTTCATGTAAAAAGAACCTAACTTAATAGGACACATACCTACCTTTATAAAAGGAGTATAATCATTTTTTACCTCTCTTTATCTCATGGTATAATATAAAATAAATATTATAGTATATAATTACTGAATTATAAAATAAACAATATACACATTCATACAGGTACACACAGAGTGATTTACTATTTTATTCTTTCCCTATATTAAAGTATTTAAGTTTATGTGCTCTTAAATTTTTGCCTTATAAGAACTGGTGTATTTGCACATTGTAGTGGTTAAATTATGTTTTTAGTACATTCACATTTTTAGTTTCTCAGCATTTTAAGCTCCTTGTGGTCAATAAAATACATAACAGAAATATGAGTGAAATCAGTGAAAGCAAAAGTTGTATATTTGAAAATATCAACAAAATTGACAAACATTACCTAAAATGATCAAGAAAATGAAAGATAATATACAGATTTACAAAATTGAGGATAAAAATGGGAGGAGACTCACTAAAACTTGTGAAAATATTTTAAAAAAAGGAAATATTACATTAAAAACTTCATGTCAATAAAATAGTCAATTTAGATGGCAAGCAACAGCTTCTGGAAAAAAGTAAAATACCAAAACTGAATCGAAGAGAAATAGAAGACCACCTATTTTTCACAAAAATTCCAGAAAATAAAAGAGGAATGCAATATAAATGATTTTATGAGGCAACATCTGCTGGATCATCAAAAAAGCAAGAGAGTTCCAGAAAAACATCTATTTCTGCTTTATTGACTATGCCAAAGCCTTTGACTATGTGGATCACAAGAAACTGTGGAAAATTATGAAAGAGATGGGAGTACAAGAGCACCTGACCTGCCTCTTGAGAAAGCTGTATGCAGGTCAGGAAGCAATAGTTAGAACTGGACGTGGAACAAGAGACTGGTTCCAAATAGGTAAAGGAGTACGTCAAGACTTATTGTCACCCTGCTTATTTAACTTATATGCAGAGTACATCATGAGAAACTCTGGGCTGGATGAAGCACAAGCTGGAATCAAGATTGCCTAGAGAAATATCAATCACCTCAGATATGCAGATGACACCACTCTTACGGCAGAAAGTGAAGAGGAACTAAAAAGCCTCTTGATGACAGTGAAAGTGGAGAGTGAAAAAGTTGGTTTAAAGCTCAACATTCAGAAAACTAAGATCATGGCATCTGGTCCCATCACTTCATGGGAAATAGATGGGGAAACAGTAAAAACAGTGTCAGACTTTATTTTGGGGGGCTCCAAAATCACTGCAGATGGTGAGTGCAGCCATGAAATTAAAAGATGCTTACTCCTTGGAAGAAAAGTTATGACCAACCTAGATAGCATGTTGGAAAGAAGAGACATTACTTTGCCAACTAAGGTCCATCTAGTCAAGGCTATGGTTTTTCCTGTGGTACTGTATGGATGTGAGAGTTGGACTGTGAAGAAGGCTGAGCACCGAAGAATTGATGCTTTTGAACTGTGGTGTTGGAGAAGACTCTTGAGAGTCCCTTGGACTGCAAGGAGATCCAACCAGTCCATTCTGAAGGAGATCAGCCCTGGGATTTCTTTGGAGGGAATGATGCTAAAGCTGAAACTCCAGGACTTTGGCCACCTCATGTGAAGAGTTGACTCATTGGAAAAGACCCTGATGCTGGAAGGGATTGGCGGCAGGAGGAGAAGGGGACGACCAAGGATGAGATGGCTGGATGGCATCACTGACTTGATGGACGTGAGTCTGAGTGAACTCTGGGAGTTGGTGATGAACAGGGAGGCCTGGCATGCTGCAATGCATGGGGTCAAAAAGAGTCGGACACGACTGAGCAACTGAACTGAACTGAACTGAACCAAATATTACCCTGATAACAAAACTAGATAAAGCCGTGTTAAGAAAATTAAAGACAAATACCTATCATGGACACAAGATGCAAGTTCTTGAAAAGCCAGATTTAGCAACATGTAAAAATTATTGTGGGCTTCCCTGGTAGCTCAGTGGTAAAGAATCCACCTGCCAGTGCAGAAGATGTGCATTTGATCCCCGGGTGGGGAAGATCCCCTGGAGAAGAAATGACAGCCAACTCAAGTATTTCTGCTTGGGAAATCCCATGGACAGAGAAACCTGGCAGACTACAGTACATGCAATTGCAAAAAGAGTTGGACAAGACTTAGCAACTACAACAGCAATAACAACAACGATGCTTATATACCATGACCAATTGGGATTCATCCCAGGAAGTCAAGACTGGTATAAGATCCTATACTATGACCAGGTATATCTAGTATGAACTATCATATTACATTGTATTATGTTATATTATAATACAATAAAACACTAGACTTGGACTTTTATCTCAGGAAATTTGTATTTTATAGAAAGAGAAATACAAATGAATAAAAGTATATTTTGAGATGTTTATAACCACTTTGAAATTAATTGAACAGTTTTATAACTGGAAGGGAGAGGTCTACTTTAGATATTATGATAAGAGAAATCCTCTCTGATATTATTTGCTCATTATCTCACATAATTCATAGTATATATTATGTATTAATAGGCCAGACATCTTTGCTAAATATTTAAAGTCACAAATAACTTAAAATATTTCCTGCTCAGGCGATTTTTAAGGAGATAAGTGGATATCCAATTAATGAAAATGAAACTATGGAATTTGAAAAGCAGTATTTCAATTAGCAGTCACTAATTGTAAGCATCTTTGAGATTAAGCATTCATATCAAGACAGACAACGTACTGAGCAAATTGCAAGCCTTATCCCTCTCATATACTGCTCACAAGAGCTCTGCCATCATTTTTAGCAGATCCAGAAGCAGGACTTAAAAGAAAATAGTTGAAACACTTGACTGAGATGCTCCTGAAGGGTAAGGTGTGGATGTGGGTGTATAACCCAATTCCATCTCACCTTACTCTTCAGTAAGTATTCTGTGTTCTGATTGAAAGCATGAATAATAGAGCAAAAGAGAATAACGTTCCTAAGGTGAAGTATAATACATACTGGATGAGGCAACAAAAGTGTACCCATGAATTAGGAGTTGAACTTGATAACACAAGTGTCATTTGAGATGAAGAATCAAAACATATTACCATTATGAAAGCAGATTTTACTCTATTAATTGCAATTAATATTTTTTTCATTTTGAGATTTCACAGAAAATAGCCTACCTATCTATGTATAATTCTCTGAGCTGAAAGACAGTCATGAAGAATAAAATGTAAACAAATGATGCAGAGGAAGTGACACAGAATTGTATGATAGAAGCCTAACTGTGAAATCTACTTCTAAAATCTGCTGACTTTATTAATTATACTACAGTGTCCTCCAGTACAAAATAAATACATGTAAAACTAAATCTCTAAGTCATTATTGTAGAAAGCTTATTCAATTATTTTTTAAAACTCCAATATTAAATTACTGTTTAAATGCAGTTTAATTTTAAAGATTCTATTATTATGATGCTTGTATTCTTGATTTTCTAGATATTGTGGATTGTCTTTCTCAATTTCCATTTCTGACTTCCTTCTTAGAGAAGTTGGAAAGCTACAATTTTATTTCTTGTGGTCTCTTGTATCTTTGGGTCTGGATTTAAGAAAAATCCAAGAATGTGCTTAAATTTGGAAGATAAAAATGAAGTGGAGGCCAATATCCTGGATATGTTTATCTTTTGTGATGGTAAAACAGGGTTGTACACATTTGAAGGTTTCCTGTAGCCACCACTTAGTTCTCTTCATCAGCTTCCGTTGTGTTAAGAGATACCTGCAGCGTCACTAAGTGGTAGCTTCTTGATACTGGTTTACATCCCTTGACCTTCATTTTTCAGGTGTGTATGCTTGATGTCATGGCTCCAGTTCTCAGTGGTAGGTAGTAAGAGAATGGGAGTTATTCCTTACTGTTATCTAAGAACCTGTCCTTCAGTGTTTATGATTTGTGACAGAAACTGTTTAAAACCACCCGTTTAAAAATGGCTTCTGTTTCCTGTACTTGACTTGGCTGATAACAGCAGAGGGTGCAAAAACAGATATTCAAGGATGAGAATATTTTTGTTGTCCTTGTTGTTTGTTTTGATTTGTTTCATTTGGCCTGCTTGGATATGAGTTGGTCTGGTGGTTATAACTGGAGGATGACCGATGTACAGTCTATGGAAAGCAGTGACAGAAACAGCAGTAAGGGAGACATGGCTTCAGTGAAGAGTCCCTGCTCAATAGAGTGTTACGGTGAAGATGAGGATGATAAGAACTGGGAGGTGGGCTAGTTGCCTCTGACTCTACAAAGCTTTAAGAAAGTCACCTGCAAGCTCTGAGCTTTCTATTCATAATTTAAGATATATATTTTTTTTCTGTACTTAGTAGTGTTAGGGTAATAAAAACACAGGTCAGATACATGATTTTATCCAGTTATGGAATTTATAAATAAATTGTTGGTCTCTTATGTGAAGACTAGAACACTGACTGGGAAATAGTGGAGTTGGAGAACTGGAATGGAATCCTTTATGTGAAGTTAACTGGATACGAGTTGTGTGAATCCCTAGCCCTTGTTCTTCTCCTGCTACTGGGTGTGCATGCTGTGGTGGAGAGCTTTAGTCATTCACCTGAGCTTTTTGCTTTGCAATGGCACACCAGTTTTTCTCGCTAACTACTCTTACTACCTCATAGCCTCTAGCCAGATAAACTGATTCTGATAGCATTATGTCCCAGAAACTGAAGTGACACTGTTAGTCACTCAGTCATGTCTGACCCTTTGCAACCCGATGGACTGGACTGGAGCCTGCCAGGCTCCTCTGTCCATGGAATTCTCCAGGGATGAATACTGGAGTGGGTAGCCATTCCCTTCTCCAGGGGGATCTTCCCAACCCAGGGATCAAACCCAGGTCTATAATGCAGGCAGATTCTTTATTGTCTCAGCCACCAGGGAAGCCCAGGGAATAACCAGAAGTAAGATCAAGATAAATATACTATATGCCACATATTACATTCTTTCACCATTTATTATTGGCAAAAATCTGACAAATTTAGTTGGAGCTGCATTCTAAATGTGACAGAAAAGAAATAAAATGTTAGATTAGGGCAACTTCATATGGCTATACTTGCATACTATTCTAATTGTAATGTGCCAGTCTGAGTGGCAGGAGTAGTACTTCAAGCACCTTGTTCAGTTGTTTGACTAAACTAGTCTTACAGTTAGCTCCCATTAAATGTATATGAGACACCAGGCATTTACTGGCACAACTTAAACACGTGTAACTGTTCACTGGCTCCAAAACAATGTTAACCTATGCAGATTTATAATACCCCTGTGCTCTATCAGAGGTGGGGCTTATAGTCATGTAATAGAGCTTTGGACTGAGTCTTTTTCACAGTAGATTCTGTACTAAAGATTTGCCCTGAAACTTTCCCCTCCCTGGGCTTCTCTGGTGGCTCAGATGGTAAAGAATCTGCCTGCAATGCAGGAGACCCCAGTTTGATCTCTGGGTCAGGGAAACTCCTCTGGAGAAGGGAATGGCTACCCATTCCAGTATTCTTGCCTGGAAAATTCCATGGACAGAAGAGCCTGGCAGGCTAGTCCATGGTTTTACAAAGTGGGGGACATGACTGAGCACTAACTCTTTCATCTTCTTCCCACTCCTCCCTGTCAAAAGAGAACAATAAAAGCAGTGCTGTATTCCTTGGGGGAATTTCAGAGATTCTTAGCACAACTCCATTTAACATGTCTGTTTGGCTTTTGAAGATGAAACATTGCAAGAATGGGAGATAACCACATAAAATCTGATGATGACTCCAATTGCTCCAGATGTAGTCTCTTTATAGGAGCAATTAACTTTGCCCCTGGCACCTATCATGCAGCTATCAAACTGCCAAAAGATTTTACTTTCTATCAATAAGTAGAAAACATGAGCAGCAATTGGCTTTCAACGTGTAATGACAGCACTAACACTCTATTGTCTCTTTTCTTTTTATAATTCTCTCCAATAATTTAGTTTACGAAATCTAGATTAACCCAGCATCTCAAAAGATATTATGCTGGCCCACCACATTAATGTCTACACATTGACAGGATAGACACAGTTTATATCCTATAACATTTGGCAAGAAAAAAAAAAAAAAAGCTTGTTAAAGAGGAATATGTGTGTGTGCTAAGTTGCTTCAGTTCTGTCTGACTCTTTGCAACCTAGGGACTATAGTCTGCCAGGCTCCTTTCTCCATGGGATTCTCCAGGCGAGAATACTGGAGTGGGTTGACATGCCTTCCTCCAGGGGATTTTCCTGACCTAGAGTTTGAACCTGCAATTCCTGCAGCTTCTGCATTTCAGGTGAACTCTTTATCTCTGAGCCACCAAGGAAGCCCTAAAAGGAGATAAAACCTATCAAATTTCAATTTTATACCTCAGTTGTGATTATTGACTCCTGGCCTGAGTCAAATTAGAGTAACTCTAAAGCAAAGACAAGGATGGTTTCTGTTATACTCCCTAGGACTAGGCAAGTGGCACATGACTCATTTGTCCTCTTTTAACTTGAGAAGTATATGACAAATTAAGTGTGCTGTATTTTGCAGATTAGTTTTTGAAGGCTACAAGGTTTTGAATTTGGGGTCCAGTCCTTAGAAAGACTCTAAAAGCTGGCCCAAGTTTTAGTGAATGCATCTTTGTCACATATGACTTGGCAGAACTAATAATACTCAAACTTTCTGTAGCAAATGAGGAAGTACCTTCAGTCTATTGTGAGTCCTCAAAGAGAATTAGAGAGTGGATCCTTAGGGTTTGGAGAAAATCCTCTTTTAGCACTAGGAAAATCTAAAGACCACTGTATACAACTGAGCATATGCCCAGTGGGTATTATCTAATTCACGAAGTCACAAATGTATGTGACTGTACCATCACATACATTCCTGCTATAGGAGCTGCATTCCTGTACCATCAAGTGAAAAGTCATATTGAAGAATGGCTTCAAGCTTGTCCCAAAAGTACAAGTAAGTTGCTCATGCTAGTGGATCGTGCTCCCAGAGCACCTATGCCTAGTACACTGCCGCTCACTCTCAACTTATTGCCATGGTCTCCTAGGGAGTTTGCTATGTGTTAACTATGGAAGGTGACAATTCAGTCTGCTTTGCAGTTGGTTCTGCATTGTAAGTTGTCACCAGCTTGAGGTGGAACACTACAGCATTAAAATCTTGTTCATGAGAATAACTGAGTTTACAGTAAGAGGCAAAAGAATGGGCTGATTAGCATGCATTTTACTGGTTTTACTCTATTCCAGCCACCTGGGATAGCCATTAGCATCTGGCCTTTCAGAATGCTAGAGTGACCTTCTGAAGAATGCAGAATCCAGGTGCCAAGAGAATGGATCTGGGAATGGCATTTTTATACATCATGCAATCCACTCATCAGCCATTTTTTATTCCTATCCACAAGACATTATACATCAACAGTTTAAGATTTTTCTTGCTTTTTTTTGACAGCTGTATTGTGGTATAATTGATATACAAAGAACAGCACACATTTATTGTGTACAATTTAATGAGTTTGGACATGATCAGCACAATCAAGGTAATGATCTTATCCAACACTATCCAAGGATTTCCCTGGTGGCTCAGATGGTAAAGTGTCTGCCTACAATGCGGGAGACCCGGGTTCAATCCCTGGGTTGGGAAGATCCCCATGGCAATCCATTCCAGGACCATTGCCTGGAAAATCCCATGGATAGAGGAGCCTGGTAGGCTACAGCTCATGGGGTCGCAAAGAGTCGGACACGACTGAGCGACTTCACTTCACTTCAACACTGTCCAAAGTTTCCTTATGTTTATTTTGTGGGTGTGCTGTCAGGACACTAAACATGAGATCTACGCTCTTAACAAATTTTGAAATGCTCAATACCATATTGTTAACTAAAGGCTGTATATTTCACAGCCGATTTCTAGAATTTATTCGTTTAGTATAACTGAAATGTTACACCTGTTGAACAACTACTGCCCGTTTCTCCCATTCCTCAATCCATGGCAACCAATACTATATTCTCTTCTTCTATGAGTCTGACTATTTTAGATGCCTCATATAGGTACAGTCATTCAGTATCTGTCCTTTTGTGTTTACTTATTTTACTTCACATGATGCCCTCTATTCTTGTTGTGTCAAATGGCAATATTTCCTTTTTTCTAAAAGGCTGAATAGTATTCTATTTTATGTATTTAACACATTTTCTTTTTCATCTCTTGAAAACACTTGAGTTGTTTCCATATCTTGGCTACTGTGGATAATACAGCAATGAAACTGAGAGTGCAGTTATCTCTTCAAAATCCTGATTTTAATTATTTTGGATACACACCCAGAGTGGGATTGCTGCATCACAATGTGCGTATCATCTCATATCTGTTATGATGGTTACCAAAAAACAAAAGATCACAAGTGTTGTTGAGGACGTAGAGAAATTGGAACACTTGAACACTGTTGGTGGTAATGTAAAATGGATTTGTGTCTTTCCCAAATTCATTATATTGATGCCCCAATCACCAAGTGATGCTATTTGGGAAATGGGCCTTGGGAAGTAATTGACTTAGTTGAGGGCATGAGGATGGGACCCTCATGATGGAGTTGGTGCACTTATAAAAAGAGACACTAGCATTTACTTGCTCTCTTACACTTTCATTTGAGTACGTATCAAGATGACAGTATCTCTAAGCTAGGGAAGCAGATCTCATCCTACCATTCCAGCATCCCTGATCTCAATTTTCAGCCTTTGGAACTCTAAGAAAATACATTGCTGTTGTTTAAGTTACTGATCTATGATATTTTGCTACGGCAGTCCAAGATGACTACCCATATCCTCTTTCTCTCTCTCTCTACACACACACATATACATATGGCATGTATATGTATATATATATATACATGTATATGTATATATATATATATATAGTCTCTTCATTTCTTGTTTTTATTTTGCTGTGCTGGTGGTAGTGAATATGAAAATTTAGTTCCTGGACTAAAGGATATCAAGGTCATACTAGATTTTGACAGTTACAGAAAACAGATGAGCACCATCATCTTTCTGCTGAAAATCTATGTCCTCCTTCAGTGAGAGTCTGTTTTGGCAGCAACAAAGCTATCTTTATTCAAATTTTCTGATCCTTTTCCCATAATTATGAAGTTGAGGCAAATAATTATATATCAGTTGCCTCAAAATAATACATATCTTGATGAGTCTATATTCTGTTGTTTAAAGGGACAGTCATGAACTTCAAACTAAAACTTGCCCCTTCTGACTTTCAAAAAATTTCATTTGCTCAGGGAATGAACAAAAAAAATATTTCCTGCTTACAATTTTGATTTTATGCTTTTAAACATGAATAAAAAATTTAATGTGCTCATTTTGAAGAATTATATGTGTGTGTGTGTGTGTGTGTGTATACATTCAAAGAAATGGAAAATACTCAAAATTCTACTGTCAAAGGATATCAAGAGATAAGCATTTTGTATAAGTATCCTGGTGATTTTAAGTGTATTTATGATATTTTAAACAAAAATTTGGAGAAGGCAATGGCACCCCACTCCAGTACTCTTGCCTGGAAAATCCCATGGACAGAGGAGCCTGGTAGGCTGCAGTCCATGGGGTCGCTCAGAGTCGAACACAACTGAGTGACTTCACTTTCACTTTTCACTTTTATTCATTGGGGAAGGAAATGGCAACCCACTCCAGTTGCTTGCCTGGAGAATCCCAGGGACGGGGGAACCTGGTGGGCTGTCGTCTATGGCATCGCACAGAGTCAGGCATGACTGAAGTGACTTAGCAGCAGCAGCAGCAGCAGCAAACAAAAATTAGAGTCTATTTTAAATACTGGGAAGTACCACAGTGCTTAAAAAAGATTACTTTTCTAAGTATTCTTTCTTTTCTTTCAGACAAGGACGCCTATAGGAAATATGTCAGTAAAATTAATATGTAGCTATAAATCTTTAAAACATGAAAAATTATCTTGAATTTTTTTCTATTTTTTCCTCTTTATTATCTCTTTCCTAATCAACACATTTAACCTCTTTTCCCTTGATTCACATTTACTTCATCATAAATACAGCTATCTTCCTCTGCTATTTTATCTTGTCATTAAAAGACACTTTAGATCTTCATTTCCATACTTTTTCCATTTTCCTGAGTTGATATAGCTTATTTTATCACATCTTTCATTCTTGAAGTGCTGTAAGAACTGAGTCAGCTAAAAATCTTCTATATACAATAATCTTAAAATAACACTTTTGTCTTTTAAATAAGTCAGTGTCACTATTGGAATTTCGGCCAAGCATTCCTGAAATAATGGAAGATAAACATCTAACATTTCAATATTTTCATATGACAATACTAAAGAAAATCTAGATAGTGAGTCACAAAAGCAATAAATTCTGTCTCCCCCCCACATGCAGACCTTTTACTCAGTGTAAGACTGAAAATACGCAGCAACATTACTGAATCTATTAGATAACCTAGTGACAATAACCTAGTGACTCTAAATTATTTTATTTTCAAAATTTGAAATTATAAATATATCTACTGTTTTACCTATGTCTCAGGTGTTGGTAAATAATGATTTAGAGCATGATAGTGATAAAATAAGCATACATTAAAGATATCAAGAAGAGATGGCAAGAATACACAGAAGAACGGTACAAAAAAGATCTTTACCACCCAGGTAATCACGATGGTGTTATCACTCATCTAGAGCCAGGCATCCTGGAATGTGAAATCAAGTGGGCCTTAGAAAGTATCACTATGAACAAAGCTAGTGGAGGTGATGGAATTTCAGTTGAGCTATTTCAAATCCTGAAAGATGATGCTGTGAACATGCTGCACTCAATATGCCAGCAAATGTGGAAAACTCAGCAGCAGCCACAGGGCTGGAAAAGGTCAGTTTTCATTCCAATTTCAAAGAAAGGCAATGTCAAAGAATGGTCAAACTACCGCACAATTGCACTCATCTCACACGCTAGTAAAGTAATGCTCAAAATTCTCCAAGCCAGGCTTCAGCAATATGTGAACTGTGAACTTCCAGATGCTCAACCTGGTTTTAGAAAAGGCAGAGGAACCAGAGATCAAATTGCCAATATCCACTGGATCATCGAAAAAGCAAGAGAATTCCAGAAAATCATCTATTTCTGCTTTATTGACTATGCCAAAGCCTTTGACTGTGTGGATCACAATACACTGTGGAAAATTCTGAGAGAGATGGGGATACCAGACCACCTGACCTGCCTCTTGAGAAATCTGTATGCAGGTCAGGAAGCAACAGTAAGAACTGGACATGGAACAACAGACTGGTTCCAAATAGGAAAAGGAGTACGTCAAGGCTGTATACTGTCACCCTGCTTATTGAACTTCTATGCAGAGTACATCATGAGAAACGCTGGACTGAAAGAAACACAAGCTGGAATCAAGATTGCTGGGAGAAATATCAGTCACCTCAGATATGCAGATGACACCACCCTTATGGCAGACAGTGAAGAGGAACTAAAAAGCCTCTTGATGAAAGTGAAAGTGGAGAGTGAAAAAGCTCAACATTTAGAAAACGAAGATCATGGCATCCAGTCCCATCACTTCATGGGAAATAGATGGGAAACAGTGTCAGACTTTATTTTTTTGGGCTCCGAAATCACTGTAGATGGTGACTGCATCCATGAAATTTAAAGAGGCTTACTCCTTGGAAGGAAAGTTATGACCAACCTAGATAGCATATTGAACAGCAGAGACATTACTTTGCCAACTAAGGTCCGTCTAGTCAAGGTTATGGTTTTTCCAGTGGTCATGTATGGATGTGAGAGTTGGACTGTGAAGAAGGCTGAGCGCTGAAGAATTGATGATTTTGAACTGTGGTGTTGGAGAAGACTCTTGAGAGTCCCTTGGACTGCAAGGAGATCCAACCAGTCCATTCTGAAGGAGATCAGCCCTGGGATTTCTTTGAAAGGAATGATGTTAAAGCTGAAACTCCAGTACTTTGGCCACCTCATGCGAAGAGTTGACTCATTGGAAAAGACTCTGATGCTGGGAGGGATTGGGGGCAGGAGGTGAAGGGGATGATTGAGGATGAGATGGCTGGATGGCATCACGGACTCAATGGACATGAGTCTGAGTGAACTCCGGGAGTTGGTGATGGACAGGGAGTCCTGGCGTGCTGCGAGTCATGGGGTCCCAAAGAGTAAGACACGACTAAGCGACTGAACTGAACTGAAGTTTAGAAAACATACCTGTTTAGATGTTAAATATATCAATGGTACAATATACAAAGTCAAATGATATTCATCAAATGATTTTATGAGATTATACCCACTCAACATATTTCTAAAAAGAAATTATATCTGGATGATAAAATGAGAATGATTATAATATATGTTGATTTTCTTTAATAAATCTATTTCTTATCAGGAGATAAATGATTTATGGACAGTCTCTCCAAAATGAATTAACTAATGTAGACAACATAGTATTTCCAGGATCAAATTGTGCTGTTTAATACTTGTTGTGTTTTGAAAGTGAAGCTTCATCAAATAGCTGGTATTACAGATTCATGACCACCCAGAGCTCCTCTTGCAGTATCCTTCTGAAAATGGCAACTGTCTTTTTGGATTTAAGCTCAGTATCATCCTGTGCCTAGTTTGGCTTTGCACTAGGCTCTTTCCCAGTGTTTGCTTATTTATATTGACAGATCAATCTCCCCCGGGATAACAAGAGTCTCATTATCCGTGAACACATGTTATTTTCCCATCTTGTTCTCATTCACATCAATAGAGGATAATTCCAAAAGCTGTTTTATTCCTAAGGGAAGAGAAAAACAAGTTTTACCTTTCAAAGAATTTGATGCTTTTGAACTGTGGTGTTGGAGAAGACTCTTGAGATTGCAAGGAGATCCAACCAGTCCATCCTAAAGGAAATCAGTTCTGAATATTCATTGTAAGGACTGATGCTGAAGCTGAAACTCCAATACCTTGGCCACCTGATGCAAAGAACTGACTCATATATATATTAACTCCAGCTCCAACTAGCAAATGATTGATGAGACATAGTTGTTGATTGACGTTTTCTTTTGGGCTTTCCCTGATTGAATGAGGACTATGTTTAGAAATTCAGCTAACTCTGGCAAACCTAATGAGGTATTGTTATAGAAAATGGGACAACGACATTAACTACACCTTAGTATATATCCATCCTAAGTGTCCATGAACAGATGTGAAATAATATATACATATATATATATATATATATATATATATGTATGTATAAAGAATACATTAAAGGAGATCTTAAGCTCAGGATAGGAACATTTTTTTTTCAACGATATAAACTTTAGAAATGAACTGCAGTCAAACATGAATGCTTTTATAAGAAAAGAAAGCAAAGTTTAAATAAATTGTGAAGAATTTTCATTAGGAAATGATATTAAAAAGCTATTTTAAGCCCAACCAATTTTCTTTGATCATAACTAATATTGCATTCAATTTAAGCGAAATACCACTTACTACAACATTTAAAAATTGGATTACATTTTTTAATAATTTAATGTGAATTCTTGTTACCTGAGTAATAGCTATGTGCATGCTTGTTTTATAGTAATATTGGCAGGAAGTACAATTATCTGTTACGGTAAGTGAATTTGTGAACTAAAGAGACTCTCGATGAAAGTGAAAGAGGAGAGTGAAAAAGTTGGCTTAAAGCTCAACATTCAGAAAACGAAGATCATGGCATCTGGTCCCATCACTTCATGGCAAATAGATGGGGAAACAGTGGAAACACTGGGAGACTTTATTTTGGGGGGCTCCAAAATCACTGCAGATGGTGACTGCAGCCATGAAGTTAAAAGAAGCTTACTCCTTAGAAGGAAAGTTATGACCAACCTAGACAGCATATTAAAGGGCAGAGACATTACTTTGCCAACAAAGTTCCGTTTAGTCAAGGCTGTGGTTTTCCCAGTAATCATGTATGGATGTGAGAGTTGGACTATAAAGAAAGCTGAGGGCCGAAGAATTGATTCTTTTGAACTGTGGTGTTTGAGAAGACTCTTGAGAGTCCCTTGGACTGTAGGGAGATCCAACCCATCCATCCTAAAGAAGATCAGTCCTGGGTGTTCATTGGAAGGACTGATGTTGAAGCTGAAACTCCAATACTTTGCCCACCTGATGTGAAGAGCTGACGCATTTGAAAAGATCCTGATGCTGAGAAAGACTGAAGGCTGGAGGAGAAGGGAATGACAGAATGAGATGGTTGGACGGCATCACCGACTCAATGGACATGAGTCTGGGTAAATTCTGGGAGTTGGTGATTGACAGGGAGGCCTGGCATGCTGCAGTCCTTGGGGTTGCAAAGAGTCAGACATGACTGAGCAACTGAACTGAACTGAAGTGAATTGATATTAAGGTTAAGTTAGCTGTGAGTATGTCACAGTGCTACAAACAACTAGTCCATGATATTCATTGGAGGACTGATGGTGAAGCTGAAGGTCCAATACTCTGGCTACTTGATGCCGAGAACCAAATCAAGGGAAAAGAGCCTGATGCTGGGAAAGATTGAAGGCAAAAGGAGAAGAGGGTGTCAGAGGATGAGATGGTTAGATAGCATCACTGACTCAATGGACATGAATTTGAGCAAACTCTGGGAGATTGTGAAGGATTGGGATGTCTGATGTTCTGTAACCCATGGGGTTGCAAAAGTCAAACATGAGTTAGTGACTGAACAACAATGAAAATTTTCTACATATTGATAGCCTACCTATATGTACTAAGATGCCCTCTTTGTTTTCTTGCCAATTCTTTGAAATAGTACAGATCCTATAAATTTAATTTTGTGTTTTAAACTTTCACGTACTATTATAACTCATTCAAATTTTCATACATATATATTATTTGTTTTGAAAAGAAAAAAAAAAAGTGAAAGTGTTAGTCACTCAGTCGAGTCTTTGTGACCCATTGACTATAACCTACCAGGCTCCTCTGTCCATGGAATTCTCCAGGCAAGAATACTGGAATGGGTAGCCATTACTTATTCCAGGGGATCTACATATATATATATATATATATATATATATATATATACACACACATACATATACAACTATATATAATATATTCTCTGTATAAAATATTTATAAACTTTTAAATCAAAGGATAACATACATATGTAAAAGTTCACAAAACACAAAATATCAGTAAACAGAATTATCAATTATGAGAATAAATATACCAAAAAAATTACTAAAGATGTCATAAGATAGAACATTAGCACAAGAGTTTAAAGCTCCTTCCCAGTCACCACTCCCACTCTGTTCCTCATAACTGTTGTTTAGCTTCTAATAGAAAAGATTAGTTTTGCCTATTCTTGAAATTTTTATGAATAAAATTAAGCAGCATGTATGCTGTATTTTACATTTTTCACTAATTACTGTGAAATGTATCCATAAATTTTATGTACCACAATTTTTTTATTACATTAAAATGTTACAGTTTGAGGCTACACAAGTGTTTTATTTTTCATTCTTCTATAGACTAACAATGGGTGTTTATAGTTTGGGGTTATTATAAACAATGCCACTCTGATTATTTTTATAAATATTTTTGGGATACATCTATATTAATTTTATTGTTGATATACATATAAGTTAAAGTTCTAGATCATAAGGTATATATATTTTCAACAGTTTTTACTATCTAATAGATATACAAAAATAATTATACAGTTGTACTTTCACTAGCAATGTATAATTGCCATTATTCCATATCCTTGCCTGCTACCTACCTATGGCATTTTATGTTTGTTAATGTAGTTGAGCCCACCGTATGCATATTGGCCATTTAGACAGAATTTTTGAGGAAATGTTTGTTGAAGTTATTTAACAATCTTTAATTTATTTAGCTGCTTCACTGTCTATAATTAATTATGAAGATATTGTCCAGACGTTCTCACATTTAAGATGTACCATACATATGGAATTATCTTTGTATATTATGAGAATAATGGGTGAAGATTTTTTTGGTTTTACAAACCCATAGCTCTTTCACTGGCCTAGGATCATTTTGTCTAAATCATTTTGTAGTAGACTTGTTTGTGTGTATGTATATGTGTGTATATATGTGCACATATATATGTGTGTATGTGTCTGTGTATGTGCATGTGTGTGTAAGTCAGATCTTCACTCTTTATTTTGTACCATTAGTACATCTATTTATACTTGCTTTATACCATTAGTATGTTAGTAATATAATCACACTGGTTTTTTTTGGGGGGGGATTCACACTGTTTTACCATGGTTGTGTAGTTAGTGTTAATAGTGCACAGTGTAAGTTCTGCAACTTCTTCTGTAACACTTTGGATGTTATTGGACATGTGTATTTCCATGTAAAGTTTAGATCCAGTTTAGATGTACATACACACACAAAATATATTGGGCTTTTGATTTAAATTTAATCTATGTATTTACTTGAAGAACACTGACATTTTTATAATCGTGTACCATTCAATGCATGAATATGGCATAGCAGTCCTATTATTTAGTTTTTTTTCCCCCTCTCAAAAAGTATTATAAATTTTCTAATGCAGCTGTCTTTGTATATCTGGAATCGCTTTTTTTTTGACTAAAATAATCCCCTTATAATTTTCTGTATAATGACCTGCTAAAATTAGTTTTTTTCCACTAATTTTTAAAATTTCAACTTCATTTGTAAAATGGATGTTTTACTATATAAATAAATCTTTTAGTTATTTTCTTTCTTTAGAAATGTCATTCCAAAATTTTCTGTCAATATCTTTTTTGAGAAGTCAACATCCAATTCAATGATGTTCTTTCAAGAGAAATTTGGCCTTTTGACTATTTTAAAGATTCTACTTTTTCTTTAGTTTGCATGCATTTTCGTATTTTGTACTTACATGTGGTTTCAGTTGTTTTTGTCCTATTTCTGGCACTGCAATTAAACATATATTGTATTTTTTTTACTGCATTTCTTGCATTATTTTTGAATTCCTTTCAGTACTTTTCATCATATTATTTCACCATCTTCGCACATTTTTTCAGCTGTATTCAGATTCTTTAAGTATAAGCACAGATACCATACTAATATTTAGTCTACAAGCTTTACTTCTTCATTTTTCCCATTTTCACTTAATTTCTTGAACATATTTAAAAACATTTAAAATTTTCTACCTGGAAATTTCTGCATATAGATTTTTGTGGTTCCAATATAGTCTATATTTTACTGTTTGGGGACAATTATTTACTTTTTAATGACTAATTATTTTTATACTTGCTTTAGTTTTATAAAGTGACAGAGTATCACATTTTGTTGAAAATCATGAAGGCTTTTGGTGATATAATGTTCATCCAGAAACAATTTTGCCAGAGGCAAAACTGAGTGAAAGGAGGGCTTCTTTACTTGTGAGGTCTGGTTCTTTCCTGTCCTTGCTTGCTTCTAGGGTATAGCAGTAGAAGAGCCTGGCTATTTATCAGGACCTTCCTTTTTGGTGCCCTGTGGACTCCATTTTTCCCCCTGCTCTAGTTCTTGTAAGTTAGTTTGCCTCTCAGCCTTTACACTGAAACTTCTTTAGAATTCATGACTGCCTCAAGCAGAGAAGCAGATCCAACTATTGGATTTAATGCTTTTGGTTCACATCCTTATTTCATTCTTAAAAAACTGACTGCCTTGCTAGTTTCTCATTGCCTTCAGAGAGGCATTTTAATTTTTTTCCCAGGTTTTGTGGTTGTTCTCTGCAGATTAACTACAAGCAGTATAAGGAGTCATTACATGAAGGGAAATCAATGATTACCTTTAAATTTACCAAAAGCAGCAACATATATTCATTTTAGAAATTTTAGAAACATGAAAGAAAGAAAGAGAAAGAGGGAGGGAATAATTTCCTCCAATACATTTTTAAAATCTCCTTTTTGAACTCTTATCCTTCTGAAATCCCTACACTGTGAATGTTGGTATTTTTGATGTTTTCTCAGAGATCTCTTAAATTGTTTCATTTTTTTCAAATCACCTTTTTTTTGGGGGGGGGGGGATGATTTTCATTATTATGTCTTCCAGATCACATACATGTTTGTCTGTATCACTTAGTCTACTATTCATTCCCATTTTTTAATTAATTGTAGTTATTGAATATTTCTGATTGCTTCTTTTTTTATATATATTTTCTAGTTCATTGTTAAAATGTTCAATGTGTACATCAGTTATTTTCCCTAATTCAATTAACATTTTTATTACCAATCCCTTGAGCTCTTTATCATATAGATTATTTATTTGTTTTTCAAAGTTTCTCTTGCTCTGTCCATTGAGAGAAGTTTCCCTGCCTTTTCACTTTGGTTATCTTTCTTTGCTTCTGTGAACTTAGGTGATACTGTTACCTATTGCACTTTTAATTAGATGATGTTATGTGGAAGCATCCTTACACAGATTGCATGAGCTCAGTGCTGGGAGAGCTGAAGGCATGTTTTCCCTATCCCAGTGCTTTCTGTTTTATATATATATATATATATATATATATATATATATATATGTATGTATGTATATAATGATATTGTTAACACTGTTATAATTAATTTTTATATTTTGAGTTTTTTGACATCTTGCTTAATGACTGATTTTCCTACATAAAATGAAAACACATTTTTTCCCCAAAATTTAGACTTTTGTTTCAGATGGAATTTTATTTCACCTGTTATATGAGGTTACTGTCTAGTTTCTTTATTTTTAATATGTAAGTCTAGTTATTCTTACTTTTTTAAAGTTTTTGCTTTTTGTTTTGCTTTGGATAGCAGAGCTTTAGATACTGATCTTCAATATTATTTTAGAGTACAATAAATAATCTTATCACCATTTATCTGTTTTAGGGGTCTCTGTTTTGATCACAAATCTACTCTTCACTTAGTGCAGTTCAGTTCAGTTGCTCAGTCGTGTCCAACTCTTTGCGACCCCATGAATCGCAGCATGCCAGGCCTCCCTGTCCATCACCAACTCCCTGAGTTCACTCAGACTCATGTCCATCGAGTCCGTGATGCCATCCAACCATCTCATCCTTTGTTGTCCCCTTTTCCTCCTGCCCCCAATCCCTCCCAGCATCAGAGTCTTTTCAAATGAGTCAACTCTTCACATGAGGTGGCCAAAGTATTTGAGTTTCAGCTTTAACATCATTTCTTCCAAAGAACACCCAGGGCTGATCTCCTTTAGAATGGACTGGTTGGCTCTCATTGCAGTCCAAGGGACTCCCAGAGTCTTCTCCAACACCATAGTTCAAAAGCATCAATTCTTTGGTGCTCAGCTTTCTGCATAGTCCAACTCTCACATCCATACCTGACCACTGGAAAAACCATAGCCTTGACTAGACGCACGTTTGTTGGCAAAGTAATGTCTCTGCTTTTTAATATACTATCTAGGTTGGTCATAACTTTTCTTCCAAGGAGTAAGCGTCTTTTAATTTCATGGCTGCAGTCACCATCTGCAGTGATTTACTTCTGAGTAAATATAAAATGTTTTGTTTGCTATACTTTCCGGTAAGTGTTGCTATGGCAAATTCTCTTCTGTTTCCTCCTTCATCTCCTCTATATCATCTTCTCCTCCTCCCCGATCCCTTCTCTCATCTGTTCCCTTTTCTCCTTCTTCTTCTCTTCTCCTTGTAAACTAGAAGTTTATCCCTCTTAATTTCCATCACCAATATTACTAATTCCCAATACTCAATATCCTCTGGCAACTGCCTATTTGTTTTCTTGCTGTTAAATGTTTCCTAATTTGTTTTGTTTTTAGATTCTACCTTTAAGTGAAATCAAGCATTATTTTGTTTTCTTTGCCTAACTTGTTTCACTTAGCCTAATAACCTCTCTACTCCAACCAGTAATGCAGAAGAAGCTGACGTTGAATGTTTCTATGAAGACCTACCTACAAGACTTTCTAGAACTAACACACACACACACACAAAATGGTGTCCTTTTCATCATACAAGACTGGAATGAAAAGTAGGAAGTCAAGAGATACCTGGAGTAACAGAAAAGTTTTGCTTTGAAGAATAAAATGAAGCAGGGCAAAGGCTAACAGAGTTTTGCCAAGAGAATGCACTGGTCATAGCAAACACCCTTTTCCAACAAGACAACAGATGACTCTATATGTGGACATCACTAGAATCAATATTGAAATCAGATTGATTATATTCTTTGTAGCCAAAAATGTAGAAGCTCTATACAGTCAGAAAAACAAGACTTGGAAATGACTGTGGCTCAGATGATGAGCTCCTTATTGTAAAATTCAAACTTGAAGAAAATAGAGAAAAGCAGTAGACCATTCAGGTATGACTTAAATAAAATCCCTTATGATTATACAGTGGGAGTGAGAAACTGATTTAAGGGACTAGATCTGATAGACACAGTGCCTGAAGAACTATGGACAGAGGTTGGTAACATCATACAGGAGGTGGTGACCAAAACCATCCCCAAGAAAAAGAAACGCAGCAAGGCAAAATGGTTGTCTGAGGAAGCTTAAAAATAGTTGAGAAAAGAAGAGAAGCAAAAGGCAAAGGAGAAAGGGAAAGATACACACATGTGAATGCAGACTTCCAAAGAAAGAGAGAGAAGAAAGCCTTCTTCAGTGAACAAGGCAAAGAAATAGAAGGAAAAAATAGAATGGGAAAGACTAGAGATTGCTTCAAGAAAATTAGAGTTACCAAGGGAACATTTCATGTAAAGATGGGCACACTAAAGGACAGAAATAGTAAGAACCTAATAGAAGCAGAAAGATTAAGAAGAGGTAGCAAGAATATACAGAAAAACTGTACAAAAAAAGTCTTAATGACCTGGATAACTATGATGGTATGGTCACTCACCTGGAGTGTGAAGTCAAATGGGCTTTAGGAAACATTGCTACAATCAAAACCAGTGAAGGTAGTGGAATTCCAGCTGAACTATTTCAAATTCTACAAGATGATGCTGTTAAAGTGATGCACTCAGTATGCCAGCAAAGTTGGAAAACACTACAGTGGCCACTACAGTGGAGAAGGAAATGACAAGCCACTCCAGTATTCTCACCTGGAGAATCTCAGGGACGGGGGAGCCTGGTGGGCTGCCGTTTATGTGGTTGCACAGAGTCAGACACGACTGAAGCGACTTAGCAGCAGCAGCAACAGTGTCCACAGGAATGGGAAAAGTCAGTTATCATTCCAATCTCAAAGAAGGGAAATGCCAAAGAATGTTCAAAGTACTGCAAAACTGTGCCCATTTCACACACTAGCAAGGTAATGCTCGAAATTCTTCGTTAGCCTTCAACAGTATATGAACTGAGAACTTCCAGATGTATAAGCCATGTTTAGAAAAGGCAGAGCACACAGAGATCAAATTGCCAACATCTGTTGAAAAATACAAAAAGCAAGAGAATTCCAGAAAAACATCTACTTCTGCTTCATTTGCTATGCTAAAGCCTTGACTGTGTGGATCACAACAAACTGTGGAAAATTTTTAAAGAGATGGGAATACCAGACCACGTTACCTGCCTCCTGAGAAGCCTGTATGCAGGTCAAGAAGCAACAGTTAGATCCAGACATGGAGCAGCAGACTGGTTCAAAATTGGGAAAGGAGTAGGCCAAGGTGGTATATTGTCACCCTCTTATTTAAGTCATGTGCAGAGTACATCATGCAAAGTGCCAGGATAGATGTATCACAAACTGGAATCGAGATTGCTGGGAGAAATAGCAGCAACCTCAGACATGCAGATGATACCACTCTAATGGCAGAAGCGAAGGGGAACTAAAGAGCTTCTTGAGTAAAAAAGCTGGCTTGAAACTCAATATTCAAAAAAATAAGATGCTGGCATCCAGTTCCATCTCTTCATGGAAAACAGACGTGGAAAAAATGGAAAGAGTGACACACTTTATTTTCTTGGGCTCCAAAATCACTGTGGACCATGACTGCAGCCATGAAATTAAAAGACACTTTCTCATTGGCAGAAAAGCAATTACAAACCTAGGCAGTATATTAAAAAGCTTGAGTAGTTGTGGCAAAAGGTCTCAGTAGCTGTGGCATGCAGTCTGTGGATCATGGACTCAGTAGTTATGGTACATGGGCTTAGCATGTGGGATATTCCTGGACCAGTGATTGAACCCTTGTCCCCTGCATTGGTAGACAGATTCTTAACCACTGGACCATGAGAAAGTCTTCATTGTGTTTGTTTTTTTAATATATTTATTTACTTATTTGGCTGTGCTGGGTCTTAGTTGTGGCATTCAGGATCTTTGATCTTCATTACGGCATGCAGGGTTCTCTAGTTGAAGCATGCAGGATCTTTAGTCGTAGCACTCAGTATCTCTCATTGCAGCCTGGCCTGTGAGCTCAGTTTCAACTGATCAGGGATCAAATCCAGCCCCCCTCACTGGGAGTGTAAAGTCTTAACTGCTTCAGCACCAAGGAAGTTCCTCTTTGTGGTTTTGAGTTGCATTTTCCTTATGATTATTTATGTTGAGCATCTTAGCATGTATCTGTTGGTTAGCTGTATGTCTTTGATGTCTATTGAGGTCCCCATCCATTTTTTTTTTAATCTTGTTTGTACACTGGTTCAGTAGCTGCAGAGCATGAGTCCAGCTGCGCTGCAGCATGTGGGAGCTTAGCTCCCCAATCAGGGGTGGACTCTGTCCCCTGCATTGAAAAGTAGATTCTTAATTACTGGACCACCAGAGAAGTCCCTACTCTGGGTATTTTAACAAAATTCTGTTTATTCAACTTGAAAAATCAGTGGGTTCGAGGAGTGGTTTTTAGGCCAAGTCTCTAGAATTTCCCTCTAAATTAGCACATACGCTCTCACATCTGACGCCTCTTTTGGAACCAATGAGAAAATGCATATTTTGCTAACACTCCTGTGGCTACTGTGACTGTTTCTTGATACCCATGAACAGGTAGTTTGGTACTTCCTGACAGTTTCATAACCAGTGTAAAATATGAAACTCAAGCAAAGGACACTGGAACAAGGAGTATGACCCATCTGACCCCAATTGCCTCTTGACACCAATAAATACCGAGAATTAATTAAAAGTTGAGGCTGCAGAAAAGCCTCATATCTTCATTACTTTTTTAGCCTACAGAATGCCAACTAAAAGGTAGGACATTAACTTTGACCATATTTCTCCCTACTAAGCCATATGTTACTATAGTTACTTTGTGTAATAACTTATACTTTCCCCAATGATAAAGGAGAAAAAGGATGATAGATACTGCTTTACTGTTATTCCCCACCATTAGAAAATAAAATACTCAGTGAAAACAAATATTCTAAAGCACTTAGGGATAAATTTAAGAAATCTTTTATAATATCATTTTGAAAATATATATATATATAATATAGAAGATTTATATAATTGGAATAGCTTAACATGTTGGTTGTTATTAAAATTTAATATCATAAAGAACTGAATTATCCATGTATGCATTTTAAAATAATAATAATAGAAACATACAGGTTTCAAAGTAATTTGGAAAATTTCAAGTGTCTTATAAAAATGTAGAAATACAAGATCAGACAAGGCAGTGTTCTACAAAGAAGAATAAGGGGGGGAAAAAAACAGAAAATACAACATGTTTTTACAAAGTGAAAAATAGGACACCACTTTGAATGTTTCTATGGAAATTTTATGTTAATTTTAGCCACAGAAAAACTAACCATGCACATGCTGGTGGAAGGAAACAGAAAAACTGAAACTTTCCAATATATTAGTTACATAATTTCAGTTTCAGTTGAGGTGTTAAGTAACGAATTACATCTTAGAATACAGAAAACATTTTCAGAAAAGCAAACCTACAAAAAACAGGTACCTTGAAAGATGTGACCAACTATAAAAGGTCACCGTAAGAGAAACAACATGAATCTTACCAATAAGGAATATTCTAAGAAAAGAAGATTCTGTTTCCTTTTAAAGCAAATATTCTCAGAAGAATTTATACTTGAGCTGTCAGAACTCAGCTAATAAAGTCAGCAATTATTTATCTACCTGTGAGCAAAAGTCATCCCAAAGAAATAGAAGCAAAAATATCTTTAGACCTCTGAGGGATATATTTAACATATTTGGTTTATATCTATAAGAAATGATGTTGGAAATCGAAGGTAAAAAAGAAGTACTGTCTAGCATAAAAAAGAAAACAATGGAGAATAAATAAACTATTTTAATAATCTCAAGACAGGCATAAGGAGTATTTGATTTCATATCAAGGATACATGTTGAGTTAAAAAATAAGAATAATTCCTAAACTAACTCAACATAAATGTAAGTGAACTAAGTAAACTGTATTTTCTTCCTTTTTATCATAAGCATTTAATCTCATAAAAATATATTCTAGATGGCTAGAATATCAAGGTCATATGATAGTGTCAAGAAATGCAGATGGCACAATTCTGTTTTCCAAAGCTCATGTTTCAAGTTTAACATTTTCCTTTAAGTTTTAGAAACTGCATCTAATATATATTCTCAAATCAAAGTGGGAAATAGCATTATTGAAATTAATTGAATTTTTAAAATCTATTCTATGGATTTTTAACTTAAAGTTTAGTTTTTTATGTCTTTATCAATTCACTAAATGCCTAAGTAATATTTCCTTTATACACATGCGTTCAAAAAGCTAACTTCATAAAGCACATGACAGATATCTTAAATAAGATTTTAAACTTAATACTATATTAATTTACAGTCAGGTAGATAAGTAACTTACATGTTGTAAATAAAAGAGAATTTTATCATATTTTTAATCTCCAATGTTACTACTAGTAATACAATATATAATACAGATCATAATCAAGGATTTGTATAGTCATACAAAATTTGTTCAGTATGTCAGATATTATTTTGAAACAGAAAATTTATAAATAGTGATGTATATAGTTTGGGGGTATTCTACCTTGAAAAGATAATGAGAACTTATTTGCTATGTATTTTGGCATTTTTAGTTAGTACTGATTGAATGCCTCCTTAAATATTTCAAAGCTATATTTGAATGTGTAAATAGTATTTTGAGTTACCCTGCTATTAGAAAATAACAAAGAAAAATGGAAAAAGAAAAAGAAAGTAAGTCCTAAAATGATTTATTTTATTCAAAATTAAAAATGTCTTATTCTGGCATCACCGACTCAATGAACATGAGTTTGAGTAAACTCCAGGAGTTGGTAATGGACAAGGAGGCCTGACGTGCTGCAGCCCATGGGGTCGTAAAGAGTCGGACATAACTGAGCAACTGAACTGAACTAAACTGATTCTGGCATGACCATATAATATGGATACTGCTATAAACACTAAAGTGAAAATATTTTATTTTTCTATAATTAAAATGGAAGCCATTGTGTTCATTCTAATGACAGTGTTATATAAAATGTTAAGATGCAGCTCTGAAAAATATGTCAAAATGCATGCATATCACTATTTAGAGGAACACACTTGAAATTTTTATTTCTAATTTTAAAACCTTAGTACAAAACTTTGATGTCAATATACTCCTTATAGGCAATATTTATTGAATGTCTACACTACAAACAAAACAAAACCCCAAAAAAAGGGTCATTACAATTTTTCAAGTAGCATAAATAGTGTCATTGCATATACTAACCAAATCACTCATAGTAGTTGACTTAATAAAGGTATACAGATTATTATTTTCCATTTTTACAATGTTATATTCTTGATAATTCATCATAGCTCAGACTCACACCAACCTAATTTTGGCTAAAACACTAAGAAGATATCAAATAAATTTGTCACAGCTCCAGTCAAGGAGCAATGCTATATTGTTAAAATATGCATATAATTTCTATTCAGTTGTAACAGTTACATAGAAAAATAAAAATTTAAAAAGACATTTCACATTCACATAGAAATACAGGGCAGATATGACTGCTAGGCTGTATCTTTGGCCCACGTTACTTCTAGCTTTCTCTTCCCACACTGAAGATATGGCTTTTATCCTCATGATATAGGATGCAGCTCAGGCAATAACCTCTAAATGTATAAATAATCACATTAAGTTTAAATGTCCTAAACCTAATTAAAAGGCAGAGGTTATCAAGAGAGATAAAAAAAAAAAGCGAATTCCAACTCTATGATGTCTATCACAAGTCTCATTTTAGTATAAAAGTACAAAGGCATTAAAATTTGAAGAATGAAAAAGGATATATAACCCAAAGAAAGCTGGATTAATTGAGTTGATAGCAAACAAAGTATTTAAGAACAAAGTAGGGAAAGGAGGGTTATAAATTGACAAGGGCTTCAATTTAGAGAAAAGACGTAAGAATTGTGTTAATGAATCTAATAGCAGAGCTTCAAAATACATGAAGCAAAAACAGATAGGAATGTAAAGGAAAAATCATCAATAGACAAATCCACAGTTTTGGTCATGGAATTAAATTCCTCTCAATAACTGACAGAACAGGTGGAGAGAAATCTATAAAGATATAGAAGATTTGAACAATGTTATCAACAAAATTAATATATTTTACATTTCCAGAACACCCTACCTAATATATATTAGGTGGAGTGACAGTATATATATTCTTCTCTAGTACATATGAACTTTTTTCAAGAGAGCCTATATAGTAAGCCATAGTAAAAAGTTTCACTAGATTTAGAATATCTACAGATATTAAAATGATATGTTAATATCACAGTAATTAATGTCAAAAAGTTCAACAACATGGATAAAATGCATACGTTTTTTTGAAAGACGCGGGTACCAAAATTCACCCAAAATAACACGTGTGTTCTTATATTTATTAAAATAACTGAATTTGTAGTTAAAACTCGTTCCACAAAGAAATTGGGGAGGGGAATTCTACCAATTGCATGTATACTTTATCTCTAAAATTGAAGCATGAATACTATGCTACTAATGAACTTACATTGTTTTGAAATAAGAACCAGGAAAGCTAGTGTGTAATATCAGTAAAATGGACAGTAGCAGAAAATGTGCTGTCCCACATGTGAGACTCTACAGTATCTCATGAAAATATATGGTGCTAAATTAAAGATGAGTAATATAAACCTGAGCTGTAGATAAGAAGCCAATAAATATTTGAAATGAAATGATAAAAATTACTCAGTCCAGAAGGGGGACCTAAGAAAGAGAAAGCTGATGACAGAAACAGAAAGTAATTACTGATATGCTATATTTAAAAAATATATATTAACATATACATTAAATATAAATGGGCTAAGGAATCCAATGAAAAGTGATTTCAAGAAAAGAAAACTACAAACTCATGGGTATAGATGCAAAGATTCTTTAAAAATTTTAAATCCAGTAATAATACAAATTGATAAAATGTTACAACCAAGTGTGGTTTATTACAGGAATTTAATGTTGATTTAACATTTTGAAACCAATGAATGCAACTCACCACACTAACAGACTAACAAAATTAAAATATATGATCATCTCTACTGATGCAGGAAAAGCATTGTACAAATTCCAACAGTCATTCCCTACAAGTTTCACTAAACTAAGAATAATAGACAAAGTATTTCCCAATGATATTTCTCAATATGATAAAGGGCAGCTTCAAAAAAGCTCACTATTTGGCTGGCTTCTATTAAAAGCCACTGATATGGCTTCTATTAAAAGTTATGGTGAAAATTTACTCTCAAAAATAATCACAATATTTATTATTACAGCATAAAATTTCTGTGACACCTTGGTACAGAACCTGCTTGCCAATGCAGGAGGCACAAGAGACCTAGGTTTGATCCCTAGGTTGGGAAGATCCCCTGGAGCAGGAAATGGCAACACACTCTAGTATTCTTGCCTGGAAAATTCTATGGACAGAGGAACCTGGGGGCCTACAGTTCATGGGGTGGCAAAGAGTTGGACATGACTGAACACCAGAGCACAGCATACAATCATCATATAAAATCAGATGATATCTGATGCTTTCTTTAAATCACTTCAAATTCCTTGCCTCCTGAGAAAAAAAAAATCACATATTTTTAGATAAACATATTTGATTTTTAAAAAATTCCTTTGCATCTTAAATATTTTTAAAGAGGTATACATTAGTGCATAAATTATTTTTTAAGTGTTACTTAAAACTATGAGGTATGCTTTTCCTTTTGCTTAAATACAAAAAA
Source organism: Ovis canadensis (assembly GCF_042477335.2). NCBI lineage: Eukaryota > Metazoa > Chordata > Mammalia > Artiodactyla > Bovidae > Ovis > Ovis canadensis. The sequence continues at coordinate 66,696,527 of NC_091262.1, read as the reverse complement.
AAAAAGATGCAGCTAACTTTTCATAACTATAGTTATGATCTTACATTGTGAAATGTACCATTTCTCTCAACAGTACTCAGGTAGAAACTAAAAACTTGACTATTTGACTGCCTTTGAGTCATTTGCCTTAATTTTCCATAAGAATAATCTCACAATAAAAATCAAAGAAAAATATGGGAAAATAAGCCAGCCATTCCAGGATTTGATAGCAACATTTTCATTGTCATGTTAAATTCAAAGTAATAAGTTACAGTTAAGGATTATAGTCTTCCACACCTGGAAAATATTCCTGAGGCTAACTGGACTAGTATATGAATAAATTGTATTTATTCTGTTACTTGAGTGTATTTACAGCTCTTTATACCTGTGTGTGTGTGTATGTATATATATATATATATATATATATATACATATATACATATATATATATGCAAGTAGTTTTTAAGGAATTTTGAGAATATAAAATATTTTTTAAAGTTTATTTATGATTATCTAAATTTTCATTTGGGAAAAGATAAGGTGTTGAAGCTTCTTATACCAGTTTGCATATGGCAGATTTCCTCTACAGATGGTTTCCTTGGTAAGAGAAGAGCCAAGGTCATTTTAATGTTTAGCATTCTTACAGCAAGTATATTTTGGCTCATTATGTGTCATGAATCAAAAATAATGTTATGCTGGTCAAGATGACCCAGACAGATTTTTTTTTAATTAAACTGATCTCTCCAAGTGATATATGAAACAGTTGCACTACACATACTTAGATTGTTACACTTCCTCTGATTCCTGAAAGCAAATAAAACAGAGGGAAACTATTCCTTTGACCTATAATTTCAGGGAAGAAGTGTGAACATTATGAAAAATGTGTAAACTTAAAAATACAGAGATAATGTAATTTGAGCAAGATGGACAGTTTCTGCAAATGTCTGTTAATTCTGCTCTATTAACCTGATATTCTGAGTTTGAATATTATTCCTAGAGCTCTACTAGGACTGGAGAGACAAAGCCACGTGCACTCATGGTTCAGGACTAAAGTTAAACCTATGTAGCATAAACTTTCCATTCCAAGGGTGTACATGCTGAGAGTTTTCTTTCTGCAAGGCAGAAATAAGAATTGCTGCTCCGGATCTTTCCAGGATCACAAAGCCCTTACGTCTTTTCCACATGTCTTGTGTTAAACGATGCTTAACCTGTTTATTCACAGGAAGATTGCAAAAAATGTGTGTAAAAGTTAATGAAGTTAGCACAAATAAATAATTTTGAATATAAGAATTCCCATGCCTCAGTTTAATCTGATAACAGAATAAGTTCATGATTAAAGTTCATTTTAGGCTGTGCTTGAGAGTACATCTCTCAGATTTAATTTTATTCTTTGAATGTCTCCTCTGAAAAACTGTCATTCCTTAAATGCTCCTAGAGGGATTTAACAAAACTATCTCACAGCTCTTCAGTGACAATTCTATGATAACTCAATCTTTAAAAAACATTTGTTGAGTTCCCACTGTAAGAAGTATGCATCTTTGTTTCTGAGAATTCAGATATAAACATAGTATTCTGTTCCCATTTTATAAATGCAGTTTCAATTTGCTCGATGTTACATATCTACCAACTGTTGGACTGAGACATATATAGGTGTATCTGATTTCAGAAAGCCATGTGCTTTTATGCTTTAACTTTTCTATATAATTGCCAAGTAGAAAAGCTTAAAATCATGTGGGGTTTAGGAGAAACAGTAAGGAAGGAGGAATTTATGCAAAACAGAATAAAATGAAACTAAAAGGCAAAAATTCAATTAGACAAATTATTCAAAATTTTATAAGTTCTCTGGTTTACTGGGAAGATTGAAGGTAATAAGGTAAGATTTAAGGTAATGCTCTAACAGAAATGCCTTGAAATCTCTTTATACATTTAAAAACTTTGGTTGTATTGCTTTATCAGAGAATGCGTTCCTTCTTCTAGGAGATGATATTCCTGTTTTATAGTTAATAAACTAAACAAGGATCAGGGGAAAACTAGCTGGTTGACGGTTAGTGGTCATATATATATATATATTTTAAATAATTGTTGTGAAGAATGGACAGGGGTGCAGGTTAAATTATACCAGAGTACTACTGTAAGAGCTAAAATAAAAGTCAAATGACAGTTATATATAATTTGGACAGAATTATGCTAGTTTCAGGACTTTAACAATTTTTAAACGCATTTGCAGTTATATACAAAGTCTGCTAATACAACAGGATTTATATGGTCATATTTTCAGTTCAGTTCAGTCGCTCAGTCGTGTCCAACTCTTTGCAACTCCATGAATTGCAGCACGCCAGGCCTCCCTGTCCATCACCAACTCTTAGAGTTCACCAAGACTCGTGTCCATCGAGTCAGTGATGCCATCCAGCCATCTCATCCTCTGTCGTCCCCTTCTCCTCCTGCCCCCAATCCCTCCCAGCATCAGAGTCTTTTCCAATGAGTCAACTCTTTGCATGAGGTGGCCAAAGTACTGGGGTTTCAGCTTCAGCATCATTCCTTCCAAAGAAATCCCAGGGCTGTAAGGAACTGCGAAGATACAGCTTGAAATATAGGTTGATTTTGGAATAATGATAAAGAGAAAAAAAGATAAAAAGTTTAGAAAATGACTCACAAATAAAATGGTATTAATTTTTGACAAATTTTTCACTGCAGAACACTGAGGGATTTTATTCTTTTCAGTAAAAGTTGCTGGGTCCAGAAAGTGTCCAAATGGACATTAAACTCTAGGTGGGCTCCCAATCTAATCTATGAGTAAATAAAACACAAATGTTTCTTGACTTTGGGTTAAAGAATAATTTTTAAAATCAAAACCCCAAATAAAGAGAACCTAGTAAGTGTCCTAATCATTAAGAAAAAGTCTGTGAATTTAGGCTACATTAAAGCTAGAAAATTCTGTTAATTAAAGCAAAAAGACATCTTTACCAAGATGAAAAGGAAATTCAGAACATGAACATATGTAACAATATACTAGCAAGTTCTCATATCCAGAATATATTGATAATGAAAACTCTGCTAAGCTTCAGCAATACGTACCTCCCTAAGGAATCTTAGGCCTGCTGGCTCTTACGCAACTCATATCAGATTTGTTTGAAACCAGATTTGCCAGCATCTGTGATGTGAAAACTGAACATGTCCAGTCAATCACAAAGAATTTACAGTCCACCTTGTCAGCTGAGCCTTGCATTTAGAATATTGCCTCATTTGGGATATATGCTTTTGTTTTTATTATAGCCCTCTCACACTTCTGTGTGAAGTACTGTGCAAGTTTTGCCTTGCCAGATAAAGATAAATTTCACTTAATTTTAGAATCTTATTGGGACATCTTATGTTAAATTTATTAACAATTTAATTTAATCCAAAATAAATGCAAAAGAAACTGTAAAATAAAAAAAAAAAAGTATGCAATTGGTTGATAAAAACTGAAATGTGGTTCACCTTCCATAATGATCTCGAAAACACATATTAAAGCAGTATAGGGAGGCAAAATTCACCTATAACATCTTAGTTACCCACCCTGACCCCCAGGCTTGATAATTAAATTGACAAATACAGATCTACAGGAGAAAAAGCAAAGAAATTTATTTAATGCAAGCTTTATGTGACATGGGAGCCTCCATAAGGAATGAAGATCCATCCAAAAAACTGCAAAGCTAAAATGCTTTTACACAAGGCTGAATAAACAGAGGAAGTTGAATAAAAAGAGGAAAGTAATTAAATATTTGATGAGCTGAAGGCAAGTAAAAATCATTTTATCAAGATCTGTTTGTACAGAATTCTCTCCAACTCAAGTTCCCAGTTAGTGATAAGAATGTTACATGCCTTCTGGTATAGGGTGTATTGCCCTTCAGTTAGGAATTTCATCTCCTGATTTAAAATTTAAAAAAAAAAAGGAAAGTCAGAGTGTTCTTGCATCTGCTGTTTTTCAAGTGTCTTTAACTCAAAATAGTCAATATGCCAGTGTGGCATATGTAGGGATACATGTTCTGAACTCTTTAAACAGTATAAGGTAACTACACTTCCACTGGCATAAAACCTATTGGTAAACTTAACTAAGATTTGACAAGAAAGTATGAAAATATGTAGTCATTGTTTGTGTTAGTCACTTAGTTCTGTCCGACTCTTCACTACCCCATGGGCTATTGCCTGCCAGGCTCCTCTCTCCATAGGATTCTCAAGACAAGAATACTGGAGTAGGTTGCCATTTCTGTCTCCAGGGGAGCTTCCTGACCCAGGGATCAAACAGGGCCTCCTGCATTAAAGGCAGATTGTTTACCAACTGGGCTACAAAGGAAGCCCTGATGATATCTACTAGAATTAGATACTGGAGAAGGCAAAGACACCCCACTCCAGTACTCTTGCCTGGAAAATCCCATGGATGGAGGAGCCTGGTAGGCTGCAGTCCATGGGGTTGCTAAAAGTTGTGCACGACTGAGTGACTTCACTTTCACTTTCCACTTTCATGCATTGGAGAAGGAAATGGCAACCCACTCCAGTATTCTTGCCTGGAGAATCCCAGAGACAGAGAAGCCTAGTGGGCTGTTGTCGGACATGACTGAAGTGACTTAGCAGCAGCAGGAGCAAAGTTAGATACATGCATGCCTTATCACCAAACAACTCCCTTCTGGAGATACAACCAACAGAAATAAGTGTATATTTGGACCAAAGAGAAGGAAAAAGTGCATTCACAACAATATAATCTATAGTCCCTTACATTGAAAGTAATCAACAGAAAAATGAACAAATATATTGTGGCATATTCATAAAAGAGTAATATTTTACAGAAGTAAAAATGAATAATGCATGGATACAAAAAACATTGTGGTGATAAGAATATTCACAACAAAATGTTACCAAAAGCGATAAATCAAGAGGCAAAAATATGGACAGATTCCATGCATTTAAAGTTAGAAGCAATATATTATAATGCCATTATTTATTAAAAAGCCATATAACCTTTGGAGACAGAGGTGAGAATAGTGGTAATCTTTGGAAGGTGTAACAACTAGGGTGATTGAGAGAGACTTTTGTAGTTATGATAATGTTCTAAGTTTTTTTCAACAGTAACAGTGCAGTTGTCTGAACTTTGTAAGAATTCAAAAACATATAAGCTTATGATGTGCTCATCATTCTGCATATATGCAGTTCAGTTCAGTTCAGTTTAGATGCTCAGCTGTGTCCGACTCTTTGCGACCTCATGAATCGCAGCATGCCAGGCCTCCCTGTCCATCACCAACTCCCGGAATTCAACCAAACCCATGTCCATCGAGTCGGTGATGCTATCCAACCATCTCATCCTCAGTCATCCCCATCAACTCCTGCCCTCAATCTTTCCCAGCATCAGGGTCTTTTCCAATGAGTCAGCTCTTCGCATCAGGTGGCCAAAGTATGGGAGTTTCAGCTTCAACATCAGTCCTTCCAATGAACACCCAGGACTAATCTCCTTTAGAATAGATTGGTTGAATCTCCTTGAAGTCCAGGGGACTCTCTAGATTCCTCTCCAACACCACAGTTCAAAGGCATCAATTCTTCAGTGCTTAGCTTTCTTTATAGTCCAACTCTCACATCCATACATGACCACTGGAAAAACCATAGCCTTGACTAGATGGACCTTTGTTGGCAAAGTAATGTCTCAGCTTTTTAATATGCTGTCTAGGTTGGTCATAACTTTCCCTCTAAGGAGTAAGTGTCTTTTGATTTCATGGCTGCAATCACCATCTGCAGTGATTTTGGAGCCCAGAAAATAAAGTCAGCCACTGTTTCCACTGTTTCCCCATCTATTTCCCCAAAAGTGATGGGACCAGATGCCATGATCTTAGTTTTCTAAATGTTGAGCTTTAAGCCAACTTTTTCACTCTCCACTTTCACTTTCATCAAGAGGCTCTTTAGTTCTTCTTCTTTAGCAATATCCGCTGGGTCATTGAAAAAGCAAGGGAGTTCCAGGAAAACATCTATTTCTGCTTTATTGACTATGCCAAAGACTTTGACTGTGTGGATCACAATAAACTGTGGAAAATTCTGAAAGAGATGGGAATACCAGACCACCTGACCTGCCTCTTGAAAACCCATATGCAGGTCAGGAAGCAACAGTTAGAACTGGACATGGAACAACAGACTGGTTCCAAATAGGAAAAGGAGTACGTCAAGGCTGTATATTGTCACCCTGCTTATTTAACTTCTGTGCAGAGTACATCATGAGAAACGCTGGGCTGCAGAAGCACAGGCTGGAGTCAAGATTGCCAGTAGAAACATCAATAACCTCAGATATGCAGATGACACCACCCTTATGGCCGAAAGTGAAGAGGAACTAAAAAGCCTCTTGATGAAAGTGAAAGAGGAGAGTGAAAAAGTTGGCTTAAAGCTTAACATTCAGAAAATGAAGATCATGGCATCTGGTCCCATCACTTAATGGGAAATAGATGGGAAACAGTGGACACAGTAGCTGACTTTATTTTTCTGGGCTCCAAAATCACTGCAGATGGTGATTGCAGCCATGAAATTAAAAGACACTTACTCCTTGGAAGGAAAGTTATGACCAACTTAGACAGCATATTCAAAAGCAGAGACATTACTTTGCCAACAAAGGTCTGTCTAGTCAAGGCTCTGGTTTTTCCCGTGGTCATGTATGGATGTGAGAGTTGGACTGTGAAGAAAGCTGAGAGCCGAAGAATTGATGCTTTTGAACTGTGGTGTTGGAGAAGACTCTTGAGAGTCCCTTGGACTGCAAGGAGAGCCAACCAGTCCATCCTAAAGGAGACTAGTCCCGGGTGTTCATCGGAAGGACTGATGCTGAAGCTGAAACTCCAATGCTTTGGCCATCTCATGCAAAGACTTGACTCATTGGAAAAGACCCTGCTGCTGGGAGGGATTGGGGGCAGGAGTTGATGGGGACGACAGAGGATGAGATTGTTGGATGGCGTCACCAACTCGATGCACATGAATTTGAGTGAACTCTGGGAGTTGGTGATGGACAGGGAGGTCTGGCATGCTGTGACTCATGGGGTAGCAAAGAGTCAGACACGACTGAGCGACTGAACTGAACTGATGTTAAATAACATATTTTTGCCCCTGTTAAAAGAGTAAGGAAGATATAACCAAGACTACCAAGTTAGGTATCAAAACTGTCGCATTAGGAGAGAAAGATCAAATGCAACTCTAATCACTGCAAGGACAAGTGGGAATTCACTGCCAAAATAGAATCACGGGGTCAGGGGATGGGAACTTAATAAGAAGAGCCATTAAGTGTAAGGAGATGCTTGCCAAGCCAACTTAATAGGATTCTTACTAAAGGCAGATCAGGCTGATAAAATATCAAGGTTGGGAAGATTCTCACTAACCTGATTTAGTAGCAGTCTTTCTATAACTGGGAATATAAATCCAGCAAGGAAGTAAGCTAAGGTGTAAACCTAGCACAGAAAGCACAGGGGAACTTCACTTAAGTTTGGGTCAAAGAGTCTTTGTTACCCATAATGTGAAAAAATGTACCATTTCTGAATGAAGGGGAAAAAACTGGAAAAATCAATCAAAATTAGTAAATGAAAACAAATAATAGAGCTAAATATCACAAAACTAAAGAAAAACCTTTTTTTCATAGTGAAATATTTTAATTAAATCACCATTTTTAAATATTTTAAAAAAAATCTTATTTATAAAATTTTAGTACATTTTAATTAAAATGATATTTTACTTGAATTATTTAAAGGTTTTATGTTGAGCATGTTTTGTTGCTACTATTATTTTAAAATAATATATGTATATAGATTAAAAAACAATTAACTAACCACTTTTGACACTAGATTTCCATGATAATACCCAGAAGCAACTCTGTTGACTATTATTGATTATTTTCCCCAAAATATTATTTTAGGTTTATTGAGATATAACTGCATATAACATTGGATGAGTTCAAGGTGTACAACATGCTGATCTGACACATTTACATAGTGCAAAATGATTACCACCAGAGCCTAAGCTAACACCTCTCTCATATCACACAATTACCATTTCTTTTTTATGGTGAAAAATAGTCAATGTTATCAACTTTCAAGTATATAATAAGTATTATTAGCTGTAATCATGATGCTGTACATTAGATTCTAAGAACTCAAGCTTATTCTAAGTGGAAGTCTATACTCTTTGAACAATGTCTCCCCATTTTCCCATTCCCCATCTCTGCTAACTACCACTCAATTCTTTGTTTCTACAGGTTGAGTTATTTAAAACTTTGTATTTAAGTGATATCATACAGTATTTGTCTTTCTCTGACATATTCCACTTAGCTTAATGCCATCAGGATCCATCCATGTTGCTGCAAATTGAAGATTTCCATCTTTCTCATGGGCGAGGCTGAATAATATTCTTTGTGTGTGTGTTTCTGTGTGTATTACATTTTTTCTATTCATTCATTTGACAGACACTTAGGTTGTTCCCATATATTGGTTATTGTGAATAATGGTGCACTATACATGGTAGTGCAGACATTTTTATTTTTGGGGGAACCTCCATACTGGCTGTACTGATTTACATTACCTCCAACAATACACAAGGGTTCCTTTTTCATTCTCATCCTTGCTAGCACTAATTATCTGTTGTATTTTTGTAATAGCAAACATAAAAATGTGAGGTGCTATCTCACTCTGATTTTGATGTGTACTTCTGTAATGAATAGTGATGTTGAGCTTCTTTTCATGCTTTTATTGATCATCTGCAAGTCTTCTTTGGAGAAAAAAATATCTGTTCATTTCCTTTGCACAGGTTTAATTGTATTTTTTGTTAATGTTGGATGAGTTATTTATATATTTTGGATATTAACTGGTAAGATTGGAATTGGAGAAAATATTTGCAAACCATCTATCTGGTAAGTGGTTAATGCCCAAATATATAAGAATCTCCTAGAACCAAGTATCAAATAAAGCCAGGAGCTCAATTTAAAAACGGGCAAAGTACTTGAATAGACATTTCTCTAAAGACTACATGCAAATGATTACCAGATATTAAAAAAAATGTCAAAATAACTAATTATCAGAGAAATACAAATCAAAACCACAATTAATATCTTTTCATGCATGTTAGGATGGTTATTATAAAATAAAAACAAAAGGTATTAAAGTGTAACCAAGGATGGGGAAAAACTGAAACCATTACACACTGTTGGTGGGCATGCAGAATGGTGTTGTCACTACAGAATACAGTAGGAGAGTCCTCAAAAAATTAAACATAGAACTATCACGTGATCTAGAAATTATAGTTTTGTGTTCAGTTCAGTTCAGTCACTCAGTTGTGTCCGACTCTTTGCAACCCCATGAATCACAGCATGCCAGGCCTCCCTGTCCATCACCAACACCCAGAGTTCACCCAAACTCATGTCCATCGAGTTGGTGATGCCATCCAGCCATCTCATCCTCTGTTGTCCCCTTCCCCTCCTGTCCTCAATCCCTCCCAGCAGCAGGGTCTTTTCCAATGAGTCAAGTCTTCACATGAGGTGGCCAAAGCATTGGAGTTTCAGCTTCAACATCAGTCCTTCCAATGAACACCCAGGACTGATCTCCTTTAGGATGGACTGCTTGGCTCTCCTTGCAGTCCAAGGGACTCTCAAGAGTCTTCTCCAACACCACAGTTCAAAAGCATCAATTCTTCGGTGCTCAGCTTTCTTCACAGTCCAACTCTCACATCCATACATGACCACAGGAAAAACCATAGCCTTGACTAGACGGACCTTTGTTGGCAAACTACTATCTCTGCTTTTTAATATGCTATGTAAGTTGCATGTATCCAAAAAAAATGAAATTGGGATCTTGAAGAGATATCTGAACTCCTATGTTCATTCAGTATTATTCACAATAATCAAGATATGAAAATAAGCTAGGTCTTAATAAATAAAAGGATTAAAAAATGTGGTTTGTGGAATGTGCCCAGTCACTCAGTCATGTCCAACTCTTTGGTGGACTTAGCCCACCAGACTCCTTGTCCATGGGATTTTCCAGGCTATAATTCTGAAATGGGTTGCCATTTCCTTCTTCAAGGGATCTTTCTGACCCAGGGATCGAACTCCTGTCTTCATCATTTCCTGAATTGGCAGATATATTCTTTACCACCGAGCCACTTGGAAAGCCCCGAATATTACAAATACAATGAAATATTACACATAAGTGAAATATTACACATACAATGAAATATTACACATACAGTGAAATATTATTAAGCATTTAAAATGAAGGAAATCTAGCACTGAGACATGGATGAACCTAAGGAACATTATGCCAAGTGATATAAGCAGTCACAGTAAGACAAGTACTGTATGATTCCATTTACATGAAGGTTTTAAAATAGCCAAAATTATAGAAGCAGAGACTAGAATGGTGATTCCCGGAGCAGAGGGAGTAGGAAATAGGAAAGTGTTGCTCAATAGGCATAAGGTTTCAGTTACAAATTGAATTCTAGAAATTTGCTGTGCAACAGAGAAACTACAGTTATTACTACAGTGCTATGTATTTTAAAATATATAAAGGAGCTAGATCACATGTTATGTCCTTAACACAGTAAAATAAACGAAAATAAACACACATATACAGCCCAAAGAATATAGGAACATTTTTGGAGGTGACAAATATGATTATCTACCACCTTGATTGTGGTGATGGTATCACAGGGGTATGAATATGTGCAAATTCATAAAAATATATACTTTGAATATGCATAACTTCTCATGTATCAATTTTACCACAATGAAATTTAAAATTTTTATTTTGGTGAAAATCGATGAATTTCAAGAATAAACAGGAAATATTACAATCTTCTAGAGAAAAAGTACAGTTTACTTATAGGGTAAAGAAAATCATATCATATTCAGGCCTCTCTCATGTAACCAGAATTCAGCACACTGAAGAGCAGCACCCACAAACTCTGTTGAGAAAAGAGTTCCTCAAGGACTCTCTGCCCAACAACATAGAAGTTGTACTATAATTTTTAGGGAAATTTTTTAAAATTTACACTTATAAAAGTCACTACGTCTATAAAAATAATCTGAAGGTTAAGAATAAACCAAAACTTGTAGCAATTTACCTGACCAAATAACCATTTAATTAGAGCAGGATTTCAAAATAGGCAAAGAAAATATTAAAAGAATAGAAAACAGAAAAAATTGGTCTTGTGACATGTTTGATAAACTTGAAATGAAATATGATGTTTCTTGAAGATTGTGTGAAATTACTGTATAAAAATTATTGAAATAAAGAGATACAACAATGTTAATGACGTTAATACTGTTAACTAAGTCATGGAAATTCAACCTCATAGAAGTTTACAGTAAGAGCATTCTATTTTTCACTTGATTATGTTGTAACACATACTAAATGTTGTGTTAGAATCTATTTAATTTTGTGTGATTCATAATTTATTAATAGAAAAATGTAACTGTGATAACTAAATTTATTTCAATAATCATTTTTAATATATACATGTATGAAATAATTATGTTGTATGCCTTAAACTAACATATTGTGCTTCAATTATATATCAATAAAGCAGGAGAAAAAGTTTATAAAATGTGATATAATTAAATACACTTTTTTGTTTGATATAGGAGCAAGACGGTAAACACCAAAAGAATTAAAACACATAGTAGATATCAAAATAAATAAGAGAACAGAGTCATCTAGAGGACTAACCAGAGACAATTAACTAAGCAAGGCGAAATAGAGAAGGAATAGCAGTAAGAAAACAACTGAAATAAACAGTTTGGGGTAGTAGATTTATGCTACTGAATTTTAATAGGCAAAGTTGTTTCTTATTGGCAAACCCCCAAAATAAATCACGCTGTTGTTCATTGGACCTATAGAATTTTGTGAATCACATATGGAGCAAAAGTTGAAAGTACTGTGAGAAGTCACAAGTTCTACACACCCGATTATCTGATATTCAACAAGTTTTCTTGTTTTGTTTGTTTGTTTCTTTTCAACAAGTTTTCAGTGATGTTAATTTGGGGGAAAACTGCTTATAAGCAACAGTATTATATATATATTTAAAAAATCTTTAAGACTGGTATTGCCACTGAAAATGCAGGAGTCAGATTGCTAGAGGTTAAACTCTGATTCAGTCCTTCACTAGCTATGTGATTTGGGTTTTTGTTGGCTGATGTGTGCCTTAGTTTCTCCATCTGTATAAAAGATAATATCTTTGTGTTTCTCTTGGAATGAGTAAGGTAAAATGGTCACTGCCTCTAAAGCACTCAATGGCTGTCACATAGCACTGCTACAATAGTTCCCTACATCTTCCTCAGAGTTCCACACCAAGTATACGCCCTGCTCTCCTGCCACTTTCTCCAAAGCTGTGGAAAGCTAGTTTGCTCAACACTGGTGCACTCTGAAAGTGTGGGAGATTTGATAAGTCCAGAAGGAACCATTAACCTATGGAGTATATAAGGTGGTAGATAAGTTTTCCAGGTTTCTTGTTCTCTGATAGTACAGTTTTAAGGTGAACAGTTAATCAAATGGTCCACAGAAAGAATAAGCCTACCTTTTCTATAGTTATGACCAGCTCAACAAACTTTTTTTTTTTTTTAACTTTTATCCCTTCTCTCTTACTTTTCACCACTTCCTCAGTTCTGTTCCTTGGGTTACCTTCCAAGTAAGCCAGCTGCTACCATATCCTTGATTTAGATGCTTTCCATTTCCTTTCATTCTGTGAGAATATGTTCATAATTGATTACACTTAGATATGAAGTTTTTAAAGGTGTAAATTAGGAACAAAGTTGACAAAGAAACAGGAAATACACATAGAATAACTAATTCCAAGTACATGATGTAACTCAGAGTCTAGTCTCACTTTATTTTAATATTTAATATTGATGAGTCCCAGAGAGAACACGTGGCTAGCCTAAATTATATATTTAGTTCAGCTCTAAAGGGTGTGTTTCATTACAACATTGACATTGAAGTCGCTCAGTCGTGTCCGACTCCTTGCGACCCCATGGACTGTAGCCTACCAGGCTCCTCCGTCCACGGACTTTTCCAGGCAAGAGTACTGGAGTGGGTTGCCATTTCCTTCTCCAGGAGATCTTCCCAACCCAGGGATCAAACCCGGGTCTCCTGCATTGTAGGCAGACGCTTTACCGTCTGAGCCACCAGGGAAGTCAAAATTATATATTTAGTTCATCTCTAAAGAGCTGAACTTATATATTTAGTTCAGCTCTAAAGGGTGTGTTTCATTACAAATAGCAACCCAAATTGACAGTGAACTTCAGTAAAATGAAGAGAGGGGAGGATATATAGACATGAATTCAAAACAACAAACATTCAGACATAATTCCATAAAGAGGACTAGACTCAATATGTTACCATGGCTATCTTTTTTCAAACTCTGTAAGAATAATAACCCCTGGGCCACAAAATTGCATACTTCATAAAATTTTAAAATTCATGTTAAAATTTTTAGATTTGGAAACCACAAAAAATACTTTCTTTTCTAAATGCTATGGCATTAATAGCTGTAGATACATAACATTCCTAATTATATTAACTAGAGTAAGTAAGAAAAGGCTCATATATTTGCAATCTGTTGGCTAATATTTCCAGTAGAGAAGACAAATTATCTGCTGATTCAAAGTAAGTGCAAAGTAATGCTTTTCAGAGTTTGCTAAATGGCAGACACTGTACATTTATATTCTTATAATCTCTAGGATAGATACTTTCCTTACATATGGAAGGAGACAGGCCATTGGTCACAAGGTCAAAATTTATATCCCAAGTCTCTCTGATTCTAGAGAACATGTTATTTTAAACATGAAACACTGCTGTCTCACAGAAAATCATCACTATGATGTAGAACTGATTGGGTTTGGGCTAGTGCTGTTTTAACTATTTGCTTTATAATGCGCTATACTGGATATGAATCAAGATATTTATTTATCAAAGAACATACTTTCTTTTTTGAGCATTTTTAGATTCACAACAAAATTGAGTAGAAGGTACAGACAGGGATTTCCCATAAACCTCATGACCCACACATGTACAGAATTTCCCATTATCAGTGAATCCCACTAGAGTGGTAGTTTTGTTATTATTGACGAACCTACACTGACACCTCATTATCACCCAAAATCCACAGATAACATTATGCTTCCCTTTTATTACCGTATATTCTATGGATTTGAAAAGAACTTCATAATGACATGTATCATATAGAATGGTTTCACTGCCCTAAAATTTTTCTCACTCTAATTATTCATCCCTCACGCTCCCTAATTCCTGGAAATCACTAATCTTATTTATCGTCTCCATGGTTTTACCCTTTCTAGAATGTCATGTAACTGGAATAATACAGTATGCAGCATTTTCAGGTTGACTTTTTTTTCCTCTTAGATATATGCATTTTAGTTTTCTCCATGTTTTTTCCATAGTTATGACTTTCTAAAATGATAGCATTTTTTTAGCACTGAATAATATTCTATTGCAAGGATGCACCACAGTTTACTTATCTATTTTCCTACTGAAAGGCATTTTAGTTGTGTCTAAGCTTATGTAATTATGAATTAAGTTGCTATTAATATCCATGAACAGGTTCTTGTTTAGACCTAAGCCTTCAACTCCTTTGGAAAATACCAAGGAATGCATAGCTGGATCATATGATAAGAGTATATTTAATTTCATAAGAAGCTGCCAAACTGTCTTCTAAAGTGGCTGTACCATTTTACATAACTTTAGTATTGAACTAGAGTTTCCGTTGCTCCCTATCCTCACAAGTATTGGGTATTGTATTTGTATCTGATTTTGGCCATTTTAATAGAATCACAGTGGTAGCTTATTGTTTTAATTTATATTATGCTAACAACACATGCCGGGTGTTCATTGGAAGGACTGATGTTGAAGCTGAATCTCCAATATTTTGGCCACCTGATGCAAAGAGCTGACTCATTTGAAAGACCCTGATGTTGGGAAAGATTGAAGGCAGGAGGAGAAGGGGATGACAGAGGATGAGATGGTTAGATGGCATCACTGACTCAATGGACATGAGTTTGGGTAAACTCCGGGAGTTGGTGATGCACAGGGAGGCTTGGCGTGCTGCAGTTCATGGGGTCACAAAGAGTCGGACACTGCTGAGCGACTGAACTGAACTGAAATGAATGCTGCACTTCCTATTATGTTCTATTGTTCCATTCATCTCTCTATTCTTTTGACAAAACACCCTGTCTTGAGTACTGTAGCTTTATAAGAAGTCATGAAGTTGGATAATGCCAATCATCTCACTTTATCCTTTTCCTAATCTGTGTTAGCTATTTTGGATCTTTTCTTTCTCAACGTAAATTTTATAATTTTAATCTGATCTACAGATTTTTTTGATTGATATGGCTTTGAATCTATAGATCAGAGTGCAAATAACTGACACATTATAATACTGAATCTTCTTAATCCTAGAACATGAAATATCTCTCCATTTATTTAGAAATTGATTTGCTTTATCAGAGTTTTTTTTTTCTTTTTATAGATTATGTATGTATTTTACACAAGGTTTTCACCCAATTATTTCATTTTTACTTGTTCATGTATATGGTTTTGTGTTTTTAATTTCAAATCTCCCTTGATCACTGCTGATATATGGAAAGGCCATTGACTTCTGCATATCAACCTTGTATACTTCAACCTTACTATAATCAGGTATTAGTTCCAAGTAGTTCTTGTGTGTATATGTGTGTTACTTTGGATTTTTCTACATAGACTACCATTTGTTAACAGTAGCAGTTTTATTTATTCCTTCCCAGTGTGTATATCTTTTAATTTATTTTTCCTGTCTTAGCTAAGACTTCAGTATGATGAAAAAAATGTAGTGAGAAGGACATATTTGCCCTGTTCTTAATTGTGGTGGGAAACTTCAAGTTTCTCACCATGAAGTATTACATTAGCTGTGGGTTTGCTATGGGCTTCATCAAGTTAGGGGACTTCCTCTTCATCTCTAGTTTGCTGAAAGTTTTTATTATGGGTACATGTTGAATTTTGAAAAGTGCTCTTTCAGAATCTACTGATATGATCATGTTTCTTTTTTTCTTACTTATCATGTTGATATGATGCATTACATTAATTGGTTTTTGAATTTTGAAAATGCCTTGCAAATGTGGGATAAATCTGAGTTAATCATGTTGAATAAATCTCATATGTATTTTGAATTTGATTTGAGAATATTTGTTGAGGATTTTTACATCTGTTCATGAAAGATATTGTTCTGTAGTTTCTTTCCTTGTAACGTCTTTGTCTGGTTTTGGTGTTAGGGTTAATGCTGGCCTACAGAATGAGTTAGGAAACATTCCCTCTGATCCTATTCCCTAAGGAGACTGTAGACAATTGGCACAATTTCTTTACTACTTCTGTACTCAGTGAAATCATCTTGGACTGGTGTTTGCTGTTTTGGAATATTATAATTGGGGTATTATTTTAATAGATACAGGTCTATTCAGATTTTTTACTTCTTAAGCAAGTTTATTTGATTGCGCTATTGAGAAACTGTTTTGTATCATCTTGGTTGCCAAAATTATAGGCCCAGAGTTGTTCTCAGTATTCCTTTATTATCACTTTAGCTCCATAGGACCAGCAGTAATGTTCCGTTTGATTTCTGATATGAGTCATTTTTGTCATCTTTTGTTCTTAGTTAGTCTGGCTAGAGACTTACTAATTTGTTGATATTTTCAAATAACTTTTTTATTTCATTGATTTTTTTCTATTGATTTCTTATTTTCTTCATTTTATCTCTGTTCTATTTTCTTTTACTATTTCCTTTCTTCTGCTTTCTTCTAAAGTGATTTAAATGCACTTCTTCATCTCTTAGATGGAAGCTTAGATGATTGATTTTAGATCTATCAATATCTTTTCTAATTTACATTTTCAATACTAGAAATTTTCCTGTAAGTACCACTTTCATTGTATCTCACACCTTTTGATAGGCTGTGTTTTCATTTTTCTTCATTCAAAATATTTTAATATTTCTGAGATTTCTTTTTTAACCCATGTGTCTTTCAGAACTGTGCTGTTTAATCTCCAGGTATTTGGTGATTTTCCAGCTATCTATTATTGATTACCACTGTGATCTGAGAACAGATATTGTGTAATTCCTACTGTTTCAAATTTGTTAAGATGTATTTATGATCAACAATTTGATCTTTCTTGGTGAATGTTGCAGGTAAGCTTAAGAAGAATACATATCTTGCTTTTGTTGAATAAAGGAATCTATAGATGTCAGTTACATTCATTTGATCAATATGGTTGTTAAGTTCAATTACGTCCTTCCTTATTGATTTTCTGCATGTTCAATTTGTTAATTTCTGACAGGAAGGTGTTAAAACCTCCAACTCTAATAGTGGATTCATCTATTTCTCTCACTGGTCTATCAGTTTTTACCTCATACATTTTGACACTTCATTGCAAATAGCATGCATGTTAAAGATTATTATGTCTTCTTGGAGAATTTTACCATTAATGTAATGCCTTTCTTTATCCCTAAAATCTCTCCTTACTTTGAAATCTAATATGAAGTAACCTAATCATTTTCTTTTGTTTATTGTTAATATATTATATCTTTCTCTATAACTTTAAATTTATACCTGTCTTTATATTTAACTTGAGTTTCCTGTAGACAACATATACCCAGATTTTGTTTTCAACCCACACTAACAAGCTCTGTCTCTTAACTGGTGGATTTAGTAATTACTAATATAGTTGGGCAAATATCTACCATACTTGTTGTTTTTTTATTCATCACTGCTTTTCCTTGCTCTTATTTTTCCTTCAGCTCTTTTCTTCCTTTAGTGATTTTAATTAACCATTTTTATATGCTTCAGTTTTTTTCTCCATCCTTTGTATATCAGTTGTATAACTTGGTTTTTACATTTTTTAATGGTTGCCCTAGAGTTTGAAGTATATTTAGTTACAACTAATCTAAATTGACTTTCATATAACTCTACACTGTTTCAGAAGGAGTGTGAGCACCTTATGATACCAACAAAGGAATATATTATATAAATTTTCAGATATATTTATAAAACATACATAATCAAATACATCACTCCAAGTACTATTTTGCTCAAACTGCTATTCATTAGAGTAAGAACAAAATATTTTACCTTTTCTTATTTATTTTCTAATGCTCCTCCATCTTTAGATCTGAATTTCTGGCCTATGTAATTTTCATTCTCTCTAAAGAACTTTTAACATTTCTTGCAGGGTAGATCTCTTGGCAACACATTTTCTATTTATACCTGTCACAAAATTTTTTTTTTCTTCCCTTTTGAAGGATAGTTTCACATGGTATAGGATTATTGGTTGTTGGATTTTGTCTTTCAACATTTTCAATATTTCACTTTACTATCTTCATGTTTGCATAGATTAGTCAGATATAATTCTTATCTTTTGTTCCTTTATGTGACAGGTTTTTTTCTCTCTGCCTTTGTTCATGATTTTTCTTAATCTTCGATATTCAGCAGTTTAAAAATAATAAGGATTATTAATATTTTGGTATTTATCCTGATAATGTTCTTGAGCTTCCTGAATATATGGCTTTATTTCTGACATTAATGTTAGTATTCCCTATCATTATTGCTTCTCATATTTCTTCTGTTATTTTCTCTATTTCTTCTCCTTTGGTATTCTCATTATACATGTTACACATTTCACAGTTGTTTCATTATTTTGACGAACTATTGATTACTTTTTCTTTGTTTTTCACTTTTGACAGTTTATACTTAGCTATCCTGAGTTCAATAAAATTTTCTCAGCCTATCCAACTAACTTTTTATAAGTCCTTTAAAAGTATTCTTCATTTGTTATAATGCTTTTGATCACTGGTGCTTCTTTTTGATTCTCTTAGAAGTTACATTTCTCTATTTAGATTTCCAATATGTTCTTTTGTGCTGTGTACTTTATCCATGATAGTTCTTAGTACAGCTGTTTCAAATTTCTAGTCTGATAATACCAATATTTCTGTCAGACTGACAGTGGTTCTGATACTTGCTTTGTATCTCAAAACTATTATTTTCTTTTGGCATATATTTTTTCTTGATAAATGGACATGATATACTAGGAAAAGGTGCTATAAATATACCTTGAACAGTGTAGTGGTAAGCTGTTGGAAGAGATGATGTGTTCTAGAGAGTTCTATGCTGAGGTCTTTTAATAAGACTGTGCCTTTCTACGTGAACTTCACAAGTGCTTTTCAGTCCATACTTATCTAGGTGGGGCAGGATGGTCAGAATGGACTGAAGTTGGGCATTTCTTTCCTTTATCTGGAAGGCTAAAGACATCCAGAGGGGTCTTTCTCTTTTCCCAAGTTGATTAGACTCTGATTAAATCACATCAGTTTGGATCCTGGATAAACTGTTTCTCCTGAATCCAGACCTTATGAAGAACAGAGCGCCCTGACATAATCAGAATGTTTCATATACCCCTCCTCCTCATAGAAGTAAAAGAAAAAAAAATGATATTCATTTATAACTTGGCCAAATCCCTGCTGTTTAAACTCAGAAAGGTGTGGAGTCCTCCTATGACTGGGTTCTCTAGGCTTTTTTTTTTTTTTTTTTTTTACTTTCCAATAATGTATTGGTTTTGCCATACATTGACATGAATCCACCACAGGTGTACATATGTTCCCAACCCTGAACCCCCCTCCCACCTCCCTCCCCATATCATCTCTCTGGGTCATCCCAGTGCACCAGCCCCGAGCATCTTGTATCCTGTATCCTAGACTAGCGATTTGTTTCTTACATGATAGTATACATGTTTCAATGCCATTCTGCCAAATCATCCCACCCTCTCCCTCTGAGTCCAAAAGTCTGTTCTTTACTTCTGTGTCTCTTTTGCTATCTCACATACAGGGTTATCATCACCATCTTTCTAAATTCCATATATATGTGTTAGTATACTGTATTGGTGTTTTTCTTTCTGGCTTACTTCACTCTGTATAATCGGCTCCAGTTTCATCCACCTCATTAGAACTGATTCAAATGTATTCTTTTTAATGGCTGAGTAATACTCCATTGTGTATATGTACCACAGCTTTCTTATCCATTCATCTGCTGATGGACATCTAGGTTGTTTCCATGTCCTGGCTATTATAAACAGTGCTGCGATGAACATTGGGGTACATGTGTCTCTTTCAATTCTGGTTTCCTTGGTGTGTATGCCCAGAAGTGGGATTGCTGGGTCATAAGGTAGTTCTATTTCCAGGTTTTTAAGGAATTGCCACACTGTTCTCTGTAGTGGCTGTACTAGTTTGCATCCCCACCAATAGTGTAAGAGAGTTCCCTTTTCTCCACACCCTCTCCAGCATTTATGGCTTGTAGACTTTTGGATTGCAGCCATTCTGACTGGCCTGAAATGGTACCTCATTGTGGTCGTGATTTGCATTTCTCTGATAATGAGTGATGTTGAGCTGTTAGCCATCTGTATGTCTTCTTTGGAGAAATGTCTATTTTTTGATTTTTAGGCTTTTGCAATTGAACGTCTGGAAATTCATTAATTAAAGATTAGATTTTTTTCTACCCAGCAGTGGTTCCTGCTATAAGTTTCTGCTCCAGTAAGTTGGATTCTGTTTGCTTCTCCAAATCTGGAGGCAGCTATTTGTACTATGATATAAGTCTTTTTCCAGATCTAAGAAGAGGTTTGTTTTTTTTTTGTTTTTTTGTTTTTTTTTTTTAGTTTGTATTTTTTTTTTTTAATTTTAGTTTTTTATTTTTTAAATTTTAAAATCTTTAATTCTTACATGCATTCCCAAACATGAACCCCCCTCCCACCTCCCTCCCCATAACAACTTTCGTTAAGATACAGTGGCAAATTCCAAGTTTGCTACATATCAGACTAGAAACCAAAAGTTTCTTCATTTATTTCAATTTTCTTTTATTTCTAGGTTTATGGAGATATAATTGACATATAGTGCTGTATAAGTTTAAAGTGTATGATATAATGATTTGACTTACATTTATCATGAAATGATTACAATAGTGAAGACCCATCATTTCAGAAGACACACTATTAAAGAAGTAAAATAAAAATTTTCCCTGTGATGAGACTCTTAGAACTTACTCTCTTAATAAGTTTCATAACATACAACAGTATTAATCATATTAATAATGCTGCACATTGCACCCCCAGTATTTATAAGTGGAATTTTGGACCTTTTGACCACCTTCATCTAATTCTCCTGCTCCCTTCTCTAGTAGTCACAATCTGATCTCTTTTTCTATGAGTTTGTTTGTGAAGTATCACTGGCCTACACACTATGTGAATTCCTATTATACAACATACTGATTCACTATTTCTAAACACTTAAAATGTTCACCACAATAAATTATAATATGTGCATTTATTTTTACAGAATATAATGCTGGAAATACTTGATTGAAGGTAACAAGCTTTTGTTTGGTTTTACTTTATCCAGGGTTGTATAAAATAGGAGTTTTAACTAGGTTAAATAACATTTCTGAATTACTAAGGATGGATAATATTAATTTTTTAATCGGCCGAGTTTTCCTATTTAACTTATGTTACCTTGAACTCTGCATTCTTAATTCATAATCTACAATTTTGTATATATATAATAGCTATATTAAATTCATGATCATTTTATATATACTTTGTTTCTGGTGATAGCTTTCTATTTCTGTCTGAGATTTTAAAATAAAGTGATTTTAGACATCGCATACAATTTAAACAAAAAAACAGGGAAATCTCAGATGTCACCATAGTTCTAATTTACTTTCATGTTTCTTTTTTGGGAATCCATTTCTCTGAGAATATCTTGATAATTGTTCATGTCATGTTTGATTTCCTTTTTGAGCTTAAAGATAAACAATGATTTACTAGGTGAATGTGTTTCAGGCCTAAGAAAATGAATATACTGAAACATGTTGACACAAAAGATGAATTCTCCTCTGCCAGCACTTCTGTCCAGTCTCTAAACTTGCTTTATAATTAATTAGCTGTCAGATTTGCTAAAGTTCCATGAAGAGACTACACAAATGTCATGGCAAATTGTTCCTGAAATTAAGATCTGAACTGGGAATGTTCTTCATCCTGACCTTACAATTCTCTTTATTGATATCACTGTCATCTTCACCAGTTCAGAACAGAAAGAAATGGAAATGGTGCTTTATTTGTTTTTAAGAAGGAACTGTCATGTAACAATTGAAGAAATAGTTTAGTGATCATCTCAAAAATTATATATGTGTGTGTCTATGTATCTTTGAGGAACAACTCATCACTGAAGAGCTGAAGTAGCAATTTGAATGTAAGACTATAAATTTTGCAGTTCTGATGATGTTTAACATTTAAAATGGATTTCTAAAATAAAACCATTGAAAATAAAATTGGAATAAAGTATTGAAACAATACTTGTCTGCTTCCTATTATTTAAATATAGATCACTTCATTTATTAGTTGTTAAATTATTGATTGTTTTTTGTATAGAAAACAATTTAGACATTTACATTTCCAATGCAAGTCCCACAGCACATTTTGGAGTCATTTGGGAAATAAAATGTTCTCTTACTGTCTTAAATTAATAAGAAAATATTAAAGTATTTGATAAATTAATATTGAATGGAAATATGTAATTATTTGAACATATATATGTATCTATACATATGCATATCTATAAATAAGCACATCTTTAATATCTCACTGTACTAACAAATTCTAATTTTCACCTGTGTGTTCAGTGCTGAGTCGCTTCAATACTGATGGACTCTTTGTGATCCCATGGACCATAGTCTACCAGGGTCCTCTGTCCATGGGAATTTTTCCAGCAAGAATACTAGAGTGGGCTGTCATGATCTCCTCCAAGGTATCTTCCCTATTCAGTGATGGAACCCTAATCTGCTGCCCCTACTGCACTGCAGGCAGTTTCTTTGCCACTGAGTCACTGGGAAAGACCCTTTAAATTTCTCAATGAATATTAAGTATTTAGAATGTTCTGGTGGCATTAAAAGGTCCATGTAAATATCATTTTTATTGCATATTATTCCACTGTAAAAATTACAGTACACAGGTGTTACAATGACACACTATTTAAGAATTCAATATTTATGGGGCATTCCAATGTAATGCCCTAACAGTGTTAGGGCAATGTAATGCGTTAACGCCTTCTTATATATACATATTTGTGTTTTTAAAAATTACCCCTTTAAAATGGTTTTCTGAAATTGAGTTGCTGCGCGTAAACCTTGGGTAGTATAAAACCCCTCATTCATGGAAGTGTATAAACTATCTAAAAAAAAGTACCTAAAGAAGCATACAAGCGCACCTTCAGCCCTTTCGCCTTTTCTCTGAGGGGCTCCTCGCAGGTGCTGACTCTCACCCACTTCTCATTGGGCGTCCAGTTCACGGATCTCGCGAGCATACGTCGCGGCTCCGGGTAGCCCAGGTGCATGGCGGAGCGCTTGTGCTGGGCCTGCAGCATTTAGTAGAAACGTGTTTTCCAGTTTTTAGTAGAAACGTGTGTTTCAGTGCACGCACGTGAGCGAGGCTCTGCTGCCCTCAACCCGCCGGCAGAACGTGACCTGTAAAGGTGCCCTGTCAGCACACACCGCCGCAGAAGGCCAAGCAGGCTGCCATTCCTCCTGAGAGCCCTGTGGCGAGCGGAGGCCCAGGAACAGCCACTGGCCAGGCTGGCCTGTTGAAACTTCTGCAGCCTGAAGGCCAGTCACCCAGCATGGTACCTTGAGTTCACAGTGTTCACTGACTGCCTCCTGCCTTCTCTCTGTGCGGTCCTTCCATACCAGTGTTTCCTTCAACCTAGGGAATGAGCTACTCTCTCAAAACCAGGTAGGAGTATACTTTTCTTAGCTCACTCACTAAGTTCCGTAGATTTTTAAATATTTGTTTACTTTTAAAAATGACTTATTTTAAGTCAGATATTTGAATATAAATGTGAGGTCTGAAGTGTTATTCTAGTCTATTCATTATGTCAGTGGTGGAACTGTTTAACTTCTAGCAGGTTGGGGCTTGTTTTTGTTGTTTAATTCCTGTTAGTTACTCTTGCCTGGAAAATCCCATGGACCGAGGAGCCTGGTGGGCTGCAGTCCATGGGGTCACTAAGAGTCGGACACGACTGAGCGACTTCACTTTCACTTTTCTCTTTCATGCATTGGAGAAGGAAATGACAACCCACTCCAGTGTTCTTGCCTGGAGAATCCCAGGGACGGGGGAGCCTGGTGGGCTGCCATCTATGGGGCTGCACAGAGTCGGACACGACTGAAGCGACTTAGCATGAGGCACTCAGTCACGTCTGACTCTGTGCGACCCCATGGATTGTAGCCGGCCAGGCTCCTCTGTCCATGAGATTCTCCAGGCAAGAATACTGGAGTGGATTGCCATGCCCTCCTCCAGGGGATCTTCCTGATGCAGGAATCGAACCCAGGTCTCTCTCATTGCAGGCAGATTATTTACAGTCTAAGCCACCAGGTTATAATTCCTAAGAGTTAACTAAGAAAAATGGAGAATATTAAAAATAAGATCTGTAGGAAGCTATCAGAAGACCAGCAAACGGAGAGGATATGATGGGTCAAGATCCAGGGGTAAAGAGTTCTCTGAGCTAAACACAACTTATGATGTGACTTTTTTTCTTGTGTCATTTGGTAGCTTGAAAACAGGGCCTTTATAAGTCTGAATAGATATTTTTCAGTCATCACCTGGGGGCTTGGGGAATACAAATTAGAATTAAGGATCTGTTGAAAAAGGACACAACATAGAATTAATAGTAAACCATTCAGTAACCTAACTCACATTATTGAACTTCAGTTTTGAATCAATTCAGTCATTTAATAAGTGCATCTAACCTTACAACTTGCTGGTCAAAAGAAGCTGTCACTACCTTTGGAAAGCATATAGCATCATTCAGTCTTAAACTGACACCACATACGTTTAAACAAAATGTTCAGCAGCCGAAGAAAATAACCAGGTACACTAAAGACTTAAGTATAAAATGAGACAAGAGGAGCAGATCCTTTTAAGACCAGATATGAGTTTATTTAGGTAGACTTTAAATTATGTGTTTTATTTGTTTAAAAAAATGAGTGGTTAGAGAATTTCAGCTGAGAAAGAGCCTGAATGAGTTGAAAGATTATGAAAATATCCAAACTAGAACAGTGAGAAACAAATACAGAAAACTTACATAAAGTGCTGAAAAGAGACTTGGAGGAAAGATGTAGTAGTGAGACCCCAGAAGAATGGGGGAAAGTAAATAGGCAGCTTAGCCACATATTCAAAAGTATTGCAGACTCAAAGATGAATATATACAGAGATACCACATGTAGACACATAATAGTAAAACAGCTATAATTTAAATTTTAAAAGCTTTAAAGCAGTTAGGGCAAAAAGAAAACCTTTTATGTATTTGTAGAATAAATATTAAATAATATTAAATAAATATTAATATTGTATTATTGTATTATTTGTATTAACAATACTGACGTTGTGACAAAATGTGAGTGTGATACTGTGCTTCTGTGTGTCATACTGTTGGCTATGAGAGTATTGTCAAAGACATTGGTAATGCCCCACCTCTATTCCCACCCACCTGACAGCTAAGCACCCATTCTTTACTGAGACGTTCAGATTGTATGTGCCAGTGATTTAACTTGTTTTAAGGCGACGGCACCCCACTCCAGTACGCTTGCCTGGAAAATCCCATGGATGGAGGAGCCTGGGTAGGCTGCGGTCCATGGGCTCACAAAGAGGTGGACATGACTGAGCGACTTCACTTTCACTTTTCACTTTCATGCATTGGAGGAGGAAATGGCAACCCACTCCAGACTTCTTGCCTGGAGAATCCCAGGGACGGGGGAGCCTGATGGGCTGCCGTCTATGGGGTCACACAGAGTCGGACACGACTGAAGTGACTTAGCAGTAGCAGCAGCAAGGACTATCAACAGCAGAGGACTGACCCAAAACACCACCTTCTTTGTCCCTTGTGTTGATAAATGTGAATGGTCTGTTATAGTGACTCCTGGAGTTCCTTCTATAGTTTTAAGTCACTCAGTGTGGTTCCTGACTTGATTCTGTACCCTTTGTTGGCTGTGTCTCCTGACTTCTCTCAGTATTTGCCTTTCCTTTATATAAGTGATAAGCTGCTCACTCAAAACCAGATGAAAACCCTTACCTATGGCTGATTCATGTTGAGGTTTGACAGACAACAACAACATTCTGTAAAGCACTTATCCTTCAATTGAAAAATAAGTAAAAGAAAAACCAAGTGACAGTGTACTTCTAGAATATTAAATAAACTAAGACAAGGATGACTTTTCTTTATGGTATCAATAATAAGGCAGTCTAAAGGACATATTAATACATTTAGCATTTTTGCTATTCTAGTGGTAAATTATTGATGCCTTATTAAAAGTTTGACAGTGATTGAACTTGCAGTGTGAATTGATTTTAATCTCAGCTCAAATTTATCACAGTGATAATGATACCTATAAATGTGATATCTTTACTTTTGGCTTATAGAGTAAAATCAGCTTACATAGAAATTCATACTCATTAATAATTTAATACAATCATACATTATCCCTGCGTGTGTATATACTGAAATAGACAGACATATGTGTGTGCGTATATATATATATATTTAAAGGAACTAGTACTACTGCAACCAGTGTTTCTCTGTTTATTAGCATTGTCATTATTCTTCAGTAATTTAAATTTATTTAAACTAAATTTGCTTTTCATTTTTAAACAACAGTTTTTCAATATACTTGTAATGACATCACAATCTTCAAGGTAAAGCAATTGCTTTTTTCTACTACTTTTACACAAATATTTTGTCAGCTATTTTTGTATACATAAAGCAATAACGTCTAAGTCGTTGCTTAATACTTTATTACATTGGCCCCAAACATAAAAATGTATGAAGTTAATATGATTATAGAGGTACCCTTTTCTCATTCTAAGTGAAAAGTGAAAGTTTTAGGTATTTTTAGTTGCCCAGTCATTTCTGACTCTTTGCGATCCCATGGACTATATAGCTTGCCAGGCTCCTCTGTCCATGTAATTCTCCAGGTAAGAATACTAGAGTGGGTTGCTATTCCTTCTCTAGGGAATCTTTCCAACCTAGAGATAGAACCCAGGTCTCCCACATTGCATGCAGATTCTTGACCGTCTAGGATATTAAATATGATAGTCTTTTGTTTTGTCATTTAATGAACTTTTATTAATATATATATATATATTGATAGAGTTTTAAAAAGACGTGAAATTGAGTCCCTGAGGTGCCTGTTCAGCTTCATTGCTTTTACAAATGATATGAAACTACTACTATGAAATATGCAGATTTCATAAAATGGTTTTATAAATGCAATATACAGTAAAGGAATTGTATAGAGAGTCTAGTAATTTAGTAATAAAAAGCAAATTTAGGGCTTTGTTCTGATTAATAATTTAAACAAAAAATTTTCAGAAAATTTAATGAAAACATTCTATTCATAATGAAACACTATAAAGTGCACTAACACTCTAAGTTACAGTGCATCAGCATGTTTTCACTTTTATTAAGCAGTAAAAATGAAATTCAGTTTGGGAATTTTTAGTTCTGTACCTTGGTTATATTTAGTAAACAGATATGTTTTTTATCCCCTCAAGAAAATTTGACTCGCAGTAAACACTGAACTGAAAGCCTTTTATAAGCAAAGATTTTATTAAGGTATATAGATAAATTAATTATTTCTGGTATAGAGGGAAAACATTGATGTATTTATCAACATGTTAGCTTTGCCTCGTTTTAGTAATGTGTACATTGAAATACTGTTGCAATTAATTTCTATTAAAATCAAGTAATAGGGGAAAAATAAACAAAAGTGTCACCATTTGATTATTTGTCTCGGATCATCAAGCATTTAGTTCTGTGCTGGAGTATTTTATATTTTCTGTACATACTGAGCATGAAGTTTTTATTTGTTCTCACTTTTTTGCACAGTCTTAAAATCCCTTAAAATCAGTTGTTTATTTCATTCATTTCTTTTAAGTAAGTTAATTTTTAAAAACTTTGTTGCTCCTACAACTTAAGCTTTATTAAAAATTAAGGTTAATCTTATTTTCTTTCATTTAAAATAAAACTATTATTTAGCACAAAGAATCTATATCTGTTAGGTGGCAATAGCGCACTTAAAAGTTCTCAAAGTTAAACCAGTTAAAACTGCAGGTTCAGGATATGACTTTTATAGTTAGCAGGTTAGTTTTATATTAGAAAAACAAATATTTGTAGTGTTATAATTTTAAAAATAATTTTGAATCCTCTACTAAAGATAATGTTTAATTCTCTGTAGTCTTTATATTATATAAATGAAGCATAATGAAATCATATATGATGAGTGATCAAGCATTCAAAATGTACTTCATCCTGAAAGTAATAGAAAATGACAAATGTATTTCAGAGATATATCTTTTTTGGTCTTTTGGATTATATTGGGTATTATATAGGAATAATATTAGATCTCCTTTTAATTTATTAATGGCAGACAGAGCCTATCAGTTGTAATATAATACCATTATCTTTTGTAAATTATGGAAATATGACTTCTATAAAGTGAAAATAACCTGAAAAATTGTCACTCAGTTTAGTTCACTCGCTCAGTTGTGTCTGACTCTTTGTGACCCCATGGAAAAATTGCCAACTAGCTAATAAATAAAACACAAAGTTTATTGACATTCTTGGCTTTTGTTAACAGCTTTATTGTGGTACAATTGATATATACATATTATGTATATTTAAGGTGTACAGTGGGATATTTTGATACGTGTACACTGTGAAATGTTCACATAATCAAGAAAATATATCCATCACATTCACATAGTTTTTGTTTTATTTTTCTTCTCTGTTTTGTGGTAAGAAGGCTTGATATCTACCCTCTTAGCAGATTTGACATATGCAATACAATACTGTTAGCTATAGGCAGAATGCTATACATTGGAGCTCAAGAATTAGTACATCTTGCATATCTGAAACTTTGCACATTGTGACCAACATCAACCTGTATCCCACTCTCTCCAGGCACTGATAACCATCTTTCTATTCTCTGACTCTATGGTTTTGGCTATTTTTAATTACACATATAAGTGAAACCATGCAATATTTGTCTTTTTGAGTCAGACTTATTACACTGTGTTTAATGGCCTCCACATTCATCTATGTTGTTTTAAACATCATTGTTTCCTTCCTTTTTAAAGCTAATTAATATTTCACATGTTGTAGTAAGTTCATATAATATGTAATATAATATTACATAATGCATAATAATAAGATATATAATAAGATCATATGGCATATACATATAATATGATAAGCTTATTATATAATAATAGTCAATATAGACCGCATTTTTCTTTATCCACTCATTCATTCATGGATATTTGGATTGTTTCCTTATCTTAGCTATTGTGAATACTGCTGTAGTGAACATAGGAGTGCCGATCCCTCTTGAAGATCCTGATTTCAGTTCTTTTAAATAAATAGCCTGAAGTGGGATTGCTGGGTCACATGATACTTCTAGTTATAATTTTCTGAGGACCCTCCATACTGGTTTTATAGTGACTGAACAGTTTACATTCTCACTGACAGTAAACACGGGTTCCAATTTCTCCACATCCTTGTTAGCATGTATTTTAAAATGCTATCTTTTTAAGTAATAGCCATCTTAACAGATGCAAAGTGAGAGCTAATTGTGGTTTTGATTTGCATCTTTGTGATAATTATTGATGTAGAGCATCTTTTCATGTGCCTGCTGGCTATTTGTATGTCTTCTTTGGAAAAATGTCTATTCAGATCTTCTGCCCATTTTTAATTTCCTTTTTGCCATTTTTTTTTTTTTTTGCACTTTGGTGTAATTCATTTATTTATTTATTTTTATATTTAAATTTTATTTTTTTACTTTACAATAGTGTATTGGTTTTGCCATATATTGACATTTGAGTGTGTATGTGTGTATATACAGGTTATTGGCCCATTATCTGATACTTGATATGCAAATATATTCTGTTTTGTAGTTACCTTTACATTTTGTTGATTGTTTCCTTTGCTCTGCAAAAGCTTTCTAGTTTGATGTAGTCCCATTTGACTATTTATGCTTTTGTTGTCTGTGTGCTTGGTGTCATGACCATGAAATCATTGCCAAGAACATTCTCATGACAGTTTTCCTCTAGATTTACTTTTAAGAATTTTCTGATTTTTTTACATTAAAGAATATTATTAAATACTGGACAGTCTGGGAAACTACTTAATGTTCAAATAATAAAACCAATGAATAATATACTATGTTTCTTATTAATTAATTTTAATTCATTTAGTAGTAATCCCTCAGGGAACATCATTTTATTATTGTGCTTATATCATTCAGTATAGCATTCCCCTGTCAATTAGAATATTAATGTCGAAATATCTTGAATTCTCCTTTATACTTACAAGGATGGGAAAAACAGCAATAAATCCTTCTGTCTTTAGAGTGACAAAGCAATTCTTTTGGAGTCTTAAGAATGTTAGAACTTTTTCAAAGATGCTGTGGACATCTCACCCCTCAGTTATTTTTCTTCTTAACCACTCCCTTGTTTGCCCAGATTGATATTAATTCCTCAGGCAGCTGATTGTTTTTGATAAATGCTTTGAGAATAGGTCTTTTCCATCGGATATATTAAATAAGTTTCCTGAGTTAGACCAAATAATGAGAAGCCCAGTGAATGAGGTCTTCCAGAAAACTTTAATACAAGTCAGAGATTGATAGTACTCTGGAGATAGAGATTTGAGAAGATCCAAACCATTGTCCACTCTCCAATGTATGCTAAGCTTTATGCGTATAGGTTACTATGTACCTGAAAACCGTGTTTTCCCATTTCAAAAATATTTCTCTGTAATTATATTAAGATATATTTAAGTTGTTAAGAGGTGAAAGTGCTGAATTCCCTGTAATGTTTCACATCTTAAATTTTCAGTTTTCAATAAAACCAAGCTCATTGTTCTAACTGAAAATCAGCAGGCTTTTTTTTTTTTTTTTTCAAATGGTTATATTGTCCTTGGATTGTTGCAAGCCTTAGGTAAATTTCCAGAGTTCTGAATAGGTCAACTTGACAAGTTTTCCCAGTGTTCTTGCTTTTGTGGAACAGCAGATACTTAGTTTTTATTCTCCCATTTCAAAAATATTTCTCTGTAATTATATTAAGATATATTAAAGTTGTTAAGAGGTAAAATACTGAATTCACTTTAATGTTTCACATCTTAAATTTTCAGTTTGGGCAGAGGTAAAAAACACTAAGGGTTAATTTACCCGTTAATTTTTCTTTTACATAAACAAATTATAGACATACATTTCTGATATTCTAGAATAAATAGGTATTGACAAATTTGAATAGCAAACGAGAAATTTAATCATATTATAATTGATTTCAGTTTATTTTGTGGGTGAAGAGAGTGTTTCGAAGTTATAATGTTGTTAACCTTACTTATGGAATGAAAAAGAACCCAAACATCTACTTATTTATTCATTTCAGCTGAAAATTCTATGACAGTTTTATTAGATTCTAAAACTCCTAAAGGAAAACAATAGATATATAATGAATACATAAATATTCAAGTAACCCCTTGTAAACACATGAAATATTAGAGTAATTTACATATCCAAAGTATGTACATTCTATATAGAGATCATTACAATTAGATGCTATTTTTTTCTTAAAAAACTGCTAATATTTACCTATTTATGATATATTTTAATTTTTTGGATTATAACCTGGACTGGATTCAGTGTGAACTTAAGTAGGGAGAATCTAGAATATCAAATCATTAATAAGTTAATAGGTACTTGAAAGAATATGAATAATATTGACATCTAGATTATTATGAAATAAAATTCTGTGACAGCAGTCTATAATTTAGTGACTTTATTTTTCCTAGTGCTAGAATCACAATAATCAGCTAGCTTCTAGAAAGCTGACTTGTTCTGTCATGCTACAGCAGATATGGGCATGGCTTTATGTCCCCCT
Organism: Ovis canadensis; assembly: GCF_042477335.2. Taxonomy (NCBI): domain Eukaryota; kingdom Metazoa; phylum Chordata; class Mammalia; order Artiodactyla; family Bovidae; genus Ovis; species Ovis canadensis. Next base: position 66,664,515 of record NC_091262.1, on the reverse strand, counting down.
TACTCTCAAATGCCTTTCCTCTACCTTCAGACACTTTTCAAGAGACATCAGAGCTTTCTAACTTACTGAATCTCATGGATAATTTTCTCCAAGGCAATATAATGCAGTCTTGAAATTACATTACAAATGCTGCAAGCATATACTATGTACAAGATGCGATATCATATGTTTAATTCTTCAGTATCAGCCCTGTTTCACGATCCTTATTAGCAATATCTACATGCTTAAAAATATACTTATTTTCCTTTTCCTATTGAACATTCATTTTGAAACATTTTAAAATTCTTCAGTAATCTAGGATTCCTTCTTTTCCTGAATGGAAACGTTTTGAGCAAATCAACAGAAATATGTAACACAGTGTGAATCAACATTACTCAGCTTTTAAAATTTGCTTTATGCATATTATTTGACTACATATTAATTATCAATAAATATTAATTGTAATTAAATATGGTAAATTGAATTAAGAAGAGAGAGAAAGTATAAAAGGGAACTTTGCAAACTACTGTAAACTAAACCAAAATTGTCCTTTTTTATACTTATAATTATCCAGGAATGCATAATTATGGAAGAGAAACCTAACATAATGGATATTTAACTGGCAAATCAAGGTAGAAAAAACCTGGAATATAATCTTTAGATGACTCTGTGCTATCATAACAGAAACTTGCATGCAAATATCTGGTGTCTGAAAATCATCATTTCCTGCTTTGAGAGACTACAGGATTTCTCTATACATCAGTCCTGTGTTTAATAAAGATAAATGTGTGCTGTTAAGAACTTCAGCTTGAAATGCTTTCTCCACCATATATTAACTTAGCTAATTCTTAGTTTGTTCATCAACAAAATAGTAATTATGTAACTATCTTCCTCATATGTTTAGTCTGATGACTAAGTACTTAGAATAGTTGTTGTTACATGGTCATTACTTAATAAGTGCCAGCTAATATTGATGTTTTCCTACCTTCCTTCTGCTAAAAAATCTGTGAGATAATGTTCTTTTCCTACTATATAAATGAAGTATTTGAAAGCCAAACTATCAAGTGACAGAGTTAGGATTTTAAAACCATATGTGTGTGATTTCGAAGACTATTCTTTTTGCAATGATTATTGCAATAATTATCTGTTAATAGTTAGTCAGAATAAGAATGCTATCAACAGGCTGAAAGAAAGTAGGAAAGTATATATTTTGAGATAGGGGTCTATGTGTGTGTGTGTGTGTGTGTGTGTGTGTATATATATATATATATATATATATATATATATATATGTCTGTCTGTCTGTCTGAATTTGTTTTTAAACCAAGTTAGGTGATTCTACTAATCCATGAATAAATATTAAAACTGTAGATGTTTTATAGTTATATATAGCTCCAATTTGGGATATTCATTTCCCATTTGTTTTTGTTTAATGTCATTTTTTTCCTTGTAATAATCTACCTTTTCTGGTAATTATTAAAGTATGGACAAAATTAAAGTTTTAAAATTTTAATTTACTAAAGTTTGATATTGAGAGTCTTTACTACAAGAAGTAATATTTTAGTAAGTTATTGTGAAGATCTAAAAAATTAATATAGTAAAATATCACCATCTTCCTTATCACCATGTCTTATCTCAATACTGTCAGTTTTGATTCATTTCAAAAGAGATCTTCACTTTCTCTTAATATCAAAACACAAGTAAATTACTATATGAAAAAATTGCTGTTTCTTTTTACAGTCTTTGATACAGTAAATACACCAAGGGGAATGGAAACACCATTTGGAAAGTGTTATATGAATACTTTACTAACTCATTTATATGTGAAATTTCAAAGCTCTTTATCAGATATGTGATGTGAAATATTTTCTTAAAATGAATGATAAGATGCTTCTTATCTAGGCAGTGCTACTTGAAGATTATAATTTGAGATAATGTCTTTGCAATTTTTATTTCTGTTTATAGGATGTTTGCTTTGAGTCATTCCAGTTTAGAAAGATACTTTTTCAGCAATTAATTTTATGATAAGTGTTTATGAGAATTTAGCATGATCTTTGGAAACATTTATTGATTATCTTATTCATAACATAACTCTATTCTTACAAAAGTTAACCTTTTATGTAACATTTCAGCCAATACAACCAAAATCCAAACAATTTGTACTATAAAATGCATCTTGTAAATGCATAGCACTGCTAATTTAATGTATAAAGTCTTACAGATACTTATTTTTCTATTTTATATACCTGATGCTGGGAGGGATTGGGGGCAGGAGGAGAAGGGGACAACAGAGGATGAGATAGATGGCTGGATGGCATCGCCGACTCAATGGACAAGAGTTTGAGTAAACTCCAGGAGTAGGTGATGGATAGGGAGGCCTGGCGTGCTGCGATTCATGGGGTCGCAAAGAGTCGGACACGACTGAGCCACTGAACTGAACTGAACTGAGTGTGTGATGTAAGAGCTTTTTGTAGAATATGTTTGGATGAGTGCTGCGTTCTTGGGATGCTTTTTGATTTTGATTAGAAAATTTAGATCTATGTTCATAATAATTTTATATGTACAAATTCTTTACCTCCAAATATATTAGTTTATATAAGATATCTTTACAAATTTTTTAACTTCATCTAATGTAACTTCTTCCATTCTATGCTGTAGCCATTCAGGCCAAACCCTTTCTTGTATCTGGGATTTTGATCATGATATTTTCTCTATTCATAGCCGTGTTCTAAACTTCTTTCAAGTCGTTTCCTCCTATTCATCTTCTATTCATTAGTTTATGTGTCATTTTCTGTGGAAGGACTTCTCTATCAGTGAAATATACGTTAAGGACCCTCCCCACATAGTAGTGTTATTTTCACAGCTGCTGTACTTTGCATAATTTGTAGTTGTTTATATTAATTTAAAATAGATAAAATAAATATTTAAAAAAATGGTGGATCAAATGGAAAATACTTCAAGAACATACTATGACTTTCAGAATATGTAAAATGCAACACACAACTGCAGGCTTCTTTCTAGAGCAATATGCTACATATAAGGACATAGAAAATTTTCACAGTAAAAAATATATCTTGTAAGCACTTAACAAAGCAAACATACTCTGTTAAGAGTGGTCAAAGTACAAAAACAAAAATGCATCGCAGAAGAGGACAGAGAAATATTTTATAACTTAAATTAAAAAGAACATCACATTTCAAAAGTTGTATGCACAAAATAATAGATATTAAATATTTAAAGCACACTTAGAAAGAAATGTATTAGATATAAACATATATTTTTATTATATCTCCTATATATACTCAAATTATAATGGGAAATATTCATACATTTCTTGTATTGTACCTAATATAATAAAAAAAATACTAGGGTAGATATATAAACAAAAGTAGCAAAACTATCCTGGTTTTAATAAGGTAAAACTGCACTCAAGCAAGACAATGCACATTATTTTCAAATGCAAATGGAAAAGTTACTAAAATTAAATGCTGCTGCTAAATCGCTTCAGTCATGTCCGACTCTGTGCAACCCCATAGACAGCAGCCCACCAGGCTGCCCCATCCCTGGGATTCTCCAGGCAAGAACACTGGAGTGGGTTGCCATTTTCTTCTCCAATGCATGAAAGTGAAGAGTGAAAGTGAAGTCGCTCGGTCCTGTCCGACTCTTAGCAACCCCATGGACTGCAGCCTACCAGGCTCCTCCATCCACAGGATTTTCCAGGCAAGAGTACTGGAGTGGGGTGCCATTGCCTTCTCTGAAGATTGAATGAGGATATTATAAATCAAATGTTAATAAATTTTAAATGCTTTGTATCAATTTTTTTTCTGAATATAAGTTAAATTAACAGGGTGACAATACAGCCTTGACATATTCCTTTCCCAACTTGGAACCAGTCTGTTGCATGTCCAGTTCTAACTATTGCTTCCTGACCTGCATACATGTTTCTCAAGAGACAGGTAAGGTGATCTGGCATTCCCATCTCTTGAAGAATTTTCCAGAGTTTGTTCTGGTCCTTGCAATCAAAGGCTTTAGCATAGTCAAAACGGAGAAATAGATGTTTTTCTGGAACTCTCTTGCTTTTTTGATGATCCAACAGATATTGGCAACTTGATCTCTGGTTCCTAAGTCTTTTCTAAATCCAGCTTGAACATCTGGAAGTTCACAGTTCACGTACTGTTGAAGTCTGGCTTGGAGATTTTTGAGCATTACTTTACTAGCATGTGAGAAGAGTACAGTTGTGCAGTAGTTTGAGCATTATTTGGCATTGCCTTTCTTTAGGATTGGAATGAAAATTGACCTTTTCCAGTCCTGTGGCCACTGCTGAGGTTTCCAAATTTGCTGGCGTATTGAGTGCAGCACTTTCACAGCATCATCTTTCAAGATTTGAAATAGCTCAACTGGAATTCCATCACCTCCAATAGCTTTGTTTGTAGTGATGCTTCCTAAGGCCCACTTAACCTCACATTCCAGGATGTCTGGCTCCAGGTGAGTGATCATATCATCATGTTTTTCTGGGTCATGAAGGTCTTTTTTTTTATACTTCTTCTGTGTAGTCTTGCCACCTCTTCTTAATATCTTCTGCTTCTGTTAGGTCCATATCATTTCTGTCCTTTATTGTGCCCATCTTTGCATGAAATGTTCCCTTGGTATCTCTAATTTTCTTGAAGAAATCTCTACTCTTTCCCATTATATTGTTTTCTTCTATTTCTTTGCACTGATGACTGAGTAAGGCTTTCTTATCTGTCCTTGCTATTCTTTGGAACTCTGCATTCAAATGGGTATATCTTTCCTTTTCTCTTTTGCCTTTCACTTCTCTTATTTTTACAGCTAGTTATAAGGCCTCCTTAGACAACCATTTTACCTTTTTGCATTTCTTTCCTTGGGGATGGTTTTGATCCATGCCTCCTGTACCTGTACAATGTCACAAACCTTCTTCCATTGTTCTTCAGGCACTTTGTCTATCAGATCTAATCCCTTGAATCTGTTTGTCACTTAGCTTCCCTGGTGGCTAGAGGTTAAAGCGTCTGCCTGCAATGCGGGAGACCTGGGTTCGATCCCTGGGTCAGGAAGATCCCCTGGAGGAGGAAATGGCAACCCACTCCAGTATTCTTGCCTGGAGAATCCCATGGGTAGAGGAGCCTGGTGGGCTATATAGTCCACGGAGTCACAAAGAGTTGGACATGACTGAGCTACTTCACTTCATTTCACTTTCGGTATAATTGTAAGTGATTTGATTTAACAATATGAACATCTATCTTACTTTTCTATGATATCTCTTCCTTACATGACATAAAATTTACTGTTTTATGTTCTTTCTTTTTTTTTTTTAATTTTTATTTTTACTTTATTTTGCTTTACAATACTGTATTGGTTTTGCCATACATTGACATGAATCCACCACGGGTATACATGCATTCCTAAACATGAACCCCCCTCCCACCTCCCTCCCTATAACATCTCTCTGGGTCATCCCCATGCACCAGCCCCAAGCATGCTGTATCCTGCATCGGACATAGATTGGCGATTCGATTCTTACATGATAGTATACATGTTTCAATGCCATTCTCCCGAATCATCCCACCCTCTCCCTCTCCCTCTGAGTCCAAAAGTCCATTCTAAACATCTGTGTCTTTTTTCTATCTTGAGTACAGGGTCATCATTGCCATCTTTCTAAATTCCATGTATATGTGTTAGTATACTGTATTGGTGTTTTTCTTTCTGGCTTACTTCACTCTGTATAATCAGCTCCAGTTTCATCCATCTCATCAGAACTGATTCAAATATATTCTTTTTAATGCCTGATTAATACTCCATTGTGTATATGTACCACAGCTTTCTTATCCATTCATCTGCTGATGGACATCTAGGTTGTTTCCATGTCCTGGCTATTATAAACAGTGCTGCGATGAACATTGGGGTACATGTGTCTCTTTCAATTCTGGTTTCCTCGGTTTGTATGCCCAGCAGTGGGATTGCTGGGTCATAAGGTAGTTCTATTTGCAGTTTTTTAAGGAATCTCCACACTGTTCTCCATAGTGGCTGTACTAGTTTGCATTCCCACCAATAGTGTAGGAGGGTTCCCTTTTCTCCACACCCTCTCCAGCATTTATTGCTTGTAGACTTTTGGATCGCAGCCATTCTGACTGGCCTGAAGTGGTACCTCATTGTGGTTTTGATTTGCAATTCTCTAATAATGAGTGATGTTGAGCATCTTTTCATGTGTTTGTTAGCCATCCGTATGTCTTCTTTGGAGAAATGTCTATTTAGTTCTTTGGCCCATTTTTTGATTGGGTCCTTTATTTTTCTGGAATTGAGCTGCATAAGTTGCTTGCATATTTTTGAGATTAGTTGTTGGTCAGCTGCTTCATTTGCTATTATTTTCTCCCATTCAGAAGGCTGTCTTTTCTTATGGTTTCTTCTCTACCTTCCTGCATCTCAACACTCATTTAAAACTCCATCTCCCAAACTTGCTACTCAGTTACTGTACTTTTATTCCAGTCTGACATATAGTGGCAGATGTTTTGGGTCACACAGACTGTATTTTCAGCCTATTCACACAAATGGAATAAAGAAGGTTATTTTGTTTCTCCAGAGAAGTAGAAATTATTATTTCTATTGAGATCATCTCTTTAACCTCTCCAACTTTTCATCCACTAATTTTCTTAGGAATATTATCATTTCCAGATCTGCTATTACTTTTCCAGTAATAGTAATGTTATTGCAAATGAAAGAGCATTTGAATATGCAAATTGTACTAGGATCCAACTCTCATAATAATTCTATACTTTCATTCAAGCTATCATTGCATTGAAAATAATATATATTCTTGAGACTACTACACTGTCCTACTAGTTTCTGTGCAATTTTGGTACAGCACAAAAGGCAGGGTAGTTGTGAGCAAGTGAAGTGAAGGATTTGGTAAAAATAATATTTGTTAAATGGTAGGATGTTGTGATAAAAGAGAGAGAAAATAGAGGAAAAACTAGAAGATAAACTTTGTTTGTGATAGTCATGATTGAGTATCAGTTCTATAAACAGCAAAAATTGATTTCTCACTTATTTGGAGGGGAGTGAGTTAGCAATATGGGATGCTTTCATCTTGTTGTACCCAAATCTCAAATTGAAATCTGCTTAGAGACCATAACTGGGAAATGAGGAATTGCATAAAGAAAATTTAGTTTTATCTAGAAGTAATTTGTTGTCTTTCTTTAAAGCCCACTAGTGAAACTAGTCAAATGCTTTTCCTATATGAAATGAACATGGGAAATTAAGTCTGCCAATTGCCACAGAGGTAGGATTGCTGGAAAACAATACAAGATATCCAGTTGAACTTTAATTTCACACACAAAACTATTTTTAGAGTAAAAATTGTGAATACTTACATAAAATATCTTTTGTTTATTTGAAATTCAAATTGAGCACATTGCTAAATTTGGCTGCCCTGTCCAGAAATCAAAAAGAACTAAATATTGACAAACACCATTAATGTCTATTATAATCCATTTTTTTTATGGCAAACTATTTGGTTTACTCTCTCTCACATGTTGAATACATTCTCTATGGCAGACAGCCCAAACCCTATCCAGTCCAAAGGGTTCCTATCCAGTTCAAAAGTCCTGGATAGTGGAAGAGGTGCTGCCATCTCGCCATCAAGAACATTTCCTTTAGACATACACTCTAAAAAGAAAAGCTATCTGTCTAACACATACACACAATGGGTACACCAACTGCAAGGAACATTCTCAAATAGAAAAAAGAAAAATGGGTGACATGTTAAATCCTGGTTCTGACATCTCACTAGACAGACACTGCAAGACTGCCTATATTGGGATAAAGATATTCATTAATCATTCCCTGGTACTCATCTCTCTGAAAAGAGCTGTAATGCACTATGCACAGTTTTGTTGTTGTTTTCACTCTTTCAGTCTTTTTAGAGTTTCTTCTTTCATCATATTTGAAATAAATGGCGTGTCTGCCCTTTTAAGGGCTTCGTAATGTTAACAGTGATGTTAACTTTTAAGTATTGAAGCATTATTTTAAAACTCAGCATTTTGCTTGTATTTTGTATACTACATATACCTAGCCTATATACAAACTACTACACTGTGTTTGCATTATTTCCCTTGTACAAAGGTATCAACAATTTAGCAAGCAGTTTTTTCATGCATTTGCTGCCAGCATGTATAGTTGTCATACATTTTTTTTTTCCTGACATAATCCATGACTGTAATAAGTTCATGATGGCAACATAAAGGCCATCTGAAACATTTAGTTTGGGTGTGACTTGACCCCCAAAGACTCAAATTAATACAAAGCAACATTAAAAAAAAGTGCATTTTGTTTACTTTTGCTAAAGAGATCCAAGAGTCAACAAAGCAAAATGTATGAACATTCTGACTTTTCCCAATCAATTTTCCCATAGCTACACACTTAGTATGTAGTGTGTACTACCACACACTACATTTACATGTAAATTAGTAACTTAGAAGGTGTACATCCTAAGTTTTTGCAGATGAAAGTTTTGGATATTTTTGTGTTTTCTTCAGTCTTTCTTCCTTCCATTTTATAATATTAAGTAAATTGTTTTAGAAATAGAATTACTTTTATATACCACTTTGTAAGATATATGATTTCATGGTTTCATATTCAGATATTATCTAGAAATATATATATATATGAAATCTAATATTTAGAAGTGCAAAAATGATAAAAAACTGAAAGTTTGTGGTTGGTGACACATTTAGATTTTTTCTTCATGAATTGAGAAATTAATCAGTATTTTAAAAACTTTTCAGAAATTGAAGCCTTCAAAATTTACTACATATAATGACATTTTCAGGAAAAACATATCTAAAATAATATTTATTTTATAATTAACTGTGTAGAAAAATGACTCTGCCCACCTGAGGATAATGAAAATCTTTTAGATTTGATTCATTAAGATTATCATGTTCATCTGATGGAAATTATATTGGACAGCTTAAATTGCAGTTCTTGTGAGAAGAGCAAGTTTTACTGAATAATTTACTGATAAATATTATACTCCTATTAAATATATTCCATCTGCAATTTAATTATTCTATTTGAATATATTTTCTCACTTGTATACAGAATGACATTATTGTGGATGTCAGTGGGAGATGTATTAAATATGAGCAATAAAAATGAAATGAGAAACATTTGGAGTAATTCAGATGAGTATTTATTGGACTGCATATTGTGCTTGTGGTGTGTGTGTATGCGTTTAACATCTTAAAAGTCCTGCAAGAAACCATAGAACAAGAGTTTTACATATGATGAAAATACTTATAAGGAATTATCTTTATAGTTAGTTGCTTGCAAATTATATATTAATAATTTATAATGTAGGAAAGTCTAAAAGATGCTGGTCTCATTAGTTTTTTTGAAGTGGAACTTTTTTTTTTTCCCCAAGGGCTTTGCTTGTGGCTTAGCTGGTAAAGAGTCCTCTTGCAGTTATGGGAGACCTGGGTTCAATCCCTGGAATGGGAAGATCCACTGGAGACGGGAAAGGTTACCCACTCCAATTCTGGCTTGGATAATTCCATGTACCATATAGTCCATGTGGTTGCAAAGAGTTGGACACAACTGAGTGACTTTCACTTTCACTTTTCTTTTTCCAAAATGTGTCTTTATTCAGTTAAAACTTTAATTAGCATTGATAGGACTTGGAAGTTTTACCTGGCTATCATTGAACCCTATTCTATAAAATAGCAATTACAAAAAAAGTCCTATGTTTCCATACAAGTTTCTGGTTTAAAGTATCCTTAGAGAAATATTTTCTAGTTAAGACTTAATATTCAGCCTTAAAACTGCTGAAATCATTTTAAATCACTATACTTTAGAATGGTTTCCCTGGTGGCTCAGTCAGTAATGAATCTGCGTGCAATGCTGGATACCCAGGTTTGGTACATGGGTTGGGAAGATCCCCTAGAGAAGGAAATGACGACTTACTCCAGTATTCTTGCCTGGGAAATTCCATGGATAGAGGAGCCTGGCAGGCTACAGTCCGTGGTGTAACAAGAGTTGGATGTGACTTAGTGACTAAACCACCACCATACTTTTTAGAAAAGATCACTATACATTGCCAGAAATCAGGATATTCCTTTATTGTTCATCGTGAGTTGGAGCTTTAACAAGATTGATTCTGTGATGACATTATGAAAGGAAAGTCCTTTATATTGTTGACAATTTTGACAAGTTTTACACAATTATAAAGACTTATTGTGTATTCCTTCCTATATATGAGTCTACTCTTGAGTTTTCCATTCTGTACCATTGACTTCTTTCCACTGTTATGTCAACAGCTCCACATTGTGTAAATTATGGTGGATTTCTGACATCTGAAAAGCTAGCCTCCCCTCATTCTTCTTTTTTGAGAATTCCTTGTTAAATATTACATATATATTCTCCACCTTTCTTGTTTACAAAAATAGCTTCATATATTTTTACTGGATTCAGTATCTTATATAGATTATATAGTAAAGATATAAAAAATTGAATTTTTACCTGAATTATAGTCAAACTATAAAAGAATTGAATTTTTACCTGAATATTTGTATTTTCATTTCTTTAAGCCTTTGGTAAAAGTATATCAGTCTTTTAAGTTTTTTATATGTATTCATATTAAAAAATCATTTGTATCAATTTATTGTTTTTGTTCTTCTAAGTACAATCTTTAGTTTTATTTTTTTTTCTGAAGAGAAAATCAGTTGATTTTTCTAAATTCTAACTTCATTAGTATTTTTTAAATTCTTTGTAATATTTCCAGTGTTTTAATAATTTTTCCATTTTATAAAGCTCTATCACCAGTGAATTCAATGTCTAGTTGATAAATACTTAAACTACCTCTGAAAATTTTATGCTATGTGCCAATTTCCTATTGCTGCTTTATAAATTTTCACACTTTTAGTGACTTAAGTAAAACAAATTTATTATCTTACAGTTCTGGAAGTAAGACATCTGAAATGTTCAGCTTGGGCTAAAATGAGGTGTTGATAGATATGAATTCCTTTCTGGGTTCCATAGAAAAGAATCCATCTGTCTTTCCGACTTTCCAGAAGCTTTGCAGATTCCTTCACTCGTTGTCTCCTTCCATTCTCTAAGCCAGCAATGGCCAGTGAAGTGTTTCTCGTACTGAATCCATTCTAATACTAACTTCTCTCTCCAGCTTTCACAGTTAAAGGACTCTTGTGATTGCAGTGGGCTCATACAGATATTCCATAATAATCTCTTTGTTCTAAGGTCAGTGAAATAGCAATCTTGTTTCTGGTTTTAAATTGTATTCTCCTTACCAGGTAACATTGTCACAATTTCCAAAGACTAGGACATGGACATCTGGGGGGGGGGCATTATTTTTCCTACCACAATTATTATTTATTATTATTTTCTCTGGTCTATCTATGCTGATAGGCAGATACATTCAGTGTTAAAAATGTAGTGTGAAAGGACACTTTGTGTTATATTTTGTTTCATATGCATGAATATTAAAATGTAAGGACACAGCCTATATTCAAATTTTATTAAAAGTTCTGTATAAATGAAAACTGAATGTTGAACTTTAATGAACATAGCCTTAGTATCTATGCAGATAAATCCTTTGATATTTTTCTCTGAGTCTCTTAATTTGAAAAATATACTCCTAGTTCTCCTAGGTTTCCTAGTATAGAGCTATATTATTTTCCATGTAAGAAGCCTATTTGGTCTTGTAATATAGTTTCAAGGATCTGATTTTATTTTGTTAATTTAATTTGAGATTTTTGCTTCAGTAGCTGCAGGTGTGAATGACCAATTGTTTCTGTTTTCAAGCAGTTAGTTTTGATAACAAAACTCACTTTTTACTTTTTAAATAAAATATATAAGCAAAGATTATATATCTGTTATATGTATTAGTATACATATTCCTATATGTGATATTTTAGACTTGTATTAAGAATTATCTATAAAAATGAGGCTTTCAGTGTAATACATCTGTGACTACTCTATTAAACCAAAGTGTGAAATCAAATTATTATGAACAAATAAATATATTAATTATTTTATGAATAAATAATGTAATCATTAATTTATTTATTGGTGTATTTATGCAAATATCACTTTTAGAATCATTTCTTTACCACCCATTGTTTCCCTTTATGGTTATTTTTTATTAATTTCTGGGGTTCTTTTAAATGAGTTTCATCAGTTCAGTCTCTCAGTGGTGTCCGACTCTTTGCAACCCCATGAATCACAGCACGCCAGGACTCCCTGTTCATCACCAACTCCCGGAGTTCACTCAGACTCACGTCATTCGAGTCAGTGATGCCATCTAGCCATCTAATCCTCTGTCGTCCCCTTCTCCTCCTGCCCCCAATCCCTCCCAGCATCAGAGTCTTTTCCAATGAGTCAACTCTTCACATGAGGTGGCCAAAGTACTGGAGTTTCAGCTGTAGCATCATCCCTTCCAAAGAAATCCCAGGGCTGATCTCCTTCAGAATGGACTGGTTGGATCTCCTTGCAGTCCAAGGGACTCTCAAGAGTCTTCTCCAACACCACAGTTCAAAAGCATCAATTCTTCGGTGCTCAGCTTTCTTCACAGTCAAACTCTCACATTCATACATGACCACTAGAAAAACCATATCACTGAATAGATGGAACTTAGTCGGCAAAGTAATGTCTCTGCCTATCAATATGCTATGTAGGTTGGTCATAACTTTTCTTCCAAGGAGTAAGGGTCTTTTAATTTCATGGCTGCAATCACCATCTGCAGTAATTTTGGAGCCCAAAAAAATAAAGTCTGACACTGTTTCCACTGTTTCCCCATCCATTTGCCATAGAGTGATGGGACTAGATGCCATGATCTTCATTTTCTGAATGTTGAGCTTTAAGCCGACTTTTTCACTCTCCTCTTTCACTTTCATCAAGTGGCTTTTGAGTTCCTCTTCACTTTCTGCCATAAGGGTGGTATCATCTGCATATCTGAGGTGATTGATATTTCTCCCAGCAATCTTGATTCCAGCTTGTATTTCTTCCAGTTCAGCGTTTCTCATGATGTACTCTGCATATATAAGTTAAATAAGCAGGGTGACAATATATAGCCTTGATGTACTCCCTTTCCTATTAGGAACCAGTCTCTTGTTCCATGTCCAGTTCTAACTGTTGCTTCCTGACCTGCATATACGTTTCTCCAGAGGCAGGTAAGGTGGTCTGGTATTCCCATCTCTCTCAGAATTTTCCACAGTTTATTGTGATCCACACAGTCAAAGGCTTTGGCATAGTCAATCAAGCAGAAATAGATGTTTTTCTGGAACTGTCTTGCTTTTTCAGTGATCCAGCAGATGTTGGCAATTTGATCTCTGGTTCTTCTGCCTTTTCTAAAACCAGCTTGAACATCTGGAAGTTCACAGTTCACATATTGCTGAAGCCTGGCTTGGACAATTTTGAGGCTTACTTTACTAGTGTGTGAGATGAGTGTAATTGTGCAGTAGTTTGAGCATTATTTGGCATTGCCTTTCTTTGGGATTGACCTTTTCCAGTCCTGTGGCCACTGCTGAGTTTTCCAAATTTGCTGGCATATTGAGTGCAGCACTTTCACAGCAGCATCTTTCAGGATTTGAAATAGCTCTGCTGGAATTCCATGACCTCCACTAGCTTTGTTCATAGTGATGCTTTCTAAGGCCCGCTTCACATTCTAGGATGTCTGGCTCTAGGTGAGTGATCACACCATCGTGATTCTCTTGGTCTTGAAGATCTTTTTTTTACAGTTCTTCGGTGTATTCTTGCTGCCTCTTCTTATTCTTCTGCTTCTGTTAGGTCCATACCATTTCTGTCCTTTATTGTGCCCATCTTTGCATGAAATGTTCCCTTGGTATCTCTGATTTTCTTGAAGAGATCTCTTGTCTTTCCATTCTGTTCTTTTCCTCTATTTCTTTGCATTGATTGCTGAGGAAGGCTTTCTTGCCTCTCCTTGCTATTCTTTGGAACTCTGCATTCAGATGCTTATATCTTTCCTATTCTCCTTTGCTTTTCGCCTCTCTTCTTTTCACAGCTATTTGTAAGGCCTCCTCATACAGCCATTTTTCTTTTTTGCATTTCTTCTCCATGGGGATGGTCTTGATCACTGTCTCCTGTACAATGTCATGAACTTCCATCCATAGTTCATCAGGCACTCTATCTATCAGATCTAGGCCCTTAAATCTATTTCTCACTTCCACTGTATAATCATAAGGGATTTGATTTAGGTCATACCTGAATGGTCTAGCGATTTTCCCTACTTTGTTCAACTTGAGTCTGAATTTGGTAATAAGGAGTTCATGATCTTAGCCACAGTCAGCTCCTGGTCTTGTTTTTGTTAACTGTATAGAGCTTCTCCATCTTTGGCTGCAAAGAATATAATCAAGCTGATTTTGGTGTTGGCCATCTGATGATGTCCATGTGTAGAGTCTTCTCTTGTGTTGTTGGAAGAGGGTGTTTGCTATGACCAGTGTATTTTCTTGGCACAACTCCATTAGTCTTTGTCCTGCTTCATTCTGTATTCCAAGGCCAAATTTGCCTGTTACTCCAGGTGTTTCTTGACTTCATAACTGCATCTAATTAAGAAACGTTTTCTTTGATTTCATATATTTGAGGTTTATTGAGCTCAAAATGGATCCTAGTGAGTCCATGTCCTCGTGTTTTTACATAAAATGAAACTCAGTCTTTGAAAAGTGGCAGTATCATTTACTGTTTTTAGAAATTACCACTTAAAAAAGCCAGATTAATTCCTTCAGCTCCAGTATATTTTATCTCCATCTCTTTCTACAATTTTTATCATCTTTCATAATTCAAGACTCATTTGCTTTTCACCTCCCTCCTCTGGCCACTCCTTATACTATAGAGTTAGAGGTATCCAATCTGAAGTATGATTTAATAACCATACTAAGTCACTTCAGTCGTGTCCAACTCTGTGGGACCCCATAGACAGCAGCCCACCAGGCTCCCCCGTCCCTGGGATTCTCCAGGCAAGAACACTGGAGTGGGTTGCCATTTCCTTCTCCATCTGTTTAGTAACCATATACACTGTAATAGGAAAAGATAAATTAATTCAGTGTTAATAACCGAAGTTACTACTTTAGAAATTATCTGTTGAAAATAATTGTTTCCAAATAAGAAAGAATTATTAGAAATCCTCTAATAACTTGTTGATTGGCAAAAGGTATTCTTTTGCCTCCATCCATTTGTGGTTTTGGTTTAGTTTTCCTCCATGGTCTCATCCCTAGCATTTTTGTTGTTCAATTTTACACCTAACCCTATGTGTTACTTCAATAGAAAGTTAGCAGATGGGGAATTTTTTTAACACTAAATTTATATTTTAAGTAGAAGTCCCTTATCGCCTGTTAATTCTCTTAACACTTAGAATTCACTAATATGATGATTCTCCACCTACTTTGATTATGTCAGCTTCTCTATTCTGTTTTTCCTTAGAATCTTTCTGAAAATTTTCATTTTTTACATCGTTTTCATAGTACACATCTCCTTAGAAATTTTTCTCTACCAGTGACTTTAGCGTTGATACGACCTATTTTCTCATGACTTTTGCATCTTCATATGCATATACATTGGCTTCCCAGTTGGCTCAGTGCTGAAGAATAAACCTGCCAGTGTAGGAAACTGGGGACTAATCCCTGGGTCAGGAAGATCCCCTAGAGAAGGAAATTAAACCTACTCCAGTGTTTTTTCCTGAGAAATCCCATGGACAGAGGACAGAGGAGTGTGGCGGGCTACTATCTATGGGGTCCCAAAAGAGTGGGATGCAACTTGGCAACTAAACAACAATTCATATGCATTCTTAACTTTCTTATAAACTTCAAATACTTACATGCAACTACCTGATAGACATTAATCAGTATTTCAAAAATCCGTGTGTTTGTGTGTGTGTGTATATATGTAATCACTTATACATTTTATATATATTTCACATAAGTATACTTTTTAATATAGTAGACCTTTGGACCATATGCAAAAGACTATATATCCAAGAGAATTTGTTTGTAAAATAGCATTTATGTTTAGAAGTCCTATGATATATTTGAAGCATTTTTACATATATGATAAATGCATAAAATCAAAAAAATCACTGAAGTCTTTTTAAAAAAGTAATGATTTGTCTTTACAAAGTTATTTACAAGGATAATGCATTATATTTTATCAGATATATTTATTATAATATGCATTATTAAATATGTAAATCTCCATTATTTAAATTGATATTTTCATATTTAATCTCATCAGTCAGTCAGTCCAATCACTCAGTCGTGTCTGACTCTGTGCTATTCCATGAACTGCAGCACACTAGGATTCCTGGTCTACCACCAACTCTATAGTATTTTTATAGAGGCTTTCTTAAAATTAAATACTTTATGATATTTTTATTTTACTTTAAACATCATACATACATTTTAAAATCACATGATAGAATACTGTAAATAAATGTATGCTTTCTTGGACTTGTCTCAGGGTAATTTAAGTTTGGGACAAGATGGGCAAGTGGATGTTGACCATAGTTGAAAAATTTCAAATTTGAGTGATGGACATACTGTGGTTGTTACGCCTTTCTCTGTACTTTTTAACATATTTGATTTCTTAATATAAAGTTTTATCATTAAGCTTGTATCATTTCCTTATAGCTAGTTCATAATTTATTGTTCAGGATTATATCAGGTTACTGAATGCTGTAATATTTATTGTATATTTGTTTGAAATGCAAGAGCATTTGTGAAATAATTTTCCACTTCTTTTTCGAAATTCTTTCTAAATGTATTCAACCCTGTTATTTGGTGAAAAGCCATATGGCATCTGTCACGTGTATTTTATTTTTTTAAAAGGCCATTCAGTTTCTTCTCATCTGCTGTCACTATCTTTGAACAAGAATAAACATGACAGATTCATGGTTGGAGGTCCCAGGAAAAACAACTTGTCAGTCATTCTTGAAACTGTATTTGTGTATCAGTACACAGAAGAGGCTGAACGGTAGTGAAGATTATTTTGTTAATATTATTATTGCATATCATTTGCTGGTTTTGCATTTTAAATAGATGTTTACTATTTTAATTAGAAGTATTCAAATTATTTTAAATGATTTAAATATTTATCTAAATTTCATTATAATGCATTTAGCTTATTGTTTCTGTTTTTCAAACTATTTCAAGCTTAAAGGAATAAAACAGAGAATGTGTAAAGGAAGTTGGATTATAGTCCTAACTCAGCCTACCAAAAATTATTTTTCAACAAAAACGACTTAAACCATTTCTTTACTCCACTCTACCCACACATCCCAGGGTAGTTGTAACAAGTAAATATATAATAATGCAGAATAGCATGATAAAATTGTTCTAAATCAGAAGAAATATTGGCATAATGATATAAATTAAGAGGGGGTGATTGAAAAAAATTACAATATACGACTAAATTAGTAGGAAACACTTGCCAATTTACCAATGTTTTCGGACTTTGAAGTTGTTTGATATACTTTCTTAAACATAACTACATGATTTTCTTTTCAAAATAACCACGCACAATTGAAAAAGTCAAAGTCAGAAGGCCATTATGGTGGTAAACAGCCATAAGTTATGAAACAATGGAAAAATTACCTATCTTTCAGAAAAAAAAAATTCTTAAAATGGGTCAGGCACTGAAATCATGTGTCAGGTTTCTTCTTCTTCCTCTTGGGATAGTTATTGCCTTCACCTAATAGCTACCATTTGTTTTGTGAAATGCATGAATAGAATGTGAAAGGGAAAGCCTGCTACTGAATTTATTTAACAACCTTGCCAGTGTTCCTTGGAAGGAATTAGTTTTAAAAGTCTACTTAGTTTTAATTCTATGGTAAATAATTTTCAGAACCAAATGCTTCATCAATATTTCAGGTTTCACCCAAGTATATAAAATAATAATTATTGTAATATAATTTGCATAATTATTTGGCGCATATACCTTGGAAATTTAATATGATTTTACTGAGGGAATATGACATGTAAGAAAAATTATATATATTAATTGTTATACATAATTATATAATTGATCAGAATATCCTGATGGTTCAAATCCCAGATATATAGTAAGTGATTAAATATAGTTGTTCAGCTAGAATAATACTGAGTTATAAAAACTACTTTAAGTTATTTGAAGCCCCAGAAACCATTTTTGAAACAAGATTGCATGTGTATTTTTGTGTATGTGAGAGAGTATGTATTTTTGTGTGTCTGTGTGTATGCCATTGTCTCCCTACTATACTTTTGAAAAAATTTGCTAACCACATTCACTTTTGATCTGACAACACAGAAGCTGAGTGACTTTCAAAATATAAGGCACATAATATTGCTCTTGTCCCTACTTTCTTCAATTTAACTCTTAATTTGGCAATGAATAGTTCATGATTGCAGCTACAGTCCTGGTCTTGTTTTTGCTGACTGTATAGAGCTTTTCCATCTTTGGCTGCGAAGGATGTAATCAATCTGATTTCAGTATTCACCATCTGGTGATATCCATGTGTAGAGTCGTCTCTTGTGTTGTGGAACGGGGTGTTTGCTATGACCAGTGCACTCTCTTGGCAAAACTCTGTTAGCCTCTCAGTTTAGTTCAGTCACTCAGTTGTGTCTGACTCTTTGTGACCCCATGGACTGCAGCATGCCAGGCTTCCCTGTCCATCACCACCTCCTGGAGCTTGCTCAGACTTGAGTCCATCAAGTCAATGATGCCATTCAACCATCTCATCCTGTCTTCCCCTTATCCTCCTGCCTTCAATCTTTCCCAGCATCAGTGTCTTTTCCAATGCATCAATTCTTCGCATCAGGTGGCAAAAGTATTGAAATTTCAGCTTCAGCATCAGACCTTCCATTGAATATTCAGGACTGATTTCCTTTAGGATGGACTGCTTTGATCTCCTTGCAGTCCAAGGGACTCTCAAGAGTCTTCTCCAACACACAGTTCAAAAGCATCGATTCTTTGACCCTCAGATTTCTGTTAACATTTACCCTGCTTCATTTTGTACTCCGAGGCAAAACTTTCCTGTTAATCCAGGTATATCTTTACTTCCTAATTTTGCATTCCTGTCTCCTGTGATGAGAAGGACACCTTTTTGGTGTTAGTTCTAGAAGGTCTTATAGGTCATCATAGAACCATTCAACTTCAGCTTCTTCTGCATTTGTGGTTGCAGCATAGACTTGGATTACTGTAATAATGAATGGTTTCCCTTGAAAATGAACAGAGATCATTCTGTCATTTTTGAGATTGCATCCAGGTGCTGCATTTGAAACTCTTTTGTTGATTATGAGTATACTCCATTTCTTCTAATGGATTCTTGCTCACAGTAGTGGATATAATAGTTATCTGAATTAAATTCACCCATTCCAGTCTATTTTAGTTCAATTATTCCTAAAATGTTGATGTTCACTCTTGCCATCCCCTGTTTGACCACTTCAAATTTATCTTGATTTGTGGACCTAACATTCCAGGTTCCTATGCAATCTTGTTCTTTACAGCATCAGACTTTCACCACCAGACACATCCACAACTGTGCATCATTTCCCCTTTTGCTTATCCTCTTCATTCTTTCTGGAGCTGTTTCTTCCCTTTCCCAGCAGCATATTGGATATCTACCAACCTGGGGGACTCATTTTTCAGTGTCATATCGTTTTGTCTTTTTATACTGTTCATGGGGTTCTCCAAGGCAAGAATACTGAAGTGGTTTGCTATTGCCTTCTCCTGTGGGGCGTGTTTTGTCAGAACTCTCCACCATTAAAATTCAGTGTAATTTTAGTGAGCATCAGATATGTTTTCAATATTTTCTCTTATATCATATAATATATATTCCCTAATGATGTTAAATTATTTGTAAAGTAGTTCCAGTAATTTGGCCATTCATGGATTTATTTCTGTTGACTATTTTTTACCCTATATATGTATTTAACATTTTCCTACTTCATTGCTTTTATTATTTTCCAGAATCATATGCCAAACAAAAATGGATAATTTTTATAGTTGTTTGTATTCAGAAAATGACATACACCTAAATTGCAAACATCTATGTCAAAATATTTATATGAGAAGAAATCCAGTCAGATCCATAGTGAAATCTGGATTTTGTTGCAGCTTTTTTTATATTTAGTTCAACACTGGCATTAAAAATTATTAAGACAGGATCACTGCTTCTGTTTAAGTAGGATCTGCATCTTTGCTGTGGTGAGATTTCATAGAACTCTTTATACTTTGCATACAAGCTATTGTATACATTGCAACCAACTCATTAGTTGGTTTAGAATATTTCTCTCTGATATATAGCATGATAGCTAGACTTTGGGTTCTTGAAAATTTTCTTCACACAGAAACAAACCTTGAACTCCTTGGTGCTTTGGAATTCCTCTTTGTTTTGCTACCTTCTTCCCTCACCCCACTTATCTTTGTTCATGGTAGCGTACTTTAGGAAAGTCTAATGTGCCTTGGAAGGATGTCTCTCATTTCTTCTCTCTCATCATTTTCATCGTTCAAGTGAGATGAAGGATCCCAGTGCCTCAGGGATAATTTTGATCAGCTTTCCTTCCCAGCCTCAATTCTTTGTGTCCACAGCCTTGTACTCAGTAGGAGCACTGTGCACTTTATAGAAGGGTTATCTTGTAGCTAGATCTCCGGAACAGTTTCCAGCATACCGAGGTTATACCATATGCTCTGAAAACATCAGTGGAAGAAATGGCAGGTGCTAGCTCATTGTGTAATTATGGCTCCTTGGGTTTCCAAGTCATCCCTTTTCTTTGACAGTGGCTAAAAGTTAGGGTGATTTCTCTTTACCACTGTTCATGTTGTATTCCCTCCTTTTCTTGCTGACCTTTTAGGTCTGAAAACAGCCATGTGTTGCTTATAAGGGCTTCCTTGATGGCTTATGTAATGGAAAGATATGAAAGATTGCTGAAAACTTAATTCATTTAGTTTCAGTCAGTTCAGTTCAATTGCTCAGTCATGTCATACTCTTTGAGACCCCATGGATTGCAGCATGCCAGGCTTCCCTATCACCACCTGCCAGGGCCTACTCAAACTCATGTCAATGCATCAGTGATGCCATCCAACCATATCATCCTCTGTCATCCCCTTCTCCTCCCTCCTTCAGTCTTTCCCAGCATCAGAGTCTTTTCCAGTGAGTCAGTTCTTTGCATCATGTGGCCAAAGTATTGGAGTTTCAGCTTCAGCATCAGTCCTTCCAATGAATATTCAGGACTGATTTCCTTTAGGATGGATTGGCTGGATCTCCTCGCAGTCCAAGGGATTCTCAAGAGTCTTCCCCAGCACCACAGTCCAAAAGCATCAATTCTTTGGCACTCAGCTTTCTTTATAGTCCATCTCTCACATCCATACATTGCTACTGGAAAAACCTTAGCTTTGACTAGACAGACCTTTGTTGGTAAAGTATTGTCTCTGCTTTTTAATATGCTGTCTAGTTTGATCATAACTTTTCTTCCACGGAGCAAGCATTTTTTAATTTCATGGCTGCAGTCACCATCTGCTATGATTATGGAGCCCCCCAAATAAAGTATGTCACTGTTTCCCCATCTATTTGCCATGAAGTGATAGAACCAGATGCCATGATTTTAGTTTTCTGAATGTTGAGCTTTAAGCCAACTTTTTCACTCTCCTCTTTCACTTTCATCAAGAGGCTCTTTAGTTCTTCTTCACTTTCTGCCATAGGGGTCATATCATCTGCGTATCTGAGGTTATTGATATTTCTCTTTGCAATATTGATTCCAGCTTGTGTTTCATCCAGCCTAGTGTTTCTCATGATGTACTATGCATATAAGTTAAATAAGCAGGGTGACAATATACAGCCTTGACATACTCCTTTTCTGACTTGGAACCAGTCTGTTTTCCTATGTCCAGTTCTGTTGCTTCCTGACCTACATACAAATTTCTCAAGGGGCAGGTCAGGTGGTCTTATATTCCCATGTGATTCACACAGTCAAAAGCTTTGGCATAGTCAATAAAGCAGAAGTAGACGTTTTTCTTGAATTCCCTTGATTTTTTGATGATCCAGCAGATGTTGACAATTTGATCTCTGGTTCTTCTGGCTTTTCTAAATCCAGCTTGAACATCTGGACGTTCACAGTTTACGTACTGTGACTTGGACGCCTGACTTGGAGAATTGAGCATTACTTTGCCAGCCTGTGAGAGGAGTTTAGTTTAGCTTTTTTTTTTTTTTTTTTTTTTAGTGCTTATCACCTTGTTTGTTTTTAAATACTGAAATTTTCTATGTGACTTGTTCTCATTGGTGAAGTGATAGTCATCAGTGAAGTTCTGCATTCTAATTGACAGTGGAAAGCCATGAAATCTACTTTTAATTGTTCTTTAGGTTAAACTTAATTTTGAAGTAGAATAAGAAAGGACACTCCTTCTGAGTTACAGAGGACAGAAAAAAATCACTGCCATCTGTTTAATGATAGTAGGCATGATCACTTCACTCTCTCATGTATGTCAAGTGTAATAAAATAAAGTTATGCTAGCTAATGCACAGATGACCTCTCTTTAGATGAATGATTTCCAATTGAATAATGTACAAAATCAACCTTCCTCGTAATGAGCATATAAAATATTCATTAAATTTTTGCTATATAGCAAGGGACTGGCTAAGGGACTAGATCAAAGGAAAACCTTACACAGATATTTAATAAAGAAAAAAAATGCCACCACATATGTAGTATTAGTCCATTCTACTTATGGGTATTCAAAAAGCTAAAATGTTTTGAAGGACTTCTTTGCTCTTTAACAATAATTAATTAAAAGTTATATATATTTAAAGATGTTGAAATTTTCTCCACTGACATTTATCATATAGGTTTATCATTTAGGGTTTTTGTTGTGATTAGTCAGACCATCCTGTGGGTAGGATAGAAGCATATGTAAATAGAATTTACATATGCTTTTCAATATACTGTTAACAAAAATGGGAAGAGCATATACATCCTTTCTTTTTGTCTGAAGGAAATACACTTCTATAATTGTTTGTGCTATGAGCTGAATTCACTGAATTTTTGGTTTTATATTTTATATAGGATATCATTTTTACTAAAATGAATGATAATGTGTGCTTATTCAGATTTGGATTTTGGCAGGTATTCTCTAGGAAATGACTGGTGTAGATCATTTTCAGAGAAGCAATTGGCAATATTTGTTGCCAATGATAAAATTTGAATGTTAAAGTGAAAATTTGAATTTTGGAAAGCATACTTGGCACTGTGTACTTGTAAGCTTACCAATCTTAAATTACTTTAAAATGAGATTGTAAGTGATTTTTAAGAATATGGTTATATCAAATAATAAAATATTTCAATGTATGAAAACTTTGTACAACTTTGTGAACTAATATTTTCCAAATGATCAGTGCATGCTGCTGAAAAATAATATACCAATTAAACATCTATTCAAAGTATAAGATAGACCAATAAGCTATAATTTAATATACTATAAAATTTAATCAGTATGATTCTATTTTCTATACTTCAATAACATTTAATAAATGACCGCTTGTCAAATTTTATGTATTATCTCAGTATATTCACAGTTACCTGGAAAAGCTACAGAGACATTCTATGCTTTTACAACTATGTATTTTTTCAGCACTTTTATTGAGTTATGATTCTCAGATAAGTGTGTATATGTAAACTGTTCAAACTAATATTTTGATATACGTCTATGTTGTGAAATGGCCAATATCAAAGATATACCGAGTCTTTGATTTTGATCAGACATCTCCTTCATGGAAATCTGTTTCAAAGTTACAATGACAAAAATACAAATCTGTAAGTCTGTTTATTTTGTCATTAATTGATATATAATAATGAAATTATAATGTAAATTTAAACATAACATATTGCTGAGTCTAGGCTGATGAGTAAATATTTATTATTATTGGGATCTTAGACTTTGGCATGGGGGAAAGGAGAAAGAAATATTATATAAAGTTAATGAAAATCCTATAAACTTAAATTTGAATTGGAAGTATCTGTACAAACTCATGAAAATTGACTTTGGAAAAATTAGGACTTTGATTTTCTTTTAATAACCAGAAGACTACCCTTGCTTGGGGTGGGGGGACACAATAACTCAAAAGTTGCTAGTTCTAAATGCCATTATCTATTTGTGAGTTAGTTGATTTTTAAGGCTAGAACTGCAAACATTCAGGATGAGGCTGTAATATTTTGTAATTATCATAAGCAAGCTCTGCGGTCCATGGGATTTTCCAGGCAAGAATACTGGAGTGGGCTGCCATTTCCTTCTCCAGGGGATCTTCCCAACCCAGGGATCGAACCCAGGTCTCCTGCACTGCAGACAGACGCTTTACCATCTGAGCCACCAGGGAAGCCCTATCATAAGCAAGATGCTATTAAACGTTGTTAAGCATTTATCAGGTTGACTCAGGAAACGACTTGACAGGGTTTCCTGGCCAAAGATGGGTATTTGTAACATTGGTAATTTAACTGCATGACAAATAGACGGGGAAAAGTAGAAGCAGTGACAGATTTTATTTACTTGAGCTCCAAAATCATCCACAAAATTAAAAGACACTTGCTCCTTGGAAGGAAAGCTATGACAGATCTAAACATCATATTAAAAAGCAAAGGCATCACTTTGCTGACAAAGGTCCATCTAGTCAGAGCTATGGTTTTCCAATAGTCATGTACAGTTGTAAGAATTGGACCGTAAAGGAGGCAGTGTGCTGAAGAACTGATGCTTTTGAACTGTGGTGCTAGAGATGACTTTTGAGAGTACTTGGACAGCAAGGAGATCAAACTAGTTCATTCTAAAAGAAATTGATGCTGAATATTCATTGAAAGGATTGATGCTGAAGTCTAAGCTCCAAAAACGTGGTCACCTGATGCAAAGAGCCAACTCATTGGAAAAGACCTGATTCTGGGAAGGATTGAAGGCAAAAGAAGAGTGTGCAAGAAGCATCAAGATCTTTTCCAATAAGTCAGTTCTTTGCACCTGGTGGCCAAAGTATTGTAGCTTCAGCTTCAGCATCAGTCCTCCCAGTGGATATTCAGGACTGATTTCCTTTAGGATGGAGTGTTTGGATCTCTTTGCTGTCCAAGGGACTCTCAAGAATCTTCTCCAACACCACAGTTCAAACACATCAATTCTTCAGCACTCAGTTTCTTAATGGTCCAACTCTAACAGTCATACATGAATACTGGAAAAAGATTTGGTATTATTTTTCTAAATAGCTTTGATGAGAAGATATTTGTTGGCAAAGTAATGTCTCTACTTTTTAATATACTGTCTAGCTTGGTCAGAGCTTTTTTCCCGAGGATCAAGCGTCTTTTAAATTTATGGTTGCAGTCAGCGTCTGCAATGATTTGGGAGCCACAAAAAAATAGTCTCTCACTGTTTCCATTGATTCCCCATCTGTTTGCCAAGAAATGATGGAACCAGAAACCATGATCTTAGTTTTCTGAATGTTAAGTTTTAAGCCAACGTTTTCACTCTCCTCTTTCATTTTCATCAACAGGCCCCTTTGTTCTTCGCTTTCTGTCATAAGGGTGATATCTTATGACAGACATATGACATATGACATATGAATTGGACCGTAAAGGAGGCAGTGTGCTGAAGAACTGATGCTTTTGAACTGTGGTGCTAGAGATGACTTTTGAGAGTACTTGGACAGCAAGGAGATCAAACTAGTTTATTCTAAAAGAAATCGATGCTGAATATTCATTGAAAGGATTGATGTTGAATCAATATATGATTCATATATATATATCACATATATCACATATGTCATAAGGGTGGTATCCGAGGTTATTGATGTTTCTCCTGACAGTCTTGATTCCAGCTTGTGCTTCATCCAGCCCAGCATTTTGCAAGGTGTACTCTGCATATAAGTTACATAGGCAGAGTGACAATATACAGCTTTGACGTACTCCTTTCCCAATTAGGAACCAATCCATTTTTCCATATTCAGTTCTAATGGTTGCTTCTTCACCTGCATACAGGTTTCCTGGGAGGCAGGTAAGGTGTCTGGTATTTCCATCTCTAGAAGAGGTATCTATGTTGTGATCCACACAGTAAAAAGTAAAAAGACTTGGCATAGTCAATAAAGCAGAAGTAAATGTTCTTCTGAAACTCTCTTGCTTTCTCTATGATCCAGTAGATGTTGAAAATTTGATCTCTGGTTCCTCTGCCTTTTCTAAATCCAGCTGAACATCCTGAAGTTCATGGTTTATGTACTGTTGAAGCCTTGCTTGGAGAATTTTGAGCATTACTTTGCTAGCCTCTGAGATGAGTGCATTTGTGTGTTAATTTGAAGATTCTTTGGCATTGCCTTTCTTTGGGATTGGAATGAAAACCACTGACCTTTTCCAGTCCTGTGGCCACTGCTGAGTTTTCCAAATTTGCTGGTATATTGAATGCAGCACTTTCACAGCATCATCTTTCAGGATTTGAAATAGCTCAACTGGAATTCCATCACCTCCACTAGCTTTGTACGTAGTGATGCTTCCTAAGGCTCACTTGACTTTGCATTCAAGGATGTCTGGTTCTAGGTGAATAATCACACCATCGTGGTTATCTGGGTCATGAAGATCTTTTTTGTATAGTTCTTCTGTGTATTCTCACGACCTCTTCTTAATATGTTCTGCTTCTGTTAGGTCCATACCATTCCTATCCTTTATCGAGCCCATCTTTGCATGAAATGTCCCCTTGGTATCTCTAATTTTCTTGATGAGCTCTCTAGTTTTTCCCATTCTACTGTTTTCCTCCATTTCTTTGCATTGATCACTGAGGAAGGCTTTCTACCTCTCCGTGCTATTCTCTTGAACTCTGCATTCAAACTGGTATATCTTTCCTTTCCCCTTTGCCTTTAGCTTCTCTACTTTTCTCAGCTATTTATGAGGTCTCCTTAGACTATCATTTTGCCTTTTAGCATTTCTTTTTCTTGGGGATGGTCTTGATCACTGCCTCCTGTACAATGTCATGAACCTCCATGCATGGCTCTTCAGGCACTCTATCAGATTTAATCCCTTGAATCTGTTTGTCACTTTCACTGTGTAATTGTAAGGGATTTGATTTAAGTCATATCTGAATGGTCTAGTAGTTTTCCTTACTTACTTCCATTTATCTCTCAATTTGGCAGTAAGTAGTTAATGATCTGCTGCTGCTGCTGCTGCTGCTGCTAAGTTGCTTCAGTCATGTCTGACTCTGTGCGACCCCACAGACAGCAGCCCACCAGGCTTCTCCGTCCCTGGGATTCTCCAGGCAAGAACACTGGAGTGGGTTGCCATTTCCTTCTCCAATGCGTGAAAGTGAAAAGTGAAAGTGAAGTCGCTCAGTCATGTCCGACCCTTCGCGACTCCAGGGACTGTAGCCTACCAGGCTCCTCCATCCCTGGGATTCTCCAGGCAAGAACACTGGAGTGGGTTGACATTTCCTTCTCCAATGTTCATGATCTGAGGCCCAGTCAGTTCCTGGTCTTGTTTTTGCTGACTGTATAGAGCTTCTCCATCTTTGGCTTCAAAGAATATAATCAATCTGATTTCTGTATTGACCATTTTCGGTGATGTCCATTTTAGTTCATTGATTCCTAAAATGCAGATGTTCACTCTTGCTATCTCCTGTTTGACTGCTTCCAATTTACCTTGATTCATGGACCTAACATTCCAGATTCCTATGCAATATTTTTCTCTACAACATCAGACTTGCTTCCATCACCAGTCATATCCACAACTGAGTGTTGATTTTGCTTTGGCGCCATCTCTTCATTCTTTCTGGAGTTTTCTCTCCACTCTTGTCCAGTAGTATGTTGGGCACCTATGGACCTGAGGAGTGCATCTTTCAGTATCATATCTTTTTGCCTTTTCATACTGTTCATGAGGTTCTCCAGGCAAGAATACTGAAGTGGTTTGCCATTCCCTTTTCCAGTGCACCACATTTTGTCAAACTCTTCCCTGTGACCCATCTGTCTTTGTTGGCCCTACATGTTATGGCTCATAGTTTCATTGAGTTAGACAAGGCTAACTCTGCCTTCTGTCTGCCCTCTGATGGATAAGAGGCTTTTGGAAGTTTCCTGAGGGATAGACTGATTGTGGGGGAAACTGGGTCTTAGACTGATTGTGGGGGAAACTGGGTCTTGTTCTGATTGGTGGGGCCATGCTCAGTAAATCTTCAGTCCAATTTTCTGTTGATGCGCAGGGCTGTGTTCCTTCTTGTTGTTTGACCTGAGACAAAACCATAGTGGAGGTAATGAAGATAATGACAACCTCCTTTAAAAGGTCCCGTGCAGACTCTGCTCAGGGCTGTGTCCTTGGCTCTTTTCCAGGCCCCGAAACAGCTGCACAGGAGACCAAGGCCTGCTCTGCAGAGAACTCATCTTCCTTCCTGGACAAGGACCTCTGTGGAACATTTCAACGCCGAGCAAACTCCACAAAACAACTTCTGTAGGCTGGCAGAGGACATCAGGCAACCAGAAAAGCAGACCATTGTCTTCAAAAACAGGTAGGAAAAAATATAAAAGACGAAAAAGGAGACAAAGGAGGTGGGGAGGGAGCTCCGTCCCGGGAAGGGAAGCCCATTCCCGGGAAGGGAATTTTAAGAAGAGAGGTTTCCAAACACCAGGAAACACTCTCCCTGCCGAGTCTGTGGCGAGCCTTGGAAACACAGAGGGCAACATAACAGGAAGGAAAAATAGATAAATAATTAAAACCAAGAGATTACAAGCCCACCAGTAACTCCCCCAGCGGAAAAGCAGCACAGACGCCTGCATCCGCCATTGGGAAGTGGGGGCAGGGCAGGGACGCGCGGGAGGCGCGGGCTGCAGAGCTTTGTAAGAATCGGGCAGGAACACCCCACGCGCAACCAGAACGATCTAACTTGGGCTAGCAAACCAGACTGTGGGATAGCTACCACGCGAAAAGCTCCAACATAAGACACCGCCAGGACCGAGCACAGAACAAAGGACGGAGCGGAAAAAGCCGGCTGCAGACCATCCCCCGCCAGGGACAGGCAGCCAGAGCCGTAAGGACTGGAAAGGGGCAATTGCAGACCTGGAGAGACTTTACTTACCTAACTGCAAGCAGGCTCCTTTGCTAAGACTTCTGGGGGTGCTGGACAGTCACAGTCTGCCTCACGGGGTGCGCCAGTGGTCCACCCAGAGAGCTGAGCGGCAGCGGCGGAAAAGGTGACAAGCCGCAGCGATCGCGCTCGCCAAACTCCTGAGCTACTCGGACCTGGGAAGGGCACAAAGCGCAGTCCCAGCCGCATTTGTGCCTCTGAGGGCTGCCTGAGGGCCGAACCTGAGCGGCTTGGACCGGGGAAGTGCACGCAGCCTAGGGCCGGCCCCAGATGGTTCCCGGCTGAGCATCGTAGAGCCGGAGCGGTTTGTGCGCCGTGAGAAAGGACAGGTCAAGCGGGGCAGAAATACTGTGTGCACACGACAGTGCTATATGTTTGCAGCATCCCCCCTCCCCACAGCGCGACTGAACTAGTGAGCCTAAAAACCAGCAAACAGAAGAAGTTAAACAGAGGGAACCACCTTGGAAGTGAGCCCACACGGCCCATAACATCAGAGAAGAGCCAGATATATTTTTAATTTTTTAATATTTTTAAAATCATTCTTTTTTTTTGTTTTTTGTTTTTTTTTTTTGCTTTTTGCTTTTTTTTTTCATTTTTTTCCGAGCTTTTTTTTTAATTGTTAAGTCTTCTATTTCTCCTCTAATTTTTATTTCTATAACCTAGTATTACTATTTAAAAAAAAAAAAAGACTTTTTTTTTTTTTTTAAGGCAAACACCATATATACTCTTTGGATGGTTGTTGGTGTTTTGTTTTGTTTTGTTTTGTTTTTGTTTATTTGTTTTTTAATAATTCTTTTTTTTTCCTCTTTCTTCCTTTTTCCTTCTGCTTTTCTTTAATATTGTATCTTTGAAAATCCAACCTCTACTCCAGATTTTTAATCGTTCCTCTTAGGTTTTTGTTGTCAATTTTGTACATTTAAAAACCCAAACTTCACTACCCAAGTTTACCTGAGAGCGAGATTACTGGCTTGACCACTCTCTCCTCCTCTGGCCTCTCCTTTTTCTCCACCAGGTGGCCTCTGTCTCTTTTCTCCCCCATCTCTTCTCTATCCAACTCTGTGAATCTCTGTGTGTTCCAGACGGTAGAGAACACCTAAGGAACTGGTTACTGGCAGGATTTGTCTCTCTCCTACTCATTCCTCTCTCTTATCCTCCTGGTCACCTCTGTCTACTTCCTCCCTCTCCTCTTCCCCGTATAACTCTGTAAATACCTCTGAGCGGTCCAGACTATAGAGCGCACATAAGGAAGTGACTACTGGCTAGCTTGCTCTCTCCTCTCTTGATCTCACCGCATCTCATTCCAGTTACCTCTAACTACCCCCTCCATCTTCTCTTCTCCTTGTAACTCAGTGAACCTCTCTGAGTGTCCCTCAATGTGGAGAAACTTTTCATCTTTAACCTAGATGTTTTATCATCAGTGCTGTATAGATGGAGAAGTCTAGAGGCTACTGTAAAAATAAAACTGAAAACCAGAAGCAGGAAGCTTAAACCCAAAGCCTGAAAACATTAGAGAACTCTTGAATTCAGGGAACATTAAGCAATAGGAGCTCATCAAATGCCTTCATACCTACACTGAAACCAAGCTCCACCCAAGGGCCAACAAGTTCCAAAACAAGACATACCACCCAAATTCTCCAGCAACACAGGAACACTTCCCTGAGCTTCAATATACAGGCAGCTCAAAATTATCCCAAAACCTTTGATGTCTCATAACCCATTACGGGTCACTCCACTGCACTCCAGAGAGAAGAAACCCAGCTCCACCCACCAAAACTCCAACACAAGCCTCCCTAACCAGGAAACCTTGACAAGCCACTGATAGAACCCCACCCAAAGTGAGGAAGCTCCATAATAAAGAGAACTCCACAAATTACCAGAATATAAAAAGGCCACCCCAAACGCAGCAATATAACCAAGATGAAGAGACAGAGGAATACTCAGCAGGTAAAGGAACAGGAGAGTTGCCCACCAAACCAAACAAAAGAGGAAGAAGTAGGGAATCTACCGGAGAAGGAATTCTGAATATTGATAGTGAAAATGATCCAAAATCTTGAAATCAAAATGGAAACATAGGTAAATAGCCTAGAGACAAGGATTGAGAAGATGCAAGAAAGGTTTAACAAGGACCTAGAAGAAATAAAAAAGAGTCAAAATATAATGAATAACACAATAAATGAGATCAGAAACACTCTGGAGGCAACAAATAGTAGAATAACGGAGGCAGAAGATAGGATTAGTGAAATAGAAGATAGAATGGTAGAAATAAATGAATCAGAGAGGAAACAAGAAAAACGAATTAAAAGAAACGAGGACAATCTCAGAGACCTCCAGGACAATATGAAACGCTCCAACATTCGAATTATAGGAGTCCCAGAAGAAGAAGACAGAAAGAAAGATCATGAGAAAATCCTTGAGGAGATAATAGTTGAAAACTTCCCCAAAATGGGGAAGGAAATAATCACCCAAGTCCAAGAAACACAGAGAGTCCCAAATAGGATAAACCCAAGGCGAAACACCCCAAGACACATATTAATCAAATTAACAAAGATCAAACACAAAGAACAAATATTAAAAGCAGCAAGGGAAAAACAACAAATAACACACAAGGGGATTCCCATAAGGATAACAGCTGATCTGTCAATAGAAACTCTTCAGGCCAGGAGGGAAAGGCAAGACATACTTAAAGTGATGAAAGACAATAACCTACAGCCCAGATTACTGTACCCAGCAAGGATCTCATTCAAATACGAAGGAGAAATCAAAAGCTTTACAGACAAGCAAAAGCTGAGAGAATTCAGCACCACCAAACCAGCTCTCCAACAAATTCTAAAGGATATCCTCTAGACAGGAAACACGAAAAGGGTGTATAAACCCGAACCCAAAACAATAAAGTAAATGGCAACGGGATCATACTTATCAATAATCACCTTAAACGTAAATGGGTTGAATGCCCCAACCAAAAGACAAAGACTGGCAGAATGGATACAAAAACAAGACCCCTCTATATGCTGCTTACAAGAGACCCACCTCAAAACAAGGGACACATACAGACTGAAAGTGAAGGGCTGGAAAAAGGTATACCACGCGAATAGAGACCAAAAGAAAGCAGGAGTGGCAATACTCATGTCCGATAAAATAGACTTTAAAACAAAGGCTGTGAAAAGAGACAAAGAAGGTCACTACATAATGATCAAAGGAACAATCCAAGAAGAAGATATAACAATTATAAATATATATGCACCCAATATAGGAGCACCACAATATGTAAGACAAATGCTAACAAGTATGAAAGGGGAAATCAACAATAACACAATAATAGTGGGAGACTTTAATACCCCACTCACACCTATGGACAGATCAACTAAACAGAAAATTAACAAAGAAACACAAACTTTAAATGATACATTAGATCCGTTAGACCTAATTGATATCTATAGGACATTTCACCCCAAAACAATGAATTTCACCTTTTTTTCAAGTGCTCATGGAACCTTCTCCAGGATAGATCACATCCTGGGCCATAAATCTAAACTTGATAAATTCAAAAAAATCAAAATCATTCCAAGCATCTTTTCTGACCATAATGCATTAAGATTAGATCTCAATTACAGGAGAAAAACTATTAAAAATTCCAACATATGGAGGTTGAACAACACACTTCTGAATAACCAATAAATCACAGAAGAAATCAAAAAAGAAATCAAAATATGCATAGAAACTAATGAAAATGAAAACACAACAACCCAAAACCTGTGGGACACTATAAAAGCAGTGCTAAGAGGAAAGTTCATAGCAATACAGGCATACCTCAAGAAACAAGAAAAAAGTCAAATAAATAACCTAACTCTACAACTAAAGCAACTAGAAAAGGAAGAGTTGGAGAACCCCAGAGTTAGTAGAAGGAAAGAAATCTTAAAAATTAGGGCAGAAATAAATGCAAAAGAAACAAAAGAGACCATAGCAAAAATCAACAAAGCCAAAAGCTGGTTCTTTGAAAGGATAAATAAAATTGACAAACCATTAGCCAGACTCATCAAGAAGCAAAGAGAGAAAAATCAAATCAATAAAATTAGAAATGAAAATGGAGAGATCACAACAGACAGCACAGAAATACAAAGGATCATAAGAGACTACTATCAGCAGTTGTATGCCAATAAAATGGACAACGTGGAAGAAATGGACAAATTCTTAGAAAAGTACAATTTTCCAAAACTGAACCAGGAAGAAATAGAAAATCTTAACAGACCCATCACAAGCACAGAAATTGATACTGTAATCAGAAATCTTCCAGCAAACAAAAGCCCAGGTCCAGATGGCTTCACAGGTGAATTCTACCAAAAATTTCGAGAAGAGCTAACACCTATCCTACTGAAAGTCTTCCAGAAAATTGCAGAGGAAGGTAAACTTCCAAACTCATTCTATGAGGCCACCATCACCCTAATACCAAAACCTGACAAAGATGTCACAAAAAAAGAAAACTACAGGCCAATATCTCTGATGAACATAGATGCAAAAATCCTCAACAAAATTCTAGCAATCAGAATCCAACAACACATTAAAAAGATCATACACCATGACCAAGTGGGCTTTATCCCAGGGATGCAAGGATTCTTCAATATCCGCAAATCAATCAATGTAATTCACCACATTAACAAATTGAAAAATAAAAACCATATGATTATCTCAATAGATGCAGAGAAGGCCTTTGACAATATTCAACATCCATTTATGATAAAAACTCTCCAGAAAGCAGGAATAGAAGGAACATACCTCAACATAATAAAAGCTATCTATGACAAACCCACAGCAAACATTATCCTCAATGGTGAAAAATTGAAAGCATTTCCCCTAAAGTCAGGAACAAGACAAGGGTGTCCACTTTCACTGCTACTATTCAACATAGTTCTGGAAGTTTTGGCCACAGCAATCAGAGCAGAAAAAGAAATAAAAGGAATCCAAATTGGAAAAGAAGAAGTAAAACTCTCACTGTTTGCAGATGACATGATCCTCTACATGGAAAACCCTAAAGACTCCACCAGAAAATTACTAGAGCTCATCAATGAATATAGTAAAGTGGCAGGATATAAAATCAACACACAGAAATCCCTTGCATTCCTATACACTAAGAATGAGAAAGTAGAAAAAGAAATTAAGGAAACAATTCCATTCACCATTGCAATGAAAAGAATAAAATACTTAGGAATATATCTTCCTAAAGAAACTAAAAACCTATATATAGAAAACTATAAAACACTGATGAAAGAAATCAAAGAGGACACTAATAGATGGAGAAATATACCATGTTCATGGATTGGAAGAATCAATATAGTGAAAATGAGTATACTACCCAAAGCAATTTACAAATTCAATGCAATCCCTATCAAGCTACCAGCCACATTTTTCACAGAACTAGAACAAATAATTTCAAGATTTGTATGGAAATACAAAAAAACCTCGAATAGCCAAAGCAATCTTGAGAAAGAAGAATGGAACTGGAGGAATCAACTTGCCTGACTTCAGGCTCTACTACAAAGCCACAGTCATCAAGACAGTATGGCACTGGCACAAAGACAGACATATAGATCAATGGAACAAAATAGAAAGCCCAGAGATAAATCCACACACATATGGACACCTTATCTTTGACAAAGGAGGCAAGAATATACAATGGAGTAAAGACAATCTCTTTAACAAGTGGTGCTGGGAAAACTGGTCAACCACTTGTAAAAGAATGAAACTAGATCACTTTCTAACACCGCACACAAAAATAAACTCAAAATGGATTAAAGATCTAAATGTAAGATCAGAAACTATAAAACTCCTAGAGGAGAACATAGGCAAAACACTCTCTGACATAAATCACAGCAGGATCCTCTATGATCCACCTCCCAGAATTCTGGAAATAAAAGCAAAAATAAACAAATGGGATCTAATTAAAATTAAAAGCTTCTGCACAACAAAGGAAACTATAAGCAAGGTGAAAAGACAGCCTTCTGAATGGGAGAAAATAATAGCAAATGAAGCAACTGACAAACAACTAATCTCAAAAATATACAAGCAACTTACGCAGCTCAACTCCAGAAAAATAAACGACCCAATCAAAAAATGGGCCAAAGAACTAAATAGACATTTCTCCAAAGAAGACATACGATGGCTAACACACACATGAAAAGATGCTCAACATCACTCATTATTAGAGAAATGCAAATCAAAACCACAATGAGGTACCACTTCACACCAGTCAGAATGGCTGCGATCCAAAAATCTGCAAGCAATAAATGCTGGAGAGGGTGTGCAGAAAAGGGAACCCTCCTACACTGTTGGTGGGAATGCAAACTAGTACAGCCACTATGGAGAACAGTGTGGAGATTCCTTAAAAAATTGCAAATAGAACTACCTTATGACCCAGCAATCCCACTTCTGGGCATACACACCGAGGAAACCAGAATTGAAAGAGACACATGTACCCCAATGTTCATCGCAGCACTGTTTATAATAGCCTGGATATGGAAACAACCTAGATGTCCATCAGCAGATGAATGGATAAGAAAGCTGTGGTACATATACACAATGGAGTATTACTCAGCCGTTAAAAAGAATTCATTTGAATCAGTTCTGTTGAGATGGATGAAACTGGAGCCGATTATACAGAGTGAAGTAAGCCAGAAAGAAAAACACCAATACGGTATACTAACACATATATATGGAATTTAGGAAGATGGCAATGACGACCCTGTATGCAAGACAGGGAAAGAGACACAGATGTGTATAACGGACTTTTGGACTCAGAGGGAGAGGGAGAGGGTGGGATGATTTGGGAGAATGCCATTCTAACATGTATACTATCATGTGAATTGAATCGCCAGTCTATGTCTGACGCAGGATGCAGCATGCTTGGGGGTGGTGCATGGGGATGACCTAGAAAGATGTTATGGGGAGGGAGGTGGGAGGGGGGTTCATGTTTGGGAATGCATGTAAGAATTAAAGATTTTAAAATTTAAAAAAAAAAATAAAAAAAAAAAGGTCCCGTGCACCCACTGAACCAACTCAGTGCCCCTGACTGGGCAGCAGAAGGCTGAGTAATAAAGAATTAGTGCTTTTGAAGTGTGGTGCTGGAGAAGATTCTTGACAGTCCCTTGTACAGCAAGGAGATCAAACTAGTCATTCCTAAAGGAAAACAACCCTGAATATTCATTAGAAATTCTGATGCTGAAACTGAAGTTCCCATACTTTAGCCACCTGATGTGAAGAGCAAACTCACTGTGGAAAAACAAACAAACAAACAAAAAAAAAACAACAAAAACTGATGCTGTGAGAGATTGAGGGCAGGAGGACAAAAGAATAAGGATAACGTGGCTGGACAGTGTCATTGACTCAGTGCAGATGAGTTTGACCAAACTCCACAGGGGAGCCTGATGTGCTGCAGTCCATGGCGTCACAAAGATTCGAACACAACTTAGCAATTGAACGACTCCATTTCGTTCGTCTAAGACTGTTAGTGGAAGTAGTAGTATAAACTCAAGTTTTATTAACGTAAACTCATGTTTGTATGAGGGACTTCTCTGGTGGTTCAGATGGTAAAGAATCGGCCTGCAATGCGGGAGACCCATGTTTGATGCCTGGATTGGGAAGATCCCCTGGAGAAGGAAACGGCAACCCACTCCAGTATTCTTGCTTGAAAAGTCCAGTGGACAAAGGAGCCTGGTAGGCTGCAAACCATGAGGTCGCAAGGGTCAGACACAACTGAGCAACTAACACATACACACGTTTGTGATTTTATATTATCAACGATATAAACTCAGTTAGCCCTGTCTGTTGAGAAGGCCTAGAAGATGTGACTCCACAGTAGTAATTTGTATGCCTAGTCTTAGTTTCTGAGTATTTTGGGGCTGGTCTACTAGGATGACCCAGAGGGATGGTATGGGGAGGGAGGTGGGAGGGGGGTTCAGGATTGGAAACACATGTATACCTGTTGCGGATTCGTGTTGATATACGGCAAAACCAATACAATATTGTAAAGTAAAAAAAAAAAAAAAGGAAAAAAGTAAAAAATAAAGAAATTTTGGGGTTTCCTGAGAAAGTGACTGATTCTAAGGATGGCATAGGGATAATACAAGATGATCCTGAATTATTTTGTATTGCCAGAAAACATGGACATATTCAAAAATGAAGAAAGGAAAAAGGGATGAGGGAATGTCAAAAGAGCACAGGAGCGTATCTGAATATCACAAGTGCTTAGTTGCTCAGTGGTTTCTGACTCTTTGTGACCCCATGGACTGTAGCCCTCCAGGCTCCTATGTCCATGGGGGTTCTCCAGGCAAGAATACTGGAGTGAGTTGTCATGCCCTCCTCCAGGGGATCTTCCCAACCCAGGGGTCGAACCCAGGCCTCTGACATTGCAGGCAGGTTCTTTATCATCTGAGCAACCAGGGAAGCACAAGAATACTGGATTGGGTGGCCTATCCTTTCTCCAGGGGAGTGGTCAAAGTTAAAACATTTTCTTCAGGGAGATAAAGAATCATTTGATTTGATTATAGTTTAAACATCTTTAAATCCTTCCTGATATATTCTGATTAGGAAGAAAGGACAGCACTCTTATTGAAGAATAATTCTAATTAACAATGGAAAAGAAATGAGTTAGATAGAAAGCTGTCAGGACATTATAAAGTAATAATAATCACTGCTGGCAAGATCCCCTGGTGGTTGATGAAATCATTTGGTACATATTTAAGGAGAAATAGAATCTTTGTATATATTCAAAGTATCTTCTCCAAAACAAATATTTATTGATTATAAATCGAAGATAGTATATGTATAAGGCTTAGAAAGCTTAACATCACCAATAATAAAACATACTGATATCATGTCCCTTTGATATAATGCACAGAGAAGGGCAAATTACATTGTGTTATTCCCAGTAATGTATCCTCTCAGAGAAATCACGAGAAAACATCAAAGCAATACACACTAAGGGACTTCAACAAAATATCTAACCAGTATACTTCACAAATCTTAAGATCACAAAAGCAAGGATTCCATGCACAAACTAATCCATGGTGACAGTGGTAAAGTATTAAGTCTGAAGGGGAAAATTGACTAGAGTGATTGGAAGGGGAGCTTCTAGGTTGCTTGAAAGGATAGTTAGCTATTTAGATAGGTATAGATAGATAGAGCTGAATTATAGTTCAGTGTTTCATCTTTAATAATTAAGCAAATTATTTTCTTAAGATTTGCTTCCCTTGTAGCTCAGTTGATAAAAAGTCTACCTGCAATGAAGGAGACCCAGATTTTATTCCTTGGTTGGGAAGATACCCTGGAGAAGGAAATGGCAATCCACTCCAGTATTCTTGTCTGGAGAATCCCATGTACATAGGAGCCTGGCAAGCTACAGTCTATGGGGTCGTGAGAGTTAGGCACAGTTGAGCTACTAAGCACACACAAGGTATACTGCAACATTTTTTTCAAGTTATGGAAGTAAAATAAAAACTTTCATAAGGTTCAGAGTACCTGTAATTGATGTCTCTCTTCTAATTTCTATTTACTTCATCCTGTTGATTTGGAGATCCTTAGTTTCCAGAAGGAAGTGTTATGTACAGATCCTTCATAATTTACCACTGCCTGACCTGTTCAGATTTATTTTATACTCCTCCTTATGATAAAATTTGTATTTTAAAATATTTTAAAAATACTTTACAGAAAATATTTAAAACATATTCTGTACCTTACCATTCAATTATTCATTTAATAAATATTTACTGAATATTTATTTCTGCAGTCCAGTTACTGCTCTAGACATTTGGGATATAGTTTAACTAGACTTACAGTCTTTTTGTAACTTTACCTTTTTTTGAAGATGAGAAAAAAGTGCACATTCTGATGATGCGAGAAAAATAGATAATGGCTATGCAGGAAATTATCTATGGCCATACTGCAGTTATTGAATAGATTATTAGAGTAGTTGCTGGAAAGAGACTGCTTTAAAAAGTAGTATTTATTTTTTGATTCCAAATAATGAGAGGAAACCAGCTGATACCAGGTGGTAGAGTATTGTAGGCTGTAATAATGACTACTGTATATTTTGGAAAAGCCTTAGCAACGGAGAGGAATCTCTGGGCAAGTGTCTAGAAAACAGAAAGAGTAAGAGAAAGTTATGTGATAAGAAGTTAGCAATGGATATCACACATTTTGTAAGATAAGGGAATAAGACATTTTTGTTAATCCTTTATTTTTAGTAATTATAAGTGTAATTTGGAAGAAACTGAGTAATTTTAAGCAGGGTGGGACCATGATTGCTTTCTGTGTTTAAAATGCATTATCTAACCATGGCTTCGAAAGATTGTTTCAAGGTAGACAGAGAGGAAGTAGAGAAACTTAGTAGAAGGCTTTGGCAGTATGCTAAACACTATATAGTAACCCTGTGGCCTGGAGTAGAAAAGGTAGAGATGACAAGTATAAATTTTCCAGCTTTATTTTTAGAGGAAGAGATGGCACAACATATTAATGAATTAAACATGGAGATATGAAATACAGGGGCATTAAATATGCCTTATTTCATGGCTTGAGCTACTCTATGGATGACAGTGCCATCCATTTATTAAGATGTCTTTTTATGTGATGCTTCCTAATTACACTTCTGCTAAACTATCAGTTAAGTTACTGATTATCTAACCAGCACTACCTCTCATACCTAACTTATAAGTCTTATCCACCCATAAATTCATTTATTTCACCATTTTATACATTTTTAAATGACTATTTTTCTTATGAGGATGAGATCATCTTGAGGGAAGGGCAGATTTTTTTAAAAAAAGTGTTTTCCTATCTTTTCAAGATTTCATGACAAGTACTACAGCTATACTATATAATATAATAGCTACTAACCTCATGTAGATGATTCAGTTTAAATTTCAATTAATTAAAATTAAGGTCCTTAGTTACACAAGCTAGTTTGAAGTGCTCAATGGCCATGCCTGGCTAGTGGCTATTGTATCTTTGACAGAACAGTATAGAAAAATTTCATCATTTTCAGTTAAACAGTGATGTTGAGAGTCAGTAAATGGATGGTAAATTGAAGTTAAGTAAAATTGTCAAGTTGTGGCAGAGAACTATTATCTAAGAAATCTATAATTTCTTACCTCTTTAAGCATAAATTACCTTATAAAGTGTCTGCTTTTATTGGTCAAACATGTCTCTTTTGTTTATTACCAACCCAGCCATTTATAAAATGTAACAGTATGAGAACTTTATAAAATAATAAAATTATAAAAAGTAATCATAAATGTACACAATTGAAATGTAGGTATATGTATGTATATATTTCGTGAATTTTCTCTGAACGATAAAGGTTTAACTTAAGTTCACATGTGCATGTGTGTGTTCTAAGTTACTTTAGTCCTATCCAACTTTTTGCATATAGATAATTAAAGAAAATGGAAATCTATCAATTTGGAGTGTAGTGAGGCCCACATATTTCCATTTGTTACTTTTTACCAACTCTGAAAAGCTTGGTCTTTCATTTGGAATATTAGTTTACTTATACTTAGTGGAATTATTGAAACAGTTGACTGACTTACTATCTTAGAGGTAGAGATGGCACAACATATTAATGAATTAAACATGGAGGTATGAAATACAGGGGCATTAAATATGCCTAATTTCTTGGCTTGAGCTACATTTGTTTTCTGGGTGACTTTTATATTGTTCTTGTAAATATTTTGTCAGTATTGTTTTGTGAGTCCAATTTTCTTCCATAAACTTGTTAATTAAAAAGTCTTCTCTGTTCTTCTGGTGGGTAGTAATCACAATATGTTGTTTAGTCACTAAGTTGTGTCCGACTCTTTCGCAACTCCATGGACTTGAGCCTGCCAGGCTCCTCTGTCCATGGGATTTCCCAGGCAAGAATACTGGAGTGAGTTGCCATTTCCATCTCCAGGGGATCCTCCTAACCCAGTAATCAAACCTGCGTCTCCTGCATTGGCAGGTGGGTTCTTTACCACTGAGAACTTACCACTGAGCCACCAGAGAGGTCCATTACAGCATGTAACCTTACCTTATTGCAGTCCACCACAAAATATTACTCTTATTACTTCCCTAATAACAATAGAAACTTATAATACTTTAACTCCATTTATTCACCTCTCATTTTTACAGTATTATTTTCATGAATTTAGTTATATTTAAACCCTGCAATTCCTTATTATTGTTTTATACAGTTAATGTTTGTCCAATGTTCATTATATTTACTTTTTTGGTATTCTTTTATTTTTATTTTTTTAATTTTAATTTATTTATTTTTTTAATTTTAAAATCTTTAATTCTTACATGCGTTCCCAAACATGAACCCCCCTCCCACCTCCCTCACCATAACATCTCTCTGGGTCATCCCTATTCTTTATTCCTTCCCACATGTCATTTTTCTCTCCTGTTCTGATAAAAGGAAGAGTAAATCCCCCTACATTTCCTGAAGGAAGAAAGCATTATCTGAAGACTCATTTCTTGAATAGACATGCAGGAAGGCAAAACAACATTTCAATAATATAGAGAAAAAAGAAACATAGATCATAAACACAAATACATTGTAATCCAGATAATAGAGGTAATTAACAAGGCATTTAAAGTATTTATTATTATTATATTATAGAAAATGGAGGATAAAGTTAACAAAATAGATGAGAATATGGAGCACGTCACCAGATATTTTAAATATGTAAAATAATCATTTTAAAAGTTTAGAATGTAAACTGCAATGTCTGAAATTATTTCTGTAGAAAAAACTGTTCAGTTCAGTTGCTCAGTCATGTCTGACTCTTTGCGACCCCATGAGCCGCAGAACGCCAGGCTTCCCTGTCCATCACCAATTCCCGGAGTCCACCCAAACCCATGTCCATTGAGTCGATGATGCCATCCAACAGTCTTACCCTCTGTCATTCCCTTCTCCTTGTGCCCTCAATCTTTCCCAGCATCAGGGTCTTTTCAAATGAGTCAGTTCTTCACATCAGGTGGCCAAAGTATTGGAGTTTCAGCTTCAGCATCAGTCCTTCCAGTGAACACCCAGGACTGACCTCGTTTAGGATGGACTGGTTGGATCTCCTTGCAGTCCAAGGGACCCTCAAGAGTCTTCTCAAACACCACAGTAAAAAGCGTCAATTCTTCTGTGCTCAGCATTGCCTTTCTTTGGGACTGGAGTGAAAACAACTTTTCCAGTCCTGTGGCCACTGCTGAGTTTTCCAAATTTGCTGGCATATTGAGTGCAGCTCTTTCACAGCATCATCATTTAGCATTTGAAGCAACTCAACTGGAATTCCATCACCACCACTAGCTTTGTTCATAATGACGCTTTCTTACCTTTGTCATGTACTAAACATGAGAAAATATTAGCTGATTACCAGTCTCAAATGCATCTGCAAACTTATTTCCCCTTCACATGATCCAGACACTATTATTTTACCTTATTTGTGGCTAGACCCAAAGAACAGAAACTGTCTTTTAGGCAGCCATTTGACATAAAAGCCAGTATCCCTCTGTATCCTAATTTTGTTTCCCAACTGTAGATTCTTGAATGCCTTTTTGAAAGGAAAAATGAACACTGGGTGGCCACAGCACTTCTTTAACAGTATTTACTAATACATGCCCAGAATTGCCACATGTTTCCAGGTTAAATTCTGTAAAAGTCAGTTTACCTCACTGAGGTCTCCTCTCTTTGGAGTGTTCCCTCCTCAAGGTGTCCACTTTTCCAGTTGTCTGTCTTCAACCAGTTGATTTTATGTTATAAATTATTTTTTCCTAGTGGTTTTGATAGGCCTCTGCTAGCTAATAATCCCTCATGGAAGGTGAAGTCTTCATTTTATTTTTCAACCTAAACATATGTAACACAATTTTTTAAATTTATAGATAAAAACAACCAAACAAAACTATAAAATGTCCAACAATGGCCTGTCTGCTATTGT
The DNA here is from genome assembly GCF_042477335.2 of Ovis canadensis. Taxonomy (NCBI): domain Eukaryota; kingdom Metazoa; phylum Chordata; class Mammalia; order Artiodactyla; family Bovidae; genus Ovis; species Ovis canadensis. Next base: position 66,621,512 of record NC_091262.1, on the reverse strand, counting down.
GGTGTTCAGGTGATAAGACTAGTACACTCTTGATATTTAGACTGTAAGTTTTCACATTAGACCATTCTGACATAAACAACATAATTCCATCTTTGCTTATAGAAAGTGCTAAGAAAGTTAAAGACTTATAGATGCTTTATAACTTATAAAGAAACTTCATAAATTGCTGTCTAAAAATTCTTTAACTTCAGAACATTAATCACTGGTCAAATGATAGTTTGCCCTGTAACAGATGACTTAAAATAATTTCTTTCTAATATTCCATAAGTGAACAATACTTGCTGGAAGTTTGATTTACAATATAAGTATATTTTTAGATTATGAATTATATATAGCTCATGTAATAAAGCACTGTAGATTTTAAAATCTAAAATCCCTCAAGAATTTAAAATTTTTTGTAATATGTATAAAATGGAAACAACAGTGGATATTTTTAGAAATACCAGTAGCTAAAAGATAAGAGTCATGAAGAGTTTAGATAAGTAGTCTAAGTTTTCATAAAAGCATAAGCAATTCCTGTAGTGCCTAGATGATGACTCTAAGCTTGGCTTTATCCTAAGAATTCAAGCCTTTGACATCCCTTTAGTAATTCGCTAATAATTTCTGTAAGTTCTTCATGCAGTCAAAAGTTATTTAAAAGCTACTCTTTTATCCTCAAAATGAATTTATATTCCATTGCTTGAAGTTGGGTTAGTGTGGTAAAAATGGTCCTTTTAGACAGCCATTTAAGATAAAAACCAGAAAATTCAATTGTCGCTCTTTATTCCTGAAATTGTAGCTCAATTGTACATCCCTGAATTTATTTTTTTCAAAGAGAAGATGAAGAGTGACTGGACACAACATTTCTTTCACTATATTTACTAATTCTTTTCAAATGTACTACCTTGCAGATGCAAAATCATCAGCCTTTAACTGCCCATTTGTGAAAAGAATACCGATAAAAATCTCACTTCCTGAAAACTGAAGAGACAAGAGAGTACTTTTGATTTCTTCTGATACTATAATTCTGAAGGGTTAACAATTCAGATTGATCCCTATAAAGCAATAGAGAATAATGCATAAGAACAAAGAGGCTGGAAGCCTGATAGCATATAATGCAGTCCCTGCATTCCACCTATTGATTGTACAACTTGTACTAACTGCCCAGGTCTTAGTTTCTCTATTTGTGAACAGAGATAACAATAGTAACTTGTTTCACTGGTTTATTGTAAGAATTAAATATTTTAATATTTAAAATCTATTATAACATTACTTATCACATAGTAAGTGCTAAATGAGTGATAGTTGTTTTCCGATGTACGGTGCATGCTTGAAAGCTTAGTAAAGGTAGTGTGTATGTGTGTGTATATATGCACAGATGCTCAGTCATGTTGAACTCAATACAACCCCATGGATTGTAGCCCACTAGGTTCCTCTGTCCGTGGAATTTTTCAGGCAGGAATACTGGAGTGGGTTGCCATTTCATCTTCCATGAAAGGCACTGTGTAGCATCAACTAATTGAGACAATTTTATTAGTGACAGACACCAGACATTTAATATCATGTGTATACATACATTGGAAGTGCTCAAACAGGAGATGGCAAGAGTGAACGTTGACATTTTAGGAATCAGAGAACTAAAATGGACTGGAATGGGTGAATTTAACTCAGATAATCATTATATCTGCTACTGTGGGCAAGAATCCCTTAGAAGAAATGCAGTAGCCATCATGGTCAACAAAAGAGTCCAAAATGCAGTAATTGGATGCAAACTCAAAAACGACAGAATCACCTCTGTTTGTTTCCAAGGCAAACCTTTCAGTATCACAGTAATCCAAGTCTACGCCTCAATCAGTAATGCTGAAGAAGCTGAAGTTGAACAGTTCTATGAGGACCTATAAGAGCTTCTAGAACTAACATCCAAAAAAGATGTGCTTTTCATTATAAAGGACTGGAATGGAAAAGTAGGAAATCAATACCTGGAGTAACAGGCAAATTTGGCCCTGGAGTACAGAATGAAGGGGGGGGGGGCAAAGGCTAATAGGGTTTGCCAAGAGAACACACTGGTCAAAGCAAACACCCTCTTCCAACAACACAAGAGAAGACTCTACCCATGAACATCACCAGATGGTCAATACTGCAATGGAATGGATTACATTCTTTGCAACCAAAGATGGATAAGCTCTATACAGCCAGGAAAAACAAGACTAGGAGCTGACTATGGCTCAGATCATAAACCCTTTAAGGCCAAATTCAGACTTAAAATGAAGAAAGTAGGGAAAACCACAAGACCATTCAGATATGACATAAATTGAATACCATACGATTATACAGTAGAAATAACAAATAGATTCAAGGGATTAGGTCTGATAGACAGTGCCTGAAGAAACATGGATGGAGGTTCATGACATTGTATGGGAGGCAGTGATCAAGACCACCCCCAAGAAAAAATGATAAAAAAAGGCAAAATGGTTGTCTGAGGAGGCCTTACAAATAGCTATGAAAAGAAGAGATGCAAAAGACAAAGGAGAAAGGGAAAGATATACCAATTTGAATGCAGAGTTCCAAAGAATAGCATGGAAAGATAAGAAAGCCTTCCTCAGTGAACAATGCAAAGAAATAGATGGAAACAATAGAATGGGAAAGACTAGAGAGCTCTTCAAAAAAAATTAGAGATACTAAGGGAACACTTCATGCAAACAGAGGCACAAAAAAAGACAGAAATAGTATGGACCTAACAGAAGCAGAACATATTAAGAAGAGGTGGCAAGAATATACAGAAAAACTATACAAAAATGGTCTTTGTGGCCCAGATAATCACGATGGTGTAATCACTCAACTAGAGCCAGATTTCCTAGAATGAAAAGTCAAGTGGGCCTTAGAAAGCATCACTATGTACAAAGCTAGTGGAGATGATGGAATTCTAGTTGAGCTATTTCAAATCCTGAAAGATGATGCTGTGAAAGTGTTGCATTCAATATGCCAGCAAATTTGGAAAGCTCAGCAGTGGCCACAGGACTGGAAAAGGTCAGTTTTCATTCCAACCCCAAAGAAAGGCAATGCCAAAGAATGCTCAAACTACAGCACAATTGTGCTCATCTCACACGCTAGCAAAGTAATGCTCAAAATTCTCTAAGCCAGACTTCAACAGTACGTGAATTGTGAAATTCCAGATGTTCAAGCTGGATTTATTATTATTTTATTTATTTATTTTTATTTTTTTACTTTACAATACTGTATTGGTCTTGCTGTACATTGACATGAATCAAAGACAGAGGAACCAAAGATCAAATTGCCAATATCTGTTGGATCATCAAAAAAGCAAGAGAGTTCCAGAAAAATATCTACTTCTGCTTTATTGACTATGCCAAAGCCTTTGACTGTGTGGATCACATGGTAATACCAGACCACCTGACCTGCCTCATGAGAAATCTGTATGCAAGTCAAGAAGCAACAGTTAGAACTGAAGATGGAACATCAGATTGGTTCCAGATCAGGAAAAATCAGGAAAAGAGTATGTGAAGGCTGTATATTGTCACCCTGCTTATTTAAGTTATACATAGAGTACATCATGAGAAACACTGGGCTGGATGAAACACAAGCTGGAATCAAGATTTCTGAGAGAAATATCAGTAATGTCAGATATGCAGATGACACCAACCTTATGGCAGAAAGCAAAGAAGAACTAAAGAGCCTCTTGATGAAAATGAAAGAGGAGAGTGAAAACGTTGGCTTAAAATTCAACATTCAAAAAACTAAGATCATGGCATCTGGTCTCATCACTCCATGGCAAATGAATGGCGAAACACTAGAAACAGTGACAGACTTTATTTTTTTGATCTTCAAAATTACTGCAGATGTTGACTGCTGTCATGAAATTAAAAGACGCTCCTTGGAAGAAAAGTTATGAGCAACCTAGACAGCATATTAAAAAGCAGGGACATTACTCTGCCGACAAAGGTCTCTAGTCAAAGCAATGGTTTTTCCAGTAGTAATGTATGGATATGAGAGTCTGACTATAAAAAAAGTTGAGTGCCCATTAATAGATTCTTTTGAACTGTGGTGTTGGAGAAGACTGTTGAGAGTCCCTTGGACAGAAGAGATTAAACCAGTCAATCCTAAAGGAGATCAGTCCTGAATATACATTGGAAGGACTGATGTTGAAGCTGAAGCTCCAATATTTTGGCCACCTGATGCGAAAAGCTGATTCGTTGGAAAAGACCCTGATGCTGGGAAAGTTTGAAGATGGGAGGAGAAGGGGACAACAGAAGATGAGATGATCGGATGTCATCACTGACTCAATGGACATGAGTTTGAATACACTCTGGGAGTTGGTTTTGGACAGGGAGGCCTGGCGTGCTGTAGTCCATAGGGTTGCAAAGAGTTGGGCACGACTGAGGGACTGAACTGAACTGAAGTGAATATACATATAGACTCATATTTACAGTTTAATGTTATGTGATCATGATGATAAATGTACATGTATACATTATGTAAATCATAGTTATCGTCATATTTATCCTTGCTGTCAAATATTGAATGCTTACCATTTGCCAGGCATTTTGTTGTGCTTTGCATTAATATATATTTTTTATCCTTAGAAGAGCTGTTTGAGATTGGAACTATCATTATGACTATATTAATGAGGCAAAAAGAGGTTAAGTAAGTTACTTGTCATATCTAGAAATAACAGAACAAAGATCAAACTGAGTCCTTACTTGACCCTAAAGCCAGTTCTCATAATCACTTCACTGCCTAGGCAATAATGAGATCAGCTTATACAGTAAAACTGTAGAGTTGGATTAATTATGTGAGGAAGTTAATTGTTAAATGAAAGTCTTATAAGAAATTTTGCTCTTCTGCTGCTGCTAGGAAAAAAAAAAAGTTTGAAATGAATTGCTCTTCCCTCCACATTCTCTTTAGCTTTTCACAGGTACTTTTTTTTTTTTAACTTGTTTTTCAACTGTGAACAGCATACTTGACATATATTGGAAAATCAATTTTCTTTTCTTTTAAGCTAAGAGACTTACTGGCAGTAGCATTAAAACCTACAAATCACCAGAGAACTCTGAAATTTACCATCTAAAGAGACAGACTCTATTTACCTAGTTAATAACATGGTACTTCATGGCTCCAGTCCTCCAGTAAGAAGACTGGTTGGGCTGGACTACATTTTATTGACACTGACACTGGTTAAAAAAAAAAAGCAAAACTGAAAAGTATCATGTTCTATCATCCAAGTTAATATTTACAGAAAAGAATCATAATCAAATATTTGATAACTTGTATTAAAATTTATTTAAATAGTTTTAGAAAGCCTTATATTAACATTCTCTATTAGAATAAAAAGTGATTTAGTGTGATAAAATGACACAGTGATATGTCCCTGTTATTTAGTATAGGAGGTACTGATTTGAGATTTATTCACTTACTAATTTATTCTTATATTTAAAGTAACCTTGGGAAATGATATAGTTATCCTGGGTTCCATTGTTTTTTCTGTTAAAATAGACTACCCTAGAATAGGTTCTATACATTCCTAAGTCTTCTGATTCCTTTCCTTTGGTGCATGAAACATAGCATTGTGTTTAAGGCAGTGCTGCAAAATGCAGGAAGCCCTTTGCTTGTCATGTAATCAGGTAAGGTGAAAAACTGGCTGCATAACAGACCTTTTAAAATATTTTACTACAATCCTAATATAGTGCTTACAAGATATGAAATTAAAATCAGCATTTGTGAGTGAAGCATGCAGGAATCAAGGAAATATAGACTGCTTTGAAAAGTGAAAGTGTTTGTTACTCAGTCATGTCCAACTCTTTGTGACCCCATGGACTGTAGGCCACCGGGCTTCTCTGTCCATGGACTCTCCAGGCAAGCATAGTGGAGTGGGTAACCATTCCCTTCTCCAGGGGATCTTCCAGACCTCTTCCAGATCCCTGGATCAAACCCAGGTCTCCTGCACTTCAGGCAGATTCTTCACATTCTGAGCTACCAGGAAGGCACCATGCTTAAAGCTTAGACAACTTTAAGCATCTGTCTAAGAAGCCCATTCTAAGAAAACCTAGAGAATGTATGACTGGTGAAGATTTTGAAATTCTTCAAGATGGTGTACTAAAGGTACAGGTTTAAGAATGAACTGATTTCAAAGACCTAGATGCAGAGATTAAGAAGATGCATTTCAGCATTAAGGAGACCTGCAACACATTCACCATCCAGCTTAATGAAAGTCTAAATTTGTCCTGTAGAGTTGTCTCTATAGGTCTCTTTTTATTCAAATGGGGACATCAGTTTGTCACAAGTCCCATCATTCACTGTTGCCATATGTCTTGCTTGGAACACTTAACACTTGCACTTAACCATATTTTATGATCCACGCAGGGTCACTGCCTCACCTCCTCTTAATCTTCTAGTTACTTGTCTGAATGAAATTAAGAACACTGGAAAAATAATATTTAGTCCACTGTAACATAATTCTGAACAAGTTAATAAATTGGAAAATGTATTTCTCCGTTCATCTGTTTATACAATTTTAATACATCAGAATTTTTTTTAAGATAGACGAATATATAGAAGGAATACATTGTTTCGAAAAGATTCAGACTACTCAGAAATTAGTACCTTGCTTGAACTCTTACATGATTTTGAAGGAACTGTAAGATCTTCTGAAAAGAAAATACATTTATTTATCTCAGAATCATTAATAAGAGATGGCAAAATCCCCTATACTAGGAGGTGCTCAAGAAATAAAACTTAAATAGTAATCTAATCAAATCACTGCCTAATTTATCTAATATGTAACCACTTTCTAAAATATTATGTCAGAGGCTTATAAATTTCCTTGAATAGAATTAAATATATTGGCAAATTAGGGGAAACTACTGCAACCTGAAGGTTCATATCAAGATGGATATAGTTGATTTGCCTAAGAATAAAGCTGTGTTTTAAAGCAAAGCAGCTGGCTAGGTAGCAAGTGGCAAAGAGATAGGATCTTCAAAATGAGTTGACATTCTCTGAGGATTGCCTGAGAAAAGGAACAAAGAGGACCTGTATAATGCTTGACTTCCTAGAGTCAGTCAGTATTTTGCAATAACCAAATGGGAAAAGAATTTGAAAAAGGCTACATGTATTTGTATCACTGAATCACATCACTGTACACCTGAAACAAACACAACATTGTTACTCAGCTATACTCCAATATAAAATAGAAATTAAAAAAATAAATTTAAGTGTTGTATTGCTAGATAGACAAAATAGAAGTCAGTATGTTAAAAAGCACATCTATTTGAAAGTGACTTTATTATAATGATATAACATGTCAACATTTTCTTGTGTAGCTCAGTATAACTCTGTAGTGCCTTATATTAACAGAAGGTGATAATGATATTAAGTGACAAATTGCAGTTGCAATTTTTCAGATATTGCTCTTAATCCTTTACATATCCTATTTCATTGAATTCTAATTAAGTACTCATCATACAGAGAGTGAAACAGACGCAAGAAAAATACGTGCAAGGTTACAGATTTAGACAATGGCCTTTCCAGTACCTATGAAAGCTTTATCTACTAAAGGCATTTTTCCTAAAACTGTTTAACTCCCAGGTATATACCAAACAATAAAAAGTACTTAAGTTCACCAGAAGATTTTTATAGTAAAAATAGTAAGCATCATGGTTATATATGATATATTAAAAGATGCCACAAGCAATGAAAAAGAACAAACTGTTTCTATCTGGAATAACATAGATTTGTTAAAGATAGATGGTGGGTTTAAGAATTTTTCAAATGAAATTATCTGTATTTTTGTATGTGCTTTACTTTCTTTTTTGGCAAGTGACACTAAATATCGCTTAAATTACTTTAAATTGATAGATTATATAGCATTACTCTTTTTGTTATCTTTGTCTTTATATCTTTTCATCAATTAATTCTACAGTTATTAAATTTTTCTCTTATGTCCACAGATCATAAAAAATATATCAGCATGTCCTTATATAACGAATTTATGAGTGTGTTTGTGTATTCATATATATGTATATAATCTCTAATTAATACCAAGAAATATTTTTAGGTCAAATATCTGTTTAATCTTTTTATAAACTTTGCCATATTGCTTTCATGGATGTGTACCATGAAATAGTAACAATACACTGTGTTTATCATAGTGATGTACAAGGGAACCTAATTTCCAACTTAATATGCTACCAAACACTTAGAACCTGGTTGCCCTAAATGGCTGAAAATATATTTCAGCTTAATTAAAACATTCATTTCTCTTTCATTAGTGCAATGAATGTCATATTTAAGACATCTTTGCCTCATCGTGGGCTTCCCTAATTGCTCAGTGGTTACAGAGTCTGCCTGCCAATGCAGGAGACACAGGAGACCTGGGTTCGTTCCCTGAGTTGGGAAGATCCCCAGAGAGGGAAATGGCTGCCCATTCCAGTTTTGTTGTGTGGGAAATTCCATGGACAGTGGAGCCTGGAGGGCTACAGTCCATGGGGTCGCAAAGAGTTGGACACGAATGAGCAACTAAGCACACATGCAGGGATTGCCTCAGTAAATTTACTGTGTAAAATACTTTTCAATTTGATATTCACCAATTGACCTGTTTTATTGATTTCTAATTCTTTATCATTTAGTGAAATTACCCTTTTTAGTGTGCATTGCAAATGTTTTCAATTTGCTTTTGTCTCTTCAAGTACTGTAGTGGGACTTTTATCCCCATGTGCTTTTTAAAATTATGTATTAAATTCTGCAATCCTAGAATTTCTGGAATCTTTATTTATTTTTATCTAATGAGAAAAGCCTTTCACATCCTGAGATTAAAGGTTTTATCATGATTTTTTCCATGCTTTTAATTCTTTCTCTTGGCTTTTCTTTCTTTTTCTGGTCCTCTTCTACAGTTCTCCTCTCCTCCTTCTTTTTTTAATGGTTTTGTGAATCTAGAGATATTTTGAAAACTTTATTTAACTTATTGATCTATTTGTGTGCCAGAATGACATGATTTAATTATTATAGCATAATAATATATCTTGTTGTCTGTTATGACTCGTGTTGCTTTATTAGTCTTAATTAATCTGAATTTGCCCAGATATTTTTACTTGGTTTTACTTTTTCTACAAAATTGAAAATCATTTTTTCTAGTCAAAACTCTTCTGTAGGTGTTATTGAGAGTATATTGGATGTATTAACTGCTATAGAGGAAATTGATAGTTTAGTTGTTTTGAATCTTTCCATCTATAAACCTGACTTACATATGTCTTTCTTCTGTTCTTTTGAGGTAGTAGTAAAAGATTTTATAAATTTTATAGAGACATTTAATTCTGTTTATTTTATTTATATATGTTTTATCTTTTTTGTTTTATTTTTTTTAATGAAAATGTTTATTTTCTGATTGGTAGTTATTTCTGTATGAGAAGGTTATTGATTTCTGAATAGTATTAGTTTTTAATCAGCCAGCTTCCTCTAGTCTCTTAATTTTTTGTATTGTTTTAGTTAATACTGTTGGATTTTCCATTTATCAAAAGCAATGTAGGCAAGTAATAATCCTTAAAACTCTTCCTACCCTGTTGTTATATCTCTTATTTAATTGTCTTGACAGACACTATTAACTAGGAGTTCCAAGGAATCTTTAAATAATAAAAATACTGGCTCCAAAACGTATCGAGGTTCTGAATTCAATGGTACTGCTTCTAATATTCTAATTAAGCATGATGATAGCATTTTTGTTGCTGTAGTTAAACTAAATATTTTTTTTAATTTAAAAATAGTTTTCTGCTATTATTTTACTTTAGCTTTTTTCTTTTTTATCAGTAACCTAATGATGAGTAATTTTTAAAAAGTTTCTTCAGAATATAGACATTGAGCAGCATAAGGTTAAGGTTCTTTTTTTTCTCCTTAGAATATTTATCATATTCCATTTTCTGATTCCTTAGAATCTTCTGATGCTCTTTTTTTGGGAGAATTCGCAGTCTTTATGATAGCCATCCTCTACCATATTATAATTCATAAGACTTATTTAGTGAGGACCAACTATGATCTTCCTAGTGGTCAGGTACAGTTGTGAGAGCTGGACTGTAAAGAAGGCAGAGTACCAAAGAATTGATGCCTTCAAACAGTGGTGCTGGAGATAATTCTTGAGAGTGCCTTGGATAGCAAGGAGATCAAACCAGTCAATCCTAAAGGAAATCAACCCTGAATATTCATTGGAAGGACTGATGCTGAAGCTGAAGCTCCAGTATTTTGCTCACCTGATGGGGACAGCAGACTCATTGAAAAAGTCTTTTATACTGGGAAGGATTGAGAGCAGGAGAAGAGGGTATCAGAGGATGAGATGGCTGGATGGCATCACTGATTCAATGGACATGAACTTGGGAAAATTCTTCTGGGAGATGGTGAGGGACAAGGAGGCCTGGCATGCTGCAATCCATTGGGTCACAAAGAGTCAGACACGACTGAGTGCCTGAACAGCAACAGCAATTGTAGATCTAGGTCCAAGAGAACCAGAAGTTCATCAATATATTAATACCTACTCCCAGAGACTTTTAGAGTCAAGAACTTGAATATTCCGAATCTCTGTAGAATTCATTTTGTGGGCAAAAGTACCTAAGTTTCATTATCAACAATGGTGGAAGAAAAGAAATCAGCTTATCAAACCAAATTCATAGCATTCTTCTGGATATTATATCTGGCAGCTAAATTCATGCTTTCTACTTCAGTTCACCAGTGATTTAGCAACCTATTCAATATCCTTTTGTTTAATTGGCTACCACAAATGATATATGTTTATTAAAGTTAATTACTAGAATCTATTTAATTTGGTAGTAGGTATGAATAGAAAATAACTCACTCTCATGGTACTTTTGGAGATGTGAATTGATCTTCTGGCCTACTTTGGAATTCTGTTGGTTATAGACAGAATAAATGGATTAAGATAAAGGTAAGTTAATAAATGTATTAAGATGTGTGATTCATGGCAACCCATGCATACCATGCAACTGAAAAGTAAATAATTTACCACCTGTGGATAACCAGAAGAAACTCCCAGTGAAGCCGTTTACATAGAAAAATATAAAAGACATGAGGAATCCAATGAATGTGTGTGATGAACTTTTCTTTATCTATACTGGATCTTCAAGAAAGAGAATGAAAAGCTCAGTGTCACAATTTTTCTGCTCAAGTAAGAGACAGTATATAATAGAATGCCTGTTACTACATTTAAAGAATTTCTCATCAATTACAGCTCCTGGGATAAATTAAAATAAAACCCTGTGGGCTTATGAATTACAATGCCTGATAAAATCTGAGCTTCAATATAAATGATTAAATATAAAGCCTGTTTTGTTTTAAGTTCTGGTTCTGCTATTTTATCACTTTTTATTTTGGGGCAATAAAACATCACTGTGCTCCAGTTTTCTCATTCAAAGAATATTTACTTCTTTAAAATGTTGTGAAGGGTAAAGAAGTTAATACATATGACATGCTCAAAATAGTGTATGAAGCAGTACTTAATCAATGATATTTAAGCATTATTATTTATAGGAATCATTCAGTTCAGTCTCTCAGTCATGTCCAACTATTTGCCACCCCATGAATCACAGTGCTCTAGGCCTCCCTGTCTATAACCAACTCCTGGAGTTCACACAAATTCATGTCCATCGAGTCGATGATGCCATCCAGCCATCTCATCCTCTGGCATCCCCTTCACCTCCTGTCCCTAATCCCACCCAGCATCGGGGTCTCTTCCAGTGAGTCAACTCTAAGCATGAGGTGGCCAAGTATTGGAGTTTCAGCATCAGCATCAGTCCTTCCAGTGAACACCCAAGACTAATCTCCTTTAGGATGGACTGGTTGGATCTCCTTGGAGTCCAAAGGACTCGCAAGAGTCTTCTCCAACACCACAGTTCAAAAGCATCAATTCTTCAGCGCTCAGCTTTCTTCACAGTGCAACTCTCACATCCATACATGACCACTGGAAAAACCATGGCCTTAACTAGACGGAACTTTGTTGGCAAAGAAATGTCTTTGCTTTTGAATATGCTATCTAGGTGGGTCATAACTTTCCTTCCAAGGAGTAAATGTCTATTAATTTCATGGCTGCAATTACTATTTGCAGAGTTCCAAAGAATAGCAAGAAGAGATAAGAAAGCCTTCTTCAGGGATCAATGCAAAGAAATAGAGGAAAAGAACAGAATGGGAAAGACTAGAGATCTCTTCAAGAAAATTAGAGATACCAAGGGAACACTTCATGCAAAGATGGGCTCAATAAAGGACAGAAATGGTATGGACCTAACTGAAGCAGAACATATTAAGAAGAGGTGGCAAGAATACACAGAAGAACTGTACAAAAAAGATCTTCACAACCGGTAATCATGATGGTGTGATCACTCATCTAGAGCCAGACATCCTGCAATGTGAAGTAATGTGAGCCTTAGAAAGCATCACTATGAACAAAGCTAGTGGAGGTGATAGAATTCTAGCTGAGCTGTTTCAAATCCTGAAAGATGATGCTGTGAAAATGCTGCACTCAATATGACAGCACATTTGGAAAACTCAGCAGTGGCCACAGGACTGGAAAAGGTCAGATTTCATTCCAATCCCAAAGAAAGGCAATGCCAAAGAATGCTCAAACTACCGCACAATTGCACCCATCTCACACACTAGTAAAGTAATGCTCCAAGTTCTCCAACCCAGGCTTCAACAATATGTGAACTGTGAACTCTCTGATGTTCAAGCTGGTTTTAGAAAAGACAGAGGAACCAGAGATCAAATTGCCAACATCCGCTGGATCATGGAAAAAGCAAGAGAGTTCCAAAAAAACATCTATTTCTGCTTGATTGACTATGCCAAAGCCTTTGACTGTGTGGATCACAATAAACTGTGAAAAATTCTGAAAGAGATGGGAATACCAGACCACCTGATCTGCCTCTTGAGAAATCTGTATGTAGGTCAGGAAGCAACAGTTAGAACTGGACATGGAAGAACAGACTGGTTCCAAATAGGAAAAGGAGTACATCAAGGCTGTATATTGTCACCCTGCTTATTTAACTTATATGCAGAGTACATCATTAGAAACGCTGGACTGGAAGAAACACAAGCTGGAATCAAAACTGCTGGGAGAAATATCGATCACCTCAGCTATGCAGATGACACCACCCTTATGGCAGAAAGTGAAGAGGAACTAAAAAGTCTCTTGATGAAAGTGAAAGAGGAGAGGGAAAAAGTTGGCTTAAAGCTCAACATTCAGAAAACGAAGATCATGGCATCTGGTCCCATCACTTCATGGGATATAGATGGGGAAACAGTGGAAACAGTGTCAGACTTGATTTTTTTGGGCTCCCAAATCACTGCAGATGGTGACTGCAGCCATGAAATTAAAAGACGCTTATACCTTGGAAGGAAAGTTATGACCAACCGAGATAGTACATTCAAAAGCAGAGACGTTACTTTGCCTACTAAGGTCCATCTAGTCAAATCTATGGTTTTTCCTGTGGTTATGTACGGATATGAGAGTTGGACTGTGAAGAAGGCTGAGTGCCGAAGAACTGATGCTTTTGAACTGTGGTGTTGGAGAAGACTCTTGAGAGTCCCTTGGACTGCAGGGAGATCCAACCTGTCCATTCTGAAGATCAGGCCTGGGTGTTCATTGGAAGGAATGATGCTGAAGCTGAAACTCCAGTACTTTGGCCACCTCATGTGAAGAGTTGACTCATTGGAAAAGACTCTGATGTTGGGAGGGATTGGGGACAGGAGGAGAAGGGGACAACAGAGGATGAGATCACTGGATGTCATCACGGACTCGATGGATGTGAGTCTGAGTGAACTCCGGGAGTTGGTGATCGACAGTGAGGCCTGGCGTGCTGCAATTCATGGTGTCGCAAAAGAGTCGGACACGACTGAGCGACTGAACTGAACTGACTCACTATTTGCAGTGATTTTGGAGCCCGCCAAAATAAAGTCTGACACTGTTCCCACAGTTTACCATCTATTTCCCATGAAGAGATGGGACCAGATGCCATGATCTTCGTTTTCTGAATGTTGAGCTTAATCCAACTTTTTCACTCTCCTCTTTCACTTTTATCGAGGCTTTTTAATTCCTCTTCACTTTCTGCCATAAGGGTGATGTCATATGTGTATCTGAGGTGATTGATATTTCTCCCAGCAATCTTGATTCCAGCTTGTGCTTCTTCCAGCCCAGCGTTCCTCATGATGTACTCTGCATATAAGTTAAATAAGCAAGGTGACAATATACAGCCTTGATGTATTCTTTTTCCTGTTTGGAACCAGTCTGTTGTTGCAAGTCCAGTTCTAACTGTTGCTTCCTGACCTGCATATAGGTTTTCAAGAGACATGTCAGGTGGTCTGGTATTCCCATCTCTTTCAGAATTTTTCACAGTTTATTGTGATCCACACAGTCAAAGGCTTTGGCATAGTCAATCAAGCAGAAATAGATGATTTTCTGGAACTCTCTTGCTTTCTCCATGATCCAGCGGTTCTTGTCAATTTGATCTCTGGTTCCTCTGCCTCCTTTTCTAAAATCAGCTTGAACATCTGGAAGTTCATGGTCCATGTAATGCTCAGTCCTGTCTTGGAGAATTTTGAGCATTACTTTACTAGCATGTGAGATGAGTGCAATTGTGTGGTAGTTTGAGCATTCTTTGGTATTGCCTTTCTTTGGAATTGGAATGAAAACTGACTTTTTCCAGTCCTGTGGGCACTGCTGAGTTTTCCAAATTTGCTGGCATATTGAGTGCAGCACTTTCACATCATCATGTTCCATGATTTGAAATAGCTCTACTGGAATTCTGTCACCTCCACTAGCTTTATTCGTAGTGATGCTTTCTAAGGCTCACATTACTTCACATTGCAGGATGTCTGGCTCTAGATGAGTGATCACACCATCGTGATTATCTGGGTCATGTAGCTCTGTTTTTGTACAGTTCTTCTGTGTATTCTTGCCGCCTCTTCTTAATATCTTCTGCTTCTGTTAGGTCCATACTATTTCTGTCCTTTATGCAGCCTATCTTTGCATGAAATGTTCCCTTGGTATCTCTAATTTTGTTGAAGAGATCTCTATTCTTTCCCATTCTGTTGTTTTCCTATATTTCTTTGCATTGATCACTGAGGAATGCTTTATCTCTCCTTGCTATTCTTTGGAACTCTGCATTCCGATGCTTATATCTTTCCTTTTCTCTTTTGCTTTTCACTTCTCTTCTTTTCACAGCTATTTGTAAGGCCTCCTCAGATAGCCATTTTGCTTTTCTGCATTTCTTTTCCATGGGGATGGTCTTGATCCCTGTCTCCTGTACAATATCATGAACGTCCATCCATAGTTCATCAGGCACTCTATCTATCAAATCTAGTCCCTGAATTCTATTCCTCAGTTCCACTGTATAATCATAAGGGATTTGTTTTAGGTCATATCTGAATGGTCTAGTGGTTTTCCTCACTTTCTTCAATTTATGTCTGAATTTGGCAATAAGTATCTCATGATCTGAGCCACAGTCAGCTCCCGGTCTTGTTTTTTTGACTGTATAGAGCTTCTCCATCTTTGGCTGCAAAGAATATAATTAATCTGATTTCAGTGTTGACCATTTGGTGATGTCCATGTGTAGAGTCTTCTCTTGTGTTGCTGGAAGATAGTGTTTGCTATGACCAGTGTGTTTTCTTGGCAAAGCTCTATTAGCCTTTGCTTTCCTTCATTCTGTACTCCAAGGCCAAATTTGCCTGTTACTCCAGGTACTTCTTGACTTCCTACTTTGCATTCCAGTCCCCTATAATGAAAAGGACATATTTTTTGGGTGTTAGTTCTAAAAGATCTTGTAGGTCTTCATAGAACCATTCAACTTCAGCTTCTTCAGCATACGGGTTGGGGCATAGGCTTGGATTACTGTGATATTGAATGGTTTGCCTTGGAAACGAACAGAGATCATTCTGTCATTTTTGAGATTGCATCCAAGTACTGAATTTTGGATTCTTTTGTTGACCATGATTGCTGCTCCATTTCTTCTAAGGGATTGTTGCCCACAGTAGTAGATATAATGGTCATCTGAGTTAAATTCACCGATTCCAGTCCAGTTTAGGTCACTGATTCCTAGAATGTCGACGTTCACTCTTGTCATCTCATGGTTGACCACTTCCAATTTGCCTTGATTCATGGACCTGACATTCCAGGTTCCTATGGAATATTGCCCTTTACAGCATTGGACCTTGCTTCTATCACCAGTCAAATCCACAACTGGGTATTGTTTCTGCTTTGGTTCCATCCCTTGATTCTTTCTGGAGTTATTTCTCCACTCATCTCCAGCAGCAAATTGGGCACCTGCTGACCTGGGGAGTTCCCCTTTCATTATCCTATCATTTTGCCTTTTCATACTGTTCATTGGGTTCTCAAAGCAAGAATACTGAAGTGGTTTGCCACTCCCTTTCCAGTGGACCACATTATACGAATCATTATGTCATGTTAAACTCAGGATATTAATAAGTTATATGAAAGTCTATGAACACTAAAACAGAAATGGCTGCATGGTGAGGGGGGCAGGGTGGTGGTGGTGTGTAATTAGACTGCTGGAGTACTCCAAAACCCCACTAACCACACCTCTTTTGTCAGTAGAAGTAGACATATCTCCCAAGGATCCCGTGAGACTATTCGTGCATTGCTTGAACACTCTTCGCACAACTCCTGGAGCAATTAAACCTCTTCATGCACACCTTCAGTAACTCTGATTTTATAATTTTATCCAAATCTGTAATGAGACTGAGAATCTAGGATTCCCCAGGGACCAATTATGTAGTTAACCTACTAGAAAAAAGTAAAAGGATTACAAAGCTTTGTTAATTTATATTGGAAGAAATCTATGAATGATATTTGTAAATATGGATTCTGAGAGCATTTGATCAATGATAAACAGAATTTTAGTACAGCTGATTTTTTTAAAGAGTACTTTGACTGAGAACTTCATATACCAATGGGAAATAAAAAAGCAACTGTTTCTAGATTTTGTTAACTATGCTTTTAACTCAGAGTTATCTCTCACTAAATGAGGATGAGATGCTGAAAATTCCTTGATCTTATGTAGTGAAAGAAATAGAAAACATATTTATCAATATCAAAATATAGTTAAGATGTGCAGTGGACACCTACTGAAATTCATCAAAGCATCAAGAACTGTCAGGTTATGAGAGTCATAATATTGTTGAAATGCATTGTGGTGATATTTCTGTGAAAGTCAGAGATGTTGCTAGTAGATTCTACTTTTAAAAATAAGTTCCATAATATTTGGGTTGGTGTAACAACTATGGAATCAAGATTGCTAGGAAAAATATCAATAATCTCAGATATGCAGGTGACACCACCCTTATGGCAGAAAGTGAAGAGGAACTAAAAAGCCTCTTGATGAAAGTGAAAGTGGAGAGTGAAAAAGTTGGCTTAAAGCTCAACATTCAGAAAACGAAGATCATGGCATCCGTTCCCATCACTTCATGGGAAATAGATGGGGAAACAGTGGAAGCAGTGTCAGACTTTATTTTTGGGGGCACTCCAAAATTACTGCAGATGGTGACTGCAGCCATGAAATTAAAAGACGCTTACTCCTTGGAAGAAAAGTTATGACCAACGTAGATAGCATATTCAAAAGCAGAGTCATTACTTTGCTGACTAAGATCCGTCTAGTCAAGGCTATGGTTTTTCCTGTGGTCATGTATGGATG
The DNA here is from genome assembly GCF_042477335.2 of Ovis canadensis. Taxonomy (NCBI): domain Eukaryota; kingdom Metazoa; phylum Chordata; class Mammalia; order Artiodactyla; family Bovidae; genus Ovis; species Ovis canadensis. The sequence goes on along the minus strand of NC_091262.1, from coordinate 66,603,825 downwards.
TGAGAGTTGGACTGTGAAGAAAGCTGAGCCCCGAAGAACTGAGCTTTTGAACTGTGGTGTTGGAGAAGACTCTTGAGAGTCCCTTGGACTGCAAGGAGATTCAACCAGTCCATTCTGAAGGAGATCAATCCTGGGATTTCTTTGGAAGGAATGATGCTAAAGCTGAAACTCCAGTACTTTGGCCACCTCATGGGAAGAGTTGACTCATTGGAAAAGACTCTGACGCTTGGAGGGATTGGGGACAGGAGGAGAAGGGGACGATGGAGGATGAGATGGCTGGATGACATCACTGACTTGATGGATGAGTTTGAGTGAACCCCGAGAGTTGGTGATGGACAGGGAGGCCTGGCGTGCTGCGATTCATGGGGTCGCAAAGAGTCAGACACGACTGAGTGACTGAACTGAACTGAACTACTATAGATAATGGAGGCCAAATAACTTCATGTAAATGCAAAAATTATTCAGTGATTATGGAGTTCTTGGTACTGAAAGAGGCCCGACATTAAAGTCCAGTTGGCTTCTAAATAGGATAAAGAACTATATAAAACTAAACAAAATAAATCAAACAATATACATCTAGAACTGGCAGCTAGAGGTTTATCCTTAATCAGTGTAATAGAAACTTAAATTATCTTAACAGTTTCTCAAAAATCTGTCATTTCACAATCCCAGTTTCTCTTTAATGAAGTTGAATCTAAGTAACAAAGAGAAAATGTTTTATGATAACATAGGAAGTCTACATTATAAATCTTCATTTTTGCCTTTCCCAAAGTGACTTGTCAATTGTACACCTTTGTAATTGTTAAGGATTTCAGCATTATTGGATATACCTGTATTGTGGTTTGTTCACTAAGTCATGTCCAACTCTTGTGACCTCATGGACTGTATAGCCTGCCAGGTTCCTCTGTCCATGGGATTTTTCCAGGCAAGAGTACTGGAATGGGTTGCCAGTTTCTTCTCCAGGGGATCTTCCTGACCCAAGTATCAAACCTGATCTCCAGCTTTGAAGATGGATTGTTTTCTGACTGAGCCACTAGGGAAGCCCTTTGGACATATGTCTGTGTGAATGCAAATTCTCTGGGACACAGAATAAAATTGTGTTCCACAGACCAAGATTGAGGGTTAACATGGTCTAGGGATAGAGTTTTACTCATGGTTTATATATAGTTGGTCCATGATACTGCAGACATGTTCTTTGATTAATTTTTCAATGACTAATATAGAATTTTAATAAATTCACCTGGTAGGTGGTAAATTGTCCATATTAGCTTACTGATTTCTGGAGCAAAGTCTTACTATAGTATATAAACAAGCTTATGCTGTATATGTTAATTGATCCCTCAAATACCTTCATTTAGTTTACTTTTGAACTGTACAGTATGTGAATAGGGCTTGGGAAATGACCTTGGATTGTAATACATTAATAGAGTAGTAATCCTAATTGAAGTTTCCATCTGGGTATGTTCTATATTATAATAAATTAACATAGTCCGTGTTAGTTATTGCTCTGGATGTTACCATGTTACCTTATTTCAGTTCAGTTCAGTTCAGTCGCTCAGTCGTGTCTGACTCTTTGCGACCCCATGAATTGCAGCACGCCAGGCCTCCCTGTTCATCACCAACTCCTGGAGTTCACTCAGACTCACGTCCATCGAGTCAGTGATGCCATCCAGCCATCTCATCCTCGGTCGACCCTTCTCCTCCTGCCCCCAATCCCTCCCAGCATCAGAGTCTTTTCCAGTGAGTCAACTCTTCGCATGAGGTGGCCAAAGTACTGGAGCTTCAGCTTTAGCATCTCATTCCTTCCAAAGAAATCCCAGGGCTGATCTCCTTCGAATGGACTGGTTGGATCTCCCTGCAGTCCAAGGGACTCTCAAGAGTCTTCTCCAACACCACATTTCAAAAGCATCAATTCTTGGCACTCAGCCTTCTTCACAGTCCAACTCTCACATCCATACATGACCACAGGAAAAACCATAGATTTGACTAGACGGACCTTAGTAGGCAAAGTAACGTGTCTGCTTTTGAATGTACTATCTCAGTTGGTCATAACTTTCCTTCCAAGGTATAAGCGTCTTTTAATTTCATGGCTGCAGTCACCATCTGCAGTGATTTTGGAGCCCACAAAAAATAAAGTCTGACACTGTTTTTACTGTTTCCCCATCTATTTCCCATGAACTGATGGGACTGGATGCCATGATCTTTGTTTTCTGAATGTTGAGCTTTAAGCCAACTTTTTCGCTCTCCTCTTTCACTTTCATCAAGAGGCTTTTTAGTTCCTCTTCACTTTCTGCCATAAGGGTGGTGTCATCTGCATATCTGAGTTTATTGATATTTCTCCCGGCCATCTTGATTCCAGCTTGTGTTTCTTCCAGTCCAGCATTTCTCATGATGTACTCTGCATATAAGTTAATTAAGCAGGGTGACAATATACAGCCTTGATGTACTCCTTTTCTCATTTTACTCCTTTTCCCAGGGAACCAACAGACTGGTTCCATGTCCAGTTCTAACTGTTGCTTTCTGACCTGCATACAGATTTCTCAAGAGGCAGATCAGGTGGTCTGGTATTCCCATCTATTTCAGAATTTTCCACAGTTTATTGTGATTCACACAGTCAAAGGCTTTGGCATAGTCAATAAAGCAGAAATAGATGTTTTTCTGGAACTCTCTTGCTTTTTCCATGATCCAGCGGATGTTGGCAATTTGATCTCTGGTTCCTCTGCCTCCTTTTCTAAAACCAGCTTGAACACCAGGGAGTTCATGGTTCACGTGTTGCTGAAGCCTGGCTTGGAGAATTTTGAGCATTACTTTACTAGCATGTGAGATGAGTGCAATTGTGCGGTAGTTTGAGCATTCTTTTGAATTTCCTTTCTTTGGGATTGGAATGAAAACTGACCTTTTCCAGTCCTGTGGCCACTGCTGAGTTTTCCAAATTTGCTGGCATATTGAGTGCAGCATTTTCACAGCATCATCTTTCAGGATTTGAAACAGCTTCACTGGAATTCCATCACCTCCACTAGCTTTGTTCGTAGTGATGCTTTCTAAGGCCCTTTTCACTTTACTTTCCAAGATGTCTGGCTCTAGATTAGTGATCACATCATCATGATTATCTGGGTCGTGAAGATCTTTTTTGTACAGGTCTTCCGTGTATTCTTGCCAGCTCTTCTTAATATCTTCTGCTTCTGTTAGGTCCATACCATTTCTGTCCTTTATTGAGCCCATCTTTGCATAAAATGTTCCCTTGGTATCTCTGATTTTCTTGAAGAGATCTCTAGTCTTTCCCATTCTGTTGTTTTCCTCTATTTCTTTGCATTGATCGCTGAAGAAAGCTTTCTTATCTCTTCTTGCTATTCTTTGGAACTCTGCATTCAGATGCTTATATCTTTCCTTTTCTCCTTTTCTTTTCTCCTCTCTTCTTTTCACAGCTGTTTGTAAGGCCTCCATCTCATTTCGTTGAGATTGGAATGAACACTGACATGTTTCAGTCCTCTGGCCACTGCTGAGTTTTTTCAGTTTGTTGACATATTGAGTACAGCACTTTCACCGCATCATCTTTTAGGATTTGAAATACCTCAGCTGGAATTCCACCACCTCCACTAGCTTTGTTCGTAGTAATGCTTCCTAAGGCCCCCTTGGCTTTGCATTCCAGGATGTCTGGCTCTAGGTGGGTCATGACACCATTGTGGTTATCTGGGTCATTAAGATCTTGTGTATATAGTTCTTCTCTGTGTTCTTGCCACCTTTTCTTAATATCTTTTGCTTCTGTTAGGTCCATACCATTTCTGTCCTTTATTTTTCCTATCTTTTCATGAGTATTCCCATGGTACTCTAATTTTCTTGAGGAGATCTCTAGTCCTTTCCATTCTATTTTTTTCCCTCTGTTTCTTTGCATTGATCACTGTGGAAGGCTTTCTTGTCTTTCCTTGCTATTCTTTTAATTTCATGGCTGCACTCACAGTCCACAGTGATTTTGGGACCTGAGAAAATAAATCTGTCATTGTTTCTTTTGTTCCCCAGCTGTTTTCCATGAAGTGATGGGACCGGATGTCATATCCAGACTAGGTAACTATTAAAAAACAAACTAATAAAAATCTGGGCATCGCCATGGTTTTGTGTTTTTCTCAGCTTGGTGATTGGATCTCTTCCTCTTTTGGTAAATTGGAAACTAAACTTGGAAAACAGTTAGAAGAAAGATTGATTCCTAGGTGGAGCTCAGAATTCTAAGTCATTGTGAACCCCCACACATCTCCATGGTTTCAGTCTCCACATTGAGCTGCCAGTTGTCAAGGCTAATAAATAGCTTCTCGGAATTTGCAAGGACTTCCATATAGTGATTGCTTTTGAGGCTGGCATGCTGAGCTTCCTATTGTGGGGTTTTATGTAAATCTGGGAAATCTAGTGCTGGATGTGGCCTGTTTCAATCTCATGAATCTGAAATCTCCAGTTGAACCTAAAATTGATTGATTGTTGCAGGTGACACTTCAGAAATTTGAGGGCAACGTATACCACATCTGGGAATAATATTTAGAAATGTGTTAAAACAGGTGGCAGACTGCCACTTTTGAGTAGAGGACAGAAGGCTCTTAGTTAAATAGAGACTTTGAGTGAGAGAGTGAGAGTGAAAGTTGCTCAGTCATGTCCGACTCTTTGCAACCCCATGGACTATACAGTTCATGTAATTCTCCAGGCCAGAATACTGGAGTGGGTAGCCTTTCCCTTCTCCAGGGATCTTCTCAACCCAAGGATCAAACCCAGGTCTGCTGCATTGCAGGCAGTTTCTTTACCAGCTGAGCCACTAGGGAAGTCCAAGAATACTGGAGTGGGTAGCCTATCCCTTCTCCACCAGATCTTCCCAACCCAGGAATTGAACCGGGGTCTCCTGTATTGCAGGCGGATTCTTTACCAACTGAGCAATCAGGGAAGTCTGAATAGAGGCTATAGTACATCTATAACCTGCTACTTGATCCTTTTGTTTCAGCTAGTCAAATGTTGAAGTGTGTGTGTGGAAAAGGAAGAGGCTGAATGAAAATATGCCAAACTCTATTGAGAGTGGTACAGAATAGACCTCTAGGATACTGGTGTGATGCCTTCTTTGGTAAGTAACTTTCCTCACTTGAAAAATATCAATGTTTCCTCTTAGATTAGGTGACTAGGTAATCATGGTTCATAAGGTGATGATGGTATTTGCACTACCAATTTTAACTGTGTGTTATGCAATTCACTCTCATATACTCTTATTTCCATAAATATCTTCCTTTAGTTTGCCTTATTCTGTTGTGCCTTTCTAGTATCTTGCTTTTGATGTTTAATATAATTTGTTTCCTTGATTTATTACTGTTAATACATAAGGCCTTAAATTGTCTTCTAAACACTAATTTAACTATGTTGAGATTTTTTTTTTGATGTTTTTATTTATTTATTTCTATCTGTGCTGGGCCTTAGTTGCTATGTGGGCTTTTCTCTAACTGGGGCCAGCAGGCACTACTCTCTAGTTGCAGTTCATGAGCCTCTCATTGCGTGTCTTTTCTTGTTGTGCAGCACAGGCTCTAGAGTGCACAGGCTTCGGTAGTTTTTGGGTTTTGTCTCCCAGGCTCTAGAACACAGACTAAATAGTTGTGGATCATGGGTTTAGTTGCCCTGCCACATGTGGGATCTTCCCAGATTGAGGAGCAAACTTATGCCTCCTGCACTGGCAGGTGGATTTGTTTACCTCTGAGCCCTCAAAGAAGCCATGTTAAGATTCTGATATTTAGGTTTTCATATTACTCTAACTCTCATATTTTTTAAAAATATTTAAAGTTTGACCCAGAATATGTTTAGCAGGGAATTTAGTCTGTTGTATAATTTTCTTTAGAGAAGGCTTTTTCTAAATTTTGTTTTTTCTCTAATTTTGTTATATCATGGTAAGGTGGTATCATCTGTGCTTAAAAATTTTCTTCTTTTCCTACAACTCTTTTTATTCATTTTAGTTTAGAGCCCAATGTATGATCAATTTTCATGAATATTCCATTGCCACTAAAAAGTTGTATTGTTTTTTTAATTTGTTGTTGATGTCTACATATTTATTCTGTGATTTAGCTTCTCTATATCCTTAATTAAATACCTTTAAATTTTTACTTCATTGGTCATTGACAGAAAAATTTATGTTTTCTACTGTTTAAGTATTTGTCCATTCTAGCTCCTGTATTGTTGAATTATAATAATTATGTTATTAGTTCAGTGCAGTCGCTCACCGACTCTTTGTGACCCCATGAATTGCAGCACGCCGGGCCTCCCTGTCCATCACCAACTCCTGTGGTCCACCCAAACCCATGTCCATTGAGTTGGTGATGCCATCCAACCATCTCATCCTCTATTGTGTCCTTTTCCTCCAGCCCCCAATCCCTCCCAGCATCAGGGTCTTTTCAAATGAGTCAGCTCTTCACATGAAGTGGCCAAAGTATTGGAGTTTCAGCTTCAACATCAGTCCTTCTAATGAATACCCAGGACTGATCTCCTTTATTTTTATTTTTTTTATTTTTTCACTTTTTTTTTTAAATTTTAAAACCTATAATTCTTACATGCGTTCCCAAACATGAACCCCCCTCCCACCTCCCTCCCCATAACATCTCTCTGGGTCATCCCCATGCACCAGCCCCAAGCATGCTGTATCCTGCGTCAGACATAGACTGGCAATTCGATTCTTACATGATAGTATACATGTTAGAATGCCATTCTCCCAAATCATCCCACCCTCTCCCTCTCCCTCTGAGTCCAAAAGTCCATTATACACATCTGTGTCTTTTTTGCTGTCTTGCATACAGGGTCGTCATTGCCATCTTCCTAAATTCCATATATATGTGTTAGTATACTGTATTGGTGTTTTTCTTTCTGACTTACTTCACTCTGTATAATCGGCTCCAGTTTCATCCATCTCATCAGAACTGATTCAAATGAATTCTTTTTAATGGCTGAGTAATACTCCATTGTGTATATGTACCACAGCTTTCTTGTCCATTCATCTGCTGATGGACATCTGGGTTGTTTCCATGTCCTGGCTATTATAAACAGTGCTGCGATGAACATTGGGGTATATGTGTCTTTAGAATGGACTGGTTGGATCTCCTTGCATTCCAAGGGACTCTCAAGAGCCTTCTCCAACACCATAGTACAAAAGCATCAATTCTTCGGTGCTAAGCTTGAGCAACTTCACTTTCACTTTTTACTTTCATGCATTGGAGAAGGAAATGGCAACCCACTCCAGTGTTCTTGCCTGGAGAATCCCAGGGATGGGGAAGCCTAGTGGGCTGCTGTCTATGGGGTCACACAGAGTCAGACACGACTGAAGTGACTTAGTAGCAGCAGCAGCAAGCTTTCTTTATAGTCCAACTCTCACATCCATACGTGACCACTGGAAAAACCATAGCCTTGACTAGACAGACCTTTGTTGACAAAGTAAGCTGCAAACATATTAATTATTACTTTTTTTATAAATCTTTCTCTTAAGTATCATAAAGTTATGAGTGTCTTTTTGAGTCTGAAAGTCTCAGCATATGGCCCAACAGTCTGTGTTTTAATACTCTTCAGGTGATTCCAAATGTAGAAGAAAGTTTGGACATCACAACCTTGAGGCATTTGCCCTGGTTAGCATCCTTAAAATTGGGCCCCTGCCTTATCCAATCTGATATTGGAATTAGTGGCAAACACCTAGTATACAGCAAAAGTAGATTGTCTTCAATCAGAAGAGGATTCCCAAAGTGCACATACCTTCTACTGCTTATAATCCAATTGTTTAAATTTATAGGGTCATATCTAATTAACTAAAGAGAGACTTACTGGTATAGACTGAATGTTTTTGCCCCTCCCAGATTTGTATCTGAAGTCCTAACTCTCAGTGTGTTAGTGTTTGGAGATGGGGCTTTGGGGAGGTAATTAGAGCTAAATGAGGTCATAAGGTGGGGCCTTGGCCCCATGGATTAATGCTCTTATAAGAACACTAGAGAGTTTACTCTTTTTCCTCTTGTCATAGAAGAGCTCACATGAAGCCATAGTGAGAATGTGGCCATCTGCCAGCCAGAAAGAGATTTTTCACCAGGAACTGATTTAGTCTCTGTTTTGATCTTCGACTTCCCACCCTCCAGAACTGTGAGAGAATTTTCTGTTGTTTAATTCAACCAGCCTGTGATATTTTGGTATGGCAAACCGAGTTTACCAATACAGTTAGAAATGTAGAATCTATTTAGTAGAACATGTGACTAGGCAGAGTCACTGTGTGTAACTACATGGCTTGGTCAATATTCATATAATCTGTAGTATGAATTAACACTATTCAAGTCTTACAACACCATTTTCTGTGGTAGGAATAAGATGATAACAGATTTGAAGAAACAAGTAATATCCACAACAGTTAATTACTGTAAATTTTAGTTTTTTAAAAAATATGCAAACATGTTCATATATATGTACATACATATATACACATACACAATCACACACATAAACTTAATGTTCTTGACTTTAATGTTTAAATAATACCTTTCAGACTAAAGAGTAATGGTAAGGAAATCAACATGGGCAGTTCTCTAACATCATTTCCCATCAATCAACAGCTTGTTTACTTTGTTTCAGTCATATCAGCCCCTTGTGGCTTCTCAAGGAGTTCAGGAAAACACCTACCTTAGCTTTTTTTTTTTTTTTTTTTAAATATATTGTTTTCAATGCCAGAATGCCAGTCTTGCAGTTGTTATCTTGGAAAATTCACTCACTTCCTTGGTATCCCTGCTTGTCTTACCTATAGTACTTTATCACACTGCCAGCAACCCTTATCCTGATATATTGATCTTGTTTTTCATATTACTTCTTACTTTCTTACATAGTATATAATTTATGTATTAATTACTTGTTCCAGCTTCCCTCCATCTTATCAACTCCATCACAAAAGAGTATTTGTCAGTTTTATTTCCTGGGGTGCCTTAATTTGCTCCAACAGTGCCTGTCATAGGATCTCAGTAATTGTATGATTAATAAAATGTTCATTGAGTGAAACAAATTCATTTCTAACTGAGCTCATTCAGCACTACTTTTAAAATCTCTATTCAGTTCAGTTCAGTTCAGTCACTCAGTCGTGTCTGAATCTGCGACCCCATGAATCATAGCACCCCAGGCCTCCCTGTCCATCACCAACTCCTGGAGTTCACTCACACTCATGCGCATCGAGTCAGTGATGCATCCAGCCATCTCATTCTCTGTCGTCCCCTTCTCCTCCTGCCCCCAATCCCTCCAGCATCAGAGTCTTTTCCAATGAGGCAACTCTTCCCATGAGGTAGCCAAAGTACTGGAGTTTCAGCTTCAGCATCATTCCTTCCAGTGAACACCCAGGACTAATCACCTTTAGGATGGACTTTTAGAAGACTCTCAAGAGTCTTCTCCAACACCACAGTTCAAAAGCATCAATTCTTCAGTGCTCAGCTTTCTACACAGTCCAACTCTCACAACCATATATGATCACTGGAAAAACCATAGACTTGAATAGATGGAACATTGTTGCCAAAGTAACATCTCTGCTTTTGAATATGCTATCCAGGTTGGTCTTAACTTTCCTTCCAAGGAGTAAGCATCTTTTAATTTCATGGCTGCACTCATCATCTGCATTGATTTTGGAGCCCCTCAAAATAGTCTGACACTGTTTCCACTGTTTGCACATCTGTTTGCCATGAAGTATGGGACTGGATGCCATGATCTTAGTTTTCTGAATTTTGAGCTTCAAGCCAACTTTTTCACTCTCCACTTTCATTTTCATCAAGAGGCTTTTTAGTTCCTCTTCACTTTTTGTGATAAGAGTGGTATCATCTGCATATCTGAAGTTATTGATATTTCTCACAGCAATCTTGACTCCATTCTGTGCTTCTTCCACTCCAGCGTTTCTCATGATGTACTCTGCATATAAGTTAAATAAGCAGGGTGACAATATACAGCCTTGATGTACTCCTTTTCCTATTTGGAACCAGTCTGTTGTTGTATGTCCAGTTCCAACTGTTGCTTCCTGGCCTGCATATAGGTTTCTCAAGAGGCAGGTCAGGTGGTCTGGTATTCCCATCTATTTCAGAATTTTCCACAGTTTATTGTGATCCACACAGTCAAACCTCTGTGGCATAGTCAATCAAGCAGAAATAGATGTTTTTCTGGAACTCTCTTGCTTTTTCCATGATCTAGCGGATGTTGGCAATTTGATCTCTGGTTCCTCTGCCTCCTTTTCTAAAACCAGCTTGAACATCTGGAAGTTCATGGTCCACGTATTGCTGAAGCCTGACTTGGATAAGTTTGAGCATTACTTTGCTAGCATGTGAGATGAGTGAAATTGTGCGGTAGTTTGAGCATTCTTTGGCATTGCCTTTCTTTGGAATTGGAATGAAAACTGTCTTTTTCCAGTCCTGTGGCCACTGCTGAGTTTTCCAAATTTGTTGACATATTGAGTGCAACACTTTCACAGCATCATCTTCCATGATTTGAAATAGCTCTACTGGAATTCCATCTCCTCCACTAGCTTTGTTCGTAGTGATGCTTTCTAAGGCCCACTTGAGTTCACATTGCAGGATGTCTGGCTCTAGGTGAGTGTTCACATCATCATGATTATCTGGGTCATGAGTCTCTCTTTTGTACAGTTCCTCTGTGTATACTTGCCACCGCTTCTTAATATCTTCTGCTTCTCTTAGGTCCATACCATTTCTGTCCTTTACTTTACACATTTTCCTTGAGCTCTTACCTTTCTGTTATATGCTTGTGATTCAAAGGGGTGATGACTGTATTAAGCATATTATTTTAATTCTTTGTTTTCATCAAGGTGTAATAATATCTGTTTAGTAACTGTTTTGTTGTCTATTTTCTTAAAAGTTGTATTTCCAGGTAGTATCTTTGTGCTGCCTGTCTGAATACTCATTGTTGAAGGAGGGGAACATGCCTTAGATTATATATTTGTAGGAGTTCTATGGAGAAAAATGGTTAGTATCACTAATATGAAGATTACTTGTTATTTATTTATTTATTTTTGCATCAGCATTTTGAGGGTAAATGTGTTTGTCCTTCCTTGTCACCTGTCAGGATAATAACTCCTTTACCCCTCTGACATAGAAACAGGTGTCAGCCTGAATACATGGCTTCCTTGTGCGATTCCTTAGCCTCTTGTTTATAAGAAGCAGACTGGTTCCAGAGATGCTCCTGATGATACATGCCATTGTGTTTCTCTGATAAACAAAAGGGATTAACTGTATATGTGGCCATCACCTTTAAAAAGCCTATTTTTCTGGTGATTTCTGATATTGATTGCCGTAATTCTGTTTCCTAAACAATCCTTTGGATGCAATCTCAAAAATGACAGAATGATCTCTCTTCGTTTCCACGGCAAACCATTCAATACCATGGTCATCCAGGTCTATGCCCTGACCAGTAATGCTCAAGAACCCAAAGTTGAACAGTTCTATGAAGACCTACAAGACCCTCTAGAACTAACACCCCAAAAAGATGTCCAGTTCATTATAGGGGACTGGAATGCAAAAGTAGGAAGTCAAGAAACACCTGGAGTAACAGGCAAATTTGGCCTTGAAGTACAGAATGAAGCAGGGCAAAAGCTGATAGAGTTCTGCCAAGAGAACGAACTGGTCATAGCAAACAACCTCTTCCAACAATGAGAGGACTTTACACATGAACATCACCAGATGGTCAATACTGCAGTGGGATTATTTATATTCTTTCCAGCCAAAGATGGAGAAGCTCTATACAGTCAGCAAAAACAAGACCGGGAGCTGACTGTGACTCAGGTCATGAACTCCATATTGCCAAATTCAGACTGAAATTGAAGAAAGTGGAGAAAACCACTCAGTTCAGTTCAGTTCAGTCGCTCAGTTGTGTCTGACTCCTTGCGACCCTATTAACTGCAGCACGCCAGGCCCCCCTGTCCGTCACCAACTCCCGGAGTCCACCCAAACCCATGTCCATCGAGTTGATGATGCCATCCAACCATCTCATCTTCTGTCATCCCCTTCTCCTCCTGCCCTCAATCTTTCCCAGCATCAGGGTCTTTTCAAGTGAGTCAGCTTTTCGCATGTGGTGGCCAAAGTATTGGAGTTTCAGCTTCAACATCAGTCCTTCCAATGAACACCCAGGACTGATCTCCTTTAGAATGGACTGGTTGGATCTCCTTGCAGTCCAAGGGACTCTCAAGAGTTTTCTCCAATACCACAGTTCAAAAGCATCAATTCTTTGGCACTCAGCTTTCTTTATAATCCAACTCTCACATCCATACGTGACTACTGGAAAAACCATAGCCTTGACTAGACAGACCTTTGTTTGCAAAGTAATGTCTCTGCCCTTTAATATGCTATCTAGGTTGGTCATAACTTTTCTTCCAAGGAGTATTCATCTTTTAATTTTATGGCTGCAGTCACCATCTGCAGTGATTTTGGAGCCCAAAAAAATAAAGTCTGTCACTGTTTCCACTGTTTCACCATTTATTTCCCCATTTATTTGAAATGATGGGACCAGATGCCATGATCTTAGTTTTCCGAATGTTGAGCTTTAAGCCAACCAGTCCATTCTAAAGGAGATCAGTCCTGGGTGTTCATTGGAAGGACTGATGTTGAAGCTGAAACTCCAATACTTTGGCCACCTCATTTTCATTCTCTTTCACTTTCATCAAGAGGGTCTTTAGTTCTTGTTTGCTTTCTGCCATAATGGTGATGTCATCTGTATATCTGAGTTATTGCTATTTCTCCTGGAAATCTGGATTCCAATTTGTGCTTCATCCAGCCCAGCATTCCTCATGATGTACTCTGCAAAAAAGTTAAATAAGCAGGGTGACAATATACAGCCTTAAGATACTCCTTTCCCTATTTGGAACCAGTCTGTTGTTCCATATCCAGTTCTAACTGTTGCTTCCTGACTTGGATACAGGTTTCTCAAGAGGCAGATCAGGTGGTCTGGTATTCCTATCTTTTTCAGATTTTTCCAGTTTATTTATCCACACAGTCAAAGGCTTTGACATAGTCAATAAAGCAGAAATAGATGTTTTTTCTGGAACTCTGCTTTCTTGATAATCCAAGGGATGTTGGCATTTTGATCTCTGGTTCCTCTGCCTTTTCTAAAGCCATAATTACATCAGGATTATCTATATAATCCAGGACAATCTACTTATTTTAAGGTCAGCTATTTATCAAATTTAGTTTTATCAACAACCTTAATTCTACTTTGTCATGTAATTTAAAGTAGTCACAAGTTCTGATCTTTAGCAACTAAGACATTGTGGGCAGGAGAGGCAGCATTATTCTTCTTAAAACACTAATTTCTTGTTAGTTGGCCTTTATATATCATGCATGTCTTTAGTCATGTACTTTCAAGTTATAGGTGTACAGTGTTATGTTACCCTGGTGGCTCAGCTGGTAAAGAATCCGCCTGCAATGTGGGAGACCTGGGTTCTAGCCAGAGTTGGAAAAATCCCCTGTAGAAGGAAACAGCTACCCACTCTAGTATCTGCCTGGAGAATGCCATGGACTGTATAATCCATGGAGTCACAAAGAGTTGGACTCAACTGAACGACTTTCACTTTAAATTCAAAATTTAAAAACTCAAAATTAATGCAAAAAATTCATAATGTGCCACTGTAGAGTAAAAACTGTAAAATTTAGATAAGGACATAGTGTTTGTTTATTATCTCAAATTATTGTGCATTGTGAATGGTCTTTCCAATAATTCCATACTTCTTGATTCATGAGTGTTGACAATGACTAGGAATGAACTGGGCAGCATGGAGCTTTGTACATCAAATATTTTCTGATTGGTCAGCATTATTCACTTTTCCCTCTTGGTCACAATGTATGAGGAAATTTTGCTAAAAGTATATGTATATATCAGGGCACCTTATTTCCTTTTGCCTCAGGCTCTGATATGGTGTGGCATGAACTTACCCTGCTGTCCTACCCCCATGTCTGGGTGGAGGTCATGCTTTGCAATGTCTGTTTGCTTTGTAACTGCCTTTCACAAATGAAAAGAACCTTCTCATACCACTTTTATCCCACCTTCCATGCCTTGAGTTCAAAAAATGAGACCAGATCTTATTTCTTACCCTCACTAAATCTTTGATACTTACTTCTGGAATGAAAGCAAAGCTGAAGTGACTTTAGCACTGATCACTGTGGTATGTTCTGATGTCTGGAAATACTTATCTTGATTTGGAGCCATCTCTGTTATTTAATTTTCTATATTTTTTGGTAAACTTTATGAACCATTTCTATGTGTTTGAAAGAGAGGAAGCACGTGAAGAGTGAGAGCTTATTAAGTTTCTTTGATCAGTAATCCATTTTTTTAAAACATGTAGTCTAGAGAGATGATAGTTTTTGTAATGAAAATGGCACTGGTGATGTATCATGTCACATCTTTTTTTTTTCTCTCATACATGCTTTTACTTAAATCTTCTGCTTACTAAAATGTAATTAGAAATTACAAAGAAATCATACTAAAGCACATGTAACTAGAACAGTTTGCTTCATCTCTGACCTTCTACTATCAAGAATGTAATACTTTTACACAGTTATTTTTTCCTTTGTGGTAGTGGATCTAAGTATACAAACATATAAAGAAAAATGTTACTTATTAGGTGTATATTTCATTCTAATTTTCCCTTATAGTGTGATTCTTTCTGTAAAGGAACACTGGCATAGCTTTTCTATTATAAGAAACTATTTATACCTTTGGTTCTTTACTCAGGTTTTTATAAAACATGGAAAAATATTTTATTCCACTTGACATTTTTTCCTCAAATTGTGAAAATTGAAAATGCCAGTGGTTCTTGTTGTCTTCATTGTGGTTCAATCACTAAGTCGTGTATGGCCTCTTTGCGACCCCATGGACAGTACTGTGCTAGGCTTCCTTGTCCTTCACTGTCTCCCTGAGTTTGCTCAAACCCATGACCATTGAGTCAGTGATGCCATCCAACCATCTCATCCTCTGTCACACCCTTCTCCTCTTGCCCTCAATCTTTCCCAGCATCGGGGAATTTTCCAAAGAGTTGGCTCTTTGCATCAGGTGATCTAAGTATTGGAGCTTCAGCTTCAGTCTTTCCAATGAATATTTAGGTTTGATCTCCTTTAAGACTGACTGATTCGATCTCTTTGCTGTATAAAGGACTCTTAAGAGTCTTCAGCACCACAGTTTGGAGGCATCCATTCTGGGCTGCTCAGCCTTCTTTATAGTCCAACTCGCATATCCATACAGGACTACTAGAAAAATCATAGCTTTGACTATGCGAACCTTTGTTGGCAAAGTGATGTCTCTGTTTTTTAATACACTGTCTAGATTGTCATAGCTTTTCTTCCAAGGAGCATGTGTATTTTAATTTCATGGCTACAGTCATCATCTGCAGTGATTTGAGACCCCCCAAAAATGAAATTTGACACTGTTTCCACTTTACCCCATCTATTTGCCATGAAGTAATGTGACCAGATACCGTGATCTTATTTTTCTTGATTCTGAGTTTTAAGCCAGCTTTTTCACTCTCGTCTTTACCATTAAGAGGCTCTTTAGTTCCTCTTCACTTTCTGCCATTAAAGTGTCATCATCTACATATCTAAGGTTGCTATTATTTCTCCTAGTGATCTTGATTCCAGCTTATGAGTGGTCCAGCCCAGCATTTCATATGATGTACTCTGCATATAAGTTAAATAAACAGGGTGATAATATACAGCCTTGACATACCCATTTCCCAGTTTTGAAGAAGTCAGTTGTTCCATGTCCAGTTCTAACTGTTGCTTCTTGTCCCCAAACTGGTTTCTCAAGAGGCAGGTTAGGTGGCCTGGTATTCCCATCTCTTTAAGAATTTTCCACAGTTTTCTGTGATCTGCACAGTCAAAGGCTTTAGCGTAGTCAATGAAACAGAAGTAGACTTTTTTTTGGAATTCCCTTGCTTTTTATTATGATCCAGCGGATGTTTACAATTTGATCTCTGATTCTTCTACGTTTTCTAAATCAATTTTGTACATCTGGAATCTTGGTTCACATACTGCTAAAGCCTAGCTTGAAGGATTTTGAGCATAATCTTGTTAGCATGTGAAATTGGTGCAATTGTGTGGTAATTTGAACATTCTTTGGCAAATTACAAAGAATGGGGAATTATTTAATTCCAACCCCCTTCTTTGGGGTTGGAATTAAAACTTATATATGTCTTAATATTAACAGCTCATTAGATTCAAAATAGTTTGGAACACATATCATGCATATCTTTGAAACTTTTATTGTGAGATGATGCAAAATGTTTACTTTCATCATTTTTAAGTTTATAAAAAATGACAGTCTGAAGAAGCAAGGTGATTTCTAAGTGATGTATAATCTGAAAATACAGTTTTGGCCATTTTGGTAAATGTAGCTTGTTGGTGTTTAATTTTTTTGTTTGTTTGTTTTTAATTTTTATTTTATTTTACTTTACAATACTGTATTGGTTTTGCCATACATTTGACATGAATCCACCACGGGTGTACGTGCGATCCCAAACATGAACCCCCCTCCCACCTCCCTCCCCACAACATCCCTCTGGGTTATCCCCGTGCACCAGCCCCAAGCATGCTGTATCCTGCATCGGACATAGACTGGCGATTCAATTCTTACATGATAGTATACATGTTTCAATGCCATTCTCTCAAATCATCCCACCCTCTCCGTCTCCCTCTGAGTCCAAAAGTCTGCTATACACATCTGTGTCTTTTTTGTTGTCTTGCATACAGGGTCATCATTGCCATCTTTCTGAATTCCATATATATGTGTTAGTATACTGTACTGGTGTTTTCTTTCTGGCTTACTTCACTCTGTATAATCGGCTCCAGTTTCATCCATCTCATCAGGACTGATTCAAATGAATTCTTTTTAACGGCTGAGTAATACTCCATTGTGTATTTGTACCACAGCTTTCTTATCCATTCATCTGCTGATGGACATGTAGGTAGAACAAAATATGACTGGCACTGTTAATGATTCATTTTTATCCATTGTATTATGGGATTCTTAAAATCACCTCACCGTAAATTGTGATACTGTATCTCTTTTAGTTAAGCTATAAATCAAGTATAGTCAGCATTCCAAAGAATGTACTTTTTCATCAGATAGTCCATATTTTGCAGGATGGTGTTAGAAATGGTTATGTTTTCTTTTACCGTGATCAGCACTTTTCTCAATCAGCATGGTGAATTTCAGAAATGAGTTTTAATGATGCACATTGCAAACTGTTAATGAGCATGTTAGATATTAGAAATTGATATCCTAGGCCAATTTCTAAATGGCCCTGTGCCATCCTTGAACCTGGTAATTCTAGAGAACTGATTCTTGTTAGAAGAGTAGTGAAAGTCTGCCTTTGGAATTTTGGTGTGTTTCCTTCAGTGAACATTTACCTAAGTAGTTCCCTAAATGCCTGAAAGGGCAGTAAGCTGCGACTCGGTGTGAGTGAAGAGGTTGCAGGAAATATTTTAGTGATTGCCTACTAGTAGATATTCAGTTTATTAAATGTATGATAATTGGCAGAATAATCTGAGACTCATTTCACTATAAATAGTAAACATTTTTAGAGGTAAATAGTTAATTCTAAAGGTCCCCCACCCAAAATTTTTAAGGACCTTTAGAATTAGAACTTTAGAATATTAGCAAGAAACAAAAGGTAAAGTGTAAAACAAAACTGGCTTAGATCAGTCCGTGCATGTGTGCGACCCTGTGGACTGTAGCCTGCCAGGCTTCTCTGTCCATGGGATTCTTCAGGCACGAATACTGGAGTGGGTTGCCTTGCCCTCTTCCAGGGGATCTTCCCAACCCAGAGGTCAAACCCAAGTCTCTTATATCTCCTGCATTGACAGGCAGGCTCTTTACCTCTAGCAGCACCTGGGAAGCCTCAGATCATTCCACTCTATGACAACTTTTACTTATTTCATAAATATATATTCATTATTCATCATTAGTACAAAAGACTGAGAAAAGTCTGAGATAAATCTGAAAATTTTAAAAGAGGACATAAACTTCATCAAATGTTGATTGTGATAACAGATGTATTCCATTTACTTTTGGGCAAATGTATCAATGAGTATTATTTTAGTACCTGTTTAATATGAAGTAAAAGAAAACATCAATTATTAATGATTATGCAGATATATAAAACTTTTGTAAGTTTTATATAGTCATATATTTTATATAGTAATATTGACCTGTAATGTTAATTTTGATTTTCATGGCCAATATTGTTTTTAATTATACTTTTAGTATTTGTTTACAAACAATTGATAACAAAAAAACTGGTCTTTCAGAAAAATTGAGAAAGCTTTTGATATGTTGAAAATGCAATTTGGAAATTTAAAATCTTGATTCACTTATAGACCCTGCTTTAGTTTCATTTAACTATATGTGGTTGTGTTATTCTTGCAGTTTGATTTGATCTACTATTCTCTTCTTCAGCCTCATTATTCAAGAGCTTATCAACTTCACATATAATTGTTATCCTAATCCAACTGCTAAATGCAAAATCTTTGCACAGTGCTTTGCATTTAATGAGCACTTAGATATATTGTATGAGTCACATTAGAAACCAAATGTTGATCTTATTGTAAAATTTCAAGAGTGTCTACAAAAATTTAAAAACAGCCTTAGTCCATTTCCTATTTGTTCCTTCTACTGTTTTTCTTGTCATTAAGAATTTTTTTTTGAGGCAGAGCGTGATTGCTTTACAATATTGTATTGGCTTCTGCCATACAACAATGTGAATCAGCCATATACATATGTCTCCTCCCTCTTGAACCTCCCTTGACCTCCCACCCCTCTAAGTTTGTTATACAGCAACTTCCCGTTAGCTATCTATTTCACATATGGTAATATATATGTTTCAATGCTACTGTCTCAATTTGTCCCAACCTCTCCTTCCTCCACTGTGTCCAGAGTCTGTTCTCTATGTCTGTGTCAGGACGTGCAAGCAACATGAATGTCCACTGACAGATGAATGGATAAAGAAGTTGTGGTACATACATACAGTGGAATATTACTCAGTCATAAAGGGAAACTCACTTGAGTCAGTTCTAGTGAGGTGGATGAACCTAGAGCCTGTTACACAGAGTGAAGTAAGTCAGAAAAAAAGTACACTTATTAATGCATATATATTGTATCTAGAAACATGGTAACAACAAACCTGTTAGCAGGGCAGGAATAAAGAAAAAAAATAAATTTGTTCAAGGCTTGTTCTACCAGTTCCTTTATGAACATGATTTCAACAAAATCTCCTTAAGAGATCACTCTGTTTTCTCATTCAGCCATTAGCTAAATGCAGGTATTTTCTAGAAGTGTACAGAGTGAAAGAAAGAAAAGCAAGACTGACAACAAGGCTGCAATTAGTCCTTGCCTTCTTAAATTATAGTTATTGAATATGTAAAGTTGATACAACCTATTTAAGATATTCCTTATCTGGAAAATGACTATAGTTGTAAGTTTTAAATGACAATGTATATGAATGACAATGTTTGGCATTAAAATAGAGCCCTCAATATCAATTATCTGTTTCTTATAGACATTTTACTGTTGCATTAAAACCTCTTCCTCTATATGTCTTTATATATTTTTGTCCCTGAGTGAAAGACACCAGGAGGGTATACATGAGCATATTGAGTTTGAAAATGTTCAACATATTGTTTTTACTGAAGCATAATTTACATACCTCCATCTCACATTTTGGTATACAGTGCTGAGTTCTGACAAATTCACATCCTTATATAACTACTACCACAGTGAAGATATTGAACTGCTGCATCATCCCCAGAAATTCTCCATGTTCCTTTGGAATCAATACCTCCCTATCCAGTCACAGTCCCTAAAAACCCTCTTCTGTTTTCTATTCTTATAGTTTTGCCATGGTCAAGAGGTCACAGAATTTTAAAAAGTATAGTACATAGCCTTTTTAATCTGTTTCTTTCATTTAGCAAAATAAATTTGAGTTTGATATGTATTGTGCATAGCACTGGTTATTACTTTTTATTACTGAGGAGTATTTTCCTGTATAGCAAAGTCTCTCAGTCGTGTCTGACTTTTTACGACCCCATGAACTGTAGCCTACCAGGCTCCTCTGTCCAGGCAATAGTACTGGAGTGGATTGCCATTTCCTTCTCCATTTTCCTGTATAGGAAAAAACAAATTTTGTCTATTCACCATTTGGAGGACTTTAAGTAGTTTCCATACATTAACAATCATGAATAAACCTGTTGCACATATGCAATTAGATGAACATATGTTTTAATCATTATGAAAATAATTTCTCTCAGCAAGTTTGAGAGAAAGCAGGGAAAATGCATGTTTCATTCTGCCTTGTTGTCTGAACTCTGAGAATCTTTCAGTTGGTCAATCACATGTTAAGGAAGATAATAGCCTTAAACTCAAGGCATCACAACTTGATGCATTCACTTCTTTTGATTCAAATATTTAAAGAATAAGGAGGTTAGAAATAGTGGAATATTTGGCACATTGTGAACTAAATGGAATTTAAAAAGAACTGAATTACTTTACTCCACGTTTTAATGAAATAATTCATAACTACTGATTTTATTAGGAGACAGATGTTGATGAAAGTATCCCCAAACCATTGCTCATGACGATCATTACTTGCGATTTTTCACAAGAAATTTCAGCCTTTGATACATAAAATATTTAAATATAATGGACTGAACTGACATCGCCACAATATGCATCAGCATTTAGAGTCACAATATAGACATAAGTGTCAGCATCTATCAAATAATGATAATTAGATATCTATATTATTATCATTTTACTTGTGTTTCCTTCTATTAATAGATATTCTAAATAATCTACTAATTATAAAATAGTAAATGGGTCAGGCACAATGCCAAAAATTTTTTCTAGTTGTAAATTAAGGAAAATATACTCACAAAAATGCAATATACTAACAGAAAAAAAAATAGCTGGTCATGAAGAATATCATATCAGCCACTGGCCGGGGAAGGCAATGGGATTATAATATTAGATAGCGAAGACTTCCACTGTGATGAAAAACAGTTCAAAAATATTACCTCTGTTATAAAACTTTAAATTCTATTAGATTTCTTATGATGCTGGTTTTATGATAGGAAAAAATAATATGAACTATAATATACTTTTGACTTTGGGAGAAGAAAGAGGATAGAATGGCACAGAGTAAAAGTGGCTTTCATATTTCTTCACAGAAGCTGTACCCTATGAAAATTTGTGATATAAAGGACTAGGTGATAAAGAACCTGGCTTTTATTAAAAGGAAGTAAAACTATTTCAAAGGTTTAGAACAATCAAACAAATACTAAATCTGATTTGAGAATTTTTTCATTTCCTTCCTGTGGAACACTTAGCCACTTTTTGAATAACTGTAAGAGGTGAATTGAGTCATTTTGTCACTTTTTTTTTTTTTCCATTGATGAAGCTACTGTCCACAGCTTGACAAAGTTCAAGAGGAGGGCAAAAGTTAAACACTAACAGAGCTGCTCTTCTGCTCAACATGGAGATGATTCTGGTAAACGAAATATCCTGCAAGGGATCTCCCAAAATCTGTTGGTTGGCATTGTGCTTTTATTTCTTCCACAAAATTGGCAATTGAAATAACAGATTGAAAAAAAAAAAAAGTTCTAAAATATACTATCAACTTAAAAACTGTTTTAAATATCCTTTTTTAAATTCTGTAAATATCATAAATTCTTTCATGGCAAATAGATGGGGAAACAGTAGAAACAGTGTCATACTTTATTTTTTGGGGCTCCAAAATCACTACAGATGGTGACTGCAGCCATGAAATTAAAAGACGCTTACTCCTTGGAAGAAAAGTTATGACCAACCTAGATAGTATATTCAAAAGCAGAGACATTACTTTGCCGACTAAGGTCCGTCTAGTCAAGGCTATGGTTTTTCCTGTGGTCATGTATGGATGTGAGAGTTGGACTGTGAAGAAGGCTGAGCGCCGAAGAATTGATGCTTTAGAACTGTGGTGTTGGAGAAGACTCTTGAGAGTCCCTTGGACTGCAAGGAGATCCAACCGGTCCATTCTGAAGGAGATCAGCCGTGGGATTTCTTTGGAAGGAATGATGCTAAAGCTGAAGCTCCAGTACTTTGGCCACCTCATGGGAAGAGTTGACTCATTGGAAAAGACTCTGATGCTGGGAGGGATTGGGGGCAGGAGGAGAAAGGGACGACCCAGGATGAGATGGCTGGATGGCATCACTGACTCAATGGATGTGAGTCTGAGTGAACTCCGGGAGATGGTGATGGACAGGGAGGCCTGGTGTGCTGCGATTCATGGGGTCGCAACGAGTCAGACACGACTGAGCGACTGAACTGAACTGAACTGAAGTCACATGTGTGTGTACTCAGTAGCCTCTGACTGTTTGCAACACGATGGTCTATGGCCTGCCAGTCTCCTCTGTCCATGGAATTTTCCAGGCAAGAATACTGGAGCAAGTTGCCATTTCCTCCTCTAGGGAATCTTCCTGACCCATTAATGGAACCCATGTCTTGCATGTCTCTTTCAGCCACTGGAGAAGTCCAAGTCATATGTACCTGGAATGTTTAACAGAAGAGAAATCTCTTTGACAAGAAAAGCTTTTGTTTGTTCTGATTAAGAAAAAGGAATGTTTTAAGTTGAAATTCTAAGGAGACAGTTTAACCATTCATTAGGCTCATCTGATAGCATAGGATCAGTTTGGCTGTAATAAGGTATGGTTAGATTGCACCTAAATCTGTTCCTAATCCTAAATCTGAAAATACAAGAATGGAGATAGTAATTCAGTTTTACCACAGTCAGCAATTTTAACATGCTTAACATTTAATTTCATCATAATTCAAATAGTAACAAAATACAGAACAAAATTATGAAAATATATTGTAAAAATGAATGTTCAACTTTGGTATTAACACACATACACCTTAGGCACAAGTTGCTATATCACTTTAAGTGGTAGTTAAAATTGTTCTTCAAATTGAAAAGCAGAGTTCTGACATATTATGGTGATTTTTATCACTAGCCCATGAATCCACAATATTCTGTAAATATATTTGTGTGTTTCAATGCTTTGGAAGTTGGTGATGGACAGGGAAGCCTGGCATGCTGCAGTCCATGGGGTTGCAAAGTTGGACGTGACTGAGCAACTGAACTGAACTGATTCATTTAGAGCATATTTCCTTTATAACAATGATATTTATATTTTTACTTTAAGTATCCTTAAACTATAATATTTTGGACCACAACTGTCACCTGGTTTGTAGCCACATAAGAAACACCATACTAGTGTTAAATATCAGGGGTGATTTCTTAGAACTGCATCCAGGAAACATTGGAGAAACCTCAATATAAAGTTATTGTATGCTGATGATTATCTCAAATTGTATAGCTCATTGATAGTCCTCATTTTGCTGTCCTTGACTGAAACCCAGGTCCTACTTTTGCTGATTTAAATTCTCATGAATTCTGGAGTTGCAGTAG
Organism: Ovis canadensis; assembly: GCF_042477335.2. Classification (NCBI taxonomy): domain Eukaryota; kingdom Metazoa; phylum Chordata; class Mammalia; order Artiodactyla; family Bovidae; genus Ovis; species Ovis canadensis. The sequence goes on along the minus strand of NC_091262.1, from coordinate 66,580,331 downwards.
TTAGTACCTCTTTTCCATTGATTTTTCTTGGACATGATACTTTAACTAAAAGACAGCTAGTTAAGACAGGTTAACTAAATGTCGGACCCTCTCCTCTTGGAGTAATGTTTCTTCTGGGTAAGTTTTTTCATGACTCTCTAGTGACAACAGATGGCAGTGTCAGAAAAAAGCTGTGAAGAGGATATATGGAACTGGATAGATTTATGTTTGGGATTTTGCTAATTTCAACTCAATTTCCCCAAGCTTAAGAAAAACAAACAAACAAACCTTCAATAACAGTTGATTTATGGAGATTTATATACAAGTGAAACAACAGCAACAATTAAGATTTTTTTTTTCTGGTTTGTTGAGAAGTACATGTTGCTTTGTAAAGAGATGGATTAAAAATCATTCTGTTATAAACCTACATTCCTGAAGGCCCTTGTTTAGATTTATACTGTTTTATTAATGTTATATACAGAATGAACATTCTTAAAGCATTATCTGAACTGTGTTTATATACAGATTTATCAGGACTTCCCTATAGCTCAAATGGTAAAGAATCTGCATGCAATGCAAGAGACCAGGGTTTGATCCCTGGTTGGGGAAGATCCTCTGGAGAAAGGAAATAGCAATCCACTCCAGTAATCTTACCTGATTAATCCTATGGACAGAGAAGCCTGGTGGGCTACAGTTCTTGGGTTTGCAAAGAGTTGGACATAACTGACCAACTAACACACACACAGATTTATCAATTAATCTGTTACATATACAAAAAACTAAAACCTAGAATTTTTTTTTACCTTTTGCAAACTCTATTTTAGTAAAATAAATTGATATAAAATTAAATGAATATTTTAATTCTAATTGGGAAAAATTTACATAAAGGATCGCCAAGGACATCAGTTTCATAAGAGTTCTAAAGGCACATGTTTAATAATATCCCTGCTGTGCATGACCTATAGTTTGCTGTAATAGTGCCTATATAACTCTGTGTGATTATCTGGGTCATGAAGATCCTTTTTGTACAGTTCTTGTGTGTATTCTTGCCACCTCTTCTTAATATCTTCTGCTTCTGTTAGGTCCATACCATTTCTCTCCTTTATCAAGCCCATATTTGCATGAAATGTTCCCTTGGTATCTCTAATTTTTGTGAAGAGATCTCTAGTCTTTCCCATTCTGTTCTTTTCCTCTATTTCTTTGCATTGATCACTGAGGAAGGCTTCCTTATCTCTTCTTGCTATTCTTTGGAACTCTGCATTCAGACGCTTATATCTTTCCTTTTCTCTTTTGCTTTTCGCTTCTCTTCTTTTCACAGCTATTTGCAGGGCCTCCCCAGACAGCCATTTTGCTTTTTGGCATTTCTTCTCCATGGGGATGGTCTTGATCCCTGTCTCCTGTACAATGTCACAAACCTCCGTCCATAGTTCATCAGCCACTTTATCTATCAGATCTAGTCCCTGAAATCTATTTCTCACTTCTGCTGTATAATCATAAGGGATTTGATTTAGGTCATACCTGAATGGTCTAGCAGTTTTCCCTACTTTCTTCAATTTAAGTCTGAATTTGGCAATAAGGAGTTCATAATCTGAGCCACAGTCGGGCCCATGGTCTTGTTTTGTTGACTGTATAGAGCAATCAATGCAAAGAAATAGAGGAAAACAACAGAATGGGAAAGACTAGACATCTCTTCAAGAAAATTAGAGATACCAAGGGAACATTTCATGCAAAGATAGGCTACATAAAGGACAGAAATGGTATGGACCTAACAGAAGCAGAACATATTAAGAAGAAGTGGCAAGAATACACAGAAGAACTGTACAAAAAGATCTTCAAGACCAAGAGAATCACTATGGTGTGATCACTCACCTAGAGCCAGACATCCTGGAATGTGAAGTCAAGTGGGCTAGAAAGCATCACTACGAACAAAGTTAGTGGAGGTGATGGAATTCCAGTTGAGCTATTTCAAATCCTGGAAGATGAAACTGTGAAAGTGCTGCACTCAATATGCCAGCAAACTTGGAAAACTCAGCAGTGGCCACAGGACTGGAAAAGGTCAGTTTTCATTCCCATCCCAAAGAAAGGCAATGCCAAAGAATGGTCAAACTACCACACAATTGCAGTCAACTCACACGCTAGTAAAGTAATGCTCAAAATTCTCCAAGCCAGGCTTCAGCAATACGTAAACTGTGAACTTCCAGATGTTCAAGCTGGTTTAGAAAAGGCAGAGGAACCAGAGATCAAATTGCCAACATCCATTGGATCATTGAAAAAACAAGAGAGTTCCAGAAAAAAAAAAATATATTTCTGCATGGTTGACTATGCCAAAGCCTTTGACTGTGTGGATCACAATATACTGTGTATAATTCTGAAAGAGATGGGAATACCAGACCACCTGACCTGCCTCCTGTGAAATCTGTATGCAGGTCAGGAAGGAACAGTTAGAACTGGACATGGAACAACTGAGTGGTTCCAAATAGGAAAAGGAGTACGTCAAGGCTGTATATTGTCACCTTGCTTATTTAACTTCTATGAAGAGTGCATCATGAGAAATGCTGGGCTGGAAGAAGCACAAGCTGGAATCAAGATTGCCGGGAGAAATATCAACCACCTCAGATATGATATGCCAACTAAGGTCCGTCTAGTCAAGGCTATGGTTTTTCCTGTGGTCATGTATGGATGTGAGAGTTGGACTGTGAAGAAGGCTGAGCTCCGAAGAATTGGTGCGTTTGAACTGTGGTGTTGGAGAAGACTCTTGAGAGTCCCTTGGACTGCAGGGAGATCCAACCAGTCCATTCTGAAGGAGATCAGCCCTGGGATTTCTCTGGAAGGAATGATGATAAAGCTGAAGCTCCAGTACTTTGGCCACCTCATGTGAAGAGTTGACTCATTAGAAAAGACTCTGATGCTGGGAGGGATTAGGGGCAGGAGGAGAAGGGGACGACACAGGATGAGATGGCTGGATGTCATCACAGACTCGATGGACGTGAGTCTGAGTGAACTCCGGGAGATGGTGATGGACAGGGAGGCCTGGGGTGCTCCGATTCATGGGGTCGTAAAGAGTTGGACACGACTGAGTGACTCAACTGAACTGATGCAGTTGACTCCACCCTTATGGCAGAAGGTGAAGAGGAACTAAAAAGGCTCTTGATTAAAGTGATAGTGGAGAGTGGAAAAGTTGACTTAAAGCTCAACATTCAGAAAACGAAGATCATGGCATCTGGTCCCATCACTTCATGGGAAATAGATGGGGAAACAGTGGAAACAGTGTCAGACTTTATTTTTTGGGGCTCCAGAATCACTGCAGATGGTGACTGCAGCCGTGAAATTAAAATACACTTACCCCTGGAAGAAAAGTTATGACCAACCTACATAGCATATTGAAAAGCAGAGACATTACTTTGCCAACAAAGGTCCATCTAGTCAATGCTATGGTTTTTCCAGTGGTCATGTATGGATGTGAGAATTGGACTGTGAAGAAAGCTGAGCGCCGAAGAATTGATGCTTTTGCACTGTGGTATTGGAGAAGACTCTTGAGAGTCCCTTGGACTGCAAGGAGATCCAACCAGTCCATTCTGAAGGAGATCAGTCCTGGGTAATCTTTGGAGGGAATGATTCTAAAGGTGAAACTCCAGTCTTTGGCCACCTCATGGGAATACTTGACTCATGGGAAAAGACTCATACTGGGAGGGATTGGGGACAGCAGGAGAAGGGGACGATGGAGGATGAGATGGCTGATGGCATCACTGACTCAATGGATGTGAGTCTGAGTTAACTCCGGGAGTTGGTGATGGACAAGGAGGCCTGATGTGCTGCAAGTTTTGGGGTTGCAAAGAGTTGGACAGGACTGAGCGACTGAACTGAACTGAACTCTGTGAATCTATAAATTCTGAATTTTGTTGTCCTTCATATATAAGGTAATTACAGTAAGAACATTTTAGGGCAGCTTGGATCTATAGGAAATTATGGCAAAAATAATACATTTGATGTTTCATAAAGATTCATATTGTAACAGTTTTCAGGAAAAGATAAATATAAGTTAAGAGAGACAGAGGAGATAGACAAGATATACTCTTATGACATAAATATAGGAATAAATTGATACATCTTAATTTTCACTTCAATTTCAGTATTTTCTTATAACAAAATACTGTCCACATTTTTCTCCCTAGTTTTCATGAATCAGACTACTGCTTAGAACCTCCCTAATTTTTTTGCTCACTATTAAAATTCAGAATGCTTGCAGCTCATTTTTCCTTCTCTTATTTTAAAATTCTTCTCTAGGCTATTTCTTTTTCATAAAAAATCAACACCGCTTCGTGTATTGACTATATAATGGCCAAATTTTATTCTTAAATTCTGAATATAGTAGTTCTTTCTCAAAACACAAAAAGAAAAGTTTTCACTATTACATTTCTTGTAGTCTTGTGTGATTGTGCTTAATGATGAAGATCCAGAATGACAGCCCAAAGGAGGCTATCTTATTATAGCATAATGGAAAGGTACACAGTGCAATATATTTTATTTCACATCATATTCAGATTGGATATTTGATTGTAGATTTTAGTGGCAATCAAAACATTTAAGGAGCCATGTGAGGAAAAGTACACAGAAATAAAGAACTGGACACTGCCATCTCAGTGGCTTATAGAACCAAAAGTGGGCACAGATACCTCCAAAAGGGTCATATCCTCCCAAGTCAGGATTTGTAATTGGGAATCAAAGATGTTAGTCAAAGATGTTCTGCTGGTCGTAAATAAGAGTCATGTGAACTCTGGAAGTATAGGATGCACACCTTTTCTTGCCACGAAGCCAGAAAAAAAGAGAAATCTATCTGAAAAAAATAAAAGAATAAGAAAACTTAAAAAAAAAATACAAGGTGGGGAGCAGGTAAGGCCTGTGTCGTAGAGGGATAGAGGGACGGAGGAATTTTCAGGCTTGATTTTTTTTTTAACCAAGTTTCTGATTTAATATTTTTCTGACTATGTTTTCCACACTTAGGATTCCATGGAATATTCTTGTCTCCTTTTGATAAAGTCTACCTTTTCTATTTTTCCTGCTTATGCTCATTTATGTAGTTTTAAAACTTGCAACAAAAAGATCCTTGATTAAAGCCTCAGGCTGTCCAACACAGATGCCGCTAGAAGCCTCTGTTCCTGGAATGGCCATATTCTATACAGTCCTAGAAAATGAAGAAACCAGGAATTCAGTCTCTAGCTTCAAGGAAGAACAATTGAATGCTATGAACCATGAGCAAAGTAAAGGCTAAGATTCAGGGAGAACAAATCAGGTTGGAGTCCAAGGGGAGGAATTCCAGAGAATTTCTGAAATGGCTTATTTGCAGGTTACTGTGAAGTCAGTGAAATAATATACATAAAAAATACTTCTCCATGTACACCTGTGGCTGATTCATGTCAATGTATGGCAAAAGCCACCACAATATTGTAATTAGCCTCAATTAAAATAAATAAATATATTTTTTTAAGTGTGTTTTCTCCAGAATAAAGGATGAGCTAATTTAGTGGTTCAGGGCATAGATTCTACAAATGCCAGAGTTTAAGTCTTGGTTCTGCTGCTTTCTGGCAAAGTGACCTGCAATAAGTTTAATTCTCTTTGTCTCAGTTTCTTTAATATTCAAATTGGAAATGAGAAAGATTTTTCTACTACATAAGACTACTTTGTTGATTAAATGAGTTAGTACACATAAAGCGCTAATAACAGCTCCTGGGACTTGATAAGTGCTATTGAGTCTATGTTAAGTGTTTGCTGTTATTAGTGATTGTAGAAGTACACCGTTGGCTTTCTCACACGACATTGTGATACTTGCTTTATAACAAACGATGACTTTCTACACTATAATCTACAGAACGCACTGTATGTGACATAGATTTCCCTTGAGGTAAGATTATATGGTATTAAAAATGATGAAATAAGCAAGAATGCAAAACTATGAAAGAAATCTCTATTATATGACATATTGGTAGACATCATTGTTAAAAAATGTATTCACTAAGAAGATATTCTACAAATGAAACATTGAAAGGGAATGAAACATAATCCTGATATAGTAAATCATAAAAAAGAAAAAAAAACATATTGGGAAGTAAACTTAATAATGTTACTTAAAATGATGAAGTGAGGTTCAGTTGAACTACTCACCACACACAAACATAATTAATAATTTAGTAAATACTTCATCAAATTATTATAGAGTTACAGAGGCTTTAGGTGCTTGACTTGGCACAAACAGTTACTCCTTAAATAAATAATGTCAACAAATACAAACTTCTGTTTAAAATAGCCAATTATAGTTTCTTCCCTGACTGTGATTTATGTGACTACTGTTTGTTAAAGATAATAACTGACACACTGAGAAATGTGAAGGTATAAAATATTGTGAGTCTTAAAAAAAACATCTCCAGCAAAATATGTCTTCAGTTTCATCCCAGCGGAGCATTGTGTGGTGTAAGTTTAAAACAATGACGTGGTTGAATCCCTTTGTATTTATCTTTGACATTAGACCTTCATATAACATTAGTTAGTTGTAAAGACAGTAAAGAATGTCTGGGACCTTTTCATGACAGTTATTTCATTTTTGGCTAGCACTGCCTTATGTAACTAATGACACAAATATATAAGCTTAATATACTTACCAATACATTAAATCAGAACCTCCAACATATACGAAATCTGCTAATTTAGCAGAAATTTTCTTTAAGGCAATATTAAGGTACTATTTTTTATAAAAATAAATTTTCCTTTGTTATACAAGCTTTGGCTGGGTCAGGAAGAGCCCCTGGAGAAGGGATAGGCTACACTCTCCATTATTCATGGATTTCCCTGGTAGTTCAGATGGTAAAGAATCTGCCGGCAATACGGGAACCTGGGTTCAATCCCAGGGTTGGGAAGATCCCCGGGAGGAAGGGCATGGCGACCCACTCCACTACTCTTGCCTGGAGAATCCCCATGGACAAAGGAGCCTGGTGGGCTACAGTCCATAGGATAGCAAAGAGCTGGATGCAAATTAGCACATACCCACAAACTACTATACCTAGGGAAAATACTGTGTTAGATTCCTGTATGCCTCTGGTCACAATATTCTCCTCGACCAAATTGCCACATGTGTTGCACAGTTCACTTACCAAGGTCCTAATAAAATAAGGTAGTCTTATCAAAATTGAACTCTATAGTTTGTTATAACCCATCTTCTGTATAACATTTATCAGGCATTAAAAAAAAAAATCATTCTGTAGTTCTTCCAGTCTGCAGAACCTGCCCAGCTTACGGATTTAGTTTTTACACCATGTTGCCTTTTAAAACATAAGAGCCAGCCAGCACTGATGAAGGGCTTAGCATTTTTCTGACCTTTGGTAATATGACTGTGTACTTCTTGATCTTCAGTCCCACAATTCATTATACATTTTTATTGTTGTTGTTTCTTGAATTCACAAATTTAGTGGCTTTTTCTGTCTTTTGCAGAACTTCATTATGAGCTATAGATGTTGCTTTAGCACTTAACAAAGTGGATTTATGCACAGATCAGTGAATTTTCTCTTTCTTTTTCTGGATATACATATTATTGGCTCATTAACACGAAACTCATTGCCAAAAGCACTAAAACTCATGCATGAACGAAGCTTGTCTAACACATGTATTTCTCCATAGGGCACACTTGTGTTTAGGAACATTAGATAGCAGTTCCACACTGTGTTTGGGAGCTATTATAAACAGCAAAAGCACCAACAAAGAGCACAAAATGTGGCACTAATTATAACATGAAAATGGCACTATCTTATAGCATAACAGCAAAATAAGAAGGCATGTTTTCTTATTAGAAATCAGCTGAGAACTTGGACTTTAAAGGAGTCAGTTTTTGAGATTCTGTGCATATCTTTAAATGATTGTGAAAGTGTCATGAATATTGGTTTTGAAGTTATAAATAAATGAGGAAGTTACAAATATGAGATCCACGAACAATGAGTATCTATAGGTGAACCAATATCTATTAATCATGGCGTAGACGATACTATATAGTTTAATTACCTTAGAAGGAAAGCATTTATGGTTCACAATGAATGCAAACATTTATGTTATAATTGTCTCTGTGTTAAGCATTTTAAATTGATTATCTTATTTAATCTTTAGAAGAGCTCGATATAAAGACACTCTCATATCCACACTTTTGGGGGATAGAAGAAATTAAATTCATTTAAACTAAATATATTAATAAAATTAAAGATTGTATGGCTGTGAGTTATGGAGCTGGTATTTAAACACATGCAATATGAATTTACAGCCTGCGATATTCACCACATCAGTACACTGTATGTCAAAATTCCTCCAAGATATCATGGCTTCATGTTGTTGTATGGCAAAACCAATGCAATATTGTAAAGTAATTAACTTCCAATTAAAATAAATAAATTTATATTTAAAAAAAAAAAGATATCATGGCTGATAGAGCTTAAGAAAAAAAAAATACATAACAGAAGAGGAATTAGTAAGGTCCCAGAACCTACCATGTGTGATGTTCAAGCAGAGCTGGTCATAGGCCAAAGTCAACAACCACATTAATAGATGTCATTACTTAAAACTAAAAGAAGTTGTAGAAACAGGAGTCAGAGAAATAGCCTGAGGTCAGGGCTTGTGGTACTGATAAGAGATCAGACCAAGGAGTGCAGAACACACTTGTACTGTTGAGTACTGTTGTCTTCAGGTAGCTCATACCTCTAGTGTTGTAGGTTGGAGTATTTTTATTCTCACACATCTTCACATCTGATGCAGGTAGCTTTTTTACACTGCCCCATCTGCATTAGAAACATTCATGACACAAGCCATGTTACCTGAATTATATTTGGAAGAACCAGATATATATGTTTTTCGTTGTCCCTAACAAAGAAATAATTCAGTTCTTCTGCCATCAAAATTGCCAATAGCCCATAACTTGGCATCTGCAGTAGCAGATGGCCCTTGATATTAAGATATCAAGTTAAGAGTATTGTCACAAATGCTCAACCAAAAATATCCATGTGGAAAATGCTATACTTTAATTATGGTCATAGCCATCCTTCTAAGAGTTCAAAAATTTGTATATATTTTAAAATGATAACCATAGTTGCATATATTGTATATTCTGAACATTAATGATAGAAGCAAGGAGTTATTTTCTACTAATTTATTTACAGAAGGTCTGTTAGTAGGTGGCACTGCTTTTGTGTAAGAAACAATTAAATTTCTCATTATCATCTGGAAATTTTTTTTCAATAAATTTATGGTAGACTGTAGTCAATCTAGGGCTTCCTTGGTGGCTCAGAATGTAAAGCATCTGCCTGCAATGTGGGAGACCCAGGTTCAATCCCTGGGTTGGCAAGATCCCCTGGAGAAGGAAATGACAACCCACTCCAGTACCCTTGCCTGGAAAATCCCATAGACAGAGGAGCCTGATGGGCTACAGTGTGTGAGACTGCAAAGGATCAGACACGACTGAGCGACTTCTCTTTCTTTCAATAGTCAATCTATTAAATTAGAATATACTCTAGAGATAAAGTTAACTCATTTCTTATGCCTTTTTCACTGAATGTATCAAAGTACATTAAACCACTTTTTATAGGTGTTACTTGGTTTTCAGTGTTTCACTCTTACCAGTGCTGCGATTTTTATAAAATCTCCACTTTTGTTTACCTTCAGACCATTGAAAGCTATCTTCTGTTTGCAGTGTTCAAGCTGCTAAAATCTTTCAACACATAGTTTCCCAGATGAGTTAATCCTTTTAAGTTTTGATTTTATTTGTTTTGTTATCTTTTTGTATTTAATTCTCTGAACAATTAAGTGATATTAATTATAATGTGCATCCTGGATAACTGATTGGTGTAAATGATAAGAACTCCTGTGTCAAGGTTTAAAGATGAATGTGTGTATGCTTAATAGCTCAGTTGTGTCCAACTGTTTGTAATCCCATGGACTGTAGCCTTCCAGGCTCCTCTCATGGCAAAGGGAAGGGGAAAAGGTGGAAGCAGTGACAGATTTCCTCTTCTTGGGCTCTAAAATCACTATGAATGGTTAACTGCAACGATGAAATTAAATGATTGCTTCTTGGCAGGAAAACTATGACAAACCTACACAGTGTATTAAAAAACAAAGACATCACTTTACTGACAAAGGTCCATATAGTCAGGGTTATGATCTTTCTAGTAGTCAAGTACAGATATGAGAGTTGGACCAAAAAGGAAGGCAGAACATTGAAGAATAGATGCTTTTGAACTGTGATGCTGGAAAAGACTCTTGAGAGTCCCTTGGCCAGCAGGGAGATCAAACCAGTCAATCCCATAGGAAATCAATCCTGAATATTCATTGAAAGGACTGATGCTGAAGCTGAAACTCCAGTATTTTGGCCATCTGATGCAAAGTACTAACTTTTTGGAAAAGATCCTGATGCTGGGAAAATTGAGAACAGGAGGAGAAGGGAGGATGAGATGGTTGGATGGCATCACCAATTCAATGGACATGAACCTGGGCAAACTCTGGAAGATGGTGAGGAATGTGGAATCCTGGCATGCTGCAGTCCATTGGGTCACAAAGAGTTGGACACAGCTTGGTGACTGAACACAACAACAGCATAACAACATATATGTATTGAAGATTGGAGAAATTGAAAGCAAAAGGAGAAGAGGGCAGCAGGATGAGATGGTTGGATAGTATCACTAACTCAGTGAACGTAAACTTTTGCAAACTCTGGGAGATAGTGCGGGACAGGGAGGTCAGGTATGCTGCAGTTCATGGGTTGGCAAAGAGTCAGACAGGACTTAGTGACTGAACAACATATGTAAGTAAAGACTGATAGATATTGGCTTGAACAGATGGGAGCGTAGTTCTTCAATCTCAAGGAAATATGTTCCAGCCCTGTATATAAGGGCTTCCCCAGTAGCTCAGTGGCAAAGAACCCCCCTGCCAATGCAGGAGACATAGAGACTTGGGTTCCACCCCTGGGTTGGGAAGACCCCCAGGAGGAGGTCATGGCAACGCAATCCAGTATTCTTTCCTGGAGAATCCCCATGGACTGAGGAGCCTTATCGGCTACAATCCATAGGCGTGCAGAGTCAGACAGGACTAAAGCAACTGAACATGTACCTCAACACATATATACACATATAAAATTTCATGGTAATTAATCTTTATTAAACTAGAGAGGAGGTTTTTAAGATACTAAAGTGAACAGAAGAAAATTCAAAGTATTAGAGATTGAGCCTAATTTTCCTGTAATAAAAAAATGAATGTAAGGAAATTTTACCTTTAAAATTATCTCATTTTAGCCCATGTAAGTATGTACCATACAGATTAAATTCTTGCTTTATGATATTTATTTCTTCAAAAAATGAGGACAAACAAAAACTAATTTGGAAAGGTCACATTACAAGCAAAATACAATATTCTATATAAATTAGAATAATGGTGCACTGCAGTTCCCATGACTTATTTTCATCATAAATAACTGAAGTCAGCCTTGCACATTATAAAAGAATGGAACTCAAATTCTGACTCCTCAGTAATGTGGTTCTAAATACAACTGTCTGATTCCTGGACTGGGTATATACATTTTTAAAGACTCCTAAAAGACAGATGAAACAATCCTAGATACAACAAATTTTGACCCCGAACTTTTCTTATAATCTTGTCCAAGTTTTGAATGTTCTTAGTTTGTTATTTTAAATATTCTGTTTCCTGTATTTTAAAGAAAAGCAGTGTTTGGAATTGTACTTGCAGAATTTTTGACCAAGTCAATCTAAAGAGTTCTCAGAAACTTTTGAAACAATTGCAAACCTTTATCTTCTCTAGTTTTATGTAGTGCCCTCTTTTTAGAAGCTTATCACATGATAATGCATGATAGATTTATCAGCAATTTGTACCTACAGTTTCTCTCTGGAATATTTTATAATGGAAAAAAGGCATCTAATGAATTATTTTTATTATTTAATTCAATTCTATGGTCTGACACTTTGTTTTTTTTAGAAAAAGTCACTTAAATTATCTAAAAACATATAATCTGTAAAACTAAAATGACCTTCAAACTGCTTTGTTTGTATTTACATTTCCAATTTGCTAGGTATTTTGTTGTGTTATATATAAATGACTTTAATACATTAAGCTTATCAGGAAGATACAATTATTTCTTTTTTATAGATAGGGTAACTGAGGTATTGATTTGACATATTATGTGATAGTGCCATAGCTAATAAATGTTGCAATTGTATTTGAATCAAAATACGTATGATTTTAGAGCCTCATGTACTTAAATACTTTTTTATACTCTTTCCTATAGGAACATTTAAGGATTAAGTAAGAAAATGAAAGATCCTCTGTAAACTTTAATGAGAATTTTCTGCAATTACCGGTGGTATTATTGTTAGTAAAAAGGAAATAGCTGCGGGCCAATTCCTTTAGAAAAGTAAAATGATTTTTATTATAATATAAAGTGATGGCATCTTTGAGGCCTACTGCAAGGAATATGGGAAGCCAATATTTTAAATATATGTATGTGTTTATATAAAGTCTGTATATAGGTATGTTGCTAGATATTCTTTACACATATTTATAGGATATCTGCTGGAGACTTGTGGCTATATTTCATTCTAGGGTTACAGTTGCACACCAAATGTATTACTGTCCCTGTGGTCATGACATCTATTTTCTACTAGATGGCTAACACACAAAAATAACCAAATTACCAGGCAATATAATAAATATTTGAATAAGGATATGTGAGAGGAAATCAATAGTCATGAGTCTATAGAGAAATGAAACAACCTTAGCTAGCATAAATGTTTTCACATTTATTAATCAATTTATTGAATAACAATAAATTCTTGATCAGGAAATATATTACATCTGTCATCCTAGATTGGCAGTGTACAACCTTCAGGCTATTTGAAAAGAGTCTATGTCATACCAACCTGGTAAGAGTAAATTCTAAGTAAATATGAAATATCTCACCTAGAAAATTAACCATATACTCCAAATTACTATTATATAGTTTGAACAGCATTTATTTCACTGAAGAATAAATTTCCTCTTGAAAAAATAATAGTTTATTTCAAAATATGACACACCTGGAAGTCACTGAACTGGAGTTTCATATATGAAACAAAATTGAAAATCAACTTTTGATGAAGAATGCCTGTAAGACAAAATTATTTTGATACTGATTGTGCATCTAAGAATACTAATTTACCTAACAAAAATATGTTTTTATTTTAGAAATTAATTATTTATCCTTCTGAAACCAAAAACAAACTCTTCAAGGAGGTTATTATCTCTCCCAACTAATACGTATGCATGTGTGTATGCTAAGTCACTTCAGTCATGTCTAACTCTTTGTGACCCAAAGGACTGTAGCCCTCTAGGCTCCTCCGTCCATGGGATTCTTCAGGCAAGAATACTAGAGTGGGTTGCCATACCCTACTCCAGGAGATCTTCCCAACCCAGGGATGAAGCCTGCGGTTCTTAGATCTCCTACGCTGGCAGATGGGTTCTTTATCACTAGTGCCACCTGGGAAGCCCCTGATATGTTATACGTGAATGCTAAGTTGCTTCAGTCCTGTCTGACCCTTTGAGACCCTAGGGACTGCATTATTTTTTGGCTTCCAATGTTAATTGATCTCCACTCATTATTTTCTTCCTTCTGCTTCCTTTTAATTTGGCCTTTTCCCCAACGTTTGAAAATGAGAACTTAAATCATTAGTATTAAATCTTCTTCTTTATTAATAGAAGAATTTAGAGCTATACATTTCTATCTCTACACTTTTTAAGATTGTTTTCCCATATGAGTCATTACAGAGTACTGAATAGAGTCCCCTGTTTATTTGTTCTAGATCATATGTCATTATAGTTAAAGAATTATATATTTTTTAGGCAACATACAGTTATTTTTCTTTTTTATATATTTTAACAATTTCTACTTTTTTAATTGAGAGCTTATTAAGTTATAATGTAATTTTACATGGTTAGATTTGGGTCTATCATTTATGTTTTTTTGTACTTGTCTTCTTTGGTTTTATTTCCTTTAAAAAAATGTGTTGGTTATTTGGATAAATTTAGGAACTCATTTTAAATGTCATTTTTATATAGCTAGTTTTTATTGTGGGCTGTGTATGTGTGTTAAGTTGCTTCAGTGGTGTCCGATTCTGTGCGACCAGAGGGACTGTAGCCCCCAGGCTCTTCTGTCCATGGGATTCTCCAGGCAGGAATATTGGAGTGAGTTGCTGTGCCCTCCTCCAGTGGATCTTCCCCACCCAGAGATTGAACCTGCATCTCTTACAGCTCCTGCATTGACAGGAGGGTGCTTTACCACTAATGCTCTGTCGCTTCAGTCCTGTCTGACTTTTTGTGATCCCATGGACTGTAGCCTGCCAGGTTCCTCTGTCCATGGGATTCTTCAGGCAACAGCCACCTGTCTTTATTGAGTATCAATAATTATGTGTCTCAATGTGTACCAATAATTGTTTTCTGTCTCAATGTGAGCCTGTTTGGATTTATTCTGATTGGTGTTTGTTTAGTGTTTTGTATCATTTATTGCCCTTTTCATATCAGATCTGAGAAATTGGGGACTTTTTTTTTTTTCACCTATTCTACATTTTTCTTCTGTCCTTCTGAAGGTTGAATTACAATTAGATATTTTGGACCACATCTTACTCACCTGTTCTCTGTAGCTCTGGTTATTTCATTCAACCATTTCTCTATTCTTTACTGTGAACAATTTCTAAGATCTACGTACAAATTCACTTACTCTTTCCTCTGGTCTTCATTTGGCTGTTAAGCAGGCCGATTTTTTTTCTTTCAATATTTTGGATATATTTTCCAGTTCTACAATTTCTATTTGTTTCTTTTTAACCTTTTCTATTCCACAACTAATATTTATGGTCTTTTTTTTCATTTTACAACTCTTGAATTGATTAATTGTGATTATTAATCACGTCAATATTTGGGTGTTACTTCTGTTAATAATATCTAGTTATTCCAGATCAGTCCTAGTTGTCTTTCATCTGAAAAAAAAGTTTCATTTTATTAATTATTTCTTTTGAATAATTAAGATTCATTTTAAATATGTTATGTGAAATCATGGTTCATGAATCAGAGATATAAGTGTATTCCCTCTTTGTATTTCAGGATTCACCCCACCCTCTAGTAGTCTGTCTCCTTGGATTTATTTTGTTCTAGCTCATTAACCCAGAAAGGTTGATTCTTTTTCATTGCCATCCCAATTGCCTCATATACACATTCTATCAATTAGCTTTAGCTGAGACTAAAAGAATGAAAACAGAAGTTTACATAGTACAGGTCCTGTCTGTCTTTCAATATGTGCTTCTGACCACAGTGTGTCTGTTTCTATTCTGTTCTCTTTGGTGCATTCTATTTATTAAATAGGATCCATTTAAAAATACTTGTAATTTTATGTACTATATATGTGTGTGTGTGTGTGTGTGTGTGTGTGTGTGTGATTAAATTGTATTAATGCAATTAGTTTTCTTGGTTAGGGCTGCTGCTGCTAAGTCGCTTCAGTCGTGTCCGACTCTGTGTGACCCCATAGACGGCAGCCCACCAGGCTCCCCCATCCCTGGGATTCTACAAGCAAGAACACTGGAGTGGGGTGCCATTGCCTTAATTTTACTTTAATAATTGTCTTCCAGCCATCCTGCTTCATTTTATTTATTTATTTTTTTTACTTGTGAAACTGATTTTATTTGAAAGTAGACACTTTGCAGATGATCAAATTAAGATAAGGTAACGTTCAATGAAGGGGAAATTTGAACACAGAGGCCATGGCATCTGGGGAGAACACCATGTGAAGATGGAGGCAGAGATCAAGGTGGTGCTTCTACAAGCAAAGACAAAACAAATATAAATTTTATGTTGTATCAGATTGAACTCATTATAAACTGCAAAAATTTATAAAAATTTTTTCTTATGGGAGGTAAGGGGGGGTTCAGGATGAAGGGACACATGTGCACCTGTGGTTATTCACGTCCATGCATGGCTAAAACCATCACAATATTGTAAAGTAATTATCCTCCAATTAATTAATTTTAAAAAATGTTTTCCTCTATTAAGAAAAAATTTAAATATTTCCACCTACATATAAATGAAGTACATGTGCTATTAAAAGAAGCATACATCAAAACCTTTAAAAATAAATTTTCTCAAGTCTATATTATGGAAAAAATGATTATGCCATCTGTGTTTTCTTGTAGTCTAAATTGAGTTTTGGATCTATTTCTATCTCAAGTAATCTTTACCATAAACTTTGGTTTAAGATTTCTTTCCAAAGAGATTCACCTCATGTCTCTCAAAGTCGCTCAGTCACATCCGACTCTTTGCAACCCCATGGACTGTAGCCTACCAGGCTCCTCTGTCCATGGGATTCTCCAGGCAAGAATACTGGAGTGGGTTACCATTTCCTTCTCCAGGGGATCTTCCCTACACAGGGATCGAACCCAAGTCTCCCGCATTGGAAGCACACACTTCAACCTCTGAGCCACCAGGGAAACTCAGTTTATAAGGTAGTCACTTCTATATTTTTTATTATTTCCATGATTTATATTGTTAAACCCTGGGTTATGCTTAATGCAAGGGAAAATCAAACCACCAGTGAAATGATTTTTTTTTAATTTAAATTTATTTATTTTAATTAGAGGCTAATCAGTTCAGTTCAGTTCAGTCACTCAGTCGTTGTGTCCAACTCTTTGCGATCCCATGAATTGCAGCACGCCAGGCCTCCCTGTTCATCACCATCTCCCGGAGTTCACTCAGACTCACATCCATCGAGTCCGTGATGCCATCCAGCCATCTCATCCTCTTTTGTCCCCTTCTCCTCCTGCCCCCAACCCCTCCCAGCATCAGAGTTTTTTCCAATGAGTCAACTCTTGTCATGAGGTGGCCAAAGTACTGGAGCTTCAGCTTCAGCATCATTCCTTCCAAAGAAATCCCAGGGCTGATCTCCTTCAGAATGGACTGGTTGGATCTCCTTGCAGTCCAAGGGACTCTCAAGAGTCTTCTCCAACACCACAGTTCTAAAGCATCAATTCTTCGGTGCTCAGCCTTCTTCACAGTCCAAATCTCACATCCACACATGACCACAGGAAAAACCAGCTTTACAATATTTTATTGGTTTTGCCATACATCATGAATCCGCCATGGATGTACACGTGTTCCCCATCCTGAACCACCCACCCTCTTCCCTCCCTGTACCATCCCTCTGGGTCATCCCAGTGCACCAGCACCAAGCATCCTGCATCCTGCATCGAACCTGGACTGGCGATTCATTTCTTATATGATATTATACATGTTTCAGTGCCATTTCCCCAAATCATCCCACCCTCTCCTTCTCCCACAGAGTCCAAAAGACTGTTCTATCCATCTGTGTCTGTTTTGCTGTCTCGCATACAGGGTTATCATTACCATCTTTCTAAATTCCATATATATGTGTTAGTATACTGTATTGGTATTTTTCTTTCTGTGTTACATATACACAATGGATTGTTATTCAGCCATTAAAAAGAATACATTTGAATCAGTTCTAATGAGGTGGATGAAACTGGAGCCGATTATACAGAGTGAAGTAAGCCAGAATGAAATGATTTTTTAAATGAATATTTTCTCTGGTAAAATTTTCTACATTTACTGTATAGTAGTTAATTTTATGAATATCTTTCTCTCTGACAATATTTTTACCCAAAAATCATTTTTACAAATAGAGAGACAATGTCAGGTTTTTTTTTTATTTTTAATACTGTTATTTTATTCTTATAAGTGTTTAAGGTAGTAATGCTGTAATTTTCCACCACTACCTCATATTTCCCTCATTAAAGTAACAGTAGATATTTATTGTTTTTGCATAGCTTTGTTTTTAGCTAAACATTTTTAAATCATTTTATTGAATGAAGAGGCATATTTTTCCATCAGTAGTAGAAATATTAGCTAATGCAAGGGTTTAGCCCTTGAATTTTTCTATTATCAGTCCCTTAGTGACCAAATTTGTTCACTGTTGATTGACACTGGACATTCCCAGATTTATTTTTCTGTCTTTGAGTTCTTAAATGAAGCCAGGTCACATTATACAACTGCCTACTTAAAATCTCTTCTTGGAAGCCTGATATGATATTTTTGCAATTACATTTTGTTCTTTAGTCCAATCCGCAATCTATTCTTCAACAATCCCTCCTTATCCTTTATTCATCTCTATGGATCTGGAATATGGAAATTACCACCAATCTTTGTTTTCTTATGTTCCATAATCCATTGTATAGTAAACTTTCTCAGTGTTATTCTATGGAAAAAAAAAATTGTGTTGTTATAGCAAAGGATTATCCTAGTTCATGCCTTCATAATCAATTCCCATCTGCTTAATATAGGAATATTTTCCTAAAGATTTTCCTTTTGCCCTTTCCTCCCTTTAGCCTGTTCCTTAAACTATAGTAAGAATGTAAAGCAACTCTTTCATTAAGATACTCCTTCCATCTGTCAATACCTTCTTACTTCATTACAAGTAGAGCCAAAATCTTACATTAGTCCTGGGAGCCCATATGATATAACAGAGTTCCTTGCCTCTGTACCCTTCTAAACTTGTTTTCCTGCTTTTCTCACTCTGCACCAATCACACTGGTCTCTTTTCCGACTCTTCTACCGCAGGAGATTTTCATTTGTTTTTCCTTCTAATAACAATAATATCCATTATCTGCAATAAGATATTCATTCAGCTGTCTACAGTACTTTCAAATTATATTCTCAGATGAATTTCTGGCTCAGAATATTTTGAACCGCAAACATATCTCCCCAAACAAACAAAAACAGAAACGTAGCCATAAAATCTCTGTATATGTCATTTTTCCATGAAATACTTATAACTGTATGACTTAATATATATTTCATTTATTTGCATGTTATTTGATACATATTTTTAATGTCAGGTTTATAGCAGTTTAAATTGCGCACTCTTTGTATCTATACCATTCAGTGATTTTTGATAAGGTATACAATCACATAACTACCATAATTATATCAAAACTTTCCCTATGAATCTATTAATCTGACGTCGTTTCTGGCAGTTGTTTATTAGAAGTTCCTGTATAATTTTGACTTTTAATGAACATCATTTAAATGGCATCACACAGCATTTAGACTTCTGTGTTTGTTCATTTAGCATGTATTTTTTTAGATTCATGAAATATTCTTACATATGTCTAGATTTACTTGATTTTATTGTTGAACAAAATTCCATTATTTAGATGTATTCCATTATATTTATTTGTTCACCAGTTGATGAACATCCATTAGTCATTTTTATAAATAAAACTCCAACAGGTATTCTTTTTTTAAAATTTTCTTTAACAATACTGTATTGATTTTGCCATACATCAGCATGAATCCGTCATGGGTGTACATGAGTTCCCAATCCTGAACCGTCCCCCCCCCACCTCTCTCCCCATATCATCTCTCTGGGTCATCCCAGTGCACCAGCCCCATAGGTCTTTGTATAACCAAATATTTTTATTTTTCCTTCATAGAAAATATAAAACAGTAATTACATTTTCTCAAGTAAGTAGAATACAATTATATGATGCAGCAATTCTACTTCAGATGGATGTATTTTGTTCATTGATTAAGTGCATTAACTTAGTATGCAAGTTATATTTCCATATATAATACTTTTCGGAGTATTAGCAATAGTGAAATTATAATTACTGTCCCTCAAAACCTTGCCTCTTTCCCAGTGACTAAAGTACCTGCCATATAGTAGTTATGTACACGTATTTGCTAAATTAGTAAATGAATTGATATATGAGATAATGAATGAAAAGTCTTGCAGTTTCCTAGCTTTTCAAATGAGCTTTTGTTAATTTATATACACATAATTAGAAAGAGCTTGCTTCTCTTGAACAAATGTGTGAATTGTTAAAGATTTGATTTCATTCACTAATACTAGTTAGCATCTAATATAACAAATCATTTTTCTTAAATTCTTTCTAGAGATAAAATTGAATAAAAATTTAATCTAGAATTAATTTGCTTTATTCCACAACATTTATTTTATAACAAGATTAAGTTTTATTTTTCTAACAAGAATTAAATACATTTTGCATCATCTTTAGGTATTTGTAACTTCTGGAGAAGTAGCCATGTAACTCTCAAGAGCGCGTGCACTCTGAGCTGGGTCCGGCTCTTTGCAACTCCATGGAATATAGCCCACCCAGCTTCTCTGTCCATGGGTATTTCCAGGCAAAAATACTGGTGTGGGCTGCCATTTCCTTCTCCAGGGGGTCTTCCTGACCCAGGGATTGAACCTTCATCTCCTGCATGGGCAGGCAGATTCTTTACCACTAGCACCACTAGTTTATAAATGAAAAGCTTATTTCTTTGGAGTCAATTAACACTTGAAAATATAAAATATAAGAAGTGCAGAGTCTTTAACACATGTGATTAGATGCTTTATGGAACAAGCAGGAGATGCAGAAGGCTACAAAGGGAAAGCAATGTGAACCTTAGTGAAATGTACACTGTTGCCATTAGTTAATAAAACTAGTTTATAATATACTTATCAAGTCATAGTCCACATTGTAATCCATAAATTTATGTTTAACTTTTGTTTTATGTCTCATGCATCATTTAAAGTAAAATAATTTCTAATCTCAGATCTGAACTCCCTGATTTGTTTTCCTGTTTTTTACCTCATATTTTTGAATTACAATATTTACTCACTTTTTGGATTTAAGTTCAACTCATATCCATGTAAATGTGGTTTCCTTAAGATTTTTGATATCTTGAACCTCCAGAAATTTGACCTCTTTCTCAGAATTAAATAAGAGAACACAAAGCTTCTTCAGTTAAGCAGTTAATGTGATGAATCTCATTTTTCACCCCCTCAACTCTTGTATTTCTCTGCTACTCATGCTATTGTTGACAGTCCCCTCCACCTTTTGTTAATCCCTTTCTTTGCATTTCAAAATACCACACATCCATCTCCATGACCAACAGAAAGATGCTTTGAACTTTTGCTTAGCTAAGTCTAGTTACATTCAGTTCAGTTCAGTCGCTCAGTCGTGTCTGACTCTTTGCGACCCCATGAATTGCAGCACGCCAGGTCTCCCTGTCCATCACCGACTCCCGGAGTTTACTCACACTGATGTCCATTGAGTCGGTGATGCCATCCAGCCATCTCATCCTCTGTTGTCCCCTTCTCCTGCTACCCTCAATCCCTCCCAGGGTCAGAGTCTTTTCCAATGAGTCAACTCTTTGCATGAGGTGAAACACTTCTTGGTACGAGCCGTTGAGCAATTTATTCCTTATGATTTTCTAGAAGTATTGGGATTTTGACATCATTCTCTGAAAGCAAGACCTTGCTCATCAAAATAACATACTTTCCTGAGAGAAAATGGATAGGATTCCATAGCATGAGGGAAAAAGACAAAAATACAGTAAAATGAACATAAAATAGAGGGGGGACAAGGAGAATATTCTACAGAAAGACACTGAGAGATTTTGAAAAAAGTCAAAATGCTGTACATGTGTCAGGGAAAAAAGACAGTGAATAAACATGAATAGTATAAGAAACAGGAAGAACTGACCTGTTTTTATGGGAATAAACAAGTTGATTATTTATGTATAAACCACCTGTTTCCTTTTCATACATTAGCAGAAAAGGTATTACTCCATATAATTCCTTTATGTTATTTTGTGTTAGTAATTTTCATTACAAATATGGATAAGATTATTCTTTTTTTTAATCTTTAATTCTTACATGCGTTCCCAAACATGAACCCCCCTCCCACCTCCCTCCCCAAGTTGTACAATGCTTAAATTAACTTTTAAAACAAAAGACCAATTTAAAAAAAATTTTAGCAACTTTATTATGTGTATATATGTTATATGTATATATATTCACAATTTATAAGCATGAATGAATACAAACAAATTGGAATGCTTTCTTCCAAATTTGTTTACCTGGGAACTCCAATAGAAAAATCATAGCTAGTTAGTTCAGAGCCTTGTCACCATTCCTAGAAAGGTAGGATAACATAAAGTAAATACTCAGGTAAGTTAAAATAATGGAGAAAAACTATTAACTTTCAATTATCTAAATAATATATATATAATTAAAATAATTATAAATAGCCACAAACAAATCATAAATAGCTGTTGTTTAAGACCACAGTAGATTAAAACAGCAGAGCTATTCCTGAAGCCCCTCAAGACACTTTTGATTGGAAGAACTTAAAAGAATGGTGATTTGAGACAGAACCTATTGGGAGCAGATCATTAAAAAAAAACCACCAAAAAAATGCCTTTCCAGGAGAAGTCTCCAACTGCAGCAAGAGATACTTTGCTCAGATATACAGTTAAACTAAGAGCCAAGCACTTGGAGGAGATTGAGAAAGAAGAGATATGAGGTACCACAGAGTGTCGAGTCATCACTTTATTTATTTTTTAGATTTTATTTTACTTTACAGTACTGTATTGGTTTTGCCATACATCAACATGAATCCACCATGGGTATACATGAGTTCCCAATCCTGAACCCCCCTCCCACCCCCCTCCTTATACCTTCTCTCTGGGTCATCCCAGTGCACCAGCCCCAAGCATCCTGTATCCTGCATCGAACCTAGACTGGTGATTTTGTTTCTTACATGATATTATACATGTTTCAATGCCATTCTCCCAAATCATCCCACCCTCTCCCTCTCCCTCTGAGTCCAAAAGTCTGTCCTATACATCTGTGTCTCTTTTGCTGTCTCTCATACAGGGTTATCGTTACCATCTTTCTAAATTCCATATATATGTGTTAGTATACTGTATTGGTGTTTTTCTTTCTGGCTTACTTCACTGTGTATAATCGGCTCCAGTTTCATCCACCTCATTAGAACTGATTCAAATGTATTTTTTTTAATGACTGAGTAATACTCCATTGTGTATATGTACCACAGCGTCCTTATCCATTCGTCTGCTGATGGACATCTAGGTTGCTTCCACGTCCTGGCTATTATAAACAGTGCTGCGATGAACATTGGGGTACACGTGTCTCTTTCAATTCTGGTTTCCTCGGTGTGTATGCCCAGCAGTGGGATTGCTGGGTCATAAGGCAGTTCTATTTCCAGTTTTTTAAGGAATCTCCACACTGTTCTCCATAGTGGCTGTACTAGTTTGCATTCCCACCAACAGTGTAAGAGGTTTCCCTTTTCTCCACACCCTCTCCAGCATTTATTGCTTGTAGACTTTTGGATAGCAGCCATTCTGACTGGTGTGAAGTGGTACCTCATTGTGGTCTTGATTTGCATTTCTCTGATAATGAGTGATGTTGAGTATCTTTTCATGTGTTTGTTAGCCATCTGTATGTCTTCTTTGGAGAAATGTCTATTTAGTTCTTTGCCCCATTTTTTGATTGGGTCGTTTATTTTTCTGCAGTTGAGCTGCAGGAATTGCTTGTATATTTTTGAGATTAGTTGTTTGTCAGTTGCTTCATTTGCTATTATTTTCTCCCATTCTGAAGGCTGTCTTTTCACATTGCTTTAGTTTCCTTTGTTGTGCAGAAGCTTTTAATTTTAATTAGATCCCATTTGTTTATTTTTGCTTTTATTTCCAGTATTCTGGGAGGTGGATCATAGAGGATCCTGCTGTGATGTATGTTGGAGAGTGTTTTGCTTGTGTTCTCCTCTAGGAGTTTTATAGTTTCTGGTCTTACGTTTAGATGTTTAATCCATTTTGAGTTTATTTTTGTGAATGGTGTTAGAAAGTGTTCTAGTTTCATTCTTTTACAAATGGTTGACCAGTTTTCCCAGCACCACTTGTTAAAGAGATTGTCTTTAATCCATTGTATATTCTTGCCTCCTTTGTCGAAGATAAGGTGTCCATAGGTGTGTGGATTTATCTCTGGGCTTTCTATTTTGTTCCATTGATCTATATTTCTGTCTTTGTGCAGTACCAT
The DNA here is from genome assembly GCF_042477335.2 of Ovis canadensis. Taxonomy (NCBI): domain Eukaryota; kingdom Metazoa; phylum Chordata; class Mammalia; order Artiodactyla; family Bovidae; genus Ovis; species Ovis canadensis. The sequence continues at coordinate 66,556,387 of NC_091262.1, read as the reverse complement.
ATTGTCTTGATGACTGTGGCTTTGTAGTAGAGCCTGAAGTCAGGCAAGTTGATTCCTCCAGTTCCATTCTTTCTCAAGATCGCTTGGGAGACCTGGGTTCAATCCCTGTGTTGGGAAGATCTCCTGGAGAAGAGAATGGCAACTCACTCCAGTATTCTTGCCTGGAGAATTCCATGGACAGAGGAGCCTGGCAGAATGCAGTCCATGGGTTCGCAGAGTTGGACATGAGTGAGCGACTTACACTGTTATAGTTGATTTAACATGTTATATTAATTTTGTGTATAACATAATGACATACATGTGTCATATAAATTATCTTGAATCAATTGATTATACCACTATACATTTTATATATTTTGAATAAGATATAACTTATTATAGAACAAAATACAGTGAAGCTGTAAGTAATAAATCTGGCAAAATATGCAAAACATTTTTAAGTGATAAGTATATGAAGAAAGCAACTTTATACTAGAAACTCAAATTATAAAGTTGTAAACCCTCTAATGTTGCTAATCAGTAGTTTTAGTGAAATTTTTTTCAGTATATGTGTAATTTTTTCTAGGTTCTAGAATATAAATGTTAAATATGACTCAAGATAAGCTAAAATGCATTTGGGAGATAACAGTTTGGAGGAATTGCCCTACCACATATCAAAACACATTAAAATATTATAGAACTACAGGCATTTGTGGATTGTTACAGAGAAGGCAGATTTACCAATTTAATAGAATAGAGAAGAAAAATCAAAGAGGAATTGATATTTATCCAAAGTTTATGACTAATATATTATAGTTCACTCAGTAAAGAGTTGAATGCATAGTCAGTAAATGATGCTGGTATAGTTTACCATGAATCTCACACCCTTTCCACCAGAAGTTTCTCAAGCTGGAGCCAAGAGAACTCAATTGTTTCAGATTGTTTCAGATTATTTCAGATTGCTTCAATTATTTCAGATGATTTTGGAGAAAGCATTGCCTCCTTTTTATTCTGCCCATATTCCTCTTCCCTGATGGGCTCCTGGAGAAGGAAATGGCAACCCACTCCAGTATTCTTTCCTGGAGAATCCCCATGGAAAGAGGGGCCTGGTGGGCTACAGTACATGGAGTCACAAAGAGATGGACACGACTGAGTGACTAAGTACATAGGTTACCATAGAGGGATCTTGCCTGAAAGGCAAAAAATATCTGATGGATTGTTGTCACTAGTCACTCAGTCATGTCTGACTCTTTGAAACTAAGATGGATTAAATAATTAAAAATAAAGGTCAAGATTTTAAAGCTCTTAAATAGACTATAAAAAAGAATGAACTTATTAACTGCAAGTAGGGACAATTATTTAAAAAATAAATGAAATATATTATTTATAAAGTAAGATAAATTTAAATACAGGTGAAATCAATATTTCTGCCCATCACAGATCACCTAAAAAGTGGTAAAAGACAAATTAAAATTAGAAAAAGATATTTTCCAGACATAAAAAACAAAATGAGAGCTTAAATAAAGTGCCCATTTAGGAAAAAATGACTGACTAAAATGTAGTATTTTAATAAAATTGTACATAGCACTAAGATAAAAATTGATTGTTTATACGAATCAACAGAAATATTTTTGAAGAACATGTCGAGATAAAAACACTTTTGTGACTGTATACATTACTCAGAGCTTTAAAAGCAAACTGTAAACAAAATATTGTTTGAAGATGTATGCTGCTAAGTCGCTTCAGTCATGTCCGACTCTGCGACCCTATAGACGGCAACCCACCAGGCTCCGCTGTCCCTGGGATTCTCCAGGCAAGAACACTGGAGTGGGTTGCCATTTAGACATGATGAAATAAAAATATAAAAAGTAAAATATGAATTAATCACAGCATTCAGATTACTGATAAATTCATGAATATAGTGAAATGTAACAGTGAAGTAATGTGGAAAATACACGGATTCATGATATTGGTGGAATTCCAGTTCATGGAATTATTTTTTTAGATGTTAATTTTATTATATATACTTTATATTTATATATATTTATAAAGCGATTAAGTAGAATGGCTTTAAATATCATACTAACAGTGTTGTAATTCAAGAAATGGGAATACCAGACCACCTTCCCTGCCTCCTAAGAAGTCTCTATACAGGTCAAGAAGCAACAGTTAGAATTGGACATGAAACAACAGACTGGTTCCAAATAGGGAAAGGAGTACGTCAAGACTGTATATTGTCACCCTGCTTATTTAACTTATATGCAGAGTACATCATGCGGAAATGTTGGGCTGAATGAAGCAGAAGCTGGAATCAAGATTGCCAAGATAAATATCAATAATTTCAGATATGCAGATGATACCACCCTTATGGCAGAAAGTGAAGAGGAACTGAAGAGCCTCTTGATGAAAGTGAAAGAGGAGAGTGACAAACCTGGCTTAAAATGCAACATTTCAAAAACTAAGATCATGGCATCTGGTCCCATCAGTTCATGGCAAACAGATGGGGAAACAACGGGAACAATTACAGATTATTTTCCTGGGCTCCAATATCACTGTACACGATGACTGCAACCATGAAATTAAAAGATGCTTGCTCCTTGGAAGAAAAGCTCTGACCAACCTAGACAGCATATTAAAAAGCAGAGACACTACTTTGCCGAAAAAGGTCTGTCTAATCAAAGCCATGCTTTTTCCAGTAGTCATGTATTGATGTGAGAGTTTGACTATAAAGAAAACTGAGTACCGAAGAATTGATGCTTTTGAACTGTGGTGTTGGAGAAGACTTTTGAGATTTCCTTGAACAGCAAGGAGATCAAACCAGTCAATCCTAAAGAAAACCAGTCTTGAATATTCATTGGAAGGACTGATGCTGAAGCTAATACTCTAATCCTTTGGCCACCTGATGTGGTGAACTGACTCCTTGGAAAAGACCCTGATGCTGGGAAAGATTGAAAGCAGGAGAAGATGGGCATGACAGAGGATGAGATGATCGGATGGCATCCCTGACTCAACTTAAGCGTGCCCTGGGAGTTGGTGATGGACAAGGAAGCTTGGTGTGCTGCTGTCCATGGGGTGGCAAAGAGTTGGACATGACTGAACTATTGAACTGACTGAGAACTACATTGACTTCATATCATCCTTAGCTAAAATATCAAGATGCAGTGCCCCCTTGGAACATGTCATTGTTAGCACTAGTAGATTACACAAAGCTGTATTATTGATACAAGTACAGATAATGTATCTCACTGCCACTTTTGAGCTTTCATTTTAGATTGTCATTACTTTTCTTAATGCATTTTTAAAAATTTATTTTTTATTGAAGGATAATTGCTTTACATAATTTTGCTGTTTTCTATTAAACCTCAACATGAATCAGCCATAGGTTTACATATATCCTGTCCTTTTTGAAACTCCCTCCCATCTCCCTCCACATCCCACCACTCTAGGTTGATACAGAGCCCCTCGCTCAGGAAACTCAAATAGATTGTCATTACTTTGAATCCTGTAATATTTCTGAGAAAAACATATGAAGGAGTAGCACCGTCAGCTCTCTTGGGGGTATTTTTGTTGGTTGGTTTTTTCTCCTTGTGCCAGCATCATCATTACATTCAGACCTCAGTTCCTAAACAGGAATCTGTTATAATCTGCTTATCTACTGTATGAGAATATGAAAGTAAAGGTAAGTGTTCTAGATAATAGACCCCATAGTCAATTTAAGCACTCTTATAGAAACTGATGAAACAGGTAAAATTTCCACTATGTTGTCGAGCTTATTGATCTTTCACTTTACTTTCAGGTCATTTCAAATGTAAGAGCTGCTGTAGATCCATCTGCTACTGTTAATTAACAAGTTAGCTTTTATAGGGAGAAGGCAATGGCACCCCACTCCAGTACTCTTGCCTAGAAAATCCCATGGATGGAGGAGCCTGGTAGGCTGCAGTCTATGGGGTCGCTAAGAGTGGGACACGACTGACTTCACTTTCACTTTTCACTTTCATGCATTGGAGGAGGAAATGGCAACCCACTCCAGTGTTCTTGCCTGGAGAATCCCAGGGACGGGAGAGCCTGGTGGGCTGCCATCTATGGGGTCGCACAGAGTCGGACACGACTGCAGTGACTTAGCAGTGACAGCAGCAGCTTTTATAAGGTCATATTTTTTTATTTATCTGATAAAAAATAAGAATAAATAGAAATAAAATCTCTAATATTTTATCCCTACAGCCCATTGAATCATCTTGAGCACCCTATCTTTGATGACACTGATGTAGCAGATTGAACTGTTTTATTAATCAGAACATTTTCATAGATTATTTTCTCTCTCTTCATTTCTTACCCTTTGTGACTCCTCAGGTTTTGGGACTAAGGAGAAATATCAAGTCTGTCAAAACTTTGCTTAGATTTACCCATCTAGGCATCTACTAAGAAAGTAAGTTGTGAGTATCATCTCTGAATAAGCCATCTTTGTAGGTAACAGAGATAGCATTTCTATTATATTCCTTCATAGATAACATTTTAAATGTTATGAAGGAACAGTTCTTAACATGGGGCATTGATTGATACCATTTGTGTTTCTGGTACCAGTCAAAGCCTACCCTTATAGAAAACTGAGAATTTGGGACATATTCTCACTAATGCCTTTTTTAAAAACATGAAATAAATGCATATAAGTAGGGGGATGACTTACAAAATATTAAACATAAGGCTTTGAATTTCTCTTGAATATTAATAGGAAAGGATTTAAAAGCTATGTTCCTTGAATACTGTTCACAGAAATAATTTTGCTTCTGAAACATGAGTCAAATATTCCACATACTGTAAGATCCATGTGGCAGTGATTGTGTTTCTTTTACATTCTCATCATTATAACTACAAGATCTAAACGGGGATTCATATATAGAATATTATCAAATATTTTTGAATGATTGAGTGAATGAGTTATTTGAATAAGTGAATTAAAGCAGTATTCAATTAAAAAGAAACCTGATCTTTAAGAGAGAGAAATACTCCTGCAGTTGTTACATTAGCTAGTGTTAATTAACAAATAACTTTTGTGAAAATGATTGAACAACAAATAATTTGAAGTTCCTTAATGATTTTATTACATTAGGGGATATGTTATGAAAACAAAATTAATGGAAAGCAGAGGGCAGTTTTTAGTAATTTATATAACACTATTATTTATATATAAAAGACTCACATATGAAGTATGTTCTACGATATAGTGGTTTTCACAAATAAAATAGCTATTTCACCTTATCTGGCTTCTGAGAGACCTGTATGCATGTCAGGAAACAGCAGTAAGAACCAGATGTGGAGCAAGGAACTGGTTCTAAATTGGGAAGGACATGTGTCAAGGCTGTATATTGTCACCTACATATTTAACTTATATGCAGAGTACATCATGCTGGACTGAATGGATCACAAGCCGGGATCAAAAATTCCAGGAGAATATCAACAAACTCAAATCACAGATGATACCACTCTAATTGCAGAAAGCAAAGAGAAACTAAAGAACCTCTGATGAAGGTGAAAGAGGAGAGTGAAAAGCTGCCTTAAAACTCAACATTCAGAAAACTAAGATCATGGCATCTGGTCCCATCACTTCATGTCATGGAAAGTAGATGGGGAAAAATGGAAACATATTTTATTTGGGGGGGCTGCAAAATCACTGTGGACAGTGACTTCAGTGAAATTAAAAGATGCTTGTTTCTTAGAAGGAAAGCTATGACAAACCTAGTCAGCATATTAAAAAGGAGAGACATCACTGCCAACAAAGGTCCTGTCTAGTCAAAGCTATGGTTTTTCCAGTACTTACGTACTGATGTGAGAGTTGGACCATAAAGAAGGTTGAATGCTGAAGAATTAATACATTTGAACTGTTGTGCCAGAGAAGACTTTTGAGAGTCCCTTGGACAGCAAGGAGATCAAACCAGTCAATCCTAAAGGAAATCAACCCTGAGTATTCATTGGAAGGACTGATGCTGAAGCTGAAACTCCAATACATTAGCTGCCTGATGCAAAGAGCCAACTCATTGGAAAACACTCTGAGGCCAGGAAAGATTGAAGGCAGAGGAGAAGGAGGCGACAGTATGAGTTGGTTGGATGACATCATAAACTCAATGGACTTGAGCTTGAGTAAACTCCAGAAAATGGTGATTGACATGAAAGCCTGGCATGCTGTATTCAATGGGATTGTGAAAATTTGGGCATGACTTAGTGACTGACAACAACATAATAGACTATAATAGTATCTATCTTTCATAATTTTGAATAATTTTCTAAATTATGGTATTTTCATTTAATGATTGCCTTAGGGCTGTAATTATGGAATCTGAGTTACTGTTTAAGTCATAGTCACCAATTATATCTTCATCAAACCAAATTTTATACTAGGTGATTAATAAGTTGTTGAGTTCTGATTTCTATCGGAATAGAAATAAGCTATCTTGAATTATTTCATATTCTTCCTGATCCCTAAAAGTCTACATTGAATATATTTTTATTCTTTCTTTTTGTATAATTATTTTCTTCCACTGTTTTCTGCTTCTCTTTCAAAATACTCAGTTTACTAACATCAGCTTGAAATTAATGTTAAAATATTCAACTTTTGCAGGGATTCTTTGGTCCAAGGAATGCTGTGTGTGAGAATATTCAATTTGCTTAGTAGTTCCTCTGGGAAGTACCAAGTTAAAGTCTTATTTAAACATTGCTGTAATTATGTTTCAGTATCTCTTAAGTTACTGGTCTCTTTAGAAGTCTGTTTGCAGTTTTTCTATCATGAAAAGAAAATGTAATTCCAAGAAGTCACATAGTCACAAGGATTAAACAACTAGAGCTAGAAATTAAGGAGATAAATGCCTCTTTATACTTTATTCAGCATTAAAGTATTTATCCAGTTCATCAGAAAATTAATATCAATTCTTATGACATACTAGGATGCAGATATGCTTTTTATTTCAAAATAATAATCTAAAAATATTGCTACTATTACAATTTGTCACTCATGAAACAATGCATTTTTTCCTATTTCTCTCTTTGTTTTTATTAATCTATTTCCTCCCTTTCTCTTTTTCTCTGAATTACCTCATAAACTCAGAGAAGTCACCTCTTATAGTGACTTGCCTCAGGAAAGCATCCCATGCTAAGTATCTGAAATGATCAACTAGTTTCTTAAGCTTTTTAATGACTTTCTTAATCAAAAATATCTATTGAAAGTGAAAGTGAAATTTGCTCAGTTGTGTCCCACTCTTTGGGACCCCATAGAGTATGCAGTCAATGGAATTTTCCAGGCCAGAATCCTGGACTGGGTAGCATTTCTCTTCTCCAAGTGATCTTCCCAACCCAGGGATCAAACCCAGATCTCCCACATTGCAGGTGGATTCTTTACCAGCTGAGCCACCAGGGAAGCCCCAAAATACTGGAGTGGGTGGCCTGTCCCTTCTCCAGTGGATCTTCTTGACCCAGTAATCGAACCAGGGTATCTTGCATTGCAGGTGGATTCTTTATCAGCTGAACTACCAGGGAAGCCTTAAGTACTTATATTCAAATCAAAATAAGAAGCAATGAGGATGTTCATTAAATATATTGTTTGTCATCCCAACATCAATTTTAGCCAACCTATATGGAAGAGTTTTTGAAATCAGATTGTATTGAGTGACATCATTATTTGAAGCTAGGGCCTGACTTTTCTGAAACACTGATTCTCAATATGAAGCAATACTTCACCACCATCTACCATTTCATGGGTTTCACATTTGTGCAGTCATATGGGGTCCCTTGTTTAGAAGAGTTCATGCTTGGCTTAATGCTCTGTTGTTACCATCTTGAAATTTTTAATGATATCTCAACATGGAGTGTGTATTCTCATCTTGCACCAGGTCTTGAAAATCGCATTGCCTGTCCTGGCTCTTGAAGATGTTCAGGAAGTGTACTCATGTTTGCCTTTCACAATGACTGAAGGTTGTTAGTGATATTCAAAACCCAGAAAGCAGAGATGGTAGATGTTCTGAAATGCACCACTTTAAATGTTAAACCCATAGAAAGAATCACTGTTATAAACCAATCAGGATAATCCCCAAATCCTTTGCAAAAGTGATTGCAATGGGCATGAAATATATGACTAAACCAGTAAGATCAAGATTGCAGCATTTGTTTAACAGATTGACTGAGTTACAGATAGTGCAAGGAATGAATCTGTGGATTTTTGCTTAATATTGTTAAAGGGTATGGGAATCATTCTATTTTTTCTTTCTGTAAAGATAAGCAATAAGGCATGTAGTTTCAGGGCAGAGCTTAGAATGGAAGATGACTGAGCTGAGAGGACTAAAGGAAGAAAAAAAAATTAAATAAATAAAAGAGGCATAACCCAGGTTAAGACACTTAACTCCTAGCATTTTTTGATATAATATGAGCAACTTGAGTATGGCTATTGGCTCCCTGTATCCAAATTTTCTTTACTATCAGAATTTAAAGCCAGAGTACAGTTATCAAAGACACACTAACAGGAAGACTAGCCGGTGTGAAGCATTGAACACTGATGCCACCACTGCATAGGGTTAGAAATTAAGCAGTCATGGTTATGTAGTGGAGTGATAGTTTGTGACTGTTTTCCGTTGTCCCTTGCAGTTGCAATCCATCTTGACTCTTTCTGTGTTTCACTTTGTTGAAGACATTCATGGTTTCGATTTCCTCTGACCTTCAATAATTTCTTAGTGAGTTAAGATACAGACCTGCATAAAATCAGAAAATGAAGCAAATACATTTGTATCAATCAGTAGACTAGTCATTCATCCTGATAACAATGGTTTAAATCAATATACATTTGTTTCAGTCTCATGATACCCGATGTAATTTCGATGACCCTCCCAGATGTATTACTGGATTGTCTGGAAAATTTGTTCCCTAAAGATGGTGTGCCTGAGGAAAGGGGCTTCAACCCAGAGGTCAGTAGTCACAACTAAACCTGTGGCCTCAAATCATAAATAATAAAGACTGAAATATAGAAGAATTAATTTAAATATTTGACTTGGATTGCTACTGCTAGAGTTTAATCAGATTATAAGGAAGCTTTATGAATTAGCTAATTTAAAGTTGGTTTTAATGGTAAGTCAAAATATTATTGCTTTAAAGAAAAGAGACATTAATTTGTTGTCCATGTATATTTGTATAAGTAATCCAAGGCTAGTATCGTGTCATTTCTCAAAGTTATCAGGGATCCAATCTTCTTCCAGCTTACTTCACAGTGTTCTTGGTGTTTGGCCAAAGTCACCAGGATCCAAGATGGTAACATGTACGTTTCAGGCCCTAGAAGAGACAAAGGACCAAACAATAGAGAGAAAATTGTGAGTGCTAATTAGTTCTTAAGAACAATGGAAACTGATGCATGCTATTGCTCTTTCATTCTACTGTCCACTGTTTTGTCACACGACCAAGTCTAACTGCAAGAGGGTTTGGCAGTCATGTTCTCAATCAAATACTAACATTAAATATAGAGGTCAAAAGGGATAGAGTAGGAAGTCCAGCAGTCTCTGTGATCAACACCATAAATTAGTTGAAAAAGTAAGATAAACAGTTTTAACTGTAGGGGAAAAGTAATGAATTAATTTTTAAGTGATCATTAACAAACAGAATTTTTAAATACATAATTTTATATATTTTACTACACAAACAACCAAAGGGAGTTTTTCCTTATATCCACACTTACCATGGTGCCTTGTTTTTCTTTGATTTTAACAAATGGATTTACACATAGATATTTATAATTCTCTCATTATTATCCATATCTTTAAGCTAAAAAATTTTATCTTAGATCTCTATGTCAGTTTATTTCTGCATTTTAATTTTGGTACTTACTCTTTAAAGCAGATGAATATTTATACAAATGCAGTCTTTCATTCAACTAGTTTTGAACAAATGCATTATTTTGAAAGTGCTACTCTCAAAATAATATCATTGTGCAAAACCAGTTGAATGTAAAATTCTTCTTTTAAATAATGAATGAAAGTATTTTGAGTCATTTCTAAATAGATCACACTTCTGTCAGAAAATAAATTATGTTAATTAATGTTACATTCTCCATTTAACAAACACTCGATAGGTCGATTAAAGAAACTTTACCCCGAAGAGCTGCTAATGCTATTATCATAGTTGACTTTATGACAACAGCTCTATAGTTCTAATTTTCCCTTTTTAATGTCTATTTTTTAAACTATAGAAATATAATAACACATTTGTAAGAGACTTGGAAAGTACAGAACAAAGTTACATATAGTTCTACTATATATTACAATTATTTTTTAAGTAGATAACCTAAGATATTAGTTGGTTTCAATATCAAACTCTCAAAAATAAGTGGAATGAATATACAGAGACATAGAAGGATATAGTAGACCTGAAAAGCACCGTGAACCAATTCAATGTAAGTAAGATTTATACAATTTTCACACAACAGTAGTAAACAAATTCTATTGAAGTTCCCATATACTATGAACTAGGAGACACTGGAACATATCCAGGGACATAAAACAGGGCACAAAAATTTCATGGTCTATAAGGCCATCATGGACATGAGCCGTGTGCAGCCCATCAAGCTTGCCAGGGTCACCAAGGTTTTGGGCAGGACCAGTTCTCAGGGACAGTGCACGCAGGTGCACGTAGAATTCATGGACAACACAAGCTGCTCCATCATCCAAAACATGAAAGGTGCTGTGTGCGAGGGCGACGTGCTCACCCTGTTGGAATCAGAGCGAGAGGCTTGGAGGCTATGCTGAACTTGTGACTGGGTGCTGGATGTCTGGGTTGACGCCTTGGCCCACTAGGATGATCTGCTGTTAATAAAGAGTTTGTATCGTATGTAAAAAAAAAAAAAAAAAAAAGAATAGAAAGCCCAGAGATAAATCCACACACCTATGGACACCTTATCTTCGACAAAGGAGGCAAGAATATACAATGGACTAAAGACAATCTCTTTAACAAGTGGTGCTGGGAAAACTGGTCAACCACTTATAAAAGAATGAAACTAGAACGCTTTCTAACACCATACACAAAAATAAATTCAAAATGGATTAAAGATCTAAACGTAAGACCAGAAACTATAAAACTCCTAGAGGAGAACATAGGCAAAACACTCTCCAACATACATCACAGCAGGATCCTCTGTGACCCACTTCCCAGAATATCAGAAATAAAAGCAAAAATAAGCAAATGGGACCTATTTAAAATTAAAAGCTTCTGCACAACAAAGGAAACCAGAAGCAAGGTGAAAAGACAGCCTTCAGAATGGGAGAAAATAATAGCAAATGAAGCAACTGACAAATAACTAATCTCAAAAATATACAAGCAACTTATGCAGCTCAATTCCAGAAAAATAAATGACCCAATCAAAAAATGGGGCAAAGAACTAAATAGACATTTCTCCAAAGAAGACATACGGATGGCTAACAAACATATGAAAAGATGCTCAACATCACTCATTATCAGAGAAATGCAAATCAAGACCACAATGAGGTACCATTTCAGGCCAATCAGAATGACTGCGATCCAAAAGTCTGCAAGCAATAAATGCTGGAGAGGGTGTGGAGAAAAGGGAACCTTCTTACACTGTTGGTGGGAATGCAAACTAGTACAGCCACTATGGAGAAGAGTGTGGAGGTTCCTTAAAAAACTGGAAATAGAACTACCTTATGACCCAGCAATCCCACTGCTGGGCATACACACTGAGGAGACCAGAATTGAAAGAGACACGTGTGCCCCAATGTTCATCACAGCACTGTTTATAATAGCCAGGACATGGAAGCAACCTAGATGTCCATCAGCAGACGAATGGATAAGAAAGCTGTGGTATATACACACAATGGAGTATTACTCAGCCATTAAAAAGAATACATTTGAATCAGTTCTAATGAGGTGGATGAAACTGGAGCTGATTATACAGAGTGAAGTAAGCCAGAAAGAAAAACACCAATACAGTATACTAATACATATATATGGAATTTAGAAAGATGATAATGATAACCCTGTATGCGAGACAGCAAAGGAGACACAGATGTATAGGACAGACTTTTGGACTCTGTGGGAGAGGGAGAGGGTAGGATGATTTGGGAGAATGGCATTGAAACATGTATACTATCATGTAAGAAATGAATCGCCAGTCTAGGTTCGATACAGGATACAGGATGCTTGGGGCTGGTGCACTGGGATGACCCAGAGAGATGATATGAGGAGGGAGGTGGGAGGGGGGTTCAGGATTGGGAACACATGTACACCCGTGGCAGATTCATGTCAATGTATGGCAAAACCAATACAGTATTGTAAAGTAAAATAAAAAAATTAAAATTAAAAATTGAAAAAAAAAGTATTGAAATCATTCCAAGTCTCTTCTCTATCACTGTGGAACTATGTTAGAAATCAATATCAAAAGATATTTGAAAATAACCCATGTATTTTTAAGTGCTATATGATATTTACCAAGAGAGATTTAGCCATTGAAAGCCTAAATAAAGTTAGAAGACTGCAAAAACACAGAGGGCGATTGCAGAGAAGAAAGCATTTATGTGAGAGATTAATATCAAAATGGGAAATTAACATCAAATATCTTTAAAAACCACATATATTTGGAAATTAAATGGACAGCGTTTGTATTTTATTAGTTTATTTGCAGAGGATAATTAGTCTAGAAAGTCGTAGAACTTTTCAAAATTTTAGAGTGACACATGAATGTAAAGTTTGTTATTTAGTTGTTACTAAACCAAGAAATGGGCTTTCCTGGTGGCTCAGTGGTAAAGAATCTGCCTGCCAATGCAGGAGATGTAGGTTTGATCCTTGGGTCTGGAAGATCCCCTTGAGAAGGAAATGGCAACCCATTCCACTGTTCTTTCCTGGGAAATCCCATGGCCAGAAGAGCTTTGCATGTATGTGTGTGTGTGCATGTAATAAAACTTACCTTCTGAATATCTGAATACCTCTTTGAGAATATGAAAAGGAAGTGATGCTTGGGAAAACAGTTGAAAACAAGTATGGTGAAACAAGTATTATGTAAACAGTTCTAACCCCAAAAATATAAAGTTAGTCAAAGATGTGATTGATCTCAAAGAAATATAAAATATTAGTGGAAATAAATGAAAAATTTAATATTACTATTCAAAAAGGATATAAATGAAAATGTTAATTGAAATTTATAGTTAATTCCCTCTCGGTTCAGTTCAGTTCAGTCACTCAGTTGTGTCCGACTTTTTGTGACCCTATGGACTGCAGCATACCATCTTCCCTGTACATCACCAACTCCCGGAGCTTACCGAAACTCATGTCCATCGAGTTGGTGATGCCATCCAACCATCTCATCCTCTGTAATCCCCTTCTCCTCCCACCTTCGGTCTTGCCCATCATCAGTCATCATTTGCATTGATTTTGGAGATCAAGAAAATAATATCTCTCACTGTTTCCATTGTTTCCCTAACTATTTGCCCTGAAGTGATGGGACTGGATGCCATGATCCATGATTATATGGTGGAAGTGACAAATAGATTCAAGGGATTAGATCTGATAGGCATAGTGCGTAAGAACTATGGATGGAGGTTCATTGCATTGTACAGGAGGCAAGGATAAAGACCATCCCCGATTCCCTCTCAGGAGCATATACATAATGAAAACTATATAGTGTAAGTCCCAGTTTTAATTCCAATCCCAGAGAAGGGCAATGCCAAAGAATGTTCAATCTACCTCACAGTTGCACTTATTTCACATGCTATCAAAGTAATGCTTAAAATTCTCCAAGCCAGGCTTCAATGGTATGTAAACCGAGAACTTCCAGATGTTCAAGATGAATTTAGAAAAAGCAGAGGAACCAAAGATTAAATTGCCAACATCCGTTGGCTCATAGAAAAAGCAACGGAAATCCAGAAAACATTACTTCTGCATGACTTTGCTAAAGCCTTTGAATGTGTGGATCACAACAAACTGTGGAAAATTCTTAAAGTGATGGGAACACCAGACCACCTTACCTGCCTCCAGAGAAATCTGTGTGCAAGTCAAGAAGCAACAGTTAGACATGGAACAACAGACTGGTTCCAAATCAGGAAAGGAGCACTTCAAGATTGTGTATTATCTCCCTGCTTTTTTAATTTATAAGCAGAATACATCATGTGGAAATGCCAAACTGGATGAAGCACGAGCTGGGATTAAGATTTCTGGGAGAAATATCAATAACCTCAAATATGGAGATGACACCAACCTAATGGCAGAAAGCAAGAGAAACTAAAGAGCCTCTTGATGAAGGTGAAAGAGGAGAGTGACAAAACTGGCTTAAAACTCAACATTCAAAAATGACGACCTTGGCATCTGGTACCATCACGTCATGGCAAATAGATGGGGGAAACAATGGAAACAGTGACAGACTTTATTTTTATTTTCTTGGGTTCCAAAATCACTACAGATATTGACTGCAACCATGAAATTAAAACACTTGCTCCTTGGAAGGAAAACTATGACAAACCTAGACAGCATATTAAAAAGTAGAGACATTACTTTGCCACAAAGGTCCGTATAGTCAAAGCTAGGGCTTTTCTAGTAGGTATGAATGGATGTGAGAGTTGGACCATAAGGAAGGATGAGCACTGAAGAGTTTATATATTTGAGCTGTGGTATTGGAGAAGACTATTGAGAGTCCCTTGAATTGCAAGGAGATCCAACCAGTCCATCCTAAAGGAAACCAATCCTATATATTCTTTGGAAGGACTGCCACTGAAGCTGAAGCTGCAATACTTGGCCACATGATGCAAAGAGCTGATTCATTAGAAAAGACCCTAATGCTGGGAAAGATTGAAGGCAGGAGGAGAAGGGGATGACAGAGGATGAGACGGTTGGATGGCATCACTGACTCAATGGACATTTGAGTTTGAACAAGTTCTGGGAGATGGTGAAGGATAGAGAAGCCTGGTGTGCTGCAGTCCATGGGATCATAGACACAACTGAGCAACTGAACAAAATAAGACCCTTTGAATGGCAGTAATGTCTTTATGCTTGAAAGAATCCTCACTTCATTAAAAGCTGAAAGATTAAAGATACAAATATTTTACTTGTTTTAACAGTCATTTCAGATCCTATGTTCCATTTCATTTTTTGTCATAATATAGAAGGTAACATGAAATACAGAGGAATTTGGCTATATGTAAAACAACATTTGTTATAATTTCCAGTTTAGCAGCATTTTTACTTGATAACTACCTACCTGTTGTTTTGTTTGTTTTGTTTTTAAGTACCACATTTCACACCTAGTAGTCCTATAACACTGTAGAACTCCAAATAGCTTAATTTTTATAACTCTTCATTTCAGAAGTTCTTTTTGGCTGTCTTAGCAGTGTTTTGAAGTTTTGTAATGTCTTTAAAGAAAACAACAATGACAACTTTGGAATAACTTTAAAGAAATTGCTTATTCTTAAAAGGATGCAGACCTTTGAATTTTCTCTTTAAAAAAGAGAGATTTTTTGATATATTAAACCGCCTATAAAATTGAATGTAGGTTTATATTGTTGCTAGAAAAAAAATATAGGCATTTCATCCAAGATAGTGAAAGGGAAGTTCATGGAAATGTTTTCCAAAAGAAAATGCATTAACAGCTTGTATTACTCACAGGCACTCAATGACACTCTGTGGAGTATTGCTTTGTAGTCTTTGTCATAATGTTTGGGTGATGGTGATAATAAGTTAGTTGTTTGTGGGAAAACATGTTTTGTTCACATTGAACAAGTTTACATCAGTGAAATAGGTGAAGATAATTGTAATTTAACAGATCTCTTTCATACTCTTAATTCATTGATCCAGGATAATTATACAATACAGATCCTTAGCTTATCAAGATATGTAAAGTGGGGAAGGTGAATAGAAATGTTAACATTCAAAAGTCATTCCTTCTATTTATTTCACATACCTAAAGTTGTATAAAAGCATATCCTTGATTTACAACTTATTTTAGGCAGAAGCACCAGTGAATTATAATTTGAACTAATAAGAAAACAAACGTCATTAAATTGGTATGTAGACATAAGATATTAGAAAAAACATAACCTGCTTTAATACTACATTGATATATTGATTCCTCTATAAGTAATTAAACTTAGAAATGTCATGCATAGTTTGTTTTCAACATAGCTGTTTCTATGTAATTTCATCCCACTATTGAAAACTATAAACATTCATTTCTACTAGGAAAATACTGGTGTTTATTATTTCCTTAGGCAAAGCTATATGCTGTGAATGAGATCCAGGGAACAAAGAAAGAAAGGCAGTGCTTTTACATTAGTCTAGGCCAGTGCTCTCCTTTCTGAAATAACATGACAGCACTCTCCCTTCTGAAGTAACATGATTACATCCTACCTTCTTTAGTTTCAGAATCCTTGGTACATTACTCAAATTTTTCAGTGGTAGACCACCACTTTATTTTCCATTCTTATGACTTGTAAAACATACAGCATGTATTCAAACATAGTATTTGAATCAAATTAATTTATCTAAACCAGTACAAATATATACAACATACCTGGGGAGTACAAAGTAAACAAGACATCTTTACCTATTATGGAGACGTATCTAATAGGTAGACAGATATCTAGTCCAATTCCCAATGATCATTATAAAATTATATGTATTATAATTAAAATATATTTTAAAACCCAGGAGGAGTGTTAAAAAACAATGCCTTTAAGCTAATTTTGGGAGTTTGTGCAATACTTTACCAAAGCAATGAAATTTAAATTGAGACTTACAGTAGAAGTGGAAATTTCTGAAGCATATAGACAGCTAGTATATTGATAAGAAATTCTCATGAAGAGCTGATGCTTATTCATTGATTTGATAGCATCAAAAAATCCAGTATTTCTCAAGTTACTGGAGCATGCACTGTATTTGAAGGGCATATTATCAGAATTAGTCTTGATAAGAAGGTTAAAATGGATATATATATATATATATGTATATATTATTTATTCAATAAACTTTATATTCGTGAACATTTATACAATTGACTTCTACTCTTTTCCTGGTGCTCAAAGGTAAAAAATCCATCTGCCAGGGCAGGAGATGTGGGTTTGATTCCTAGGTCAGGAAGATCCCCTGGAGAAGGAAATGACAACCCACTCCAGTATTCTCGTGTGAGAAATGCCGTGAACAGAGGAGCCTGGTGGGCTACATACAATCCATGGGGTCACAAGGAGTCAGATATGACTTAGTCATTAAGCAACAGGAACAAATTCTCTGGCCAGACTTTTTTGAAACGTGAAGCTCATTCCTGTCTCAAGAACGTCACATTTGTACTCTGTCTGAACTGTCTTTGCCTCAGTTTGTCTCATACCTGGCTCTTTGTCAGTATTTATGTCTCTCATGTGACATATCCTGTAGTTTCCCACTGACCATATTTCACTAACTTTTTACATTTTCTTAATCTCTTAAACAATAAACATTGTTCCCTGATTAGTGTATGTGTTTATATCCTCTCTAAAATATATGCTTAGTGTCAACAGGTGACTAGTTCACATCATTGTATCCAGTACTTTTATATATTGCCTAATATATACAAGAATTTATACAAGTCAGAAATTTCCATTGAAGACAAAATCCTGAGCAAAATAAAATCAATATTTTCAGTTAAATTTTTAAGGCCAATATAAGGACAAATATACTATCCTTTATCCAAATGAGAATAAATTTAAAAATTAAACACAAACTATTTTTGATCATTTAAAAAATCTTTATTTTCAAAACATAGAGCAGCCTAAAGGGACTTTAGCCAGTGTTTACTAAAATTAACAATATAATATATAATAATTTGTAATATAATAAATTAAATGAATTAATATATAATTTTTGTCATAATTTAAAGCATTTTAAATAATTTCCAGGGCAAAATTAAAACACAACTCTAACAAACTTAGTTTTCTAATGTATATTGACATTTTTATTTTACTGTATATGAGTAGTCATGTCTGATACAATTTTACACATAAAGAGCTTTGTAATCAGAAAACTGAAATGTAGAAGAAAAATATATTTTCTTCCTTATGGTGCTATGAATAATAGAATCACAGGAAAATATTTATTTCATGTATGTTCTTTATACCATCAATGAACATATATGTTGATTAGAAAGATTTTAGCATTTCTTACCTTTAAGTATAATTGTATATATTAAATATCCTCTGTAGCAGTCTCAAAAATTAGGCTAAAACTCTTGTGAAAATTAATGATCATTTTTATTATAATTTGCAAAGAAAATAAGGGACCACATTTTCCTCAATTGTTAAACTTAGCTGAGGAAATAAATACATCTTTTATCAAAATGTCATATAAAATTATGACATTTAACATTTTATTAAATTTTATTATGAATAAAATTTAACATGTGTTGAAATATCAAAGAAGATCTATAAATTTAAAGACCTCTAAGGCTTATTCTCTTGTGTTGTTGGAAGAGGGAGTTTGCTATGACCAGTGTATTTTCTTGGCAAAACTCTATTAGTCTTTGCCCTGCTTCATTCTGCATTCCAACTGGACATGGAACAACAGACTGGTTCCAAATAGGAAAAGGAGTACATCAAGGCTGTATATTGTCACCCTGCTTATTTAACTTCTGTGCAGAGTACATCATGAGAAATGCTGGACTGGAAGAAATACAAGCTGGAATCAAGATTGGTAGGAGAAACATCAATCACCTCAGATATGCAGGTGACACCACCCTTATGGCAGAAAGTGAAGAGGAACTAAAAGGCCTCTTGATGAAAGTGAAAGTGGAGAGTGAAAAAGTTGGCTTAAAGCTCAACATTCAGAAAACGAAGATCATGGCATCTGGTCCCATCACTTCATGGGAAATAGATGGGGAAACAGTGGAAACAGTGTCAGACTTTATTTTTGGGCCTCCAAAATCACTGCAGATGGTGACTGCAGCCATGAAATTAAAAGATGCTTACTCCTTGGAAGAAAAGTTATGACCAATCTAGATAGCATATTCAAAAGCAGAGATATTACTTTGCTGACTAAGGTCCATCTAGTCAAGGCTATGGTTTTTCCAGTAGTCATGTATGGATGTGAAGAAGGCTGAGTGCTGAAGAATTGATGCTTTTGAACTGTGGTGTTGGAGAAGACTCTTGAGAGTCCCTTGGACTGCAAGGAGATCCAACCAGTCCATTCTGAAGGAGATCAGCCTTGGGATTTCTTTGGAAGGAATGATGCTAAAGCTGAAACTCCAATACTTTGGCCACCTCATGCGAAGAGTTGACTCACTGGAAAAGACTTTGATGCTGGGAGGAATTGGGGACAGGAGGAGCAGGGGACGACAGAGGATGAGATGGCTGGACGGCATCACGGACTCAATGGACATGAGTCTGAGTGAACTCCGGGAGTTGGTGATGGACAGGGAGGCCTGGCGTACTGAGATTCATGGGGTCGCGAAGAGGCGGACACGGCTGAGCGACTGAACTGAACTGAAGGCTTATTCACCCAGAAACAATATAAACACAACAAATTCAAGACAGAAAGGAACTATTTGAATATGATGGTGGTGATAATTAGTCCTGTATACTCAGCATTGTTCTGAAAACTGTGCTTTTTCACAGTAGACATTTTTCCTTTTTTTTTTTTTTTTCCTGGCTAGCTGTCATGGGGAATTTAAGCAATTCAAAAATGGGAATTTCAAATGCTTCTGTTGGTAAACCCAATTACAGTACAACTGATTCTGTATGGTTATAGGAGGGAAATTTGTAATGAGAAGAATGAGTTTTGTTAATACATTTTTCTGTTTTATCCACCATATACTAAACAATCTAATGTAACAGGCAATTATTACAAATCTACTCTTCCTTTTGTATGTCTCACCACAAGCTTTTGGCTTTAGAAAATCTAAGCTCTGTGCAGGATCATGAAGCAATTGGAGACTGATTCCCTGTGAACTGAAACTCCAAGATGAGAATGCACGTGTGCATGCTTAGTCGCTCACTCAGTCGTGTCTGACTCTTCCCATGGAGTGTAGGCCCACCAGAATCCTGTTTATGGGATTTTCCAGGTGAGAATACTGGAGTGGGTTGCCTTTTCCTTCTCCAGTTGATCTTCTTGACCCATGGATCAATCTAGGTCACCAACATTGCAGGCAGATTCTATACCATCTGAGCCACCAGGAAAGCCTGAAACTCCAAGATGAGAATAGCAGGACAATTAAGGGAGGAGACTGGGCCCTGCCCAGACCACATATTTCTCATTCTTGAAGTCAGAAGACCTCCTCAACCATACATACATGAGGAGCAATGCACAAATGCTCACAAGCCTTTGCAGTAGGATCCATCTTGGCTAAGAAATGCGTGTGCACACATGGAACTATCCTGAGATATGTCAAATATGAACTGTGAACCAGGCAAATAAAAATGATTAGTCAAAAAAAAAAAAAAAGAGGAAATGCACCATATAAGTGATTTAATTGGCCCAAGGGTGCAACACAGGGACTCTTCCTCTAAGTCTGTCCCATGTCTAATCATGCATAGTGTACTTTTCCTGTTCTTCATTTCAAAGTAATGGTTCTGTATGAGGGCCATAAGTGGCTTCATATAGGGGCTTTAGAGGTTTCATAGAGTCCCTGATGCTGGGAAAAATTGACAGCATATGGAAAAGAGGGCATCAGAGGATGAGATGACTGGATGACATCAGTGATTATTATTTTTCTTTCTCTATTTTTAAGTACCCTGCTAAAATATTTGGCTTTTATAACACCTTGAAGATTCAATAAAAATAAAAAGTAACACAAATTTGTTAATTAAGACTCCTCCAGTTTCTTTATTGTTTCCCCTTCTCACATATGTCACAGTATTCTTTTTTATTTCTATTTTAGTACATCTTATATGCTATAATTACTTGTGAACATGCATTTGACAGTGTTGTAAGCTATGAGAGCATCTTTAGAAACATGGAGAGTTTAGAATAAGGTCTATTTTGGGTTTAAAATTTAGAAATAATATATAATGAGTCAACTCAAAACATACAAAATAACTCTAGAGACAAGTACAATATAACCAGTTTGAAATTCTACAGTAAACAAACTATGACAAAACCTAACTTTAATAATTGCATTAATCAGAGTGAGAATGTTGATCAGAAATAGAAATGCAATAAAAACTGTCAAAGTAGTGAGGCAGAGATGAGACTGATAGAAGTGGCCCTTAGGGAACAGAAGTCTGTACCCCAACATGTCTTTTGATTGCAGATTTTATATTTCTGGATGTATGCTAATCCAGTTGATTTAATCAGATACTGGTAAGCATGTAAAATGTAGAGCATGATCTTTTCATTTTGATTTTATGATCAGTAAGCAATCTTCTGTTTATAATTTAGTTTTCCACACATGATATGACTTCATAGAGAAAATATTTAGAAAAGAAATTTAATTTCTGCTTCTTTGCCAATTATATTTTACTATTCACTTAATTTATTTTTATTATCCTTGTAAGTGTGGGTCATACAATCCTGTCCCTGATGACTTAGAAGCATCATTCTGACAAACTGTACTTTTATGTCTACAAAACTAAGAGAAATGCCTTCCGAGATATTTTGGGAGACAATCATGTGGTCTTTTCTAGGAAACTACTCTGAAATCTTTGTGGGCCATATATTTATTCCAATACCTGTCTTTCTGAATTGTTTTATGCTTCATCTCTTGTAATACATTGCCAAATATTTGAAAGTATAGCTATTAACAGTTTTTCTTATTCACTTTGGACTCATGCATTTTCTTGTTCAGTAAATATTATTTGAAGCTTTACTATATTCCAGATATTCTTCTGGATTAACTGAAAATCAAAACATGGTAAAACAAAAATCCTTACCCTCACGGACATGCCTTACAGTGTATGTCATATATACAATATGCTGCCGCTGCTAAATCACTTCAGTCATGTCTGACTCTGTGTGACCCCATAGACAGCAGCCCACCAGGCTCTCCCATCCCTGGGATTCTCCAGGCAAGAACACTGGAGTGGGTGGCCATTTCCTTCTCCAGTGCATGAAAGTGAAAAGTGAAAGTGAAGTCGCTCAGTCATGTCTGACTCTTAGCGACCCCATGGACTACAGCCTACCAGACTCCTCCATCCATGGGATTTAGACATATTTAACATGTAAATGATTTAATATATTGGGAGATGAACATAGAAGGAAGGCAGTAAAAATTTTATTTTATAAAATGGAAAATCAATAGATATTTCCTATAGTTGATGAGTCATGGAACAAGAAATTGAGGTACAAGAATATTATTTTAAAATGCAAAGGTATAGAACTTGCAGTTTCAACTCTGACACTTAAAGTCTTACTCTCATTTTTACAACTAGAAAAATAGTGAACAAATAAAAAGATGAACCTTGTTTTTTCTCTTGAATTTATCTAATAGCTGATGTTGCAGAACAAACTGCCACCTAAAAATCTGAACAAAGGACTTTGATACAGCTGATATCAGTTAACCTGGAACAGAAAGAACTGAAAATGTGAACCGTTGAGTTTATTTAAATGCTAATTTTAATAATTTGCTGGAAGCTAAATATAGACTGACATAAGACTATAAAATTTCTAAGAGCCAAAGTCTAAGGGATGGAGTTTTACTTCTAACAACCTCACCAAGTTCTCTTGGTGAACAGCCAAGAAATATCCTCTGTTAGCTTGGCATGGGAAGGGAAAGAAATAATTGAAAAATAAAATTCAGTAAGAGCATTCTCCATTTAAAAAGGCCTATCCTATAGAGTAAAAACTTTAACAGTGCCTTGTCCAGTGGTGACAATAGTGGTAAAGAACCTACCTGCCAATGGTGAAGACATAAGAGATGTAGGTTCTATCCCTGGCTCAGGAAGATCCTCTGGAGAAGGAAATGATATCTCGCCTGGAGAATCCCATGGACAGAGGGGGCTGGCAGGTTATATATAGAGCATAGAGCCAGAGTTGGACACAACTGAAATGACTTAGCACATATCCAACCTGGAAGAAGGTATTCTCTTGACTCCAGGTCCTGCTCAACAGTTTGTTTGTTTGTTTGTTTTTTTGTTTGTTTCACTCAAGAAAAAGGGAGCTAAGAATCACTTGTAAAAAGTCATAGCCCAGGGACAGATATCCATTACAGACTGAAATTTAATCATAAGATTGTTGCAAAAAGAACAAATTCTGATCCCATGTTGAAACTGTTTATTTGACCTACTATTCATTGTTGTTGTTATTATAATCGTACATAATGGCTGAACTCAGAGGACCCTACTCCTCTGCCTGACTGTTAAAGTGCCTTTGTTCAGCTCACAAAGAGATAATCTGACCCTGCCTACCAGTGAATGGCTGCAAGAAAGGAGAGATTAATACATCCCTTCCAAAGGCTGACCATTCCTGGAGATGTTTTGCAAGACTGATGGCCCTTTTTACTTTACTTCCTTATTTCCCTGCCCTTTCTATTCTGCAGTTTGAATTTAGTTTTTCACCACTTCTCTCTCTGGTTTGCTAAAAGAATCTGGCATCCAGACCCTGACAGGATGGTTATTTTGAGACTTCAGTCTGTCAGCTTGTCTGTAGGCCGGCTTTCCAAATAAAGTTGTATCCCTTGCCTCAACACATCATCTCCGATTCATTGACTTGTTCTGCAGAAAGTAGAGCAAGCTTGGACTTGGTAACAACATCACTGAATTCTCTTGCACCATACCACACCATCACTTCAACCAAGCCCCAGTATTAAAAAAAAAAATGCTGAAAGAGCTGCAAGGCAGACTCTTAAGAGAGCAGAAAGAAAATAGGAGATGTAAGAATAGGGACATTAGAGGGATTTGAATGATTTGGGTACAGAAAGGATTAAAGATAACTCAACTCCTACCCAAAATAACATAAAACCTTACACTTCAGCCCTATTAACATTAATCCCTAAAGTCCAATATGTCCTTTCTGAGTTAAAGAAAAAAAAAAAATTGCAAAGCATACTAAAAATGCAAGAAAAAAAATTTGAAGTTACAAAGCAAATGGAAATCACACCTAAGTAAGAAACAGATTTTGGATCTCTGTAAAATGTAAAATAATCAGGATTAAAATGTTACGTGCTCTAATGAAAAAGATACTATGCAAGAAACAATAGGTGGTGTAATTAGAAAGATGGATACTCTGAGAAAGAATCAAAGGAAGAACTAAAAATCAAAAATAGTGTAACAGAAATGAAGAACGTCTTTGACAGTTCATTGGTAGGATGGATAAAGCTGAATCAGTGAGCTTGAAGATAAATGAATAAAAAGTTTCCAAAGTGAAACGTGAAAAGAAAAAAAATAATAAAGTGTGAAGTTATGAAGTTATGAAGAAGTTTCTCATCCTGACTTCCATTTATTCATTCAGCAAGCATTTATTCATTACTCAATATGTGTCAGTTCCTTTTCAGCACTGAAGAGAGTCAAAATAGTGACATGGTTGCTACTCTTGAAAATCTTCATTTCTAGAGTGACAAGTTAAAAATAAGTGTAAAATCTGCATCTAAACTGTGTCTAAGCACCTTTTAAAAAGGGAAAATCTATCTTGTCATTATGATCAGGATAATTTTCCCTCAAGTATAGTAATTAGCCACCACTGACTGCTTTCTGTTTGTCTGGTACTTTTCTGTACTGTGTATTAATTCATTCAATACTCGTAATCATTATGAGGAAAATAGCATAAATTTCCCATGTTACAGATTAAAACTAACCCACACAATCTTTGAATAATTTACCTAAGGCTCCACCAGATTATATATTGGAGCTTGAATTCTAATTCAGTCTTGGATGTTATGTTCTGCTATCTGTTAAGGAAATGATCTTTGAGCTGAGTATTGAAAGATATTTTCAGTTCAGTTCCGTTCAGTTCAGTCACTCAGTCGTGTCTGACTCTTTGCGACCCATGAATCACAGCACGCCAGGCCTCCCTGTCCATCACCAACTCCCAGAGTTCACTCAGACTCACCTTCATCGAGTCCGTGATGCCATCCAGCCGTCTCATCCTCGGTCGTCCCCTTCTCCTCCTGCCCCCAATCCCTACCAGCATCAGAGTCTTTTCCAATGAGTCAACTCTTCGCATGAGGTGGCTAAAGTACTGGAGTTTCAGCTTCAGCATCATTCCCTCCAAAGAAATCCCAGGGCTGATCTCCTTCAGAATGGACTGGTTGGATCTCCTTGCAGTCCAAGGGACTCTCAAGAATCTTCTCCAACACCACAGTTCAAAAGCATCAATTCTTCGGTGCTCAGCCTTCTTCACAGTCCAACTCTCACATCCATATATGACCACAGGAAAAACCGTAGCCTTGACTAGATGGGCCTTAGTTGGCAAAGTAATGTCCCTGTTTTTGAATATGCTATCTAGGTTGATCATAACTTTTCTTCCAAGGAGTAAGTGTCTTTTAATTTGATGGCTGCAGTCACCATCTGCGGTGATTTTGGAGCCCAAAAGACATTTTATTGAAGAATAAAACTTTACTAAGTGGAGTAGAAAGGTTGAAATAAATCTGCTTTTCCAAGAAAGAGGAGACATTATATACAAATAGTCTCACAGAGGGAGGGAAGAGAATAATTAAGGAAATGAAGGTACATCAGTGCAGCTGGAACATGGGAGGAGATTGGAATTGAGGAAGGAGAGTGCTGACGAAGGAAGGAACAGACCAAGCAGAGTTCCTGGGTTATATTAAAGTTGTTATTCTTCAATGAAAGGACAATGGGGAAATAGTGTGATGTTTTAAGTGTGGAAATTATATTATTCTATTTTCATTTGAAGTAAACATTTTTGGTTCTCAGAAGATAAGGGGTTGTGGGAGAAACTACAGAGTTGGCTCTGAGAAGTCAAGAAATTCATGGTGAGAATTATAGACTATTAAAAAATATAAAAAAGCAAACTTCTCTTTCCTGGCTTGCCTTCCTATAGTGCAAAGACAAGCAACCTAAAAACTACATTACTCATGTTTATTTGCAGCTAGGATTCTTGTGATCAAATTTTCATGAAGCAGATGTACTTGTGAGAAACTTGATGGTGGAACAGTAATTTTTTTTTTTTCAGCAGTGTCTGAATCCACAGAATCTGACTGTGGGGCAGGGGGTGGGGTTAGCTATAACCTGACTCACTGCAGTGCAATAGGTGCCTTCCAGGTGGCTCTGGTGGTAAAGAACCCACCTGCCAATGCAGGAGATGTAAGAGATGTGGGTTCATCCCCTGGAGAAGGAACTGGCAACCTACTCCAGTATTCTTGCCTGGAAAATACCATGGACAGAGGAGCCTGGCAGGCTACATTCCATGGGGCCACAAAGAGTTGGACACAACGGAAGCAACTTAGCACACCTGTAGTGCAATAAGAACAGCTTTGTAAGGAGTAAAAGCAGTACTTCTGCATACTCAGTTAGCTGAATTCTCAGGAGTAGAATTGTCACATTGATTCTTTGACAACAATAAGTCTTAATACTTTTTTTGTGCGGTTACAGCTTAGAGCCAGCAACCAACTGTGGATCTTCGGTTCATTAGAACATTAGTTTTGATGGTATCCCCTTAATAAGGAGCTCATCTATGTTTTATTTTGTTAATTTATCCCAGTAACTGATTACTGTGACTCATATGGTGATAACAATTTGGTACATTGATATGGAACTTCACACACTGCTTTAGAGGAAATTGTTGTTTAAAATGCATTACTGACTTCTCCTAGATGTGTCTCAGTCTTTGATATCTGTAGTCCATATATTCTTCTGGGTCTTTGATGTTTAATAGGTTGCTCTAAAAGAAAAGCAAAGCTTTACGGAGGAGCCTGGTGGGCTGCAGTCCATGGGGTCGCTAAGAGTCGGACACGACTGAGCGACTTCACTTTCACTTTTTACTTTCATGCATTGGAGAAGGAAATGGCAACCCACTCCCGTGTTTTTGCCTGGAGAATCCCAGGGATGGGGAAGCCTGGTGGGCTGCCGTCTGTGGGGTTGCACAGAGTCAGACACGACTGAAGCAACTTAGCAGCAGCAGCAGCAGCAGCAGTCTTAGATATTGGAAGCATTCAATTAAATGTGCACAGTATAACAATACTGAGGGCCCCACCCAGCACCATTATAAATTTTTTGAATAAAGTTTATTTAAGTATATATAATTTGCACATTATATTTTCATACTTTACATTATTCTTTTTTGACAATATATTGTCTTTTAAGCACATATCTGTTTCAATGCTATAAATAGATATCATAAATGAGAAAACTGTAATTGAAAGAGACTTATGTACCTCAATGTTAACTGAAGCCCTAATTACAATAGCTAGGACATGGAAGCAACCTAGATGTTCACTGACAGATCAGTGGATAAAGAAGTTGTGGTACATATATACAATGGAATATTACTCAGCCATAAAAAGGAACACATTTGAGTCAGTCCTAATGAAGTAGAGGGACCTAGAGCCTGTTAAACAGAGTGAAGCAAGTCAGAAAAAGAAAAATAAATATTGTATATTAATGCATATATTTGGAATCTAGACAGATGGGATTGATGAGCCTATTTGCAGGGCCACAGTAAAAATGCAGACATAGAGAAGAGCCTTGTAGACACAGAAGGGGAAGGACTGTGGGATGAATTGAGAAAGTAGTATGGAAACATATAGATTACCATATGTAAAATAGATAGCCAGTGGGAATTTGCTGTGTGACACAGCTCAAATCAGGTTCTCTGTGACAACCTGCAGGGGTGGAATGGGGCAGGAGGTGGGTGGGATATTCAAGATGGAGAGGGCATTTGCATACCAATGGCTGATTCACGTTGATGTTTGGCAGAAACTAACACAGTATTATAAGTCAATTATCTTCTAATTTAAAAATTGTAAAAAATAGAGATTATCAAAGCATTGTCAATATATTCAATTGTATCCTCTTTTTTTAGTTTCTACATTTAAAATGTATCTCTCAGAACCCTATTTTACTTATGTTCTCATCATAATCATTCACTTAGTGAAGTCACTGAACTTGTAAAAAAAGCATCTAAAATATAGAAATAATTATACAGAAAAAATATGTATATAAACATGTTCATGCACACCTACATATCACCTAGCACACAGAATTCAGGGCATATATGTTGGTGGCTGAAGTGAAGTAGTGAAATAATAAATTGTTAATTAGGGCCTACAGAAAAATAGTGATACAATTCTAGAGCATATGTACAAATTTTCAAAATGTTGATGGTACATGCATTTTAAGTCTAGCTTTTCCTCAATATTTTAATTTTCTTTGCATATAGTTTAAATGATGTATATAATTACTAACTTACTAAAAAATGAAAAATATGTAAAATATACATGTAAGAAAATTTCCAAAACTAGAATGCACAATAACTAGTCTGATATCTTTAGTTTTACATTCAAACTCAATCTTTAAACACCTAAGATCATGCATCTGGTTTCATCACTTCATGGCAAAGAGATGGGGAAAAAGTAGAAGCAGTGACCTTTTATTTTCTTGGTCTCCAGAATCACTGCAGACAGTGACTGCAGCCATGAATTTAGAAGATGCTTGCTCCTTGGAAGAAAAGCTGTAACAAACCTACACGGCTTGTTAAAAAGCAGAGACATCACTTTGCTGACAAAGGTCCGTATAGTCAAAGCTATGATTTTTCCAGTAATCATTTATGGATATGAGAACTGGATCATAAAGAAGGCTGTATGCTGAAGAATTGATAACTTTCGAATTACAGTGCTTGAGAGTCTGTTGGACAGCAAGGCAATCAAATCAGTCAGTGCTAAAGGAAGTGAACGCTGAGTATTCATTGGAAGGACTGATACTGAAGCTGAAACTTCAATACTTTGTCCACCTGGTGTGAACAGCTGACTTATTGGAAAAGACTCTGATGCTGCAAAAGATTGAAGGCTTATTGAAGGATAAGTGGGCGGCAGAGGTTGAGATGGTTAGTTAGCATCACTAACTCAATGGACATGAATTTGAGCAAACTTTGAGAGATAGTGGAGGCCAGAGGAGCCTGGTGTAGTGCAGTCCATTGGGTCACAAAGAGTCAGATACAACTTAGCAACTAAGCAACAACAGCATAGGGTTTTTTTACAATAAGATCACTTGTAGAGATATGAATGCAGTGTGTTTTAGAAGGAAATGTTACTATAGTAAAAAAAAATAAATCTTTGGAAATGTTAATGAGTAAAAATGTTTATAATTTTTGTTGGCCCTACCAACAAAAATTTAATATTAATCAGGCTTTCTGGAGTTAAAGAAAATGCTTCATAGGGCAAACAATGGGATAAAAAGGCAAAAAATCATGAAGTTTTATCATATTTTGTCATTTCTTTGTTTTATAAAAATTCATTAGCAAAGTTTGTCAAATTAATTCTATCATATATGGTATATATGCAAATAAGATTAAATTTGGTAATATATACCTCATACATTTCAATGCTTTTATTTTCAGAATGGATACTTTACAGCAAAAAAAAAAAATAAAGTAAATTACTATTCATTTGTATTTCAAGTAATAAGAAAATGAATTATGCAGCTTACCTGAGAGGTAACAATGGCTACAGTTCATACTGTAACTGTGAAAAGAAGCATCACGTGAACTATAATTTTAGTAATACCAGGTGCTAGACACCACTTTGGAGACTCAAAATAAATTTTAAAAGACTTTACCATTTATACTCAGTATGATTCTAGAAGAAACTTTTCCATTTGTCCATTTTGTTGTTGTTGTTGTTGTTTGTTTCATTTAACTAGTTTCTCAGATACTGAAGTGAAGTGAAGTGAAGTGAAGTTGCTTAGTCATGTCCGACTCTTTGTGACTCCGTGTACTGTAGCCTGCCAGGCTCCTCTGTCCATGGGATTTTCCAGGCAAGAATACTGGAGTGGGTTGCCATTTCCTTCTCCAGTGGATCTTCCCAATCCAGGGATCGAACCCAGGTCTCCCGCATTGTAAACAGATGCTTTTACCATCTGAGCCACCAGGGAAGGACTGGGGCTGTATATACAACCTACAACAACAACAACAGCCTAGTTTATACAACTTATGTTTATCACATATCCTATTAACTTTGAGTTTCTGTTTCCTGTTAGTGAACTGAGATGTGTTCTTTAAGCCAGAAATCTTTCTTAGTTCTCTAATAGCTGATATCCTGATAGCTCCTACCTCTAGCCATACTAAATATAAATGCACAGCAAACAAATGGATAAAACTATTATTAATTGGTATCATGTTAAGAACCAAACCACACCTGTAAAGCACAATATGCACACATGTAGTCTTTTAATTATTTTCAAAAATTAGTTATTTCTATACTTTTCATATGTATAAAATTATTACTTATATTTAGAAAAATGCTTAGTGTTTCCTATGGCATAGATTAAATAATAAATACTATGAAGTAAAATACTCTGAATACAAAGGGAAACTGAGCTTTTATAATTAAATTATTTTAATGGGTGTTTTGTTTTATTGTGTTAGTCCCTTTTCATGGCTTATTTGTTATTTCAGAAACTGAGGAATATTTTTGATTTGAATATTTTCCTTTTTGTGTGTGTTTAATAGTCTCAACTTTTAAAAAGTTTGAGGTAACATACACAGTAATAATGAAATACAATTAAGTTAACTATATTCTTACAGATGAGATATTGCTTTATTTGAGTAAGATTAGGTTTTCCTTTCCTCTGCTTCTTTTTATTTGTATAAAAAATTTCTTGGTTGGAGGGCATATTCATATTAAAATGTAATACACTGAAAATTCTTTAGATGACTGGAGTTTGAGTAATGTTAATAACAGTTCTTTTAATCATGTAGTGATCATGCAGGGATGGAATCTTACTTTTAACATGATGTTCGAAGGAAACATTCTACAACAAAATACTTCTATCTGAATGGCAAGTTCACACCAGTGGGAATCCCAGTGCCTTTTCACTGAAGGTTGTGGCTTCCAAGGGGGGAAAATTAAGACAGTATAATTTATTTTTCTAAACACATCATAACATTTTATGTTAGTATAATTTCTGTACATTTTTTTCATCCTAAAGTTCAGTTCAGTTCAGTCGCTCAGTCGTGTCTGACTCTTTGTGACCCCATGGACTGCAGCTTGTCAGGCTTCCCTGTCCATCACCAACTCCCAGAGTTTACTCAGACTCCTGCCCATTGAGTCAGTGATGCCATCCAACCACCTCATCCTCTGTCATCCCCTTCTCCTCCTGCCTCAATCTTTCCCAGAATCAGGGTCTTTTCCAACGAGTCACTTCTTCACATCAGGTGACCAAAGTATTGGAGTTTTAGCTTCAACATCAGTCCTTCCAATGAATATTCAGAACTGATTTCCTTTACGATGACTGGTTGGATCTCCTTGCAGTCCAAGCGATGCTCGAGTCTTCTCCAATACCACAGTTCAAAAGCATCAATTCTTCGGCGCTCAGCTTTCTTCACAGTCCAGCTCTCACATCCATACATGACCACTGGAAAAACCATAGTTTTGACTAGATGGACCTTTATTGGCAAAGTAATGTCTCTGCATTTTAATATGCTGTCTAGGTTGGTCATAACTTTTCTTCCAAGGAGTAAGCATCTTTTAATTTCATGGCTGCAGTCACCTTCTGCAGTGATTTTGGAGCCCCCAAAATTAAAGTTTGTCACTGTTTCCATTTCCCCATTCATTTCCCCATTCCATTTCCCCATCTATTTGCCATGAAGTGATGGGACCAGATGCCATGATCTTAGTTTTCTGAATGTTGAGCTTAAAGCCAACTTTTTCACTCTCCTCTTTCACTTTCATCAAGAAGCTCTTACGTTCTTCTTCACTTTCTGCCATAAGGGTGGTGTCGTCTGCATATCTGAGGTATGCATTTTCTTCCATAGACAGTCCTTATTTTTAACTTGTGCTTCTTCAAAATTAAAGGTAAGGAAAATATCTGTTTTTGTTCCCTGATATTTTCACAGGAAATGTTTATTCTTAATGTAATATAGCTTGACAAAATTGAATACAGTGTGATATATAAATTGTATAAATGAAGCCGTAGTTTCCCAAGAAATGTAGCTATTATTCAAGACCAAGAGCACTGGGAAAAATAGTTTATGTTATTTTTCCATCATGGATTGTAGAATATCAGTTTTTACTTCATATTATATTGAAGGAACTGACTTAAAAAAATAATGCCCATTATTTTTTCCTACAAAAGAAAAAAAGGTGTCATATAGCTCATTTCTAGGACATTATCTAGTCTTATAAAGATCTTGCCATATGTTTCTAGGTAAGAATAATCTCATATGCAGTACCTATCTCAAAATATTTCAGTTTGTTACATTTTTGTGGTTAAATGCCCACACATGGCACAATAAAAAGAGTAACTGAAAACTTTTATTAAGTGACAATTTATAAATTTCTTTTGGAATTGAAAAGGGAGTTGCTGTGAGGGAAGTGTTAAGGGAAAAAAGCTGTTGCCAGAGATGAGCAAGCTCTTTAATTAGGGTAGAGGCACTACCTGCCATCAGCTATGACCTTCGTTTGAAAGTGTTGACAATGGCAAATAATGCCAATCAAAGAAGCATAAAGACAAACAGATAATACTTTGACTTCATTTTCTCATCTTGTCATCTGAGCTAATGATAATTGACATAGAGGTCAGCCTGAGTTAGTGCATGAAGGGCAGAAGCCAAAACCCAAGTACTGCAAAAATGTGACAGATAGATCTAGAATGGTAAAAAGGAAGAAATACAGAGCAGCATTTTATATGCTTTTGCAGTTTTAAACACAGTTAACTGTTATTTACAAGTTGGGCACAAAATATGTAAGGCATTTCTCTTTCTAACCATAAAGGAATAACTAAAACTAAAGCCCTTCTTGCTGTAAGTAGACAATACTATGAAATATACACAAGTTTGGTTTTAGTCATTGGACAGCAGGAAGTGAATGCACGTGATCTATGAGGGAAAATAACCAAATGATGTGAGCTCTGTTACTTCTTGGCTTTCTGCTCTAAGTCATGTGTACCACAGTGCAGGGAATGAGACTCATACTAGAGAACAATAATCTCAATTGATTGAGGCAACTGAAATTTGATGGTTAAAACAATAAAGATGAAGCAGCATTGAGCTTAGAGAAATTTTAAAAACAATGAATTAATGACCCAGAGGAAGATGAACTAAAGAGACTTTTGATGAAGGTGAAAGAGGAGAGTGAAAAAGCTGACTTAAAACTCATTCAAAAAATGAAGATCATGGCATCTGATCCTATCACTTGATGGCAAATACATAGGGACAATATAGACAAAGATTTAATTTTCTAGGGTTTCAAAATCAGTGTGGATGGTGACTGCAGCCACAAAATTAAAAGATGCTTTCTGCTTAGAATAATAGCTGTGACAAACCCAGACACTGTATTAAAAAACAGAGACATTTCTTTGCTGACAAAGGTCTGTATAATCAAACCTGTGGTTTTCCAGTAGTCATGTATGGATGTGAAAGTTGGACCATAAAGAAGGCTGAGTGCCAGAGAATTGATGCCCTCGAATTGAGGGGCTAGGGAAGACTCTTGAGAGTCCGTTGGACAGCAAGGAGATCAAACCAGTCAATCTTAAAGGGAATCAACCCTGAATATTCATTAGAAGGACTGATGCAGAAGCTGAAGCTCCAATACTTTGGCTACCTGATGCGAGAGCTGACTCATTGGAAGAGATCCTGATTCTGGGCAAGACTGAGGGCAAGAGGAGAAGGGGGCAACAGAGGATGAAATAGTTGGATGGCATCATCAGATCAATGGACATGAGTCTGAGTCACTTCCTGGAGATAGTGAAGGACAGGGAAACCTGGTGTGCTGCAGTTCATGGGGTTGCAAAGAGTGTGACATGACTTAGTAAATGAACAACAACAGGACAAGCTCAAGAAATCAAAAATATATGTAATTGGCCGAGAACAAATAAATGAATAATGATCAAATTATTTCAAAATTTTATGAAAAAATAAACCCACAGGTTCTAGATGCTCAAAAAATCTAAAGATAAATCCAAAGAAAACTGTGATAAATCTCACTAAATTGAAATTATTGGACTCCTACTTACATATAACTTGATCCTATATGTAAAAATGTTGGAAGTTGTCACTCCCACCGTTACAAAAAAAGAAATGCTGAACAACTTTAAAGTGATGACTTTTCTTCCACCCATCAGAGAACTGGGGTTTCAGGGAAAACTACCACCCTGAAATCTGGTGTTTCTTAGTTGATCAGTCATGTCTGACTCTTTGTGACCCATGGACTCTAGCCTACAAAGCTCCTCTGTCCATGGAATTCACCAGACAAGAATACTGGAGTGGGTTGCAATTCCCTTCTCCAGGGGATTTTCCTATCCCAGGGACTGAACCTGGGTCTCCAAAATTGTGGGCAGTTTCTTTACTATCTGAGCCACCAGGGAATCTGAAGAGTCAGGTTATTTACTAAGTGACTCCAGAGTCACAGCCTAGATCCACTTACCTGAAACAGAAACAGCTGAAGACATAAACTGGTAAGAGTACTTCAGTGGTATTTTGATGAATTGCTAGAACCTGATTATAGATCAGCATGAGAATCACAGACTTCTTGGGGCCACAGTCTTGGGGTTCCTATACAGTTTTGTGGATTTTATCTCTAGGAACCACATCGGGTCTCACAGTGAGAGCTCGAAAAGTTCTCCCATGATTATGGCAGGATGGGCAGAATAATCTTGTGAAATATTTCAGATCATTTTTCATAACCAATATCTACTTTTCAAAGGAAATATTTATTCCATCTTATTCCAGAATCTTATTCCATCTGGGGAAAGGGCATATCTTACACTCCATTTCCTCTAGCCTTTTTATATATGAGGACTGGGAGAAAACTAAGAAACTCTTGTGAAGTTAATACCCAAGAAACACCAACACCTTGATAGACAAATTTAATCATAAAATTTCAGAGCACACCATAGCAACAAGATTCCAGTATGATAACAATGAATTATGGCCACAAGACTCAAGTACTTTTCCTAGAGAAGTGTTTAAGAGGCCCAGAGTCAACAAGGGAAATGTAAACAATGACATTGGAAGAATGTGAAGCCTCTGATGTCAACAGTTACAGCAAACATTGAAAGAAGTGAAAGTGTTAGTTGCTCAGTCAAGTCCAACTCTTTGCAACTGTGGACTACAGTCCTCCAGGCTCCTTGGTCCATGGACTTCTCCAGGCAAGAATATTGGAGTGGATCACCATTCCTTTCTCCAGGGGATCTTCCTGGCCCAGGGAACGAACTCAGGTTTCCTGCCTTGCAGGAGGATTCTTTACCATCTGAACCACCTGGGAAGGCCAAAAAATATTAAACACAGCCAAACTCCTTGGCAGATTAAAATACAACCTTGTACCAAAGGCCTCTTTACCTCAGTCCCTGTACATCCCATCTAGTTTTTAACAGAAAATCATAAGGAATATTATAATGCAAGAAATATCATAGTCAGAAGAGGCAAAGCAGGTATCAGAATGAGAGATACGGCAAAGCTGTAGGAATTATAATATAGGAAATTTAGCATAACTACAATTAATATATTAAGGACCCCAAAGTAAAAGGCCAACAGCATGCAGAAGCAGATGGGGAATGTAAACAGAGTGATAGATAAGCAGAGAGATATAAACTCTAAGATAAGGAAAAAGAAAATGCTAGGGGAAAAAAAATGACAGAAATGAAGAACACTTTTGATGGGCACATCACTGTACAAAAAATTGCCAAAGAAAGAGGAATGAGTTTGATAAAGGCCAATAGAAATTTCCCCTGCTGAAATGTGAAAAGAGAATGCAAAAAGCAGAATAGGACATCAAAGTCAATGAAGGTGAAGGTGAAGTCACTTAGTCATGTCCGACTCTTTGTGACCCCATGGACTGTAGCCTACCAGGCTCCTCCATCCATGGGATTCTCCAGGCAAGAATACTGGAGTGGGTTGCCATTTCCTTCTCCAGGGGATCTTCCTGACCCAGGGATCGAACCCAGGTCTCCCGCATTGGAGGCTGATGCTTTAACCTCTGAGCCACCAGGGAAGGCCTGGGACAATTTAAACGTGTATCATAAGTGCTGTGTTAATTGCTTCAGTCGTGTCCAACTCTTTGGGACCCATGGACTCTAGCCTGCCAGGCTCCCTTGTCCATGGCATTTTCCAGGCAAGAATGCTGGAGTGGGTTATCGTGCTCTCCTCCAGAGGATCTTCCCAATCTAGGAATCAAACCCACATCTCTGGTGTCTCCTGCATTTCAGGCAGATTCTTTACCCAGTGAGCCACCTGGGAAGCCCATTAGCACACTGCTGCTGCTGCTGCTGCTGCTGCTGCTGCTGCTGCTGCTGCTGCTGCGTCACTTCAGTTGTGTCCGACTCTGTGCGACCCCATAGACGGCAGCCTACCAGGCTCCCCCGTCCCTGGGATTCTCCAGGCAAGAACACTGGAGGGGGTTGCCATTTCCTTCTTCAATGCATGAAAGTGAAAAGTGAAAGTGAAGTCGATCAGTTGTGTCTGACCCTCAGCAACCCCATGGACTGCAGCCTGACCCCCCTAAACCTTGTTTCCATTAGCTCATGGTATCAGAATGTGGAGAAGCAAACCTCCAGATCTGTCTCCTGACTGCCTTCATAAGGCATGTAACTGGTCTGTTACCAACTGCACACAGGCCTCCTGAATGCATGGTTTCTCCAGCCCTGCAGAGCTGTTTAAACTGCTGCTGCAAGCGATATATGTAGTAAGCAAGGGCACCAGTATAAAAACAAACTAATTGAATAGTGTCGGAACAGCATGTCACACACTCCCATCAAGCAGAGGATATGAAGTAAGTGAGGAACAGAACCAGGAGAAATCATGTCCCGGAGCAGGGCTGGTGAGCACTGCAAGTGGGCTGTCCAGCGGTGTCCTGTGCACCAGCAGGAAGCCAAGAGATGCGCTCCATACAGTGTTTCTACCAAGAAATGGGAAGAATGGGGTCTGACAGGAAAACGCTCTATCCCTCAATAAAAACAGAGCATGGTTCATGGACTCTGAATGCACATTTATGGCATAAAAGAATTTCATTCTCTGTTTTCATAAATGAAAAATCTCAAGTCTTTGAGATTGGGTTTCACTTTAACTGGCATTTTATTTGCATATAGTTAAAATACCAAAGAGAAGAAAGAGAAACTGGAGAAGAAGAAATATTTGAGGTAATCAAGACCTTTCAAAGTTAATAATATACACCAAACCATGGATCCAGGAAGCTCAAATAACACTAAGCAGAATAAAAGCAAAACATAACACTACCCATAGGAATACTGTATTCAAACTGAAACAAAATCCAGAGAAAAATTGTGAAAAAAGCCAGAGGAAAATAAAACTTTACCTAGAGAGGTAAAGATAAGCACTGTAGTGGGCTTCTTGTCAGTAACTGCAACATACATGTTTTTTTTTTTTTTTAACAAAACTAGAATTATATATCTAGTGAAATTGTGTTTCAAAAGTGGAAGAGAAATAAATATACTCTCAAAAAACAAAATGGAATTCTGTAAACTTGCCTGTGAAAATATTAAAAGACATTCTTCAGGCAAAAAGAAATACCTGGATATCTAGATTTGTATGAATTTTGTCACATAGGAGAAGGAAAAAATTGGGGTTAAAATATCTTTTACTTCCCTTATTATTCGTATATGTAAAAGTAACCATTTAAAGCAATAGTAGTAAGTTACTGGGCTACTTTACCATAGGAGTAAGTGAAGTGGATGATAGTAATATCATAAAGGTTGGAGGGAAGATTAAGGAATGTTCTCTGGTAAAAGTATGTGAACTACATCTGAAACATGTAGGATATTAACTCTCTTTCCTTCAGTGCTTGAAGAGCTGGCCATTCTAGGGTTTAGGACCTGATATCCAAAATGCACATGGAGCATCTTCAGTGCCAGAAAGTAAGGAAGTGCTAAGAAATAAAATCAATACATCAAAGAGACACAGAAGGTCCCAATCGCCAAAGCTGCAACAGTTTGAGTCAGAAATTAAATGTATTAGTATTGCATTATAAAACTGAAAGTACAAAATATATACGCATATTGTTTTTCTCACCTTTAATAAACTTTTGCATGCCCTGAAGAAATAGTCAAACATTTAAATTTGTTTTGGATGCTGCAACTGGTGATACAAGCCAAAAACATGAACCAGTTTGGGGCTTACCTAATAGAGACTGCTGGGGCGAGAACAGGGCAGGTGTCACAGGCAGATCCAGGTCTGAGAGAGTCAGATGAGGAAACTGGCTCTGGGCTTTTATTGTGATTAGAAGATGGGGTCAGAAGAAGGTTTGGGACTGTGGACTGGGCTTGCAAGATTTAACTCTTCCACCTGAGCCAAAAGAAAGAGCACCCAGGCTTACTTAGCAACGCCCTCCTTCCTTGTGCGAAGCACAAAGGGAAAAGGGAGGTGTGTGGCTTTAAAACTATCAGCAGTCACACATCAAAAAATGAAACCAGACTCCTTATCATTCATGAATCCATACTGATACATACAAATGATGAAAAACATTTAAATAAATGAAATGAAGGAGAAGAGACAAATCTTCTGTGTCTTAAGAATTCCAAATATTTTTTAAAGATACTTCATCTGCAAAAAGGTAGAATATGATTCCCCACTCCTTAAGTGTAGAAGAAAGTGTGAGACTTCTTCCAAAGACTGTAATATAGAAAAAGAGAGAAACAAAGAGAATCTTTTAATATTAGTTTAGGTCTGTGATTAACAGGAAGAACAGAAATTCATATTGATAATATGCACCTTTGATACAACTTGATCAGAATGGATTTTGCCTCTATGGTCTTTCCTCGTGCAATAACCTCAGTTTAATCATTAGAATAATATCAGACAAAAGCCAATTGAGGGGAATTCTGCAAAATACCAGCAGTTTTGGTATTGGTTTTGGTTAAACTCATTAAAGGAAAGAATGTCTAAGAATTGACATTGTCAAGAGAGGCTGAGGAGATATGATGATTAATCATGGTGTCCTGGATGGAATTCTTGAACATGAAAAGGACATTAAGAACATTTTGATTATTTTAATAATATTTGAACATTAATTAATAAAGATGTGTCAATATTGGTTCATTACTTGTAACCGATACACCATACTATAGTAAAATTTTATTAACAGAGGAAACTGGGTGTCAGATATAAGGAAACCGCAATTTCTAAATTTTTCTGTAATTATATAGCTTTTGAAATGAGGATGTTTGTAAAAATAAATAGCAACATTCTAAAAACTTGGGATAAATAGAAAATATTAAAGGTACTAAAGAACAAAGACGTTATTATTGTACTATTCATTTCCAGAAGGTCCATATTTTAATGTCATTTCATTATTTATACATTTCACAATAAACACATGAACATATTTACAGTAGCTCTTTTAAGGTCTTTATGTGTGTAATTCCATGTGTATATTTCATTGTATCCTATCTGTGTTTGTTTCTGTTGACTGCCTTTTCTTCTGAGAACGCAAGACATGTGCCTTGTGTGTGCTGAGTCGCTTCAGTCAAGTCCAACTCTTTGCGACCCTATCAACTGTAGCCCACCAGGCTCCTCTGTCCATGGGATTCTTCAGACAAGAATAATGGAGTGGGTTGCCAAGCCCTTCTCCAGGGAATCTTCCCGACCAGGGATTGAACCTTTATCTCTCATGTCTCCTGCCTTGGCAGGCTGGTTCTTTACCATTAGAGCCACCTGGGAAGCCCATGCAAGACATATTTCCCTGTTTCGTCATATATTCTTGAATTGGATGCTGGATATTATAAATTTTACATTTTTGAGAACCAGATTTTATTGTTTTAAGATTGTCAGAATTTGTTTGGCAGATAAGTTATTTGGAGATAAAATGAATCCTTTCAAGTTGGGCGTTTACATAGCATTAAGGCAGTTACAAATCACTCTGAGGTGAGGTGTTGCAGAATGTTCTCAGTGATTAAAGAGGACATCCCACTCAGTCTGGTTGAACATTAAGGGTCTCTAGCCCTGTATGGAATTGGAATGTTATTAAGCAGATTTCCAGTTGATTCCATGACTCTAGTGAAGTATCATCCGAGGTATACATAGTTGAGTATTCAATCACAGACTCAAGAGAATCACTATGCATATTTTTGTAGTAATTTCTCTATACAGTACTGCAAGTCGTCCTTCATATTCCATATTCAGACATCTAGACCTCCAATTCTTTCTACTCAAATCACCAAAACCTCTAACTTTTGCTTGGACCCTCTGCCCTGCACTGCATTATTAATTGTGAATGTTGGAAATAATTTGGGTCATGAAATTGACATAATTTGTTGCATATCCTGTACCAGGTATCATAATGTTGTGCTATCTATTGTTCAATTTCAAAATAACAGTTGCCTTGCATATTGTGTACGATGTTTTTGTTGTTTATGCATGGAGGGTTACTAGTGCTAGTTATATTATAATGGATAAGAACAGACATTCCTCTGATTAAATGTTATTTAATATTCATAAAAATTAAATATTTCTTAAAATCTGAACTCTTTCTTACATTTAAGTTTCATTTGCATGCTTCTTGAGAGATTTGGTCATAACTTCTTTAAATGTTACAAAGGAGTAATGCTCCATTGTAAATTATTTCCCACTGAACTTTTTAAGATATCTTACATTCCCAGGATAAACTCTAATAATGTATTGCCATTTCTAATATTGTCCAATTTGTGTTATTGATGTTGTATTTAAGGTTGTGCATCTGTATTCATGAGAGAAATTTGGAAATTTCTTTCCTCTGAAGTTCATTTATAATTTTTATACCAATGTTATCCAGGCCTCATAAATTGGCTTGGTATATGTTCTTTCTTGAAATGTTTCCCTTGAAGTATGTGCAAAATATTGAAGTTATTTATATCTTAAGTATTCAAAATAATTTTTAAGTGGAATCATCTGGATTTCTTTTTTAGAAAAATATTTAATAATTGATCCAATTACTTTAATACCACCATAGTTATTCAGTGTAGCAGATGCTGTTCTGTGTCAGCCAATTTTCCCTTCATGACAGAATGACTGAACTGCCTGCTGTGCTTCTGTCAACCTTAAGCAGTCAGCCCTCTTATGATATTACCCTCAACTAAAGAGAATTGCTTCACCCAACCTCATCCCTTCTCCTCAAGGGCAGCTAGAGTTAATATCTGTTCAAGGCCTGATCTGTTACCCCAACTGGAACAAGTGTGTAGTGTCATTCTTTCTCCAAAGTTCCCCTAACTCCTAGCTGACTTGTGACTATGTCTTTTCCTTCCCAACTTTGCTTTCTTCTTTTTCAGCACAGATGTTGGTTCCAACATGTATGTGCAAAAATTGTCCTGTTGAATAATGTCCACCTCTGGGTCTTCTTTCTGAGGAAAGCACAGTCCAAATGTGGATCTCATTGGTCCGAGAAAGTTGATACTAAAATGGGATTTGGGATCTGTACCTCTTCTTCCTTCATGGTGATAATGACTATATTACTGGTAGTAGGTGAATTGCTGATAGCTCCTGGCATAAAAGTTAAATTGTTAAACTCTCAGTTATAGTGAGATGAGTTGTTATATGAATGGAAGCAATTGCACTATATTTATATTTAGAAATCTATATTTAGAAAATGAAAGAAATAGTAATTACAAGCCCAATAGAATAGTATGACCAATCCTGAAGTCAGGTGATGTTCTACAGAAAGTTGTAAGGGGCTGATGTTGATTAATCACTAAGCAAAACAAAATATGAAAGCCAGATGGTCCACATGGTCTTATATCAAGTGTCTTTATTTCCTGCAGCCAAAATGCAGAGAGGACCTGAGCATCCCATATTTCAGACTGTTCTGGCCTAGCACCAGGATTCTTACTAGAATGACTTTTCTCTATAAATTGACAGAGTTTCCTGGCATTTCTAATTATTTTCCTAAATTATTTCTTATATTTATTATTTTTGCTTTATTGAGTCTGAATACTCCTAGGTCTCTTTGTTACGTGAGGCAGGGGACATATCTCTCACCCTTGTTCTTCAAATTACGTA
Source organism: Ovis canadensis (assembly GCF_042477335.2). NCBI lineage: Eukaryota > Metazoa > Chordata > Mammalia > Artiodactyla > Bovidae > Ovis > Ovis canadensis. Next base: position 66,514,402 of record NC_091262.1, on the reverse strand, counting down.
GTGTAATTTTTCCAAGTGGGGTGGCTGAAAGAACTAGAACACTGGTGTGAAGAGCCACATATGTCGCCACCACAGTTCTCTAGTGGAGCAGCTCATTCCTCAAATAGGGACATGCTTTGACCAGTAAACCACTAAAAGAATACTGGTTTATTCTTTTTGTTATTCTCTGAGTTTGTATCACAACCATTTTTAAATACTTATTCTTTATAGTCCCAACTCCTAAAACATAAGCCCTGATGTTTAATGAGTTGTATTTGGTTTGATAACAGCAGTAGTAACAATAATAGTAACAGTCCCATTATACTCTCTCCTCACAGAATTAAGGGCATGAATATACATTGCATTCTTCTTATACTATGGGATAAACCTTTGTCTTCTATACATTATACTTTTGTAAAATGGAGATAAAAACGAGGAATCTGAGTTTATAAGGATATGTTGAAGACAAAATATGAGATAATATCAGTGATTTGATCAGCAATACAAACAGCATAATAGGGAGAAAAAAACAGTTTTCCTAAGATATGTTTTGAACAGGAAAGTGATGAAATTCTACCATTTTTTTTTGTTTCCTATTTCAGCTGGGGAAGTAGTAGTCTAAGACTTAAATCTGAATCTATTTAAGATAATAATAAACTAAATTTCAAAATATCAGATATGTATTGTTATTTTTAATCATGTATATCTATATTTTATTTACCAAAAATGTCATTTTTGTTAGTGTTAAAACAAAAAACAGCAATAGCAAAGGTAACGTTTTATTTGGATAGTTGAATTTTACATGTAAAAGGGAGTCCGAATTTAATATTTTTTTTAGAATTTTCACTACTTCTTAGATAAGTTTTAGATAAGTCTCTGGTGATTTGTCAAAAGCCTCAGCCGTTACTGGCTATACTGGTGGGAGACTGGAGTCCACAAGGCCTTGAGGAGATTCCTGCCATGGCATAAGAGCTGAGCACTAATACCAAGTAAAATTCCAGTAAAGCCAAGCTTTCAGGGTAATGACCACCTTATAGATCATTATACTAAATTCAAAGCAGGGAGAAATTTGCTTTAGTAATTTAGAAAATTCAAAACTTTAAAGGGACCATTAGAAAATACAGCATTCAAACTAAGCACTTAAATAAGTTCAATATATCAGATACTTTTAGATATTAAAAGCAATAAAATGTGACTCATGATGAAGAAAAGTCATCAATAGAAACATACTCTGATAATACATACATTGTGATCAGCAGGAAAGTACTTATGCATACATTATAAATATATTCAAGAACTTGAGACATTCATGGTGAGTGAAATGATGAGATATTTTAGGAGAAAAGGAAACTCTTAAAAATAAATTCCAGAACTGAAAAGTGTAATATCTGAAATAGTTTTCTGGATCGATTTAACAGATAAGACATTCTGAGTGTAAAATGCATCAGGTAACTTCTAGACAGATCAATGGAAATGATTAAGAAGAAAAGAGAAAAATGATTGAAAATATGAATAGACTGAAATGAATGCCAATGACCAATGAAACAGTATCAAATGAATTAAACTGTAATCTATTATGTTTTAAAAAGTAATATAATAATAATTTGTACTTGACTCCCAGAGAAATATGAAAAAGTAATGGTCCAGTTAAAATACTTTGTAAAATAGCAGCTTTTTCAGTGTTCTGTTGTGTGTTAGTCGCTCAGTCATGTCTGACTCTTTTCGACCCCATGAACTGAGGGCTGCCAGGTTCCTCTGTCTATGAGATTCTCCCAGGCAAGAATACTGGAGTGGATTGCCATGCTCTTCTTCAGGGGATCTTCCTGACCCAGGGATTGAAACCTTGTTTCCTGCATTGCAGGCAGCTTTTTTGCTGTCAGCAACCAGGGAATAACATTAGTTTGCAAATCCAAAATTCTCACTGAAGCCCAATCAAAACAAGTCACCAATCGGCATTTTCATAGTACTACTGGCAGCATTCAAATATGAAGGGAAAATATTTACACATTCAAGAGAAAAACAGATATTATACAATGAGTGTCTTTTTAGTAGCAACAATGAAATTAAGAAGATTCATGTCTATGTATGGCAAAAACCATCCCTTTTTTGTAAAGTAATTATCCTCCAATTAAGACAATGGGAGGAAACACTTAAAGGGTAAATAAAATTTGTCAACCCAGAAAAGTTTCTTAACATATTAAAGTGAGATAGAGTCAGTTTCAGATACAATATAGCTGAGAAATTTTACATGCAGCAGACTTATACTATGTTAGCTAAACAAAGCTCTTTAGACTAAAAATGATACACACACACAAATTGTGACCTTGGTTCCATAGGACAGAATGAAAAGCAAAAAAAATGATTAATATTTGAGAAGAAGTTAAAGCCATGTTTTATTTCAGTTACTTTATTGAAAGAAAACTAACTGTAAAACAAAAAACAATAGTATGTTGTGTGGTAACTTACAAAAATAGACAAAAAATACAAGACAATGTTGGCTTATCCTTTCAGGCATGGATTTGGTTTTAATGCCAGTTAAACCTTCATTAGGGCTTCCTTGATAGCTCAGTTGGTAAAGAATCCTCCTGAAATGTAGGAGACCCTGCTTTGATTTCTGGGTCAGGAAGATCCAGTGGAGAAGGGATAGGCTACCCACTCCAGTATTCTTGGGCTTCCCTTGTGGCTCAGCTGGTGAAGAATTCACCTGCAATGCAGGAAACCTGGGTTCCATCTCTGGGTTTGGAAGATCCCCTGGGGAAGGGAAAGGGTACCCGCTCCAGTATTCTGGCCTGGAGAATTCCATGGACTGTATAGTCAGTTGGGGTCACAAAGAGTCAGACATGATTGAGCAACTTTCATTTCATGTCAAGCCTTCATTGGGGCTTCCCTTGTGTCTTAGCTGGTAAAGAATCTGCGTGCCATATGGGAGACCTGGGTTCAATCCCTGGATTGGGGAGATGCCCTGGAGAAGGGAAAAGGCTACCCATGCCAGTATTCTGGCCTGGAGAATTCTATGGACTGTATAGTCCATGGGGTCTCAAAGAGTCCAACATGACTGAGTGACTTTCACTTTCAAGCCTTCATTAGCATTACTACATAGGGGAAAACAGAATTTCTGATACAAAAACAGTGGCTCATATGACATGGAATTCATTCAGAAGACTGACATCAGAGGAAAGAGGTTCTTTAGTGGGTCCATTATGATGTGATCCATTAGTCATCCAGAATAAGTCCTATTTCATTTTCTGTTGTCCTTTCTCCACTTCACCTCAGTCTTTCCCAGCATCAGGGTCTTTTCCAATGAGTTGGCTCTTCGTATCAGGTGGCCAAAGTACTGGAGCTTCAGCTTCAGCATCAGTCCTTCCAATGAGTGGTCAGTGTTGATTTCCTTTAGCATTGGCTTGTTTGATCTCCTTGCTGTCCAAGGGATTCTCAAATCTTCTCTAGTACCACAGTTTGAAAGCATCAATTCTTCACCACTCAGCCTTCTTTATGGTCCAACTCTCACATCTGAACATGACTACTAGAAAAAAAAACATAGTTTTGACTATAGGGACCTTTGTCTCAAAGTGATATCTCTGCTTTTTAATATGCTGTCTAGGTTTGTCATGGGTTTACACCGTGGTTCAACAGTAAAAAATCTGCCTGTAATGCAGGAATTGAAGGAGATGTGAGTTTGATCCCTGCATTGGGAAGATACTCTGGAGGAGGGCATGGCATCCCACTCCAGTGTTCTTGCCTGGATCATCTCACGGACAGAGTAGCCTGGCCGGCTACAGTCCATGGCGTTGTCTCATGGACAGATTCAAACACGACTGAAGTGACTTAGCACACCCACACACAAGTTCATCATAGCTTATCTTCCAAGGAGCAAGCATCTTTTAATTCATGGCTGCAGTCACTGTCCACAGTGATTTTGGAGCCAAAGAAAAGAAAGTCTGTCACTTTTTTGCATTTTTTCCCCATCTACTTGCCAGGAAGTGATGGCACTGGATGCCATCATCTTAGTTTTTTGAAAGTTGAGTTTTAAGCAAGTTTTTTCACTCTCATCTTTCACCTTCATCAGGAGGCATTTTATGGTCCAATTTAGTTCCTCTTCATTTTCTGCCTTTAGAGTGATATCATCTGTATATCTTAGGTTGACACTTTCCCTGGCACACTTGATTCCAGCTTGTGATTTATCTAACTCAGCATTTCACATGATGTACTGTGCTGCTGCTAAGCTAAGTCACTTCAGTCGTGTCCAACTCTGTGTGGTGGCAGCCCACCAGGCTCTGCCATCCCTGGGATTCTCCAGGCAAGAACACTGGAGTGGGTTGCCATTGCCTTCTCCAGTGCATGAAAGTGAAAAGTGAAAGTGAAGTCGCTCAGTTGTATCCGACTCTTAGCGACCCCATGGACTGCAGCCTACCAGGCTCCTCCACCCATGGGATTATCCAGGCAAGAGTACCGGAGTGGGGTACCATTGCCTTCTCCAGATGTACTGTGCACATAAGTTAAATAAGCAGGGTGACAATATACAGTTTTGTCATACTCCTTTTCCAATTTTGAACCAGTCCATTGCTCCATGTCCATTTCTAACTGTTGCTTTTTGACCTGCATACAGGTTTCTCAGGAGGCAGGTGATATGGTCTGCTGTTCCCATCCCTTGAAGAATTTTCCACAGTTTGTTGTGACCTACACAGTCAAAGGGCTTAATGCAATATAGGTACATTGCACTGTATAAGTACATATGTGTCTAGGAAAAAGGGAGAGAATTCTTATTGACCTGCTGGGATTATAAGGTTGGAAGTTCTGATTTTCCATGTGCTTGACATGTGCTTGCCAGTGGATACAAAAAGCATTCCATTGAACTATAAGCTATAGCTTCCATCTGGGCACATTGGACTTCTATCCAGGGACCAACAGGTGAAAGAGGATTACCATTTTGGTAACTGACCCTGATCAGCAGGATGCCATAGGCTGTTTTCACACAAAATGAGATGACAGAATATGTGTGGAAATGCCAGCTTTACTCATGCTCCTCCTGTTTCTCTTTTTAACTATGATTGTACAAATATAGCAACTGTGGCTTGAGATTACCAAGTGATACCAAAGCCCCAGACTCTCTAGGATGGAGGGTGTAGTCACATCAAAGCCAGTACTTTCTAAGGTGATAATTGGAGGAGAGGGAAATTTGTAATGGATGATACAGAAGACAGTCACAAGTATTAAATGCTGAGGCCAACTGCAACAAAGCTACATTACCCTCACTATTACCTGCTTCTGAATTTATCCTCAGGAAGATAGCTCCACAGGAAGTATGGATGAGCTCCTCCACAATTCTTTGTAGAAAGGGGTGGGCTTTTTTGACCAATGAATGTGCCCTACTCAGGTTTTTTGGCAAAAAAGCCTACTTGAAACAGTGTTGATAGTGGAATTCATGGACATCTAGACATTATTTTCCATTGAATTCATTAAAAAGTTGACAACATATATGATTTGAATCTGTTTGAGAAAAGCACGTGTAGAGAAAAAAACAGCTAACCAGGATACTTGGAATTATTGAAGTAAAAAAAGGGAAATAACAGATTGAAGAGCTATGAAACTCCTATAACCCATTCAGTCAGGAAGTGATTAATATCCACTACAGGTCAGTGGGTATAGTAATGAAGAATAAAGCGCAAGGCTAGCTTATCAGTAACTAAAAAAAGCAAATTGAATGTGGAGAAGAATTCACTGAAGTGCTTATTGTATCATCATAAGTGCTACCAATGTTTTCAAATACTATTATGTTATAAAAACATGGAATGGTGATAGAGGATTCATTTCTGAGAGAAAAACAGATATCGAATAAATTTGAGGGACAAAACTTGGGTATATCAGTAAAGGTGAAAGTTCAAGAAAATATGCAAATTTTTAATAAAGTATGACATAATGGAACAATGTAGTAAAGTCTGCTAAAACCGATTATCACAAATAATGACAGGACTGTGATGCACTGGATGTGCAAAAGAGGGGTGAAGTGGGGGTAGAAAGAAAAGTACATAAAATAGTGTAGTGATTTATCTTTATCAACACCTCGGAAGACAGCAGGTTACAAATAGCTAGCTCATATTGCAAGCAATTTAAACAATTCTCTAAATATAATAGCAGCAAGATGAGTTTGTTTGGAACCTCAATTCAGATCAGATATGTAGACAATCTATCATAATTATTTATGTCACCATCATCTTTTATGTTGACATATGCTGAAAACCTGTTCCCTAAAGTGATCATTCTGAACTAAATACTTCAGAGTCAGCCAAAAATAAATATACCTGCATCAAGTATTATGTAATATATATCTTCAAAAATGGCTTTTGAATTGTGAAATAGTGGAGCAAGAGAATTAACTAGTAGTTTGGCCTCTTGGGTTTGAAATTTTCTTTGAAGCTTGTGTAATTTAACCACTTAACCTCTGAGCTTGTCTTACCTCATTTGTAAAATGGAAATAATAACTCTGCCCTGAAAGCATTTGAAAATTAAAGGCTTCATCATAATTAATGTTATTCATTTTAATATGTTGAATTAATGCAGCATGGCCACTTAGAGTAGGGAACTGCAAATAACATTATATTGAATTTTACCTAATTAAATTTGGCTAAGAAAATGACACAATTTTATATGTGAAATTATCCTTTCAAACTGATAGAAGAGCATGTTCATTACAAGAGTGTAATGGTCTGAATCTGATGTATGCATTAAATATGTTATATTCATAATATATATCTGTATATATGGTATGTATTATATGCAGACATGTCTGTTGAATTTAAATATGGAGTAAATTAAAATTTACACAGATGTAAAATAAAATTATTAATATGAATACTAAAAAGCCTGGGAAATCAGGAAAATAATTAAAAGTATATTTAAATATTATTTTTATGCCATTAGTATGAGTAATAAAGTTAAGTAGAATTGCATCTGGGTAAGTAGTATTTTTAAAAAATAGTGTGGTTTTTGGGGGACTTAACTTCTGATAAGTTTCCTCACCAGAAAAATAAAAAGATGAATATTTGCTTTAGGAACAAGGGAATGACTCAATGTCTGAAAGCTTCAAAGATTGATGGTAGTTGGCAATCAAAAAAAGTTACCTTATTTTACCTCATGTTAACTTAAGGATGCATAAAGATGGAAAGTTTGTAAAGGTTATAGTGGACTTCACCAGGAAGATGAATTACCTTCTATTATTTTTTTTTAGCAATGCTGCTAAGTCGCTTCAGTCGTGTCTGACTCTGTGCGACCCCATATATGGCAGCCCACCAGGCTCCCCCGTCCCTGGGATTCTCCAGGCAAGAGTACTGGAGTGGGTTGCCATTGCCTTCTCCAATGCATGAAAGTGAAAAGTGAAAGTGAAGTCACTCAGTTGTGTCCAACTCTTCGTGACCCCATGGACTGCAGCCTACCAGGCTCCTCCATCCATGGGATCTTCCAGGCAAGGGTACTGGCGTGGGTTGCCATTGCCTTCTCCAGTGCATGAAAATGAAAAGTGAAAGTGAAGTCGCTCAGTCGTGTCCGACTCTGTGTGACTCCAGAGACGGCAGCCCACCAGGCTTCCCCGTCCCTGGGATTCTCCAGGCAAGAACACTGGAGTGGGTCGCCATTTCCTTCTCCATTTTTAGCAATAAGTTTCTGAAAATCATTAAGAAAGAATATCTACTCTAGGAGAAACTGCTTTAGAGTAGTAGTTATCAATGGTCTTGGACTTCATAAAACTACATAGGAGGGTAGTGGACTTTTCCACCATGTACTGTAACTCTCCTGCCTTTCTAGTAGTGTTTTGTTCATCGCACCTATCTACCACCACTGTTTCACTGCCATCTGAAATATTTATTCATTTATTGACTTAACCAGTCAGGGTATTGCACACTTTGTTTTACTGCTTTGGAACAAGCATCAACTCCTCATCCAAAAAGTAAAGACTTTTCACCTTCCAATTGAAAAGTTTCACAAACAGCTGTCAGAGCAAATGTATTTTCTTTCTCTCTTTCTAAACCATTTCTTTTTATGTTTTAAATTGAGTTATAGTTGATTTACTGTGTTATGTTATCTACAGGTATACATCAAAATGATTTAGATATAAAGAATATATATATTCTTTATATATATTCAGATATAAGGAATATATATATATGTCCCTTATCAAATTATTTTCTCTTATAGGTTATTGATAAATATTGAGTTAAGTTCCTTGTGCTATACAATAGATCCTTGTTGATTATCTGTTTTCTATATAGTAGGGAGTATATGGTAATATCAAACTCCTAAATTATTCCTCCCACCTTTCCCCTTAGATATCCATGTTTGCTTTATTTTTCTGTGGTTCTATTTGTGTTTTGTATATAAGTTCATTTGCATCATTTTTCTTTTACTAGATTCCACATGTAAGCAGTATAATATGATGTTTGTCTTTGTCTTGCTGATTACTTCATTGAGTATGATAATCTCTAGGTCCATACATGTTGATGCAAATGATATTATTTCATTCTTTTTTATGGCTGAATAACATCACATTGTATAAATATATCACATCTTTATCCATTCCTCTGTTGATGGACATTTAGGGTGATTCCATGTCTTTGCTATTCTCTATAAGGCTTCAGTGAATATTTGGATGTGTTTACCTTTCCATATTATGGCTTTCCCCAGATGTTATTGTTCAGTTGCCCAGTTGTGTCCAATTCTTTGCAACGCCATGGACTGCAGCATGCCAGGCCTCTCTGTTCCTTACCATCTCCTACAGTTTGCCCAGGGTCATGTCCATTGCATTTGTGATGCCATCTAGCCATCTCATCCTCTGACATCATCTTCTCCTTCTCCCTCAATCTTTCCCTGCATCAGGGACTTTTCCAATGAGTCAGCTGTTTGCAACAGATGACCAAAAATTCCAGTGGAGTTTTAGCTTCAGCATCAGTCCTTCCAATGAGTATTCAGGGTTGATTTCCCTTAAGATTGATTGATTTGATCTCTTTGCTATCCAAGGGACTCTCAGGAGTCTTCTCTAGCAACACAGTTAGAAGGCATCAGTTCTTTGGCATTCTGCCTTATTTTTCCTCAGATATGGAAACCCAAAATACTCTGAATAGCCAGAGCAATCTTGGTAAAGAAAAATGAGGCTAGAGGAATCAGGCTCCCTTACTTTAGATTATACCACAAAACTACAGCATTCAAAACAGTATGGTACTGGCACAAAAACAAACATAGCTCACTGGAACAGGATATGAAGCTCAGAAATAAACTGATGTACATATGGGAAATTACTCTCTGACAAAGGAATCAAGAATATACAACGGAGAAAGGACAGTCTTTGCAATGAGTGGTATGTAGAAAACTGACTGCTGCTGCTGCTGCTAAGTCGCTTCAGTCGTGTCTGACTCTGTGCGACCCCATAGACGGCAGCCCACCAGGCTCCACCGCCCCTGGGATTCTCCAGGAAAGAACACTGGAGTGGGTTGCCATTGCCTTCTCCAATGCATGAAAGTGGAAAGTGAAAGTGAAGTCGCTCAATCGTGTCCAACTCTTTGTGACCCCATGGACTGCAGCCTACCAGGCTCCTCCATCCATGGGATTTTCCAGGCAAGAGTACTGGAGTGGGTTGCCATTGCCTTTCTCCAGAAAACTGACTAGCATCCTCTAAAATAATGAAAATAGAATATTCTCTAACACTATACACAAAAATCAACTCAAAATGGATTAAAGACCTAAATGTGACACCAGATACTATAAAGTTCCTAGAAGAAAGCATGGGCAGAATACCCTTTGACATTAATTGCAGCAGTGTCTTTTCAGATTCTTCTCCTAGAATAATGAAAATAGAAACAAAAATAGAGCAAAAATAAACAAATGGGATCTAATTAAAATTAAAAGCTTCTGCACAACAAAGGAAACTATAAGCAAGGTGAAAAGACAGCCTTCTGAATGGGAGAAAATAATAGCAAATAAAGCAACTGACAAACAACTAATCTCAAAAATATACAAGCAACTTATGCAGCTCAATTCCAGAAAAATAAATGACCCAATCAAAAAATGGGCCAAAGAACTAAATAGACATTTCTCCAAAGAAGACATACGGATGGCTAACAAACACATGAAAAGATGCTCAACATCACTCATTATTAGAGAAATGCAAATCAAAACCACAATGAGGTACCACTTCACACCAGTCAGAATGGCTGCGATCCAAAAATCTGCAAGCAATAAATGCTGGAGAGGGTGTGGAGAAAAGGGAACCCTCCTACACTGTTGGTGGGAATGCAAACTAGTACAGCCACTATGGAGAACGGTGTGGAGATTCCTTAAAAAATTGCAAATAGAACTACCTTATGACCCAGCAATCCCACTTCTGGGCATACACACCGAGGAAACCAGAATTGAAAGAGACACCTGTACCCCAATGTTCATTGCAGCACTGATTATAATAGCCAGGACATGGAAACAACCTAGATGTCCATCAGCAGATGAATGGATAAGAAAGCTGTGGTACATATACACAATGGAGTATTACTCAGCCGTTAAAAAGAATTCATTTGAATCAGTTCTGATGAGATGGATGAAACTGGAGCTGATTATACAGAGTGAAGTAAGCCAGAAAGAAAAACACCAATACAGTATACTAACACATATATATGGAATTTAGGAAGATGGCAATGACGACCCTGTATGCAAGACAGGGAAAGAGACACAGATGTGTATAACGGACTTTTGGACTCAGAGGGAGAGGGAGAGGGTGGGATGATTTGGGAGAATGACATTCTAACATGTATACTATCATGTGAATTGAATCGCCAGTCTATGTCTGACGCAGGATGCAGCATGCTTGGGGCTGGTGCATGGGGATGACCCAGAAAGTTGTTATGGGAAGGGAGGTGGGAGGGGGGCTCATGTTTGGGAATGCATGTAAGAATTAAAGATTTTAAAATTAAAAAAAAAAAAAAAATTTTCAAAAAATAAAAAAAAATAAAAAATAAATAAATAAATATTTAAAAAAAACAAAAAACAAAAAAAACCAAAAATAAACAAGTGGGACCTAATTAAACTTAAAAGCTTTTTACACAGCAAAGGAAACCATAAAAAAAAAAGACCACTTACCAAATGGAAGAAAATATTTGAAAAGTATTTGAATAAGGAATTAATCTTCAAAATATGCAAAGAGTTCATATAAATCAATATTAAAAACATCAAAAATGGTCAGATGATCTAAACAGACATTTCTCCATAAAAGACCTGAAGATGGCCTAAAGGCACATGAAAATATGCTCTAATCACAGATTATTAGAGAAATGCAAATCAAAACTATAATAAAGTATTTATTACCTGACATCCATCAGAATGGCCATCATCAAAAAGTCGGTTTCTTTTTGGTGGTTAACATAGATTATTCTCTAAAAATATGTTTTATGTTAACTAGATCTATGTTTCTTGACAGTTTTTGAGTTCCCACTACCTCATTAGTTTAGTACTGCTTGTTAGTTGGCAGGTTGGAGCAATTTAGACACTTTACGGTTATTACAATTTCTCTTGAATGGAAAGGTAATATCTAAAAAGAGCCTTCTTGCTTTTTATTTTCTTTACTATATTAAAGATAGTGAAATCTAAAGAAGGTATGCTTTATCACTCTAGTGTCTTAAATAAATCTGAATTTGGCAGTAAATATTTTGATACTTATTTTACATTTAAGTAATTTTTTCACACACTAATTTTAATCTACATTAACTTGAAAAGAATTAAATTGGAAGGTCAACTTTAATTTATGGATCACTAAGTGGATTTGACAAGTTTGATTATGACATATAACCTGCAAATGGGTAACAAAATCAGGGACTAAAATGATAAATTGTACCCTGAAAGCAAATTATAAACGTTTGCACAACAATTGTGTTAGAGTTGTATTCCTTGTCTCTCTTGTCAAATTGCAAAACCTTTTTAATTACATCTGACTTTGTATTATGCTCCATTGTACACAGATATCAAGAATGCCTTGATTAAATTTGTTTTTAAATATAGCGTAAATGAATAGTATGTCAAAGTTTTTTTTAAGTTCAAAACTTGTTATTTTTTAAAACTTAGTTTTAATTGATGAATAATTGCTTTATAATATTGTATTGGTTTCTGCCATACATTAACATGAATCAGCCATAGATATACATATATCTTCTCCCTCTTGAGCCGCCCTCTCACCTCCCACCCCATCCCACCCCTCTAGGTTGTCACAGAGCCCTGGTTTTAGTTCCCCAAATCATACAGCAAATTCCCACTGGCTATTTATTTTACATATGATACTGTATATACTTCCAAGCTTCGCTGTCCATTCATCTCACCCTCTCCTTCCCACCCTGTGACCACAAGTCTGTTCTCTATGCTTGCATCTCCATTGCTGCCCTGAAAATAGGTTCATCATTACCATCTATCTAGATTCCATATACATGTGTTAATATACAAAATCTGTTTTTCTCTCTCTGACCTACTTCACTTTGTATAATAGACTCTAGGTTCATCCACCTCATTAGAATAGACTCAAGTGTATTCCATTTTATGGCTGAGTAATGTTCCATTGTATAAATGCACCATAGCTTCTTTATCCATTCATCTGTCAATGGACATCTAGGTTGTTTCCATGTCCTAGCTATTGTAAATAGTACTGCAGTGAACACTGGGGCACAAGTATCTTTTGCAGTCATGGTTTCCTCAGGGTATGTGCCCAGTAATAGGACTGTTGGGCCATATGGTAGTTTTATTCCTAGTATTTTTCCTAAGGAATTGCCATACTGTCTTCCATAGTGGCTGAATCAATTTACATTCCCATTAACAGTGCAGGAGGGTTCTCTTTTCTCCATACCCTTTATAGCATTTATCGTTTGTTGATTTTTTGATTATAGGCATTCTGATCAGTGTGAGGTGATATCTCATTGTAGTTTTGATTTGCATTTCTCTAATAATGAATGATGTTGAACATTTTTTTCATGTGTTTATTAGCCATTTGTATGTCTGTTTAGGTCTTCTGCCCACTTTTTGATTAAGTTACTTGTTTTTCTGGTATTCAGTTGCATGGACTGGTTTTATATTTTGGAAATTAATCCTTTGTCAGTTGTTTCACTTATTATTCTTTCCTCCTATTCAGAAGGTTTTCTTTTCACCTTGTTTATAGTGTCCTTTGCTGTGCAAAAAGCTTTTAAGTTTAATTAGATTCTACTTGTTCATTTTTGTTTTTATTTCCATTACTCTAGGAGATGGGTCATAGAGAGTCTTGCTGTGATTTATATCATAGAGTGTTCTGCCTATATTTTCCTCTACAAGTTTTGTAATATCTGATCTTACTTACAGGTTTTTAATCTATTTGAGTTTATTTTCATGTATGGTATTAGGAAGTGTTCTAATTTTATTCTTTTACGTATACCTGTCGGGTTTTCCCAGCACCAATTATTGAAGCGATTGCCTTTCTCTGTTGCATATTTGTGCCTCCTTGGTCAAAGATAAGGTGCCCACAGCTGTGTGGGTTTATCTCAGGGCTTTCTGTCTTACTCCATTGGTCTATATTTCTGTTTCTTTGCAAATGCCATTCTGTCTTGATGACTATACTTTTCTAGTATAGTCTGAAATGAAGAAGGTTGATTCCTCCAGCTCCATTCTTCTTTCTCAAGATTGTTTTGGCTATTCATGGTCTTTATGTTTCCATACAAATAGTGAAAATTTCTGTTCTAGTTATATAAAAAATACCATTGGTACTTTGATAGGGTTTGCCTTGAATCTTTATATTACATTTGGTAGTATAATCATTTTCATAATATTGATTCTTCCCACCCAAGAACATGGGATATCTTTCCATCTGTTTATGTCATCTTTGATTTCTTTCATCAGTGTCTTATAGTTTTCTGTATACAACTCTTTTGTCTCCTTAGGTGCTTTATTTCTAGGTATTTTATTCTTTTTGTTGCAATGGTAAATGAAATTGATTCCTTAATTTATCTTTCTGATTTTTCATTGTTAGCATATGCAAGTGATTTCTGTGTATTGATTTTGTATCCTGTGACTTTACTAAATTCACTGATTAGGTCTAGTAATTTTCTGATAGTATCTTTAGGGCTTTATATGTATAATATCATGTTATCTGCACACAGTGAGAGTTTTACTTCTTTTTTCTGATCTGGATCCCTTTTATTTCTTTTTCTTCTCTGATTGCTGTAGCTAGGACTTCCAAACCTATGTTGAATAATAATGGCAAGAGTAGGCACCCTTGTCTTATTCCTGACTTTAGAGGAAGCACTTTTTGGTTATCACTGTTGAGAATAATGTTTACTGCAGGTCAATCCCTAGTTGTTTTAACAAACAAGTTTTCCTCAGTATATGATGGGTTCATCAGGACATAACTGATAGGCTCATCATACACTGAAAATATAATAAATTGAAAATGCATTTGATACCCCTAACCAATTGTATGTTATAGCTTAGCCTAGCCTACCTTAAACATTCCCAGAACACTTTAACTAGACTAGAGTTGGGCAAACTTATTTAACACAAAGCCTATTTTATTATAAAGTGTTGAATATCTCATGTAACTTATGGGATACTGTACTGGAAGCGAATAAAATAATGCTTCTATGGGTATAGAATGGGTGTAGCTTATATCAACTGTTTACCCTGTGATTGCCTGTCTAGCTGGGAGCTGTGACTCACTTTCACATTGATGAAAGCATCATGAGAGAGTATTGTATTGTGTTTCACTAGCCATGAGAAAGATCAATATTCAAAACTCAAAGTATGGTTTTATGTAACACATATTGCTTTCAGACCATTATAAAGATGAAAAACCATAAGACAAAACATTGTAAGTCAAGGAATATCTGTATATGCTGAAGAAATAAAATCTTGTCATAGGAAAAAAATGTATAAAACAAATTAAAACTTGTATTGCAAAAGTCTTCATATAATATAACTTTTTTTCCCCATCATTGGAAAGCACTTCAACAAACACATTTTTCTTCAATATTTGTCATGCAAAGTGTGTAGAAATAGGAAAGTCAGTTGTTTCTGACAATTTTAAATAATATATTGTGAGAGAACTGTAAAGATGGCAGAGGAATAGGATGGGAAGACCACTTTCTCCCTCACAAATTCCTCAAAAGAACATTTCAACGCTGAGCAAACTCCACAAAACAACTTCTGTAGGCCGGCAGAGGACATCAGGCAACCAGAAAAGCAGACCATTGTCTTCAAAAACAGTAGGAAAAAATATAAAAGACAAAAAAGGAGACAAAGGCGGTGGGGAGGGAGCTCTGTCCCAGGAAGGGAAGCCTGTCCCAGGAAGGGAATTTTAAGAAGAGAGGTTTCCAAACACCAGGAAACACTCTCCCTGCCAAGTCTGTGGCAAGCCTTGGAAACACAGAGGGCAACATAACAGGAAGGAAAAATAAATAAATAATTAAAACCAAGAGATTACAAGCCCAACAGTAACTCCCCCAGCGGAAAAGCAGCACAGATGCCTGCATCCGCCACTGGGAAGTGGGGGCAGGGCAGGGACGCGCGGGAGGCACGGGCTGCAGTGCTTTGTAAGAATCGGGCAGGAATGCCCCACACGCAACCAGAACAATCTAACTTGGGCTAGCAAACCAGACTGTGGGATAGCTACCGCACGAAAAGCTCAAACATAAGACACCACCAGGACCGAGCACAGAACAAAGGATGGAATGGAAAAAGCCGGCTGCAGACCATCCCCCGCCAGGGACAGGCAGCCAGAGCCGTAAGGACTGGAAAGGGGCAATTGCAGACCTGGAGAGACTTTACTTACCTAACTGCAAGCAGGCTTCTTTGCTAAGACTTCTGGGGGTGCTGGACAGTCACAGTCTGCCTCCTGGGGGGCCCCAGCGGTCCACCCAGAAAGCTGAGCAGCAGCGGCAGGAAAGGTGACAAGCCGCGGCGATTGCGCTCGCCAAACTCCTGAGCTACTCGGACCTGGGAAGGGCACAAAGTGCAGTCCCAGCCGAATCTGTGCCTCTGAGGGCTGCCTGAGCGCCGAACCTGAGCGGCTTGGACCGGGGAAGTGCATGCAGCCTAGGGCCGGCCCCGGACGGTTCCCGGCTGAACATTGTAGAGCTGGAGCGGTTTGTGCGCCATGAGAAGGGACAGGTCAAGCGAGGCTGAGACACTGTGAGCACACAACAGTGCTATTTGTTTGCAGCATCCCCCCTCCACACAGCGCGACTGAACTAGTGAGCCTAAAAAACCAGCAAACAGAAGAAGTTAAACGGAGGCAACCACCTTGGAAGTGATCCCACACGGCCCACAACATCAGAGAAGGGCTAGAAATATTTTTAATATTTTTAAAATCATTCCTTTTTTTTGTTGTTGTTTTTTTGTTTTTATTTCTTTTTTTTCCTAACTTTTTTTTAATTGTCTTCTATTTCTCCTCTAATTTTTATTTCTATAACCTACTATTACTATTTAAAAAAAAAGACTTTTTTTTTTTTTAAGGCAAACACCGTATATAGTCTTTCGATGGTTGTTGGTGGTTTTTTGTTTTTGTTTGTTTTTGTTTTTTTTTTTTTAAATAATTCTTGTTTTTTTTTTCTTTCTTCCTTTTTCCTTTTGCTTCTTTTCTTTAATATTGTATTTTTGAAAATCCAACCTCTACTCTAGATTTTTAATCTTTGCTCTTAGGTTTTTGTTGTCAATTTTGTACATTTAAAAACCCAAACTTCACTACCCATCTTTACCTGAGAGCGAGATTACTGGCTTGATCACTCTCTGCTCCTTTGGACTCTCCTTTTTCTCCACCAGGTGGCCTCTGTCTCTTCTCTCCCCCATCTCCTCTCTATCCAACTCTGTGAATCTCTGTGTGTTCCAGACAGTGGAGAACACCTAAGGAACTGGTTACTGGCAGGATTTGTCTCTCTCCTACTCATTCCTCTCTCTTATCCTCCTGGTCACCTCTGTCTACTTCCTCCCTCTCCTCTTCCCCGTATAACTCCGTACATACCTCTGAGCGGTCCAGACTATAGAGCGCACATAAGGAAGTGACCACTGGCTAGCTTGCTCTCTCCTCTTTTGATCTCACCGCATCTCATTCCAGTTACCTCTAACTACCCCCTCCATCTTCTCTTCTCCTTGTAACTCAGTGAACCTCTCTGAGTGTCCCTCAATATGGAGAAACTTTTCATCTTTAACCTAGATGTTTTATCATCGGTGCTGTATAGATGGAGAAGTCTAGAGACTACTGTAAAAATAAAACTGAAAACCAGAAGCAGGAGGCTTAAATCCAAAGCCTGAAAACATTAGAGAACTCTTGAATTCAGGGAACATTAAGCAATAGGAGCTCACCAAATGCCTTCATACCTACACTGAAACCAAGCTCCACCCAAGGGCCAACAAGTTCCAAAACAAGACATACCACGCAAATTCTCCAGCAACACAGGAACACTCCCCTGAGCTTCAATATACAGGCAGCTCAAAATTATTCCAAAACCTTTGATGTCTCATAACCCATTACTGGTCACTCCACTGCACTCCAGAGAGAAGAAACCCAGCTCCACCCACCAGAACTCCAACACAAGCCTCCCTAACCAGGAAACCTTGACAAGCCACTGATAGAACCCCACCCACAGTGAGGAAGCTCCATAATAAAGAGAACTCCACAAATTACCAGAATATAAAAAGGCCACCCCAAACTCAGCAATATAACCAAGATGAAGAGACAGAGGAATACTGTCTCTGGTAAAGGAGACAGTAAAGCAGGTAAAGGAACAGGAGAGTTGCCCACCAAACCAAACCAAAGAGGAAGAAGTAGGGAATCTACCCGAGAAGGAATTCCGAATATTGATAGTGAAAATGATGCAAAATCTTGAAATCAAAATGGAATCACAGATAAATAGCCTAGAGACAAGGATTGAGAAGATGCAAGAAAGGTTTAACAAGGACCTAGAAGAAATAAAAAAGAGTCAAAATATAATGAATAATGCAATAAATGAGATCAGAAACACTCTGGAGGCAACAAATAGTAGAATAACGGAGGCAGAAGATAGGATTAGTGAAATAGAAGATAGAATGGTAGAAATAAATGAATCAGAGAGGAAACAAGAAAAACGAATTAAAAGAAAAGAGGACAATCTCAGAGACCTCCAGGACAATATGAAATGCTCCAACATTCAAATTATAGGAGTCACAGAAGAAGACAGAAAGAAAGATCATGAGAAAATCCTTGAGGAGATAATAGTTGAAAACTTCCCTAAAATGGGGAAGGAAATAATCACCTAAGTCCAAGAAACCAAGAGAGTTCCAAATAGGATAAACCCAAGGCGAAACACCCCAAGACACATATTAATCAAATTAACAAAGAACAAACATTAAAAGCAGCAAGGGAAAAACAACAAATAACACACAAGGGGATTCCCATAAGGATAACAGCTGATCTTTCAATAGAAACTCTTCAGGCCAGGAGGGAATGGCAAGACATACTTAAAGTGATGAAAGACAATAACCTACAGCCCAGATTACTGTACCCAGCAAGGATCTCATTCAAATATGAAGGAGAAATCAAAAGCTTTACAGACAAGCAAAAGCTGAGAGAATTCAGCACCACCAAACCAGCTCTCCAACAAATTCTAAAGGATATTCTCTAGACAGGAAACACAAAAAGGGTGTATAAACCCGAACCCAAAACAATAAAGTAAATGGTAACAGGATCATACTTATCAATAATTACCTTAAACGTAAGTGGGTTGAATGCCCCAACCAAAAGGCAAAGACTGGCCGAATGGATACAAAAACAAGACCCCTCTATATGCTGCTTACAAGAGACCCACCTCAAAACAAGGGACACATACAGACTGAAAGTAAAGGGCTGGAAAAAGATATACCACGCAAATAGAGACCAAAAGAAAGCAGGAGTGGCAATACTCATATCCGATAAAATAGACTTTAAAACAAAAGCTGTGAAAAGAGACAAAGAAGGGCACTACATAATGATCAAAGGATCAAACCAAGAAGAAGATATAACAATTATAAATATATATGCACCCAATATAGGAGCACCGCAATATGTAAGACAAATGCTAACAAGTATGAAAGGGGAAATCAACAATAACACAATAATAGTGGGAGACTTTAATACCCCACTCACACCTATGGACAGATCAACTAAACAGAAAATTAACAAAGAAGTGCAAACTTTAAATGATACATTAGATCAGTTAGGCCTAATTGATATCTATAGGACATTTCACCCCAAAACAATGAATTTCACCTTTTTTTCAAGTGCTCATGGAAACTTCTCCAGGATAGATCACATCCTGGGCCATAAATCTAAACTTGATAAATTCAAAAAAATCAAAATCATTCCAAGCATCTTTTCTGACCATAATGCATTAAGATTAGATGTCAATTACAGGAGAAAAAGTATTAAAAATTCCAACATATGGAGGTTGAACAACACACTTCTGAATAACCAACAAATCACAGAAGAAATAAAAATATGCATAGAAACTAATGAAAATGAAAACACAACAACCCAAAACCTGTGGGACACTATAAAAGCAGTGCTAAGAGGAAAGTTCATAGCAATACAGGCATACCTCAAGAAACAAGAAAAAAGTCAAATAAATAACCTAACTCTACACCTAAAGCAACTAGAAAAGGAAGAATTGGAGAACCCCAGAGTTGGTAGAAGGAAAGAAATCTTAAAAATTAGGGCAGAAATAAATGCAAAAGAAACAAAAGAGACCATAGCAAAAATCAACAAAGCCAAAAGCTGGTTCTTTGAAAGGATAAATAAAATTGACAAACCATTAGCCAGACTCATCAAGAAGCAAAGAGAGAAAAATCAAATCAATAAAATTAGAAATGAAAGTGGAGAGATCACAACAGACAACACAGAAATACAAAGGATCATAGGAGACTACTATCAGCAGTTGTATGCCAATAAAATGGACAACGTGGAAGAAATGGATAAATTCTTAGAAAAGTACAATTTTCCAAAACTGAACCAGGAAGAAATAGAAAATCTTAACAGACCCATCACAAGCACGTAAATTGAAACTATAATCAGAAATCTTCCAGCAAACAAAAGCCCAGGTCCAGACGGCTTCACAGCTGAATTCTACCAAAAATTTTGAGAAGAGCTAACACCTATCCTACTGAAACTCTTCCAGAAAATTGCAGAGGAAGGTAAACTTCCAAACTCATTCTATGAGGCCACCATCACCCTAATACTAAAACCTGACAAAGATGTCACAAAAAAAGAAAACTACAGGCCAATATCACTGATGAACATAGATGCAAAAATCCTCAACAAAATTCTAGCAATCAGAATCCAACAACACATTAAAAAGATCATACACCATGACCAAGTGGGCTTTATCCCAGGGATGCAAGGATTCTTCAATATCTGCAAATCAATCAATGTAATTCACCACATTAACAAATTGAAAAATAAAAACCATATGATTATCACAATAGATGCAGAGAAGGCCTTTGACAAAATTCAACATCCATTTATGATAAAAACTCTCCAGAAAGCAGGAATAGAAGGAACATACCTCAACATAATAAAAGCTATCTATGACAAACCCACAGCAAACATTATCCTCAATGGTGAAAAATTGAAAGCATTTCCCCTAAAGTCAGGAACAAGACAAGGGTGTCCACTTTCACCGCTACTATTCAACATAGTTCTGGAAGTTTTGGCCACAGCAATCAGAGCAGAAAAAGAAATAAAAGGAATCCAAATTGGAAAAGAAGAAGTAAAACTCTCACTGTTTGCAGATGACATGATCCTCTACATGGAAAACCCTAAATTCTCCACGAGAAAATTACTAGAGCTAATCAATGAATATAGTAAAGTTGCAGGATATAAAATCAACACACAGAAGTCCCTTGCATTCCTATACACTAAGAATGAGAAAGTAGAAAAAGAAATTAAGGAAACAATTCCATTCACCATTGCAATGAAAAGAATAAAATCCTTAGGAATATATCTACCTAAAGAAACTAAAGACCTATATATAGAAAACTATAAAACACTGATGAAAGAAATCAAAGAGGACACTAATAAATGGAGAAATATACCATGTTCATGGATCGGAAGAATCAATATAGTAACAATGAGTATACTACCCAAAGCAATTTACAAATTCAATGCAATCCCTATCAAGCTACTAGCCATATTTTTCACAGAACTAGAACGAATAATTTCAAGATTTGTATGGAAATACAAAAAACCTCGAATTGCCAAAGCAATCTTGAGAAATAAGAATGGAACTGGAGGAATCAACTTGCCGGACTTCAGGCTCTACTACAAAGCCACAGTCATCAAGACAGTATGGTACTGGCACAAAGACAGACATATAGATCAATGGAACAAAATAGAAAGCCCAGAGATAAATCCACACACATATGGACACCTTATCTTTGACAAAGGAGGCAAGAATATACAATGGAGTAAAGACAATCTCTTTAACAAGTGGTGCTGGGAAAACTGGTCAACCACTTGTAAAAGAATGAAACTAGATCACTTTCTAACACCGCACACGAAAATAAACTCAAAATGGATTAAAGATCTAAATGTAAGACCAGAAACTATAAAACTCCTAGAGGAGAACATAGGCAAAACACTCTCAGACATAAATCACAGCAGGATCCTCTATGATCCACCTCCCAGAATACTGGAAATAAAAGCAAAAATAAACAAATGGGATCTAATTAAAATTAAAAGCTTCTGCACAACAAAGGAAAATATAAGCAAGGTGAAAAGACAGCCTTCTGAGTGGGAGAAAATAATAGCAAATGAAGCAACTGACAAACAACTAATCTCAAAAATATACAAGCAACTTATGCAGCTCAATTCCAGAAAAATAAACGACCCAATCAAAAAATGGGCCAAAGAACTAAATAGACATTTCTCCAAAGAAGACATACGGATGGCTAACAAACACATGAAAAGATGCTCAACATCACTCATTGTTAGAGAAATGCAAATCAAAACCACAATGAGGTACCACTTCACACCAGTCAGAATGGCTTGGATCCAAAAATCTGCAAGCAATAAATGCTGGAGAGGCTGTGGAGAAAAGGGAACCCTCCTACACTGTTGGTGGGAATGCAAACTAGTACAGCCACTATGGAGAACAGTGTGGAGATTCCTTAAAAAATTGCAAATAGAACTACCTTATGACCCAGCAATCCCACCGCTGGGCATACACACCGAGGAAACCAGAATTGAAAGAGTCACATGTACCCCAATGTTCATCGCAGCACTGTTGATAATAGCCAGGACATGGAAACAACCTAGATGTCCATCAGCAGATGAATGGATAAGAAAGCTGTGGTACGTATACACAATGGAGTATTACTCAGCCGTTAAAAAGAATTCATTTGAATCAGTTCTGATGAGATGGATGAAACTGGAGCCGATTATACAGAGTGAAGTAAGCCAGAAAGAAAAACACCAATACAATATACTAACACATATATATGGAATTTAGAAAGATGGCAATGACGACCCTGTATGCAAGACAGGAAAAAAGACACAGATGTGTATAACAGACTTTTGGACTCAGAGGGAGAGGGAGAGGGTGGGATGATTTGGGAGAATGACATTCTAACATGTATACTATCATGTAAGAATTGAATCGCCAGTCTATGTCTGATGCAGGATACAGCATGCTTGGGGCTGGTGCCTGGGGATGACCCAGAGAGATGTTATGGGGAGGGAGGTGAGAGGGGGGGTTCATGTTTGGGAACACATGTAAGAATTAAAGATTTTAAAATTAAAAAAATAAAAAACTAAAAAAACAAACAAACAAAAAAAAAGCAACAAAAAAACCCCACAGAATTTTCCACAGTTTATTGTGATCCACACAGTCAAAGGTGTTGGTGTAGTCAATAAAGCAGAAATCGATGATTTTTTGAAAAAAAAAAAAAAATATATATATATATATTGAGCAATGTATACCGAAAATCTTACATATAGATACCTGATAGCTAAATGTGAAACATTAAAATTTATTCTAATTATAGTGTCTAGCATATGAAAAGCATCTGTTGAGCTATTAGGTGAGGATTTCTAAAATGTATCAACATACCTATAGGAAAGTTATTTGCTGAAAGAGTGATCTATTGACATAATTTATTGGATTTAACTTTTCCATTATGAAAATAAATAATATATAACATTTCCAATAATCATTGATATAAATGCCTTTAATATTTTCTCTTAACTAAAAATACTTTCTTTTAATCCTTTTTGCAATGCAAATGGTACATGGATTTGATTCTGGTTGCGGAACTAAATCCAACATGCCACAGGGCAACTAAGCCTTCACTCTGCAACTACTGAGCTCAAGTACCACAACTAGAGTCTGTGCACCACAATGAAAAATCCTGAATGATACATGAAGATCCCATGTGCTACAACTAAGACCCCACTAGCCAAATAAATAGGCATTTTTAAAAATTCTTTATTTTAATGTTAGAACCTGGCAAAAATATGGTACATTATACATGTAAATCAATATATGCTTAGCCTCTAATTTTCAGTGTAGATATTACACGATTTTATTATTTAATTAAGTTAATCCATGATTATTGCCTTTTATAATTATCATTTCTAATTTTTAATTGTAATTTATAATAAAATTTTAATTTTAATCTCTTGTAACTGAGTCCAAGCTCATACTGCTTGTCAGGACAGAATAACGTCAACAGAAAAAGTGTCGTGGCAAGGAGAATTGACTTTATTTGGAAAGCTAGCAAACTAAGAAGATAACATACTAATACCCTAAAGAATCATCTTTATTTGGGGTAGAATTCAAGCTTCCTATATGCTAGGTAAGGAGGAAGTAGATAGGGGTTAAGATCAGAAAGTGATAGACAACCAGAGACATTTGGGTGCCAGCAAGGGACCAAGTAGGGTTGTGAAGTCTTTGTTCTTGGTCAGCTGACTTCAGCTGATTTGAGTCTGGTCATGATGTTCCTAAGAATCTTGACTAAACAATTCTTATTTTTGTTCATGCTTCCTTATCTGCCCAAGGGAGGAAAATTTCTAGTAAGGAATCATTCACTCAGATCTTATGCTGTAAGCAAAATTCCTTCAGTGATTAACATGTCCATGGGCAGGGCTAAGCAGAGGCTTATGACTCAGAGGTAAAAGCAGCAGAAGAGACAGATATATCTGTAGTCAGAGATGCCAAGCTTCTACAAACAAGAGGAAAGAAGGGGATACAGGGGTTGCAGGGGAGGGGTCTGTCTACAGAAAAGCCTTGCAGAATCCTGCTTGATTTCACTTTTTCTGCAATATCAGCAAGTCCCTGTGTTATTTGACACTTGCATACAGTACAACTAAACTTAAAGTTTGTATGCTTCTTAAACACTTCTGGACAAATTTTGGCCCAAAATGGAAACTTAGACATAAGAGCCTTGTGAACCCACCTTCTACCACAGATACATCCAATCTGTGTCTGTGCACAAAAGCAATTACCCCTGAAATAAATCTAGAAAACAGGTCGTGATTCCTACAAGTTTGTCTCAGGAGAAATATCCCCTTATCACCCACATCAAAATGGGAGTTAACTGCAATCCTAAATAATAACAATAAACTATCAGATAAATTAAAAAGAAAATTCATTTAAAATAACATCAAAAAGAGTGAAATATTCAGGAATAAATTTAACCAAGGCAGAATACATCTGTACACCAAACCCATAAAATATTGGTGAAATAAATTTTGTGCTTTTGCTAAGTTGTTTCAGGACTGTCTGACCCTTTGCAACCCTATAAGCTGTATCCTGCTAGGCTCCTCTGTCCATAGGATTCTCCAGGCAAGAATACTAGAGTGGGTTGTCATGCCCTTCTATAGGGGATCTTCCCAACTCTGGGATTGAACCTGCATCTCTCGTCTCTTGCATTGGTAGGTAGGTTCTTTACTGCTAGTGCCACCTGGGAAATAAATTGAAGAAGACACAATTAAATGGAAATATAAACTGTACTCATGGATTGGAACAATGACTATTGTTAAAATGTCCATCTTATCCAAAATGATCTGCAGATTCAGTGCAATTCCTGTCAAAATCTCAAAAGCATTTTTCACAGAAATCAGAAAAAAAAAAAAAAAGAAAAAAACTAAACTAAAATTGGTTTGGGATCACAGAAGGCCCTAAAGAACCAAAGCAAACTTTAGAAAGAACAAAGCTGGATGGGTCACACTTTGAGATCTCAAAATGCATTACAAAATTTTAATCATCAAAATAATATGGTATTGATATAAATGCAGACACTTAGATGAGTAGAACAGAATAGAAAGCCCAGTTAAGCCCATGCATGTATAGTTAATTAATTCACAGCAAAGGAGTCAAGAATATACAAAGAGGGGAAAAATCGTCTTCTACATAAATGTTGGGAAAACTGAACAGCCATAAGTAAAAGAATGAAATAAAGTTAGAAAAGTCATTGCCAGGGGTGACTGCATGGGGAAAATAGGAAGAGATTGATAAAGGGTTATAAACTATTAGTGGAAGACCCATAAAGTTTGAGAGCTACCTAGATGGCTCAGTGGTGAACTGTGTGCCAATGCAGAAGACGTGGGTTCCATGCTTGGGTCAGGAATATCCCCTGGAGAAGGGAATGGTATCCTACTCCAGTATTCCTGCCTGGGAAATTCCATGGACAGAGGAGCCTGGTGGGCTATAGTACATGGGGTCACAAAGAGTTGGACATGACTTAGCAGCTAAATAACAGCAACAATAATGTTTAAGGTTATAACATGGTGATGTATATAACACTGTTCAGTTTAACAGATTTGTTAGGAGAGTAGAACTTAAATGTTTATACATAAAATAATGTAATATAGCATATTATAAATATCTAATTACCTAGATGAAAGACAGTCATCCTTTCACAATGCTGCTGCTGCTGCTGCTGCTAAGTCACTTCAGTCGTGTCTGACTCTGTGCGACCCCAGAGACGGCAGCCCACCAGGCTCTGCCGTCCCTGGGATTCTCCAGGCAAGAACATTGGAGTGGGGTGCCATTTCCTTCTCCAATGCATGAAAGTGAAAAGTGAAAGTGAAGTTGCTCAATCGTGTCCAACTCTTAGCGACCCCGTGGGCTGCAGCCCACCAGGCTTCTCCATACATGGGACTCTCCAGGCAAGAGTACTGGAGTGGGGTGTCATTGCCTTCTCTGCTTTCACAATGCATATGTTATCTAAACATTATAATGTGCACTTAAATTTATCTTAAAATTTTGTCAGTTATACCTCAATAAAGCAAAAAAAAAACAAAAAAAAACACAAAAAACCCACTCTCCTCCTTTACTTCAGGAAAACTAAACTCCAGTTATGTTATGTGAATTGGTGTGCCTGTGTCTAGTAAACACATTTTTAAATAACAAAAAGTTTTTTGGTGCTTGTGAGTGAAAGTCACTCAGTTGTGTCTGACTCTTTGTGACCCCATGGACTATACAGTCCATGGATTTCTCCAGGCCAGAATACTGGAGTGGGTATTGTTTCCTTTCTCCAAGGTATCGTCCCAATCCAGGGATTGAACTCAGGTCTCCTGCATTGCAGGTGGATTCTTTACCAGTTAAGCCACCAGGAAAGCCCAAGAATACTGGAGTGGGTAACCTGTCCTTTCTCCAGTGGCTCTTCCTGACTCAGGAATCCAACTCAGATCTCCTGCATTGTAGGCAGATTCTTTATCAACTGAGCTATAAACCAAGGGTACCTTCTAGTTCTGTCCAGTCTGTTCTTTGGATCACATCAAGCAGTCAGGCCATAGACGGTGGTCTAATTTGTATGCTCCTGAATAAAGCTCATGACAATGGCGCATTCCCCTTTTCCCCGAATTCTTACCATGGAAACTCATTTTACTAGTGGGAGCCAGCCTGTTGTGTGTGTGAGACTCACTCCCTGTATCAGTTGAAGTTCCTTAGTTTTAGAAATGAAATCCCTACTATGTCTAGACTGTCAAAGGGAAAGATAATTGAAAATACCTTATAGGGAGAGCAGGACTCATATGGACAGCTACATTTCCACTAGCGTGTGAATTTCTCTCCAGCCCTGCACAGTTGGTTTTGAGCGACCTCCCCACCGAGTCTTTTGAAAAGCAGAGGCAGCTTCCATTGGCTACCAGAGCAGCTCTTCCTACAAGGTGTCAACCGTCTCTTTGAAAACTCCTTTGGAAGCTGATACCTGGGTCTCCTGACTTCATCTCCCAATCAAACTGGAAGATTTGGGGAAGCTCCCAGCTTCCATTTTTAAGCCCCCGTTTTAAACACAAGAGCAAATGAACACCAGCCGCTGGAGATCAGGCAGTGTGTAACTGATAACTTAGACACAGTTTATAAATGCACTGTAGTCCTGTGGGCAAGAGACACAGGGAGAATTCTATGTCTGCCATGTCATGGCTGGAGGAGGCTGGTTGTCATGTTCCTCTCCATGGAACTCTATAAGAGAACCACTGAATCACACCCTTATGAACAGCCCAGTCATCAGTGATCCAGAGTCAAGGAACTGTTTCAGCACCTCCTGCAGGTTCTTGCCGCTTTGGGTATTTAAAATTCTACTCTCAGGGATGCAAATGGCTCAAGAAAGCTTGGAATGAGGCATGCTCATCCAGTGTCTGTTTTTCCCTCTGTCATATCTTAATAGAATGTTGCCATAGTTTCCTAACCTGAACTTCTTGCTTTGCTTGAGACCAGACGTGCTGATTTTGAGAAACATTATTTATTTAAAACAAATACTGGAGTGGGACTACTTGCCATTTCCTCCTCCAGGGGTTATTCCCGACCCAGGGAGCAAAACTGCATGACCTGGATCTCCTGCATTGACAGGCAGATTCTTTGCAGAGAGTGATGTGGGAAGCTATTAATTATTAATTAATGGATTTTTAGCTTCATTATTAGGTATTTATGGAGAGAGAAATAAGTTATAATTTTAATACAATGGGAAAGACTAGAGATCTCTTCAAATCAGTTAGATATACCAAGGGATCATTTCATGCAAAGATGGACACAATAAAGGAGAGAAACAATATGGACCTAACAGAAGAAGAATATATTAAGAAATGTGGCAAGAATACATAGAATAACTATACAAAAAAGATCTTAATGACCCTGACAACCATGATGGTGTAATCACTCAACTTGCCAGACATTCTGGAATCTGAAGTCAAGTGGGCCTTAGGAAGCATCACTATGAACAAAGCTAGAGGAGGTGATGGAATTTCTGCTGAGCTACTTCAAGTCCTAAAAGATGATAATGTGAAAGTGCTGTACTCATTATGCCAGCAAATTTGGAAAACTCAGCAGTGGCCGCAGGTCTGGAAA
Source organism: Ovis canadensis (assembly GCF_042477335.2). Lineage (NCBI taxonomy): Eukaryota > Metazoa > Chordata > Mammalia > Artiodactyla > Bovidae > Ovis > Ovis canadensis. The sequence goes on along the minus strand of NC_091262.1, from coordinate 66,486,095 downwards.
AGGTCAGTTTTCATTCCAATCCCAAAGAAAGGCAATGCCAAAGAATGTTCGATCTACCTCATAATTGCACTCATCTCACACATTAGCAAAATAATTCTCATATTCTCCAAGCGTAGCTTCAACAATATGTGAACTGAGAACTTCCAGATGTTCAAGCTGGATTTAGAAAAGGCAGAGGAACCAGAGATCAAATTGCCAACATCCACTGAATCATAGATAAAGCAAGAGAGTTCTAGAGGAAAAAACAAAAAAAATCTACTTCTGCCTTATTGACTACTCCAAAGCCTTTGACTGTGTAGATCATAACAAAATGTGGACAATTCTTTAAGAGATGGGAATACCAGACCACCTTTCCTGCCTCCTGAGAAATCTGTACGCAGGTCAAGAAGCAATGGTTAAAACCAGACATGGAGCAACAGACTGGTTCCAAATTGGGAAAAGAGTACATCAAGGCTATATATTATCACCTTGTTTACCTAACTTATATGCAGAGTACATCATGTGAAATGCTGGGCTAGGTAAAGCACCAGCTGGAATGAAGATTGCCAGGAGAAATATCAGTAACCTCAGATATGCAGATAACACCACCCTTATGGCAGAAAGCGAAGAGGAACTGAGGAGCCTCTTGATGAAAGTGAAAGAGGAGAGTGAAAATGTTGGCTTAACCTCAACATTCAGAAAACTAAGATCATGGCATCTGGTCCCATCACTTCATGTAAAATAGATGGGGAAACAATGGAAACAGTGAGAGACTTTCTTTCCTTGGGCTCCAAAATCACTGCAGATGATGACTGCAACCATGAAATTAAAAGACGCTTGCTCCTTGGCAGAAAAGCTATGACCAACCTAGACAGCATATTAAAAAGCAGAGATGTTACTTGCCAACAAAGGTCAGTCTAGTCAAACCTATGGTTTTTCCAGTAGTCATGTATGGATGTGAGTGTCGGACTATGAAGAAAGCTGATATATATATTTATATATATATGTATATATAATTTAAACCATGAAATATAAAAATTGATATATCCAAAATTCATATGTAGAGTATATATACACATGTATGTATAGAATATTTTTCTAGCTTATGTGTGTATAAAGTTCCCCTAAATTGTTCATATATATTTGAATAGAAAGAAAATTGTGCTCTTTTAAACTAAATATGTTTAAGAATCCGCTATCAAGTTTATTAAAATTGCACAGTCTCCTATGTCACCTCACTAGACTATGATTTTCTCAAGCTGGGTGTCCATCCTTTACATTTTCTACAAACATCTCAGGAGAATAGAAAGTGATATTGAGCCCATTTTGAAAATTTTTTAAAAGTTCAGAATTTTTATTGACATAAAGGATTTTAAGAACAATATTAAAAGGTTCTATGTGTGCATATTTTCTTGGTCTCCAAATTCAATGCAGATGGTGACTGCAGCCATGAAATTAAAAGACATGCTCTTTTGAAGAAAAGCTATGCCTAGACAACATATTATAAAGCAGAGACATCACTTTGCCAACAAAGATATAGTTAAAGCCATGCTTTTTCCAGTAGTCATGTATGGATGTGAGATCTGGACCATAAAGAAGGTTGAGCACCAAATAATTGATGCTTTTGAACTGTGGTGTTGGAGAGACTCTTGTGTGTCCCTTGGACTACAAAGAGATCAAACCAGTCAATCCTAAAGAGAATCAGTCCTGAATATCCATTGGAAGGACTGATGCTGAAGCTGAAGCTCTGATACTTTGGACACCTGATGCAAAGAGCTGACTCATTAGAACAGACCCTGATGCTGAGAAAGATTGAAGGCAAGAGGAGAAGGGGATGACAGAGGATGAGATGGTTGGATGGCATTACCAACTCAATGGACAAGAGTTTGAGCAAGTTCTGGGAGACAGTGAAGGACAGAGAAGCCTGGCGTGCTGCAGTCCATGGAGTTGCAAAGAGTAGGACATGACTGAGCAACTAAGCAACAACAAATGTGTGCATATATTATGAAAATATGTATCCATAAGCAATGAGAAAGACAGTCAAGATACCACAATGTTACCAGTATTTAGAAGGTTTGAGGGGGGCTATCAGAATTTACCTTTTATGTAAATTAAAATGCTTGACACATTTATGCAAGAAATACATTCAAGAAATATGTATATTTCATTACTTATATTTCTGTTTAATTTGTTTATTTGTGTAGCTATTCTTCCTGAGCTTAAAATATCTAGTTGCATGCTCTTCTTAAATCTTACAGTTTAGATAAATAATAGATAAGTAATAGATAAGATTACTTTTGTAGCATGAACTATTAGGTGCTATATAAATTTCACAATGAATCCCTAAGGGTCATGATTTCATGATCATCTAGGTCACGTCACTGGAGGAAAATCTAAGGCTTAGTATGTAGTATCTCAGTACAGTTTCAATAATACTATGTGTCTGTAATAGAAAGAAAATAATATATCACATTTTTCTGTAACTTTTCATAAATGATGATGAATGTTTTATTAGCATTATTTGTGATTCGGACAATGAGGTAACAAATGGCGCTGCTTTTGATTTCACTGGTATATTATGTCAGCCAATGAGAACATTTTTCGATGTATACAAGCAGGAAGCAGAGTGAATTTGCTCAAGCAACATTTATGTTTGTGCAATGAGACAGCATAAGCTAAATAAATGACCTTTTGGTCACATTTTAATAATCCAGGAGGAGAATGGTATAAATGCACCCAAGAGAAAAGGAAATATCTTTTATTGTTGAGAAATTTAAAGGTTCATGGAAATAATGGAAGCTTAAAGTAGAAACTGGCTTTTTATTTTTAAAAATGCTGTGTTCAGAATTAAATATGCAGTTATAATGATGCTGCATGTCCTACCTAAATTGGTAACAGTAGCCTCAGATCACAGGATCTACAGTTTTATAGTACCTATTTTGCCATAAATAGGTACTCTATGTATAAATCGTTAAATTCAACTAAAAATTTCCAAACATAATCTATTACTTTTAACCTAATTAGTGTGCATTCTCATAATTCATATAACATTCCTTTATTTGGCAGTAAAACTATCATCAAAGTCTTAATTATCCTTTCAAAACACATGAAAACGTTGACACTGTGAAGTTCATGTCTTGGTTGGTATGTATTTCCCATAGTGACTTGGATAGAAATTCATTAAAATCAAATAATTATTTGAGATTTCAATTTCTCTCATTTAGAATATGAGTGTAGCAAAAGCATATGATACAAAAATTCAGTATGAAAAGTTAAAGTAAGTAGTTGAAATTTCTATTCTTCTACACCTAACTTTGAGTCAACTCAAATATGAGTGGGTTTTTATCTCTGTTTTTGTTGTTGTTCAGTCCCTCAGTCATGTCCAACTCTGAGGACACAGGGATAGGAATCCCTGTCCTTCACTATCTCCCAGAGTTTGCTCAAACTCATGTCCATTGAGTCAGTGATGCCATCTAACCATTGCCGCCCCTTTCTCCTCCTCCTCCTGCTCTCAATCTTACCCAGCATCAGGTTTACAGTTAAACGAACACAAATGGCCTAAACATATCATATACAGTTACATTTTACACTTAATGAAGTATGTATTACATAGAACAGTGCAGTTGACCCATAAACAACAGAGGTTTGAAATGCATGGGTCCACTTATATACAGATTTTTTTCAATTAAATATGTACTACAGTACTACTACTGGAACCTCTATTGGTTCAATCTTTGAATGCAGAACCATTGAAACAGGGGGCTGACTGTAAAGTCATATGTAGATGATGACTGATTTGAGGCTTGTTACCCCTACTCCCCAGTTGTTCAAGGGTCAACTATAAGTGCATTTTGGACATTTATCAGGCCTTAAACATTGAAGTCATTCCCTTTAAACTTGCCTAGTATTTTACTGTATAAATACATTATGTTTTACCTAGTCTACCATTGTTTTAAATCGCTTCCAGATTTGTTTTAGCTATGCAAACTATTAATATACTGCAAGAAACATTTTCAAAGTACATCTTTGTGGACATATGTACGCACATCATTAGGTTAAATTGCTACCAGTAGAATTAGGTGAGCCAGTGGTTTTGAGTGATATCGCTAAACTGATCTTTGAAAATAATCTCACTTTCTATTACCATTAATACTTTATAGGAGATTCTGTTTCCTTCTCTCCAATCCTAAATTTAACATCTAATTAGACTGTCTCAGTTTGGACCTAGTACCTGGTATCATTATAAATCACCACACTCAGATCTCTCATAACTATAAATATAAACTCAGCCTGAAATAACAGAAAGAATTCCCAAGTAATAATTGAGTTTTTAACCATTCATTATTTCTGCAACCTGGGACTACAAAAGTGGTTGGTTATAGCAAACGTAATTACAGCCTAGAAAATATGGACAGATATAGAGGTCAAAGTGAGTTTAAAGACAGTCATCAGTGGAATATTTTGAAATAATATTTAACTGAAAATCTACTGCTGATATAAGAAATTCGACCAATAACTGAAAAAAAATCACAGGAAATAGGCTGTGTGTTCTCAGTCGCATCTGACTCTGACCCCATGGACTGTTGCATGGAGCCTAGCCTGCCAGGCTCCTCTGTCCATGGGATTCTCCAGGCAAGAATACAGGGGTGAGTTGCCATTCCTTCCTCCAGAGAATCTTCTCAACCTAGAGACTGAACTGGCATCTCCTGTGTCACCTGCATTGCAGGCAGATTCTTTACCACTGAGCCACCAGGAAAGCCTAGGAAACAGGTTAGCGTGTGCCAAAATGTAAAAGACATAAAGAGTTTATATTTATTAATCCACAATCCATTAAAAGCTAGTACTATAAACTCTATCACCTTCCTCATCAGACTACTTACTCTCTTTTATCTTCATCCAGTCTAACTCAATAAAAAATATAAATAAGATAAGTAGAGTGACATTGGCAATAGAAGTCCAGTGAAATTTTTTGATAAGATTTGTTTGCACTGAGCCTCCACTTTGGGACTACCTTGTAAGAGAGCCTGACTGAGTATTGTATTGTGCAGAAGAGAGACCTCCAGTCAATAACTAAAGGAGATGTTCTCAGTGAGCTTCTTATATCCCCATGACCCTGAATGTAACCCTGCATGTCGACCCCAAAACGTTCAAATTTAAGTTCTTGAAACTCTGCCTGATAATTTTATTTATCTGATTGTTCCATTGTAATTCCAAGGCCAGTTAATGGTTTCCAGGAGTAGGCCTCAACCAGTGACTGATAATATTTGGTATGTAAATACTTTGCTTTCCTCTAGTGAGATGATTGAATGTTGTTCCCTCTCAAAGTTCCCCCCTCAAAATTCCCCAGTAGGAGAGGGCTTTTCCAATCATGTGTTCTTTATTAGTTCCTTTTCCTTCTCGTTTTCACTTGTGGACCCTCAAAAATTGGAACTCAATTTCTTTTGTCATTTTTTTTTCTCCTGAAGGTAACTACAGGGAAGAGAGAAACTTCCCAGGCATTTATATTATTATATTATATTCATATAATACAAATATATAACATATAATATTGGGGTTATATTATATTATAATATATTATATTATCCCAGGCATTTATATTAAATATATATTTTATTTACCATACCATAGCCATATCCAAGTAAAAAGCAGAATTAAATCTGATTTATAGCACCAAACTGAGTTTCAATCCCATCCTACCTCCATCAAAAATAGAACTTAAAATTCATGCATATGTGTGTGTGTGTGTGTATATATATATATATATATATATATATATATATAGCAAACTTTCTGCAGTCTAAAATAAAGATATAGGATAATATGATCACAGCAGCAGTTTAAAACTTGGGTTGAGTGTGTTAAATTAAAATGTGAAGTAAAGTGATGTGAAAGTCGCTGGTTGTGTCCAACTCTTTGCAAACCCATGGATTATACAGTCCATGAAATTGTCCAGCCAGAATACCAGAGTGGGTAGCCTTTTCTTTCTCCAGGGGAATCTTCCCAACCCAGGGATCGAACCCAGGTCTCCCCCACTGCAGGTGAATTCTTTGCCAGCCGAGGAACAAGGGAAGCCCAAGAATACTGGAGTGGATAGCCTATCCCTGCTCCAGCAGATCTTCCCCACCCAAGAATCAAACCGGGGTGTCCTGCATTGGCAGGCAGATTGTTTGCCAACTGAGCTACCAGAGAAGCCCCAAATTAAAATGTGTGTATCTTTATCTGGGCTTCCCTCCTGGCTCAGCTGGTAAAGAATCTGTCTGTGAGGTGGGAGACCTGGGTTCTATATCTGGGCTGGGAAGCCCCGTGGAGAAGGGAAAGGCTACCCAGTCCAGTGTTCTGGCCTGGAGACTTCTGGAGTCGAAGTGTTGGACATGACTGAGTAACTTTCAGTTTATTTTTATTTTAAAAGTCTACACCTCAGTCATTATTAGGCAATAAAATTAGTAGCCTGCTTTGTTGGGTAGTCACATCTATTTGACCTACAGTGTGTCATGTATTGGAGGAAGAAGTTAAACTTGATATAAAGTTTGTTCATATAGAAACCACCCTCAACCTTTTCCTGTGGAGAAAAATCATGAAATTTAACTGAAGCTATAGCGTGTAATCAGAGATCCGTGGTGCAGAGATCCTATATATTGTTAAAGCTGTAATAGAAACAGACTCTTAAGTCAAAGTTAATAGACAATATTATGAAGTAAAAGCAAAATGATTTTTATAATTCTTGTAGAATTTTGAAATTCTGACATAAATATATGTGGCTCCAAAATAGCTTGCTGCCAAGGATATTTAAAGTCAGTGTTCTAAATCATGATCCATTATAGCAATGAAGTTAAATGTAGTAAAATAGAAAACAGTAAAAGTAATCTTAAACATTAGTAATAATATTAAAAATATTAAATAATAATAAAACAAATACAGGAAATACTAGTAAAATAATATAGTAAATAATAGTAAATGTAGTAGGTAACAGTTCAGTTAAGTTGCTCAGTAACAGAAAAATAGCAAATAGTAGTAAAAATAGCATAGTAAAAATAATTATTTTATTATATAAAAATATTTTGTTGAAACAGTTCTTCACTTATTTCAAGGCAATTAAATGCTACATAAAGTATAACATAATTTCAGTCACAAATTTGAACATCTTTTCTTTATAATTCAAAGTGCCATTGTAGACTATCTTAATATTAATAAGTATTTCTATGGGTACACAACTTATATAGAATGAGTTACTCTTTTGTAAATAAGTTATATTTTTGTTTAAACTCTTTGTCTCTGACTATATTAGAAATATACTTTAAATTTCCACAATAGGGATTTAATAAATAATGTTTTCCATAGGTCATATACTGATCGTATCTGTAACTATTGATGTTACAATAGTTAATTATAATGGTATCTATTAACATTTCTTGAAAATAATGTTTGCTGAATAGCTTAGAAAATGCTCATCTAATTTTGCCCAAAGGTTTTATGATCAATTTATACCAATTATAAACTTTTTTTAACATCAATATTCTGCTAATTTCAGTGACCTTCATATCAAATGAATATGTTTTACTTTGAATGAAATTACTATTTTTAAAGACACTCAAGAGCTACCATAAGAGAATAATGTTTGAATATATGTAGACATCAGAGGATATAATGTTGTTCAAATTTTATTTCAGTTGGAGAAGGCAATTCCACTCCAGTACTCTTGTCTGGAAAATCCCATGGACGGAGGAGCCTGGTGGGCTGCAGTCCATAGCGTCGCTGGGATTCAGGCACGACTGAGCAACTTCACTTTCACTTTTCACTTTCATGCACTGGAGAAGGAAATGGCAACCCACTCCAGTGTTCTTGCCTGGAAAATCCCAGGGACCGGGGAGCCTGGTGGGCTGCTGTCTATGGGGTTGCACAGAGTCAGACGCGACTAAAGTGACTTAGCAGCAGCAGCGAGTAGTTTTTACGTAAGAATGCCAATTAGAATCAGATGATAAGATTGTCTAGATACAACTTTCTTGCTTCTTTCTCTGTGACTCAAGAAATTTATGTAGACGTGTACCTGGGTAGGCATTTTCTAGGAGTTCATGCTAGATCAGAAATCAATGGACACACTAAGGTATTTGCAGAAACTAAGTAGATGAATGGGCACCAGGAAGGACTGCAGTGAAAGTTCACTGCCATTACTATCTTCATTCATTTATTTTTTATTCATTTATTGAACACATTGTACTGTGACTCTGCTCCAGGGACTATGGTGCAGCTTTGGACATATAATGGTAAATAAGCAGGCCTCCTTTTTGTGTGTGTGTGTGGTTTCCTTTGTTTCTATGTTTCCCCTAATTTTCATTCTCCTATTCTATCTTCTGTCATCTCTTTCTACTCCTCTTTTTCCCCTCACCATTTTTATCTTTTTTATTTCTTTCACTTCTATTTCTGTTTTCCTCTTATCATCTTGAGTAAAAAATAGGATCGTTGCTGGGCCTGAAGAAGTTACAGATTTGGCCACGCAAGGGAGAATTTTTGTGGATTCCCCTCCATCCCCATGGGTAAAGTAACAACAAATTTGAGGAAGAGAGTGTGTGATCCAGTTTGAGTTGCCCTTATCTATAGGCAATCAGTTGTGTCTGGGGAATAGTACTGAGAACTAAAGGCTACTGGAGTTTGCATTGTAATAAATGATACCTTTGAAGCAAATATTTAGATGATCAAAGTACTAGGTATAATTATTTGAAAATATTTATTGCTCCTCCTGTTAGGGTCTACTTTTGAACAATAAAGAAAAAAGACACTTTAGCAAATCATTTTTTCCCCCAGTTCATTCACTGATATAGTTAAGCCTAGTATCAGTTCAGTTCGGTTCAGTTCAGTTCATTCTCTCAGTCGTGTCCAACTCTTTCAACCCCAAGAATCACAGCACACCAGGCCTCCCTGTCCATCACCAACTCCTGGAGTTTACTCAAACTCACATCCATCAAGTCCGTGATGCCATCCAGCCATCTCATCCTTGGTCGTCCCCTTCTCCTCCTGCCCCCAATCCCTCCCAGCATCAGAATCTTTTCCAATGAGTCAACTCTTCGCATGAGGTGGCCAAAGTACTGGAGTTTCAGCTTTAGCATCATTCCCTCCAAAGAAATCCCAGGGCTGATCTCCTTCAGAATGGACTGGTTGGATCTCCTTGCAGTCCAAGGAACTCTCAAGAGTCTTCTCCAACACCACAGTTCAAATGCATCAATTCTTCAGCTCTCAGCCTTCTTCACAGTCCAACTCTCACATCCATACATGACCACAGGAAAAACCATAGCCTTGACTAGATGGACCTTAGTCGGCAAAGTAATGTCTCTGCTTTTGAATATACTATCTAGGTTGGTCATAACTTTTCTTCCAAGGAGTAAGTGTCTTTTAATTTCATGGCTGCAGTCACCATCTACAGTGATTTTGGAGTCCCAAAAAATAAAGTCTGACACTGTTTCTACTGTTTCTCCATCTATTTTCCATGAAGTGATGGGACCAGATGCCATGATCTACGTTTTCTGAATGTTGAGCTTTAAGCCAACTTTTTCACTCTCCTCTTTCACTTTCATCAAGAGGCTTTTTAGTTCCTCTTCACTTTCTGCCATAAGGGTGGTGTCATCTGTATATCTGAAGTTATTGATATTTCTCCCGGCAATCTTGATTCCAGCTTGTGCTTCTTCCAGCCCAGCATTTATACCATGGAAAATTGTAAAGGTAATAGATTTGTCTTCAGTATCACACTTTTTCAATGTGTTCAGTGCCCAACAGTGTATACTATGCCAATATAGGATTTTCACTATGTTTACTACACAAAGGTTTGTTGTCGTTGAAGAAAACATATCTTTCTGTTGTCTCAAGCCCCTCTTATAGAAAAAAAAAATGAAATAATCTCTTCTAGCACATGCCGGTTAGAATATAGAAATGACTAAGTTGTAAATAAAGGCAGGTTTTTTCCCCCACAAATAATGATGCTTCCACTAATACTCATGTAGAAATTTGAAATAAGTATTATAATAGTAGACTATTTTTAGTTATTTTTCTAGAATCACATACCAAGATTGTGAAATTGACTTAACAATACTAAGTTTAATGGATTATTTCTCTTTGGAAATATGTCTAAAAAATTTGCTTACAGATAGCTCTAAAAGCCTTTGTGTATTCCACACCTCCTAGTGTTTCCCTGGTGGCTCAGATGGTAAAGAATTCACCTTTAATGTAGATGACCTGGGTGATCACTGGGTTGGGAAGATTGCCTGGAGGAGGGCATGGCAACCCACTGCAGTATTCTTGCCTGGAGAATCCCATGGAAAGAGGACTACAGCCTATGGGGTCGCAAAGAGTCAGTCATAACTGAGTGACTAAGCACAGCATGCAGACAGTTCAAAGTTAAGTTTGCTGCTAAGTTAGTGCTTGTTGAATGAAATATTTTATAAAAAGAAATGGCAAGATAATGATTTTACAGAAAAAAAAATTGTTGATGATTCCATTTCAGAAAAACATTGCCATTTTGGGATGTTACAGACCCTTCCAGGTTGGTCCCCTAAAAGGTTCTCTCTGCCTGATGTTGCTAGTACCAATAGAACAAGATAGACTTCTGTTTGGAAGGGAAGGAAAGGAAAGCCTCCGCTCTTTGATTGGAGAATGGATGTAAACATGCCCACTAGAGTCCATACTGTGCCCACTGACTGTGAGCGGGACTTCTCTAGGGATTTGTCAGTGAAAAAGGGGTGGAATTCTCCCAGGATGTGGAAACAGCTGTGTTGCTTCAGGCTTCAGATCACAGAAGACAGGAGCAGCGTCTCTGTGCACGCCCTACTGCCTCCGCCATCTTGAATTGCTCTATTGTGCCTGGTACTTAGCCTGGACAAGCTGAGGTATCTGCATATCCATTTCACACAAAGAACTTTGATCTGAAGTGCTGGTTCCAAGTTCTTTGCCTGCTGTGCCCTATGAGTAACTGAAACTAGACAAAGCACAAAGGAAAAGAAAAAAGTTAGACTTTATTTTATTATCCAGATTCTACTTTTTTTTTCCTGAGAACAGTGACAGTGACTCATGTATTAAAAAAAAAAAAAAAAATCTCTCTTTGAAATTTATCTTCAGGGTGGCCTACAGAACAAATTCCGGGACTGTCTGTAGAATTTAAGGCATATTAGCTCATACTGCTTGGGAGAGAATGATAGTCCTAGTTACCAAATCAGCTTCTGAAGCTGTGGTGTTTCCTTAGAAAAATGTATTCAGTTATCAGTCATGCCACACTCAGCGACTTCAGATTGACTGTATAATATCACGCCAGTTTGGATGAACCCCATTGCCTCTGCTCTGAGACTCTCACATGGACGTATAGTAACAAACATGTTGTGCTAACCTTGGAAAGGGCATTCCCAGAGATTACTATTAACCTTTAGCTGTATTAAAAACCTGTATTCAGAGTTGTCAATCTTTTGAAAATGTATGTTGACACTCAGGTATTACAACTGAATATGTAAAAATTAAAAAAAAAAAAGGAAAGAAAAAAATGTTAAACTGAGTTTTGCTTTTCTCTGGGCCAGGTAAAGTTGAAACATATTCTTGAATAGGGCAAATAAAATTTTGAAGACTGCTACATTATGAACATTTAGGTTATTATTAATGATGGGTGAATGTGGCTACATTATATCAGTGCCCTTCAGGTTCACTTATTCTGAAATGTTTATTGGGAATTAACCTTGCATTTGAGGCTTTCCAGGCGGCACTAGTGGGAAAGAGCCTGCCTGCCGATGCGATGCAGGAAATGTAGGAGACATGGGTTCAATCCCTGGGTCAGAATGATCCCCTGGAGAAGGACCTGGCAACCTACTCTAGTATTCTTGCCTGGAGAATCCTATGGACAGAAATGGAGCCTGGCAGGTGACAGTCCATAGGGTCATGAAGAGTTGAACACTACTGAAGCAACTGAGCATAGCATAGCAGCCTTGTAATTATGTTTGCTTGCAAATTAGTATGAAAAATGTAATCTGGCTTACTATTATAAAAATTCATTTTTTCATCTTTATATTTAAGATATATTGTGTTCAAGACTACACAAAACAAGAATATACAACTCTGAATTATTATAAAATGCAAAATGAAACAAAGAAATCATGTTTACCACTTTGGATCATAATCCCTGCCTCCAAAATAACTCTTTAATTTTCATAACGTTTGGTTTCTTTTCTTTTTTCTTTTTTTCATTGAAGCACAAATATCTAATTGTCACACTATAGTTTTACCTGTTGTGGAAATTTGTATAAATCAAACAGTACAGTGAATATTTTATTTTCTCTTGCTTCTTTTATGAAACGTTCTGTTAGGCTCACCCCTGCAGTTGGGTTAGAGACAGTAGGCTCATTTTTATTGATATGTAGTATTTTGTTGAGTACTCCACAGATTGTCTGTTTTACACTTTATCTTAGCCAAAAGATCAAGAAGGGATTGTTGTCCATTTTAATGTTGATTGATATTTGAGCTTTTGCAGTTTGACATGTTTGCAAACAGTATATATATTTATAGATATTTTTTTACTGCACATGTGCACATATTTTTTGTGGTATATACCTTGCATTGGAATTATTATTACAGTATGTGTGTATGTATAAGTTCAGTGACTGATTCCAAACTTATTAAAGTGATTGTCCCAGTTTATTATCTCACCAGCAATGTATGGGAGTTCTCTTTGGTTTATATTCTTGCTAAAAAGGCACAGTAATCTGATTAACTGTTATAAAAGTTCATTTTATTATAATTAATTTTTACAATGCTATTTTATTTATAGGTCAAGGGTTTCAAAAATGTATGGGAAACCATCACCTGAGATCCATTTTGCTGATTCTAATCAAATAAGTTGAAGGTGAGGTAAGTTCAAACTAATGAATAGCACAAACATTTACATCAGGTAATAATTCATGACAGATTGTTAAAGCATACTGCTTTACATTTCCATGTAAACTGGAACTTCTAAAACTTCTTATGTCATACAAATAACTTTATAAACCTTAATAATTTGTTTCTTTAAGATTTATACAGTCTATATATAATTAAATCTAGGAAAACTTGAAATTCTAGATCATAATATAATTTACTCAAGTTAATGTCATTGAGTAGAGCAATTGTCACAAAGGTATTAGAAATATTATTGAATATTTGACATTTTAATGGCATTATCAATAGTTGAATTCCCATACAACTCCTTAGAAAGCTGGTAATATCATTTTTAAAAATTATTCTAAAGACACATGATGAAATTTTGGCAAGATATTTATAGAAGTAGCCTATTGTTACTACCACAGGTAAAGATTTATAGTACAGTATGAGAATCTATACAAAAAACTCCACAAAAAGTGTATAGGCTGTTCTAAATAAAATGTAAAAATTGAGTAACATAACTAAATAAAAGGTTTGCGGTAAGGAGATACCCCTTGTCCAAGGTAAGGAACAGCGGCTGTGCTTTGCTGGAGCAGCCGTGAAGAGATACCCCACGCCAAGATAAGAGAAACCCAAGTAAGATGGTAAGTGTTGCAAGAGGGCATCATAGGGCAGACACACTGAAACCATACTCACAGAAAACTAGTCAGTCTAATCACACTAGGACCACAGCCTTGTCTAACTCAATGAAACCAAGTCATGCCTGCCGGGCAACCCAAGATGGGCGGGTCATGGTGGAGAGGCCTGACAGAAAGTGGTCCACTGGAGAAGGGAATGACAAGCCACTTCAGTATTTTTGCCTTGAGAAACCAATGAACAGTATGAAAAGGTAAAAAGATAGGATACTAAAAGAGGAACCCCCAGGTCATTAGGTGCCCAATATGCTACTGGGCATATTGGAGAAATAACTCCAGAAAGAATGAAGGGATGGAGCCAAAGCAAAAACAATATCCAGTTGTGGATGTGACTGGTGATAGAAGCAAGATCCGATGCTGTAAAGAGCAATATTGCATAGGAACCTGGAATGTCAGGTCCATGAATCAAGGCAAATTGGAATTGGTCAAACAAGAAATGGCAAGACTGAACGTTGACATTCTAGGAATCAGCGAACTAAAATGGACTGGAATGGGTGAATTTAACTCAGACGACCACTACATCTACTACTGTGGGCAGGAATCCCTCAGAAGAAATGGAGTAGCCATCATGGTCAACAAAAGAGTCCGAAATGCAGTACTTGGGTGCGATCTCAAAAACGACAGAATGATCTCTGTTCGTTTCCAAGGCAAACCATTCAATATCACAGTTATCCAAGTCTATGCCCCAACCAGAAACGCTGAAGAAGCTGAAGTTGAATGGTTCTATGAAGACCTACAAGATCTTTTAGAACTAACACCCAAAAAAGATGTCCTTTTCATTCTAGGGGACTGGAATGCAAAAGTAGGAAGTCAAGAAACACCTGGAGTAACAGGCAAATTTGGCCTTGGAATGCGGAATGAAGCAGGGCAAAGACTAATAGAGTTTTGCCAAGAAAATGCACTGCTCATAGCAAACACCCTCTTCCAAAAACACAAGAGAAGACTCTACACATGGACATCACCAGTTGGTCAACACGGAAATCAGATTGATTATGTTCTTTGCAGCCAAAGATGGAGAAGCTCTATACAGTCAACAATAACAAGACCAGGAGCTGACTGTGGCTCAGATCATGAACTTCTTATTGGCAAATTCAGACTTAAATTGAAGAAAGTAGGGAAAACCGCTAGACCATTCAGGTATGACCTCAATCAAATCCCTTATGATTATACAGTGGAAGTGAGAAATAGATTTAAGGGCCTAGATCTAATAGATAGAGTGCCTGATGAACTATAGAATGAGGTTCATGACATTGTACAGGAGACAGGGATGAAGACCACCCCCATGGAAAAGAAATGCAAAAAAGCAAAATGGCTGTCTGGGGGGGCCTTACAAATAGCTGTGAAAAGAAGAGAGGCGAAAAGCAAAGGAGAAAAGGAAAGATATAACCATCTGAATGCAGAGTTCAAAGGAATAGCGGGAAGAGATAAGAAAGCCTTCTTCAGTGATCAATGCAAAGAAATAGAGGAAAAGAAGAGAATGGGAAAGACTAGAGATCTCTTGAAGAAAATTACAGATATCAAGGGAACATTTCATGCAAAGATGGGCTCGATAAAGGACAGAAATGGTACGGACCTAACAGAAGCAGAAGATATTATGAAGAGGTGGCAAGAATACACGGAAGACCTGTACAAAAAAGATCTTCACGACCCAGATAATCATGATGATGTGATCACTAATCTAGAGCCAGACATCTTGGAATGTGAAGTCAAGTGGGCCTTAGAAAAAATAACTAGGAACAAAGCTAGTGGAGGTGATGGAATTCCAGTTGAGCTGTTTCAAATCCTGAAAGATGATGCTGTGAAAGTGCTGCACTCAATATGCCAGCACATTTGGAAAACTCAGCAGTGGCCACAGGACTGGAAAAGGTCAGATTTCATTCCAATTGCAAAGAAAGGCGATGCCAAAGAATGCTCAAACTACCGCACAATTGCACTCATCTCACCCGCTAGTAAAGTAATGCTCAAAATTCTCCAAGACAGGCTTCAGCGTTACATGAACCGTGAACTTCCAGATGTTCCAGCTGGTTTTAGAAAAGGCAGAGGAACCTGCCAATATCCACTGGATCATCAAAAAAGCAAGAGAGTTCCATAAAAACAACTATTTCTGCTTTATTGACTATGCCAAAGCCTTTGACTGTGTGGATCACAATAAACTGTGGAAAATTCTGAAAGATACGGGAATATGAGACCACCTGACCTGCCTCTTGAGAAACCTGAATGCAGGTCAGGAAGCAACAGTTAGAACTGGACATGGATCAACAGACTGGTTCCAAATTGGGAAAGGGGTATGTCAAGGCTGTCTATTGTCACCCTACTTATTTAACTTATATGCAGAGTACATCATGAGAAACGCTGAGCTGGAAGAAGCATAAGCTGGAATCAAGATTACCAGGAGAAATATTTATAACCTCACATATGCAGATGACACCACCCTTATGGCAGAAAGTGGAGAAGAACTAAAGGGCCTCTTGATGAAAGTGAAAGAGGAAAGTGAAAAAGTTGACTTAAAGCTCAACATTCAGAAAACTAAGATCATGGTGTCTGGTCCCATCACTTCATGGCAAATAGATGGGGAACCAGTGGAAACAGTGTCAGACTTTATTTTTCTGGACTCCGAAATCACTGCAGATGGTGATTTTAGCCATGAAATTAAAAGATGTTTACTTGTTGGAAGGAAAGTTATGACCAACCTAGATAGCATATTAAAAAGCAGAGACATTAGTCTGTCAACAAAGGTCCATCTAGTCAAGACTATGGTTTTTCCAGTGGTCATGTATGGATGTGAGAGTTGGACTATACGGAAAGCTGAGCACTTAAGAATTGATTCTTTTGAACTGTGGTATTGGGGAAGACTCTTGAGAGTCCCTTGGACTGTAAGGAGATCCAACCAGTCCATCCTAAGGGAGATCAGTCCTGGGTGTTCATTGGAAGGACTGATGTTGAAGCTGAAACTCCAATACTTTGGCCACCTGATGCTAAGAGCTGACTCTTTTGAAAAGACCCTGGTGCTGGGAAAGATTGAGGGTAGGTGGAGAAGGGGACAACAAAGGATGAGATGGTTGGATGGAATCACTGACTCAATGGACATGGGTTTGGGTGGACTCCAGGTGTTGGTGATGTTGAGGGAGGCCTGGATGCTGTGGTTCATGAGGTAGCAAGGAGTCAGACACAACTGAGCAACTGAACTGAACTGAAGTGAAAAACAGTGTAAGAGAGATCCCTTTTCTTCACACCCTCTCCAGCATTTATTGTTTGTGCACTTTTTAATGATGGATATTCTGACCAGTGTGAGATAATACCTCATTGTGGTTTTGATTTACAGTTCTCTAATAATGAATGATGTTGAGCATCTCTTCATATGTTTATTAGCCATCTGTATATCTTCTTTGGAAAACTGTGTGTTAGGTCTTTTGCCCATTTCTTGATTGGGTTGTTTGTTTTTCTGGTATTGAGCTGCATGAGCTGCTTGTGTATTTTGGAGTTTAATTTTTGTCATTTGTTTCATTTGCTATTATTGTCTCCCATATTGAGGGTTGTCTTTTTTCCTTGCTTAGAGTTTCCTTTGTTGTGTAAAATCTTTTATGTTTAATTAGGTCCCATTAAGTTGTTTATTTATTTTTTAAAATTTCCATTACTCTGGGTGGTGGGTCATAGAGAATCATGCTGTGATTTATGTCATAGAGTGTTCTGCCTATGTTTTCCCTCTAAGAGTTTTACAGTTTCTGGTCTTACATTTAGGTCTTTAACCCATTTTGAGTTAATTTTTGCATGTGGCTTTAGAAAATGTTTTAGTTTCATTCTTTTACTTGTAGTTGACTAGTTTTTCCAGCACCATTTGTTGAAGAGATTGTCTTTTTCCCATTGTATATTTTTGCCTCCTTTGTCAAATATAAGTTGTCCATAGGTGCATAGATTTATCTCTGGACTTTCTATTTTGATGTATATTTCTCCCTGTATAACACTGTTATTTGTTTTTTTTGTTTTTTTTTTTTTTTTACTGTATCAATTCAATGGGTGTTTATTGATTCCTGTTATAAGCTGCTTACTCTTCTAGTTGCTAGGAATTCAGCAATGAAAAAAGATATGAGTACAAAAATTACTGCTATCAATGATAAATATAGCACAATAAACTATAAAGTATTTGATTTTGAGTATTCATGCATTATATAGCTGTAATATAAAACACAAGAGGAAGATTAAACATGAAATGTTATCACAAAAGTTAAATAGCAAAATATGTGTCAATTTAAAATATGTTTCATCATTTTGTTTTCCGCTACTGGATAGACAGTAAAAAACTTGTTAAAAAAGTAAACAAAAATAGTGTTCATTTTTTCTCAGCATCCACAATGGATAATATTTTCCCATCATGCTATTAAAACCTACCCAAAAGAGTTTTAGGGTTTTAGTTGCCTGTGGAAATAAGTACTGTGTTCTTTAATTCTTCTGAATCTTAATTTCTTTAAACTATTGTTTCACATTAGCAGCTGAAAACAAGGCTGAAAGCTTGGTCGAAAGTGTTTTGAAATTGGGTTTATTATAATAAGGAGATAAAAAGAAAATGTGGATTTGCTTTACTTTTGGTATTCAAATAAATAAAGGAAAAAAGATTGCATCTATATATTTTAGTTTGCATAGGGTAAAATGTCTTCATTATGTTTTTTTTTTTCAGATAATAGGAAGAGATATAATTAAAGACCTACATAAGAAACACTTTTTTAAGAATACAAATACATATATATATATATGTATATATATATATGTAAAATATTACATAAAAAACACACGCCTTCAGTTCAGTTCAGTTCAGTCACTCAGTCGTGTCCAATTCTTTGCAACCCCATGAATGGCCTCCCTGTCCATCACCAACTCCCGGAGTTCACTCAAACTCACATCCATCGGGTCAGTGATGCCATGCAGCCATCTCATCCTCTGCCGTCCCCTTCTCCTCCTGCCCCCACTCCCTCCAAGCATCAGAGTCTTTTCCAATGAGTCAGCTCTTCACATGAGCTGGCCAAAGTACTGGAGTTTCAGCTTTAGCATCATTCCTTCCAATGAACACCCAGGACGGATCTCCTTTAGAATGGACTGGTTGTATCTCCTTGCAGTCCAAGGGACTCTCAAGATTTATCTCCAACACCAGAGTTCAAAAGCATCAATTCTTCAGCGCTTAGCTTTCTTCACAGTCCAACTCTCACATCCATACATGACCACTGGAAAAAACATAGCCTCGACTAGATGGACCTTTGTTGGCAATGTCTCTGCTTTTGGCTATGCTGTCTAGGTTGGTCTTTAGTAATTGGTAAAATAGTACATTTTACAACATTGCATAAGAGTGAAATAAGCATTACAGTGATATTGCACTGTTTTAGGTGTTTCTTTTATAATGTCTTCTCTTTCCTTATGAAATATTATAGAGATGTTTGGAGATTCCAAACCTAGGAGTTTCCTTGCATGTGCTCTCACTCATTTCACTTACTGTATTTGATAGTATATATTTGTGTGAAATAGCACAGGTAAGGGTGGTCTCAACCATTAATTTTTATGTTTGATGAAGCCAGGTTCCTTGTTGTTTTCTGATCAGTATTATATCCCTAACAGTCTGCAGTTTCTTGTTTGTGGACACTATTTTCCCTACTATTAAAGAATGATATAAGCTCTGACAGAGAAAAGATTTGGGGGCAACACTTTCTTTTCATTTGCTCTCTCATTTTACTGCTCATAATTCTAAGCCTCTACACCTAAGAGAGTTAAAAAGAAAAAGATTTGCAATGAATCTTGTGCTATTAAAACCAGGTATTTCAGAGATTTACTCGTCTTTTTTGTGCTGCATTTGGAAACTTTGTGTTGAAGAGAACAAATTTCTTTTAAATGTTAAATTATGTTTCTATTGAAAAATATTCACATGAGTAGAGGAATTAATGAAGAGTTATATTAATGAAAATTTAATTATGTTAATTGAAAATCAGTCTTTTCTTCTTGCTTTCTAAATAAAGTCAGAAGAGCAAAAAGAGATTAATATTTATTTCTAATCTTCAGTCAGTTAATGAATCTATTTATGTGGCTTGCCAAGATTCACTGTAGGTTCTGAGATTAAATTAGTCTTGAGTTAGTAATACAGATTGTATATAGAAGATATATGTATCCTAGTGGAAGGAATTATGAAAAGATACTTTATAAATTTGAATACCAATAAGAATTTACAAGTTTTAGCTTAATTACATTTATGTGCTTAAGGTCAACCATAGAATGACTTTGTATTCATGTTTTATTATACTTTGAAAACCCATTATTATGAGAAAATTGAAAAAGTTGTCCATTCAGTGTCATGACTAGAACTTACTAATGGAACAGGTGACTAGAAAATTAATTGATATACGTCTATGTGTCTCACCTGTGAAGTTTATTTTTTTTTTCAAGTTGAACATGCTACTCTCTCAGTTTAATTATTGTACATTAATAGATATATCATGGCTTTCAGAGCAGGAAGTCATACTTATAATTTTCTATTATTTCTAACTTGAAATCAAAGCATAGAGTTTCACTGAGATAAACAAAAGTATTTGCACACAAAATAATTTCTCACATCTTCATTATTTTTTCTCACATTTTTGCTACTTATACATTAATTACTGCATATAAAAGCAAAACAAGGCTGAAAATGTACAAAGATTTTTGTGTATGCAGGGTACATATTATATTTCATAATTATACTGCTGCTGCTGCTGCTGCTGCTGAGTCACTTCAGTCATGTCTGACTCTGTGCAACCCCATAGACGGAAGCCCACCAGGCTCCCCCATTCCTGGGATTCTCCAGGCAAGAACACTGGAGTGGGTTGCCATTTCCTTCTCCAATGCATGAAAGTAAAAAGTGAAGTCACTAAGTCGTGTCTGACTCTTAGAGACCCCATGGACTGCAGCCTACCAGGCTCCTCCGTCCATGGGATTTTCCAAGCAAGAGTACTGAAGTGGGGTGCCATTGCCTTATCTGATAATTATAACAAATACCAAAATTGGTACAAGGTTTTTGTCAGTTATATTATTGGTGTCGATGAAAATATCCTAAAGTATCCTACAAATTTTGAAGCTATAGAAAAATATTAAATATAAAGAGTTTGCTAGTAAACCTTACGAAAGGCAAAAAAGAAAGATTTTTATTTGTATTATAGTGCTTATAATTTATCTTTGAAAATGAAACTATCTCTTTGACATCAAACTGAAATTAACAGATTGTATTGGTATTTATAATAATTCAATAAATTATGTAATTTTAGCCATTAATATTGCTTCTCTCATGGCTCAATGGTAAAGAATCCTCTTGCCAATGCAAGAAACTTGAGTTCAGTTCCTAGGTCAGGAAGATTCCCTGGAGAAGGAAATGGAACCACTCCAGTATTCTTGCCTGGGAAATCCCATGGGTAGAGGAGCCTAGAGGGTTACAGTCCATGGCGTGGCAATGAGTCAGACATGACTTAGTGACTAAACGATAACAAGTGTAGGTTCACATATGAAAACTTTTTCAAGCAACTTATACTGGATGCTTGGGGCTGGTTCACTGAGATGACCCAGAGGGATGGTATGGGGAGGGAGGAGGGAGGGGAGTCCAGGATGCAGAACACGTGTATAACTGTTGTGGATTTATGTTGATGTATGGCAAAACCAGTACAATATTGTAAAGTAATTAACCTCCAATTAAAATGAATAAATTTATATTTTAAAAAATTTCAAATATTGGAAATATCAGTTTTTAAGTTTAAGCTTAAGTTGAATGAATTTTTCTTTTTAAACTAAGGTCCTCGGTTACACTGGGACTTCCCTGGTGGCTCAGACGGTAAAGCGTCTGTTTACAGTGAGGGAGATCTGGGTTCGATCCCTGGGTCGGGAAGATTCCCTGGAGAAGGAAATGGCAACCCACTCCAGTACTCTTGCCTGGAAAATCCCACGGACGGAGGAGCTTGGTGCAGACTACTTTCCATGGGGTCGCAAAGAGTCGGGCACGACTGAGCGACTTCACTTTCACTTTCCTCAGTTACACTAGTCATGTTTCAAGCCTTAAGAGCTATGTGTCATGGGTGGGTAACTTCTAGAACAGTACAGATCTCTAGGGTGTAAATCTTTTGCATATAGGAAATTATTTTCCTCCAAGGCAAATTGAAATGCAGTTAAAATTTATTTGTGAAATTTGAAGTGCTGTCACTCTAATTAAAACATATTCTATAAATTTATTACCTTAAAAATTATTTCTAATTGAATAACTCATTACATGTATAAAACTCATAAGGTAAATTTAAAGTTTTGTGTTAAATACGCATGATTAAATTGCAACAGTGTTTTGGCAATTAGAGATATTTAAGCCAATACTTTATTAGTCTCTCTGAGCCAGTTTTATGCACTTGCACTCTTCTGTTCCCTTCCACTAGTCTGTAGATTTAATCTTTGAGGCTTCTAAACATAACATATATCAGAACTTCAAAGGATCCACCAACATTTTTTTTTGATGAGATTAAGATTTGTTGTCTTATTCCACCTGAACAGAAATATGGCTTAAATAATCTGTTATTACTTAGTAATTTCATCTTAAACTTCTCTCTAATTAATGTATAAATTATTTTTCTAGAATCACACATATCTCAAACTTTCAGATCAATATTATACAATGATAATTTGATACATGTGTTAAAGTATGAATAAACTATTCACTCCATAGATGTACTTTAAATGAAGAATAAATATAAATTAAAGAAATGAATGCATGTTTTATGAAATGGTAAAAAGGAAATGCAATAAACTTTTTCTGTTTTAGTTTTTTCAATCAGAAACAGCCAATGACATTAATCACAGATTATTAAAAATAAGTCTAACTATTTCACAGGGATTCTAATGATTTCACCAACATTTGAAATTATTCAAAGTAGTTAGGTACTATGCTAAATGAAAGAAGTCAATCACAAGGATCGCATATTGTATGATTCCATTCATATAGAACCTCCAGACTTGGCAAACCCAGACAGAATGTATCAGTAGTTTCTTGAGGCTCTGGAAGAAGTGGAGGAAGTGATGAATGAGAAATGACTGGTAATGGGTGTGGGATTTGGGGGTGGTGGTGATAAAAATGTTCTAAAATTAGATTGTGGTGATGATCGTAAACTCAGCAGTGGCCACAGGACTGGAAAAGGTCAATCTTCATTCCAATCCCAAAGAAAGGCAATGCCAAAGAATGCTCAAACTAGCGTAGTTGCACTCATCTCACATGCTAGTAAAGTAATGCTCAAAATTCTCCAAGCCAGGCTTCAGCAATACGTGAACTGTGAACTCCCTGAGGTTCAAGCTGGCTTCAGAAAAGGCTGAGGAAACAGAGATCGAATTGCCAACATCTGATGGATCATGGAAAAAGCAAGAGAGTTCCAGAAAAACATCTATTTCTGCTTGATTGACTATAACAAAGCCTTTGACTGTGTGGATCACAATCAACTGTGGAAAATTCTGAAAGAGATGGGAATACCAGACCACCTGACCTGCCTCTTGAGAAACCTATATGCAGGTCAGGAAGCACCAGTTAGAACTGGACATGGAACAACAGACTGGTTCCAAATAGGAAAATACGTCAAGGCTGTGTATTGTCAGCCTGCTTATTTAACTTCTATGCAGAATACATCATGAGAAATGCTGGGCTGGAAGAAGCACAAGCTGGAATCAAGATTGGTGTGAGAAATATCAATAACCTCAGATATGCAGATGACACCACCCTTATGGCAGAAAGTGAAGAGGAACTAAAAACCCTTTTGATGAAAGAGAAAGAGGAGAGTGAAGAAGTTGGCTTAAAGCTCAACATTCAGAAAACGAAGATCATGGCATCTGGTCCCATCACTTCATGGCAAATAGATGGGGAAACAGGGGAAACAGTGTCAGATTTTATTGTTTGGGGCTCCAAAATCCCTGCAGATAGTGATTGCAGCCATGAAATTAAAAGACACTTACTCCTTGGAAGAAAAGTTATGACCAACCTAGATACCATATTGAAAAGCAGAGACATTACTTTGCCAACAAAGTCCGTCTAGTCAAGGCTATGGTTTTTCCAGTAGTCATGTATGGATGTGAGAGTTGGACAGTGAAGAAAGCTGAGCGCTGAAGAATTGATGCTTTTGAGCTGTGGTGTTGGAGAAGATTCTTGAGAGTCTCTTGGACTACAAGGAGATCCAACCAGTCTATTATAAAGGAGATCGGTCCTGGGTGTTCATTGGAAGGAATGATGCTAAAGCTGAAACTCCAGTACTATGGCCACCTCATGTGAAGAGTTGACTCATTGGAAAAGACTTTGATGCTGAGAGGGATTAGGGGCAGGAGGAGAAGGGGACGACAGAGGATGAGAGGGCTGTTTGGCATCCCCGACTTGATAGACGTGAGTGTGAGTGAACTCCGGGAGTTGGTGATGGACAGGGAGGCCTGGCATGCTGCAATTCACGGGGTCGCAAAGAGTCAGACACGACTGAGTGACTGAACTGAACTGAACTGAACTGATGGTCATACAACTCTGTAAATATACTTAAAACCACTAAATGTACATTTTAAATTGGTGAATTATACAGTATATGAGTTAAAACTCAATAAAGGGTGAAAAGAAAAAAAAAACCAAAATAGTTTTTTAAATGGCATTTCTCATATTTGTGTTGTTAATACTGAGATACAAATATTAACTTCCAAAATTTCATTCAATTTAGCAAGATCACTTACATACTAATGTTTTTAAAGCTGTGAAATGTGTGGAAAAGTGGATTTAGGTAGAGAAAAATATGAAAAATAAAGGTATAAAAGGTCATATTGGGTAAAGGGATAATCAAAAGCAGTTATGTCTAATTTAAAATTTTAGAATATAGCATCACATTGCAAGTCTAAACTTGTTATTCTTCTGATATTTGGGGCCCTTGACAAATACATCTTCAAGCTATGATCAGTATGCAGAAATTAATCAATGTATTTTTGTTTTTTTAACATTAAAATCAGAGGAAATCTATCAAATTAATATGTTCATAAATCCAAAACCTCAACGTGAGATAGTAGTACATTATATACAATAGCATCCCCAATTTGAAGTGAACTTATTTTAGTAAGCTGTCAGATTACAAATAAGTTGGTTATGTGCCTGTAACTGTTATAGGAAGGTAGTTGAAAATGGAGAATGTGCTTTATTTCCACATATTTCTTAGGTGTCAGTCTTGGGACAGAACAATTATATTAAATTGAATGACACTAAAACTGACAGTAAAAGGGAATGGAAATATTTAATACCAAATGTACAGTTCACAAATTGAGTCATTTTTACTTGATGTAAGTAGCTAAAGTAAAATGATCACTTTATCTGTTTAACATATAGTGATTTAGCATATTTAAAAGCCCATTTTAGCCAAGGAGTGTGTTCACTGACAATGTTAATGTATGGAATTCACAGTGGTTATGAAGAAAACATTTTCTGATTATATGACCATTATAGAGGAATGCTACTGGGCAGTTATCACCTGAATGTAGTTTCCTTGAGAAATTCAGATTAGATTAGTAAGGTTTGCATAATTTAATATAGTTTATATGTTTCTTAATGACTTAATAGGAGAGCATCAAAAATTGTGTTGAAAATTGCCTGGTGTACCTAGGTTACAAAAAATGCTAAACATGCCTTCAAGAAAAAAATGTATTTATTTTCCTTTCTCTACTTTCCCCAGTTTACTCTCTG
The DNA here is from genome assembly GCF_042477335.2 of Ovis canadensis. Lineage (NCBI taxonomy): Eukaryota > Metazoa > Chordata > Mammalia > Artiodactyla > Bovidae > Ovis > Ovis canadensis. The sequence continues at coordinate 66,460,817 of NC_091262.1, read as the reverse complement.
GTTTTCAATCCATTCTAAAAGAAGCAGAAATTTTAAAAGTTCAACATTTTTACAATAATACAGAAATAAAGATGTTCTGGTACAATACTATTTTTATTTTCTTTATTGCATATTAAACCATATATTGGTTTGGAAACGCTTTTCAATCACATGCAAACACGTAATAATCCTAACACTACTGATAAAAAGTTAGCAACAATTAGAAATTGCGCAGAAGTAGGTTTTGCCTAAACAATCAATCAACATATAGAAACATGAGATGGGATATTATTTTTAATTTGTACTATTCATATTTGAATATATTTTCTTAAAATTCAGTTATAAAAATGTTATTATCATCCAAATGTTTAGAATGTCAATTATCCAGATGGTTAGTGTATGAATCTCCTCCCAAATACATATCCGCACACTCCTGAATCTTGCCTAAAAATACATCAAAACACCTTGTTCTAATATTGGTAAGATAGTTTCATTTCTGTTTTAATCTTACATAGTATGTCTTTTGTATTATTTTTTTATTTTTTAAATATAATTTCTATTGAAGGATAATTGCTTAACAATATTGTATTGTTTGTCAAGGCTATGTTTTTTTCCAGTGGTCATGTATGGATGTGAGAGTTAGACTGTGAAGAAGGCTGAGCGCCGAAGAATTGATGCTTTTGAACTGTGGTGTTGAAGAAGACTCTTGAAAGTCCCTTGGACTGCAAGGAGATCCAACCAGTCCATTCTGAAGGAGATCAGTTCTGGGTGTTCATTGAAAGGAATGATGCTAAAGCTGAAACTCGAGTACTTTGCCCACCTCATGCGAAGAGTTGACTCATTGGAAAAGACTCTGATGCTGGGAGGGAGTGGGGGCACGAGGAGAAGGGGACGACAGAGGATGAGATGGCTGCATGGCATCACTGACTCGATGGATGTGAGTTTGAGTGAACTCTGGGAGTTGGTGATTGGACAGGGAGGCCTGGCGTGCTGCGATTCATGGGGTCGCAAAGAGTCGGAGACACGACTGAGCAACTGAACTGAACCGATTGTATTGTTTTCTGCCATACGTCAACATGAATCAGCCATAGGTACTCATATGTAAACATATATCCCCTCCCTCTTGAACCTCCCTCCCAACCCATCCTACCCCTCTAGGTTGTCACAGAGCACCAATCTGAGCTCCCTGATTCATATAGCAAATTCCCACTGGCTATCTATTTTACATATGGTAGTGCATATGTTTCCTGGCATCTGGTCCCATCGCTTCATGGGAAATAGATGGGGAAACAGTAGAAACAGTGTCAGACTTTATTTTTGGGGGCTCCAAAATCACTGCAGATGGTGACTGCAGCCATGAAATTAAAAGACGCTTACTCCTTGGAATAAAAGTTATGACCAACCTAGATAGTATATTCAAAAGCGGAGACATTACTTTGCCGACTAAGGTCCGTCTAGTCAAGGCTATGGTTTTTCCTGTGGTTATGTATGGATGTGAGAGTTGGCCTGTGAAGAAGGCTGAGCACTGAAGAATTGATGTGTTTGAACTGTGGTGTTGGAGAAGACTCTCTGAAGGAGATTAACCCTGGGATTTCTTTGGAAGGAATGATGCTAAAGCTGAAGCTCCAGTACTTTGAACACCTCATGTGAAGAGTTGACTCATTGGAAAAGACTCTGATGCTGGGAGAGATTGGGGGCAGGAGGAAAAGGGGACGACCCAGGATGAGATGGCTGGATGGCATCACTGACTCGATGGACGTGAGTCTGAGTGAACTCCGGGAGATGGTGATGGACAGGGAAGCCTGGCGTGCTGCGATTCATGGGGTCGCAAAGAGTCAGACATGACTGAGCGACTGAACTGTACTGGTGTTTCCTTGACACTCTGTTTGTCCCACCTTCTCCTTCCCCTTCCTTGTCCATAAGTTTGTTCTCTATGTCTGCATCTCTACTGCTGCCCTGCGAATAGGTTTATCATCACCATCTCTCTAGATTCCATAAATATTAATTAAGATATGATATTTGTTTCTGATTTACTTCATCTGTATAATAGACTCTAGGTTTATATACCTCATTAGCAACTGACTCAAATTGATATCAAAAGTGATATCTCACTGTAGTTTTGATCTTATAATGAGTGATGTTGAGCATGTTTTCATGTGTTTATTAGCCATCTGTATGTCATCTTTGGAGAAATATCTGTTTAGCTGTTTTGTCCACTTTTTGATTGGATTGTTTGTTTGTTTTTTTTTTTTTGGTGTTGAGTTGCATGAACTACTTGTATATTTTGGAAATTAATCCTTTGTTTGTTATTTCAATTGCTATAATTTTTTCCATTCTGAGGGTTGTCTTTTGACCTTGCTTATAGTTTCCTTTGCTTTGCAAAAGATTTTAAGTTTAATTAGGCCCCATTTGTTTCTTTTTGCTTTTATTTCCATTAATCTAGGAGATGGGTCAGAGAGGATCTTGCTGTGATTTATGTCATAGAGTGTTTTGTCTATGTTTTCTGAGTTATGAATATTTTTTAAGTCGACAGTTGTTCTACCACAATAAAAAAAAATCTCCTGCAGGAATGAGAGATATAGTGCTTCAGTGTTGGATGTTACTCATTCATCAGCAATCAACTCCTAGAGGGATCTACCTCAGCTAGAGGAGCCCCCAGGCAGTCCACTTTTGATGACTATATGATGTGGGGGTGTAAGCATTTGGCTCCTTTGCCCCAACTCCAGCCAACTCTAAGGATCACTGTAGCTCCAGAGCTTCCTTGTGGTTTTCAGAGACCTTTGATGAGCTTCAACTTGGCTTGATGTTTTCTACTCCCTTCCTTACCACGAAGAGTTTGTGAATCAGCACAGTCTAAGGGAACACTCACAAGACTGCCCTCTATTAGACACCAGCACAAGTTCAAGCATCTCCAGGGTCACCTTTGTTATAGGCCAATTTGTTACAAATTTGGGAACTTCCTCACATTCAATAATTCTTAACCATGAATAGAATGTAATTAATAACATTTGACTCTCTTAAAATTAATAAAACATTTTAACAACTGTATTATGAGGGATTATGATTTTTCCTCCTGTTAATCTGACATATGTCAAAGTAATTATTAGGCCAGCCAAAAAACCTAGAAAGGAAAAAGGGAACATTTTTTTTATTTCTACAGCAGTGACCTAAAAGGATTGTTTGTAAAATTCTCTTAGTACTGGTTTGAGTTAAGCTTAATGAATAGTAATATATTCTATATTAAGAAGAGGTGGCAACAATACACAGAAGAACTATACAATAAAGATCTTCATGACCCAGATAATCACGATGGTGTGATCACTCACCTAGAGCCTGACATCCTGGAATGCAAATTCAAGTCTGCCTTAGGAAGCATCATTATGAACAAAGCTAGTGGAGGCAATGGAATTTCAGTTCAAGTTCCAGTTCAGTTGCTCAGTCGTATCCAACTCTTTGCGACCCCATGAATCGCAGCACGCCAGGCCTCCTAGTCCATCACCAACTCCCGGAGTTCACTCAAGCTCACATCTGTTGAGTTGGTGATGCCATCCACCCATCTCATCCTCTGTTGTCCCCTTCTCCTCCTGCCCCCAATCCCTCCCAGCATCAGGGTGCAAATTTGGAAAACTTTCCAAATTTGGAAAACTCAGCAGTGGCCAAGGACTGGAAAATGTCAATTTTCATTCCAATCCCAAAAAAAGGCAGTACCAAAGAATGCTCAAACTACCACACAACTGAACTCATCTCACACGCTAGTAAAGCAGTGCTCAAATTCTCCAAACCAGGCTTTAACAGTACACAAACTGTGAACTTCCAGATGTTCAGGCTGGATTTAGAAAAGCAGAGGAACCAGAGATCTAATTGCCAACATCAATTTGATCATAGATAAAGCAAGAGAGTTCCAGATAAACATCTACTTCTACTTTACTGATTATGCCAAAGCCTTTGACTGTGTGGATCACAAAAAACTGTCAAGAATTCTCAAGAGATGAGAATACCAGACCACCTTACCTGCCTCCTGAGGAATCTGGATGCAGGTCAAGAAGGAACAGTTAGAACTGGACATGGAACAACAGGCTGGTTCCAGATTGGGAAAGGAGTACATCAAGGGGGTATATTGTCATCCTGTTTATTTAACGTATATGCAAAGTGCATCATGTGAAATTGTGGGCTGGGTGAAGCACCAGCTGGAATGAAGATTGCTGGGAGAAATATCAATAATCTCAGAAATGCAGATAACACCACCCCTATGGCAGAAAGCAAAGAAGAACTAAAGGGCCTCTTGATAAAAGTGAAAGAGGAGAGTGAAAAAGTTGGCTTAAAGCTGAAGATTCAGAAAACTAAGATCATGGTATCTGGTTCCGTCAATTCATGGAAAATAGATGGAGAAACAGTGAAAACAGTGAGAGACTTAATTTTGGGGGAATCCCAAATCATGGCAGATAGTGACTGCAACCATGAAGTTAAAAGACCTTTACTCCTTGGATAAAAGCTATGACCATCCTAGACAACATGAAAAAGTAGAGATGTTACTTTGCCAACAAAGATCTGTCTAGTTAAAGCTATGGTTTTTCCAGTAGTCATGTATGGATGTGAGAGTTGGACTATAAAGAAAGTTGAGTGCTGAAGAATTGATGCTTTTGAACTGTGGTGTTGGAGAAGACTCTTGGGAGTCCCTTGGACTCCAAGGAGATTCAACCAATCAATCCTAGAGAAAATCAGTCCTGGATATTCATTGGAAGGACTGATGCTGAAGCTGAAACTCCAATACTTTGGCACCTGAGGTGAAGAACTGACTAATTGGAAAAAGTCCTGATTCTGGGAAGGTTGAAAGCGGGAGGAGAAGGGGATGACAGAGGATGAGATGGTTGGACGGCATCGCTGAGTCAATGCACATGTTTGAGTAAACTCCTGGAGTTGGTGTTGGACAGGAAAGCCTGGTGTGCTGCAATCCACTATGTTGCAAAGAGTCAGACACAACTGATGGACTGAACTGAACTGAACTGAATACACCATACACTTAAACCACAACTGTAAGATCAACTAGCTAGAAAGGCTTTTTCTCACTCTACTGTTTCCTTACCTAAGTGTTTAATTGTACAGACTGGAAATCCAATTGTTTTCACTTACCCAAGAATTAATCTTTGAGGTAGTTAAGGTCATGAGCATCTAACCTTTGTTTTCAGTGCTATCATAGGGTGAAGTCCCTAAAAGCAAAGCACCTTGACATAGTCATGGGCATTAGAAAATTCAGTGTTTGAGTTTTTATTATTCAATCATTATGAAGCCTGAAACAAAGAGATAGGTAGATTCTCAGAGAGAGTGCTTGACCATAAATGCATTCTTCCATTAGTCTGTGAGTCCAAAAATAGTTTTTAAAATTTACTAGTCATTCCCATATGTGGTGAACAAATCAACCTGAATTTGTGCTCCTGAATTTGATTGTGTAACTAGTATTTGCTGAAGTGCTTTTAAAATTTGCAAGTGTGCAAAGTGTTCCCAGTTCAAAATGCAATAAGAACAAATCACTGTGAAATATAGCTTAGACTCCAGAGTTTTGAACAGCTTCCCTGAGGAAACACTTTTAAAGATAAAATTTGGAGACTAAAATTGACTCATACAGAATAATGTGTATTTATCTCACAGTAAAGTCAATGAGGTAAATGAAATTATTACATTTGTTCAGCAGGGACAAACTAAATGAATGTAGACTAGTTTTTTTACACTGTTTTAGGAACTGTGCACAAGCCATTCAAGAAACTATTAAAAATATTTCACCAATAATGAATTACCAGTAAAGTGATGGCTATTACTCTGCTTGTTGGCAACTAAAATCCTAGTCATTCTTGCCATTAACATTTAGGAAAAAAAAGCAAAAAGAAAAATGAGCAAATGAAGTTATTTTTCAGATGGAAAATTATAACATTCTTAATAGTTATTATTTTTTTAATCTGATAAAAGCCATCTAAAATTAGGTAGAAATGATTATATTAGATTCAGTTAGAAAAGATCGCATTAAGAAAATGAATCAGGATGATTCCTTTTACATTCAATTTACATTAGGAATCTTTAAAAATGATAGCTACTTGTCTTTATTTTTTTAAACCACTTATTGTGATTTGATTAAAATACAAAAAGCTGCACATAGTAAGTGTATACAACTTGATGAGTTGAGAATAAGTATATGCCAGTGACACTATCACTGTGATCTCTGTCATAAACATATTCATAACTTCTAAAATGTTCTCATCTTCATTATTATTATTATATATTTATGATAATACTTAAATGTAAAATCTGCTCTCTTGGAAAACTTAAGTATGCAGTGTGGTACTGTTAACTATAGGCTTTCTATGTAATAGATCTCTAGGACAGATACATTTTGTGTAACTGAAACTTTATACCCATTGACTAACACCTCTTTCACCTCCGTCTCGTGAAAGTAACAGCCATTCTTTGCTCTTCTTCTATGAGTTTGACTATTTTATATTCCTTGTAGAGTTGATATACTACAATATTTGATTTTCTGTTTGTCTTATTTCACTTAGCATGTTGTCCAAGTTCATCCATATTGATGCAAATGATGGTTTCTTTTTTTATAAAGGTTGAATGATTTTAAATTGTATATATATAAAATATTTGTTTATTCATCTATCTGTTGCTTGATATGTAAGTTGCTTCCATCTTTTAACTATTATGAATTAAGTCGCAATGAACATGAGTATGCACATACTGTTTGGGACCCTATATTCAGTTTTTTTTCTTTTTTAATATAAACTTAAAAGTGGGTTTGCTGGAACAGACATTGTATTTTAGATAGAAAACTCTAAAATAATCTATATAAGGTACTACTAGAATTAGTAAGTTTAGCAAATTCACATACAGAAAAGGCAAATTATTTGTAAGCACTAGCAATAAAAAAGCACTAAGCGCAGGCGGCTGCGGCCCGGCGAACTAAGCACGGGCGGCTGTGGCCTGGCGCACTAAGCGCGGCCAAGAGGAGTTACCCAACATGCGAGTTCAGGGGCAGCAGCCGAGAGTGCCAGGCTGCGATGGCACACGAACAGCTGAGAGGAGCTAACCAAGTCCGAGGTCAGGGGAGGCCAGGAGGAGACACCCCGCGTCCGAGGTCAGGGGCGGTGGCCGAGGAGGAGCTATCCCACTTCCAAGGTCAGTTGTTGCTGGGAGGAGACACCCTCTGTCCAAGGCCAGGGGCGGTGGCTGAGAGGACCACCCTGCGCACCAGGACGGGGGCAGTGGCTGGGAGGAGCAACCCGAGACGCAGTGGCTGGTGGGCGCAGGAGGGCCTAGAGGAGTTATCCCACGTTGAAGGTCAGGAAGGGTGGCGGTAAGGAGATACCCCTCGTCCAAGGTAAGGAGCAGCGGCTGTGCTTTGCTGGAGCAGCTGTGAAGAGATAGCCCACTCCCAAGGTAAGAGAAACCAAGGTAAGATAGTAGGTGTTACAAGAGGGCATCAGAGGGCAGACAAACTGAAACCATACTCACACCCAAGACGGGTAGGTCATGGTGGAGAGATCTGACAGGATGTGGTCTGCTGAAGAAGGGAATGGCAAACCACTACAGTATTCTTGCATTGAGAACCCCATGAACAGTATGAAAAGGCAAAATGATAGGATACTGAAAGAGGGACTCCCCAGGTCAGTGGGTGCCCAATATGCTACTGGAGATCAGTGGAGAAATAACTCCAGAAAGAATGAAGGGATGAAGCCAAAGCTAAAACAATACCCAGCTGTGGATGTGACTTGAGATAGAAGCAAGGTCCGATGCTGTAAAGAGCAATATTGCATAGAAACCTGGAATGTCAGGTCCATAAATCAAGGCAAATTCAGTTCAGTTCAGTTCAGTCACTCAGTTGTGTCCAACTCTTTGTGACCCCATGAACTGCAGCACACCAGGCCTTCCTGTCCAACACCAAATCCGGAGTTCACTCAGACTCATGTCCATCAAGTCAGTGATGCCATCCAGCCATCTCATCCTCTGTTGTCCCCTTTTCCTCCTGCCCCCAATCCCTCCCAGCATCAGAGTCTTTTCCAATGTCAACTCTTCACATGAGGTGGCCAAAGTACTGGAGTTTCAACTTTAGCATCATTCCTTCCAAAGAAATCCCAGGGCTGGTCTCCTCCAGAATGGACTGGTTGGGTCTCCTTGCAGTCGAAGGGACTCTCAAGAGTCTTCTCCAACACCACAGTTCAAAAGCATCAATTCTTCGGCACTCAGCCTTCTTCACAGTCCAACTCTCACATCCATATATGACCACTGGAAAAACCATAGCCTAGACTAGACAGACCTTAGTCAGCAAAGTAATGTCTCTGCTTTTGAATATGGTATCTAGGTTGGTCATAACTTTTCTTCCAAGGAGTAAGCGTCATGGCGATAATGAACATAGACATTCTAGAAATCAGCGAACTAAAATGGACTGGAATGGATGAATTTAACTTAGATGACCATTATATCTACTACTGTGGGCAGGAATCCCTGAGAAGAAATGGAGTAGCCATCATGGTCTTCAAAAGAGTCCGAAATGCAGTACTTGGATGCAATCTCAAAAACGACAGAATGATCTCTGTTCATCTCCAAGGCAAACCATTCAGTATCATAGATATCCAAGTCTATGCCCCAACCAGTAATGCTGAAGAAGCTGAAGTTGAATGGTTCTATGAAGACCTACAAGAGCTTTAAGAACTAACACCCAAAAAAGATGTTCTTTTCATTATAGGGGACTGGAATGCAAAAGTAGGAAGTCAAGAAACACCTGGAGTAACAGGCAAATTTGGCCTTGGAATGCGGAATAAAGCAGGCCAAAGACTAATAGAGTTTTGTCAAGAAAATGCACTGGTTATAGCAAACACCCTCTTCCAACAACACAAGAGAAGACTCTACACATGGACATCACCAGATGGTCAACACCAAAATCAGATTGATTATATTCTTTGCAGCCAAAAATGGAGAAGCTCTCTACAGTCAACAAAAACAAGACCAGGTGCTGACTGTGACTCCAATCATGAACTCCTTATTACCAAATTCAGACTCAAATTGAAGAAAGTAGGGAAAACCGCTAGACCATTCAGGTAAGAACTAAATCAAATCCCTTATGATTATACAGTGGAAGTGAGAAATAGATTTAAGGGCCTAGATCTTATATAGATAGAGTGCCGGATGAACTATGGAATGAGGTTCGTGACACTGTACAGGAGACAGGGATGAAGACCATCCCCATGGAAAAGAAATGCAAAAAAGCCAAATGGCTGTCTGGGGAGGCCTTACAAATAGCTGTGAAAAGAAGAGAGGCGAAAAGCAAAGGAGAAAAGGAAAGATATTAGCATCTGAATGCAAAGTTCCAAAAAATAGCAAGAAGAGATAAGAAAGCCTTCCTCAGCGATCAGTGCAAAGAAATAGAGGAAAACAACAGAATGGGAAAGACTAGAGATCTCTTGAAGAAAATCAGAGATACCAAGGGAACATTTCATGCAATGATGGGCTAGATAAAGGACAGAAATGGTATAGACCTAACAGGAGCAGAAGATATTATGAAGAGGTGGTAAGAATACACAGAAGAACAGTACAAAAAATCCTTCATGACCCAGATAATCATGATGGTGTGATCACTCACCTAGAGCCAGACATCCTGGAATGTGAAGTCAAGTGGGCCTTAGAAAGCATCACTACGAACAAAGCTAGTGGAGGTGATGGAATTCCAGTTGAGATATCTCAAATCCTGAGAGATGATGCTGTGAAAGTGCTGCACTCAATATGCCAGCAAATTTGGAAAATGCAGCAGTGGCCACAGGACTGGAAAAGGTCAGTTTTCATTCCAATTCCAAAGAAAGGCAATGCCAAAGAATGGTCAAACTAGTGCACAATTGCACTCATCTCACATGCTAGTAAAGTAATGCTCAAAATTCTCCAAGCCAGGCTTCAGCAATAACTGAACCGTGAACTCCCTGATGTTCAAGCTGGTTTTAGAAAAGGCAGAGGAACCAGAGATCAAATTGCCAACATCCGCTGGATCATGGAAAAAACAAGAGAATTCCAGAAAAACATCTATTTCTGCTTGATTGACTATGCCAAAGCCTTTGACTGTGTGGATCACAATACACTGTGGAAAATTCTGAGAGAGATGGGAATCCCAGACCACCTGACCTGCCTCTTGAGAAATCTGTATGCAGTTCAGGAAGCAGCAGTTAGAAGTGGACATGGAACAACAGACTGGTTCCAAATAGGAAAAGGAGTACGTCAAGGCTGTAGATTGTCACCCTGCTTATTTAACTTCTATGTAGAGTACATCATGAGAAACGCTGGACTGGAAGGAACACAAGCTGGAATCAAGATTGCTGGGAGAAATATCAATCACCTCAGATATGCACATGACACCACCCTTATGGCAGAAAGTGAAGAGGAACTAAAAAGCCTCTTGATGAAAGTGAAAGTGGAGAGTAAAAAAGTTGTCTTAAAGCTCAACATTCAGAAAACGAAGATCATGGATTCCAGTCCCATCGCTTCATGGGAAATAGATGGGGAAACAGTGGAAACAGTGTCAGACTTTATTTTTTGGGGCTCCAAAATCACTGCAGATGGTGATGCAGCCATGAAATTAAAAGACGCTTACTCCTTGGAAGAAAAGTTATGACCAACCTAGATACCATATTCAAAAGCAGAAACTACTTTGCTGACTAAGGTCCGTCTAGTCAAGGCTATGGTTTTTCCAGTGGTCATGTATGGATGTGAGAGTTGGACTGTGAAGAAAGCTGAGTGCCGAAGAATTGATGCTTTTGAACTGTGGTGTTGGAGAAGACTCTTGAGAGTCCCTTGGACTGCAAGGAGATCCAACCAGTCCATTCTGAAGGAGATCAGCCCTGAGATTTCCTTGGAAGGAATGATGCTAAAGCTGAAACTCTGGTACTTTTGCCACCTGAAGTGATGAGTTGACTCATTGGAAAAGACTCTGATGTTGGGAGGGATTTGGACAGGAGGAGAATGGGATGTCAGAGGGTGAGATGCCTGGATGGCATTACTGACTTGATGGACAAGAGTCTGGGTGAACTCCTGGAGTTGGTGACGGACAGGGAGGCCTGGCGTGCGGCGATTCATGGGGTCACAAAGAGTCGAACACGACTGAGCAAGTGAACTGAACTGAGCAATAAACCAACAAAATAAAATTAAAATTCCATTTATAAGAGCATAACAATACTTGATATTAAACTTAAATTATATGCATTTTCTATATTCTAAAAATCTCAGGGATATTGCTGAGAAAATTAAAGAACACCTTAATAAAGGAAAAAGCTATCATTTTTGTAGACTTAAAGTGAAAGTAGTTTTAGGATGTTCTGTTCAGTTCAGTTCAGTTCAGTTCATTCGGTCAGTCGTGTCCGACTCTTCGTGACCGTATGAATCGCAGCACGCCAGGCCTCCCTGTCCATCACCAACTCCCGGAGTTCACTCACACTCATGTCCATCGAGTCAGTGATGCCATCCAACCATCTCATCCTCTGTCATCCCCTTCTCCTCCTGCCCCCAACCCCTCCCAGCATCAAAGTCTTTTCCAAGAGTCAACTCTTCGCATGAGGTGGCCAAAGTACTGGAGTTTCAGCTTTAGCATCATTCCCTCCAAAGAAATCCCAGGGCTGATCTTCAGAATGGACTGGTTGGATCTCCTTGCAGTCCAAGTGTCTCTCGAGTCTTCTCCAACACCACAGTTCAAAAGCATCAATTCTTCAGGGCTCAGCCTTCTTCACAGTCCCACTCTCACATCCATACATGACCACAGGAAAAACCCTAGCCTTGACTAGACGGACCTTAGTTGGCAAAGTAATGTTTCTGCTTTAGAATATGCTATCTATGTTGGTCAAATTGATAAACTGAACCAACAAATCCAAGTAGAAATCCCAACAGGCTTTTTTCCATAAAGAAAAAAAAAAAAAAGAATACCACCAAAAGAAATAAAAATAACACTAAAAGTTTTTTGAAAGAATTATAATGCCATTCTTTATTCTGTCTCAAGGTAAGTTAGATATTCTCATTCTTTCATTAAGTACTTACTGAGCAGCAGTTATGTTTTGGGCACAGGAAACATACATAATAAGAAAAATGAATGGGTGTATGAATGAGGGAATAGTATATTATCTTACATCAAAGGATTTATAGTCTCTGGGGAATATATGTCACTGTAAACTCACACACTAATTATAAAATTACTTCTTATAACATCATTGTGTTGCTATACTATAATAATTCTATGGCGATAGAAATTAGCAGTATTATCTTTTAACAAGTAAACATTCCTGTGCAAAGATTGGACTGAAATTTAGGAGCAAATATATAGAGCTTGGACTAATGTTGGCAAAGTGTGATTTAATTGAAAGGGCCTTTTATCAGGGCAGAGAGTTAAGGTACTCCTTATAAGATTTGACCAAAAGTTGTTAAGATTAATTAGTGATATAAGTAACTTATATTGCTTAGTCCTTATCTTTTAAATTCAGTAGTCATACTACTCTTTTTATATTATATATATAGAAATGGTCTCTCTAGAAATACAGACATAATATAAATATAAATATCAGTTAATTATATGTAAAACAATCATTTGATTATACTTTTAAATTGCTGGCTTACTCAAAGTTATTTTACAGAAAATTATACTGATAATTGGGCTTCCCTTGTGGCTCAGCTGGTAAAGAATCTGCCTGCAATGCAGGAGGCCTGGGTTCCATCCCTGGGTTGGGAAGATCCCCTGGAGAAGGGAAAGTCTACCCTCTCCAGTATTCTGGCCTGGAAAATTCCATGGACTGTATAGTTGTTGGGGTTGCAAAGTGTTGGACACGACTGAGTGACTTTTCACTTCACTCACATATTATAATTAGCATAAATATGCATCTATGTGTATATTATGTTATATTTTAAGAAATATATTCACATATAAGTATCATTTTAATAAATCATATTCATTAAGAAGTAATCTTATTATGGAAATATAAACTGTTATAACCTCATTATAATTTTGCACTAACATAAAATATACACCTGGAATGGAACTAATCATAAATATTTATAATTGAATTTGAAATGCAAGAATATCAAACCAGTCAATATTAAACAAAATATTCCTGAATATTAATGGGAAAGACTGATGCTGAAGCTGAAGCTCTTTGGCTACCTGAAACAAAGAGCTGACTTGTTGAAGAAGAATCTGATATTGGGAAAGATTGAAAGCAAAAGAAGAAGCAGGCAGCAGAGGATGAGATGATTAGACAGTGTCACTGACTCAATGGTATTGAATTTGAGCAAACTCCAGAAGATAGTGGAGAACAGAGGAGCCTGGTGTGCTGTAGTCCTTGAGTTTGCAAAGATTCGGACATGACTTAGCACCTAAGCAACAACAACAAATTAACATAAGATTGTTTATAGATTCACAATTTATTTGATAAAGAAGCTCATTCTGATAAAGAAGAAATTATGTTTTCTAAAGGAATGTGACACAAAGGAACTTACGCCCTTCAGAAAACAGTATTCTAATAATGACAAATGATATAAAAGGAATTGAAAAATCTGGATACCAGAAAAAACCTAGAAGCTATACTAGACATTTAATTCTTTTAAATTAAGTGAACATGGATGCTTGGGGCTGGTGCACTGAGACGACCCAGAGGGAGGGTATGGGGAGGGAAGAGAGAGGGGGGTTCAGGAGGTGGAATACGTGTATACCTGTGGCGGATTCATGTTGATGTATGGCAAAACCAATACAATATTGTAAAGTAATTAACCTCCAATTAAAACAAATAAATTTGTATTTTAAAAAAATGTCAAAGTAGATTAATTTGATAGCTCTCACTCACTGAAATTATTTCATGACTCCAATAACATGATAGTAACAGAAGGGAAAATGTTACAATAGCAATCAGAAATGAGTCAGCTAAATATTCTTATCTGTGTAGGGTCCTTGGGATAGAAAACCATCAGAGGCAACTAAAAATGCAGTGTCAACAAGCTGCAGTATATCCACAGGGAATCTGAGGCAACAGAGAAAAAAATGAATAGGCAATAGCAGATGTTTTCCCCTAGGGACATTTATAGAGCAATAATTAAGAATGAAGACAGTCTCTAAAAAGATGCATAGTAATACTAACAGGAGGAAGAAATTAAGAGGATGATGAAGCCCTTTTAAAGCAGTTTTACTACTATTTGCTGCAAGTTGATTATCCTAATCAAAAAGACATACAAACAAACAAAAAAAAGTGAAAAAAATACTTGATTATTCCAGCAGAGTTGCTTCTATATAGCATATCGATGATTTATTTCACCAATGATATTAGGATCAAACAATAACTTACACAAAGCTACTTTTTACACTTAGATCATTTATATATTCTCTTTATAGAGTTAATCCAGTTCAGGATATGGAACAACAGAATCCAATTTAGTTTCTAGTCCTTCGGATGCCACTAACCTATATTGTCTTGGATATAGTCTCTGATATTCTTTGAGATTCATTTTTTAAAACTGTTTGACACAAAATGATCTGCAACTGCCTTTGTCTGATCCAACTTTCCATTATATGTCTTGTCATCAAACATATATGTGTTTGATTTTGAAATATATTCACTAAAAGGTCTTGTGTGTGCATGCATGTGCGCTAAGTCACTTCAGTTGCGTTCTACCCTTTGCAATCCTATGAACTATAGCTTGCCAGGCTGCTCGAATCCATGGGATTATCCAGGCAAGAACACTGGAGTGGGTTGCCCAGGAAAGTAGATTATTCTTGGAAAACGAAGCAAATTTATTACAAATACTGCATCCAGTTTTATTGCTATAGTATAATGACAAAAATCTGAAGATATCTAACATTATTAATTCTATTTTTTAAAACATGGACCTTTAAAGTCTGTTATATAATTAATTTCTATTCAGATTCTGTTATTAAACATCTATTCACTGACAAAATCAGGTCTAAAATTTAATAGTATTATTTTAAATATATTAACTAATTTAGAAGATAATAATGAGTTGTGTTATTACTACTTTAGCCATAAAACTCATCACTTTGTGTAGAATAGGGAGTTTTTGTGTGCAGACTTTAAACTTTTCTTATAGCATAGTATATAAACACTTAGTCCAAGAAAGAAGGAAAGAGGGAAGAAAGGGAAGAAAGTGTTACTCCTGAAACTGGAACCAAATGAGGTTGTGCTCCTCATTGCTCAAAAGTCAGTGTTCCTCATTGCTCAAAAATCAGTGTTTCAGAGAAAAGGAGTGGTGGAGAAAGATACTTTATTCTTTCCCACGGAAGGCAACACCGTGGGAAGATGACAGACTAGTTTCTCAAACACCATCTCTGAATTGCCAATTAGAGGACAGCTGAGGCTACCAAGGTGCAACATAGCCATCTGATGATCATCATCTGATGACCAGGAGTAATCCGATCAGCCTCAACTTGATTGAATGAAGAGAACAGACAGTCTAAAGCTGCAGGATTGAAATGTCCTATAGTTCCTGGAATGGCTTAAGCATGAAAGAGGGTATTCTGTAAGCATTTAATCATAGTATGGCATGTTCAGGGCTGTTGTTGTTCAGTTGCCAAGTCCTGTCTGACTCTTTTGGACCCCTATGGACTGTAGCACATCAGGCTTCTCTGTACATGGAAATCTCCAGGCAAGAATACTAGAGCGGGTTGCCATTTCCTTCTCAAGGGGGCTTTACTGACAGGGATCAATCCCATGTCTCCAGCATTGGCAGGCAAATACTTTTTTATTTTTTTTATTTTTTTTATTTTAAAATCTTTAATTCTTACATGCGTTCCCAAACATGAACTCCCCTCCCACCTCCCTCCCCATAACATCTCTCTGGATCATCCCCATGCACCAGCCCCAAGCATGCTGTATCCTGGCAGGCAAATTCTTTACTGGTGAGCCACTAGGGAAGCTCTATTTAGGACTAGGTCATTTTTTTTTTTTCTTTTCCTAAAAATGGTACTGGAACTTCTAATATGGATTTGTCTTCTCTAAGTTAGAAGTTCAGGTTCCTTTACCTCTTTCTTAAACAAGTGTTTCAGAGCCTGGATTCAAATAGAAGAAGGAAAAATTGGGTTATTTTAGTCAAGCACTGCTTCAAGTTACATTGACTGATTGTGAACTACATGCCCATAGTCACCCTTTGGAAGGAAACTTTATGAGAGTCATAAAATTAATGTGCTTTATAGTAAAGTTTAAATGGTCACATCTAGCTCTTACATTTAGTCTACATTAGTTGATTATCAGTCAGTTCAGTCACTCAGTCGTGACCGACTCTTTGCGACCCCATGAATCACAGCACGCCAGGCCTCCCTGTCCATCACCAACTCCCGCAGTTCACTCACACTCACGTCCATCAAGTCAGTGATGCCATGCAGCCATCTCATCCTCTGTCGTCCCCTTCTGCTCCTGCCCTCACTCCCTCCCAGCATCAGAGTCTTTTCCAATGAGTCAACTCTTCACATGAGGTGGCCAAAGTACTGGAGTTTCAGCTTCAGCATCATTCCTTCCAAAGAAATCCCAGGGCTGATCTCCTTCAGAATGGACTGGTTGGATCTCCTTGCAGTCCAAGGGACTCTCAGTGTCTTCTCCAACACCACAGTTCAAAAGCATCAATTCTTCGGCACTCAGCCTTCTTCACAGTCCAACTCTCACATCCATACATGACCATAGGAAAAACCATAGCCTTGACTAGACAGACCTTAGTCAGCAAAGTAATGTCTCTGCTTTTTAATATGCTATCTAGGTTGGTCATAACATTTCTTTTCTTCCAAGGAGTAAGCATCTTTTAATTTCATGGCTGCAGTCACCATCTGCAGTGATTTTGGAGCCCCCAAAAATAAAGTCTGACACTGTTTCCACTGTTTCACCATCTATTTCCCATGAAGTGATGGGACCGGATGCCATGATCTTCGTTTTTGGAATGTTGAGCTTTAAACCAATATTTTCGTTCTCCACTTTCACTTTCATCAAGAGGCTTTTTAGTTCCTCTTCACTTTCTGCCATAAGGGTGGTGTCATGTGCATATCTGAGGTGATTGATATTTCTCCCAGCAATCTTGATTCCAGCTTGTGTTTCTTCCAGTCCAGCGTTTCTCATGATGTGCTCTGCATATAAGTTAAATAAGCAGGGTGACAATATACAGCCTTGACGTACTCCTTTTCCTATTTGGAACCAGTCTGTTGTTCCATGTCCACTTCTAACTGCTGCTTCCTGAACTGCATACAGATTTCTCAAGAGGCAGGTCAGGTGGTCTGGGATTCCCATCTCTCTCAGAATATTCCACAGTGTATTGTGATCCACACAGTCAAAGGCTTTGGTATAGTCAATAAAGCAGAAATAGATGTTTTTCTGGAATTCTCTTGCTTATTCCATGATCCAGCAGATGTTGGCAATTTGATCTCTGGTTCCTCTGCCTTTTCTAAAACCAGCTTGAAAATCAGGAAATTCATGGTTCACGTACTGCTGAAGCCTGGCTTGGAGAATTTTGAGCATTACTTTACTAGCATGTGAGATGAGTGCAGTTGTGCGGTAGTTTGAGCATTCTTTGGCATTGCCTTTCTTTGAAATTGGAATGAAAACTGACCTTTTCCAGTTCTATGGCCACTGCTGAGTTTTCCAAATTTGCTGGCATATTGAGTTTGCAGCACTTTCACAGCATCATCTTTCAGGATTTGAGATATCTCCACTGGAATTCCATCACCTCCACTAGCTTTGTTCGTAGTGATGCTTTCTAAGGCCCACTTGACTTCACATTCCAGGATGTCTGGCTCTAGATGAGTGATCACACCATCATGATTATCTGGGTCATGAAGGTTTTTTTGTACTGTTCTTCTGTGTATTCTTGCCACCTCTTCATATTATCTTCTGCTTCTGTTAGGTCCATACCATTTCTTTCCTTTATCGAACCCATCGTTGCATGAAATATTCCCTTGGGGTCTCTAATTTTCTTCAAGAGATGTCTAGTCTTTCCCATTCTGTTGTTTTCCTCTATATCTTTGCACTGATCGCTGAGGAAGGCTTTCTTATCTCTTCTTGCTATTCTATGGAACTCTGCATTCAGATGCTTATATCTTTCCTTTTCTCCTTTGCTTGTCGCCTCTCTTCTTTTCACAGCTATTTGTAAGGCCTCCCCAGACAGCCATTTGGCTTTTTTGCATTTCTTTTCCATGGGGATGGTCTTCATCCCTGTCTCCTGTACAGTGTCACGAACCTCCTTCCATAGTTCATCAGGCACTCTATCTATCAGATCTAGGCCCTTAAATCTATTTCTCACTTCCACTGTATAATCATAAGGGATTTGATTGAAGTCATACCTGAATGGTCTAGTGGTTTTCCCCACTTTCTTCAATTTGAGTCTGAATTTGGTAATAAGGAGTTCATGATTTGAGCCACAGTCAGCTCCTGGTCTTGCTTTTGTTGACTGTATAGAGCTTCTCCATCTTTGGCTGCAAAGAATATAATTGCCGGGGTCCAGCCCCGGTGGATCCAGGGTGATTCGAAGGTGGGGACGGAGTCGGCGTCTTTGGAAAAATACGTATTTAATCACAGATATAGAGAGATTAGAAATGGATATTTTTGTAGGAAGATCAGTGGAGAAAAAGAGGCTGAATAGCTTGGATTACGTGGAATAGCATCCATGTTCCAGATGGGAATTCAACCAGAAAAACGAGAGCAAGAAAGAAGTGACATGGGGAAATCAGTCTTTCTGGAAACTGATCCCATTTCTTTATTTTTGGGTTTGCTTATATACCTTTTGTTACACATAGGGATGAATACAGAGTCACGCGGGCGTCAGCAGTCCTGACCTTTATCAAAATCAGGTGCTTCACATAAATGTATAAAAAAGATACATCATCTTCTGGCCATGAGTGAGACCTGCTGACATTTTATGATCCTTTCTTTCTGATAACCAAAAAACTTATTTCTTCCAAGGGTGTTTTTCCTTAAACCAGGCACCACTCTTCAAATAAAGTTACATTCCTGTAGGGTGAGGGTGTAGTGAGTTACAGTCAAGAAAGGAATTTATTTAACCCAAAGTTAACATGATTAGTCTTAAAGGTTAATACTTATTTCTCCTGTATGCTTAAAGGTTAATACTTATTTCTCCTATATGCTAGTTATATTCATTATAAGGGCAGGGAATATGGAAATTTAGCAGCAAAATCAGCCCAACAAATGAAAATCCTTTCACCAATGCTCCCCTTAAGATCTATTTAGTCTTAAGATATGATAAAGTTACATTTTCACATAACAAGGACACAGTGATTTATAATAAAGTACAGTGATCTATTACAAAAGAGAAAATCCATTAACTCGAAAAGCCTAGTATTGCTAACATCAAACTACTATATTTCCTTTGCTATATTCCAAACACATTGATTAATATATTCCCAGGTGCCTAAGGATATGGAGGCCTGGTGGCAATCATTGACTCAACAAGAAGAAAAAGCCCTATGCTAATTAAGACTCTTAAATACTCCAAAACTCTCTGTGCTGTTTATGGTTAAGAGGTAGTAAACAATCATGTGTGTAGTGGCAGGAGCATGGATAATCCTGTCACACAAGCTAGTCTGTCAGCAGAGAGGTTTGACCTGAGACATCCTTGTCCCACCCAGAGCAGGGAATTAGCAGCAATTATTGACACAACAAATGAAAAACCCTTCACCAATATAATTCCTAACCAACCCATTATACTAATAATTTCTAACTCGCCAAAAGAATTTGCTTTTAGTAAGTCTAAAACATCTCGTGCCTCTCAGATTGGGAGACTGTAAACAATCACATGTGGCCGAACGAACCTATACAGGTGGGCTAGATAACCTTCAGGGAGTCCGTAAGCTGAAACACTCTTGTCACGCCCAAGAATTTTTATTGCCTTGGAGCTGCACGTTTACTCCTTTTCTGAGAGAAACGGTTATGGGGGAGAGCCCCCCATAAAGTCAGAGGTGTAGGTGAGAGCATAAAACAGACTCTGATTTTGGGGTTAGATGCTCGGGAACAGGGGGTTTCCTGAGGCTTGATCACGCCTTTGCCTATGCCAAGCCTCCTTCCTCATGATCTTTGCCATGGGTGGAGTTCCTCACGCTGGCTCCCAGCATATAATCAATCTTATTTCCATGTTGACTATCTGGTGATGTCCACGTGTAGAGTCTTCTCATGTGTTTTTGGAAGAGGGTGTTTGCTAAGACCAGTGCGTTCTCTTGGCAAAACTATTAGTCTTTGCCCTGCTTCATTCTGCATTCCAAAGCCAAATTTGCCTGTTACTCCAGGTGTTTCTTGACTTCCTACTTTTGCATTCCATTCCCCTATAATGAAAAGGACATCTTTTTTGGGTGTTAGTCCTAAAAGGTCTTGTAGGTCTTCATAGAACCGTTCAACTTCAGCTTCTTCAGCGTTACTGGTTGGGGCATAGACTTGGATAACTGTGATATTGAATAGTTTGCCTTGGAGACGAACAGAGATCATTCTGTCGTTTTGAGATTGCATCCAAGTACTGCATTTCGGACTCTTTTGAAGCCCATGATGGTTACTCCATTTCTTCTGAGGGATTCCTGCCCACAGTAGTAGATAAAATGGTCCTCTGAGTTAAATTCACCTATTCCAGTCCATTTTAGTTTGTTATTCCTAGAATGTCGACGTTCAGTCTTGCCATCTCGTTTGACCACTTCCAATTTGCCTTGATTCATGGACCTGACATTCCAGGTTACGATGCAATATTGCTCTTTACAGCATCGGAATCTGCTTCTATCACCAGTCACATCCACAGCTGGGTATTGTTTTTGCTTTGGCTTCATCCCTTCATTCTTTCTGGAGTTATTTCTCTACTGATCTTCATTAGCATATTGGGACCTACTGACGTGGGGAGTTCCTCTTTCAGTATCCTATCATTTTGCCTTTTCATACTGTTCATGGGGTTCTCAATGCAAGAATACTGAAGTGGTTTGCCATTCCCTTCTCTAGTGGACCACATTCTGTCAGACATCTCCACCAATACCCGCCTATCTTGGGTTGCCCCGTGGGCATGGCCTGGTTTCATTGAGTTAGACAAGGCTGGGGTCCTAGTGTGATTAGATTGACTAGTTTTCTGTGAGTATGGATTCAGTGTGTCTGCGCTTTGATGCCCTCTTGCAACACCTACCATCTTACTTGGGTTTCTCTTACCTTGGGCGTGGGGTACCTCTTCACGGCTGCTCTAGCAAAGAAAGCACAGCCGCTGCTCAGTATCTTGGATGATGGGTATCTCCTTACCGCTGCCCTTTCTGACCTTCAACGTGGGATGCCTCTTCTAGGCCCTCCTATGCCCATGTAGCCACGGCTCCTCGGGTTGCTCCTCCCCGTAGCCACCCCTGGCCTTGGGTGTGAGGTGGCTTCTCCTGACCGCCCCTGACCTCAGACGCTCATAACTATTTTACATTGACTAAGTCAAGTCTAAAATTTAATAATACTATGCTTTATTGAAGTAAAATTGAAGTATATTATAAGTTATAGATGTACAAAATAGTGATTCATAATTTTTAAATGCCATATTCCATTTTTAGTTATTTTAACATATTGACTATATTCCCTATGTTGTATAATATATCCTTGTAGCCTATTTTATAAATAATATTTTGCATCTCTTAATCCTTTGCCTGTAAATTGTCCCTCTCCTGTTCTCTTTACCCTCTGGTAAGCACTAGTTTGTTTTCTGTATCTGTGAACCAGCTTATTTGTTATATTCACTAGCATGTAGTATTTTTTTAGATTCCACATGCAAGTAATATTATATAGCATTTTTCTTTCTCTGTCTGATTTATTTCGCTTAGGATAATATTCTCCAAGTCCGTACATGTTGTTGCAAATGACACAATTTCATTCTTTTTTATTTCTAAATAGTATTCTATAGTGTGTGTGTGTGCATGTGTGTGTAGTCTTTATTCCTTAGTCTGCTGGTGGACACTTAGGTTGCTTCCATATCTTGGCAAGTGTCAATAATGCTGCTATGAACGTTGGGGAATATGTACCTTTTAGAATCAGTGGTCTGGCTAGTTTTTAAATCTATACCAAGCAATGGAATTTCTGGGACATATGGTAGTTCTCACCCCACTCCAGTACTCTTACCTGGAAAATCCCATGGATGGAGGAGCCTGGTAGGCTGCAGTCCATGGGGTTGCTAAGAGTCGGACACGACTAAGCGACTTCACTTTCAGTTTTCAGTTTCATGCACTGGAGAAGGAAATGGCAACCCACACCAGTGTTCTTGCCTGGAGAATCCCAGGGACGGGGAAGCCTCGTGGGCTGCCATCTATGGGGTCGCACAGAGTCGGACACGACTGAAGTGACTTAGCAGCAGCAGCCTGATAGTTCTATTTTTAGTCTTTTGGAAAATCTCCATACAGTTTTCTAAGGATTGCCACACCAGTTTTAATTTCATCAGCAGTCTATGAAGGTTTGCTTTCTCTACTCCTTTACCAGCATATGCTGTGTTCATTTTGATGATAGTTACTTTGACAGGTATGAGGTGATATCTCATTGTGCCTTTGAATTGAATTTTCCTGATAATTAATAATGTTGGCTCAGAGGTTAAAGCATCTGCCCACAATGCGGGAGACCTGGGTTGGATCCCTGGGTCGGCAAGTTCCCCTGGAGAGGGAAATGGCAACCCACTCCAGCATTCTTGCCTGGAGAATCCCAAGGACGGAGGAGCCTGGTGGGCTACAGTTCACAGGGTTGCAAAGAGCCGGACACGACTGAGTGACTTCACTTCACAATAATGTTAAACATCTTTTGTGAATATTTTGGCCGTCTTCATGTCATCTTTGGCGGAGGGGCCGGGGGGAAGGTCTATTCAAGTGTTCTGCCTATTTTATAGTCAGGTAGTTTTTTTATGCAGAGGTGTATGAACTATTTCTATATTGTGGATATCTTCCCCTTATGAGTCACATCATTTGCAAATGTTTTATCCCATTCAGTCAGTTGTCTTTTTTGTTTTGTTGATTTTTCTTTGCTGTGTAAAAACTTTTAATGTTAATTAGGTCGCATTTGTCTACTTTTGCTTTTTTTTTTCCATTACTCTAGGAGATGAGTCTAAAAAAATATTTCTGTGATTTATGTCAAAGAGTATTATGCCTATGGTTTCCTCTAGGAGTTGTATGGTGTCATGTCTTACATTTAAGTTTTTAATCAATTTTGAGTTTACTTTTGTATATGGTTTGAAGAAACGTTCTCATTTCATTCTTTTGTATGTAGATGTCCAGTTTTCCCAGTACCACTTATTGAAGAAATCTGACTTTTCTTAAATATTTTTGCCTACCTTGTTGTAGATTAGCTGACCATAAGCACATGTTTTATTTCTGGGCTCTATTCTATTACATTAATCAGTGTGTCTGTTTTTGTGCCACTACCATCTGTTTTGATTAATATAGCTTTATAGTGTAGTCTGATGACAGGGATTATGATTTCTTCAGCTTTGTTCACTTTTCTCAAGATTGTTTTGGCTATTTGGGGCCTTCTGTGTTGCCATACAAAATTTAAAGATTTTTGCTCTAGTTCTGTGAAAAATGCCATTGATATTTTGATAGGAATCACATTGAGTCTGCAGATTGCCTTGGGTAGTATGGTCATTTTAGCAATGTCCATTCTTCCAATGCAAGAGTATGATATATCTTTCCAATTGTTTGTGTTATCTTCCGTTTCTTTCATCAGTGTCTTATAGCTTTCCTAGTACAGGTGTTTTACCTCCACAGATAGGTTTATTCCTAGATATTTCATTCTTTTTGATGCAATGAAGGATGAAATTATTTCCTTAATTTCTCTTTGTGAAATTTAGTTGTTTGTGTGTAGAAATGAAACAGATTTCTGTATGTTTATTTGTGTCCTGCTCTATACTGAATTCGTTGATAAGTTCTAGTAGTTTTCTGATGGCATCTTTAGCATTTTCTATATGATGTTCAAGCTGGTTTTAGGAAAGGCAGAGGAACCAGAGATCAAAGTGCCAACATCTGCTGGATCATCAAAAAAGCAAGAGAGTTCCAGAAAAACATCTATTTCTGCTTGATTGACTATGCCAAAGCCTTTGACTGTGTGGATCACAATACACTGTGGAAAATTCTGAGAGAGATGGGAATACCAGACCACCTGACCTGCCTCTTGAGAAATCTGTATGCAGGTCAGGAAGCAACAGTTAGAACTGGACATGGAACAACAGACTGGTTCCAAATAGGAAAAGGAGTACATCAAGGCTATATATTGTCACCCTGCTTATTTAAGTTCTATGCAGAGTACATCATGAGAAACGCTGGACTTGAAGAAACACAAGCTGGAATCAAGATTGCTGGGAGAAATATCAATCACCTCAGATATGCAGATGACACCACCCTTATGGCAGAAAGTGAAGAGGAACTCAAAAGCCTCTTGATGAAAGTGAAAGAGGAGAGTGAAAAAGTTGGCTTAGAGCTCAACTTTCAGAAAACGAAGATCACGGCATCCAGTCCCATCACTTCATGGGAAATAGATGGGGAAACAGTGGAAACAGTGTCAGACTTTATTTTTGGGGGCTCCAAAATCACTGCAGATGGTGAGGGCAGCCGTGAAATTAAAAGACACTTACTCCTTGGAAGAAAAATTATGACCAACCTGGATAGCATATTCAAAAGCAGAGACATTACTTTGCCGACTAAGGTCCACCTAGTCAAGGCTATGGTTTTTCCAGTGGTCATGTATGGATGTGAGAGTTGAACTGTGAAGAAGGCTGAGTGCCGAAGAATTGATGCTTTTGAACTGTGGTGTTGGAGAAGACTCTTGAGAGTCCCCTGGACTGCAAGGAGATCCAACCAGTCCATTCTGAAGGAGATCAACCCTGGGATTTCTTTGGAAGGAATGATGCTAAAGTGGAAACTCCAATACTTTGGCCACCTCATGCGAAGAGTTGACTCATTGGAGAAGACTCTGATGCTGAGAGGGATTGGGGGCAGGAGGAGAAGGGGATGACAGAGGATGAGATGGCTGGATGGCATCACTGACTCGATGAACGTGAGTGTGAGTGAACTCCGGGTGTTGGTGATGGACAGGGAGGCCTGGGATGCTGCAGTTCATGGGGTGGCAAAGAGTCGGACATGAGTGAGTGACTGAACTGACTGAACTGATATGTAGTATCATGTCATCTGTAGACAGTGTCACTTTTGCCTCTTCCTTTCCACTTTGGTTTTTTAAAATTTATTTTTCTTGTCTGATTGTTGCAGCTAGGACTTTGAGTACTATGTTGCATGAAAGTAACATGACTGCACATCTTTGTCTTATTCCTGTTCTTACAGGAAATGCTTTCAGATTTTTTTTACCATTGAGGGTAATGTTAGTTGTCGGTTTGTTGTAAATAGCCTTTTTTATGTTGAAGTATGTTCCCTTTTTGCCCACTTTCTGTAAATTTTTTGGTGTAAATGGATACTAAATTTTATCAAGACGTTTTTCTTAATTTATTAAGGTGATCATATGACTTTTATTCTTCAATGTGTCAGTGCAATGTATTATATTCATTTATTTGGGTATATTGGAAAATTCTTGCATCTCTGGGGTAAATCTGACTTGATTGCAGTGCAGGATCCTTTTAATCTGTTGCTGGATTTGGTTTGTTAATATTTGTTGAACATTTTTGCATCTATGTTTGCCAGTGATACTGACAAGTAATTTTCTGTTCTTTTGATATCATAGTCTGGTTTTGCATCAGGATTATGCTGGCCTCATAGAATGAGATCATCAGTGTTCCTTCCTTTGCAATTTTTTGGAGTAGTTTGAGAAGTGATCTTGAGTCTTCTCTAAATGTTTGGTAGAATTCACCTGTGCATGTGTGCACAGTTGTGCCCAACTCTTTGTGACCCCATGGACTATAGCCCATGAGGCTTCTCTGTCCATGTGATTATCCCACTGGGAATACTAGAGTGGGTTGCCATTTCCTGCTCCAGGGGATCTTCCCAACCCTGGATCAAAGCCTACATCCTGTGGCTCCTGCATTATTTTCAGGCAGATTCTTTATCACAGAGCCACCTAGGAAGCCCAGAATTCATATATAAAGCTATCTAATTCTGGAATTTTGTTTGTTGGAAGGTTTTTTTTTTAAATTTTCTGAATTATTGATTCTATTAGATTACTTGTAATTGGTCTAATCATATGTCCTATTTTTTCCTGGTTCAGTCATGGGAGACTTTACATTTCTAAGAATTTGTCAGTTTCTTCTAGGTTGTTCATTTTAATTGGGAAATAGTGGTGTGTAGTAGTCTGTCATTATGCTTTGTATTTCTGTACTGTTGATTATCTGCTGGATTATACTATTGATACCACTGGATCATTGAAAAAGCAAGACAGTTCCAGAGAAACATCTATTTCTGCTTCATTGACTATGCTAAAGCCTTTGACTGTGTGGATCACAATAAACTGTGGAAAATTTTGAAAGAGATGGGAATACCAGGCCACCTGACCTGCCTCTTGAGAAACCCTTATGCAGGTCAGGAAGCAACAGTTGGACCTGGACATGGAACAGACTGGTTCCAAATAGGAAAAGGAGTACGTCAAGGCTGTATATTGTCACCCTGCTTATTTAACTTATATGCCGAGTACATCGTGAGAAATGCTGGACTGGAAGAAACACAAGCTGGAATCAAGATTGCCAGGAGAAATATGAATAACTTCAGATATGCAGATGACACCACCTTTACAGCAGAAAGTGAAGAAGAACTAAAGAGCCTCTTGATGAAAGTGAAGGTAGAGAGTGAAAATGTTGTCTTAAAGCTCAACATTCAGAAAACTAAGATCATGGCATCCGGTCTCATTACTTCATTGCAAATAGATGTGGAACCAGTGGAAACAGTGTCAGACTTTATTTTTTGGTCTCCAAAATCACTGCAGATGGTGATTGCAGCCATGAAATTAAAAGATGCTTACTCCTTGGAAGGAAAGTTATGACCAACCTAGACAGCATATTAAAAAGCAGAGACATTACTTTACCAACAAAGGTCCGTCTAGTCAAGGCAATGGTTTTTCCAGTGGTCATGTACGGATGTGAGAGTTGGACTATAAAGAAAGTTGAGCTCCAAAGAATTGATGCTTTTGAACTGTGATGTTGGAGGAGATTCTTGAGAATCCCTTGGACTGAAAAGAGATCCAAGCAGTCTATACTAAAGGAGATCACTCCTGGGTGTTCACTGGAGGGACTGATGTTGAAGCTGAGATTCCAATAGTTTGGCCACCTGATGCAGAGAGCTGACTCACTGGAAAAGACTCTGATGCTGGGAGGGATTTTGGGCAGGACTAGAAGGGGACAACAGAGGATGAGATGGTTTGGATGGCATCACCAATACACTGGACATGGGCTTGGGTGGACTCCGGGAGTTGGTGATGGACAAGGAGGCCTGGCGTGCTGTGGTTCAGGGATCGCAAAGAGTCAGACACGACTGAGCGACTGAACTGAAATGTTGATTATGACTTCTCTTTTTTCACTTCTGGCTTTATTGATTTAGTCCCTCTTCCTCTTTTCCTTGATGAGTGTGGCTGAAGGCTTATCAGTTTTATTGTTTCAAAGAACCAGTTTTCAGAGTCATTGATATTTTCTAAATTTTTTAGTCTCTATTTATTTCTGCTCTGATTTTTGTGTTTTTGTTTTTTAACTTTGGGGTTTGTTTATCTTTCTTTCTCTAGTTCCTTTAGGTATAAATTGAGGTTGTTTACTTGAGAATTCTCTTGTTTCTTGAGGTAAATTCATACTGTGTTAAACTTTCCTCCTAGAGCTTCTTTTCCTGCATCCCAGTGGTTTTGGATCATCTTCCTTTTGTTTTCATTTGTGCAAATTTTTTTTTTTAATTTCCTCAGTGATCCCTTGGTTGTTCCATAGTATATTATTTAACCTGCACATATTTAGGTTTTTGTAGATTTTTTTCCTACAGGTGATCTGTAGTGTCATAGAGGTGTGGTTGGAAAAGATGATCGATATTTCTTCTTTAAAAATCTGTATAGTGCAAAAATATGTATGATTTTTTTTTAATTTTAATTTTTTAGTAAAAAGATTTTTAGAGTATAGTTGATTTACTGTGTTGTGTATTTTTCAGGTGTATAGCAGAGTGATTCAGTTATACATATACCTATATTCATTATTTTTCTGACTCTTTTATTGTATAGGTTATTACAGTAATTGAGTAGAGCTCCTTGTACTATATAGAGGTCCTTTTGGTTATATGTCTTATATACATGAGTGTTTGTATGTTATGTTATTTCCAAATTCTTGACTTATCCCTCAATGCCAAGTTTCCTCTTTGATAACTATAAGTTTGTTTTTGTATCTTAAATCTGTCCCTGTCTTGTAAATAAATTTATTTATATCACTTTTAAAAAGTTAGATTCCATATATGAGTGATATATTTGTCTTTCTTTATCTGACTTACCTCACTTTGTATGAGAATCTCTAGGTCCATCCATGTTGTTGCAGATGTCATTATTTCATCTTTTTATGACTGAGGAATATTCCATTGTACATTGTACTACATCTTATTTATCCATTCATCTGTCAATGGACATTTAGATTGCTTTGATGCCTTCAGTTCAGTTCAGTTGTCTCTTGGTGGTGTCCGACTCTTTGCAACCCCATGAATCACAGTACTCCAGGCCTTCCTGTCCATCACCAACTCCTGGAGTTCACTCAAACTCATGTCTATCGAGTTGGTGATGCCATCCAGCCATCTCATCCTCTGTCGTCCCCTTCTCCTCCCGACCCCAATCCCTCCCAGCTTCAGGGTCTTTTTCAGTGAGTCAACTCTTCACATAAGGTGGCCAAAGTATTGGAATTTCAGCCTCAGCATCAGTACTTCTAAATAATACCCAGGGCTGGTCTCCTTTAGGAAGGACTGGTTGGATCTCCTTGCAGTCCAAGGGACTCTCAAGATTCTTCTCCAGCACCACAATTCAAAAGCATCAATTCCTCAGTGCTCAACTTTCTTTATAGTCCAACTCTCACATCCATATATGACCACTGGAAAAACCATAGCCTTGACTAGACGGACCTTTGTTGGCAAAGTAGTATCTCTGCTTTTTAATATGCTATCTTGGTTGGTCATAACTTTCCTTCCAAGGAGTAAGCATCTTTTAATTTCATGGCTGCAGTCACCATCTGCAGTGATTTTGGAGCCCAAGAAGATAAAGTCTGACACTGTTTCCACTGTTTCCCCATCTATTTCCCATTAAGTGATGGGGCCAGATGCCATGCCTTGGCTATTGTAAATAGGGCTCAGTGAACACTGGGGTCCATGTGTTGTTTCAAATTATGGTTTCTTCTGGTAAATGCCCAAGAGTGGGATTACTGGATCAAACAATAGCTCTATTTTTAGTTTTTTAAGGAACCTCTATACTCTTCTCCATAGTTGTACCAATTTACATTTCCACGGAGTATAGGAGGGTTCCCTTTTCTCAACACCCTGTCCAGTACTTCTTGTATGAAGATTTTTTTGATCATTTACCTACTCACCTGTGTGTGGAGATAACTCATAATTTTGATTTCCATTTTGCTGATAATCAATGATGATAATCAGTGATGTTGAGCATCTTTTCACATGCTTTTGTTGATTTCTCCCTATATGTCTGTTAATATTTTCCATATATTACTTATGTGCTCTCATGTTGATGAAGGCTCTTGAGAATCCCTTGGGCTTCAAGGAGATCCAACTGGTCCATCCTAAATGATATCAGTCCTGAATTTTTATTGGAAGGACTGATGCTAAAACTGAAACTCCAATACTTGGGCTACCTGATGTGAAGGACTGACTCATTGGAAAAGACCCTGATGCTGGGAAAGATTGAAGGCAGGAGGAGAAGGGGATGACAGAGGACTAGATGGTTGAATGGCATCACCGACTCAGTGGACATTAGTTTGAGCAAGCTTCAGGAATTGGTGAAGGACAGGGAAGCCTGATGTGCAGCAGTTGATGGGGTTACAAAGAGTCAGACAAGACTGAGTGACCGAACTGTTTGATACATATATATTTATAAGAATTATATCTGCTTCTTGGATTGATCCCTTGATTATTATGTGGTGTCCTTCCTTGTCTCTTGTAACAGTCTTTAAAGTCTGTATTGTCTTATGTAAATATTGCTACTCCAGCTTTCTTTTGATTTTCACTTGTGTAGAATACCTTTTTACCATCCCCTCAATTTCAATCTGTGTGTGTTTTAAATCTGAAATGAGTCTCTTGTAGATAGAGTATTTATGGGTCTTGGTTTTGTATCTATTCACTCAACTCTTCCTTTTGATTGTAGCTCTTAGTTCATTTATATTGAAAGAAATTATTGATAGATATGCACTTATTCCCATTTTGTTAATTGTATTGGAGTTGTTTTGTAGTTTGTTTGTTTTTTAATTTGTTGTTCCTTTATAGTTTTTCTGTCTTCTCTGGTGACTTGATGACTATCTTTAGTGTTATGTTTGTATTCCTTTTTTTTTTTTTTTTTTTGGTGTATAAAGATATTACAGATTTTTAGTTTGTGTTTACCATGAGATTTCTATGTAGAAATGTGTGTGTATACCCATATATGTATATGTGCATATGTATGTGTGTATACATATATATATACACAAACACACACACCTCACTGTTTTCAATTGCTGGTCTGTTAATTTTAAATGTATAAAAACCCTACGTTTGTGTTATTCTCTGCTTACAATGACTGTTTCTGATATATTTTACATCTAGTTGTTTTGTGTATTTATTAACTGCTTTGAGAATGCAAATGATATTACTACATGTCTTTTAACTCCCTCCTAAATTTGTGCATGCGTGATTTCTTAACTTTATTGCATGTCTGCCTTTCCCAATGTGCTTTATTCATTTTGTAATTGTCTTGTTTCTAGTTTGGGCCTTTTTTTCTCCTGGAGAAAATCTTTAACCTTTGTTGTAAAGCTGATTTGGTGTTGGTAAATTCTTTAAGCGTTTGCTTGTCTGTAAAGCTTTTATCTCTCCATAAAATCTGAAAAAGAGCCTTGCTGTGTAGAGTGTTCTTGGCTATATATATATATATATATATATATATAGTTCCCTTTCATTGTTTTAAATGTGTCCCTCTCTTCTGGTCTGAGAGTTTCATCTGTAAAATCTTTTGATAGCCTAATGGGAGTTCATTTGTATGTTATTCATTGTTTTTTCCATGCTTCATTTAAAAGCCTCTCTTTATTTTTAATTTTTGTCATTTTAATTACAGTGTGTCTTAGTGTATTCCTCTTTGGGTTAATCCTTCATGGTACTGTGCTTCATGAACTTGGATGACTGTTTCCTTTCCCAGGTTAGGGAAATTTTTAGCTATTATGTCTTCCAGTATGTTCTCAGCCCATTTCTCTATCTTTTCTCCTTCTTGGGCTGCTGTGATGTGAATATTTGTATGATGGATGTTGTCCCAGGGGTCTCTTAAACTGTCCTAATTCCTTTAGATTTTTTTGTTTGTTTAGCATCACTAATGTCCACTATTCTGTCTTCTAACGAACTGAACATTCCTCTGTATCACTTACTATAGCTTTGACTTGTCATGCTGTATTTTTCATCTTAGTTATTATAGTTATCACATTTGGTTTCAATTTATATTTTCTTAAAAACTTTTAGCTTTTCTTCCTTTGAATCTGTTCTTTTCCTGAGCTCTTTCATCATCTTTATGACTATTTCCCTGAACTCTTTCTTATGCAGATTGCCTATCCTTGCTTAGTTCTTCTGGGGTTTGATCTCATTTCCTTGTGTGGAGCATGCTCTTCTGGTGCCTCATTTTGCCCAAGTTGTTTGTATTTTTATGTATACAGTAGGTAAGTTACATCTCTGAAACTTAAAGTGCCTTCTGTAAGAGATGTCCTCTTCATCTCAGCAATTTACTCCCCTCTTGTCATCCTAGCTATATATTTTAGGGGTTCCATCTTTGATGGCTCAGTGGTCCTTTCTGTTGCGGCTCACTATGTGGGCAGTTTGGTTGGTTTGTGTTGGCCCCTATTGTCATTGGTTGCCAGCCCTTGCCTTGTGCAAAGTCTGTCAGGTACTGGTTTTGGGGATCTGGTCATGAAACTGCTGACTGCAGAAATGCAGAGGGTCCCAGGATGACTGCTGGCTCATTGATGGGTGAAGCCCAGTCCTGGGATTAGTGCTAGACTGTTGGCAGGCAAAGCCAAGTCCTGGAGTCTTACTGCAATGACCAGGTTCCGATACCTGGTGGCAGATCACTGGACGGCAGTGTGCATGATTACTGACAGAGTTGGTAATCCTGGAGTGTCCTGAAGCTTGTGTTATCCTGCTAGTAGACAGGGCCAGGACCCAGTTGGTCCCAGGCAGGATCTTGCCTGCTTTGGGAAGGCTGGTCCATAGACTGTGGTATTGTGATTTTCTTGCATTAGAAATGTACTTCCTGGTAGGTCAAGTTAGTCCAGAGACTAGAGCAGGCCTCCTGGAGGGGAAGACTAGTACCTGCCCACCTGTGGGCAAAGCTGGGTCCTGCCTGGCCTGTGGTTAGCTGAGCTATGTCTAGAAGCAGGTCTGGAGGTGGCTGTCAGCTCAGGAAGTCTTTAGGCAGCTAATCTGCTGTTACTTGGGGTCAGGCCTTGGTGCTAATGAGCTAGAGGATAGATTCCACAATGGCATTCACCAATACCAGTGTCTAACCAGAGTCTATGCCCATGCTGTGAACCACAGCTGCTCCATACCTCTCTGGAATATTCTCCAAGACCAGCAAGTAGGTCTGGCCTAGGTTTCTATCAGACTGCTGCTTTTTCCCTGGGTCCTGGAGCATGTGAGATTTTGTGTACACCCTGTAAGAGTGAAGTCTTTATTATCCCTATTTCTGTGTGACTCTCGAAACTAAGCCTCACTGGACTTCCTGGCACAGAACTCTTGGGCTGGGGAGCCTGATGTGGGGTTCAGAACTCTCACTGCTGTAGGAAAACCCCTGCTATATAATTATTCTCCAGTTGGTAGGTCTCCCACCCAGGGGTATGGCACTTGATTTTATGTAGAGTCTGTCCCCCATACCTATCTCCTTGTGGTTCCTTCTTTATGTCTTTACTTGTAAAAGATCTTATCCAGTGATTCCAGTCTTTTTTACTGATACTTATGCTGATAACAGTTATGATTTTTGGTGTGCTCATGAGAGGAAGTGAGCTCAGCATTTTTCTACCAAACCAGCTTATATGAAGTAATTTAGAAAATAATACTGAATTTTCTTATTGTCATTTTAGTTATTAAAAACATCACCTTGGATAGAATAGTAAGTTTTTGAGGATAGACTTTAATATTTGTATAGACTTTTTTTTTGTATAGTCTTATATTTCATAAAATGTGGACCTATGCAAGCAGATTTAACACTATCAAACTTATTACATCTTGAGAAGTAGCTCAAAATAGTCTTTCAAAAACCAGTCATTAGCTGTGTTTTTTATGTTCAATTCTACTATACTGAAGAGTGTGATCTTATCATGCTATATAATAATGGACTATAAAAAATGACCCTTGCTATGAATTTTCTTTAACTGAGTATCAGTTCAGTTCAGTTCAGTTGCTCAGTCATGTCCAGCTCTTTGCAACCCCATGAATTGCAGCACGCCAGGCCTCCCTGTCCATCACCAACTGAAGGAGTTCACTCAAACTCACCTCCATCAAGTCGGTGATGCCATCCAGCCATCTCATCCTGGGTCATCCCCTTCTCCTCCTGCCCCCAATCCCTCCCAGCATCAAAGACTTTTCCAATGAGTCAACTCTTCGCACGAAGTGGCCAAACTACTGGAGTTTCAGCTTCAGCATCATTCCTTCCAAAGAACACCCAGGGCTGATCTCCTTTAGACTGGGGGGATCTTCTTGCAGTCCAAGAGACTCTCAAGAGTCTTCTCCAACACCACAGTTCTAAAGCATCAATTCTTTGGCGCTCAGCCTTCTTCACAGTCCAACTCTCACATCCATACATGATCACAGAAAAAGCCATAGCCTTGACTAAACGAACCTTTGTTGGCAAAGCAATGTCTCTGCTTTTCAACATGCTATCTAGGTTGGTCATAAATTTTCTTCCAAGGAGTAAGAGTCTTTTAATTTCATGGCTGCAATCACCATCTGCAGTGATTTCGGAAACCAAAATAATAAAGTCTGACACTGTTTCCACTGGTTCTCCATCTATTTGCCATGAAGTGATGGGGACCAAATGCCCTGATCATTTTCTGAATGTTGAGCTTTAAGCCAACTTTTTCACTCTCCTCTTTCACTTTCATCAAGAGACTTTTTAGTTCCTCTTCACTTTCTGCCATAAGGGTGGTGTCATCTGCATATCTGAGGTGACTGATATTTCTCCCGGCAATCTTGATGCCAGCTTGTGCTTCTTCCAGCCCAGCGTTTCTCATGATGTACTCAGCATAGAAGTTAAATAAGCAGGGTGACAATATACAGCCTTGACGTACTTCTTTTCCTATTTGGAACCAGTCTGTTCTTCCATGTCCAGTTCTAACTGTTGCTTCCTGACCTGCATATAGGTTTCTCAAGAGGCAGGTCAGGTGGTCTGGTATTCCTATCTCTTTCAAAATTTTCCACAGTTTATTGTGATCCACACAGTCAAAGGCTTTGGCATAGTCAATCAAGCAGAAATAGATGTTTTTCTGGAATTCTCTTGCTTTTTCCATGATCCAGTGGATGTTGGCAATTTGATCTTTGGTTCCTCTGCCTTTTCTAAAACCAGCTTGAACATCAGGGAGTTCACCGTTCATGTATTGCTGAAGCCTGCCGTGGAGAATTTTGAGCATTACTTTGACCTCATCATTACATCCTATGTTCAATCCTATATTGAAGACAATATGTTTATGGAACTAGATATTATTTGAATTTAGCACAGTTATTTATTTATTTTTTTTACTGAGTTCATGAATAAAGAAGTTGTATTTGAATTCTCCCTATGAAACTTCAGAATCCTCAGTGACATGAATTGAAAAAAACCCAATATTCATACTATGATAATTGACCTGGTGATGTTAAAAACGGTACCTTCTTTAAAGAAATATTTTACATAGATTTATTCTAAATGGTTTATATTATTATAATTGGCAAATAAAATACAAATTTAATGCATTTGAATGCAAAGTTCTAACGATAATCTTACGAAAGGAAAAATGAGTCCAAAGAAAACTTTCTGAAGGAAATAAGCTTTAAAAATAAAAGCTATTACCTCAGTGTTGTTTTTCACTCATATAAACACCTTTCCATTTCAGTAGCTAACTCTGCAGAGATGACAATATGAGTACCTAGTTGATAGAATATATCTACTTTTATGCATGATGAAACTTATATTTCTGAAGATTTTGTCAAATTTATGTTGGGCTTTGTTTATAAAACCAAACTTACAAAATTAAAAATATATATGCTAAAATTAAACCCATTTAGTAAACTAGAAATTTTAAGTTAATTTTTCAGAGGTGATTTCCATTTTTTTCAGCTTGATTTATTTAACTAAGGATCACAAATTTGTAAGTGCTTGCAATGTTAATTTCTAAGTAATTTGTATGAACTCCAAAATTCCCAAGTGTTGTTGTCGCTGAGTGTTATATTAAAGAATGAAGAAACCTGTATCATTTGGAAAATTATTTTAAGGCAATAAATTTTCACATCAACTTCTTTTGGCAAGAAGTTAATTCTAGCTGGTATTTTTATTAGCAGTGGAAGAAATGGTAAAACTGGGAGAAATGCAATTTTATTGCCAGCATTTCCTTGTTAACACCTGGGGAGAGAGGTACATCAATATAAGGAAAATGGATAAAGACTGAAATTTCAAGTCAAATAACATACATGTCTGTTAAATAAGTCTATAAATAATGTCTGTTAAAAAACAATAATGAGATTAAAAATGCATTAAATTCTTGAGACAGTGAACAGCTTAAATGTTATTAAATATGTTTAAACATGTTCTACCTCATTAATAAAATTCCTGATTAAAGTGATTATTCTATCACTAAAATTTTTATATAACAGTCTCAGAGATGATTGCACATACTAACTTGCTAGTTGAATTACTGTGGTATGTTGGTTTGGATTCAAAAAGTCATAAAATAATCTAAACTATTAGGGGAAATGAATTAAATAAAGTAGTTGGCTGAATTTTCACTTGACCCTTTAACATCTCTTGATGTATTAGGACAAACATTTATTTTGCAGCAAGTTTTGAGTCATATGGAGCCCTCCTTTACAGAAGCAAGCCTTCATTTGAGATCGATGGTATTTTTTGGCAAGAATATGTTGCTATATTGTCGTTGTTGTTTTAGTTGCTAAGTCATGTCAGACTTTTTTGCCACCCCATGGACTGTAGCCCGCCAGGCTCCTCTGTCCATGGGACTTCCCAGCCAAGACTACTGAATTGCCAGAATTGCTGTTCCTTCTCCAGGGCATCTTCCCAACCCAGGGATCTAACCTGCGTCTCCTGCATTGCCAGGCAGATTGTTTACCACTGAGTCACCAGAGTAGCTCATATTGTGATACAGTTGCTTCAAATCAGTAATAAAACTTAAGAACACATTTTAAATGTGTTGTACAAATGAATATTATTTTTCAGATGCAGTGAATGCTATTGAAATAATTATCATTTGGAAGCATTTTTTGGTTTCTCCTGTTGGAAAGCAATTATTTTGCCACGATTTTAATTTTGTCACATGTATTTATCAAAACCATGTGAGTTGTACTTTTCCAAACCATATGGGGTTAAATTTAAGAATGCCCAATTGTGTCACATAATTATGATATAGAGATGATACGGTTTTCAATGATTTCATTTAAAGAAATAATGCCCAGGTACTTCATGTAACAGTTTTCAAAGGCAATATCCACACAATTAGTATCTCCAGCTATAGAATTGGTTCCCTACCACTTGTATTTATATTAGAAAGTTAATATCTATATAAATGCATTCTAAAAGCCTTATTATTTTTTGAGCCTATTAATTTCAAGGACATTGTATGTGAATGAGCTGATAATTTTACTGATATCCACACAACTGCTCGAAAGTCTACTGTATGAATAATTATTCATAGTACCGTTTCAGGGGATTATTTGTTGTGAAAGTCTTTATGTCTTAAGTGTAGAAGAACAATGTTGATTTAACAGATAATAACAGCTAATGAAAAGCTGGCAGAATTAGGGATCCAAATTATCCCAGTTATGTGAATATAATTATATATGTCTTGAAAATGTAGCTTTTAAATCATAATCGATAAAGTGATAGGTTATGCATGGAAATGACAACTTAAAGGTAGGATACTTTTAGAAATTCACAATTTCTCATTCAAAAATCCACTATTTCTAACTTATATCAAGACTTCTTTTATCTAATGTGACTTTACTGCTTTGTATAGTAATATCTATTTATATCATACAAAATTATCTTTGTGAAAACCATGCCAAGTTGCCTTAACTTTTTCTTTCATTGTTATTGTTGTTCAGTTGCTAAACCATGTCTGACTATTTGTGGCCCTATAAACTACAGCAATCCAGGCTTCCCTATCCTTCACTATCTCCCAGAGTTTAACTAAACTCATGTCCACTGAGTCATTGATGCCATCCAACCATCTCGTCTTCTGTTGCCCACTTCTCCTCCTGCCCTCAATCTTTGCCAGCAACAGGGTCTTTTCTACTGAGTAGGCCGTTTGCATCAGGTGACCAAAGTATTGGAGCTTCAGCTTCAGCATCAGTCCTTCCAATGAATATTCAGGGTTGATTTCCTTTAAAATTGATTGGTTTGATCTCCTTGCTGTCCAAGGCACTCTCAAAAGTCCTCTCCAGCACCGCAGTTTGAAGACATCAATTCTTTGGCACTCATCATTTTTTGTGGTCCAGCTCACATCATACATGACTACTGTAGCTTTGACTATATGGACCTTTGTCAGCAAAGTGATCTCTCCACTTTTTAATATGCTGTCCAGGTTTGTCATAGCTTTCCTTCCAAATAGCAAGTGTCTTTTAATTGCATGGTTGTAGTCATTGTATGTAGTGATTTTGGGTATCAAGAAAATAAAGTCTGCCTCTGTTTCTAATTTTTCCCCATCTATTTGCCATGAAGTAGTGGGACCAGATGCCATGATCTTAGTTTTCTGAATATTGAGTTTTAAGCCAGCTTTTTCACTCTCATCTTGCACCCTCATCAATAGGATGTTTAGTTCCTCTTCAATTTCTGCCATTAGAGTAGTATCATCTGCATATCTGAGGTTGTTGATACTTCTCTGAGAAATGTTGGTTCTAGCTTTTGATTCATCCAGCCCAGCATTTTGCATGCTATACTCTGCATATCAGTTAAGTAAGCAGGGTGACAATATACAGCCCTGAAGGACTCCTTTCTCAATTTTGAACCCATCAGTTGTTTCACATGTGGTTGTAACTATTGCTTCTTGTCCAGAAACAGTCCAGGTTTCTTAGCACACAGTAAGGTGGTCTGCTATTCCCATCTCTTTAAGAAATTTCCAGTTTGTTATGATTTGAGCCACATAGTCAAGGCTTTAGTGTAATCAATGAAGCAGAAGTAGATATTTATTTTCTGGGATTACCTTGCTTTCTCTATGACCCAATAGATGTTGGCAATTTGATCTCTAGTTCCTCTGCCTTTTCTAAACACTGCAGGGATAGTTGGAAGTTCTCAGTTCACATATTGTTTAAGCTTAGCTTGAAGGATTTTGAGCATTACCTTGCTAGCATGTAAGATGAGCACAGATGTGTGGTAGTTTGAACATTCTTTGGCATTGCCTTTCTTTGGGATTGAAATGAAAACTGAGCTTTTCCAGTTTTGTCAGCACCACTGAGCTTTCCAAATTTGCTAACATATTGAGTGTAGCACTTTAAAGCATCACCTTTTAGATTTTTAAATACCTCAACTGGAATTCTATCACCTCCTCTAGATTCATTCATAGTAATGCTTCCTAAGGCACACTTGGCTTTACATTCTAAGATATCTGGCTCTGTGTGAGGGACCACACCATCATGTGATCACACTACCTTATCCAAATCATTAAGATCTTTTTTTGTATAATTATTCTGTGTATTCTTGCCACCTCTTCTTAATCTCTTCCACATCTGAGGTCCTTGCCATTTCTGTTCTTTATTGTGCCCATCTTTCCATTCTATATGTTTCCTCTGTATCTTTGCATTGTTCACTTAAGAAGGCATTTTATCTTTCCTTGCTATTCTCTAGAACTCTTTATTCAGTTGGGTATATTTTGCCCTTTCTCCTTTGCCTTTCACTTCTCTTCTTTTCTCAGCTGTTTGTAAAGCCTCCTTAGACAACAGTTTGCCTTCTTTCATTTTTTTTTCTTAGCAATTTTTTACATCATCTCCTCAATGTTATGAACCTCTGTCCATAGTTCTTCAGGCCCTCTGTCTACCAGATCTAATCTCTTGAATCTATTAACCACCTCCACTCTATAATTATAAGGGGTTTGATTTAGGGCATGGGCTTCCCTGGTGGCTCAGAGGGTAAAGAGTCTGTCTACAGTGTGGGACCTGGGTTCAATCCCTGGGTTCGGAAGATCCCCTGGAAAAGGAAATGGCAACCCACTCCAGTACTCTTGCCTGGAAAATCCCATGGACTGAGAAGCCTGGTAGGCTACAGTCCATGGGGTCACAAAGAGTTGGACAGGACTGAGCGACTTCACTTTCACTTTCACTTTAAGGCATAACTGAGTGATTTAGTGATTCCCCCTGCTGTCTTCAATTTAAGTCTGAATTTTGCAATAAGAAGCTCATGATCTGAGCCACATTCTGCTCCAGGTCCCATTTTTGCTAACTGTATAGAGCTTTTCCATCTTTGGCTGCAAAGAATATAATCAATCTGATTTCAGTATTGACCATCTGGTGATGTCTATGTGTAAAATCGTCTTTTGTGTTGTTAGAAGAGGTTGTTTCCTATGACCAGTGGATTCTCTTGACAAAACTCGGTTAGCCTTTGCCCTGCTTCATTTTGTACTCCAAGGCCAAACTTGCCTATTACTCCAGGTATCTCTTGACTTCCTACTTTTGCATTCCAATCCCCTCTGCTGAAAAGGACATCTTCTTTTGGTGTTAATTCTAGAACAACTTGTAAGTCTTCATAGTGTCATTCAATTTAAGTTTCTTCAGCATTAGTGATTGTAGCATAGACTTGGATTATTGTGATACCAAATGGTTTGCCTTGGAAATGAACCAAGATCACTCTGTCATTTTTGAGATTACATTTAAGTACTGCATTTTGGACTCTTTCATTGACTATGAAGGCTACTCCAATTCTTCTAAGGGATCTTGACTACAGTAGTAGATATAATGGTCATCTGAATTAAATTTGTCCATTTCCAAATATTCCTTCATAATTCTGTGATTTTTCATGGGAGTTCATCAATTAACCCAACATGAAAATAAAACACATATTTGATTATTCATTCTTTTGACTTCTATGGGATTTTTGTTACTCAAATTTCAATTATAAAGGTCATTTGCACAGAAAGATAAAGAAAAACCTTTTTATATTAATTTTGCTCCTCATTGAAACACAAAAATAACTTGTTTGAGGCCATATTACACAAAAAACTGCCTGTTAAGAATCATTATGTATAGAATTCACTTACTCTCCTTCAGAATATCTTTGTATTTGATCCTATGATCAAATGTTGTTTTTGTTGTTCAGTCATTCAGTCATGTCCTACTCTTTGTGACTTCCTGAACTGCAGCATGCCAGGCTCCCCTGTCCTCCACTATTTCACTCAGCTTTCTCAGACTCATGTCCATTGAGTCAGTGGTGTCATCCAACCATCTCATCCTCTGTCTCTCCCTTGTCCTCCTGCCCTTAATATTTCCCAGAATCAAGGTCCTTTCCAATGAGTTGACTCTTCACATCATGACTGCAGCTTCAGCTTCAGTCCTTCCCTTGAATATTCAGGGTTGATTTCCTTTAGGATTGACTGCTTTGATCTTCTTGCAGTACAAGGGGCTCTCAAGAGTCTTCTCCAGCAGCATACTTTGAAAGCATCAATTCTTCTGTGTTCATCCTTCTTTATAGTCCAACTGTCACATCTATACATGAATACATGAAAAAACATGGCTTTGACTATACAGACCTTTGTCGACAAAGTAATGTCTCTGCTTTTAAATACACTATCAAGGTTTGTCATAGGTTTTCTTCCAAGGAGCAAGTGTCTTTTAATTTCATGGCTACAGTCACCATCTGCCTTGATTTTGGAGCCCAAGAAAATGAAATTGGTCACTGTTTCCATGGTCTTCTCATCTATTTGCCATGAAGTGATGGGACCAAATGCCATGTCTTCATCTTTACATCTTCACATCTTTAGAAATAGCAGAGTGTCTAATGTAATGAAAATAGTTATGATGATCAGTAATGGACTTTCTTTCTTGACAGCATTTCTGGAGGAACAATCAGGATTGATCAGTAGGACTGCTTTAATGATAGACCCTGTTATATTTGGATACTTTTTCATCATCAAGGGATTGTGTTAGTGTCATTGGGATCATGGACTATAGATCTGCAAATCAGTTCAACAAAAACAGTTCAACAAAAAATCCTGATGATACTATGTCTGACAAATGAGAGGAACTTGAGAGAGCCCTGAATAGCAAATTTAGGCTATTTTTAAATTTATTTATAATAAGATATTTTGATTTTCTCTTATAACAAAATTTTGATAAAAATATAGCGTTTGCTTAAGTGATATGTGATTTGAATTGTCATCTTTCTTAGTTTGAAGCATATAGAAATCAACAGAGTTTTTAGGACTCACAAAGCTCAGGAAAATGACCCAAGGCTTACTTGCTTGCACCATTGCATAGCATTAATATCTTTGCTTTTTAACAGTTATGGCACTATGTGTCTTAAAACAAATGCTGAAAATAAGGCAGTTTTGATTCTCAAAATGTTTTGAAAATATGGTATTTTTGACCAAAAATTTATCCTATAATCAATATTATTTTTTTCTTTTTTAATTTAGGGATACCCTCTGGTTTTGAGAATGTTTGATTCTTGTTTGGCAATTCATTTGAAGATATGCTGGGGATCAAATATCTTTTTATCTAGTATTTTCTACTGTTTGGCTATAAAAAGTGATGTGGTATTGCAGATATGCATAATGCTTTCCTTTGTAGAGATTAAAACAAAGACTATTGATTTTTTTTATTTTATTCCTTTTGAGTTCTAGAAAATAAATATTTCATAATTCCATTGATAATCAATTGGCTGTCAGCCACCAAGATATTACTGGAGCACTTATTATAGGCTTTGGAATTCAATTTAAGCAAACTACTTCTTGACCAATTTTCTTATACTAGGAAAGCAAACACAAATAATAACTGATAAAAAATAACTGATCTAGTGATAATTTTCAAAAAATACTGTGGCTATCTTCACAAATCAAAGTTACAAAGGATCAATAACCTTCTAAGGAAAGGTATATATGTTTAATTAATGACAGTTTACTCAATATGTGTTACATATTCACTTGTATTATGTATTTATCATAAAATATTAACTAGTAATCATCTTCTCCCTGTGTTTTGGGAATGTAGAAGTGACATATAATTCAAAGTTTCTGCTATCATGAACTGGGCCTTTTAATAAGGCAGGACTGAAAATAAGTAAGCAAATGCATATAATGTCAAAGAATATAAGTGAATAAGTTAATGGAGAATGATAGTGGAAATGGAGCACATGGGCAAGAGAGTTCAGTTTTGCATAACGTTTTCAACGAAGACCTCCAAAATTAATAGGCATTTGAGCTAGATGAAGTCCAGATGAAGTGAGGAAATAGTGAGAATGTGGATGAGAGTATACTAGGATAAAAGAATTGTGAGATGATAAAGACAAGGACAGGAGTCAGTTTGTTTGAAAGAAAATAAGATTAGAGATTGAATTTGATGCCAGATATTGGGGTTAAATCCATGGCTCAGGAAGATTCCCTGGAGAAGGAAATAGCAGCCTGCTCCAGTATTCTTGCCTAGGAAATTCCATGGACAGAGGAGCCTAGTGGGCTACAGTCCATGGGGTTGCAAAGAGTCGGACTTGACTGAACAATGAACACACTTTCACTTTTTTTCACATACTTGTACAGTGGAACTGAACTTACTAGCTATCAAATAACAGTGCCCGATGATGTCATGAGGAAAACAATCATTTACTTACAAGTTCAACATTCAGAAAACGAAGATCATGGCATCTGGTCCCATCACTTCATGGGAAATAGATGGGGAAACAGTGGAAATAGTGTCAGACTTATTTTTTTAGGCTCCAAAATCACTGCAGATGGTGACGCTTACTCCTTGGAAGAAAAGTTATGACCAACCTAGATAGCATATTCAAAAGCAGAGACATTACTTTGCCAACGAAGGTCCATCTAGTCAAGGTTATGGTTTTTCCTGTGGTCATGTATGGATGTGAGAGTTGGACTGTGAAGAAGGCTGAGCGCCGAAGAATTGATGCTTTAGAACTGTGGTGTTGGAGAAGACTCTTGAGAGTCCCTAGGACTGCAAGGAGATCCAACCAGTCCATTCTGAAGGAGATCAACCCTTGGATTTTTTTGGAAGGAATGATGCTAAAGCTGAAGCTCCAGTACTTTGGCCATCTCATGCGAAGAGTTGACTCATTGGAAAAGACTCTGATGCTGGGAGGGATTAGGGGCAGGAGAAGAAGGGGATGACCCAGGATGAGATGGCTGGATGTCATCACAGACTCGATGGACGTGAGTCTGAGTGAACTCCAGGAGATTGGTGATGGACAGGGAGGCCTGGCATGCTGTGATTCATGGGGTTGCAAAGAGTCGGACACGACTGAGCGACTGAACTGAACTGAACTGAACTGAACTGTATAATCTTCACTCTAACTAAAAGGAGAAAAGCAGAAATTATTTTCCTACTTGCGAATATGGTTTCAAGAGAAAGTAATTATAGTTTTCCAACATGCATTGCTAATTTAGTTCCATAAGTGAAAGACCCTGTGGCTAAATGATACTCATTCAATCAAGTTTACTATGCCTAGGGAAGTTAAACATAAATATCCTCCTGACCCTTCAGATACTTCAGCCACAGTTGCGAAAAAGTCTTATCAGTGGCTTATTTAGAGATATCATTTTATAGATGCAGATATTATTATGGTGTCAGAGTTTCCAAATAAATCTAAAAACAGTGATTTGCAAACATGGCTGTGTAACATAATGATCTATCTTTATGTATGGTTATATTGCACTTCTCAAGGCCCATCACATACCTAGTAACTTAGAATGTCCAGGACTGGAGCCTGAAAAATGTATTTTATGGAGGTTTATTAGTGACTTTGATGCCT
This sequence comes from Ovis canadensis, assembly GCF_042477335.2. Classification (NCBI taxonomy): domain Eukaryota; kingdom Metazoa; phylum Chordata; class Mammalia; order Artiodactyla; family Bovidae; genus Ovis; species Ovis canadensis. The sequence continues at coordinate 66,416,517 of NC_091262.1, read as the reverse complement.
CTGTTATTTTAAATTGGGATATAGAAACTCTATGTGAGCACACAATGCATCCTCATATTTATATCCAATTATGTTCTAATTAAGATCTAATATAAGATCTTCCCTGGTGGTTCAGATGGTAAAGTGTCTGCCTATAATGTGGGAGACCTGGGTTGGATCCCTGGGATGGAAAGATCCTCTGGAGAAGGAAATGGCAAACCAGTCCAGAACTCTTGCCTGGAAAACCTCATGGACAGAGGAGCCTGGTAGGCTACAGTACATGAGGTCACAAAGAGTTGGACATGACTGAGCAACTTCACTTTCTAATTATGCAAAGTTCACCATACTAAACACTGGTATATCCACGTGAAACCTTGAAGAAGATATGTATCTGTGTTTGTTAACTTGATTGTCTAGTCTTCACTAACATTGTTTCAAAATTGTAGTAACTCAGGCATTCAACTAATTTAATTAACTATTTAAATATAACTAATTAAATTAATTGATTTAAGTAATAATAAACAACAAACTGGTTCCAAATCAGGAAAGGAGTATGTCAAGGCTGTATATTGTCACCCTGCCTATTTAACTTTTATTCAGATTACATCATGCGAAATGCTGGGCTGGATGAAGCATAAGCTGGAATCAAGATTTCTGTGAGAAATATCAATAACCTCAGATAGGCAGATGTGTTATGGCATGAAAGCAAAGAAAACTAAAGAGCCTCTTGATGAAAGTGAAAGAGGAGAGTCGAAAAGTTGGCTTAAAACTCAACATTCATAAAACCAAGATCATGGCACCCAGTTGCATTACATCATGGAAAATAGATGGGAAAACAATGGAAACAGTGAGAGACTTATTTGGGGGTGTGGGGGGGTGGCTCCAAAATCACTGCAGATGATGACTGCAACCATGAAATTAAAAGATGCTCCTTGGAAAAAAAGCTATGACCAACCTAGATAGCATATTAAAAAGCAGAGACATTACTTTGCCAACAAAGGTCCATCTAGTCAAAGTTATAGTTTTTCCATTAGTCATTTATGGATATGGGAGTTGGACTGTAAAGAAAGCTGAGTGCTGAAGAATTGATGCTTTTGAACTGTGATTTTAGAGAAGACTCTTGAGAGTCCCTTGGAGTGTACGGAGATAAAACCAGTCAATCTTAAAGGAAACCAATCCTGAATATACATTGGAAGGACTGCCACTGAAGCTGAAGCTCCAATATTTTGATCACCTGATGTGAAGAACTGACTCATTGGAAAAGACCATGAAGCTGGGAAAGATTGAAGGCAGGAGGAGAAGGGTACGACAGAGGATGAGAAGGTTAGATGGCATCCCTGACTCTATGGACATGAGTTTGAGCATGTGCCAGGAGTTAGTGATGGACAGGGAAGCATGGTATGCTGCAGTCCATGTGGTCTCAGAGTCAGACACTACTGAGTGACTGAACTGAACTTAACTGAAGGCATTTAAAGTTAATCTTTCACTATCATAATATTCCAAACAGATGTTCAAATCAGAGACACATATCTCCATCCCTTTGTTATTCAGGGACTCATAACTGTATTTTTCATCATAGTCATCTGGAAAGGGGAAGAGACATGAAAGATTTGTGTTGGAAATACTAATAAGCTGGGTACAGAAGTGGTAAACACTTCTTCATCATACAGTGAAGACAATTTAGTTACATGTTAAGTATAAGGGAAACTAAGAAAGATAGTCTATCTTTATGCTTAGGAAATAGAAGTATAGATTTTATTAAAAATCTGGCTATTTTTACTTCAGTGTGAATGTTATAGTTTAGAAATGAGTACTGATCAGTAACGCATGGAAAAAACAAATTTTAAAATCCTATCAACAATAATATGTACTTCTGCAATGTAAGATGAATACAGAGGAACGAGTGTATTTGGTTGTAGTATTAAATTATTGGAGCACTGTCCTTAAATGGGAAAGTTGAGCTTATGCTTCAGTTCAGTTCAGTTCAGTCGCTTAGTTGTGTCTGACTCTTTGCGACCCCATGAATCGCAGCATGCCAGGCCTCCTGTCCATCACCAACTCCTGGAGTTAATTTAAACTCACGTCCATCGAGTCGATGATGCCATCCAGCCATCTCATCCTCTGTCATCCCCTTTTCCTCCTGCCCCCAATCCCTCCCAGCATCAGAGTCTTTATAAGTTATACAAATATGTATTTAGTTACATAATACAGTGGGATAATGATATGAACATGGCATTCTAAGGAAGGCAAATAAGAGGGACATTTCATCCAAAAGAGCACATGCATGTCTATCTACAGGAAGTACCATCTCTGAATAAACATAAAAGATGGCTGGATCAGACCACACAAGATATAAATGGGAGAATTTCAGGAAAATATAATAGCATACATAAAGGAACTCAGTTCAGTTCAGTTCAGTCGCTCTGTCGTGTCCGACTCTTTGTGACCCCATGGACTGCAGCACACCAGGCCTCCCTGTCCATCACCAACTCCCGGAGTTTGCTCAAACTCATGTCCATCAAGTTGGTGATGCTATCCAACCATCTCATCCTCTGTCATCCCCTTCTCCTCCTGCATCAGTATTTCCCAGTGTCAGGGTCTTTTCCAGTGAGTCAATTCTTCACATCAGGTGGCCATGGTCTTAGTTTCCTGAATGTTGAATTATAAGCCAATTTTTTCACTCTTCTCTTTCGTTTTCATCAAGAGGCTTTTTAGTTCTTCACTTTCTGCCATAAAGGTGGTGTTATCTGCATATCTGAGGTTATTGATATTTCTCCCAGCAATCTTGTTTCCATCTTGTGGTTCATCAAGCCTGGCATTTCACATGATGTAATCTGTATATAAGTTAAATAAACCGGGTGAAAATATATGCTCTTAACATACCCCTTTCCTAGATTGGAACCAGTCTGGTTTTCCAAGTACAGTCCTAACTGTTGCTTCTTGACCTGCATACAGATTTCTCAGGAGGCAGGTAATGTGGTCTGGTATTCCCATTTCTTTTAAGAATTTTCCACAATTTGTCATGATCCACACAGTCAAAGGCTTTGGCATAGTCAAAAAAGCAGAAGTAGATGTTTTTTTCTGGAACACTCTTGCTCTATGATCCAGTGGATGTTGGCAATTTAATATCTGGTCTTCTGCCTTTTCTAAATCCAGATTGAATGTCTGGAAGTTTACTGTTCACATACTGTTGAAGCCTGGCTTGGAGAATTTTGAGCATTGCTTTACTAACAGGTGAGATCAGTTCAATTGTGTGATAGTTTGAACATTCTTTGGCATTGACTTTCTTTGGGATTGAAATGAAAACTGACCTTTTCCAGTCCTATGGGCACTGCTGAGTTTTCAAAAGTTGCTGGTATATTGAGTGCAGCACTTTGACAGCATCATCTTTTAGGACTTGAAATAAAGGCTGGAATTCCGTCACATCCACTAGCTTTGTTTGTAGTGGTGCTTCCTAAGGCCCACTTGACTTTGCATTCCAGGATGTCTGGCTCTAGGTGAGTGATCGCACCATCGTGGTTATCTGGGTCATTAAAATCTTTTTTTGTATAGTTCTTCTGTGTGTTCTTGCCACCTCTTCTTATCTTCTACTTTTGTTGGATCAATACCATTTCTGTCCGTTATTGAGCCCATCTTTGCATGAAATTTTCTCTTGGTATCTGTACTTTTCTTGAAGAGATCTCTAGTCTTTCCCATTCTATTGTTTTTCTCTTTTTTTTTTTTTTTGCACTAATCACTGAGAAAAGCTCTTTTATCTCTCCTTGCTCATCTTTGAAACTCTGCATTCAAATGGGTATATTTTTCCTTTTCTCCTTTGCCTTTCACTTCTTTTCTTTTCTCAGCTATTTTTAAGACCTCTTCAGACAACCATTTTGCTTTTTTTAATTTGTTTTTCTTAGGGGTAGTCTTGACCACTGCCTCGTGTACAAGGTCAGAAACCCTTATCCATAGTTCTTCCAGCACTGTATCTATCAGATCTAATTCCTTGAATCCATTTGTCACTTCCACTGTACAATCATAAGGGATTTGATTTAGGTCGTACCTGAATGGTCTAGTAGTTTCCCCTTCTTTCTTCAATTTAAGTCTGAATTTGGCAATGAGGAATTCACGATCTGAGCCATAGTTAGCTCCCTGTCTTGTTTTTGCATACTATATAGAGCTTCTCCATCTTTGGCTGCAAAGAATATAGTCAATCTGATTTCAGTATTGACCTTCTGGTGATGTCCATGTGTAGAGTCTTCTCTTGTGTTTTGGAAGAGGGTGTTTGCTATGATGAGTATGTTCTCTTGACAAAAGTCTGCCACCCTTTACCCTGCTTCATTCTGTACTCCAAACATAATTTGCCTGTTACTCCAGGTATCTTTTTATTTCCTACTTTTGCATTCCAGTCCCCTATGATGAAAAAGACATATTTTCATCTTTTTTGGTGTTAGTTTTAGAAGGTCTTATAGGGCTTCATAGAACCGTTCAACTTCAGCTTCTTCAGCATTACTAGTTGGGGGATAGACTTGGATTACTCTGATATTGAATGGTTTGCCTTGGAAACGAACAGAGATCATTTTGTTGTTTTTGAGATTGCATCCAAGTACTGCATTTCAGACTCTTTTGTTGACTTTGAGGGCTGCTGCATTTCTACCAAGGGATTCTTGCCCACAGTAGTAGATGTAATGGTCATCTGAGTCACCCATTCCAGTCCATTTTGCTCACTGATTCCTAAAATGTTGATGTTCACTCTTGCCATCTCCTGTTTGACCACTTCGTGGCATCACACAATTTCAGTTCACATCTGCAGAACTTAACAGAGGGCAGGTGATTTGGTTATAGGAAAAGAAATGGAACAATCACAGAAGCAATAAGAAGATAGAGCTAAGCAGGAGCTAAATTAACATTAGACTATATTGGTTATAGTTTCTATTTTTGACTTTCAGAGCAACAATTATTGGGTGACCACTATATTAGTAATAGGGAAAGATTTATGGCAATATATTGAAAATCCAATTATAGCTTATGTGCTTAAAAGTAAGATTGGTTAAAAAAATATTATTGCTGCAAATAAAAGTGTATGTAAAGGTTAGGAAGAGATTGAGAGAGTGATTATTGTGTAGAAGATGTCATTATGGGAGAGATGAGCTTCTAATAAATATAATACACATAAATAATGTTGAAAATAAGCTTCTCCATCTCTTCTATCCATTGATTTTCTCCTTCTCTCAAATCACTCTCCTTGCTTTCCATGGAAATTTGTTAAAAAAAAAAAGAAAGAAAGAAAACTACTACTCTTAAACTAAGAAAAACAGAGTCTTTGGTCAACAAAAGTGAAAGAGAATATCAACATTAGAGTGATGAATAGGATCAAAGAGCTCATAAATGGAGTAGAGTCTGATATAATTCTTAGTGTCTGGGAGTTAGGGCTTAGACTCTGTAACAGAAAGGATATTATGAAAATAGTTTTCTCCTTGTAGAGAACCAGACTAATCTAGATAAATGAAGCTGGGAGTCATGAAACTATCTACTGTTGGAGATATAGAAAACAGAAAAAAAAACCGTTATCTCCTCTACGAGGAGGCAACAAACAGATTGGCTGTCTGTCCTGGGCTATGAATAAATAGCACAGTAATAATCTATAATAAATCATAATCAGGATTCCATGGGAAACCATTGTGAGGTTTCCCTACAATGATGTGATTGGAAGTAACTATCAACCTTAAAACTTACTCAACCCTCATCCATAGTTCTTCTGGCACTCTATCTATCAGATCTAATTCCGTGAATCCACTTGTCACTTCCACTGTAGAATCTGAATGTGTTGTTATAAGTTTATTGTGAATTTCTCTTTTTCTGAGTTACGTTCAGATTCCAGGACACATGGGTTCTCACAGATAACATCCATTGAAAATATGTTTGCCATAAGAATCATTGTAAATCACATGTATAAATAATCATCTTGAAGGATAGTCAGCAAGATAAAACAAATAGAATAATATGCAGTCTAATAAGCAGAGAAAAGATGATAATAATAAGGGTATTTCATAACAATGAATGAAATGATCATAGATATTGGAAAAGAATGTAAAAATTAGCCAAGACCAGGTTGTCATGGAAAATGTGTAGGCACATTTTAGAAATTATGAAAATTGAAATTAAGAAAATAATTTAAAAATATAATCTCATGTATGGATAGGAGAGCAAAATAGACCATCTGTAAAAAATAACTGGTAATTTATAGATGTGTTTGAAGAGTAAAACTAGATTGCTGCTAAGTCGCTTCAGTTGTGTCCATCTCTGTGTGACCCCATAGATGGCAGCCCACCAGGCTCCCCCATCCCTGGGATTCTCCAGGGAAGAATACTGGAGTGGGTTGCCATTTCCTTCTCCAAAGCATGAAAGTGAAAAGTGAAAGTGAAGTCACTCAGTCGTGTCTGACTCTTAGTGACCCCATGGACTGCAGCCTACCAGGCTCCTCCATCCTTGGGATTTTCCAGGCAAGAGTACTGGAGTGGGGTGCCATTGGTTAGACACAGATAAATACATTAAAAATATTTCAAAAGATTTTAAAAAGGAAGGGTAGTATGAAAAGTCTGGGTACAGTGATAGTCTTTAAGGATATACCTAGATGCAGAGTGAGAACTCAGCTTATGTAGGTCCTACATCTAGCTTGGAACTCTTGCTCGGAATTTGAGCATAACACAGAAGTGAGGTATCTGTACTGCATAACAGTGCTCTAGATTTAAGACATTTATATATAAAGTAACCTTAGAAATGAGGCAGGAGATGATTTGTATTAACAACTTCGAAGAATCTTCTGTACCTACCTCCAATATAATTAAAAGTGCCAGGAAATAGTATTGCTCTGTCATTTCACCTTTGTTAATGACAGTTACCTACTTGAGATCTTGTTTTTGGAAATTAAATCTGGCTCCCAATCCAAGAAATATTTTCTAACATATAGCATTTCTTTGAATACAGAAAAGATTAAAATTATCCATAGACATCTTTTTTATTATCTTTATCCAGATTTTATTAACCAATAGTCTCACTATGAAGTAGGCATGTATATTCAAAATAAAAAGCAGGATGAATTAATGTAAATTACTTTACATGTTGGTTCAGTTCAGTCGCTCAGTCATGTCCAACTCTTTGCGACCCCATGAATTGTAGCACGCCAGGCTTCCCTGTGTATCACCAACTTCCAGAGTTCAACCAAACTCATATGCATCGAGTCGGTGATGCCATCCAGCCGTCTCATCCTCTGTCGTCCCCTTCTCCTCCTGCCCCCAATCCCTCTCCGCATCAGGGTCTTTTCTAATGAGTCAGCTCTTCACAAGAGGTGGCCAAAGTATTGGAGTGTTTGCTTTAGCATCATTCCTTCCAAAGAACATCCAGGACCAATCTTCTTTGGAATGGACTGGTTGGATCTCCTTGCAGTCCAAGGGACTCTCAAGAGTCTTCTCCAACACCACAGTTCAAAAGCATCAATTCTTTGGCGCTCAGCTTTCTTCACAGTCCAACTCTCACATCTATACATGACCACTGGAAAAACCATAGCCTTGACTAGACGAACCTTTGTTGGCAAAGTAATGTCTCTGCTTTTGAATATGCTACCTATGTTGGTCATAACTTTTCTTCCAAGGGGTAAGTCTATTCAATACTAATGCATTTCTAAAGTTTTAGTAGTTACAGATCACATCAGAGTTTCCATAGGTCTTTAGGAAACTGTATCTATTTGATTATATTTATGATAAATAATCATGACTATTTCCAAAATTATACAATATGTATGTTTTTAGTTATATACAAACTACCAATGGGAATTAAATTTGAAAAGTGACCAAATTCAAATTATGCTAATCTGTTTTATTCTATGAAATACCTATTTATTAAATTTTCTAAGGCTGTTGTGTTATTACTAACAACTGGGTTAAATAAAAATATTGTAGAGGACTAAGAATTATTCACCTAGTAATAATCATATATACAGGATTTACCTGGAATGTCATGCCAAATTGGAAAATGAATATCTTACTTGTTGGTAAATGAAATACCTGTATGGAATCATTTCATATATTTTCAAGAATGTATTTATTTGGTAAAATAAAATTCCCTGAAGACTTTAAAATGAATTTACTAGTGTGCTAAGCATTTCCAGGAAATTCAGAGGAACAAATTGATGTAGGATTGATTAGCAACAGAAACTGATAAAAAAAAATAAAATATTGGTATAAATCTAAATTTTCCGGTAGAATTTGTAGTACTCCTCTATAACTTCAGAAAACATCAGTGATGTTTCTCAAGCTCACCCTCAGAGAAAAGCAAATTGGGACTTAGATAAGGAGAGACTGGATTCAAATGCATCTCTTTTGCAAATGGGATAAATGGGACTATTGTAATAGAGGAAGGGATACTGTTGTGAGGAAGATAATATTTTGACCATGAGATCTGCAAGCAATTCAAAAATTAGATAGAAAAGGGCTTTTAATTTACCAATGTTTGGTTAAATTTGTTTTTTTTTTTAAATTTTGAAAATGAAATTGTGGCTTAGATTCTCAGTGGACTTAATTTGGTGTAAAATATAGATGGAAAGGTGAAAGAACTATAGTTTATTAGGTGGCACTGAGGATATAATAGAAAATTGCAGAAATCTTGAACAGAAGTATAGAATTTCCATGAACTATGTAAATGTATATTCTATTAAAATTAATCTTTATCTACAACCACTAACATTTACTTGTTACTATTTTATATCCTCTTTCATCAACGCTCCAAGATCTATTATGTGATGTTTTTATTTCACCTGGAGTGAGTATACGTAAACTTGAGTTCTAAAGTGTATTGGTTTGGTAAGGATATGTTTATTTCAGAAGCATATTGTAAAATAACTAAGTTTAAATTTTCCTTTAGAGTTAAAGTTACAGATGGAGCAGTGTTAAAGAATTTGCCAGTGTAAGAGACTAAAGAGACTCGGATTTGATCTCTGGTTTGGGAAAATCCCCTGGAGAAGGAAATGGCAACACTCTCTGGTATTCTTATCTGGAAAATTCCATGGACAGAGAAGCATGGTGAGCTAAAATCCATAAGGTCGCACAGATTTGAACATGACTGAACGTGCATGTCCTAGGCCTAGACCACAATTTAAAAATAAATATAAAACGATGCTATACTATTTTTTTATTTTTAATATAAATTTATTTATTTTAATTGGAGGCTAATTACAATATTTATTGGTTTTGCCATACATATACTATTTAAAAATATGAAATTAAACACCAGAAATAAAGTAAACCAACATGAAATTAAACATAAAAAGGAAAATAAATCAGAAAGCTGATAAGATTTAAATTGGCTTGACATGGAAAGACAGGAATTGCAGTGAAGAGAGGTGTGACAATGGCTACCACTTATTTATATTTTTATTTCATTTTAAAAATATATATATTACCTAAAATTAATGTAAATTAAATAAATTTAAGCAAAACAACTCACTAAAATTCTTTCTACAGAAGTTCCTCAGAATCAATTGATTTTTTTTTTTTCCTTTGTGCCTTTTTAACCATATTTCTTAAATTGTCCTTTGATGGGCAATGAATAGGGAATGTGAGGAAAGAGGGCATGGGAAAATGAGTTGTTAAATCCAAAAAATAATTCTCAAGGAGTTTTACTTTGGCTGAGATATTCTTTGCTTAGAAGTCTAGAAAAGTCAATAGGTTTATAGATTTTTTTAACCTTCAAAATGGAAATAACAGTGTAAGTGTATTTTGCAAAGGTGTTGAGAATAAATTATTAGCAATAAACCTGACACTCAATATTTTTACACATTTGTACTTCCCTTACTAGTCTCCATACTTCGATTCTTGATTTTTAAGAGCTTCAAATTTCACAGAAATAACATCCAAGGGAAGGGAGGGAAAAAGGTGAGATATTTATGTCAAAATCAGTGTAATCTTAAACCAAGAAGATATTTAGCTCTTCCCAGAACTCCGGGAGACGGTGATGGACAGGGAGGCCTGGCGTGCTGCGATTCATGGGGTCACAAAGAGCCAGACATGACTGAGTGACTGAACTGAACTGAACTGAGAGGCTGCTTTGCTTGTGATAGGATCCTCTCCATTTAAGTCAGCTCAAGCTGTTCCTGAATGAGTCCTCTGCCGTAGCAAATGGTTTCTCCTTTTACCAGCTGTGGCTACCCACTAACTTCTGCTTTATAAAAAATGCTTTAAATCTGAAATAAAACACACAATTAGAAGTTTATGTACATAGAGTACTTTTATTCATTGTATAAACTTTCTGCAATATTATATACAAAATGGTATCTTTTCTGAATTCAAGAAAATGTAAACATATGAGGGTTAGTTAATTACTGACAGGGTAATTAAGTAGCTGTATATACCACTTTGCAGATTTTCATGTAACTCACAGTTGAAAATTCAAACCTGTATTTCCATTAAACTTAAGAGAATTGTCAAAAAATTTATTTCCCCCTTCACTGTTCCTTTGCAAGGAGTAGGCAATATACAGCATGAGCATATTTAAGTTTATTTGAGCTGTTTTACTTTATGTGATGGTTTCCACTATAGTATCTTTTCTAGGGTGTTCACTATTTGGTCACAAGAGTTTAAACCATTTGGAGAAAAAATGGTTTAAAATGAAATATGTTTTGTAATGGAGGTAAGTTTCAGTGATTCTACTGTTATTTGTACTGAAGACTTCCAGGAACTTTACCTAGAGTATTTCTAAACTACCATTATAGAAAAAACAATATTGTATTTAACAAATAGTTATCCTTTATTATGCTCTGACTTCTCTAAAAGAAAATGAAATAAAAATGCCCTAAATATTTCCTAAAAATGAATATATAGTATATATGCTGCCAGCCCATTTGAACTAATAGAACACTAGAAATTTTGAAATAGAGTAAAATAAACTTAAAAATATTCTTCAAAGTGCATGTTATAGGCAGAGAGCAGTGATTTTTGGAAACTCAAACACCTGTGTTTTTTCAACCCCTATTCAGACATATCAGAAATGTCACTAAATAAAAATTCCACCGTTCTGAAATCCCATATACCCTTGCCTATCCTGGTAGGGGAAGTCTTACTGGTTAAGAGAACATTCTGAATATCCCTTCTGTGGAAGTAATTATGCCAGCTGTGCTGAGGTCCAACAGGTCTCTGCCCAGAATCAGGCCTGTGTTTTGGAAAAGCTTTCCAATGAGCTTGTTCTTCTTGTTTGTTCTATGTGAAAGTGATGCAAAAACAAAACAAAACAAAACTAGACCCGCATTGTCCACTTCCACATGGTTGGCTGTGATAACTTTAATGTTTGTTGAACCTCATTAATAGGATCACTTCATCAAAATTAGCATATCTGGTTTGATCCATTATGTGGTCAAGTAAAACTGAAACATTTATATTTGCCACTCACTCATATGAAATATTAAGTAAAAGATTGTTTTAAGGAAAATGTGCTACTTAGTGAATCTTAATCATTTTAGAAAATTAATTATTGACTGCACATTCTAATATCTGAATCATTTCCTATTCAAACATGCCCCTCTGCCAAGTTCAGCTTATTGCGTCCTCTTCCACTACTCAGCAGAAAGAACTCCAACCCCTCACTTGAGCATTTATCACATTCTTATGCCATTTATTGTTTGCTACCTTTTATTGAATAAATGATATTTTGTTAGACTTTGCATTCAGCTATATTTTTCTTCTACAGGTAGATTGCTGTGTAACCTAGAATCAGCAGTAAAGGTCTTAAGGTCTTTTCTACAAGTATCTCCACAAGTAATAAAAAGGATACCTTTGAAACAGTGTTTTTTGATGATTGACAGGGAAAATTTAATAGAACATTAAAGAAAAGGAAAGTGATAGAGCCAAAATCTTTCGCCTACTTTCATGTTTGCCTTCCTCTCTGTTCTTCCAACTCGTCCCACTTCAGCCTCTTCAAGGTAGCCCTTGCTTTAACATACAAATTGTTTCACAGCTCTTCTTTGCTTGAAATCCTTCAGAAGTTTCCCTTTGACCTACAATAAGTTTGAGTTTATGAGTGGCTATTTATTCACCTCAGGCTTCCCTCATGGCTCAGTGGTAAAGAATCCACCTTCCAATGCAGAAGACACGGGTTCAATCTCTGGGTCAGGAAGATGCCCTAGAGCAGGAAGTGGCAACCTACTCCATTATTCTTGCCTGAGAAATCCCAGGAGCCTGGCTGGCTATAGTTTGTGAGGTTGCAAATGAGTTGGACCTGACTTAGTGACTAAACAGCAATCTACTCACCTCACTCAATACAAATTCTGTCATATATACTACTGTGTATCATAAAAACATTCATTAGAAAATAAGCACCAATAATTCAAGAGCCTGTTCATTCAAGTCTCTGTCTTCTGTCATGCACTCCTTCCACTTGTACATAAAGTTCTTCAAGTCAGATGGGGCAGCAACCCATAGGTTAGGTCCTGTAGCTGGCATAAGACAATGGCATTCAGCCCAAACTAATGGCAAGACCATGCTGATTAACAAGCTATGATTCACTAGCAAAAATTCACATCTCATATTTATCATGACTGACTGACTGACTGAAGTCACTCGGTTGTGTCCGACTCTTTGTGACCCCATAGACTGTAGCCTACAGGCTCCTCTGTCCATGGGATTCTCCAGGCAATAGTCCTGGAGTGGATTGCCATTTCCTTCTCCAGGGGATCTTCCCAACCCAGGGCTCGAACCCGGGTCTCCTGCATTGTAGACAGACGCTTTACCATCTGAGCCACCAGGGAAGTCCGATACCAATTGGCAAAGCCTCATGTATTAATAAAAACAAGGCCCTCTGATGGGATTATAATAGTGCCTCTGAAGTGTGATCTTTCTGAAATGTCAATTGACTACTACTTGTTATAGATTTTTTTTCTAAGTACAACTTGTCACCTTGATTTGAGACTTGAGTTAACTAGGAAAATATAATATAGTTTCTGTGCTGAATTATGCAAAATCATAGGCATCCTAAAATGATTTTGACTTTTTTCTATATTGTTAAATTTTATTCTTCAAAGTATTACAAACTTCTCATTAAAAATTCAAAAAGTAAGGAAGGTGTAAAATTAAAACAGAAGTTCTTCTTTTTCAAAAGTGATCCTTTTAGTTCATGGGAGGACCCATGTCAAAGCCTTAGAGAATTAGACAGTTGGAGGAACAGGGGAAATGTCAACAATAGGAACATTGTGTGAAGCATGAGAATTTAGTAGATTTGGAAGGCAAAAGAACACAGAGAAGAGGGAGACTGCAACCCGTAATTTTAAGTAGGGCTGAATAGCAACCACCATCTGGATGTAAAAGAAAATGAACACCAGCCATCATTCATGGATTTAATTTCAAAGTCTGTTATTCAAGTACATGAATATGTTTTGGTACTGTGGTCATTGTCAAGTTAGCCATGGTTGCTAAGTCACTTCAGTCGTGTCCGACTCTGTGCGACCCCATGGACTGCAGCCACCCAGGTTCCTCCATCCATGGGATTTTCCAGGCAAGAGTACTGGAGTGGGTTGCCGTTGCCTTCTCCTGTAACTGCATAGTGATACACCAATTCAACTTACTGCTATGGGGGAAAAACACCATTTAATGAGACATGAAGACAAAGCACAGACCCGACTAAGGGCATACATGCTGTGGACCACAGCACGGCTATGACCAGAGCAAGTGGGGGGACGAGGGAGGGGAGATGGACTGTTTTTATAATTTGCATCATTAGCTAATTAGTTGATATTTTAAATTCTTTGATGATTTCTCTGTGGTTTCATGCTTGATTTCTTCCCGAGTATTTGTTAAGGAACAGTTCCGTATGTTTTCCTTGCTGTTGGAGTTCTCTGACGGTGTGTCTGCTTTCATCATTGGTTTTGATTTCCTGTCTCATCCTGTTTCAATCCAGACCCCTCCCTTGCCCCCAGGCTGTATCCATGGTGGGCCATGATAAAACTAGAGGTTGTGATAATATGTCCTTCCTAATAATTTGGACAAGTTTTAGTACTATGAATATGAGTTAATACTATAAAATTATTTCTTATTCATTAGCAAAGTACTAGAGAATAAATGATTTTGAAAAGTTCAGTAATGTTAAGTAATTGTTAGGGAATTTAAATGTAGAAATGAATTGAATTGTTCCTCACCTGTAATGGCTCAAAAAGCAGAGCTTTACCATGTCTCACAAAAATCTATTATTGTAAGGATACAACACAGGGAGCAATAAGGTGCTCATATATATCTATATTGACAGTCCATATGTTCACTCACTGAAGTTTTGATTCCCACTGGACATTTGATTTTATTCAAATATACCTTCCTACAGGGGAAATTATTTATTGATATGATTTTAAGAAAAGCAGCTTCAAGGAATTATGTTACCATGATCTTAGTAATTCACAATGTAAATTGCTAAAGTCAAAAAAGGTTAACAGTGTAGTTTAACCACTATGCTTCTGACTATAGTAATAGGGTAAGAGTTATACCTGTTCATTATGCAACATTATCTGATATGAGGAATAGGGAGGTGAATTCAGTTTAGTTCAGTTGCTCAGATATGTCTGACTCTTTGAAACCCCATGGACTACAGCACTCCAGGCCTACCTGTCCATCATCAACTCCCAGAGTTTACTGAAACTAATGTCCATTGAGTCAGTGATGATATTCAACCATCTCATCCTCTGTTGTCCCCTTCTTCTCCCGCCTTCAGTCTTTCCCAGAATCAGGGTCTTTCAAATGAGTCACCTCTTCACATCAGGTGGCCAAAGTATTGGAGTTCCAGCTTCAACATCAGTCCTTCCAGTGAACACCCAGGACTAATCTCCTTTAGGAGGGACTGGTTGGACCTCTTTGTAGTCCGAGGGACTCTCAGAAGTCTCCAACATCACACTTCAAAAACATAAATTCTTTGGCATTCAGCTTTCTTTGTAGTCCAACTTTCACTTCTATACATGACTACTGCAAAAATCATAGCCTTGACTAGATGGACCTTTGTTGACAAAATAATGCCTCTGTTTTTTATTATGCTGTCTGGGTTGGTCATAACTTTCCTTCCAAGGAGTGTCTTTTAATTTCATGGCTGCAATCACGATCTGCAGTGATTTTGGATCCCCCCAAAATAAAGTCAGCCATTGTTTCCACTCTTTCCCCATCTGTTTGCCATGAAGTGATGGGACCTGATGCCATGATCTTAGTTTTCTGAATGTTGAGCTTAAAGCCAACATTTTCACTCTCCTCTTTCACTTTCATCAAGAAGCTCTTTGGTTCTTCTTCTCTTTCTGCCTGAGGGTGGGATCACTGCATATCTGAGGTTATTGATATTTCTCCTGGCAATCTTAAATCCAGTTTGTGTGCTTTATCCTGCCAAGCCTTTTTCATGATGTACTCTGCATATAAGTTAAATAAGCACGTTGACAATACACAGCTTTGATGTACTCTTTTTCCTATTTGGAACCAGTCTGTTGTTCCATTCCAGTTCTAACTGTTGTTTCCTGACCTGCATACAGGTTTCTCATGAGGCAGGTCAGGTTGTCTGGTATTCCCATCTCTTTGAGAATTCTCCACAGTTTATTGTGATCTACACAGTCAAAAGCTTTGGCATAGTCACTATAGCAGAAATAGATGTTTTTCAACTTTCTTGCTTTTTTAATGATACAGTGAATGTTGGCAGTTTGATCTCTGGTACCTCTGCCTTTTTAAAACCAGCTTGAACATCGTGTAGTTCATGGTTCATGTATTGATAAAGCCTGGATTGGAGAATTTTGAGCATTTCTTTACTAGCATGTGAGATGAGTGCAATTGTGTGGTAGTTTGAGCATTCTTTGGCATTGCCTTTCTTTGGAATTGGAATGAAACTGACCTTTTGCAGTCATGTAGGCACTGCTGAGAATGCCAAATTTGCTGAAATATTGAGTGTAGCACTTTGACAGCATCATCTTTTAGGATTTGAGATAGCTCAACAAGAATTCCATCACCTCCACTATCTTTGTTCGTAGTGATGCTTCCAAAGGCCCACTTGACTTCACATTCCTGGATGTCTGTCTGTAAGTGAGTGATCACACCATTGTTATTATCTGGGTTGTGAAGATCTTTTTTGTATAGTTCTTCTGTGTATTCTTGCCACCTCTTCTTAATATCTCTGCTTTTGTTAGGTCCATACCATTTCTGTCCTTTACTGAGCCCATCTTTGCATGAAATGTTCCCTTTGTATCTCAAATTTTCTTGAAGGCATCTCTAGTCTTTCCCATTCTATTGTTTTCCTCTATTTCTTTGCATTGATCACTGAGGAAGGGTTTCTTATCTCTTCTTGCTATTCTTTGGAACTCTGCATTCAGATGCATATATCTTTTCCTTTTCTACTTTGCTTTTCACTTCTTGTCTTTTCACAGCTATTTGTAAGGCCTCCTCATACAGCCATTTAGCATTTTTGCATTTCTTTTTCTTGGTATGGTCTTGATCCCTGTCTCCTGTACAATGTCACGAACTTCTATCCATAGTTCTTCAGGCACTCATCTATCAGATCTAGGCCCTTAAAGCTATTTCTCACTTCCACTGTATAATTCTTAGGGATTTGATTTATGTCTTACCTGAATGCTGTAGTGGTTTTCCCTACTTTCTTCAATTTTAGTCTGAATTTGGCAATAAGGAGTTCATGATCTGAACCACAGACAGCTCCCTGTCTTATTTTTGCTGACTGTATAGAGTTTCTCCATCTTTGGCTGCAAAGAATTTAATCAATCTGATTTCGGTGTTGGCCGTCTGGTGATGTCCAAGTGTAGAGTATTCTCTTATGTTGTTGGAAGAGGGTGTTTGCTATGACCAGTGAGTTCCTTTTGCAAAACACTATTAGCCTTTGTCCTGCTTCATTCTGTACTCCAAGGCCAAATTTGCCTGTCACACCAGGTGTTTCTTGACTTTCTTCTTTTGCATTCTAGTCCCTTATAATGAAAAGGACATCTTTTGGAGGTGTCAGTTCTAGAAGGTCTTGTAGGTCTGCATAAAACCATTCAACTTCAGCTTCTTCAGCATTACTGGTTGGCACATAGACTTGGATTACTCTGATACTGAATCGTTTGCTTTGGAAATGAACAGAAATCATTCTGTTGTTTTTGAGACTGCATCTAAGTACTGCATTTTGGACTCTTTTGTTGACTATGATGGCTACTACATTTCTTCTAAGGGATTCTTGCCCACAGTAGTGGATAATAATGGTCATTTGAGTTAAATTCACCCATTCCAGCCCATTTTAGTTTGCTGATCCCTTAAATGTTGATGTTCACTCTTGTCATTTCATGTTTGACCACTTCCAATTTACCTTGATTCATGGACCTAATATTCCAGGTTCCTATGCAATATCACTCTTTAAAGCATCAGACCTTGCTTCTATCACCAGTCACATCCTCAGCTGGATGTTGTTTTTGCTTTGGCTCTGTCTCTTCATTATTTCTGAAGTTATTTTCCACTGATCTCCAGTAACATATTGGGCACCTACTAGATTGGGGGAATTCATCTTTCAGTGTCCTATCTTTTTGCCTTTTCGTATTGTTCATGGGGTTCTTAAGGCAAGAATACTGAAATGGCTGGCATGGCATTGGAGTGGCTATTGGCCAAGAGGAGATACCCCACATCCAAGGTAAGGAGCGGTGATGCACTTTGCTGGACCAGCCGTGAGGGGATCCCTCATGTCTAAGGGCAAAGGAGAAGCCCCATTAAGATTGTAGGAGGAGCAAATTCACAGTTAGAATCAAACCTCATTCCCACCAGAGACTCTCAGAGGCCTCAAATAAACTTTGTGTGCACAGGACCCAGGGACTCCACAGAGACTGGGACAGAACTGTGTTGAGCATCTCCTGTGGAGGTATGGGTCAGCAGTGGACTGCAGCAGGGACAGGGGCTCTGGTCCAGCAGACTTGGGTCTGGCATAAGACCTCTTGGAACAGGTCACCATTAACCCCACCATAGAGACACCAGAACTTACACAGGGCTGGGAAACAGATTCTTGGAGGGCACAAACAGAACTTTGTGCACCAGGACCCAGGAGAAAGGAGCAGTGACCCCACAAGAGACTGACCCAGACTTACCTGTGAGTGTCCAGGAGTCTCCAGCAGAGTCGTGGGTCAGTGGTGGCCTGCTGCAGGGTTGGGGGCACTGAGTGTAGCAGTGCCTGCATGGGACCTTTTGAAGGAGGTCGCCATTATCTTCATTACCTCCACCATAGTTTGGCCTTCAGTCAAATAACAGAGAGGGAACACAGCCCCGCCCTTCAATAGAAAATTGGATTAAAGCTTTATTGAGCATGGCCCCACCCATCAGAGCAAGACCCAGTTTCCCCCTTAGTCAGTCTCTCCCATCAGAAAGCTTCCATAAGCCTCTTATCCTTCTCCTTCAGAGGGCAGACAGACTGAAAACCACAATCACAGAAAACTAACCAATGTAATCACATGGATCACAGCCTAGCTCAATGAAACTAGGAGCCATGTCATGAAGGGCCACCCAAAATGGACTAGTAATGATGGAGAGTTATGACAAAATGTGGTCCACTGGAGAAGGGAATGACAAAACACTTCAGTATTCTAGGAAGGTGAGAACAGTGATAAAAGAAACATTAAAAAAAAAACACCCCCTAAAACCAGTTTTCCCTTTAAATTAAAAGCCTTTTATGCTTGCTTATATTTCAAAAACTGTATTTTGTTTATTGTGAAAAGCCTATTGAGGAGCTCATAAGCCCTTGTCCCTTGAGTGGTTAACCAATCCGACTCTATATCCTTATCCCTTCTCTTCTGTTTTATCAAAGCTGAAAAGCAGCACAAATCCCAAGAGAACAGCCCCAGTTATGAAAGCAAGCCTAGTTATATAGCTGAGAGGAATCTCATAAGGGCTCATGTGAAATATTTCATACAGAATACATTTCCATTCTCAGATAACTTATCTTTTACTGGGGCATTTTTGTAGTTTTGTTTCTTTTTGCTCTAAACATCATTACAGTGAGTTGAATCATTGACATTGCTTTAGAGAAAACGGAACACTTTGGGAATTAAGTCTTGAGTATGTATCATCTACAAATGGAGGTTCATGACATTGTACAAGAGGCAGTGATCAAGACCATCTCATAAGGAAAAGAAATGCAAAAAGGCAAAATGTTGTCTGGGGAGGCCTTCCAAGTAGCTGAGAAAAGAAGAGTAGCTAAAGGCAAAGGAGAAAAGGAAAGATATACCCATTTGAATGCATAGTGCCAAAGAACAGAAAGGAGAGATGAGAAAGCCTTCCTCAATGACCAATGCAAAGAAATAGAGGAAAACAATAGAATGGGAAAGACTATAGATCTCTTCAAGAAAATTAGATACCAAGGGAACATTTCATGCAAAGATGGACATGGAATAAAGGACAATAAAGGACAGAGTTGGTATGGACCTAACAGAAGAAGAAGATATAAAGAAGAGGTTGCAAGAATACACAGAAGAACTGTACAAAAAAGATCTTAATTATCCAGATAACCACAATGGTTTGATCACTCACCTAGAGCCAGGCATCCTGGGATGCAAAGTCAATTGGGCTTTAGAAAGCATCACTATGAACAAAGCTAGTGGAGGTGATGGAATTCCAATTGAGCTATTTCAAATCCTAAACCATGATGCTATGAAAGTGCTACACTCAATATGCCAGCACATTTGGAAAACTCAGCAGTGGCCACAGGCCTGGAAAAGGTCAGTTTTCATTCAAATCCCAAAGAAAGTCAATGCCAGAGAATGTTCAAACTACCACACAATTGCACTCATCTCACATGCTAACAAAGTAATCCTCAAAATTCTCCAAGCCAGGCTTCAACAGTAAGTGAACCATGAACTTCCAGATGTTCAAGCTGGATTTAGAAAATTTAGAGGAACCAGAGATCAAATTTCCACCATCTGTTGGATCATCGAAAAAGCAAGAGAGTTCCAGAAAAATATATATTTCTGTTTTATTGGCTATGCCAAAACCTTTGACTGTGTGGATCACAACAAATTCTGGAACATTCTTAAAGAGCTAGGAATACCAGATCACCTGACCTGCCTACTGAGAAATCTGTATGCAGGCCAAGAAGCAACAGTTAGAACTGGACATTGAACAACAGACTGGTTCCAAATCGAAAAAGGAATATGTCAAGGCTGTATATTGTCAAACTGCTTATTTATCTTATATGCAGAGTACATCATGGGAAATATTGGACTGAATGAAGCACAAGCTGGAATAAAGATTGCTGGGAGAAATATCAATAACCTCAGATATACAGATGACACCACCCTTATTGCAGAAAGTGAAGAAGAACTGAAGAGCCTCTTGATGAAAGTGAAAAAGAAGAGTGAAAAAGTTGGCTTAAACTCAACATTCAGAAAACTAAGATCATGTCTCTGGTCCCATCACTTCATGGCAAATAGATGGGGAAACAATGGAAACAGTGAGTGACTTTATTTTCTTGAGCTCTAAAATCACTGCAGATGGTGACTGCAGCCATGAAATTAAAAGACACTTGCTCCTTGGCAGAAAAGCTATGACCAACCTAGACAGCATATTAAAAAGAAGAGACATTACTTGGCTGACCAAGGCCTGTCTAGTCAAACCTATGGTTTTTCTGGTAGTCATGTATGGATATGAGACTTGGACTATAAACAAAGCTGAGTATGTAGGATTGACGCTTTCGAAGTGTGGTGTTGGAGAAGACCCTTGAGATTCCCTTGCACCTCAAGGAGGCCCAACCTGTCCATCCCTAAGGAATTCAGTCCTGAATATTCTTTGGAAGGAGTGATGCTGAAGCTAAAACCCCAATACTCTGGCCACCTCATGTGAAGAACTGACTTATTTGAAATGACCCTGATCCTTGGAAAGATTGAAGGTGGGAGCAGAAGGGAATGACAGAGGATGAGATGGTTGGATGGCATCACCAACTTGATGGACATGAGGTTGAGTAAGTTCCAGGATTTGGTGATGGACAGGGAAGCCTGGCATTCTGTAGTCCATGGGGTTACAAAGAGTTGGACAGGACTGAGTGACTAAACTAAACGGATGTATTATCTTTCTAGTGTATTTGGTTACTGTTTTTTAATCCCTTAATTTAAGTTTTTAATCCCTGAGCTTAATGTTTCATTTGTACTTTCTTCTGTACTATATGTACTTTCTTTCATCATAGAGTTATGAGTTAATAAATATGAGTTCAATTACTCCAAAAAGTTAAACTATACCCAAATAAGATATTATACTCATTTTCCAATTGTCAGGTATTCGACCAATAGATACCCTGATAAACAAAACAAACAACACCATTATTCATTTGGCAAATACTGAATTTCACACTCATCTTTACTTCTCTTTCAACAGAGTAAGTAAAAGAAAACTATATTTTAAAAATATTGAAATAGTATTTAAGTATTATTAATTTGAAGGGAAATATACAAATTGAATAGATAATACCTGACACAGAATAAATAGATATTTGAGGGCAGTTTTTCAAATAGAAATTTAGTCAAAATTTCATACAGTTAAAAATATAAAGATTTCAGAAATCCATGCTCTGTAGTAAGACTTTCTTTCCAAGAAGAGAAACTAATGTATTGGAGTTCAAAAACTTGATGTTGCTCTGCAAATGCTGCTGTTGCTGCTGCTGCTAAGTCGCTTCAGTCGTGTCTGACTCTGCACAACCCCACAGACAGCAGCCGACCAGGCTCCTCTGTCCCTGGGATTCTCCAGGCAAGAATACTGGAGTGGGTTGCCATTTCCTTTTCCAATGCAAGCACGCATGCTAAGTCACTTCTCTCGTGTCCGACTTTGCGACCCCATAAATGCCAGCCCCCCAGACTCCTCCCTCCACAGGTTTCTCTAGGCAAGAATACTGGCGTGGGTTGCCATTTCCTTGTCCACTGCAAATGCTAACAGGTGCCCTATTTGTTTTGATTTTATGTATAGTGGGTGGGTGTTCTGGAAGAAGAAATTTTCATTACTGTCTGCATTTGCTTCCTCTTGTAATTTATGAGAAATGATTATAGCTCCAAGTAATTTTAACATTTCTTATAAAGTATAATACATATGTGGAAATACACATATCATAAGCATCAAGAATAGTAGTTTACTTTTTATTTAAAAATACACAACATGTACTACACCTGTTAAGTGGTTATTTTCATGTCAAGAAATGTAAAAGTTCTGAGATTTTACCCTCTCTTCAAGCTAGCAAGTTAGCATGCCACCATTTCATGGATCTGGCAGAAGTCATGAAACTCCTGAGTGGAGTGGGGGAGGGATAGTTTATTTTTGCCAGGAAAAGTAGTTTGGCAGCTAAAAGATGGTCATTTACAATTTTTCCTGAGCCCCGGTTTCCACAAGTTTATAAATCAAGGCCTGATGACATTCGTACATGCAGTGACTTATGATAGAAGAGAGGACCTCTTAACTTAGGAAAACCCATTTTTTATAAAGGGCCACATTCAAACCAAATAAAACTATTTTCTAGAGAGGAGCATTATCTTTATTATACTAATCAGAAAACAAATTTTATCTCTTGTGATTCACCTGGTAAAGAATGCGGGAGACCGGAGTTCGATCTCTGGGCGAAAAGATCCCTTGGAGAAGGGAAAGCTACCCACTCCAGTATTCTGGCCTGGAGAATTCCATGAACTGTATAGTTCATGGGGTCGTAAAGAATCTGACACAACTGAGCAACTTCCACTCACTCACCCTGAATTGAAGTATTTCTCAGTCTTTCAAGGCCATGTCTCTATTCACGTCTCTGAAAAGATAGTCTGGAAGAAAAGGCAACCGGTACCTCTCCTCACACAACATGCAGACATGCACAGAACCCATAAAGTACTGTCTCACAACTAAGTTTCAGTTCAGTTCAGTCACTCAGTTGTGTCTGACTCTTTGCGACCCCGTGAATCGCAGCATGCCAGGCCTCCCTGTCCATCACCAATTCCCGGAGTTCACTCAGACTCACATCCATCAAGTCAGTGATGCCATCCAGCCATGTCATCCTCGGTTGTCCCCTTCTCCTCCTGCCCCCAATCCCTCCCAGCATCAGAGTCTTTTCCAATGAGTCAACTCTTGGCATGAGGTGGCCAAAATACTGGAGTTTCATCTTTAGCATCATTCCTTCCAAAGAAATCCCAGGGCTGATCTCCTTCAGAATGGACTGGTATTTCAATAATATTCCAATATTTTGCATACTGAATGCACCCATGTAATTGACAGATCAGGGAAAGAATATTGCCAACATTTGTAAAACTCCTCTCATTTCCCTTTTGATGTACCCATCCCTTACCAAGTATAAGCACTATTCTGAAATGTAACAATAAATTAATTTTCCTGTTTTTTTTTACTTTCACTTTTTTTAACTTAAACACACACACACACACACGTATAGTGTGTGCCTTAACATGGCTGGGTTTATTTATTAAAATTATTTTCATGAGATTTGATCATGTTGCTGTGTATAGTGATAGTATTTTTTAAAATTGAGCTGTAATTGACAACATTGGAGTGTACTGAATGATGATTTAATATTTACGTATATTTAAAAATTATCACCAAAATAAGTTTAGTTGACATTAGGTCACCATACATAGTTTATTGATTTTTTCTTCCATGGGCTGGAAACTTTTAAGATCTACTCTCCGAGCAATTTTAAAATGTGCAGTAGCTGTGAAAAGAAGAGAAGTGAAAAGCAAAGGAGAAAAGAAAAGATATAAGCATCTGAATGCAGAGTTCCAAGGAATAGCAAGGATCGATAAAGGACAGAAATGGTATGGACCTAACAAGAGCAGAAGATATTAAGAAGAGGTGGTAAGAATAAGCAGAAGAACTGCACAAAAAAAGATTTTCACAACCCAGATAATCATGATGGTGTGATCACTCACCTGGAGCCAGATATCCTAGAATGTGAAGTCAAGTGGGCCTTAGAAAGCATCACTACAAACAAAGCTAGTGGAGGTGATGGAATTCCAGTTGAGCTGTTTCAAATCCTGAAAGATGATGCTGTGAAAGTGCTGCACTCAATATGCCAGCAAATTTGGAAAACTCAGCAGTGGCCATAGGACTGGAAAAGGTCAGTTTTCATTTCAATCCCAAAGAAAGGCAATGGCAAAAAATGCTTAAGATACCACACAATTGCACTCATCTCACATGCTAGAAAAGTAATACTTAAAATCCTCCAAGCCAGTCTTCAGCAGTACATGAACTGTGAACTTCCAGATGTTCAAGCTGGTTTTAGAAAAGGCAGAGGAACCAGAGATCAAATTGCCAACATATGATGGATCATTGAAAAAGCAAGAGAGTTCCAGAAAAACATCTATTTCTGCTTTATTGACTATGGAAAGCCTTTGACTATATGGATCACAATAAACTGTGGAAAATTTTGAAAGAGATGGGAATACCAGACCTCCTGACCTGCCTCTTGAGAAATCTGTATGCAGGTCAGGAAGCACCAGTTAGAACTGGACATGGAGCAACAGACTGGTTCCAAATAGGAAAAGGAGTATGTCAAGGCTGTCTATTGTGACCCTGCTTATTTAACTAACTTATATGCAGAGTACATCATGAGAAATGCTGGGCTGGAAGAAGCACAGCCTGAAATCAAGATTGCTGGCAGAAATATCAATAACCTCAGATATGCAGATGACACCAACCTTATGGCAGAAAGTGAAGAGAAACTAAAAAGCCTCTTGATGAAAGTGAAAGTGGAGAATGAAAAAACTGGCTTAAAGCTCAACATTCAGAAAACTAAGATCATGGCCTTTTGTCCCATCACTTCATGGGAAATAGATGGGGAAACAGTGGAAACAGAGTTAAACTTTATTTTGGGGGGCTCCAAAATCACTGCAGATGGTGATTGCAGCCATGAAATTAAAAGATGCTTGCTCCTTGGAAGGAAAGTTATGACCAGCCTAGATAGCATATTAAAAAGCAGAGACATTACTTTAACAACAAGGTCCATCTAGTCAAGGTTATGGTTTTCCCAGTGGTCATGTATGGATGTGAGAGTTGGACTGTGAAGAAAGCTGAGTGCCGAAGAATTGATGCTTTTGAACTGTGGTGTTGGAGAAGACTCTTGAGAGCCCCTTGGACTGCAAGGAGATCCAACCAGTCCATCCTAAAGGAGACCAGTCCTAGGTGTTCATTGGAAGGACTGATGCTGAAGCTGAAGCTGAAACTCCAGTACTTTGGCCACCTCATGTGAAGAGTTGACTCATTGGAAAAGATCCTGATGCTGGGAGGGACTGGGGGCAGGAGGAGAAGGGGATGACAGAGGATGAGATGGCTGGATGGCATCACTAACTCGATGGACATGAGTTTGAGTGAACTCCGGGAGTTGGCGATGGACAGGGAGGCCTGGCGTGCTGTGATTCATGGGATGGCAAAGAGTCGGACACGACTGAGCAATGAACTGAACTGAATGTCCCAAAATTTATTTGTTTGTTATTGTTGTTTTAAAATAGGACCTAATATAATTTAAGTTGTAGAACATAGTATGGATAAGGCCCTATCAAAATATCTTGCTCTAAATAGGAACATCATCATATAGACATTGCAAAATAGATATTGACCTAAAGTATGCCTTATCGGGAAGATCCCCTGGAGAAGGAAATGACAACCCACTCCAGCACTCTTGCCTGGAATATTCCATAGATGGAGGAGCCTGGTGGGCTACAGTCCATGGTTTCACAAAGAGTCGAACACGACTGAGCAACTTCACTCACGTTTAGGGTACTATTCCTTAATTTTTTTAATCGATTTTAGATATCAGAATCTTGCTAATAAATGAATTAAGATGGTAGAGAGTTGTTCTGATCTTTCCTTTCAAAATATTTTAAATGGTTCTTTTAAATTGGCACTCCATTAAATAAGAAAAGTGATTAGCTTCTGTTAAATTTCTAAAGTCGTTTGGTTTATAATAAGTTCTATACTCTAGGTCCTGTTGATATCCCCTCCTGATAAGTTCTATTTTATGCCTTTTTGTATTTACATGTATTGGCTAATCTTAAACTTCTTATTGCCGTATACCAAAAACTGGAAATCTCTTCTAAACGCATTACTCTAACAATTGGCCTGTACTATTATGTTTATCCCAGTCTTTGTGTATACTTTTCCCTTTCTTGTCCTACTGCTAGATCAATTTACATTACAGTAAGCTCCATATAATGATGCTAGCTTTATAGTCTTTTTTTTTTTTTTTTTTACTTTTCTATTGCATTTTTAACCATGTCAGAATATATGACAGTAATTTTCAAGGACACTGGATAAGAAAAGAAGCATTTGAAGCATAAAATATATTTTCCGAAATCTTCTAGTATTGAATTTATATCCACAACTCATATAATAATTATTCTCTTCATATCATTAGTTGGAAGGATATAAGCCTATAGCCATTCTCTTCTCCAGGGGATCTTCCTGACCCAGGGATCAAATCCTGGCCTCCCACATTGCAGGCTTTTTTTTTTTTTTTTTTTTCATCTAATCCACCAGAGAAGCCTGCTTATAAGAAAGGTTTCCCCAGTGACTGAAGTGGTAAAGAATTCAATCTGCCTGCAATACAAGAGATACAGGTTTAGTCCCTGGGTTGGGAAGGGCCCCTGGAGAAGGACATGGCAGTCCATTCCAGTGTTCTTGCTTGGAAAATCCCACGGACAGAATATCTTGCTGGGCTACAGTCCATGGGTCTGCAAAGAGTCAGACATGACTGAATGACTAACACACACACACAATCTCTAAGTCACGTCGAACTCTATTAAACCCCATGGGCTATAACCCGCCAGGCTTCTCTATCCATGATATTTCTCAGGCAAGAATACTTCAGTGGTTTGCCATTTCCTTCAACAGAAGATCTTCCTGACCCAGGGGTCAAACGTGTGTCTCCTGCTTGACGGGCAGATTCTTCACCACTGAGCCACTTGGGAAGCCTGATTCAATTCTATATACATATATATCTTTATTTCATATTCTTTTCCTTATCGGTTCAGTTCAGTTCAGTCACTGAGTCGTGTCCGACTCTTTACGACCCCATGAATTGCAGCACACCAGGCCTCCCTGTCCATCACCATCTCCTGGAGTTCACTCAGACTCACGTCCATCAAGTTGGTGATGCCATCCAGCCATCTCATCCTCTGTCGTCCTCTTCTCCTCCTGCCCCCAATCCCTCCCAGCATCAGAGTCTTTTCCAATGAGTCAACTCTTCGCATGAGGTGGCCAAAGTACTGGAGTTTCAGCTTTTTAGCATCATTCCTTCCAAAGAACACCCAGGACTGATCTCCTTTAGAATGGAGTGGTTGGATCTCCTTGCAGTCCATGGGGCTTATAGGTTATTACTAAATACTGAGTATAATTCCCTGTGCTATATAGTAGGTCCTTGTTGGTTATCTATTTTATAGATAGTAGTAGGTATATGTTAATCCCAAACTTTAATTTATCTCTCCTTTCCTTGCCTCTTTGATCATCATAAATTTGTTTTCTATGTCTGCAGGTCTATTTATGTTTTTATATAAGTTAATTATTTTTTTTTTAGATTACACAAATAAGCAGTATTGTATGATGTTTGTCTTTCTCTGTCCAGTTTACTTAGTATGATAATCTCTACGTCCATCCAGGTTGCTGCAAATGGCATTTTTCATTCTTTTTATGCCTGATTAATGTTCCTTTGTATAAGTTACCATATCTTCCTTATTCATTCATCTGTTGGCATTTAGGTTGCCTCCACGTCTTAGCTATTGTAAACAAGCATGCAGTGAACATTGGAGTGCATGTATCTTTTTGAATTATGGTTTTCTCTGGATATATGCCCAAGAGTGGGATTACAGAATCATATGGTAGCTTTATTGTTAGTGTTTTGAGAACCTTCATACTGCTTCCATAGTGATTGTACCAATTTTCATTTCCACCTACAGAGTAGAGTTTTCCCTTTTCTGTACACCCTCTCCAGAATTTACTATTTTTAGACTTTTTGATGATGGCCATTCTGACCAGTGTGAAGTGGTACCTCATTGTAGTTTTGATTTCCATTTTTCTAATAATTAGCGATGTTGAGCCTCTTTTCATGCCTTTTGGCCATCTGTACATCTTCTTTGGAGAAATATCTATTTAGACTTCCTGCCCATCTTTTGATATGGTTGTTTGGTTTTTTTGATATTGATCTGCATAAGGTGTGTATATTTTGGAGATTAACCCTTGTTCATTGCATCGTCTGCAAATATTTTCTCCAATTCTGTAAGTTATTTTCTCAATTTGCTTATGGTGTTATTTTTAATGTTATTCAAAACAAATTTAAATCTACCCTTCTATTTCACAGTCATTGTGGTAAACGGTGGGACTAAAGACAACTTTGTCATCATACATGAACTCCAAACCTCACAGACTAGAGGAATAGGAACTAAGATTGTTTTTTTGTTCTAATGCTTCCTATTATGCTCACAATTTCTTGTAATTAAAATCAGTTCCAATCACAAACTGTGAGGAATAGTTAGCTTTTTCTTTCCATTTATGAGAAAGTAGAGACATAGAAGTGCCTTAAAGTTCACATAGTTAGTGAGACACCATCATGACTCAGATTTTCTTAATCAGATTCAAAATTCCATTGTTTTTCCTCAAAACAAATAATGAATAATAACAAAGAAATTAGACCATGCTGGATCCCCAGATGGCTTGTAAATGATGGAGGTCTTTTCCTGTCCCAAGAAAATTTGGCCCTATTTCTTCTTCTTGTTACAACTAATATTTTATTTTGTTTCCTCACTTGCTACTCTTGCCTATGGGCTCCACTGATTTAGAGACATGTAGAGGAGACATCTTGAGTATGTCCATAAGAAAGAAAGAATGCTTGGTATTCTGTCTGTTCCTTTTGTCAAAATTTAAAATGATACCCTATGTAGAAATTGCAGCATTCTGGGCAGAACTAAGAAATAAACATTTTTATATCCACAGGTCAGTTTAATTACATGATATTGACTAAAGACAATATTAATGTTAGATTATTTCTAAACAGTCACATTATTACTAATGTCAAATTGCAGGAATTGCTAGAATCAAAAGTAGAAAAGGCTTAAATTCATGAATACTAAATCCTAAGCCAGAGATGATTCAGCATCTTTAATGTTATTAATGAGAATTAATTGGTTAAAAAGGAAAATTGATAGACATAGTTGAGTGAAATATTTTTGAGAAAAATATTGTTTTACATGTAAGTCAAGAAAGTTAATTCAGAGTGATTGCTCCAGGAGGAATATGATTTATACAAGAATTATTAAAATGCAGATTAATTGCACACTAGCCAGTTTTCCTTAGCATGTATGCTAAATTTCATTTGAGTTTCATTTAGTAGAAAAAAATGTTTACCTCTGACAATTTCTATTTTAATTTCATTTCAGGAACTTAATAGAACCAGTTATCTTATATTTCTATGAGGCAGATATAAATCTTCATCCTGTAGATCTCAAGAAGGGCCATGTATTTTGGGACTTATTTATATATGTAGCAAATCATTTTATTGAATAGTGTAGTACCTTGCTCAGAGAAGTTAAATAGTTGATTTAAATCTCAGTTTTCATTTTATTTTTCAGATGAAATGTTCCCTAATTATCTCAGGTAAAATATCTTACACCTGCCTCTGTTTTTTCTTCTGTTTACATTTTTCTAGAAGGGAACTTGTCACATTGGATTGTACCTATCATTTTGTTTATGCTCCTTTACACCATGAAGTGTTAAAAGGGGCAATTTAGTCAATAGTTACATTTTGAAAGCCTCTTCTGCTTTTTATTTTTTTAAAAAGGTGGATTCAACATTCATAATCCCCAATGTATGGCTTAATTATTGATCTTTAACAAGTTACTGCAAAACATGGCACCAAACAACAAACATTATCTCATTATCTCATCATGTTTTCCTTGATTCAGTAATTCAAGATCTGTGTTGCTGGATGGCTCTGTTCTGGCTCTCTGAGAAAGTTGAAGTGAACTGATCAGTTTGAGATGCAGTCATCCGAAGTTTCTGAGATGACTAATTTACATGGCAAGTAGCAGGAAGACTTGAGTCTTGGTTAATATGGTTCTGCCAGTTAACCAAGAACTGAAAGAATATCCTTATAATATGGCAGCTAGCTTTCCCAAAAGTGAGTGACCTAAGAGAAAGCAATGAGGAAGCCACAATGACTTGTATTACCCGTTGCCAGAAACACCATCTTACTTTCATTAGAAGTTGGTCATTAAGTCCAACTCACGTATTTATAGGCTCACATGATTATGGAGGCTCAGAAATTCCATTATCTGCTTTCTTCAAGCTGGAGAATCAGAAAGCTGGTTCTGTAAATCAGCCCAAGTCCCTTGAAGTTCAAGGAACCAGAATTGCCAATATCCAAGGGCAGAAAATAGATGTTCCATTTCCCAGCTTAAGCAGACAACAAATGCCTCCACCTTCCACTTTTTTGTTCTGTTCAGGTTCTCATAAAATGGGATAATGTATAGTTGCTTTGGTAAAAAAGATCTACATAAGTCAGTCTACTGATTCAAATTCTAATCTCTTCCAGAAGCACGCTCAAATGCATATCCAGAAATGCTTTACCAGCTATCTGGGCATCCCTTGTTGTTCAGTCACAAGCAGTTCAACTCTTTGTGACCCCATGGACTGCAGCATGCCAGGCTTCCCTGTCCTTCAGCATTTCCCAGAGTTTGCTCAAACTTGTCCATTGAGTCAGTGATGCCATTCACACATCTCATCCTCGGTTGTCCCCTTCTCCTCCTGCCCTCAGTCTTTCCCAGAATCAAGATCTTTTCCAATGAGTTGGCTGTTTGCATCGGGTGGCCGAAGTATTGAAGCTTCAGCATCAGCATCAGTCCTTCCTGTGAATATTAAAGGTTGATTTCCTTTAGAATTGACTGGTTTGATCTCCTTGTTGTCCAAGGGACTCTGTAGAGTCTTTTCCAGCACCGCAGTTCAAAAGCATCAATCCTAGGTGCTCAGTCTTCTTTATGATCCATATCTCATATCCATACATGACTACTGGGAAAACCATAACTTTGACTAGACAGACCTTTGTTGGCAAACTGATGTCTCTTGCTTTTTAATACACTGTCTATTTTTGTCATAGGTTTCCTTCCAAGGAGCAAGCGTCCTTTAGTTACATGGCTACAGTCACCATCTGCACTGATTTTGGAGCCCAAGAAAATTTATTTATTTCTTACTGTTTCCAGTATTTTCTGCATTTATTTGCCATGAAGTGACGGGACCAGATGCCATGATGTTCATTTTTTGAAAGTTGAATTTTAAGCCAGCTTCCTCACCTTTTTCATCTTCATCAAAAGGCTCTTTAGTTTTCTTCCTCTTTCTACCATTAGGTTAGTATCATTTGCATATCTGAGGTTGTTGCTATTTCTCCCAGCCATCCGGATTCCAGCTGGTGATTAAAATGGCCTGGTATTTCACATGATGTACTCTGCATAGAAGTTAAATAAGCAGGGTGACAATATACAGCCTGACATTCTCCTTTCCTAATTTAGAACCTGTCTATTCTTCCATGTCCGGTTCTAACTGTTGCTTCTTTACCTGCATACAGGTTTCTCAGGAGGCAGGCTAGGTGGTCTGATATTCCCATTTGTTTAAGAATTTTCCATAGTTTGTTGTGATCCACAAGGTCAAAGAAGCAGAAGTAGATATTTTTTCTTGAATTCTCTTCCTTTTTCTATGTTTCAACAGATGTTGGCAATTTGATCTCTGGTTCCTCTGCATTTCTAAATCAAGCTTGTACATCTGGAAATTCTCAGTTCGCATACTGTTGAAGGCTATTTTGAAGGATTTTGAGCATTACTTTGCTAGCCTGGTAATTCACACATAATTAGTCTTATCAAACTGACACATAACAGAAGTGTCAAAGAATCTGTGGACATATTTTAAACCACCACATCCACTAACCTCCTACTACATACATACATACATACATATATATATATATATATATATAAAATTGTTGTTTGTTTATTTATTTCCAAGGATCATTTAAGAACTTTCAGCTAACTGTAACTGGTCTTTGTAGGTATACTAGGGTAGGCAAGTATAAACTCATGGATATCTTTCATTTACACTTAAGTTTAAAAATTGATTTGAATCCTTCACCAAGCTTCAGCTATTCTTTTTGTGATCTATAACAATAGATTTGTCATAAGGATTTATGAGAATTAAATGAAAAAAAATGTGCATAGAGTGCTAAATTTCCCACTGCTACATAGTAAACTGTTAACACTAACTGTTGAGATCACTATTATTAGCTGCCATCATGGTGATCATAGGCAGACATGAAGTTCCTTCACCACGTGTTTTTCTTTGCTGAGTTGGGTTTTGTCTCATCACAAAGGCACAAGGGATGCCCAGTTTATGAACAGCCCTAGTTTTCTTCCACGTGGTTGAATGGAAAATGAAAAAGAAGAGAAGATCTTGTGGAATAACCTCCTTACCTATCTCACTGGAAAATAGGTCTCTTATTTTAAAGCTTCTATATCATGCTTAATATAGATCCAAATGTTCCCTTTTGGTGAATAGGAAGAAGAGGAAGAGTGCCCCGTAGACTTCAGAAGTTTTGCAGGATAGTTAACACATTGCCTGATATTGTAAAATCTCAAGTAAAATGTGTTGGTTTAATTAATATATGAATGAATAGAATTTGTGAGTGTTATAGAGCCCCATTTTAATAAGTAGTATTTTACTCATTTTACTTGAAATGAATAAATAGTCACAGAGTACTTTTTTTTAACCTCAGCATGTTCTTGGATACAAAAAAGAAAACATGGAATTTGGGGTTAAAAAGTTGCCTACTGACCTTATTAAGTGGGCAGTCAGGCTATTTATTTCCTAAATAATTACCTTCATCTAAGTCTCAAAATGACCACTTGTTCTATTTTATTTTGCCAATTAAGAGCTGTTTCTAGAACACAATGAAGAAAATAGAGATAAAATTTATTGCTTTCATTTTCCTACTCTTAGTTCAGTTCAGTTCAGTTCAGTTCAGTTCAGTCGCTCAGTTGTGTCCGACTCTTTGTGACCCCATGAATTGCAGGACGCAAGGCCTCCCTCCATCACCAACTCCCAGAGTTCACCCAAACTCACGTCCATCGAGTCGGTGATGCCATCCAGCCATTTCATCCTCT
Source organism: Ovis canadensis (assembly GCF_042477335.2). Lineage (NCBI taxonomy): Eukaryota > Metazoa > Chordata > Mammalia > Artiodactyla > Bovidae > Ovis > Ovis canadensis. The sequence goes on along the minus strand of NC_091262.1, from coordinate 66,383,387 downwards.
GTCGTCCCCTTGTCCTCCTGCCCCCAATCCCTCCCAGCATCAGAATCTTTTCCAGTGAGTCAACTCTTCACATGAGGTGGCCAAAGTACTGGAGCTTCAGCTTTAGTATCATTCTTTCCAATGAACACCCAGGACTGATCTCCTTTAAAATGGACTGGTTGGATCTCCTTGCAGTCCAAGGGACTCTCAAGAGTCTTCTCCAACACCACAGTTCAAAAGCATCAATTCTTTGGCGCTCAGCTTTCTTCACAGTCCAACTCTCACATCCATACATGACTACTGGAAAAACTATAGCCTTGACTAGACAGACCTTTGTTGGCAAAGCAATGCCTCTGCTTTTAAATATGCTATCTAGGTGGGTCATAACTTTCCTTCCAAGGAGTAAGGGTCTTTTAATTTCATGGCTTCAATCACCATCTGCAGTGATTTTGGAGCCTAAAAAAATTAAAGTCTGACACTGTTTCCACTGTTTCCCCATCTGTTTCCCATGAAGTGATGGGACCAGATGCCATGATCTTAGTTTTCTGAGTGTTGAGCTTTAAGCCAACTTTTTCACAATACATGCATGATTCTATTTTTTCTCAAAGGAAAATTATTCCCATTTACTCTCATTTCTAGAAATAGCTTAAACACAATTTTAACAACTACTTTCTTCAAGTCCTATATTGTTAACTAATGAGTGCTTGAAACATATGATGTGCCGTAGATAGGCTAATGACATAACATATAACATTAATAAGTGTTACTAATGAGTGGTAACACTCAACCCAGGAAGCCAAAGTCTTTCCATTTCCCTTTTCTTTCTTTTCAACTGACTTGACATTTGGTAATATTTCTGAAGTTAGTGTTAGCCTTTTTGTTTAGATGTTTTATTCAGATTACACCTGAAGAAAACATGAAATCACAGCAAAAAATACCTGAATTTGGATCCCTCTTTCCAGATGGTTTTCCTCTCAGCATTAGCAAAATATCACAGCTTTTTTTTTTTTTTTTCCTAAGAGTGATGGCCTAGATAGGGATACAAATTCAGATATTTTTTTGCTGTAATTTCGTGTCTGGGTTTGTTCCATGCAAAATAATCACATAAAGAAAAAAAAGGTAATGGTCAAAATATTACTTATTTGAAAATAAAATATGAATAATTCTTCTGGTCTCATGATGAGAAAAGCTAGATTCATTGTTAATCCACTCTTCACTCTCTGTTTCTACCTGGCTTTCCTGCCACATGCCCGACCTACCATGTCAAAGCAGGAAAACAGACACTGAAAATCTACATGTGAAAACTAACACAGAAAGAGCCTTTGTAGAAAGTTCTAGGGACATTCTCTAAGACCCAACCTTAAAACTTTGGTTTCTCTTCAGACTTATGAGTTCCTAGCATAAGTTCCATGCTAGATTTTTCAAAAAATGAATTCATTTTATATCATTCGCTTTTACACTCTGGGTATTAATAAACCTACTGAGTATTAATAAACCTTTGCTTTCTGAAAGAAGCTTGTGTTTAAGACAGTAGAATGAGAGGAAGAAGCAAAGGTGAAACTCTTTGTCAGTTTTGGATACATTTTCTTATTTGGTGTCCTTTTCAATAGCTTGAATGTTAAAGCTATTTTTATTATAATTCATTCATTCGGATTATCAGTAGTAACTGAAATAACCATTACAAAGTAAGTAAGAGATTGAACCTGAGAAATTGAGGTAGTGATAAACCAAACATTTAAAGAACTTGATGGTACGTTTAAGCCAAAGAGCATAGTTGAAGAATATTGTACACATTTGAAGGATAATGTTGAGGTACTGAACTGGCCATTCTTGCCTGGAAAATCCCATGGACAGAGGAGCCTGGGGGTGGTGCAGTCCCTGGGGTCACAAAGAGTCAGACATGACTGAGTGACTGAATATACACACTGAACTAGACATTAGGGGAGTAAAGAAGCGAAATGAGTTAAAGAGAAAAAACATCTCAGAATTCTGCCTATACGTATTCTATGGCCAGTTATTGTTTGAGTTTTATCTTATTAATAGTTTGTAGAAGTTCTGTTACTATAATCCCATCTGACTGAATCAAAAATGTAGAGAAATTTAATGTTTATTTGTTTTTCAAACACATAGTCCAAGCTGGTAGATTCATTATGAATGCAGCTGTTTGGAGATCATTAACTTAGAAAAATTTTAGTAAGTTTAAAACTTTGCATCAAAACCAGTGAGGAACTTGCTGTATTATAAACCATGGCAGGTAGTACATACTTGGGATGAATCCTTTGATATTATTAAGAAATCCCACAGGTGAAATAGTTGGTAGATGTAAAATTTCACAGCAGCGAATTAACTGGAAGGGATATCTCTGACAAACTTCAAAATGGGCAATCTGATGAGGAAGGTAGAAGAAATTAATTTGCATAACAATGTGGCACTCACAAATTGTACTGTTTCATCAGAGTTAAGTTGAATGTTAGCTATTGCATGTTTATGATTTGAAACTTTCTAGCAAATTCTAACTCCATTACTTTCCATTTATTAAATTTTTCAACTGTAAAAAAAATGTTGAATTTCAAACCATTGACAGTGTCCTTATGAAGATGATTTTCCCTTTATGTTTATATTTAGGATATAAAAAACAGAAAAGAGTTTATCTCCCAACCTAACACTAAGAAAAATCAGACAGACTAAATGTAAATTTATAATTCATCTTGAAACTATCATAAAGTTAAGGTTGTAGTGTAGCCAAGCAGCTTGAAATTCAAGGAAAAAAAAGTATCACCAAAGAGATATGAGTTTCAAAAATAGATAACCTTGGATACAGTACAGCATTAGTAATATTTCAGGTAAAATTTTGAAGCAGTTCATAAGATAATGTGAGTTAATGTAATAGTATAGAATCCATGGGGCTTTCAGAAACAAGGCACATTAGTTCTCACTTGAGTCTCTCTTCCACAGATATCATCACAGGCATATGAGAATTATTGTTGTTGTTTAGTCACTAAGTTGTGTCTGACTCTTTTGCGACCACTTGGACTATAGCCCACCAGACTTCTCTGTCCATGGGATTTCCCAGGCAAAAGCACTGGAGTGGGTTCCCATTTCCTCTACAGGAAGTCCTTCTGACCCAGGGATAGAACCCACATCTCCTGCATTGACAAGTGGATTCTTTAAAACTAAGCCACCAGGGAAGCCCTGAGGAGTTGAAGCTAAAATTTAAAAAAAAAAAAAAAATACTGTTAGGCCTGTGTAGTGGAAACAACAAAAATCCTTGCCTTGAACTTTGTATCTTAGGGAAAAATGGCTGAATCCCTTGATAAAAGGATAGCAAACACTGAGATCCTAATGACAGCTGAAAAGCATTGCAACTGGAGGAGGGAAACAGGAGAAAAACAAAGAAAACAAAACCCTCTACATCTGGGAAATGAAAGGGAAATGTTTTGGTCCCATCTAATGCTGGGGAAGAAGCAGCACCACTGTAAAACCCCACAACAAAGATCCAGAAATATAGGCAATGCTTACATCGATGCAAGAGACAAGGTGTCCCCATATCCTGGACGCAAACTAGAAAATATTGAGAGCGTTAGTTTGCTAGAGCTGCTGTTAACAAAATATCACGGACTGGGTAGCTTAAACAACAGAAATTTATTTCCTCACAGTCCTGGCCGCTGGAAGTCCAGAATCGAATTGTCAGTAGCTCTCTCCTTGGCTGGCAGGTCGATGTCTCCTTACTGTGTTTTCACATGGTATTTCCTGTTATGCACACAGATCTGGTGTCTCTTTATCTGTCTAGATTTTCTCTTCTTATGAAGTCATATGTTCAGTAGGATTAGGGCCCACCCTAAGGACCTCTTCTTAATGTAATCACCTCTTTAAAGGCCCTATCTCCAAACATAGTCACATTGAGAGCTTCTGGACCAGAGGTTAGGGCTTCACCATAAATTCTGAGGCCACACATTTAGCTAAAGCACTGAGTAACTGGTAAAGCAGCTGTCTACCACCAGGGGAGAGGCTAGAGGGCAAAGACCTTCTGTGAGTAATATGCACATAGGAACACTCCAAAGCTGAAAGTGAACAGGAACATTGAGATTACACCAGGAACTCTGCCTGCACACTAAGCAAAAGGTAACACTGGAGAAATACGAAGCCAATGTTAAATAAATGGAAGAGAATCCTAAGCACAACATCCAAAGTCAGTATACCTCTTAGTTCCCTCACATACACTAAAGTTCTAGCAAATAAGATGCATGCACATTTTCTAGCATAAAGATCATTCATCTCAGTCTTTCCTACACAAGTTTTATAGAATCAGAGTACAAAACAAAAAGCTTGAACACACAGGTACACACACACACACAAAACATGCACACATATACACTTTGCAGAGACAAAATAATCAAAAGCACTGGAATTGGAAATGACCCAGATGTTGCATTTCTCAGGAAATGCAAAGTAACTATAATTATTATGCTAAGGGTTTAATTGCCTATAGTGGATAATATGAATGACCACGTGGGAATTTTCGTGGAAATGTGCAAACTAATGAGTCAAAATGAAATGCTAGAAATAAAAATAAATTAATAACAAAAATATAAAGAATGTCTTTGATAGAATTGTCAATAAATTCAACACATTTAAAGAATCTGTGAAATTTCCTTATGTCAAAATAAATTATTGAAATAAAATCGCAAAATGATGAAAGAGTAAACAAAGCAATAATCTAAGATGTGTTAAAATAAAAAATGGTGACCAATTCCTTGAACAAAGTCAGTTTAGTCATACACACAAAACTTGATTTATTTTGCAGGACTAATTTTATCCTGTGTCATTTCTTATTTGTGCTCTGAGATTTATAAGGGAAACTTAGAGTGTTTCCCGAAAATTAACCAGTTCTCTATCATTTGAGAAAATTCTAACACTAGAACCACTGAGAAGAATAAGCAGCCGTTGCTTTGTCACCGTATAAGCTGCTTTACGACAAAAGCCTAAACTTAATGCTGTGTTTGGGTTTGAAATGTTCCTTATTCATAAACTGTATCTTGGGTGTGTAGCCAGTAAAGTTTTACAATAGTACTCTGTTTATTCATTGGCAGGACTTTTTGGCAAAGCTCTGGGATAATATCAAATCATCAGATACCTGTATAAAAATAGAGATTAATCAAGAAAAAGTCAGATTTATTTTGGAATTGTAAGACATGTTAAGATTCAAAAATTGATCACTGAGATGCATTCATTAAAACACTAAGAAAATTAATGTGATAATGCTTAGTAGATTTATAAAATGTGGCAATATTCAATCACTGTTGTTGATTTTTAAGAGCAATTTACAAATATAAAGGGAATACTTAATCCTGACGATGAGCACCTATAAAAGTAATCTATATTTAGTACCATATACATTGGTGAAAAGCAACAAAAATAACAAACAAAAAATGAGAAATGACTTTATTGGAGTTAAAAACTTCTGCTTTGCAAAAACTGTTAAGAAAATGAGAGAAGAAACCATAGGCCAGGAGAAAATATTTGCAAATTATATATCTGTTAAAGAAAAAAAAAAAAAATAACTGGAAGTTGGCATTGAAGTCTGACCTTTTATAATTGGTAAAACTGATGAAAGTTTAAATATTTGCACTAATTTAAATACATAGGCTTATGTATAAAAATATGCAACCTTAGAAGGACCTGTAGAGTATGGTTGCCAGAATCTGAAAGTCTGTTCACATCTCTGAGTTACAACTCCCTTCATCTAAGCTGTGTAAAAGTCCATTTTGACCTTTAGTATTTCTAAATATGAAAAAAATCCCAGGCATTCTAAAGGAGAATCTCAAGTTAAAAAAGAAAAGAGAAAGTGATACAACACAAAATCTAAGTTATGTGGCAATAATATTTGATAGATTATTTATTAAGATACTCAGATACAGTGTCTTGATTATATATATATATATAATCCATACATATGCTATTGTCACTCTTTGCTTTAGGATCTATATTTGCAGGACTTGAAATTTCACCTCATACCTGCCAAAGATTTATGCATTCTCAAAGATTTATATTTATGAATATACATAGATAAATTTATGTCTTTCTTCTCTTGAATTATCTTACTATCATTCTCTGCTGTGTCCCATATTTGCTTCTTTTCCTAAACTTGAGCATCTGCTCACTTAGGAGCAGCCTCTTTTCTATGATCCCATATCCTCATAAGATTGGTCATTGATGCCAGGCATATGTAATTGAGGTTTAATAATAACAGGAACAGCAAGTGTGTCTGTATCATCAATAGAGAATATGATTTATAATTCAATATTAGATGTCTGTCTTCTTAAAAAAAGTCTTTACCTGTACTGCATCTTCAGATTTTGCTTTCATTTATTTCCTTCTCTCCTTCCTTTCTCCTCTTTGTGCACATTTCTGCTTACTGTTTTTCTTTCTTTCTTTCTTTCAACAGACATGGGCTTTCACTGCCTCTTTTTGCGATTCTTTCAATAACCAAATTACACAAACACATTCATGGCCTCTGCACTTGTTTTTCCCTGTGCTTGGCCCATTATCCCTTTTGTTAACCGCATGGATTATTCTGTCACAGCATTTACCTAAAAGCAGTTTTTCTTAGCAGCTCCCCCTAACTACCATCTTAAATTACATCTGCCCATTACAATTGCTTTATTTTCCCCATTACACTTACTACTTAACATATGCATATATTATTTTTGTTGTTTATTGTCTCTGCCTCTTTTATAACTAAATTATGAGTTCTACTGGGTATTGAGTTTTGAATTTGCTTAGGAACTTCTCTCCTTTAAGGGAGCTGAGGACAAGAGTGAAATATTGCTCACTACAGCCAAAAATGTAGTATTTTAAATGTGGCAGATGTCTATTTTTTATTATTTTTCCAATATTGATTTCTAAAACAAAATATAGTGTTAGGAAATAATAGACATGAAATATGGTTTAAACTTTGTCTTCAATGGGGTTTAGTGGAAGAGATGAGTTATTCTTTTATGTGTTAAATCTTTCTTGACTTGTGGAGGTGGTAATGTTAAGATCACTGATGGTATATTGAAGTTAAAATAGAAAGTGTGAATATTCAAAAATGAATGGGAACAGCAAATCTGTAATCAACAAATGAGAGAGTAACTGAGTCACCAAACCAAGGACTAGCAGAAAATATCAAAAGTATAACCTACTGAAAGGTAGGAAATCTATTCCCATCACTAAAAGTGTCCCTCATACAATCGAAGTACTCAAAACATATTTGTTGAATTTATAAATTGTTAAGTTTAGAATTACAGATATGAGGACTAATTTTGAATAAAGATCAGTGAGGTTAGAGAATATATCTTTGGAACAGATTTGATTAATATTTCTAATCTCATGATCTGATGCATAGGGGGATCAATGATACTCAGATTACAAAAAAAAAATTCTTTAAAAATAAACAGAATGATCTTCATCATGATTTGTCATCCTTTATACCCTTAAAACTAGGTACCAAACAGTCTAATCTCAATAGTGTGTGTTTGCTTCAGGCTTGTTTCATCAGTTTCATGTAACTAATTCATTAAAGAGGACTGAGATATTTTCTTTCAGCACTGAATGTTAATGGTCAGATATAAAATAATGTCTTCTCAATTGTGAAATTATATTGGGTTAACAGATAACAGCTACATATCAAGTAACATATCATAGCAAACGCCCTGTTCCAAAAACCGAAGAGAAAACTCTAGACCTGGACATCACCAGATGGTCAATATTGGAATCAGATTGATTATGTTTTTTGAAGCAAAGATGGAGAAGCTCTATACAGTAAGCAAAAACAAGATCTGGATCTGACTCTAGCTCAGATCATAAGTTCCTTATTGAAATATGCAGGCTTAAATTGATGACAGTAGGGAAACCCCATAGACCATTCCAGTATGACCTAAATCATACCCCTTATGATTAAACATTGGAGGTGACAAATAGACTCAAGGGATTAGACCTGGTAGACAGAGTCCATGAAGAACTATGGACAGAGGTTCATAACAGTGTACAAGATTCAGTGACAAAAACCATCCAAAGAAATGCAAGAAGGCAAGCTGGTTGTCTAAGTAGACTTTATACATAGCTGAGGAAAGAAGAGAAGCAAAAAGCAAGGGATAAAGGGAAAGACATGCCCAACTGAGTGCAGAGTTACAGAGAATTGCAAGGAGAGATAAGAAGGCCCTCTTAAAGGAACAATGTAAAAAGATAGAGAAAATCAATAGAATGGGAAAAACTAGAGATGCCTTCAAGAAAATTAGAGATATCAAAGGAATATTTCATGCAAGAATGGGCACAATCAAGCACAGAATGGTCTAAAAGACCTAACAGAATCAGAAGAGGTTAATAAGAGGTAGCAAGAATACATAGAAGAACTGGGGAAAAAAAAAAAAATCTTAATGACCAAGAAAACCGCAACAGTGTGATCACTCACCTAGAGCCAGACATCCTGGAGTGTGAAGTCAAGTGGGCTTTAGAAAGCATCACTGTGAACAAAGCTAATGAAGCTGAATTCCATCTGAGCTATTTCAAATCCTAAAAGGTGATACTGTTAAAGTGCTGCACTCAATACGTCAACAAATTTGGGAAACTGAGCAGTGGCCTGAGGACTGGAAAAGGTCAGTTTTCATTCCAAACTCAGCAAAGGGCAATGCTAAAGAATGTTCAAACAACCAAAAAACTTTACTCGCTTCACATTATAGTAAGTTTATGCTTGAAATCCTTCAAAATAGGCTTCAGCAGTATGTGAACTGAGAAATTTCAGATGTAAAAGCTGGGTTTTGAAGAGGCAGAGGAATCAAAGATTAAACTGGCAACATTCCTTCAATCATGGATAAAGTAAAGGATTCCAGAAATATATTTACTTCTGCTTCATTGACTATGCTAAAGCCTTTGAATGTGTGAATTACAACAAGCCATGAAAAACTGTTAAAGGGATGGGAGTACCAGACCACCTTACCTGTCTCATGAAAAACTCATATGCATATCAAGAAGCAACAGTTAGAATCAGACATGGAACAAGTGATTGATTCCAAATTGAGAATGGAGTATGGCAAGGCTGTATATTATCACCCTGCATATTTAACTTCTATGCAAAGTACATCATGCAAATTTCTGGACTAGATGAATCACAAGCTGGAATCAAGATTGCTGGAAGAACTATCAATAACCTCAGATATGCAGATGATAATGGCAGACAGTGAAAAGGAACTAAAGAACCTCTTGATGAGGGAGAAAGAAGAGAGTGATAAAGTTGACTTGAAACTCAACATCAAAAAAACTAAGATCATGGCATCTAGTCCCATCACTTCATGTCAAACTGGTGAAAATATGGCAACAGTGACAAATTTTATTGAGCTCCAAAATCACTGTGGGTGGTGACTGCAGTCACAAAATTAAAAGACACTTGCTCCTTGGAAGAAAATCTATGACAAACCTAGACAGTGTGTTAAAAAGCAGAGACATCACTTTGTCGACAAAGATTCATATGATATAGCTTTATTTTTTCAGTAGTTATGTAGGAATGTGAGAGTTGGACCATAAAGAAGGCTGAGCATTGAAGAGCTGATGCTTTCAAATTATGGTGCTGGAGAAAACTCTTGAGAGTCCCTTGAACAGCAAGATCAAGCCTGTCAATCCTAAAGGAAATCAACCCTGAATATTCATTCGAAGGACTGATGCTGAAACTCCAATATTTTGGCCACCTGATGCAAAGAGCCAGCTCACTGGAAGTCTCTGACGTTGGGAAAGATTGAAGGCAAAATGAAAAGGGGAGTACAGAGGATTAGATTGGTTAGATAACATCACCAACTCAATTGACATGAATTCCAACAAAACCCAGGAGATATTGGAGGAGAGAGGAGCCTGGTGTGCTGCAGTCATAAAGAGTCAGACAAGACTTTAAAACTGAACAAAAACAGCAAGAGATAATGATCAAACCCATACAGAAGTGATAACAATAAAACCAAGACAAAATTAATAATATATATATATATTTTAATAGCTTAGTAAAAATATTTTTATAATCATTAAGATCTGTTATGCTGTTTTACATTCCTAATGTTTGGTACTGATAATATTTAAAAAGAATTTTAAAGAAGCAGATAACATACATTTAAACATTTATATAGTGATGTAATTTTATGTATTCTTTTGAATAAGCAGTATATTGTAAACTGCTTCATTTACACACTGTAGTTATTCATTATCACACCACTTTACCTTTGAAATTATCTTAATCTCACACTATAGCCATTAGGAAAAAATAGAACAGATGGTAATTTATTGCTTTAATAATGTATTTAATTTAGTATGACTTACAGGTTAGGTGTTTTTCCGTACATCGTCTTCCTAATTCTCATTACATAATCAAGCTAATGGAACCGAAATGATGGTCAATTTGGTTTTGTTTCAGTGTAACGTAATAACAAGATTTGAGTAGGTTTTTAGCAACTTTTCTGTAAGTGAATTGGATTGTTTTATTTAAGGAGCCTGCATGTTATATGTAAAGCCTATTATTTCTATGAATGTATTTGAACAAATTAAAAAGTAATTCATCACAGAAATAATTTCTGAGTGCTTATAACCTATTATGTAGTCCCCATAAAGTAGGGAGTCATCATCAGGGAAAAAGATCAATGAGTCGATGTATGAGACAGAATGCTTAAAAATAGTATTTGCTAAGCATTAACCTATATTTGTTTCATGATTCCCTTCCCAAAAGTGAATTACTCTCATTTAAAGAGTTTTGAGTGATCTATTAATTCTTTGAGAAAAACTAGAAACTAAAGCGGTAGAAGGGGTAACCTCTAAGTAAATTAATAGATTTTAACAACATTTGTAGTTTTTCCCAGTTTTGTTGAGGCATAATTGACAAATAAAAATTACATATATATTTACGGTATACAACATGATTTTATATATGTGTGATAAATATATATACACATATACTGTGAAATGATTCTGTAATCAATTAATTAATATGTTCATCACCTCATATATATGTGTGGTAAGTCACTCAGTCATGTCCCATTCTTTGCAACCCCGTGGACTGTAGCCCACCAGGCTCCTCTGTCCATGGGATTCTCCAGGTACAAATACTGGAGTGGGTTGCCATTTCCTCCTCCAGGGCAATCTTCCTGACCCAGGGATCAAACCCACATCTCTTATGTCTCCTGTATTGGCAGGCCAAGTTCTTTACCAAGAGCACCATGTGAGACTTTGTTTACTGTTAAGGGCGCTTATGCTCTAATAATATGAATTTTAATTATGCAATACAGTATTATTAACTGTAGTCACCAAGATATACATTAGATCCTCAGATATATTCGTATTATACCTAAAAGTTTGTACCCTTTAACTGATATCTCCTCATTTCCCCTAAACCATAGCCCTTGCAACCACCATTCTACTCTCTGTTTCTATGAGTTCAACTTTTTTTGATTCATTATGTGAGAACATGTAGTGTTAACTTTTTATTTATTGTTTTTCTTTTAAGAATAAATTTCAAGGATTTATGACTACAGGCATACCTTAGAGATATTTCAAGTTCAGTTCTAGACCACTGTGATAAAGTAAATATTCCAATAAAGTGAATCACAAGAACTTTTTGGTTTCCCCATATTTGTACTAATAAAAGTTACATTTATACTACACTAGCCTGTAGTTTCGGAGAAGGCAATGGCAACCCACTCCAGTACTCTTGTCTGGAAAATCTCATGGACGGAGAAGCCTGGTAGGCTGCAGTCCAAGTGGTTGCTAAGAGTTGGCCATGACTGAGCGACTTCACTTTCACTTTTCACTTTCATGCATTGGAGAAGGACATGGCAAACCACTCCAGTGTTCTTGCCTGGAGAATCCCAGGGACAGAGAGGCCTAGTGGGCTGCCGTCTATGGGCTCGCACAGAATCGGACACAACTGAAGTGACTTAGCAGCAGCAGCAGCATACTGTAGTTTATTAGCGTTAGGTCTTAAAAATGTTCGTATTTAATTAAAAATAATACTGTTGGGAAAATAGTACTAATTGACTCGCTCAATGCAGTGTTGCCATAAACCTTCAACTTGTTAAAAAAAAAATAGAATATCTGGGAATCACAGTAAAGCAAAGTTCAATTGAACAAGGCATGAATGCATTCCCAATAAGTCACTAAGTACTCTTTTAAAAATACTATGCAAATGATAAGGAAAGAGTTAAAATAACTTAATGCACACACACATTATTAACAGGGAGAAGTTGTAATTCCAGTCCAAATGCAGTCTGCTATAATTCCCTCTTGCTCAGGTGGAGCTAGTAGTAAAGGACCCGCCTGCCAATGAGAACTGGGTTGGATCCCTGGGTCAGGAAGATCCTCTGGAGAATGAAATGGCAAACCACTCCAGCATTCTTGCCTGGAGAATCCCTTGGACAGAGAAGCCAAGCGGGCTACAGTCTATGGGGTCTCAAAGAGTCAGACATAACTGAGCAACATAGCATACAGGAGAAGTTAGTCTTTGTTTTATTAAGGCCTTCAGCTGATTGGATAAAGCCCACCCACCCTTGAGGGGTAATCTGCTTTACTCAGAGTCCACCAAAATAAATTTAATCTTATCTAAAAAACACCTTCCTCGAAACATACAGGCTAACATTTGAGGACACATCTAGGTACTGTGGTCCATCTAAATTGACACATAAAATTAGCCAACATAATACTGCATATTGTAAACTTGCTGTAGAGAAGGAAAACAGGCATTTCAGTAGTTACTTTATTTGTTTAATGTTATCTACTTTGCTACCATTATGGATCTTTTAACATTATCATATTTGAAGGTGCTGATATGACATCTCTATTTTTAAAAAAGAAAAATGCTTATTTTTCTTCTTTGATAATTGTGGTGTTAATTTTCAGTAGAAAACCCTTGGATATTATATTTCACATATGATAAAGCATGAAAAAGTCATCCAATAATATAACCATTTAAAGATGAAAATTTCATTTTGTGAGTCTGCTATGATTTTGGCATTTATAGAAAAATGTGTAAGAACTAGTTTTATTATTTAAGTGAAAATTTAGTGTAACTGGTGAAGGAAATGGCAACCCATTCCAGTATTCTTGCCTTGAGAATTCCATGGACAGAAAAGCCTGGCAGGCTTACAGTTCATGGGGTCACAAAGAGTCGGACACGACTGAGTGACTGACACACATTTAGAATAAGAACTTAATCTTAAGCATGTTCTCCAAATTGTAAACACATCAAGTAAATCTCTAGAAGTTGCCATTCTTAGATTTCAACAATGATTATCTAGGAGGCAGGATTACAAGCAGTTCTTATTTTAGCCTTATATATTCTGAATTAAAAAAAAAAAATTAAAATGTGAGTCTCCAGTGTCAAGCAGTGTTTATACAGTCATCCCTCCATAGCTCTGGGGACTAGGTGCAGGACAAACATGGAACCTGCACAGGAGGAGAGTCTCCTGTAATATACTGGTTTATTTATTTATTTTTTTCATGCTATCTCACTGAAAAAAGAAAGACTCCTTTTCACAATTGTTAGATTAGCAAGCATTACCATGTATTAACACAAGTTGAACAAAGCTGTTTTATCTTTCTAGACCCAGATAGTAATTATTTGTAAGTCAGAACAGGCTCTTATTATCAACAAATGTTAAGGAAATTAATATAACCATTGTAATAAATTTAGCTGTATTTAGGAAGGTAACTGAAAATATATGAAATGAGACTACTATTAAGTAGAGATAAAGTTGAAGTCATACAACATCTGCCAATTAATCATTCAGTATTTATTAAGACATTGATGGGACTAGGTAAGTATTCCTTGGATAGCTAGTTGTAAGGTATTTGCGACCACCTGCACATTGAGGATCAAGTATTACAGCTGTGATGCAATTGATTTCCTCGTGACTTTAGCAAAATAGCTGAAATAGCTCAGAAAATGTGTAGAATATCTTTCAGTAGCATATATTCTTAGTTACAGCCACATCAAGTTGGATTTGAATTTATAAATGAGATTCTAGATTGGCTTCCTTTGTACTGTAAAATGAAACTTAATTGAGATATAAAATCAGTGTGTTGATCAGTAAAATATTTGTAAGGTTGCTGCTGCTGCTGCTGCTAAGTCGCTTCAGTCGTGTCTGACTCTGTGCGACCCCATAGACGGCAGCCCACCAGGCTTCCCCGTCCCTGGGATTCTCCAGGCAAGAACACTGGCAAGGGTAGAAATGCTAATAAAGTTAAACATAAAGGCTAAAAAACAAACTTTTTAATATCAACATGGGAATGTGCTTATGACTTATTTTTTAGAGCTGTTCCTTTTGAGACAATAATATGAATAATTATTGCACCATAACTTTCATCAAGTACTTAATAGTGAATGGGATCTACATTTTAAATTAACATGACAGTCTTTGGAGAAATTCAGAAAATGAAATATGACTATTGTAATTTTTTGAATAGTTTCTTATTTTTTTATAAAGGAATTAAAGAAGCAATTAGTATAAAACAGATATTTGAGATGAAGTGGAAAACAGTATTTCTGTGATGCAAAACATCAGTCAGTTCAGTCTCTCAGTTGTATCTTACTCTGCAATCTCCTGGACTGTAGCACGCAGCGCTTCCCTGTCCATCACCAACTCCCAATGCAAAACACATTCTAAATTAAATTCATCATGTGTAATAAATAATATTTCAGAGAGATAATATGCCTTGATTCACAGAGTTGGCAACTTTATTTTGTAGCATATTCAATTTGTTAGGAAGTGAAAATGGTGGTGTATAAACAATGTCATATTGGAATGAACTCTTGCCACGTGAAGAAACATTAAGTGATTATAATCAAATTAAGTATATTCATTTAGAGGAAACATGTTTAATGTTGTCCTCTATAAGTTGATACCTACCGATTTGCTTTCTCTAAACAAACTATTTACATCAAGGTCAAGTTATAGAGCTTAGATGTTATAGTTTACTCTTACTTTATCTGAACTTGGAGTTAAATCCTAAATAGTTGAAATAAACACACAGTAATGCAAAATCTCATGTATCTAATTTCCAGGAACTTTTCTTCCAACTTCATTCAAATATATGATGTAGGAAAAGGTACAATCTATGAAGTCTTTTGATAATAGTCCTCAGGCTTGGAATACAGGGTCACATTCCTTTTGCCCTTTTCCTCAATTAAACTTAATGTGTTTCTACCAGTTAAATAGCAAATTTAATATCCAAGAACTTGGGATAAATATTAAATGTATGTGTTAGTCAATCAATCATGTCCAACTCTTTCTGACCATATAGACTGTAGGCCATCAGGCTCCTCTGTCCATGCGATTCTCCAAGCAAGAATAATGAGTGAGTTGTCATGCCCTCCTCCAGGGGATCTTTCCATCCCAGGAATCAAACCCAGGTCTCCCACACTGCAGGCGGATTCTTTACCCTCTGAGTCACCTGGGAAGCTCAAATATTTAATAAATTATAGTAATTATTGGCTAACTGTTGGATCTATTTGAGATTAAATACATCCTTTCTAAAATTTATCCTAATAATTGTACATGCAATACTTTGTTAGAATAACACTAAATTTATTAATATCTGTAAGTCAGCACATTTATGAAAATGCCTTTTTTTCATTTTATCATTATCCATGGTAAATAAAAATGTTAATTTTTATTGTAAGCCTGTACACCTATATACATAGTCTCTAGATCAATCTATAAATTAAAATATAGAAAAAATATGAAGTTTAACAAACGCAATTCTTATGCATTCTTTACTTCATGATATGAATTCTGGTATGCTATACTTTATATTCTACTGTTTTTTAATCCATCGTCACACTAAGATTTCTTCATGCGAAAGTTTGGCATTTGTTTTTCCTCTATCACAAGAGAATAGATCTAAAATGTGCTCCCTACAAAAAAGAAGTGGTAATTACGTGACATGCTGGAAGCATTAGCTAATGCTATGGTCATAATCATTTTACAGTATATCAGTATATCAAACAAACCTTCTGTACACCTTAAATTTATGCAATGCTATAGGTCAATTATCTCAGTAAAGGTGGAGAGGAAAAAAAGAATGTTATTTGAACCTATCATCACATAGATTCTTCTCAGCATTCATGACATACTTTATATCCTTACTCAGAGAAGATTCCCTGAATACCTTTGCTAAAATACCTTTCTATCCACACCCATCTCTCTCTCTCTGTCTCTCTCTCTCTCTCTCTCTCTCTCTCTCTCTCTCTCACACACACACACACACACACACACACAAATACCCACACAGAATCCCCACTTTGGCCTATTATTTTCTACTATTCTATTTCATTTGTGACATACAGTTTTGAATACAAAAATGTGTCTTATTTGGCTATGTCGTAGTTTATTATCTTGCCAAGTAAGCAAGATTTATGAAAGCATATCTTATTAGTTACTTCTGCATTTCCAGAACTTATATGGTAAAGAATAAAGGAAATTTTTCTATATGAATAAATGCATCGATAAGTGAATATTTAGTCAATTCTATGAGCTACTTTATTGGAGCAGGAAATGGCAACCCACTCCAGTGTTCTTGCCTGGAGAATCCCAGGGACAGGGGAGCCTGGTGGGCTTCCATCTATGGGGTCACACAGAGTCGGACCTGACTGAGACGACTTAGCAGCAGCAGCAGCATGAGCTACTTTAGTAAGTATCTTGATAGTTTACTGCACAGACCAAAGAGCAAAGAGATTTGGTGACTGCTGAACACATAAATGAAATCTCTTATACAACTAGTGTAGACCCTATACAAAAAATATAATAATAAGCAAATATAAATCTTTTTTCTGGCTTCAAAAGTATTTAAAATGCCTAAAATATGTGTTTTTTTTTTTAATTCTTAATCAAAAGCTTTTTATTTAACACTGCTGTTAATGCTTAAATGCAGTGGTTGTTTCATACGATATCCCTTGATGTATACTTCCAAACATTTGCAACAAGTTCTATAAATATCATATCTTTACCTATATCTATATTAGTTGTGAAAGGGAAGAATTTCATAATAAACATAAATTCTGTACTAGTGACAATGTCAGAAATACTAGTATCACAGTGAAAATATATGAGTAACTCTAGGTTATTCATCAAATATAGCTTATATTTCATCAAATTTATTTTCTCACCCTCTGGCTCACTAAACATTGCTTTCTAGCCAATGTTGTATGTAATAAAAATAACTAACAAGGGAATTTTTCTTTGCAAGTTCAATGCATTTTTCTCTATGTAGGAAGAGAAGATTAAGCCTCAAGTGTTTTAATCAGAAATTAGGTTTGGGAATATCTGTATATCTTGGTTTGACAATGGCTAGAAAGACTTCAAAACTTTTTAATCTATTTTAAACATGTTTCAAACTTAAACAGGTTTCCTATTTCCAAAGTTTCAGTAGACTATTGAAGCAGAAATACAATGGAAATAACAGTGATTTAAACAGATCATGATATATGGGTCTCGAAGCACAAGCTGGAATCTAGATTGCTGGGAGAAATATCAGTCACCTCAGATATGCAGATGACACCACCCTTATGGCAGAAAGTGAAGAGGAACTAAAAAGCCTGTTGATGAAAGTGAAAGAAGAGAGTGAAAAAGTTGGTTAAAGCTCAACATTCAGAAAACTAAGATCATGGAATCTGGTCCCATCACTTCATGGGAAATAGATGGGGAACCAGTGGAAACAGTGTCAGACTTTATTTTGGGGGGCTCCAAAATCACTGCAGATGGTGACTGCAGCCATGAAATTAAAAGACGCTTGCTCCTTGGAAGGAAAGTTATGACAAATCAAGATGGCATATTCAAAAGCAGAGATAATACTTTGCCAACAAAGGTCTGTCTAGTCAAGGCTATGGTTTTTCCAGTGGTCATGTATGGATGTGAGAGTTGGACTGAACTGAACTGAACTGATACAACCCATATTCATCTTCAGTTCAGTTCAGTTCAGTTCAGTCACTCAGTCGTGTCCGACTCTTTGCGACCTCATGAATCGCAGCACGCCCCGCCTCCCTGTCCATCACCAACTCCTGGAGTTCACTCAGACTCACGTCCATCGAGTCAGTGATGCATCTTAGTAGTGGCTAAAACTGACAACCACTGCCACAGTCTAACTATCAAAGAGTGTGTGCACCTTTCAGTTCAGTTCAGTAGCTCAGTCTTGTCCGACCCTTTGCAACCCCATGAATCACATCACACCAGACCTCCCTGTCCATCACCAACTCCCAGGGTTCACTCAAACTCACGTCCATCGAGTCGGGGATGCCATCCAGCCATCTCATCCTCGGTCTTCCCCTTTTCCTGCCCCCAATCCCTCCCAGCATCAGAGTCTTTACCAATGAGTCAACTCTTCAGAAGAGGTGCATCTTTACAATAAGACAATTCCACTAAAGCATATAAATGTTAATATAATAATTCATTTTTAATGGAAGGTGAAAGTGGTGCAGAATTTGAATTGCCACGTATTTACTATTCCCCTTTATCTTAGAAATAATCTCTTTTGGCAAACTATAGGCAATATACAGTAAGGATGCTTATTTATAAGATGTTGGATATATTTAGGGGCCTTCCCTCACAGCTCAGTTGGTAAAGAAACTGCCTGCAATGCTGGAGATCCTGGTTTGATTCCTGGGTTGAGAATATATGTGCCTTTTTAAGACTTTTTTATACACAATAACTGAAAAATTTAAGATGAATAAAAACAGTAAAAAAAAAAAAAGGTAATTTGTAAACTCCCTTACTAAAATAATAATAATTTTGTATTTTCTTATGACATGAAAGAAAATTCAGTAGAATGTATGAAAAAAATATGTTAAGGAAAAGAGAGTTAAAAAACTGTGTGTGTGGGATTTGGAGTAAAGAGACCTAACTGTGATTAAAATATCTGGGTCCTGTGGCTGTACTTCTGAACCAAATCATTATATGATTTTAGACTAGACACATACTTAGGCATTAGTTGCTTTCATAAATAAGAATTATTTAGAAAATGGTTATGTATAATTAAAAATTTAGTATATTTTAATTCCATTAAGACATTCCCCAATAGTAAGAAAAATAATTTTGAATAAAGAGTTTTTAAATTTCACAATTATTTTGGTCATTTAAATATGCAAAGCACTTTACTTAGAACTTGAAGTGTCCTGAGATAAAACCAATCTTTCAGTGTTAATAAAAAGGGAATACAAAATAATACTGAGTAAAACAAACAGCAGTGACTCACATTGATTAGGGCTTCCCAGGTGGTGCTAGTGGTAAAGAACCCGCCTGCCAATGCAGCAGCCATAAGAGATGCATACTTGGGTCAGGAAGATCCCCTGGAGGAGGGCACAGCAGCCCACTCCAGTATTCATGCCTGGAGAATCCCATGGACTGAGGATCCTGGTGTACTGCAGTCCATAGGGTTGCTCAGAGTTGGACACGACTGAAGCAACTTAGCACGCACATTGATTAAGTACTTATTGTATTCTAGTCCGTAAATGACCATGTTTTCCTTATGTGATAGATATTATCAACCTTTTTACCAACAATTTCATAGGCTTAAAAATTTTTAATGTTTTACTTAAGAATAAATGATTCATAGAAAATGTAGTTTTTTGTCATTATGTATAATTTGTTCTTTAGATTGCTATGCAACACCCTCTTATTTGCCTATATTCCCCCTAGTCATGCCAGAAGTTGCCTCTATGATTTTCCTTTCCCTTAATATTCCAGTTCTGATGAGCAGTGTTCAGTAACATTTATTTTGGACTAAAATATATTATGTAATTCTGGTACTTCTGTGTTGAGAAATAAATGTATTTCTCTTATTGCCAAAAGCAATGATTACCATCATTCTTAAAATTTTAGAATGAGAATGGCTATGATTAAGAAAATCGTATATCAGTGCTGTAAACAATATAGCAGTTTATTTTAGTATTTTTTTTAACCACCTTACTCAACCTGAAGGCAAGCTGTCCAAAGTTAGAATAATGTCTCTACTTTAGGAAATTCTCAACTCACAGTTAACTCTTCCAGCAATCCTAAGACATGGTTCTAAACCATATGATACAAGATGTTGTATCAACTTTTTAGGTAGTGGTCAAATGGAGGGCCAAAGAAGAAAGTGAAAGTATCTCTTAAGGAAAGTAGCTGATAGAAGTCACTTTGGGTTACTTAACTTTGGACATAATTTAGTTACGAGTCCACTATTATTTACAAGGAGGTTTTGATCAATAGTTATTATTTGGTCTAGAAGATCCTATATGTTGCTAAGAGCAGTTGATATGAAAAAAAAAAAGGGTATTGCCTCTGTTGTGTCTCATATAGCATATGAAAAATAGGGATTTTATAAAAGAGAGATCAGAAGATTTTAAAATATATATATTGCAGTTTTTTTTGTTTGTTTGTTTTTTTAGTGAAGAATTTTGAGTAGGGTTGCTATATGCCAAGAGTTCTTCAGTTTTTATGGTAGAAATGCAAATAGCATAGCCAGTTTGAATAGCAGTTTGACCACAACAGATTACATTAGTCACCTCCTCTGAGGTTCCATCGTTACCCAAAGATATTAATGGTCAAAACGACTTCATTAGAACCTATTTCATGTTGCAAATATCTCATGAATTTCTGGAGACAAGTGTCATAACTACTGAGCAGAAAATGCTCAGATGTGATGTCATAAAGAGAAATTTAAAAGAGAAAAACATAGCAAGAACAATTACATGATACTGTTATATCTTTTTCAAAAACACAATAGTGGAATGGCAATACTGCCTTTGAGTTTGTGCAGGTGACGTTAAAACAGATGTGATTCATGGGAATTTTCCTGCATCTTGATCTGCAGATAAAAACAAAAATTCCAAAAAGTAAATAGGATATCAGTATCCTTGATCCTGTCTTTTTGGCATCTTAAGAGAAATATGCATGAAGTTTTATTTTTCAGTGCAAAAACTGATTTATTTATTCTATATTCTGTGTTTATGAGCTAGCCAGTGCCAACAAACCTGTTATTTAACAGTCTTAGCAGGATGATGAGGTAAGAACAATCCTACTTCTCAGAAACAGAATAATGTTTCTAAGTGTATTTGTGTGGAGAGCACTACAAAGTTTGATCTTCGTAAGTGAGAAGCTACAACAGCAGCTTACTTAGTTTATCCAGATGATGCTCTGAGTCCCAGTGTAACCACAAGGACTTCAACTTCAAGAACAGCAGAGCCATGTTATGGTTTGAGAACCAAGTCAGGGTCCAACCCACAACCTTTGCCAGCTTTACTAATGTGAAGAAAACACAGAAATCATACGATGTTTGTATTTAGGTCCAGTGGTAGAAGTTCAGTGAGTGAGGAATTCAGGGTGTTTAGCATTATTTTCTTTTCACTCCATTTCATCTCCAAATGGTTAAGTGGAGTGAAACTGTCAGGTGTTTCAGAGTGTGTGTATAAGCTAGAGAGGATTGAGGTAGATTATTCTAATTTCTTGAGCAATTAACCTTTCTGCTGTGCTGTCCAGTGCTTAGTTGCTCAATCGTGTCCGACTCTTTGTGGAAGCCCCACCAGGCTCCTCTGTCCATATACTTCTCCAGGCAAGAATACTGGAGAAAGTACCCATTCCCTTCTCCAGGTTTCCCACATTGCAGGAAGATTCTTTACTGTCTAAGCCATAAGGTAAGCCCAAAGGATAGGTATTATGTCTGTTTTAGTTAGTATTCCATCCTCAGAAATTGGTATTGTGCAAGCACAGTAGCCAATGTTTTTTAAAATTAACTGATACATTAAAAAGATGATAGAGGCATTACATTTTGGACATATAGTGGACTTCAGAAATGCTACAGTAGATTTAACATCAAATGTACAGGTAACAAGAATAAACAGTGATGCAGAAGAGACAGTAAGACAAGAGATGCATAGCATGGGATTCAATAAATATAATTCAGGAAACTAAGGAAAGCATTGTTTGTGAACTCTAGGTGGTGATTACAAAGTAGATATCCCCAAGAGTAAAATAACTCACTAAAATGTCACCCTTATTACTTTATAACAGTTTTAATATGAAACAGTTACAGTAAATAACAGATTTATGTCATAAAATTCAACCATTTCAGTGTACAATTCTATGATTATTTTTAACAACTTTACTGAGTAATGTGACCATCAACATATCATTTCTAGGACATTTCCTTCTCTACAATAAATTCCCTCATGCCTCTTTACAGCTAATTCCCACTCCTACCACCAACTCCTAGCCACCAATAATGTACTTATTTTTTGAGAGAATAACTCAATAAATTTATATTTTCTGGGCATTTTATGTAAATGGAATCCTAGCGTAGTCTCTTGTGTCTGGCTACTTTCACAGAACATAGTGTATTTGAGCCTTTGTCAGTAGTCTGTACCTTTTTTTGCAACTGAATAATGGTCTATTGAATGGATATAATATTTCATCAGTGTGTTCTCTAAACACACAGACACACGATTGTATATATGTATAAAATATTTATACAAAACATAATTACATATTATATGTATAATTACATATTTATACAAAGCACATAAACACACATATATTCAATTAGTTTTCATTATTCATGGTAGTTTTTTTTTAAATAAAATCTCCATTAACATTAAATTAGTGAACACTGAACTACTGTTCCTAGGGAGAATATATATATATATATATATATATATATATATATATATATAACACATATATTTTTAAATCCTAAAAATAGCATATCCTAGTAGATTATATTTTGTTGTTATTGTTTTTTTACAAGAGAGCAAATGATATTCAGAATCAGAAATGATGAGCTACTTGCCTAAGGCTATTCCATTAACAGGTTGCCAAGTTGAGGTTAATGCGTGTGTGCTAAGTTGCCTCAGTCATGTCCAACTCTTTGTGACTCTCATGGACTGTAGCCTTTCAGGCCCCTCTGTCCATGGAATTCTCCAGACAAGAATCCTGGAGTGGATTGCCATGCCCTCCTCCAGGGAATCTTCTAGATCCAGGGATCAAACCCATGTCTCTTATGTTTCCTGCATTGGCAAGTGGATTCTTTTACCACTAGCAACACCTGGAAGCCCAAGCTGGGGTTCAAATTCTTCAAATAGTCATGGAAATGGAAATTTTTATACTACGTTGCACTGCTGGCTGTCACTATTCCCTGGTTATCTACAGAAGATACGTCACACTTTTTTACTTCAACTGGGGAGTTCCATATCTAGCAACTCTAATTATTTCTACTCTGCAAAAGTATTTGTATTTGGAAATGTCCACGTATATGTCATATACAGTCAATCTTCATTAATTATGAGAATTTGACTAGGAAAAATTATTTATAAGCCCTAAATCAATACTTAGGGCAATTTTGCCATCGATAAGAGACATATGAAGAACTGTGAAAAATTTGATTTCCTGGACTTTCAGGTTTCCAGGTAAGATTGAACAAGGCTGCATTCTGTCTTCTTGATTTCAGTGCTCATATGGAAAAAAGTGTCCATTTCACTGTCTATTGGTTACTGCACTTTTCACATATTTATGCAAGTTCTATGTAATATTCTTAAGTAGAATGATTACCTTGTGAAGAAAATATCTGTGTTTCTTAGATAAATTTCCTCTGGGCATGATTTTAATGCTGTGGTCTATAAGTTCTGGCTGTCACATCAACAATAAGGCATATCCAGAAAGGAACAGAGGATGTTTGTTGGTCTTCACATGAGGCCATTTTGGAAAGAGCTAAAGTAATACCTTAAAAAACAAGAAAGAAAGGAAGGAAGGAAGGAGGGAGGGACGGAGGGAAGGAAGGAGGGAAGGAGGGAGGGAAGGAGGGAGGGAGGGACAGAGGGAAGGAGGGAGGGAAGATGTTCTTTCCATCGTAGGGGATTGGAATGCAAAAGTAGGAAGTCAAGAGATACCTGGAGTAACAGGTAAGTTTGACCTTGGAGTGAAAATGAATCAGGGCAAAGGCTAACAAAGTTTTGCCGAGAGAACACCCTGGTCATGGCAAACACTCTCTTCTAATGACCCGAGACGACTCTATACATAGACAACACCATACGGTCAATAATGAAATCAGATTGATTATATTGTTTGCAGCCAAAGATGAAGAAGCTGGATAAGTCAGCAAAAACAAAACCTAGAGGTGATAATGGCTCAGATCATGAGCTCCTTATTGCAGAATGCAGGCTTAGTGAAAGTGAAAGTGAAGTCGCTCAGTCGTGTCAGACTCTTTGCGACCCCATGAATGGTAGCCTACCAGGCTTCTCCGTCCATGGGATTTTCCAGGCAAGAATACTGGAGTGGGTTACCATTTCCTTCTCCAGGGGATCTTCCTGACTCAGGGATCGAACTCAGGTCTCCCGCACTGGAGGCAGGCACTTTAACCTCTGGATTGAAGAAAGTAGGGAAAACCACTAGGCCATTCAGGTATGACCTAAATCAAACTCCTTATGATTATACAGTTGAGGTTATACACAGATTCAAGGGGTTGGGCCTGGTAGATAGAGTTATTGAAGAACTATGGACAGAGGTTCATAATTGTACTGGAGGCAGTGACCTAAACCAACCGAAAGAAAAAGAAATGCAAGAAGGCAAAATAGTTGCCTGAGGAAGCTTTAATAGCTGAGGAAAGAAAAGAAGTAAAAGACAAGGAAGAAAGGGAAATATATACCCAGTTGAATGCAGAGTTCCAGAGAATATCGCAGAGAAATAAAAAGACCTTGAATGAACAATGCAAAGAAATAGAGGAAAACAATAGAATGGGAAAGACGAGATCTCTTCAAGAAAACTGGAGATATCAAGGGAAAATGTCATGAAAGAATGGGCACAATAAAGACCAAATAAATGAATAAATAAGTACCTAACAGAAGCCAAAGTGATTAAGAGGTGACAAGAATACACAGAAGGACTATACAAAAAAAGGTCTTAATGACCTGGATCACCATGATGTTATGCTCACTCACCTGGAGCCAAACATCCTGGTGTGTGAAGTCAAGTAGTCCTTAGAAAGTGTTACTATGGACAATGTTAGGGGAGATGATGACATTCCTGGAGGTAATTTATCCAGGTGATGGATTCCTGAAGTATGAAGTCAAATGAGCCTTAGGGAACATGACTACCAACAAAGGTAGTGAGGTAATGGAGTTTTAGCTGGAAAAGATAATGCTGTTAAAGTGCTACACTCAATATCTTAGCAAATTTGGAAAATGCAACAGTGGCCACAGGACTGTAAAAGGTCAGTTTTCATTCCAATCCCAAAGAAATGCCAAAAAAAATATTTAAACTACTGTACAATTGAGCTCATTTCTCATGTTTGCAAGATTATGCTCAAAATCCTTCAGGCTAGGCTTCAGCAGCACATGAACCAAATGTACAAACTAGATTTAGAAAAGGCAAGAGAGGAGCCAGAGATCAAATTGCCAACGTTCACTGGATCATAGAGAAAGCAAGAGAATTCCAGAAAAAAGCGGGGGGGGGGGGGTTCATTTACTATGCTAAAGCTTTTGACTGTGTGGATCATTAAAAAAATGTGGAAAATTCTTAAAGAGATGGGAATACAAGATCACCTTACCTGTCTCCTTAGAAACCTGTATGCAGTTAGAACCAGGAACTGAACAACTGACTGGTTCTAAATAGGGTAAGGAGTATGACAAAGTTGAATATTGTCACCCTGCTTACTTAACTTCTATGCAGGGTACATCATGTGAAATGCTGGGCTGGATGACTCACAACCCATTTGACTGGACAACTCACAACCCACACTCCAAGAATCCATCATCACATGGAATCAAGATTGCCAGGAGAAATACCAACAATCTCAGATATCCAGATGATAACATTTTATTGGCAGAAAGTAAAGCAAAACTAAAGTGCCTCTTGATGAAGGTGAAAGAGGAGAGTGAAGTTCAAATCCGTTCAGTTGCTCAGTTGTGTCCAGCTCTTTGCGACCCCATGGACTGCAGCATGCCAGTCTTCCCTGTCCATTACCAACTACTGGAGCTTACTCAAGCTCATGTCCATTGAGTCAATGATGCCATCCAACCATTTCATCCTCTGTCTTCCCCTCTCCTTCTTCCTTCAATCTTTCCAGCATCAGGGTCTTTTCTAGTGAATAAATTCTTTGCATCAGGTAGCCAACATATTGCAGTTTCAGCTTCAGTATCGGTCTTTCCAATGAATATTCGGGACTGATTTCCTTTAGGACTGACTGGTTGGATCTTCTTGCAGTCCAAGGGACTCTCAGGAGTCTACAGTAAAGAAGCTGGATTAAAACTCAATGTTCAAAAAACAAAGATCATGGCAAAATCTCCCATCACTTTATGGCAAATAAATGGGGAAAAAGTGGAAATATTATCAGATTTCATTTTCTTGGGCTCCAGAGTCATTGCAGACAGTGACTGCTGCCATGAAATTAAAAGTTGCTTGCTCCTTGGAAGAAAAGCTATGACAAACCTTGATAGTGTATTAAAAAGCAGAGATATCACTTTGCTGGCAAAGGTCTATATAGTCAAAGCCATGTTTTTTTCCAGTATTCATGTACAGATGTGAGAGTTGGACCATAAAGAAGTCTAAGCACCAAAGAACTGATGGTTTCAAATTGTGGTGTTGGATAAGACTCCTGAGACTCCCTTGGACTGCAGAGATCAAACCAGTCTACTCGAAAGGAAATCGACCCTGAATGTTCATTGGAAAGACGATGCTAAACTCAAGCTCTAATACTTCAGCCACCTGATGAGAAGAGTAGACTCATTGAAAAAGATCCTGATGCTGGGAAAGACTGTGGGCTGGTGGAGAGGAGGGCAACAGGAGTTTGGATGCTGTCGTCGACTCAATGGACATGAGTTTGAGCCAACTCTGGAAAACAGTGAAGTACAGGGAAGCCTGGCATGCTATAGTCCATGGTGTTGCAAATGACTTAGCAGATATGACTTAGCAGCTGAACAACAAAAGCAACATCTATAATGAGTGTGGAAACTATGGAAAAGATGTAAAAGTGGCTAAATTGGAATTCATTAGATGAAGACTGATTTTTTTAAGTGTAGCATGTGGCATTTTTATGAGGCTGAAAACTCACTCATGACTATATTCACCCCATGGATGGATTAAACAGAAAGTCCCAAGGTCATTCCTGCTGGATGCCTCAATTTTCTGCCATATGACCTCTCATCTAAAGTAATTTAGACTATACTTCATACATAAAGTTCTCAAATTTCTAAAATGAGAACAGAGGGTGCAAGCCCTCTTATGTTCTATGCTCCAGAATCATCTATCTCTTCTGCCACATCATATTGGTCAATAGAAGGCTCAACCAGTCCAGATTCAAGAATATGAATAATTATTTCTCATAAGAGGAACCACAACAGTTATATGGCATGCATGTTTGGACACAAGATGTGATTTGCTGCGATGTATTTTGATAATTGCTTACTACACTGGGTATCCTTTTCCTGGAAAGGGACAGAATCTTTCCCATTCCATTTGAAAGCATACTTCAAGCAGTACAAGCTGAGCTTATGTAAACTGGTCCACATTTCACATACCCTCTGTTAAACTGGGACAACCTCTGTTCTTTGTAATATAAAGTGGCATCTCACTTAAAAAAAATTTACTCATTCTATGAAGTATGTATATAAATACAATATAAATACTGAAAAGCCCTCTAATTACCAAAGAAATTGAATCATTAGATATGTATCTGCCTACAGTGAAAAGCCATAGGATAATTCCTATACAAAACCTTTTAAATAATATAATAAGGATATGTATGGCTGAGTCCTTTTGCTGTCCACCTGAAACTATGACAATATTTTTAATCAGCTATACACCAATATAAAAAAAGTTTAAAATAAATACTAGAATAAGGATATTCCCCAATGACATATAATTCAAAAATATTATTGGTATACAATAGTTAACTGGAAAATTAAAAGTCAGTCACGTATATGAATATAGCTGCAACAAAAATCATATACAAAATATTCTTACCCAATATGAATAAAATGGTAAATGAAGGCAAAATCCTTTAGAAAAGATGAGATTCATTCTCATCATTGTTCAAAAAATAGCTATGAAAAAAATATGTTGTCCCACAAAATATACAAAATGATAGCAATAACCTAGACATGGACCTTGCATATTTTATAGAAATTGACTCAAAATGAAATGTAGATCTAAAGGTAAAGTGTGAAACTATAAGACTTCTAGTAGAAAACTAGAAGAAAATCTAGGTGATGTTCAGTTTGGTGATGAGATTTTAGATGCAACACCAAAAGCAACATCCATGAAAGAAAAAATTGACATGTAGCACTTTATTAATATTTAAAACTTCTTTCTCAGAGCCACTGTTAAGAAAATATAGACAAACCACTGACTGGGAAAAATATTTGAAAAGCATATACATAGTAAAGCTCCTGATACTCAAGTTAGAAAGAATTCATAAAACTAAACAGCAAGAAAGAGAACTTCAAAATGGGCAAACAGAACAGATACCTAACCTAAGAAGATATACAACTGGCAGATAAGTATAGATTGTGAACATCATTAAGGAATTGCAAATTAAAGCATCGAGATACTGGTAAATGCCTATTAGAATGACCCAGATGCAACAATCCTGGTGAGGATGAGGAGTAGCTGGAACTCTCACTTATTACAGTTGGGAATGAAAAATGGTACAACCACTTGGGAAGAGTTTGGTTGTGTCTTACAAAGCTAACCGTAGATTATCAACCAGCAGTCACACACTTAGGTACTTATCAAAATGATTTGAAAACTTACGTCCACCAAAAAACTGTGCATAAATGTTTATAGCAGGTTTATTCATAATTGCCTAAAAATGAAAGTGGCATCATGTCCTCCAATAAGTAAATGGACCTCAGAAAATCTGTGTGATATCCATACAATTGAATTTTTTTTCAGCAATAAAAATGACTATCAAGTCATCAAAGACATTGATGAATATTAAATGCACATTACTAAGTAAAAGATGTCATTGTGAAAAAAGTATGAGTTATATGATTTCAATTACATACCACTCTGGAAGAGGCAAAAGTATAGACAGACAAATATAAGCATGCCATACTGTGAGGGCAGGGGAGAGGAAATTTGAAAAGATAGAGCATAGGGAGTTTTTCAGAGGTTAACCTGTTCTCTATGATATGTAACTGCAGTTGTATGACATTGTGCCTTTGCCAAAATCTGTTGAAATTTAGTGTATTTAAAATTTTTAAGAATATATTATTTTGGAGTTCAAAGGTGCCTAGAATAAAATGCAGAATGACAAGTAAACCACCTGTATTTCACATATATTTAACAAGCTTTTTCACTCTTAGTCCATTTTGATTGTTATCACAAAATACCACAAGCTAGTCAGCTTATGAATGGCAGAAATATATTGTTTCTCCATATACCTGGAGACTGGAAGTCCAAGATCAACCAGCATGATTGAATGAGGGCTCTCTTTGAGTTGCAAATTTCTTGTGCCCTCACACAGTGGAAGGAGAAGCTCTGTGGGATCTCTTTTAGTATAATGTCACTAATGCCATTCATGAAGTCTCCTTCTTCATGACCTAATCACTTCCCAAAGGACCTATCTACATATATTATCATGCTGGGGGGTTAGGATTTCAATACATGATTTTGGAGGGATCAAATTTTCAGTTCATAGCACTAATTAAAGGGAGTGAAGTAAACTGTGCTGACCTGAATGACTATGTCATGGACTATTTAAACTGAAAGCAAAAGGAATTATACCATAAACATTCTAATTTAGTTTTCTATTTGATAGAGTTCTTTCCATGGGGACATAGGTTAATAATTCTGACAGTGCTGTACATGTTCAGAGGAATTAAATCATTAAGGAAATGGATAGTAGAAGGTGAAAGTCAGGTTTTTCAGTTTTAGAGTGGGCATTTATTCATAATCATAAGGGTGAGACTATAATAACCCATGGGATAATGGATTAAAATTGTAGAAGTCAGTATGAACACATGTATATGGATGGCTAGATATAGACAGAGTTACAGATGTATGCCTACATATAGGTTAGCTCTATACATATATTTTCTTGCTCTATGAGCTGAAAGTGCCTAGAAGCAATGAAACTCAGTAGCAGTGTTCATGGTTGATACCTGGATTACAATTTCTAGTACCATTCTCCAAAATAATAATCAAGGGCTATTGATTGTAGGACTAGTAAAGGAAATGCATAAGATGAGCCTGGAGCATCTTGTAGTGCCAGAGGATAATTTATAGTTTAGTACACAACTCATGATCACACACAGAGACATGTATACACACAGTGGTGGTATGTCAGAGACTTGAATGTCAAGTGAAAGAGCTTCTGATGGTCAAAGCTACAACAATTTGAGTAAAAAAGTAAGTACATTTGTACTAGATTATAATTCAAAATAAATATATATATATATATATATATATATATATATTCTTGAGTCCATACTGACATAAATTATTTCATAAGTAAATAAATAGAAAAAAAATTTTTCCATCCAGATATAGTCCAAATAATGTATATAGATATTTCACCCTGGAGATGGATCATAATTCCTCATTACTTAAATGTAGATTGTACTAATTGACTTGATTTCAAAAGTGCAATGTGAAAGGGGAGATGGTGAGTAACTTTACAGTGGAGAAATTTCACAAACACTACCTCAGGCAGATAATTAAAGTCAATATCGATGGTAATAAGTCTGTAGCTTATGGTATGTACCCTTCATATGATGTCATAAAAATGATACCTTGCTTATGTGGCCTTGCTCTCAAAAACCAATAATTCCAGTTCAATTATGAGAAAAAAAACATCAGACAAATCCCAATAGAGGGGCATGCTACAAAGCATCTGTTAAGTTAATTAAACAAGGAGTCTATTAGGCTGAAGTGATTCTAATGTTTTGGTAGCCAGTGTAAGCAAAGCAAAATCTAAGCCTGTAAATGCCTCAAGATTAAGAAATCAAAACCTAGCTGCAACACATCACAAATAGTCAACTAGGCTTTACAGTCAATCAATCAAATAATTTTCTTTCTTTGTTTCTGTAACTTGTCTACCTAAGTCTTTCCCCTAGCTTTCCTCAGCAGAGCACTCCTAGTCACTTTGAGCTTGGCACTGCCAATTCTACTGCATTTTTGCTCAAATAAACTCTTAAATGTTTTAATATGCCTCAGTTTATATGTTAACACAATTTACCAGCATGTTTCAAAACATTCTTTAGAAACAAGGAAAGTCTTTTCTTTGGCACAAATGAGAGAAGCCCAAAGAGATATTACAACTAAATGCAATGTGGGGAGGGAGGTGGGAGGGGGGTTCATGTTTGGGAACACATGTAAGAATTAAAGATTTTAAAATTAAAAAAATAAAAAACTAAAAAAAAAAATAAAAAAATAAAACATATACTTATAATTAGTGTTATTCTAAGTAGGAATATTTGAAACCATTATAATCAGTAACAAAATATTTCCTACTATTAATGCTTACATCATTATTCAGAAGATCTAGGTAACAAAATTAGGCATAAACTCAAGAGAAAATATGTAACATTTGAATGTGAAAAACAGCACTCCTGTTATATGACACAATGCATTGCTAAAATTTAAAACAAATTTACAGGGAAATTATTAGCATTTTTAAGTGATTTTAGTTTTTAAGATGGTTGGCCAATCTATAGAGTCAGGCAATCTATGAAATGGGAGACAATATTTGCAAATCAATGTATGTTTGGAAGTTAATATGAATTCAGAGTATATGAGTAACACAACTCTCAGTAACAAATAACAAACAACATTTAAAATGTCCATTTAAAATGGAACAAAATAGAAAGCCCAGAGATAAATCCACGCACCTATGGACACCTTATCTTTGACAAAGGAGGCAAGAATATACAATGGATTAAAGACAATCTCTTTAACAAGTGGTGCTGGGAATACTGGTCAACCACTTATAAAAGAATGAAACTAGAACACTTTCTAACACCATACACAAAAATAAACTCAAAATGGATTAAACATCTAAACATAAGACCAGAAACTATAAAACTCCTAGAGGAGAACATAGGCAAACCACTCTCTGACATAAATCACAGCAGGATCCTCTATGACCCACCTCCCAGAATACTGGAAATAAAAGCAAAAATAAACAAATGGGACCTAATTAAACTTAAAAGCTTCTGCACAACAAAGGAAACTATAAGCAAGGTGAAAAGACAGCCTTCAGAGTGGGAGACAATAATAGCAAATGAAGCAACTGACAAACAACTAATCTCAAAAATATACAAGCAACTCCTGCAGCTTAATTCCAAAAAAATAAACGACCCAATCAAAAAAATGGGCCAAAGAGCTAAATAGACATTTCTCCAAAGAGGACATACAAATAGCTAACAAACACATGAAAAGATGCTCAACATCACTCATCATCAGAGAAATGCAAATAAAAACCACAATGAGGTACCATTTCACGCCAGTCAGAATGGCTGTGATCCAAATGTCTACAAGCAATAAATGCTGGAAAGGGTGTGGGGAAAAGGGAACCCTCTTACACTGTTGGTGGGAATGCAAACTAGTACAGCCACTATAGAGAACAGTGTGGAGATTCCTTAAAAAAATGGAAATAGAACTGCCTTATGACCCAGCAATCCCACTGCTGGGCATACACACTGAGGAAACCAGAATCGAAAGAGACACGTGTACCCCAATGTTCATCACAGCACTGTTTATGATAGCAAAGACATGGAAGCAACCTAGATGCCCATTAGCAGATGAATGGATAAGAAAGCTGTGGTACATATACACAATGGAGTATTACTCAGCCATTAAGAAGAATACATTTGAATCAGTTCTAATGAGGTGGATGAAACTGGAGCCGATTATACAGAGTGAAGTAAGCCAGAAAGAAAAAACACCAATACAGTATGCTAACACGTATATATGGAATTTAGAAAGATGGTAACGATAACGCTGTATGCAAGACAGCAAAAGAGACACAGATGTATAGAACAGTCTTTTGGACTCTGTGGGAGAGGGAGAGGGTGGGGTGATTTGGGAGAATGGCATTGAAACGTATATTATCATATAAGAAACGGATCGCCAGTCCAGGTTCTATGCAGGATACAGGATGCTTGGGGCTGGTGCACTGGGATGACCCAGAGGGATGGTACGGGGAGGGTTGTGGGAGGGCGGTTCAGAATGGGAAACACGTGTACACCTGGGGCCGATTCATGTTGATGTGTGGCAAAACAAATACAATATTGTAAAGTAATTAGCCTCCAATTAAAATAAATAAATTTAAATTTAAAAAAAAAAGTGGACAAAGGGACAGGCCCGGTGGCAGTGACTTCTTCGGGGGGCCCCCAGTGCATGATGATACGGAAGTGGTGGCCGTGTTGTTGGCGGCAGCGGGAGGGGGCGCTGTGGCAGCAGTGGTGGTGGCTGGTATAAAATGGCAGATTTCGAGGAGTTGAATATGGTTTTTAGTTTTAGGGTTTCTGACCTACAGGTGTTACCAGGCTTTGCCGGACCAAATAAAAGTGGTCGTAAGCATGACCTCCTGATGAGGGCGTTGCATTTACTGAAGAGCGGCTGCAGCCCTGTGGTTCAGATTAAAATCCAAGCATTGTATAGACACCAATACCCGTGGACGCTTGAAGGCCTTTTTGATTTATCCACAATCAAATCACTGGTTTTCAGTTTGGATGGGAGCTCCTCACCTGTAGAACCTGCCTTGGCTGTGGCTGGAACCCACTCATGGCCTTCCACTTCAGTTACACCTCACTCGACGTGCTCTCCTGCTGGTTCTGTGCTGCTTCAAGGTACTAATCCCACATTTGAGATGCGGCAGCCATCTCCCCCAATCCCTCCTGTCCAGCGTGATGTGCAGTTAAAAAAAAAAAAAAAAGCCTACCATTTTATGAGGTCGTTGACGTTCTCATCAAGTCCACGAGTTTGGTTCAAAGCAGTGTACAGCAGTTTCAAGAGAAGTTTTTATTTTTACTCTGACATCTCAACAAGTTAGAGAGATATGCATTTCCAGGGATTTTTTGCCAGGTGGTGGGAGAGCACTCTTGCCTGGAAAATCCCATGGACGGAGGAGCCTGGTGGGCTGCAGTCCATGGGGTCACACAGAGTCGGACACGACTGAGCGACTTCACTTTCACTTTTCACTTTCATGCATTGGAGAAGGAAATGGCAACCCACTTCAGTGTTCTTGCTTGGAGAATCCCAGGGATGGGGGAGCCTGGTGGGCTGCCGTCTCGGGGGTTGCACAGAGTCGGACAGAACTGAAGCGACTTAGCAGCAGCAGCAGCAGGAGAGATTATACAGTACAAGTTCAGCTGAGACTTTGCCTGGAAGAGACAAGTTGCCCTGAAGAAGATAACTATCCCAATAGTCTCTGTATGAAAGTAAATGGGAAGTTGTTTCCTTTACTTGGCTATGCACCACCACCTAAAAATGGGATTGAACAGAAGCACCTTGGATGGCCTTTGAATATTACATCTTTAGTTAGTTTATCCTCAGCTGTGCCAAACAAGATTTCCATTTCTTGAGCATCAGAAGTTAGAATTACTCCATATCTGTATAACTTGTACAAAAACTCACATCAGCCATGTTATTACAGAGGATACAAATGAAAGATATTAGAAACCCTGATCATTCCAGAACACTAATTAAAGAAAAACTTACTGAGGAGCCTGACAGTGAAACTGCTACCACTAACCTTTGGGTGGAGAAGGCAATGGCACCCCACTCCAGTACTCTTGCCTGGAAAATCCCATGAACGGAGGAGCCTGGTGGGCTGCAGTCCAAGAGGTCGCTAGGAGTCGGAAACGACTGAGCGACTTCACTTTCACTTTTCACTTTCATGCACTGGAGAAGGAAATGGCAACCCACTCCAGTGTTCTTGCCTGGAGAGTCCCAGGGACAGGGGAGCCTGGTCGGCTGCCGGCACTGGGGTCGCACAGAGTCGGACACGACTGAAGTGACTTAGCAGCAGCACCAGCAGCAGCAGCCTTTGGGTGTCCTTGATGTGCCCTTTAGGGAAAATGAAGCTGACGATCCCATGCTGTGCAGTGACTTGTGCACACCTACAGTATTTTGATGCTGCTCTTTATCTGCAAATGAATGAGAAGAAACCCACCTGGATTTGTCTTTCACTTTTCACTTTCATGCACTGGAGAAGGAAATGGCAACCCACTCCAGTGTTCTTGCCTGGAGAGTCCCAGGGACAGGGGAGCCTGGTCGGCTGCCGGCACTGGGGTCGCACAGAGTCGGACACGACTGAAGTGACTTAGCAGCAGCACCAGCAGCAGCAGCCTTTGGGTGTCCTTGATGTGCCCTTTAGGGAAAATGAAGCTGACGATCCCATGCTGTGCAGTGACTTGTGCACACCTACAGTATTTTGATGCTGCTCTTTATCTGCAAATGAATGAGAAGAAACCCACCTGGATTTGTCCTGTGTGTGACAAAAAAGCTGCCTATGAAAGTCTAATTTTAGATGGGCTTTTTATGGAAATTCTCAATGACTGTTCTGATGTGGATGAGATAAAATTCTAAGAAGATGGTTCTTGGTGTCCAATGAGAC
The DNA here is from genome assembly GCF_042477335.2 of Ovis canadensis. Taxonomy (NCBI): domain Eukaryota; kingdom Metazoa; phylum Chordata; class Mammalia; order Artiodactyla; family Bovidae; genus Ovis; species Ovis canadensis. The sequence continues at coordinate 66,347,822 of NC_091262.1, read as the reverse complement.
TGAAGAAAGAAGCTATGAAAGTATCCAGCCAGCCATGTACAAAAACAGAAACTTCAAGGGTCCTTGGTAAGCCTTGTTCAGTGACTGTAGCCAAAGAGACAAGAAAGAAGAAAGTGGATGTCATTGACCTAACAATAGAAAGCTTTTCTGATTAAGAGGAAGACCCTCCTGCCAAAAAGAAATGCATCTTTATGTCAGAAACACAAAGCAGCCCAACCAAAGGGGTTCTCAGGCATCAGCCATCTTCTGTAAGTGTGCCCAGTGTGACTTCCATTGATCCTGCTGCTATTCTGCCTTCATTAACAGACTACTCATTACCATTCCACCACATGCCAATCTCAAGCATGTCCTCAGATCTGCCAGGTTTGGATTTCCTTTCTCTTATCTAGTTGATCCCCAGTCTCACCTCACCCTTAACAGAGAGCAGTATGTCTGTCACCACCACCAGCCCCCATGAAAGCAGTACTCATGTGAGTTCATCCAGCAGCAGAAGTGAGACAGTGGAAGTAATATTCCTGACATCATCTCACTGGACTAAAGATGGACTCACTCGATCCTATAAATCATTCATCAGAACTGCTCTTTCTTGGATCTCTGCTCCATGGAAGCTTTTTTTTTTTTTTTTTTGCTAATGATTACTTTGATATTTATTGAAATATCAAATGGATTCTTTTGCCTTCTGAGAGATGACACAGATGACTGCAATGAGAACCAAATGACATGCAAGGATTTTTCTTACTCTTGGTGTAGGAGCATCAGATACATTCAACTGTAACTATATCCTCCTGAGAAATGGATTTCAATTTCATGTTACTGGATGGATTCTACAAATCAGTTAATTTTTTTTTTTTGTTATACACAGCAATAAAATTATGTATTCAAGTATACTTTTTTCTAATTAGAAAAATATGTAATCAGTGATTCTAAAATAACAACTTTTTGTTTAACTTGAAGTGAAGGAAAAATACATGGAAAGAAGTTATGTTTCCTGAATGAGTCCTTTCCATGGATTTGTTCTGTTTCATTGAAGTAATGAAGTCTAGATAAGTGGCCAAAGCTTGGGTTCCACTTTTCTCCATTTCCATCAAAGAAAAATGGCCGTTGTGTTAAGCATTTTCCCTGGGGGTTGTTTCCACTCTGGTGTTCTGTACCCGTGAGTGCAGAGTGCAATTCTGGGATTTGGTTGCTCCTTATTAGTGAGTATGTTGAAGAACACTATACAAAGTCTGCCCTAATGTCACGGGTGCTGTTTTGGGTAATTCAACTTTCTCATTCTACAGATGTCTGTAAATTAGGGCCTTGCCTTCTCAAAGAAATTCTCTGCAACTGTTGAATGAAATGTTTTTGGATTAAGGTGTGGCTGGAATGTTTGTTAAAATTTTTTTCACACTGTCCAGAAACATTGAGAGCATGGAAGCAGTGGAAGAAAAGATTTAGAGGCAGTGGGAATAGCACAGTTTGACTTCGTCCAAGGAACTTCTTTTACTTGTTTATTTTATAGGATAATGTTCAAATCTGCGATGAGTACTACTGACAAAGAAAGTATGTCATAGGTCTCATTTTGCTCATAGCAGTGATTTTTAAACTTAAAGAACAAACAATAGCAAAGGGATGGAGATGGCATCAGATTCCCTTTTTTAAAAAAGGAAATGTTTCCTGAAACCACAAATGATAAAACCAGAATTAGAAGTGTTTAAGAAAAGTTGGAAGAGGAAAGGATGGGCCTGAAACCCACTTTGCAAACCATTCTCTTACTGTGTGTTTGATTTTAAATCTCTCAGGAAACTGAATTTTACCCTCAGAGAAACATTTTTATCCAAATTTTATTCTTGGCTTTCATTTGGCCGCACAATTTTGATTTCTCCAGGAGTCAATACTTTCCTAATGTTTAGCTTTCCCTCCCTAAGCTGTATCTAAATAAACCTTTGTTGAAAAATCATTAATCTGGCTGCTTTCTCAGACTGAAATGCCCTGATGAAGAGTCTGATCAGTTTCATATTAGGATAGGGAACAATCAGGGTTGATGCAGCTCCTGGGAGCTACCTTGTTACTGATTGATCTTTCGCACCTTCTCAGGTTCTCATGACCCCTGTGCTGTTTTTGTACTCATTTAATTTCCTGTGATTTTCGACATCTTCCATTCTTTGGCTGTGTTATCCCCTTAATGTATTATCCCTTTTGGAGAGTTAAAAACGTGGAAAACAAACCTGAATCTTCTTGCAGTCATTGCATCATAGTTACCAGTTTTACCTTCTTAGAACATGTTAACAGTCCTTTGGTCCATATACAGAATTTCTTCCTGGTAAAATTTTATGTTGCTGCTCTAAATGTGGATGCAAGTTCTGTTAACTCTGTAATCAGACAGAAAGAGTAACATGATTTATGTGGTATAATTTGTTAATAAAGAATGCTGTATATTTGTTATCATTTCGTTACCCGTTAGATTTTCAGAGACCCTCCCCTCCCCAACTTAACCAACAAAGTATTAAAAGGTAAATGAGAAAAAAAAAGAAGTTAGTTTATTTACTTGATTCTTGTAACTGATAACCTCTGCGCTTTTATAGCTGAACTTTGTTTTCTCTTCACTATTTTATGTGAACAGTTTTATTGTTCAATTTTGTACTTTATACTAAATTACATAAAATTTTAATTTATTCCCCAAAAAATGAACAAAGGATTTTAATAGACATTTCACCAAGAGTGATATACAGATAAATGAGCATATGAAAAGGTGATCAATATCATTAATTATTGGAGAAATGTAATCAGAACACAGTGACACAGCACATTGCATTCATTATGATGGCAACTATCAAAAACATAAAATAGTAAAATTTATTGGCAATAATATGGCAAAAATCAAAATTGTGTAATGCTGGTGGGATTGCAAAATATTTCAGCTGCTATGTAGAACAATCTGTCAGTTTATCAAAAAATTAAAAATAGAATAACTATATGATCCAGCAATTCTACTTCTTAGTATATAATCAAAAGAATTGTAAGCAGGTTCTAACTGACATGTGTGTATACCCATGTTCATTGTAGCATTTTTTAGATAAGGCAAAATTTGAAAGCAACCAGAGTCCTTACTGGCAGCTGAATAGATAAGCTAAATGTTGTATATAGACACAATGGGATATTATTTAACATTGCAAGGGATGAAAGTTCTGACATAGGCTACAGTAGGAGTGGACCTTGAGGGAATTATGCTAAATGAAACAAGCCAGGTGCAAAAAGCTTGGATACCTCAGTTCAGTTCGGTCGCTGAGTCGTGTTTGACTCTTTGCGACCCCATGAATTGCAGCACTCCAGGCCTCCCTGTCCATCACCATCTCCCAGACTTCACTGAGACTCAAGTCCATCCTGTCCATGATGCCATCTAGCCATCTCATTCTCGGTGGTCCCTTCTTCCTCGTGCCCTCAATCCCTCCCAGCATCAGTCTTTTCCAATGAGTCAACTCTTCGCATGAGGTGGCCAAAGTACTGGAGTTTCAGCTTTAACATCATTCCTTCCAAAGAAATCCCAGGGTTGATCTCCTTCAGAATGGACTGGTTGGATCTCCTTGCATTCCAAAGGACTCTCAAGAGTCTTCTCCAACACCACAATTTAAACGCATGGATTCTTCTGCGATCAGCCTTCTTCACAGTCCAACTCTCACATCCATACATGACCACAGGAAAAACCATAGCCTTGACTAGACGGACCTTAGTCAGCAAAGTAATGTCTCTGCTTTTAAATATACTATCTAGGTTGGTCATAACTTTTCTTCCAAGAAGTAAGCGTCTTTTAATTTCATGGCTGCAGTCACCATCTGCAGTGATTTTGGAGCCCCAAAAAATAAAGTCTGACACTGTTTCCCCATCTATTTCTCATGAAGTGATGGGACCGGATGCCATGATCTTCATTTTCTGAATGTTGAGCTTTAAGCTCAACTTTTTTACTCTCCTCATCCACTTTCATCAAGAGCATTTTTAAGCTCCTCTTCACTTTCTGCCATAAGGGTGGTGTCATCTGCATATCTGAGGTGATTGATATTTCTCCCAGCAATCTTGATTCCAGCTTGTGCTTCTTCTAGTCCAGCGTTTCTCATGATATACTCTGCATATAAGTTAAATAAGCAGGGTGACAATATACAGCCTTGACATACTCCTTTTCCTATCTGGAACCAGGCTGTTGTTCCATGTCCAGTTCTAACTGCTGCTTCCTGACCTGCAAACAGATTTCTCAAGAGGCAGGTTAGGTGGTCTGATATTCCCATCTCTTTCAGAATTTTCCACAGTTGATTGTGATCCACACAGTCAAAGGCTTTGGCATAGTCAATCAAGCAGAAATATATGTTTTTCTGGAACTCTCCTGCTTTTTCCATGATCCAGCGGATGTTGGCAATTTGATCTCTGGTTCCTTTGTCTTTTCTAAAACCAGCTTGAACATCAGGCAGTTCACGGTTCACGTATTGCTGAAGCCTGGGTTGGAGAATTTTGAGCATTACTTTACTAGCATGTGAGATGAGTGCAATTATGCAGTAGTTTGAGCATTCTTTGGCATTGCCTTCCTTTGGGATTGGAATGAAAACGGACCTTTTCCAGTCCTGTGGCCACTGCTGAGTTTTCCAAATTTGCTGGCATATTGAGTGCAACACTTTCACAGCACCATCTTTCAGTATTTGAAACAGCTCAACTGGAGTTCCATCACCTCCACTAACTTTGTTTGTAGTGATGCTTTCTAAGGCCCCCTTGACTTCACATTCCAAGATGTCTGGCTCTAGATGAGTGATCACATCATCCTGATTATCTGGATCATGAAGATCTTTTTTGTACAGTTCTTCCATGTATTCTTGCCACCTCTTCTTAATATTTGTTGCTTCTGTTAGGTCCATACCATTTCTGTTCTTTATCAAGCCCATCTTTACATGAAATGTTCCCTTGGTATCTCTAATTTTCTTGAAGATATATCTAGTCTTTCCCAATCTGTTGTTTTCCTCTATTTCTTTGCATTGATCGCTGAAGAAGGCTTTCTTATCTCTTCTTGCTATTCTCTGGAACTCTGCATTCAGATGCTTATATCTTTCCTTTTCTCCTTTGCTTTTCACCTCCCTGCTTTTCACAGCTATTTATACGGCCTTCCCAGACAGCCATTTTGCTTTTTTGCATTTCTTTTCCATGGGGATGTTCTTGATCCCCGTCTCCTGTACAATGTCACGAACCTCATTCCATAGTAGTCAAATATATTGAGACAGAAAGTAGAATGATGGTTGTCAAGGGCTACAAAGGGTGAGGGGAATGGAAAGTTGTTGTTTATTGTATATACTGTTTCAGGTTTTTAAGATGAAAATAATCCTGGATATATATTTAGTGTGAATATTCTTGAACTACTGAACTATATACTGTAAAATGGTTGGATGGTGAATTTTATGTGTATTTTGTTGTTGCTCAGTCATTAAGTCTTTGGGAACCCGTGGACTGCAGCACATCAGGCTCCTCTGTCCTACTGTCTCCCAGAGTTTTCCCAGATTCATATCCATTGAGTCAGTGATGCCATTTAATCATCTCATCTCATCCTCTGCTGCCTCCTTCTAACTTTTGCCCTCAATCTTTCCTGGCATCAGGGTCTTTTGAAGTTAATCAGCCCTTCCCATCAGGTTGCCAATGTACTGCATCTTCAGCTTCAGCATCAGTCCTTCCAGTAAATATTCAGGACTGATTTCCTTCAGGATTGACTGGTTGGATCTCCTTGCAGACCAAGGGACTCTCAAGAGTCTTCTCCAACCACAGTTTGAAAGCATCTGTTTAGGAGCTTAGAATTCTTTATGGTCCACCTCTCACATATGTACATAACTGCAGGAAATACTATAGTTTTGACAACAGGGACCTTTGTCAGGAGAGTGATGTCTCTGCTTTTTAATACACTATCTAGGTTTGTCATAGATTTCCTTTCAGGGAGCAACTATGTTAGGATTGCATGGCTGCAGTGACTGTCTGCAGTGATTTTGGAGCCCAAGAAAATAAAATCTATCACTGCTTCTACTTTTCCTCCTTCTATGTGCCATGAGCTGATGGAACTGGATTCCAAGATCTTATTTTTTTTTTTAAATGTTGAGTTTCAAGCCAGCTTTTTCACTCTTTCACTCTTATCAAGAGGCTCTTTAGTTCTCCTTTACTTTCTGCCATTAGAATGCGATCATCTGCATATCTGAGGTTGTTGATATTTCTCCTAGCAGTCTTGATTCCAGCTTGTGATTCATCTAGCCTGGCATTCACATGATGTACTCTGCCTGGAAGTTAAATAAGCAAGGTGACATTATACAAACTTAACGAATTACTTTCCCTATTTGGAACCAGTTATTTATTCCATGTGCTGTTCTAACTGTTGCTTCTTGACCTGCATACCGGTTTCTCAGGAGACAGGTATAGTGGTCTGGTAACTTCTATCTCTTTAAGAATTTTCCACAGTTTTTTAATGTTCCACAGAGTCAAAGGCTTTAGCATAATCAATGAAGAAGAAATAGATGTTTTTCTGGAACTCCCTTGATTTCTCCATGATCCAACAAATGTTGGAAATTTGATCTCTGGTTCTTCTACCTTTTCTAAATCCAAATTGTACCTCTTGAAGTTCTCAGTTCATGTGCTGTTGAAGACTAGCTTCAGGAATTTTGAGCATAATCTTGTTATCATGTGAAATGAGTACAAGTGTGTGGTAGTTTGAACATTCTTTGGAATTGCCCTTCTTTGGGATTGGAATGAAAATTGATCTTTTCCAGTACTGTGTCTACTGCTGAGTTTTCCAAATTTACTGACATATTGAGTGCAGCACTTTAACAGCACCATCTTTTAGAGCTTTAAATAGTTCAGCTGGAATTCTGTCACTTTCACTCGCTTTGTTCATAGTAATGCTTCCTAAGGCCCACTTGATTTCATACTCCAGGATATCTGCTGTAAGTGGATGACCACACCATCATTGTTGTCTGTCTCATTACCACCTTTTTTGTGTAGTTCTTCTGTGTATTCTTTCCACCTGTTCTTAATCTCTTCTGCTTCTGTTAGGTCCTTATCATTTCTGTCCTTTATTGTACCCAAGCTTGAGTGAAATGTTTCCTTGATATCTCCAGTTTTCCTGAAAAGTTCTCTAGTCTTTCTCATTTTACTGTTTTTCTTTATTTCTTTGCAGTGTTCATTTAAGAAGGCCTTCTTACCTCTCTTTTGTTATTCCCTGGAACTATGCATTCAGTTGAGTGTATCTTTCCCTTCTCCCTTGTTGTTTGCCTCTCTTCTTTCCTCAGGTATCTGTAAAGTCTCCTCAGACAACCACTTTGCCTTCTTGCATTTATTTTTCTTTGTGATGATTTTGCTCTCTGCCTTCTATACAATGTGAGGAACTTCTGTCCATAGTTCTTCAGGCACTCTTGTCTACTAGACCTAATCCCTTAAATAGCATCAACATGTATTTCATGACAGTTAACATTTTAAAAGTTCAAAAAGCTGATAATTGGGTAAAAAGTCATATAAAATTAATCAGTTTTTATATTAATAAAGTTTCAAGAACCCAATATTACTTATCATTATACAGAATTTTAAGGAAATTAGAAATTATATACACAAACTTATACAAGTTGTTATCTTAAAATATTAAAATGTTATATTAAAAATATTGAGATACATAAAAAATGCCTAGATATATGAAAGGTATATATATGAAAGGGTATATATCATATATTATATATGAAAGTGTATATTAATATAGATGAATCTTTGAAACTTAATTTTCCATGAAAAATGAAATTTCTAAAATTACCGAATTATATACAGGAATATTCCTTATCAAAGGGGGGAGGTGGGAGGAGGGTTTGGGATTGGGAACATGTGTACACCCATGGCAGATTCATGCTGATGTGTGGCAAAACCAATACAATACTGTAAAGTAAAATAATAATAATAATAATTTTTTTTTAAAGTACTGAGAACATGGTAAGGCAAGAAAAAAATAATTTATAAACAAACAAACACTATTAACATATTATTTTAAAAATGTTGTAGAAAAACTATATTTCAAAGGAAATAGAACATTCACACTTGTTTATGTGTGTTTATCTCATGTTTTTCTCAGGTATAAAGGGTGGTACATGCGTGATTGCTAAGTTGCTTCAGTCCTGTCTGACTCTTCACCCCAGGTACTGCAAGCCACTAGGCTCTGTTATCCATGGGATTCTCCAGGCAAGAATACTGGAGAGGGTTGCCATGCTTTCCTCCAGGGGATTTTCCCAAGCTGGGAATCAAACCCATGTCTCTTATGTCCCCTGCTTTAGCAGGGGGGTTCTTTGGTGCTAGCACCATGTGGGAAGCCCATAGAAGCTGGGAAGATGGACAAATGGAGGAAAATATAAACAAGTAGAATGTGCAGGTAACGTTCTACTGCTTAGGTTTGATGTTGTGTTTACAGCTACACATTTTAAAGAGAAAAAATGGAAAATTTTAAATAAAAGAAAATCAATTTGTTAGCAATTTTTACCCTTATAGCAATCACTTTTAAATTTTCAGTAGAAAGATTGGATCTGGGAATTCAAATAGTTTACCTGAAAGAAGAAATCCTACATGTAATATTCTTTTAGAAGAAAAGCTGAAACATAAGTGAATTATGTACTCAGAAACAGAAAAAAAGGTGACAGCATTCTTCCATTCTGTTTTCTCTAATTCTTTGGATATATTGTTTTATGACTGCAAGCACATAATACATATGAGTTCTGATACTCCTCCATTTTACCAGTTATCACAAAATGGAATAAGTCTATCTGAGGACCTGCTTCAGCTAATTTTATTATCATTCGCTTAAATATCATCTTCTTTGGCACATGATCAGCCAGGACGGAGTGCATCAAATTGCTCTTCACTATTACTATGGCTGCATTCTGGACTTCTATGCTGTCATACAACATATTGAATATGATCATTTCATATAAACTTGGCATAGAAGAATGTTAAGAATATTGGTGTTTAAGATGATATGATACAGTATATGAATAGAGAACACCTTAAAACATGAGACAGCTAATGCAGCCAAATATTCTAAATCATTTTAAAATTGACGTTTGAATTTCTAAATGGCAAAGTTAAATAACAAATTTATTCAGCTATAATGAATATTTGATTCGTTTTCAAAGATAATTGCCCTCTATCAGGGTCATAGTATTAACATGAAGATTAGTCATTATCTTCTTTATGAGAATTGGAAAGAAATCCCTATTAAGATTTTTGAAGGAGCTTTTCAATGAAATAGCTTTGCTTACTGATGGCATTATATGATTTGAAAATATTTCTTCAAACCTGCTTTTTATATTTATTCTAAGTTCTGTTTTTATATTCATGGAAAAGGACTTCAAGAACTTGGGTATAATATATATCTTCACATAATTTTGTTCAATAACATTCTGTTTAGTTCAGGTGCTCAGTCATGTCTGACACTTTGCAACCCCATGGACTGCAGCACGCCAGGCTTCCCTGTCCTTCACCAGCTTCCCTGTCTATCACCAACTCCTGAAGCTTGCTCAAACTCATGTTCATCTGGTTGGTGATGCCATCCAACCACCTCATCCTCTGCTGACCTTTCTTCTCCTGCCTTCAATCTTTCCCAGCATCAGGGTCTTTTCCAATACCCATTGCAAAGTATTGGAGCTTCAGCTTCAGTATCATTCCTTCCAATGAGTATTCAGTCCTTCTAACGATTTCCTTTAAGATTTACTTGTTTGTTCTCCTTGCAGTTCAAGGGACTCGCAAGAGTCTTCTAAACACCATAGTTCATAAGCATCAATTCTTCGGCACCCAGCTTCTTTATAGTCCAACTCTCACATCCATACATGTCTAATGGAAAAGCCATAGTTTTGACTAGATAGACCTTTGTCAGTAAAGTAATGTTTCTGCCTTTTAGTATACTGTCTTAAGTTTGTCATAGATTTTCTTTCAAGGAGCAAGTCTCTTTTAATTTCATGGCTGCAGTGACTATCTGCAGTGATTTTGGAGCCCAAGAAAATACAGTTCATCACTGTTTCCATTGTTTCCCCATCTATTTGCCATGAAGTGATGGGACCAGATGCCAGGATCTTAGCTTTTTGAATGTTGACTTTAAAGCCAGCTTTTCCACTCTCCTCTTTTACTTTCCTCAAGAGGCCCTTTAGTTCCTCTTTGATTTCTGCCAGGTGGTGTCATATGCACCTGATGTTATTGATATTTCTCCAAGAAATCCTTATTCCAGCTTGTGTGTCATTGAGTCTGGCATTTTGCATGGTGTACTCTGGATATAATTTAAATAAGCAAGGTGACAATATATAGCCTTGATGTATGTCTTTTCCAATTTGGAACCAGTCCTTTGTTCCATGTCTGGTGACAACTGTTGCTTCTTGACCTGCATACAAATTTTGCAGGAGCCAAGTGAGGTGGTCTGGTATTCCCAGCTCTTGAAGAATTTCCCACAGTTTCCTGTGATCCACACAGTCAAAGGCTTTACTGTAGTCAATAAAACAGAATTGATGTTTTCCTGGGATTCTCTTGCTTTTTCCATGATCCAACAGATGTTGGCAATTTGATCTCTGTTTCTTCTGCCTTTTCTAAATCCAGCTTGAACATCTGAAAGTTCTTGGCTCATGTACTTTTTAAGCCTTACTTGGAGAACTTTGAGCACTACCTTGCTTGCGTGTAGTTGTGTGGTAGTTTGAACATTCTTTGGAATTGCCCTTCTTTGGGATTGGAATGAACACTGACCTTTTCTAGTCTTGTGGCCACAGCTGAGTTTTCCAAATTTGCTGACATATTGAGTGCAGTGCTTTCACAGCATCATTTATTAGAATTTGAAATAGCTCACCTGGAATTCCATCACCTCCACTAGCTTTGTTCATAGTGCTGCTTCCTAGGGCCCACTTGACTTTGCATTCCAGGATGTCTGTCTCTAGGAGAGTGATCACACCATCGTGTTTGTCTGGGTCATTAAGATCTCTTTTGTATAGTTATTCTGTGTATTGTCCCCACCTCTTCTTAATATCTCTTGCTTCTGTTAGCTGAGAAAAGAAGAGAAGTGAAAGGCAAAGGATAAAAGGAAAGATATAGCCGTCTGAATGCAGAGTTCCAAAGAATAGCAAGGAGAGATAAGAAAGTTTTCCTAAGTGATCAGTGCAAAGAAATAGACAAAAACAATAGAATGGAAAAGACTAGAGATCTCTTCAAGAAAGTTAGATATACCAAGAGAACATTACGTGCAAAGATGGGCACAATAAAGGACAGAAACAGTATGGACTTAACACAAGCAATAATATTAATATTGCGAAATTAGGAAGAAAAACAGACACATTCTTATCTGTTATGAATTATTAATTTTTCACATTTAGCAGTTACTAAATCAAATTGAATAAAATATTTTGGGAAAGTAATTTTAAAGATTATCTAAGCCATATACCTTTAAATATGAATTTCTATTAAAAATAACAGCCTTTGATATTACATAGCTGAAATGATTTAGATGACCACAGAAATTAGATATTGCCCTTGTTTCTAATCATAGTTCATGAAAACTGCATCCAATGCTTATATTTTGTCGATAAAAGTGATGTGCCAAAATTCCACATCAAATTATAGTAGAAAATCCCCAACTGTGACACGCAATGGAGGAGTGAGGAGGAATCGTGCGTCTAAGATACACATGACATGGTGCTCTTTGAGTAAAATGGCTATACAGTACAGAAATAGAATGCATGTAAACTCTCAAAAACACCTCTGGGATTTCCACATGGAATTTGCTAGAGAAATACTTCAGTGTTGTAACATCAAAAATAAAAGTGAAAGATTGAAAGCTAGTAGCTAATAACAGTTTGCAAACTGTTACAGCAGAGATAAGAAAGGCATGAAATTATCCCCTTCCCATTAAAAACTGGTTTGAAGAGATAAAAGCTGAAACTATTAAAATCATGACAAAAGACAAAGAGTAGCACTCAATACATGGACTCAATGAGGACATATCACGCTTACAGTAACAAGTTTTTCTACTGTATCACTGTAGGATTAAAGAATTTAGACACAGAAGAGTGATATTATTAGGTTGGTGCAAAAGTGATGGCAGTTTTGCATTTTTTACATTGCCATCTGATATTGGAATATATTCTTTTTTTTTAATTTTTATTTTTACTTTATTTTACTTTACAATACTGTATTGGTTTTGCCATACGTTGACATGAATCCACCACGGGTGTACATGAGCTCCCAAACATGAACCCCTCTCCCACCTCCCACCCCATATCATCTCTCTGGATCATCCCCGTGCACCAGTCCCAGGCATCCTGTATCCTGCATTGAACATAGACTGGCGATATTCTTAAATAAACATTGTTATTTTATACATCATTTTAATGCGCATTTCTTGCTTTCTTGCTCTATGATTTTTCTTTTTTTGCTAATGACTTATTACCTGTTCATTATTTTATGTTATTTTAGACTACAGAAATGATGTTAGTCAAAAAGCAAATTCAAGGTAATTTTTTTTATTTGAGTTCAAAATGGGTCATAAAGTAGCAGAATGAACTCACAATATCAGCAATGCATCTGGCCCAGGAACTGCTAACAAATGTACAGTGCAGTGGTGGTCCAAGAAGTTTTGCAAAGGAGATGAGAGCCTTGACGATGAGGAGTATAGAGGCTAGCCATTCAAAGTTGATGAAGACCAACTGAAAGAATCATCGAAACTGGTCCTCTTGCAACTACATGAGAAGCTGCAGAAGAACTCACTGTCAACCATTCTAACATTCAGCATTTGCAGCAAATTTGGAAGATGAAAAAGCTCTATAAGTGAGTGCCTTATGAGCTGACTGAAAATCCAAAAAAAAAAAAAATCATTTTGAGGCATCATCTTTTATTCTATGCAACAACAATGAATGATTACTCAATCAGATTGTGACATGCGAGAAAGTATGCATGCTAAGTCCCTTCGGTCCTGTCTGACCCTTTGCGACCCTATGGACCACATCCTGCCAGACTCCTCTGTCCATGTGATTCTCCAGGCAAGAATCCTGAAATGGGTTACCATTTCCTCCTCCAGGGGATCTTCCCAACCCAGGGATTGAACCAGTGTCTCTTACGTTTCCTGCATTAGCAGGCAGAGCTCTTTACTACTAGTGATGTGTCAGAAAAGTGGATTTTACAGTCACGACAACCAGCTCAGTGGTTGGGCAAAGAAGCTCCAACACTGTTCCCAAAGCCAGTGAAGTGAAGGTCGCTCAGTCGTGTCTGTCTCTTTGCGACCTCATCGACTATACAGTCCATGGAATTCTCCAGGCCAGAATACTGGAGTGCGTAGCCTTTCCCTTCTCCAGGGGATATTTCCAACCAAGGGATCAAGCCCAGGTCTCCTGTATTGCAGGCAGATTCAAGCTGAGCCACAACGGAAGCCCTCCCAAAGCCAAATTAGCACCAAAAAAAATAAAATAAAATAAAATAAAAGGTCATGGTCACTGTTTGGTGGTCGGCTGCCTGTCTGTATCACTACAGCTTTCTGTATCCCAATGAAGCCATTATATCTGAGAAGTGTGCTCAGCAAATTGAGGAGATTTGCAGCCACTATTGGTCAACAGAAAGGTCCCAGTTCTACTCCAGGACGACTCCCAACCACAAGTTGCACAACCATCGCTTCAAAAGTTGAACGAATTAGGCTACAAAGTGTTGCCTCATCTGTCATATTCACCTGGCCTCTTGCCAACGGACTACCACTTCTTCAAGTATCTTGACTACTTTTTGCAGGGAAGTGCTTCCACAACCAGCAGGATGCAGAAAATGCACTTAAGAGTTCGTTGAATCCTGAAGCACTGATTTTTAAACTACAGGAATAATAAACATTTCTCACTGGCAAAAATTTATTGATTGTAATGGTTCCTAGTTTGATTAATACAGATGCTTGAGCCAAACTGTAATGATTTAGTAACTGCAGTTACTTTTATACCAACCTAATATGTTCTTTACTTACATGTGCTGCCCTAAAACTCCCTTTCTATTCTTTATAACAAATATTACTTATCACTTATGACATGGTTTAAATACCCTCTCCTTTATTCTCTCAAGAAAAATCAATCTAAGCTACCCCTATTTTCACTTTGTCTTCTCTTTACCACTTGATAGAGCACTTATCACACTGATGCTAATATCATATTGCTAATATTCTAAATGTATATTTTTCTACATTATAACACCTATAAAATACAGATATGTGTTATAATTGATGCAGTAAGAGAAGATTAGATCTTTTTAATTGACTGCAATTTTTTCTTTCTTAATAGAATATAAAATAATTATTTCATAATCAGTAGCAACAGCGTCTCTGAAAAATAGTGGTAAATATACAGTTGACTATTCAAGGATGAGATTCATATCTTACTCCTTTGTGTTTCTCAGAGCCCCAATGAGTGGCTGTCACATAATTGATGAGCAATAAATGATAAGGCAATGTGTCTCATGAGTATCAGTCTGATAACTATTGCTCCATTAAAAAGAGCAAGCCATCAGAACTTTTTATATAAAGACATGTAGCCAAAAACATAGTAAATGAAAACAGTAATATGTCCCTCAGGTGCAGATTATTTACACCACCTGCCTCACGAGTAATTTTTTCAATACATTCATAAACAGAAAAGTGGAGAGAAGATTCATGTAAAATGGGGAGAGGATATAAATATAAAATCAGTGATAATTTGTGTAACATTGTCTTTAAAGAATATATTTTTGTATTTTAATGCCCTGATTATTGACAGTGGTGCCCAAATAATATTGGCCATGGTTAAAAAAGTATGCATAAGAATAACCAAGAAATTTAGCATATACCTTAGGCCTAATGAAACTGAATTTTCTCTTCAAATACAAACTAAAACTGAGACAATGCAAATTATTATCATCTCTCAAGTGTTATAACAATTGCATCAAGCTAAATTTAAGATTTTTCTTTTGGAAATTTATCTGTACATTGTAAAATATAGAGACCAAACCATTTGCAACATTAGTGAATTACATAAGATGGTCAACACCGAAATCAGATTGATTATATTCTTTGCAAGCAAAGATGGAGAAGCTCTATACAATCAACAAAAACAAGACCAGGAGCTGACTGTAGCTCAGATCGTGAACTCCTTATTACCAAATTCACACTCAAATTGAAGAAAGTAGGGAAAACCGCTACACCATTCAGGTATGACCTAAATCAAATCCCTCATTATTATACAGTGGAAGTGAGAAATAGATTTAAGGGTCTAGATCTGATAGATAGAGTGCCTGATGAACTATAGATGGAGGTTTGTGACATTGTACAGGAGACAGGGATCAAGAACATCCCCACTTGGGAACGCATGTAAGAATTAAAGATTTTAAAATTTAAAAAATAAAAAACTAAAATAAATAAATAAATAAATAACAGCAACAGCAAAAAACAAAAACAAAAACAAAAACAAAAAAGCAAAATGGCTGTCTGGGGAGCCTTACAAATAGCTGTGAAAAGAAGAGAGGCGAAAAGCGAAGGAGAAAAGGAAAGATATAAGCATCTGAATGCAGAGTTCCAAAGAATAGCAAGGAGAGATAAGAAAGCCTTCCTCAGCAATCAATGCAAAGAAACAGAGGAAAAGAACAGAATGGGAAAGACTAGAGATCTCTTCAAGAAAATTAGAGATACCAAGGGAATATTTCATGCAAAGATGGGCTTGATAAAGCACAGAAATGGTATGGACCTAACAGAAGCAAAAAATATTAAGAAGAGGTGGCAAGAATACACGGAAGAACTGTACAAAAGAGATCTTTATGACCCAGATAATCATGATGATGTGATCACTAATCTAGAGCCAGACATCCTAGAATGTGAAGTCAAGTGGGCCTTAGAAAGCATCACTACGAACAAAGGGAGTGGAGGTGATGGAATTCCAGTAGAGCTATTTCAAATCCTGAAAGATGATGCTGTGAAAGTGCTGCACTCAATATGCCAGCAAGTTTGGAAAACTCAGCAGTGGCCACAGGACTGGAAAAGGTCAGTTTTCATTCCAATTCCAAAGAAAGGCAATGCCAAAGAATGCTCAAACTACCGCACAATTGCACTCATCTCACATGCTAGTAAAGTAATGCTCAAAATTCTCCAACCCAGGCTTCAGCAATACGTGAACCGTGAACTCCCTGATGTTCAAGCTGGTTTTAGAAAAGGCAGAGGAACCAGAGATCAAATTGCCAACATCCGCTGGATCATGGAAAAAGCAAGAGAGTTCCAGAAAAACATCTATTTCTGCTTGATTGCCTATGCCAAAGCCTTTGACTGCATGGATCACAATAAACTCTGGAAAATTCTGAAAGAGATGGGAATACCAGACCACCTAACCTGCCTCTTGAGTAATCTGTATGCAGGTCAGGAAGCAACAGTTAGAACTGGACATGGAACAACAGCCTGGTTCCAGATAGGAAAAGGAGTATGTCAAGGCTGTATATTGTCACCCTGCTTATTTAACTTATATGCAGAGTACATCATGAGAAACACTGGACTGGAAGAAGCACAAGCTGGAATCAAGATTGCCGGGAGAAATATCAATAACCTCAGATATGCAGATGACACCACCCTTATGGCAGAAAGTGAAGAGGAGCTAAAAAGGCTCTTGATGAAAGTAGAAGAGGAGAGTGAAAAAGTTGGCTTAAAGCTCAACATTCAGAAAACGAAGATCATGGCATCTGGTCCCCTCACTTCATGGGAAATAGATGGGGAAACAGTGGAAATGATGTCAGACTTTATTTTTTTGGGCTCCAAAATCACTGCAGATGGTGACTGCAGCCATGAAATTAAAAGACGCTTACTCCTTTGAAGAAAAGTTATGACCAACCTAGATAGTATATTGAAAAGCAGAGACATTACTTTGCCAACAAAAGTCCATCTAGTCAAGGCTATGGTTTTTCCAGTGGTCATGTATGGATGTGAGAGTTGGACTGTGAAGAAGGCTGTGCGCCAAATAATTGATGCTTTTGAACTGTGATGTTGGAGAAGACTCTTGAGAGTCCCTTGGACTGCAAGGAGATCCAACCAGTCCATTCTGAAGGAGATCAGCCCTGGGATTTCTTTGGAAGGAATGATGCTAAAGCTGAAACTCCAGTACTTTGGCCACCTCATGCGAAGAGTTGACTCATTGGAAAAGTCTCTGATGCTGGGAGGGATTGAGGGCAGGAGGAGAAGGGGACGACCCAGGATGTTATGGCTGGATGGCATCATGGACTCGATGGACATGAGTCTGAGTGAACTCCGGGAGTTGGTGATGGGCAGGGAGGCCTGGCGTGCTGCGATTCATGGGGTCGAAAAGAGTCGGACACGAGTGAGCGACTGAACTGAACTGATCTGATATAATTATTAATTTTTGCAAAAGATACTTTTGAAGGAAAAATAGTGAGAGTTAAAAATAAGATTGCTTTCAAAATGACTCCTAGTTTTTATGTATGCTTCATTGATAATGTATTTTTTTTTCTCTCAATTTTGTTGTGGATTGCATTGTTTCAGTCAAGGCAGCTTATAACCACTGTGCTCTGTATCCATTTCTTACAGTGGCTTTATAATCCGGAACTCTAATATAGTGTATTTCTCAGCACAGGGAAGTGAAGGGAAGTTAAGTTTGATGTTGATAAGTGAAATGAAATATTTATTTACATGTCAAGTCTAAAAATCTCCCTTATATGCATCTAGGGCACAGGGATATCAGTGACCTTTATGATAATTCATCCTTTAAGCAAAGAAAATAATTACTCTGACTTTTTAACTTTTTAACAGTAGGGTAAAACTATGAAGTAGAATGTTACTGTAATAATTTTCATCTAACAAGATTTGAAGTGTAATTAATATACTGATTAAGATACTTTACATAGAAGAAATGATTATAACTTTATCACCTTTAAGTTATATAGTGTGGGTGTGTGTATGCCAAGTAGCTTCAGTCTTGTCTGGTTTTTGTGATCACATAGACTATAGCTCACCAGGCTCCTCTGTCCATGGGATATCTCATGCAAGAATAATGGAATGGGTTGCCATGGCTTCCTCCACAGAATCTTCCCAACCCATAGCTCAAATGCACATCTCTTATGTCCCTTACATTGACAGATGGGTTCTTTACCACTGCTGCAACCTGGGAAGTCCTATTCTATGTTATAAATTCTGTGCATTAAATTTCAACTCAGTCTGTTAAACACTGGTTTATGCCTGACTCTACCAAACTTACACTTGATAGATGCTGCTTTTAAATTAGTATTTGATGTAG
This sequence comes from Ovis canadensis, assembly GCF_042477335.2. NCBI lineage: Eukaryota > Metazoa > Chordata > Mammalia > Artiodactyla > Bovidae > Ovis > Ovis canadensis. The sequence goes on along the minus strand of NC_091262.1, from coordinate 66,329,547 downwards.
TGTTTATAGTGTTTATTTTATTAGTATTTATATCTTGACATTCTGGAATGTAACTATTTATTACAATATGTTTTAATTGTGAGTGTTGGATTAGCATCACCTTTTTCTTGACACACAGCTAGATTCCATTTCCCAGTTTCTCTTGCAGTTAGGTGAGGCCATGTGATTATGTTGATAAATGAAATGTGAGAGAAAGTAAAGTTCAGCACTTTCAGGTCCAGCCCATGAAAATTTCCCACAGATGATGTTTCTTGTTCTTTTCCCTTATAGCTGGATGGAATGGAGAAAACTTCTAGAACAAACTCAGTAGCCATGTGGGAAAGAGCATAGATCACAGGATCACAACTGGAAGGAATGATGTCCATTTTGCAATATCAGTGTTGGGTTGTGAGGTAAAGGGGAAATAATGTATTTCTGAATTTTGGAGAATTATTCATTTCATAGATAACAATAACTGATGTAATGTAGTTCGTGGATAAAATACTGAACTGACAATGAAGAAACATTACTATTAATACCTCTGGTCTTCAATGAAAAGTCCTGTGAATTTAAGAATGCTTTAGACTTCGGTTCTGCTTCATTGACCAGGCCAAAGCGTTTGACTGTGTGGATCACAACAAACTGGAAAATTCTTCAAGAATTGGGAATTTCAGACTACCTGAGCTGCCTCCAGAGAAATCTGCATGCAGGTCAAGGAGGAACAGTTAGAACTGGTCTTGGAACAACAGACTGGTTCCAAATTGGGAAAGGAGTATGTCAACACTGTATATTGTCACCCTGCTTATTTAACTTATATGCAGAGTACATCATGAGAAATACTGGGCTGGATGACGCACAAGCTGGAATCAAGATTGCCAGAAGAAATATCAATAACCTCAGCTATGCAGATGATACCACTCTACCACTCTTATGGCAGAAAGCAAAGAAGAACTAAAAAGCGTTTTGATGAAAGTGAAAGAGGAGAGTGAAAAAGTTGGCTTAAAGCTCAACATTCAGAAAACAAAGATCATGGCATCCGGTCCCATCACTTCATGGGAAATAGATGGGGAAACAGTGGAAACAGTGACAGACTTTATTTTGGGGGCTCTAAAATCACTGCAGATGGTGACTGCAGTGATGAAATTAAAAGACGCTTGCTCCTTGGAAGAAAAGTTATGACCAAGCAGAGACATTACTTTGCCAACAAAAATCTGTCTAGTCAGAGCTATGGTTTTTCCAGTAGTCATGTATGGATGTGAGAATTGGCCTATAAAGAAAGCTGAGCGCTGAAGAATTGATGGTTTTGAACTGTGGTGCTGGAGAAGACTCTTAAGAGTCCCTTGGACTGTAAGGAGATCCAGCCAGTCCATCCTAACGGAAATCAGTCCTGAATATTCATTGGAAGGACTGATGCTGAAGCTGAAACTCCAATAATTTGACCACCTGATACGAAGAACTGACTCATTTGAAAAGACCTTGATGCTGGGAAAGTTTGAAGGTGGGAGGAGAAGGGGCCAACAGAGGATGAGCATCAGCTGGATGGCATCACTGACTCAATGGACATGAGTTTGAGTAAACTCTGAGAGTTGGTGACAGACCAGGAGGCCTGGTGTGTTGCAGTCATGGGGTTGCAAAATGTGGAACATGACTGAGTGACTGGACTGAACTGAACTGAGACCTCAGTTTTTTCATCTGTATGATGCTGAAGATTTATTAAGTATATATGCATTCAATCAGTCAATATTTAGTCTCGTAGGAGGATTACAACAGGCACAGTGCTTGTCCTTGGGGGTCTCAGTCTTCATGGCATTATTTACAATAATATAAATTATATAATATAAATGACTAATATACACGTTAGTTAATAAGAGTCCAAAATATGAGAGAGTTAACAAGTGTGTCTCAACCGAGTCTAATGTTTAAGGAAAGCTTCACTCTGAAAATCTTTTTGAAACTGAAACATTTATAATTAGCATACCAGCAAAATTGAAAATTAGCCTTTCAGGTGAAAGAACATACCTATGAGCACCACAAAGAACATAATCTACTTTTAAAAAGAAAGCAAGTTCAGTATATTGCTGACATGGAGTCATAATGTAGATGGAGAATGCAGTAGTTTGAGATGAGTATACAGAGGCAAGTAAATGTCATAAAGTAATTTATATAATGATTTCATTATCTTCCTGGCATTAGGAAGCAATGTTAAAAAGGCAGGGTCATAAGAATACAAATGGAGAGATATAGAATAAAGAAATTTTAGAAATAACATTGAGTCAAGATGTTGCTTAGGATATAGAGAGATGGGAGAAAAATAGTCTTCTGGTTTGTGTGCCAAGTCACTTCAGTCGTGTCTGACTCTGTGTGACCCCATGGACTGTTGCTTGCCAGTCTCCTCTGTCCATGATATTCTCCAGGCAAGAATACTGGAGTGGGTGGCCATTTCCTTCTCCCTTCTGGTCTGTGTAGCTGATAAAATTGCAATGCCTCTTAATGAATGAACCGTGAAGCACAATAGTAGCAGATAGAGGGACTTTGAAAATCAGTTTTAGAAATGTTAAATTAGAAATGACTGTAAGATATTCAAATGAAAACATTTTAACCCTAAAATATATTTATCCAGTTGTTTAGGAAGCCCTGTATGTATTACCAAAGTACATGTAACGTGACCCATATATATGTGTATATTTTTCATTATATGTTCTATGTTCAAATCTAGATCATATGAACACACTGCTCTTATGAATTTAAATATATTTTCATCAAGCATTTGATTTGTCACACACACCCACACCCATACCCACACCCACACCCACACACCCACCCACTCACCCAGGCTTTTGTGTCTATAGGATTTCCCAGGCAAAAATACTGGAATGGAGTGAGTTTCCATTTCCTTCTCCAGGGGATCTTGCTAACCCAGGAGTCAAACCTGTGTCTCCAGCATTGGCAGACAAATTCTTTACCACTGAGCTACCTTAGAAGCCCAGATACACATATATGTATATAGCTATGAAACCATTAAGATAATCAAGGTAATGAAAATATGTGTCACTCCAAGTGTTTCCTCTTGTTTCCTATTGTTCTTCTCTAATCTAGCCACCACATTCATCTGCTTTTTGTTTAATATAGATTAGTGTACATATTTTAGAATTTGTTATACAAGGGGACACGTAGTAAATACCTGTAGTTCCTGTAGTTTTGGGTCCTATAACTCAACATACTTATTTTGATTTATCCATGCTCTCATGTTTATCAGCAATTTACTCCATTGTTTAAAATTTGAATTCCATCACATAGATATTCATCCACCTCCTGGTGAATATTTGTGTTGGTACTGATTTGGGGGTAGTTGAAATAAAATATATGTAAGCATTTACATTCATGTTTTTGTGTAGGCATATGCATTCATTTATTGGGGGTAAATTTCTGAGTATAGCTCTTTTGCCTCTTTTGGTGGGTTTATTCCTAAGTATTTTATTTTCTTTGATGCAGTGGTGAATGAGATGTTTTTTATTTGCATTCCGATCTTTCGTTATTTCTTAGTATATAGAAATGCAAGAGATTTCTGTGTATTAATATTTATCCTGTAATTTTACCAATTTCATTGACAAACTGTAGTGTTTCTGGTAACATCATTAGGGTTTTCTATGTAAAGTATCAAATCATCTGCAAACAGTGATGATTTACTGTTTTACTTCTTCTTTTCCGATTTGGATTCCTTTTCTTCTTTTCTTTCTTCTCTGATTGCCATGTCTAGGACTTGCAGAACTATGTTGAGTAATAATGTTGAGGGTGGGTACCCTTATCTTGTTTCTGATCTTAGAGAATATGCTTTCAGTTTTTCAGTATTGAGAATAATGTTTTGCTGTGGGTTTGCTGTGTATGACCTTTATTATGTTGAGATATGTTGCCTCTATGCCCACTTTCTGGAAAGGTTTTTTTTTTTTAATCATAAATGGATGTTGACAAATTTTGTTAAAATATTTATCTGTATCTATTGAGATGACTATAGGGTTTCAGTTTGTTAATATGGTTTATCATATTGATTGATTTGCATATGGTGAAGAATCTTTGTGTCCCTGGGATAAACCTCACTTGATCATGGTATATGATCCTTTAAATGTGTTTTTGGGTTATGTTTGCTATTATTCTGTTGAGAATTTTCATGTCAATATTCACCAGTGATATTGGCTTGTAATTTTCTTTTTTGTGATACCATTGTCTGATTTTGATATGAGAGTAATGGTACTTTCATATAAATAGGATGAGTTTAAGAGTGTCCTTCCCTGTGCAATATTTTGAAAGAGTTTCGGAAGGATAGGTGTTAGCTCCTCTCTAGATGTTTGTTAAAATTCACCTGTGAAGCAATCTTATCCTGGGCTTTTGTTCATTGGAAGATTTTTTAATCACAGTTTCAATTTCAGTGCTTCTCATTGGTTGGTTCATATTTTCTGCTTCTTCCTGGTTCAGTCTTGAAGATTGTGTGTGAGTGCTCAGCTGTTCATTTGTGTCCAACTCTTTGTGACTCTACAGACTGTAGTGTGCTAGCCCACCAGGCTCTTCTGTCCATGGGATTCTCCAGACAAGAATACATACATTAAAAGAAAAAGAAAAAAAGTATATATATTTTAAAAATCTAGGAATCCTCTTTTTTTAAATAATAAATGTCATATCAGGTTTCAGAGAAGCTAGTACTTCAGAAATGATCAGAGGATTAATGCAGATATGCTGAGACAGGGTCACTTAATACATATGGCTCCATTTATCTGACTGTGTAACTAAGGAGAGGCAGATGTTCCCCAATGAATCTGTCTCTGAAACAATGTTGCTTTGTTTGATGTTTTCATATCTGTTTACTATGAGTATTTAAGCTGGGCATTTCATGATATGTAATATTTTTATAATAAATACCTGAGTCTAAAGCTGAAAGTAAATGAACTATGACAATAATGAAAGATTCTACAGAGTTTTAAACTAGTAAAACCAATTAGTTAAACAAATATGACTCTTTACATTGTTGAGGGAGAGAGAGAAAATAGATCTACAAAACCAAATGGCACTTGACCTGTCAAAGTAAGATATCCAGAACCTTATATAATTTATAAAAATATTTCATATTCTTACTATTTAAATTTAAAAATGAATACCTTAGCTTAAAATACTTACATTGAAAACACAAAGAGTACTTATAAAGATCTCACCAAAGAAGAAAAACAGATGGCAAATAAGCGTCTTAAAAGATGCTCCACATCATATGCCATCAGGGGAGATTCAAGTTCAAATAATAGTGAGATTTCACTAAGTACCTAGTAGAGTGGCCAAAATCCAGAACACTGACAACGCCAAGCACTCAGGAGGATGTGGATCAACAGGAACTCTCAAACACAATTGGTGAGAATGCAAAGTGGTACAATCTGGGAGACAGTTTAGTGTTTTCTTACAAAACTCAGCATACTGTTACCATACAGTTCTATGGTTGTGCTCCTTGGTTTTTACCCCAAAGGTCAGAAAACTTATATCTACACAGAAATGTGCACATGGGTATTTATAACAGTGTCATTCATAATGGCCAAAATTTGGAAGCAACTGAGATGTCCTTCAGGAGATGAATGGATGAATAAACTGGTACATGCAGACAACAGACTGTTATTCAACACCAAAATGAAAGAAGCTTGCAAGACATGGACTGACATTGAGAAACCTTAATTGCACATTAATAAGTGAGTAAAGGTCAATCTGAAAAGGCTACCTAACATAGAATTCAACCATATGACCATCTGGAAAAGTTAAAACTATGGAGAGAGTAAAAATATCAGTGGTTGCACAGTTTTGTGGGGAGGGCCAAATGGCAAAGTACAGATTTTGAGGGCAGTAAAAATGTTTTGTAAGATATTATAATGATAGATACATGTCCTTACACATTTAAAAAAATAACCCATAGAAAATATATTATCAAGAGTGAATTCTAATGTAAATGTAATGCAAAAGGACTTTGCAGTTCCATGGACTGTCCTGCCAGGCTTCTCAGTCCATGGGATTTTTCCAGGCAAGAATACTGGAGTGGGTTGCCATTTCCTCCTCTAGGGGATTTTTCTGACCTCAGGAACAAACCTACATTAATATACAGTGTAATGACATGCTATTAAATGGTATGTCTAAGATGTTAATTTTACTCATTACTACCCTACAATAAATTATTTTAACATTTGTGAGCATAAAATTGCCCTTATCTCACATGCTAGTACAGTAATACTGAAAATTCTCCAAGCCAGGCTTCAACAGTATGTAAACTGTGAAATTCCAGATGTTTAAGCTGAATTTAGAAAAGGCAGAGGAACTAGAGATCATATTGCCAACATCCGCTGGATCATTGAAAAAGGAGACTTCCAGAAAGGCATCTACTTCTGCTTTATTGACTACACCAAAGCCTTTGATTTTGTGGATCACAATAAACTATGGAAAATTCTGAAAGAGATGGAAATACCAGGCCACCTGACCTGCCTCTTGAGAAATCTGTATGCAGGCCAGGAAGCAACAGTTAGAACTGGACATGGAACAACAGACTGGTTCCTAATCAGGAAAGGAGTATGTCAAGGCTGTATATTGTGACCCAGCTTATTTAATTTATATACAGAGTACGTGATGAGAAATGCTGGGCTGGATGAAGCACAAGCTGGACTCAAGATTGCCAGGAGAAATATCAATAACCTCAGATATGCAGATGACACCACCCTTACAGTAGAAAGCGAAGAACTAAATAGCATCTTGATGAAAGTGAAAGGAAAGAGTGAAAAAGTTGGCTTAAAGCTCAACATTCAGAAAACTAAGATCATGGTCTCTGGTCCCATTACTTCATGGGAAATAGATGGGGAAACAGTGAAAACAGTCGCTGATTTTATTTTTGGGGCTCCAAAATCACTGCAGATGGTGATTGCAGCCATGAAATTTAAAGACACTTGCTCTTTGGAAGAAAAGTTATGACCAACCTAGATAGCATAATTAAAAGGAGAGACATTACTTTGCCAACAAACGTCCATCTAGTCAAAGCTATGGTTTTTCCAGGAGTCATGTATGGATGTGAGAGTTGGCCTATAAAGAAAGTTGAGTGCTGAAGAACTGATGCTTTTGAACTGTGGTGTTGGAGAAGACTCTTGAGGGTTCCTTGGACTGCAAGGAGACCCAACCAGTCCATCCTAAAGGAAATCAGTCCTCAATCTTCACTGGAAGGCTGATGCTGAAACTCCAATACTTTGGCCACCTGATGCAAGGAACTGACTCATTTGAAAAGACCCTGATGCTGGGAAAGATTGAAGTCAGGAGGAAAAGGGGGTGACTGAGGATTAGATGGCTGGATGGCATCACCGACTCAATGGTCATGACTTTGAGTAAACTCCTGGAGTTGGTGATGGACAGGAAGGCCTGGCGTGCTGCAGTCCATGGGGTCCTAAAGAGTTGGACACTGAACTGAGTGACTGAACTGAGCATGAAATATAAAATGTGTTCCTAAGCATCTGTAGGTAGATAGAGAGGTAGATAGGTTGATAGGTAGATAGTTAAATTGAAAGATAAAAAGCTACATATCTCAAGATATCATAATGAAATAAAAAATCACATAAAATTTTTGAGTCTATTTCCACTTGAGTTATAAAATTTTCAGTAAACTCTAAAATTCTTGAGTAAGTATCAGTATCATATGGTATATGAAAAATCCACATTAAGACAAAATATTTGCATACTATTTTGATATATTGTTTTAAAAGGGATAATACTTTACATTGTCCAAAAAATATAGATTGTTATGATCGTATATCTTATTCATGAAAATGTCTTTGTCAGTTCAATCATATTTTCACACAAGTTGAATGTAATTTATTAATTCTTTATTTTCTTAAGCATTTAGCCTACATTTGATTAACCTATAATGATGTGATATAGATATAAATCCATTGCATAAAATGTATTAAAATATAAATATAATTGGCTTGCTTGGCAGTAATTTGCTTTAATTAGCTTATTATTCTCTCATATTACATTTTACTGCCTTTGGCATGGGGCTCTTTAAAACCAATTTAGTAAACAGTATCAGTCAACCATGCAAATAGATGAAAACTATTTACCAGTCCACAAAATGTTTTACCAGCCCTTCTGCTTTGGTGACATCCCAAATGTAGTAAAATTAATGTGATTAGCATCCTTTATGAGTCACTCAGCAAAAGCTCTCCTTTTCTGAATCCATAATGAATGAATGATTAACGAATGTTAATCATTATTTCTCTATTATTTCCAGCTTGAAACTGTGAATATAAAGTCATGATCTAATAATGTCTTGATTATCACCAAATAAAATAATTTGTCCATAACCAATATTTAAATATGTTCATGTATATTTTCAAACTTGAATATTTAACAGAATAGGAGAGAAGAGTGAGAGCTTAGTTAGGACAAGAAATTATTGAACAAATACCTCTCCTGTGATGACTACACCTTGGTTATCACTAACCACTTTCCATAAGAACTAAATTCATTTGTTTGTGAAGAAAGCAGTAAGGTTTTTGCTTCAGCCACTGCACTCAGCAGTTCTTTTGCATTGTTCACAGAGATCAGTGACTGGGAATTGACAACAGAAAGGAAGAAATTATAAAAGGTAACTCAAGCAGATGGCTGTGACCATCTTACACTTTTAATGTCATGCCAGTTTCCCTGTCAGCTAGTTGCTGAGTGACAATTGGTATGTGACTCTAGAAACATGATTCTTCTCTCAACTCTTAACATTATTATGCAATGTAGGGCCTAAGCTTTGTCATTTAAACTTGGACTCAGATGTCTGCTATGTTAGAATAGGATTATATAACTAATTAGAAAATACCTAAGCCCAATGGATCATTGGAATGTTGGACCATTGCCTGGCCTGATTAGCCCAGTGTGACATGGCATAGCTACTGACAAGTACATCCTCAAGTCCACTTTGCATTTTTAAATTCATGAAAAATCAGTGGTAACTCTATACATTAATTTATCAACAAAAGATAAATGTTGTCTATTCTAAGCAACTAAGAAAGGTGGGAAAGAAGTAAAAACAGTATTTCATATTGAAAAAAGTATACAGCATAAAAACATAAGGGAGAATACGAATGTATACTTATAGGCATAAGCTGGTAGTAGTATATATAGAAGGATTTTCACAAAAAAAATTAAAGAGTTCAAAAGGTACAGAAATGGCAAGGCTTCTAATTTTAAGGAAACTGACATTTACAGTCCAGATAGGAAGTTATGAGTGTAAAAGAAATAGAAGGGTTATAGCATTGGTCAAAAAGTGGGGGAGTTTATCAAAGATATCAACAGGAGAGAGTTCTATGATTAGAGGAATCATCAAAAATGCCAAATTCTCCCGAGAATTAGCTCAAATGCTCAGTGTCATAAAAGTGACATTGGTGACCCTAGCAAGGACAGATTGCTGCTGTTGCTGTTAAGTCGCTTCAGTCGTGTCTGACTCTGTGTGACTCCATAGACAGCAGCCCACCAGCCTCCCCGGTCCCTGGGATTCTCCAGGCAAGAACACTGGAGTGGGTTGCCATTTCCTTCTCCAGTGCATGAAAGTGGAAAGTGAAATGAAGTTGCTCAGTTGTGTCCGACTCTTAGCGACCCCATGGACTGCAGCCTACCAGGCTCCTCCGCCGTGGGGTTTTCCAGGCAAGAGTACTGGAGTGGGGTGCCATTGCCTTCTCGTAAAGTCCTTCCTTACAGTAGTCAATCGTCTTCTCCAGCTGCTTATAAAGCTCCTTTCGGCTCCTAGACTCATGGACAGAAAGAAAGCTTCCTGAGACATAGTAAAGTCTGCACAGGCACAGAGAAGACATCAAGTTGTAAGTTGTCACAGCCTTTTTATTAAAATATTTGTTTTTGCTCTTTTACAGTTGTTATTTATTTATCTTTTGTTCCCAAATTTCAACACTGTGGTTTCAATTGTTAGGTTTGATAAGTGTAAAATTAGTTATATAGACATTTATATCCATAGAGAGACTATTTTAAAATTAAAATGACTTCTATTTCATGAACTTATGGAATTTTTTCAAATTTCTTGAGACATTTACATAACTCTATGATGCAAACAAAATGATCTAGGTTAATAGGATTGTTTTGGGCTACATATACTTAGATTTTTTTTTTAAAGAGTAAATTTACCAGCAAATTCACACATGCTGAAGTGATATAATCCTCACCCACATTGCCTATGCTTATTCACAAAATCAGACATGAAAATTTTCTAAGCCCTTTTGTTGTTTTGAGCTCAGTGTCCATTTGCTTCGCATTTCTTTTTCAAGATAGAATTGTGAAATAAGATTTTGGTCCCCTTGATGGCCTTAGTTATGTATGAAGCTGTGATTTCAGGCAGGTTCAGTAATTATAAAATAGATCTCTGTATGAGGCAAAAAGCTTAAACACGCCTCATCAATAAAGCCAAAACAAGAGAGTTCCTGGAATCCATCCCCAACACTGTGTGAATTTTTAACTTTTTTCTATTCATACTTATGAGAAGCCTTTCCGGGAAGATATGTTCATACTGCTTCAATTAGTATGATCTCTTCCTGGACTTGGTGAGACAATATCTTAGAGATTTCAATTAGAATGGGCTTTATTGTTAAATAACTGAAGTCAGGGCAACCTATATTCAAAATCTGCTCTTTCATATTTCACACATTTTCCAAGCACTGATAATTTTTTGTCTAACCACTGTGGCATTCAACCTCTCACCTCTTCACAGTTTACATGGCTGAGTTCCTCAGTAATTTGTGTACTGACATCACTCTTTTACTTCAAGTGGATCTTAAATAGGGGAAACTATGATCTATCTAGGAATTAAAGCTCCTACAAATGCAGTTGGGGAGCATGAGTTAAAGGCAATATTCTGAAACACACGAGTTACTCTTTTCTTCTAGTTTACCCTCCTTCATGCCTGAGCGTGGTCCATCCAACCAAAAGATTCAAGTCATTTTGGTAACTTAAAAAAAAAATCATCTATTGATTCTTACTGACTGCCAGTTAAAATCCAAAATGTTAAACATATCATGCATTGCTTTCCAAGATTTGATCACATGTCTTTGCAGTTGATTCCACATACTCTAGTGCAATACTGGAAGAGTAAGGGTATTGGTTGAGTTTTTTTAACTAAAATAAACACTGAATTTGTTTAAGAGATATTTAACATGCTGATACTTATAGGAAAAGGGCTTTCCTGGTGGCTCAATAGTAAAAGAATCTGCCTGCCAGTGCAGTAGGCATGGATACGATCCCTGGGTTGGGAAGATCCCTGGGAGGAGGAAATGGAGACCCAGTCCAGTATTCTTTCTTGGAAAATCCCATGGACAGAGGAACCTGGCATGCTACAGTCCTTAGGCTCACCAAGAGTTGGACATGACTGAGCAACTAAACTACCACCAATTAAAGGAAAATAATTTGTCCATATGATAATTTTTACCTGCACATGAGAGAAAAGTCCAAACCCAATATATAGGATTTTAATATTCTCTACCTTTTTTAATGTAGTGCTTTAATTTATATGTCCTAGGTATGTGAATTCATAGAAACAAAATACCTAATGTTAACCCTCATGAGATTAAAAACCTGGAAAAACACATGGCTCCAGGAAGAATATAATCCTTATACTGCAAGCAAGAATAGTAAGTAAGCAGAAAAACACAAATAAACCAGCAGCTATATTACAGATTAGAAGCAACATCATTGACTCAAATGTGACAAGAAGTTGCTCCCCAAAGTTGGAATTTTCAAAGAAAAAAAGACAACTTGAAAGAGAGATTTGTGTCTATTGCTGTTAAAAATAAATTACTCCCAAGAATAGGAATACAGTATGCTAATATTATTTATAAAGTATAGTTGTAGACATTTATAAACTAAAACCTAGAACACAGCCAAAAACTTTCATAGTAGAGCAAAAATTATAAAATATCATTTATTTCATGTTTACTTACCCTTTGAAATGTTCCATAATGTATCACTGGAAATAAAACAGTAGATGTATGCCATTTAAAAATAGAAGAAAATATCTATACTGAGGTTTCATATTCTTTTTGTCTTTCTTTATTATTGGATTAATGATTTCAGAGCTTTGGCATGCCAGAATTAATTATAATATGAATGCACTCCTTCACATGTGCAATACAAAGGCTCTGGATGCATTGCTAAAAGAGATGAAATCGTATTCAGGCACTGTGTCCAGTCACATGTCTCATTCGTCTAGGCTATGAATACTCAAAGGAAGAAATCAGTTCAGTTCAGGCACTAAGTCATGTCCAACTCTTTGCAACACCTTGGACTGCAGCATGCCAGGCCTCCCTGTTCCTCACCAACTCTAAGAGATTACCCAAACTCTTGTCCATTGAGTTGGTGATGCCATCCAACCATCTCATCCTCTGTTGTCCCCTTCTCCTGCCTTCAATCTTTCCCAGCAACAGGGTCTTTTCAAATGAGTCAGCTCTTCACATCAGGTAGCCAAAGTATTGGAATTTCAGCCTCAACATCATTTCTTCCAATGAGTACTCAGGACTGATCTTTAGGATGGACTGGTTGGATCTCCTTGCAGTCCAAGGGACTCTCAAGAGTCTTCTCCAAAATGACAATTCAAAAACATCAATTCTTCTGTGCTCAGTTTTCTTTATATTCCAACTCTCACATCCATACATGACTACTGGAAAAACCATGGCCATGACTAGACGGAACTTGTTGGCAAAGTAGTGTCTCTGCTTTTTAATATGCTGTCTAGGTTGGTCATAACTTTCCTTCCATGGGGAAAGTGCATTTAATTTCATGGCTGCAGTCACCATCTGCAGTGATTTTGGAGCTCCCCAAAAGAAGTCAGCCACTGTTTCCCCATTTATTTGCCATGATGTGATAGGACCAGATTCCATGATCTTAGCTTTCTGAATGTTGAACTTTTAAGCCAAATTTTCACTCTCCTCTCTCATTTTCATCAAGATGCTTTTTAGTTCTTCTTCACTTTCTGCTATAAGGGTGGTGTGATCTGCATATCTGAGGTTATTGATATTTCTCCTGGCAATCTTGAGTCCAGCTTGTTCTTCATCCAGCCCAGCATTTCTCACAATTTACTCTGCATATAAGCTAAATAAGCAGGGTGACAATATACAGCCTTGACATACTCCTTTCCCAAATTGGAACCAACCTGTTGTTCTGTCTCCAGTTCTAACTGTTGTTTCCTGACCTGTATACAGATTTCTCCAGAGGCAGGACAGGTGGTCTGGTATTAGCATTTCTTTCAGAATTTTCCACAGTTTGTTGTGATCCACAGAGTCCAAGGCTTTGGCATAGTCAATAAAGTAGAAGTAGATGTTTTTCTGGAACTCTCTTGCTTTTTTGATGATCCAGGAGATGTTAACAATTTGATCTCTGTTTCCTCTGCCTTTTCTAAATCCAGTTTGAAGATGTGGAAGTTCACAGTTCATGCATTGCTGAATCCTGGCTTGGAGAATTTTGAGCATTACTTCACTTCATGGGAAATAGATGGGGAAACAGTGGAAATGGTGTCAGACTTTATTTTGGGGGGCTCCAAAATCACTGCAAATGGTGACTGCAGCCATGAAATTAAAAGATGCTTACTCCTTTGAAAAAAAGTTATGACCAACCTAGATAGCATATTTAAAAGCAGAGACATTACTTTGCCAACAAAGGTCTGTCTAGTCAAGGCTATGGTTTTTCCTGTGGTCATGTATGGATGTGAGAGTTGGATTGTGAAGAAGGCTGAGCGCCGAAGAATTGATGCTTTTGAACTGTGGTGTTGGAGAAGACTCTTGAGAGTCCCTTGGACTGCAAGGAGATCCAACCAGTCCATTCTGAAGAAGATCAGCCCTGGGATTTCTTTGGAAGGAATGATGCTGAAGCTGAAACTCCAGTACTTTGGCCACCTCATGCAAAGAGTTGACTCATTGGAAAAGACTCTGATGCTGGGAGGGATTGAGGGCAGGAGGAGAAGGGGACGACAGAGGATGAGGTGGCTCGATGGCATCACTGACTCGATGGACGTGAGCATGAGTGAACTCCGGGAGTTGGTGATGGACAGGGAGGCCTGGCATGCTGCGATTCATGGGGTTGCAAACAGTCGGACACGACTGAGCGACTGAACTGAACTGAACTAACTAGTGTGTGAGATGAGTGCAATTGTGTGGTAATTTGAGCACTCTTTGGCATTGCCTTGCATTGGAACTGAAATGAAAACTGACCTTTTCCAGTCTTGTGGCCACTGCTAAGTTTTCCAAATTTGCTGGCATATTGAGGGCAGCACTTTCACAGCATCATCTGTCAGGATTTGAAATAGCTCAACTGGAATTTTGCTGGGAGCCAGCGTGAGGAATTTCACCCATGACAAGGTCATGCCGCAAGAGCTCTGATGGCAAGGCTAATCAGACCTCAGGTTTTCCCCCTGGAATTTCCTAAGCATCCACCCCTCCGCCCCCCCCCCCCCCCCCCGCCTCATCAAAAAAAAAAAAAAGAAGAAGAATCTGCCTGCTTTTCCACTCTTCTGATTTTCTCCTGGAAAAGTCAAATCTGGGCTTTAGCCTTCTGCATTTGAGAGGGATGTTTCAGTTAAACCCCCTCTGATAGCTCTCTAGCTTGCCTAACAGGTTCCCCAGACTTCTTACAGCCTGTGAATTGCTTATAGCCCCCCAACCGCGGGATGCACAAAGCTTGAGAGCATCTTAAAGATACAGAGCCTTTTCTAAAGAGTTAAAAATCATATTGGTGACGGGTTTTCACTGTTGACTCAAGGATTGCTGCCAGACCTCCATATTCTTTATCTTTTAGGCACCTGGAAGGATGTTACTCAATGTAAGCAGGATGTAGAAAAAGATACATAGTAGTTTTGATGTTAGCAACACTCGACTTTTGAGTTAATTGCTTCTCTTTTGCTGTAAATCACTGTACTCCCTCTACTTGTTATAAGTTGCTGTATCTTTGCTGTGTAAGAATATAACTTTGTTTAGTGCTTTCTGAGAGTGGCACCAGACCTTGGGAAGATCAACACAAATAAGTCTTCTGGTTGACAAACCCTTATCAGAAAAAAGGCTGATAAAATGTTAATTGGCCCTTTTGGCTGGAAGATGATGTAAATTACCTAAGACTTGTGTATACAATTAGGTATGCAGAGAGAAAAGCCTGGTTTTGATAAGAGTCTGGACTGCTAACGGTACATAACTTTGTGTTGTCCATTGATCTCCATGTTTTATCAAAAGTATAAGAGGCCTTCTGAACAATAGAGGACGGAGCCAGTCGCTGGACTGGATTCCCCCGTGTCTCTCTCTCTCCTTTCCCTCCCTCTGCTCTTTACTTTAATTTCAGGCTGAATTTCCATCCGGGGCACGGAGGCTCACCAAGTCTACTTACTTGCCCTGGCTGTTAAGACCCATGTGAAAGGGAACCTAAGGCGAGGCACCCTTAGATATTCAAGCGAGCGCCGGTGGCCCAACGTAGATGGTGCAAATTCCTTGTCTGGAATTTTGTTGGTCTACCGTGTAATCCAAGCTATTCAGCCCTCTTCCTCTACTTAATTTTCCTACTACACTGTTGTTTCTTAATCTAACCTTTTATCAATAAATAAATAAACAAGTCTTTCCTCGCCAACGCCGTCCACCCTTCGAATTCCCTGGATCCACCGGCTGGTCCCCGGCAGAATTTCATCACCTCCACTAGCTTTGTTTTTAGTGATGCTTCTTAAGGCCCACTCGCCTTTGCATTCCAGGATGTCTGGCTCTGGGTGAGTGATCACACCATCGTGATTATCTGGGTTGTGAAGATCTTTTTTATATATTCCTCCTGTGTATTCTTGACACCTCTTCTTAACATCTTCTGCATCAGTTAGGTCCATACCATTTCTGTCCTTTATTGTGCCCATCTTTGCATGAAAACTTCCCTTGGCATCTCTAATTTTCTTCAAGAGATCTCTAGTCCTTCCCATTCTATTGTTATCCTCTATTTCTTGGCACTGATCACTGAGGAAGGCTTTCTTATCTCTCCTTGCTATTCTTGGGCACTCTACATTCACATGGGTATATCTTTCCTTTTCTCCTTTGCTTTTCGCTTCTCTTCTTTTCACAGCTATTTCTAAGGCCTCCCCAAACAACCATTTTGCCTTTTTGTTTCTTTTTCTTGGGGATTGCCTTGATCCCTGTCTCATGTACAATGTCCTGGTCCTCTGTCCATAGTTCATGAGGCATTCTCTCTATCAGATCTCGTTCCTTAAATCTATCTCTCACTTCCACTGTATAATTGTAAGGGATATGATTTAGGTCATATCTAAATTGTCTAGTGGTTTTTCCTACATTCTTTAGTTTAAGTCTGAATTTGGCAATAAGGAGTTCATGATCTGAGCCACAGTCAGCTCCCAGTCTTGTTTTTTTGCTGACTGTATAGAGCTTGTCCATCTTTGGCTGGAAAGAATAGAATCAATCTGATTTCAGTGTTGGCCATCTTGATGTCCAGGGAAAGAATCTTCTCTTGTGTTGTTGGAAGAGGGTGTTTGCTATGACCAGTTTGTTCTCTTGTCAAAACTCTATTAACCTTCGCCCTGCTTCATTCTGTACTCCAAGGCCAAATTTGCCTGTTACTCCAGTTGTTTCTTTAATTCCTACTTTTGCATTCCAGTCCCCTATAATGAAAAGGGTATCTTTTTTGGATGTTGGTTCTAAAAGGTCTTGTAGGTCTTCATGGAACCATTCAACTTCAGCTTCTTCAGCATTACTGGTCAGGGCATAGACTTGGATTACTGAGATATTGAATGGTTTGCCTTGGAAACAAAGAGAGATCATTCTGTCGTTTTTGAGCCTCCATCCAAGTACTGCATTTTGGACTCTTTTGTTGACTATGATGTCTATCCCACTTCTTCTAAAGGATTCTTGTGCACAGTAGTGGATATAATGGTCATCTGAGTTAAATTCACCCACTCCAGTCCATTTTAGTGCACTGATTCCTAAAATATCAACGTTGACTCTTACCATCTCCTTTTTGACCACTTCCAATTTGCCTTCATAGACCTAACATTCCAGGTTCCTATGCAATATTGCTCTTTAAAGCATTGGACCTTGCTTTTCTCACCAGTTACATCCACAACTGGGTGTTGTTTTTGCCTTGGCTCTGTCTCTTCTTTCTTTCTGGAGTTATTTCTCCACTGATCTCCAGTATCATTTTGGGCACCTACTGATCTGGGCAGTTCATCTTTCAGTGTCATGTCTTTTTGCCTTTTCATACTGTTCATGGGGTTCTCAAGGCACAAATATATGTGTGGATTTATGTATATACACATATATATGCACATGTAATATGTATATATACACGTGTGTGTGTATATATATATATATATATATAGTTATAGTTATAGTTACATATGTTTGTATCACAGTGCCTTAGGGGCTCCCTGGTGGCTCATATGGTAAAGAAACCACCTGCAATGTGGGAGACCTGGATTCCATCCCTGGGTTAGGAAGATCTCCTGTAGAAGGAGATGGCAACCCACTCCAGTAATCTGCCTGGAGAATATCCACGAACAGAGGAGCCTGGTGGGCTACAGTCCGCGAGGTCTCAAAGAGTCTGACATGACTGAGGGACTAAGCATGTATAAATGCATCAAAGCTCCCTGTTGATCACCCCAGACTTCTGGAAATCAAATTGTCTGATATTTTTCAGAAACTATAACATAGCATATTTTCCTAAAACTTATTTAATATTTGAGAAACACAGTGCTGATAGATCAAAGTGAAAGTGAAAGTGAAGTCACTCAATTGTATCTGACTCTTTGCTACCAGCCCATGGAGTAGGCTGCCATTTCCTTCTCCAGGGGATCTTCCCAACCCAGGGATCAAACCTGAGTCTCCTGCATTGCAGACAGATGCTTTACTGTCTGAGACACTAGATCAAAGGTAAAAATAGTATTGTGGGACTTTTTTTCTAATTTTTTGTTCAACGATATCTAGAGTAGAATTCTTTCACAGAAATAAAAACGCTTTGAGTGACCTTGGCATGTGGTCAATGGGAGAGACATTCTGTACACATTATTAAACACTCATTTTAACTATAACTAAAATTTGTGGTAAAGGGAATCATTTTCCTTCATTAGTCTCTATTGTGCAATATCAAAAAGAATAGAAGAGAATTGCAGATAAAAAGTCCCAGTGACCTTCAAACATGTCTAGAAAAACTTCTTGTAATTTATAGTATTAAAGTTTTTAATACAAAATATATTTCACTGAATATTTAAAATTCTATAATATACCATGCATATTAATTATAAAAACTTGAAAAATTTTAGAAAGAAAGATGAATAAAATCATCTAAGTACACAGTCTACAGAAAATTAATACGAAAATGTTTAGTATTTATTTTTCATTTCTGTTTTGTGTATATGTTATGAGGATTAGCAGAGAATATTTAATATTAAAAACTAAAATAAGTTAAAGATGCTTTAGGGTATTAGTTTCATACAACAACTCTTTTTTCCTTTTTTTTTTTTTTTTTGTATGTAACTCAGGGCTACAGAAATAAAATAATCAAGATTCTTGGTTCATGGATGCCCCTTTCCTCTCTAATAAAGTAGATTTCTTTTAATAAGGGAATAAGTAACTTTGAAATCACCATCCAACATAACATATGACTTTGACAGTAAATTTTATCTAGCTCTATTGTGCTCTATCATTCCACTACTGTTTATTATATAACCTCCTTTATCCTATTGTTACCAATTCATTTTTTAAATGTAATTTTACTTTATTAGTATGTATTCCAGAAGCGTTATTTTTTGGTGTGTTCATTTTTTAACATTGGAAGAGTTTAATCAACTTCTACAACATAAGTTAAATTTATCAACTCCCTTGATCTGTTTATTATTGATAATTTAAAACTTGTATGGCCAGATATGTCCTTTAAGATAATTTCCATTTTTCTCTTAATGAAGTTTGTCATACAAAATTAAAACTTATCTCCAAAGTAATGTATATTCATAGTAAATTCTTCAAGTCATAAAAAGAATTCCATAAATGGTAAATGAAAGTTCATCGAATCTCACCATCCAAAGAGACCAGAGCTAAAAATCTGATATAAATCCTCCCCCAAATAAATATTACACCTAATTTTGAAAACGTTAGTCCCAGTTAGTATACACAGAGCAACGTCAGATTTTATAGATGTCATATAAAATGTAAATGTGTCTAATTTAGGGTCCTTTGTGCCAAATCATATACATATATTCTTTTAATTTGCATATATCACTATTATTGTACATCTCTGTACATGTTCCTAAAGAGACATTTAAAGGTGCAGAACATTAAAATTTTGAATTACAAAGATATTACTTCACATCAGGGGTGTTCTAATTCATACTCGCAAACATTGTCTGAGAGCCTGTTTAACTCCACTTTAATAGTGGTAATCATTAATCCTTTCATTCTTCTGTACTGTATTAAAAGGGAAAAGCAGTAGTCAAACTGCCATACAGAAGAAAAAATAATTCTGAATTCTGAACATTTTCAATATATTTAAATAAATGTACTTTGGAAATGTATTCAAAGCCACATGGTGAAACAGAACAATTTCACTCTTTGGGAAAGATAGCTTAGTTTCTGTGTATTAACACAAGAATATATCCAGAAAAGAGGGGTTAATCGTTGTTGGCTCAATTAGTGCAACTTGAATGAATAACTTTTTTTTTTTTTGAGAGCTTGAGGGTAAATTAAGACAACATTTAGCTCTGCTTCTTATTAGCTGTGCATAAATTCTCCCAAGAGCCTAATTAGCTCTGTCACAGTAAGTGTCTCATCCATTTACACAAGAGAACATTTTTCTTCCCCTTACATTCTGTCATGTAATAAATGATTGCGATACTGAATTTAAACTTGCTTTTAGAGTAGTGATATGAGGTTTGCTGAAGGTTACAACATTTCCCGCAAATAAATGGACCTTATGTATGTTTTTTTTTTCCTTTTGAACCTTGAGATATCAACCTAATATTAAAAACAAGTGACAAAGTCTCCTTCCTCCTTTTTTTCCCCCCATGTAGCCATTATATTCTGCACTTGATAAAAATTGACTTTGGTGTTTAAAATGTT
This sequence comes from Ovis canadensis, assembly GCF_042477335.2. Lineage (NCBI taxonomy): Eukaryota > Metazoa > Chordata > Mammalia > Artiodactyla > Bovidae > Ovis > Ovis canadensis. Next base: position 66,309,448 of record NC_091262.1, on the reverse strand, counting down.
ATCAGCTATCATTTTAATAGTTGCTTACTGGGAAGGAGAAATGAAAAAGGAAAGGTGGGAAATAAAAAGTTGGGAGAGGAAAAAACTCTTTTAATATAGTAAAACAAAATTTGTGGCTTTTATTTAAAATATTTAAAAATTTTTTGAATTATATTTAAAGTCAAATGCTTGCTCATGGAAGAAAAGTTATGACCAACCTATACAGCATATTAAAAAGCAGAGACATTATTTTTCCAACAAAGGTCCATGTAGTCAAAACTTTGTTTTTTCCAGCAGTCATGTATGGATGTGAGAGTTGGACTGTGAAGAAAGCTGAGCACCAAACAATTAATACTTTTGAACTGTTGTGTTGGAGAAGACTCTTGAGAGTCCCTTGGACTGCAAGGGGATCCAACCAGTTCATTCTAAAGGAAATCAGTCCTGGGTGTTCATTGGAAGGACTAATGCTGAAGCTGAAACTCCAGTATTCTGGCCACCTGATGCAAAGAACTGACTCATTTGAAAAGACCCTGGTGCTGGGAATGATTGAAGGCAGGAGGAGAAGGGGATAACAGAGGATGAGATGGTTGGAAGGCATCACCAACTCAATGGACATGAGTTTGAGTGAACTCCAGGAGTTTGTGATGGACAGGGAAGCCTGATGTACTGTAATCCATGGGGTCGCAAAGAGTTGGACACGACTGAGCAACTGAGCTGAACTGAACTGAACTGACATATTTAAAAATTTCAATCAAGATAACGAATAAGTGTAAATCACAGAGGGGCACATCGCTTTCATTTTATTTTCCAAGACTGCCTTTAATCTCTTGCATGGTGTCCCTTACCCTGGCTGAGAGAAAGAGTGGGCTTGGCTCTCCTCTCTTTTTACTTTGCACCATAATTGAGAAGACTCAAATTGCTGACATCTGCTGGATCATGGGAAAAGCAAGAGAGTTCCAGAAAAACATCTATTTCTGCTTTATTGAATATGCCAAAACCTTTGACTGTGTGGATCACAATAAACTGTGGAAAATTCTGAAAGAAATGAGAATACCTTTCTCTTAAGAAATCTGTATGCAGGTCAGGAAACAACAGTTAGAACTGGACATGGAACAACAGACTGGCTCCTAACCACGAAAGGAATACATCAAGGCTGTATATTGTCACCCTGCTTATTTAAATTATATGCAGAGTATATCATGAGAAACACTGGGCTGGGGGAAGCACAAGCTGGAATCAAGATTGCCCGGAGAAATATCAGTAACCTCAGATATGCAGATGACATCACCTTTATGGCAGAAAGTGAAGAAGAACCAAAGAGAATCTTGATGAAAGTGAAAGAAGAGAGTGAAAAAATTGGCTTAGAGCTTAACATTCAGAAAACTAAGATCATGGCATCCAGTCCCATCATTTCATGGCAAATAGATAGAGAAACAGTAGAAACAGTGGCAGACTTTATTTTTGGGTGCTCCAAAATCACTGCAGATGGTGACCTCAGCCATGAAATTAAAAGACGCTTACTCCTTGGAAGGAAAGTTATGACCCACCTAGACAGCATATTAAAAAGCAGACATTACTTTGTCGACAAAGGTCCATCTAGTCAAGGCTATGGTTTTTCCAGTAGTCATGTATGAATGTGAGAGTTGAACTATAAAGAAAGCTGAGCACAGAAGAATTGATGCTTTTGAACTGTGGTGTTGGAGAAGACTCTTGAGAGTCCCTTGGACTGCAAGGAGATCCAACCAGTCCATTCTAAAGGAGATAAGTCCTGGGTGTTCATTGGAAGGACTGATGTTGAAGCTGAAGTGCCAATACTTTGGCCACCTGATGAGAAGAGCTGACTCATTTGAAAAGACCCTGATGCTGGGAAAGATTGAATGCAGGAGGAGAAGAGGGTGACAGAGGATGAGATGGTTGGATGGCATCACTGACTCAATGGACATGGGTTTGGTTAAACTCTGGGAGTTGGCGATGGACATGGAGGCCTGGCATGCTGTGGTCCATGGGTCACAACGAGTCAGACACGACTGAGCAACTGAACTGAATTGAACAAGGCTTTTTTAAGATTTCCTGTCCTTCATTTTGCAAAGGAAGCAACTGTTACTCCTACCTTTTCATCTCTATTTCTATTCCCTTTACGAAGTACAGTAGTACCCCTCATTTATAGTTTCCCTTTCTGCAGTTTCATATACCCATGGTCAACTGCAATCTGGAAATATTAAATAGATAATACTAGAAACATGCTTTGTACACTTTAAATTGTGCACCATTCTGAGTGGTGGGATGAAATCATGCCCTCCTTCTTCCTCCTTGGGATTATCAGCTGTTGGTGTTGTGTGCTCCTGGCATCCAACCATGTCTGTTATCATGGCCTGATGATTCAGGGTCACTAGAAGCAAATGATCTTGCTCGAATGTACTGTAAGAAGATCAGTAGTAACCTAGTGTTGCCTCACAATGCCTAGATCATTCACATCACTTCATTTCATGGTGTAGGCGTTTTATCACTGAACATCATCACAAGAAGAGATAGTGTGGTATGGAATTTTGAGATAGACTGTTACAGAATCCAAACTCATACTGCTGGCTGCATGACATGTCAATAAACCAAGAGATAAGTTTGGGGCAAGTAGTTTTGACTTTATTTATAAAGCCAGCAGACCAAGAATGTGGTGGATTAGTGTCCCAAAGAACCATCTTTCCGGGAGGAGCAGAGAATGGGGAGTTCCTGTTTTCACAGGTACTGAATTTGAGTATGGGAAGATGGGAGTGTTCTGGAGACAGATGGTGGTGACAGCAGTGTGAAAGTATTAATGCCATTGAACCCCTGCACTCAAAAATGGTGAATTGTATGTTATGTGTATCTTACCCAAAAATTCAATAGATAAACATAAATTAAAATAATAGTAACAAAAGAACCATCTTATCTGATAGAATTCAGTCTTCTTTTAAACAAAAAGAGGAGGGAGTAATTCAAGTGGTTTTTGTTCCAGTCAGCCTCTGGAGGGGATGTGTTAATTTCTTCCTTCCAGCAGCCATTCACAGGCAGGCTTGGTCAGGATGTTTCCTGTGATCTAAACAAAGGTATTTTAGCTTAATTGTCTTTACCTGGGAGTCAGGGTTCCCAAAGATAGGCTATTATGTATTATCTCATCTTATAGGCAACATCCCATTAGTGATTAACTTGTAATGAAACATAAACGCTCTTCCTTATTAGAAAGGCACATTTGCATAACCTTTGTTATAGTATATTATTATATTTGTTCTATTTTATGTTTATTATTGTTAACCTCTTACTTTATCTAATTTTATAATAAACTTTATCATAGATATGAATGTATAGGAAAAATCATAGTATGTATAGGGTTTCGTACTATAAGAAATTTCAGACATCCACTGTAGGTCTGGAAACATATTTCTCACAGATAAGGGTGGATTACTATAGCTGTTTTGATACCATTAATGTTATGTTCTACTACAATAAATGTCTTTACCATGTTGTGTATAGATTGATAATGCTAAGAATTGAAAAGCTCTCAGTTTTTATGCTCTTATTTCCTTATGTATATGTTTTACTTCACATCGATTATGACTTTCTTATATATACTTTTTTGGTCTGCTATACTTATCTAAATATTTGATTTTACTTCTTCACTGTCTAATTTTAGAAGAGCCTCTTGATGAGGGTGAAAGTGGAGAGTAATAAAGCTGGCTTAAAACTCAATATTCAAAAAGCTAAGATCATGGCATCTGATCCTATCAGTTCATGGCAAATAGAAAGGGAAAAAGTGCCAGAAAGAAAAACACCAATACAGTATACTAACACATATATATGGAATTTAGGAAGATGGCAATGACGACCCTGTATGCAAGACAGGAAAAAAGACACAGATGTGTATAACGGACTTTTGGACTCAGAGGGAGAGGGAGAGGGTGGGATGATTTGGGAGAATGGGAATTCTAACATGTATACTGTCATGTAAGAATTGAATCGCCAGTCCATGTCTGACGTAGGGTGCAGCATGCTTGGGGCTGGTGCATGGGGATGACCCAGAGAGATGTTGTGGGGAGGGAGGTGGGAGGGGGGGTCATGTTTGGGAACACATGTAAGAATTAAAGATTTTAAAATTTAAAAAATAAAAAAAAAATAAGAAAGGGAAAAAGTGGAAGCAGAGAGGGATTTTATTTTCCTGCACTCCAAGATCACTGTGGACGGTGACTGCAGCTATGAAATTAAAAGACATTTGCTCTCTGAAAGGAAAACTAGAAGAAACTTATATGCTAAGTCACGTCAATCATGTCTGACTCCTTGTGACCCTAGGGACTGTAGCCCTCCAGGCTCCTCTGTCCATGGAATTCTCCAGAACACAGCACTGGAGTTGGTTGCCATGCCCTTCTCCAGGGGATTTTCCTAACCCAGCAACTGAATGCACCTTTCTTATGTTTCCTGAATTGGCTAGCGGTTTCTTTACCAATAGTGCAACCAGGGATGTTATAAGAAACCTAGACAGCGTATGTATAAGCAGAGACATCACTTTGCTGACAAAAGTCCATATAGTTTTTTCTAGTAGTCATGCACAGATGTGAGAGTTGGACCATAAAAAAAAAATAATAATAAATAAATAAATAAAGCTGGGCACAAAAGAGTCGATGCTCTCAAACTATGGTGCTGGAGGAGACTCTTGAGAGTCCCTTGGACATCAAGAAATCAAGCCAGTCAAACCTAAAGGAAAGCAACCCTGGAGGTTGGAAGGGCTGATTCCTTGGAAGGACTGATGCTGAAACTCCAATACTTTGGCTACTTGTTGCATAGGGCTGACTCACTGGAAAAGACCCTGATGCTGGGAAAGATGGAAGGCAAAAGGAGAAGAAGACGACAGAGGATGAGATGTTTAGATAGCATCACCGACTCAATGGACATGAGTTTGAGCAAACTTCCTCCAGGAGATAGTCAATGACAGGGAAACCTGATGTGCTGCAGTCCATGGGGTCACAAAAAGTCAGACAGGACTTAGCAGCTGAATAACAGCAATAACAAACAACTAGGGTCAGACTTCTGAGAATTTAATGATAGCTCTGAAATTTATTGCATGACTTCCAATTTAGTCTCTATTTATCTGTATCCTCATATACAATATTCATCAGACTAGATAGTGGATATATGTGTTCAGAGGATTCAGTGAAACTACACAAAAACATAGGCATGTCTGATAGGCTGAAAGATGATTCCTTGATTACTGGAACCTCTGAATGCTACCTTACGTGGCAAAAAGGACTTTACAGAGGTGATTAAATTAAACATCTAGAGATGGGATTATACAAGTAAAACCTAAATGTATTAATAACTGCCCTTATGAGAAAAATAGAGATTTTACCAGAGAAGAGAAAAAAAGCAGAAATTGGAGTGAAGCAGCAGAAGTGAAGTAAAACCTGCAGCCAACAGAATCTGAACTAGACAAAGAATGCACACATTTTCTTCCAGAGCCTCCTAAAGGAACCAGACTTTCTGAGGACATCAAAGCCATTCTCCTTAAGAGGTATTCACACATCTGTCCATAAAACACATATTCTTTTCATCTACATTTTACAGATAAGGAAACTAAGTCTCAGCAGGGTTAAATAATTTGCCCAAAGTTGCCAAGCTCTTTAGTAGAGGCTTTGACTTTCAAATGAAATTTATAACTTAATCATTTCATTTTTTATATCTATTATGCTGCTAAGTCACTTCAGTCGTGTCTGACTCTGTGCGACCCCATAGACGACAGCCTACCAGGCTCCCCCATCCCTGGGATTCTCCAGGCAAGAACACTGGAGTGGGTTGCCATTTCCTCCAGGCTCCTCTGCCCATGGGATTTTCCAGGCAAGAGTACTGGAGTGGGGTGCCATTGCCTTCTCTGATATCTATTATAAAGCATGCTTATATATCTGTTTCATTTACCACATTTCAAGTTCCCTAATATCAGATACCATACCTACCTTAGACCTTAATATATGTCCTTAGTCTATGATGCATAAATCTTAGGCAAGCTTTCCCATTGTCATGTCTGTGAGGCCACTCACAGTCTTTATTTATTTTAAAAAAAAATTTACTTTATTTTACTTTACAATACTGTATTGGTTTTGCCATACATCAACATGAATCCACCACGGGCATACAAGTCTTTAAATGATGCCTCATTTTCTCTAAGGTCTCAGAATTTAAAAATTTTATGTTGGTATTAACATACAATTTTAGAGTGGAAGTTACTCAAATTTACTCTTATTTGTCATATCTAGGCTTTCTTAAGTAGCAGAAAAAAATGCTTTAAATTAACAGAGCACTAACATCAAGCCGCACAACTTGAGTTTAAGTTCTGTTTCTACTACTGTTATTGCTGCTGTTGTTCAGCTGCCAAGTCATGTCCAACTCATTGTGACCCCGTGGACTGCAGCACACCAGGCTCCTCTGTCCTCCACCATCTCCCAGAGTTTGTTCAAATTCATGTCCACTGAGTTGGGACTGCTAAGTTCTATTTCCAATTTATTTCTCTTTTAAATGATGATAATTATACCTTCCTCAATGCTTCATGGTAAAAACTATTGAAAAATGTGAAAGAAAATATCGAGGATGCATTTTGGTAAATATTTATTAAAACTAATGTAAGTTTCTCTCTCCAGGGACAACATATATGAAATCAGGAATCTTAATTAATTTTGTGCTTTGTTTAGAAAATATGCTACCACCTTCTCTTGCTATTAGCTCATGGCATGCTTTTATTTCTTTTTTGTTTTTTTTCTGAGACTACCACTGTCATTTTTTCTTTATATTTATGTTAAAAATCCATCAAAGTTTAAAATTATTTATGTTTAAAATTTATAATAATGTTCTTTATGATTTTTTTCAAAGAACTGATTAAAAGATATTCTCTAGAAAGCATTGAGTTGAGGGATGGCATTAAGCATTTTTCTCTCTAGGCTGTTATTCTGTAGGAGTTACAGGAGCTAATTTTGAAAAGAAAACATTTGTAATTGACAGACTATTAGTTGTGTTAGTTTATTTGAGGAACCAAGTAAGAAAAGTGGCTTTCTTTAAAACATAGTCGCAATGTATATACCCTTTTTGTTCTTGAAGACTATATTATGGCTATATGACCTCTCATTACTACTGGCATTTTCAAAGTAAATGTCAGAATTATACTTCAGAGAAAACCCAGTGTGCCATGTCACTTTCTATATTATAGGTTTGTCAACCATGAGATCATCATCACTGTAGCTTATGATATAGAAAAGGTAAATGTGACTCTCTGTATTAATTACTTTGGACATGTACTCAAAAGAATAGATGTCACAGTATAATTTTGCTATTATAGATTTAGATTCTTTTGCTATACAGCTTCTTAATATGTACATCTCAATTTTTTTGAGAAAAAAATCTCAAAATTTTTTTATTTTAATAAGTTTTAACTAAAAAGTCATTGCTAATATCAAAATAATTCATGATTAGGAATTTAATGTTCAATGATTTAGAAATTTAAAATGTCTAAAATAATTTTTAAAAGGCAGAGAATAGAAGGCACAATTCAATTCTCCTGTGAAGCAGTTAGCATGACTCTCTGTTATGATCACCAGTTATATTGCACCCTTGACTGACCTCAGACTTAGGTGATAAAAGCAAGTGTCTTGCAGTTTAAGTTGCATAAGATCAAAATCACACCCATGATGTATTATTCACTCCTTCAGGCACCTCTAGAAAGTTTCTTAGCTGAAATAAATTCCAACAACAAAATCAGCAACTGTAAAATACAGGTGTCAGCCTGACTTTAGCCTCCAACATTTTCCATTCAGTTCAGTAGAGTTGCCCACTCATGTCTGACTCTTTCTGACCCCATGGACTGCAGCGTGCCAGACTTCCCTGTCCATCACCAACTCCCAGAGCTTGCTCAAGTTCATGTCCATCGAGTCAGTGATGCCATCCAACCATCTCATCCTCTGTCATCCCCTTCTCCTCCTGCCTTCCATCTTTCCCAGCATCAAGGTCTTTTCTAATGCAGTCAGTTCTTCATGTCAAGTAGGCAAATTGTTGGAGCTTCAACTTCAGCATTAGTCTTTCCAATGAATATTCATGACTGATTTCCTTCAGGATTGACTGGTTTGATCTTCCTGCAGTCCAAGGGATGCTCAGGAATATTCTTCAACATCACAGTTCATCAGAATCAAATCTTTTGATGCTTTTTCCCTCCCAAATAAATTCTGTCATAGTTTCCATTGTTTTCCCATCTATTTGCCATGAAGTGATGGGACCAGATGCCATGATCTTAGTTTTTTGAAGGCTGAGTTTTCAGCCAGCTTTTTCACTCTCCTCTTTCACTTTCATCAAGAGGCTCTTTAGTTCTTCACTTTCAGCCATAATGGTGGTGTCATGCATATCTGAGGTTATTGATGTTTCTCCTGGCAATCTTGATTCCAGCTTGTGCTTCATCCACCCTGGCATTTTACATGATGTACTCTGCATATAAGGCTTCCTTGTGGCTCAGATGGTAAAGCTTCTACCTCCAATGTGGGAGATCTGAGTTCAATCCCTGGGTTGGGAAGATCCCCTGGAGAAGGAAATGGCAACCCACTCCAGTATCCTTGCCTGGAAAATCCCATGGATGGAGGAGCCTGGTAGGCTACAGTCCATGGGGTTGCAAAGAGTCGGACACAACTGAGCCACTTCACTTATGACTCTACATATAAGGTAAATAAGGAGGCTGAGAATATATAATCTTGATGAATTCCTTTCCCAATTTGGAACCAGCCTGTTGTTCCATGTCCAGTACTAACTGTTGCTTCTTGACCTATATACAGATTTCTCAGGGGGCAGATCAGGTAGTCTGGTATTCCCATCTCCTGAAGAAAATTCCACAGTTTGTTGTAATCCACACAGTCAAGGCTTTGGCATGGTCAGTAAAGCAGGAGTAGACATTTTTAGAAATTCTCTTGCTTTTTCTGTCATCCAACGGATGTTGGCAATTTGTTCTCTGGTTCCTCTGCATTTTCTAAATCCAGTTTAAACATCTGGAAGTTCTCAGTTCATGTACTGCTGAAGCCTGGCTTGGAGAATTTTGAGCATTACTTTGCTAGCATGTGAGATGAGTATAATTGTGGGGTAGTTTGGACATTCTTCCTCATTGCCATCCTTTGGGATTGGAATGAAAACTGATGTTTTCCAGTCCTGTGGCCATGGCTGAGTTTTCCAATTTTGCTGACATATTGAGTGCAGCACTTTCACAGCATCATCTTTTAGGATTTGAAATAGCTCAACTGGAATTCCATCACCTCCACTAGCTTTGTTCATAGTGCTGCTTCCTTAGGCCCACTTGACTTTGCATTCCAGGATGCCTGGCTCTAGGTGAGTGATCACACTATCGTGGTTATCTGGGTCATGAAGATCTTTTATTGTATACTCCTTCTGTGTATTATTGCCACCTCTTTTTAATATCCTCTGTTTCTGTTAGGTCCAAACCATTTCTGTCCTTATTTGTGCCCATCCTTGCATCAAATGTTCCCTTGGCATCTCTAATTTTCTTGAAGAAATCTCTAGTCTTCCCTCTTCTATTGTTTTCCTCTATTTCTTTGCATTGATCACTTAAGAAGTCTTTTTAAAAAATCTCTCCTTGCTATTTCATCAGTACAGATTAATTTGTCTGTTTAGCAAGATGTCAAGAGAGATAACATCAGTTTAATATCTACTAAAACTCAGCTACCATACCTCTAGTTGTGTGTCTCTTCTTCAATCTCCACAGCTATGCAGTGAGCCAGGAAAAGTTATTTTCATTTTAACAAAGAGTAAATTGAGGTTCATTTCTGGTAAGAATCAACTCCTCAAAATGTGCATAATTTAGGATTTAAATCTAGAGAGTTAAGATATCAAAATATATGATGTTTGGTGCAGGCTAATGAAAATACATAATACAGTCATAAATTTTAGTAGTAAGTTAAAATATGAAGGAGGAATGTGTCCTGAGAAGATAACTACCAATAGCTAGGAAGCCAAAGGAACCTGTAGTCTCAAATTGTTAGGGCAAGCCTCTCTAGTCTCAAATTGTTACCTAAGACTTCATCTAGTTAATGCAGACAGAAAACAAGGAAATAATAGTATGCCAATATATAAATAGAAAGAGTGAATTGGAGACAAATAAAGAAAGGAAAGGAATAATAAAACAGGAGAAAAAATTTGTAATCTGTGTGTGTGTGTGTGTGTGTGTGTATACAGGTTATGTAGTGTTTATATATAGGTTATGTAGGCAAGTTTGTCATTTTAATGAATTGCTCAGTTCTTTATATTTTGCAAAGTACAAAAATACTTGTTTTTACTTATTATCTCCTAGTTTGATATGTCTTGATCACTGCCTCCTGTACAATGTCAGGAACCTTCGTCCACAGTTTTTCAGGCACTCTGTCTATCAGATATAATTCCTGTATTCTATTTATCACTTCTACTGTATAATCATAAGGATTTGATTTAGGTCATACCTGAATGGCCTAGTGGTTTTCCCTACTTTTTACAATTTAAGTCTAAATTTGGCAATAAGTTGTTCATGAGCTGATCCACAGTCAGCTCCTGGTCTTGTTTTTGCTGACTGTATAGAGCTTCCTCATCTTTGGCTGCAAAGAATATAATCAATCTGATTTCAGTATTGACCCACTGGTGATGTCCATGTGTAGAGTCATCTCTCTTATTGTTGGGAAGAGGGTGTTTGCTATAACCAGTGTGTTCTCTTGGGAAAACTATATTCATCTTTGCCCTGCTTCATTTTGTATTCCAAGGCCAAATTTGCCTGTTTCTCCAGGTGTATCTTGACATCCTACTTTTGCATTCCAGAGAAATCTGTATGCAGGTCAGGAAGCAACAGTTAGAACTGGACATGGAACAACAGACTGGTTCCAAATAGAAAAAGGAGTACGTCAAGGCTGTATATTGTCACCCTGCTTATTTAACTTATATGCAGAGTACATTATGAGAAATGCTGGACTGGAAGAAACAAAAGTTGGAATCAAGATTACTGGGAGGAATATCAATAACTTCAGATATGCAGATGGTACCACCCTTATGGCAGAAAGTGAAGAGGAACTCAAAAGCCTCTAGATGAAAGTGAAAGAGGAGAGTGAAAAAGTTGGTTTAAAGCTCAACATTCAGAAAACAAAGATCATGGCATCTGGTCCCATCACTTCGTGGGAAATAGATGGGGAAACAGTGGAAACAGTGTCAGAGTTTATTTTTTGGACTCCAAAATCACTGCAGATGGTGACTGCAGCCCTGAAATTAAAAGATGCTTACTCCTTGGAAGAAAAGTTATGACCAACCTAGATAGCATATTCAAAAGCAGAGACATTACTTTGCCGACTAAGGTCCATCTAGTCAAGGTTTTTCCTGTGGTCATGTATGGATGTGAGAGTTGGACTGTGAAGAAAGCTGAGTGCCAAAGAATTGATGCATTTGAACTGTGGTGTTGGAGAAGACTCTTGAGAGTCCCTTGGACTGCAAGGAGATCCAACCAGTCCATTCTGAAGAGGATCAACTCTGGGATTTCTTTGGAAGGAATGATGCTAAAGCTGAAACTCCAGTACTTTGGCCACCTCATGCGAAGAGTTGACTCATTGGAAAAGACCCTGATGCTGGGAGGGATTGGGGGCAGGAGGAGAAGGGGACGACAGAGGATGAGATGGCTGGATGACATCAGTGACTCGATGGACGTGAGTCTGAGTGAACTCCGGGAGTTGGTGATGGACAGGGAGGCCTGGGGTGCTGCTATTCATGGGGTCGCAAAGAGTTGGACAGGGCTGAACGACTGAACTGAACTGAACCTATGATGAAAAGTATATCTTTTTTGGGTGTTAGTTTTAAGAGGTCTTGTAGGTCTTCATAGAACTGTTCCAATTCAGCTTCTTTTGCATTAGTGGTTAGGGCATAGACTTTGATTACTGTGATATTGAATGGTTTGCCTTGTAAATGAACAGAAATCAATCTGTCATTTTTGAGATTGCACCCCTCTACCACATTTGCCTCTTTCATTGACTATGATGGCTACTCCATTTCTTCTAAGGGATTCTTCCCCACAATAGTAGATATAATAGTCATTTGAGTTAAATTCACCCATTTGCAGTCCATTTTAGTTCACTGATTCCTAAAATGTCAATGTTCACCCTTGCCATCTCCTGTTTGACCACTTCCAATTTGCCTTGATTCATGGACCTAGTATTCCAGGTTCCTATGCAATATTTTTCTTTACAGCATTGGAGTTTACTTCCATCATCAGTCGCATCCACAGCTGGGTATTGTTTTCGTTTTGGCTCTGTCTCTTCATTCTTTCTGGAGTTATTTCTTCACTCTTCTCCAGTAGCATATTGGGCACCTACTGACCTGGGGAGTTCATTTTTCAGTGTCCTATCATTTTGCTTTTTCATACTGTTCATGGGGTTCTCAAGGCAAGAATACTGAAGTGGTTTGCCATTCCCTTCTCCAGGGGACCAAGTTTTGTCAGAACTCTCCACCATGACCCATCCATCTTGGGTGGCCACAGGGCATGGTTCGTAGTTTCAGTTAGACAAGACTGTAGTGATCAGTTTGATTAGTTAAGTTATCTAATCAAACTAGTTAGTTTGATTAGTTATCTGTTATTGTGGTTTCCTTTCTGTTTGCCTTTGAGGGATAAGAATAATAAGCTTATGAAATTTTCCTGATGGGAGAGACTGACTGTGGGGGATCTGGGTCTTGTTTGATGGCAGGGCCATGTTCAGTAAATCTTTAATCCAATTTTCTGTTGAAAGGTGGGGCTGTGTTCCCTCCCTGTATTTTGACCTGATACCAAACTTTGGGGGAGGTAATGAAGATTCTTTCAAAAGGTCTTGTGCAAGCACTGTTTATTCAGTGCCCCTGACCCGCAGTGGAACACTGTCAACCCAGGCCTCCATCAGAGAGTACTGGACACTCACAGGCGCATCTAAGTCAGTCTCTTGTGGGGGTCACTGCTCCTTTCTCCTGGGTCCTGGTGCACACAAAGTTTTGCTTTTACCCACCAAGAGTCTATTTATCCAGCCCTGTATAAGTTCTGTAGTTAAATCCCACTGGCCCCCAAAGTCAATTTCCCCGGGTGTCTCAGTCTCTTTGCCAGATGCCCAGGTTGGGAAATCTGTTGTTGGTCCTAGAACATTCTTAACGGTGCGGGGATTTAATTGGCATAATTGTTCTGCAGTTTGTGCAGGTTTCATCAAGACCATCCCAAAGAGAAAGAAATGCAAAAAGGGATAATGGTTGTCTGAGGAGGCCTTACAAATAGCTGAGCAAACAAACGAAGCTAAAGACAAGGGAGGAAAGGAAAGATACCCATCTGAATGCAGAGTTCCAAAGAATAACAGGAAGAGACAAGAAGGCCTTCCTCAATGATCAATGCAAAGAAAGAGGAAAACAATAGAATGGGAAAGACTAGCGATCTCTTCAAGAAAATTAGAGATACCAAGGCAACATTGCATGCAAACATGGACACAACAAAATAGAGAAACAGTATGGACATAACAGAAGCAGAAGACATTAAGTAGATGTGGCAAGAATCCACAGAAGAACTATACAAAAAAGATCTTCACAACCCAGATAATCACAGTGGTGTGATCACTCACCTACAGCCAGACATCCTGGAATGTGAAGTTAAGTGGGTCTTAGGAAGCATCACTATGAACAAAGATAGGGGAGGTGATGGAATTCCAGTTAAGTTATTTCGAATACTAAAAGATGATTCTGTTAAGGTGCTGCACTCAATATGTCAGCAAATTTGGAAAACTCAGCCGTGACCACAGGACTGGAAAACATCAGTTTTCATTCCAATCCCAAAGAAAGACAATGCCAAAGAATGCTCAAACTACCTCACAGTTGCAATCATCTCACATGCTAGCAAAGTAATGCTCAAAATTCTCCAAGCTGGGCTTCAACAATATGTGAACTGAGAACTTCCAGATGTTCAAGCTGGATTTAGAAAAGGCAGAGGAACATAGATCAAATTGCCAACATCTGTTGGATCATAGAAAAAGCAAGAGAGTTCTAGAAAAACATCCACTTCTGTTTTATTGACTAAGCCAAAGCCTTTGACTGTGTTGATCTCAACAACCTGTGGAAAATTCTTCAAGAGATGGGAATACCAGACCACCTTACCTGCCTCCTGAGAAATCTGTATGCTGTCAAGAAACAACAGTTAGAACTGGACATGGAAAAACAGAGTGGTTCTAAACTGGAAAAGGAGTTTGTCAAGGCTGTATATTGTCAACTTGCTTATTTAACTTATACACAGAGTATATCTTGCAAATTACTGGGCTGGATGAAGCACAAACTGGAATGAAGATTTCTGGAAGAAATATCAATAACCTCAAATTTGCAGATCACACCACCCTTATGGCAGAAAGCAAAGAAGAACTAAAGAGCCTCTGATGAAAGTGAGAGATTGAAAAAGTTGACTTAAAACTCAACATTCAAAAAACCAAGATCATGGCATCCGGTCCCATCACTTCATGACAAGTAGATGGGGAAACAATGGAAACAGTGAGAGAATTTATGTTTTTAGCCCCCAAAATCACTGTAGATGATGACCTCAGCCATGAAATTAAAAGACACTTGCTCCTTGGAAAAAAAGCTATGACCAACCTAGAAAACATATTGACAAGCAGAGACATTACTTTGCCAACAAAAGTCTGTCTAGTCAAAGCTATGGTTTTTCCAGTAGACATGGATGGATGTGAGAGTTGGACTATAAACAGAGCTGAGTGCCAAAGAATTGATGCTTTGGAACTGTGGTGTTGGAGAAGACTCTTGAGAGTCCTTTGGACTGCAAGGAGATCAAACCTGTCAATCCTAAAGCAAATCCACCCTGAACATTCATTGGAAGGACTGATGCTGAAGCTGAAGCTCCATTACTTTGGCCACATGATGTGAACAGCCAGCTCATTAGAAAAGATCCTGATGCTGGAAAAGGTTGCAGGAAGGAGGAGAAGGGAATGACAGAGTTTAAGATGACCAAATGGCACCGCTGACTCTAAGAACATGAGTTTGAGCAAGCTCTGGGAGTTGGTGATGGTCAGAGAAGCCTGGCCTACTGCAGTCCATGGAGTCACAAAGAGCTGGACATACTGAGTAACTAAACTAAACTGAGTTTGAGATGTACTTGTTTCATTTAGATCCTGTGTATGTGTATATATATATTCATATACATATATATAGATTTAGTTCAAGAATAAATCTCATCAGAAACTGTAAATCAGAAATGACTCTGATTGTTATATTTTGACTTGAGTATCTTCTCTTGCTTTTGCAAATTTCATAAAAATTTTAAATATATATAATATTTAGATAAAGCAGTAGTTCTTATAATTATATTTAATTTATATATATATACATATTATATCTGTCATAATGTTTAAGTAGTCAATAAAAATATAGTGTTTAATTTTTTGCTTATAGAACAGCTGTATTATCACTTGGTTCTTTAGCTATGAAAGAAAAGTTATGAGGAGCGTATATGAAATAGTCTTCTTTTGCTTTGCATTACACATACTTTGAAAAGACCCTGATTCTGGGAAAGATTGAAGACAGGAGGAGAAGGGGATAACAGAAGATGAAATGGCTGGATGGCATCACCGACCCAACGGACATGAGTTTCAGTAAACTCTAGGGGTTGGTGATGGACAGGGAGGCCTGTCGTGCTGCAGTCCATGGGGTCTCAAAGAGTCGGACATGACTGAGTGACTGAACTGAGCTGAACTAAACATATAATTTAACAGTGATCTAATAGACATTTTGCAGTTTAAAGGAATTTTTATCCTGAAAAGAAAACATAGTGAAAAATATATTTTAGTGATGTATCTTCTCACATTGATACACATGTGGCTACCCTATATACAAAAATGGCAATAACCACATTTTTATTGACTACTTAGACATTTCAACAGATATACCAATATATACATATATATTCTAATTAATTTCAATTATGAACACTTCATTGCTTTACCTAGCGGGATATGCAATTTGTCACCTTTGCTCTGAAACACTGTGTACATGTGGTTTCCTTTCAGTAATTTAATTGGGAAGTATCCTCGAGAGAGGATTTCTTGTCTCAGAATAGATCCGACATTGAGGAAAGTTATGAAGAAACATAGTAACTGCCGATTATACAGAGTGAAGTAAGCCAGAAAGAAAAACACCAATAGAGTATACTAACACATGTATATGGAATTTAGAAAGATGATAATGATAACCCTGTATGCGAGATAGCAAAAGAGATACAGATGTAAAGAACAGACTTTTGGACTCTGTGGGAGAGGGAGAGGGAGGGATGATTTGGGAGAATGGCATTGAAACCTGTATACTATCATGTAAGAAATGAATCACTAGTCTAGGTTTGATACAGGATACAGGATGCTTGGGGCTGGTGCACTGGGATGACCCAGAGAGATGATATGGGGAGGGTGGTGGGAAGGGGGTTCAGGGTTGGGAACTCATGTACACCTGTGGCAGATTCATGTCAATGTATGGCAAAACCAATACAGTATTGTAAAGTAAAAAAAAAAAAAAAAGAAAGAAAGAAACATAGTAACTATCCATTGGAATTATCATAAGGATTTTCTAGCACATGTAATGCTTATTATGGTTCTTGATTTTAAAATAATAAAAGTTTCCCTTTCTTGTATTCTCTGTTGCCTTTCAAGCCAGAGTGTGATCCAGAATTGTAGTTCCCCCAAATGTAAAGATATCAGTTTACTTTATCTACAAATTTATTCCTGTTAAGAAGTGAATTCAAACTCTTGTCCTAGAAGCAGAATGTTAATTAGTATGTTTGTACTAGATAATATGATATAGTGGAATCTGGACTGATTTCAAAATGTTCTAAAACACATAGAACATACTTCAGATTGCTGAGAAAGATTAAGGGCAAGAGAAGAAGAGGGTGACAGAGGATGAGGTAGTTGGATGTTATCACTGCCTCAGTGAATATGAGTTTGAGCAAACTCTGGGACATAGTGAAATACAGGGAAGCCTGTTGTGCTGCAGTTCATGTGGTCACAAAGAGTCAGACAGGATTTAGCAACTGAACAACAGTAACAAAACTTTAGGTTGCTTATCTTCTGTTGACTTCTTTGTTGGATACTATGTATCAATTAGGAGAGATCAGTTCATGCTCTAATAAGCAACAACAACAAACCTGAATTTATAGTCCATGACTATAAAAAGAAAGATTTGTTTATTGGTTGTGCCAAATATCCATCAGAAGTTGGCTGGAAACTCTGCTCATCATAATCTTAAAGAAATTAGGCTGACCAAGGTTCAATTTTCAAATGTACTTCCATGACCATTGAGTTAGAAGGATGAAGATATGGTGGATCTAAAAGTTTCAACCCAGAAGTGATACACCTCGCTTGACTTCTGAATACATTTTATTGTCCAAAACAAATTATGTGATGTTATTTAATCCAAGTGGCTGAGGATATGCAATCCTATGAGAGTCCAAAATGGAAATGAATATTTGGTGAATAGGGCCAGTGAATACACATAGTGCATTGGTTGTTTCTCTAAGGAGTTTTCAGTTTCTCATAGTCTCTGAATACATCCTGCTGTTACACGAGTTACAAATATTTATTTAAATTTAATCATTTATCTTTTCATTTTACAATTAATATTTTCTGTGCATGTGGAAGTATTTTTATATTCAATATGTAATGGCTTCTGATTTGTGGGCTATTATTGGAAAGATCTCCCCTACTCTAGAGTTAAAGTATATGTTTCTATAGTGAAAATAAGAGATCTTCTATGCTTTATTTACTTGAAAAAATAACTATAAATTTGATGAATTAAGAGTGTGTTTCTATGTGATCTGGCCATTTTACTTCTTGACATATACACAAAAATCAGTAAAGGAAGTTACCTCAACAGGTTCGTACACTCATGTACATTGTGTCGTTATTCACAGTAGTCAAATTCTGGCAGCAGCCCAAGTGATTATTAACAAGATTAATGGATAAGAAAAACGTGATATATAAATCTTTAGCCTTAAAAAGGAAATTTTGATACATACTGCGACACTGAAGACATTACACCAAGTGAAATGTTAACCACAAAAGAGCAAATATTGTATTACCCATATAAGGTTTCTAGAGATGAAAATTAGAATGGTGGTTGGCAGGGGTTAGAGAAAGGGCTGAAAGGGGTGTTAGTGTTTAATGGATACAGAGTTTTAGTTGGAAAGATGAAAACCTTCTGCTGGTGAATACTGGTCAGGGTTGCAAAACAATGTGAATGTACGTAGTACCACAAAAATTGTACATGTAAACATAGTTAAAATTAAATTTCTTTCTCTCTGGAGAAGGGAATGGCTATCCACTTCAGCATTCTTGCCTGGAAAATCCCAAGGACAGAAAAAGCCAGGCGGGCTATAGTCCATGGGGTCACAAAGAGTCGGACAAAACTGAGCATGCACACATATTTTACCACCAAAAAAATCAAAACAAAACAAAACAAAACAAAAAACAAGAAGGAACATCTCTGATGAAGTTGCCAAGTCCCATGTCAGTAGGCAAATTGTATTTTAAGGTATTAGAGCCTCTGATGCTGTAGATTGATGTGAAATACAATCGAGTAAAGACCCTCAAATGTTCATACAGCACTTCAACTCATGATGTCCTCTAGTTATAGAGGGAGTTTGGATTTCTCTTGCTGTTGATATTGTATTGGTTATAGGTAGTTTTTGTTTTAACCCAAAATAATGGAATTATTAAATTTCCAAAACAGCTCCCCCCACAAAAAAAAAAAAAAGAGAGAGAGAGAGAGAGAGCTATCCTTTTCTGTTGATAATGCCATTTGGGCTTGACTTTTCAAAGAATTGTTAAAATGTTGTCTTACACATTGAAGCAAATAACCCAATTTACAGTTCTTCAAAGAACCATGTTGAAATGTAATAAGAATATATTAATGATTCTGAGTCAAATGGAATGCCACTGTTCCCTTTTCTTTCTCTTGCTTCAATAACAGGTGTTCTGGACTCTTTCCAAGCTTGATCATTCCCTCTCTATTAGTATTCATCATATCATATATTAAATAGGAAAATAATAATAATAACAGCTGATATTTCTGGAATGTTGAGTACTTGTCGAATGAAATATCTAGGCTATTATGATTATTCCCTCAAATGAACCCAATATAGATAGTCATGCATCATTCTTTTGAGTAGGAAATTGAGCCCTACATAGACTGAAAAAAAAAAAAACTGGCTGATATCATTTGAGATCAGTCTGAGAGAGAGACTGAATTTAATTCTCTGTAAGTATATTTGTGTGTGTGTGTGCACAGGTCTGCTCTTAAACAAATGTTTGTATTGTGAATCAATGACAATTCTCGGTTTTCTTTTTTTTTTTTTTTAATGATATTTTACATGTTTCAATGCCATTCTCCCAAATCATCCCACCCTCTCCCTCTCCCACAGAGTCCAAAAGACTGTTCTATACATCTGTGTCTCTTTTGCTGTCTTGCATACAGGGTTATCCTTACCATCTTTCTAAATTCCATATATATGTGTTAGTATACTGTATTGGCGTTTTCCTTTCTGGCTTACTTCACTCTGTATAATTGGCTCCAGTTTCATCCACCTCATTAGAACTGATTCAAATGTATTGTTTTTAATGGCTGAGTAATATTCCATTGTGTATATGTACCACAGCTTTCTTATCCATTCATCTGCTGATGGACATCTAGGTTGCTTCCATGTCCTGGCTATTATAAACAGTGCTGCGATGAACATTGGGGTACACGTGTCTCTTTCAATTCTGGTTTCCTCAGTGTGTATGCCCAGGAGCGGGATTGCTGGGTCGTATGTTGGTTGGAATATCCACACTGTTCTCCATAGTGGCTGTACTAGTTTGCATTCCCACCAACAATTCTAGGTTTTCATGGCCAGGCTTTTCTCTTCTCTAGGGAAAATCTTGAGTCAGACATTTTAAAATTAGCTTCTTTTCCATGTGTGAAAAAGGACTGTAACTGTTGATTTTTAGCATGGACTGATATACATAGTTCTCAAGGTATTTTGGTAAGAATGTTATTAATATATTCATTGGCAAAGACATCACTTCTTAAGAGACTCTGGATATTGGTCTCAATGTTCTAGTTTATAGATGAGTGTCAGAATAAAGGTAGTTAAAAACTCCTCTATGCTAGTTTCACTTAATATTTTCTATCCTTAACTCTAATATAACCAAAACTAATATTCATATTCTAACGATAATAAACAACCTTTCATAACAACTTGCATTCATAACTTAGCCACTTGACACTTGTTACAGAAGTGTACACTTTAAAATACACTTAAAATTGTACATTGTAATTTGGCATTTTTAACAAAGAGGACTTTTTAAATAGCATGAAAAATGCTTGAAGAGAAATGATTATCCATATCTGAAAAATTATTGCTTGTTTGATTTAAATTAGGAATATTAAAAACTATCAGTGACAATGTGGCAATATTGAGAAATAAGTGTTTAGCTCTATACATCAGGTAGAAAAAAGTGAACCATGAATACATAAGGATTACTGTGTTACCCCATATGAAAAAGCAACTGATTACTAATATAATTGCAATAAATCCTGATTTTAGAGAGCAGATTGCTATCTTCAATAAGGAGGATGAATGTTTAAGTCACTAGAAAGATGTAACATCCTATTTTGCATTCAACTCATTTTCCATTCATCAATCTTAAGTAAATTTTATTTTTATGAACACTTCACTGAGGTCCACTAATTTTCTAAGTGGACAGATAAAAATAAGTTTAACTGCATGACAGGGGACCAAAGCTCCAAGTGACAGTAAATTAACCATATTCATGCCTTCCCATAGAGTAATTTATCAACGTTTTCTCTGGAATGAATGCAATAGTTTCATATCTGTACTATACAGAAAAAATGGTGAATTATTCAACAGCTCTCTTAATAATATGAAATGTTTTTATTTTGATACATTTTCCTTCGGCTTTTATACATAAGGTGCAATACTTTAAAAGCAAACCAAGTAACTACTCAAATTACTGCATATGTGTATACATACATGATATATATTACATATATCTGTGTATATAATTTATCCATATAAAATGTATTGATAGATGGACAAATAGAATGAAGGCTGAGGTCCCACAGGTAATAATCTCATAATCTTTTAAAATATCTGCTAACTCCATAATTTGATTTTACTGTTTTATTCTGATATTAAATTAACTTTTTTCCATAAAAATTCAATTGCAAATAGAAATCAATCCAATTATATTAAAATCACAGTAAAATAGATGTTCCTACATATTGTTTGTATACTAAAACTGGAATACTATTACTAAGGCATTTGACCACAAATTGTATTAAGACCTTCAAAATATTCTATTTTTTTTTAATCTGACAATTTAGATATTCTATAGTAAGGAAATAAAATCAAATAAAAAATTATAGAAAAGTGCTATGAATGATATTACTATATATCATATTATATATTATTATTATATATTATATATGAATGATATATATTATTATCCATATTATGTTGTTAAAATAGTGAAAAAATTGAAAGTGACACAAACATCCAAATATATGGCATGATGAAGACACTAATACAGAATTAATAAATGAATGCTATATAGCCACAGGAATTATGTGAGTAATTGGTAATAAGCTGGAAATTATTTTGTGCAAAAGCACGTAATTGAGAAACAGAGAGCACAAAATATTGATTTCATCTTTTGAGCAATATTGCTATTGTTACTGTTCCATCACTAATGATAATACTATGTATTCTAAAGAACTTTAATTTTCTCTCTGAACTATTCACTAGAGAATCCCTGATTTAGTTTTATTCTGAAAGATAAAATGTGTGCCTCCCTTTCTTTTAATAAAATACATATTTAATATTAAAATTTTATAAGCATTTTCAGTTACCTTTATCATTTTGAGGGAATATTTTTCCATGTTTTTTTACTGAAAGAGACATCTTTTTTATTAGAAAATATCACAGTATGTATCATTTCATCAAATTTTCCTTCCCAGTATCTATCAGTATATTTGTGGCTCTTGTTATCCGTTGAGGTGTGGCAGTTGAGTCTCGGATGAAGCATGTGGCAATGTCCTGAGATATTTTTGGTTATCATCACATATGATTCTGTTGCTGGTGGATAAAGGCTTACAAGCATCCCACAGTGAAAAGGACAACCAGTCCCTAGCTACAGATAAGGAAGTATCTAGCCCAATATCAATAGTGCCAAGGTGAAATTCATTATTTAGCATTTTTTAACAAAAGTAATTAGGACAGAATCTGGCTAATGTATAAAGTTAAGTAAATGACTTTTTGATCCATGGGATGCAGAATGGATGTTGGGTTGGCAGGCATGAAAACATTCTTTTAATTATACATCTTCATCCAAGCTCTTGGGTGACCAAGTACATTGTTAGTGAGCAGTAATATTTTGAAAGAATCCTTTTCTCTTTTTGTTTCTGAGCAGTAGGTCTAAATAGTGGGCTCAAAATGTGCAGTAACCATGCTATAAACAGATGTGCTGTAATCAAGGCTTTGCTGTTCTTTTACAGTGCACGAGCACAAGATTTAGCACAATTCTTAAGACCCTAGGATTTTTAGAATGTTGACAGAACACTGACTTCAAACTTCATGTTGCAAGTTGCATTAACCCCTAACAAGAGAATCAGACTGTCCTAACTTTGAGGCCAGACATTGACTTATCCTCTCCTGCTATGAAAATCCTACTTGGCATCTTCTTTCAATAGAAAGCTGTTTCATATGCATGGAAAATCTCTTGTTTAGGGCAGCCAATTTCATTGATTATCTTAGCTAGATCTTGTGGATAACTTGCTGCAGATTCTACATCAGCACTTGCTGCTTTACCTTCTACTTTTTTGTTGTGGAGGTGGCTTCTTTCATTAAATCTTAAGAGCCAACATCTGCTAACTTCAAACTTTTCTCTGCAGCTTTTTCACCTCTCTCAGCTTCCCTAGACTTGATGAGAGTTAGGGCCTTGTCTAGATTAGGTTTTGACTTGAGGGAATATGGCTGGTTTGATCTTCCTTCCTCCCTCCTTATCAGCATTAAAGCTGTTTGGCTTTCCTATCATTCATGTCTTCATTGGAGCTGCACTTGTCAGATCCTTCAATAGCTGTTTCTTGGCATTCACAATGCAGTGCATACTATTATATTTGGCACAAGAGGCCGGTTGTAGGCCTGTCTTGATTTTTGACATGCCTTCTTAACTAAGCTTAATCGTTTCTAGATTTTTATTTAAAGTGAGAGACGTGTGATTTCTTCTTTCACTTGAACACACAGAAGTCATTGATGTGTCTCAGGAAATAGGGCTGAGGAGAGGGAGAAAGATGTGAGAATGTGGGTCAATGGAGCAGTCAGAACACACACAGTATTTATCATAGATGATACCTCAAAGTAATACAGATTACCATAAAAATATGATAGTAATGAATAAGTTTGAAACATGGTGAGAATTAATAAAATATGACACAAAAACGAGAACTGAGCAAATGCTTTTGAAAAATTGCACCAACAGACATTCTCAGTACAAGACTGCCAAAAAAATCTTCAATTTTAAACGAGGCAATATCTGCAAAGCTCAATAAAGCAAAGCACATTAAAATAAAGTATGCCTGTATCCTTTTTTTCTGCCATATATGCCAGGTGAATTCTTCCCCTTAATGCTTTCCTCTCAAATAAAGTAAGATCAAGTACCATACTCTAGACACAAGAAGCAAGAAAAGCATCTGAAATTTTCAGCTTCTCTTATGAATATTGGAAGAATTGTTAGCTGTTGTGCTGACAAAAAAAAAAAAAAAAGAATGAAAAAATCTTCAATTATCTTTCTTTACTCAGTATTACCAATCTGAAATGTTTTGTTAAAAACTGTGCTTTGATGCTATTTAAATCATTTCAACAATTCAAAATGCAATATGTTTATATAGTAATGTCCATTTGAATATAGCTAAATATACATTTATAAACATCATATTTTCCTGTTTGGTATAGCTTACCTTGGTATCAGTTTAGTTCAGTTCAGTCACTCAATCATGTCCAACTCTTTGTGACCCCCATGGACTGCAGTATGCCAGATTCCCTGTCTGTCACCAACTCCCGGAGCTTACTCAAATTCATGTGCATTGAGTTGGTGATGCCATCCAACCATCTCATCCTCTGTCGTCCCCTTCTCCTCCCACCTTCAATCATTCCCAGCATCAGGGTCTTTTTGTTTTAAAGACCACTTGGGATGACCCAGAGAGATGATATGGGGAGGGAGGTGAGAGGGGGTTCAGGATTGGGAACTCATGTACACCCGTGGCGGATTCATGTCAATGTATGGCAAAACCAATACAGTATTGTAAAGTAAAATAAAAATGAATAAATAAAATCGTGTGAACTAATTGATTTAAAAAAGTATAATAACTAATACATAACAAATTCTATTTATTATATAAATATTAATTCTATGCAGCCAAAAATAAAGACATTATCAACAAAATAATATGTCCAACAAATCTAATTGGTAGAAACATTTTGAAGACCACCTTATAAATTACAAAAGTCAGCTGGGTATGTTAATGTATCCTTGTTTTGTACTTCTGATAACTGCAAAGGAAGGATGTCTGGGTATCTGTCAATTCAGCTTCTTTGTGGAAGCTCTGTTCCAGATGTGCTATTCTGAATGTAATGCTTGGTTCTTACACACACTTGAACTTGTTCCTGGATGAGTATATCTCTTTTCCAACTTTCTCTAAAGAATTTTTACACATATTATGTTGTTTGAAAGTTATATACTTTGGAATTCCAAAATACTCTATTACATAGAGCAAAGTAGTTAATGAAAGTATGTTTTAAATTGTCTGAGTGCATCTACAGAAATCAATTACTTTAAAAACATAATGGGAAACATATTCATTTATAATAACAATACTTAGGAATAGGTATAATACAAAATAAGCAAAATATTAAAATATAAAAATGTCTCCTTATCAATCTGCCACTCAAAATGCAGAAAATAATAGGATTCCATGTATGTAAGTAGAAGATAATCTCATAAATATTAATTTTACTTACATTAAAATTACATCAAACTGAAGTGACCCAGAGTAGAAAATGAGTTACTGTAATTTATCCATATAATGAAATCATTTAAAATTAAAAATCATGTTTCTGTATTGATACAGAGTGATTTATAAGATATGATACAAATTGTAAAACATACTATAATGTGTTGAACACACTATCTTTTGTATAAGAAAATTAAAATATAATATATGTGTTTATCCTTATACAGATGTAGAGATTTTCTAAAAGCTGAAAATCTTGCCTGGCCACCATGTAGGGAAACTGATTGGCTGGCTGGCTGTTAGGAAGGGAGACTTTTCATTATACACTTCATAACTTATTCAAAGGATAAACAGATTTGAAGTAATGTATTCCTCTCTATAGTCAGACCATATGCAGATATTTATGTTCTTATTTCTCTTCTTCTCTCTTCTCTTCATTCATTTGGAATAAGTCACAATATTGATAATATACTACCGCTCCATTATTGCTGTTGTTTTTCAGTCACTAAGTCGTGTCTGACTATTTGAGACCCTATGGACTGCAGCACGGGCTTCCCAGGTGGCATTAAAGAACCTGCCTGCTAATGCAGGAGACATGAGAGACTTGGGATCAGTCCCTGGGTTGGGAAGATCCCCTGGAGAAGGAAATGACAACCCACTTCAGTATTCTTGCCTGGAGAATTCCACAGAGGAGTCTGTAGGGCCACAGTCCACGGGGTCACAAAGAGTCCCACACAGTAGTGCCACTTTCACTTCAGCCTTCTTTATGGTCCAACTCTCACATCCATGCATGACTACTGGAAAAACCATAGCTCTGACTATATGGACCTTTGTCAGCAAGTGATGTCTCTACTTTTTAATACACTACCTAGGTGTGTCATAGTTTTCCTTTCAAGGAGAAAGCATCATTTAATTTAATGACTGCAGTCAGAGTCCTCCATGATTTGGGAGCCCAAGAAAAGAAAATCTGTCACTTTCTGCACTTTTTCCCCTTTGATTTGCTATAAAGTGATGGGACTAGATGCCGTGATCTTGGTTTTGTTGAGTTTCAAGCCAGCGTTATCACTCTCCTCTTTCACCTTCAAAAAGAAGCTCTTTAGTTCCTCTTCACTATCTGTCATTCAGTGGTATCATCTCAATATCTTAGGGTTTTGATATTTCTCCCAAGAGCTTCTAGCTTGTGATTCATTCAGCCCGGCATTTCACATGATGTGCTCTGCCTAGAAGTTAAACAAGAAGGGTGACAGCATAAAGCTGCTTATTCCTCTTATATTCCCAAGAAAAATTATGTTCATTTTTCGAGTTCAGTTCCATTCAGTCACTCAGTCGTGTCCCACTCTTTGAGAACCCATGGACTGAAGCACACCAACACCCTAAGCCTACCCAAACTAATGTCCATCGAGTTCAGGGTTCTGTCCAACCATCTCATCCTCTATTGTCCCCTACTCCTCCCGCCTCCAATCTTTGCCAGCATCAGGGTCTGTTCCAGTGAGTCAGCTCTTCACATCAGGTGGCTAAAGTATTGGAGTTTCACCTTCAGCATCAGTCCTTCCAATTAATATTCAGGACTGATTTCCTTTAGGATGGACTGGTTGGATCTCCTTACAGTCCAAGTGACTCTCAAGAGTCTTCTCAAACACCACATGCAAAAGCATCAATTCTTACGCATTCAACTTTCTCTATAGTCCAACTCTCACATCTATACATACCTATTGGAAAAACCATAGCTTTGACAATACTTTGTTGGCAAAGTAATATCTCTGCTTTTTAATCTGCTGTCTAGGTTGGTAACAGCTTTTCTTCCAAGGAGGAAGCATCTTTTAATCTCATAGATGCAGTCACCATCTACAGTGAAAAAATAAAGTCTCTCACTGTTTCCATTATCTGCCCATCTATTCGCCATGAATGGAAGTGCCCCAATGCCATGATCTTAGTTTCCTGAATGTTGAGTTTAAGCCAAAATTTTCACTCGCCTCTTTCACTTTCAACAAGAGACTATTTAGGTTTTTTTCACTTTCTGCCATAAGGGTGATGTGATCTGCAAATCTGAGGTTATTGATATTTCAGCCAACAATCTTGATTCCAGCTTGTGCTTCATGCAGCCCGGCATTTCGCATGATGTACTCTGCATATAAGTTAAATAAGCAAGGACACAATATACAGCTATGACGTACTTCTTTCCCGATTTGGAACCAGTCTCTTATTCCAGGTACTGTTTTAACTGTTGCTTCCTGACCTGCATACAGATTTCTCGACAGGCAGCTCAGGTGGTCTGGCATTCCCATCTATTTCAGAATTGTCCACAGTTTATTGTGATCCACACAGTCAAAGACTTTGGCATAGTCACTAGAGCAGAAATAGATGTTTTTCTGGAACTCTGTTGATGTTTCGATGATCCAGCAGATGTTGACAATTTGATATCTGGCTCCTCTGCCTTTTCTAAAACCAGCTTGGACATCTGGAAGTTCACGGTCAGTTCACTTACTGTCAAAGCCTGGCTTGGAGAATTTTGAGCATTATTTTGCTAGCATGTGAGATGAATGCAACTGTGCAGTAGTTTGAACATTCTTTGGCATTGTCTTTCTTTGGGATTGGAATGAAAACTGACATTTTTCAGTCCTGTGGCCATTGCTGAGTTTTCCAAATTTACTGACATACTGAGTGCAGCATTTTCACAGCATCATCTTTTAGGATTTGAAATAGCTCAACTGGAATCCCATCACCTCCACCAGCTTTGTTTGTAGTGATGCTTCCTAAGGCCCACTTCACTTTGCATTCCAGCATCTGGCTCTAGGTGAGTGATCTCTCCATCGTGGTTATCTGGGTCATGGAGATCTCTTTTGTATAGTTCTGTTTATTCCTGCCACCTCTTCTTAATATCTTCTACTTCGATTAGGTCCATACAAATTCTGTCCTTTATTATGCCCATCTTTGCATGAAATGTTCCTTTGATATTGCTTATTTTCTTGAGATCTCTAGTCTTTTCCATTCTATTGTTTTCCTCTATTTCTTTGCATTGATCACTGAGGAAGGCTTTCTTATCTCTCTTTGATATTCTTTGAAACTCTGCATTCAAATGGGTATATCTTTCTTTTTCTTCCTTGCCTTTATTTTCTTTTCTTTTCCCAGCTATTTGTAAAGCCTCATCAGACAAAAATTTTGCCTTTTGCATTTCTTTTTATTGGGGATGTTCCTGATCATTGCCTCCTGTACAATGTCCTGATCCTCTGTCTGGAGTTCTTCAGACACTCTTTCTATCAGATCTAATCCCTGGAATTTATTTGTCACTTCTGCTGTACAATCATAAGGTGTTTAATTTAGGTCATTCTGAATGATCTAGTGATTTTCTGTACTTCCTTCAATTTAATTTTGAATTTGGCAATAATGAGTTCATGATCTGAGCCACAGTCAGCTCCTTGTCTTGTTTTAGCTGACTGTATAGAGCTTCTCCATCTTTGGCTGCAAAGAATATATTCAATATGATTTTGATGTTGACCATCTGGTGATGTGCCCATGTAGCCTTCTCTTGTGTTGTTGGAAGAGGGTGTTTTCTATGTCCAGTGCATTCTCTTGGCAAATCTATTAGCCTTTGCCCTGCTTCATTCTGTACTCTAAGGCCAAATTTGCCTGTTACTCCAGGCCACTCTTGACTTCCTACTTTTGCACCCCAATCCCCTATAATGAAGAGAACATCTTTTTTCGGTGTTAGTTTTAGAAGGTCTTTTAGGTCTTCATAGAACTGTTCAACTTCAGTTTTTTCAGCACTGCTAGTTGGTGCATAGACTTGAATTACAGGGATATTGAATGCTTTGCCTTGGAAATGAGCAGAGATCATTCTGTCATTTTTGAGACAGAATGATCTGTCTCAAAAATACAGTATATCCAAGTACTGCATTTTGGACTCTTTTGTTGACTATGATGGTTACTCCATTTCTTCTAAGAGATTCTTGCCAACAGTAGTAGCTATACTGGTCATCTGAATTAAATTTACCCATTCCAGTCCATTTTGGTTCTCTGATTCCTAAAATATCAATGTTCACTCTTGCCATCTCCTGTTTGGCCACTTCCAATTTGCCTTGATTAATGGACCTAATAGTCCAGGTTGCTATGCAATATTGTTCTTTGCAGCATCAGACTTTACTTCCATAACCTATCACATCCACAACTGGGTGTTGTTTTTGCTTTGGCTCTGTCTCTTGATTCTTTCTGGAGTTATATGGGGCAACTACCAACCTTGGGAGTTCATCTTTCAGTGTCATAACTTTTTGCCTTTTCATACTGTTCATGGGGTTCTCAAGGCAGGAATACTGAAGTGGTTTGCCATTCCCTTCTCTTGTGGACCATGTTTTGTCAGTACTCTCCACCATGACCTGTCTACGTTGGGTGGCTGTACATGGCAGTGCTCATAGTTTCATTGAGCTAAACAAGGCTGTGGTCCTTGCGATCAGTTTGGTTAGTTTTCTGTGATTGTTTTCATTTGGTCTTCCCTCTGATAGATAAGGATAAGAGACTTATGGAAGCTTCCTGGTGGTAGAGCCTGACTGAGGGGGAAACTGGGTCTTTTTCTGATGGATGGGGCCATGCTCAGTAAATCTTTAATCCAATTATCTGTTGATGGGCAGGGCTGTTTCCCTCCCTGTTGCTTGACCTGAGACCAAACTATGGTGGAAGCAATTTAGATAATGGTGACCTCCTTCAAAAGGTCTCATGCACACACTGCTGCACTCAGTACCCCTGACCTGCAGCAGGATTCCATTGACACATGCCTCCACTAGAGACTCCTGGATACTCATAGGTTTTTCTGGGTCAGTCTCTTGTGGGTTCACAGCTCCTTTCTCCTGTGTCCTGGTGTGCACAGGTTTTATTTGTGCCCTCCAAGGGTCTGTTTCCCCAGCCCTGTGTAAGTTCTGGTGGTTCTATAATGGGGTTAATGGAGACCTCCTCCAAGAGGGCTTATGCCATACCCAGGTCTACTGCACCCAGAGCCCCTGCACCTGCAGCAGGCCACTGCTGACCCATACCTCCACAGGAGATACTCAGACAGAGTTCTGGCTCAGTCTGTGTGGGTTGGGTGTGTGTTTTGTGCCATTCCCAATTCGGAAGAGCTCAAGCGACCAGGTACTTCATGAGTGCACTGTCCCAGGTGAGCCATACATCCACCTCCTTGGTCCCAAGCCATGCATCCACCTCCTTTGTCCCGGCCCCTCATTTTCCTGGGTGCACTGTGAGAGCACCGTCTCAGACGTGCCGTATGTCTCCTCTGGAGAGCTGATCTCAGACTGCGACCTGCATGGTGGCTGTCAACCATCCAGGATCTCAGAAAGACATGGTTAGCAGCTGGGAGCCTGCTCACTGTTTGGTGGAAGATGCCATCTCTGGGGCTGAGATTGCAGCAGCCCCTTGCCTTCTGGCTCCAGCTGTTGCAAGCCTGCCTCTCTATCTCCAGGTAGGGAAGGGCTGTTATGCAGCAGGCTAGCTCTCCTTTGGTATTCTCTCAAGCCTTTGTTTTGTGAGCGGCCCAGGCTGTGTGTTAAGTTGTTAGGTTAGAGCCTTTTGAGTTGCAGTTAGGCATGTATTCTGTGGGTTTCCCTTTTCTTTTTTTTTTTTTTTTCCAGTTATGTTGCCTTCTGAGATTCCAAAACTCCCCACAGACCCACCTATAAAAGGATTTCCTGTTGTGTTCCTTTTTTATGTGATGCTTATTCTTACCCTTGCCCAGTTTTTGTGTTCTCTTTAAAAGAAAGAAAGAAAAAAATTTGAATTTTCCAACCTATCTTTGATTATACATATATGCATTGAGAGTTAAAGAAAAGGAATCTGGACCTTATCAAAATGAAGAAAATCACATGAAATATTGAAACAAGTATCTTTTTAAATCAAGTTAAATATTACCAACTTTTTCAGGTTTCATTCCATGCTAGATTTTTGTTTTTGTTAGTGTTTTTTTCCCCAGGATTTAGACAAGCTAGACTAACCTAGCTGGAATTTTCTGCTTTCTAATAGAAGCCTAAGCTGAACCAATATACAACTACTATCAACACTAATAACAATAACAACAATGATTATAGTAACCCAAACAAAGCCCTAGAAATAATGAGATAGCATGTAATAAGTTATATTGAACCATAGTCAGAGTCTCATGCATAGGGTACCTATGTCTGTTATCCTAGTACTTTTAAATACTTAACTCAGAATATAAAGGTTAATATATAACATTTCATTTAGGTAAATTTAACTAAGTTGATTCTTCAGTTTCATTTTCCTTTAATAAAACAATAAAATGTGTAAAAACTGAAATTTCTCTCAAGTACATTATTTAAAATATGTTAATTTGAAAACGTTATATATATATATATATATATAACTGAGAGTATAATTCTGAGGAATATTATAAACAATGTTCATAGTAAATCCTAATATATTTTTAATTCAAATTCTCAGAGATTTACAACAAAGCCAACTCCCAAACAATGCATAGTATTTTACAGTGCATGTATTACACAACAAACATAACGAGGTGACACACTCATAAATGTATTACTTCTTAGATTAATAATGGAATATCATGCAGTTCTATAGCCCCTTCAGCAGTTACAGAAGTTGGTCTTTATTCTAAAGAGGTATTCATGTGTATCCAATGAAATGTTACCAAGAGGTCTTCACCTTTATTTTGGTGGTTAACTCTTGCTCAGTGATCTTCTGAGCACAGCTTGCCATAGGTTATAGCAGTTTAATGGCCTAGTTGGCCATTTTTACCATCTCCTTGAACTTACAAATGAGAAAATTTAAACATCCCACAAGGGATTTTGCTCCAATTACCCTCAGAATAAATGCATATTAATAATGATTGTCATGATTACCATGTTAATAATTACCATGTTAATAGGAAAATCTACTAAATAATTAACAGTCTAAATGGATAAGAGGAAATGAGGTAGTTGAAGAGAGAGTACCTCATTTGCAGTATGAACATATCACATGACCATAATGAATTGCATTCAGTTCAGTTCAGTTCAGTCGCTCAGTCGTGTCTGACTCTTTGTGACCCCATGAATCGCAGCATGCCAGGCCTCCCTGTCCATCACCATCTCCCGGAGTTCACTCAGACTCATGTCCATCGAGTCGGTGATGCCATCCAGCCATCCCATCCTCAGTCGTCCCCTTCTACTGCCCCCAATCCCTCCCAGCATCAGAGTCTTTTCCAATGAGTCAACTCTTCACATGAGGTGGCCAAAGTACTGGAGTTTCAGCTTCAGCATCATTCCCTCCAAAGAAATCCCAGGGCCGATCTCCTTCAGAATGGACTGGTTGGATCTCCTTGCAGTCCAAGGGACTCTCAAGAGTCTTCTCCAACACCACAGTTCAAAAGCATCAATTCTTCGGCGCTCAGCCTTCTTCACAGTCCAACTCTCACATCCATACATGACCACTGGAAATACCAGAGCCTGGACTAGACGGACCTTAGTCGGCAAAGTAATGTCCCTGCTTTTGAATATGCTATCTAGGTTCTTTAAATCTAACATTCAGTCTCTATATTTCCATATGTAAACAATCATATATTTTATCATACATCAGCTGTCTTTGTCATTGAAATTTTTCAGCAACAGGGAGTCCTGCCTGGAACTTTACATATCTGCATTGATCAGCACCTCTTCTCCTGGTTGTCCTTCATAGTCCGTCTTCTCAGTGAGGCTTTCTCTAAACCCCATTTAAGAGTGGAGCATTCTTCCACTCTCTTTGACCTGTTCGTGTTTTACTTTTCCCGCATCAATTTTCACTATATGACAGTATATCCTATAATCTCTCCTTTTTTCTTTATTATCTCTCTCACCTAACTCAACAGGAAACTCTGATCTGAGTCATTTTGACTGCTATGTTCACTGATATATTTGTAGTCCTGGAACGTTGTCTGGAACATAATGGGTTCAACAGATATTTATTAAATATATTGGTGAATATATGAAATAGAAAGAGATGATTAAAGAGTAGGAGTCTTTTAGATGTTATATTTTAGATACTGGTATTTTATATACACTTTCAGTTGTGACAGACCATTCTAAATTTGAATTATATCAGTGGTGCAAATTTTAGATGATATTTCAAAGGTGACCTATGTCGCTGGCTAAATAGAATGGATAGATAAAACATTGTGTGGAAAGTTGTGCCAAAAAAATAAAGAATTTTAGTACATGATGTGTATACTATTTTAATTTTAGCCATTCTAATAGATGTGTAATGGTATTATGGTGAGTATTTAAATTCCCTATTGACAGATCTTTTCATTTACTTATTATAAGTGAAAGTCACTCAGTCATATCTGACTCTTGCAACCCCATGAACTGTAGTTCCCTGGGCTCCTCTCCCCTTGGGGATTCTCCAGGCAAGGATACTAGAGTGGGTGGCCATGCCCACCTCCAGGGGATCTTCCCAACCCTGGGATTGAACCCAGGTCTCCAGTACTGCAGGCAGATTCTTTACCAACTGAGCCATCAGGGAAGCCCTGCTTGTCATATGTACCTTTTTTTTTTTTAAGGATGCTGGTTCAAACATATCATCCATTTAAGTCTTCTTTGTCTTGTTATTAAGTGGAAATATGTTTTTCATTTTTATAGGTCTTTTAAAAATTATGTATATATATATATAAATTTTACATATACATATAATTTCACCCTAGAGATTATATAGATATTTAGTTAGTTTTATGAGGATATAGTGTTTTGATGCTATAGTGTTAGCCTTATTCTATATCTCATAAAATACTTTATTATACTGATAATAATATTATAAAGTATACTTATATACTTATAAGTATAAATTATAAAGTATTTATTATGATGCATCATATCAGTAACTTGTACTATAAGGCAGTATTTTTTATATTATTTTCCAGCTGTTCATTAATTGTGTATATATGTATATGCATTTATATATGTATTTTATTTTTATATATTGAATGTATATCCTCCTTATCCTGCAAAATTCTTATTAGTTCTAGTAACTTACTTGTAGATTATTTTCAGCTCAATACAAAAAATATAGGAAGAAATATAAAACAAAATAATCCAAAGCAAATAGAATGCTTAATCTCCTATTTCTTATGCTGAGTATTCATGGCTACATGTTTTTAAAAATTACTTCTTACATATGATTCCCAACTTTTCATATGGTTATGTATGATTGACTATTTTTTATAGAAATTGCACTTTCAATTAATATATCCAGTTTGTACCATGTAATTTATATTTTTTAGTGCTTGGTTTAAACTCTTTACATGTAATATTAAAGAAATCAAATCCCTTTCTATCATATATATTGCAAATATTTTTACTCAATATGGCAGTTTGCTTTTTAACTTGTATTTTGTTTTTTATTCATGTTCAAAACGTTAAATATTTATGTAGTCAAATTAATCATAAATTTTCCGTATTGTCTCTGAATTTTATGTCTAGCTAGGAACGATTTTTCATTCTGCAAACATTTATTCATAATTTGTGACGTTTTGTGACTTATTTTTTGCTCAAATATTTGATTCATATAGAATTGGTTTTAGTATAAAGAATATACAAGGAGAGAGTTAAATTTCTCTTTATATATATTTCGGGAATGGTGGTAATAAGTTGTGCAGTTTGTCTTAGCAGCATAAACTGCACCCCTCTTTTACTCACTCTCATAAAGTGAAGTCTTGCATGTATGCTTATTTTTAGAATTTCATGCGTTTAATTTACATTGATGTTATCACTTCTCTAGAATTCATAATTCTGCGGTCATAATCATAATCACCAGAGATTCATGGCTTGTTATACTATCTGGAATGTTGGCCAAATATGTTATTTTTCCTCTTGCTTTGTAAGTTTCCAGAGCAAATCTGTCATCATTTTAACTGGGATAACACTTAATTCATTGCATAGTATTATGTTTTCAGTGCTATGTCAGTCTTAATTATCATTAATGCAAGAGTCAGACTCTTATATTTCCCTGATTTTATACCCAGAGCACAGCAGATCCAATGTGCCTGGGTTGCATCTATGTGTTCCAGTTCCTCTGTAGCCCAATGAGAAAAGAAAAATTTTTAAAAAAAAACTATAATTTTTATTGTAACAATATATTTTAATTAAAAATTAACTTTTCTTAAAAGACTTATTTTTTAGAACAGTTTTAACTTTACAGCAACATTGAAGGGAAGATAGATATCATACATACCCCCTATCCTTACACATGCATAGCCTCTCCCATTATTTATTGTTGTTTTGGAAATGGAAAAAGAAGTTTGAAAATCGATCTCACAGTGCATTTTAAGTACTATCCGGCAATACTGTGTTTCAAAATTATTTTAAAGCTTTTCTTCTGAGAAATTTGAACATAACCGAAGTTGAACTCAGCAATGCATGCACAGAAAAATCAATACCTAGCAAGAGAAGGAAGTGTCAACCCACTCCAGTGTTCTTGCCTGGAGAATCCCAGGGAAAGGAAGCCTGGTGGGCTGCTGTCTATGGAGTTGCACAGAGTCGGAC
Source organism: Ovis canadensis (assembly GCF_042477335.2). NCBI lineage: Eukaryota > Metazoa > Chordata > Mammalia > Artiodactyla > Bovidae > Ovis > Ovis canadensis. Next base: position 66,273,833 of record NC_091262.1, on the reverse strand, counting down.
ATGACTGAAGTGACTTAGCAGCAACAAGTAAAAATAATGGAAATTATTTAGATGGTTGTGATTTGTTTACCTCTGAGTACTCTCTAAGTTCTAAAGATACATTTGAATTTACCACTACCATTTCAAGACTGACCAAGCACATATGCTGTAACGTCATAAGATTTTCAGTATTTATGATTTAAGTACCAGTTCTCTCTCTCTCTTCTCTCTCTCTCTCTCTCTCTCTCTCTCTCTATATATATATATATATATATATATATATATATATATATATATACCTCTCTCTTAAATTATCATGCCTTTAAAAATATTTTAAACAACTGACCAATAAAAACTCAAGAGAGTGAAAATAAGTAGCTATATTTCCAAGCATGAATATACCTACACCAGAGATAGTTTTGCTTGTGTGCTATGTTTAAACATCTCCTGGGACAGATATTTCAGACTTCTTCCTTACTATTTCTTTTGTTTCCCTGACAACTTAAGCACTTAGACTTTTGGGACTGGTAAAGGTAAAAAATAGCTGAATTTACAACACGCTTAGACTTTAAAATGACATCGTTGATTCCTTGGTAAAGATATATCTTACAGTGAGGTGAATTAGTTGTCAGAAAAGTGGCAGTGATGATCTAATCATAAGCCAGGAGCAAGTAGATATGATCTAAGGAAAAACACTGGTTCTCTAAAGAAATTGAAAATTTTCTGTGGCTTACTAGTGTTAAAGCCACCATTCCCTAGGTTCCTGCTCCAGCTGATGGGGAGACAAGAGTCTTAATATTTTAAATAAAATAAGGATGTGAATTTGAATATTAAGCACCCTGTGAACAAGCAGTACAAAGAGAAGAAAGGAATAATTGTTGAAATAAACATCTGTTAAAAATTAATTGTGTAGACGTTCAATTTATCTAACAAACAAACAAAATTGAAATGCATTTATATTCAGCTGTAAAATATTCAACAAATGTTAAATGTCATTGGAAATAATTAACAATTTGTGATTTACATTAGAAACAAATTAGAATGCCAAAGCAGCAACGTGGACACATGTGTATGTGTGTTTGTATAAATCAGAAACAAAGCAATGTGTAATATATATACCATATATTTTGATTACCTACATGCATAAATATAGAGAAGAAAAGTAATTAGATGAGATGTGAGGTTTGGAATTCACCAGAGGAGGTAAACACATTAAGAGAATTTAAACCAGAGATTATGAGAATAAAGCAGGGGAAACCAGGGATACTACAATGAAAAGTAGTGTCAACAGGGAGAGGCAGTTTTTTTTCTCTCTCTCTTTTTAGTCTTGTCTTTTTCACATATGGTCACAAAATGTACAAATGTCACATATACACAAAATGTATTGACATAAATATGCATTTAAACACAAATACATACAAATTATAGCAGCACTGTATATCTACAAATCATTTCACATAACAAAACACTATTTCAGCTATATTATCATCACTGAACAACTTGGAAATAAGAATCAGTGACAAATGCATATTTTGAGAATTAGAGTGTTAGATATATTTTGCATCTTTCTAGAACCACTCTACCCTATCCTGTCCTCTGTCAGGTTACCTGATCCATGTGATTCACATCTAAGAGTTTGCCTGTCACTTGCCTTCCTGTTGTGTTTAACCAGTGGGGAACCAGGGAGGAGGATTGAAGAGTTTGAGGAGAAAGGGGTCAAAGTATACAGGTCCCTGTACCCCACACTGTGAGTCTACCCTGTGCCTGCTGTGTCCCTTCACAGAAGGATGCTGCTTCTCCTAAAAAGACCTGTTCTAAAGAATTCTCCTTTCTTTTGAAATTGTAAGCTCCTTCCTTATCTCTATTATTTGAACCTAGAGGTGGTAATGGTTGTATTGATGCTAACCTCAAATTCAAGCACTATTCGTTATGGTTCTCCAATATACAAGCCAAGCTTTTGAAATTATTTTTTTGTGATTAAATTTTTAGGTATTCAAATTTCTTTCTGCCATGTGTCTCCCATTGGGTCCTGATTGAGACAGTGAGAAAATAAAATTGATATTGAGAAAACAAAGTTGATCAGTGCAAACAGTGGGAGTGGCAAAGCTTCATGTAGGAAATACATTCTGAGGTGGCTCAGCAGTAAAGAATCTTCCTGCAATGCAGGAGAGAGGGGTTCAATCCCTGGATTGGGAAGATCCCCTGGACAAGGGAATGGCTACCCATTCCAGTATTCTTGTCTGAAATTCCAGGGACAGAGGAGACTGGCAGGCTGCAATTCATGGCATCTCAAATTGTTGGACAGGACTGTTCAGTTCAGTCACTCAGTCGTGTCTGACTCTTTGTGACCCCATGAATCGCAGCACGCCAGGCCTCCCTGTCCATCACCAACTCCTGTGGTCCACCCAAACTCATGTCCATAGAGTCAGTTATGCTATCCAGCCATCTCATTCTCTGTCATCCCCTTTTCCTCATGCCCCCAACGCCTCACAGCTCACAGTCTTTGCCAATGAGTGAACTCTTTGCATGAGGTGGCCACAGTATTGGAGTTTCAGCTTTAGCATCAGTCCTTCCAATGAACACCCAGGGCTGATCTCCTTTAGGATGGACTGGTTGGATCTCCTAGCAGTCCAAGGGACTCTTGAGAGTCTTCTCCAACACCACAGTGTAAAAGCATCGATTCTTCAGTGCTCAGCCCTCTTCATAGTCCAAATCTCACATCCATACATGACCACTGGAAAAACCATAGCCTTGACTAGATGGACGTTTGTTGGCAAAGTAATGTCTCTGCTTTTTAATATGCTTTCTAGGTAGGTCATAACTTTCCTTCCAAGGAGTAAGCGTCTTTTAATTTCCTGGCTGCAGTCACCATCTGCAGTGATTTTGGAGCCAAAAAAAATTAAAGTCTGACACTGTATCCACTGTTTCCCCATCTATTTGCCATGAAGTGATGGGACCAGATGGCATGATCTTCGTTTTCTGAATGTTGAGCTTTAAGCCAACTTTTTCACTCTCCACTTTCACTTTCATCAAGAGGCTTTTGAGTTCCTCTTCACTTTCTGCCATAAGGGTGGTGCCATCTGCATATCTGAGGTGATTGATATTTCTCACACCAATCTTGATTCCAGCTTGTGCTTCTTCCAGCCCAGCATTTCTCATGATGTACTCTGCATAGAAGTTAAATAAGCAGGGTGACAATATACAGCCTTGATGTACTCCTTTTCCTATTTGGAACCAGTCTATTGTTTCATGTCCAATTCTAACTGTTACTTCCTGACCTGCATATAGGTTTCTCAAGAGGCAGGTCAGGTGGTCTGGTATTCCCATCTCTTGCAGAATTTTTGACAGTTTATTGTGATCCACACAGTCAAAGGCTTTGGCATAGTCAATCAAGCAGAAATAGATGTTTTTCTGGAACTCTCTTGCTTCTTTGATTATCCAGCGGATGTTGGCAATTTGATCTCTGGTTCCTCTGCCTTTTCTAAACCCAGCTTAAACATCAGGAAGTTCATGGTTCATGAATTGCTGAAGCCTGGCTTGGAGAATTTTTGAGCATGCGTGTGAGCTGAGTGCAATTGTGTGGTAGTTTGAGCATTCTTTGGCATTGCCTTTTTTTGGGATTGGAATGAAAACTGACCTTTTCCAGTCCTGTGGCCATTGTGAGTTTCCAAATTTGCTGGCATACTGAGTGCAGCACTTTCACAGCATCATCTTTCAGAATTTGAAATAGCTCAACTGGAATTCCATCACCTCCACTAGCTTTGTTCGTAGTGAAACTTTCTAAGGCCCACTTGACTTCACATTCCAGGATGTCTGGCTCTAGGTGAGTGATCACACCATCGTGATTATCTGGGTCATGAAGCTCTTTTTTGTACAGCACTTCTGTGTATTCTTGCCACCTCTTCTTAATATCTTCTGCTTCTGTTAGGTCCATACCATTTCTGTCCTTCATCGAGCCCATCTTTGCATGAAATATTCCCTTGGTACCTCTAATTTTCTTGAAGAAATCTCTGGTCTTTTCCATTCTGTTGTTTTCCTCTATTTACTTGCATTGATCACCGAGGAAGGCTTTCTTATCTCTTCTTGCTATTCTCTGGAACTCTGCATTCAGATGCTTATATCTTTCCTTTTCTCCTTTGCTTTCCTCTTCTCTTCCTTTCACAGCTATTTGTAAGGTCTCCTCAGACAGCCATTTTGCTTTTTTTGCATTTCTTTCCCATGGGGATGGTCTTGATCCCTATCTCCTATACAATGTCACGAACCTCCATCCATAGTTCATCAGGCACTCTATCAGATCTAATCTGTTAAATCTATTTCTCACTTCCGCTCTATAATCATAAAGAATTTGATAAAGGTCATACCTGAATGGTCTAGTGGTTTTCCGTACTTTCTTCAATTTAAGTCTGAATTTGGTAATAAGGAGTTCATGATCTGAGCCACAGTCATCTTCTGGTCCTGCTTTTGCTGACTCTATAGTGCTTCTCCATCTTTGGCTGCAAAGAATATAATAAGTCTGATTTCAGAGTTGACCATCTGGTAATGTCCATGTGTAGAGTCTTCTCTTGTGTTGTTGGAAGAGGGTGTTTGCTATGACCAGTGCGTTCTCTTGGAAAAACTCTACTAGCCTTTGCCCTGCTTCATTCTGTACTCCAAGGCCAAATTTGCCTGTTACTCCAGGTGTTTCTTGACTTCCTAATTTTGCATTCTAGTCCCCAGTAATGAAAGGGACATCTTTTGGGAGCGTTAGTTCTAAAACGTCTTGCAGGTCTTCATAGAACCATTCAACTTCAGCTTCTTCAGAATTACTTGTTGGAGCATAGGCTTGGATTACCGTGATATTCAATGGTTTGCCTTGGAAACGAACAGAGATCATGCTGTCGTTTTTGAGACTGCATCCAAGTACTGTATTTCAGACTCTTTTTTTGACCATGATGGCTACTCCATTTCTTCTGAGGGATTCCTGCCCGCAGTAGTAGATATAATGGTCATCTGAGTTAAATTCACCCATTCCAGTCCATTTTAGTTCACTGATTCCTAGAATGTTGACTTTCACTCTTAGAATCTCCTCTTTAACCACTTCCAATTTGCCTTGATTCATGGACCTAACATTCCAGGTTCCTGATTAATATTGCTCTTTACAGCATTGGACCTTGCTTTTATCACCAGTCACATCCACAGCTGGGTATTGTTTTTGCTTTGGCTCCATCCCTTCCTTCTTTCTGGAGTTATTTCTCCAATGATCTCCAGTAGCGTGTTGGGCACCTACTGACCTGGGGAGCTCCTCTTTCAGTATCTTATCATTTTGCCTTTTCATACTGTTCATGGTGTTCTCAAGGCAAGAATACTGAAGTGGTTTGCCAGTCCCTTCTCTAGTGGACCACATTCTGTCCGACCTCTTCACCGTAAACTGTCCCTCTTGGGTGGCTGCACCCGTCATGGCTTGGTTTCATTGAGTTAGACAAGGCTGTTGTCTGTGTGATCAGATTGGCTAGTTTTCTGTGATTATGGTTTCAGTGTGCCTGCCCTCTGATGCCCTCTTGCAACACCTACTGTTTTACTTGGGTTTCTCTTACCTTGGACGTGGAGTATCTCTTCACAGCTACTCTAGCAAAGCGCAGCCACTGCTCCTTACCTTGAATGACATCACCCCTCCTACGTTGAACATGGAGTAGCTCCTCCACCGCTCCTTGGATGTGGGGTTGCTCCTCTTGACTGCTGCCCTGACTTTGGACTTGGGGTTTTTCCTATTGGCATAGATGAAAATTTAATCAAAGGAGAAAAGAATGAGAATCATGATATCAACTATCATTACAATCAACTCTGATTAGAATATTCTTTACATGTTCTTGATTCTCAAACTTCATTTTCAGTATAATTTACAGGAAGTTGTTAAGATTCCTCGGACTTCTCCATAGAAATTGTGGTTTAGCAGATGAGGAATGATTCATGGAACTACATTTTAAACATTGCCACAGATCATTATACTACAGGTGTTCCAAAGAGCAGGCTTTGAAAGCAATGCATGGACATAAATAAGAAGATTACATTACTTCTGAAGGAACAAAATAAGAGATAACACTGCAAAACACTTAGCTACTTATAACTAAAATATCTCCCTAAACACTTGCTTGAGAACTTTAGCCAAACCACTCCTGCTGGCTTACTTCTTTACAAAGTAATATAAAAGAAACTGCAACAAAATGCTTGTAGGATAGTTGTTTAAAGAATGTGCCTTTTGCTTGTTGAAATAATTTATAACATACCTTATTTCTACAGTTACATGAAAGAAGCACTATGTTCAAGGTACAATAGATTTAAATATATGTCTTGAATTTTATTTCTGTGATTATCTAAATTCAAGATTGGGGAAAAGAGGAATAATTTGAAGATTGGTCTTGAAATCAACATTTTTTGATAATATAAAGATTTATATTGATAATATAAAACATCAATTAAAAAAAACCATAATGACTTAGAAACTGAACTTACTTAAGTTAGTAAGCAGGAATAATGAACTCAGAATGTTATTTGGTTAGATTTATATGTAATGTGGCCTCTTTTTTGTGGCTATCTAAATAACTAACACGTGTAAAATGACTTTTGATTAAGGTTATTCTAAAACATTTAATAGATGTCTTGGCAATACTCCTAAATGCATATTATCATCTTACTCTGTCAGACATTAAAATGTCTGTATAATATTTTCAGATCCTGTTTTCTAACTTTGGGAGTTTATCGGGTTCTTTGATGATGTATAATTTCTCATACAGCATTTTTGAATGTTAAATAGAAAAGTAAAATTCTCAGCTAAATTCACTGGAAGCTGCAACTTGAAATTCTTCCTTCAGATGGAGTTGTCTCCATGATTAATAAAAGTCAGTCATGAATAATGAAAATATCATGACATGAAAGAGATGACAGTATAAAGCACAACCTCATCTGGAATAGACATGATTACATAACTTGATTATCTTGGAGAACTAAGGACATGCTTTTGAGTACCCTGACTATTTCCCATTCGAAAGTCATCTCAATATGTAATTTAATGTAATTCATCCTCACACTGTTTCTTGGTTTGTTTCATTCTAATTACAATACAATCACAGAAAACATTATTGAACATTTGTATTAACCCTTGATCAAATACTCAAATTTATATTTGATGACTATTTCTTGAATTAATACTGCTTTTGTTTCTACATACTAACACATAATTTATTAAACTACAAACGAAAATTTTCTTTTAAAGCAATCCTTAATAACCTTCATTTAGGGAGAAATTAAAAGTAGGAGTATAAATTTATTGATAAAATATTTCTGGAAGCCACAGTGAAAATACGTTTGAGATCTGTCACAGGCAATATCTTTCATGTTGAAGAGCTATAGAGATTTTTACCTTAGCTAGAATTTGTTCTAAAATTATTTTGTTTAGAGCTAGTTTGATTATAGTGATTACTTACAGTAGTCAAAATTGAATGCTTATTGTATGTCTGCATGTATGTCTGCATGCCCTAATATGTTATATTTCACAGCTGCTAATGATACAGTTATTATGAATTAAAACATGACTATTAGCCTATATTTAGAAAAAGTTTAATTATAAAGTCAAATTTTGAACTCAGATCCACTGTATTTTGGATTGGACAAAAAGTTCTTTTGGGTTTTTCTGTATGATGTTACAGTAAAACTTGAACAAACTTTATAGCCATGCAATATTTTAGTAGACTGCATTTAGAAGTATATGTTTTTGAATTAGTTATCAAAGTTGCACAGAATAAAGGAGCATATTGTTTTAAATTGTTCTTTATTTCTCTGTAATTCATAGAATTTAAAAGCATCCAGATATTTACACAGTGGTACATATGTAGAATATTAGAATAACTGGGATGCAACCACAGTCCCCAGGAACCCTAAGAAAGCCTTACATTTCCTATAAGCTCTAAAATAGCATTGTATTTCATATTTGGTTACAACAATCCTTTTTCTCAAAAAAAAAAAAACCAACAATTATCATCCTCATTTCCATAAGGAGGGAGTATCTACCAAACATGTTTTTGTAGATAATAACAGTTTTCCTTTTATCCAAATTGAATTAAACTCCTCTTCCATGAATTTTCTGTCCTAAGTCTGACATAGCATGCTAATATGCTTAGATTTTATACTATTTCTTCCATGTCCAGAGTATAATTTTGTATTATAATCAGCAGGAATTATATCTGTGTCTCCAAATCTTATCAGTTTTTATATAAGATTTATTTCATTTATTTCAGGTAAACTGTCTAAGGTAAATAGAAACATATACATAAAAGACATATAATCACTTGATATATTGTGAATTAAATGAAAAAGTGGTAGAGTCATATCTTCAATAGCTGGATACTGGACATTTCCTGTTGGAAATTATAATTTGGGAATGTCTTTACAGGCTGTTCTATATTTCCTGCCAACGGGAAGGATGTAGTAAGAGGAACAGGCCATAATGTGAATGGCACATTCTCATTAGGACCAGGAATTAGAGGTAAATGTCTATCCATTTTTATACCTGATCCCTGAAAACTTTGGAAAACATATTTAAGAATATTTAGGAAAACACACTAGATTTGTTAATATAGATTTTCACAGTCAAATGTATTTTTTAAATGCAGTATCAATTTAATTTCCATTTACATCATCATTTGAAACATTAAATGTGGTATTTCATCATCACGTGAAGCATCAAATATAATGTGATGAATTCTCATTAAAATATTCAAAGCTATAAAAATATTTGAGTGTAGGCAGAGAAAGATGCAGTGTTGTTATTTAATAACAAAAAATAAGGTGTTGTGTTGAACTTCTTACCTGCTTTTGTTATCTTATACATACAATACTTCTGAAAGTTTGATATTTCTAGGAAGCTAAGAATCAAATATGTGTGAATTTCAATAAAATGTGTTCTCTAAAATATTCCTCTAGTCTACTCCTGCTTCTCCACATGAATGTTCTCTGGACTTGAATTTTTACTTTTTGGTACATGTATTATTCCCCTTCATGGATCATAACCTTGTCATGGAGAAGGGGCTTGTGTAACTCAAAGAAGCTATGAATCATGACTGACAGATCATAGTGGAGAGTTCTGACAAAATGCGGTCCACTGGAGGAGGGAATGGCAAACCACTCCAGTATTCTGCTGTGAAAACTACATGAACAGTATGATAAGGCAAAAAGATATGACACCAGAAGTTGAGCCACGTAGATCAGAAGGTGTCCAGTATGCTACTGGGAAAAAGCGGAAGACAAGAATGTAGCTGGTGGGTCAAAGTGGAAACGATGCTTAGCTGTGGATGTATCTAGTAGTGAAAGTGAAGTCCAATGCTGTAAAGAGTAATATTGCATAATAACCTGAAATGTTAGCTCCATGAATCAAGGACAATTAGACGTGCCCAAGCAGGAGATGGCAAGAGTGAATTTTGACATCTTAGGAGTCAGTGAATTGAAACGGACGGGAATAGGCAAATTTAATTCAGGTGACCATTATATCTACTAATGTGGGCAAAAATCCTGTAGAAGAAATGGAGTAGCTCTCATAATCAACAAAAGTGTCTGAAATGCAGTACTTGGGTACAACCTCAAGAACAACAGCATGATCTCGGTTCGTTTCCAAGGCAAGCCATTCAACATCACAGTCATCCAAGTCTGTGCCCCAACTGCTGATGCTGAAGAAGCTGCAGTTGAACAGTTCTGTGAAGACCTACAAGACCTTCTAGAACTAACAGCAAAAAAAAAAAAAAAAAAAGTTCTTTTCATTATAGGGGAAGGAAAGCAAAAGTATGAAGTCAAGATATACCTAGAGTAACAGGTAAGTTTGGCCTTGGATTGCAAAATGAAGCAGGGCAAAGGCTAACAGAATTGTGTCAAGAGAATGTACTAGTTGTAGCAAACACCAATTTCCAACAACGCAAGAGACAGATCTACACCAGGACATCGCCAAATGGTCAATACTGAAATCAGACTGATTATAGATTGATTATATTATTTGCAGCTGAAAATGGAGATGCTATATACAGTCAGCAAAAACAATACATGGAGCTGACTGTGGCTCAGATCATGAGCTCCTTTATGCAAAATTCAGGCTTAAATTGGGAAAACAAATAGGCCATAAAAGTATGACATAAATCAAACCCCTTATGATTATTCAGGGAAGGTGATGAATAGATTCAAGGGATTAGATCTGATGGACAGGGTGCCTGAAGAACTATGGACAGAGATTCAAAGATGTACAAGATTCAGTGACAAAAACCATCCAAAAAAAAAAAGAAATGCAAGAAGGCAAGGTGGTTGTCTAAGTAGACTTTATACAAAGCTGAGGAAAGAAGAGAAGCAAAAAGCAAGGGAGAAAAGGGAAAGATATACCCAACTGAGTGCAGAGTTCCAGAGAGCAAGGAGAGATAAGAAGACCTTCTTAAATGAACAGTTCAAAAAGTAGAGAAAACAATAGAATGAGAAAGACTAGAGGTCCCTTCAAGAAAATTGGAGATATCAAGGGAACATTTCATGCAAGAATGGATATGATAAGGACAGAAATGGTGGTAAAGACTGAAAAAAAGCAGAAGAGGTTAACAAGAGGTGGCAAGGATACACACAAGAACTATACAAAAAGTTTATGACCCAGATAACCACAATAATGTGGTCACTCACCTAGAGCCTGACATCTTGGAGTCTGAAGTAAAGAGGCCCTTAGGAAGCATTACTATGAACAAGGCTCATAGAGCTGATGGAATTTCAGGTGAGCTATTTCAAATCATATAAGATGATGTGGTTAAACTGCTGCCCTCAAAATACCAGAAAATTTGGGAAACTCAGCAGTGGCCATAGGACTAGAAAAGGTCAGTTTTCATTTAAATCCCAAAGAAGAGCAGTGCCAAAGAATGTACAAAGTACTGTACAATTTTGTTCATTTCACATGCTAACAAGATTATGCTCAAAATCCTTCAAGCTATGTTTCAGCAGTGTGTGAACCAAGAACCTCCAATTGTAGAATCTGGGTTTACAAACGGTAGAGGAACCAGAGATCAAATTGCCAACATCCGTTAGATCATAGAAAAAGCAAAGGAATTCTAGAACAGCATCTACTTCTGCTTCATTGACTACACTAAAGCCTTTGACAGTGTGATCACAACACACTGTGGAAAATTCTTTAGGAGAATTTCAGGATTCTCTTACCCATGTCCTGAGAAACCTGTATGTAGGTCAAGAAGTAGCAGTTAGATCCTTACATGAAACAACAGACTACTTCAAAATTGGGAAAGGAGTACATCAAGGCTGTATATTGTCACCCTGCTTATTTAGCTTATATGCAAAGTACATCATGGGGAATTACTAGCTGGATGCAGCTCAAACTGAAATTAAGATTGCCAGGAGAAATATCAATAACCTCAGATATAAAGATGACACCACCCTAAAGGCAGAAAGTAGAGATGAAATAATGAGCCCTTTGATGAAGGTGAAAGAGGAGAATGAAGAAGCTAGCTTAAAATTCAACAATCAAAAAACTATGATGTTGGTATCCAGTCCCATCACTTCATGTCAATAGATGGGGAAAAAAATGGAAACAGTGACAGACTTTATTTTATTGGGCTCCAAAACCACTGGGAATGGTGACTGTAGCCATGAAATTAAAAGATGCTTGCTCCTTGGAAAGAAAGTTATGACCAACCTAGACATATTAAAAAGCAAAGACAACCTTTACCAACCAAGGTCCATATAGTGAAAGCTATGGTTTTTCCAGTAGTCATGTATGGAGGTGATTGTTGGACCATAAAGAAGAATTGATGCCTTCAAACTGTGGTGTTGGAGAAGATTCTTGAGAGTCCCTTGGATAACAAGGAGATCAAACCAGTCAATCCTAAAAGAAATCAACCCTGAATATTCATTGGAAGGCCTGATGCTGAAGTTTAAGCTCCAGTACTCTGGCCACCTGATTTGAAGAGCTGACTCACTGGAAAAAATCCTGATGCTGGGAAATATTGAAGGCAAAAGGAGAAGAGGGTGGCAGAGGATAAGATGTTTAGATAGCATTTCCAACTCAATGGACATGAATCTGAGGAAACTCCAGCAGATAGTGAAGGACAGGGAAGACTGGCATGCTGTAATCCTTGGGATCACAAAGAGCTGAACACCAGTGAGCAACTCAACAGCAACAACAACATGTATTCTAGAATGACACATACATGGCGGTAGGGTATTTAAAATAATTCAATAAGTTGCCAAAGGCTACACATGAAGACATATTGTTTTTAATTCCAAATCAGGTACTCTTTGTTGTTGTTGTTTTGCTATGTATAAACGTTTTATTTAACATAATTAAAGTGGACTAAGGATGTGAGATATCATTGCTTGTACTTTTTAATGATATTTTTGTAGTTTATTGATCCCATACTTTCTAAGGCGTATCATGAAGACATAAGAATACAACACATTAGGGTTTATAGTTCATTGGATTAAGCAGCATATGTTGATGACTTAGATGTCTTTCTTCAAGGTGTTCCTGAAGAAATTAGAACTCAGCTCAGCTAGCAGCAATTCAAGATACAGAAATAGCATATTTTTTTCCTCAGAGTTTGCCCATGAATGTGCTAGAGTAGCCGTCTTGTGTGAAAGCTGAGCAGAACTGCTGCCAGCCAGAGAGGAAATAGGCATCAGACAGAGTAAACCGGTGTGGCTGTGTCTAGTTTGGTATCTCAGGAAAGGAAATGTTGGGATCATTATTGAGTAATTAATACACAGGCAGTGGAGGCTAGTGTTGCCCCTGGCCAAATCAGTTACTTTTGAATAAAGAGATTTTTCTTGTTCTTTGGCAATTTATTCAGTTCAGTTCAGTTCAGTCTCTCAGTCGTGTCTGATTCTTTGCGAGCCCATGGACTGCAGCACGCCAGGCTTCCCTGTCCATCACCAACTCCCAGAGCTTACTCAAACTCATGTCCATCGAGTTGGTGATGCCATCCAGCCATCTCATCCTCTGTTGTCCCCTTCTCCTGCCTTCTATCTTTCCCAGCATCAGGGTCTTTTCCAATAAGTCAGTTCTTCGCATCAGGTGGCCAAAGTATTGGAGTTTCAACTTCATCAACTTCAGCATCAGTCATTCAGATGAATATTTAGGACTGATTTCCTTTTAGATGGACTGGTTGGATCTCCTTGCAGTCCAAGGGACTCTCAAAAGTCTTCTCCAACACCACAGTTCAAAACTGTTATTTTAGTTTTAGCTACCAAACTAACTGAAAATTGTCTCCTTGTTTTTTGTTTTTTGTTTTTTTTTTTAAAACAACTAGAGACAAAATATTTCAAGTTTAAAATAATCATATGCAGGAGACTGTATTTTTTAAATAACTGATCCTAAACTAAGTTAGATTTTCATTCTCCACCTTCTAGAAAAAAATGTTACTGAATAAAATCATAATTGACTGAAAACATTTAAAGAAAAAAAATATTTTTGTGTGTTTACATCTCAGAAGATGAGAACAGACTCATCAGACATGCTAACTAACCTTGGATGTTGGCACTAGAGAAGGTCCCTATAGGTGGAGTAGGATTAAACTGGAATGTTAAGTGGCAGAAAGTGTTCCTATCAGAGGTGTAAATAAGGACTCCAGAGATGTAAAATATGCACTCCAGTATAGCAGGAATCCAAGGTCAATGTCACTGGCCTAGGCTAAGGGATGCCATTGAAAATAAGAGATAACAGACAGGTCAGGAAACAAGAATTCAATGGAATAAAATTAATTATATAAGAATATATTGTATCAGTTATAGAATTAATGTATTATATATTTTAAGCAAGTAATAGGTTTCAGTTGATTATGATAAACACAACTAAGAATAGACTGGACACTCCTTCCTGAGCTTATCAAGTCTTGATGTAACTCAGTCTCCATCACCTCTCCAAATATATCTTGAACTTCTGCCTTCCTACTTCACTACATGCCATACCTACAGGTCTGTTTTTCTTTTCTACTTATATGCTCTATTCCTGTCCCCCAGACTTTGTGTTTTCTGTAAACTGTGCTAGAAACTTGTGCCTTCAGATCTTGATGTATTATTTTCTTCTTGTTTTTCATATTTTAGCTCAAATTTCACACTCCTTAGACATGCATTCCTGATAACCCCATTCAGGTCCTAGAACTACCCATGCCCAAAGACCCACTGTTATATATTATCAATAGTACCTACCACTCTTTTTCTTTTATTTGTTTACATGTTTGTGGGTTTTCTTCTTCATCAAAAATGTAAACTTCATGAAGGGGAGAAAGGGGGTCGTGCTAACATCCTAGTAATGCTTGGCATATAGTAGGCAAAAATATACATTCACTAAATGTGTATTAGTCAATTTCTATTAAATTCTTCTGGAGAAAAAAGTACCCTCCCCCCACAATCTCATAAGGCTATTTCTCACTTGTGTTTTATGTTTGCTGCCAGTTAACAACCAAGATGCTTCAAAAGTTTTTATTCTAGGTCCCTGAATGAAGGAGACACCTTCAGCTGGGTCATGAGATTGCTGTTGCAGAAGGAAGATAGGGAATGTGAAAAGAATTCAGGGACACTTAAAGTGTATCTCTTCTGTGCACATTCTGCTGTCTTACCAAGTGACCTGACCAAGTCTGATTTCAAGGGGAATTATTGCAATTCACATGGCAATGGTCAGAGTTGTACAGTTCTGGCAGCATGTTATACGCATGGGTTGGTGAAAGTGGATTGTGCTAAAATAAATTATACACACTGTTCTGTGTCTTATAGGGAGGAAAATCGGATAATTATGAACAATAATTCAATTTATCATAGTGTAAGAGTTGATAAAATTAGCTGCAGCAAAAAGCCATAGAGAACATTGTCTTCTAAGTGAAGCTGAGTGAATTTTAGGTAAAGTTATCAACCTGTGACTCAGCTCTCAAGCACAAGTAACATACTGACCTAAGTAACACTGCACACTCTTTCTGAATATATGTATTTCATGAAACTAAGTAATCAACCATTCTAAGATACCATTATTTTATGTATAACTATAAAAGAAAAAAATAGCCAGTGAAATAGACACAATGTTAAGAAACATTTATCAGAGCTAATAAAAGGAGACTAGATATAGATATTAAAATCAAATCTCCAGATTTTGATTCAGATAATTAGTAATTAGTATTCAATATTATTTAAGCTTATGGTACTTTCCCACAAGCTGAAGATATATTTATTTTAGACTGAATAAAAAGATTAATTATGCAAATTAATAGATCAAATATACTTATAGGAGCATATTTAATCTGCTTAATGTTTTCTAAAAATAATCAGCTATTAATTTTGATCTATAAATGATTATTATTTCTAAGAAAATATTATCTGCATGTCAGTTGGACAGCTGTTGATACTTCAGTTTGAAAAGCATACTGGGAGGCAAGATAGAAAAATCTGGTTCTTAGCATCATTTCCACTAATGAGCAATACTTCTTTGCAAATAAAAATTGACCTAAATGTGTCTCAGTTTCACATTCTATACAATAGGATTGGATTAGAGTTGCTATTTTCAAGCTGTGCTTCATGGAGTCTTAGAATTTCTGTGATGGTATTCAGTGTCCATTAAGGGGTAGGGATGTGGAGGAAGTTGGAGTAAAAAAAAAAAAATCCCTATATTTTGCCTGTGTAGATAACTTCATGAATCATCTATCAAGTGACATTCCATGAAAACATTTTAAAGGAAGAAAATGTATTTCTGACAAAACGTTGAAGACTAGATAATTTCTATGAAAATGATGTGCAAAAATTTAAATGAGAAATCACATATATTAATTTCATGATTTCTGGGCATGTCAGTCTTAGATACTAGAATGGACCAGTAGTTTAGGGTCTGTCAGGAAGTATAAGTTTTACACAGTGAGGTTCAATTCACAGTATCAACTAAAAAGTGTATTAAATGATTTCTGATTCTTATTAATAAAATATATATAATACCATGATTGCCAGTTCTAGCAGGTCTGGAATTATTTGAGCCATTTTACTGAAGTAAAACATGTACTTGTATAATGTTAACCCCTGGTCAACTTCAGCTTCTTCAGCATTACTGGTTGGCACATAGACTTGGATTACTCTGATACTGAATGGTTTGCCTTGGAAACGAACAGAGATCATTCTGTCGTTTTTGAGATTTCATCCAAGTACTGCATTTCAGACTCTTTTGTTGACCATGATGGCTACACCATTTCTTCTAAGGGATTCCTGCCTGCAGTAGTAGATATAATGGTCATCTGAGTGAAATTCACCCGTTCTAGTCCATTTTAGTTTGCTGATTCCTAGAATGTCGACGTTCACTCTTGCCATCTCCTGTTTGCCCACTTTCAATTTGCCTTGATTCATGGACCTAACATTCCAGGTTCCTATGCAATATTACTCTTTAAAGTATCAGACCTTGCTTCTATCACCAGTCACATCCACAACTGTATTGTTTTTGCTTTGGCTCCATCGCTTCCTTCTTTCTGGAGTTATTTCTCCACTGATCTCCAGTAGCATATTGGGCACCTACTGACCTGGGGAGTTCCTCTTTCAGTATCCTATCATTTTGCCTTTTCATACTGTTCATGGGGTTCTCAAGGAAAAAATACTGAACTTGTTTGCCATTCCCTTCTCCAGATGTTCAAGCTGGTTTTAGAAAAGGCAGAGGAACCAGAGATCAAATTGCCAACACCTGCTGGGTCATGGAAAAAGCAAAGGAGTTCCAGAAAAACATCAGTTTCTGCTTTATTGACTATGCCAAAGCCTTTGACTGTGTGGATTACAATAAACTGTGGGAAATTCTTAAAGAGATGGGAATACCAGACCACCTGACCTGCCTCTTGAGAAACCTATATGCAGGTCAGGAAGCAACAGTTAGAACTGGACATGGAACAACAGACTGGTTCCAAATATGAAAAGGAGTACGTCAAGGCTGTATATTGTCACCCTGCTTATTTAACTTATATGCAGAGTACATTATGAGAAACACTGGGCTAGATGAAGCACAAGCTGGAATCAAGATTGCCAGGAGAAATATCAATAACTTCACATATGCAGATGGCACCACCCTTATGGCAGAAAGTGAAGAGGAACTAAAAAGCCTCTTGATGAAAGTCAAAGAGGAGAGTGAAAAAGTTGGCTTAAAGCTCAACATTCAGAAAACGAAGATCATGGCACTTGGTCCCATCACTTCATGGGAAATAGATGGGGAAACAGTGGATACAGTGTCAGACTTTATTTTGGGGGGCTCTAAAATCACTGCAGATGGTGATTGCAGCCATGAATTTAAAAGACGCTTACTCCTTGGAAGGAAAGTTATGACCAACCTAGATAGCATATTACAAAGCAGAGGCATTACTTTGCCAATAAAGGTCCGTCTAGTCAAGGCTGTGGTTTTTCCTGTGGTCATGTATGGATGTGAGAGTTGGACTGTGAAGAAAGCTGAGCACCGAAGAACTGATGCTTTTGAACTGTGGTGCTGGAGAAGACTCTTGAGAGTCCCTTGGACTGCAAGGAGATCCAACCAGTCCATTCTAAAGGAGATCAGTCCTGGGTGTTCTTTGGAAGGAATGATGCTAAAGCTGAAACTCCAGTACTTTGGCCACCTCATGCAAAGAGTTGACTCATTGGAAAAGACTCTGATGCTGGGAGGGATTGTGGGCAGGAGCAGAAGGGGATGACAGAGGGTGAGATGGCAAGATGGTATCACTGACTTGATGGACATGATTTTGAGTGAACCCCGGGAGTTGGTGATGGACAGGGAGTCCTGGCGTGCTGTGATTCATGGGGTCACAAAGAGTTGGACACAAATGAGCGACTGAACTGAAGTGAATCCCTAGTCAAGCCAAATATTTAGGAATTAATACTGTTGGCCTGATAACCTTTTGTGTAAAATCAGTTTAAGCTTAGCACATAGTTTATTCATAACAGATATGAATGATTTGCATGTGGTCTCTGCAGACCCGCAAGAAAGAGCTGCCGTTGCAGTAGGTCACATAGTACAACTAAGCCTGTGTGACCTGCAGGGTATAAGAAGTCTGGGCTTATACTCTGTTTGGGACTACCAAATTCCATGGTTCTCTGTCCACAAGATAGTGACTCCTGACCCCAAAAGAAAGCAGATCATGGTACCCCTGCAGAGAAATGATGGTTAGAGTTTGTATGGAGATTCTTCAAATCTCAGCTATGAGCCAGCCTTTCAGTTGTGATCGTTATTATTTCTTTAATGCTTTGCTATATGATATCATTATCCTGCCTTAAACCTTAGATTTGTAAAACCTGTCATTTTAATCCTGTCATCTGTAGCATGGGTCATCTGTAGCAAATGAATCCTGTCGGGCTGATACCGTTAACGTGTGTGTGCACACATCTAGATTTGCTGTTTCCTAAATGATTTACTTTACCTTTTACATACCTGCTGTCATTTGACACCTTTATTAAATGACAATAAGGAAATTAATGGATACTGATGAGACAGGAAGAAAATATGGGTGGTGTCCTCAACATAGATAGTTTACCTTCCTGCAAGACAGAGGGTGTCCAGAGACAGCAGGTTACAAGCAAGATTTGTGGAGTCACACAAACCAGAATTTGACATTGGTTCTGCATTTATTCTCTTAGTAATCCTAACCAAGGATATGAAACTCTTCAATGATTATATGTAAAGGGAAAATAAAATAATACCTTGCATGTCCTTATGTTGTTGTGTATTAGAAAAAAGTATATCTCCCTATCTATGTCTATATGTATGTATCTATAGAGCCTTTTAGGCTGCAGTCCATGGGGTCACATGGAATAGGACACAACTTGGCGACTGAACAACAAAAATAGAGCTATATATATATATATATATATATATATGTATACACACACACATTCTTTGTAAATATATATACACATATATATGTACGTATGTAAATACCTATGTAAATAGCTATATATCTATATCTATCTATTTTATACCAATATTAAAGTTACCTGCTTCCCTGGTGAGTCAGTAAAGAATCCACCCACAATGCAGGAGACCTGGGTTTGATCCCAGGGTTGGGAAGATCCCCTGGAGGAGGGCGTGGCAACCCACTCCAGTATTCGTGCCTGAAGAATCCTCATGGACAGAAGAACCTAGACATCTACAGTCCACGGGGTTGCAAAGAGCAACTAAGCAACTACACACGGCGCAGCATTTACTGGTACTCAGTAACACCAAAAATAAGCAACAAACAAACAATAAAATCCAAAACCAAAACCAACACTGGTCCTAGTATTAAACTCCTTTGACATCCTTGGAACTTTCATTTTTCTAAGTAAATGTAAAATCCCTGATATCATCGCCACACTTGACTCTTCTTTTAAGCAGTTTATATAGTAGCCACAGAGAATTGCTGCACTTCACTCCAAAATAAGACAATTAGAAATTAAAGGCAAACAAAATGACAAAACAAAGTTGTCATAGAAGAAAATACATGTATTGTTAATTGTATATTATGGACTGTATAGTATGTAAAATGTATCATAACCTCTATTTTTTCAAATAAACTTTGAGTTTTTAAAAATGTTTCTTATCACCTGAGTTGGGAAAAAAAGTTAGATGTTAATGTATCAAGGATCTAATTTGGAAAGCATGAAACAAATTATTTCTCCAATAAATATATGTTTGATTCCTGTCCATTTTTTTCTAATAATGGTTTGTAATATTGAAATTATCATATTAGTGATAACAGAGGTATGAAATTATAAATCAGAGATATATTTTGCAGTGGTGATTATAAAATGATAGGTGCAATATTCCTGTGTGCTAATAATATTCATATGCATAATAAATAATTACTATGAAGTATAAATAAAGTAGACATAATAATGTTACAGATGTTTACATGTAGAATAGATTACTTTAGACATTCGGGAAAGTACCACGCAGGAAATGATACTTCAACCATGAAAATTTAGGACAATTTGGACATGTACAAATTGGCGTGGGTGATACTACATTTGGAGTAAACAAAGCAAGAAGAGTACAAGAATGGGAGAAAAGGGCAAAAAAAATTCCTTTATTTTTCCTCCTAAATAATGTTTTATGTTTTAAAATTGAAAGTGAAAGT
Source organism: Ovis canadensis (assembly GCF_042477335.2). Taxonomy (NCBI): domain Eukaryota; kingdom Metazoa; phylum Chordata; class Mammalia; order Artiodactyla; family Bovidae; genus Ovis; species Ovis canadensis. The sequence continues at coordinate 66,253,746 of NC_091262.1, read as the reverse complement.
GTTAGTTGCTCAGTCATGCCCAACTCTTTGCAATCCCATGGACTGTAGCCCACCAGGCTCCTCTGTCCATGGAATTCTCCAGGCAAGAATACTGAAGTAGGTAGTCATTCCATTTTCCAGGGAATCTTCCTGCCCCAGGGATCAAACCTGGGCTTCCTGAATTGCATGTAGATACTTTATAATCTGAGCCACCAGGGAAGCCTCATTTTTTTGTTTGAAAACCTTTTAAAATCTACTCTCCTTTGCCTTTAAAATGTGCGGCTAACATTTTCTCTGCCTCTTTCAAATGATCAGCAAGTGACTCATGATTTACTCTTATGGAATTCATTCAGTTCAGTCGCTCAGTCATGTCTGACTCTGCAACTCCATGGACTGCAGCCTGCCAGGCCTCCCTGTCCATCACCAACTCCCGGAGTTTACTCAAACTCATGTCCATTGAGTCCGTGATGCCATCCAGCCATCTCATCCTCTGTCGTCCCCTTCTCCTCCTGCCCCCAATCCCTCCCAGTAGCAGGGTCTTTTCCAATGAGTCAACTCTTCACATGAGGTGGCCAAAGTATTGAAGTTTCAGCTTTAGCATCAGTTCTTCCAAAGAACACCCAGGACTGATCTCCTTTAGAATGGACTGTTGGATCTCCTTGCAGTCCAAGGGACTCTCAAGTGTCTTCTTCAATATTACTGACATATAAAAAGCTATTATTTTATACACTCAACTTTTATCAGGGGACTTGGCTGAATTATGTTAGTTCTAATAGTTTCTTTGATAATTCTTTTGGATTTTCTGAGCAAACATCATATCATCTGTAAATAATGAATTCTGTTTATTGTAAATTTGTCTTTTTGCATTGATTAAACCCTCTAAAGCCATGTTTATTAAGAGCAGTGTGCATCCTTATCTTATTCTTCACTTAGATGGCATAGATGCTGTTTCTTTTTTATATGGATATTTATTTTCCTGTTAAAGTTTCATTCTATTTCTAATTCATCAAGACTGTTAATTTAGAATGGCTTTCTCAAATTCCTTCTTAAATTCTAAAATATTCTCCTCCCTTAATGTAAAAGTTTTATTAATACATTTCCTAATGTGCATCTAATTTAGCCTTCCTGAGATAAAATATGTCAAAAGGATACATTATTCTTCTGGTATACTGCTAGGAGTATTTTTTTATAGTTGGTGCAAGAATTATTTAGAATTAATTATTTATATATACATAATGTTAAGTTTTTTTATTCCAATTTTAATATATTTTAAAATATTATAGTCGAAGAATATATCTAACAAGAATTCTATTCTGAAAGTTAGTAAGATTTGTCTGTCTTTTAGCCAGTTTTTCTAAATACCTTACATACATTTATAAACAATATATAAAATGCTTTAAGTATATTTCTGTAGAATGTAGGGTTCTAAATCTGTTATATTAAAATTATTAATATCATTCAAGATGTTTCCATTCTTATTTTTTCTACATTAAAAATATTCTCAGGGAAATATTTAGTAATTCTCACTATGATTTTATGTATTTTTCTCATATTCCCTCTGGTTTCTGCTTCATATATATTTGTCTATTTTATAGGAGTATAGTGGTTCACAGTGTCTGCTTTGTGAATTGTACCTTTTATCATTAAAAAAAGTAATTTTTGATCCATTTAATTTTTTTGCATTGGAGTCTGTAGGCTGTTAGTATAAGTTAGATAGATAGACAGTCTCTCAGACTTACGTGGATTATATGTGAGCAAGAATGGAAGCAAGAAAACCTCTCAGGCTCTTGGTGATGTTAGTACAAAACACAATGAAGACCTCCCCAAGAGTTTTGAGGGAATGTGCAGATTTGGTCACCTTTGAGGTGTATTTTTAGGGTAAAACAAGAAATCCTAATGAAGAAATAGACGAGGAGGTAAAGAAGTAAGAGTAATGAAAGAAGACTTAGATTTTGAGTTTATTAGTTTTTACAATATTAAAATCAAAATAATATCTTAGGGAGGAAAAGATTTTCTGAAAATCCCAAGGATTCTGTTTTCCAATCCTTAATTTTGAGACACTTATTAGACATACAGTGGGATTTTAAAGAGGAAATATATAAGTTTGGTTTTCAAGGAAAAGTTTTGGCAGCCTCTAGGAGCTAATTGTGACCTTCAGGGGAAAGTAAGTAAGGAAAGAGGGATTTCTATAGTATTGTATTCAATAATAGGTAAACATTAGATTTGGTGCAATAATGACCTTTGGTAATTTGACAGTGATTATTTCTGTAAGGAGGAGACATGTGCTTTATCAGGGAAGGTTAGCAAAAAAATAAATGATGAGTGTGAAGCTATCAAGTATGTACAGAATGTGAAGCCATTGAGTATGTAGTCTGGAGGGTTTTCCTGTGAAGTAGAGGAGAACAGACTGAGGTAGTCTGAGGGGAACAGAGTGATGGTGGGTGCATAATTCTCATAAAGAAAGATAAAGTAAAACTATACCAATGGGTAAGATAAATAAGTAAGTAAAACTATATAGATGGGTCAGAAGGGGAGCAATCACAGGAACAACATCCTTGAGAAGACAGGAAAGACTACCAGATAGTTAGTATTGCTGTTTTCATTATATCAGTTGGGAAGACATTGAAGATGTAGCTTGGTTTGGTAGATATGAAACGTGGCAGTGCTTAATTGCTTTCATTTCCATTGTTATGGAAGTGCTGGTTGATAGTTTCAGGTGAAAGTAAAAGAAGAAAAAGAAAAAAATTATTGGGACAGTTGAAAATATAGAAGGATTCCCATGCAGTGATTCTACCCGTTTGAACTCTTTGGTCATCAATGCAAAGTGAGACCAATCAACTCTATTTTTATTCTTAGATTGCTTTTTACCCCCAGAAAGTTAAATTGCTTGATGAAGATCTGGATGGGCCAAAGAGATGACTGGTGTAATCTAGGTTGTACCATTTGCAAAGAACTGATTTTAATGATTGAAGATGGACAACTTATTCAAAAGGATAGATCTGGGACCCAACATTTAGGTCAGATATTACATGTTTCAGTGAATAATGAACTATGTGGAATGCAGTGCAGTAATGACATTGTGCTAATCACAGCAAATATTGAGAGAAGAATGATGGAAGAAATTAAAAATAAAATTAACTTTCAGAAACATAAAGAAGATCCAAGTAATTAAAAATTATTTTGTAGGTTTCACCCTGATTCATACATATTTATAAACAGAAAAAGAAAAATCATAATGGTAATGTACATTTTGGTATTGAAAACTTGAATCTTGTAGGAATGAACATGGAAAATAATTTTAAAATCAGGTAAAAAATATTTGCATGATTACTTTGGTTGCTTGTGTGATTTCATAATTGATATATTAACAAAGTGATAAATAGATAAAACAGGAATATTTTCAGAGCCAAATAATATTTTCATAAAATCCCTAATATAACTTGTAAAAATCAATTTCTCCTGAGAGTATATTTTACTCATTGTATTTTTATGACCCATTTGTCTAATAGTTTTTCTTCCATGCAATGAAAATCATAATCTCTAATTTTACATATTTTTCCCATTAAATTTTATCTGTGGATTTCTTTCTTTAAAGTGTTATATTTTTAACACTCATATTAAAAACTTAATTTGCTCTGAACAAGTTGGGTTGGAAGATGCCTTTGTTTTAAAGAATTAAACACATGAAAAAAGAAGAGTTTAAAAGTAATAATTTCATTTTTGTGGGACAAGTGAAGGCAGATCACAAGTTTCAGATAGTATTAGAAGTATAAATCAAGTGAGAAAAGGGAAATTTTGAAGACTAAATAGTAAGAAATGCTCAAGTGACTCAAGCGAGACTATGTTATGGATATTGATAAGGATTGGAAGAAAAATAAAAATTACCAGATTTTCCTGGAGTCAAATTATACTTAGATGATTTTAAAATATGAGCTGTCATTTTTATAAATTATATTTTTGTGTATAACCTAGTTCCTATAATTTCCCCTTTTGTATATATTTCTTGTTCACAATCTTAATAGCTATGTAAACTTCAGAAAGCGTAACCTTGCTAAACTATTCATTTCTATAAAATGAGTATAAAATTGCCTCAAATATGCAAAACTGTATTTAGCAAGTACTGTTTACTATACTGTATTGCAGGCATTGGAACAATGTTGACAAAACAGGCATAGTCTCTGCCCTCCATTGTAAAGAGAGATAATTAGCAATTATGTAAATGAATATTTAATTAAACAATGAAAGAGATATGGAAGATTACAGAAGCATTAATAAAGGATTGCATGAAGAAACTAGCTCAATGTAGGGCAGTCTGAAGTAAAACTTTTCTAATAAGTGAAATGGTACTGAGGAACAGAGTTAGTTAGACAGCTCATTTGAGAAAATATGAAAGCAGCCAATTATTGTATTTTTAAAATCTTCATTGTTCTTTAGTCATGGAGTCATTTGCGACCCCATAAACTGCAGCACACCATGCTTCCCTGTCCTTTTCTACATCTCAGAGTTTGCTCAAACTCATGTCCATTAAGCAGTGATGCCATCCAACCATCTCATCTTCTGTTGCTGTCTTCTCCTCCTGCCTTCAATCTTTCCCAGCATCAGGATGTTTTCCAAAGAATCAGCTCTTTCTATCAAGTGTTCAAAGTATTGGAGTTTCAGCTCCAGTGTCAGTCCTTCCAATGGATATTCAGGGTTGATTTCTTTAGGATTGACTGGTTTGATCTCCTTGCTATCCAAGGACTCTTAAGAGTCTTCTTCAGCACCACAGTTCGACAGCATCAGTTCTTCAGGGCTCAGCCTTATCTACTGTGCAGCTGTCACATCCATACATGGCTACTGGAAATACCATATCTTTGATCATATGGACCTTTGTTGGCAAACTGATGTCTCAGCATTTTAATATGTTGCCGAGGTTTGTCATAGAATTTCTTCCAAGTAACAAGTGTGTATTCATTTCATGGCTGCAGTCACTGTTCGCAGTGATTTTGGAGCCCAAGAAAATAGTCTGTCACTGTTTCCATTTATTACCCATCTATTTGCCATGAAGTGATAGGATCACATGCCATGATCCTCAAATTTTGAACGGTGTTTAAGCCAGCTCTTCACTCTCCTCTTTCACCTTCATCAAAAGTCTCTTTAGTTCGTCTTTGCTTTTTGCATTAGGTGGTATCATCTGCATATATGACATTGTTGCTATTCTTCCCAGCAGTTGTTATCTTTTTCCAGCTTTTGATTCATCCAGTGCAGAATTTCACATGTTGTAGTCTGCATATAAGTTAAATAAGCAGGGTGACACTAGACAGCTTGAAGTTCTTCTTTCCAAATTTTGAACCAGTCAATTGTTGCATGTCCAGTTCTAACTGTTGCCTCTTGACCTGCATTCAAGGTTCTCAGGAGGCTAGCAAGGTAGACAGGTATTTCCATCTCTTTAGGAATTTTATAAAGTTTGTGGTGATCCACACAGTCAAAGGCTTTATAATAGTCAGTTCAGCTCAGTTGCTCAGTTGTATCAGACTCTTTGCAACCCCGTGAATTGAAGCATGCCAGGCCTCCCTGTCCATCACCAACTCCCAGAGTTCACTCAGACTCACATCCATTGAGTCAGTGATGCCATCCAGCCATCTCATCCTCTGTTGTCCCCTTTTCCTCCTGCCCCCAATCCTTCCCAACATCAGAGTCTTTTCCAATGAGTCAACTCTACACATGAGGTAGGCAGAGTACTGGAGTTTCAGCTTTAGCATCATTCCTTCCAAAGAACACCCAGGGCTGATCTCTTTTAGAATGGAGTGGTTGGATCTCCTTGCAGTCCAAGGGACTCTCAAGAGTCTTCTCCAACACCTCAGTTCAAAGGCATCAATTCTTCAGTGGTCAGCTTTCTTTATAGTCCAACTCTCACATCAATACATGACCACTGGAAAACCATAGCCTTGACTAGATGGACCTATGTTGGCAAAGTAATATCTCTGCTTTTCAATATACTGTGTAGGTTGGTCATAACTTTTCTTCCAAGGAGTAAGCATCTTTTAATTTAGTGGCTGCAGTCACCATCTGCAGTGATTTTAGAGCCCCCAAAATAAAGTCTGACACTGTTTCCACTGTTTCCCCATCTATTTCGCATGAAGTGAAGGGACCAGATGCCAAGATCTTCGTTTTCTGAATGTTGAGCTTTAAGCCAACTTTTTCACTCTCCTCTTTGACATTCATCAAGAGGCTTTTTAGTTCCTCTTCACTTTTTGCCATAAGGGTGGTGCCATCTGCCTATCTGTGGTGATTGATATTTCTCCTGGCAATCTTGATTCCAGCCTGTGCTTCATCCAGTCCAGCATTTCTCATGATGTACTCTGCATATAAGTTGAATAAGCAGGGTGACAATATACAGCCTTGACGCACTCCTTTTCCACTTTGAAACCAGTCTGTTGTTCCATGTTCAGTTCTAATTATTGCTTCCTGACCTGCATATAGGTTTCTCAAGAGGCAGGTCAGGTGATCTGGTATTCTCATCTCTTTCAGAATTTTCCACAGTTTATTGTGATCCACACAGTCAAAGACTTTGTCATAGTCAATCAGGCAGAAATAGATGGTTTTCTGGACTCCCTTGCTTTTTCCATGATCCAATGGATGTTGGCAATTTGATCTCTGGTTCCTCTGCCTTTTCTAAAATCAGCTTAAACATCAGGAAGTTCACGGTTCACGTGTTGCTGTAGCCTGGTTTGGAGAATTTTTGAGCATGCATGTGAGATGAGTGCAATTGTGCGGTAGTTTGAGCATTCTTTGGCATTGCCTTTCTTTGGGATTGGAATGAAAACTGACCATTTCCAGTCCTGTGGCCACTGCTGAGTTTTCCAAATTTGCTGGCATATTGAGTGCAACACTTTCACAGCATCATCTTTCAGGATTTGAAATAGCTCAACTGGAATTCCACCACCTCCACTACCTTTGTTCATAGTGATGCTTTCTAAGGCCCACTTGACTTCACATTCTAGGATGTCTGGCTCTAGGTGAGTGATCATACCATCGTGATTAACTTGGTCATGAAGAACTTTTTTGTACTTTTTTGTTCTTCTGTGTATTCTTGCTACCTCTTCTTATTTTCTTCTGCTTCCGTTAGGTCCGTACCATTTCTGTCCTTTATTGTGCCCATCTTTGCGTGAAATGTTCCCTTGGTATCTCTAATTTTCTTGAAGACATCTCTAGTCTTCCCCATTCTGTTGTTTTCCTCTATTTCTTTGCATTGATCGCTGAGGAAGGCTTTCTTATCTCTCCTTGCTATTCTTTGGAACTCTGCGTTCAGATGCTTATCTTTCATTTTCTTCTTTGCTTTTTGCTTCTCTTCTTTTCACAACTATTTGTAAGCCCTCTCCAGACAGCCATTTTGCTTTTTTGCATTTCTTTTCCATGGGGATGGTCTTGATCCCTGTCTTCTGTACAGTGTCATGAACCTCTGTCTATAGTTCATCAGGCACTCCATCTATCAGATCTAGTCCCTTAAAACTATTTCTCACTTCCACTGTATAATCATAAGGGATTTGATTTAGGTCATACCTGAATGGTCTAGTTGTTTTTCCTACTTTCTTCAATTTAAGTCTGAATTTGGCAATAAGGAGCTCATGATCTGAGCCACAGTCAGCTCCCGGCCTTGTTTTTGCTGACTGTATAGAGCTACTCCATCTTTGGCTACAAAGAATATAATCAATCTGATTTTGGTGTTGACCATCTGGTGATGTCCATGTGTAGAGTCTTCCCTTGTGTTGTTGGAAGAGGGTGTTTGCTATGACCAGTGCGTTCTCTTGGCAAAACTCTATTAGGCGTTGCCCTGCTTCATTCTGTACTCCAAGACCAAATTTGCCTGTTACTCCAGGTGTTTCTTGACTTCCTACTCTTGCATTCCAGTCCCCCAGAATGAAAAGGACATCTTTTTTGGATGTTAGTCCTAAACGGTCTTGTAGGTCTGCATAGTACCATTCAACTTCAGCTTCTTCAGCATTACTGGTTGGGGCATAGACTTGGATTACTGTGATACTGAATGGTTTAGCATACTCAATGAAACACAAATAGAGGTTTCTGGAGTTCTCTTACTTTTTTTTATAATCCAGTGTGTTACTTGCTCAGTTGTGTCCAGCTCTTCACACTCGACGGACGGTAGCCTGACAGGCTCCTCTGTCCATGGGATTCTCCATGCAAGAATACTTGAGTGGGTCGTCATTTCCTCCTCCAGGGAATTTTCTTAACCCAGGCTTTGAACCCCGATTTCCCACATTCCAAGCAGATTCTTCACCATCTGAGCCACCAGGGAAGCCCTGAGATCCAATGGATGTTTGCGCTTTGATCTATGGTTCCTCTGCCTTTTCTAAATCCAGCTTGTACCTTTGGAAGTTCTCAGCTTACATGCTGTTGACACCTAGCTTGAGGGATTTTGAGCATTAACTTGCTAGCATGTGAAATGAGCCCAATTGTCTGGCAGTTTGGACATTCTTTGAAATTACCCTTCTTTGGAAATGGAATGAAAATTATCTTTTTCAGTCCCATGGCCACTGCTGAGTTTTTCAGATTTGCCCACATATTGGGTGTAGCACTTTAAAAGTGTTCTCTTTTATGATTTTGAATAGCTCAGCTAGAATTTCATCACCTCCACTAGCTTTCTTTGCAGTAATGCCCCCTAAAGCCCACTTGACTTCACACTCCAGGATGTCTGGCTCTAGGTGAGTGATGACACCATCATGGTTATCTGGGTCATTAAGACCTTTCTAGTAGAGTTCTGTGTATTATTGCCACCTGTTCTTAATAACTCCTCCTCCTGTTATGTCCTTGCAGTTTCTGTCCTGTACTGTTCCTATCTTTGCATGAAATGTTTCCTTGATATCTTTAATTTTCTTGAAGAGGTCTCTAGTGTTTTCCATTATATTGTTTTCCTCTATTTCTTTGCATTGTTCACTTAAGAAGGCATTCTTATTTCTCCTTGCTATACCTTGGAACTCTGCATTCAGTTGGGTATATCTGAATGCAGATATACCCTTTCTTTTGCTTTTGCCTCTTGCTACTCTTCTTTTCTTGGCTATTTGGAAGGTCTCCTCAGACAACCATTTTGCCTTGTTGCATTTCTTTTTCTTTGAGATGGTTTTGGTCACCATGTCCTGTACCATGTTATGAACCTCCATCCATAGTTCTTTAGGCACTCTGTCAGATCTAATCTCTGGAATCTATTTGTCACGTCCACTGCATAATCATAAGGGATTTGATTTAAGTCACACCTGAATGCCCTAATGGTTTTCCATACTTTGTTCAATTTAAGCCTGAATTTTGCAATAAGGAGTTCATGATCTGAGCCACAGTCAGTTCCAGGTTTTTTTTCATTGACTATAGAGAGCTTCTCTATCTTGGGGTGAAAGAATATAATCAATCTATAATCAATTTGATTTCAATATTGATCATCTGGTGATGTCCATGTGTAAAGTCATATCTTTTGTTGTTGGAAATTGGTGTTTGCTATGACTAGTTTGTTCTCTTGACAAAACTCTACTATCTTTGTCCTGATTCACTTTGTAATCTAAGGCTAAGTGTGCTTGTGCCTGTTACTCCTGTTATCTCTTGACTTCCTACTTTTGCACTCCAATCCCCTATGAAGAAAAGGACTTTTTTTTTTTTTCTTTTAGTGTTAGTTCTAAAAGTTCTTGGAGGTCTTCACAGAACCATTTAACTTCAGCTTCTTTTGCTTTAGTCATTGGTTTACAGACTTGGATTACTGTAATGTTGAATGATTTCCCTTGGAAACAAATCGAGATCATGCTGTCTTTTCTGAGATTGCACCCAAGTACTGCATTTTGAGTGTACCTGGGTTCACTCATTTCTTGACTATGAAGGATACTCCATTTCTTCTAAGGGATTCTTGCCAACAGTAGATATAATGGTCATCTGAATTAAATTTGCCCATTCTCATCCATTTCAGTTCATTGATTCCAAAAATGTTGATGTTCAGTCTTGCCATCTCCTGTTTTTCTGCATTGAATTTACCTTGATTCATGGACCTAACATTCATGTCTCCTATGCAATATTGTTTTTACAGCATTAGACTTTTCTTTAACCACCAGACACATCCACAACTTAAACACCAGATACAATCAAAATTGGGTGTCATTTCTGAAGTCATTAAAATGAAATGTAAAGTATATATTTTTCTCCCTCTATATAGCAAAATATGATGGCATCCAATACTGAAAAGGACTTGGAGAAATGAACATTCTAAACCAATGCTAGTGAAAGTTTAAAATAGTACAAATAGCCGGTACTTTTTTCCTTTTTTTCCCAATATATAAAAATTATCAATCCTAATATTTACTATCTAGGTTCTCAATTGAATCCAAGAAAAATTAATAGTAGAAATATTATATCATTGAAAGTTAGGAATATCCTAGTTCCACAAGAAAGTATTTAAACTATTATAACAGATGTTATTATATAGCATCTGTTATATAACATTATATATTATAAAATATTGTATATTATATAACAGAATAAAGTATATCTTCAGTTCAGTTCAGTCGCTCAGTCATGTCCAACTCTTTGTGACCCCATGAATCACAGCATGCCAGGCCTCCCTGTCCATTACCAACTCCCAGAGTTCACTCAGATTCACGTCCATCGAGTCCATGATGCCATCAAGCCATCTCATCCTCTGTCATCCCCTTCTCCTCCTGCCCCCAATCTCTCCCTGCATCAGAGTCTTTTCCAATGAGTCAACTCTTCTCATGAGGTAGCCAAAGAACTGGAGTTTCAGCTTCAGCATCATTCCTTCCAAAGAAATCCCAGGGCTGATCTTCAGAATGGACTGGTTGGATCTCCTTGCAGTCCAAGGGACTCTCAAGAGTCTTCTCCAACACCACACTTCAAAAGCATCAATTCTTTGGCGCTCAGCCTTCTTCACAGTCCAACTCTCACATCCATACATGACCACAGGAAAAATCATAGCCTTGACTAGACAGACCTTAGTCGGCAAAGTAATGTCTCTGCTTTTGAATATGCTATCTAGGTTGGTCATAACTTTTCTTCCGAGGAGTAAGCGTCTTTTAATTTCGTGGCTGCAGTCACCATCTGCAGTGATTTTGGAGCCCAAAAAACTGAAGTCTGACACTGTTTCCATTGTTTCCCCATCTATGTCCCATGAAGTGATGGGACTGGATGCCATATCTTCATTTTCTGAATGTTGAGCTTTAAGCCAACTTTTTCACTCTCCTCTTTCACTTTCATCAAGAGGCTTTTGAGTTCCTCTTCACTTTCTGCCATAAGGGTGGTGTCATCTGCATATCTGAGGTTATTGATATTTCACCCTGCAATCTTGATTCCAGCTTGTGCTTCTTCCAGCCCAGTGTTTCTCATGATGTATTCTGCATAGAAGTTAAATAAGCAGGGTGACAATATACAGCCTTGATGTACTTCTTTTCCTCTTTGGAACCAGTCTGTTGTTCCATGTCCAGTTCTAACTGTTGCTTCCTGACCTGCATACAGATTTCTCAAGAGGCAGATCAGGTGGTCTGCTATTCCCATCTCTTTCAGAATTTTCCACAGTTTATTGTGATCCACCCTGTCAAAGAGTTTGGCATAGTCAATAAAGCAGAAATAGATGTTTTTCTGGAACTGTCTTGCTTTTTCTATGACCCAGTGATGTTGGCAATTTGATCTCTGGTTCCTCTGCCTTTTCTAAAACCAGCTTGAACATCAGGGAGTTCACGGTTCACGTATTGCTGAAGCCTGTCTTGGAGAATTTCGAGCATTACTTTACTAGCATGACTAAAATTATTCTTTTAGTGGTTCTTACTATATTTTCATTTAAAGAATTTCAAGTTTGAATATGTTATGGCTGGAATACACATAATTTTATAAGTTTTATTATGAAAAAGTATATGTAAATGCATTCACCAAGTGTGAACTGTTGTTCTGTCTGAACTTTGGGATTAAGAAGGATTTGTATTTTATCACTTATTTTTGCTGTAGCTGTAAGAACACTTGCATAGGTTAAAAAACACCATGTCTACCTATTTATCTTGTCTATAGAAGAATTGGGCTTTCTAGATGGCATTAGTGGTAACAAACCCATTTGGCAAGGCAGGAGATGTAAGAGACGTGGTTTCGATCCTTGGGTCCAGAAGATTCCCTGGAGTGAGGTATGGTAATCCACTCCAATATTCTTGCCTGGAGAATCATCATGGAGCCTGGTGGGCCACAATCCATTAGGTCACATAGAATCAGACATGACTGAAGTGACTTAGCACATGGAAGGATTATAACATATCTTTAATAATTTTGAATATTTTCACTAATTATAAGATATTGCATGAAGAATAAATTTGATATGTAATAGATTTGTTAAAGTGAACATGGCTGAAATATACATTTTTTTTCAGGTTGATTAGAATTAAAATAGATTACAAAATCAAATGTTAGAGTAGAGAAGCACCAGTCACAGTGCTACCTTTACAGAATTGGCAGGAATTGTTTCTGATATGGTAAATAGTGTTTTAATAAATATGTTGCCTTAGAATTATGCCTAATGCAAATGTTATCATGACCTATGAAAAATGTGAATAGCTGTTTCTATACAAAAAAAAATTCAGAGATTTCTCTGTAACTGAGAAAATATTAAATGAACTTGTGCCATATATGTGTCTCTGACCTACCCAAAACACAAAACACAATTAAACAAAACCCAAATATTGATAAGCCTATCAATTTACAAAGATTCTATAAATTGTATTCTATGGTATTCCAAAAACTCCTATGTCATTAGTGCTGAAGCATGAACATGTGCTTTGAAACAGGAAATAGTTGTGTCTTTTCATCAATTAGGATTATAATTTTTATAGAACTGCATTATCCAACTAGAATTTTAGTACAGTTTGGAATTGAAATATCACAGTTTCCGTTAAGACTGTGCTCAGGATGCTGGGCTAAATCTGGTAGTTCTTAAAAATGTATAATGAGTAAAATGTTTCAATTCCAACTTGAAAATTCACAACATATTTTATTGCCTCTTTACATGGAGCATCTCTGTTCAGCTCTGACTCCAAAGTCTGCCACTTTGCAGACAAACATTATCCAATTTCTGCAGCAATTACTGTGGGGATGGTGCTTCTGTATAGGTCAAATATTGCTTCCACACAGTGGATATTTATAGTGTTCTACTTTGCTGGAGAAAGGCTGACATTGCAATACTATATTTAACTTGCGAGCTCAGATACCAGATTGGGTTGATAATATTAGTTCCAGCTTTTACATTTCACCTTTCTTCCTTCTTAGCCCATTTTTTTGAATCATTCTATCTACCTATGTGCACACATGTCCTGTCTATCAGTTCAGGGAAATAACTGTTCCCAATTTCTGTTTTCACACTTGAGCATGCACTTTACCTTGAGAGACACAAAATGAAAATAAAGTAAGTCAGACTATTTCTCTAAGCAAGCTGATAAAATGCATAGTGTTCTTGTTTTTTTTTTTACCCCTCTCAGAAAAAGCAGTACATGCAGTCATATGCTCATGTAAGTTCAAAAGCACCAAATACTGATCTAAATATGCAGAATCACTAGCACAAATCAGTGGAGCCACTTATCCCTAAAGGAAGTCTCTTACTGGCTCAAATAGCCACAGTCTAATTAGAGTATATGTAGATTTGGCATATTTGGCATCTATGGTTAATTTCCAGAAGAAATATGCTACAGGTATCACTAACTAGATAATAAATAACTAAAATAAATAACCATATCATTTTACTTGTCTGAATTTTAGTGTCCTTTCATGAATTTACACCTAACCACCCCCAACAACCCTAAACCAAAACTTTCCATTGAGTATATATTACAGCCAATAAAATAATTTTCAAGGTATATAAAGGCACCTTCTTGAACAAAGTTCGTTTGAATAATATAACTATGAACTGAGATTGTCCTCATCATGAATATGAAAAAGTAATGAACTTAAGAAATTCACAGCTGGCAGTTTGACTATCAACCTTAAATCTTCTCAGCTTGTTTTACCAAAAAAAGACTGATATTTTCAAAACAGAAAGTTATTAGAATAGGCGCAGTCAAACTTTCACCACAAAATGTGTGAAATTAAAAAATGAGGGTAAATCTTTGGAAAATTTAGTTACATAAGGATTTCTTAGCAAGGGCACAACAAGCATGAGTAAATAAATTAATCAATCAATCAATAGTAAAATTTTTAAAATTAAAATTGCCTTTCATGATACTGTTGATAAAATGAAAAGATAAAGTACAAACTTCACAAAACATCTACAAAGTCATCTGTTCAGAGTATACAAATAACTCTTACAACTCAATGAGACAAAAATCTCAATAAAAAGGGAAAATTTTTGAACAGTTTACAAAAAAGATGTGGCTAAACTCACCAAACTACATTTATGTGAATTCAGTTTAAAGTAAAAAGAATGGCTAATGAGCAGAGTAAAATTTCTCAAGATAAGTAGGTTTCATGAAATGTAAATTTAAAGCTCAATGAGAAAGGTTTCCACACAAAATCATAGCTAAAATTTAAAAGGATGACAGTAGTGATTATTGGAAACTATGGGAACATCTAGAATATTCATTTGTTGTTGGAGAGATTCTAAATAGTATGACAGTTTCAGAAAACAGTTCATTCAACTGTTTCTTATAAAGCTTAACAGACCAGAGAATGCAGTCAATTGATTTTTGATAGAATTCCAGTGTAGTCCAAGGCACTTTGTACTTTTAATAAATAGTGCTGGAACAGTTGTATATGACTATGGGAAAAATGATGCACAAACATTAGTTAACACCCTACAAAAATTAAATAGAAATGAAACATAGTCCTTATGTGAAATAAAACACAAAATGCGTGAAATTTAAAAATGATGGCAAACCTCTGCAACTTTCAGTTAGATAAGGATTTCTTAGCAAGGCCCAACAACTATGAGTGAATAATTGAATTCAATCAATAATAAGTTTTAATGTATTTACCAAAACCCCTACAAGTTCAATTCAGTTTAGTGACTCAGTCATGTCCAACTCTTGGAAACCCATGGACCGCAGCATGCCAGGCCTCCCTGTCCATCACCAACTCCTGGAGTTTACTCAAACTCATGTCCATTGAGTCACTGATGCCATCCAACCATCTCATCCTCTGTCACCACCTTCTCCTCCTACCTTCAATCTTTCCCAACATCAGGGTCTTTTCAAATGAGTTAGCTCTTCACATTAGGTAGCCAGAGTATTGGAGTTTCAGCTTCAATATCGGTCCTTCCAATAAATATTCAGGACTGATTTCTTTTAGGATGGACTTGTTGGGTCTCCTGAAGTCCAAGGGACTCGTAAGAGTCTTCTCCAACACCACAGTTCAAAAGCATTAATTCTTTAGTGCTCAGCTTTCTTTATAGTGCAACTCTCACATCCATACATGACTACAGTAAAAAACATAGTATTGATAGATGGGCCTTTGCAGTCCAAGTAATGTCTCTGCTTTTTAATATGCTGTCTAGGTTGGTCATAACTTTTCTTCCAAGGAGAGAGTGTCTTTTAATTTCATGGCAGCAGTCACCATCTGCAGTGATTTGGATGCCCAAAATATAGTCTGCCGCTGTTTCCACTGTTTCTCCATCTATTTGCCATGAAGCGATGGCACTAGATGCCATGATCTTTGTTTTCTGAATGTTAAGCTTTAAGCCAAATTTTTCGCTCTCCTTCATTCAGTTTCATCAAGAGGCTCTTCAGTTCCTCTTCACTTTCTGCCACAAGAGTGGTGTCATCTGCATGTATGAAGTTATTGATATTTCTCTCAGCAATCTTGGTTCCAGCTTGCGCTTATTCCAGCTGAGCATTTCTCATGATGTACTCTGCATAGAAGTTACATAAGCAGGGTCACAGTAAAGAGCTTTGACATACTCTTTTTCCTATTTGGAACCAGTTTGTTGTTCTATGTCCAGTTCTAACTGTTGCTTCCTGACCTGCATACAGATTTCTCAAGAGACAGGTCAGGTGTTTTGGTATTCCCATCTATTTCAGAATTTTCCACAGTTAATTGTAATCCATACAGTCAAAGGCTTTGGCATAGTCAATAAAGTAGAAATAGATGTTTTTCTGGAACTCTCTTGCTTTTTCCATGATCCAGCAGATGTTGGCAATTTGATCTCTGGTTCCTCTGCCTTTCCTAAAACCAGTTTGAACATCTGGAATTTCACAGTTCACGTATTGCTGAAGCCTGGCTAGGAGAATTTTGAGCATTACTTGCGTATGAGATTAGTTCACTTTTGCGGTAGTTTGAGCATTCTTTGGCATTGCCTTTCTTTGGGATTGGAATGAAGACTGACCTTTTTTAGTCCTGTGGCCACTGCTGACTTTTCCAAATTTGCTGACATATTGAGTGCAGCACTTTCACAGCACCGTCTTTTAGGATTTGAAAAAGCTCAGCTGGAATTCCATCACCTCCACCGGCTTTGTTCCTAATGATGCTGCCTAAGGCCCCCTTGACTTTGCATTCCAGGATGCCTGGCTCTAGGTGAGTGATCACATCACTGTGATTATCTGGGTCATGAAGATCTTTTTGAACAGTTCTTTGTATTCTCTCCACCTTTTCTTAATATCTTCTGCTTCTGTCAGGTCTGTATTATTTCTGTCCTTTATTGAGCACATCTTTGCAAGAAATGTTCCCTTGGCATCTTTAATTTTCTCAAAGAGATCTCTAATCCTTCCCATTCTATTATTTTCCTGTATTTCTTTCACTGATCACTGAGGAAGGCCTTCTTATCTCCCCTTGTTATTCTTTGGCTCATTCTTTGGCATTCAAATGGGTATATCTTCCCTTTTCTCCTTTGCTTTTTGCTTCTCTTCTTTTCACAGCTTTGTAAGGCCTCCATAAACAGCCATTTTGCTTTTTTGCATTGCTTTTTCTTGAGGTTGGTCTTGCTCTCTGTCTCCTGTACAATGTCATGAGCCTCTGTCCATAGTTCATCAGGCACTCTGGCTATCAAATCTAGACCCTAAATCTATTTCACAATTCCATTGTATAATCGCAAGGGATTTGACTTAGGTCATACCTGAATGGTCTAGTTGTTTTCCCTACTTTCTTCAATTTAAGTCTGAGTTTGGCAATAAGGAGTTCATGATTTGAGCTACAGTCAGGTCCTGGTCTTGTTTTTGCGGACTGTATAGAGCTTCTCCATCTTTGGCTGCAAAGAATATAATCAATCTGATTTTGGTGTTGACCATCTGCTGATGCCCATGTGTAGAGTCTTCCCTTGTTTTGCTGGAAGAGGGTGTTTGCTATGACAGGTGCATTCTCTTGGCAAAACTCTATTAGGCTTTGCCCTGCTTCATTTTGTACTCCAAGGCCAAATTTTCCTGTTACTCCAGGTAGCTCTTGACTTCCTGCTTTTGCGTTCCAGTCCCCCATAATGAAAAGGACATCTTTTGGGGGTGTTAGTTCTAGAAGGTTTTATAGGTCTTCATAGAACCGTTCAACTTCAGCTTCTTCAGCATTACTGGTAGGGGCATAGACTTGGATTACCATGATATTGAATGATTTGCCTAGGAAATGAACAGAGATCATTCTGTCGTTTTTGAGACTGCATCGAAGTACTGCATTTCGGACTCTTTTGTTGACGATGATGGCTACTCCATTTCTTCTAATGAATTCTTGCCCACAATAGTAGATACATTGGTCATCTGAGTTAAATTCACCCATTCCAGTCCAGTTTAGTTTGCTGATTCCTAAAATGTAGATATTCACTCTTGCCATCTCCTGTATGACCACTTCCAATTTGCCTTGGTTCATGGACCTAACATTCCAGGATCCTGTGCAATATTGCTCTTTACAGCATCAGACCTTGCTTCCATCACAAGTCACACCCACAACTGGGTGTTGTTTTTGCTTTGGCTCTGTCTCTTCATTCTTTCTGGAGTTATTTCTCCACTAATCTCCGTAGCATATTGGGCACCTACAGACCTGGGGAGTTCATCTTTCAGTGGAATGACAAACCACTTCATTATTCTTGTCTTGAGAATTCTATGAACAGTAGCTTTGAGTAGACAGACCTTTGTTGGCAAAGTGATGTTTTTGCCTATTAATGCACTGTCTAAGTTTGTCATAGCTTTTCTTCCAAAGAGTAAGTGTCTTTTAATTTCATGACTGCAGTCACCATCCACAGTGTTTTTGTAGCCTAAGGAAATAAAGTCTGTCACTGTTTCCATTTTTTACCATCTATTTTCCATGAAATGATGGGTCCAGATGTCATGATCTTGGTTTTTTGATCGTTGGGTTTTAAGTCAACGCTTTCACTCTCCTCTTTCACATTAGTCAAGAGGCTTTTTTGTTCTTCTTCTCTTTCTTCCATTAGCTTGGTGTCATCTGCATATCTGAGGTTATTGATATTTATCCTGGCAATCTTGATTCCAGCTTGAGTTTCATCCAACCCCACATTTCACATGATGTATTCTGCATATACATTAAATAAGTACGGTGACAATATACATCCTTGACAATATACATCCTTTCCCAATTTGGAACCAATCCATTGTTCCATGTCTGGTTCTAACTGTTGCTTATTGACCTGCATACAGCTTTCTCAGGAAGCAGGTAAGGTGGTCTGATATTCCCATCTCTTGAAGAAGTACAAGCTTAGGAATAGTAAATAAAATACACTTGGGGGAGGTCATCATTTAGAGGAGCCAGCCTCACTCCTCTGATATTCCTGCCAAAGAATAATAGAATATTTTAATCATAACCTCAAAGTTAAAGCATTTTCAGCTAGCAAATTCCAACTATTTTAAACATTAAAGTGCAAATATTATTCAGTTTAAACATTGGTTCTCATACACAACTTCAATAGACCAAAGGCTTCTATCCTATATTTTAACATTCTTTGTATCTTTTCCTTCCTGTCTTGATATTCTATGAGAATTTTATTTTGGCAGGAGAATGTTATGACCACTGAAGGTGAAAAATTAAAGTGCAAGTCACTCAGTTGTGTCTGACTCTTTGAAACCCCATGAACGCTACAGTCCATGGAATTTTCCAGGCCTGAATACTGCAGTAGGTAGCCTTTTCCTTCTCCAAGAGATCTTCCCAACCCAGGGATTGAACCCAGGTCTCCCGCATTGCAGGCAGATTCTTTACCAACTGAGCCATAGGGAATACTGAGAATACTGGAGTGGGTAGCTGATTCCTTCTCCAGTGTATTTCCCAACTCAGGAATCAAACCGGGTTCTCCTGCTTTGCAGGTGGATTCTTTTACCAACTGAGCTATATAACCACTGAACATAATACAAATGATTTTTCAAAACTTCTAAAATAATTAATTTAATTTTAAGTAAAATTATTAACACATTCTCACTGTTCTTTTTTGCATTTATTTTCTTCTAGGAACAATTTACCAATCAATCTTAAAATTATTTTCTTTTTATTATTCTCAGGTTTATTTGAAAATTTTATTTATTTATGCATGTATGTGTGTGTAATCAGACAGGATTCTTGTAAATGCACAGCGCGTAATCTTAGTATGATCTTTCACATGTAATGAAATATTTATTAATCCCTCCAATAAAAGAAAAGGTGGGATAAATTGTAATCTCAAAGTTAAAAAGACAGTTGTTTCCCCCATTTCATGTAAATGCTTAGTTTCATGATAATGTTTATTCATCTTAATCTTACAGATTTTCTTGATCTATTGCTACTATTTTTCATTTAATGATAAATATATTAGAAATAAGGAGCTGTGCATGCAACTCACAAATCTCTTTAATTACTGATATTAGCACAACAAAACAAACAAATGAATAGGAGCCTTCAGAAACGATGGATCCCAAAACTAGTTTCAGAATCAGCTCAATTAAATCTTATCTGACAATTAATAAAGTGATGGTAAATGTAATCTCAAAGTTGTACAGATATTTTCTCTAATATGGCTACTTTTATTTAATAATCCAAAGATTGGTGACATTAGAATATTTTCTGTATCCTAAAATCCATCATTCAGTTGCCCTTTTTTATTGCCCTGTATTTACTCTCTGTCACGGGACTATAAATAGTATCCTTCTTATGCTCTGACATTTGACAGATGTTCTTTATCATTGAGAATTTAATCAAAATTTAGTAATATTTAAATCTTTTCTAGTGAGGCTTAGTGTATTTGAAAACCAGCAGATAAATTAATTATTTGTGAGCAGATATATGAAATCTAAACTTCTCTAACCATCATCTTAAATAATTTTTTTGTCTACATTTTCCCTTATTACTCTTCTCCATTCCTTTTGCTTTTGACTTTAGTCTTTTTGGCATAAGGCATTTATTGAATATTTATTCCTCTTTTTTCTCCAGCAGTTTATATAGTTTAGGGAAACAAATATACACACCATATTTCCTTCACCCTAATACTTGTGGAGTGTTTGCCACAAGCTTTTTTATAGGTATTTGCCTACTGACCAGTTATTAATTCTGTATTTGAAAGGTGTTATTAAGTTTTGACCCATGAAAAGCCATGAGATTTTCCATATCTTTTTAAACAAGTAAGTTTTACTAAAAAGAAAAGGAAGTAAACATTTTAAAGAATATTAAAAATACTTACAACTATGGTGGAGGTGATATGATTTAAAATGCTTCATCGTGACTCAGGATTTCATATTGTTGCATATATATTTTCTGTTCTATTCTGGCAAGAATATGGGGAATAGTGGTTAGAAAAAAATTTTAATATTCAAGGGCTCAATCATATTTTACATAAATCAATCTCCTTAGTAAGTTAAATTCCAAACCTTCCCTTTTTAAATTAAATGATGTATTTAAAATTGTAGATGTTACCTAGGGATACTTCATATTCAGTTGGACTGCAGTTATTTACATGTTTAAAAATAAAGATGTCTGAATATTCATGGAGCTCATATATAAGTACAAGTCAAATGTGGATACACTGCATTTGATTAATGCCTCCTAAATAAAATGTTATTTACTGTTTCAGCTCAATACAAATTGCCAGTCGATATTGCTATTATTCACAAGAGAAAAATATAGATCTTCACCGTAGTGTTCACTCTTGTCATATTAGAACAATTGTGATAGAGAGATTCCGGATAAAATAACTGGACCTTTACTAAAGTTTTCCATAATGTTATAAGAATAAGCAAAATGTTCAGTTCAGTTCAGTCCCATGAATCGCAGCACTCCAGGCCTCCCTGTCCATCACCAACTCCCGGAGTTTACTCAGATTCACGTCCATCAAGTCAGTGATGCCAACCAGCCATCTCATCCTCTGTCGTCCCCTTCTCCTCCTGCCCCCAATCCTTCCCAGCATCAGAGTCTTTTCCAATGAGTCAACTCTTCGCATGAGGTGGCCAAAGTACTGGAGTTTCAGCTTTAGCATAATTCCCTCCAAAGAAATCCCAGGGTTGATCTTCAAATGAACTGGTTGGATCTCCTTGCAGTCCAAGTAACTCTCAAGAGTCTTCTCCAACACCACAGTTCAAAAGCATCAATTCTTTGGCGCTCAGCCTTCCTCACAGTCCAACTCTCACATCCGTACATGACCACAGGAAAAACCATAGCCTTGACTAGACGGAACTTAGTCAGCCGAGTAGTCAGCAGAGTAATGTCTCTGCTTTTGAATATGCTATCTTCCTTTTTTGCGGTCGAGGCAATGGAGGAACCAAGTGCCTGGGGGGCTGTCACATGACGAATCAGCCTGTCCGGGATCCAAATCGGAGAATCTGCATCCTGTGGAAAAATACAGGCACATCCTCCACCGCTAGTTAACAATGGTTTAGGACACCTCCATTGTCTGGAGAGGAAGTCCTTCCATTTCACCAGCGGCTTTGCATTTTGTTGCTCCGGACACCAATGACGAAGCATTGCAGTGGTTCTGGACGAATCAGCATTCAAGTTATTTATTACAAAGAGAGCATGTTGTAAAATGTTAATATACCCTTAATTTTATGAAGATATTTCCCTCTCATTAGCATTTACTTAAGCATTCTTTTACTTTTAGTGTTATCTGTAGATATTTTAATATGATTTTTATTATAAAGATAAATATAACATCATCCATGTATATCAAGTGGCATCAGCCTCTGTGAATCTAGATTAAGTTTTACTTAATTTACTGACATTTTAGCCATCATTTGGAATTTAGCAAGTCGGACACTACTGAGCGACTTCACTTTCACTTTTCACTTTCATGCACTGGAGAAGGAAATGGCAACCCACTCCAGTGTTCTTGCCTGGAGAATCCCAGGGACGGGGGAGCCTGGTGGAATGCCATCTATGGGGTCGCACAGAGTCGGACACGACTGAAGCAACTTAGCAGCAGCAGCAGCAGCATACAGGGACAAGTGATGCTGATCAGAGTTCACAAATCTTTTTTTTCTTTTTTTAATCTCTCTGTTAACCATTGTGCCATTAGTGTATATTTTAACTCCCCATCTATTTAAGATCAACAGGTGAATATTGTTATCTCACATAGGAAAAATTTATTTGCATTTATCACTAATATGCTTTCCCTGAAAAATGCTTAAAAATTTCTTTCTCTCCCATTTGTCAGAACTGCAGGAATTATTTTTCTACTGCCTGAATAACATCATTTTCATCCCAGTTTGTGTACATCTGTTGGTCTCTTATTTTAGGTCCCATCCTTGAATCCCTATGTGCTTTAGTATGTTTATATTGTTCTGAACTGTATTTCAGTTCACCAGTACTCTCTTAGGATCCCTCAAATCCTCTTAAACTCATTCACTGAATTCTTAATTTCAATAGTTGTATTTTTTAAAAAATATTCTGGGATATTTGTTTGCTTTATTTTTATTTTTTTTATTTTTTGCCTTATTTTTATAGTTGCTGATTCTCTGCTTGCTTTCTCCATCTTATGTTCCATTTCTCTGAGCATATTATGTACAATAATATTGAAATTTGTATTTAATAATTGTATTATATTATCTTTATTTGATCTTTTTCTGCTGTTCAACTTTGTGTTGATATTTTTGGAGATAGTCCTGTGTTTTTATAGGTTTGTCATTCAGATGGAGAGATGGCTCTTCTTTATGAAAAATCATGTAGATAACTCAAAGCTCTGGCTTATATTTCCCCATTGAGGATTTAATTTTGCTTCAGGCTGTCAGCTGGGCTGGAGGCAAAAGCAATCATAGATCAACATAATTTAAATTAATTATAACTGGGCTTTGATTCCTGTGAAGAGTGGTCTATTTCTGATGTATGTTTGCTCTTAATGTTTGCCCACCATAGTTTTATCCAAAAAGTGTCAGTTATACCTTCCTTTCTACTATCTATATATGCAGTTTATGTTTCTCCATTTTTTCTTCCCTGAGGCTTAAACATTTCACATTCATCATTCACCAGAAGGGAAAAGTAATACTGCATGAGACTCACAATTTTGGTTTTCCCTACTTTTCAGGTTCTTACCTGCTCAAGTTCTTATCAGCTTGTTAGCTATCTAATGACTTCACAGATACATTAAACATTTATCAGCATCATGATATCAGGATTCATCTCAAAAATATAGAGCTAGAAACACTTCACTCCCCCATATTTCCAACAAAACATAAGGTGAACTGTACACTAATGGCTTTTGTTGAACCCACCAGAGAACCTAAATCAAAGAGAATGGTGAATCAAGGGGGAAATCTGAGCTTTTAGGTACTTGTGGAAATGCCACATGATATACAAAATCATATATTTTAATGTCCCTACAAGAACATTTTAGAAATTGGTAAAGTTTAAGTGTGACTTAACTGTGAAGGTCCTGTTGTCCACAGACATGGGGAAGTATCCACCCACTTGCAGGCTGTTACTTGAAGGATATCCATCTGGCTCATAAAAGAAGGATTGAAGAGAATTTAAAGATAACCTCCCTCCCCTACATGGTGCTACTTGGTGGAGAGGAAAAACAGCTACTGTTGAAATTTGTGTAAATCTGTGTTCCCTATTTCATTAATGGAGCAAATAATTTATTCTGGTTGGCAGAATTTCCACAGCAGCTGTTGGATGACGAGGAAAGCCACATTCTGCCAGGACTCATTTTTCTTATATCCCTCAGGTAACCAAGGATTTAATCTGCAGAGGCAACAACTTCTAAATTATAGGCTGTAAACACTGGAGAACCTCAACTGTAGTTGGATATATTCCAGAAAAAAGGAACTCAATCGCTAGAGGAGGGAAAGAAAACCTGTGAAATCTTTCTTGTCAGCTCAGGTCCATAAGCTAAAGCTTGAGATGTTCCAAGAAGATGAGAACATCATAAAATTCTCCCCCCAACCCTTCCCCTTCAGCACCATACTAGCAAAGTCCCAAGTAAAATCTATTAATAATAGTGGAAAAATTAGGATAGCTGCAACAAAGAGGCATTTTGGGGGAAGCAGAACAAAGGAAAGCCCGAAACCCAATCAAGGCGATTAGAAAAAGAAAATGTATTACTACAGGAATTTGAGGTACTCAGTGAACAAAACAACAAAAATCCCAACTCTGGTAATCAGAGTAACAACAAACTTTATAGAAAATCTGACTCCTGAGTAGATTCACTCAATCCTCATACTAAAGGCCCAAGAGAAGGAAATAGTGCTCTTCTATAAGCATTAAAAATAAGTCCCCTGTGTCTATATCTGATACAATATGTCCAACTTCCATCCAACAATTACCAAGCATACCAACCTCAAGAAAAAATTCTGAGTAGATGAATCAATTTTGAAAATCACAGATATGACACAGTTATGGGAACTACCAGGCACAGAATTTTAGATAGCTTTGATTTATATGTTAAAGACTCTAATGGAACACACAGAAACAGATCATTTTGAAAAGATATGGAAACTGTAAGAAAAAAAGCCAACCTCCCCCAACCCAATAAAATAAATGTAACTGAGAGAAATTAGTAACCATGTAACAGAAATAAAGGATGCCTTTGATGGACTCCTTGGTAGCCTTGGCAGGACAGATAAAATAAATGTATGGTGAGCTTGAAGGCATTTTGTGAAATTACACATACAGAAAGCATCAGACAAACTACTTGAAGAAACCTTCTCCAAAGTACATGGCCAGAACTCCCCAAGACTGAGCAAGTATGTGAAATAAAGAAAAGACTGAGAAGCATTTACAAATCAGAGGAAACTATGAAGGCATGAAAATAAACATGTTTGTTATCCTGTATTGGATTCCTGAAGCAGGAGAAAAAAAAAAAAAAAGAACACATTGGAAGAAAACTGGAGAAACTTTGACCTTGACGTATCTATTGTAACAGCAAATCTGGGTAAAACGATCTACAAATTTGATGATAAAGAGTTCCTTGAAGCTTTACCATTTTTACTGTATCAACACATTTCCAAAAAGTTACTCAGAAAAAAAAAAAAATCCATATACCTATTCAGTTCAATTCAGTTCAGTTGCTCAGTAATGTCAAACTCTTTGCGACCCCATGAATCGCTGTACGCGAGGCCTCCCTGTCCATCATCAACTCCCGGAGTCACTCAGACTCATGTGCATCGAGTCAGCGATGCCATCCAGCCATCTCATCCTCTGTCGTCCCCTTCTCCTCCTGCCCCCAATCCCTCCCAGCATCAGAGTCTTTTCCAATGAGTCAACTCTTCCCTGGAGATGGCCAAAGTATTGGACTTTCAGCTTCAGCAACAGTTCTTCCAATGAAACCCAACACTGATCACCATTAGGATGGACTGCTTGGATCTCCTTGGAGTCCAAGGGACTCTCAAGAGTCTTCTCCAACACCACAGTTCAAAAGCATCAATTCTTCGGCGCTCAGCTTTCTTCACAGTCCAACTCTCACATCCATACATGACCACAGGAAAAATGATAGCCTTGACTAGACAGACGTCTGTTGGCAAAGTAATATCTCTGCTTTTCAATATGCTGTCTAGATTGCTCATAACTTTTCTTCCAAGGAGTAAGCATCTTTTAATTTCATGGCTGCAATCACCATCTGCAGTGATTTTGGAGCCCCCTAAAATAGAGTCTGACACTGTTTCCACTGTTTCCCCATCCATTTCCCATGAAGTGATGGGCCCAGATGCCATGATCTTCATTTTCTGAATGCTGAGCTTTAAGCCAACTTTTTCACTCTCCGCTTTCACTTTCATCAAGAGGCTTTTGAGTTCCTCTTCACTTTCTGCCCTAAGGGTGGTGTCATCTGCATATCTGAGATGATTGACATTTCTCCCGGCAATCTTAATTCCAGCTTGTGATTTTCCAGCCCAGCATTTCTCATGATGTACTCTGCATAGAAGTTAAATAAGCAGGGTGACAATATACAGCCTTGACGTACTCCTTTCCCCATTTGGAACCAGTCTGTTGTTTCATGTCCAATTCTAACTGTTGCTTCCTGACCTGCATATAGGTTTCTCAAGAGGCAGGTCAGGTGGTCTAGTATTCTCATCTCTTTCAGAATTTTCCACAGTTTATTGTGATCCACACAGTCAAAGACTTTGACATAGTAAATCAAGCAGAAATAGATGTTTTTCTGGAACATTCTTGCTTTTTCGATGATCCAGCAGCTGTTGGGAATTTGATCTCTGGTTCCTTTACCTGTTCTAAAACCAGCTTGAACATCTGGAAATTCATGGTTCACATATTGCTGAAGCCAGGCTTGAAGAATTTTGAGCATTATTTACTAGCGTGTGAGATGAGTGCAACTGTGTGGTAGTTTATGCATTCTTTGGCTTTGCCTTTCTTTGGGGTGGGAATGAAAACTGACCTTTTCCAATCCTGTGGCCACTGCTGAGTTTTCCAAATGTGCTGGCATATTGAGTGCAGCACTTTCACAGCATCACCTTTTAGGATTTGAAATAGCTCAACTTGAATTCCATCACCTCCACTATCTTTATTTGTACTGATGCTTTCTATGGCCCAGTTGACTTCACATTCCAGGGTGTCTGGCTCTAGGTGAGTGATCATACCATCGTGATTATAGGGGTCATGAAGATCTTTTTTGTACAGTCTTCTGTGTATTCTTTCCACCTCTTCTTAATATGTTCTGCTTCTGTTAGGTCCATACCATTTCTGTCCTTTATCGAGCCCATCTTTGCATGAAATATTCCCTTGGTATCTCTAATCTTCTTGAAGAGATCTCTAGTCTTTCCCATTCTGTTGTTTTCCTCTATTTCTTTGCACTGATTGCTGAGGAAGGCTTTCTTATCTCTCCTTGCTATTCTTTGGAACTCTGCATTTAGATGCTTATATCTTTCCTTTTTGCTTCTCTTCTTTTCACAGCTATTTGTAAGGACTCCCCGGACAACCACTTTTCTTTTTTGCATTTCTTTTTCATGGGGATGGTCCTGATCCCTGTCTCCTGTACAATGTCTCAAACCTCCATCCATAGTTCATCAGGCATGCTGTCTATCAGATCTAATCCCTTAAATCTATTTCTCACTTCCACTCTATAATCATAAGGGATTTGATTTAAGTCATACCTGATTGGTCTAGTGGTTTTCCCCACTTTTTTCAATTTAAGTCTGAATTTGGCAATAAGAGGCTCATGATCTGATCTGAGCTACAGTCAACTCCTGGTCTTGTTTTTGCTGACTATATAGAACTTCTCCATCTTTGGTAGCTAAGAATATAATTAGTCTGATTTCGGTGTTGACCATCTGGTGATGTCCATGTGTAGTCTTCTCTTGTTTTGTTGGAAGAGAATGTTTGCTATGACCAGTGTGTTCTCTAGGCAAAACTCTATTAGCTTTTGCCCTGCTTCATTTTGTACTCCAAGGCCAAATTTGCCTGTTACTCCAGGTGTTTCTTGACTTCCTACATTTGCATTCCAGTCCCCTATAATGAAAATAAGATATTTTGGGGGTGTTATTTCTAAAAGGTCTTGTAGGTCTTCATAGAACCATTCAACTTCAGCTTCTTCAGCATTACTGGTTTTGGCATGGGCTTAGATTACCTTGATATTGAATTGTTTGCCTTGGAAACGAACAGAGATCATTCTGTTGTTTTTGAGATTGCATCCAAGTACTGCATTTTGGGCTGGTGGCTCAGAGGTTAAAGCGTCTGCCTGGAATGCGGGAGACTAGGTTCCATCTCTGGGTTAGGAAGATCCCCTGAAGAAGGAAATCGCAGCCCATTCCAGTACTCTTGCCTGGAGAATCCCATGGAGGGACGAGCCTGGTAGGCTGTAGTCCATGGGGTCACAAAGAGTGGGACATGACTGAGCGACTTCACTTCATTACATTTCGAATTCTTGTTGACCATGATAGCTACTCCATTTCTTCTAAGGGAGTCCTGCCCACAGTAGTAGATATAATGGTCATCTGAGTTAAATTCACCCATTCCAGTCCATTTTAGTTTGCTGATTCCTAGAATGTCGACATTCACTCTTGCCATCTCCTGTTTGACCACTTCCAGTTTGCCTTGATTCATGGACCTGACATTCCAGGTTCCTATGGAATATTGCTCTTTATGGCATCAGACTATGCTTCTATCACCAGTCACATCCACAAGTCGATATTGTTTTTGCTTTGGCTCCGTCCCTTCATTCTTTCTGGAGTTATTTCTCCATTGATCTCCAGTAGCATATTGGGCACCTACCAACCTGGGGAGTTCCCTTTCAGTATCCTATCATTTTGCCTTTTCATACTGTTCATGGGGTTCTCAAGGCAAGAATACTGAAGTGGTTTGCCAGTCCCTTCTCCAATGGACCACATTCTGTCAGACCTCTCCGCCATGACCCAATATTTTAAAGACAATTTTCTCATTAAAATTGCATGTGCATTTCAAGTCACAGGTCTACATAAAGATCCACTTATGTCCATATCCTGATAGACTATTGTGATTATGTCAATCTTTCATTTTTCCTCAGTCAGAGCTAATAGTGGAACCAATTGCTGCTACACATTGTCTCATACTCAAATGGTAATTTGCAGAAGTGCATTTTGAAAACTGTGAAAATATCTTGGGAGAGACATCTCAAACTTAACCCACATTATAGTGATAAATGCTCAAGAAGATTTTCAATTATTTTCCACATGAAAGGAGCTAAAACATCTTTTGAGTAATGAATAGTTGGTGATATGTATTATGCAAGCTGGAAAGGAGCTTAAATTCTTTTTTCATATATAAATTTTTGCATCAATCATAAGAATTTTACAGATCTGTAAATATGTCCTCTGTAGTAAAGGAGTTCACTAATGCAATTGCCTATATTATTTTAACTAGAAAAATAAATCTTGTTTTTTTTTAAAGTGTTAATTACTTGCATAATTGTTATAGAGGCTACATTTGGTATATTTTTGTTGGAAAAGGCATGTTATTTGGAATTACAGTTATATTCATTCAAATGCCTGCTCTACTTTATTTATGACCTTGCAGGTATCATGCATAAAAGTCACCATTCTACAGACTCTTCAAAATTTGTTAACTCTAAAATGAAA
This sequence comes from Ovis canadensis, assembly GCF_042477335.2. Classification (NCBI taxonomy): domain Eukaryota; kingdom Metazoa; phylum Chordata; class Mammalia; order Artiodactyla; family Bovidae; genus Ovis; species Ovis canadensis. Next base: position 66,224,377 of record NC_091262.1, on the reverse strand, counting down.
ATAATTACTGATAGTTTGTTGAAAAGTTTAAAAGATGAACTTATTTATGTGTGCTATAAGAAATTATTTCTAAGGCTTACTTTCCTAGTCTGTGATTGTTATAATGAAAATTATATTCTATAATTTATTTCAAAATAAAATGTTATAATTCTTTATGTTAAAGTTGAATCTCTATGTATAGAATATTTGTATATTTGATATTTATAGTATATAATAATATATTTTCCAAAAGTTTGAAATACATATACATATGTATGATTATATAGATAGTAGTTTGATATACACCTATTGCACGCTTTATAACACAAAGGAGACTCAAATGTGCTGGGTTTTTTTTTTTCAGCCTTTGAAGCATTATCATGAAATATCACATAAAAAGACTATATATGCTCATGCTCATTTATCTTGTGTGTATTTGTATTCTATATAAGTTGAAACAACAGCAAGACAGATTTTTAAATATTCACAGAGCTTTGGCAGACTGCCACTGGTTCTAGTCTGAATTCAAATTAGTCCATTGCTGAAATTTAAATTGGAATAAAAGAGTTATGCTTTCCTTTTAAATACAGATTTCACAGATGTTTATAAATTTTTAGAACAAACACAATCAATGCAAACACACAGGAATGATATTATGTTTTCAAATAAATATCAAACTATATTAAACAAATGTGAGGCTGTAAACTGATATTCTACTTTTTCCTAGAATACATGAAAATACACTATTTTTTCAACATATATGTTAATAATAAACAGTTTTCAGGAATCATAGGTAAATATTACCTTCTCTAAAGAGTTAAATCAACCTAAGACACTTTTTAATACTGTCAAAGTAGATAGAAGTCTATTTTGAAGATGTAGCAATTCAAATTTTGAAAATTATATATCTCAGCATGACTTTATCAATCACTGTTTGCTACATCTAAAATAATGTTATACTGCTTAGTAATGTTTGCTTATCTGACTAATTCGCTTCATAAAACTTTTCAAGTTTGAGTTACAAAATAGTTTATAAAAGCCATTGCCTAAAAATCACTTATAATTACTTTGCACATTACAAAATACTTATTACTGGATATTTTTTCTAAATTATCTTATAAATTTCTCAATATATCAAAAATTTGAGCATCTGATATGCCTGTTTATTATTACATAATTCATTTCAGTTCAGTTGCTCAGCCATGTCCGACTTTTGTGACACCATAGACTGCAGCATGCCAGGCTTCCTTGTTCATCACCAGCTCCCAGAGCTTGCTCAAACTCACCTCCATTGAGTCGGTGATGCCATCCAACCATCTCATCCTCTGTCATCCCCTTATACTCCAGCCTTCAATCTTTCCCAGCATCAGGGTCTTTTCCAGTGAGTCAGTTCTTTGCATCAGGTGGCCAAAGTATTGGAGCTTCAGCTTCAGCATCAGTCCCTCCAATGAACATGCAGGACTGATTTAATTCAGGATTGACTGGTTTAATCTCCTTGTAGTCCAAGGCATTCTCAAGAGTCTTCTCCAACACCACATCCAAAAGCGTCAGTTCTTTGGTGCTCAGCTTTTTTTATAGTCCAACTCTCACATCAATATATGACTACTGGAAAAACCATAGCTTTGACTAGATGGATCTTTGTCAGCAAAGCAATGTCTCTGTTTTTTTAATATGCTGTCTAGGTTGGTCATAGCTTTTCTTCCAAGGAGCAAGCATCTTTTCATTTCATGGCTACAGTCACCATCCACAGTATTTTTGGAGCCCAAGAAAATAAGATCTTTCACTGTTTCCATTGTTTCCCACTCTATTTGCCATGAAGTCATGGGACCAGATGCCATGATCTTAGTTTTTTGAATATTGAGTTTTAAGCCAACTTTTTCACTCTCCTCTTTCACTTTCATCAAGAAGCCCTTTACTTCTTTGCTTTCTGCCATAAGGATGGTGTCATGTGCCTAGCTGAGGTTATTGATATTTCTGCCGGCATTCTTGATTCCAGGTTGTGCCTCATCCAGCCTGGCATTTCGCATGATGTACTCTGCATATATAAATTAGATAAGAAGGGTGACAATATATAGCCTTGAAGTACTCCTTTCCCAATTTGGAACCAGTTGGTTGTTCCATGTCTGGTTCTAACTGTTGCTTCTTGACCTGCATACAGATTTCTCAGGAGGCAGGTCAGATAGTCTGGTATTCCCATCTCTTTAAGAGATCCACACAGTCAAACTATGTGAAGAACACACTATTCTTTGGCTCAGTCAATAAAACAGTAGTAGATGTTTTTCTGGAACTCTCTTGCTTTTTCTATGATCCAAAAGATGTTGGCAATTTGATCTCTAGTTCCTCTCCTTCTTCTAAATCCAGCTTGAATATCTGGAATTTCACAGCTCTTGTACTGTTGAAGCTGGCTTGGAGAATTTTGAATGTTGAGTTTTAAACCAACTTCTTAAAAATTCTGCATCAGTTTCTGTATTAGTGTATTAGTCAGGGTTCTTTAGAAAAAAAAATTATTATGCATCAGGAATTAGTTCATGTGATTATGGAGTTCAAAATTTGGTGTCTGTCAGGCTGGCAACTCTGGAAACCCTTGGATTGGGTTTAAAAGTGGTCTGCTGTAGAACCAGGAAGAGTCAATGATACAGTTGAAGTCTAAGGACAGACTATGGAGAATTCCATCTTTTTGTGGGAAAGCAGTCTTCTGTTCTATTCATGCCTTCCACTCATTGAATGAAGTTTACTTCAGTTCAGTTCAGTTGCTCAGTTGTGTTTGACTCTGAGACCTGATGAATTGCAGCATGCCAGGCCTCCCTGTCCATCACCATCTCCTGGAGTTCACTCAAACTCACATCCATTGAGTCGGTGATACCATCCAACCATCTCATCCTCTGTCGCCCCCTTTTCCTCCTGCCCCCAATCCCTCCCAGCATCAGAGTCTTTTCCAATGAGTCAACTCTTCCAAACTAAGAAGAGTTAGTTTGGAACAAAGTCAACTTTTCGCATGAGGTATCAGTCCTTCCAAAGAACACCCAGAGCTGATCTCCTTTAGAATGGAATGGTTGGATCTCCTTGCAGTCCAAGGGACTCTCAAGAGTCTTCTCCAACACCACAGTTCAAAAGCATCAATTCTTCAGTGCTCAGCTTTCTTCACAGTCCAACTCTCACATCCATACTTGACTACTAGAAAAACCATAGCCTTGACTAGATGGACCTTTGTTGGCAAAGTAATGTCTCTGCTTTTGAATATGCTATCTAGGTTGATCATAGTTTTCCTTCCAAGGAGTAAGCGTCTTTTAATTTCATGGCTGCAATCACCATCTGCAGTGATTTTGGAGCCCCCCCAAAATAAAGTCTGACACTGTTTCCACTGTTTCCCCATCTATTTCCCATGAAGTGATGGGACCAGATGCCATGATCTTCGTTTTCTGAATGTTGAGCTTTAAGCCAACTTTTTCACTCTCCTCTTTGACTTTCATCAAGAGGCTTTTGAGTTCCTCTTCACTTTCTGCCATAAGGGTGGTGTCATCTGCATATCTGAGGTTATTGATATTTCTCCCAACAATCTTGATTCCAGCTTGTGCTTCTTCCAGCCCAGCGTTTCTCATGATGTACTCTGCATAGAAGTTAAATAAGCAGGGTGACAATAGACAGCCTTGACATACTCCTTTTCCTCTTTGGAACTGGTCTGTTGTTCCATGTCCAGTTCTAACTGTTGCTTCCTGACCTGCATGTAGGTTTCTCAAGAGGCAGGTCAGGTAGTCTGGTATTCCCATCTCTTTCAGAATTTTCCACAGTTCTGAATCACACACCTTACAGAGACCAAATTGGTTTAATTAAAGTCTGCCAGTTTAAATCTTATCTAAAAATACCCAAAGAATATTTGACCAAGTACTTGGGCATTGTGGTCTAGATAAGTTGACATATAAAATTAACCATCACAAAAAAAAAAAGAAAAAAAAATTAACCATCACAAGTACACCCCTTGTCAACTTTGCAACCATATGCAATTCTTTAAACCATACTTAATCTCCAAATAAAGAAAGTAACAAGATCTGTGGACTGAAGAAATACACACAGCCTCAAAGTTGAAAGTTATGTTTTATTCAGTGGGAATTTTTAAGACTTCATAAACAGAAGACAACATCTCAAGTAGCTGTAAGAGAACTAGTTAAAGGAGGTAGGGGAGGAGTCAGGTTATAGAGAAGTTTGCAACAAGAGGCACGTAGTCAGAACATCAAAAGGTTATTTTTAATTAAGGAAAACCAGGTATCTCAAATTAAAAAATTTATCACTTTTCTATGTATGGAAATACGCTAGAGTCTGGGCTTACTGAAATCATTCCTTCCATATGCACCTCAGCTATCTGGGGTCATCACCCTGCATCTGTTCACATTTCCCCAAGCTCCTTGATGCTCCAGTAGAGAGTGAAGGCAGCTCAATGGCTGCTGAGCAGGCATTGCTTTTTCTGTGCATTTTCTGGGCTCAGATATTCATATTTGGATGTTCAGAATAGCTGATGGCTGTGACATCATTGTTTATTGATATGGCAGGAAATACTACTTTTCACAGTCATACTTTTGCCTATCATAATATATGTATATCTATATGACATAACTATCCTGCAAAGAACCAACAATGCACTTTTCTTCCAGAAAAGAATGCAAAGAACTTGGATGATGTTTATTTTTTCCCTTGATAGCTCATTTCTGCTTTATTGATTATACCAAAGCCTTTGACTGTGTAGATAACAGCAAACTGTGGGATATTCTTCAGGAGATGGGAATACCAGACCACCTTCCCTGCCTCCTGAGAAATCTTTATGCAGGTCAAGAAGCAACAGTTAAAACAGAACATGGACCAATGGACTGGTTCCAAGTTGGGACAGGAGTATGTCAAAGCTGTATATTGTCACCCTGCTTATCTAACTTATATGCAGAGTACATCATGTGAAATGCCATGCTGGATGAAGCACCAGCTGGACTCAAGATTGCCAGCAGAAATATTATAACCTCAGATATGCAGCAGAGAAGGCGATGGCACCCCACTCCAGTACTCTTTCCTGGAAAATCCTATGGACGGAGGAGCTTGGTAGGCTGCAGTCCATGGAGTCGCTAAGAGTCGAATACGACTGAGCGACTTCACTTTCACTTTTCACTTTCATGTATTGGAGAAGGAAATGGCAACCCACTCCAGGGACGGGGGAGCCTGGTGGGCTGCCGTCTATGGGGTCACAGAGTCGGACACGACTGAAGTGACTTAGCAGCAGCAGCAGATATGCAGATGACGCCACCCTTAAGGCAGAAATTGAAGAAAAACTAAACAGCCTCTTGATGAAAATGAAAGAGGAGAGTGAAAAAGTTGGCTTAAAACTCAACATTCAAAAAAATTTTTTTAGCACACTTTTTTCTTTTTTGCAACATGAAATAGCAGATAATTTTACAAATCATAAAATTTTGTGTTTTCTTCAAAACAAACAAACAAGAAAAACCCCAACTATTTGTTCAATTTCTCTCTTCTCTCAGATTTTAATATAATCAATAAGGGGAAGCTGAGCACAGCTTCCTGTGTTTTTCATGCTACATACATTTAAGTTGTTTTAGTACCTGACACATAGCATTTAACAATTTAAGCTCTATACTTGATATGAATACAACTAAGTTTCTATGAGAGCTCCCCTGGTACGTCAGACAGTTAATAATCTGCTTGTAATTCAGGAGGCCTGGTTTCAATCCCTGGGTAAGGAAACTCCCCTGGAAAAGGGAATGACTACTCACTCCAGTATTCTAGCCTGGAGAATTCCATGGACACAGGAGCTTTGCAGGCTACAATCAGTGGGGTTGCAAAGAGTCAGACATGATTCAGCAACTCAGAAACACATTCAAAAACAAGAGTCTGTGAATGATGTAGTTTCAAGAATTGACAATAATATTAGGAATGCCATAATTTTAAGAACATCCTTTAAATACTTTTAGACCTGAAATGCCCTTAGAATCTAGTAATCACTTTTTTCCCTGAATCATGACCAGTTTAGAATAGTCACATGATATAATGCTTATTGAGGTCAGTTGGTTAAGAGAATATGTATTTATTTATTATAAATACATATTTTAATATAAAATTTAATTAATATGTATTTAATTTAAATACATTTTTAAATACAAAAGATTTTAAATATCTTTTGAGATTAAGAAGCAGAGAAATTCTCAATGTTGAATATAGTTATTTTATTTTTTCTGCTTGAAAATAGATGCAAAAGCTAACATTTAACTCACACTAAGACTCTTTTATCTTCCTGTGCCTGTGTGTCAAAAAATGCTAAATTTCTTCAAACTATGTGTGTGCTGAGCAAAACTAAATTAGAGTCACCAGGAAAAAATTAGTCTAGAAGCCATTTAGCAACAAAAGATATACAGACTTTTGTTGTAGTTGCCAATAAGTAAAATGTACAGACTTTTCCTGGAGTAGCTCTAGGACTTAGTAATGGACAGGGAAGCCTGCCAAGCGGTAGTCCATGGGGTTGCAAAGAGTCGGACAGTACTGAGTGACTGAACTTAACTGACAAGACTTTTCCATGAAGTATAAAAATTATAATTAAGAAATGAGTAGGCAAAACTGAGGCCCCAATTTCCATATTAGAATGTTGCTACCCAGTCCCAGCTCACTCTGTTCCCTGCATGATAGGTCAATAATTCCAGGAGATGATGTGTTGATGCAAGGAATATGACTTTATTTGGAAAACTGTGACCGAGAAGATGGCAGACTAATGTCTCAAAAGACCATCATGTGGAGCTTTGAAAGCCAGGTTGTTTTAAAGAGCCAGAGAGAGAAAGGAAATAAGGAAATAAAGTTGAAATGGAGAATAGAGAAGGAGAGGCAGTGAAGAAGTAAACTAAAAAGGGTCTTCAGACTTGCAAAACCTCTCTAGGAAGGGCCAGCCTTTGGAAAGGATGTGTCAATCTCTTCTTTTTTGTTGTAGCTGTTCACAGGTGGGCAGGGTCAGATTATCTCTCTATGAACTGAATAAAGTCAGAGGGGCAGGGTCTTCTCAAGCAGGCTATTATGTATGATTATAATAGGAAAACTCAGCATTCAAAAAACTTACTTTTTTAAACACTAAACACTAAAACTCAGCATTCAAAAAAACTAAGATTATGGCATCTGGTCCATTCACTTCATGGCAAATAGATGGGGAAAAAATGGAAACAGTGACAGATTTTCTTGGACTCCAAAATCACTGCAGTGACTGAAACCATGAAATTAAAAGACTTTTGCTCTTTGGAAGAAAAGCTATGACAAACTTAGACAGCATATTTAAAAGCAGACACATCACTTGGCTGACTAAGGTCCACATAGTCAAAGCTATGGTTTCTCCAGCACTCATATACAGATTTGAGAGTTGGACCATAAAGAAGGCTGAGTATCAAAGAACTGATGCTTTTGAATTGGGGTGCTGGAGAAGACTCTTGAGAGTCCCATGGATTGCCAGGAGATGAAACCAGTGAATCCTAAAGGAAATCAACCCTGAATATTCATTGTAAAGACTGATGCTGAAGCTGAAGCTTCAATCCTTTGGCTACTTGATGCAAAGAGCTGACCCACTGGAAAAGACCCTGATGCTGGGAAAGATTAGGACAAGATGAGAAGGGGGTGACAGAGGATGAGATGGTTGAATGGCATCGTTGACTCAATGAACATGAGTTTGAGTAAACTCCAGGAGACAGTGAAGGACAGGGAAGGCTGGAGTGCTGCTGTCAATGGGGTCTCAAAGAGTCAGACAGGACTGAGCAACTGAACAACAACACATAATACCAAAAGCAATTAAAAGCAAATCAAACAGTTTTCAACATGGAGTCAAATTTGGCTTCTTCTCTGCAACACTGTGGCATAGGAAAGAACATACTGGGATTCTAAGCTATGTCCAGTGGTAGGACTAGGCAATGGACACATCTGATGAACTGATTAACCCAGATTAAATAAAGGAGGTTTTACATTGATAGCAAAGGGAGAAATGGGACAACAGATCTATTTTATCTTTCAGTTCAGACTAGCATTTATGTCTGGATTTGATTTAGATTTATGTTGCTTTGAGAAGACATTAATACAAATTTAGTGGCTAAAAACAATAAATACATTGTCTTGAAGTTCTTAATGTCAGAAATCTTACTTAAGTCTCACTCAGTTGAAAACAAAGTATAGAGGGCGATACATTTTTTTCTAAAGACTTACGGAGACATCTGTTTTCTTTTTATTAAGCTTGTTGTCAAAATTCAGTTGCTTGAAGATATAGTACCTACGCCCCTGTCTAGTTTCTGGTTGTCAGTTGAAGGCTATTCATAGCTCTTAGAATATTCCACATTCTTTGCTTCAAGGCTTCCTTCCTTTATCATCAAGGTCATAAATGATGATTCTTTTTATAACTCTCAGACTCACCCTTCTGTTTCCCAGAGCTCATGTGATTAAAATGGTCTGTGGACAAAGAATGCTGCTTGCCGTTTTAGCAAACAAAGAATGTTGCCTGCCATTCCAGTAAACAAGGAATGTGGCCTGCCTTCAAGCCATTAGCCAGGGTAGGCAGCTGTCTCCCAAGGTATGATAGTGGCCACAGTAGTTAAGATACATACCAAAGGAATAATTTCAGTGCTCCCAGATTCTTGCATCCTCCCATATAGAGAAAAACAGCAAAAGTAAGTAACTTGAGATGTCTGGGAGTTTTTGTGATTAGTAGTAGTGTTTTGATATTCAACTACATGTTTTGTTTTTCAGCAAAAGCTCTTCTGTATCCTGGCTCTTCCCTTGCCTCTTTCAAGCAATTCCTCAGAGCTATCTGACAGGCTGTCTCACAGGCAGTAGTTGCCAATAAGTAAAATTTACATCTATTAAGATCAGCTCATAGAGCAACCTCAATTCCCTCTTCAAATTTAATTACTTTTTGACATGTAACTTTAATAGATTCAAAAGGTCTGTGAATTTGGAAATGGACATCTTTTTACAAGCATTTATTCTGCCAACCACAGAGTTCAAAAGAGGGTTGGTTTTCGTATTGATTGCAAAGAAACTATTTTGTAAAAGCCTTGGGTAATAACTGGGGACATAAATAGCACTGCCTCAACAGAGACATTAGAATTCTGAGATTAACACCAACAGAAACAATAATTAGTTACCCTTGTAGGGGAGTAACACTTGCTGCCCCCAAATGTCTCCTTAACATGAAGAATATTCTGAGCTGATACAATCAAGCCACAAAGACTCAGGAAGAAACTTCCTGACCTTCCCCCTAACTGCCTAATAAATGTAGATGCAGTGCCTGTTCCAGAATGGGAGCTGCTCCATAGATAATTATAGCAGGAACATGCTTGTGAACAGGGGAGAGCCCAGCAAAGTCTCTCAGCATCCCTTTCTCTGCCCCATTGTCTCCGTGTGGCCTGGAAAACATTGTTTATCAAGCATTTGCTTTCCCAACTTCATGGCAGTTGCCCTCCTCCCCTTTGACATCCCAATCACTATCTTTAGCTGAAGATGGTCCCTAAGCTGAGGGCTTCAGCCATTTTGATGAGTTAATAATTTTCCTGGGTCCTTCCCATGTGTGCTCATGCAGGCTCATTTGTATCAGTCCTGTTTGACTCTTTGAGCCTCCATGGAGAATAGCCTGCCAGGCTCATCTGTCCATGGAATTTTCCAGGCAAGAAAACTGGAGTGGGTTGACATTTTCTCCTCTAGGGGATCTTTCTGACCCAGGGATCAAACCTTCATCTCCTATGTCTCCTGCACTGGCAGGCAGATTCTTTACCACTGAGCAAACTTTTGTTTGATTTTCTTGTTAATCTGTTTCATGTCACTATATGCTTAGACCAACCAAAAGAACCAAGAAGGGTAGAGGAAGATTTCTTCCTCCTCAATACCCTCAAACAGAATTACAGCAGAGGTGTTTGGACATAGTGGGGAGAGAAGGAAAGGCAGAAAAAAAGAAAAAAAAAAGCCCTATTGTATCTGTTATTGACATACTTGCTCATGAAAAATCATTGGGAGATGCCATAGAACTAAATGGTGTATTCTTCCGTTGTTACTATATTACATGCAGCACTTTCTAGTCTCTAAGAGTGTCTTAAAAGGGGCTGGTAGACCCTGTTATGTAATTTGACACAAGCACATAAATGTTATGTTACTATCTAAAGAATTTCTTTATGGCCTGCCTGAGGTATTCTGGAGGAATTGTTTTTGAAAAATAATAAAACTTTGCAAAATCTACAGTTTATCCATCTATGCATATAGATTATTGCTACTTAAGGAAGATGATTCAAAAGTCTCACTCTGACACCAGTGAGGGGACAAGCCAGAATATTGAATATTACATGCAATAATGGCAAGATTGAGCATCCTAAGCAATGTCATGTTAAAGGGCTTGATCAACAACTCAGTAATTTAGGGGACATGCATGAGAAAGAATTAATTGTTTCCTAACAGGTTACTGACATGACTTTAGCTGTGAAAGAGGTAGTAATGAAAAAATTACTTGTGCCATCACCTCTTCAACAAGCAGGAATAAAGAGATAAAATTTAGGAAGTTCAGACATTATACTGCTGCTACTGCTAAGTCGCTTCAGTCGTGTCCGACTCTGGGTGACCCCATAGACAGCAGCCCACCAGGATCCTCCATCCCTGGGATTCTCCAGGCAAGAATACTAGAGTGGGTTACCATTTCCTCCTCCAATGTAAGAAAGTGAAAAGCGTAAGTGAAGCCACTCATTCGTGTCTGATTCTTAGCGACCCCATGGACTGTAGCCTACCAGGCTTCTCCATCCGTGGGATTTTCCAGGCAAGAGTACTGGAGTGGGGTGCCATTGCCTTCTCCTCAGACATTGCAGTGAGTACTAATATTAATTATTTCTTGAACAACTCAAAATCTTCTGGCTTCTTTCTGGTCTGTTCTTTCCAGATCTAATATGATTTCCAAAACAGATAATTTATTTTGTGTGCTGCCTGTACATCTAACACTTGAACTCTGAATTTTCTACCACTATTTTCCATGTCAATAAAATGTAAAATTGCCCAATTTTCTCACTAGCATTGGAGTCTATATACATTTAGTAGATACGATTTTAACACTTGCAGAGTTTTATTTTATTTTGTAATAAAGGTTTACAAAGCTAGAAAATCAGTTTAGATAAATATTATAGGCATTAAAAAAAATAATATGTCTTATTACAACTTGAATTTTCCTATCATGTAGGTAGGGGTAATGTATTATATAATGACTGAATGCTGACATGTAAGTTATATTGACACTTTAAAGTAATACTGTGAAGTGATAGCTGGGCAATGTCAGAGTGAAGACCTCTGGAAATTCTCTCCATAAAATCAATGACAATACTGCACAGAAATTTCAGAATTAACTTTTTCGGACTTTTGAAAATTGGCAAGAGGCATGCAGCAATGGGACACTTTTAGTTCAAGAAAGTGGCTGAATCTCTGTAAGAACAGCATAGTTTGTAGCATTTTAATGACTCTATTCTTATTTTTACCAGGTTGTGCAGTAGCTTTAAAAACTAACAAGATAGTTTTATTAGTCCCAAGACAAAATCCTGTAGCCTGGCAGCTACCTGAGGGGTCAGAATGTGATTGAAAGCTTTTTCAAGGCCTCATTCTCAGATAATTGTCATTATTTAAAATTTCCTGGGAAAACCACTTGCTGATTTTTCAGCTGATTTATTTGACCTGACTCAGAATTTACCCAGTTCAAAAACATATTCCATGAGATAATTATCAATAATGATTGAAGTCAATTGTTTAATTCTGTGGCTTCCTAGAGCAGTGGATAGCTTCTATAGCAAATTATAGACAAACTTGAAGAGGTGGAGAATGATATATTTATAAGGGCTTAGAAATGCAATGTTATATTCCTGAGAATCTGGAAGGTCAATTTGCAGTCATAGGACTATGTGAATAGTAGGAGAGCACAAGCTTATAAAGACCTAAGAAGCTTTAAACTTTTATCTGTAGAAAAAATCTTGAGGCTCTGCTCAATTAAGAAGTAAAGGCTAAAGTAAAGAAAATTCCTGGTGAAGTGTAAAGACACACACAAGTACACGTACAGAACCCCTCGGCAAAGATTGGTTGAATTACTGATTTCAGGCATTTAAGAAAATTTCTGTGGAAAAGCTAACTGACCCATAAGCTAACTAATCAAACACATCAGTGTCCATGAATGACAAAAACACAGGATCATATCCAGAAACAAACAACAAACAGCAACTCTGGAGAGGAGAAAGAATATAATTTCCAGTTTTGCCACTTTATATTGTGTACATGTACAGTTTTCAATCAAAAATTAAGAAGAATATCCAAACAGGCAAACAAACAAGATATATAGGCTCATATATAGGAGAAAAAAGACAGTCAACCGAAATTGTCCTTGAGTATGTCGAGGCATAAGAATTATACAGAGTGAAGAAAGCCAGAAAGAAAAACATCAGTACAGTATACTAACACATATATATGGAATCTAGAAAGATAGTAATGATAACCCTCTATGCAAGACAACAAAAGTGACACAGATGTATAGAATGGACTTTTAGACTCTGTGGGAGAGGGAAACGGTGGGATGACTTGGGAGAATGGCATTGAAACATGTATAATATCATATGTGAAACAAATCGCCAGTCCAGGTTTGATGCAGGATACAGGATGCTTGGGGCTGGTGCACGGGGATGATCCAGAGAGATGATATGGGGTGGGAGGTGGAAGGGGGGTTCAGGATTGGGAACTCACGGGTACATCCGTGGCTGATTCATGTCAGTGTATTGCAAAACCAATATAGCATTGTAAAGCAAAATGAAGTAAAAATAAAAATTAAAAAAAAAGAATTACTAGACAAATTTTTAAAATCAAAATTTTAGAATATGCTAAAGAACTAAAGAAAATATGCCCAAAGAATTAAAGAATGAGAATAGTGTCTCAACAAACGGAGAACATCAACAAAGAGATAACAGGGAGCCAAACAGAAATTCTGGATTTGTAAAGTTTAATTGCTAATTTTTTTTTTAATTACTAAATAAACAGCAGATTTGAGCAGACAGAAGAGAAAAATCACTGAATTTGTAGATTGGTCAATAAGTTAAACATAAAGTTAGCATATGATTTGACAATTCAACTCCTATGTATATACCCTCAAAATTGAAAATGTGTTCATATACAAACTTGTACTTGAATATTTATGGCAGCATTATTCATGATAACCAAAAAATGGAAGCAGCCCAAATATATATTAACTGATGAAAATATAAAATATATTAATAGTATATCTGTACACTGGAACAATATTCATACTTAAAAGTGGAGTGTGGATATATGCCACAGCATGGTATAATCTTTGAACATATAAGTTATTGAAAAGCCTTATTCTGTGATCCCATTTATACGTAAAGTCAGAATTGGCATTTCCCTGAAAACAGCATATAGTAATGGTTTTCAGGGAAAGAAGAGAAGAAGGAAGAGGCAGTGACTGCTAATAGATACATATTTTCCTCCAATGGTGATGAAAATTTTCTGTAATAACAGAGTGGTGATGCAATGGTTGCATTATGAGATTCACATTTAAGAAAAAAATAGCATGAATAAAAAAAGTATTTTCCTAATCTATTGATTTGCTTTTATTTGATACCTTCATGCATTACACAATGAATTAGAAAAATTGATAGTGAAAATTTAATAGTATAAAAAAGTTATTTGAATATGCAATCAGATAAGATAATTAGACCCTCATTTATTGAAGCATTTAATTTGAAGTCTATATTGGTGTTAATGCCAGAAACATGAAAGAAACATTTCAACAACTTTATTTACAGATTTAAACAATCAGAAAAGGTATTTGTTTGCAGAAAATGTATTTGTTTAGTTGAGTGTATTTTTTAAATGGTGTTTTTAAGCTCATTTTATCAACCTTGTGAACACACTTTTCATGAAGTTAAAAAATTAGAAATAAAATCAGAATAGAAGGAATATTAAAAATAACTTAAATCTTCTGTAAATAGGTATGTAAAATTTCCTAAGTTGAGCTATTGTATAAAAGTGCATCTCTCTTTATATATACTGCTCGAATAAATATTTACATTGTTTTCTATACTCAAAAAAACTCCACTACTAAAGAAAAAGTGCTTATCTACTCAAAATTTATGTGACAATAGAATAATGACTTCTGTCATAGAAGAGAAATAACTCAACAATGACTTTATACAAATTAACAGGTATTAATTATGCAGCTATGCAATTTTGACATCTTTATAAACAAAACCTTTTGCAAGAACTTGAGCATGAGCTGTTGGGAAAATTTGAGAATATAAATTGTTTTAGTTTTTATTCTAGTTGAAATTTGAATTGTTGGAAGAGAAATGGCAATATGCAGTTGAACAGTTGGTTAATTAGATGGTGAGGATGAAACTGATTTAGTATTCTGTCCTTAGAGTTGAGATGGCAAAATGATAACTTCCTCGCAAGAGATAAAGGACATCTCACAGAGACATGAAATGAAATATATGGTAAAACATTTTTAACCTAATGAATGACTTCAATTTTTTAAATTATTATAAAAAAAATCACAAAATCTATAGCATTTATTGGTAGAACAAACTTTACTTAAATAGATTAAAAGACAGTTTTCCTATGATTTCTCAGATGAGCAGAGAGAGATCTAAGGCACTCTTCAAAAGTGTCAAGATTATGAAAAACGAAGAAAGCAGACACCGTCACAGATTGAAAGAGAGGAAGGAGACATGAAAACTAAATGTGATATGGTACCCTAGTTTGCATCTGGAACAACAAAAAAATATAGAGGAAAAATGATGAAATCATTTTCAGCTGTAAAGTCAGCAGTTAATGGTATTTTCAATTCAGTTCACTCGCTCAGTCGTGTCCAACTCTTTGTGACCCCGTGGACTGCCCCATGCCAGGCTTCCCTGTTCATCACCAACTCCTGGAGATTGCTCAAACTCATGATCGAATCAGTGTTGCCGTCCAACAATCTCATCCTCTGTCATCTCTGTCATCCCCTTCTCCTCCTGCCTTCAATCTTTCCCAGCATCAGGGTCTTTTCAAATGAGTCAGTTCTTCACAACAGGTGGCCAAAGTATTAGAGTTTCAGGTTCACCATCAGTCCTACCAGTGAATCTTCAGGACTGATTTCTGTCTCTGCTTTTTAGCATGCTGTCTAGGTTGGTCATAGCTTTTCTTTCAAGGAGCAAGAATCTTTTAATTTCATGGCTGCAATCACCATCTGCAGTGATTTTGGAGGCCCCCAAAATAAAGTCTGTTACTGTTTCCAGTGTTTCCCCATCTATTTGCCATGAAGTGATGGGACTGGAAGCCATGATCTTAGTTTTCTGAATGTTGAGTTTTAAGCCAAAATTTTCACTCTCTTCTTTCACTTTCATCAAGAGGCTGTTTAGTTCTTCACTTTCTGCCATAAGGGTGATGTCATCTGTGTGTGTATCTGAGGTTACTGATATTTCTGCCAGCAATCTTGATTCCAGCTTGTGCTTCATCCAGCCCAGCGTTTCCCATGATGTATTCTTCATATAAGTTAAACAAGCAGGGTGACAATATACAGCCTTGATGTACTCCTCTCCTGGTTTGGAACCAACCTGTTGTTCCATGTCCAGTTCTAACTGTTGCTTCTTGACCTGCATACAGATTTCTCAGGAGGCCAGAAAGGCGGTTTTCTGGTATTCCCATCTCTTTCAGAATTTTCCACAGTTTGTTGTGATCCACACAGTCAAAGGCTTTGGCCTAGCCAATAAAGTAGAAGTAGATGTTTTTCTGGAACTCTGTTGCTTATTTGATGATCCAGCGGATGTTGGCAATTTGATCTCTGGTTCCTCTGCCTCTTCTAAATCCAGCTTGAACATTGGGAAGTTCATGGTTCATGTACTGTTGAAGCCTTGCTTGGAGAATTTTGAGTATTACTTTGCTAGCATGTGCATACTTGCTATGCTAAGTCACTTGCTATGCTAAGTCACTTGCATGCTAAGTCACTTCAGTCTTGTCCGACTCTGTGCAACCCTATGGACAGCCAACCAGGCTCCTCTGTCCACAGGATTCTCTAGGCAAGAATACTGGAGTGAGTTGCCATTTCCTTATCCTTGCTAGTTTGTGAGATGAGTGAGTTGTGTGGTAGTTTGAACATTCTTTGGTATTGCCTTTCTTGGCAATTGGAAGGAAAACTGACCTTTTTGAGTTCTGTGGCTACTGCTGAGTTTTCCAAATTTGCTGGCATATTGAGCACAGCACTTTCACAGCATCATCTTTTAGTATTTTAAATAGCTCAGTTGGAATTCCATCACCTCTACTAGCTTGTTAGTAGTGATGCTTTCTAAAGCCCACTTGACTTTGCATTCCAGGATGTCTGGCTCTAGGTGAGTGATCACACCATCATGGTTATCTGGGTCATGAAGATCATTTTTGTATAGTTCTTCTGTGTATTCTTGGCACCTCTTCTTAATATCTTCTGCTTTTGTTAGGTCCATAACTTTTCTGTCCTTTATCATGCCCAATGGTACTTTACCAATGTTAATAGCTTCTTGGTTTTGGCAAATTTGCAATGATTTTATAAAATGTTAACATTATGGAAAACTAGATGAAAGGCATTTGGGAAATGTCAGTACTATATTTTCAACTTTTCTGGAAGTTAAAAATCATTTTAATGTAAAATATAGAAAAGAATCTGGGAAAGAATAAAACTAATTTTTCCATTTGTTTGTTGGTCTATCTGGACTCTTGTCTGTTCCATTTATATATATATATATTTATATATTTATATATTTATATATATATACCTTTATATATATATATATATATATATATATATATATATATATATATATATATATACCTTTTCTTATTTAAAAACTACACTCTCTTGAGTACTATAGCTAAATCAGGTATAAATTTTTCAACTTTGTTCATTTATTTCAAATAACTTGGCTATTTTATGTTTTTTTATTTCCATATCATTTTCAATTTGTTAGTTTTTCCAAAAAACATTCATAGGATTTTGGATTACTTTGAATTTATAGCTTAGTTACTGGTAAACAGTATCTTCAAAATGTTGTCTTTCCCAATTCCTGAATATAACATGTATCTTTTTTAAAAAAATTTCTGTCAAGAATGTTTGTAGTTTTCAGTGTATAAGTTTCAAAGTTATTGTCTGGAGCTCTGCTGATCTAAAGAGAGAGAGCTGAATTTCCAGGTGTCAGAATAAGCAGGATAGGCATTTAAAGCCACAAGCCAAGTATGAAAATGACAAGTCAAGCCTTTAGTCACTTGACCCCGTATTATAAACAAGAATCTAACAGCAGAGAAGGTGCCCATTGCCTCCTGTTCCATCTCTCCTTATATAGCAGTGCTCGGGCAGATCAGCATCTAAGGCAGCTTCCCTTGTAGCTCAGTCGGTAAAGCATCTGCCTGCAATGCAGGAGACCTGGGTTTGATCCCTGGGTTGGGAAGATCCCCTGGAGAAGGAAATGGAAACCCACTCCAGTATCATTGCCTGGAAAATCTCATGGACAGAGGAGCCTGGTGAGCTGCAGTCCATGGGGTCACAAAGAGTTGGGCACGACTGAGCGACTAACACTTACTTACTTACTTATTTACAAGAGGGCATTGTGAGGGATCATTACGTTGTTGAGGTAGTCCTAAATGAAAGACTCCTACCATTGTATGGAGCTGGGAACAAAGGAAATGAAAAGTAGTAGGAGTGGGAACTGAATACTTGGTGAGAATAGAGAAAAATGTCTTGACGTTTAGCTTATAAATAGACCTACTAGTGGAGGTGTCTGGGCTAGGAGTGCGGAGATGCCTGAGAATATGGCCAGCTAGAGGGACACAGGTTCTTGCTGTGACCCCCTTCAGAAACTGCAAGGGGCTGGCAGGGCAGTAAGTCTAATGTGCATGAGAAAATTCTTAATCATTGTTTCTAAAATATTTTCCTCCATTATCTATTTTCTTTTAATATTAGATTCTTATATATGGATATTAATACATCTTATAGACTTACAGCTTCCTTTTTGCTTATATTGTCTATTTCTTCCATTTTTTTCAAGTAGATTTATGAAACTTTAAAACCAAAAATTTGATATAGGCATAAACATTTCCCAAAAAATATGAGAAGATAATGGAAATGTGAATCACTTGAAAACAGTAGCTATAAAAATTAGTATTACTAATATGAAAATGGAGTCACTGGAGTAATAGCAAAATGGATACACATATTAAGGGAAGCACATACTATTTTGTATATTAAAGTATAGAAGCTTTATACTTATATATAATTATATAATATATACTTATATAATATATACTTATATAATATATATATTATATATACTTATGTATAATATATACTTATATATATAATAGGAGTTGGTGATGGACAGGGAGGCCTGGCATGCTGCGATTCATGGGGTCGCAAAGAGTCGGACACAACTGAGAGACTGAACTGAACTGAACTGAACTGAACCTTTATCAGCAAAGTAATGTCTCTGCTTTTTAATATACTGTCTAGGTTCATCATATCTTTTCTTCCAAGGAACAAGCGTCTTTAAATTTCTTAATTTCAGTCACCATCTGCAGTGATTTTGAAGCCCCACAAAATGAAGTTTGTCACTATTTCCATTGTTTCCCTATCTGTTTGCCATGAAGTGATGGGACCAGGTATTAAGATCTTGGTTTTTTGAATGCTGAGTTTTAAGCCAGTTTTTTCACTCTCCTCTTCCACTTAATCAAGAGGCTCTTTAGTTCCTCTTCACTTTTTGCTAGTAAGGTGGTGTCATCTGCGTATCTGAGGTTATTGATATTTCTCCCAGCAATCTTGATTCCATCATCCAGCCCAGCATTTCGCATAATGTGCTCTGCATAGAAGTTAAATAAGCAGGTGATAGTGTACAGACTTAATGTACTTCTTTCCCAATTTTGAACCAGTCCGTTGTTCCATGTCCCGTTCTAACTGTTGCTTCTTGACCTGTGTACAGGTTTCTCAGGAGGCAGGTAAGGTGGTCTTTGTATTCCCATCTCTTTAAGAATTTTCCACAGTTTGTTGTCATCGACTATTTTTGTAAATTATATTTTCTTATAATTATTGCAAAAGAATGGGTAGAATTCCATGTGCTATACAATAAATCCTTGTTTTGAATCTATTTTATATATAGTAGCTTGTATATCTGTTCAATCTGGGTTGTTAATTAGTCCCTCACCACCTCTCTCTCTCCTTTTATATCCATAAATTTTTTCCTTTGTCTATGAATTTGTTTGTTTTATATGTAAATTTATTTTTATTGTTTTATAGATTCTGTAGAAAAGTAATTTATAGATTCTGCAGAAAAAAAACAGATAGTACTTGTCTTTCTGACTCATTTCACTAAACACAGTATTCTCTAGGTCCATCCTCATTGCTGCAAATGTCAGTATTTCATTCATTTTTATGGCTGAGTAATATTCCATTGTATATGTATATCATATCTTCTTAAGCCAGTCATCTGTTGTGGATACTTGGGTTTCTTCCATGTCTTGACTAATGTAAATAGTGCTGCTTTGAACATTGGGGTGAGTGTATCTTTTTGTATTAGTGTTTCCCCAGTATATACCTAGGAATACATTTAAGGATCATATGTTAATTCTGTTTTTAGTCATTTTAAGGAACCTCCATTTTGTTTTTTATAGTGGCTACACTAATGTACATTCCAAACAACAGTGTGCTAGGGTTGCCTTTTCCATACATCCTCTTCAAAATTTGTTCCTGTTATACTTGTGATGGTAGCCATACTGACAGCTGTGAAGGAATATCTCATTGTGCTTTTGATTTGCATGTCTCTAATAATTAGCAATGCTGAGCATTTTTTCATGTGCTTGTTAGCCACCTAAGTGTCTTCTTTGGGGGGAATATGTCTATTCAAGTCTTTTGCCCATTTTTGATTGGATTATTTGTTGTTTTCATATTGCAGTGCGGGAATTGTTGGGATATTAACCCTTTGTTGATTTCATCATTTGCAAATATTTTCTCCTATTCCGTACATTGTCTTTTCATTTTGTTGATGGTTTCTTTTGCTGTACAAAAGTTTAATTAGATCTAATTAATTAGATCTAATTTGTTTCTTTTGCCTTTATTTTCCTTATTACTTCCCCTTAATGAATTGATCTAAGAAAATATTGATTTCTGCCAAAGACTTGTATGCCTGTGTTCTTTTATAAGAAAATTTTTTGTTTCATTTCTTACATTTAGGTATTTAAGCCATTGTGTTTATTTTTGTAAATGATATAAGGATATGTTCTAGTTACATTGTTTTACATGTGGCTGTCCAGTTTTCCCAGTACCACTTTTTGAAGGGACTAGCTCTTCTCCATTATATATTTTTGCTGACTTTGTTGTAGATTAATTGAACATAGGTGTGGGGTTTATTTCTGGGCTCCTTATTCTATTCCTTTGATCTGTGTGGCTGTTTTTGTGTCAGCATCACACTGTTTTGATTACTGTAGCATTGTTGTTTAGTCTGATGTCTGGGAACATTAAACCTCCAGCTTTGTTCCTTTTTTCTCAAGATTGCTTTGGTTATTTGGGGTCTTTCATGGCTCCATGTACATTTTATGATTGTTAGAGTTCTGAGAAGTCTCTTAGGTATTTTGCGTTTGAAAAGAATGTGTATCTTGCTTTCTTTATTTTAATGTAGTACCCTATAAATACTTATCAACTAAGTCCAACTTGTCTATAGAATCATTTGGGATCTCTGTTGCCTTATTTATTTTCTGTCTGGATGATCTGTCCATTGATATCAGGGGAGGTTAAAGTTTTCTACTATTTTTATATTGTCATCAAATGCTCCCTTTATGTCTTACTCAGAACATCCTATGCTTCCTATACCTACATATCAGTTTCCTTCTTTAGGTTTGGGAGGTCTTCAATCATAATTTCTTCAACTATATTTTCAATCCCCTTCTCTCACCTCCTTCTGGAACCTCTTTTATGCATATATTGGCACATTTTCTATTATCCTATAGATCTCATATGCTACTTTAATTTTTGATGGTTTGTTTTTCTGTGTACTATTGTGAGTGGGTCATTTCTATTATTTTATCTTCCAGCTCACCTATGCTTTCATCTGTGTCATTTATTCACTGTTTCTAGAGTGTTTTTTTTTAATCTCAGAAATTGAATTACATGTTTTTGATTGGGCCATCTTTCTACTTCTTTCTTAAAGTGATCTATATTTATATTGATGTTTCTTAATTCAATTATTATTTGTATTACCAACTTTTTGAAGTATCTGTTAAACTATCTTTTTTTTTTCCACTTTTTTTTTTTTAGGTATTTTCTCTTGCTCTTTCAAGTAGAAGTAGTTCCTCTGCCTTTATATTTTATTTAACTTTCTTTGTCTATGAATTTAGGTGACACAGTTAGCTATTGTGGTCTTGAAAAGGCATTTTTATGTGAGCTTTCCCTATTTGGACTACATGTGCCCAGGAATGGATTCAGTGTGAACAACAGCTGGGTCTTTCCTCAAGATGTGCTGGCTACCATCACCTTGATAGGAGGTGTGGTTGGTGCTGGGGAAGCTGAAATCTGAGCAAGGTGTGAGGCGAGACTTCTCCCTGCTCTGTGGCTGTTGCTTCCCTGGAAGGGACAGTGTCTGCTCTCTCAGCTAATGGAATGGAGGACCTGAGAGTGGTAGGCAAGCGGGTTCTGTTCCCTTGTAAGCCTATGCTATTTCTTCTCCCTGAACTGGGGTCTTTGTCCCAAAGGAGGGGGGTGCTGAAATAAGTGAGGACCGTATTCTCATGCAAGTCGGATATGTTCAAGACTACCAAAATTCCCGAAGACTGCATTTTTATAGAAAATAAATGTTAACACAACCTCTAATAAGACAGTAAATGTTTACTTCTATCTTTCCTACATAAAAGAGTAACTGGGTTTGATCTCTACTTATGGACATATTAAAATTAAAAAAACACTTTTTCGTATTCATAATGTAGCAGTGACACTTGTCCAACACAACAGCAGGTTGTGGGACTGTCTTGTGTAAATTTCTGGTAGTTTGCCATTATTCTGCATGTTATATCCAGTTTTCTAGGATCTGGATGAGCGGTCTAAATGAGAATATGATTTGGACCTCATGTTACAGGTTTGGATGGGTTGTCAATCTGCATTTCCTAATGAAATCTAGCAATGCATCTGATGTACTATCTTGGCTGAGGCAAGTGGACACATAAAGAGGCTTAAGTTTTGTCTTTCTGCTATATTTCTACTCTCATTTCATTGTCAGAAATCCAATGTAGGGGTCCAGATGAAACAAAAACAGTCAACACCTCTACTTACAAGAAACATAAAGACCTTTCTTCCAGTAGAAGTGGCTTCTGGATTTTCTCCAGGAAAAACAAGCTCCAGGAGATGGTGAAGGACAGGAAAGCCTGACATGCTGCAGTCCATGGGGTCGTAAAGAGTTAGACACAACTGAGCAACTGAGAAACAACAAGTGACTTTTCCCAAGGAACATAGTCATACTGTGAGGTCTCTGATCTCACACAAAAAATTTAATCATATTTTATTTATCTACTATGCAATTGCAATCAGACTTTATCCTACTCTATCTTATTTGTTGCTCATGTGGCACAAGTGTTAGTCACTCAGTAGTGTCCAGCTCTTTGCGAATCCATGGACTCAGGGCGGGTAGCCTGCCAGCCTCCTCTGTCCATAGAATTTTCCAGGCAAGAATACTGGAGTGGGTTGCCATTTCCTTCTCCAAGGGAATTTCTTGATCGGGGGATCTAATTTTGGTTTCCTGCATTGTGGGTAGATTCTTTACCGTCTCAGCCACCAGGGAAAAAATACGGTTGATTACCAATAGTCCAGTAATAGAATAGTGTCTACTGCATGAGATTGATATGATTAAACAAGAGTTTGAAATGTAGTGATCCAAACAAAGTATGGTCTAGTCATGGTGTTGCTGGCCATACCCGTTCTGGGGATTGTATAGAAATAGTTATCCAGTCAATAGAGCCATCACTTTAGAATGCTTTATGTGGGTTCAGTGTCACCATTAAGGTAATGCTTAATGGTAAAGAATCTAAGAATACAAAAAATTCTTATTATTATTTGTTTTTGTTTTTTTCAATCTCTCAGTGGTTTATCACTTCTCAGTTTTCTCAGTAACTTTTAGTGGTATCTTTATGAAAGTATGTAACAAGTATAGAATAAATATGGAGCTATCATCTACATGTCAAAAAGTAATTTCAACATGACTGTTCAATTTGTAGACTAAACTATATGTAAATAGTATTTTCCTGAAAATTAAAATTTGTTAAAAAGCTAAGTGACGGAAAATACGTATTATATAATTTGTCAGTAAAATTTGTATAGGTAATTTTATTATATTAAACAGAATTTTTATTTTTGTTTTATTGTTTGATTGTATAGAACCAATTCAACTATGAATCATTTTTCTTTCAATAGAGAATAGAGCAAAATATAAATAAAAGTTTGAACTTTCTATTCTTTACATAACTCCACAAATTTAACTTTCAATCATTGGGAAACTCTAACATTTTTGTATAAAGTTTAATTATATTATTTCTCAATTCGTCTATTTTTTTAAAAGCACTTTTATTGAATACAGAGCCTTGATGAAGTTTAAAATGTCATACAAATACAGACGTTTTTAAAAACTGAATTATAAAGAAAATGATTTTGAGTTTTATAGAGAACAAATTATTTCTTCCAACTTTAGTCACACTTGCAGCCAGATACTGTTCTGAAGTCCTTTTCTCGTAAAATTCTGCAGAAAGTTTATAAGCTGTAAAAAACATTCATGGAGGAAACCGTGTTAAAACTAGAGTATCAGAAAAATGTTATTGAAAATTTCAAAATGTACATTTGTTATATGATTTGAACTGAAGTTGTTCAGAAAAATTCAAAAATTTTAACTCTCACCCTTTTGTGTGTTTCTTTATAATCAAACTTTAAGTGGTATTCATATGTGAAAATATAAATTATTGTGCTTACAGTAAGTCTATATATACACAATTATAACTATAATTTAAGCATAATAAAATATTAAAAGTTAACATATAGCATGCTGTTAGTGATTTTCTCATGGTACTTATTAAGCAAATTTTATTACTTTAATTGATATTTGTTTATTTATTCATAACTTTCATAGTGTACATCTTTGGTAAAACAAAATCTACATGTTGTTTTGTCAGTTATTGATGACCAGCTGAAAGTAACATCAGAAAAGAGAAAAAAGACAGAAGGAAAGGAAGAAAGAAGGGTGGAAAGGAAGAGGGAGAGGAAGGGAGGGAAGAGAAGGAAGAGAGTTACCAACAGTAGATGTTGATGACAGGATTTTAGAGGATCTCCTTTAATATTTTTAGAAAGATGTGGAAGTATTGAATACTATCTTCTGTGATTAATCCCAGGGAGTTATCAAGAAAATACTTCAAGATATGGAGTAAGCAGTCAGATATCTTATGGAATGACACAGCATTGTTTCAAAATGGTATATGAGGATTTGGTTGTTGGCATTGGGGGCAATGGCTCTAGGATGATAATAAAAGATAGAAATTCTCATTTTATCCCTCTGTCTCTGTGTTCCTGTCGGTTAATTCTGTATGGGACTCTGTGCTTCCTGGACTTGGGTAACTGTTTCCTTTTCCAGGTTATGAAACTGTTCAATATTATCTCTTCAAATATTTTCTCAGGCCTTTTCTCTTCTTCTGAAACCCGTATCGTGCAAATATTACTACACTTGATGTCAGCCCAGAGGTCTCTTAAACTGTCTTTATTTCTCTCCCCCCTCCTTTAAAAATCAGTTTTTATTTAAATATGTAGCAGTTTTTGGATACCAAAATCATAAATTGTTTGCACATAACTTATTAAGGTTTGGATACTAAAAATCATAAATTTGGAGGGCATCCTGGTGATAGTTTACTTCAATTTTCTTCCTAACTCAATTTTATAGTATTTGTGGAAAGTATTAGCCTTCATGGATGAAGAACAATTTTATAATGCAGGTTGTTTCTTTTGCAGAGGGTGATGAATGAAACTTTTCTTATCTCAAAATGTATCTTTTTCAATTTTGGTTCATTAGTTCTAGTTTTCCCCACTAGGAGAGCACCAAACAAGTTCAAACCTTCCTCCAAACAAACTTTTAATATGTCTTCTTTGATGTTTCTTCTCCTCTTTTTCCTCCTTTTCCTTTTCTTTAAATGATTTTATTGAGATAAAATTTACATGCCATAAAATTCATCCACTGTCCTCATTTCTTTTCATTCTCTTTTCCTTTTTTCTGGTTGGTGGCAGTGATTTCCACTACTCTTTCAGCTCACTAATCCTTTCATCTGCTTCATGTAGTCTACTATTGATTCCTTCTAGGGTATTTTTCATTTCAGTTACTGTATTCTCCATTTCTGTTTGGCTGTTCTTTATGTTTTAAAATCCTTTCTTAGAAACATTTAATTTTTCACTCTGTGAATCCATTCTCCTTGTGGGTTCTTTGGTCATCAGTGCCATCATTACTCTGAACTCTTTCTTGGGTAGATTGCTTATCTCCATATCACCTAGCTTTTCTGCTGTGCTTTTATCTGGTTTCCTCACCGGAAACATATTCTTCTGTCACCTCATTTTTTTCTAAGCTGCTATTTGTATTTTTATTGATGAGATAGGTTAATTACATTTCTCAAGCTTGGAGAAGTGGCCCTCTGTAGGAGACGTCCTATGCATCCCAGAAATACTCTCCCTTCTCATCACCCAGAATCAAGCTTCCCTTGTGGCTCAGCTGATAAAGAATCTGCTCGCAATGCGGGAGACCTGGGTTCAATCCCTAGGTGGGAAATGCTACCCACTCCAGTATTCTAGCATGGAGAATTCCATGGACTATACAACTGCAAAGAGAGGGACAGAACTGAGCAACTTTCACTTTCACTTTCTCATCACCAAAGGGCCAGGGGCCAGCTTGTCACAGGGAAGTGTCTTGCTAGTGTTTGCAGACAATAGTATACAGGCTGTGGGATTGTGGTTTTCTTGCTTATGGTGTCTGCCCTCCACCCCCCACCACCATTCAGTGAGGCTGGTTGAGCTTTGTGCAGGCTTCCTGTCAGGAGAAGCTGGTGCCTACCCACTGATTCATGGAGTTGAGTCTTGGCCCTCTGGTGAGTAGGGCCACCTCTGGGGCTCTGAGGGCATGTCTAGGGGCACTGTGGGTTCATAAAGTCTTTAGGCAGCCTGGCTGCTGATGAGTGGGGCTGTGTTTCCTGCCTGGTTGGTTGTCTGGCCCTTGGCATCCCTGCTCTGGAGCCTACAGGCTGTTGAATGGGGCCAGGACTGGTGCCAAAGTATTGGAGTTTCAGCTTCAACATCAGTCCTTCCAATGAACACCCAGGACTGATCTCCTTTAGAATGCCAGAGCGAGAGAGACCAGGTACAGGATACTGAATCTCCTTTTATTTCAGCTGCTAGAAGTCAGACTGGTAGTGAATCTAGACATAGCACTGCCCGGTGGCTGAACAATGAAGAGATAAAGTTATATGGCATTAAATTCCTATAAAGATTGATAGCTCATGTAAAAAATGTCAGGAGAGAATAGCCCACATCCAAGAAGAGCTGCTACTGGAAGCTACTCAGTTCAGTTCAGTTCAGTTGCTCAGTAGTGTCTGACTCTTTGCAACCCCATAGACTGCATCATGACAGGTCTCTCTGTCCATCACCAACTCCCAGAGATTACTCAAACTCACGTACATTGAGTTGGTGATGCCATCCAACCATCTCATCTTCTGTCATCCCCTACTCCCACCTTCAAACTTTCCCAGGATCAGGGTCTTTTCAAATGAGTCAGTTCTTCTCATCAGGTGGCCAAAGTATTGGACTCTCAGGTTTAGCATCAGTCCTTCCAATGAATATTGAGGATTGATCTCTTTTAGGATGCACTGGTTGGATATCCTTGCTGTCCAAGGGACTCTCAAGAGTCTTTTCCAACACCACAGTTCAAAAGCATCAATTTTTCGGCACTCAGCTTTCTTTTATAGTTAAACTCTCACATCCATAAATGACCACTGGGAAAACCATAGCTTTGACTAGACAGACCTTTGTTGGCAAAGTATGGTTTACACTGTTTAATAATGCTGTCTAGGTTGGTCATAACTTTTCTTCCAAGGAGTAAGCAGTCTTTTAATTTCATGGCTTCAATCACCATCTGCAGTGATTTTGGAGCCCCCCAAAATAAAGTCAGCCACTGTTTCCACTGTTTGCCCATCTATTTGCCATGAAGTGATGTGACCAAATGCCATGATCTTCGTTTTCTGAATGTTGAGTTTTAAGCCAACTTTTTCGCTCTCCTCTTTCACATTAATCAAGAGGTTCTTTAGTTCTTCTTCACTTTCTGCCATAAGGATGGTGTCATCTCTGTATCTGAGGTTATTGATATTTCTCCCGGTAATCTTGATGCCAGCTTGTGCTTCCTCCAGTCCAACATTTCTCATGATGTCTGTGCATATAAGTTAAATAAGCAGGGTGACAATATTCAGCCTTTGATGTACTTCTTTACCAATTTGGAACCAGTCTGTTGTTCCATGTCCAGTTCTAACTGTTGCTTCTTGATCTGCATACAGATTTCTAAGGAGGCAGGTCAATGTGGTCTGATATTCCCATCTCTTTCAGATTTCTCCAGTTTGTTGTGATCCACACAAAGACTTTGGCTTAGTGAATAAAGCAGAAGTAGATATTTTTCTGGAACTCTCTTGCTTTTCTGAAGATCCAGCGGATGTTGGCAATTTGATCTCTGGTTCCTTTTCCTTTTCTAAATCCAGCTTGAGCATCTGGAAGGTCACAGTTCACGTACTGCTGAAGACTGGCTTGTAGAATTTTGAGCATTACTTTGCTAGCGTGTGAGATGAGTACAATTGTGTGGTAGTTTGAGCATTCTTTGGCATTGCCTTTCTTTGGGATTGGAATGAAAACTGACCATTTCCAGTCCTGTGGCCACTTCTGATTTTTCCAAATTAGCTGGCATATTGAGTGCAGCACTTTCACAGCATCATCTTTTAGGATTAGAAATAGCTCAGATGGGATTCCATCACCTCCACTAGCTTTGTTTGTAGTGATGCTTCCTGGGAGCTACAGTTACTTTTAATTGTAATTACATTCACCTTAATAATTACTAAATGCTTTTATATCCTTAGCTGACACAGATGAAAAGCCAAAATAATTTCAGATGGATAATAAATTAATGAGTTTATATGGGTATAAAACATGAAAGTATATACATTAAATCAATTGAGAATATATTGAAATGAAGCAGTAAATTATTTTTAAGGATATGTAACACTGTGTGGAAATAACTTTTACACAGCACCATATTGGGTATATATACTTAAGGCATGGTAGAATTTGAAAAGTAACAAAAAAATGACTGTCTGCAGAAAGGTAGAATGTGTGGGATATAATATCTTAATTAGATAGAACTACAACTTCCCCTGGGCCTAAAATCAAGGAACTATTATGGTCAGATATAGACAATAGTTTGAGGGGAAAGAACTTGAGTACATATAGATAAGTATATGTATATAAATGAATAGTGTATGTATGAACAGTCCTATCTGTAAGACATATAGTCAGTGTGTTTATACGTGTGTACATTCTGCCAATCTAAATATGCTTTTGTGTATGTAAGAATAACAAAAGGAGAAAGTTCCTATGTAGATTTCTTCTGACATTAGGGAGAGGCAGACAAAACAATTAATGAGAAGAATCATATGGGAAGAAATTGAATCAACAACCAAATGCAGTAATAATTTAGAGGAAGTAATTTATCCTCAGGTAATGAAAGCATAGATGTTTCATTTTTGTTTAAGATCTAGAACATTTACTCTCAAACCTTAATTCAGACTAATTTCCTTTCATTTAAAATTTGTAAAACATTATTATTTCATTTTTTTCTTATAATATTCTCTGGTGGAGGACATAGTAACATATTCACTCTAAATGTAAGCATTAGTATGTTTATAGGCTTTTACTTTAATCTGTGTACATATCAATATATATGTAATGATGTAAATTAGAAATTAATACTTTTATTTTACAGTTTATATTAGATCACCTATATTAATCAAAACTATTCTGATTTTCTTAATTTGTACCACTTTCAACTCACTAACCTGGTAAAACTCTATTATTGTCCAAAAAATTTAATTTTTCCTTATTTTTTCACAGCTTTGCCCTAAGTTATTAAATTATCTGAAATATGTAGCTAGAAAATGTTGCTATAGTTTTACTTCTATTGAATTTATTTATGGAAATGTTTAGTTTTTTTTTATTATATGGACTGAAGCAACATCTGTTGTATTTGGAAATTTTAAAAACAAAATAAATAAAGGTTGTGTTATATTTTTCTTAATTACATTTCCACCATCTATTTTCAGTCATAATAGAAAACCAAACATATTTTATACTGTAGTGATTGTCTTTTATGTGTTACAGTGAAGAATAATATAGAGTTTTACTTTCAAAAGGATAAGAAATAAAGAATTAGATATTACAGATATTTTAATCTTCAGGTGTATGCATGCCTGCTTAGTCATTTCAGTTGTGTCTAATGCTTTGTGATAACATATACTGTAGCCCACCAGGCTCTCTGTCCATGAAACTTTCCAGGCAGGCATACTGGAGTGAGTAGCCATTTCTTACTCCAGGGAATATTCAGGTACTTATCATTTTACCAACTCATTAAAAAACTGACAGAAATCCTTTAAACTATAAATTCTTTATTCTAAATTGAATAATATATCAACTGCCTTGTAATTTATCATGATGTTTTTTTCACATTTGACCCTTATGAATTTGAAGAAGAAGATGGATTGTGACTTCACAGAATGGAAAGAGAAATATAGTTGTACTTATATTTGAAAATAAAATGTAGAATAACATTGTATTTCTGCTTAGGAAATTTTATTGCCCACTGGTGGAAATAAAAAGTGTAGTGATACTCTTCAGTATATCTCAAAACAGCATCAGAGTTAAAAATGAGAAACAATGTTTAACATGAAAAGAAGTCAGTGTTTAAGGATACAACATACTCTGTTTCCACATTCTGTGTCTCAGTACATATAGCTTTTAACTCAGAGGGATATTTAAAATTCAGATACTTAAGCTTATTACCACATTTTTTCATCACTCTTAAAAAAAAAGAAAAAGCAAACCAAGTCCACTTTAATATCGTGCAATTTAAAGCTATTATCAGCTGACTTCACCCTTGGAGAAAGCAATGGCAACCCACTCCAGTACTCTTGCCTGGAAAATCCCATGGACGGAGGAGGAGCCTGGTGGGCTGCAGTCCATGGGGTCGCTAGGAGTTGGACACGACTGAGTGACTTCACTTTCACTTTTCACTTTCATGCATTGGAGAAGGACATGGCAAACCACTCCAGTGTTCTTGCCTGGAGAATCCCAGGGACAGGGAGCCTAGTGGGCTGCCATCTATGGGGTCGCACAGAGTCGGACACGACTGAAGCAACTTAGCAGCAGCAGTAGCAGCAGCTGACTTACACACATAATCCCTGTGCCTCACTGAGGTCCAATATTATTTCAGTGACACATCAGGCCTTTTGGACAGTTGCTCCTTGGAAGGAAAGTTATGACCAACCTAGATAGCATATTCAAAGGAACAGACATTACTTTGCCAACAAAGGTCCATCTAGTCAAAGCTATGGTTTTTCTGATAGTTGTGTATGGATGTGAGAGTTGGACCATAAAGAAGGCTGAGTGCCTAAAAACTGATGCTTTTTAATTGTGGTGCTGAAGAAGACGCTTGAGTGTCCTTTGGACACCAAGGAGATCAAACCAGTCAATCTTAAAAGGAATCAACCTTGAATATTCATTGGAAAGACTGATGATGAAGCTGAAGCTGCAATACTTTGGCCACTTGATGAAAAGAGCTGACTCATTGGGAAAGACCTTGCTGCTGGGAAAGACTGAAGGGTAAAGGAGAAGGGGCAGCAGAGTATGAGAAGGTTAGATAGCATCACTGAGTCAATGGACATGAATTTGAAACTCCAGAAGATAGTGGAGGATAGAGAGCCTGGTGTGATAGTGTCCATGAGGTCACAAAGAGTTGGACATAACTTAGGGACTGAACAACGACAATAAAAAAGGCCTTTGGTTTAAACTACTATGGCTGATTCGTGTTGATATATGGCACAAACCAACACAATGCTGCATAGCAATTATCCTTCATTTAAAAGTAAATAAATTTTTTAAAAGTTAATCAAGTAAAATGATTGAGATCATACTGTTTACTAGCTGCAACTTTCAGAATAATATGTTTTAGTTTGGCAAAATGATAGAAACAGGAGAATAAGAGAACACAGATATTTAGTGATGTTAGGGAAAGGGTACAGTCTACAATCTGAGACTGTACAGGACAAAAAAAATAGACTTCAAGTTTTTTGCCCCACATGTCTTTCATTTAAATTCTGCTCAATGACAAATAATAAATATTTGCATTCTTCAAAAATACGCATCATTTGGACTTCCCTGGTGATCCAGTGGTTAAGAATCCACATGCCAGTGCAGAGTTTGCTCCTTGATCCAGGAAGATTCCACGTGCCACCTGGCAGCTAAGTTTGTGCCCCACAGCTACTGAGCTCATGTGCTGCAACGACTGAAACCTGCATGCTCTAAGCTGGTGCACTGCAACTGCCGAGCCCACGTGCTGCACTAGCTAAAGCCTGCGCTCCACAACAGGAGTATCAACCACAATGAGAAGCCTGTGCACTGCAATTAGAGAGTAGCCCCCACTGGCGCAACTAGAGAAAGCTGGCACACTCAGCAACAAAGACCATGTGCAGTCATACATACATAAATAAAATAGGCATGGTTTGGCAAAGGTATGTTTTTTTATGTTAACTTTTTATTGTTAATACCTATTTAACATGGCTAATACTGCATGTAACTCTTTTCAAACATGATCATATTAATGCATTAAATTTTTACGTTACAGAATGCCTAACTTATAAAATGAAGTGTTTTTAAATGGAAATGATTTTATCATATTTAACACCTCTGTATCTATAGGTATCATATTTTAAAGATTTTAAGTGAAACTGAAAGTCCCTCAGTCATGTCTGACTCTTTGCGACTGTATAGTCCATGGAATTCTCCAGGCCAGAATACTGGAGTGGGTAGCCTTTCCCTTCTCCAGGGGATCTTCCCAACCAAGGGGTCAACCCAGGTCTCCTGCACTGCAGGTCAATTCTTTACCAAATAAGCCGCAAGGGAAGCCCAAGAAAACTGGAGTGGGTAGCCAGTATTCTCCAGCAGATCCTCCTGACCCAGGAAGTGAACCGGGGTCTCCTGCACTGCAGATGGATTCTTTACCAACTGAGCTATCAGGGAAGCCTGAGAGCTTTAAGAGACTTTAAGAGATTCTGTTAAATGTCTGAATAGCAAAATTCCTGAACCTCATACAGGAGGTCACAATGAAAATAAATGTCTACAAGACATTTCTAATTTGGACTAAGAAAAGTGAACAATTCTATTGTGCAGAAATTAAAGAAATAAATGGCTGGCACATAGAAAGTTTAGGCTATATAGTAGAGTTGTAGCTGTTCTGTGACATTTCTACTACAAGAAGTAGTGATATCAACATTCTTTTATTTTCTAACTCACCTCTGGATCCCCAGATATCAGTTTTCAAGATTTGCTTTGTGTGTGTGTGTAATGTAGAAATTGGGATGAAAGGTTTTCTTGGTCAGGTAACCCAGCTGACTGTTTCTAGACCAATATATATATATTTTTAACTATCAAACTTATGTCATTTGGTATTTCATGTTTATAAAATCTACAGAATGATTTCCTCAATTTCTGTTCAGTTCAGTTCAGTCACTCAGTCGTGTCTGACTCTTTGCAACCCCATGAATTGCAGCACGCCAGGCCTCCCTGTCCATCACCAACTCCCAGAGTTCACCCAAACTCATGTCCATCAAATCGCTGTGGCCATCCAGCCATCTCATCCTCTGTCGTCCCCTTCTCCTCCTGCCCCCAATCCCTCCCAGCATTGGAGTCTTTTCCAGTGAGTCAACTCTTTGCATGAGGTGGCCAAAGTATTGGAGTTTCAGATTTAGCATCAGTCCTTCCAAAGAACACCCAGGACTGATCTCCTTTAGGACGGAATGGTTGGATCTCCTTGCAGTCCAAGCGACTCTCAAGAGTCTTCTCCAACACCACAGTTCAAAAGCATCAATTCTTCGGTGCTTAGCCTTCTTCACAGTCCAACTCTCACATCCATTCATGACCACTGTAAAAACCATAGCTTTGACTAGATGGAGCTTTGTTGGCAAAGTAATGTTTCTGCTTTTGAATATGCTATCTAGGTTGCTCATAACTTTCCTTCCAAGGAGTAAGCATCTTTTAATTTCATGGCTGCAATCACCATCTGTAGTGATTTTGGAGCCCCCAAAATAAAGTCTGATACTATTTCCATTGTTTCCCCATCTATTTCCCGTGAAGTGATGGGACTGGATGCCATGATCTTCATTTTCTGAATGTTGAGCTTTAAGCCAACTTTTTCACTCTCCTCTTTTACTTTCATCAAGAGCCTTTTTAGTTCCTCTTCACTTTCTGCTATTAGGGTGGTGTCATCTACATATCTGAGGTTATTGATATTTCTCCTGGCAATCTTGATTCCAGCTTGTGCTTCTTCCAGCCCAGCATTTCTCATAATGTACTCTGCATATAAGTTAAATAAACAGGGTGACAATATACAGCCTTGACGTACTCCTTTTCCTATTTGGAACCAGTCTGTTGTTCCATGTCCAGGTCTAACTGTTGCTTCCTGACCTGCATATAGATTTCTCAAGAGACAGGTCAAGTGGTCTGGTATTCCCATCTCTTTCAGAATTTTCCAGTTTATTATGATCCACACAGTCAAAAGCTTTGGCATAGTCAATAAAGCAGAAATAAATGTTTTTCTGGAACTCTCTTGCTTTTTCGTTGATCCAACAGATGTTGGCAGTTTGATCTCTGTTTTTTCCTAATAATACTAATAGTGCACAGAACTTTTATTAACACTATAGACCAGCCATATACTGAATCACTCTTCATAATATTAATGAGTTAGCCAAAAACACTTATTATGGATGAATCAAGCACAATTCTGATCAACTTTAACAAATGATGTCTTCATGTCCTTATTTAGTTGAAATTTATTAAAGCTATTCAAATAAAAAGTCCTTATAGAATCTAACCTTAAATAAAGGCTCAGATCTTTCAGCTAAGTAAATGAACATTTAATAAACAATCACTTGGGTAAATTATTATGCAAAAGCCTGTATAAATTTAGAAGGTAATTTAGATTAATTTATCTGTAATTTCAGAAGTAATAATATGAAAGTCTGCATGTTCTGAGATCTATAAAGAAAAAGGACATACAGATTATGGAAACGCAAATTGCATAATAGACTGAAATTGATAACCATAGAAAAATATTTAGTATCATTTCATGATTTAAAAAAGTGCATTTTTTTCTGTACCAGAATCACTTAAAAATTCACTTGAAACCACATCCTGGATGAGATACTAAATGTATGGCCGATGTTTTTATATTGCTAAAATTAAAATATTGCCTGTCAATATTTTCACAAATGACACATGAACAGCATTTTGGATATAATACCTATTGTAATCCTTATAAAGACAATGGGTATTGGAAGAAGACGTAAATATTGACACATTATTGACAGTAAGACTAAAATACTAGCCATAATACAATCTACAAATGAAATTATTAGTGCATAGTAGCCTTACAATTTTGAAAAACTGCTGAGTAATTTTAAGCAGAGCTTAAATAATTTAAGGTTAAAAGAACAATGGTGAGAATGTGAAGAAAGAAACTGATGGGGTATAGAGTAAAGCAGTTATGCATGATGAGGAATAGAATTAATGCATAAACAGGAAAGATGAAGAGGTAATAATCATTTACAGAAATATGTAGAAGTTGAATTTTTAGGACTTAGTGAATGATCTATTTTGGCATTGAAAGAAATAGAAAACCCAAAGTGGAAGCCAGGATGTAATCAAGATGGTAACACAGGAAGCTTTTGAATTTATTTTCCATGGCACACATGGATCAATTCCCTCAGAGAAATCCAGAAACCAGTTGTGTGACTTCTTCACATTGGATGACTGAAAAAGTACCCACATTGAAATGGGGAGGAAAGACTGAGACACACTCTTGTGTTAAACCCCATCCCCAACATATTACCTTGGAGTTGGAAGAGGACTTCCAACTTTCAGCTTTTCTCCGGAGAGTGAAGGGTTTGGGCCACACGTATAGGAGCCCAGCTCTTTTGGCTGCCCTCTTAAATGTTTCCAAATCAGCTAACTCCAAGAGCCAACAGGGCTGATGGTCATGAGTCCCACAGATGTATACTTCGTGTGCTCAGTCACTTCAGTCCTGTCCAACTCTTTGCGACCCTATGGACTATAGCCCTCCAGGCTCCTCTGTCCTTGGGATTCTCCAGGCAGGAATACTTGAGTGTGTTGCCATGCCCTCCTCTAGGATGTCTTCCTGACCCAGAGATTGAACCTGTGTCTCTTGCACCTGCTGCATTGCAGGTAGATTCTTTATCCACTGAACCACCTGGGGAACACTGTAACAAATAAGGAAGCAGTTGTTAATGTTGAGAGCACTTCCAATATGTGCCCTCTCTTCCTCTCTGCTTAATGCAAAAATTGCAGGAAAAACACAACAAATTAATCAACAACAAAAACAAAACAACCTCCCAATCTTCTCCTGAAAGTGGTTTGATTGCATTCTTTGACAGCTGCTGCCTGAAGGTTTGGTTTCTAATTAATCTTTATCTAAGATTGAAAAGAAGGAAGAAAACTCAGAAAAATAAATCAAAATAAAGAAGAGGCATCACAACAGATTACACAGGAATGCTTAGGACTATGAGAAACTACTGTGAACAGTTTTATGCCAGCAAATTAAAAAATCTATAATAAATGGTAAATGCCTAGAAACACATAACTTGCTGAGATTGGATCATGAAGAAATAAAAATTTGAAGAGGTCAGTTACTAGTAAGGAGAGTGAGTCAATAATCAAAACCTCCAAACAAGAAGAGCTAGTATCATATGACATTACTGGTTATTCTACCAAAACATAGAAGGATTAATGTCAACCCTTCTCTGAATATTCCAAAAAACTGAAGAAGATGTAACATGTCTAAGCTCATTTTACAAAGTCTGATTATCCTGATACAAAAACCCGGTAAGGACACTTCAAGAAAGAAAATTACAGGACAGTATCCCTGATGAACATAGATGAAAAAATCCCCAATAAAATATTTGCAAACAAAAATCATTAGT
The DNA here is from genome assembly GCF_042477335.2 of Ovis canadensis. Classification (NCBI taxonomy): domain Eukaryota; kingdom Metazoa; phylum Chordata; class Mammalia; order Artiodactyla; family Bovidae; genus Ovis; species Ovis canadensis. Next base: position 66,188,014 of record NC_091262.1, on the reverse strand, counting down.
ACCTTTAAAGAATCATAAATCATGATCAAGTGGAATTTATTCCTGTGATGCAAGCTTGGCTCAACATGAGCAAGTAAAAAATGTGATATACCACAGTAACAGAACGAAACATAAAAAGATAAAAATCATATGATCTTCCCAAAGGTGCAGAAAAAGCAGCTGACAAAATTAACATCCTTTCATAGTAAAAACTTAGAAAAATTAAATATAGATGAAATGTACCTCAAAATAGTAAAGCTGATAAATAGGACAAATCCATGGCTAATGTCCAACTCATGGTAAAACACTGGAAGATTTTTCTTTAAGATGAGGAACAAGACAGAGAGGCCCATTCTCTTCCCCTAGCCAGAGCAGCTAGGCAAGAAAAACAAACAAAACAGAAAGAAGTAAGAGTATCTCTGTTTGCTGATATGATATTATATATATATATATATATATATATATATATATATACATAAAACTATAAAATATTCCATCAAAACTATAAAAGCTGATAAAAATTCACTGATGTTGTAGGAGGCAAAATCAATACACAAAAATTTGTTGCACTTCATTACAACAATGAACTACCAGAAAGAGAAATTAAGTAAATAGTCCCTTTACAATAATATTAAAAACAGAAAATTGAAAAATAATGAAGAACCGTAAAGATCTTTACTCTGGAAACTATAAAATATTGATGAAATAAATTGAATAAAGCACAGACAAATGAAATGATATTCTGTGCTCATGAATTAGAAATATTAATATTGTGAAAATTCTGTACTTCCCACAGCAATCTACAGATACAATGAAATCCCTGTTTTAAAACAATGTAATGGCATTTTTTCATGGAAATAGAAGAAATAAAAAGATCCTAAAACTTACGTGGAACCACAAAAAACCCAAGGCCAAAGTGATCTTGAGAAAGATGAACAAAGCTAGAGGCATTTCACTTCCTGATTTCGATCTATATTACAGAGCTTTATTAGTCAAAATAGTATAGCAGTGACATAAAAACAGACACGTGTCAATGGAATAGAAGAATCCTAGAAGTAGACCCATACACATATGGTCAATTACTTTATGACAAAAAAGTGAAGAATATACTATGGGAAATGAATAGACTGTTCAATAAATTGTATAGACATAACTGATTTTCCACATGAAAAGGAATGAAACTGAACCTCTGTCTTGTACCATACACAAAAATCACCTTTAAATGGATCACAAACATGAATGCAAGACCTGAAACCATAAAACTAGAATAAATCGTAGTGTGTAAGCTACTCGACATTGGCCTTGGCAATTATTTGTTTATGTTTGACACCAAATGTAAAGGCAACAAAAGCAAGAATCAGCAAGTGGGACTGCATCAAGCTAAAAAGCTTCTCCATAGCAAAGAAGCCACCAACATACTAAAAAGCAACTTATGGAATGAGAGAAAACATTTTCAAGCATATATTCAGTAAGGGGTTACTTTCAAAGACATATAAAGAACTCTAGCTAGGCACTCAATTAAAAAATGAGCAAAGAACCTGAATAGACATTTCTCTAAAGAAGAAATTAATCTTGAGGAACTGCCACTGTTTTCCATAATAGCTACATCAAGGTACAATCCCACTGACAGTGCCTAGTAATTAGTTTTTGATGAACATTTGTTATCTATTGTCTTCTTGAAAATGGACAGCCTAACTGGCTCATTGTGGTTTTTATTTGAATTTCACTAATGATTAATGACGTTAAGTATCTTTTTATTCCTCAGTGGCCATCTGCATCTTCAGAAAAATATCTTTTTTTGATTGACTGATTTACTTTCATAATTGAGATATTAATTCATTTATTTAGTTCATGGAACAAACATTTTTTTCTGTCATGTTCTGGACAATAAACATGTTATACTGACCATACCATCTCTATTTCATTAACTCAACTCTGCCCTGTAGTATGAAGACAAGTCAATATGTAAAAGAATGCATAGCTGTGAAAGTGAAAGTTGCTCAGTCGTGTCCGACTCTTTGCAACCGCTTGCACTATACAGTCCATGGAATTCTCCAGGCCAGAATACTGGAGAGGGTAGCCTTTCTCTTCCCCAGGGATCTTCTCAACCCAAGGATCAAACCCAGGTCTGCTGCATTGCAGGCAGATTCTTTACCAGCTGAGTCACTAGGGAAGCCCAAGAATACTGGAGTTGGTAGCCTATCCTTTCTCCAGGAATCTTCCCAACCCAGGGATTGAACTCCTGCATTGCAGGTGGATTCTTTACCAGCTGAGCCAACAAGGAAAGCCAAAGAATACTGGAATGGGTAGCCTATCCCTTCTCCAGCGGATCTTCCTGACCCTGGAGTCAAACCAGGGTCTGCTGAATTGCAGGTGGATTCTTTACCAACTGAGTTATGAGGGAAGCCCATGGCTGTGGTCTAATGAAAAAAAAATTAACACTGAAATTTAAACTTGAAATTTTTTACCTGTCACATATTATTCTTAAACAATTTTTTTTGGAACCATTAATATAATCACTTTTGAAGCCACATGCTGCTGCTGCTAAGTCGCTTCAGTCGTGTCTGACCCTGTGTGACCCCATAGATGGCGGCCCACCAGGCTCCCTGTCCCTGGGATTCTTCAGGCAAGAACACTGGAGTGGGTTGCCATTTCCTTCTCCAATGCATGAAAGTGAAAAGTCAAAGTGAAGTCGCTCAGTAGCGTCCACCCTCAGCGACCCCATGGACTGCAGCCTACCAGATTCCTCCATCCATGGGATTCTCCAGGCAAGAGTACTTGAGTGGGGTGCCATTGTCTTCTCCTTTTGAAGACACATAGCCATTAAATTATCAAAGTGTTTGATGACATACTCATATATAACATAGTACATATTTTGCAAAACTCATTGCTAAAGTATTATATCCATTTGAAAAAACTCCATTGTTGCAAATTCAAAATAATGCTTTTATTTCTTAACTACTTAAACCTTTTCTTTTAGGTAAAAATCTGAATTAAATAATTTATTCAATGCATTTACTGAGTGATTATTTATCAGGAAACATAATCTTCAAAAACTGTAATTAAAAATTACAAAACCAAAAACCAGATGTAGTTTAATGTTAACATTGCCTCACATGTATCACTACATTCTGTTTCTTTATTAAAATCCATTCTGAAAAACTGCAAAATCCAAGTATATACATATGAAAAACATCAGGAGAAACTGTTGAAAATAACAATTTCTGATATTTCTTGGAAAAATATAGTTCACTTAAGATTCAGTTCAGTTCAGTCACTCAGTCATGTACGACTCTTTGCAAACCCATGAATTGCAGCATGCCAGGCCTCCCTGTCCATCACCAACTCCTGGAGTTCACTCAAACTCATGTCCATCAAATCGCTGTGGCCATCCAGCCAGATCATCCTCTGTCGTCTCCTTCTGCTCCTGCCCCCAATCCCTCCCAGGATCAGAGTCTTTTCCAATGAGTAAACTCTTCGCATGAGGTGGCCAAAGTATTGGAGTTTCAGCTTTAGCATCAGTCCTTCCAAAGAACACCCAGGACTGATCTCCTTTAAAATGGACTGGTTGGATCTCCTTGCAGTCCAAGTGACTCTCAAGAGTCTTTTCCAACACCACAGTTCAAAAGCATCAATTCTTCTGTGCTCAGCTTTCTCCACAGTCCAACTTTCACATCCATACATGACCACTGGAAAACCATAGCCTTTACTAGACGGACCTTAGTCGGCAAAGTAATGTCTCTGCTTTTGAATATGCTATCTAGGTTGGTCATAACTTTCCTTCCAAGGAGTAAGCGTCTTTTAATTTCATGGCTGCAATCACCATCTGCAGTGCTCCCCAAAATAAAGTCTGACACTTGTTTCCACTGTTTCCCCAACTATTTGCCATGAAATGATGGGACTGGATTTCATGATCTTCGTTTTCTGAATGTTGAGCTTTAAGCCAACTTTTTCACACTCCTCTTTCACTTTCATCAAGAGGCTTTTTAGTTCCTCTTCACTTTCTGCCATAAGGGTGATGTCATCTGCATGTCTGAGGTTATTGATATTTCTCCCGGGAGAAAAGTAGTAGAAAGTACAAATCAATTAGAAAATATAACAGTGAAATATGCTCCCATTTCACTTAGTTTATGTTCTCCGATTTCTCCTTCTCCTTTTGTTTAATGTTCTTTCTCAAGCCTTCATCAAGTGTAGTGGAAAAGCTTTTGTATACATATATATAAAAATATATATTATATATATTTTAGAAAACATGAATTTTTACCTAAGTAAAAACTTGTGACATTTGATTCCACTTGTTTGATTTTGCTTGAATAGAATGCTAAATCTCTAACTATCAAATAGATATGCAACAAGCAACAAAGGTTTATTGTAGAGCACAGATACCCGTAGTCAATATCTTCTAATAACCTATAATGGAAAATAATCTGAAAAATAATATATGGGTATTTGTACAACTGAATCACCTTGCTGTGCACCTGAAACATTGAAAGTCAAATATGCTTCAATAAAATATATAAATAAAAAGCTAAATATATTAAACTATTTAAAACTGTATATAAAAACATAAAATACATACATTAGAAAATCTAATATTGAAACATATTAAACACTATTTGCAAAGTTGTCATCACTATGGTTAGACAGAATCCTATTCCATTTTAAATTACAAATTTAATGATCAAACTTAAAGATATTTATAAACGCAGAAAATACACTGTGTATATGTCACCTCATAAAAGTAACGATGCTGTATTTAACAAGGCATACTTGATAATTATCCAACACACTAATAATAAAATATGTTAGAGTAAACTTTGCTTTATATACTCATGATTCCACAATAGCATTCTGGGCTTAATTTTAATAATAAAAACAACCAATTGTTGAAAGCAGTAGCCAGTAAAAGCAGTAGCCACTAGCAGTAGCCAGTAAAATTCAATTTTAGTTTGAATTCTAACATCCTACATAATCTAAATTATTTTAATACTATAGATGTTTTAGGAATTTTATAAAATATAAAATTTTTAAGTATTTTACATTGTAAGTATATGTTTTTGATTAAACATTGGGTTTTCAGGAATTTAATAAAGATAAATATTGGAAATTAGGCTTTATGTATATAGGAGAAGATGCTGCTTTCTCGTTGTCCATGGTGGAGAGGGAGCATTAAGTATGGAAACTCCTGACACACAACTTAATGCTCTGAAAAGGCAACTGAATTTAGCAGAAGTATGATGTTAGTATCCAGTGTCTGTGACCAAGAACCAGTCTCAGCTTTTTGGATTGAATGAGGAAGTTTTCATGAGATTTGCCAGAGAGAAAGGGCAGAGTGTCAGGAGAGTACAGGTAAGAGAGAAGAAAAGTCCTTTCTCTTGACTAATATCTCAGTTCAGTTCAGTTCAGTCACTCAGTCGTGTCCAACTCCCTGCGACCCCATGAATCGCAGCACGCCAAGCCTCCCTGTCCATCACCAACTCCTGGAGCCTACCCAAACCCATGTACATCAAGTCGGTGATGCCATTCAGTCATCTCATCCTCTGTTGTCCCCTTCAACTCCTGCCCCCAATCCTTCCCAGTATCAGAGTCTTTTCCAATGAATCAACTCTTCGCATGAGGTGGCCAAAGTACTGGAGTTTCAGCTTCAGCATCTGTCCTTCCAAAGAACACCCAGGACTGATCTCCTTTAAAATGGACTGGTTGGATCTCCCTGCAGTCCAAGGGACTCTCAAGAGTCTTCTCCAACACCACAGTTCAAAAGCATCAATTCTTCGGTGCTCAGCCTTCTTCACAGTCCAACTCTCACATCCATTCATGACCACTGGAAAACCATAGCCTTGACTAGACGGAGCTTTGTTGGCAAAGTAATGTCTCTGCTTTTGAATATGCTATCTAGGTTGGTCATAACTTTCCTTCCAAGGAGTAAGCATCTTTTAATTTCATGGCTTCAAGCACCATCTGCAGTGATTTTGGAGGCCCCCAAAATAAAGTCTGTTACTGTTTCCACTGTTTCCCCATCTATTTGCCATGAAGTGATGGGACCAGATGCATGATCTTAATTTTCTGAATGTTGAGCTTTATCTAGTAAAATGTATTTTTATAAATAAGTGTACGTAATGAAGTAGTGACAGAATTCTCAATTGTGCATACTAGGAGTAAGAAAATATGCAACAATTGACACTTTTCTTTATATTTGACATTTTCTATAAGGGCTAAGTGTGTTTGTATATAATCTTTAAATGCTAAAGCTACAAATGCCAGTTAATGCAGCTATGTGTTTCACTGACCAAATACTTCAAAAAGAATGTTGCTGTGATTCATAATATTTTCTGAAGAGATAAATAACTGCTCAAAATAACACAGAAAGTCAACCTTGTCTGAGTTTAAGTATTATTGTATTATTTGGGAAAAAATGTCAGTATAAACTAAAACAATGCAAAATGTGTTATCTTTTGGTATAAAATACAATCAGATGATGTGATTTTACTATTGCAAGCAGGTCTGATTTCTTTATTGTATTACACCAAGCTATATATTTTTTAACATGTAGCATCTAGTAACCTAACTGGGTACAGTCTATAAGGTCACAAAGAGTCAGACACTACTGGGCATGCATGCATGCACATACATAATATTTATACAATCATTAAGACAACTGAAAATGCATGTATTTCCAAAATTCATCTTTGTGGGAAATAGTGTCCCCCTTGAGAAAGATTCTCTAGATTTTAAGTTTCATTGTTATTGAATATGTGAATTATATTACTTCCTATAATTGTATCTGAATATCATTCTATGTAAGGCAGTGAAAAGTAACATTTACATGTATAATTTTATGAATATGATAGTAAATATCTACATTTATGTTGATAGTTTTAGCTTTGAAAATTCAAACATGTTGCCACATAGATCCATTATATTTCAGATATGCTTAGCCTGAAACATGTTAAGTATGAGGAATGAACAACAAATAAAAAAATAAGAAAGAAATGAATAGCATTGGTCAATGCTAAATTGAAAGAAAATAAATCACAGTTTTAAAAGGGTGCTAATTTGTTTCCTTTATGACAAATTTTAGATTATTTCAAAACCTGTAATATGTTTAATGCTGTGTTTTTATTTTAATATATATTTCCAGAGAAAATATAAAATTAGAAACTAGCTTTTCTTCAGGCTTGTTTAGATGAGAGAAGACTTACACTAGGTCTTTGTACACATTGATTATAGAAATTAGAATGAGTAATTTCAAAAAGAATACAAATGATTTTTGCCTCTTTCTGCCATTGTGCCAGAAGCAAGACTGTTTCTGAGGAAAGAAATAGCATCTCCTGCAAGGCTTCATCTTAAAGGAAAACCTGAAATCTGAGCCTCCACTCTTGCCTCAGGAAACTAAAAGGACAGCAATTATTGGATTTTTCTTTTTTTTTATAGCAGTGGCCACAGGCAGACTAGAAGAGAGACTTATGGTCCTCAGTACAATGATGCAATATTATTATGCTTAGAAGACAGGGCCAAATCCTTTCGAACAAAGGGACAATTCATTTTTCAATATACTATTAGATTATTGCCGCAGAGAGAAAATGACGTGTTAGACAGAGGTGCTTAATTTATAGACTACTGGGAAAGTGAAACTCAGTTCCTCTGCTGAATTTATAATTAACTTCTCTATACAAAATGTTATTCTCAACACCTACCCCCTCAAGACTGAGGTGTATCAAAGGAAAGGGGACATGAAGGTAGGTTTAAAACCCAGGAGAGCCCTTCAGGACCCTTTCAGGTCTAAAAAGCCTTCCTGTGTCCCCTGTTTCTTTGTAGGAAAAAGGCTTCAGGCTCCCAGGTCTTCTTGAGTTCCAAAGAGCTAGAGTCAAACAGTTACATATTAGGACAGTAATCACAGGACTCCTAATTCTTCCTGAAAGGATGTAGTTAATGCATACTTTTAGATAGTGACTCTTTGCTGACCACAGGCACTAGATAGACCTCAAACTGGTTGGAACCAAAAGATTGAGATTCTGGACACAGGACCCTGTTACCCCACCACCAATCAATCAGAAGAAGGTCTGTGAGCTTATCACACAACCTGTGATCTTCTTCCCTAACACTGTCTTTGAAAGCCCTTACCTGAATGCCTTAGAGGAGTTGAGGTCTTTTGAGTACAAGCCAGCCACCTAGTCTTCTTACTTGATCCTTGCATTAAAACTTTCACTGCTCCAAACTCTTAAGTTTTGTTTTGTTTGGCCTCACTGTGAGCTGAGCACATGAATTTGAATTTGACAACATAAAGAAGCCTGCTTGCATGCCCTTCTCCGTTAAGGCATTTTTGGAAAAGAATTTAATTCAGCTTCACTGATTAGTATTCATAACCCACCCAGAGCCTTTACACGTTTGCAAATGCAAATACTTATATCCTCTGATATTAGGTGAGAATAAGAATTTTGGGAGGAATCCCAAAGCAACACTTTCTTTTACGTATATGGTGTGATTTGACAAAGAGTAGGAGAGGTGTGTGTTCTCAAACTGACAGGCTTCAGGGTGAGGAGAGAATGAGAGAGAACATGCAAAACGGAGAATAAGGTGAGGAGTACGGGCTTTCCAGGTGGTGCAGTGGTAAAGAATCTGTTGGCCAGTGCAGGAGATTAAGTGACGTGTGTTCGACCCCTGGGCTGGGAAGATCCGATGGAGAAGGAAAAAACAACCCACTCCAGTATTCTTGCCTGGAAAATCCCATGGACAGAGGAGCCTGGTGGGCTACAGTCCAGAGGGTCACAAGGAGTCGGACAAGACTGAGCAACTGAGTACACACGCAAGGTGAGGAGTAGAAACGGTGTTCATGGATACAACCAAGGATGGCATTAAATTTTGATCTTCCCTTGTGCATAAGAATAGAAAGTTTGATTTTGTCAGGACTTCAAATTTTGTTCTTCTCAATCTTGCTTTTTCTGAGGGATTGCTCTAGGGCTTGTACTTTCTTCAGGTCAGAATTTTTACATGTGCCTATCACTCCTGTATTTGTTTTTTCTTAAAGGAAATGGTAGTTAGAAGATCCATTTAAAGAAATTCAGAGGTTAGATCATTATTCCCTTGAGTCACCTTTGATTACATGTAGAAAATTTCAATAAATGAAAGAAACTGTTGATATTCATAGCAAATGGGTGCTTTGTGCTTTATTTACAGAACAGTTAATTTAACAACTTCGTATTTTAGGATAATCCTTTGTACTTGGGAGGGCCTAACAGAATCCTACTTGGTTCCAATCCCCCATTTTCTCTGATACTCCTCACTCCTAAGGGAAATAGGTGTTGGACAAGAAAGAAAATATGATTTTGGATAGAAAGGTAAATCATAAACTTAGCAGAGGGATTGAGTTTTATTGGGACTCACATTCTGGGCCACTGTTGGCCCTACTACTGTCTCTGCCACCATCTTCTTTCTTTCTCGTTATTTCTTTCCATTGATTCTTTGACTTTAAGTTTTATGGAACTAAACCTGCACAACCACACACACACAAACACATTCACACAGTAGACAGTTCATTTGGCTGCAAATGAAACTAACAACTGACTGAAAGGTAAGTATATGTGTATTTGTTTCAATTACTAAGAACTTTGAGAATAAATTATTTTAATTTGATATTTCAGTAGTCAAGAAGATGTTGCTATTTAAAGCATATTCAACAATTAATAGCAAAATTATGATTCAGGATGAAATTTTTGTCTAAATGAGTTATGTATGAATGGTATTCCATTCATTCATTAATTCAGTTGATGGTTAATTCATCTTTCTTCTTTGGAATTTCACAAGTATCAGTTCATTTAAAAAACTGTACTCAAATTATTTACAAATATTTGTATTATCACACTGTTCTATCAAATTTAGTTACCATCCAATCAGGTAGTAAAACTATCTGTTATCCTTTTATATCACTCTTAGTGTCTTTGAAGCAACATCAGTTTACTCCTGAAAAATAAGATGTCTAATTTCTATACAGATAAATCCTACTAACACTGGATGATGTGGAGGATGACATGTTTAGGCCACACTTGTGAATCAGATAATGCTATATCAATTTGATCAATTCTGACAAATTTAATTTGGCATTATGGCATAGAAGTTCAGTTTATGCTGGTTGATTATATATGACTATATATGGGGGCTTCCCTGGCGGCTCAAGTGGTAAAGAATCTGCTGCAATGTGGGAGACCTGGGTTCAACCCCTGGGTCAGGAAGATCCCCTGGAGAAGGGAATGGCAACTCCAGTATTCTTGCCTGGAGAATTCCATGGACAGAGGAGGCTGGCAAGATACAGTCTATGGGGTCGCAAAATGTCAGGTGCAACTGAGCAACTAATGCGCACACACACAGTGATAGCTGTGTATATACATTGCAGGAAGGGAGACCCTTTCCAGGGCCTGAGACTGGGCTATTGTGTAACACTTGGAAACGAATTGTCTGAGGAGACACAAGTGCTGACAAAGCAAGAGACTTTATTGGGAAGGGTTGCCTGGGTGGAGAGCAGCAGGGTAAGGGAAAGCAGGAGAGCTGCTCTGCCACAAGGCTCACAGTCTCTCATTTTACGGTGATGGGGTCAGTTTCCAGGTTGTCCCTAGCCAATCATTTTGACTCAGGGTCTTTCCTGGTGGCTCACGCATCCCTCAGTCAAGATGTTTTCCAGTGATAACGACTCTGGGAAATTGGTTAGGACATATGGCTGGATTCTCCTCTCTCATTTTGACATTTTCTAAATTCTTTCAGTTGGTGGTAGCTTATTATTTCTGTATTTCTTAGAAAGGACCTCCTGTTGTAAGATAACTCATGTAGCTGCTTATTATCTTGACTAGCCAGGGCTGGGGTTTGAGTCACTGATTCCCCTAACATATATAGGATTATAAGTGTATATGTCTGTATATGCACAAATATACGCCCATACATATGTGCACACACACACACACAGTAGTCACATCTATAATTTTATAACTTTAATTTCTAAACTCATAGATATTTAAGGGTTGTTCTAACAACCAGATAATATTCAAATACATTCTTACAATTTTGAAGAGTACTGTATACAAATTATAGCATGTCAGAATTTCCTTGACAGATTGTTATAATACCAGATAGATATATAGGGCAGCTGTTGCTATAGTAACAGGATAGGCTTAGGGAACCAAATGCAGGATAATTTATTTTTTTAAATGATCGTACTCATTCACCTCCACCCACTTACATGATAGTTTTTCCTCTGTATATATATCACTACCTATACATTATTATCAGTAATTTGAAAAGTCAGATTGGGCTCTGCATCTGTGATATATTTATACACAAGTACATTCTAAAAACTTTTTAAAGATTGAGACTGGTTTTCTGTTATTTGCTCTTGATTATGTTATGGTTTGATTCTCATGAGTAATTGTTAATAGATACATGATAGACATGGAAATTTATATTTTTGAAATTTTGTATGCAGTTTCATTCTAATCATTGAGAGACTAGAACTATATGTCTCAATTTCAAATGCAAATATATATATATATTCAGATACATATGTGTGTGTGAATGTATATATATATATATATATATATATATTCTAAACATTAGCATAAAGACATTTGGAACCAGTAACTCTTTATTAGGGGAAGCTGTCCTGTGCACTCTGGGATGTTTAACCTCATCTCTGGTTTCTATGTACTAAATGTCAGTAGCAACTCCCACCACTCCAAATTTTGAGAAACACTGAACATGTGTTAATTCAAGCATTGTATACCAAAGATGTTTCCAGATATTGCCAGTTGCTCCATTGGATATCAACTGGCCCCTATTATGGAAAGCTGGTCTAATGTTTTAAAAACATCCCCTACCAGCCAAATATATATTCAAGATTATCAGGAATAGATTAAATATTTAAGCATTTAAACTAGTTGAAAAATCCATACACACCTAAGATGAATTTTCATTGACTCTTCCAATCATTCAAATCTTGAGTCTTTAAAATATTTTAAAATATTAGGTAAATAAGCAATTTTTGTTTCTTGAAAGTAAGTCAATTAATAATATGTAGTAAGAAAAAACATTGTATGTTAGGGAACCTTAAATCATCTAAGATTTTATATTTACAAGCTAATAAACTAACTTGCCTTGGTTTTATTTATGCTGATAAATGATGGGAGACTCCTGAATCTAGGGTGGTCAGTTTTAGGAATAGCAACAGCCAGAGAATCAGTTTTATTTTGGTGGTTTCCTAAATTCCAGTTCCCATGGGGAGATGCAAAGATGCATACAATAACTTCCCAGGTGGAGTGGATTTGTATTATAAGAAAGGAATGCTGAGTTTGGTGTATTCAAATCTTTTCTAATATGGAATTAATATGCCTGCCCTTTGATCCAGAGGGTGACAGTATCTCTAATGTCTCTATCGTCAATCTTGTTTATTCTAAAAATATTGTTTGTATCAATCCCGTTGCATATAAAAATGTCCTTAAAATAGAAATCGGGAAGAAAAGGAAATCAGTTCTTTGCTTACGAGATATATAAAACATAATTGACCCAGGGAGAATTATTTCCCACCAGGTACTCATGCGAGAGATTACATGAAATCCAAACTTGAATTTAATTATTGCTAAATAAATGCTGAAACAATTTGAAATAATTTTTTTCTAATATATATTGATTTTATCATCAGGGCAAAGATATGTAAAACCCGTATAAAATAAATATAGGCCTGAATTTTAAAACATAAGTAATCATGCTTTTAGTTACCTGCCTTTTTTTTTTTCACTTCTGGGAAAAGAATAAGCTGTATTAATTACAGAATCACTTGAGAGCACACAAAGGCAATGAATAAACTTATGCTTGAAAATAGCTAGTAGATACAATGGGAAATAAATTTAAGACAGAGGGAACAGAAAGGGGAAAAAGATATTGAGCAGTTTAAGAGCAGAGTGTGTTTTACTGAAATCACAAGTTGAGTGTGTTTGGAATAAAGGTCATGTGATAGGTGAGAAGCTGGCATGGTTCTCTGAATTTTAGTTTAAGATGGGTCCAGTTATTGGGGAAATGATATTGCATGCTATTATTGCATTAGACTTTAAGCAAGATGTAACAAAATCACATTGATATCGAAGTCATTTGACTCTGGAAGTAATTAGAACTAGATCAAATATGTTAGCAATATCCCAAAACTGAAATACTATCTCACCTATTAAAATATTTGTTTTACATGTTGTTAATATATGATACATAATTTTATAATATTGCATATATTTACTATATAGTCTCTTTGCTTTTAGTATTCGATATTTTTTGGTCTGGTAATTACTTTTATATTAATAACATATAAGTACACATGTTTTCTTATTGTATAAAATGTATATTGGCTTAATAGACATTAATAGATTTACATAGACATGTCTTCTACTTTATATTTTTTCTAAATAGCTGATATAAAATTTTTCTCATTCCAAATTAATATCTGTAGGGCATCCCATTCTACTTTTTATTTATTCTGGCAATTATCTGTTTTTCTTAGTTTTTGTTTTATATATTGCAGGCTGTAATATTTTCATCCATTGCCATCATTTGTTCCTCAATTTTTAAAACATTAAATGCTTACTTCCAGAACACATAACAAATCATCTTCAAATTTTTCTTATTTATCTATCTACTATTCTAAGAAAGGCATGTAAGACCAGTATTCCGTGAGATTTTGCATTTTTATTGTCTCTTTCTTCCATTTATTCTTGAAAGACACTATTGCTTGATACAAAACCCAAATATCCTATTATAAAAATGTCACTCTGTTCTGTTTTGGAATAAAATGTTGCTTTAAACAATTCATTTTCTTTCTCATATAAATCACTTGATGTAGACATCCAAAATAATTATTTTATTTTCTTCAAAATTTTTCCTGTGTATTTAAAATCAACTCTTGTTCTGTTATCTAGTTAATTTTCACCTTTGTTACACACACACAGACACACACACACACACACATACACATATAGGTGAGTGGATAATCATTCTTACTGACTTTTCATGCTTAAATGAGGTGTGTTTTTCTAGGTTATTAGGAGGTACTTTCCAAGTACAGTAAGGTAATAAAGCAGGTTAGCTTTCCAAGTCTAGTAACTAATTACAGATTCCTCCATTTATATTTGTACCATGAGGTACTGAAAAAAAGTGATCTCTCTTTGAAGTTACTTCTGAATCCCTCACAGATAATTCAATTCAGAGGCACTTTCTTTGTATCTTTTTGTATTTTTCAGAGATCAACAAACCTTTCCTTTCAAGTGAGTCTCTTGTTTCTGAAAAATGTATTTTGCTGCCGTACTATATTCTGAATTTGCCATCCTCTGAACCTCTCTTCCTTTATAACTTCTAGGAGTTCTGGCATTTGTTTGCATTACTTCTGCTGCTTGCAGAGTCTGTGTTAAATTTCTATCCATTGGAAAAAAATAGTTCTATTTGCACTTTTCAACAACTTGTAGCCAGTGTGGATTTTGAATTGTGAATTTTGTCAGTTTTCTCAGATTTACTCACCTGGTAGCTACTCAGCCAGGTAATTCTCTTTGGGGTGTAAACTTTATTAGCAGTACCCTCATTCTGAGACTTGTTATATCTTTCCGTATAATGCTTTCCCTCTATCACTTCTCCAGAGAAGTGCTGATACTGGTCACGCACATCTATGTCCACAGATTGATGAGGATCCTTCTTAACTAGTGTTGTTGAAGATACCATATATGGATTTTTTTTCCCTTTAACTCTCCAACCCAGTCTTTCTGTTGACTATAGTAAAAAATAATACAGCTGGTACTATATGTTCATCAATAGGAGTCTTCAGTGATATTAAGAGGCATGAAATTGAATCATACAACCTAGGAAGTAAACATAGATAGAAAAAAGGTCCTGAAGAAACTTATAAGAATATAAGAATTGGAAAGTGGAAAGGACAGAGTAGATGACACCAGTATAGGAAGTCAAAGTTGCCATTTTGGAAACCAAAATTTAAAATGTTTCAACAAAGAGAGTGTGTTGCTGATACGTGAAGTAAGATAAAAATTAATATAAAATGGGATTGGCTTTATGTTGAAATAGTAAAACACCTCCATTCGAGCTTTAAAATCTGGTGTCACTCTGATCAATATTGCAGATGCCTCAGCTCAAAGGTACCTATTTTTTTTTAAAGATTGGCTGTCAATATTTGTCTTAAATATTATAAATGCTAACAATATTTGTGGATTTTCCAAATACATAAAGATTTCTAGACTCCACACTGGAATGAAGGATGTGCAATAAGTTAGCACAAGGAATATAATTATTGTTTCACATTGAATTTTTTGTAATATTGTGTCAGTTATTGACTTGTCACCTTCAGCTCCAAATTCACTGTCAGATTGCTCTGTGAAAATGGTACTTGACCTTTTAAATACCACCCCCCCCACCCGTCCCCAGCCACCCCAGCTGGCAAGAAACTTTGTCAGTAGAAGGGGCTGAAGAGACATTTCAGGAGCGAAAGACTCCCACAAGCATTTCCCATCTTCACTGCCCTTTCCTGAGGGACACGGTCAGGGTTGCAGGGGAGAATGTTGAAGCACTGAGTACTAAGCACCCAGCCCTTCACCAGGCCCTCTGGCAGCTCTCCAGGCCCCAGCTCCTGCAGTGCACAGCTGTGAGCAGTCTACTGTGGACATCCTCCCCCACCACCATTGCCAACCACTGGGCAGTTTTTCAGCATAGTCCCTGGAACCCCTGCATCACATTTGGCTTCCCCAATGCCCTACTTCTGCACTGCATGACAGCCAGCAGACCAACAGGGAACAGCTTTCTCTAGCACCCCGAGGGTAGATTTCAGGCAGCTTTCCAGCACATGTGGAAAAACAACAGGTATTTCTCTGCCATTCAGTGAGTCAAAGAGACACTTTCTCCAACAAGATCTGTCTCAGCCCTAGGGTTAGTAACTAGTTTTTTTAGAATTAGACTTCCCTTTACTGCTTAGTAGTTGACCCTTCTTACATTAATACTTTAATAATTACTAATACTTGGTGTTAAACTTCCCTGTTCAAATTATCAAGTCATTTTTCTCTCTTGATTGAACATTCACTAAGTGTTCCTGCAGGACAATGCAAAATTGAGTACAAAGTTTCATTTATTTGACTGTCTCACCATTTTAGCATCATTATGATTGTAAGCCTCATCATCACCATATTTTGTATTGAATATATAACTTTACTTGGCACTATTTTGATATGTTCATATGGTTACCAAGTCAGTTAATCTTTACAAAAACCATGTAAGAAAAATAATATTGTTTTCCTGTGTTTAATTGATAGTAGGTAGATTAACTACCTTGTCTAAGATTATATAGCTTCGTTAAGTGGCAAAGCTGAGATTTATATACAGTGGGTTTGGCTCCAGAGTCTGTGTTTTCAGCACTATCTGTACTTCAATTATTTTTTCCTTTTAAATATGTGTTTATTTTCTTTACAGTTAAAAAAATATGACTGGAAAAATGAAGTGTATCCAAATTTCATAAATCACATACACAGCTAATTGAATAGCAAATTCTTTACTGTCCTGGATTTCCTTCCTGATACCCACTACTTATCAGTATTTGGGTTTTGTATGATTAAATACATGTTAGGTGCCATACATTGTGAAATATGAGCTATTTGTGGAAAAGGGTCATGTTCATCTCATTCTTTAAAGCTTAATACAGTGCCTGTTTGTGTTGAATGAATGGATGCATAATAGAAAATAAATAATTCTACCCATTTTTTAATAATTCATGTTTAATCTGGAATAAATTTTTCTTTGCAGGGAGAAAGATCTGTTTTTATATGTGTGATTCATCAGACTGCACAAATTCAGTTCTTCTCTCTTCGCATGGTATGTCAACACCATTCTCTAAACAGAAATTCTATTATTTTACTATTAAACTACTGTCCCTATTTGATAAATTCTGAACCTTTTGTCCTCAGTAAAAATTGTTGATGGGTCCTTTAATCTACAGCTTTTAACTCTAAAGGAGGAAGTATAATGAAGTAACAGCAATGCATTGCATTTTCTATGTGTCAGTGCTTGGAATTATGTGTTTCTTCTAATGATACAATGTTGAGGAAATGGAATGTAAAGTATCATTTTGAGCCCATAAATGTGGCATGTTGCATAATGAAAAAGAAAAAGTGGCAGTTGTTCAGTGATATGTTGGTGGAGCCTTATAGCAGAATTGTACCAAAAAATACTGAGAACAAGTTAGAGGATTTTAAGCCCTGCTCTCATCTCTTTTATTTGTTCTCCAGTTCTATGTTTTAATTAAAAGAGTAAATTGAAACAGCCTGAATCTTTAGCACCAATGTTCTCAAGGGGTATTATGCAGCCAATTGGGTTAAGAATCAGGAGTCTGCAACATAATTTTCAGCCAACTACTCAATGACTATCACTCTGGCCCTGGATTAATCTCATAATCCCTTTGTAACAGTTTCAATACTGGCAAAATATAATGGCAAGTTTGTAAACTCACAGTTCTACTCACTAGGAATAAAACATCTCTAAGGCAACACTCCAGAGAAGGCAATGGCACCCGACTCCAGTATTCTTGCCTGGAAAATCCCATGGACAGAGGAGCCTGGTGGGCTGCAGTCCATGGGGTCGCTAAGAGTCAGGCACAACTGAGCGACTTCACTTTCACTTCTCACTTTCATGCATTGGAGAAGGAAATGGCCACCCACTCCAGTGTTCTTGCCTGGAGAATCCCAGGGACGGGGGAGCCTGGTGGGCTGCCGTCTATGGGGTCGCACAGAGTTGGACGCAACTGAAGTGACTTAGCAGCAGCAGCAGCAGCAAGGCAACACTCATGACAATGGACTTCTGTATTCATTCCAAACCCAGTGCTACAAAGGGGGAAAAAAAAAGTTGACAGATCTTGATGATTACTTTAAATCAATAATTTTATTAATATTTTAAAGCACAGAAATATTTAATCAAAGAATAATGAACATGCAATATTTGGTTGAACAATAGTGCATGTATGCTAAAACATTTCAGTTGTGTCTGACTCTGTGCAACCCTTTGAACTGTAGCCTGCCAGATTCCTCTGTCCATGGGATTCTTTAGGCAAGAATACTGGAGACTGTATGTATATATAGCAAATAGCTCAATAACTCCTGTGGACTAGCTCATTGACATTTTTCACTTTCATTTACTGATTTCTGTGTAAGCAATCTGTAAGATTTATAACTGCAGATACGAATGTGGCTTAGAACATTAAGTTGAATTTTTATTTAGACAGCTATGGTTTTCATAAAATTGTTACAGACACGTTTTTCTTTAATGTACTCAGGGATCCAAAACAAACCAAGCTACAATTAATATGTTATTGAAGCAAAAATAGTCAGATAGAGAAAAGCAACAGAGTATTTTCCCCAAGTCTTTGTTCTGGTGGGACTGTACAAGTAATACACAGGGAGTACAGATTTATATTTTCAAGATAACCCATACATACGCATTTCTGTTTAATGTAGTTATGTAACAATACCTCCTATTGAATAAACTCATGCTACTGTTCATGAGTGGATTCTCTTAAACTATAGAAGCCTAGGGATTTCTCTAGTGGCCCAGTGGTTAAGAATCTGCCTTGCAATGCAGGGGACCTAGGTTCAATCCTTGGTGGGAAACATACCTCAGAGCAACTAGTCCAGCACACCATCCCGCATGATACAACAAAGATTCCGCGTGCTGCCCCTGAGACTCCACCCAACCAAATAGGTGAGTAAAGAATCATAGAAGCCTAATATTAACACTCTGAAAAACTGATGTAAATGCAGACCTGGATTGATCTCTATTCCTTCATCTCCTTTCCTAATACTTCAATGTTTTTATACGCTGGCTCATTTAATTTTCATTTCATAGCTAATGTCTTATGTGTGTGTGTGCCTGCATGGATATGCATGTCTATATGTTTTAATGAAGAATCAAAGATTACTTCAACCAGAAGACATGGAAGGAGTTCAACAATCTAAAATTCCTAGAATTCCTACAGAGCTTTTGAAAAGATGATGTAATGAAGCAAAGTAGCATAGGTATTGCATTAACAACAAAGAAATTTAAAAAATGGGAATGGAAAAAGGAAAGACAGTAAGGAAGTAAGAGAAAAATGGAAGAAAATGGGAGCGAGAAAGAGGAGAAAATGGATTTCACGATTCCTGTCCAAAAAAAAAAATTCTATATTTTTAAATACTTTGAGTTGTTTAAAGGACTGCCTAATTTAGAATCATTCTCTTGTAGACAAAATATACGTGTAAGTAAATGGATGATTAAAAGACAGGTGGAGAATTTCTCTCATTGTATATCTCACAGCTTTCAGCAGACTGTGAGACATCTTTCCTTTTTGGTGTAAATTTTTTGTCTCCTCATGTTTTCACCAAATGGCCTTTAGGCTTTCACCACACTAATGGTTCAAGACAACTACGTATGCTAATTCTGTATATGCTTCATTCAGAGGGCTGTTCACACTGGTTGAAGACTCACTTGGGCTTACTGATTGGGTCCTCTTTGATGCACCAAGCTTTCTCTGCACTCACAAATTCAGGCAGGGCTGCTCCCTTTATGACTCCATAAAGCATTGTACTTCCCTTCAGTGTCATTTGCCGTGGTATATTGCTGATGTCTGTTAACCTGTTTTTCCTTCCATTCAATTGTAAGCTAAGCAGTAAGGCTAAAAAATAATGGTAGTCATGTTTTCTAATATCTAAAATATCCGTTATGCCAAGCAGAGTCCTTTACACAAATTATATTCCTAAATTTTTTACCTTCATTTAATCCCCCCAATGACCCTGGAAGGTAGCTGATATCTATTCATAATCAGAGATAGGGAAACAAATAGAGATTAAAGAACTTGCCCAGAGCTGGTAAGTGATTAAGACAAGATTCTCACATAGAAAAACTGGTACCCAAGACTTTGATCTAAACAATTATAATGTTTGTATCATTATTTTATCCCCAAGTCTTAGCATAAGTGTCTAGGACATAATATGCACATATATATTACTCAAAAAAGAAATGCTTTATTATGTGCAAAATAAAACTGTGTGAAAAATAAACCCAGTCTCTTCAGGTGTTTTTAGTTTATAGCCAAACTTTCTCAACTGGTTCTATTTGCTCTACTAGCATTTTGCCATCAAAAATGCGTTATCTTACCCTTAAATATATGTTTGAATTTTCTGTTCTGTTTTTTTTGCTAGTTATCTAAATGAGAGGACAAGGCAAATAATATCAAAACAACTTCTAGTATACAGTAGTATTCTGTGGAAATATGCAGATAATAATCTCCTCCTGAAAAGAAAAAAAAAAAGTTACAGTATATGATTAAAGTTTATTCACCCACCTCTTAATGCATCAGTCTATTAAAAATGTTAATTGAGTTCCTACTATAAGCCAGATAACATGTTAGACCTTGGACACGTTAGGGTTTATAAGGATGAGTTATAAAGCATGACCTTTCCCTCATGAAACTTAGTAGATTAGGGGTGCAAATAAGCATAAGCAAAATAAGATATGCATGTAATCCCAAACCCTGGCAATGCTCTGAAGGAAAAGTATGCAAAATTGGCAAAGCTCACATATAGGGAGCAAACCACAGGCTGTGAAATCAAAGGAGATCCTGAATCACAAAGAAGCAAGAGTATCCTAAATAGAGTCTGGAAATAAACTTGGAGAGAATCTTGAAATTACATTACTAAGGGCCTCAGCTGCTGCTGCTATTTAGTCACTAAGTCGTGTCTGACTCTTTGTAACCCCATGGATTGTAGCATGGCAGGCTCCTATGTCGATGGGATTTCCCAAGTAAGAATACTGGAGTGAGTTGCCATTTTCTTCTTCAGGGGAATTTCCCAAGACAGGAATGGAACATGCATCTCTTATGTCTCCTGCTTAGCAGGGATATTCTTTACCACTGAGCCACCTGGGAAGCCCAAGGGCCTCAGAGGCAGTATTACTTGTTTTGTGTTTCCTTCTAAGAAAAACAGGAGAGACTTGATGAATTTTTTGTTGAAGGATGGCATGATGAAATTGACATTTTAAAAAGACTGTTCTTGCTCCAGTTTGGAGAACTGATCACATTGAAATATTTAGCATATATTTATAGTTATTCTCTCATGCTATTCACAAAAGAGATTATATAAAAGCTAAGTTTAGCAAAACTGTACTGACACTGTTATGCATACATTAAATATGTGTCTATCTATCCCTCAAATCACCCTCATTGTTAATCCCAATTTTATAGGTGAGGAAACCGAAGCTTAGAGTTTGTATAATTTACCAAATGTAAATTTAGATTGTGTGAAATTTCATCCCCCTTAAAGCATTTTGGGCCAGTGAAACAGAAAGAAGAGTTACTTGAGAGCTATCAAGGAGATAAAATATGACAGACTTCATGATTAGATAGATTCGGGGTAGAGTTGACTCTGAGGCTTCTCATTTATGCAGCTCAGTATGGTTGGTCATGCTCACTGAGATGGGGAAGAAGAATCTTGCAGAAGAGATAAAAGTTTAAGCATCGGACATGATGTCTGCAGATGATTTTGAGATGTTCAGGGTGCAATAACATGTGAGAAAGATGTGAACTGTGACAAAGGAGGACCTAAGTGTTTGGGGGTGGGAGTTCATAAGTATTGATAGCAATTGTTGGGAAGGGTGGCCAGTGGCTTCTTCATAGGCAAGAATGTTCACAAAAGTGAAACTAGGCCTATGTTTTTAGAACCCTCGAGATTTAAAAATAGAGCTGTATGTTTCAGAATAAGTGGCTATATTTGTAGGAAAAGCTCAGGGAATTAGAGCATGTTTCAGTTGGAGAAATTATCAAATATATAGGACAATAATATAAAGTCAGGTTATAGAAGAAAGAAAATATATCTTTAAATTTTAAGTAATAGATGTATTTTCTCACCTTAATATCTTCTTTTAGGGTATTGACAGAAATAGAGGCAAGGTAATTTAAGAAATGAGAGTTAGAAAAAGAAATAGATACAGAATATGAGGAACATGTAGACTGTTAAGAGAAAGGTCAGGATGGCAGCAAGAAAGGGAATGGATTTGAATAAGCATGCTTGATTTTTAAATATAATAAAATTTTCTGGCATTTATTCTAAATATGAAGGATAAGACACTGCGGTGAATTTGACGATAGAAGTAAGAGGTAGAGTCAATAATATGTCATTAGAGTGTCAGAGAAAATGTGATCATGTGCTAAGAAAAGGAACAGTTCTTACACTAAATGATAACCATGTCTATATTTAAAATATAGAATGAATCAAAGAAAACTACATCTGTGTGTACAATTACATTGAGTGTGTTTTGTTTTCTAAATAGAAATAAACACCTTAGCTTAATCAGGTTAATATATTTGAGCAAATACTAAAGAGAACTTTGGACTTGTAGAACTCTCTTCTGAAAGGTACAGAGAACTAGTCTAGACGGATGTGTGAAGAGGCCAGTGTTAATGAACAAGAACGAGGATTTGTGGCATGAGTTCAAACAGTAGAACCTCTGTAGTATATATGTAGCTGGTTCATGTAATATTTTAAGACCGGCAAGAAAAGTAAGCAAACTACCTGAAAATCAATGGTTTTAAACAGTGAAGTTTCTTGTCCTAAAGTAATAAACAGCCACTTCCATCCAGACTTGCATGATATACAGGCTTTCACAGTGTGTCTTCCATTGGGACATTGGCTTGGAGAACGTAATAACGTGCCTTTTTCCTGGGCTCTTGTTTGTTTGATTGTTTGGTTTCCATTTGCATATTTATTTATGTATTAAGCCATAATACCTACTACTCACTAGCCTGTCTTCTTTGAGGGCTTAGTACTGAGTACTTTATTTTGTTGACTTAAGAAGATAGTACAAGAAGGATTTGCATAAATGAACCCCTTAATTCATGTAGCTTAAAAATCCATTCCCTGATAATGTAGCTTAAGAGCGGTACAAAATCTTGTTCAAACAAAAATTGCATGAAAAGTCCTGCATTTTAGGACAAATGCAGATAGGAAGATAAGTATTACATGCACAATTATAAGAAAAGAAGTTTATAATAACCAGTAAAATAGAAGTTCAAAAGTTTATTGTATGGTGAACACAATAAATTATAGTAACAACTCTACCAAACTGGGTTTCTTTGCGATTATATAAACATTTTGGATTCTGATGACACTGCAGTTGATAAGCTAATAAACAGGATCAAAGGTGTATGCTCCTAAGTCACTTCAGTTGTGTCTGACCCTGTGCGACCCCATAGACAGCAGCCCACCAGGCTCCGCTGTCCCTGGGATTCTGCAGGCAAGAACACTGGAGTGGGTTGCCTTTTCCTTCTCCAATGCGTGACAGTGAAAAGTGAAAGTGAAGTCACTCAGTCGTGTCCAACTCTTAGCGACCCCATGGACTGAAGCCTACCAGGCTCCTCCATCCATAGGATTTTCCAGGCAAGAGTCCTGGAGTGGGGTGCCGTTGCCTTCTCCATCAAAGGTGTATATTTAGCTTAAATACAATATTTTTACTGAAAATGTATGAATGCATATTTTCCACCAAGGTTTTTATAGGCAAATGATTCCTTTTAACATGAATACATAGTAATAAGTGTCTGGCAAGATTTTTGCAGAAAATACATACATAGTATATTTTCTGCTGTCTTCATCTTTTTCTTTAGAAAAGATTAAGAACTTAGACACTTATAAACAATCTATGTTTAGAATTCTTATATTTTTAGTTAATTTGTCTGTTAAATACCTGGCATACATTGCTATTTTGAAAGGCTTGTTCAAACTTTTCTAAATATTTCAACAATGATTTTATAGAAAAACACTATGTATTTTCAAATCCTAATTTATGTAATAGTTCATAAGATAGTTAATAATATTTAATGAAATAGCTATCATGAGTAAAACTAGCAGAGATTTGAGAGCAGACATTTAGAAAATTCACTCAATTGATAAGATTAGTAGAGAGCATGAAGTAGCCCATTATACTTGGGGCTTTGTTGTTCACAAATATGACACAATAAGTTTAAACAAGAAGCAAGTGTGCGTTAATCCAGTAGTCAGATTGTGTTAAAAAATAATGCCATAGAAGTATGATAAAAGTACATAGATTAAGAAGAGAAAGAGTAATTATTACTTACTAACAACTAAACATAAATATTTTAGTAAAGTATATAATGTATTTTCGTTGGAGTGAAAAACTTAAAACATTGCTGATATTCATTTTTAAAGAGAAAATAAGGAATGCCCAATAAAGGAATGCTCTCTTGACACCAAGAAACTAACACATTCATTCATTACCTAAAATTATGTCTGATTTTCTTAAACAATATGGGCGGCTGGAAACACTTTGCCAACAAAGGTCCGTCTAGTCAAGGCTATGGTTTTTCCAGTAGTCATGTATGGATGCGAGAGTTGAACTGTGAAGAAAGCTGACTGCCAAAAATTGATGCTTTTGAACTGTGGTGTTGGAGAAGACTCTTGAGAGTCCCTTAGATTACAAGGAGATCCAACCAGTCATTTCTGAAGGAGATCAGCCCTGGGATTTCTTTGGAAGGACTGATGCTAAAGCTGAAACTCCAGTACTTTGGCCACCTCATGTGAAGAGTTGACTCACTGGAAAAGGCTCTGATGCTGGGAGGGGTTGGGGGCAGGAGGAAAAGGGGACAACAGAGGATAAGATGGCTGGATGGCATCACCAACTCGATGGACGTGAGTCTGAGTGAACTCCGGGAGATGGTGATGGACAGGGATGCCTGGCATGCTGCAGTTCATGGGGTCACAAAGAGTTGGACAGGACTGAGCAACTGAACTGAACTGAAACACTTTAATGTTCTTGAAAATATGACTAATCATTTCTATTTAGGAAACAAAAAGTGAGAAAGAAGAAATTTAAATACGCATTATAATATGACCCCAGATGATGAGTAAATTGTGTCTTTAAAGGACTTATCATGTTAACAAAACTAAGTGATTTTTGACAGAACTGCTACCTATACACACTGACATAACTTGAAGTTATTAAAATATTGAATATGATGTTAAATGTAATATTATGCAAAATGTATTCAAATTTGTTGGGACATGAACATTCATGATAACTTATTGGAAAATAGCATAATGTTTAATGATATATGGAAATGTGTCAAATTGATGAGAAAGCATCAAACTGAGTGCCATAGTATCTGTAATGTTTTCAGATATACTGAAAATTTTCATGTGATCCAGAAGAGAATTAACAAAATAATTACTATAAATAAGTATTAAATATAAAATTTTAATTATTGGGGATTTTAGTTTACCCTATGATAAAAATATATATTCAAAAAACATTTGCTTATATTCTGGCTTTATAATTTATGATTATTTTTTCCTTTTCTTTCTCTTCTGACATTTATAGGTATCTGGAAAAATCTCTGCTTATTTGAATTTTCTTTAAAACGTACAATAACAGAGTAAGTTGAACCTCATAACTCATATTTTGACCAAGAGATAAGAACTTTGGTTTAAGATAATTATCATTTTTATGCTTTTGTTGTTTATTTTCTATTAGAGGTAAAAAAAAAGCAGATTACAAAGTTGCTATTATATGCCTATAGTTATGTTTATAAAAGTAACAATACTCAAATATATATGAATTAATCTATCTAACATTTATGACTATTACCAAATAGATATTCTATAAGTAAAAATATGTCTTCAAGTTTTCCACTATCAAAGAAGTAAATGTTATATTTAAGTAATAAACTCATGTCCTCTTTAACCTTCTTAATATTAACTTTCTCTTTTCCATTTTTTCTTAAGAATGTTACTCAAGATTTATTTCTGCATAAACTATTTTAAAGGACTTCATTTTCTTATATGTCTATTTTTCTTTTACTCTTTTAATGATTTTCTGTTTCTATTTTATTTTCTCATTTTTAAAATTTATTTTGTTGTGCTTTTATAGAAGTTTCAGTAAATGTAATTTTTTAATTCTTTGAACAATTTTTAAAAACTTGTTATAAATGTTTATAAATTGCATAAAATGTAATTTTTAAATTCTTTAAACAATTTTAAAAATACCTGGGATGACCCCGAGGGATGGTATGAAGAAGGAGGTGGGAGGGGTGTTCAGGATGGGGAACACATGTACACCCGTAGTGGATTCATGTTGATGGATGGCAAAACCAATACAATATTGTAAAGTAATTAGCCTCCAATTAAAATAAATAAATTTAAATTAAAAAAACGTGTTATAAAATGTTTATAAATTGTATAAAATGTTTATTTTTCATTAAAAGTTATTACAAGATATTGATATAGTCCCCATATATTATATATTATATATTATAATATATATTATAATTATATATTTAATTATATAATATAATAATTATATAATATATAATGTATATATTATTATAATATATATTTTCTTACTGACTAAATGTTTCATACATTGAAACTCCCTCCTGCAACATGAAGATGTTAGGAGACAGGGATTTGGGGAGGTAATCGTGATTAAGTGAGGCCATGATGGTGGTGCTCTCATGAATAGGATCTGAATCCTTACAGAGTTACAAGAAAAGTTTTTTGCCTTATCTGCTCTCTGCAATGTGAAGATACAATGAGAAAGTATCAGTCTACAAACAGGAAAAATGTTCTCACCAAAACTCATGTTGGCACCTTGACCTCAGACTTTTAGACTCTCAGCTCAGTTCGGTTCAGTTGCTCAGATATATCGGACTCTTTACGACTCCATCAGAGAAGACAATGGCACCCCACTCCAGTACTCTTGCCTGGAAAATCCCATGGATGGAGGAGCCTGGTAGGCTGCAGTCCATGGAGTCGCCAAGAGTCGGATATGACTGAGCAATTCACTTTCACTTTTCACTTTCATGCATTGAAAAAGGAAATGGCAACCCACTCCAGTGTTCTTGCCTGGAGAATCCCAGGGACGAGGGAGCCTGGTGGTCTGCCGTCTATGGGGTCACACAGAGTCGGACACGACTGAAGTGACTTAGCAGCAGTTATGACCCCATGGACTGCAGCACACCAGTCTTCCCTGTCCAGCACCAACTCCCAGAACTTGCTCAAACTCATGTCCATCAAGGTGGTGATGCCATCCAACCATCTCATCCTCTGTTGCCCCCTACTCCTCCTGAATTCAATCTTTCCCAGCATCAGGCTCTTTTCCAGTGAGTCAGCTGTTTGCATCAGGTGGCAAAAGTATTGGAGTTGAGTATCAGTGCTTCCAACGAACATTCAGGACTGATTTCCTTTAGAATTGACTGTTTTGAACTCCCTGCAGGCCAGGGGGACTCTCAAGAGTCTTCTTAAACACCACAGTTCAAAAGCATCAGTTCATCAGCGCTCCACTTTCTTTATGGTCCACTCTTACGTCCATACATGACTACTGGAAAAACCATAGCTTTGACTATATGGAACTTTGTCAGCAATGTCTTGGCTTTTTAATATGCTGTCTTGATTGGTCATTGCTTTTATGCCAAGGAGCAAGCATCTTTTAATTTCATGGCTGTAGTCACCATCTGCATTGATTTTGGAGCCCAAGAAAATAAAGTCTGTCACTGTTTCCACTGTTTCCCCATCTATTTGCCATGACATGATGCCATGATCTTAGTTTTCTGAATGTTGAGTTTCGAGCCAACTCTTTCACTCTCCTCTTTGACTTTCATTAAGAGGCTTTTTAGTTCTTCTTCACTTTTTTTAAGGGTGGTGTCATCTGCATATCTGAAATTCTCTCAGCAATCTTGATTCCAGCTTGTGCTTCATCCAGCACAGCATTTCTCATGATGTACTATGCATAGAAGTTAAATAAGCAGGGTGACAATATACAGCCTTGAAGTACTCCTTTCCCGATTTGGAACCAGTCTGTAGTTCCATGTCCAGTTCTAACTGTTGCTTCTTGACCTGCATACAGATTTCTCAGGAGGCAGATAAAGTGGTTTGGTATTCCCATCTCTTTAAGACTGTCCCACAGTTTCTTCTGATTCACACATTCAAAGGCTTTGGCGTAGTCAATAAAGCAGAAGTAGATGCTTTCCTTGAATTTTCTTGCTTTTTCTATGGTCCAATGGATGTTGGTAATTTGATCTCTGGTTCCTCTGCCTTTTCTAAAACCAGCTTGAACATGTGGAAATTCATGATTCATGTACTGTTCAAGCCTTGCTTGGGGAATTTTGAGCATTACTCTGTTAGCATGTGAGATGCAGTAGTCTGAGCATTCTTTGGCATTGCCTTTCTTTGGGATTGGAATGAAAACTGACCTTTTCCAGTCCTGTGGTCACTGCTGAGTCTTCCAAATTTGCTGGCATATTGATTGCAGCACTTTCACAGCATCATCTTTCAGGATTTGAAACAGCTCTACTGGAATTCCATCACCTCCACTAGCTTTGTTTGTAGTGATGCTTTCTAAGGCCCACTTAACTTCACATTCTAAGATGTCTGGCTCTAGATGAGTGATCACATCATCATGATTATCTGGGTTGTGAAGATCTTTTTTGTACAGTTCTTCTGTGTATTCTTGCCACCTCTTCTTAATATCCTCTGCTTCTCTTGGATCTACACTGTTTCTGTCCTTTATCGAGCCCATCTTTGCATGAAAATGTTCCCTTGGTATCTCTAATTTTCTTGAAGAGATTTCTAGTCTTTCCCATTCTATTGTTTTCCTCTATTTCTTTGCATTAATGACTTAGGAAGGCTTTCTTATCTGTCCTTGCTAATTGCTGAAACTCTGTAATCAGGCGGATATATCTCTTTCTTTTTCTCCCTTACCTTTTACTTCTCTTCTTTCCTCAGCTATTTGTAAGGCCTCCTTATACAACCATTTTGCCTTTTTGCATTTCTTTGTCTTGGAGATGGTCTTGATCCCTGTCTCCTGTACAATGTCATGAACATCCATAGTTCTTGAGGCATTCTATCAAATCTAATCCCTGGAATCTATAAAATCACTTCCACTGTATAATTGTAAGAAATTTGATTTAGGTCATACCTGAATAGACTAGTGGTCTTATTTTTGCTGACTGTATAGAGTTTATCCACTTTGTTTTACATTTGTTTTCAATATATATTTATAAAAAATATCACTTCAATAGTATATTAAATTACTATTATAGTTTTATGCTTTCTGATTTGACACATAGTGTTATTAACCATTTAGTTCTAAATATTTTGTAATTTCCAGTGTGGGTTCTTTCTAATGCTTGTGTTATGTTGGACTTCACTAAAAAAAAAAAAAAAAAAGAAGAAGAAGGAAGAAAGAAATTTAACACATTTGTAAGTCATTTTATTTCTAATTCAATTATGGTATTATTTTTCAAGGTAGAATCTTTGGTAATATTTCTGATTTTTTTAAATCTTTGAGACTTCTTGTATCTCTGATCCAATTAACTCAGTGTTTATATGTACATAAAAATAAACTTTATGGGGACAGAGAAAAAGAGAGATGTATTCATTCATGTAAATTTTGTTCACATAATTTTGATTTTTAATGTTTTCTATCTGAACTATGTGCAGGTTTTTTTTTTGTTTTTTTTTTTTTTTTGCATTTTTCCAAAGGAATTCATCCCATTCACGTTTAGTGGAATAAATACATGTGGTTATTTAATTGTATTTCATTATTTACTATTATGCATTTAAGTTTGTTTTCATTTTCTCTTTTCCAGTTTCCTTCCTTGACTTCAGTCTTCAAGTTTTGATGTATTTCTTTTGTTCCTAGTTAGTTTGTTTTAAGATTCTGTGATGGCAAAACAGCAGTAAAGGCAGACCAGTAGTGTTAAGACTTTATTACATAATACACAACTATAAAATACCAAACCTTTCAAAGCACTAAAATGTACATAAAGATCTTCAAAACTAATATCTGTTGGAAAATTGGTTCTTCCTGATTTTACATGTACAATGGCAATCTTTTACAACTGTCAGTATTTTTGTAAGTATATGTTGTCGCAGCTCCTTGAGTTTATATTTTATTTGAATAACTGCTTCTAGTGTCAGTTTTCTCACAAAATTGATATTACTTATTGTAGACACAAATTCATAGTATGTACTTTTGTTTGAATTTAACATTCATATTTTATGATAAAAATATTGGATTTCTAATATAAACACACAGTGTACTCATTTTCATTTTTTTCTAGTTACATATAAAATGTCAAACTTCTTAAGGGGAAAATACCTCTTTAATAAAAGAGAATATTAACAGATAAATAAGGTAGTATTCAGTGGAATTATGATGTATATATTCCCAGTGCATTTATGAAATAAATCATTGATTTTTCATAAAAGATATCCAATCAAAATCAATTTATTTATCTTTCCCAAGACATGTGTTTGTCTCAAGTGGAGCATTTAAAAGCTAAATAATTTTCTTTTAAGCATCAGGAAGGATACTGATAGCATAATTTAAAGGATTTAACTTCAGAAGCCATGATGAAAGAAATAGTCCTAATGGTGTTAGCGGGATAAAAGGGAACATATATAGTTGTTAAATGTCAGGCACAACAACTGTGCGAAAATGTTATGCTCCCCAAAGGTACCAAAGAAACAAAGTTAAAGCCTTGAAGAGATCAGAAGCCTGAATGTGTGGATAGACTCACTGAATTTGATGATCCAAACAATCTTACTTGGTAGGAATATGTGAATTCAGGTGGTAGAGTGAAACACACAGAAGTTAAAGGATTTGCTCAAGTCACACCACTCAGAATTCCCTACCTCCTCTTGCATCCAGGAGAGCTTATGGTATTGAATTCTGGCTGAAGGAATTCAGGGTATTTCATTGAATTCTGGCTTAAGTAATTCAGACTATTTCTTCTTCCATCTATTAGCAGAGTGAGCACATCTCTAAAGTGACTGTGGAAACTATTTGTCAAAAATTAAAGAGCCTCCATTTTTTAATCCATTAATAACCAGATGAGACAATATTTTCTGATTAATATGACCACCGTTAACTAAAGCTCAAGCATGCATGGAAAAAAATTCTCCTTTGTATAAGACACTGAAGTTTCAGGAATTATCTATATTTCAGCTAATATTGATACTTAGCTCACCTACAAACAGGGTCTTTATTCTCTTTAGAAGAATGTAATACTTGTTTTATGAGTTTCTAGACAAGTTTAACCAGATGTTTATTCATGCGTGTAGTAAATGTAATAGAGTATAGAGGTAAAGAAATAAGGCTATAATATAACAATGAGATATTAAGATATTATTTTCATTCCAAAAGCATCAAAGTTTCATTTGGTATAATGCACACACAATGAAAGTAAGGTAAATCTATCTAGTGATTCCTTAAAGGTAAAGCCCACATCCAAATAAGTAGACTATTCTTACAGTGGAATCCCACCCAAAGTTCAAGGGGGTAAGACATGGTAGGTTATAGAGAATTTGACGGAGTGGTATATTTTAAAATGTATGATTGTCTAATTATGCTCGTCAAAAATCAATCACTTAAGAATTAGCTAGAATAGTTTCTGGCATTAACTATAAAGTCATCACCAATAAAGAAACAACATCTGCTTTTTAGTGTTTAATTAACTTAATCAGAGGAATATTACACAGTTGATTATGAGTGATAAATAGAATGAATTATTAGGGTGAAAAACTCTGCTAAGGACAAATTTTCAGTGCTTTGCAAATAAGTAATAAGAGAGCAAGTGACCACATCAGTTCATACAGTATAAGTCAAGTCGAGCACACTGTGAGCCAGGTTCCTCAATCAGAACAGGCCTATTAGAGAAACAGTCGCTGTTTTAGCTGAGCTTATTGTCGCCTATAGAATCCAATGGACAGAGGAGCCTGGTGGGCTAGAGTCTATGGATCACAGAGAGTCGGACACGACTGAAGTGGCTGAGCATGAGAGAAAGAAGCCACAACACCTAAGAAAGCAAACTTTCTATGCTATGATAAAGTTACCCACATACACCGTATAGCAATTATTCTCTTAAAATGCAATGTCTAACAATTATCACATTAAAACTAAATTTATGCTTTCTTTTATTTTAGTGGGTTTTTATTAGATTCTTCAAAGACATATTTTCTGTCAGAATTCTGTATGAACCTTAAAGCAGAATAACTATATATCCCCCTTCTTTTTAACAACAACAACAAAAAAAACAGAAAAAAGGAAAAAAAAAAAAACCATACTGACCAAATAAATTGCTTTAGCAATTTAATAGAAATATAATCCAAACAGAAAATACACCTCTTTGAGAGAGAAATATTATGTCAAGAATTACATGTATTCTTTTCATACATATATTTATCGGTGGGTATTTCCCAATTTTCTACAGCAAATACATGTTCTATGACCAAATGTATATGGTGAGAAGCACTATAGCCAAAAAAGAATGTATATTAGTTAATAAACAAGTAATTATAGTATAATTAATTAAATATTAACTCACAGTGAAAAATCTTGTTTATTTAGTTTTTAATTAATGATATTGTAGGTTGTGTTGGTAATTTTGAGATCATCTCCTGTGAGAATCGATTCACATATTTAATGCAATTCTGTTTTTGAAAATTTGTTTATGTCTTAAAAATCTGACAGCTTTTCACAATATAGATTTTATTAGACACTTAGTTTTCTCAAATGTGGGAATCAGCTCAACAATCCTGATTCATGTGCAAATCCATACATATAAGGGAGTTAAATGCAATTAGAAACTATGATTGAAATATACATATATATATTTTTTCATATACATACACACACATACATACACCCACACATATACTCAAGGAGTCAATTCTCAGGTACATTCTACATAACCCTTTAAAGGCCCCAGTGGGATCAAAACTCTAGCTCCTCAGTATAGTATTTAGCTCAATAACCCACAGCTGGATTGTGTTTTGTAAGGTCAGGCCATTCAAATGACTGTTGGCTTGTTCTCGGTATATCTCCCCTGCCTGAGCAGTGCCTGCTTTTATCTCTGTCCTATGCATGTAACTGATCTTCTTCTGTATTTGCCTCAGGCCCCAGCGGGTGATTGTTCTCATCAAAGGCCAGGTGAGGGTGTTGATCCTCTACTGGTTTCCCTGGTAACTAGTGAGCCCAGCTGAAATCAATTCCCCTTCTAACTGATAATCACTCCTCTCCTGGCAGGAGTAAAGACTGCCGCCAAGTCCTGCCTGTAGACCAAGGTGCATAGTGGGGCACTGCTCCAGGACCTGGCCTCAGACAGGTAAGCTTCCCCATCCATTAAACTGTTGATCTCTCTCCTGCTGACTCTGTCCTCTTTCTTTGGTCTTGAAGCTAGGCAAGCAGAGAGCTTATAGGCCTGTGGGATGCAGCCGAACCGTTTTTCTCCCATTTCCTCTTCACAGTCTCTCATTCCTGCTCCTTGGGGTCACTTCCCCAAGAAATCTGCCTGAATGCAAGCCCTTGACTCCAGCTTTGCTTCAGGGTGCAGACCCAGGTTACAACTCTTGGCTGTAGTGGCCCTTGAGAAAGTATAACTTCAGGATGGGATTCTGAAGGTGGTATGTAACCCATTGGTCAGATATTGAAGGTAATAACTTGTATATGGAGATGTAAAAACTATAAAATAAAGCATTATTTGCTACAGCGCTTGACTATGGTGTGTCCAGAAGGTGAACCATTGGTGTTTTGAGGTGGCAGTATCAAAATGTATGAAGACAGTCAAAACTGTGGGAATTGTAGAGAGGACTCAGCAAAATGCGTTACATACCCTCCAAAACTGCCTAAAATCAGAATAGTCAACGAACAAATCCAGGCATACAACTAACAACTAATGCTCCAAGGCATTATTAAAGCAACTTACCCCTTATAGACTCAGAGCAAAACATTCTGAAAATCAGACACAGGATTTAATTTTAAGTAAAACCTACAAAAGATGAATACATAGTTTCAACAAGTCTTCTAAACTGGAGTCATGGCCCCCACAGGAGGGGAAAAAAATGACACCCGTGTTGTGGGACAAAGTCATTAGGGAAAACAGTTAAGGATCTTCTAGTGCAGATCTGTTGATAGCTGGAGCTGTGTTCCCTCCCTGCTATTTACCTGGGGCCAAGCTTCCCTGATGGCTCAGACGGTAAAGTGTCTGCCCGCAATGCAGGAGACCCGGGTTCGATTCCTGGGTCGGGAAGATCCCCTGGAGAAGGAAATGGCAATCCACTCCAGCACTCTTGCCTGGAAAATCCCATGAACGGAGGAGCCTAATAGGCTACAGTCCATGGGGTCACAAAGAGTCAGACACGACTGAGCGACTTCACTTTAAACTATGGTGGAGGTAATGAAGATAATGATGACCTCCTTCAAAAGAGCCCATGCATGTACTGCTACACTCATTACTCCTGCAGCAGGCCACCACCGACCCACGACTCCACTGGAGACTCCTAGACACTCCCAGGCAAGTCTGGGTCAGTCTCTTGTGGGGTCACTGCACCTTTCTCCTAGGTCCTGGTGCACACAAGTTTCTGTTTGTGCCCTCCGAGAGTCTATTTCCCAGTCCTATGTAATTTCTGGCAGCTCTATGGTGGGGTTAATGGCGACCTCCTCCAAGAGGGCTTATGCCATACTTAAGTCTGCTGCACCCAGAGCCCCTGTCCCCATGGCAGTCCACTGTTGACCCGCACTGGTCATAGGAAACACCCTCTTCCAAAAACACAAGAGAAGACTACACATGGACATCACCAGATGGTCAACACAAAAATCAAATTGATTATATTCTTTGCAGCCAAAGATATAGAAGCTCTACACAGTCAGCAAAAACAAGATAGGAAGCTGACTGTGGCTCAGATCTTGAATTCCTTATTGGCAAATTCAGACTTAAATTGAAGAAAGTAGGGAAAACACTAGACCATTCAAGTATGACCGAAATCAAATCCCTTATGATTATACAGCAGAAATGAGAAATAGACTCAAAGTATTAGATCTGATAGAGTGCCTGATGAACTATGGATGAAGGTTCCTGACATTGTACAGGAGACAGGGATCAAGATGATCCCTAAGAAAAACAAATACAAAAAACAAATTGGCTGTCTGAGGAGGCCTTACAAATAGCTGTGAAAAGAAGCAAGGTGAAAAGCAAAGGAGAAAAGGAAAGATATACCCATTTGAATGCAGAAATCCAAAGAACAGTGAGGAGAGATAAGAAAGGCTTCTTCAGTGATCAATGCAAAGAAATAGAGGAAAACAACAGAATGGGAAAGACAGTGATAACTTCAAGAATATTAGAGATACCAAGGGAACATTTCATGCAAAGATGGGCTTGATAAAGGACAGAAATGGTGTGGACCTAACAGAAGCAGAAGATATTAACAAGAAGTGGCAAGAATACACAGAAGAACTGTACAAAAAAGATCTTCACAACCCAGATAACTACAGTGATGTGATCACTCACCTAGAGCCAGACATCCTGAAATGTGAAGTCAAGTGGACCTTAGAAAGCATCACTATGAGCAAAGCTAGTGGAGGTGTTGGAATCCCAGTTGAGCTCTTTCAAATCCTAAAAGATGATGCTGTGAAAGTGCTGCACTCAATATGCCAGCAAATTTGGAATACTCAGCAGTGGCCACAGGAATGGAAAAGGTCAGTTTTCATTCCAATCCAAAACCAAGGCAATGTCAAAGAATGTTCAAACTACAGCACAATTGCACTCATCTCAAACGCTAGTAAAGTAATGCTCAAAATTCTTCAAGCCAGGCTTCAGCAATACGTGAACCATGAAATTCCAGATGTTCAAGCTGGTTTTAGAAAAAGCAGAGGAACCAGAGATCAAATTACCAACATTGTCTAGATCATGAGAAATGTAAGAGAGTTCCAGAAAAACATCTATTTCTGCTTTATTGACTACATCAGTGCCTTTGACTGCCAGGGTCCAGCCCCGGTGGATCCAGGGTGATTCGAAGGTGGGGACGGAGTTGGCGTTCTTGGAAATAACTTATTTAGTTACAGATAGAGAGGGATTAGAAAATTAGCAGAGAAAAAGAGGCTGAATAACTTGGTTCACATGGAATACCAATCACCACCTATGTAGGCTGCAGGTGTCTTCCCATTTTCCCGAAGGAGAGGAGGCACTGAGGCCCCCCTGGTCTGATCTTAGAAGCCCAGGCAAAATTAGCAGGCTTGATGGGTACCCATGCACCAGATGGGAATTCAGCCAGAAAAACGGGGAGCAAGAAAGAAGTGACATGGGGAAATCAGTCTTTCCGGAAACTGATCCCATTTCTTTATTTTTGGGTTTGCTTATATACCTTTTATTACACATAGGGATGAAAACAGAGTCACGTGGGGATCAGCAGTCCTTTATCAAAATCAGGTGCTTCACATAAATGTATAAATAAAAAGGTCTTAGGGGTTTTACATCTTCTTCTGGCCATGAGACCTGCTGACATTTTACGACCCTTTATTTCTGATAACCAAAAAACTTATTTTTTCCAAGGGTGTTTTTTCTTAAATAAAGTTGCATTTTCTCCAAATAAAGTTGCATTCCTATAGGGTGAGGGTGTAGTGAGTTACAATCAAGAAAGGAATTTATTTAACCCAAGGTTAACATGATTAACCTTAAGGGCTAATACTTATTTCTCCTATATGTTAGTTATATTCATTATAAGGACAGGGAATATGGAGATTTAGCAGCAAACGTCAGCCCAACAAATGAAAATCCTTTCCCCAATGTTCCCCTTAAAATCTATTTAGTCTTAAGATAGTGATAAAGTTACATTTTTACATAGCAAGGACACAGTGATTTATAACAAAGTACAGTGATCTATTACAAAAGAGAAAATTCATTAACCCAAAAAGTCTAGTATTGCTAACCTTAAAAACTACTATAATTCCTTTTCTATATTCCAAATACATTGATTAATATATTCCCAGGTGCCTAAGGATATGGAGGCCTGGCGGCAATCATTGACTCAACAATGAGAAAATCCCTATGCTAATTAAGACTTTCAAAATACTCCAAACTCTCTGTGCTGTTTATGGTTGAGAGGTAAACAATCATGTGCTTAGTGGCAGGAGTATGGATAATCCTGTCACACAAGCTAGTCTGTCAGCAGAGAGGTTTGACCTGAGACACCCTTGTCACATCCAGGGTAGGGAATTAGCAGCAGTTATTGGCACAACAAATGAAAAAAACCCTTCACCAATATAATTCCTAACCAACCCACTATACTGACAATTTCCAACTTCCCAAAAGAATTTGCCTTTAGTAAGTCTAAAACATCTCGTGCCTCTCAGGTTAGGAGGCTGTAAACAATCACATGTGGCCCGAAGAACCTATACAGGTGGGCTAGATAACCTTCAGAGGAGTCCGTAAGCTGAAACACTCTTGTCATGCCCAGGAATTTTTATTGACTTGGAGCTGCACGTTAACTCCTTCTCTGAGAAATGGTGATGGGGGTAGAGCCCCCTGTAAAGTCAAAGGTGTAGGTGAGAGCATAAAACAGACTCTGGTTTTGGGGGTAGATGCTCGGAAACAGGGGGTTTCCTGAGGCTTGATCACGCCTTTGCGTATGCCAAGGCTCCTTCCTCATGACCTTTGCCATGGGTGGAGTTGCTCATGCTGGCCCCCGGCATTTGACTGTGTGGATCACAACAAACTGTCAAGAATTCTCAAAGAAATGGGAATACCAGAGCACCTTTCCTGCCTCCTGAGAAATCTGTGTGCTTGTCAGGAAGCAACAGTTACAACTGGACATGGAACGACAGACTGGTTGCAAATCAGGAAAGGAGTATGTCAAGTCTGTATCATCACCCTGCTTATTTAACTCCTATGCGAGTACATCATGAGAAATGCTGGGCTGGATGAAGTAAAAGCGGGGATCAAGATTGCCGGAAGAAATATCAATAACCTCAGATATGCAGATGACACCAGCCTTATGGCAGAAGCGAAGAACTAAGGAGCCTCTTGAATAAAGTGAAGGAGGAGAGAGAAAAAGTTGGTTTAAAGCTCAACATTCAGAAAATGAAGATCATGGCATCCGGTCCCATCACTTCATGGGAAATAGATGGGGAAACAGTGGAAACAGTGTCAGACTTTATCTTTTTGGGCTCCAAAATCACTGCAGATGGTGACTGCAGCCATGAAATTAAAAGATGCTTGCTCCTTGGAAGAAAAGTTATGACCAACCTAGACAGCATATTAAAAAGCAGAGACATTACTTTGCCAACTGAGGTCTGTCTAGTCAAGGCTATGGTTTTTCCAGGAGTCATGTATGGATGTGAGAGTTGGACTATCAAGAAAGCTGAGATCCAAAGAACTGATGCTTTTGAACTGCGGTGTTGGAGAAGACTCTTGAGAGTCATTTGGATTCAACCAGTCCATCCTAAAGGTAATCAGTCCTGAATATTCATTGCAAGGACTGATGCTGAAGCTGAAACTCCAATACTCTGGCCACCTGATGCAAAGAACTCTTATTGAAAAGACCCTGATATCAGAAAAGATTGAAGGCAGAAGGGGACACCAGAGGATGAGATGGTTGGATAGCATCACCGACTCAATGGACATGAATTTGAGTAAACTCTGGGAGCTGGTGATGGACAGAGAGGTCTGGCATGCTGCAGTCCATGGGGTTGCAAACAGTTGGTCATGACTGAACTGAACTGTAGAAACATTGATCCGATGGCATGGGAGAGAAACTTCATAAAATGAGGAGGTGTGATACACCTGCTCACATTCATAAGATATTCCCTCTAATTTAAAACACAAATCTTTGCATCTCACATACTGCTATTAAGAGTCACATTGCTTGGTCGACTTTTAGAAATTGAAGGCATTATTGATCAAGATTATTGCAAGCTCTTAGCTTCCAAAGTGGCTCAGTGTTGACGAATCTCCCTGCCGATTTCAGGAGACATGGGTTCGATCCTTGGGTTGGAACGATTCCCCTAGGGGAACAAACCAACCCACTCAAGTATTCTTGCCTAGAGAATCCCATGGACTGAGGAGCCTGGTGGGTTCCAGAGCATGGGGTATCAAAGAGTTGGACACAACTGAGCACGCATACATGCATACATTGTGATCTCTAAAGGAGACCCAGCCCTCTGCAGGGATCAGTTGTGTGGCCAGCTTATAATTATCTGGTGTTATCACCCAGCAGATCCTGTGGTGCTATCTGTGATAGATTAAAATGCTATGAGAATCACACGGTACAATTCTATGATTATGGAGAAAATACTTATTTTGCTGCCAAAAAAAAACCACTTATCACTTGTAAAGTGAATCCTTTCATGTTACTGGTTGATGCTAAATGACTGTGAGAGCAGAGCTGTTCATCATGAGCTTAAATTTATTTCACCTACTGAGCCATAACTTGGAGTAATGTGATGGCAGTCCATTATATAACAGACAGAAAACACATTTGGCATTAGATCTGAGAAGATCCAGAGGGCACAGATTGGTTATAAAAAGACTACTCAGAGAGAGATACATTTTTAAAAATCTTAAAAAAATGTCTTCAAAAGTATTTTGAAAGTTAATATATGCATAAAGCAAAAACAGAGTGTGATATAAGAGGAATTCTGAGAGCATAAGAGAAACATCTTTAAGAGAAAAAATGGAAATATTCACGTCTTCTCCCTTCTGTATCCCTTTCTCAGAACACTAGCAAAACAAATCCATGTTATAACAAAAATAACCTCAAGCAACAAACTTTTTATGCTATATGACTGCTTTTAATTTTCCACTAGTAATATATCATCACTTCATTTTACATTGAATATTAATTATGCAGTTGTTCAAATCCAAGCATTCTTTTTCTTTTTTTTTTCCCAAGCATTCTTCATTGGTTTGTATTTTTAGAAAAAACATTTTAGGTGAACAGCAAAAGGTAGTTTTCATTATAAAATGAAATGTGTACTTTATAAAATAGGAAGTTATAAAGACAATGATAAAGGAGGGAAAATTATCCTACAAAGTAGTCAAGAATTCCCATATAATACAGATTCAAGAGACACATAGTTTGACAGAATAAACTTAATTTTTCAAAATTTTATATTATAGAAATTTTATGAAAATAACTAATTGAATTAATGGCAACAATTATATATCTTAAAAAAGCTCAATCACATATGAAGGAGGCTCTCAGGAGGTGATAGTTTAGTCAAGTGAGCTGAAATCATCATCTTTTATTTTCTAGAGTCAATTCATGTAGTGTCTAAAATTGATACATAAAGAGATGTAAAAAACTTAGTGAGAGTTATGAAATGGGGGCGAGGTGGGCCAAGAGAACTCTTTTTTTAGTTTTATTTTCTTTTCAAGTACATATATTAGTTTTATAACACTAATAAAATGAAAACAATGCTATAACAGTAAGATTTTTGTGTTCTTTATTGATCATGTTGAAAAGCTTAAAAAGTGTAAAGGCATCTATTGTTGATTCTAATAAGGAAACAATTCAAATTGGATGCAGCTATACATAGGTCCTGGCATGATGAAAATTTTAATTTTGTTAACTCCATTTTCTTAGTCTTTAAAAATGAGTGGTATTAATAAAGCACTGCAAGGAGATCCAACCAGTCCATTCTGAAGGAGATCAGCTCTGGGATTTCTTTGGAGGGAATGATGCTAAAACTGAAACTCCAGTACTTCGGCCACCTCATGCAAAGAGTTGACTCACTGGAAAGACTCTGATGCTGGGAGGCATTGGGGGCAGGAGGAGAAGGGGATGACAGAGGATGAGATGGCTGGATGGCATCACTGACTCGATGGACGTGAGTCTGAGTGAACTCCGGGAGATGGTGATGGACAGGGAGGCCTGGCATGCTGCGATTCATGGGGTCACAAAGAATCCGACTGAGCGACTGAACTGAACTGAACTGAATAATATTCTAGGTTAAAGAAATGGGTTAACTGAATCCTTAGTTTAGGCATATCTGGCATTTCTGGCATTGATATTTCTTTTAGTTTGTTTGCTTTGAATTAAGATTTTTTTTTCCCCTTAACATACTGCTATAGGCTGAATGTTTATGTCCCCTAAAAATTCACTGGCTGAATCAGTAATTCCTATCATGATGGTATTTGGAGGTGAGGCCTTTGCAAAGCAATTGAGGGACAAGGGTGGAGGCATCCTGATCGAATCAGTGTCCTTATTAAAAGGAAGAACCAAAGCATTTTTTTTTCCTACAAAACAGGACTCAGCAAGTCAGGAAGAGGACTTACACCAGAACCAAACCATGGTGGCATTCTGATCTTGGATTCCCCACTCCAGAACTGTGAGAAATAATTTTATGTTATTTAAGCCGCCCAGCCTATGTTTTTTTCTTAATGCAGCCTAAAGCACATATGACTCAAATGAAGATAATAATGGGGTTGGTTTAGTCACTAAATTGTCCGAATCTTGAGACTTCATGGACTGTAGCCTGCCAGACTCCTCTGTCCATGGTATTTTCCAGGTGAGAATACTGGGGTGGGTTGCCATTTCCTTCTCCAAATAATAGGGTTAAGTGGGCTAAAACCCGATGTTCTGAATTTCCAAATTTTGCTTTCTGAACATTCACCCCAGATCATTCCACTATTCTTTATTTTTCCTTTATTGCTTTTTGTTGTTTGATATATCTTTTAGAGCTGAGTGGTTTCTCATTAGGGTTCTGTTCTCTTAAAAGCTAGTTGTAACTTACTTCCAGAGCTTTTTGCAGTGGCA
Source organism: Ovis canadensis (assembly GCF_042477335.2). Classification (NCBI taxonomy): domain Eukaryota; kingdom Metazoa; phylum Chordata; class Mammalia; order Artiodactyla; family Bovidae; genus Ovis; species Ovis canadensis. The sequence continues at coordinate 66,146,405 of NC_091262.1, read as the reverse complement.
TGTAGCATTTTGAAAACTATTGTATTTATTTATTACTCTTGCCAAAACATCCTCCCATGTGGTCAGTTAAAACTTTCCTCATGATCCATTGAATATGGGCAGTACAAGAAGGATTCCTCGTCATCTGTAGAATTATGCTAATAGTCTTAATTTTGCCTTGAATGACATATGAAATTATTATAAATGTTGTGGTCATTATATTCTTGTATATAACTGTGGTTACACTCTGGTGTTAATAAAAATCTATAGATTTTTTTTATACTTCCTTGAATTTCAATTATGTTTTCTATAAATGATATGCATTTTTCTCAGTTCCAGTCCATAAACTTTAAATTTTTTTTGCAAATGCTAACCCAAAAGCAATCAATTAACAAAGAATGATAAAATATATCCCTATATATCACTCAACGTTTTCATTTCACTCTGAGTGTGAAGGGAAGGGAAGGATTCATTCCTCCTTGCGTGAAAGGTGAGTAGTTGTAGCTAGGACTTTGCCGTAGAATAGATGACTGTTGGAGGAGGTCATCAAGGAGACATGACCACCGGTTGACCTGGGAGGGGTGGACCTGGGCAAGACAATTACTGGCTCCCTCCCTTCTCCCCCAGGGTGTCTCTGGTGGCTCAGACAGTAAAGAATCTGCCTGCAATGTGGGAGACTTGGGTTCAATCCCTAGGTCTCGAAGATCCCCTGGAGAAGGGCATGGCAACCCACTCCAGTATTCTTGCCTGGAGAATCCCATGGACAAAAGAGCCTGGCAGGCAGTGTTCAGGGGGTCACAAAGTGTCAGACATGACTCAGTGACTAACACTTTCACTTTCCCTTCTCCCTCATCCTTGAATGTACATTCCACTTGCCCTTCCCTGCTCCCACAATCTGCTGCAAGGATACAGCTTTGAAATAGAAATGTGTGCCAAGCCTGTCTGGACTGGGTATATGACTGAACTCAAGTAAAGCCTCTGTATACAATTTTAGTATTTGGTGGGCAGGTGCAGAAATCTACTTATCTTGCAGTCATCCAAGAGAAGTATTTACATTCTCTGGCTTATTAAACTGGCCCCCTGTTAATCTGGAGAGGTCTGCCTCTTTCTTTGGTCTCTCCCTGCCCTCTGAGTGTGGATGCCAGTTTCAGATTATACCTAGGAAGTACCTGAGGAGGTTGGGGAAGCAACAATTACATAGCAGCTTGATTAAATTCATAGTGAATCTCTCATTTCATATCTCCTATGCCGACTAAGGTCCATCTAGTAAAGGCTATGGTTTTTCCAGTGGTCATGTATGGATGTGAGAGTTGGACTGTGAAGAAGGCTGTAGGCCAAAGAATTGATGCTTTTGAACTGTGATATTGGAGAAGACTCTTGAGAATCCCTTGGACTGCAAGGAGATCCAACCAGTCCATTCTGAAGGAGATCAGCCCTGGGATTTCTTTGGAAGGAATGACGCTAAAGCTGAAGCTCCAGTACTTTGGCCACCTCATGTGAAGAGTTGACTCATTGGAAAAGACTCTGATGCTGGGAGGGATTGGGGGCAGGAAGAAAAGGGGACAATGGAGGATGAGATGGCTGGATGACATCACAGACTCAATGGAATTGAGTCTGAGTAAACTCCGGGAGTTGATGATGGACAGGGAGGCCTGGCGTGCTGCGATTCATGGGGTCGCAAAGAATCAAACACTACTGAGCAGCTGAACTGAACTGAAACACCGTTAACCATTTTTTTCTTCTCCTTGACTTTGTTGCATTCTCAGCTGTAATTCTTGGATCTTTATTTTTTCATTTTTCACTTATACAATACAAAATATTCTTTTAATTGAAGCACTAAGGTTTTTAATTCCAAGGTCAAAATTTCCTTATATCTTTCTTTACTGTCCTAAACTAAGATCCTTTTAACTTTTTTATTTAATATTTTAAAATGTATAATATTTTTACTTTGATATTTTAATGATAACATAGTTTCTTTCATATTTCTGAAATTATATCCTATACTTTTTTTTTTTTTTTAGTTTTTCTCCTGTGAATCTTTTTTTTTTTTTTTTTTCGGGGAGTAGAAGGCTGTGTGTACTGAGTTTAATATCTTTCTTTGTATGTTTGTATTATCCTCAAATATTTAATGATTATTTGATGACTATTCAGCTTGAAGATGCATATGTTTTTTTGACTTGTAATTTAATATGGCCTCTAATTATGCTGGTTCCCTTCACTGAAATTTTGGTAGGACAAAATGAGTTCTATTCCCTAGTGAAATGAAGGTGTAGTTCATTTACATGTCCATTGTTTCCGATGCTCATAATTTGAGACTCTTGATTCATTTGCTCCTCTTCTCCAACCTCGACACCTACAGTGAATGTCACCAGTTTCTACACTTTAGTTTCAGACAGTTCTAGATTTAAGTTTGGAGCAAATGTAAGAGAGAACTATTTATTTTCCTCTTTTTACTTAATTCACACTTAATGTCTGAAGTTGGAAGGTTTTACCTCAGGTTTTGTTTGATTCCTTTTATGTCTTTCTTTTCCTTTCCTAAATAACATCAATTATTTTTAAAGAAAGTAGCTTGCAGTGCTTTATAGTGTGATCATGCTACCAACAACTGATGCGTATGTGGATAGCTAAAGAATCCTGCCTGTCCCAGCAGTCCTGAAAGCATTTCTTTCATTTTTTTCTGATTAATTTTGAAGATGCTCCAATTTCTTTGTATTTCCTGACTTTGTGCTTGAAGTTGATCTGTTACTACTTTCCCTTTCTTTGAGTGTGTGTTCCTTTTCCCATCCTTTGCATTTTTTGAGAATTAAGATTTTTTTAAATTATGTAATTTTATGGCATTTTGTTATATTTTAGTTTTCCATTCTTATCCAAACTTGAACCTTTTCATTTCAAATTTCATATGCTTCTGTGACATTAATGTTGTTGAATACACTTTGATAATTACTTTTAAAAAGGTACTTTGTCTACTTTATTATGCTTATAAAATAATAGTTCATAGCTTATCCACTTTTCTAGGAAACATAAAAAAATTTGTAAGAGATAGCTTGTTTAATTTCTCTAGGCATTTGCATTGATGTATTCCAACTTCTAAAAATTGTTCACTTAATAAAATATGATTAGGTTAAATTATCCATTTCAATTTTATCTCAAAGCTATTATCTCATATAACTTCAATTTGGTGATGTGAAGCATCTCCATTAACCATTTTCTGTGCAACTTCTCAGTTACCACTGCCAATTTCACTAGAAGTATTAGTGGGTTTAATTATTTCTCTATAAGCATAAACCTATGTTTATTGAATTTAATAAACACATACTACATATAAGATGCTGATTTCAAATGGATTTCATTATCCGTGTCCACTGAACTCTATGAAGAACTATAGCACAATAAAGGTGCCATGAAGACAGTTCTGTAGAGCTGAGTTAACAACATTGTTAGTGAAGCTCTATGAAAGTAGAGAATTAGTTTCTTGATGAATGTTTTAAATATTAATTTAGTTGGGTCTTGATTAATTCAGAAATTTATTAAGTCATATCTAAATACCTTATTAAATCCAATCAAGGTTTATTTTTTAAAAATTGAGAAAGTAAGCATAATTAAAATCAGGGTACCCCCAAGAATATCATTTCTAACAGGTCTGGCACACTAAGACTATATTTTAACATGCATAATCAACTCATATTTTTCCTGTTGCACAATAAGAAAAAATAACATTAATAGTCTTTTTAAATTTTTTAATCTAAAAGAATTTTTCATACTCTTCATAATTTTTCATTTAATGTCACTTTCTGACCTCTTTGCTAAGAGAAATAACCTTCAAAATAACTAATTATACTCATAAAATATTTCCCATATAGTTAAAAAAAAACATGCATTTAAGATAAAACTCAAAAAAATAACATACTTTATTTAAACTTTTCTCTTTCACCTTGAAGCTTACCTAAAGCTTTAGTCTTATCCTACAGTTCATTAAAGCAACCTCTGTTATTTAAATTAAAATAGCGTTTTCACAAAAAAGAGGCTTAATAAACTGTGGGACCTCAGAGAAATCTAACCTATATCTAGTTCTGTGTCTACTCTCCACCTTCTAAAATATAAAAGAAAACAGAAGAAATTTTGTGGTTTCGAGTGTTGACAGATGTTTGTGATCAAAGGTACCCAAGAGATAATAGTCAGCTTCAAAGCTAAAAACAAAGGAATATTTTAAGAGGTTAAGTTTATACCTTATAGATAGATTTTGGTATTTTATTCCAATTAATTTTCTACATTTGCAAAAATAAAATTATTCCACATTGTTATGTAGACATGGCAAGCTATGTTTCTATACCAGAATTTAAACTTTCATAGAGTTATGCTCAGTTGGTTGCCCAGCTGATAAAGAATCCACCTGCAATGCGTGAGACCTGGGTTCGATTCCAGGGTTGGGAAGATACACTGGAGAAGGGAAAGAATACCCACTCTAGTATTCTGGCCTGGAGAATTTCATGGACTGAATATTCCATGCAGTCACAAAGAGTCTGACATGACTGAGTTATACAGAAAGGTCACAGTATTTACATCAGATAATTTTATGCGATTTGTAAAATAATTCCTGTCATGCTAGAAGACACTGCACTGACCAACTTGGGCTATGCAAAACAACCATGTTGTTGGCTTAGACAGGTCCAGTAGAAATCCATCACAAGATGAAGTGATTTGGAGCTGAACCTGGGTAGGGGCATGATTCAGAAGGTTAATATTGTCAAGATTGTAATAATCTTCAAATTTCCTATAGATAGGGACTATGTATACCATAGATATGAAGAGCTGACTCATTGGAAAAGGCTTTGATGCTGGGAAAGATGGAAGGCAGAAGGAGAAGGAGGCAACAGAGGGATGGGATGGTTGGGTAGCATCACTGACTCAGTGTACATGAGTGAGCAAATTCCAGGAGATAGTGAAGGACAGGAAAGCCTGGCATGATGCAGTCCATGGGGTGGCAGAAAATTGGACATAACTTAGCAACTAAACAATATCATAAGAATTGTAGATAGGGATTCTTAAAGACCTGCTTGTATAAAGTAAAAAAAATCAAAACAACCTCAGTATATAAACAAACATGTGGACTAAGAGATTTCCTTGCTTTGTCCCCAACTGACTTGGAACCCATAACTGAATCCCGGTCAGTTGTCATGTCTATTAATAAAAATGAGTATATGACAAAGGGTTGATTATACTGGATAGGCATAGTAAATATCTCTGTAATTCTTACTGATTTCTTCTGTAGTGGAACCGACCTTTACCAAGATTATACAGGGATGTAGTGGAATACTGTCATTGTCAGTAAGAATATGTAAATAAGTTTATGATAATACTGGTATTGATTATCAAAATATTGGGAGATCAAATTAAAGTCTTTTAAAACTGTATTCTGATGGAAAATTACTGCCTAAGGAAAAACTGGCTTTAGCTAACCATCAGCTTGTTTCTATGCTAAATATTCCTGTTCAAGTTTATCACATGGTACATAGATTAAGGAGGGAAATTGAGTCATAAAACATGAAAATATATGTAATGGCTCTATGCTGCTGCTGCTACTGCTGCTAAGTCACTTCAGTCGTGTCTGACTCTGTGCGACCCCATAGATGGCAGTCCACCAGGCTCCCCTATTCCTGGGATTCTCCAGGCAAGACCACTGGGGTGGGTTGCCATCTCCCTCTCCAATGCATGAAAGTGAAGGGTGAAAGTGAAGTCGTTCAGTCGTGTCCGACTCCTAGAGACCCCATGGACTGCAGCCCACCAGGCTCCTCCATCCATGGGATTTGCCGGGCAAGAGTACTGGAGTGGGGTGCCATGGCTCTAATGAATCGATTATTTTTTTCAGTCCAGCCTATACCACACCAGCTCCCTGAAATGTTCAGCAAATGCAAAATGCTTTTCCTTTTACTTTATCAGGTGCATAAATGCTATACTAAGTGTCAATAACCAAGAAAATATTATCATGTATTTTGCAATAGAAGGCATTCAAGGGCCAGATTTAAATTAGTTAATTCGGGAAAGAATTAACTCCGTTGGTTGGGTTATGTAAACCCTGCATATTTCTAGGAAATGCCTGTCTTTAGCCAGGGTCCTTTGCTGGTTCCTGAGATCTAAGTCCTTACAATATTATACAGGATAAGAGTGTTTTGTCTGCCAGAGGCCTTTGCAACATTCACTACCATTTGTTTAAATAGTTTATGCTAACAGTATGGTTTAGGTTGAAATTCTCTCTTTGTATGCCTGAAACCTTGGGCCATGAAGTATCAGTTGATCAGAGAGTTTATGCTAACAATAAAATTTATGAGTAATGTCTTTCTTTGCTCTGGGCAGCTGGAGTCTGAGCAGCTGAGGCCAGTTATACAGACACATGCCTGTATGTTTGAATTTCAATAAAACTCTGGATACTGAGACTTGGGAGTTCTTCCTTGGTTGGCAATGATTTACACATATTATAATACATCGTTGCTATGAGAAACAAGTGAATTCATGCAATTCTAGGATAGGACATTTGGAAGTTTGTGCCTGGTTTCTCCTGGGCATTGTTCTTCATACTTCTCCCATTGCTGGAATATATGCGTACCTAAATGTAATAACCTAGAACGATGAGTATAACAGCTTTTCCGAGTTCCGAGAGTCCTTCTGATGAATCATCGGTCCCAAAGCTGGTCTTGTGAAACCCCAACTTACAGCTCCTCTCTAATAGCCTCTGATTAATGGCAGAAAAATTGGCTCATATTTACAAAATATGTCTGTTCTTTGAGCTTTTTGGAATATAGTATCTAAACTAGAATTACCATCAATTTTGCACTTAAAAGATCAAAATACAGAGCCATTGTTCTAATAAAATAGATTTCAAAACACATACACACAAACAAGAGAATTAAATGTGTGGATATCAGGGATTGATATAAATATGAACTTTCAAGGTATGTCAGTATATATATAGTCAGCATATTTTAAAAGATAATTTAGGTCTAGGTTATTTATTAAAAAAAAAACACACTGATTTAAGAAAATACATTACCAGGCCCTCAAGTAGCTCATGAGTAACTATTTTTTCAGTATTTCTTATTCCTAATATAAGAAAAAATATTTTACTATTAGAAAAAATATTGTTGACCCTTATAATAAAAATGTTAATTATCAAGTTTAATGCAAAATATATGTCAGGTTCTGAGTTAAATTATCTGCATCTCTTTTCATCGTTTGTTCTAATCATTGTTGTTGCTCAGTTGCTAAGTTGTATCTGACTGACTCTTTGTGACCCCATGGACTGCAGCATCCAGGCTTCCCAGTCCTTTACAATCTCCCAAATTTTGCTCTAACTCATGTCCATTGAGTCAGTGATGCCATCCAACCATCTTGTTCTCTGTTGAGCCCTTCTCCTCCTGCCCTCAATCTTCCCAGAATCTGGGTCTTTTCCAATGAGTTAGCTCTTCATGTCAAATGGCCAAAGTATCGGAGCTTCAGCATCAGTCCTTCCAATGAATATTCAGGGTTGATTTCCTTTAGAATTGACTGATTTGATCTCCTTGCTGTCCAGGAGACTCTCAAGAGTCTTCTCCAGCACCACGATTTGAATGCATCAATTCTTTGATGCCCAGCCTTCTTTATTGTTCAATTCTCACATCCATACATGACTGCTGGAGAAACCATAGCTTTGAATATACAGACTTTTGCCAGCAAAATGCTGTCGCTTTTCAATACACTGTTTGGGTTTGTCATAGTTTTTCTTCCAGTGAGCAAGAGTCTTTTAATATCATGGATGCAGTCACCATCCCTAGTGATTCTATCACATGCTTTTAGAGGAAATAAAACATTCAATATCTCTCTGAAGGTCATCTCATTAGTAACTTGTAAAGCTCAGCCTGTGATCTGTGTTTATTACACGTGTGTTTGGACTCTGTATAAGTAAGTATGTGGCAGTTGTGTAGGGTATGTATGGATGTAGTCATTCTGCACAATCTAAATATTACATCAATCAGAATACTCTATTCTAAAATTCATTTGAAAATACAGTATCCATTATAAATCCATTGTAAATAACTTTGCATGTTATCCATTATAAATAACTTTGTGTGTCAAATCTGAGAATGGATTTAGTGACTTTTTTAGAAGAAAATGATGACAAGTAAGACTATTTAAAAAATATGTTTGAGTTCTTAATTCTTGATTACTAGGCAGACTTGTACTGGTGTATGTTTCTCAGTTTATGTACATGTGGATACACTTCATGTAGGTAGGATACACCTTTCTCCATATAAAATAAAGTAGAAAAGGGCTTTGGCTCTCATTAAGGGCATGACTCCTATTTATCTATTTATTAACTTCTGTATTTGTTGAAATAACATTTCTTTGGAAACTATTCTGGATATTATTTTGGTCACTGGAAATGCACTTGTGAAATAAAAGTGATATCTGAGTTCTTGAAAATGAGTTTTATAGAGTATGTAAATACTAATTTATGTAGAAGACGTATCAGTCAAGAGGGAACATCAAATATTTAGCCTGAAAGCAAGGAGCAGACAGTTTACTTGGAATAGAAAAGGCATACGGAAGTTTTAGTATTTAAGACGCCACCAGTCATCTTTCTTTTTGCCATGTCATATATACTAGACTTCATTGCTATCAGTTCAGTCCAGCTGCTCAGTCGTGTCCAACTCTTTGCAACCTCATGGACTGCAGCACACCAGGGCTGCCTGTACAGCACTACCTCCCAGAGTTTACTCAAACTCATGTCCATTGAGTCGGTGATGCAGTCAAACCATATGATCCTCTGTTGTCCCCTTCTCCTCTGGCCTTTAATCTTTCCCAGCATAGGGGTCTTTTCAAATGAGACAGTTCTTAGATCAGGTGGCCAAAGTAATGGGATTTCAGCTTCAACATCCAATGAACATTTAGGACTAATTTCCTTTAGGATGGATGGGCTGAATCTCCTTGCAGTCCAAGGGACTCTCAAGAGTCCTCTCCAGCACCACAGTTCAAAAGCATCAATCCTTCAGTGCTCAGCTTTCTTCACAGTCCAACTCTCACATTCATACATGTCTACTGGAAAAAACATAGGCTTGACTAGATGGACCTTTGTTCGCAAGGTAATGTCTCTGCTTTTTTTTTAAAATATAAATTCATTGATTTTAATTGGAGGTTAATTACTTTATAATATTGTATTGGTTTTGCCATACATCAACATGAATCCACCGCAGGTATACACTTGTTCCCCATCCTGAACCCCCTTCCCTCTTCCTTCCCCGTACCATCCCTCTGGGTCTTTTTAATATGCTGTCTAGGTTGGTCATAACTTTTCTTCCAAGGAGTAAGCGTCTTTTAATTTCATGGCTGCAGTCACCATCTGCAGTGATTTTGGAGCCTAAAAAAATAAAGTCAGCCACTGTTTCCACTGTTTCCCATTTATTTGCCATGAAGTGATGGGACCAGATGCCATGATTTTAGTTTTCTAAACGTTGAGCTTTAAGCCAATTTTTTCACTCTCCTCTTTCACTTTCATCAAGAGGCTCTTTAGTTCTTCTTCACTTTCTGCCAAAAGGATGGTGCTATCTGCATATCTGAGGTTATTGATATTTCTCCTGGCAACCTAGATTCCAGCTTGTGCTTCTTCTAGCCCAATGTTTCTCATGATGTACTCTGCATATAAATAAATATAGCAGGGTGACAATATACAGACTTGACATACTTCTTTTCCTATTTGGAACCAGTATGTTGTTCCATGTCCAGTTCTAATTGATTCTTCCTGACCTGCATACAGATTTCTCAAGAGGCAGGTCAGGTGGTCTGGTATTCCTATCTCTCTCAGAATTTTCCACAGTTTATTGTGATCCACACAGTCAAAGGCTTTGGCATAGTCAATAAAGCAGAAATGGATGTTTTTCTTGGACTCTTTTGCTTTTTCCATGATCCAGCAGATGTTGGCAATTTGATCTCTGGTTCCTCTGCCTTTTCTAAAACCAGCTTGAACATCTGGAAGTTCACGGTTCACGTACTGCTGAAGCCTGGCTTGGAGAATTTTGAGCATTACTTTAATAGCCTGAGAGATGAGTGCAATTGTGCAGTAGTTTGAGCATTCTTTAGATTGCCTTTCTTAGGGATTGGTGTGAAAACTGTACCTCTCCAGTCCTGTGGCCACTGCTGAGTCTTCCAAACGTGCTGGCATATTGAGTGCAGCACTTTCACAGCATCATCTTTTAGGATTTGAAATAGCTCACCTGGAATTCCATCGCCTCCACTAGCTTTGTTCATAGTCATGGTTCCTAAGTTCCACTAGACTTCACATTCCAGGATGTCTGGCTCTAGGTGAGTGATCACACCATTGTGATTATCTGGGTTGTGAATATATTTTCTGTATAGTTCTGTGTATTCTTTCCACCTCTTCTTAATATGTTCTGCTTCTGTTAGGTCCATACCATTTCTGTCCTTTATTGAGATCATCTTTGCATGAAGTGTTCCCTTGGTATCTCTAATTTTCTTGAAGAGATCTCTAGTCTTTCCCATTCTTTTTTTTCCTCTATTTCTTTGTACTAATCACTGAAGATGGGTTTCTTATCTCTCCTTGCTATATTTTGGAACTGTGCATTCAGATGCTTATATCTTTTCTTTTCTCCATGCTTTTTGCTTCTCTTCTTTTCTCAGTCATTTGTAAGGACTCCTCAGACAGCCATTTTGCTTTTTTGCATTTCTTGTTCTTGGGGATGGTCTTGATCTCTGTCTCCTATACAGTGTCACAAACCTCTGTCCATAGTTCATCAGGCACTCTGTCTATCAGATCTAGTCCCTGAAATCTATTTCTCACTTCCACTATATAATCATAAGGGACTTGATTTAGGTCATACCTGAATGGTCTAGTGGTTTTCCCTGCTTTCTTCAATTTCAGTCTGAATTTGGTAATAAGGAGTTCATGATCTGAGCCACAGTCAGCTCCTGGTCTTGTTTTTGTTGACTGTCTAGAGCTTCTCAATCTTTGGCTGCAAAGAATATAATCAATCTGATTTCAGTGTTGACCATCTGGTGATGTCCATGTGTAGAGTCTTCTCTTGTGTTGTTGGAAGAGGGTGTTTGCTATGACCAATGCATTCTCTTGGCAGAACTCTGTTAGCCTTTGCCCTGCTTCATTCTGTACTTGGTACCAGGAAGATACCAAGGCCAAATTTGCCTGTTACTCCAGGTGTTTCTTGACTTCCTACTTTTGCATTCCAGTTCCCTATAATGAAAAGTATGTCTCTTTTGGGTGTTAGTTCTAAAAGGTCTTGTAAGTCGTCATAGAACCATTCAACTTCAGCTTCTTCAGCATTATTGATCCGGGCATAGACTTGGATTACCGTGTTATTGAATGGTTTGCCTTGGAAATGAACAGAGATCATTATGCTGTTTTTGAGACTGCATCCAAGTACTGCATTTCAGATTCTTTTGTTGAGTATGATCACTACTCCATTTCGTCTAAGGGAGTCCTGCCCGTGGTAGTAGATATAATGGTCATCTGAGTTGAATTCACCCATTCCAGTCCATTTTAGTTCTCCGATTCCTAAAATGTCGTCGTTCACTCTTGCCATCTCCTGATTGATCACTTCCAATTTGCCTTGATTCATGGACCTAACATTCCAGGTTCCTATGCAATATTGCTCTTTACAGCAATAGACCTTGCTTCCATCACCAGTCGCATCCACAACTGGGTGTTGTTTCTGCTTTGTCTCCATCTCTTCATTCTTTCTGGAGTTGTTTCTCCACTGATCTCCAGTAGCATTTTGGGCACCTGGTGACCAGGGGAGTTCATCTTTCAGTGTCCTATCTTTTTGCCTTCACATACTGTACATGGGGTTCTCAAGGCAGGAATACAGAAGTAGTTTACCCATTCATTTCTCCAGTGGACCACATTTTGTAGGAACTCTCCAACATGACCGGTCCATCTTGGGTGGCCCTACATGGCATGGCTCATAATTTCATTGAGTTAGATAAGGCTGTGTTCCATGTGATTGGATTGGTTTATTTTTCTGTGATTGTGGTTTTCAATCTGTCTGCCTTCTGATGAAGAAGGATAAGAAGCTTATAAAAGCTTCCTGATGGGATAGACTGACTGAGGGGGATACTGGGTCTTGTACTGATGGGCGAGGCTATGCTTAGTTTACTTCAGTTCAGTCACTCAGTCGTGTCTGACTCTTTGCGACCCCATGAATCGCAGCATGCCAGGCCTCCCTGTCCATCACCATCTCCCGGAGTTCACTCAGACTCACGTCCTTTGAGTCGGTGATGCCATCCAGCCATCTCATCCTCTGTTGTCCCCTTCTCCTCCTGCCCCCAATCCCTCCCAGCATCAGAGTCTTTTCCAATGAGTAAACTCTTTGCGTGAGGTGGCCAAAGTACTGGAGTTTCAGCTTTAGCATCATTTCTTCCAAAGAAATCCCAGGGTTGATCTCCTTCAGAATGGACTGGTTGGACCTCCTTGCAGTCCAAGAGACTCTCAAGAGTCTTCTCCAACACCACAATTCAAAAGCATCAATTCTTCGGTGCTCAGCCTTCTTCACAGTCCAACTCTCACATCCATACATGATGACTGGAAAAACCATAGCCTTGACTAGACGGACCTTAGTCGGAAAAGTAATGTCTCTGCTTTTAAATATACTATCTAGGTTGGTCATAATTTTTCTTCCAAGGAGTAAGCGTCTTTTAATTTCATAGCTGCAGTCACCATCTGCAGTGATTTTGGAGCCCCCCAAAAAATCAAGTCTGACGCTGTTTCCACTGTTTCCCCATCTATTTGCCATGAAGTGATGGGACCGGATGCCATGATCTTCATTTTCTGAATGTTGAGCTTTAAGCCAACTTTTTCGCTCTCCTCTTTCACTTTAATCAAGAGGCTTTTTAACTCCTCTTCACTTTCTGCCATTAAGGTAGTGTCATCTGCATATCTGAGGTTATTGATATTTCTCCCGGCAATCTTGATTGCAGCTTGTGCTTCTTCCAGTCCAGCGTTTCTCATGATGTACTCTGCGTATGGGTTAAATAAGCTGGGTGACAATGTACAGCCTTGATGGACTCCATTCCATTTGGAACCAGTCTATTGTTCCACGTCCAGTTCTAACTGTTGCTTCCTGACCTGCATACAGATTTCTCAAGAGGCAGGTCAGGTGGTCTGGTATTCCCATCTCTTTCAGAATTTTCCACAGTTGATTGTGATCCCCACAGTCAAAGGCTTTGGCATAGTCAATCAAGCAGAAATAGATGTTTTCCTGGAACTCTCTTGCTTTTCCCATGATCCAGTGGATGTTGGCAATTTGATCTCTGGTTCCTCTGCCTTTTCTAAATCCAGCTTGAACATCAGGGAGTTCATGGTTCACGTGTTGCTGAAGCCTAGCTTGGAGAATTTTGAGCATTACTTTACTAGCATGTGAGATGAGTGCAATTGTGCGGTTGTTTGAGCATTCTTTGGCATTGCCTTTCTTTGGGATTGGAATGAAAACTGACCTTTTCCATTCCTGTGGCCACTGCTGAGTTTTCCAAATTTGCTGGCATGTTGAGTGCAGCACTTTCACAGCATCATCTTTCAGGATTTGAAACAGCTCAATTGGAGTTCCATCACCTCCACTAGCTTTGTTCGTAGTGATGCTTTCTAAGGCCCACTTGACTTCACATTCCAAGATGTCTGGCTCTAGATGAGTGATCACATCATCCTGATTATCTGGGTCATGAAGATCTTTTTTGTACTGTTCTTCCATGTATTCTCAATACACATTTATTCCAGTTTTCTGTTGATGGTTGGAGCTGCTTTCCCTCCCTGCTATTTACCTGATGCCAAACTATGTTGCAGGTAATGAAGATAATGGTGACCTCCCTCGAAAGATCCCAACAGACCTCATAGCCATACTGACTTTTAAAATCCAGGAGATTCTTATGAGATATTTTAAAGAGGTTGGGTGCTATATTAGTAATTAATTTTGATTCATTCATTTTCAAGTAAATACTGTCTTCCACATTGTAGAATAAGTGTTAGTTTCTAGAAATAAAAAGATGCAAACTAGGTGTTATTCCCCTGAGTACTCTCAACCAGTCTTTATGGATTAGAACTATTGAGAGATTGAACCTGGAGAATGTCATTCAGGTCAAACCAAGGTCAAGTTGCCCACGTATATGTTTACTAAAGCTTTTTTTTTTTCTTTTTCTTTTAAAGAAAACATCTCACATGAAACAGGGTGCTCAGGGCTGGTGCACTGGGATAACCCTGAGGGATGGGATGTGGAGGGAGGTGGGAAGGGGGTTAAGGATGGCAGGATACATGTACACCCATGGCTAATTCATGTCAATATATGGCAAAAACCACCTCAATATTGTAAAGTAATTAGCCTCCAATTAAAATTAATTTATTTAAAAAAATAAAGAAGACATCTAATATGCAATGCCTTTCAAAGGTAGATTTCCCTTTCTTATTTTTTTGGCCATGCTGTGTGGCTTATGAGATACTAGTTTTCTGATCAGGGACTGAGCCAGGCCCTTGGCAGTGAGAGGACAGTCCTAACCACTGGATCATCAGGGAATTCTCTGGAGTTTCTTTCACTATGTTCTTGCACAAGTTCAGGTTGGCTAATTTGGAATACCTAAAGTAGTGTTTTATAGATTGAATATTAAGAAATTATTCATCTGTCTCTCTATTTTCCTTGGTCATTGTTTTGCACCAGTGCTTCCTGTTTAACTTAGGATGGTTAAAAAGGTTTTAAAAAATCAAGTATATCTTTTAGTCAGAAAAATATATATAATGATTATCTCAAATATTATTTGATAACTGATATGAATTCATGGAAGAAGACAAGTCAGGGGTTGTGGCTGTTTCTGATGCTTCCAGTTTCCATTCTGTGGCAAGTAAGTAATGGTTAAAACTTACTTCCAGACAACTGATGAGTTCTTTATTGCCACACCCCATTAATGAATGGAAATTGAAGACTACCACAGAGGAACAGAGGCAGACAGAGAGTATTGTCAGACTCAGCTTTGAAGTCAAAATTCTAGCTCTAACAATCAAGTTAGCTTATAATTTAAAGTGTCTGGTTAAATAATTATAAGAGAAATGTTTCAACTTACAAAATCTAGACAGAATGATACCTCCTCTTGCTACACTAATTATAACTGCTATTTAAGGATTTCTCAAATATATATCTCCAGATAATTACTTGCAGATACTGCCAAATTCAGAATATAACTGAAATTTTCTTTCTTAAATGGAGTAAAGATGGCTTTATGGTTTGCTTCTCACTTTTATTTTCATAAGGTCCTCAAAATTATGTTCTTCTTGGAGATAATGGTTTTTCTAGCTGAATCTTCTATGGATAAAATATGTTTTTTCTGCTTTCACTTAGCAAGGTCCATCTTTAGGAATTATACGACACAGTTTAACCAAATACACTATCAGTTTAGTTCAGTCGCTCAGTCGTGTCCAACTCTTTGCGACCCCATGAATCACAGCACGCCAGGCCTCCCTAAATACACTATAGATTATGACAAAAATATTCCTGCCTTTTAACCAATCTGTCTGTGTAATTCTTTGAATCCTTTTCATTTTTCCATTATTAGAGATAAGTGCCTTTGTAACTACCTTTTCAGAAAAGGTAATGAATACCTGTGCCTGATCTGAATTGTGAAAAATCTTATTTTCCTCATGAAACGTGAAAAGCACAGTGGAATTCTGTTACAATAATAAGGATGAGTAGTTTAGATGAATCATTTTTTTTAATGGTCAGTACAGGCCAGTAGACACCCCCTCCCCAAATGCTTAGTTTTACTGATTCAAGCATTTCTAAAAGATAAAATTGTTCTCTTTCCAAGGAAAATATATTATATAGAATATGCACTTGCTAGACAAGTTATTATGAGCTATAATTAGCAATCTCAACACCTGTAACAACAAATAACTCTCAAAAGTTTTTAAATTATTCAGGTTTTGTCACAGAAACTGAAAATTTTTCATTTTTCAAGATCTAAACTAGCCAGCCATTTGTCTAAGACTATAATATTTGGGAGAAAGAAAATCCCACACTTGAATTTAAGTAATTGCCAGCAAAACACTTGTTATCCTTGGAAAATATATTATCTGCTACAGTATGTAGAATTATGTGCTGTTGTATTTTCAAGGAAAGAATTTTTTAAAGTTCATTCAAAATAAGAATTTCAAAGTAATGAATGTTTCCTGAACTGAATTAGCCATTCCAAGAGGTGGGAGAACAAACAAGTGGAATGAAGAGATGGACAGTATATTCTGCTAAAGAACTTGTCCTTCAAGGAAGGAAAGTAGATGTTCTTTAGTCTTTAACTCAACTAGCCATAGATGATGAATATTACCCATATACTGAGATGGAAAAGAATGTGATTTGTTGGTGTTCAGTCGGTCAGTCATGCCCTACTCTTTGTGACCCCATGGACTGCACAGCACACCAGGTTTCCCCGTCCTTCACTGTCTCATGGAGTTTGATCAAACTCATGTCCACTGAGTCGAGAATGCCATCCAGCCATCTCATCCTCTGTCATCTCCCTATTCTCCTGTCTTCAATTTTTCCCAGAATCATGGTCTTTTTAATGAGTTGGTTCTTGGCATCAGGTGGCCAATTTTTGTAGCTTTGGTTTCAGCATCAGTGCTCCCAGTGAGTATTCAGGTTGATTTCCTTTAATATTGACCAATTTGATCTTCTTGCTATCCAAGGGACTCTCAAGAGTCTTCTCCAGCATCACAGTTTGGAAGCATCAATTCTTTGGCACTCAGCTTTATTTATAGTCCAACTCTCACATCTGTATATGACTACTGGAAAAACCATAGCTTTGACTATATGAAGCTTTGTCAGCAAAGTGATGTCTCTGCTTTTTAATACACTGTCTAAGTTTGTCATAGCTTTTCTTTGACAAAGAATAAAAGCAAGTATCCTTTAATTTCATGGCTACAGTCATTGTTTCCCCATCTATTTACCATGTAGTGATGGGATCAAACCTGTGTCTTATGTCTCCTGCTTTGGCAGGCAAGTTCTTTACTGCTAGCACCACCTGGGAAACCCAGGTTCTAGTAGGCTTCTTTTATAGGTTCTTTGGAAGTTTCTACAGAGAAGATAATGCCTGTCTCTCACGTCTTGAGACCAACTGGCTAGTTTGTGAGTTCAGTTCAGTTCAGTTGCTCAGCTGTGTCTGACTATGCGACCCCATGAATTGCAGCACACCAGGCCTCTCTGTCCATCACCAGCTCCCGGAGTTCACTCAGACCCACGTCCATTGAGTCGGTGATGTCATCCAGCCATCTCATCCTCCGTCGTCCCCTTTTCCTCCTGCCCCCAATCCCTCCTGCCCCCAATCCCTCCCAGCATCAGAGTCTTTTCCAATGAGTCAACTCTTTGCATGAGGTGGCCAAAGTAATGGAGTTTCAGCTTTAGCATCATTCCTTCCAAAGAACACCCAGGACTGATCTCCTTTAGAATGGACTGGTTGGATCTCCTTGAAGTCCAAGGGACTCTCAAGAGTCTTCTCCAACACCACAATTCAAAAGCATCAATTGTTCAGCGCTCAGCTTTCTTCACAGTCCAACTCTCACAACCATACATGACCACAGGAAAAACCATAGCCTTGACTAGACGGACCTTAGTCGGAAAAGTAATGTCTCTGCTTTTGAATATGCTATCTAGGTTGGTCATAACTTTCCTTCCAAGGAGTAAGAGTCCTTTAATTTCATGGCTGCAATCACCATCTGCTGTGATTTTGGAGCCCATAAAAATAAAGTCTGACACTGTTTCCACTGTTTCCCCATCTATTTGCCATGAAGTGATGGGACCAGATGCCATGATCTTCATTTTCTGAATGTTGAGCTTTAAGCCAACTTTTTCACTCTCCTCTTTCATTTTCATCAAGAGGCTTTTTAGTTCCTCTTCACTTTCTGCCATAAGGGTGGTGTCATCTGCATATCTGAGGTGATTGATATTTCTCCTGGCAATCTTGATTCCAGCTTGTGTTTCTTCCAGCCCAGCGTTCCTCATGATGTACTCTGCATATAAGTTAAATAAGCAGGGTGACAATATACAGCCTTGACGTACTCCTTTTCCTGTTTGGAACCAGTCTGTTGTTCCATGTCCAGTTCTAACTGTTGCTTCCTGACCTGCATACAGATTTCTCAAGAGGCAGGTCAGGTGGTCTGGTATTCCCATCTCTTTCAGAATTTTCCACAGTTGATTGTGATCCCCACAGTCAAAGGCTTTGGCATAGTCAATCAAGCAGAAATAGATGTTTTTCTGGAACTCTCTTGCTTTTTCCATGATCCAGTGGATGTTGGCAATTTGATCTCTGGTTCCTCTGCCTTTTCTAAATCCAGCTTGAACATCAGGGAGTTCACGGTTCACGTGTTGCTGAAGCCTAGCTTGGAGAATTTTGAGCATTACTTTACTAGCATGTGAGATGAGTGCAATTGTGCGGTTGTTTGAGCATTCTTTGGCATTGCCTTTCTTTGGGATTGGAATGAAAACTGACCTTTTCCATTCCTGTGGCCACTGCTGAGTTTTGCAAATTTGCTGGCATGTTGAATGCAGCACTTTCACAGCATCATCTTTCAGGATTTGAAACAGCTCAATTGGAGTTCCATCACCTCCACTAGCTTTGTTCATAGTGATGCTTTCTAAGGCCCACTTGACTTCACATTACAGGATGTCTGTCTCTAGGTGAGTGATCACACCATTGTGATTATCTTGATCATGAAGATCTTTTTTGTACAGTTCTTCTGTGTATTCTTTCCACCTCTTCTTAATATCTTCTGCTCCTGTTAGGTCCATACCATTTCTGTCCTTTATCGAGCTCATCTTTGCATGTAGTGTTCCCTTGCTATCTCTAATTTTCTTGAAGAGATCTCTAGTCTTTCCCATTCTGTTGTTTTCCTGTATTTCTTTGCATTGATCTCTGAGGAAGGCTTTCTTATCTCTTCTTGCTCTTCTTTGGAACTCTGCATTCAGATGCTTATATCTTTCCTTTTCTCCTTTGCTTTTTGCTTCTCTTCTTTTCACAGCTATTTGTAAGGCCTCTCCAGACAGCCATTTGGTTTTTTGCATTTCTTTTCCATGGGGATGGTCTTGAATGTCCTTCTTTTGAAATGTTGGAAAGTCAAGAGAACAAAAAGCAACATACCAGCTTGCACCAAGGACCATTCGTGTGAGTGAGACTGTCTTGGACTCTCAGTTTTAGTTAATATGTCAGAAAAATGGCTCAGCTTAGCCAAGCCAAATTCCAACCCATAGAAATCTAAGAAAATAATAATAGTTTTTCTTTTAAGCCACAGAATTTTGGGGACTGTATATTTTGAAATAATTGATAAGTCACAGCCAATTCAAACTATAAAGATTATAGATACTTCAGAAAATATAGGTATACCATCATTTCTATATTTAAATGAAAATTAATGGATATTTTTATATTATGAATTCTCTTCCATTGATTTGACACTAAATAAATATCAGAAATATTTTATTTTATTTAAATATCACATTTCTTATATATTTTTAAAAACTCACTATTTTATCCTGTAGCTAAGTGATTTTGTCTCATAGAAAGTATTAACACTTTTCTCATTTACATTTTGTTGCTTAATTTAGTGGAATCATTCAAGTGCATTATAAGTTATTTGTTAATTTAAGCAGATTCTCTGTCCTGGTTGAATTTTCAGTCTTAGTTCTGTAAGGGTTAGAATCTGGACCCCTAAAAACCTTAAAGCCTTCAACAAGAATAAAAACAAAGTACTAGGCTAAGTGCACAGGTAATCGCGCTGCTGCTGCTGCTGCTGCTAAGTCACTTCAGTCGTGTCTGACTCTGTGCGCCCCAGAGGAGCCAGGCTCCTCCATCCATGGCATTTTCCAGGCAAGAGTACTGGAGTGGGGTGCCATTGCCTTCTCAGGGTAATTGCGCTAGATGGTTTTTATTGCAGAGATCACAGAGAAATTCAGCCAGGGAAGTGAAGTTTGCAAATCCTAACTGTTCAAAGGCCAGTTAGCCATGTCTCAGTCTAGTTGTCATTCTATGTGAGATATGTCTTATTGAACCACTTCTGCCTTTGGTACAAGCAGGCAGTTTTCCAGTGGGCTCAATTTTGATGTCAAAGGTTAAATTGATTTGGAATTATCTGGGGCCCTCAAGTGCAGAGTTGTAAAGCCACTTCTGTTAAGGTGAAGAAGATACAGTAACTTTGAAATCGCACAGGATTTATAATAACTGACATTAAAAAAATTTCTAAAAATCTCTGGCATCTTTAATATCATCATCATGCCCCAGTTTTGAATCATATTGTAAATATACAGTATGTAGTATATACTGTATATAATATAATATAATATATTATTAGATTTAAAACACATAAAGAGGAAACTAAAGTTATAAAACCATGCCATAGGATACGTTGTTGTAATAAGTTACCTTCATGAGGGTAAAATTTTAAAAAAATATGTATTTTACTTGCAAAATTCTTAAACTTTTAGAAAACAAGTTATTGATACATTAGTTGAATAATTCAAAATGCAAAATTAGATATCATCCTTCATTTAGAAGAAGATGGAAGATGTTTTGAGACTATTTAAAGACCCAGGTGGCTCAGTGGTAAAGAATCTGCCTGCATGCAGGATATGCACAAGACACTGTTTAATCCCTGGATTGGGAAGGTCTCCTGGAAAAGGGCATGGCAACCCACTCCAGTATTCTTGCCTGGAGAATCCCATGGACAGAGGAGCCTGGTCAGCTACAGTCCATAGCGTCGCAAAGAGTTGGACATGACTGAAGTGACTGAACACACACACACACATATCATTATCGCAACATGAGAAAGAGTATATTTAAAAGTTAAAGAAATTCAAAGCTTCTAAAATTAAACATTTTGAAGTTGTAAAAAACTATGAATGTGACAATTACATTAGCATGTTAACTTATTTATTAAAATCAATAAAAGATACATTTATAACAGTATCAAAAGCAGTAACATAAGTCCATAAGCTTCAAATATCTACTCCAAATATTTGGTACACTATGTTCCTTAATAAATTTGAAAAATTAAAAAATCTCCCAAACACTTTTCTCAAGCCACCAAAGTGCTTAATGAAAATATGCCGACCAGGTGTGGTAGTATTTTGTTGTCAATTTTTTTTTTTAAATGAGACAATATAAAATTTGCAAACATTTTTAATTCTTAGAAAATATAAATATCCATTAATTCTGTCACCTGAGTTACATTTCTAATGGTTAAAAATTGTGATTAACATTTTGACTAGAGATAATTTGGAATTCCCAAGATCCTTTTAAGTTCTGTGTAAGATAAGTACTATTTTTATAATAATACTTAGTTGTAACTTACCTTTTTAATCTTTTTTGTACTTTGTATGTCCCTTCATGAATGTACAGAGTACAGAAAGCTTATTAACATGTTTTCTGATTCCACATTTTATTAACCCTTAAAAATACTAACACTTGTGAGCTTTAGTGTACTATTAAATTAGAATTTTCATAACTATCTGAAAAGTCTGTTAAACTTTTTCCCAGTTATCTCTGTGGATACAGAACTTTTTAATATACCTCAACCAAAACAGCATATTATGACAGATGATAAACAAGAACAGATATAACAATCCAGATGCCTTACAATAAAACATTATATTAAAAAAAACACAACGTATTTGGATCTGCTGGTTCTTGGTCTCAATATGTGGGATCTAATTCCCTAACCGAGGATCAAACCTGAGCCCCCTCCATTGGGAGCATTTAATTTTAGCTATTGGACCACCAGGGAAGTCTCTCAAAAAGATATCCTTTAAAATTTCAGGAATGTGAAACAATGGCACTGTCACAGTTTTTTGCTATGAAATAGTATATTTTTAAAAATATATGCTGTTTATGTTAAGGTATCTGCCTGCAGTACAGGAAACCTGCGTTCGATCCCTGGGTTGGGAAGATCCCCTGGAGAAGGGAATGGCAACCCACTCCAATATTCTTGCCTGGAGAATGCCATGGATAGAGGCTACAGTGCATGGGATCAAAGAGTCAGACACGCTTTCACACTTTCACTGTATTAATGTGCATATCCTTAATAATGTCTTTTTTGACAAAAATAATATAGACTTTGGTAGATAATTCAACCGAAATCTGAAGAATAAATGACACTTTTGCTCCTTTAATATGTAATAAGATTTGCTCTCCTTTAAGTCTTTCATGCTGTAGAAAAATAGTAACAGTGAGCACAGTAGTGACAAACTTCAAATTTGATTATCTGCTGTGTTAAAAGTATTTCTTGTACAATATCTGTAAACATTTTACATGACTGACAATTTTTGTTGTTAGTGCTTGACATAATGTCACTTAAATTGTCAGAAGTGATCTCCTCTACAACAGACATTTGTAATGAAGGGACTAACAAGAACCATGGTTGTTGTAAAATAGAGGTTTGACCTTAAGTTACTTTACTGAGCTTTTGATTAATCAATTTCAATATTAGAAGTTGAAAGATTTTACAGTTTTTAAGGCATAAAACATTTAGCTGTATGCATAGGAATCCACTAAACAATGAGTAGTTCTGAAAAATATTCAGAAGAGCAGCAATGCCTATTATATTGTTTTTTAAGGGTGAAGAGAAGTTATTTTTAGAAACAGTAAACTATAAGACACAAAATGTGTTCAAAAAAGATCCAATTTAAGGAAAGTTAAGCTAGCAAGAGCCAAATTATTTGTAGGTTGTTAAAAAATGCTCAATTATAACCTCAACATAAACATAAGTACTTTTTTGAACAACAATAAAGAGTTTTAAATTCTACCTGTCTTTTGCTTTTCAAATTAACTCAATCGTGTTGCATGTTTATTGAAACTCTTTCAGGTGAACATCTGAGTTCAGTACTTGCAAATCCTTGAATTCATGTAAATAATACCTCCCAATAAAAGCAGAGAAAATCCATAACAGTGCTTGTTTTTAACAAAAAATAATAATCATGTATGTCACATAAATTCAGGAAATGTAACATCAGTATGTCAGTGATGGACTAGACTGAATATAGTTACCAAGGTCCAGAGTAGTGTCCTTAAGAAGTGTTCTAATTTTGAAAGAGATAAGTAAAAGATTATTATTATATTCTTGCAACCCCAACAAAACTCTTTAGGCTAAAAGAGGCCAAGAAAACATGGGCATCAATTTTTCTTGAGAGTTTGTTCAAAATTATGGATCAAGTTTATGGAAAGTTTCAGCTTGTGGCGTATAGAGCTATTAATAATTTGAATTCAGCCTTCCACTCCACAACACTTTCCCAAGGGCATCCTTTGTCTCTTTTGGGAAGAAGATTGCTTCCCTACCCACTACAAGTGCTAAAACATACAAAGTACACTTTAGAGCAAAACTATCTGACCTATCCATATTAGAATCAGTAAATCATTTTAGAGTAAAGCATTTCATAGATAAAAAATCAATATAATAAAAATTTGATTCAATATGTGTATTTTAAATATGTGTAATACATGCATTTTAAATATGCTGTACTTAAAACATAGCCTATATACATAAAAGTTAGCATTAGTAAAATAGCATGAATTATTGAAGAAATCTGTTATTACAGTGGGAGATTTAAATGGAATTTTCATTAATTGACAGATAAAACACAATAACTAGCAAAATAGTATTGAACAGCACAGTAACAAATATGATACAGAAAACCTGTAAAGAATTCCACTTTCAATAATTATTATTGTTCCTCATTTGCAAGCACATATGGAACATATGCATGTAGTAGTTATGATGCAAATCTCAGCAATTTCATTGACAATTTATTATGCATATTGTACTCTAACTATAATGTAATTAAATTGGAAGTTAATTTTCAAATAATGAATTAAAGCCAATATATTTGTAAATTAAAATAAAAATACTTGAGTTATATAATCTTGAATCATTAGATAATTTATCAAATATGAATTATGAATTTATATTTAAAGCATTTTAAATCAAGCATAAATGAAGGACTAATCAAAATTTATCATATATCATACAAGTACAGTTTCAGTTTCACATTTATAGTACTAAAAGGCACTTGAAAAGCAGGTAAAAGATAAATATTTTGATCTGGAGGGCAGTTTCTAACACATACAAAAATTGTTAAGTAACTAAAGATTAAGCTTGAAGTAAATTGAAGGAAGTCTTTAGCAAATATAAAGCAGAAATAAATGAAATATGGAAAGAAGAAACAAAAGATTTGTTCTTTGAAAACTATCAAAATAGTTTTTGATTAAAAAAATACTATTACAATCAAGCAAACAAGCAAAAACATCTTTGGTTAATTAGGAATGAAGAGAACTGATCTCATAAATCGTATCTTCAACGCATTAATTTAGGAGACCCTGAAAACATTTCCATTTAAAATTAAGAAGATGACAAGATGATTTTTACCACTAAATTTACTTTCATTGTTTTGAAAGTCATAGTGATATAATAAGAAAAGGAAAATATAAAAATATTAAGAAGATGGAAGTAAAACTTGCATTATTTGTACACCATGTGATTATATAGAAAAAAATATACTTAAAGCTAAAATTAATCGGTATGCAAAAGATCTCAATGTATGGAGTCTACTGCATTTCTATACAATAGAATTATTAGCTCTTAAATATTAGAGTTAGTAATTTTAAAATGTCACATTTTACTATTGCAAAAAATCTATATGCAAAGATCTATACTGCAAAATATATATCTAAATCCCAGGCCCCTCTGTCTATGGGATTCTCTAGACAAGAATACTGGAGTATGATGTCATTCTGTTCTTCCCAAATGTATTGTATATAGAATTACACAAAAGAATTATAAAAACTTACACAATAGGCATTTATTTAACTGTAAATCTTATTAAGTCTATTATAACATAATTTGCCAATAAATCACTTGTAATAAGAGCATCAGACTCAAATTTAACAGGTGAGCTGTTATAACCTTTCAAGGAACATGTATATCACTGCATAAACAATTACTGTTTTTGTAGACATCAAATATCGATACATAAAATCTCATGTCCTGCTAAAACTAAGACACAAATTAATAAAATGTTATGTGAAGTGTGTTTCAAAAAGTGAAAAAAATATCCAAAAAACTATAAGAACCTGAATTCTCTCTGTTGGAAACAAGGGGAAAGTCATCTCCTCTGTTTACTATGAACTTCCCCAGAGGCTCAGTGGTAAAGAAATCACTTCTAATGCGGAAGATACAAGAGATGCGAGTTGATCCTGGGTCAAGAATATCCCCTGGAGTAGGAAATGGCAACCCTCTCCAGTATTATTGCCTGTAATAATCTATGAACATAGGAGCATGGCCGGCTACAGTCCATGGGTTGCAAAGAGTTGGATACGAGCATGCATGCATGTACATGTCCCTTTACTTACAGCATTTATTAAGAAAATTAATTGTTTCTTTTTCTTCTGTTCATTGGAAATGTGTGTATATCTCAAGGATCTGAAAGTCATCACTTTGAAATGTAGTCATCAAGGAAAACAGTGCTCTTATCTCCCTCTTTCTCTAGAAGGATAAGAGCCAAAATTTGTTGGCATCTAGCTCCAAGATACAAACATCCCTCCTTCCTAAGGGTGCATGCCTGCATGCGTGATAAGTCGCTTCAGTTGTGTCCGACTCTGTGTGACCCCATGGACAGCAGCCCACCAGGCTCCTCCATCCACAGGATTCTCTAGGCAAGAATACTGGAGTGGGTTGCCATTTCCTTCTCCATCCCTAAGGATATGAGAAGCTTATTTTTCTTTTGCATAAATACAGTTAGCTAACACAGAAAACCACTCCAAATACCAAGTGAATTTAGGATGGTCTATGTCTGACAAATAGATCGTGTGGTCAAGTCCTATTATTTGAGGACTAGGTACTGTTTATCTGGAGAACATATGTGAGGTGTGTTATATTTGCTTGCCTACATAAAGAAGGTAAGATTTCTTTCAGTCTTTGCAGTCCCTTTAGTGGATTATCTGTGATGCAATCCACATTGTGGCTTAATCTTTATTCATTAAGAAAATTATTTTCTTTCACATCTCTACTTGAGTGAAGAGGTTTTCTGGTTTGGAGGGAGACTGTAATTATATTTCCCCAACAATTCTGGCGATGAAGACTGTTTGGCAGCTATTGATCAAGACTAGTGAAAGATCTATAGCCATACCAATCAGTTCAGAGACCCTCCCTCCATTATAACAAGTTCCCCTTCTGGCTCTCCACTCTTTTGGAATACTAGCTGGAGTAACCACCATTTCCAAATTCAAGATTTTACTGTTGAATAAGCTTGGGTAATTTTGGCTCTAAAATCCCATCAGAAACACCACATAGTTGAAAAAATATGAGAAGCTAGTAGTGGTACCTTTAGGTATTACTCTTTAAAAGTCAATATATGTCTTTCATATTTAAAATGAGTATATGGGAATTCAGTCTTGCACTAGCCAAGGGATTTTTTTTTTTTTAATTTTGATGAATTAATTTTTTTTGTATTACTTTGGCAGTCCTCATCTCAAGAAAATATATTACTGGCATTTATAGGATGGTTATCATTCTAAGAAAAATAATTTGGGATAAACAGGAGAAAGGATTGAGGGAAATAGAAGAGGAAATATAAGAATTAATGGTGCTGTCCCTTTCACAGAGCTTTCCTCTTCTTTTCTTTGCTGTCTCTGCTTCTCCTGCATTTCGTTACCCCTACCTGCTTCAGTCTGACTCCTGGGGAAGGGCAGGTGATGGTCTTTTAGTTGGTGGTTGCCTTCACTTGTGTATGTTCATGTGAAAAGTGTGGAGGACACAGCTTTAGTTCCTAATGATTTATGTGGCCTGTGTGAGGCCACAGGTTTCTGTTCCTGGGGGCTTAGCCTGAAGTTCATATATTAGACCACCTTACACCTTCTAGAGTCTTCTTATCCACACACCATGTAGCTAGGAAAAGAGATCTAATCAGGGACTAAGGACAACTTGGATAAACTGTGGCCCCTATGAAGGCAACAGAATGGAGAGTTCTTACTCTCCATATCTGTAAAAAAATCAAACAAGGCATTAATATGATAAATATAAACACAGAAAGAGAGAAAAAAGTGCTATATAATTTAATTTTGTTGTTCTTTTGTTGCAGTGCTAGGAAAACCAGCTCTGTTTGGATCCCCAGCAAAACTATTGCCCTGAGAAGCTACCCAGGCCTAAAGGTACCTCTGTTTCTATCTATGTGAATTAAAGTTAATTGAGCCTAATATGAAATATTGACATAATATCTGGTTTAGCATTGTTGAGAATTAATAAGATAATGTATGCAAATCTCCTGATATATTTTTGGCACTTAGGCATTTATTTAATGATAGATCTTATTAAGGTTATAATTATCATAATCATAATTTGCCAATGAATCACTTATAATAAGAGCATCAGACTCAACATTTAATAAGTGAGCTGCTTTAATCTTTTAAGGAACATATACATCACTGACATAAACAATTAAGTTATCTTTTATTGTGGAAATAAAACACTAATAAATCAAATCTAATATCCAGCTAAAATTAAAATATGCCACAGAGATATTTTTTTTTTTAATTTCAAAGATGCTAGTGGGGCCCAATAATTTACTGAGATATTAATTTGTGTTTTATTCTCCTTTGTACTCTCCATACCCCATTGACGTGGGCAGAGATGCTGTGAGTTTTCTTGTCCCTTCCTTTTGGTTGCAGGCTAAATAAGAGAAGCAGGTATACAACTGTGTTCCTGATTTTGGGGTTCTAGATACTTGGTGTTCCTGAGGGTATTTTGCTGATAGAGAAGAGAAACAGGTGGATGGCTTTTAAACTTGTGAAAAAGGGAGGGAAGCTCCCCTAAGATCCTAATTGATGCTAACATGAAAAATATGCCTTGACTGATGTTCTTGAGACAGCAGGATGAGAGTTAATAAATGTAGAGGTGAGTGTCTGAGTGTGAACCTTAAAGAAATGGGAGCTTGGACTCCATGGCTCCAACTCGTAGAACTGAAAAATCCAAGTCCTTATGATCTGCAAAGTTAGCTTACAGAAAATGATGACACAATCAAGAAAAAAATTACACTTTGTTCAGTTTGGAATCACTGCTTAAGACTCCTTGATTCTTCTGTAAAGAGTCTCAATAATGACTGAGTGATTTTCCTAACAGGCTGTACAGGTTCTGAGCCATGTTTAATCTGACTAAAAACTATAGATTGGTTTGATGTGTTATCTCTTGCATAATAATTGTTGGGTGTAAAGTTCACATAAAAGAGAGTTTAGTATTTTATTTTTTCTGGCAATCCACTCTTTTCAAAATTTATTTTGCTGAAGTATGGTTTATATTACTGTTGTATGTATTTCCGCTGTACAGAAAAATGACTCATTTACACATATGTACACAAATGCTTATTTTTCATTTCCTTTTCTATTATGGCTTAGCACAGGATATTGAAGATAGTTAACCTGTGCTCTACAGTAGGACCTCATTGTTTATCCATTCTGTATTTAATAGCTTCATCTGGCAATTCACTCTTTTTCTTTAAGCTTTTAATTTTACATTGGAGTATAGTTGATTAGCTGTGTTGTGTTAGTTTCAGGTATATAGCAAAGTGATTCAGTCATGCATATACATGTATCTGTTCCTTTTCAAATTCTTTTCCCATTCAAGTTGTAACATGATATTGAGCAGAGTTCCCTGTGCTATGCAGTAGGTCCTTGTTGGTTATCCATTTTAAATATAGCAGTGTGTACATATCAGTCCCAAACTCACTAACTGTTCCTCCTCCCCACCATCCCCCCAGTAGTATAGTATTTTAATATAACAATCTATCAACTAAAGATATCAAAGTACCAAAATAACCTTAAGTATTGCATAAAACAAACTTGACATTGCTTCTTACTACTTACATATTTTTTTGTCTATCTTAGTTAGGCAAATCATGGCACTTCCATCTTAATCCTCCTATTTAACTGTAAATATAAGGAGCCCAACAGCTCAGCCAGGTTCTATGAAGAGCCCTCACTCTGTGCTACATGAGTCACATATTATAGGAAATTGAAGACCTATATTAAAGACCATCTGGGCCTGTGATAATAACTTTTCCTGGGTCCAAAATGGGAGATAACATGGACTTGTCCTTTGATGCCATTGCCTTCTTTCCTGCAACATCTTTAAAAGCCTATATGTAAAGTATTTGGTTTAAAAATTGATTCAATTGAATTAAACATCAAGGGGGAGAAAGAAGAAAGAAAATAGGTAAAGTATAAAATCCTCAAACTAACCTGAAATATATTCTGCAACAAAGATGTCATGCTGACGGGCTGGTTGATTAGAACAGACGTTTTGAGTTCAGTGATCCAGCAGGCCTTAGGAGTCCCGGGAGAGAGCTGCCAGTTCTGAGAAATACACTTTCTTTCTGTTTGGCGTTACTGATTCGTTGAAACAGTATTGCCGAGGCCCAAATTTCAGTCACATCTTTATTGTTGCTCTGCCGTTATAACGCTTATGAGGTGTGTCTCTTCCTAGTCTTATCACTGATGCTGACCTCCTCATAGTGTCCTATGAGGAGGGACCCCGGAAGTACCAGATTTCTGCTTTGTTTAAGAAAACCCTGGGGCTTCCAGCACAGCTGCTTCTCAAAGCTGTTGATTTGCAGTATAAAAATTGATCCAAATGGTTTGTTCTCCATCTGTCTCGTGGTCTGCTCTTGCTCCACCAATTAGGAGGTGCTAGTTAGCTCTGCTGGTAGCTCTTCTTTTGCTGTTTTCTCAATAAGCGGAACTGCATGTGGAAGGTATTGCCTCTGATCAGTCTAGCCCCTCTGCATTTGTCCAGGGGGAAACATCGTAGTCAACAATAATAATAACATAAGTTTCTCATCTATACAATGCACTCATCCTTATGCTCATTTTCGGACATAAGAAGAATATCTAGAAGCTTTAAAAAAAAAAGTAGTTTCAGTGCACATGTGGATGGAGCATAAAACAGATCCCTGAGTGACCCATGTACAAAAGTAGGCATTACATCTATTCCTGTCAACATACATAATAACTTAAAACAATATTTTAAGTAGGTGATGCCTGATCACTTTAGTCAGGTGAATGTCATTCTTCAGATAAACATCATCTCTGAAAGAGTTTTCCTGAGAGCCTTACTTCTGTTTTCTATGATTTACATTCATTCCATAGACAGTGGATGTTGAATTGCTGAATGAATTGATTAATAAATAAATTCACTAGTAATGTGTGGAAATGGAAGAGTTAGAAAATGGTAAATAGGATGAAAAACCTGTGTAAAGGAAACCATTACACTTTATGCCACCAGAAGTTTCTTTTAAGTAATGAAGGAAATAAAGTAGGGATAGGGAACAAGAATATTTTTCTAAATAACCTTGTGACATAAACTAATTTTTTCATGTAAAGGGCTATTGATTTTATATTAAGTGGAAGATTTTAGGATATAAGGTGGAAAAACTGCATGGCAATGTTCACAGTCAACTGTTTGCAACACTAATTTATTCCAGAAAGCTCAAGCTGAAGAGAATTAATGCTGGTGTCTATATATAACTGCATTTCAAGAAACAGTGACTATTGTACAGTAAGTACCAAGCTGAGTCAGCATCTTCCAGTTCTGATGGATAATTCTTTTTTTTTTTTTTTTTTAAATCCTGTTTATCTTCTCCCCTTGGAGTAGCTGAGGGATACATACACTTTTTATTAGGTAGAAAAGAAGTAATGGCTTTCTTAGTATCTGAGCTCAGCAGCAAAGAAGTCTGCAATTATAGCAAAAATAATAAAAAAAAATACCAAGAAGCTTGCCCCAGTTTTACTTAGAAGCCTGCAACTTGTGTTCATCTTTTCATGAAAAGAGACAGTGAACTGTATCCTCTAAATGCAGTCTCTTGAGAAGGAATGATAAATCTGGCAGATACAATAGGCCAGCAGGAAAGTTAAGAGACCAGGAATTATAAGTAGCTAGTTACATGTATTCACTAGTTATTAAACCAGGTTTTGAATTCACAGAATTTCTCTTAAAAAAAATTGAGTTATCATTATTAGAGAAATGCAAATCAAAACCACAATGAGGTACCACTTCACACCAGTCAGAATGGCTGCGATCCAAAAATCTGCAAGCAATAAATGCTGGAGAGGGTGTGGAGAAAAGGGAACCCTCCTACACTGTTGGTGGGAATGCAAACTAGTACAGCCACTATGGAGAACAGTGTGGAGATTCCTTAAAAAATTGCAAATAGAACTACCTTATGACCCAGCAATCCCACTTCTGGGCATACACACCGAGGAAACCAGAATTGAAAGAGACACATGTACCCCAATGTTCATCGCAGCACTGTTTATAATAGCCAGGACATGGAAACAACGTAGATGTCCATCAGCAGATGAATGGATAAGAAAGCTGTGGTACATATACACAATGGAGTATTACTCAGCTGTTAAAAAGAATTCATTTGAATCAGTTCTGATGAGATGGATGAAACTGGAGCCGATTATACAGAGTGAAGTAAGCCAGAAAGAAAAACACCAATACAGTATACTAACACATATATATGGAATTTAGGAAGATGGCAATGACGACCCTGTATGCAAGACAGGGAAAGAGACACAGATGTGTATAACGGACTTTTGGACTCAGAGGGAGAGGGAGAGGGTGGGATGATTTGGGAGAATGACATTCTAACATGTATACTATCATGTGAATTGAATCGCCAGTCTATGTCTGACGCAGGATGCAGCATGCTTGGGGCTGGTGCAAGGGGATGACCCAGAAAGTTGTTATGGGGAGGGATGTGGGAGGGGGGTTCATGTTTGGGAATGCATGTAAGAATTAAAGATTTTAAAATTTAAAAAATAAAAAACTAAAATTAAAAAAAAATTGAGTTATTGTAGAATTATATTTCATCTAGCTCAATTTTTGTCCTTATTCATGAACTTTTTTTTATTTTACAGATGAGTCAGGGATGCACAAAAACAAAGATTAAAAAAAAAAGATCCATGTATTTTCTTCTAACTAGAATTTTTGACTCGTAAAATACATAATGTGGCATGGTTATTCTCAAAAGATTGGATTTTCACACAACTTTATCAGTTGAAGCATGGATAGTAAACAGTGATGGTTTTAATTATTGTATAATATTGGAATTAAAGCTGACAATTTCCAGTCCTGTGGCCACTGTTGAGTTTTCCAAATTAGCTGGCATATTGAGTACAGCACTTTCACAGCATCATCTTTTAGGATTTGAAATAGCTCGGCTGAGATTCCATCACCTCCACTAGCTTAGTTCGTAGCAATGCTTCCTAGGCCCACTTGACTTCACACTCCAGGATATCTGGCTCTAGGTGAGTGACCACACCAGCGTGGTTTTCCGGCTCATTAAAACTTTTCTATATAGTTCTTCTGTGTATTCTTGCCACCTCTTCTTAATATTTTCTACTTCTATTAGTTCCATACAGTTTCTGTCCTTTATTGTACCCATCATTGCATGAAATGTCTGCTTGGTATCTCTAATTTTCTTTAAGAGGTCTCTAGTTTTCCCCTTTCCATTATTTCCCTCTATTTCTTCAAATTGTTCACTTAAGAAGTCAGTCTTATCTCTCCTTGCTATTTTTTGTAACTCTGAGTTTAGATGGATTTATTTTTCCTTTTCTCCTTTCCCTTTCACTTCTCTTCTTTTCACAGCTATTTATAAGGCCCCTCAGACAATCATTTTGGCTTCTTGCAGTTCTGTTTCTTGGGGACTGTTTTGATCACTGCCTCCTCTACAGTGTTGCAAACTTCTGTCCATAGTTCTTCAGGTACTCTGTCTATCAGATCTAATCCCTTGAATCTATTTGTGACTTCCACTGTAAATATTAAAGGATTTTATTTAGGTCATACCTGAATGGTGTAGTAGTTTTCCCTACTTTCTTCAATTGAAGCTGAATTTTCCAATAAGGATTTCATGATCTGAGCCACAATCAGCTACTCATCTTGTTTTTGCTCTCTGTATAGAGCTTCTCCATCTTTGGCTGCAAAGAATATAATCATTCTGATTTCAAGATTGACTGTTTGGTGATGTCCATGTGTAGATTTGTCTCTTGTGTTGTTGGAAGAGGGTGTTTGCCCATGTATTCTCTTGACAAAATTCCATTAGCCTTTTTCCTGTTTCATTTTGTCCTCCAAAGCCAACCTTGCCTGTTACTCCAGGTATCTCTTGTCTGACTACTTTTGCATTCTAGTCCCCTGTGATAAGAAGGACGTCTCATTTTGGTGTTAGTTCTAGAAGGTCTTGTAGGTCTTCATAGAACTATTTGACTTCATCTTCTTCGACATTAGTGGTTGGGGCATCAACTTGGGTTACTGTGATGTTGAACAGTTTGCCTTGGAAACAAACCAAGACCTTTCTGTTGATTTTGAGATTGCCCCCAAGTACTGCCTTTCAGACTCTTTGTTGACTATGATAGTTACTTCATTTCTTCTAAGTTATTCGTGACCACAGCAGTAGACATAATTTGTTGTTCACTCACTCCGTTGTTTCTGACTCTTTGTGACCCCATGGACTGCAACATGCCAGGCATCCCTGTCCTTTAGCATCTCCTGGAGCTTGCTCAAACTTACGTCCATTGAGTCGGTGATTCCATCCAACCATCTTGTCCTCTGTCGCCCCCTTCTCCCCCTGCCTTCAGTCTTTCCCAGAATCAGGGTCTTTTCTAATGAATTGGCTCTTCACATCAGGTGGGCAAAGTATTGGAGCTTCAGCTTCAGCATCACTCCTTCCAATGAATATTCAGGGTTGATTTTCTTTTAGATTGACTAGTTCGATCTCCTTGCAGTCAAGGGACTCTCAAGAGTCTTCTCCAACACCACCATTTGAAAAGATCAGTTCTTTGGCCCTCAGCCTTCTTTATGGTACAAATCTCACTTGGATATGTGGCTATTAGAAAAACCATAGCTTTGACTATACAGACCTTTGTTGGCAAAAAGTAATGTCTCTGCTTTTTAATATGCTGTCTAGGTTTGTCATTGCTTTTCTTCCAAGGAGCAAGCATCTTTAAATTTCATGACTGCAGTCACCATCTGCAGTGATTTTGGAGCCCAAGAAAATAAAGTCTGTCACTGTTTCCATAGTTTCCCCATCTATTTGCAATGAAGTAATGGGACAGGATACCATGATCTTGGTTTTTTGAATGTTGAGTTTTAAGCCAGCTTTTTCACTCTCCTCTTTCACCTTCATCTACATCATCTGAATTAAATTTGCCCTTTCCCATCCATTTTAGTTCACTGATTCCTAAAATGTCGATGTTCACTCTTCCACCTGCTATTTGGTCAGTTCCAATTTACCTCAACTTAAGCAACTAACATTTCAGGTTCTCATGCAATATTTTCTTTACAGCATCGATCTTAATTTCGCCACCAGACATATCCATAACTGGGTGTCATTTCTGCTGTGGCTCACCCTCTTCATTCCTTCCAGAGCTATTTCTCCACTCTTCTTCAGTAGCATATATGACACCTACTGATACGGGGTGGGGCTCATTTCCTATATATATATTTTATATATTATCTTTATAAGTTATATATATATATGTCAATCTTTAAGGAACCTACATAAATGTATGTCTGACAAATAAGATGTTGGAAATATTTACCTTTTAAAAGCATTTAATGCTGCTTTATTTTTAAAGTTAAGGTTAATTATATTTAATTTAGGGTGTCAATTGTTCCTCGTTTGTTTTCGTGTTTTAAGGAGAGCGCACCTATGATTGGTATAGTGAACTTTCAGATAGTTCAATTCTACTCAGTCTTTCAAAATTAATCATATTGGTAATAAGTATGTAAATAAATTACTAGCACAAAGTCCTCTTGAAATATATATATGTATGTGTATATATATGTATGTATGTATGTATGTGTATGTATATATATATATGTATGTGTGTGTGTGTGTATATATATATATATACACTGAATATGCTTTGCATGTATTCTCACAATTGACATTATAAGCGGACATATTTTGTGTGGTAAAAAAAAAGCAATTTTTCTATAAATATATTTATAAACTATGAATTTTTCTACTATAATTTAATTGTAAATTAATAATATTAGAAATGTTTTAGCTGTAAAACAATTTGCAAATTATGATATAAAATATGAGAGGCAGTTCAGGCTATGTAGTTGCTCAAACATGTCAGCAGGAATCTGAGCAACTTCCAGCTTTCTGTTCTTCCCATCTCAGTGTTTTGGCTATAGACTTTATACCAGTTGCAAGATGATTATCATATCTCTAGATGAATCCCTTCTTATTAGCATCCCAAGTATGAAGAAGAAGAGGTCAAAAGTTTGGCCTTTGGTTTGTTTCTGTTTTCTCTATGAGACTTTATTAGGATCCTTTAAGCATTCTTTTCCTCTCTTTGACCATATTTGAGTCACATGGTGGCCCCTAGTTGGAGGATGCCAGGCAAAGACACATCTGGCCAAAGGGAAGGCAATTGATAAAATTGGCTTAACTTGACTATGGTTATTTTGGAAATTTGGGAATATTGTTGACCTATAAATCTGTTGACTCTAATAGAAAGAAGTGGAAAAGTGGGGAAGGATAACTACAGGTTAGTCAGTATATTTTGTGTGCAACAGAAATATAAGAGAACAAGAGACAATTTTTTTTTATTTTGAGCTTTTATGTTAAATATTCTTTAGTGAAATGTAAGATTACAAAACTGAATCTGACATTGTCATTTAGTATTCTAAGATATTACATTTTATTTATTTAGTGATATTATTATTAGATTTTATAGATTTTATAATTTTGCTCTGTTTAAAGTCATTACAAAATAATGGCTGTATTTCCCTGTTCTGCACAATATGTGATTGTGGCTTACCTATTGTGTATATAGTGTGTTGTGTCTCCACATTCCACACTCCTCTCTTCCCCTCCCATTCTTCTGTCTTCAAACTCGTATCCACTAGTTTGTTTTCTACATCTGTGAGTCTGTTTCTGTTTCACACAGTCATTTGTTCTGTTTTTAGATTCCATGTAGAAGTGATAATATACAGTATTTTTCTTTACCTGACTTTTCACTAAGCATGCTTTCTATTGTTGTTTGTTGTTTAGTTGCTGAGTCATGCCTAACTCTTTGTGACCCCACAAACTATAGCGCACCAGGCTCCTCACTAAGTTCATATTGTTGCAAGTGGCATAATTTAGTTATTTTTTAATGGCTGAGTAATATTCTGTTGTCTTTATATATGCCACTATTCTGTATGATGACTCAGATGGTAAAGAATCTGCCTGCAATGCAGGAGACCCAGGTTTGATCACCTGGAGAAGGGAATGGCAACCCACTCCAGTATTCTTGTCTGGAGAATCCCATGGACAGAGGAGCCTGGCAGGCTACAGTCCATTGGATTGCAAAGTGTCAGATATGACTGAGCGACTAACTTTCATTTTTATCTTCTTTATCCATTTATCCTTTCAGGGACAATTGAGTTGTTTCTATATCTTGGCTATTGTAAATAATGCTGCTATGGACATTGGTGTACGTGTGTCAAGTTAGTGTTTTCTTTCTTTTTTTTTTTTTGACATGAACCTGGAAGGGAATTACTAGATCATGTAGAAGTTCTTTCTTTAGCTTTTTGAAGACTCTCCATAATGTTTTCCATAGTGATTGCAACAATTTACATTTCCACCAACAGTGTACAAGGGCTCTCTTATCTCCTTGTTCTCACCAACATTTGTTATTTGTAGATAGGCATTGCAAAAGTGTGAGATAATGTCTCATTGTGGTTATGATTTGCCCTTGTCTGCTGCTGCTGCTAAGTCACTTCAGTCGTGTCCGACTCTGTGTGACCCCATAGATGGCAGTCCACCAGGCTCCCCCATCCCTGGGATTCTCCAGGCAAGAACACTGGAGTGGGTTGCCATTTCTTTTTCCAGTGCATGAAAGTGAAAAGTGAAGTGAAGTCGCTCAGTATGTCTGACTCTTTGCCACCCCATGGACTGCAGCCTACCAGACTCCTCCATCCATGGGATTTTCCAGGCAAGAGTACTGGAGTGGGGTGCCATTGCCTTCTCCTTGCACTTGTCTAATGATTAGCATTGTTGAGTATTTTTTAATATCTTTTGGCTATCTGTATGTCTTCTATGAAATATGTCTGTTTAAGTCTTCTGTTCATTTTCTAATCAGATTGTTTTTGTATTGAGGTGTATCAGGTATAAATATATATTTTGGATATTAACCCCTTGTTGGTGATCTCATTTTCAATATTTACCATTCCATAGAATGTCTTTTCATTTTAAGACATTATGTTCTACAGTACTGTACACAAATCCCTTCAAGTTCTTTAATGGATTATAACAGTAATAGAAAACACATCATTCCTCAGTTATTATTTCAAAAAGCAAATAATTTTTAAAGTAATACTTTTTCAAATACTAGACTAAAAAAAGGCTGACTACATTTATATTAAAAATTTACTTATCTCTTAACTATGATTTTGTATAATAAATATATATTTTAAAGTCAGGTGAAAGAGGTTAAGTCTTGGTTTATTTAAAATTACTTTTTTCTGATGCTAAATAAGTTTAGTCAGCAATACTCTCTGTGGGTAGATAAAATAATGAATATTTCATTCAAATATAATGCTGAAATTTTCATTGGCTTTCAAAAAGCATCAAATTTTGGCTTAAAGCCCAGATGTTTCTTAAGATTCTAGCCAGTAAAATCTGTTTGAAATTGTGAGGCAGGATGGAGGGTAAGGAAGTAACCAAAATGCT
The DNA here is from genome assembly GCF_042477335.2 of Ovis canadensis. NCBI lineage: Eukaryota > Metazoa > Chordata > Mammalia > Artiodactyla > Bovidae > Ovis > Ovis canadensis. The sequence goes on along the minus strand of NC_091262.1, from coordinate 66,108,645 downwards.
TGATTGTATAAACTTTGTAATTTGGCTGATAAATCCATTACTTGTAGTTATGTGTAGCACTATGATGGTTTTCAAATTATTTAATTATGACAATTAATAATAAAAAGTACATAATCTCTAAGAGAAAAATGTTTTAAACCCAGGTTTGATGAAGTAGGTAAGTAAATAATTTGCAAATTTTTAAGTCTTTCATCTCAGTCTCATTAATAGTCACAGAAAGACCTGTGGTAAATAATACTCTTGAGATAATGAGGTTCTTTACTTCAGGACAATAGAACACCATTGGGGTTACTCTTTTAAGCCTTATTTTCTATTTGGATTAGTTTATCTCTGATAATTTCAAGTCTCCCTTGGGATCAGGAGAGGAAGCTTAACAGAGGGTAGAACTCAGAGGCTCGGATTATAACTGTAGAATACAATATGGCTAAGTGGTCCTAGTAGGGATAGACCTACTCAAAACTTTTTTTAAACTTTATACCTATAAAACTGGGCCCTGAAGCTTCTACATATGGCCAAGTAATGAGACTCAGTAGAAGCATTTTGTTTTTTTTCAGTTTCCTAATGTCCGTGCTGCTGCTGCTACTAAATCACTTCAGTCGTGTCCGACTCCGCAACCCCATAGACGACAGCCCACCAGGCTCCGCCGTCCCTGGGATTCTCCAGGGAAGAACACTGGAGTGGGTTGCCATTTCCTTCTCCAATGCAAGAAAGTGAAAAGTGAAAGTGAAGTCACTCAGTTGTGTCTGACTCTTCGCAACCCCATGGACTGCAGCCTACCAGGCTCCTCCATCATGGAATTTTCCAGGCAAGAGTCCTGGAGTGGGGTGCCATTGCCTTCTCCACCTTCTCCTCCTAATGCCCCTAAATTTCCCTATAAGTGTGTTTAAGGAAGGCCACTCTTTCCAGGTGGCACAGTGGTAAACAATCTGCCTGCTAATGCAGGAGATGCTGGTTTGACCTCTTGGTTGGGAAGATACCCTGGAGGAAAAAAGCAACGCACTCAAGTATTCTCGCCTGGAAAATTCCATGGACATATTCAAGGTAAAAAGAGTATAGTGTAAATATCTCAGAGGAAGTTGCCATGAAATACAAAACATCATCAAAAGGTGTAAAAGAAAATTTAAGACATTTCATAAGGTAAATCAAAGCTATAGATCATAGACTCCTTCCTCTGGCTATTGTCATATTTCTCACTCTACTTAACTCTAGTCTATTTATCCTAGTAAAATAGGAGCATCTTAATATGAATTTATATGAAAATATAAGAATTAGCTGATGTTTTCTTTTACACAAAATGAAATAACTCAAACTTGTGGTACATTGTTGTTTAACTGTTTAGACCTATTTCTTTCCCTGTGAGATGAAAGTTTCTTTTAGAATATGTGGATCAGATAATGAACTTCTTCCAGAAGTAATACATGACTAAGAGCTCACATAAATGACCTTTATGGATGGAGTTGTCAGTTGAAAACAATTCACTTATTTTTTTTTTTTATCCAGAATTGAAGGCCATAACGTTTTTTTCACCGCTGCTGCTAAGTTGCATCAGTCATGTCCAACTCTGTGCGACCCCATAGACAGTAACCCACCAGGCTCCGCCGTCCCTGGGATTCTCCAGGCAAGAACACTGGAGTGGGTGGCTGTTTCCTTCTCCAATGCATGAAAGTGAAAAGTGAAAGTAGAGTTGCTCAGTCATGTCCAACTCTTTGCAACCTCATGAAGTGCAGCCTACCAGGCTCCTCTGTCTATGGGATTTTCCAGGCAAGAGTACTGGCGTGGGGTGCCATTACCTTCTCCTTTTTTTGCTAGTAACTTTAAATCATTTGACTGACTGTATTCATCAGGGTCAAGTCAGGAATAGAAACCATGCCAGTTATTTTTGGAGAGAATTTAAGGTAAAGAATTATTAATACATATGTTACAACATAATGATGAACCTTATGTACAAGATTATGCTACATAAAATAACCAGATATAAAAGGACAAATATTGGATGGTTCCACCTATATGTTGTGTCTAGAATAGTCAAATTCATAGGCACAGAAAGTAATATGGTGGTCTTTAAACACTGAAGGAAGTGGAGGATTAAGAGGTATTGTTTCTTTCTTTTTTTTTTTTTACTATTATTTATTGTATAGATTGGAATCTAATGTTGCTATTAGAACAAAATGCCTTTGTTGGTATGAACAAACACTGTTGGGGTAACCCTAGTAATAGCAGTAGGAAAGAGTAAAGAGCCAGTTCCTTTCTGCTTGAGCCCAACAGGGAGCCATTTGGCCAAAGAGAAATGCAGTTTGCAGAGTCCTAGGCCCAACAATCATCAAGTAGAATACATAGTGATGGGCAGGGAAATGAGAGACCAAATATTAATAACTGTTGCAGTCACCTTTGAGTTGCTGTAGATTCTAGCACAGTATCATGGACTAGAATCATATCATTAGAATCACAGTATCATATCATTAAATATCGTGAATAAACAAATCCTTATTGTATGCCTGTACTCTTTTCATGATCTTTTGAGGTAACATGAATACTGAGGGCTGTGATTTTCAAGAATTTGTGTAGATTTTATTTTAAAAGTTGCTTTTAGTTATAAATTTTAAGTAACACATGGTTTGTATAGTTAAAAATATTTTCTAAACTACTTTCCATAGGCTTAGAACATGAGCAATTCTTTCTATTGTATTTCTGGTAAATATTCCAGAGTTTCTAATTCCTGCACAAACATTATCACCATCTCATTATCAAGGCATTAAAGACACCTGTGAGCAGAGTGGGCAACAAATGATCTTTTTAACTGAATACATTTTAATGGAGAGTTTACTGCTGATTAAAACCACCTTTCAAACATCCAGCAAATAAGAAAAACTGATGGAAATGCAATGAGGCCAAGGTTAAAGGCGAACTAAGACTTTTACCTATTATGTCAGTCTAATGGTTAAAATGCATGAAACTAATGAGACAGTCATTCAAAAATGAGTTTATATTCTGTTCACTCATGCAGCTTTTCTTAGACTTCTAATGATATGCTATATTGAAAATAATTTATAAAAGACAAAAGATAGTTTTAGAGATGAAAATAAAGCAAACAGGCAGCTTTCATTGTGTAGCCCAGAACCATAAGTGTGAGGAAAAACAATCTTCTTAGGAATATGGGCAATCTTTGCTTTCCGGTTCCTGCTTTCCCGAACAATTATAAATACTACTGTTTTTTTTAATGTTTTATTGATTTTTATATTTACAGTTTAGACAGTAAGTGCTGTGTAATTATCAGAATGGGACAAATACAAAATATCTTAGAAAGGAAAAAAAAGATATCAAAAATGCATTCAGTTCAGTTCAGTTCCGTTGCTCAGTCGTGTGCGACTCTTAGTGACCTCATGAATTGTAGCATGCCAGGCCTCCCTATCCATCACCAACTCCTGGAGATCACTCAAACGCACGTCCATCGAGTTGGTGATGCAATCCAGCCATCTCATCCTCTGTTGTCTCCTTTTCCTCCTGCCCACAATCCCTCCCAGCATTGGAGTCTTTTCCAATGAGTCAACTCTTCACATGAGGTGGCCAAAGTACTGGAGTTTCAGCTTTAGCATCATTCCTTCCAAAGAAATCCCAGGGCTGATCTCCTTTAGAATGGACTGGTTGGATCTCCTTTAGAATGGACTGGTTGGATCTCCTTTAGAATGGACCGGTTGGATCTCCTTGCTGTCCAAGGGACTCTCAAGAGTATTCTCCAACACCACAGTTCAAAAGCATCAATTCTTTGGCAATCAGCTTTCTTGATAGTCCAACTCTCACATCCATACATGACCACTAGAAAAACTATAGCCTTGACTAGATGGACCTTTGTTGGCAAAGTAATCTCTCTACCTTTGAATATGCTATCTAGGTTGGTCATAACTTTCCTTCCAAGGAGTAAGCATCTTTTAATTTCATGGCTGCAATCACCATCTGCAGTGATTTTGGAGCCCCAAAACATAATGTTTGACACTGTTTCCATTGTTTCCCCATCTATTTCCCATTAAGTGATGGGACAAGATGCCATGTATCTTAGTTTTCTGAATGTTGAGCTTTAAGCCAACTTTATCACTCTCCTCTTTCACTTTCATCAAGAGGCTTTTTTGTTCCTCTTCATTTTCTGCCATAAGGGTGGTGTCATCTGCATATCTGAGGTGATTGATATTTCTTCCAGCAATCTTGATTCCAGCTTGTGCTTCTTGCAGCTCAGCGTTTCTCATGTTGTACTCTGCATATAAGTTAAATAGGCAGTGTGATAATATACAGCCTTGATGTACTCCTTTTCCTGTTTGGAATCAGTCTGTTGTTCCATATCCAGTTCTAACTGTTGCTTCCTGACCTGCATATAGGTTTCTCCAGATGGGAATACCATCTCTTTCAGAGTTTCCCACAATATATTGTGATCCACACAATCAAAGGCTTTGGCATAGTCAATAAAGCAGAAATAGATGTTTTACTGGAACTCTCTTGCTTTTTCGATGATCCAGTAGATGTTGGCAATTTGATCTCTGGTTCCTCTACCTTTTCTAAAACCAGCTTGAACATCAGGGAGTTAACGATTCATGTATTGCTGAAGTCTGGCTTGGAGAATTTTGAGCATTACTTTACTAGCCTGTGAGATGAGTGCAATTGTGCGGTAGTTTGAGCATTCTTTAGCATTGCCTTTCTTTGGGATTGAAATGAAAACTGACCTTTTCCAGTCCTGTGGCCACTGCTGAGTTTTCCAGTTAGCTGGCATATTGAGTGCAGCACTTTCACAGCATCATCTTTCAGGATTTGAGGTAGTTCTACTGGAATTCCATCACCTCCACTAGCTTTGTTTGTAGTGATACTTTCTAAGGCCCACTTGACTTCACATTCCAGGATGTCTGGCTCTAGATGAGTGATCACATCATCATGACTATCTGGGTCTTGAAGATCTTTTTTGTACAGTTCTTCAGTGTATTCTTGCCACCTCTTCTTAATATCTTCTGCTCCTGTTAGTTCCATACCATTTCTGTCCTTTATCGAGCCCATCTTTGCATGAAACGTTCCCTTGGTATCTCTAATTTTATTGAAGAGATCTCTAGTCTTTACCATTTTGTTTTTCTTTCCTCTATTTCTTTGCATTGATCGCTGAGGAAGGCTTTCTTATCTCTCCTTGCTATTCTTTGGAACTCTGCATTCAGATGCTTATATCTTTCCTTTTCTCCTTTGCTTTTCGCTTCTCTTCTTTTCACAGCTATTTGTAAGGCCTCCCCAGATAGCCATTTTGCTTTTTTGCATTTCTTTTCCATGAGGATGGTCTTGATCCCTGTCTCCTGTACAATGTCATGAACCTCCTTCCATAGTTCATCAGGCACTCTATCTATCAGATCTAGTCCCTTAAATCTATTTCTCACTTCCAGTCTATAATCATAAGGGAATTGATTTAGGTCATACATGAATAGTCTAGTGGTTTTCCCTACTTTCTTCAATTTAAGTCTGAATTTGGCAATAAGGAGTTCATGATCTGAGCTACAGTCATCTCCCGGTCATGTTTTTGCTAAGCGTATAGAGCGTCTCCATCTTTGGCTGCAAAGAATATAATCAATCTGATTTCGGTGTTGACCATCTGGTGATTTCTGTGTGTAGAGTCTTCTCTTGTGTTCTTGGCAGAGGGTGTTTGCTATGACCAGTGCCTTCTCTTGGCAAAACTCTATTAGCCTTTGCCCTGCTTCATTCTGTACTCCAAGATGAAATTTGGAGACCAAATTTGTTGCTCCAAGTTTTTCTTGACTTCCTATATTTGCATTCCAGTCCCCTATAATGAAAAGGACATCTTTTTTGGGTGTTAGTTCTAAAAGGTCTTGTAGGTCTACATAGAACCATTCAACTTCAGCTTCTTCAGTGCTACTGGTTTATGCAATTGAATAATTCAATTTCATAAACAGACATGACTACATGTTGAAGAACACATATTAGCTCCCACATCAGAGACTAAAGTATTTGATGTTCAAATCCCAACTAAAACCTCTGGGTTAGTAGCACAACTTAGTTAAGGTCAGATTCTGATATTCCCATCAAGAACCTCTTTTAATTATTCTTACCACAGCATTTCTTTCTTTCAGGCATTCTCGTCTCCTTCTCATCAGGTTCCACTGATTGGTAATAACTTCATTCTTCAGAAATTGTTGATTGCACATCTGGATCAATCAAAGTTCAAACTCACAGTGATAACTTTCTTAGTGTAATATTCCCCTAATAGTTTGGTTTCAAACTGGGATGGATTCTATGCCTATAACTATACTGTTAGGTCCTTTGAAGTTCATCAGAATCATGGAGGCTGACCAGAAGTATATTATAATTTCACTAAATTGAGGATTTGGGAGTTTGTATCTTATCTGACTTCACTGAGTTTATTCAAATGACATAATTAACAATGATTTGCTACTTTTAGTATAAGCAGCAGGCACTTAATGAGCCCTTAATATATCCAGGTACTCAGATTCTATATGGAATATGTTATTTAATATTAATAATCATCCAGTGATGAAACTGTTATTCTCAGTTTATATGAAATAACTAAAGTTTAAAGATCTAAGGAGTGAATATTATTCAGCCCTAAAAAAAAGCAAATTCTGGATAAAGAAGTGGCAGTCCATATATACAATGTAATATTACTCAGCCACAAAATGAATGAAATAATGCCATTTTCAGTAAGGTGGATTCATCTTGAGATTATCATACTAAGTGAAGTAAGTCAGAAAGGGAAAAACAAACAGCATGTGGTACAATTTATATGTAATCTAAATGTAACACAAATGAACCTATCTATGAAACAGTCATGGACACAGAGAAGAGACTTGTGGTTGCCAAGAGGGAGAGGGTTGAGAGAAGGATAGAGTGGGAGGATGGGGTTAACAGATGTAAACTATTATACATAGAATGGATAAACAATAATGTTCTGCTATATAGCAGAGGGAACTATGTTCAATATACTGTGATAAACCATAATAGAAAAGAATGTTAAAAGAAGATGTATATTTATATATATAATGAATCACTTTGGTGTTCAGCAGAAATTAACACAACAATGTAAACCAACTATACTTCAATAAAAAATAAATGTTAAAAAATCTAAAAACAAAAGAAAATTCTGTCATATGCAGCAATATAGATGGCACTGGGATAGTGCTAAAATGGAATTAGCTAGTCATCTAGGGGTAATTACTGCATTATTACACTTATATGAAGTACATTCTAATAGCAAAAATTATCAGGCAGGGCAAAAAATTAAACTATGTCACCTGTAGGTGCTTAATTTTAGAGTTAGGTTGAAAAGATTGAAACTTAAAAGATAGATAAAAAGGTACAAGTAGCACTCATAAGTAAGCAAGAATTATTGTGGTAAAATCAAAGTACTTAAAGAAAAAATAATGCTAGAAGAAATGATGGACATTTTATAAAAAGAAATGTCAGGTTTTAATGAAAATAACGCAATTATACGCTTCAGTTCAGTTCAGTCACTCCGGCTCTTTGCGACCCCATGAATCGCAGCACGCCAGGCCTCCCTGTCCATCACCAACTTCCGGAGTTCACTCAGACTCATGTCCATCGAGTCACTGATGCCATCCAGCCATCTCATCCTATGTCGTCCCCTTCTCCTCTTGCCCCCAATCCCTCCCAGAATCAAGGTCTTTTCCAATGAGTCAACTCTTCGCATGAGGTGGCCAAAGTACTGGAATTTCAGCTTTAGCATCACTGCTTAAAAGACCACCCAGGACTGATCTCCTTTAGAATGGACTAAATGTGTGTGTGTGGATGTCAGTCACTCAATCATATTCAACTCTTTGTGACCCCATGGGCTATAGATAACCAGGCTCCTCTGTCCATGGAATTCTCCAGGCAAGAAGACTCAACTGGGTAACCATTCCTTTCTCCAGGGGATCTTCCCAACCCAGGGATCGAACCCAGCTCTCTCACATTGTGGGCAGATTCTTTACGATCTGAGCCACCAGGGCAGCTATGAGCGTGTACCTAGATCAAGTGGACACAAAGCTAAGTACTTTAGATTTATACTGACAAAATAATAATCAGCTTGGACTAAAAGATACTGTGACTTAAAACTTTTCAGAGGCAATCTTCCACAGCTTTGCCATGTTTCTATATATTTTGTGAAGTGGGGTTCTGATTGCTTCTTGTGTCAGAATGTTTTTTCAGGAATTTCGTATAGAAAATAGCTTTGAAAAAGAGAGTGACTCCCTCTGTAGTGAAGGGCAGATTTACTCACAGTGAGGAAAGATAGAGATAATATCTCTCTACAGGGCACAGGTTGAGCATGCTTCCTTACCTTTTAAAGGAGATGGAGTGCGCTAAACTTAGAAGTCTTCACCTGAATCGCAATAGGGTTCATATGCAGTGTCATCTGGCCTTGGCCTTGTCGCCATGTGAGAATTGGGGCTCAGTGAACTGGAACAAAATAGGCTGAAAATCTGGCTATCGCTACTTCCATACATAATAAGCTATTTTTCATGTCTGACTCAAGAGTCTCATATCTTCTACCAGAATCCATGATGTTTCTTGTGTGAAGGATAAAATTTATTCTTTATATTTCATTATAAAAACAGCCCTTATGCATGAAATAAATTGAGAAAACTCCAACCAATCAGTATCAAGAGGACCAAAATGTGATTAAAGAACAAACCATTATACGTGTACACCCATGGCAGATTCATGTTGATGTACGGCAAAACCAATACAGTATTGTAAAGTAAAATAAAATAAAATAAACAATACTTCCTAACACTCGAACTAAGATAGTTTTAAATGTGTTGAAGAATAAAGAATAAAAGTTTTGTTAAAAAAAAAAAAGAAACAGAACAAACAATTATACCTACTAAACTTTTTGTACAAAATTTAGAAGTGTCTCTGTTTTAGAATAGGAACAAAATACATTAAAAAAAAACAAAACTTGTGCAATGGAATAGAAAACACATATTCCAGTAGTTCAGTCTTTTCACAAGAAACTTTGTTTGACTTAGAGATTACACAGCCCTGCAGAGGAAAGCATTAAACGATATTATATTCAGAAGCAACGGGGACAGTACAACATTTAGATTCAAATGATAAAGTTTTTGGAAAATAATGTTGAATAACATTGGCTTTGAAATTCAATCATGCATTTATCTATTGACGTCTGAGGCAGGTCCATCTATAAATGTTTTATAATCTCCATCTGTGGATGTTTTGTAAATAGTGATTTAAACCATAACTTGTAGAGACAGCAGATTACTGTGATGAACTACTCAGTCTTTGTGAAGAACTCACTACCTACGTTCATAAATACTTATCGGTGTGTATAAACACATACCCAGCTGATTAAATTCACTAGATAAATAAAAATTTGACTAAAAATCTAACCTGGCAATTTTGTAGACTCATAGATAAGTTAAACAACTGTTTTTTTTTTTTTTTAAATATAGTGTTGATATGCTATCTTTTCATACATTTTATCATCTAAATACATGATGGTGATTTTTTATGAGTTAATTAATTGTTTTATTTTTGGCCATGCTGGGTCTTTTTTGCTGTGTGCAGGTTTTCTCTAGTTGTGCCATGTGGGCACTGCTCTTCATTGCTTCTCATTGTCGTGGCTTCTCTCACTATGGAGCACAGGCTCTAGGTGCCTGGGCTTCAGAATTTGTGGCTCGTAGGCTCTATAGCTTGGCCTCGGTAGTTGTGGAGCGTGGGCTTAATTGCTCCACAGTATGTGGAATTGTCCCAGACCAGGGATCAAAGCCATTCCCCCTGTATTAGCAGACTGATTCCTATAAGACACAAAAAATTCTGATTTTCATATTTTTTAACCTGCAATATTGCTTAGTTCTGTTCCACATCCTAAACTGTGACATAATTCAGAGTAATTTTCACAATTATGATTAATAATGAGATTTTTAATCCCAGGTACAATATCAAAAACTCTGTGAACCAGTTCTGAATTAATAAAATACAGTATTACAAAAAGAATCAGAGATTGCTTCTTTAAAATATCTCTGGGTACGGGAACTTGAATACATATATTTCTTTATGCAAGAAATAAATCCAGAGAAATTGAGAAAAATATGGGTCATAGTCTGACAAAATTTTTAGTTTTGCAGGGTTAAAACTTTTTATCTCACTTCTTAATGTTATAGAAAATGTTTAATATTACAATTTAACTTAGTAGGACTTCAGATGATTATAGTTTCTACTCAGAGTGCTTATATATCTATTTAGAACTTCTACTTTATTTTTGTATTTGCTTTATGTCCATGTAGAGTACTATATTTATTGTTTTTGTAATATACTATATAAAATAATACTATTTATTTTATATGCTATAAGTAGACTATAGACAATGAATATGCTATGAATATAAAGAATATCCAATTTGTATAGGAATTCATTTAAATAAAGACACTAAATGATTATTTCCTTTTCTTAGAATTAAAAATATCACAAAGTTTTTGTATGAGAAATGCATTTTGTAAAAAATTTAGAAGGAAAAGCTTATTTGAGTTAACATATAAAAATACCTAATCTAGAAGAACTAGAATAGCCTACTCTAGGCCACTCATTCTGCAGAAATGAAAGTGTTGCATATAATAGAAATATCCATGTAATTTTAATATCTACTATAGCAGTCAGTATTCTGAATGTAAGTAATTTCAGGATTTTGCTTTATTTTCATAGCTATAAGTTAAAAGGAAAATACCACAAAAATTATATTTTTAAAATATATTTCATGTTTATTATATTTTGTAATAGACACATCAATTTATTCTAATTAAACCTTTAGGAAACAATATTCCCTAGCCTTTGAGCTATTTGTCCTACTTGATTCTCTGTATTAGTTTTTGAATTTTTTAAACAATTTTATGTCTTTCATTATTTAAAATAAGTATCTAATTTCCAGTTTATTTATGAAGAGAATGCATATTATTGTTTTACTAAATTCCAAAAGCTTTAAATTTGTAAAATGCACATATGTACTTCACTTCTTTAACAAACACTGGAGAAATGACAAAAAGTAACTAAAAAAATTATAAATACTAATATAGAAAAGTAAAGAAAAAGGCAGTGTGTCTTTACTGGACATAATTTGGCTGAATTTCTGAAAGAGGGAAATAAACATGAACACAATGGTTAGAAAGAACTGCTTTAGAGATTAAGGTCCCTATAGGGATACCCCAACCTCAGAGAGCCAAGAAACAGTAAGTAAGAAATTATGTTAAGATATTTCGTCAAGTGATTAATTCATGTGCCAGATTTGAGTAAATGAGGATATGCAGTGGACACAGGAAGCATATATATAAGAGTTAAAATATTGAGGAACAAGGAAATTCAGTGCCTCCAGCTAGTTACTAGCCCAAAAGTAGTGCTTACCTATCAGGAAAACAAGTTATTGGAACACCTTACTGGTATTATGACTTGTTACTCCCAAACAAAGCTTCTGAGGCAGACCACAGTACATAAAAAGTAGCTTCCATAGTCTAGGGCTTGTCTTTGAACTTTTTTATCTGGTGAATTTTGTGAACAATTATTTTGATCTTGTACTTTGAAATTTATTACCCCTTTCCTTATAAATTTCTGGGTGTTGGGTCCTAATTAAAATCTTTTTTCCCTTGGAACTACTGAAAAAATTATATTACGTTGGTATGTATGCTAGTAATATGACCAATTTTCTGAATATAAATATACCTTTATTTTCAATTTTTAATATACATTTAATATGTACTGTCATTTATTTATATATTCAAGCATATATTTTAAAATTTCATTTTATTGACCCATTCTCTTGATTAAAATCATCTATATATGTGTATAGTAATGCTGTATTATGAATCTTAGTATTATAAACTCATCTTTATATTTATTACCTCAAGTATTATTAAAAATTTTCCATACACTTTTAGGATTGAGTTCTTTTTTTTTTAAATTAAATTTTTATTTTTACTTTATTTTACTTTACAATACTGTATTGGTTTTGCCATACATTGACATGAATCCACCACGGGTGTACATGCGATCCCAAACATGAATGCCCCTCCCACCTCACTTCCCACAACATCCCTCTGGGTCATCCCCATGCACCAGCCCCAAGCATGCTGTATCCTGCATCGGACATAGACTGGTGATTTGATTCTTACATGATAGTATACATGTTTCAATGCCATTCTCCCAAATCATCCCACCCTCTCCCTCTCCCTCTGAGTCCAAAAGTCTGCTATACACATCTGTATCTTTTTTGCTGTCTTGCATACAGGGTCATCATTACCATCTTTCTAAAGTACATATATATGTGTTAGTATACTGTATTGGTGTTTTTCTTTCTGGCTTACTTCACTCTGTATAATCGGCTCCAGTTTCATCCATCTCATCAGAACTGATTCAAATATATTCTTTTTAATGGCTGAGTAATGCTCCATTGTGTATATGTACCACAGCTTTCTTATCCATTCATCTGCTGATGGACATCTAGGTTGTTTCCATGTCCTGGCTATTATAAACAGTGCTGCAATGAACATTGAACATCTTTCAATTCTGGTTTCCTCGGTGTGTAGGCCCAGCAGTGGGATTGCTGGGTCATATGGCAGTTCTATTTGCAATTTTTAAAGGAATCTCCACACTGTTTTCCATAGTGGTTGTACTAGTTTGCATTCCCACCAACAGTGTAGGAGGGTTCCCTTTTCTCCACACCCTCTCCAGCATTTATTGCTTGCAGATTTTTGGATCGCAGCCATTCTGACTGGTGTGAAGTGGTACCTCATTGTGGTTTTGATTTGCATTTCTCTAATAATGAGTGATGTTGAGCATCTTTTCATGTGTTTGTTAGCCATCCGTATGTCTTCTTTGGAGAAATGTCTATTTAGTTCTTTGGCCCATTTTTTGATTGGGTCATTTATTTTTCTGGAGTTGAGCTGCATAAGTTGCTTGTATATTTTTGAGATTAGTTGTCAGTTGTTTCATTTGCTATTATTTTCTCCTGTTCAGAAAGCTGTCTTTTCATCTTGCTTATATTTTCCTTTGTTGTGCAGAAGCTTTTAATTTTAATTAGATCCCATTTGTTTATTTTTGCTTTTATTTCCAGAATTCTGGGAGGTGGATCATAGAGGATCCTGCTGTGATTTATGTCAGAGAGTGTTTTGCCTATGTTCTCCTCTAGGAGTTTTATAGTTTCTGGTCTTACATTTAGATCTTAAATCCATTTTGAGTTTATTTCCATGTGTGGTGTTAGAAAGTGATCTAGTTTCATTCTTTTACAAGTGGTTGACCAGTTTTCCCAGCACCACTTGTTAAAGAGATTGTCTTTACTCCATTGTATATTCTTGCCTCCTTTGTCAATGATAAGGTGTCCATATGTGTGTGGATTTATCTCTGGGCTTTCTGTTTTGTTCCATTGATCTATATTTCTGTCTTTGTGCCAGTACCATACTGTCTTGATGACTGTAGTATTCAGTTCTGATGCTTCAAAAGTTTAATTTGAATTTTGATTAGACAACTTTTTTTGAAATGAGAAATAGTAGAAATAATTTTGGAAAAACAGGGTACAATAGGGATCTCTCAGTTCTGCATCTATAGTAAGCACTAAACAACATCCCCTATCTATTTCTAAATAACTAAAGTAAAACATAAGAACATTAGACTGATATCGCTAAAATACTATCCAAGAGTAAGAGTAAATACTTATTCTTTTTGACCTTACGATTACCTAAATTTGTCCTGCCCACAAATCTATCATGTATAAAATTTAATACCAGTTAAGTGAAACCCCATTATCTCATCCAATTAGCAATCTAAAATTAGAGCAATTTGAATTAAACATGAACTATAATTTTAATCTTTATAAATTTATCCAGTGATTATGTGGCACAATAAAATTGTTTCAAATTATGAATTAAACATATATTGTTTATTATATTGAGATCCTCCTTTTTATTAATAGATAGCATTTGAAATGAATAAATGAGGTAAAATCTGTGATGTAAATGCATAACTTAGCAGAGGTCCATTACAGCATTATAAATGTTTCATAATTTCACAATTCTATGAAGTAGAGCTCTGGTCTGTGTGTGTCTGTGTGTGCACGTATGCTGCTGCTGCTCAATCACTTTAGTCGTCTCTGACTTCTTATGACTCTATGGACTGTAGCCCACCAGGCTACTCTATCCATGGGATTCTCCAGGCAAGAATATTAGAGTATATTGCCATGCCTGTCTCCAGGAGATCTTCCCAACCCATGGATAGAACTCATATCTGTGTCTCCTGCACGGCAGGCAGATTCTTTACTGCTGAGCCACTGGGGAAGCATGTGTGTGCATGTGTGTGTGTGTAAAACCATATATAAGACTTAAAGTAACCTATGAAGCATATAAGTAATTTGAATTTAATTCATTACATATAGGCATGTGTATATATACAACAACATATATTTCAGTCCAGTTCAGTTGCTCGGTCATGTCCAACTCTTTGTGACCCAAAGGACTGCACCACATCAGGCTTCCCTGTCCATCACCAACTCCTGGAGATTGCACAAATGCATGTCCATTGAGTCAGTGATGCCATCCGACCAACTTGTCTTCTGTTGTTCCCTTCTCCTCCTGCCTTCAATCTTTCCCAGCCTCGGGGATTTTACTAATGAGGCAGTTTCTTTGGATCAGGTGGCCAAAGTATTGGAGCTTCAGCTTCAGCATCAGTCTTCCAAAGAATATTCAGGACTGATTTCCTTTAGGATGGACTGGTTGGATCTCCTTGCAGTCCAAGGGACTCTCAAGAGTCTTCCCCAACACCACAGTTCCAAAGCATCAATTCTTCAGCACTCAGCTATCTTTATAGTCCAACTCTCACATCTATACATGACTACTGGAAAAACCATAGCTTTGACTAGACGGACCTTTGTTGGCAAAGTAATGTCTCTGCTTTCTAATATGCTGTCTAGGTTGGCCATAACTTTCCTTTCAAGGAGAAAGTATCTTTTAATTTCATGGCTGCAGTCACCATCTACAGTGATTTTGGAGCCATAAAGTCTGTCACTGTTTCCATTGTTTCCCCATCTATTTGCCATGAAGTGATGGGACTGGGTGCCATGATCTTAGTTTTCTGAATGTTGAGCTTTAAACCAACTTTTTCAGTCTCCTCTTTCCCTTTCATCAAGAGGCTCTTAAATTCTTCTTTGTTTTCTACCATAAGGGTGGTGTCATGCATATCTTAGGTTATTGACAGTTCTCCCATCAATCTTGATTACAGCTTGTGCTTCATCCAGCCCAGCATTTCTCATGATGTACTCTGCATATAAGTTAATTAAGCAGGGTGACAATATGCATCCTTGAGGTACACCTTTCCCAGTTTGGAACCAGTCCATTATTCCATGTCCAGTTCTAACTATTGCTTCTTTTCATGGCTGCAGTCACCATATGCAGTGATTCTGGAGCCCAAAATAATAAAGTCAGCCACTGTTTCTACTGTTTTCCTGTCTGTTTCAAATTGAAGAAAGGAGGGCGGGAACCTTAGATATAATATTTTGTAGTAAAATGGAAAACTAAAATAACCTGGATATTTAGCAAGATGATACTTCTTAAAATTAGGTAGTACATAATTCTAGTGTCTAAAACTAGAATATTTAGTGCATATTCTATAAAAAAAAGTGATTACATGAAGACAAAAGTATAAGAGGAAACACAAAACAAAAGCCAGACACTTAAGCTATAGAAAGGAAGAAAATTATAAGAAAAATTTATAGCAGAATTTTTAAAACATTAAAATGATAGCACAGAAAATGTTCAATGAAATAAACAGTCAAGACAGAACAGGGAGAAAAATTAAAATGAGGAATTAAACAGAGAGAAAGCATTCTGCTAAATGTTATTTTCCAAGGAAGTAATTTTTAAAAATGTGAAAGTCTGTTATCAAGTAGCACAGGAGGAGAAAATACATGTCAATTAGAGAATTTGTGTGTGAAGTGATAGGGCTATATAGAAAGTAAATGCACATATAACCTCAGTAACACAAAATGAATATAACATGGATTTTAAAGATAAATGAAAAATTATAAGCTCATGAACAGTTTTTTAAAAAGCAGTAAAACATAACACACATACATGTACATATACATATTCATATACATATACCAGCTTCCAGTCGTGTAAACAGTTTGAAGAATAGGAAATCTTTTGTAACTGATTCCCTCTTTAATTAATGTGTTAAAATTGGCACTGTCATTTAACATTTATTATAAGAATAATGATCTTGCCTTCTTTTTGAATTTATTTTTAATCAGTTTTAAGGATCATGCGCCACAATGTGCTGTCTTCATCTGAGTCAGATAAAGTATGTTGCCAGAGAAGTGCACCTCAGTTTGTAAAAGACGCCCAGTCGTGTCTGACTCTTTGAGATCCCATTGACTATTGAGTCCATGGAATTCTCCAGGCCAGATTACTGGGGTAATCTGGGAGAAACCTTAACCTTCTCCAGGGCAGCTTTACAACACAGGGATCAAACCCAGGTCTCCCGCATTTCAGGCGAATTCTTTACCAGTTGAGCTACCAGTTCAGTTCAGTTCAGTCACTCTGTCATGTCCCGCTCTTTGCGACTCTCAGATAGATTAATCCCAGGTAAATCTTAGCCTGGATTCTGGAAGTAAAACGTAAATGGGAATAGAACATAATGTTGCTGACTTCATTGCACTAGATTTTCTATTTTATTTTTCTTTCGATTGTGTGCTTTCATTTTGTTTCTCGTTTGTATACAATCAATAAGTTTCTCCCCACTGGTGGCAAAGTGATTGGGTATTTGATCATATGGCCTGATCATTTGATGATCTGTGTTCAGTTCAGTTCAGTTCAGTTCAGTCCAGTCGCTCAGCTGATCTGTGTAGATAATGCTAAATATCTCTTCTCTGGTCACAGAAAATCTGGTTTCTGAGTCTTTTTGTTGATTTATTTGTCTATCAGTTCTGTATCAGTTCAGTTTTTCAGTCATGTCCAACTCCTTGCAACCCCATGAACTATAGCACCCAGGCTTCCCAGTCCATCACCAACTCCCAAAGCTTTTTCAAACTCATGTCCATCGAGTCGGTGATGCGTTACAACCAAATCATCCTCTGTCATCCCTTCTCCTCCTGCCTTCAATCTTTACCAGCGTCAGGGTTTTGTCCATTGAGTCAGTTCTTCCCATCAGGTGGCCAAAGTATTGGAGTTTCAGATTCAGCATCAGTCCTTCCAATGAATATTCAGGACTGATTTCCTTTAGGATGGGATGTTTGGATCTCTGTGCAGTCCAAGGGACTCTCAAGAGTTGTCTCCAACAACACAGTTCAAAAGCATCAATTCTTCAGCGCTCAGCTTTCTTTATAGTCCAACTCTCACATCCATACATGAATACTGGAAAAATAACAGCTTTGACTAGATGGACCTTTGTTGGCAAAGGAATGTCTCTGCTTTTTAATATGCTGCCTAGGTTAGTCGTAACTTTTTTCCCAAGGAGCAAGCATCTTTTAATTTCATGGCATCAGTTACTATCTGCAGTGATTTTTGGAACCCAGGAAAATAAAGTCCGTAACTGTTTCCCCATCTATTTGCCATGAAGTGAGGCCATGATCTTATTTTTCTGAATGCTGAGTTTTAAGCCAACTTTTTCACTCTCCTGTTTCACTTTCATTAAGAGGTTCTTTAGTTCTTCTTCAATTTCTTCCATGAGGGTGGTGTCATCTGCATATCTGAGGTTATTGATAATTCTCTAGCAATCTTGATTCCAGCTTGTGTTTCATCCAGAGAGCACTTTTCATGATGTACTCTGTATATAAGTTAAATAAGCAGGGTCACAATATACAGCCTTGACATATTCCTTTCCTGATTTGGGACCAGTATGTTGTTCCATGTCCAGTTGTAACTGTTGCTTCTTGATTTGCATACAGATTTCTCAGGAGGCAGGTCAGGTGGTCTGGTATTTCCATCTCTTGAAGAATTTTCCATAGGTTGTTGTGATTCACACAGTGAAAGGCTTTGACATAATCAATAAAGCCAAAGTAGATGTTTTTCTAGAACTTGCTTGCTTTTTCAATGATCCAACAGATGTTGGCAATTTGACCTCTGATTCCTCTGCCTTTTCTAAATCCAGCTTGAACATCTAGAAGATCACAGTGTATGTACTATTGAAGCCTGGCTTAGAGAATTTTGAGTATTACTTTGTCAGTGATGAAAGTGAAAGAGGAGAGTGAAAAAGTTGGCTTAAAGCTCAACATTCAGAAAACGAAGATCATGGCATCTGGTCCCATCACTTCATGGGAAATAGATGGGGAAACAGTGGAAACAGTGTCAGACTTTATTTTTGGGGGCTTCAAAATCACTGCAGATGGTGATTGCTTAAAAGACGCTTACTCCTTGGAAGAAAAGTTATGACCAACCTAGATAGTACATTCAAAAGCAGAGACATTACTTTGCCGACTAACATCCGTTTAGTCAAGGCTATGGTTTTTCCTGTGATCATGTATGGATGTGAGAGTTGGACTGTGAAGAAAGCAGAGCACCGAAGAATTGATGCTTTTGAACTGTGGTCCTGGAGAAGGCTCTTGAGAGTCCCTTGGACTGCAAGGAGATCCAACCAGTCCATTCTGAAGGAGATCAGCCCTGGGATTTCTTTGGAAGGAATGATGCTAAAGCTGAAGCTCCAGTACTTTGGCCACCTCATGCGAAGAGTTGACTCATTGGAAAAGACTCTGATGCTGGGAGGGATTGGGGGCAGGAGGAGAAGGGGATGACAGAGGATGAGATGGCTGGATGGCATCACGGACTCGATGGGCGTGAGTCTGAGTGAACTCCGGGAGATGGTGATGAACAGGTAGGCCTGGCGTGCTGCGATTCATGGGGTCGCAAAGAGTCAGACACGACTGAGTGACTGAACTGAACTGAACTTTGTTAGTGTGTGAGCTGAGTGCAGGTGGGTGGTCGTTTGAAAATTCTTTGTCATTACCTTTCTTTGGGATTGAAATGAAAACTGACCTTTTCTAGTCCTGTGGCCACGGCTGAGTTTTCCAAATTTCCTAGCATATTGAGTGCAGCACTTTAACAGCATCATCTTTCAGGATTTGAAACAGCTCATCTGGAATTCCATCACCTCTACTAGCTTTGTCCATGGTGATGCTTCCTAAGGCCCACTTGGCTTTGTGTTCCAGGATGTCTGGTTCTAGGTGAATGATCACACTATTGTGGTTGTCTGGGTCATGAAGATCTT
Source organism: Ovis canadensis (assembly GCF_042477335.2). Lineage (NCBI taxonomy): Eukaryota > Metazoa > Chordata > Mammalia > Artiodactyla > Bovidae > Ovis > Ovis canadensis. Next base: position 66,089,400 of record NC_091262.1, on the reverse strand, counting down.
TTATGTATAGTTCTTCTGTGTATTCTTGCCATCTGTTCTTAATATCCCCTGCTTCCGTTAGGTCCATACCATTTCTGGCCTTTATTGTGCCCATCTTTGCATGAAACATACCCTCAGTATCTCTAATTTTCTTGAAGAGATCTATAGTCTTTCCCATTCTATTGTTTTCCTCTATTTCTTTGCCTTGATCACTGAGGAAGGCTTTCTTATCTATCCTTGCTATTGTTTGGAACTCTGCATTCAAATGGGTATATTTTTCCTTTTCTAATTTGTCTTTTGTGTATGTGTGTGTGTGTGTGTATGTTTCTCTGCTATTTTTAAGGTGGCCTCAGGCAACCATTTTGCTTTGTGCATTTCTTTTTCTTGATGATGGTATTGATCACTGCCTGCTAAATGTCACGAACCTCTGTCCATATTTCTTTAGGCACTCTGTCTATCAGATCTAATCCCTTGAATCTATTTGTCACTTCCAGTGTGTAATCATAAGGGATTTGATTTAGGTCATACCTGAATGGCCTAGTAGCTTTCTCTATTTTATTCAATATAAGTCTGAATTTGGACATAATTTCGTTATCAGAGGCACAGTCAGCTCCCAGTCTTGTTTTTGCTGACTGTATAGAGCTTCTCCATCTTTGGCTGCAAGAATATAATCAGTCTAATTTCGGTGTTGATCATCTCTTGATGTCCATGTGTAGAGTGTTCTCTTGTGTTGTTGGAAGAGGGTGATTGCTATGACCAGTGTGCTCTCTTGGCAAAACTGTTAGCATTTGACCTACTTCATTTTCACTCCAAGGCAAAATGTGCCTCTTATTCCAAGTATCTCTTGACTTCCTACTTTTGCATTCCAGTCCCCTACAATGAAAAGGATGTCTTTTTAGGGTATTAGTTCTAGAAGGTCTTGGAGGTCTTCATCAGTTCAGTTCATTCACTCAGTCCTGTCTGACTGTTTGTGACCCCATGATCTGCAGCACACCGGGCCTCCCTGTCCATCACCAACACCCAGAGTCCACCCACATCTATGTCCACTGAGTCAGTGATGCCATCCAACCATCTCATCCTCTGTCGTACCCTTCTCCTCCTGCCCTCAATATTTCCCAACATCAGGGTCTTTTAAAATGGGTCAGCTCTTCGCATCAGGTGGCCAAAATATTGGAGCTTCAGGTAATGAACCTTCCAATGAACACCCAGGACTGATCTCCTTTAGGATGGACTGGTTGGATTGCCTTGCATTCCAAGGGACTCTCAAGAGTCTTCTCCAACACCACAGTTCAAAAGCATCGATTCTTTGGCTCTCAGCTTTCTTTATAGTCCAACTCTCATATCCATACATGACCACTGGAAAAACCATAGCCTTGACTAGACAGAGCTTTGTTGACACAGCAATGTCTCTGCTTTGTAATATGCTGTCTAGTTTGGTCATAACTTTCCTTCCAAAGTGTAAGTGTCTTTAAATTTCATGGCTGCAGTCATCATCTGCAGTGATTTTGGAGCCCCCCAAAATAAATTCTGACACTGTTTCCACTGTTTCCCCATCTATTTGCCATGAAGTGATAGGACCGGATGCCATTATCTTAGTTTTCTGAATGTTGAGGTTTAAGACTACTTTTTCACTCTCCCTTTTCAACAAGTTCAAGAGGCCCTTTGGTTCTTCTTCACTTTCTGCCATAAGGGTGGTGTCATCTGCATATCTGAGGTTATTGATATTTCTCTCGGCAATTTGATTCTGGCTTGTGCTTCCTCCAGCCCAGTGTTTCTCATGATGTACTCTGCATATAAGTTAAATAAGCAGGGTGACAATATACAGGTTTGACATACTCCTTTTCCTATTTGGAATCAGTTGTTGTTCCATGTCCTGTTCTAACTGTTGCTTCCTGACCTGCATACAGGTTTCTCAAGAGGCAAATCAGGTAGTCTGGTATTCCCATCTCTTTCAGAATTTTCCACAGTTTATTGTGATCCACACAGTCAAAGGCTTTGGCATAATTAATAAAGCAGAAGTAGATGTTTTTCCTGGAACTCTTTTTTTTTTTTGATGATCCAACGGATGTTGGCAATTTGATATCTGGTTCCTCTGCATTTTCTAAAACCAGCTTGAATAACTGGAAGTTCACGGTTCACATATTGCTGAAGCCTGGCTTGGATAATTTTGAGATTACTTTACTAGCGTATGAGATGAGTGCGATGAGTGATATCTCTAGTCTTTCCCATTCTATTGTTTTCCTCCATTTTTTTGCCTTGATCACTGAAGAAGTCTTTCTGATCTCTCCTTGCTATTCTTTGAAACTCTGCTTTCAAATGGGTATATATATTTCCTTTTCTCCTTTGCTTTTTGCTTCTCTTCTTTTCAAAGCTATCTGTAAGGCCACGTCAGACAGTCATTTTGCTTTTTTACCTTTCTTTTTCTTTGGGATGTTCTGATTCCTATCTCCTGTACAATGTCAAGAAACTCCATTCATAGTTCATCAGAAACTCTGTCTATCAGATGTAGTCCTTTAAACCTATTTCTCACTTCTACTGTATTGTCATAAGCGATTTGAATTAGGTCATCCCTGAATGGTCTAGTGGTTTTTCCCACTTTCTTCAATTTAAGTCTGAATTTGGCAGTAAGGAGTTCATGATCTGAGCCACAGTCAGTTCCTGGTCTTATTTTTGCTGACTGTATAGAGCTTCTCCATTGTTGGCTGCAAAGAATATCATCAGTCTGATTTTGGTGTTGACCATCTGGTGATGTGTAGAGTTTTATTTTGTGTTGTTGAAAGAAGGTGTTTGCTATGACCAGTGTGTTTTCTTGACAGAATTCTATTAGCCTTTGCCCTGCTTCATTCTGTATTCCAAGGCCAAATTTACGTGTTACTCCAGGTGTTTCTTGACTTCCTACTTTTGCATTCCAGTCCCCTATAAAGAAAAGGACATCTTTTTTGGATGTTAGTTCTAGAAGTTCTTATAGGTCTTCATAGAACCATTCAACTTCGGCTTCTTCTGCGTTACTGATTGGAGCATAGACCTGGATTACCATGATATTGAATGGTTTGCCTTGGAAACAAACAGAGATCTTTCTGTTGTTTTTGAGACTGTATCAAGTACTGCATTTCTGACTCTTTTGTTGACTATGATGGCTACTTCACTTCTTCTAAGGGATTCTTGCCCACAGTAATAGATATAATGATCATCTGAATTAAATTCACCCATTCCAGTGTATTTTAATTCACTGATTCCTAAAATGCGATGTTCACTCTTGCCATCTCCTGTTTGACCACTTCCAATTTGCCTTGATTCATGGACTTAACATTCCCGGTTCCTATGCAATATTGCTCTATAATTTTGGACTTTACTTCCATCACCAGCCACATCCACAACTGGGTGTTGTTTTTGCTTTGGCTCCTGTCTCTTTATTCTCAAGATAGAGGAGTAGAAGGACAAATGCTCATCTTCTCCTGTGAGAACTCCAGAATTATATCATTAGCTTCTATCAGTTAAGAAAAAAAAAAAAAGAATGTAGTGCTCTTGGTGAATGAGAATCCCTCTTTGATATCTAAAGTGTGAATTTTTGGTTTTCTTTACTTTTCACCTGCATTTAAAATTATAGTTATGAGGCCATAAGTAATGTGTCTGTACTTCAGAAAGCCTTTATCTCTCATTGGGCAAATCTGTAATGTTTTCTGTCTTTACCGAGTATCAATAAATTATAAACTTTATCAGAATAAATGTTATCTGATGGCTTGGGGAGATGAGTAAGCACAGTTATGTTCCTAAAATTCCCCTGAAGTAAGAAGTTGAACTTTTAGTACATTAAGGGTGATAGAGTTGAAAATGCCTTTCTTTTTACAGAAACTCACAAATATTTTATGAACTCACACACAAAAATAAAATGGTAAAAATTTGAAAAGCTAGACTACTTTAATAATTTTGTGTTTAAAAACTCTATCTTTTCTCTAATTTATCAATTTTAAGTATTATACAAGTGCACATTTTATTCTACTTGTTCTTTGGCTTTTCTGAGCTTATACAGGCTAGCCAAATAAGTTAATATTATATCTGCATGATTTTAAGCATTATTTTAAGAGTACTCATACTTTATAGCATATTTGCTCAATTTTACTCTCCAGGAGAGCTGGGTAATTGAAAATCTGGGATTGATATAAAAATGATTTTAATTAATGGATAATCACTAGCTCTCTAATTTCTACTGAGGAGAGAATTCTGAAAGATACATTATGAAGCTTAAATTTAAACATGTGTTTTACTTATTTTTATGTTGTGTATGTGTGTGTGTGTGTATAGTGTGTCTGTGTGTGCATGTGTGTGTGTCTTTTGGTAGTATTCCTGATTTTGTTTACTCCTCCCACTTTTAGAAGATGAAGGAATGCATGACTGTAGGGTTTGTTACCTTTGCTTACAGGTTTGACAATGTACCATATGCTTGAGTAAGCCAGACTATTCTCGATTGTTCATCCCTACTCCCCAGTTTCTCTGTGACACAGAGGTTAGTTAGCCTGGCTAAAGTTAATTAACATGAGTAGTTGAATCTATACCAGGAGCAGTAGTGATGGAGCAAAACACAATTATGCGGAAGCTTTTGTTTTGTAAGGAAAACATGAGCAGTTTATTCTACAACATTGAATCAGACATTTTTGGTTTCCAGCAGTCTTAATACTTTTGGGCTTGCTGAGGTCTCTGCAGAGCTTTTGTTTATGTAGATTATAGCCATCAGTGTTTACCATGTTGAAAATGTGAACCTTAAAAATCATTAAGTACATATTTGTCAATCCATCTGAAGATAGCAATGATGAACATAGTGTGCTTTAACAAAAATAAAGTCTTGGTATATTGTGAAAATAGCTTTAACTTCACAAATCCCCTACAGGAGAACTGTTGACCTAAAGTATTATTTTTTTCTCAGAACATGAAGCAATAAATGATACTACTTAGAAAGTGACTTTTATTTGCTTTGCTTAGAATGACGGAGTTGATTTAAAAATTAAACAATAAAATGTGTTAAAATCGAGAAAATTTCACTCAAATTTGCTGGGTTTGTCTCCTTGATTTATTGATGAGTAACACTGGCTGCAATATGATAGATTTTTTTTTAAAAATTTTGTGTGTAATCTGTTTTGTTAGATTTTATGTCTTAGGAAAAAAAAAACTGTGCTTTTTTTTTTCTTAAATCTCTACTCTTCTTATTTGAAAAAAAGCAAAAATAAAGATTTCTCACTTATAGATTGCTATAGCAAAGTCCTTTTCAATCACTCATGCTTATTTTAAAATGTTTAATTATCACATTGTCTCAAGACTTAAAAAAATGTTGTTTATTATCATATCTTGTTTGTGTGGAACTTGCTTCTAATAACTTGAAAAAATTTTCCTTACTAAACTGCTCCTGAATAGAAACATAACTTTTATAATAAGGCTCTTTCTGAGATGTTCTAGAGGCTTATGAGGAGAAATCACTCCAGTACTCTTGCCTGGAGACTCCCATGGATGGAAAAGCCTGGTAGGCTACAGTCCATGGGGTTGCTAAGAGTCAGACATGACTGAATGAGTTCACTTTCACTTTTCACTTTCATGCCTTGGAGAAGGAAATAGCAACCCACTCCAGTGTTCTTGCCTGGAGAATCCCAGGGACGGGGGAGCCTGGTGGGCTGCTGTCTATGGGGTCGCACAGAGTTGGACACAACTAAAGCGATTTAGCAGCAGCAGCAGCAGCAGCAGAAGGCTTATGAACGCAGAGTTCCAAAGAATAGCAAGGAGAGCTAAGAAAGCCTTCCTCAGCAGTCAATGCAAAGAAATAGAGGAAAACAACAGAATGGGAAAGACTAGAGATCTCTTCAAGAAAATCAGAGATACGAAGGGAACATTTCATGCCAAGATGGGCTAAACAAAGGACAGAAATGATACGGACCTAACAGAAGATATTAAGAAGAGGTGACAAGAATACACAGAAGACTGTACAAAAAAGGTATTCATGACCCAGATAATCATGATGGTGTGATCACACACCTAGAGCCAGACATCCTGGAATGTGAAGTCAAGTGGGCCTTAGAAAGCATCGCTACAAACAAAGCTAGTGGAGGTGATGGAATCCCAGTGAGCTATTTCAAATCCTGAAAGATGATGCTGTGAAAGTGCTGCACTCAATATGCTAGCAAATTTGGAAGACTCAGGAGTGGCCACAGGACTGGGAAAGGTCAGTTTTCATTCCAATCCCAAAGAAAGGCAATGCTAAAGAATGTTCAAACTACTGTACAATTGCACTCATCTCACATGCTGGTAAAGTAATGCTCAAAATTCTCCCAACCAGGCTTCAGCAATACATGAACCATGAACTTCCAGATATTCAAGTTGGTTTTAGAAAAGGCAGAGGAACCAGAAATCAAATTGCCAACATCTGCTGGATCATCAAAAAAGCAACAGAGTTCCAGGAAAATATCTATTTCTGCTTTATTGACTATGCCAAAGCCTTTGATTGTGTGGATCACAATATATTGTGGGAAACTCTGAAAGAGATGGTATTCCCATCTGGAGAAACCTATATGCAGGTCAGGAAGCAACAGTTAGAACTGGACAGGGAACAACAGACTGGTTCCAAATAGGAAAAGGAGTACATCAAGGCTGTATATTGTCACCCTATTTATTTAACTCATATGCAGAGTACATCATGAGAAATGCTGGGATGGAAGAAGCACAAGCTGGAATCAAGATTGCCGGGAGAAATATCAACCTCAGATATACAGATGACACCACTCTTATTCCAGACAGTGAAAAGGAACTAAAAAGCCTCTTGTTGAAAGTGAATGAGGAGAATGGAAAAGTTGGCTTAAAGCTGAACATTCAGAAATCTAAGATCATGGCAGCCAGTCCTATCACTTCATGGGAAATAGATGGAGAAACAGTGGAAACAATGTCAGACTTTATTTTTGGGAGCTCCAAAATCACTATGGATGGTGATTGCAGCCATGAAATTAAAAAATGCTTACTCCTTTGAAGGAAAGTTATGATCAACCTAGATAGTATATTAAAAAGCAGAGACATTACTTTCCCAACAAAGGTCCGTCTAGTCAAGGCTATGGTTTTTCCAGTTGTCATGTATGGATGTGCGAGTTGGACTGTGAAGAAAGCTGAGCACTGAAGAATAGATGCTTTTGAACTGTGTTGTTGGAGAAGACTCTTGAAAGTCCCTTGGACTGCAAGGAGATCCAACCAGTCCATTCTAAAGGAGATCAGTCCTGGGTGTTCATTGGAAGGACTGATGCTTAAGCTGAAACTCCAATACTTAGGCCACCTCGTGCGAAGAGTTAACTCATTGGAAAAGACCCTGATGCTGGGAGGGATTAGGGGCAGGAGGAGAAGGGGACGGCAGAGGATGAGATGGCTGGATGGCATCACCGACTCAATGGACATGAATTTGAGTAAACTCTGGGAGTTAGTGATGGACAAGGAAGCCTGGCATGCTGTGATTCACGGAGTCTCAAAGAGTAGGACACAACCAAGCAACTGAACTGAGAATGCTTATGGAAATAATAAGTTTGGTTTATTTTCAAGAAGAAAGAATTTTGAAATACAACTGTTTGATGTCTACTGTTCTGAGAGCTGCATGGGAAGAAGAGTTATAAAACCAGATATGGTGCTCAGCCTGCCCTTGGTAAAATGTGTGGTAAAAAGTTGTTAATTTAGTATCTCAGGAGGTTTACTTCTCAATATATGTTCATAAGCATTTCAATGCCCTTGTTGTTGCTGTTCAATCACTCAGTCATGTTTGACCTTTTGTGACCCCATGGACTGCAGCACACCAGGTTTCCCTATCCTTTACTATGTCCCTGAGTTTGCTGAAACTCATGTTCATTGAGTCAATGATGCCATCAAACTATCTCATCCTCTGTGGCTCCCTTCTCTTCCTGCTCTCAATTTTTCCCAGCATCGGAGTCTTTTCCAATGAATTGGCTATTTCCATCAAGTGGTCAAAGTATTGGAGTTTCACCTTTAGCATAAATCCTTCCAATGAATATTCAGGACTGATTTCCTTTAGGATTTGCTGATTTGATCACCTTGCTGTCCAAGGGACTCAGAGTCTTCTTAACACCACAGTTCAAAAACATGAATTCTTCAATGCTCAGTCTTCTTTATAGTCCAAACATAACTATGGGGAAAAAACCAAAGCTTAGACTATACAGACATTTGTCATCAAATGATGTTTCTGTTTTTTAATATGCTGTCTAGCTTTGTCATAGATTTTCTTCCAAGGAACAAATATCTTTCAATTTCATGGCTGCAATCATTGTCTGCAGTGATTTTGGAGCCCCGCAAAATAAAGTCTATCACTATTTCCATTTTGCCTGATCTATTTGCCCTGTAGTGATTGTACCAGATATGATCTTAGTTTTTTGAATGTAAGTTTTAAGTCAGCTTTTTCACTCTCCTCTTCACCTTCATCCACAGGCTCTTTAGTTCCTGTTTGCGTTCTACCCTTAGGGTGGTATTATCTGCATATCTGAGGTTATTGATATTTCTCTGGCAAACTTGATTCCAGCTTGTGCTTCATCCAGCCCAGCGTTTCTCATGATGTACTCTCCATATAATTAAGTAAACTGGGTGACAATATAGAGCCTTAATGTACTCCTGTCCCAAGTTGGAACCAGTCTGTTGTTCTATGTCCAGTTATAACTGTTGCTTCTTGACCTTCATGCAGGTTTCTCAGGAGACAGGTAAGGTGGTCTGGTATTTCCATCTCTTTCATAGTTTTTCAGTTTGTTGTGATCCTGCTGCTGCTACTGCTAAGTCACTTCAGTTGTGTCGACTCTGTGCAACCCCATAGACAGCAGCCCACCAGGCTCTGCTGTACCTGGGATTCTCCAGGCAAGAACACTAGAGTGGGTTGCCATTTCCTTCTTCAGTGCATGAAAATGAAAAGTGAAAGTGAAGTCACTCAGTCATGTCTGACTCTTAGCAACCCCATGGACTGCAGCCTACCAGGCTCCTCCGTCCATGGGATTTTCCAGGCAAGAGTACTAGAGTGGGCTGCCATTGCCTTCTCCTTGTTGTGATACACATAGCCATTAAAAGGACATCTGTTTTTGGTGTTAGTTCTAGAAGGTCTTGTAGGTCTTCATAGCATCATTCAACTTCAGCTTCTTCATCATTAGTGGTTGGGACATACAATTATATTACTATGATTTTGAATAGTTAGCCTTGGAATTGAGGTGAGACCATTCTGTTGATTTTTGAGACTGCACCCAAGTACTACTTTTCAGACTCTTTTGTTGACTGTGAGGTCTGCTCTATTTTTTCTAAGGGATTCTTGCCCACAGCAGTAGATATAATGGTCATCTGAATTAAATTAGCCCATTCCCATCCATTTTAGTTCACTGATTCTTAAATGTCGATATTCACTCTTGCCATCTCTGTTTGACCACTTTCAATTCACCTTGATTCATGGACCTAATGTTCTAGGTTCCTATGCAATATTGTTCTTTACAGGTTCAGACTTTATTTTCACCCCCGACACATCCACAACTGGGTGTCCTTTCCGCTTTGGCTAATTCTCTTCATTCTTTCTGGAACCCATTCTCTACTCTTCCCCAGTAGCATATTGGACACCTACTGACCTGGGGGGCTTGTCTTTCAGTGTCATATCTTTTTGCCTTTTTGTACTGATCATAGCGTTCTCAAGGCAAGAATACTGAAGTGGTTTGCTATTCCCCTCTCCAGTTTTTTAGGCCCTGACTAGTAGGGACATGCCCCTCAGCTGCTCTGTGTAGCTGTAGGATATTCTCACTGCTGGTCCTCTTGCTCTTATTATTCATAATATGTTTCTAATCTCAGGGCAAACACTGACTTCAAATTATGAAATGATTATGCCACTTCATAGAGAATTTTACTTTATTCCATTCTGTTGACTTTGGTTACTATATTCATTATACTATATTATGTATATATACTATATTCATTATACATTCATTATAGCTATTATCATTATAGTCATCTACAGATAGATAGTTTTTATTTTACTTTGATTCTGGCTTGAAAGCTCTGCATTAATTTTCTGGCCAGATTTTATGTTCTCAACAAAGAAGTAAGGTCTCAGAGCCTCATGGAAAGGGATTGTATTGGGTATTTAAAACTGTTGCAACTTCAGAGAATGTATTCTTGGGTAGAGCCTGCTAAAATCATATCACTTAGAAACTTTGCATCTGTACCTGTGGACTGAGTTAGGATCTCCAGAACCCTCTTTATTCTAGAGGACTTCAAAAAAGTAGATTGTTCACCCAAGCTATAATGGAAAAAATATATATATAATTCCTATTAAGAATAAGACCAACTGTGAAGGGAGTTTTATTGTGGTATTTGTTTGAAATACTGAGATTACTTTAATGTTCTTTTTCATGTGCGTATATATGAGGAATCTGTTTCTCTGTGATACTAAAATCTTGGTAACCCATAGCAAACTAGTAAACTCTAGTTCTGTGTAAAATAAATGTTTTTTTTAATTGACATAATTCTCAAATATTAAGAAATTCTTTAGGTTTTCATGGAAATTTATTGATTTTGAAATGTTCAAAAGTATTTGTTCACATATAGGATATATTTAGTCAAATCAATTGTGTAATTGAGATCTTAACTTAAGAATGTTGTTTGTTTAATACGATAGAAGATACCACTTTTGCTGCTGCTGCTGCTGCTGCTAAGTCATTTCAATCGTGTCCAACTCTGTGTGACCCCACAGATGACAGTCCACCAGGCTACTCCATCCCCAGGATTCTCCAGACAAGAACACTGGAGTGGGTTGCCATTTCCTTCTCCAGATACCACTCTTAAGGAACTAAGATTAGCTGTATTTGTAGAGCCTGTGCCTACAGAACCGTTTCAGGAGTGCTGTACTTCCAAGTTTTACAATGTGGCCTATTATTGTGATGGTAAATGCTGTTGGATTAAAATTTGTGTAACTGTCATTCAGCAATAAGTGCACCATAAACTTCCAGATGTTCAAGTTGATTTTAGAAAAGGCAGAGGAACCAGAGATCAAATTGCCAACATCTGCTGGATCATGGAAAAAGCAAGAGAGTTCCAGAAAAACATCTATTTCTGCTTTACTGACTATGCCAAAGCCTTTGACTGTGTGGATCACTACAAACTATGGAAAATTCTGAAAGAGATGGGAATACCAGACCACCTGACCTGCCTCTTGAGAAACCTATATGCAGGTCAGGAAGCAACGGTTAGAACTGGGCATGGAACAACAGACTGGTTCCAAATAGGAAAAGGAGTACGTCAAGGCTGTATATTGTCATCCTGTGTATTTAACTTATATGCAGAGTACATCATGAAAAACACTGGGCTCTAAGAAACAGAAGCTGGAATCAAGATTGCAGGGAGAAATACCAATCACCTCAGATATGCAGATGACACTACCCTTATAGCAAAAAGTGAAGAGGAACAAAAAACCTCTTGATGAGAGTGAAAGAGGAGAGTGAAAAAGTTGGCTTAAAATTCAACATTCAGAAAACTAAGAACATGGCATCTGGTTCCATCACTTCATGGGAAATAGATGGGGAAACAGTTAACAGTGTCAAACTTTATTTTTTTGGGCTCCAAAATCACTGCAGATGGTGACTGCAGCCATGAAATTAAAAAATGCTTACTCCTTGGAAGAAAAGTTATGACCAACCTAGATAGCATATTCAAAATTAGAGACATTACTTTGTCAACAAAGGTCCGTCTATCAAGGCTATGGTTTTTCCAGTGGTCATCTATGGATGTGAGAGTTGGACTGTGAAGAAAGCTGAGTGCCAAAGAATTGATGCTTTTGAACGGTGGTGTTGGAGAAGACTCTTGAGAGTCCCTTGGACTGCAAGGAGATCCAACTAGTCCGTTCTAAAGGAGATCATCCCTGGGTGTTCTTTGGAAGTTATGATGCTAAAGCTGAAACTTCAGTACTTTGGCCACCTCATGCAAAGAGTTGACTCATTGGAAAAGACTCTGATTCTGGGAGGGATTAGGGGCAGGAAGAAAAGGGGACGACAGAGGATGAGATGACTGGATGGCATCACCGACTCGATGGATGTGACTTTGAGTGAACTCCTGGAGATGGTGATGGACAGGGAGGCCTGGCGTGCTGCGATTCATGGGGTTGCAAAAAGTCGGACACGACTGAGCAACTGAACTGAACTGAACTGAGAATATAATAGACTAATAGTAACAACTATTATAGGAAGTATTGATACTGTGACTTGTATTATAAAACATTTAGTGGATGCTTCAATGGCTCCTGGTTTAAATATGTTTAAATTGGCATTTCAACCAGTGTATATATTTCCAAACTGACCTTAATTTTTAATTAGCATGAAGTTATTATTTTAGTTCTTTTTCTTGTGAGGATGCTTAGTGTGTGTGTGTGTCTGTCTGTGTGTGTGTGCATGCATGCATGATTCATCATGTCTGACTCTTTGGAACTGTATGGACCATAGCCCACCAGGCTCCTCTGTCCATAGGATTTTCTAAGCAAAAATACTGGAGTATTTTGCCATTTCCTCCTTCAGGGAATCTTTCCAGCTCAGGGATTGAACCTGTGTCTCCTGAGTCTCTTGCACTGGTAGATGGATACTTTACCTGAGCCAATTTACTAGGATGGTAGTGAAAATAAGGGAAATTATTAGTATGGAAGGATATATTAATAACATTTTCAGGATATAGTCTGACTCCTGCACGGGTTATAGGATTCCAACTTGACAGATAGTAAGTGGGGAGAACATGTCTTTGTAGGCCAGGAACCTTAAGAAACTTTAGGCATACTGAAAAGAGAAGTCAACTAAATTTATAGATATTGAAGGTGAAACCTGGTAGAGTGTTTTAAGATTTGGTTTCCTAGCAAGTACTAAATTTTTTAAATAATTCAATCCAACTTTTCATATGAAACCCTTTACAGAATAGTTTAGTAGTTATATTTATGCCTTTAGCAGTTGATTATTCAACCTGGTGGCTGAGACAGTGAAGAATCTGCCTGCAATGCAGGAGACTTGGGTTCGACCACTGGGTCAGGAAGATTCCCTGGAGAAGGGAATGGCTACCCACTCCAATATTCTTGCCTGAGAAATTACATGGAGAGAGAAGCCTGGTGGGCTACAGTCCACAAGGTCTCAAAGAGTCAGATATGACTGAGCGAATGACACTTTCATTCAATACTGTGTGGCTTTAGATTTGTGAAACAAATTAAAAAACAAATATATGGTTAATTGACTTTCTCCTTGCACTTATATACATAATGAGAATACCATAATGATGGCAGGTTTTTGTGTTATGTTTTTGTATCAAGAGTAATCTTTCTTTGTGATCATTATGATCACAGGTGAGGAGTATTGGAAGAAAGGGTTAAAATGGGCAAAAATAATTGCTGGCTATCTTCTAGAGCACTGCTTGGGATAATCTCCTGAGCTATTTAAAACTATGAACATTGTTAAAAGATTGTATCCTGGATGATAGTGCACATGATTTTTTTCTGTAGGAATCCAAATAAACAGTATGTGATGTATCTGACTATTGCACCATGAATATTGACAGATTTTACTTCTATTTGTAAACTTATTTCAGCATTCTTTTAAAAAAAATTTAGTGAAGTATACTTGATTTACGGCGTGGTGCACGTTCAGGTGTAGAATAAAATGAAACAGATATACATAATCCAGGTTTTTTTAGTTTCTTCCCCATATAGGCTGTTACAGAGTATTGAGTAAAGTTCTTTGTGCTATACAGCAGGTTATTATAAGTTATCTATTTTATATATAGTAATGTATATACGTTCATCTCCAGTTTATTCCGCTTGACCATCTGTTCTCCTGGTAACCAGAAGTTGATTTTCAACATCCATGATTCTACTTCTGATTTGTTGATAAGTTCATTTGTACCGTTTTTTAAATATTCCACGTATAAGAGATATCATATGATATCTGTCTTTCTGTTTCTGACTTATTTGACTCAGTATGACACTGTCTTGGAGAAGGAAATGGCAACACACTCCAATATTCTTGCCTAGAGAATCCTGTGGACGGAGGAGCCTGGTGGGCTGCTGTCCATAGGGTCACACAGAGCTGAACACGACTGAAGCGACTTAGCATGCATGCATGCACTGGAGAAGGAAATGGCAACCCACTCCAGTATTCTTGCCTGGAGAATCCCAGGGACAGAGGAGCCTGGCGGGCTGCCATCTATGGAGTCACACAGAGTTGGAAATGACTGAAGTGACTTAGCAGCAGCAGCAGCAGACATCTCTGAAGTATGACCATCCATATTGCTGTTAAATGGCATTATTTTGTTCATTTTTATTGCTGAGTAATATTTCATTGTATTTAAGTACCACATCTTCTTTATTCAATCCCCTCTTGAGGGACATTTATGTGGCTTTCATGTCCCAGTTATTGTAAATAGTGCTGCAATGAACACTGAGATGCATGAATCATTTTTGAATTATGGTTTGCTCTAGGTATATGACCAGGAGAGGAATTCCTGGATCATATGATAGGTCTATTTTTAGTTTTTTAATGAACCTCTATACTGTTCTCTATAGTAACTATACCAATTTTCATTCCCACTAACAGTGTAGGAGGATTCTCTTTTCTCCACACCGTCTTCAGCATTTTGTTTGTAGATTTTTCTTCATGATGATCATTCTAACTAGTATGAAGTGATACCTCATTTTAGGTAGTTTTCATTTGCATTTCTCTTATAACTAGTGATGTTGAGCTTCTTTTTATATGCTCTTTGGCTATCTGCATATCTTCTTTGGAGAAATGTCTCCTTAGATCTTCTGCCTATTTTTTGATTGGATTATTTGTTTCTTGATATTGAACTGCATGAGGTGTTCCTATACTTTGGAGATTAATCCCTTGTTTGTTGCTTCATTTGCAAATATTTTCTCTCACTGTGAGGGTTGTCTTTTTGTTTTGTTTATGGTTTACTTTGCTGTGCAAAAGCTTTAAGTTTAATTAGATCCCATTTGTTTACTATTATTTTTATTTTCATTACTCTTAGAGGTGGATCAAGAAAGATATTGTGATTTATGTCAAAGAGTGTTCTGCCTGTTTTCCTCTAAGGAAACACTGCATATAGTAGTGTTTTATGATCCTTTATATTTCTGCTTTAGGTCTAAAGTTAGGTTGTTTATTTGAGATTTTTATTTCTTAGAGATAAGATTGTATTTGTATCAACTTGCCTCTTAGAACTCCTTTGCTGCATACCATGGGTCTGGGTTGTAATGTTTCCATTGTCACTTTTTTCTAGGTATTTTTTAATTTCCTCTTTGGTCATTTTCATGATCCATTGTTTATTTAATGTCAATCATTAAAAAAAATTATTGGAGTATAGTTGATTTATAATGTATTAGTTTCAGGTGTCCAGCAAATTGCATCAGTTATACATATACACGTGAGCGCATGCATGTTCAGTCATGTTTGCCTCTTTCTGACCCCATGGACTGTAGCCAACAGGCTCCTCTGTCCATGGAATTTTCCATGCAAGAATACTGGAGTGGGTTGCCATTTACTACTCCAGGACATCTTCCTGACCCAGGAATTGAACCTGTGTCTTTTGTGTCTTCTGCATTGGTAGGCAGGTTCTTTACCACTGTGCCACCTGGGAAGCTCACATAGACACATATCTACCTTTTTAGTCCCTAATATTCCTTTTTGCCTAATTGTAATACATTAGTGATTCCTTCATTGACTAATTACATACATTTTGAGATATGTCTCTTTTTTACCAAGAAAAGATGGCATTAGATTTTTCCTCTGATACATTAACTATCAAAATATATTATTCATGTCATCACTGTTTGAAGATAATGAGTGTAACCTATCAAAGAAACTTATTCATCCATATAAGCAGCCAAAAACATGCTCAGCTTTTCAAGAAATCAGAAAATGTGTTTTCCGTGAACACTTCAAAAATTGGTTTTATTTGGTATTATATTGCTCTCAGGGAACAGAGAATTTACATGAAATACTGGAAAATCTAAAAAATACTTCCATATCCAAATGATAATAATTTTCAAAATCTAAGATGCCATATATAATAATGAGAATTTAACCGTATGAATATATATTAAGATTATAGCTATACTTAATAAATATTAGAAGGACAATAAAAATCAATATTTTGAGTTGTAGAGGATCAAATGACACTGTGGATTTTGTCAATACAATTGAATTAATGTATTAATGATTTAATGGGACTATTAAGTTGATCAGAAATTTATATGTATACATTACTGTAATACTGCATAACACAAGAAAGTAAAGTATCCAAGTAGCTAAAAATAGATAATGACTTTTACAGAAAGCCTAAACACAAGAAGCATAGA
Organism: Ovis canadensis; assembly: GCF_042477335.2. Taxonomy (NCBI): domain Eukaryota; kingdom Metazoa; phylum Chordata; class Mammalia; order Artiodactyla; family Bovidae; genus Ovis; species Ovis canadensis. Next base: position 66,073,058 of record NC_091262.1, on the reverse strand, counting down.
ATAAATGTAGCATAAGCTAAGGCTGGTCTTTATGATTAGTGAGTAAAGGCTTCATTTTGCAACAAATATAATTTAGAGCACTAGCTAAAGGTTTTAAAAACAGAACAGTATAAATATGGTCTCCACTTTGAATTTTTCTGGGGAGCACTCTTAAAATTATTTCTTTGGCATCTCCTTGGAAGCCGAAACTTGTGCAGTCTGTACCGCTTTAGGAGGCAGTCCTGACTATCTACCACAACCTCTTCCAAAAGGATAAGCACTTAAAATGAAAGCTCTGAACCACAGAAGAGTTGCAAAATGTGAGACAATATAGGCTTTCAAAGTTTGGAGGCAAATAAATAAATTGATAATTTTCAATTATAAAAGTTGTAATCCTTAATATTAACATATTTGTGTATATTTTTCATTGTTTTCTCAATACAATGAATTTCATATGGGAGGTCTCAGTGAGTTTATTTGATTTTACAATGGACAAATATAAAGATACATACCTTAGTAGAAAAACAGGTGAAGTATATTAACATCTGTTTTACAGAGAATAATTTCAAGATGTCAGTAAACAAATAAATATTACTAGTGATCTAGAAAATGCAGAATAATTGAGATATTTTTCCATTTAATCAACTTGCAATGATTACAGATTAAAATTCACATTAATATCTAGATTTTGTGAAAACGGTTATAGTGTACAGATGTTAAAAGAGAATAAATTAACATGAAGTTTCTAAAAATACAAAATTGAAATAGGCACCAAATTAAGCAAAACATCATATCAATGAACCAGGAATGACATCCCCAATAAATTATGTTGAAAAGGCAATATGTTTATAAATTTATATATGTAAGTACATTCTAGAAATGACCACAAGAATGTAAATCACAGAAATGCCTGTAAAAAAAAAGAATATTTAAATTTATTACAACATATCTGCACAATGGAATTATGTTTTAGTTTCAAAAGATAATATAAATATGTATGTAAAATAAAAATATTATGATGCATTTATAAATTAAAAAACTAAAATAAGTATGTATGTATATATAGATAATTATATGTATGTGTATACAGATAATTATAAAATAAACACAATTGTGTTGTTAATATTTTTTCAAACATACAGGGTTAAAAATAGTAAGCAATCATTCTAGCAAGAATGTGAAAAAAGGGGAAATAAACCTATTGCTTAAATTTTCTTTTTAGAGATATATATGACATCCATCTTTCCATTGACTCCCTTTATTCCATGATGAGATATTTTCATTGCCTGGGCATTTGTCTTGAAGTAGATATAGGTCATGGCAGCTAAATTGTCATTAGCTCCTTTTGAGTCCTAAGTCTATTCTCTTAACCTTCCTTCAAGTATCTTTGTAGTGGGGGAAGGTTTAATTATCAGAGCAGTCTTAAAACAGATTAACTGTGTAATCATAAACAATCATTTACACTGTTCCTAGAGCCTATTCCTCATTTGCAAGCATGGCTGGCCTGTTTGGCTATTTCCCTAAAGGAAAAGGTTCTAGAATTCAAGTAGAACCTTGTTTTGGAATATTGTGTACTGAATTTTATGAAGTGCTTGTATCTGAATATATTGAGTTCCTTATAAAATTTTCTTTCTCTCATCTTTTAGAGCAGTGAATTATATAAATAGATATTTCTAATATTAACCAACCTCAAATTCCAAAACAAATCTTTCTTAATCATTATCATCTATTTTTACATTTTATACACTGATGGATTCAATCTGCTAAGAATTCTCAGTACATAAAAGTGAGAATTTTCTAGATGTTCTTTTCTTGTACTGATTTTGTGTAGATTGGGTATCACATTGAAACATCCTTCATTAACCCACTAAATGGGATTTCCACATTTTCTTGTTCAGTTCAGTTCAGGCACTCACTCCTGTCTGACTCTTTGCAACCCCATGAACCACAGCATGCCAGGCCTCCGTGTCCATCACCAACTCCTGAAGTTTGCCCAAACTCATGTCCGTTGAGTTGGTGATGCCATCCAACCATTTCATCCTCTGTCATTCCCTTCTCCTCCTGCCTTCAATCTTTCCTAACATCAGGGTCTTTTCCAGTGAGTCTGTTCTTTGAATTAGGTGGCCAAAGTATTGGAGTTTCAGCTTCAGCATCAGTCCTTCCAATGAATATTCAGGATTGATTTCCTTTAGGATGGAATGGTTGGATCTTCTTGCAGTCCAAGGGACTCTCAAGAGTCTTCAACACCACAATTCAAAAGCATCAATTCTTCAGCGCTCAGCTTTTTTTATAGTCCAATTCTCACATCTGTACATGCCTACTAGAAAAACCATAGCTTTGACTAGATAGAACTTTGTTGGCAAAGTAATGTCTCTGCTTTTTAATATGTTGTCTGGATTGGTCATAGCTTTTCTTCCAAGGATTAAGCATCTTTTAATTTCATGGCTGCAGTCACCAGCTGCAGTGATTTTCGAGTCCAAAAAAAAAAAAAGTAATCTGTCACTGTTTCCATTGTTTCCCCATCTGCTTGCCATGAAGCTCCAATATGCCAGCATTTTCTTGTTAGATTCTTATCAATCAGGTCAGGTGGTCTGGTGTTCCCATCTATTTAAGAATTTTCCACAGTTTGTTGTGATCTTCCTAAAGGAAATCAGTCCTGAATATTCATTGGAAGGACTGATGTTGAAGCTGAAACTCCAATATTTTGGCTACCTGATGTGAAGAGCTGACTCATTTGAAAAGACCCGACCCTGATGTTGGGAAAGATTGAAGGCAGGAGGAGAAGGGAATGACAGAGGATGAGATGGTTGGATGGCATCACCAACTCAATGGACATGAGTTTGGGTAAACTCTGGGAGTTGGTGATGGACAAGGAGGCCTGGCATGCTGTGGTTCATGGGGTTGCAAAGAGTCAGACACGACTGAGCAACTGAAGTAAACTAAACACAGTCAAAGGCTTGGGCGTAGTTGGTAAAGCAGAAGTAGATGTTTTTCTGGAACTCTCTTGCTTTTTTTGATGATCCAATGGATGTTGGCAATTTGATCTCTGATTCCTCTGCCTTTTCTAAATCCAGCTTGAGCATCTATCTGGAAGTTCACGTACCATTGAAGCCTGGCTTGGGAGAATTTTGAGCATTACTTTGCTAGCATGAGAGATGAGTGCAATTGTGTGGTAGTCTGAGCATTCTTTGGCATTGCCTTTCTTTGGGATTGGAATGAAAACTGACCTTTTCCAGTCCTGTGGCCACTGCTGAGTTTTCCAAATTTGCTGGCATATTGAGTTCCATATTGGCTTTTTCTTGTTATACTCTGACTTAGAAGGAGAAGAATGAGGCTCCAACAACTTCTTCCTAAGAAAGACAAATTTCTCTAATCAAGTGTTCTGACCTGATCTCAAAAAGTTATGTACAGTTTATTTAGATTCAGATTGTTTTTATTTTTTTTTTTATTTTTATTTTTAATTTTAAAATCTTTAATTCTTACATGCGTTCCCAAACATGACCCCCCCTCCCACCTCCCTCCCCACAACATCTCTCTGGGTCATCCCCATGTACCAGCCCCAAGCATGCTGCACCCTACGTCAGACATGGACTGGCGATTCACTTCTTACATGATAGTATACATGTTAGAATTCCCATTCTCCCAAATCATCCCACCCTCTCCCTCTCCCTCTGAGACCAAAAGTCCGTTATACCCATCTGTGTCTTTTTTCCTGACTTGCATACAGGGTCGTCATTGCCATCTTCCTAAATTCCATATATATGTGTTAGTATACTGTATTGGTGTTTTTCTTTCTGGCTTACTTCACTCTGTATAATTGGCTCCAGTTTCATCCATCTCATCAGAACTGATTCAAATGAATTCTTTTTAACGGCTGAGTAATACTCCATTGTGTATATGTACCACAGCTTTCTTATCCATTCATCTGCTGATGGACATCTACGTTGTTTCCATGTCCTGGCTATTATAAACAGTGCTGCGATGAACATTGGGGTACATGTGTCTCTTTCAATTCTGGTTTCCTCGGTGTGTATGCCCAGAAGTGGGATTGCTGGGTCATAAGGGAGTTCTATTTGCAATTTTTTAAGGAATCTCCACACTGTTCTCCATAGTGGCTGTACTAGTTTGCATTCCCACCAACAGTGTAGGAGGGTTCCCTTTTCTCCACACCCTCTCCAGCATTTATTGCTTGCAGATTTTTGGATCGCAGCCATTCTGACTGGTGTGAAGTGGTACCTCATTGTGGTTTTGATTTGCATTTCTCTAATAATGAGTGATGTTGAGCATCTTTTCTAGATCAATGGAACAAAATAGAAAGCCCAGAGATAAATCCACACACATATGGACACCTTATCTTTGACAAAGGAGGCAAGAATATACAATGGAGTAAAGACAATCTCTTTAACAAGTGGTGCTGGGAAAACTGGTCAACCACTTGTAAAAGAATGAAACTAGATCACTTTCTAACACCGTACACAAAAATAAACTCAAAATGGATTAAAGATCTAAATGTAAGATCAGAAACTATAAAACTCCTAGAGGAGAATATAGGCAAAACACTCTCAGAAATAAATCACAGCAGGATCCTCTATGATCCACCTCCCAGAATTCTGGAAATAAAAGCAAAAATAAACAAATGGGATCTAATTAAAATTAAAAGCTTCTGCACAACAAAGGAAAATATAAGCAAGGTGAAAAGACAGCCTTCGGAATGGGAGAAAATAATAGCAAATGAAGCAACTGACAAACAACTAATCTCAAAAATATACAACCAACTTATGCAGCTCAACTCCAGAAAAATAAACGACCCAATCAAAAAATGGGCCAAAGAACTAAATAGACATTTCTCCACAGATTGTTTTTAAAACAAAATATGATGTATTTGAAGCAGCTATAATCCATGCAGGTTTTTTTCCCCCTCTCCTCAAGAGCAGATTATGTATTAACCAATCCCACTTTTCCCTCTACATTGTTATGATTTTTGAAAATATGTTTATTTTTAATAATGTATGTAAATATTTGTCCTAATACTTTCTCCAAATGCTTACAATTTGAAAAGTACTTTATGTTTTCCTATTTAATTCCTCCATCTACTAATAACCTTGGTATATTGAAAGATACACACTTCACATTTTATAAGATAAATAGATGTAGTCACATCTTAATATTACGTACTTTTCATGTAACAAAATGTAATCTGCCTATTTAAATGTGCAATATTCTAGAAATCCAAATGATATGGAAATTATCTGTAAAGTGATTTTAATACAAAAAAGTACAATGCATTGCTATGTACATCACATGGATTAATTGTACATTTTCTTTCTTGCCCAAAGGGATTTATAAAAATGTATTGCCAAAAAGCTAAAGGATACTTAAATTTTACAATGCCTATTTGATTTTTATATTTTTGTAGCAACATGTGGAGTTGGAGAGACAACTCAAGCTTTTATGGAATCAAATAAAAATATTATAGTATATGAAAATATTTAATTTGCATACAAATCCTAACTGAATTTCATTTATGCACAATTGCAACTGACAAGTACTTATTTAAAAAATAAAGGACTGAGGAATTTCATTAGCAAGAATACTTTGATTTTATTTTCCCCATAGGTGAGAAATCATTGAAAAAAATTACCTAGCAAAAAACATAATTTAAGTTTAAATCGCAATTGGTGAAATTTGTTACACCTTCACATATAAAGTATGTGTTTTATTTGATTAAACCTATTGAAAATATGCTTTTAGGGTTTTTTGTATTATAATAAATTTCCAAAGAAGCTGATTTTAAAATATCCATTTCTATTTTATGTTGCTTATTGCCATATGCACATTTTTTTGGTCCATGTGAAGATCCTTTATTTTTTAAATATGTTTATTTATTTAAATTGGAGGTTAATTACTTGACAATATTGTATTTGTTTTGCCATACATCTATACGCACATTTTTGTTATTGTTTTTCAGTCACTAAGTCGTGTCCAACTGTTTGCAACCCCATGAGCTAAAGCACATCAGGCTTCTCTGTCCATCACTATCTACTTGAGTTTTCTCAAACTTGTGTCCATTGAGTCAGTGATGCCATCCAACCATTTCATCTTCTGTTTCCCCTTCTCCTCTGGCCCTCAAATTTTCTGAACATCAGGGTCTTTTCCAAAGAGACTGCTCTTCACATCAGGTGAAAAAAGTATTGGAGCTTCAGCTTTAGTATCAGTATTTCCAATGAATATTCAGGGATGCTTTCCTTTAGGAATGACTGATTTAATCTTCTTGTCCAAGGCACTCTCAAGAGTCATCTTCAGCACCACTGTTCAAAAGCATCAATTCTTTGGCTCTCAGCCTTCTTTATGGTCTAATTCTCACATCCATATTTGACTCCTGGAAAAACTTTGACCATCGCTTTGACTATACAGACCTTTGTGGGCAAAGTAATGTCTGCTTTTAAAAACACTGTCTAGGTTTGACATAGCTATTCTTCTTTCATTTATAAAATCAATTTTATTATAAGCAATGTAGAAATCATGAGTAGAAGCACTAGTTAACTTGACTCAATCATTTTCATTTGGTCTAGAGTTCTAAGAATATTTTGACTAATAATTTTTAATTTCTCTAAATTATAATTAATCTCTGGTTTTTATAAGACATTATTCATTTTAAAGCTCTCTATGACTAATGAATCAACTGGAAAATTAAGAAGAAAAGGAAATTGAAGTTAATCATTCTTCTGGGAAGAGTGGAAAGCTACTGTCTATTCTGTTTGATAGAAATGACTCATTATAAACTTTGACTATAATAGGCCTATCATCAGTGAAAGGAATATGGTAGTGTTTCTTTTTTTAGTATTTTGCTTAACTTAAATATAGGAATATTACAAATATCCAAGGGAGTGATTCTTTTTCAAAATTGCTTACCAATTACCTATATTTTTTCCAGGAACTCAATAAATATTTTTGAATGAATGCAATGTGGTGACACACAGGGTTGACAAAACAGGTGAGTCCTATCAAATAAAGTGTTCATTGGGGAAGGACTGTTGATGATAAGATAAACCGTGAAACTGTAGGAAAATCAAAACCAAAATAGGACATGACTTGGTGGTGGGGAGAGGACACTATTTTTTAAAAACTTTTTATTTTGTATTGGGGTCTAGTCAGTTAACAATGTTGTGATAGTGTCTGGTGAACAGTGGAGGGAGTCAGCCATACATATACAAGCATCCATTCTCCCCCAAACTACTCTCCCATCCAGGCTGCCACATAACGTTTAGTAGAGTTCCATGTATTTACAGTAAGTACTTGTAGGTTATTCATTTTAAATATAGCAGTGTGTACATGTTTAATAGATAGTACCATCTGGGAAGCTCTCTGAAGAAGTGACAGGTGACAAGCAGTCCTAATTACAAGGACAAGACAGTCATGTGGCAATCTGGAGGAAAAGCATTACTGCCTGTCAGAAGAGGAGGTATAATAGTCTTGAGTTTCAACGATCCTGTTATTTTCCAGGGAGAGTCAGATTCTTAACTGAAGTGAAGGGAGATTTGTAGAGGAACTCCACAGGTAGGGGCCAATGAATTGTAGCCAACTGAGCCACATTGTGTTTGAATATCATATATATATATATATAGATAGATAGATAAATAGACAGACAGACATAGACATAATAGAAAGCCACTGGAATAATTTAAAGCAATTAAACAATATAGCCAGCCTTTAAAAAAAATACAAATAACCTGATTACTATAGAAGGTATACACTAGTGGCTCAGTGGTAAAGAATCTCCCTGTAATGCAGGAGATGCAGGAGACCTGGATTTGATCCCTGAGTTGGGAAGATCCTCTGGAGTAGGAAATGGTAATCCACCTTAGTATTCTTGCCTGGAGAATCCCATGGACAGAGGAGCCTGGCAGTCTACAGTCCATAGGGTCGCAAAGAGGTGGATACAACTGAAGTATCTTAGCATGTATGCAAAATACAATCTTTGTTATGGACAAAATCTTTAAAACAGTGAGTTTTAAAGTAAACAAAGAGAGAAAAGAGGCTAGTTTGATTAGCTTATGGTGTTGGATTAAGTGAAAAGTAGACAGATTTGTTATGTATTTTGGAGTCAGAACTTGCTGATGGATTGGCTAATGGAAAAAGGAAAATATTTTAAAATGAGGTCAAAGTTAATTATATTTGAGCTGTTATAATGATGGTTATCAGTCTTATCAATCAGAGTAAAATATTCTACATGGAAGAAATAACCTTAAGGTGAAAGCTATTCCACAAGCAGAAACTGTAGTGTCCAACTATGTCTCTAGTGCTAGAGAGAAAAAAAAAAAAGATTAAAAATTCAAAAAAAGATAATGGCTAAATATATAAATTTGTAATTCATCTTTATGGTGACTCAGGGGTAAAGAATCTGCATGCCAATGAAGGAAACACAGGTTCGACCCCTGTGTCAGGAGGATCCACTGGAAAAGGAAATGGCTACTCATTCCAGTATTCTTCCCAGGAAATCCCATGGACAGAGGAACCTGATGGGCAACAGTCCATGGGGTTACAAGAGACACAACTTAGCAACTAAATATCAACAACAACTAATGTCTATAGTGTTGTTGTTGTTCATTTGCTAAGTCACATCTAATTCTTCGAGACCCCATGAACTGCAGTACACCAGCCTCTCCTGTCCTTCATTATCTCCTGGAGTTTGCTCATATTCACGTCCATTGAATTGGGGATGGTCTCTAACCATCACATTCTCTGCTGGCCCTTCTCCTTTTATGTAGATGAGGCATAATATATAGTGTAGATATAGTAAAAGCAATAGAAAGCCTTGCCTTAAGAGTTTATTAAAATGTTCTAAAGAGCTCAAGATGACTATTGGAGTGGGAACACAAGATTAAAGATTTCACACATGCAATGAAGAAGGTAAATCAAAGTTCAGCTCTATTTCAAGAATTACCTGTTCAAATTCTCAGAAAGATATGAGAACTCTGAAGTTTTGTTAATCACGAGAAAACACTTTGTATATTCTTTATATAGCAAGAATTGCCATATGGTTTTTTTTTGTTGTTTTCCGAATACTTAAACATGACAGCCCATTCCTCTTTCTTGTAAATCTTAATACAAAGCAAAGGAAAGTGAGGGTGACATAAGATGTTTTTGGTGAGAGGGAATAAGTAGCCTCTTATTTTTTTTTTCAATTTTAATTACATCATCATACATCATTAGAAAACAAGTAAGTTTTTATAATAGAACTAAAATAGAACTAACTTAGATAAAAAATAAGGTTTGGAGAATAAATGTGAACTCAGCAACAAGCCAGATGTACAATTTAGAGTTAGACATCTGAATTCTGTGTAGCAAGTGTTCCTAAAGGCTTGAAAATTTAGTGATACCCTTATTTCAGTTTGTAAAGAATGCTTTTCTTATTCAATCACTTAGTCATGTCCAACTCTTTGCGACTCCACAGACAACAGAATGCCAGGCTTCCCGTTCTTCACTATCTCCCAGAGTTAGCACAGTTTTCATATCCATTCAGTCAGTGATGCTATCTACCCATCTTATCCTGTGCTTCTCCCTTTCTCCTCTTGCCCTCAGTCTTTCCCAGCATCAGTGTCTTTTCCAGAGAGTCAGTTCTTTACATCAGGTGGCCAAAATATTGGAGCTTCAGCATCAGTCCTTCCAATGAACGTTCAGAGTTGATCTACTTTAACATTGACTGGTTTGATCTTCTTGCAGTTCAAGGGACTCTCAAGAGTCTTCTCCAACACCACTGTTCAAAATCATCAATTCTTCGGCACTCAGCCTTCTTTATGGTCCAACTCTCACAATCATACATGACTACTAGAAAAACCATAGCTTTGACTAGACTGACCTGTGTTGGCAAAGTGATGTCTCTGCATTTTAACATGCTAGCTAGCTTTGTCATGACTTTTCCTCCAAGTAGCAAGAATATTTTAATTTTGTGTCTATAGTCACCATTCGCAGTGATTTTGGAGTCCAAGAAAATGAAATCTGCCACGGTTTATACTTTTTCCTCAACTATTTGGCCATGAAGTGATGAGACCAGATGCCATAATATTAGTTTTTTGATTGTTGGATTTTAAGCCAGCTTTTTCACTCTCCTCTTTCACCTTCATCAAAAGGCTCTTTAGTTCCTCTTCTCTTTCTACCATTAATATTGTATCATCTGCATATCTGAAGTTGTTGATATTTCTCCTGGAAATCTTGATTCCAGCCTGTGCTTTATCCATTGCCACATTTCACATGAAGTACTCTGCATATAAGTTAAATAAGCAGGTGACACTATGAAGCCTTGACCCACTCCTTTCCCAATTTTGAACCAGTCCATTTTTACTTTTCTGGTTCTAACTGTTGCTTCTTGACCTGCACACAGATTTCTGAAGAGGCAGGTAAGGTGGTCTGGTATCCCCATCTCTTTCAGAATTTTCCACAATTTGTTGTAATCCACATAGTCGAAGGCTTTTGCATAGTCAATGAAGCAGAAGTAGATGTTTTTCTGGAAGTCCCTTGATATTTCTTTATCCAGAGGATGTTGGCAATTTGATCTCTGGTTCCTCTGTCTTTTTAAAATCCAGTTTGTAAATCTGAAAGTTGTTGGGTCACATGTTGTTGAAGCCTCAGTTCAGTCACTCAGTCATGTCTGACTCTTTGCAACCCCATGAACTGCAGCACGCCAGGCCTCCCTGTCCATCACCAGGCCTCCCTGTCCATCACCAACTCTCAGAGTCCACCCAAATCCATGTCCATTGAGTCAGTGATGCCATCCAACCATCTCATCCTGCTGCTGTCCCCTTCTCCTCCTGCCCTCAATCTTTCCCAGCATCAGGGTCTTTTCAAATGAGTCAGCTCTTCACATCAGTTAGCCAAAGGATTGGAGTTTCAGCTTCAACATCAGTTCTTCCAGTGAACACCCAGGACTGATCTCCTTTAGGATGGACTGGTTGGATCTCCTTGCAGTCCAAGGGACTCTCAAGAGTCTTCTCCAACACCACAGTTCAAAAGCATCAGTTCTTCCATGCTCAGCCTTCTTTATAGTCCAAGCTTCACATCCATACATGACCACTGGAAAAAACCATAGCCTTGACTAGATGGACTTTTGTTGACAAAGTAATGTCTCTGCTTTTGAATATGCTATTTAGGTTGGTCATAACTTTCCTTCCAAGGAGTAAGCATCTGTTAATTTCATGGCTGCAATCACCATATGCAGTGATTTTGGAACCCAGTAAAATAAAGTCAGCCACTGTTTCCCCATCTATTTGACATGAACTGATGGGACCAGATGCCATGATCTTAGTTTTCTGAATTTTGACCTTTAAGCCTAGCTTGAACAATTTTGAGCATTACCTTTCTAGCATGTGTAAAGAGAGCAATTGTGCTGTAGTTTGAATATTCTTTAGCATTGCACTTCCTTGGGATTGAAATGAAAACTGACCTTTTCCCATCCTGTGGCCATTGCCTAGTTTTCCAAATTTGCTGGCATATTGAGTGCAGCACTTTAACAGCATCATCTTTTAGGACTGAAATAACTCATCTGGAATTCCATCACCTCCACTAGCTTTGGTCATAATAATGCTTCCTAAGGCCCATTTGACATCATATTCCAGGATGTCTGTCTCTAAGTGAGTGACCACACCATTGTGGTTATCTGGTTCATTAACACTTTTTTGTACAGTTCTCTTGTGTATTCTTGCCACCTCCTCTTCATCTCTTTTGCTTTTGTTACGCCCTTGCCATTTCTGTCCTTTATTGTGCCCATCTTTGCATGAAATGTTCCCTTGGTATCTCCAATTTTCTTGAAGGGATCTCTAGCTTTTCCCATTCTATTGTTTTCATCTATTTCTTTGCATTGTTTACTTTAGAAGGCGTGCTTATGTCTCTTTGCTATTCTCTGGAATTCTGCATTCAGTTGAGTATATTGTTCCCTTCCTCCTTTGCCTTTCACTTCTTTTCTTTTCTCAGCTATATGTAAGGCCTTCTCAGACAACCACTTTGCCTTCTTTCATTTATTTTTCTTTTGGACGTTTTTAGTCACCACCTCCTGTACAATGGTACAAACCTCCGTCCATAGTTTTTCAGGCACTCTGTCTTCTGGATCTAATTATTTAAATCTATTTGTCACCTCCCCTGTATATTATATTGGATTTGATTTAGGCCATACTCAAATGGCCTAGTGGTTTTCCCTGCTTTCTTCAACTTGAGCCTGAATTTTGCAATAAGGAGTTCATGATCTGAGCCATAGTCAGCTCCAGATCTTGTTTTTGTTGACTGTATAGTGCTTCTCCATCTTTTGCTGCAAAGAATATAATCACTCTCTGGTGATGTACATGTGTAGAGTCACCTCTTGTGTTGTTGAAAGAGGGTGTTTGCTATGACCAATGTGTTATCTTGGCAAACTCTGTTAGCCTTTGCCCTGCTTCATTTTATACTCCAGGGCCATACTTGCCTGTTACTCCAGGTATCTCTTGACTCCCTACTTCTGCATTCCAGTCCCCTATCATGAAAAGGACATCTTTTTTTTTTTTTTTGGTGTTAGTTCTAGTTGTTATAGATTATTATAAAACCAGTCAACTTCAGCTTATTCCCCATCAGTGTTTGGGGAATAGACTTGTATTCCTGTGCTGTTGAGTGATTTGCCTTGGAATAGAACCAAAAGCATTCTGTCATTTTTGAGATTGCACCCAAGTATTGCATTTTGGACTCTTGTTGGCTATGACAGCGGTACCATTTCTTCTAAGAGATTCTTTCCCACAGTAGTAGATGCAGTGGTCATCTGAATTAAATTTGTCTATTCTCATCCATTTTAGTTAACTGATTCAAAATATGTTGATATTCACACTTGCTGTCTCCTGTTTGACCACTTCTAATTTACCTGGTTCATAGACCTAACATTCCAGGTTTTATACAATATTGTCCTTTATAGCACTGGACTTTACTTTCACCACGAGACACATCCACAACTGGGCATCATTTACACTTGCTCAGCCTTTTCATTCCTTCTGGAGCTACTTCTCTGCTCTTCTCTAGTAGCATATTGGACACATATGGACCTGGGATGTTCATCTTTCAGTGTCATATCTTTTTTGCTTTTTCATATGTTCTTACTATTTAAAGAATAGTAAGAGAAAATAATGTGATCACCATATTCTTTCAATGATCTTATACTTTATAAGCATCATACAAGTATTTTTAGTTCTGTTCATTCTACATGGAGTAAGAATAATTATCCTTATTTCAAAACTTCTGAGTTAGAACTCAAATGCATTTTATGACTCAGTTCTGCCATTAAATCAAAAGCTTTCATTATTTTGTAAATAATATAAATCTACTCTGGATCAAATGAAAATCTCTCATGGAAGTTAGCATAAATAACAAGATATATATTTTATAGAGAGATGATACTGAATCTTTTCAAACATTTTTAACAAAATAAAATGTAGCTTTTACATTAAATTCATCTATTTCCATGGGGGCTGATATTCTAAAATGTGCAATAGTGTAGAAGCCAGTATAATAGAAGGACCTAAGAGACAATTCATGTTTTAGCAAAAAAGGTGAAGACCTTGTGAATGCATCCATTTATTTACACATTTTTATTGATTCTGATGATATAAAAATATATTAATATAAATTTTGCATTCCTTTTAGCTATGAAATTTTATCTATACATTGGAAAAAGGCTAAAGAATTTTATTAGCAATGATTTGGCATTTGTCCAAGAAAGAATTTCTTGTACAAAAATGTAGTAATAAATATCAAAAGCAATGAGAATGGTAATATATTTTTTCAACTAAATATGCATCTTATAATAATTGAACCCAAAATATAAAAGTATAGATAGTTGGAGGTATGAATTCATAAAAACAATAAGAAATCTCATTTAGTTTATTAATTCTTATTATGTGACAGATATTTTCCTAAATGCATTAACATTTCTGATTATTCCTCAACTGAATAAACAATAGAATTGGCCCAACTTTGTAATATTCTGTAGTTTTCCTTTTCATACTGTTAATTTAATTAAAAACCTATGCCTGGGAATCTCTCCTGGGGATCATGGATAAGCAACATGGAAGGACTGAAATATAACAAAATCTGTGTGTACATGCAAGTGGAATCTATACACAGAGTTTGTGACTCATTTAAAATCCTTGAGTTATTTAAATTAGCAATAATTTGTGTCAAGTAATCAGAAATACATATTTTTTTGTGTTCCTTCCAGTGGGTAGTGTATCATTAGACTAATTTTAAGAACAACTGTTATCCCTGTTGAAACACCTTGTGAAAAAGTATCAAAAATTCTCAGTAATAAAAAGGATTTTCTGGGCACAATTTCAGCCTCAAAGGATAGATAGTAATACATGTTTTCCCCCAAATAAGATTCTATTTAATATCTCCAAGGACATTGCAGAATCCATGAAAAAAAATAGATACTTTATAGATAAAACATTGCATGCAGAAAAACACAGTTTCAGCATTTCAAAAATACTTAAATTACAGTGAAATGCAGTTGAGGAAATTTTTATCCTGATTGAATTTTGGACAATAAAGAATGAGAAATGAGACACAACAACCTAGCTACAATAAAGCATGAGTCTGATGGATGCCAGCAATGAATCAACTGATGAATATAAATCAAAATTGGATGTTGAATCAGATCAAGATATTTCAAAATCCAAAGAGTAAAAAAGAAAAGAAAGTCACGTTATGGAAAAAACACAAGTGTGTGCATATGTATATGTATAACATATAACATATAATATGCATATATGTATGTATAACATCATCTCCTTGATTACATTTATTACTAAATATTTTATTGCTTTGGATACTATTGTAAATGGCATTGCTTTCTTAATTTTTCTTACAAAGAATATGTTAATAGTATATGGGAATGCAATTGGTTTTTATATGGTAATTTTCTATCCTGCAATTTAATTAATTAACTAATTAGCTCTAACGATTTTTTTGGTGAGATTTTTAGAGGTGTGTGTATATATACAAGATATCTACATACACTTCCTTTCTGATTAGGATGCCTTTTATTTCACTTTCTTGACTAGTCACTCTGGATTGAACTTCATTGTTTGGGTCAGACTTCCATTGATGTTGACTAGAAATGACAGTGAGCCTCCTTGTCTTGTTCCTGATCACAGAAGAAAGCCCTTCACAACAGCTTTTCACTGTTGAGTGTGATGTTAAATTTGAGCTTCTCATACACTGACTTTATTATGTTGAGTTAGAGTCCTATACCTAATTATTGAACATATTTATCATGAAAAGATGTTGAAATTTTTTGATTTCTATATCTGTTGAAATGATTATAAAATTTATACTCTTTTTTTCTGTTAACACAATGTGTCACATTTTTGATTTGTTTTTGCTGAATCCTCTTTGTGTCTAAAGATAAATCCCTCTTGATCATGGTGTATGACTTATTAATGTGCTCTTGAATTTGATTTGATGGTATTTTGTTGGGGAGTGCTGCACTGATATTCATGAATGACACTGACATGTAATTCTCTTTTCTTGTGATGTCTTTGTCTGGCTTCAGTATCAGAATACACTGAATTTATGAAATAAGTTTAGCAATAACCTTCTTATTGACTTTTTTGGAAGAGTTTGAGAAGGTTTTGTATATTATTTCTTCTTTAAAAGTTTGATATAATTCAGCTATAAAGCATCTAGTCCTGCACATATTTTTTCTTAGGAGATATTTTATTACTGATTCAGTTGCTTTGCTTGTGATTGGTCTGTTCATATTTTCATTAGTTCATGATTCAGTATCAGTTAAGTTGTATATGCATTTCACTAAGTCACCTAATTTGCTGACATGTAATTTTTCATAGCAGTCTTTGACGATCTTTTGCATTTCTGTGGTATCAGTTGAAATGTCTCTTCATTCATGTACAAATTTATCAATTTGAGTCATTTATCTTTTTAATTAGTAAAAGGTTGGTCAATTTTGTTAACTTTTAGAAGAAACAACTCAGTTTTTTTGATCTATTGATTTTCTAGTCTCTACTTTGTTTGTTTCTTCTCTAATATTTATATTATTTCCTATTCTGACATCTTTAGGTTTAGTTAGTTCTTTTCTAGTTCCTTAATGTGTAAGATTAGGCTGCTGTAGTTTTACTTACCTATCCAGAGAATTCTTGTTCTTCACTTGCTAAGTCATGCCTGACTCTTTGCAACCCCATGAACTGCAGAATGACAGACTTAGCTATCCTCCACTATCTCCTAGAATTTTCTCAAACTTATGTCCATTGAGTCAGTGATGCCATCCAACCATCCCATCTTCTGTTGCTCCTTACCCTCTGGCCCTCAATCTTTCTGAGCATCAGGGTCTTTTCCAAATAGACTGCTCTTCACATCAGGTGAAAAAAGTATTGAACTTCAGCTTCAGCATTAGTCCTTCCAATGAATATTCAGGGTTGATTTCCTTTAAGAGTGACTAGTTGATCTCCTTGATGTTCAAGGGACCCTCAGGAGGCTTCTCCAACACCACAGTTCAAAAGCATCAATTCTTCAATGGTCAGCTTTCTTTATGGTGCAACTCTCACTTTTATACACGACTACTGGAAAAACCATAGCTTTGACTATATGGATCTTGACAGTAAAATGATCTCTGCTTTTTTACTATGCTGTCTAGATCATCATAGCTTTTCTTCCAAGGGGCAAGCATCTATGAATTTCATGACTGCAGTCACTGTCTACAGTGACCTTGGAGCCTAAGAAAATAAAATCTGCCACTGTTTCTATTTTTTCCCATCTATTTGCCATGAAGTGATGGGATTGGATGCCATAATCTTAATGTTTTGAATGTTGAGTTTTAAGACTTGTTCACTCTCCTCTTTCATCCTCATCAAGAGTCTCTTTAGTTCCTTTTCACTTCCTGTCATTAGATGATATCATCTGCATTCTAAGGTTGTTGATATTTCTCCCAGCAATCTTAAACCTGGCTTGTGCTTCATCCAGCTCAGCATTTTGCATGATGTACTCTGCATGGAAGTTAAATATGTTAGGTTTATCAATGTACAACCTTGATGTACACCTATCCCAACTTTGAACCAGTCTGTGGTTCCAAGTTGTATTCTAACTATTGTTTCTTGAGCTGCTTACAGGTTTCTCAGGAGGCAGGTAAAGGTGGTCCATATTTACATCTCTTTAAGAATTTTCCAGTTTGTTGTGATCCAAACAGTCAGAGGTTTTCACTTAGTCAATGGAGGAGAAGTAGATGTTTTTCTGGAATTCTGTTGCTTTTTCTATGATCCATGGAGGCTGGCAATTTGATCTCTGGTTCTTCTGCCTTTTCTATATCTAGCCTGTACATCTGGAAGTTCTCAGTCCACATACTGGTGAAGTCTAGCTTGAAGGATTTTGAGCATTACTGTGGTAGAATATGAAATAAGTGCAATGAGGATGAAACCTCAAGACCATCCTCATGGAAAAGAAATGCAAAAAAGCAAAATGGCTGTCTGAGGAGGCCTTACAAATAGCTGTGAAAAGAAGAGAAGTGAAAAGCAAAGGAGAAAAGGAAAGATATAAGCATCTGAATGCAGGGTTCCAAAGAATAGCAAGAAGAGACAAGAAAGCCTTCTTCAGTGATCAATGCAAAGAAATAGAGGGAAAGAACAGAATGGGAAAGACAAGAGATCTCTTCAAGAAAATTAGAGATACCAAGAGAACGTTTCATGCAAAGATGGGCTTGATAAAGGACAGAAATCGTATGGACCTAACGGAAGCAGAAGATATTAAGAAGAGGTGGCAAGAATACACAGATCTGTACAAAAAAGATCTTCACTACCTGGATAATCACGATGGTGTGCTCACTCATTTAGAGCCAGACATCCTGTAATGTGAAGTCAAGTGGGCCTTAGAAAGCATCACTACGGACAAAGCTAGTGGAGGTGATGGAATTCCAGTAGAGCTATCTCAAATCCTGAAAGATGATGCTGTGAAAGTGCTGCACTCAATATGCCAGCAAATTTGAAAAACTCAGCAGTGGCCACAGGATTGGAAAGGTGTTTTCATTCCAATCCCAAAGAAAGGCAATGCCAAAGAATGCTCAAACTACCGCACAACTGCACTCATCTCACAGGCTAGTAAAGTAATGCTCAAAATTCTCCAAGCCAAGCTTCAGCAATATGTGAACCATGAACTTCCTGATGTTCAAGCTGGGTTTAGAAAATGCAGAGGAACCAGATATCAAATTGCCAATATCTGCTGGATCATGGAAAAAGCAAGAGAATTCCAGAAAAACATCTATTTCTGTTTTACTGACTATGCCAAAGCCTTTGACTGTGTGGATCACAATAAACTGTGGAAAATTCTGAGAGAGATGGGAATACCAGACCACCTGAGCTGCCTGTTGAGAAATCTGTATGCAGGTCAGGAAGCAACAGTTAGAACTGGACATGGAACAACACACTGGTTCCAAATAGGAAAAGGAGTACGTCAAGGCTGTATATTGTCACCCTGCTTATTTAACTTCTATGCTGAGTACATCATGAGAAACGTTGGACTGGAAGAAACACAAGCTGGAATCAAGATTGCCGGGAGAAATATCAATAACCTCAGATATGCAGATGACACCACCCTTATGGCAGAAAGTGAAGAGGAACTCAAAAGCCTCTTGATGAAAGTGAAAGAGGAGAGTGAAAATGTTGGCTTAAAGCTCAACATTCAGAAAACAAAGATCATGGCATCCAGTTCCATCACTTCATGGGAAATAGATGGGGAAATAGTGGAAACAGTGTCAGACTTTATTTTGGGGGGCTCCAAAATCACTGCAGATGGTGACTGCAGCCAGGAAATTAAAAGACGCTTACTCCTTGGAAGAAAAGTTATGACCAACCTAGATAGTATATTCAAAAGCAGAGACATTACTTTGCTGACAAAGTCCGTCTAGTCAAGGCTATGGTTTTTCCTGTGGTCATGTATGGATGTGAGAGTTGCACTGTGAAGAAGGCTGAGCACTGAAGAATTGATGCTTTTGAACTGTGGTGTTGGAGAAGACTCTTGAGAGTCCCTTGGACTGCAAGGAGATCCAACCAGTCCATTCTGAAGGAGATTAGCTCTGGGATTTCTTTGGAAGGAATGATGCTGAAGCTGAAGCTCCAGTACTTTGGCCACCTCATGAGAAGAGTTGACTCATTGGAAAAGACTTTGATGCTGGGAGGGATTGGGGGCAGGAGGAGAAGGCGACGACAGAGGATGAGATGGCTGGATGGCATCACTGACTTGATGGACGTGAATTTGAGTGAACTCCAGGAGTTGTTGATGGACAGGGAGGCCTGGTGTGCTACGATTCATGGGGTTGCAAAGAGTCAGACACGACTGAGCGACCGAACTGAACTGAACTTAAACATGCTTGGCATTACCTTTCTTCGGAATTGGAATGAAAAGTGACCTTTTCCAGCCCTGTGGCCACCGCTGAGTTCTCCAAATTTGCTGGCATATTGAGTGTAACTCATTCACAGCATCATCTTTTAGGATTTGAAATAGCCCAGCTGGAATTTCATCACCTCCACTAACTTTGTTTGTAGTAATTCTTCCTAAGGCCCACTTATCTTCACAAACAGGATGAATGGCTTTAGGTGAGTGACCAAGCCATTGAGGTTTTCCAGGTCATTGAGACATTTGTTATATAGCTTTTCTGTGTATTATTTCCACCTCTTCTTTATCTCTTCTGCTTCTGTTAGGTCCTTGCCATTTCTGTCCTTTATTGTGCCCCTTATTTTATGAAATGTTCTCCAGGTATCTGCAGTTTCCTTGAAGTAATCACTAGTCTTTCCCATTCTATTGTTTTCCTCTATTTCTTTGCACTGTTCACTTAAGAAGGCTTTCTTATCTCTCCTTGCTATTCTCTGGAACTCTGCATTCAGTTGTGCCCATCTTTCCCTTTTTCCTTTGCCTTTTGCTTCTCTTCTCAGATGTTTGTAAAGCCTTTACAGGCAATTTCTTTTCTTTCTTGCATTTCTTTTTCTTTCGGTCACTACCTCCTGTACAGTCTTATGAACCTCTGTCCATAGTTCTTCAGGCACACTATCTACAAGAAGTATGTCCTTCACTCTATTTGTCACATCCACTGTATAATTATAAGGGATTTGATTTAGGACATACCTGAATGACCTAGTGGTTTTTTGCCTAGTTTCTTCAATTTAAGCCTGAATTTTCCAATGAGGAGCTTATGAACTGAGCCATAGTCAGCTCCAGGTCCTCTTTTTGTTGACTGTATAAAGCTTCTCCATCTTCAACTGGAAAGAATATAAACAATCTGATTTCACTATTGACCATCTATCTGGTGATGCCCATGTGTAGAGTTGTATCTTGTGTGGTTGGAAGAGGGTATTTGCTGTGACCAGTTTATTTGTTTTGTAAAACCCTGTTAGCCTTTTTTCTGCTTCATTTTGTACTCCATGGCCATACGTGTCTGTTACTCCAGGTATCTCTTGACTTCCTACTTTTGCATTCATGTTTACTGTGATGAAAAGGACATATTTTTTTGGTGTTGATTCTAGAAGGTCTTGTAGGTCTTCATAGAACTGTTCAGCATCAGCTTATACAGCATTAGAGGCTGGGGAAGAGACTTGGATTACTGTGATGTTGAATGGTTTGTCTTGGCAATGAATTGAGATAATTCATTTTTGAGATTGCACCAAAGTACTGCATTTCAGATACTTTTGATGACTATGAGGGATATTCCATTTCTTCTAAGGGATTCTTGCCCACAGTAGTAGATAGAAAGGTCATCTAAATTAAATTCACCCATTCCCATCCATTTTAGTTCACTAATTCCTAAAATCTCAATGTTCACTCTTGCCATCTCCTGTTTGACCACTTCCAATTTACCTTGATTCATGGACCTAAAATTCCAGGTTCCTATGCAATATTATTCTTTATAGCATCAGATTTTACTTTCACCACCAGACACATCCACAACTGAGCATCATTTCCTCTTTAATCCAGCCTCTTCATTCTTTTTGGAGCTATTTCTCCTCTTTTCCCAGTATCCTGTTTACACCTACTGACCTGGGGGTTCATCTTCCAGTGTCATATCTTTCTGCTTTTTCATACTGAACAATTGTTTCTTGAGGCAAGGATACTATTGTGGTTTGCCATACCCTTCTCCAGTGGGTCACATTTTGTCAAAACTCTTCACCATGTCCTGTTTTGGTTGACCCTGCATGGAATGGCTCATAGCTTCATTGAGTTACACAAGGATGTGATTCTTGTGATCATTTTGGTTAGCTTTCTTTGATTGTGGTTTTTGTTCTGGAGGCTGTTGTAGTTCTTGCTTCTTCTGTCTGCCTTCTGATGGATGAGAAGAGGCTTGTGTGAGCTTCTTGATGGGAAGGACTGTCTGTGAGTACAACTGGGTCTTGCTCTGGTGGACAAGGCCATGCTCAGTAAATCTTTAATCCAATTTTCTGGTGAGGGGTGGGGCTGTGCTCCCTTGGCCTGAGGTAGCCCAGTCCTGAAATCTACAGGCTCTGTGTGTATGCTCATTACTTCAGTCCTGTCAAACTCTCTGCAACTCTATGGACTGCATTCCAGCAGGCTCTTCTATCCATGGGATTTTCCAGGCAATGATACTGGAGTGGAATGTCATGCCCTCCACGAGGGGATCCTCTCAACCCAGGGATCAAACTGCATCCTGCATTGTGGGTGGATTCTTTACTGCTGAGCCCCCAGGGAAGCCAGACAGATTCTATAGTAGGATTCTGTCTTAAATGAATGAGGAACTTGGCTCTAGGCCAAATCCTGTATGAGATTTTTCAGGCTAGGCCTTCCGCATACTGACCTGGTTGGCAGCTGGTGTGTCTCAGATTCTGAATGTTGTTGCAGTAAATGACTCAGGCACCTTGGTTGACTGTGCTCAGAAACATAGCTGTCTTAGTACCCTAGTGCCTCCGCTGGAGGCTAATTTACCTTCGATGAGACTTCATTATAGGGATGCAGGGGTGCCTTAAGGATACTTTTCTGCACATATAATACTTTCCCAACTTAGCCCTTTCTCCTCATCTTCCCAGATCTTAGAAGGAAGAACCAAAATTCATCAACTATCTGCATTTCAATCCATTGTTATTGCTTTTGTAATCATGGATACAAATGACAGAACTTAATTGTCTACTAACCACATTACTGGTATAAATTAGTAAAACTCAGATTGGTGTTTTATTTTAAATTCAGTCCCTGTATAATTATAAATTGATATCCATAACCCTTTAAATGCTTCTTGAAGGAGTGATTTGATTATAAATATTTATATATACTGTCAAGAATAATTGATACTTTAACTAAAAGATCCTCTATTAAGTTATGTATTCAGTTCAGTTCAGCTCAGTTGTGTCCGACTCTTTGCGATCCCATGAATCGCAGCTTGCCAGGCCTCCCTGTCCATCACCAACTCTCGGAGTTCACTCAAACTCATGTCCATCGAGTCCGTGATGCCATCCAGCCATCTCATCCTCTGTCGTCCCCTTCTCCTCCTGCCCCCAATCCCTCCCAGCATCAGAGTCTTTTCCAATGAGTCAACTCTTCGCATGAGGTGGCCAAAGTCCTGGAGTTTCAGCTTTAGCATCATTCCTTCCAAAGACATCCCAGGGCTGATCGCCTTCAGAATGGACTGGTTGGATCTCCTTGCAGTCCAAGGGACTCTCAAGAGCCTTCTCCAACACCACCTTTCAAAAGTATCAATTCTTCGGTGCTCTGCCTTCTTCACAGTCCAACTCTCACATCCATACATGACCGCTGGAAAAACCATAGCCTTGACAAGACGGACCTTAGATTACTCCCCAGTATTTCATATGTAAGAGAAAAATATCTCAATATAAAGATTTTCACATATTTTCATCTATATAATCAAGCCTTTCTAGTGGATGTTTTATATTTTTGAAGAACATTCAAATTTTTAATATTATTAATTAATAAATATTAATAATTTTGGCTCCATTTAAGCATTGTAATTCTATATAACATTCAAAATACTTTTGGCTCAATTTTAACTCTATAAAATTTCTTAAGGTAAATTCAATCAAATAATTCTTTTAGATATGTTAGTATTGATACTAATAAATGCCATTTTAATAGGTAATTATTGAATTTGATTTGAAAATAGCAGAAATTAAAAATTATCTGAGACATTCTATCTTGGATACTAACTTAAACTCTTGTAACAAGAGTCAAAATTTTCCATTTTTTTACCCGTTACAAAATAATTAGACCCTATGAAAAAGGCGATTGTATAGAATAGAAAGTCACATTAAATTGATTTATTGATACCTTTTAAACATAATATTGGAGGAAAATTATGTGCAAATATGATGACTAACAAGTCCTTTCATCCCTGTATGTATATGCCTTTCCTCTCAGAAAGAAGTAGAGGCCATCTTCATCTTTTGAATCTTGACTGGGCTTTTGATATGCCTTTTCCAATAAAAACTGACAGAAGTGACTTGCCTAGATTTCTGAGCTTATCTATGTTTTAAGAAAACTTTCAGGTCACATTTTTATCATTTTAGAACCCTGTGCCACTATGGAAAAATTCTGACCTCTCTGCTGCAAAGAGTTCCAGCTGACTGTCAGCATTTCCAGGTACCCCAGATGAGGCTCCAGAGAGAAAAGTAAAGTTGTCTTAAATGTTCCAGCCCCAGCCCATCTCCCAGCTAAATTTAGCCACATAAATAGCCCCAGCTGACACCATGTGGAACAAAATAACTGTGTACTTGAGCCTAGTTGTGTGGTCAAGGATTAACCATACCCAAGAAAGGTTTTGCTTTGGTGGCGCTAGTGGTAAAGAGCCCGCCTGCCAATCCAGGAGATTTAAGAGACCCAGGTTTGATCCCTGAGTTGGGAAAATCCCCTGGAGGAGGGCATGACAACCCACTTCAGTATTCTTGCCTGCAGAATCCCAAGGATAGAGGAGCCTGGCGGGGTATAGTCCATGGGGTTGCAGAGAGTTGGACACGACTGAGCAACTAAGCATGCATGCAGGCTCCTGAGAGGTAACCCCTAGACCCTTGGAATCTCCTGCCTGATAATAGTGTTTGCTTTCCAGGGGGACTTCAGTCATGCTAAATAGTCTGTGTTAACAACGTTATTTACAGTGTGGGCTATGCAGGCCTTGGAGTACCAGAAGGGCTGAAAACTAAGATCAGCCATGTCTGTACAACATTCCCCCAATAAAATCTCTGGATATCAAGGTTCAGGAAAGTTTCCCTGGTTGCTGGTGCACTCTTTATATAGTCACACATTTTTTTTTTCTGGGAAATTTAGACATTGTGGAGAGTACAACCAGAGGCTCAGTGCTTGAAAGTCTCCTAGGCCCTGCCTGTATGTTTCTTCCCTTGGCTAACTTAAATCTGTATCCTTTCCTTATAATAAACCATAACTATGAGAATAGCATTTGTATATATTTGGTGGGTCCTTTTTAATGAATATTGAAACTGAGAGTGGTCTTGCCCCACTCCCCCAGCAATTGCAGTTTTTTTCGGAAACAAGAGTAATCTTGGAGACCTGTGGACTTGTAGTTGGTGTCAAAAATAAGGGTGGACTTGGAGACTCTTGTCCAAGCTAACCTACAGGTTTACAAGAAATAATAAGTTGAAGTTGCTTTAAGACATTCAGTTTTGTTGCATTTTGTTACACACCAGTATATAAGGATGCGTGATAAGTTGCTTCAGTTGTGTCCGACTCTGTCCGTGCCCTCTTCCAAGGGATCTTCCCAACCCAGGGATCGAACCCACTGCTCTATGTCGCCTGCATTGGCAGGTGAGTTCTTTACCACTAGCACCAGCTGGGAAGCCCAAAGTACAGAGATGTCTTTTTGTCTTTGAAGTGCCTAGGCATAATACAGCTTGTTTTTTAATTTGGAAAAAGTTGTTTACTTCTGGGATTTATAATGTATCCCATGTATTTAGCTTGTTGCTTTCAGACTTGTGCTTTTTCTGGATGACCGCATAATCCCGGGTCCCAAGAAATTAAGAATTTCAATGATGTTACAATCTTAGGCTTCAATGAAGGGGCTACATATTAATATATCTGCATACTGTAGAATAGCCCCTTCTTTTAAATGTATTGTCCTTAGTTCCTTTCCTAGGGCCTAGGCAAACAGATGTGGGCTGTCCTCAAACCCCTAAGGCAATACTGTCAAGGTGTATTGTTGCATCTGGCCCATGTGGCAGTTAGCCCACTCAAAGGCAAACAGATATTGTAATGAGAGGTGAACTGGAATGCAGTTGACGGCATCCTTGGAGTTGAGCACTTGAGCATGATAAACCATTTAGCATCCTCAGGGACATGGACTAATATGTTATGAGGATTAATCATGAGGGAGTGTATAGGAACCACTGTATCATTTACTGCTCTGAGATCATCCAGCATCTTCTAGTCCTTATTTGGCATAACAACCAGCAGAACAGGGGTAGAAGACTAACAAGGCACCAAGAGGCCATGCTTTAAGAATTTATCTATGAGGGGTAGTAACCCTTTTTTTGCTTATGAATTTATGGAGTATTGTCTCTTGTTAGGGTAGGCGGCTTCTGGATTAAATGTAATTTTTACAGATTGGGCATTTATGGCCTACCCAGGGACTCCTCTGTCCTAAGAGGCAGGGTTCATTGCTTGTAGAATACAGTCATGGTCAAAAAAAGGGGTGGCTTAGAACCTCCTAACCATAATATGACCCAAAGGGAACCCAGAAGATCTCTTTCCAGTAGTGGGGTAGGACACTCAGGGACAGCCAGAAAGATATGTGAGATCAAACACTGTTCCAACTGGCAAGTGAGAGGCCCAGTGGATGGGTGATATCAAAATAACAAGCTAAAAATATGCTAAATTAGGAATTTTTTATAATTTCCTATAATTTTTTAAAAAATGATATCTGCTTATATATGGCAGATAAACTTATTTTGGAGACCAAGAAGGAAATTATATTCATCAGTAGAAAAATATTTAGTAAATGTACTGTCCACAGTAACTTGAAAAGCAAATCAAGTGACTGCTTGGCTTATAGTCACTCCAGAAGAAAAGACTGCAAAAAAAAAAAAAAAAAAAAATTGAATATTGACTGTTGCTTGTTATGTTTAGCAAGATATTATAAGAAAGAGATTAGTTCAGGCAAAAATTACCCAGTTTTTAAGCAGAGATGAAAGTAGGTTACGTCTGTAAATGTAAGATCTTTCAGAGTAAGAGAAGCAAACTTCTGGCTCTAAACAACAGGAAATACAATGAAAAAGTTTATGAATGATGAAGATCCAGTACACGTTCTGTGAAAACAAGGGGCCTTGGCCTTGAGGCAAAGTTCTGATTAAGTATGTTGACCTACCATAAAGGCTATTATTTCACCTGGCTCAAAATCTTCTATTAAATTGTGGGGGCGGGGGGCGGAAAGACAATAAAGCAAAGAGAGAAAGTTGACTTAATAACCTAAGTCTCAGAAAAGAAAACTGTATTTTTTATTAACAATACATTAAATGGAAAGCAAAAATAACAGAAACATGATTTTTTCTACTTTTTAGACATTTCACTTTGAAATAATTTAGAACTATAGGATAATTGTAAAGATAGTTTGGATAGCTACGAATCTATTGTTTATTCTTCAAACAGCTCACCCTAATGTCAATACCTAATATAACCATGATACATCTATCAAAAAAGTTTAATATTGGTACAAAACTTTAACTAAACTATAGATTTTATTTGAATTTATCTAGTTTTCTTTATACTAATTTCATTTTTCCTGTTCTAAAATCCAGTCAGAACAATAATTTCTTTTAGTTTTTCCTTTTTTTATCCATTTATTTTTATTTTTATTTTACTTTACAATACTGTATTGGTTTTGCCACACATTGACATGAGTCCACCACGGGTGTACATGAGTTCCCAATGCTGAACCCCCCTCCCACCACTCTCCCCATATCATCTGTTTGGGTCATCCCAGTGCACCAGCCCCAAGCAATTTATTTTACACTTGAAAACTACTGATCAGGTATTTTTAGAATGTCCATCCTCATGGGATTGTCTGACAGTTTTCTTATGATTTGATTGGGGTCACAGCTAAGAGGGAAAGTATCACACAATGATTGCCCTTGACTTAGTGTCATACAAGTGGGACTCTAAAAGCAACATGAATTATCACTGGTGATGTGAACGTTCCTTTAGAGTTTAAGATGGCATCTGCCAAGTTGCTCTATGCTAAAGTTACTCCCCTTTTTGATACTCTAACACATCAGAAGAAAATGATTTACTCAAGCTACTCTTGAGGAAGGAGTAATGAACATCCATCTCGTACAGGGAAGATTACCAAATAGTTTGTGGGCAAATGTTAAAGCTGTCATTGTTAATTAATGAGTATTTTGAAAGAAGCAATGTGAGATTATGCAAGTACACTGTTCCTCAAAGTTTCACATGTTAATTTTGGCATTCATCAGTGGATATTGCCTAAGAGAAATGGTTGCTCTCAGGTTCTAATACCAATTTCCATTTCCCTTATTCTCCCTTACTGATATGATTTGAACCTCAAGAAGGAGGATTTGTTACTTCTTCCTCACTTATATTACATATCCAGCCACTTATGTGTACTAGTATGGATTTATATGTATATAGTATTCTTTGAGTTATTATACAAACTGTAGATATTTATTTATGCAAATTGTGCCAGTTTGTTTACTGGGAGCTCTTTCACTTAGTTCCTATGTCTTTCTCACATGTTCCATGCTTTGTTGTTGTTGTTGTTTTTAGCGGCACAAGATGCTTCAGGTTTATCTTGTATATATGCTGTCCTAGCTCTAGAATCAGTCATTTCTCAAGCAAGGCCTAATTCATTTTACTGGAGAACGGTATTTAAAATCTAAGACATGGGCATATAGTTTGGCTATTGCTACTGCTTGTCACCACTTTTGACTCATTCAATGAATAGTGTTAGAAAGTGTGTGTGTGTTGTATCAGCTCAGTTCAGCCGCTTCAGTTCAGTTCAGTCACTCAGTCATGTCCAACTCTTTGTGACCCAATGAACTGCAGCACGCCAGGCCTCCCTGTCCATCACCAACTCTCGGAGTTCACTCAAACTCATGTCCATCGAGTCGGTGATGCCATCTAGCCATCTCATCCTCTGTCATCCCCTTCTCCTCCTGCCCCCAATCCCTCCCAGCATCAGAGTCTTTTCCAATGAGTCAATTCTTTGCACGAGGTGGCCAAAGTACTGGAGTTTCAGCTCTAGCATCATTCCTTCCAAAGAAATCCCAGGGCTGATCTCCTTTAGAATGAACTGATTGGATCTCCTTGCAGTCCAAGGGACTCTCAAGAGCCTTCTCCAACACCACAGTTTAAAAGCATCAATTCTTCAGTGCTCAGCCTTCTTCACAGTCCAACTCTCACATCCATACATGACCACAGGAAAAATCATAGCCTTGACTAGATGGACCTTTGTCAACAAAGTAATGTCTCTGCTTTATAATATGCTATCTAGGCTGGTCATAACTTTCCTTCCAAGGAGTTCAGTTCAGTTGCTCAGTCATGTCTGACTCTTTGTGACCCAATGAACTGCAGCATGCCAAGCCTCCCAGTCCATCACCAACTCCCGGATTTCACTGAAACTCATATCCACCGAGTCGGTGATGCCATCCAGCCATCTCATCCTCTGTCTTCCCCTTTTCCTCCTGCCACCAATCCCTTCCAGCATCAGAATCTTTTCCAATGAGTCAACTCTTCACATGAGGTGGCCAAAGTACTGGAGTTTCAGCTTTAGCATCATTCCTTCCAAAGACATCCCAGGGCTGATCTCCTTCAGAATGGACTGGTTGGATCTCCCTGGGGTCCAAGGGACTCTCAAGAGTCTTCTCCAACACCACAGTTCAAAAGGATCAAATCTTCGGTGCTCAGCCTTCTTCACAGTCCAACTCTCATATCCATACATGACCACAGGAAAAACCATTGCCTTGATTAGATGGACCTTAGTTGGCAAAGTAATGTCTCTGCTTTTGAATATACTATCTAGGTTGGACATAACTTTTCTTCCAAGGAGTAAGCGTCTTTTAATTTCATGGCTGCAACACCATCTGCAGTGATTTTGGTCACGTCCAACTCTCTGCAACCCCATAGACTGCAGTACTCCAGGCTTTCCTGTCCATCAATGACTCCTGAAGCTTGCTTAAACTCTTGTGCATTGAGTCTGTGATGCCATCCAACCATCTCATCCTCTGTTGTCCACTTCTCCTGCCTTCAATCTTTCCCAGCGTCAAGCTCTTTTCCAATAGGTCAGTTCTTTGCATCGGGTGGCCAAGATTTGGAGCTTCAGCTTTAGCATCAATCCTTCCAATGAATATTCAGGAATGATTTCTTTTATGATTGGCTGGTGTGATCTCCTAGCTGTCCAAGGAACTCTCAAGAGTCTTTTCCAACACCACAGTTCAAAAACCTCATTTCATCGGTGCTCAACTTTCTTTATGGTCCAACTTTCACATCCACACATGACTACAGGAAAAACCATAGCTTTGACTAGACAAATCTTCATTGGCCAAGTAATGTCTCTGTTCTTTTTAATAT
Organism: Ovis canadensis; assembly: GCF_042477335.2. Lineage (NCBI taxonomy): Eukaryota > Metazoa > Chordata > Mammalia > Artiodactyla > Bovidae > Ovis > Ovis canadensis. Next base: position 66,043,526 of record NC_091262.1, on the reverse strand, counting down.
GCTGTGTAGGTCTGTCACAGCTTTTCTTCCAAGGAGCAATTGTCTTTTAATTTCATGGCTGAGTGACCATCTGCAGTGATTCTGGAGCCAAAGAAAGTAAAGTCTCTCACTGTTTCCATCGTTTCCCCATCTGTTTGCCATAAAGTGATGGGACAGGATGCCATGATCTTAGATCTCTGAATGCTGAGTTTTAAGTTAGGTTTTTCACTCTCTTCCTTCACATTCATCCAGAGGCCCTTTAGCTCCTCTTCATGTTCTGCCATAAGAATGGTGTCATCTGTGTATCTAACATTGATATTTTGGCCAGCAATCTTGATTCCACCTACTGCTACATCCAACCTGGCATTTTGCATGAAATACTCTGCATATAAGTTAAATAAGCAGGGTGACAATATACAGCCTTGATGTATACTCCTTTTTTGTTTTGGGACCAGTTCCTTGTTGCATGTCCAGTTCTAACTGTTACTTCTTGACCTGCATACAGATTTTCAGGAGGCAGGTAAGGTGGTCTGGTATTCCCATCCCTTTAAGAACATTCCACAGTTTGTTGTGATCCACATGGTTAAAGGTTTTAGCATAGTCAATGAAGTAGAACTAGGTGTTTTTCTGAATTACTTTTGCTGAATTACTCTTACAGATGCTGGCAATTTGATCTCTTGTTCCTCTGCTTTTCTAAATCCAACTTGAACTGAAAGTTCTCTGTTCATGTGTTGTTGAAATGTAGCTTGGAGAATTTTTGAGCATTGCTTTGTTAGTGTGAGATGAGTGCAATTGTGTGGTAGTTTTAACATTCATTGGCATTGCCTTTCTTTGGGATTGGAATGAAACCTGACTTTTACCATGGCCATGGCTGAGTTTTCCAAATTTGCTGACATATTGAGTACTCACCTAACCGCATCATCTTTTAGGATTTGAAATAGCTTAGCTGAAATTCTATCACCTTCTCTAGTTTTGTTCATAGCGGTGCTTCCTAAAGCCCCTTGACTTTGCAATCCCACATTGCTATGACCAGTGTATTCTCTTGGCAAATTCTGGCTCTAGGTGACTGATCACACCACTGTGGTTATCTGGATCATTAAGATCTTTTTTTTTTTTAATTTTCCTTAAAATAGTTCATCTATATATTCTTGTCACCTTTTTAAAATATCTTCTGTTTCTGTTGGGTCCATACCAGTTCTTTTTATTGTGCCCATCTTTGCATGAAATGTTCCCTTAGTATCTCTAACTTTCTTGAAGTGATTTCTATTCTTTCCTATTCTATTGTTTTCTGCTATTTCTTTGCATTGATCACTGAGGAAAGCTTTCTTATCTGCACTTGCTATTCTTTGGAACTCTGCATTCAGATGGGTATATCTTTTCCTTTTCTCCTTTGCTTTTCACTTCTCTTCTTTTCTCAGTTATTTATGAGGCCTCCTCAGAAAACCATTTTGCCCTTTCACATTTCTTTTCATAGGGGATGCTTCTTATCACTGGTTCCTGTACAATGTCACGAACCTCCATCCATAGTTCTTCGGGCACTCTATCAGATCTAATTCCTTGAATATATTTGTTACTTCCACTGTATTTAGGTCATAACTGAATGGCTTAGAAGTTTTCCCTGCTTTCTTCAATTTAAGTTAGAATTTGGCAATAAGGAGTTCATGATCTGAGCCACAGTCAGCTCCAGGTCTTGTTTTTGCTGACTGTATAGAGCTGTCCATATTTGCTAACAAAGAATATAATCAATCTGATTCCAGTATTGACCATCTGGTGATATCCATGTACCGAGTCTTCTCTTGTATTGTTGGAAGGGAATGTTTGCTATGACCAGTGTGTTCTCTTGGCAAAACTCGGTTAGCCTTTGCCCTGCTTCATTTTGCACTCCAACGTCAAGCTTGCCTCTTTCTCCAGATAGCTCTTGATTTCCTACTTTTGCATTCCAGTCCCCTATGATGAAAAAGATATTATTTTTTGGTGTTAGTTCTAGAGGTCTAGAAGGTCCTCATAGAACTGTTCAACTTCAGCTTTTTTAGCATTAGTGGTTGGGTTATAGACTTGGATTTCTGTGATAGTGAATGGTTTGCCTTGAAAATGAACAGAGATCATTCTGCAATTTTTGAGATTGCATCCAAGTACTGCATTTTGGACTCTTTTGTTGATTATGACAGCTACTCCATTTCTTCTCAGGCAGTCTTGCCCACAGTAGTAGATATAATGGTCATCTGAATTAAATTCACCCATTCCAGTCCATTTTAGTTCACTGATTCCCAAAATGTCAATGTTCCCTCTTGCCTTCTCCTGTTTTACCTCTTCCAGGTTACTTTGATTCATGGACCTAATATTCCAGGTTCCAATGCTTAAAATTCTCCAAGCCAGGCTTTAGCAACACGTGAACCATGAACTTCCTGATGTTCAAGCTGGTTTTAGAAAAGGCAGAGGAACCAGAGATCAAATTGCCAACATCTGCTGGATCATGGAAAAAGCAAAAGAATTCCAGAAAAAACGTCTATTTCTGTTTCATTGACTATGCCAAAGCCTTTGACTGTGTGGATCACAATAAACTGTGGAAACTTCTGAGAGAGATGCGAATACCAGACCACCTGACCTGCCTCTTGAGAAATCTGTATGCAGATCAGGAAGCAACAGTTAGAATTGGACATGGAACAATGCACTGGTTCCAAATAGGAAAAGGAGTATGTCAAGGATGTATATTGTCACCCTGCTTATTTAACTTCTATGCAGAGTACATCATGAGAAATGCTGGACTGGAAGAAACACAAGCTGGAATCAAGATTGCCGGGAGAAATATCAATAACCTCAGATATGCAGATGACACCACCCTTATGGCAGAAAGTGAAGAGGAACTCAAAAGTCTCTTGATGAAAGTGAAAGAGGAGAGTGAAAAAGTTGGCTTAAAGCCCAACATTCAGAAAATGAAGATTATGGCATCCAGTCACATCACTGCATGGGAAATAGATGGGGAAACAGTGGAACAGTGTTAGACTTTTTTTTTTGGGGGGGGGGCTCCAAAATCACTGCAGATGGTGACTGCAGCCAGGAAATTAAAAGACGCTTACTCCTTGGAAGAAAAGTTATGACCAACCTAGATAGCACATTCAAAAGCAGAGACATTACTTTACCGACTAAGGTCCATCTAGTTAAGGCTATGGTTTTTCCAGCAGTCGAGTATGGATGTGAGAGTTGGACTGTGGAGAAAGCTGAGCACCGAAGATTTGATGCTTTTGAACTGTGGTGTTGGAGAAGACTCTTGAGAGTCCCTTGGACTGCAAGGAGATCCAACCAGTCCATTCTGAAGGAGATCAGCCCTGGGATTCCTTTGGAAGGAATGATGCTAAAGCTGAAACTCCAGTACTTTGGCCACCTCATGTGAAGAGTTGACTCATTGGAAAAGACTCTGATGCTGGAAGGGATTGGGGGCAGGAGGAGAAGGGGACCACAGAGGTGAGATGGCTGGATGGCATCACTGACTCGATGAATGTGAATCTGAGTGAACTCCGGGAGTTGGTGATGGACAGGATGGCCTGGCATGCTGCGATTCATGGGGTTGCAAAGAGTTGGACACGACTGAGCAATTGAACTGAACTGAACTGATGCAATATTGTTCTTTACAGCATCGGACCTTGCTTCCATCACCAATCACATTCACAACTGGGTGTTGTTTTCACTTTGCCTCTGTCTCTTGTTTCTGGAGTTATTTCTCCACTCTTCTCTAGTAACATGTTGAAGACCTACCGACCTGGGGAGTTCATCTTCCTTTGTCATATCTTCTTATCTTTCATACTGTTTAAAGGGTTCTCAAGGCAAGAGTACTGAAATGATTTCCATTCCTTTCTCCAGTGGACCACGTTTTGTCAGAACTCTTCACCAGGACCCGTCCATCTTGGGTAGCCCTACACAACACGGCTCATAGTTTTATTGAGTTAGAGAAGGCTGTCGTCCATGTGATCAGTTTAGTTAGTTTTCTGTGAATGTGGTTTTCATTCTGTCTGCACTCTGATGGATAAGGATAAGAGGCTTTTGGAAGCTTCCTGATTGGGAAGCGACTGGCTGTGGGGAATCTGGAGGATTCTAGAGATAATCTGTTTTCTTGACTTTTCCAGTTTCTAGGGGGAGTTTTTGGCCAAGGACTGCTTCTTCCACCTTCAAAGTCCTTTTCTCTAACCTCCGGTTATTCTGTTCTAATCACATGACTTTATCTTTTGCAGATGAAGTGTAAAATTAGACAAATGCATAGCAATAGAAATTGAATGGTATGGCAGATTTACTAGAAGAAATGTTCACAGAGTTTAATTTTGACAATAAATGGCTGGTAATTCTGTATTTGTTTCCTGTTGCTACTGTAACAAATCATCATACATTTTATGGCTTAAAAGAACATAAATTTATGATGTTGCAGTTCTGGGGATCATACTTCTCAAATGGGTCTTGTGTGCTAAAATTCAGGTGTCAGCAGAGCTGTTACTTTGAAAGGCTACAGGGAGAATCTGTGCCTCCACTAGGTATTTACTAGAGGCTTCTTGCATTCCTTTGCTTGAGGACCCTTCCTCCATCTTTATGATGCAATATTTTATCCTTTAGTTATGCCATTCCATCAGCTGTATCCAACTCTCATCGTCCTGTTTTCCTCTTAAAAAGACATCGCCATTACATCTGGCCCACTAGAGAGTCCAGGTTAATCTCATCATTGAAATATTCTTCATCACATTGTCTAAGCCCCTTATATCATTGTAAGATAACAACACGTCACAGGTTCTGAGACTAGGCAGTGAATAGTGTTTTAGAGGTCATTATTCAGCCTAATGTGCTGCTCTTCTTCCAGATACAATGCTGGAAATAGTAAATATTCCTATTCTTCCTCAGGCTAGAGCTGTTTTTTCCCTCCTCAAAGCTTGAGTGGATTTCCAACAATATACTCAGACTATAATTCCATTGCCCTTGACTATGTGAATTAAGGATATTATTATTTAGGGGAGATAGGTGACATAAATTTGGGTGAAATTTTGACTGTTGTTGTGGGTCTTTGCTTCAAACTACAGCAGATAATCACTCTTACCCTCAGGATACTATTTATTTGCTTTTCCCTCTGCAGATTTAAATTTTGGTTCTATATATGGTATAGGGGGATGCTGTTTGGGATGAACTATCGTCAATAGCTGCTATTCTCTTCCCTCAGCCATATCATGGGGAATATTTCTCAAAATTCTCCTAAACCTTCACTGTGCTGCTACTGCTGCTGCTAAGTCACTTCAGTTGTGTCCGACTCTATGCAACCCCAGAGATAGCAGCCCACCAGGCTCCCCCATCCCTGGGATTCTCCAGGCAAGAACACTGGAGTGGGCTGCCATTTCCTTTACCGTGAGCACCCACTATTGTTACTGGATTTAAAAGCCTGGAAGAAGGTACAAATCCCCACTATGTCCATGGCACATAGGGTTTTTTCCACTTTCATTCTAGTCTTTAGCAATTTATTAAAAATGTCTAGCTGAGTCTTCTAGTGGGATTATACACAATGTCTTGCCCAGGTAAGCAAGTGATTAAATTCTATTACATGCCAGTCTTCCTTCAGTTTTCAGTTGTTTGCCCCGTGACTAGTTTTCCAATGGGTTCCCCCCCCCAAAAAAAAATCTTAATTTGAACATTTCTATGTTTCTATGTTAGTTTGTTTTAAAAGTGGAAATAATGCCCTTTCAGGTCTGTGTCTTCTGTGTTTAATCCAGAATAAGCTATTCTCTCTTAATTTTTTAAAAGAGAATAAAATGAATATAACAACAAAAGAATTTCTCAAGCAATGGTTGAGGTCCTTAAACTTACCCCTGCAAAACGTGAGCTGGGAAATTTGCTCATCTCTATAGTCCCCAGGGGCATAATCCCTAAAGACCATTTCTATGAGTGAAAGTGCATGAACAAGAAAGTTCCATCCAGAAATAGATTCATTTTAAAAATAGACATATCTTCCACTATAAGGGCTCCTCATAATTATTTAACATTATTTCATCATTGCTCTGGATTTCTCACCTTTTACTAGATGGAACTTTTCATGCATCTTCTCTGTCACTGTCCCTCATCATTGTTTGCATGGAGACAAATATATCATTTTTACATTATGGACATATGGGTCACCCTCTATGGGGACATGTGCCCTGAACTGACAGAGAAAGCAATGCATTTTACTAAAGAATTTGAAAGCCTTGATGACATATTTATTACAAATCTTGCTGTCTAGTGGGGCTGAACTTTTAGTATCTTGTGGATCTGTGTAGGCTCTGAAATCTCTGTGGAGAGCTCTAGGCAACAGTTTTCTGCTGAGACATCTGGGTCATCATCTTGAGTATGCAGATCTTGGGAGTTTGGTCAGGAACCAAGGGAAGTTTATGCATATTTTAGAACCCCTTTTCTGTGCCCCCATTCTGTTACCCGCTCCCTCACATATCCTTGTCAACACCAATCTGTGATCTCTGCATTTTCTCCTCCAAGTCCCACTATTCTCTGCTTGGATTCTGCTTCCCTGATGTAAGGTGTTGACAGTGCCCTAGAGAAGCGAGCTGAGTTGAATGTGGGTCTCACTTCATGAGCTTATCCGTATCTCAAAGATAGTAGAATGGTTTTAGTCTGTGTGGAATGTATAAAAAAGACTTTGCATATAATTGTTTTAGCCTTTACTGTATTGAATACTATATCATAACTGGAAAAGTACATATAATATTTTTAGAAGAAAGAGAATATACTTGATGCACATTAGCAGATCAATAAATGATATATTTGTGAGACTTTATGGAAACAATATGATAGAGTCTCATCACCTCTAAATTCTAGTTAAGTGTATTATTAAATGTAAAAAAAGAGAACCAGAAATAACCAGTAGTAAATATTTTTCTTCTCATGGGAGTGTCTTTCTAACTGTACATATAACAAAAGAAATGAGAAAAATAAATTTCACTAGACCTAAGAAAATAAGTACTTAAAATTGTTATACATAAATATTTATATATATGCAATGAGAACACAAAAGTGTGGGCAAAGGTATAGAATGAGTAATACAGAATTATTTAACATTCCATATGATTAATAAATGTAATATTTCCCATGATAATCTATGTAGACAAGTCAAATATTAGGAAGTAATATGGTACAAAAATGATTAACACTGCTCAAGAATGAAATAGGATACTTAAGAAGAAGGATCAAACACTTAGAAATAGTTAAAAACACTATTGAATATTCAACATTTATTATGGTGAGTTCAAAGAGGCACTCTAATTAAAATGGGGAGGGAAGTGGCAGGGGGGTTCAGGATGGGGAACACGTATATACCTGTGGCAGATTCATGTTGATGTACGGCAAAACCTATACAATATTGTAAAGTAATTAACCTCCAATTAAAATAAATAAATTTATATTTTAAAAATAAAATGCTAGTGTGAACATAAAATTCCTTGAATTTACTGGATATAAAAATTTAGCAGCATTTTTTATGTCAACAAAATTCCAAATTTTAAATATTTAAAATGGTTAATGTATAAGCTAAGCAGTAATTTCATGTAAATTATTAAAATTTTCAAATATAGATAATACTTATATATCACTTATGGCATCACTGACTCGATGGACATAAGCTTGGGTAAGCTCCAGGAGTTGGTGATGGACAGGGAAGCCTGGCATGCTGCAGTCCATGGGGTTGCAAAGAGTTGAATATGACTGAGCGACTAAAATGAACTGAACTGAACTGACAACTTATACTTCCTTTACATGGTAAAATATCATGTAGACAAGCTTATAAACAATCCCCATGCCATGCTATAATGATAAAATAATAGCAAAAAGCAAGAATTTATATAGAAAGTGAATTCCACAACATAAGTGAATTTATATTTTCTGTGTTTGTACATCTAGGATGGGAGGCACAGGAAGAAAAGAAATCCTAAAAAAATTTGTCATTGGACAATAGAAACACAGAAGTTGTTTTCCTTTCTTAGTATTTTTAAACTTTCTCAAGAAATACATTATGAAATTTGAAAAATAATTTTGAGTATATGGTTCAGTTTGGATGGTACTTACTATAATTGCATATTTTCAACTTTTCAACTAATGAAAAAGTAAATATGTAAAGCAAAATAGACCTAAACTAGAACTGAGAAGAAAATTTGTCAAATTTGTTTACAACATTTTTTCTATAGGGTGTATGTATAGAAAGAGAGAGCATAAGAGCAAGAAAAACAGAATATAGAGTATATATACAATATACCGGGACTTCCCAGGTGGCACAGTATGAGAACCCACCTGCCAATGCAGGAGACATGGGTTTGATCCCTGGGTTGGGAAGATCCCCTGGAGGATAAAATGTCAATCTACTCTAGCATCCTTGCCTGGAAAATCCCATGGTGGCTATAGTCCATGGGGTCACAAAAGGGTTGGACAGGACTCAGTGACTAAACATACAATATATAGGCAAATAACTGTATAGCATGTATAAAGGTGAGATAAAAATGTGTGCTCAGAGCATAAAAGTTGGAGTAAGGGATAATGGATACCATGAAAAATGAAAAAAGTATGGATCATGCACATTGAGTTTTTTGTTCAACTAAAATACATTAGCATCAAATCCATCTATAGAGAATGACTTCATCACATGATGTAGTTTATGACAAAATAACATTCTCAAATGCTTGTACCAAATGGGTAACATCAAGCTTGGAAAACTGACCCAACAATTTATGCCTTAACACTTGTTCCAGAATTACCACTGGGCTCATCAACCACCTGTCCAGTGATTTCAGCGACTGGTTGTGCCATAATAGAGATGCAGCTGTTTCTTTTCTTACTCCCATAAGCATCAAAACCATGTGAAAACCCAAGCAGCAAAATTTCAGATTTATAATAGATCAGTCATAAAGTTTAGATACAAACTCTCAGTATGTCCATGATCATTTATTCAGCACCCACGTGTCTATGGCTATGTACTAAGTGCCATCAGAAAAATAAACAAAAAGCATGAATTGACTTCCTGTACTTCAAACACAAAGTATGTACTTGAAAATTTGAGATAATTTCTGTGAGACCAGAAGGAATATGTTTTGGCTAAACTATAGCTATTAGTGTTTTAGTCATAACTCAAAGCTGCCCTTAGCATGAGGAAAACAAGTGTAGTAAGAGGTTAAAATGTATTTTAAATCTTTAAAAAATACGTATTCATTGGTGAATTTTTATTGTCAGAGGAATGATGAATTTTGATTAATTTAATTCTAAGAAAGAGCAGATCTGCTCTTTGCTTTGCCACAAAAGGGAGTAAATGTATCCATAGCAGAGCCTAAGAAGCAGTCATGACCCAAGCAGGTCATGAACTTTTGTTGAAACCTTTGAGTTAAGGTAATTACACTGGCCTCATTCTGTGTAATTTGCAGTTTTTAACTTAGTAAAAGTAGCTTAAAAAAAAATAGTGCCATTTGCCGCAACATGGCTGGACCTAGAGATTCTCATATTGAGTAAAGTCAGATAAAAAAATATCATATGATATCACTTATATGTGAAATCTAAAAATAAGGCTACAAATGAGCTTATCTAAAAAATTAAAATAGAGTTACAGATGTAGAAAATAAACTTATAGCTGGGATAACAAGAGGGTTAAATTGGAAGATTGGAATTGACACATACAGACTACTATATATATATATATAAGGTGGATAACTAATAAGGACCCACTGTATACAACATGGAACTCAATATTCTGTAATGGCTTATATGGGAAAATAATCTTACAAAAAATAGATATATTGGTATAACTGATTCACTCTACTGTATACCTGAAACTAACATAACATTGTAAATAATTATACCCCAGTATAAATGAAAAAAAAAAATACAAAAATGTTTAAAAAAATACAAAAAAGTCTAAGAAAATTTGAGGTCAGTTATATAGAGCATACATTAGTAATTAAAAGTACAAATACATGAATTTAAGCTTTGTAGCTTTGTATTTCAACAGCAGAAATTCATGGAATAACCATTTTAAATAGCTTTCATTATTCCACTGTTTGAACTCTTTGAAAAAAAATAATTTCGTAAAGTCGTGGAGACTGCTGGCATTCCTGCAGTCAATCTCAGCCTAACAAAATCCATTTCTTTGATACTTGCATTGACAACCAGTGTTCGAGGTAACATTGAGGAAGACATGGTTTAAGTGTTAATTAATTGAATCCATAGCCTATTTTTGAAAATGGGACTGCTAAAACAACTAATCTTCTCTACAGTTTAAAATCCTTTTATTTCTTTAGATGTTTGTCCCTTTCCTTTTAAGCAACATAACTTTTAATAAATCTACCAGTGACATACATAAAGCACCACTGCTGAAACCAAAAGTGGGTGCAGCTTTGGAGCAATGGCCATTCCCTGCAGCCAACAGAGCTTTAAAATAATAAGCAAAACAAACAAACAAACATTGCTTTGAAATTTAAAATGGATCTGAGTTTTGGGTTGGAATTATCCCTGAGAGAACCTTAAGTCTTATCTTTGGGGGCTTTCCCAGTCTGCTTTACCAAGCAATTATCTCATCTGGATAGGCTTGATGCAGCCAGTCGCCCTAAAGTGTTTTTTTTTTTTTTTTGCCTGGTGTGTTGTTTTGAGAAAGTCACTCAATTTTTTCCACTTGTTTTTTTTGCCTTGTTTGTTTGTTTCCCTTTTGTTTCTTAAATAAAAAAGTATCTGTTAGGTTTGTGAACATCAGGTGTTAATATTTTGGTAGAGTTTTGAAAATTTGTAAAATGCTGATTTTAAAGAAAAAGGCATTCTTCTTGGTCTTGAGAAATTGATGGTATTATATACATTCAGCTTCTTAAATTAGCAATTTATAATTTCTTCTGTATCTTTATGGCAGACATTTCTTAACAAGTCAGACTTTATTTTGGGGGGCTCCAAAATCACTGTAGATGGTGCTTGCAGCCATGAAATTAAAGGATGCTTACTCCTTGGAAGAAAAGTTATAACCAACCTAGATAGCCTATTCAAAAGCAGAGATATTACTTTGCCATCAAAGGTCCATCTAGTCAAGGCTATGGTTTTTACAGTGGTCATGGATGGATGTGAAAGTTGGACTGTGAAGAAAGCTGAGTGCCAAGAATTGATGCTTTTGAACTTGAGAAGACTCTTGAGAGTCCCGTGGACTGCAAGGAGATCCAATCAGTCCATTCTGAAGGAGATCAGCCATGGGATTTCTTTGGAAGGAATGATGCTAAAGCTGAAACTCCAGTACTTTGGCCACTTCATGCGAAGAGTTGACTCATTGGAAAAGACTCTGATGCTGGGAGGGATTGGGGGCAGGAGGAGAAGGGAATGACAGAGGATGAGATGGCTAGATGGCATCAGCGACTTGATGGACATGAGTTTGGGTGAACTCCGGGAGTTGGTGATGGACAGGGAGGCCGGGCATGCTGCAATTCATGGGGTCCCAAAGAGTCAGACACAACTGAGTGACTGAACTGAGCTGAGGATTCATTTAAAAGAATGGATATTTTGGTGAAGATTCTGAGCATATCTAATCTCATTTGAAATTTACATATAAAAACCAGCCTCTGGAGTAAAATATAAATAGCTTAAGAACATGGAAGGTAATCTCTAACCTAACCCTTATATTCTGTCTCCTTTTTGATGAATCAGGTTCTTTTCTTCTACTCAGTCATCTTTTTTCTGAATTCCATTGCCTAAGGTTAGTTTTTGAAGATACTGTGTTGAAGATAATAAGCATGAAAGGATATCTGAGAACATTTTTTAAAGGTACTTGTAATATTCCTGTTACATGTTTAAAATAAATAGAATAACTTCATTTTTGGAGTTCCTTTTCAAGTCTTCTCCATGTGTTATTCACACAGCAGGTATCTTTCTTGCTGATTTTCAGTTATTTATCTTATGTAGGAAGTAGGTCAGAAAACACCATGGATTTTTTCCTTCTGCCAGCCAACACATTTAAAGTATTCATTTGGGGATCCATGATCAAAAATATAGTTGAGAATATCAACACTAAATATTGGTCTTAATGCATATATGATTTCCTTCAAAATTTAATAGTTTCACAGTGGCGAGCAATATTGTCTCATCTGTTACTAGCAAGCCAGCATTGTGGATTTGCTTATAATAAAACAAATTGATGGTAGCAGCAGCTCTGGCCATACCAAAGCCTTTGCATATTCTCAAGTTTTCCAGACTCCAATAGATTTTCCGTTGTGTTAGAATGTAAGCAGATTGAGAATGGCATGTTACCAAAAACAAATTGCAAAAGAACCAGAATATGACAGTTTCTGGATCTTCCCACACTTGTGGACACTTAATTTTCACCTAAGTACTTATCTCAAATAAATTAATATAGAACTTATTCAATTAAGTAATTAAAGTATAGAAATATATTTACTATAGTAAATGCTACTTTCATAAATTATTTTCTTACTTTTCCGTATACTTTAACACTTATTTGTCAATCTCTAAGCTATAGCTACGTTTTTATTGTTATTACAGTTTACATGTATGGAATTATATCAGAGTTATGAGTGCCCCAAAATAGTGTGTGCCACTGCTACCAAGTCCAAGCTCACACTGCTTGCTTTGTGATAGGCCAATAAATTGAGAGATGTGGTGTTCAGGCAAGGAATAGAGACTTTATTAGGAAAACCAGCAGACGGATATGTTGGTGGACTAGTATTGCAAAGAACCATTTCACTTGAGTTAGAATTCAGGCTTCTTTTAAAGGGGAGGGTATGTAGCTGGTTGTTGCAAACTTCTTGTTACTGGAATCCTTTGTTCTTGCAGCTGTTCACATAGGTTTGGTCACAGTGTTCTGTAAACCTCCAGCAAGACAAATGCTAATATCTGTTCTAAAACTTTTTTTTTTCTATATGGGTGAACAGTGATATACCTTTAAAGGTCAAGCCTGGGTGGAGAGCCTTTGAGAATGGGCTGTCTTGATATTTCTTTTACAAAAGTGTGAAGCCAGCAACACTAAGCACAGGAGACAGAACACAAAGATTAGATCTAAAGGAACAGATGCAATATTTCACTGATAGAAGGGACCAGGTAGAATGTCCAAGTGAAGCAATACTGTCTCAGGCATCCTAAAGGTCCTTTTTATTTGATGAGGTCTGAAAAAGTTGACTTAAAGCTCAACATTCAGAAAACTAAGATCATGGCTTTTGGTCCCATCACTTCATAGAAAATAGATGGGGAAACAGTGGAAACAGTGTCAGACTTTATTTTGGGGGGGCTCCAAAATCACTGCAGATGGTGATTGCAGCCATGAAATTGAAAGACGCTTACTCCTTGGAAGGAAAGTTATGACTAACCTAGATAGCATATTCAAAAGCAGAGACATTACTTTGCCAACTAAGGTCCATCTAGTCAAGGCTATGGTTTTTCCAGTCATCATGTATGGATGTGAGAGTTGGACTGTGAAGAAAGCTGAGAGCCAAAGAATTGATGCTTTTGAACGGTGGTGTTGGAGAAGACTCTTGAGAGTCCTTTGGAATGCAAGGAGATCCAATCAGTCCATTCTAAAGGAGATCAGTCCTGGGTGTTCTTTGGAAGGAATGATGCTAAAGCTGAAACTCCAGTACTTTGGCCACCTCATGTGCAGAGTTGATTCATTGGAAAAGACTCTAATGCTAGGAGTGACTAGGGGCAGGAGGAGAAGGGGACGACAGAGGATAAGATGGCTGGATGGCATCACCGACTCAATGGACATGAGTTTGACTGAACTCCAGGAGTTGGTGATGGACAGGGAGGCCTGGCATGCTGCAATTCATGGGGTCGCAAGGAGTCGGACACAACTGAGCGACTGAACTGAACTGAACAGGCAGTAATTATTTGTTCTTTGCTAACTGCCAAAACTATTGAGAGTGTGATCTGCCCACATAACACCAATAAACTTTACGTGGTGAGCACCCCTAAATTCTGTCAAGTGTTTTTAGATATCTCTGTTGGTGGAGGTGAGATAGTGCAAATCAAAGCTGTTGACATGGATGTTTCTGATTTGCCAACCAAAAAGGCATCTTTTTGTGTGTGTGTGTGACATGTTTGACCTCTGAGAATAAAGGCACTTACACTAAATTCTGTCCTAGGTTCTGGATGCAAAATGCAGGGAGATTTAAATACTCCTGGAAGAGTCTTGCAAATTCATGAGGTTTGCCACACAAATGTAAAGTGATCATGTTTTTTTGGTGACAGGAAGGCAGAAATGAAAGCCCTGGAAATGTCCATGGTAGCATATGAAAAGTGAAAAATGTTTGCAAAGAATTCAGTTATTGTCTTGATATCTGGAAAAATTATGACTGCCAGATCAAAATTGAATTTAGTTGGTGATAATCCTATGTAAACTTCTACCTCCATTTGGCTTTTCACCAACTGTAGATCATACCGAGCTTTTATACTGCAATATCACATTACTTTACTACATCTGTAGAGTTTAAGCTCTAAATCAAAGCTATTATTTCCATTTCTCCTCCTGAAATTCTTTTAACATTTTATTTTATAGTGGAGTAATAGCTGATTAACAATGTATATATTTTTTTAATTTCAGGTGGACAGCAAAGAGACTCAGCTATACATATATATGTATCCATTCTCCCCTAAACTCCCTTCCCATCCAGGCTTCCATATAATATTGAGAAGAGTTCCCTGTGCTATACAGTAGGACCTTGTTGGTTATCTGTTATATATATAGGAGTGTGCATATGGCAATCCCAAATTTCCTAACTATCCCTCTTCCTCCCTGAATATATATATATATATATATATATATACACACACATATATATATATATATATGTGTATATATGTATATATATATGTAAGTGAAAGTGAAAGTCCCTCAGTCGGATCCGACTCTTGAGACCCCATGGACTAAACAGTCCATGGAATTCTCCAGGCCAGAGTACTGGAGTGGGAAGCCTTTCCCTTCTCCAGGGGATCTTCCTGACCCAGGGATCAAACCGAGGTCTCCCACATCACAGGCGGATTCTTTACCAGCTGAGTCATGAGGTATATTGGACTGCCCAAGACTGAATTGGGAAAAAAAAATTTGGAGCTATCCTTTTATCCCATTAGCACTTTTATACATGAATTCTTCCAGATCAAAAGAATCCTCTCTATAATTTAATACTTTCAGAGAGGAAGCAAGTAAAACAAAAAGCATTACGCAATCAGCAGGCATGCTAAATTGCTTCAGTCTTCAGTCGTGTTCGACTCTTTTGTGATCCTGTGGACTATAGGCCACCAGCCTCCTCTGCCCATGGGATTCTACAGGCAAGAATGCTCGAGTGGGTTACCACACTCTCCTCCAGGAGATCTTCCCACTCAGGGATCAAACCTGCGTCTCTTCTGTCTCCTGCATTGGCAGGCAGGTTCTTTATCACTAGCGCCACCTGTCAGAACTGGCTAAAACTGTGATTTGAGTTGGCTCAAAGGCCACCACCCACAAGGTCATGTTAGCTTCCCTTCCACATTGTGAACCTTGTTTAACTAACTTCCTCTGTTTCTGGGTTCCCCCAGAAGACTGGGAAAAGTTCCAAAAGACTGAATTTAGTTGGTCATTTAAAATACTTGAATGCAACAGATTGATAAAAGCTGAGTCATTCCTTTTTCTGAAGTTTCCTGGATACTCAAATGGGTGAGTTCCTAGCACTTTTGGTCCCTCTCAGGGACAGTGAAAACATGACCACATCTCTCTCTACTCTTCTCCCCCTTTACACACCCTAAGGAATTCAAATTCGTTAGGAAGGAGAGAGAGATTAGAGGACATAGGAGATATTGGCTTCATTCCATTAAGCAAGATGCATTCACATTTGGTTTCTAATAATGTGGCAATTGCTTCTGGTGCAACTTAATGAGCTTCTACTGTTGTTTGTCTACCTAAAGCTTTGAATCATATGGTTTTGGTTACTAACACCACTTATTTAGCATTGGGAACCCCTTTACTCAGCAGCTATAGACACATGCTTTTGGACTAGAGTTGTGGGATTTGCACCATTTGGTTCACTTCTTCTTGACTCACAGGGTGGCAACAATTTTAAAGCAGTCTTTTTTAAGATGTGGCATCTGCTGCTCCATTTCCATACCACGTCTTTCAAGCTCTCATCCATTTTCAACATAAGGGACAATGAAATGTTTTAGATTTCTTCATAATTACTTTCTCCTTCTGCAGTAGGTCACCTTTATTAGCATTGCAAACCCAATCCAGAGCAATAGGAAGCTGAAATCTAGCCAGTCCTTCTATGTCTTTCTGGGTGAGTTCATTCACTTCAGGGAAAATTCGCTCAGAGCCAAAGATCCTTTATTCCAACCAGCATGAGACCTCACATTGCTCTCTCCAAATTGATCAAAGTTTGGCATGATAAATGCAGCAGGAGTAGGGCCATAAGACACTACAATTATTAACATTTTTCCTTAGCAAGTATTACATATCTTTATATACTGTTTTCTAAGTGGAGCAGCCAACGTTATAACCATATACCTGATGCGCATCCACAGTGATTGTACATTTCCCTCTTTATCTGCTCACTGATACTGTGTTTTTGTAATCGTTGTCTGAAAGGAGTCGTAATCTTATACCCATCCAAGATGTATTTTAGGGCTGTTTTAGTTGTTATAAAGGGGCAAGCTGTAGATTGATGGACATATTAATGAGGAAGGTTTCCCACATGAAGGAGAATTAGCAACAATCATAGCACTACTCAGGCCACTGAGTAGTGATTGAACTTAATTCCTGGCAATAAACAGACATGATTCATTGTCTAGGTGACCTACAGTTTAGTTAACATGTTGACTGCTGAATCTCATGAACTTTCCATATATTCTATTAAGTAGATTTGAGGCCTTCATTCTTCATTTTTGGAAAGTCAAATTTCTTGCTTTTTCTTATTAAAGTATACTAAATTTTCAGTATTGTTTTTAGTTGAATAATATGCTGATATTGTTATAGATTATAATTAATTGAAAGTCATTATAAACATTGGATATATCTCTCATGGTTTACAATATATCCTTGCTGCTTATTTATTTTATACATTTGTGTCTCTTAATCCCACATCCCTATCTTGCCCCTCCCCCTTTGCGAATCCCCACTGGTAACCATTAGTTTGTTTTCTATATCTATGAGTCTGTTTCTGCCTTGTTATATGCATTTTTGTTTTAATATTTAGATTCTACAAACAAGTGATGTCAGAGTATTTGTCTTTGTCTGATGTATTTCACTATATACTCTCCAGGTGCATCCACATTGTTGAAAATGGCAGAATTAGAGTCTTTTTTTTATGGCTAACATACCATTGTGTGTGTGTGCACCACGTCTTCTTTACCCATCATCTCTCAATGAGCACTTTGGTCATTTCCGTATCCTGGCTACAGTAATAATGCTGCTATGAACTGAAGGTACATGTATCTTTTCAAAATAGTCTTTTTGTTTTCTTCAGATATATACTCATATAGTAGTTCTATTTTTAGTTCTTTGAGGAATCTCTGTAAAGTTTTCCACAGTGACTGCCCCAAAGTGCAACCAACCAACAGTGTCCAAGGATTCCCTTTACTCTCATCCTTGCCAACATAGTTAATTGGTGGAGATCTCAGGGTTCTCTCTATATAGCATTGTGTGTTGTCTGCAAATAGTGATAGCTTTACTTCTTTCTTTCTAATTTGGATGCCTTTTAATGCTTTTTGTTGTCCAATTGCTCTGACTAGGACTGTCTGTATTAACTATATTAAGTAAAAGAGGTGAGAAAGGGACTGTTGTCTTGTTTCTGATTTTAGATAAAAAAACTTTCAGCTCTTCACTCTTGATTGTGATGTTAACTGTTGCTTTATCATAAATGTACTTTGCTATGTTGAAATACATTCCCTCTAGATCAACTTTGATGAGAAACTTTATTATGAAGGAATGACAATTTGTTTGGAAACTTAGTGATCATATGATATCTAGCCTTCCTTTTGTTAATATGGTGTATCACATTAATTAAATTATCAAACCATTCTAGTATACCTGGAATAAATCCTACTTGATCATGGCATATGATCCTTTATATACATTGTTGAATTCAATTTGATAATAATTTGAGTATTTTTATATCTATATTTACTGGAAGTACTGGCATGTAATTTTTTAATATTTTAGTGTGCTTATCTGGTTTTAGTATCATGGTAATGATGACCTAGACAGCGTATTAAAAAGCAGAGATATTACTTTGCCAACAAAGGCCCCTCTAGTCAAAGCTTTGATTTTTCCAGTGGTCATGTATGGATGTGAGAGTTGGACTATAAAGAAAGCTGAGGGCCAAAGAAGTGATGCTTTTGAACTGTGGTGTTGGAGAAGATTCTTGAGAGTCCCTTGGACAGCAACGAGATCCAACCAGTCCATATTAAAGAAAATCAGTCCTGAATATTCATTGGAAGGACTGATGCTGAAGCTGAAACTTCAATACTTTGGCCACCTGATGCGAAGAACTGACTGATTTCAAAAGACCTTGTTGCTGGGAAAGATTCAAGGTGGGAATAGAAGGGGATGACAGAGGATGAGATGGCTGGATGGCATCACCGACTCGATGGACTTGAGTTTGAGTGAACTCTGGGAGTTGGTGACAGACAAGGAGGCCTGGTGTGCTGCAGTCCATGGGGTCTCAAAGAGTCAGACACAACTGAGTGACTGAACGGAACTGATGTTTCTCAAATTTTTTATTGGAATATAATTGCTTTACAATGATGTGTTAGTTTTTTCTGTACATCATAAAACAGGCATATGTATGTATACATATATCCAATGCCTCTTGAGCCTCCCTCCTACTCTCTTACTCCAGCCCTCTAGGTCATTATAGAGCACCAAGCTGAACTTCCTTGCTATACAGCAGCTTCCCTCTAGTTACCTATTTTACATATGGCAGTCTACATGTCAATGCAACTCACTCAATTCATCCATTCTCCTTCCCACCCATAGCCGCAAGTCCATTGTCTATGTATGTGCCTCTATTCCTACCCTGCAAATAGGTTCATCAATAACATTTTTTTTGATTCCATATATATGTGTTCATATGATATTTGTTTATCTCTTTCTGACTTCACTCTGTATGATAGGTTCTAGGTTCATCCACATCACTACAGCTATCTCGATTTCATTCCTGTTTATGCTTAAGTAATATTCAATTGTATAAATGTACCACTGCTTCTTTATCCACTCTGTCAATTGATATCTAGATTGCTTCTATGTTCTGGCTCTTGTATACAGTGCTGCAGTGAATGCTGGGGTACATGTGTATTTGCCATCATGGTTTTCTCAGTGTATGTGCCCAGTAGTGGGATTGCATAGTCATACAGTAGGTCTATGTTTAGTTTTTTTAAGGAACCAACATGCTGTTTTCCAAAGTGGCTGTACCAATTTACGACAAGGACATGGACTGCCCCTGCCGCAAGAGTCATGACCCTATCACCGTCTCTTTTTGAACCTCTTATAGCTGGTGATCAGAAGTCCTCTTTGGCCAGTATTTCTCTGTAGCTCCGCCTGTTCAGGCACCTAGAGGGCTCCTCTGCCTGGGGTCCTCTGTTGTTTGGCACATCAGGCACATAGAGGGGCTCTCCTGGCTGGGGTTCTACTCTGTAAATCAGCACGTCCCAGGCACTTTAAGGGGCACCCTTGGTGTGGGCTTTTCTGTAGTTTGGCGCATCAGTCACTTAAAGGAGCACGCTGGGTGGGATCCTGCTCTGCAGTTCACTGTGGCAGGCGTTTGATGAGCCAGCCTCTCTATTCTTCAGCTGCTGATGCTGGCGTGTGGGGAGAGAGGCTATGGTGATGGCTCCACCCCTTACGCCTGACTCAGCGGGGTATTGCTTTGCTTCCATGACTGCCCGGCTTCCCTCCACAGACATTTCCCATTGCAGTCTCCTCCCTCACATCCCCTTGATCCATTTCTCTGCACTCAGTAGCAGCCCTCACCCTGGGATTGCTCCAGAATCCCTAAACTCCAGCTCCCAGCTGCTGTGCCTTCCCGGGGACCTGCATCCCTGTCTGGGGTGTGTATGGCTGGGGCAAGGACTGTCTGATTCTCATTCCACTTAGGCTGCCACGGATCAGCTGTTTCACTCTCAGCCTTAAACGTTTCTCTTCTGATTTCTACAATTGCTCCAGTGTGGGGATCGGACCCCTACTTCATTCCCCCCACCTGCTGATGGCAGGTCTAGTCCTGTTAACACTCCTGTCTCTCCCCCTAGTTCCTTTATGCTATTGAGTTTTGTGTGGCTCTATGTATTCTTTTCTGCTGGTTGGGTACTCCTGTTTGCTCTCAGCTGGTGTTCTGCATGAACTTCTGTGTCTGACGTTGTATTCCTGATGTTTCCATGGAGAGAGATGTACTCCATATCCACCTACTTCTCTGCCATCTTGTCTCCCCCCTCCCCCCCCCCAGCCTTTTTTATTGTCGTGCTCTCACATCTGTACAGGACTACTGGAAAAAAACATAGTTTTGAGTATATGGACCTATTTGAAAGCTATTCATTCTACAAATGTTCTTGAAAAAAAAAAAGTCCAGAATATAATACCTTTGCTCATAAGATATTTACTTTGGAGATGAACAGACTGACATTCAGAAAGATAAAACAATATACATACATTATCCCACAGCTCTATTTGGTTTTTAATTCGGGTCTATGAATCTCAGATTTTCTGTGTAATGGCATATCTTCAAGCAGAAATACTCACTTGCTTTTCATTACTGACCTTGCTTTTAAGGCTGATTTTTTTCTTTTTTTAAATATCAGCATTTATTTAGTACAGATCTTGACTATAGCAATAAATTGCTATGGTCTTCGAACAAGTTTTGGAGATAGAAAATATTTTCATCCTAATAGAAGAGCTTGTTAGAAAGACAAATTATTGAACAAGTCTAAGCCTCAGTTTCTGTAGATGTAATATAAGAATGTATTCTGAAATGGCAACCTACTCCAGTACTCTTGCCTGGAAAATTCCATGGACTGAGGAGCCTGGTAGGCTACAGTCCATGGGGTCACAAAGAGTCGGACACGACTGAGCGACTTCACTTTCATTCTGCTTCCCACAATTTTTTAAATACTAATAAAGCAATACATAAATGAAATATGTTGGGCATGTTATACCTTCATGAAATAGCAGCTTACTATCACTTATATGATTTCCCAAGTGGCTCAATGATAAGGAATCTGCCTGTCAAGCAGGAGATGCAAGTTTGATTCCTGAGTTGGGAAGATCGAAGGAAAGGCAACCCACTCTAGCATTCTTGCCTGGAAAATCCCATGGCCAGAGGAACTGACAGGCTACAGTCTATGGGGCTGCAAAAGAGCCAGACACTACTTAGTGACTAACAACAAAACATCACCTCCAAGTTTCCATATCCAAAAAATATTGATTCTAATATCTACATTTTAAAAGTGCTTGGAGCTGGGTCACTGAGAGCTTTATTATCCAGAATACCAAGTAAATTTAAAAGAATTTATTTAAGGCTAATAATTGTATGTTAAGACAAATGTATTTGCATACTAGGATTTCTAACAAACCTGTGTGTTCCTGCGTTCAGTACTATCTGACTCTTTAAGAACCTATGAACTGTAGCCTGCTAGGCTCTCCTGCCCATGGAACTTTCCAGGCAAGAATACTGGAGTGGGTTGCCATTTCCTACTCCAGGGGCTCTTCCCAATCCAAGGATCAAACCCACATCTCTTGCATTTCCTGTATGGGCAAGCAGATTCTTTACCTCAGGGCCACCTGGGAAGCCTAACCTTAAGTATGAATATATATACACACACATATATAGGTAATGGACTCCACCAAATAATGTTATCTATTATTTTAACATAAGTACTTGTAGTTTTAGAAAGTTACCAGGCATTTATTTAAGAAATTGTCAAATACATTTGCTACATTCTAGCCACTTATCACATAGAAAAATGGCAAATTGATTAACGTTGCCTTTATTCCCTTATCCATAATGTACATTTTAAATCCTCTGTTGTAAAAATGCAATAAAATGTTTCCTCCCAAGTAATTTTTATAAGTACTTCTATTCTTTTCAATTACTTTCATGGGCATGTCATTAAATATGTGTTTTAAAGTTGGCATAATATACAGAAATGAGCAACAGGGCTCTCTGTGCTAGACAAGATATTTGTCTGTACTTTATTCTAAACAGATTATCATCCATAAAGGTTTCATCTGCAGCAATATCTGAAATATTCCCCATAAGTGCCAGATAAGTATATTTGTTTCCTGAATCTAGCCAGCATATTAGATACTATATTTTTGGACCACATAAGTGAATACTTCTGCCAAGCATTTTCAATCAGCTGTAACTTTGCAATTTTTCCTCTAGTGCCAGTTGAAAATGCATATGCTCTACCATCTCCATTAAATTCTCATCCATTAAAACATGAGATTTATGTGGAAGCCAAACATTTTATCATCATAATTTTCATTTGCATGAAATTATTTTATGCTTAAAGAACATTGCAGATTTCAAATTTTTACATTCTGTCTTATAACATGGTTTTAGTAATTTTAATAGTCACCTAATACTTGGAACAACAGAAAAGTAGGGTGCCTATGAGAATTTTGAAATAGGAATGAAACAGAAATGTGATTGTATTGGATCTTTGCCTAGCTCCAAATAATGACCTATATTTCAAAATATCTGACTACCTTAGAAATGATATGGAAGAAAAACAATTATAGATTGAAATTAATTACCAGAAACATTTTTAGCAACTTTTTTTCACATAAGATAATTTCCTTCTTTATATATTCTGAGAAATAATTGAATAAGGCAGCTAATACACTATGCTTTTGCTGTTATCTTTATATTTAATTAAATTTAATTTAAACTTAAAATCACCAACAGATTATATTAAGGCTTATGAAAGTTGGAATTTTTATTTTGGCTGTCAAATTATTCCAATTCAATTAAAAATAATCAACAGATTTGTTAAACAGGTTAACACATTGTAGTTCATAAATATAAGGAATATGAAAATATTTGGTTTGCTCCAGTTAACTAGAGAAGCTTAAAGATGAAATACCTGTATATTATGAAATTTTTGAAAGAAATGAACAATTTTCTTCATCTTGTGTAGTATGTGGTATACAATATGAAGCTTCGTGTGTTGTAGAGCTGATTGATTTATCATTGGATATTATAAATACAAATTCAAAATTAGAGTAATAATGCATTCAATTTATAAATATATTCTATAAAATAAACTGAATTTAAGTGATTTTTTTTGGCTGATGCAGTACCCCTGGGAAGCAATGTTCAGTGTTTTTAAAAGATTATTAATATCCTGTTTAAAACATATTTTTAATTTTTGTTGATTTAAGGTCTTAGGACAAACATTTAGAACTTTTTGACATTATGATAATTTACTAAAAAATGCCTTATTGATCTAGATAATATAATAATATGGACCTTTTGTAATCTGGATACAAAAAGGTATATTATGTCTAATAACAGTACATAGAGCCAGAATATGCTTTTCTCCCCCTTGTCAGATGGCAATACAAAGGGATAGGATATGAATCAAGGTGAAGTCTGATTCCTCCTCCAACTGTTCGTTTCAGGTTTATTGTCAGTCATTGCCCACCTGAGGTTCTGAGAGTTGTTATAATCTATCATGAGCTAATTTTGTAATTAGCTAATGGAGTAAATTCGTATCAGTAAGTCAGAACCAGAAAACGGAGAGAAAGATAGGTTTTACGTGCTAATAAATGAGAATTTGCTTGTGGAATAAGCAGGATGATAATCATCCAATTAAACAATCGGGATAGTTTATCTTGCTCATTTCTAAGTGTTCTAGTACATGGGTCACTTTCTAAACGTAAAGGAGTGACTATTTTAAGGTAATCCAGAGCAACAACTGGGAAGGCCACCCCTTTAATCTGATTTGCTCCAAATAACTTTACTCAGTGGAGAAATTTGATTAGCCCTGGACATTCAAAGCCTTTATAAGTTTCATTTTTTACCTTTTGGAGATAAAAGTAATATCTTTCAATATATGCAAGATCCTAAATTTATGAACCTTCTCATTTTTTAATTGAGATATAATTTACATATATTGGTTTCATGTGTACAACATAATGATTCAGTATTTGTACATATTGGAAAATGATAACCCAATAAGTTCAGTTAACATCCATTGACATACATAGTTACAATTTTTCTTGTAATGAGAACTTTTAAGATCCATTCTCTTAGCAACCTTCAAATATGCAGTATAATATTACTAACTATAGTTACCATGCTGCACATTATATCACTCTGATTTATTTTCTAACTGGATGTTTGTACTTTTTGATCCCCCTTCACCCGTATTATAATATAAACTTTTGTAATCTGAATCTGCAAGGGTGTATCATGTCTTATAGTAGTATATAGAGTCAAAATATGTTTGCAAATATGAGTTTATATGAAAATTTTAGATGATGAATATAATCATACAGTTAATTAATGCACATTTTCCTATATGTCCAATCAAGCTGTGTGTTTTGTCTATTTAAAACCTCAGTGCTATGGTCTGAATATTTGTCTCTCCCAAATGATATGTTGTAGTCTTAATTGCCAAGTGTCTCCCAAATTCATTGTTGTAATCTTTACTCCCAAAGGGGATGGTATTAGTACTTGGAGGCTTTTGGGAGGTGTTTAAGCTATGAGTGTAAAATCTTGAATGGGTGGAATTGGTGCCTTATAAAAGAGACCCCATAGGACTTCCTAGTCCTTTCAACCGTGTACAATGAGAAGTCTCTGGCCCCAAAGAGGGCTCTCATCTAATTGTGCAGACACCTTGTTCTTAGACTTTCAACCTCCAGGACTATGAGCAATAAATTTATACTGTTCATAAGGTACCCAGTTTGAGGTGTTTTGTTACAGCAGCCAGCACAGAATAAGAGGCTCAGGAAGATCAATCAGAAGTGCCTTACTCAGTACTCTACTCATGAAATTTTCCATACCAAGAACTAGGTATTCTATGTCTTGTAATGTAAGTGATACTATTACTATGTTAAGAATGAGAAAAATAGGGTGAACAGGAAGAGGTTATCATGAATAATTAGTAACTAATAATGAGAGATTAGTGGGCTTGTCTGGTGACTCAGACAGAAAAGAATCTGCCTGCAATGCAGGAGACCCAGGTTTGACCACTGGGTCGGGAAGATACCCTGGAGAATAGAACGGTAACCCACTCCAGTATTATTGCCTGGGAAATCCCATGGACAGAGGAGCCTGGCGGGCTATAGTCCATGGGGTCACAAATGAGAGGCTAACTACTAAGGTCTAAAGATAATTCAAAAGGATATGGGGAGAGCAGATACAGAGACCAGCCACTACCTGTAGGGCTGAAGCATAGTATGCAAAGCAGAAACAAATGTGGAAGGGCTTCCTTAGCTCCCACTAAGGCTGAGATTCAGACCTGAGTGAAGAGGGTGTTGGCATGGCCCAATCTCCGGAGAGTGGAAAACTTCACTGAGGTGCTGTGGACAGGGGGCTGGCTAGGGGGCCTAATAAACTCACTATTAACAAGCTACTTGCTGAGTTGCTGATAACATTCACAGGAAGTTGCCCAAACACTCTGGCAAGCTGTCCTCTAGTTGCTGGTGGAATTTGCTAGGAAGATGCCTGTGAGAATGTCACTGAAAATCTCTGCTTGCATGCCAAGTCACTTGTGCCCAACTCTTTGCAACACTATGGACTGTGGCAGGCCAGGCTCCTCTGTCGATGGGATTCTCCAGGCAAGAACACTGGAGTGGGTTTGCCATGCCCTCCTCCAAGGTCTCTTTCTGACGCAGAGATTGAACCTATGTATCTTACATCTCCTGTATTGGGAGGCGAGTTCTTTACCACTGGCGCCACCTTCAGTTCAGTTCAGCTCAGTTGCTCAGTAATGTCCAACTCTTTGCCACCCCATGAACCGCAGCACGCCAGGTCTCCCTGTCCATCACCAACTCCCAAGTTGACCCAAACTTATGTCCAGTGAGTCGGGGATGCCATCCAACCATCTCATCCTCTGTCGCCCCCTTCTCCTCCTGCTTTCAATCTTTACCAGAATCAGGGTCTTTTCAAATGAGTCAGCTCTTCACATCAGGAGGCCAAAGTATTGGAGTTTCAGCTTCAACATCAGTCCTTCCAATGAACACCCAGGACTAATCTCCTTTAGAATGGACTGGTTGGATCTCCTTGCAGTCCAAGGGATTCTCAAGAGTCTTCTCCAACACCACAGTTCAAAAGCATCAATTCTTCGGCGCCCAGCCTTCTTTACAGTCCAACTCTCACATCCATACATGACCACTGGAAAAACCATAGCCTTGACTAGACAGACCTTTGTTGGCAAAATAATGTCTCTGATTTTTAATATGCTGTCTAGGTTGGTCATAACTTTCCTTCCAAGGAGTAAGTGTCTTTTAATTTCATGGCTGCAATCATCATCTGCAGTGATTTTTGAGCCCCAAAAAATAAAGTCAGCCACTGTCTCCACTGTTTCCCCATCTATCTGCCATGAAGTGATGGGGCCGGATGCCATGATCTTCATTTTCTGAATGTTGAGCTTTAAGCCAACATTTTCACTCTCCTCTTTCACTTTCATCTTCTTTAGTTCTTCTTCACTTTCTGCCATAAGGGTGGTGTCATCTGCATATCTCAGGTTATTGATATTTCTCCCAGCAATCTTGATTCCAGCTTGTGCTTCCTTCAGCTCAGTGTTTCTCATGATGTACTCTGCATATAAATTAAATAAGCAGGGAGACAATATACAGCCTTGACGTACTCCTTTTCCTATTTGGAATCAGTCCATTGTTCCATGTCCAGTTCTAACTGTCCAGGAGTGGCAGCTGCACAGCGCAGAAGCAGCCAAGACGAGTTACCCCACATCAGAGGTCAGGCAGAGAAGGCAATGGCAACCAACTCCAGTACTCTTGCCTGGAAAATCCCATGGACAGAGGAGTCTGGTAGGCTGCAGTCCATGGGGTCGCAAAGAGTTGGACACAACTGAGCGACTTCTGTTTCACTTTTCACTTTCATGCATTGGAGAAGGAAATGGCAACCCACTCCAGTGTTCTTTCCTGGAGAATCCCAGAGACGGTGGAGCCTGGTGGGCTGTCATCTATGGGGTTGTACAGAATCGGACACAACTGAAGTGACTCAGCAGCAGCAGCAGCAGAAGGGATAATGAATAAGAAAAATCAGGATAAATGGTTGGACTAATTTTACTCAGCTTTTGGAAGCATATACATTATATCATCTTATTTACTTATTGCCACCTCCACACCTTTTCAACTTAGTCCCACCCTTCCTCATTTCACCTGAGTCACCAGTTCCTTCAGTGATATCTCAGTAGAAATTTTTAAATTTTTAGTTGGTTTTGGTTGTTAAGTTATCTTATTGTAGCTTTCAAAATTTAGGTAATTCAATATAAAGCATGCTTTATATTAGATTCAAAGCTGTAATCTCACTAATGTAGGATGTATGTGTGTCTCCAGTGGCCCAAGAAGAGGGAAGATTTGGGTCATGTTTCTTGGCCACCAATGTATATTCTTGGTGAAAAATACTAAAAATAAGGGGAAGATATTCAATAAAATATATTTCTTTGAATGAGTATTTGAGTGTGTCAGTTAGCCATATTTTTTGTCGTTAACAGAAATTATAGAGTGATAAAAGAGATTAAGTTGCTGCCCTTTCCACTCTTCTTTTTGGTCATCATAACTCATCTGAGTCAAGTCGTTAGTCTTACTGCAGATAAATACAGTCCACAGCAGGCCTTGTCACCTCCAGCTCTAACACCTGCCTAAAACATTGGTTACCAGCAGACATTTAGTATTGTCAACTTAGTTTGACATCTAGGAAGAGGCCTAGTGACATGTGACTAATATCCCCGAAACTGAATCATACTCTGTCATTCCCAGCCAAGTATTTCCAGGTAAATGTACAATCTGTCCTTCAGAGCGCTAACCCTAGGATGTCATGAACCTGTTTCTTGGGGGTTTTGTCTGTGGTTGCTACCACCATGTAGCATGTGGGATCTTAATTCCCTGACCAGGGGTCAAACCCATGCTGCCTGCAATTGAAGTGCAAAGTCTTATCCACTGGACTGCCAGCGAAGTTCCTGGGCCTGCTCTTACAGGCAAGGCTAAAGTCCATTTTCTGTACCTTTTGGGAAATGTACACTTAAGAGTGTTCCTTACCTAATCTTGTCCTGGTCACAGCATTTCTCCTCAATCCTCCTGCTGCTTACTCTGATTCTGCATTAATTCTCTATCACATGTACAAGTCTTTAAGGCCAATGGCCAAGCGGATATCCTATTCGGGAGGTTAAGTAATTTGGCCTGCCTTACAAGCAGTTCTCCAGTGACTAATGCATGCTAAGGTGGTAATGAAAGCCAGTCAATATCCCTTTCTTGAGAATAACTTATTTTCATGATCTGTCCTGCCTTTAAAGACCACCTTTGTTCCCATATCTCAGCAGTCCTCTTAAGTAGGGAAAGACAAGTGCGAGAGGATCACAGTGACAGATCTCCTGAAATTATGCCTTTCCTTAGGCTCTAGTCTCACATCTCACTGTTCTCTGGACTCAGCATGTAGGAGACTGATGGGTGGTTCTTCTCAGGTGTTGGCTATACCAGTCAATTCTGACCACTAGTCAGTTTCCCCAGAGTGCCCATTTAATTTCCTGTGTTACAAAAATGTAATGGATTCTGTCATTAGGATTCTAAGGACTTATAAAGAAAAACATTGCATCGGCTTCATGAGTCAGAACTAGACTGGGCCTGAGAAAGAAATAAGAAACCTCATACTCACCCTTTTCATTCTTGCACAATTTTTATAGATTGAAACATTTTAAAATTAATTAAATTTCAATTCGTTTTTAAAAGTGTAGTTGTTCAGTATTCAAGTGTACAATGCCGTGATTCAAAATTTTTATAGATTATACTCCATTTAAAGTTTTTATAAAACATTGCTTATATTCCTTGTGCTGTATAGTATATCCTCATAGTTTATTTTATGCATAGTCATTTGTACCTCTTAAACCCCTACTCCTATGTTGACCCTCCCCCAATCTCTCTCCCCACAGGTAATCACTAGTTTGTTCTCTACATCTCTGAGTCTGTTTTGTCATAGTTCTTCCTTTGTTTTATTTTTATATAAGTGATAACATAGAGTATTCACCTTTCTCTCTGACTTATTTCACTAAGCATCATGCCCTCTAGCTCCATCCACCTTGTTACATATGGCAGAATTTCATTCATTTTCATGGCTGAGTTAAAATTCCACTGTAGTGTATATACCACATCTCTATCCATTCATTGTTGATGGGAACTTATGTCACTTACATATCTTGGCTATTGTTAATAATAGTATAGAGAACAGTATGGAGGTGCCTTAAAAACCTAAAAATAGAGGAACCATATGACCCTACAATCCCATTCCTGGGCATATATCCAGAGGAAAACATGATCCAAAAGGCATCATGCACCCCAGTGCTCATGGCAGCAGTGTTTACAATAGCCAGGGCATGGAAGTAACCTAAACGTCCATTGACAGAGAGGATAAAGTAGATGTGATACACATATACCATGGACTATTACTCAGTCATAAAAAAGAACAAAATAATGCCATTTGCAGTAACATGGATGGACACAGAGAGTGTCTTATGAGTGAAGTAAGTCAGACAGAGAAGGAGAAATATCATATGATATCCCTTATGTATGGAGTCTAAAAAGAAATGATATAAAGGAACTTGTTTACAAAATAGAAACAGACTCACAGACTTCAAGAACAAGTTTATGGTTGCAAGGGGGAAGGATGGAGGGAAAGGGTAGTTAGCGAGTTTAGGATGGACATGTACACACGTTATATTTAGAATGGATAATCAACAAGGACCTACTGTATAGCACATGGAACTCTGTTCAGTGTTATGTGGCAGCCTGGATGGGAGCAGGTTTGCAGGAAAATGGATACATGTAATGTATGCCTGAATCCCTTCACTGTTCACCTGAAACTATGACAACGTTGTTAACTGGCTATGCATGCATGCTCAGTCTCTCAGTTGTGTCCAGCTCTGCAAACCCATGGGCTATAGCCTGTCAGGCTCCTCTGTCCCTGGAATTTCCCAGCCAAGAATACTGGAGTGTGTTGTTATTTCCTTCTCCATAATCAGCAATATCCCAATACAAAATTAAGTGTTTTTTTTTTTTAAGTAATGCTGTTATAAATAATATGTTTAAATAATTTGAAACATTTTTCAACATATTATTAACAATTTTATATTTTAGTCTATAAGTTTATACTTCCGTATTACTTGCTTGCTCTAAGTTTCTGTAGAACTAGCTTTAGTTTTATTTCTTTCTTGTTTTATTGTTTGTGATGTATTCTTATTTTTATGTGTGGAGTAGATTGAGATATCATTGTAGATTATAAAGAGAGACTTAGGAAGTATAAGAACTATTTTCTGGACCTGAGTTTTCAACCTTATACTATATAATATTGTACAAAATGTTTTAAAAATACTTGTTTAATTTTTTGTTTATAATTCTACTTTAATATATTTTCTAATTTTATCCTCATAGGAATGAAAAGAAGGTTAGTATAACTGATATTATTTTCCTGACAGGAAAATGAAGCTGAAGAAAGAAGCGATAGGTTTTTGTTTCCTAGTTAAAAATATGAGAGCATTGTTTTATTAATACTAACTCTTATGCCTCTATCCTTGTGATTCCAGGTGTTTATAAATCAGAAATTTGTTTTTCTCCACTTTTTCCAATGTAGTACTCTACACCACAAAGTATTTAAATGGTTACCAGCATGTAATCAATATATTTATCATGATAATCCATAATGGACAATAAACTGGAGATCATCCACAAAGTGCAAATATCATAATAATTTTGACTAGAATATTCAGAATGGATAAAAAGATGCAGACATCTAATTGAAATAAAATCACAGCTACTTTTCAGTTTTCAGTCAGTTTTAAATTGTGGAGCCAAGCTCCAACGATCTAGGAACCACAAATGCTTGGATAGCAATTTCAGTAATATGATTCTCTTCTTGAAGGTTGATATTAATTTGATTATCTTCTCTGAGATAATTCACATGGAGATGAGGAACAGAAAATAAGCCTCATTTTGCTCTTTAGGTCACAGGAAATTTCACAAGTCAGAATAATCAAGCTAGAGGCAAGATATTAAATCAGGAAAATGGAATATTGTTAGGAAAATGGCATAATATTCCAACTACAGCATAATGGTGGTAACTGTATTTCTCAAAATCTTATTTTTATAGAGATTTTCTTAAACCTGTGAATGGTTTGTAATAGCTCCTATCAGGACTTACTGAAAGAATGATTCTCTACCGTCTTTTCTTTCTGAACATGTCAGCTATTCTACTCTAGTATACACAATGTGAATCCTCTGTTTTCGACCTTTTGACCCCCAAGTTCTGGAAGGATGGATGCTGTTATTTCTCCATCTGATGAGGTATTAAGTGTAAGGGAAAGATTTTGATCTCGCCTTGTTTCTCACCAAGGATTTACTGGGTTAAGTCGGTGATGGCTATAAAGTTCACCCCTGCCCAGTGCAAGCTGAAGAGTCAAGTGATTCTTATCTGAGACCAATTAGTCTGCAAAAAATATAAATGGAAAGGGCATTCCTTGTACAAGTGAGTACAGAAAGAAAAATTACCTGAGACAGTGGAAAACATTTTATTTTTCAGTTTTCAGAAGTTGACAAAAGAAACTCCCAACATAATATTATCAATGAATTCCGTAGGTAGATGAGCAAAACACCAGTGA
Source organism: Ovis canadensis (assembly GCF_042477335.2). Classification (NCBI taxonomy): domain Eukaryota; kingdom Metazoa; phylum Chordata; class Mammalia; order Artiodactyla; family Bovidae; genus Ovis; species Ovis canadensis. The sequence goes on along the minus strand of NC_091262.1, from coordinate 66,011,723 downwards.
AACACTGTCAGAATAATAGGATAAAGAAATTCTCAATACAGAGTTATCACATCTGGGTGAAAGAAATATGTTCTAAATCACTGCTGCTCAAAATGTGATTCATTAATCAGCAGCACTGGTATCACTTAGGAGAATGGTATAAATGCAAATTATTATGCCCCACTCCAAACTTAGAATCAGTATCTTCATTTTATGAATGAAGATTCACAGGAGATTCCTGGGCTAAATCTCCTGTATCCTAGGATTCATAATCGGATATACAATTTAGTGGAAATTCTAACATAGCATAATTAATTAGCAAAAGATTTTTACAGTAATGGTGAAATGAATATGTTTTTGAGTTTCCTTTTGAAAGCCAAAGGTGTGTAACATCATTTTCTAACCCATGTCCTAATAATCAAATTTCTAACTTTTTTTGTAGTGACTTCATATAATACACATGCATAGAAGAGTATATTCAGTTTATGATACATAATTCAAAAGTAATAATAAATATGACCTTTTATAGTATATATGATTTATATACTGATTCTACTAACAGAAAAAAAAAAAAACTAAAAGAATGAAGCGGTCTTTAATTCATTTTGAGTTTATTTTGTATATGGTGTGAGAACATGTTTTAAATTCATTCTTTACATGGAGCTGTCCAGTTTTCCCAGTACTACTTATCAAACAGTGTCTTTTTCTCTCTGTATATTCTTGGCACTTTTGTCATTGATCAGATTAAACCATTTGGCATGAAGCAGATCGGTTCATGGATGTTTTGGAAAAGGCCACATATCCTGCAAGGAAATTCATTTCATCACTTAGTCATGCCCAACTCTTTGTGACCCCATGACTGCAGCACGCCAGTCCTCCATGTCCATCACCAACTGCCGGAGTCTACCCAAATCCATGTCCATTGAGTTGGTGATGCTATCCAACCATCTCATCCTCTGTCATCCCCTTCTCCTCCTGCCCTCAATCTTTCTCAGCATCAGGGACTTTTCAAATGAGTCAGCTCTTTGCATCAGGTGACCAAAGTATTGGAGTTTCAGCTTCAGCATCAATCCTTCCAGCGAACACCCTGGACTTATCTCCTTTAGGTTGGATCTCCTTTCAGTTCAAGGGACTCTCAAGAGTCTTCTCCAACACCATAGTTCAAAAGCATCAATTCTTTGGTGCTCAGCTTTCTTTATAGTCCAACTCTCACATCCATACATGACCACTGGAAAAACCATAGCCTTGACTAGATGGACCTTTGTGACAAAGTAATATCTCTGCTTTTTAATATGCTGTCTAGGTTGGTCATAACTTTCCTTCCAAGGAGTAACTGTCTTTTAATTTCATGGCTGCAGTCCTTTTCTGAAATGATTTTGGAGCCCAGAAAAATAAAGTCTGCCACTGTTTCCAATGTTTCCCCATCTATTTCCCATGAAGTGATGAGACCAGATGCCATGATCTTCGTTTTCTGAATGTTGAGCTTTAAGCCAACTTTTTCACTCTCCTCTTTCACTTGCATCAAGAGGCTCTTTAGTTCTTCTTTACTTTCTGCTGTAAGGGCAGTGTCATTTGTATATCTGAGGGGTATTGATATTTCTCCTGTCAATCTAGATTCCAACTTGTGCTTCTTCCAGCCCAGCATTTCTCATGATGTACTCTGCATAAGTTACATAAGCAGGGTGACAATATACACCCTTGACGTGCTCCTTTTCCTATTTGGAACCACTCTGTTGTTCCATGTCCATTTCCAACTGTTGCTTCCTGACCTGCATACAGGATTCTCACGTGGCAGGTTAGGTAGACTGGTATTCCCATCTCTTTCATAATTTTCCACAGTTTATTGTGATCCACACAGTCAAAGGCTTTGCATAGTCAATAAAGCAGAAATAGATGTTTTCTGGAACTCTCTTGCTTTTTTAAGAGATGATCCAGTGGATGTTGGCAATTTGATCTGTGGTTCCTCTGCCTTTTCTAAAACCAGCTTGAACATCGGGAAGTTCATGATTCACATATTGCTGAAGCCTGGCTTGGAGAATGTTGAGCATTACTCTAGTAGTGTGTGAGAGGAGTTGAGTTGCGCGGTAGTTTGAGCATTCTTTGGCATTGCCTTTCTTTGGGATTGGAATAAAAACTGACTTTTTCTAGTCCTGTGGCCATTGTTGAGTTTTCCAAATTTGCTGACATATTGAGTGCAGCACTTTCACAGCATCATTTTTCAGGATTTGAAACAGCTCAACTGGAATTCCATCACCTCCACTAGCTTTGTAGTGATGCTTCCTAAGACCCACTTGACTTCACATTCCAGGATGTCTGGCTCTAGGTGAGTGTGAGTGGTCACACCATCGTGATTATCTGGGTCATGATGATCTTTTTTGTACAGTTCTTCTGTGTATTCTTGCCACCTATTCTTAATATCTTCTGCTTCTGATAGGTCCATACAATTTCTATCCTTTATTGAGCCCATCTTTGCATGAAATGTTCCCTGTTATTTCTAATTTTCTTGAAGACATCTCTAGTCTTTCCCATTCTATATTTTTTCCTGTATTTCTTTGTATTGATCACTGAAGAAGGTTTTTTTTTTTTAATGTCTCCTTGCCATTTGGAATTCTGCATTCAAATGAGTATATCTTTCTTTTTCTCCTTTGCTTTTCACTTCTCTTATTTTCACAGCTATCTGTAAGGCCTCCTCAGACAGCCATTTTGCTTTTTTGCCTTTCTTTTTCTTGGGGATGGTCTTGATCCCTGTCTCCTGTACAATGTGATGAACCTCCATCCATAGTTCATCAGGCAGTCTGTCTATCAGATCTAGTCCCTTAAATCTATTTCTCACTTCCACTGTATAGACATAAGGGATTTGATTTAGGTTATAATTGAATGATCTCAGTCGTGAAGATCTTTTTTGTATAGATTGACTAGTTTTCTGTGATTATGGTTTCAGTGGGCTGGAAGAAGCACAAGCTGGAATCAAGATTGCTGGGAGAAATATCAATAACCTGAGATATGCATATGACACCACCCTTATGGATGAAAGTGAAGAGGAACTAAAAAGCCTCTTGATGAAAGTGAAAGTGGAGGGTCAAAAAGTTGGCTTAAAGCTCAACATTCGGAAAACTAAGATCATGGCATCTGGTCCCATCACTTCATGGGAAATAGATGAGGAAACATTGAAAACAGTGTCAGACTTTATTTTCTTGGGCTCCAAAATCACTGCCTGCAGCCATGAAATTAAAAGATGCTTATTCCTTGGAAGAACAGTTATGACCAACCTAGATAACATATTCAAAAGCAGAGACATTACTTTGCCAACAAAGGTCCATGTAGTCAAGGCTATGGTTTTTCTAGTGGTCATGTATAGATGTGAGAGTTGGACTGTGAAGAAAGATGAGCACCGAAGAATTGATGCTTTTGAACTGTGGTGTTGGAGAAGACTCTTGAGAGTCCCTTGGACTGCAAGGAGATCCAACCAGTCCATTCTGAAGGAGATCAGCCCTGGGATTTCTTTGGAGGGAATGATGCTGAAGCTGAAACTCCAGTACTTTGGCCAACTCATGTGAAGAGTTGACTCATTCAAAAGACTCTGATGCTCGGAGGGATTAGCGGCAGGAGCAGAAGGGGATGACAGAGGATGAGATGGCTGGATGGCATCACTGACTCGATGGACACGAGTCTGAGTGAACTCCAGGAGTTGGTGATGGGCAGGGAGGCCTGGCGTGCTGCGATTCATGGGATCGCAAAGAGTCGCACATGACTGAGTGACTGAACTGAACTGAACTGAACTGAACTGAACTGAACTGAGTGATCTACTGATTTTCCTCACTTTCTTCAAGTCTGAATTTGGCAATAAGGAGTTCATGTTCTGAGCCACAGTCAGCTCCTGGTCTTGGTTTTGCTGACTGTATAGAGATTCTCCATCTTTGCTGGCAAAGAATTTAATCAATCTGATTTCAGTGTTGACCATCTGATGAGGTCCATGTGTAGAGTCTTCCCTTGTGTTATTGGAAGAGGGTGTTTGCTATGACCAGTGCATTTTCTTGGCAAAACTCTATTAGCCTTTTCCCTGCTTCATTCTGTATTCCAAGGCCAAATTTGCCTGTTACTGCAGGTGTTTCTTGACTTCCTATTTTTGTATTCCAGTCCCCTATAATGAAAACGACATCTTTTGAGGGTGTTAGTTCTTGAAAGTCTTGTAGGTCTTCATAGAACCATTCAACTTCAGCTTCTTCAGCATTTCTGGTCAGGGCATAGACTTTAAATTACTGTGATATTGAATGGTTTGCCTTGGAAATGAACAGAGATCCTTCTGTCATTTTTGAGATTGTGTCTAAGTAGTGCATTTCGGACTCTTTTGTTGACCATGCTGGCTACTCCATTTCTTCTAAGGGATTCCTGCCCGTAGTAGTAGATATAATTGTCATCTGAGTTAAATTCACACATTCCAGTCCATCTTAGTTTGCTGATTCCTAGAATGTCGATGTTCACTCTTGCTGTCTCCTGTTTGACCACTTCCAATTTGCCTTGATTCATGGACCTAACGTTTCAGGATCCTATGCAATATTGCTCTTTACAGCATCAGATCTTGCTTCCATCACCAGTCACATCCAAAACTGGGTGTTGTTTTTGCTTTGGCTCCGTCTCTTCATTCTTTCTGGAGTTATTTCTCCACTGATCTCCTGTAGTATATTGGGCATCTACCAACCTATGGAGTTCCTCTTTCAGTATCCTATCATTTTGCCTTTTCATACTGTTCATGGGGTTCTCAAGGCAAGAATGCTGAAATGGTTTGCCATTCCCTTCTCCAGTGGTGCTATTTATAATGCTAACTCTTTATAACCTTTCTAATCTCAGAAGCTACACCCTTGAAATATTTAGAAAGCCATGATTTATATAACTTACTTAGCAAACTGTTTAGGAAATATGAAGTACAAAGTATACTATTGTATATAACAAGTATAATATATATATTAAGTATACTATTAATATAATATAATATAATTATTAAACCTGTATAATATTATATACATTTAAGTATCTATTAAGTATGATATAACAAAGGTATGAATATATTGCAGTATATATTATATATAACAAAGTAGGTATATAATAGTGTGAAGGTGTCCGGTCCCATCACTTCATGGGAAATAGATGGGAAAACAGTGGAAACAGTGTCAGACTTTATTTTTTTGGACTCCAAAATCACTGCAGATGGTGACTGCAGCCATGAAATTAAAAGACGCTTACTCCTTGGAAGAAAAGTTATGACCAACCTAGATAGCATATTCAAAAGCAGAGACATCACTTTGCCGACTAAGTTCCGTCTAGTCAAGGCTATGGTTTTTACAGTGGTCATGTATGGATGTGAGAGTTGGACTGTGAAGAAGGCTGAGCGCCGAAGAATTGACGTTTTTGAACTGTGGTGTTGGAGAAGACTCTTGAGAGTCCCTTGGACTGCAAGGAGATCCAACCAGTCCATTCTGAAGGAGATCAGTCCTGGGATTTCTTTGGAAGGAATGATGCTAAAGCTGAAGCTCCAGTACTTTGGCCACGTCATGCGAAGTGTTGACTCATTGGAAAAGACTCTGATGCTGGGAGGGATTGGGGGCAGGAGGAGAAGGGGACAACTGAGGATGAGATGCCTGGATGGCATCTCCGACTCGATGGACGTGAGTCTGAGTGAACTCCGGGAGATGATAATGGACAGGGAGGCCTGGCATGCTGCGATTCATGGGGTCGCAAAGAGTCGGTCATGCCTGAGTGACTTAACTGAACTGAACTGATCATACATTTTAAAAACCAGTCTCCTAAATTTGGACATCTATACATAGAACCCAATAGTGTGCATATTACAAAGAGTATTGCAGTGGAAAGTCTTGTGCACAACTATTTTCATCTTCTTAGAGGCATTGTTATTCAGCTGTTAAATTGTATCTGCCTCTTTGTGACCTCATGAACTGCAGCACACCAGGCTTCCCTGTCCTTCACTATCTCCCTGAGTTTTCTCAGACTCATGTCCATTGAGTCATTGATGCCATCTAACCATCTCACGCTCTGTTGCCACCATCTCATTTGCCCTCAATTTTTACCAGCATTCAGCGTCTTTTCCACTGCGTCATCTCTTTGCATCAGGTGGCAGAGTATTGGAGCCTCAGCATCAGTCCTTCCAATGAATGTTCAGGATTGATTTTCTTTAGAATTGACTGGTTTGATCTCCTTGCTGTCAGAGGGATGCTCTAGATTCTTCTCCAAGACTACAGTTCAAAAGCATAAATTCTTCAGTGCTCAACCTTCCTTATGGTCCTACTCTCATATCCATATAGGACTACTGGGAAAAAAAAATAGCATTGACTATATGAACCTTTGGTGGAAATGTGATGTCTCTGCTTTTTAATGCAACTGTTTAGGTTGTCATAGCTTTGCTTCCAAGCAAGTGTCTTTTAATTTTGTGGCTGCAGTCACCTTCTGCAGTGATTTTGGAGCCTATGAAAGTGAAACCTGTTAGTTTCTACTTTTTCGCCATCTACTTGGCATGATGTGAAGAGGCCAGATGCCATCTTAGTTTTTTGAATGTTGAGTTTTAAGCCAGCTTTTTGCTCTTCTCTTTCACCTTCATCAAGAGGCTTTTAGTTCCTCTTCACTGTCTACATTTAGTGTGACATCATCTGCATATCTGAGGTTGATATTTCTCCTGCCAATCTTAATTCCAGCTTGTACATCATCCAGCCACTCATTTAGCATGATGTACTCTGTATTGTTCCATGTCCAGTTCTAACTGTGCCTCTTGGCCTGCATACAGGTTTCCCAAGAGACAGTAAGGTGGTCTGGTATTCCTATCTTTTTAAGAATTTTCCACAGTCTGTTGTGATCCATGTAGTCAAAGGCTTTCGCATAGTCAATGAAGCAGAAGTAGATTTTTTTGTTGTTGTTGTTCTGAAATTCCTTTGCTTTTTCTATGATCCAATAAATGTTGGCAATTTGATCTCTGGCTCTGCTTCCTTTTCTAAATCCAGCTTGTACATCTGAAAGTTCTCAGTTCACATATTGTTGAAGCTTGGCTTGAAGAATTTTGAGCATTACCTTCCTATGTGAAATGAATGCAACTGTGCTGTTGTTTGAGCATTCTTTGGCATTGCCCTCCTTTGGGATTAGAATGAAAACTGACCTTTTCCAGTCCTGTGGCCACTGCTGAGTTTTCCAGATTTGCTGGCATATTGAGGGCAGCACTTTCACAGCATCATCTCTTAGGATTTGAAATAACTCAGCTGGAGTTCTATCACCTCCACTAGCTTTGTTCCTAGTAATTTTTCCTAAGGCCATTTGAGTTCACATTCCAGGATGTCTGGCTCTAGGTGAGTGACCACACCATTATGATTACCCAGTTCATTAAGACCTTTTTTATAAAGCATACCTTTAAAGTAATGTCTTTTAAGATAAGTTGTTTAGTTGCCAAGTCATTTCTGACTCTTTTGTAACCCCGTGGACTGTAGCCCACCAGGCTTCTCTGTCCATGGGGTTTTCCAGACAAGAATACTGGAGTGGGTTGCCATTTCTTTCTCCAAGGATTCTTCCCTACTCAGGGATCGAATCTGTGTCTCCTACAGTGGAGATAGATTCTTTAGATTCTTTACCACAAAACCACAAAGCCTTTTAAGATAAATTGCTGAGTTCATGAGAAAATAGATATATAGTTTTGTTAGTTATTGACAAATCTTCTTCCATAGGGATTTAACTACTTTATACTTCCCTCAAGCAAAGTTTGTAAGTGATCATTTTTTTTTTCTGGTAGTCTAACAATCTACTTTGAATTTTTTACAATTTAATATTTTAAAAATTGTATATAATTTTACTTTTAATGCATTAATCTTATCCTGAGTGATACTGAATATTTTTTATATGTTCAATAGCCATTTTTATATTTCTGAGTTATCTCCATATGAATTTTATTTATGTTTCTAAGAACTATTGCTTTCCAAACCTATAATTTTAAGTTCTTCATATATTAATGAAATTAGACTTTTCCTTGCTTATGCTTTTTCATTAAAATTTTTGTGTAGTCTGTTATGGCATTTTTTTTTCTTTTACTATAACTGAACTTTTAAAAATAATAGAATACTTTCACTCTTCCACATATAGTTATGAAGTTGCCCATATTTTCCCCTAGTACTTCCTTTGTTTTATCTGTTGCATTTATGTAGACTGCTAAAACATTTTGTTAATATTTTATATAGAATGAGAAATAAATATAATGTATATTTTTTCAAAAGGGGCACCTAGTTGTCCCAACGCAATTATTGAATAGTAGCAGATTTTTTTCAGTGATTTGCAATTTCTGTATGCAGATAGCACTATTTCTGAACTTACTCCTATTCCATTGGTATTTTTGTCTATTCATGTGTGAATACATTATTGATTTCATTATAAAGTTTTATATATTTTAATATCTACTATCTCATTTCCCCTCATTTTTTCAGAGTTTTCCTATACATTCTTACTTGTTAATCAGTTCTTCTGAATTGTATTACCAAATTATGTGACTGCTACTGCTAAGTTGCTTCAGTCATGTCCAACTCTGTGCAACCCCATAGATGGCAGCCCACCAGGCTCTGCTGTCCCTGGGATTCTCCAGGCAAGAACACTGGAGTGGGTTGCCATTTCCTTCTCTAATGCATGAAAGTGAAAATGAAAGTGAAGTTGCTCAATGGTGTCCCACTCTTTGCGACCCCATGGACTGCAGCCTACCAGGCTCCTCCGTCCATGGGATTTTCCAGGCAAGACTATTGGAGTAAGGTGCCATCGCCTTCATGAAATTGTGTGACACCACCTAAAAAAGAATACTGATATTTTGTGTAGGGAACATATTAATTTTATAAATCATGCAGGAAGATACTTCATATTGATGATATTGAGACCTCCTAGCCATGAATTTTTCAAGGGTTTTCTATAGGTTTCTTTAAATATATTTTGAATATTTCATAATTTCATAGTGTATTTTGAGAAAATGAACTTTTTAAAATTTCGAATAGTTCAACATATCTCTTTTAATGATGTGTCATTTTTATCCTGCTTCAGAAGCTTTAGTTACTCCAACATCACAAAAATACACCTCTATTGGTTTTAAATCTTGGTTGTTTTAATTTTACATTGATATCTGCAAACCATCTGGAGTTGATTTTTGTTCACATGTAGGGTAAAATCCCAAATACATTTTTGCCCTATGGTAATAAGCTTGGTCCCATATAATTTATCAAAATAAATTTTTACCACTGTATTACAGTGCCATATTAGGTAGACATGTATGTATTGATCCATTTTTGGATTCTATACATACATGTAATTTGCCAACTTCTTTAATTCTTGTCTTAATACCATTCTATCTTGTCTATTGTAGCATTCTAGTGATCTTTGATATCTAGTTGAACAGACTGTTCTGTTTTGTTTTGAATTTGAGGTAAACCTAGGAATAGGTTAGGGAAGAAATAATATTTGAGAAGTGTTGAATCTTTCATTTAATAAATTGAATAAGAGTCTCACCAACTTAAGTCTTCAATTTCTCTCAGAAATATTTATAGTTTTCAGTGGAACAGTCTAGCAGATATTTCATTAGAATTATCATAGATATTTAATTTTTATTGAAATGCAGTTGATTTTCATATTATATTCATTTCAGGTATACAGCATAGTGATTTACATTTTTGCTGATTGTATGTCATTATCCTGGAGGAGCAGTAAATCTTTGTTGCTTGTCTATTCTATGTATAGTAATTTATATCTGTTAATCCCATACTCCTATTTATCCCTTACCCTTCTCTCTACCCTTTCAGTTCAGTTCAGCCACTCAGTATATCTAACTCTTTGCGACCCCACGAATCGCAGCACGCCAGGCCTCCCTGTGCATCACTAACTCCTGGAGTTCACTCAGACTCATGTCCATCGAGTCCGTGATGCCATCCAGCCATCTCATCCTCTGTCGTCCCCTTCTCCTCCTGCCCCTAATACCTCCCAGCATCAGAGTCTTTTCCAGTGAGTCAACTCTTCTCGTGAGGTGGCCAAAGTATTGGAGTTTCAGCTTTAGCATCATTCCTTCCCAAGAAATCCCAGGGTTGATCTCCTTCAGAACGGACTGGTTGGATCTCCTTGCAGTCCAAGGGACTCTCAAGAGTCTTCTCCAACACCACAGTTCAAAAACATCAATTCCTTGGTGTTCAGCCTTCTTCACAGTCCAACTCTCACATCCATACATGACTACTGGAAAAACCATAGCCTTGACTAGATGGACTTTGTTAACAAAGTAATGTCTCTGCTTTTGAATATACTATCTAGGTTGCTCAAAGCTTTTCTTCCAAGGAGTAAGTGTCTTTTAATTTCATGGCTGCAGTCATCATCTGCAGTGATTTTGGAGCCCCAAAAGATAAAGTCTGACACTGTTTCCACTGTTTCCCCATCTATTTCCCATGAAGTGATAGGACTGGATGCCATGATCTTAGTTTTCTGAATGTTGAGCTTTAAGCCAACTTTTTCACTCTCCTCTTTCACTTTCATCAAGAGGCTTTTTAGCTCCTCTTCACTTTCTGCCGTAAGGGTGGTGTCATCTGCATATCTGAGGTTATTGATATTTCTCCCGGCAATCTTGATTCCAGCTTGTGTTTCTTCCAGCCCAGCATTTCTCATGATGTACTCTGCATGTATAATATATAAAGAAGCAGGGTGACAATATACTGCCTTGACGTACTCCTTTTCGTTTCTGTTTTGTGTATGTATTTATATTATTTTTTATCCTATGTATAAGTAATATCATACCTTATTTCTTTTTCCACTGACTTATTTCACTAAGTATACTATTTTATACATCCATCCATGTTGCTGCAAATAGCAATTTCATTCTTTTACATGGCTGAGTAATATTGTATTGTGTGTGTGTGTGTGTGTGTGTGTATGTGTGTCACCATTTCTTAAGCCAGTCATCTGTTGATGGGCCCTTGAGTTGTTTCCATATGTTGACTGCTGAAAATAGTGTTTCTATGAACTTGGTGTACATGTATCTTCTTGAATTAGAGTTTTGTTTTTTTTGTTTTTTTCCGGATACATCCCCAGTAGTGGAATAGATTATTGGTGGAATTGATAGTTATATTTAGCTTTTTAAAGTAATCTTTATGCTGTCTATACTGTTCATTATAGTGGCCACACCAAGTTAGTTACATTACCATTAAGAATGTATTAGCGTTTTCTTTTTGCCACACCCTTTCCAGCATTTGTTATTTGGAGACATGATGGTACCTATTCTAACTGGTGTGAGGTGATACCTAATTGTGGTGTTAATTTCAATTTCTCTAATAGTAAGTGATGTTGATCATCTTTTCATGTTTCTGTTGGCCAGCTATATGTCTTCTTTGAAAGAATCTTCAAGTCTTCTGCTCATATTTTGATTGGATTGTTTGGGTTATTTTGGTATTGATTGGTTGGAGCTGTTAGTATCTTTTAGATACTAATCTCTTGTTGATCACATTATTTACAGATATTTTTTCACATTCTACAGGTTATCTTTAAATTTTGTTGATGGTTTCCTTTGTTGTGTAAAAGCTTTTAAGTTGGATTAGGTCATAAATGTTAACTTTTGCTTGTATTTCTTTTGCACTGGAAGATTAATCGAAGAAAATATTCTTAGGATTTGTATCAAAGAATGTTTTGCCCATGTTCTCTCCTCAAAGTTTTATAGTGCAGCACTTTATATTTGGGTCTTCAAATAATTTTGAATTTATTTTTCTATATGGTGGAATTTCAGGTCAGTTCATTTCAGCCACTCAGTCATGTCCAACTCTTTGCAACCCCATGGGCTGCAGCACATAAGGCTTCCCCGTACATCAACAACTCCTGGAGCTTACTCAAACTCATGTCCATGTCGGTGTATTTATATGCCGTCTAACCATCTCATCCTCTGTCATCCCCTTCTTCTGCTTTCAATTATTCCCGGCACCAGAGTCTTTTCCAGTGAATCAGTTCTTCACATCAGGTGGCCAAAAATTTGAGGTTCAGCTTCAGCATCAGTCCTTCCAATAAATATTCAGGACTGATTTCCTTTAGAATGGGCTGGTTGGATCTCCTTGCAGTCCAAGGGACTCTCGAGAATCTTCTCCAACACTACAGTTCAAAAGCATCAATTCTTTGGTGCTCAGCTTTCTTTACAGTCCAACTCTCACATCCACATGACTACTGTATGGTGGAAGGGGATATTCTAATTCCATTTTTTTACAAGTAACTACCCATCTTTTCTATATTACTTGTTGAAGAGACCATATTTTCTCCATTGTATATTCTTGCTCACTTTGTCATAGATTACTTGACTGTAGGTGTATGGGTTTATTTCTGGGCACTCTGTTCCATGGATCTGTTTTTGTTTCAAATCATACTGTTTTGATTACTACAGCTATGTGTACTGAGTCACTTAGTTGTGTCCAACTCTTTGCGACCCCATGGACTGTAGCTTGCCAGGCTCCTCTGTCCATGGGGATTCTCCAGGCAAGAATACTAGAGTGGGTTGCCATGCACTCCTTCGGGGGATCTTCCCAACCCAGGGATTGAACCCAGGTCTCCCACATTGCAGGTGGATTGTTTACCATCTGATTCACCAGGGAAGTCATTTTGTGGGGGGAGGTGTGTTTTTTGTTCTCAAAGACAAGTAAACCAAGTTAGATCCAAGATATTTGCACACTCTCACATTCAGACAGAGGAAGTTGTAACCAGATAATGTGTGAATTTTATAGACTTACCTTCCACAGAGAGTCAGAGATAGATACCCTTGGTCTTCTGTCTGTCTCCCAGAATCCTGACTTTTATCTCCTTGTGATAAAAAGAATTAGTGTGTGGCCTGGCTCAGACATGGATGACATCCCTAATTTTGACAAGTCCTAAAATAAACATGAGGAGTTTATGTGCATTAATGAGGGTCATGCAATACTGAGGTCAACTCCTGCCTCTAAATCCAAAGTTCTTTCCATGTAGTCTCAAGGGCCAGGTCTCCTTCAGGTAAAGAGTGGACAAAAGCCACCAAGGTCAGGGTTTCAAGGAAGGGCTTCCATTGACTTCAGGTTTCCTCTCTAGCCTGGGCACCCAGCCTCAATGTCTCTGGGGAAGGAGGTGAATGCGAAAGATACTTCTGCCAAAATTGCCAGCTTTGAGCTCAGTGTAAGCAATACTGATTTTCCTTTTGGAGCAAGCATAATAAAGAACCTGAGGTTTGTTTTGGGCAGCCTGTCTCTCTTTATGTCTGTGACCAGCCATAGCTTTGTCTGAAGTCTGGAATGGTTATACCTTGAGCTGTGTTCTTTTTTCTCAGGATTGCTTTTGCAATTCTGGGACTTGTGTAATTTTATATAAATTTTAGGATGACTTGTTCTAGTTCCATGAAAAATGTCACAGTTATTTTAATAGATAGTGTATTAAATCTGTAATTGCTTTCCAAACTATGTCCATTTTAACAGTATTAATTCTTTCAGTCAAGAACACGAGTATCTTTCCATTTCTCTCAATAATCTTCAGTTTTTTTTAACTTTTTTTTTTTACAGTTTTCAGTATATTGGTCTTTTATCTCCATTGTTAAGCTTACTCTTAAGTATGTCCTTCCATTTTTGATGCAGTTTTAACTGGGATTGTTTACTTTCTATTTCTGATATTTCATTATTAGTGTATAGAAATGAAACTGATTTCTGTATATTTATCTCATTTCCTGCAGCCTTGCTGAAGAGGTTGATTAATTCTAATATTTTTATGTGGTGAACTTAGGGTTCTCTATATGGAATATCCTGTCATCTCTAAATTGTGACAGTTTTACCTTTTCTGTTCTGATATGAATCTTTTATATTTTTCTTTTTCTTGTCCAATTGCCATGGCTAGAAATTCCATTATTGTTTTAAATAGAAGTAGGGTGTGATCACTCACACTCACCTAGAGCCAGACATCCTGGAATGTGAAGTCAGGTGGGCCTTAGGAAGCATCACTATGAACAAAGTTGGTGGAAGTGATGGGATTCCAGTTGAGCTATTTCAGATTCTAAAAGATGATGCTGTGAAAGTGCTACACTCAATATGCCAGCAAATTTGGAAAAGTCAGCAGTTGCCACACGACTGGAAAAGGTCAGTTTTCATTCCAATCCCCAAGAAAGATAATGCCAAAGAATGCTCAAACTACCACACAATTACACTCATCTCACATGCTAGTAAAGAAATGCTCAAAATTCTCCAAGCCAGGATTCAGCAATATGTGAACCGTGAATTTCTAAATGTTCAAGCTGGTTTTAGAAAAGGCAGAGGAACCAGAGATCAAATTGCCAACATCTGCTGGATCATGGAAAAAGCAAGAGAGTTCCAGAAAAACATCTATTTCTGCTTTATTGACTATGCCAAAGCCTTTGACTGTGTGGATCACAATAAACTGTGGAAAATTTGAAGGAGATGGGAATACCAGACCGCCTGACCTGCCTCTTGAGAAACCTGTATGCAGATCAGGAAGCAACTGGAACAGGACATGGAACAGACTGATTCCAAATAGAAAAAGGAGTACGTCAAGGCTGTATATTGTCACCCTGCTTATTTAACTTCTATGCAGAGTACATCATGAGAAATGCTGGGCTGGAAGAAGCACAAGCTGGGATCAAGATTGCCAGGAGAAATACCAATAACCTCAGATATGCAGATGACACCACCCTGATGGCAGAAAGTGAAGAAGAACTAAAGAGCCTCTGATGAAAGTGAAAGAGGAGAGTGAAAATGTTGGCTTAAAGCTCAACATTCAGAAGACTAAGATCATGGCATCCAGTCCCATTACTTCATGGGAAATAGATGGGGAAACAGTGGAAACAGTGGCTGCGTTTATTTTTCTGGGCTCCAAAATCACTATGGATGGTGACTGCAGCCATGAAATTAAAAGACACTTGCTCCTTGGAAGGAAAGTTATGACCAACCTAGACAGCATATTAAAAAGCAGAGACATTACTTTGTCAACAGAGGTCCATCTAGTCAAGGCTATTGTTTTTCCAGTGGTCATGTATGGATGTGAGAGTTGGACTGTGAAGAAAGCTGAGTGCCGAAGAATTGATGCTTTTGAACTGTGGTTTTGGAGAAGACTCTTGAGAGTCCCTTGGACTGCAAGGAGATTCAACCAGTCCATCCTAAAGGAGATCAGTTATGGGTGTTCATTGGAGGGACTGATGTTAAAGCTGCAACTCTAATACTTTAGCCACCTGATGTGAAGAGCTGACTCATTTGAAAAGACCCTGATTCTGGGAAAGATTGAGGGTAGGAGGAGAAGGGTACGACAGAGGATGAGATGGTTGGATGGCATCACTGACACAATGGACATGGGTTTGGGTGGACTTCGGGAGTTGGTGATGGACAGGGAGGCCTCGCCTGCTTCATGGGGTTGTGAAGAGTCAGACACGACTGAGCGACTGAACTGAAATGAACTAAACTGTGGGAAAGTGGGCATCCTTGTCTTGTCTTGTTCCTAAATTGAGCAGAAAGGCTTTCAGTTTTTCCCAGTGTTGAGTATTATTTTGCCTACAGATTTATCATAAATGTTGGGAAAAGTTATCTCTGTCTCATGTTCTGAGAGATCATGAATAAATGTTGAAATTTGTCAAATGATTTTTCTTCAACCTTTGAGATTCTCATTTGGTTTTTGTCTTTTCCTTGATTGATATATTGTGTCACATTGATTGATTTGTGTATGTTGAACCAACCTTGTGTTAGAAGAATAAATCCCTCATGTTTGTGGTATGCAATACTTTCTATGTATTATTGAATTTTTTTTTGATAATGATTTGAGGATTTTTGCACCCAGACACATTAGAGATATTGGCCTGTAATTTCTTTTTTTTTTTTTTTTTCCTGTGTCTTTGTCAAGTTTTGGTATCAGAATAATGGTGGCCTCGTACAATAAATTTGGGAGCATTGTTTCTTCTTAAATTTTTGGAATAGTTTGAGAAGCATAGGGGTAGTTTCTTCTCTATATGTTTGGTAGAATTCTCCTGTGAAGCCATCAAGTTCTAGACTTTGCAGAGTCTTTCATTTTTATTACAGATCTATGTCGCTTCTAGTGATGGCCTATTCAAACTGTCTGTTTCTTCTTGACGCAGTCTTGGCAGGTGGTATGTTTCTAGAAATTTGTCCATTTCTTCTAAGTAGTCCAATTTGTTGGCATATAACTTCACAGTATTGTCTTGTCTTTTTTTTTGGATCTCTGTGATATAATTTGTTATTTCTCCTATTTGTTTATTTAGGTTCCTCTCCTTTCTTGCGGGTGAACTTAGTTAAAGCCTTCTTGATTTTGCTTATTTTTTCAGAAAGAATCAGCTCTTGGTCTTACTTAAAATGATTTTGATCTCTTTTGTTTCTTTTTTTTTTTCTTTTTTTAATTTAAATTTTTATTTTTACTTTCTTTTACTCTACAATACTGTACTGGTTTTGCCATACATTGACATGAATCTGCCACGGGTGTACATGAGTTCCCAAACATGAACTCCCCTCCCACCTCCCATCCCATATCATCTCTCTGGATCATCCCTGTGCACCAGCCCCAAGCATCCTGTATCCTGCATCCAACATAGACTGGCGATTCATTTCTTACATGATAGTATACATGTTTCAATGCCATTCTCCCAAATCATCCCACCCTCTCCCTCTCCCTCAGAGTCCAAAACTCTGCTCTACACATCTGTGTCTCTTTTGCTGTCTCGCATACAGGGTCATCATTACCATCTTTCTAAATTCCATATATATATATGTGTTAGTATACTGTATTGGTGTTTTTCTTTCTGGCTTACTTCACTCTGTATAATCGGCTCCAGTTTCATCCATCTCATTAGAACTTATTCAAATGTATTCTTTTTAATGGCTGAGTAATACTCCATTGTGTATATGTACCACGGCTTTCTTATTCATTCCTCTGCTGATGGACATCTAGGTTGTTTCCATGTCCTGGCTATTATAAACAGTGCTGCGATGAACATTGGGGTACATGTGTCTCTTTCAATTCTGGTTTCCTCGGTGTGTATGCCCAGCGGTGGGATTGCTAGGTCATAAGGCAGTTCTATTTCCAGTGTTTTAAGGAATCTCCACGCTGTTCTCCACAGTGGCTGTACTAGCTTGCATTCCCACCAACAGTGTAAGAGGGTTGCCTTTTCTCCACACCCTCTCCAGCATTTATTGCTTACAGACTTTTGGATAGCAGCCATTCTGACTGGTGTGAAGTGGTACCTCATTGTGGTCTTAATTTGCATTTCTCTGATAATGAGTGATGTTGAGCATCTTTTCATGTGTTTGTTAGCCATCCGTATGTCTTCTTTGGAGAAGTGTCTGTTTAGTTCTTTGGCCCATTTTTTGTTTTTGTTTTTTTTTTTATTTTTTTTTTTATTTTTTAAATTTTAAAATCTTTAATTCTTACATGCATTCTCAAACATGAACCCCCCTCCCACCTCCCTCCCCATAACATCTTTCTGGGTCATCCCCATGCACCAGCCCCAAGCATGCTGCATCCTGAGTCAGACATAGACTGGCGATTCAATTCACATGATAGTATACATGTTAGAATGTCATTCTCCCAAATCATCCCACCCTCTCCCTCTCCCTCTGAGTCCAAAAGTCCGTTATACACATCTGTGTCTCTTTCCCTGTCTTGCATACAGGGTCGTCATTGCCATCTTCCTAAATTCCATATATATGTGTTAGTATACTGTATTGGTGTTTTTCTTTCTGGCTTACTTCACTCTGTATAATCGGCTCCAGTTTCCTCTCTGATCTTTCTTAGTTCCTACCATCTAACTTTAGGCTTTAGTTGTTCCTCTTGTCCAGTATTTCTTTTAGGTGGTAGGATAGGTTAGGTTGTTTATTTGAGATTTTTATTGTAAGTTGTTTTTGCATTTTTATTTGTCTAGAAGTATTTTCTCATTTTTTTTATTTCATTGACCCATTGGTTTTTTTAGTTCCATGTTATTTAGTCTCTGTGTGTTTGTTCTTTCCCCATTTTTCTTTCCTGTAAAGTTTCAGAATGTCCAGTTTCATAACATTGTGGTTGGGAAGATGCTTAATATCATTTTTATTCTCTTAAATTTGCTGATGTTTGTACTGTGACTTAGTATATGATCTACCCTAGAGCACATCCCATGTGTACTTGAAAATAATAAGTATCCTGCTTTTTTGTATATAGTATCCTATAGATGTGGATTAATCCCAACTGCTTTATTGTGTCATTTAAGACCTTAGTTGCCTTATTGATTTCTTGCTGGATGATGTATCCATTGATGACAGTGAGGTGTTAAAGTCTTCTCCTACTATTGTATTATTGTCAATTTCTCCCTTCATGTCTGTTAGTATTGTTTGTATTTAACTTATATATTTAGATGCTCCTGTATTGATTGTGAGTATGTTAACATGTATAATATCCTCTTCTTGTATTGATCCCTTTATCGGTATATCATGTTCTTCTTTGTCTTCCTTATAGACTTTGTTTTAAATCTGTTTTCTTCAATAGGAGTATTGATATCCTCACTTTCTTGTTTCAATTTACATGAAATGTATGTTTTCATCTTCTTTCTTCCCATCTGTCTCTTCCTCCCAGAAGTGAGTCTCTTGTATGCTATATATTGCAATCCATTGACATTTAATATAATTATTGATAGTTAAGTACTTGTTGCCATTTTATTCCTTGTTTCCTAGACTGTACAAAAAATTCTGTTCTCAGAGTTTTCTGGCTACTATCACTTTGATAGGAGGTTTGGTTAGTGTTGGAGGAGATAAAGCCCGTGCAGGGTGTGAGGAAGGACATCCGCTTTCCTCCATGACTGCTATCACTCTACTGAAGAGACAGTGTCTGTTCCCCAGTTGTTTAAGTAGAAGCCCTGAGTGTTTAGTTCAATCAGGTTCCATTCCCCTTGAGTGCATATCCTAGCCAAAGGAAGGGGAATCCTGAAGCAAATCAGGGCTGTCTACTCACAGAGGTCTGACACACTACCTGTGTAGCCATCGACAACTTCACTCAGATGGAGCACAAGTGTGTGTCTCTTTCCTGTTGTGGTCATCCCAGATCTTTGGATAGGCCATGGCATGGAATGAGTGGGGCTGGAGGCTTTGCTAGAATGAAGCTAAGAGTCATGGTATTGTGGCTATAAGAATTAATGCACTACACTGCCACCAGAGATCTGTGCTAATTCTATGATAGTTTTCTCCCAGGACCTGTCTGCTCCAGATCCAGCACAAAACTGTGGTATGGCATAGGCCAGTGTACTTGATTAGCTGGAAGAGGGACTATAGCCTGCTGATCATGGCTGCCTGAACAAGTATTGGCAAGGCTGCTCCCCCACTGAGACCATACCCCAGGCCTTTGAGCCACCTCTGCATCCCTAAATCAGTCTTTACTCCAGACTTGCATGCCTCAGATCTAGCCACAAGCTATGGTGTGGAGTGAATGGAGCAAGGGTGTTTCTCTACTTGGACTGGGGAGTATGATTGAGGAGCTTCTCTTCCCCTTGTATCTATCCCAGTAACCAGGGGTTTGTCTCCTTAGTATAGGACCCCAGGACTGGGATAATCTGTAGCTCATCCTTTTCCCTCCTCAGGGCAAGAGTCCACTTGTGTGGACCTCCTCTTCCTTTGGATCTCTCCCAAGAGTAGAAGTTATAATCCTATGCTTTTTTCTTTCCTATGTAGTGTTTCAGAAATTGTTCATGTACCTTTTGCTGTATAGGATTCTTTTGCCAGTTTTGTTAGTTTTCCATGAGAATTATTCCAAATGTAGATATATTTTGGAATTGCTTGTTGTGGGTAGGAGTGAGCTCTACATCTTCTACTCTGACATCTTGATCTGATTCATAGATATTTGCGGTCATTGACATCATTTATCATTTATGCATTTTTTATTGGCAGTATCACAAATTATATTTATTGTTTTATATTTCCTTTTAATAATGTAAATTTGCTAACCCTAATAATTTTCTACAAATTATCTTGGATTTTCTACAAATATCAGCTATAAATAATAGAAATGGTTTATATTTTTTACTAATTCAATTATTCTGATAAATGTATGAAAGAGATTAGACTATAATATTCTTGTCATAAAAGATGGCAATTCTGATCTCACAATATGAGAAATGTTTACTTGTTTTTCAGTTTTCTAAGAGGTAATTATATGATGGCTATTTTCTGTTTAATCTTGAATTGACTGTGAAGATATCTAGAGATTTATGACACAGGAACTTTAATAATGATTTACTTTATTTAAACATATGACCATGATAATTTATTTCTTCTTGAAGAAATTTTACTTTTCTATAATGGTATACATATATATATATGTATTCTATATCTATATAGTAAATATATATTTTATATGTTTTACATATATATATGCATTCTATTTAATTGACCTGATTAACCAACTATAATAAAAAGTTATCTACTCTTGGGATCTCTAAAAATTTAAGAATGAAAAAATATGGACATTTGGACTAGAGATAGTGGATACAGATGAAATAGAAATATGAAGCTTTCTATATAGCAGCTGTATTTGTATAAGTGTCTCAGTTTCAACTTTTTTGCCTCCAGAGGATACTATGTTCATCTCCTATCTTTGCATATGTTTTAAAAACTTTGGATTAACTCCCTCCTCTCACATCCCTAGGGTTGCTGCAGCATTGGCTTTACGTGCTCAGGATTCTGATTATCCATGCTTTCTTTATTGCAGATTTTGAGTCATTTCCTGTTTTTCTTGTAAGCACAGAACATTATTTAATTTTTCTAAAGTTTTATTGAAAGAGTTGATTTGCAATGTTGTGCTAGTTTCAGATGTCCAACAAAGTGATTCAGTCATACATTGTTCAGTCGCTCAGTTGTGTCTGACTCTTTGCCACCCCATGGTTTGCATGGTTTCCCTGTCCATTTCCCAGAATTTGCTTAAACTTATGTCCATTGAGTCAGTGATGCCATCCAACTATCTTATCCTCTGTCATCCCCTTCCCCTCGTACCTTCAATCTTTCCCAGCATCAGGATCTTTTCCAGTGAGTTGGCTCTTTGCATCAGGTAGCCAAAGTATTGGAGCTTCAGCATCAGTCCTTCCAATGAATATTCAGGGTTGATTTCCTTTAGGATTGACTGGTTTGTTCTCCTTGCAGTCCAAGGGACTCTCAAGTCTTCTCCAGGACCACAGTTCAAAGTCATTCTTCAGTGCTCAGCTATCTTTATTATCCAGATCTCACATTCACACATGGCTATGGAAAAAAACATAGCTTTGAATATATGGACCTTTGTTGGCAAAGTAATGTCTCTGCTTTTTAATATGCTGTCTAGGTTTTCATTGCTTTTCTTCCAAGGAGCAAGTGTCTTTTAATTTTATGGCTACAGTTACCATCAGCAGTGATTTTGGAGCCCAAGAAAATAAAGTTTGTCATTGTTTCCCTATCTATTTGCCATGGAGTGATAGGACCAGATGCTATGATCTTCATTTTTTGAATGTTGAGTTTTAAGCTAACTTTTGCACTCTCCTCTTTCACCTCCATCAAGAGTCTCTTTAATACTTCTTTGCTTTCTTCCATAAAGGTGATGTCATCTACATATTTGTGGTTATTGATATCTCTGCCTGCAGTCTTGAATACAGCTTGTGCTTCATCCAGCCCAGGATTTAGCATGATATACTCTGCATTTAAGTTATATATAGATATATAATTCTCTTCCATTATAGCGATATTGAGTATAATTCCCTGTGCTATCCAGTAGATCCTTGTTGATTATCTATTCTGTATATAGCAGTGAGTATATGATAATCTCAGCCCCCTAATTTATCCCTCACCCTCCCATGCAGTGTTTCCCTGTTGGTAACCATAAGTTCGTTTTTGATATCTGCGTGTTTGTTTGTTTGTTAAAAAGTTCATTTGTATCATCTTTTACAATTCTACATCTAAGTGGATTTATGTATTGTCTTTCTCTGACTTAGTTCACTTAGTATGATAATTTCTAGGCCATCCATGCTGCTGTAAATGGGACTATGATATTTCATTCTTTTTTATGGCTTAATAAAGTTCATTGTATCTATGTACCAAACTTGCTTTATCTGTTCCTCTTTCAGAGAACACCTATCAATGTGTTGGCTGTTTTAAAAAGTGCTGCTGTGAATACTAAGCTACATGTATCATTTCAAATTATAATTTTCTCCAGATATATGTCCAGGAGTGGGATTACAGGACCCTATAGTAGCTCTGTGTTTAGTTTTTCAGGGAAACTCCACATTGACTGTACCAATTTTACTTCCCACCAACAGTATCAGAAGATCCTTTTCTCCACATCCTCTCCAGGATTATTTATAGAATTTTTTATGTAGACTGCTTCACTTTAGTATTGGTTTCCATTCCTCTAATCCTTAGCAATGTTGAACATCTTTTCATCTACCGTTTGGCCATCTGTATCTCTTCTTTGAAGAAATGACTATCGTTGGGAAAGCAAGTAATGTAGTCTTGTTCAGACTTCAGAAATGACACTAGGCCTCTCTCTCTTCCCAGAAAATGACCCTAAAACTGACTACATGCCAAACTGCTGAACTACCTACAGGCCAGAGCAGTGTTACCAAAATATCTTATAAATCATTGGATAAGACAAAGAGTTTTTAGTCCTGGGACGTTTTGATCCTTGTGGGCCTGGCCAGCTCCTAGGGATCAGAGAACATTCCAGGACTTATAAATGTCTTGGTCTTAAATCATGACAGTAACCAGAGCTGCACATTTCCATGTAGGCTGATTATCAACCTACAACCTAGTATTAAAAACTGGACTCCTCCAAGCAGCACACTGAAATATCACCCATGGGGTGGATGCACCTCCTGGGGCCTTTCCCAACTGGAACTCCAGGTTGCTGTTCCAGGGACTTCCGACCACCCCTTGGGTCTGCTTTCCCCAGTTCAGTGATGTATAAACTTCTATCTCTTATTATTCTTTTGAAATCAGGTCTATTCCTTAATTAGCATATTATAATCTTTGTTAATTCAATATTATTATATGGTAAGGTCTTATCAAGTTAATAAATTCTTTTAATTCTTTCTCAACTAAGTGCAAAGTGGTTATTTTACCAGCAAATCCTACAAACCTTAAAACCAAAAGTTAGGCTTTTGGCAAAGCAACTGTTTACTTTTTCTGCCCATTTCTTGATTAGGTTGTTTGTCTTTTGGAGATTGAGCTATATGAACTGTTGGTATATTTTGGAGACTAATCCCTTATCAGTTGCATTGTTTGCAAATATTTTCTCCCATTCTGTAGGTTGTAGTTCTGTTTTGTTTATTGTTTCCTTTGCTGTACAGAAGCTTTTCAATTTAATTAGGTCCCATTTGTTTATTTTGTTTTTATTTCTACTACCCTAGGAGACAGATAAAAAAAGTATTGCTGCTGTTTATGTCAAAGAGTACTCTGGCTAGGTTTTCCTCTAAGAGTCTTATACTATCTGGACTTATATTTAATCCATTTTGAGATTATTTTTGTGTCTGTGTTAGAGAATGTCCTAATTTTATTCTTTTACACAAATTTGTCCAGTTTTCCTAGTACATTTATTGACAAGACTGTCTTTTCTCCATTGTATGGTTTTGCCTCCATTGTCATAGATTAATTGCCCATAGGTCCATGGGTTTATTTCTGGGCTTTCTACCCTATCCCCTTGTTTATATGTCTGTTTTTCTGCCAGTATCCTACTATTTTAATTATTGTAACTTCATAGTATAGTTTGAAATCAGGGAGCCTGATTCATCCAGCTCCTTTTTTTTTGTTGTTCCTCAAGATTGCTTTGGCTGTTTGGAGTCTTTCATGTTTCCATGCAAGTTTTAAAAAATCTTTTTCTGTTTAAAATGCCATCATTAGTTTGATAGGAATTGCATTGAATATGTAAATTGCTTTAGATAGTGCAATCATTTTAACAATATGGAATATTCTAATCTAAGAATATGGTGTATCTTTCCATCTGTTTGTGTGAAGCTCCTGTGAACAAGTCCTGCTGGCCTTCAAAGCCAAATGTTCTGGGAGCTCCTCCTCTTGATGCCAAATCTTTAGGTTTGGGAGCCTGACATGGGGCTCAGAACTCTCCCATTGGAGAACTTCTGTGATATAATTACTCTCCCAGGGGGCATGTAGTTTGATAATTTAATGTATGTACCCTTCATACCATCTTGTTGTGGTTTGGTCTTTGTCATTGGATGTAGATTATCTTTTTTGGTAGGTTTCAGTCTTTTTTATTGATGTTGTTTCACAGTTAGTTGTGATTTTGGTGTTTTTGTAAGAGGAGTGAGTTCAGGTCCTTTGGTTGCCATTTTGTTTTCTAGAAGAGTTTCATATTACCCTATATTGTGAAAGTGAGACATTTTGCTTTACATAAAGTATACATTTTAAAATTTACATATATCTATACACATTATACATTTATAACATTAAAATAGAGAAAGATATATGCAAAGATATATTCATGTAACAGCATGAATTCCTGAGTAGAAAATATGAAGATCAGCATGGGATGGTGACTCTCTTTATTTGATATGTTACACTTCTACATTATTTAAACTGTTTCTAAACAAGAGTACTTATTAAAATTTTAATAGAATTTAAATACAATCACCCCAGAAATACAATTTTATAAAACTGAATTATAAAAACATTGAGGACAAAATGTGTGGATGCTCCAATTTAAAGGCAATATTTTAATTATGTTTCATAAAATAATCATACTTTGAAATGTATACTTCAAAACGTATGATTTGAAACATCAAATATAGTGTGTTCTAAACTGTGATTTACAGTCTCAGTATCCTCCTGAGAATTAGGTATTTTTACCATTCCCTTTCAATTAGCACAGCCCTACTTAATCTTTTTCTTTTTTCCACACCTAGGTCTTCTATTGCATATTACTTGAAGAACAACATTATGGCTAAACTGGGGTTTGAAAATCATTTACTTAGACCAAGGTAAGACTACATTGTTTTTTCTCCTTGGAAGTTTTGTACTACTCTTATGTATATTCTGAAAATCTGACTATGCCCTCTCATTTCTCTACAACAAAAATATGAACACATGTGAACATCTCATGTACTTATATCATGCTCCTCAGAGTAATTTAAAAAAGTCTTACTTTAGTAATCCTTATGATTATAAATAGCAAGCAGTTGATCAACACATTATACATAGAACACATATAGATAATTTATAAATGTAGTTAGTTAATAATAAGGTTTATATTTATTAGAAGTGCCCAACTTAATGAAATGAATGTTTTATATTATTCTCATCAGTTCATGTGTTTGGATGATAATTTGTAAATGCTGCAATGAGTAAACACTGAGAAACTTTTTCATAAATATAATTATACATGTAAGTAATTTTTCTAAAGCAAAGTCACTGAATACTTTAAGCTTCTTCTGATTTCTGTGTCAACAAACAAACAAAACAACCCTTGAGTTGATTTAACATCAAAATTTATTTTAATGTTCTCTAGTGATAACTAGATTAAGTCATCTTCAGTTTTATTGAAAACGATGCACGGCTAGGTACCTGACCTGCACATTGATTTATTACACAAGTTTTCACGTGAAATTAAATGAGACACCAATATTTTTATTTGCTTTTATCCTTTTCCCTTTTTATCCCAATGTTTACATGAAGAAAAATGATAAGAGGTCTTGAAAAGAGAACCAGATTCATGCTTTTCTGTATTAAGAGTACTCCTTCTTTTAATGACTCTAATTAAGTGATTCTTCTTATTATTGAGGAATCCTTTGTTTTCTAATGAATATACATTTCTCTTTCATGTTTCTGATTTTCTCTTGGAGTTTTTTTGTGTGTGTGCGTGTGTATCAACTCCCCTTCCTGTGTGTGTTTGCACACACATAGTTGAGGACTATATTTTATAATTTATAACACTTTCTATTATTTTCTGTAATTTTTATAATTAGCCATTTCTATTTGTGAGTGCTCATTGCTATAAACTTAGTTTGCTCCTTGGTACTATACTAATGCTCTTATCTTCTCATAATTCTAAAAGTCTTTAGGCAAATTTTCAGTTTAAGCCCTAAGTGAGTACATTAAGAATAAAAGTATTCTCACCGCTGAGTAATACTCCATTGTGTATCATGTTTGGGAATGCATGTAAGAATTAAAGATTTTAAAATGTAAAAAATAAAAAACTAAAAAAAAAAACAAAAACAACAAAAAAAATAAAATAAAATAAATTCTAGTCCTTTAAAAGTATTCTCGTGATTAAGAATGATTATATTTTATTTTTAGTATCAAAGGTGGAGATAAAATAGGTTTATTTTTCTCTAAATGCATATGCCTTAGAGAGACGCAAGTTCAATTTCTTGGAATAAAATCTAAATCAAATTGTACTGCTGCCAATCATCTTCCAAACACCTAATAGAGAGGAGTGGGGAGTGTGGCCTAGTTCAGTGGAGAGGGTTAGTGAATACACCAAGTATCCACAGAGATGTACAGTAACAAACATTCTTATTTGCTGTTTAGGGGTCTAAATCTGTATAATTTTTAAAGGAAAATTTGATATTGTTTATAATTGAAATTCCGTATACCATTTGTTCTACATAAATATTCTATACTGTATACAGGTGCTTTTGATACAGATCTAGAAACTTGACAGATCATGCCTTTAAAAATTGAGTCTATGTTTTCCACATATAATTGGACATAGGCAGTGTTCAATGTCAGCAAAGAAGTTCAACAATCCAATCAGTGTGGAAAGTCTATCATTCGCTGACATCCTTAGAACATCTTGGGTTTTTCTCCCTGTATTTGTTTCATCATATTTTCAATATGTTGGACTCATCCTCAGGAACCAAGTCTACATTCCAAGAGGAAAGAAGTAGAAAGGGACAGCAGCAATGCACACTCTCTTCACACTTGTCACTTATTAGAAAGTCAGGTCTCTTTGAGAAGCCCCTCTACCTACCCACAGATTTGATATTGTCTATTTGTTTATGAATGAATTTCTCTAAATATGAATGATGATAGGAAGGAATGTGGCTTTCAGTACTCAATCGACACTTTCACAATCAATGCTGAGATACATGTAAAATATGTACAAAATTTGTAGGCATGTAAAATCCATATGGTAAGAGGGAAAAACGGCTAAAAAAAACACAAAGTAACTATCAGGATGAGATGAGTTATCATGGCCATGTAAGGCAAGGAAGGAGGAGAATGAAGAAGTAGGAGCTGACCCCCATCATACACCTGAGTTTTGTGTGAAGTGTTGAAATAGCTAATCATTCCTCTAATTGTTATGGTGATAGAAAAGTCTAAACTTAGCTCATCTTAGTTTAGTTTTAAGATGTACTCTTCTGCTAAATTAAAGACACATTTTAGATCGTAAGACTGCAATCATCAAAATGATCTAACACTCTAGTAACTGCTTGGTCTGCTGCTGCTGCTAAGTCGCTTCAGTCGTGTCCGACTCTGTGTGACCCCATAGACAGCAGCCCACCAGGCTCCCCCGTCCCTGGGATTCTCCAGGCAAGAACACTGGAGTGGGTTGCCATTTCCTTCTCCAATGCATGAAAGTGAAAAATGAAAGTGATGTCACTCAGTTCTGCCTGACTCTTAGCGACCCCATGGACTGCAGCCCACCAGGCTCCTCCGTCCATGGGATTTTCCAGGCAAGTGTACTGGAGTGGGGTGCCAACTGCTTGGTCTAGTCCTTGGTATACAACCCAAAGACCCATTGTCAGAAGCTACTGCCAATAGGAGGCTGATACCATTAATAAAGCATTAATTCACATACTTCTTACAACATTAATTCTAATACTTCTTATTCTCTCCTCCTTGTCCTCAAAATTGTTTTTTGTTGTTGTTGTTTAGATAGGTTTTCTAGGTTGACATGCTTGCATTATCTTTTTATTTTCATTCCCTAGTTTTAATCAGCAATATTTATGACTTCAGTATTTATAAATCAAATAGAACAAAGACATATAATGTTCCATTGCTGCAGTTTTTTAAAAAATTAAAGCTATTCTCCCCATCTATAAATATTTCAACCCAAACTGAACTAGTCATAGCAAGACAGATTCCTAAATCCACATTTTAGCATCATAAATTGATGGGAATATGAGTCATGGTCCATTAGGTGTGATTTATGCTTCTCATTAAATATAGCTATAGCAATATTTTTTTTCTGTAAAGAACAGTTAATAGTAAACAAGTTCACTGGCAAGAAACATAGATTCTCCATAAATAACACTTCTATGGAACTTCAGCACTTTTACTTCTATAATGCTAATTAGTAGTAGACCAAACTGTGGTATGTGTTGAAATCTCTAACAAACAACTGGTTTAATATTCTTTGTCACAAGCTAAAGCAATGCAAAGAAGTTATAAACAGCTGTTCAAAATCTTATTAAAATCCTGAAATCAAAAGAGCCTAAGTTTGGGAAAAACAGAAACAAATGTTTTTGAAATAAAACATTTCCTAATTTTTTTATGAATAACATGATCTGAACATTGTAGGTATTTTTCACAAGGAAAATGTGGCCTACTTTGGAGTCATACTTATATAATATGGTATATTATGCTGTCATTCAGAAAATATTAATCATCCTCACCCCCTTTGAGGGGAATATTTTATTTTCCCACCCTGTGAGCATTGCATTTGGCTATGTGATTCACTTTGGCTAAAACAATATTAGAGGGTATGACATATGAGCAAATCCAAACAGAAGCGTTATCTGTGCTTGCATGGATTGGTTAGTGCAGGTTGCTCAGATGGTAAAGAATTTACCTGCAAAGCAACAACTCACTCAAGTATTCTTGCCTGGAAAATCCCATAGACAGAAGAGACTGGCGGATTACAGTCTATGTGGTCACAGAGTTGGACACGACTTGGCAACTAACACTTTGTTTCTTTCTCTTACGCCCTTGTCCACAGATGAGAGAATTTCATATCCCAGACAGGGTATCTTTGAGCTTAGATGTAAACATATTTAGAGCCAAGCTGCATTTTGGAGGTAAATCTTACTGAACCCACTACAGTCAAACAGAGTCAAGCAGAGACACAGTTCATTCGTATACCCATGGACACAAAATGAGTAGTTTTGCCTTTAAGTCACTTATTTCCCATGCTATTTGCTATTAAACATTGCTACGGCCAAAAGATAAGTTATACAAATAGTTAGCAACCCAGGTTGATGAATAATGAATAGTCAAAATCACTCTTCAAAATTCTTTGTTCACTAGTAAAACGTACTGTAGTTACTTTTGTGTAAACATCTCTGTGATATATCCAAATATATGTATATTCCAAAATATATAATGTATATATAAACTATAATTTTATTGTACTACATTTTAAATATCAAAATGTTCATCCTATGGAAGACTGAGAAATAGCATGACTTCTGTTCTCATGAGCATGCCTGGGTTTTTAATAGGATTGCCTCCCTAATTAATGGATATTTTCCTCTTTTCCATTCTATTTCTTTTTCTTAAATATGCATTTAGAACTCTTCTGTATAATTCTGCAGTCAAAATAAGATCAGTGTTTGTGTGTGTATACTTATATGTTTGTCATGCTTTTTCATTTTTTAAAAACACTTAATTATGCAAACCTTTATTAATTGAAATAACTACCAACCTTATATGTTTCCCTGATAGCTCAGTTGGTAAAGAATCCACCTGCAATGCAGCCTCCTGATGCAAAGAACTGATTCATTTGAAAAGACCCTGATACTGGGAAAAATTGAAGGAGGGAGGAGAAGGGGATGACAGAGGATGAGATGGTTGGATGGCATCACCGACTCAGTGGACATGAATTTGAGTAAACTCTGGGAGTTGGTGATGGACAGGGAGGCCTGGCCTGCTGCAGTCCATGGGGTCGCAAAGAGTCGGGCATGACCGAGCGACTGAACTGAGATGAACCAACCTTATAATCCAATGATAATACTATTTTAGTCTTTGTTCCCCCAAACATTTTTATTTGGATATTTTATCAGCATGGCCTGTTCTCTGATAATTGCCCCTCCCTTATCATAGAATTCAGAAGGCTGGTTCCATTCATGGATTTATTCACTTAGTCATTTGACCCAAAAGTGGAGCATTTCTATGATCCAGGGATAGTATCACTATAGTTAAGCACTATCACGATATTGATATTTATAGATTTTCATATCATATGTAATATTAAATATAGAATATCCGTTTGGATTATAATTTTGGAGTTATATCAGTTAACAAAACTATATTTGAGTGTGTCCATTGTTTAGTTAAAAACAAAAATATTAAAAGTGTAGTACATACATATTCATTCATCAAGAGGTAAATACTTTTCAAGTGGCAATGTGTGATGCAGAACTTACAGCAAACAAAATAATATCTTCATATAACTTTTATCCAAATGATAGAACATATTATATGTGTTTTATATACACACATATATGTGAAAATAAATATGTATAAACACATATATGAATACCTTGATATATACTATTAAATAATAATAAATACCATAACAAAGCAAAACCTGACAATGACTGTCAGTTCAGTTCAGTTGCTCAATCGTGTCCAACTCTTTGCAACCCCATGAACCACAGCATGCCAGGCCTCCCTGTCCATCACGAACTCCCGGAGTCCACCCAAACTCATGTCCATTGAGTGGGTGATGCCATCCAGCCATCTCATCCTCTGTCATCCCCTTTTCCTCCTGCCCCTAATCCCTTCCAGCATCAGGGTATTTTCAAATGAGTCAGCTCTTTGCATCAGGTGGCCAAAGTGGACAGAGTGGCCAAGGTGGACAAAGACTCTGATGTTGCTGCTGCTGCTAAATTGCTTCAGTCGTGTCTGACTCTGCGACCCCATAGACGGCAGCCCACCAGGTTCCACCGTCCCTGGGATTTTCCAGGCAAGAACACTGGAGTGGGTTGCCATTTCCTTCTCCAAAGACTATAGAGGTGTTGAAAAATTCAGTGAACTTGAAAATATGTGTAAAACACAGAAAACATTAAATAATGATTAACGATGGAGGATTAAATTAAATGTTATAACAATTATTGATTGCAGCTTAGATGAAGAGAAAAGCAAAAATTGAGAAAAGATAATATTTAAAGAAATAATGACTAGAACTTATGAAAGATACAGATCAAAATAAATAATTTGTAAAAAAAATTCAGCAGAATAAATGAATAGAAATTCATATGCATATTATTGAATGTCAAAGAAAGAAAAGGGTCTTTAAAACAGGCTGAACAACAACAATAACAAAGAATTAGTTACCTAAAAACAATAGACAAATATGAATAATAGACATTTTAACAACAAAAATATAATTTAAATGAAGTGAAATAATATTTAGCTGCCAACCTAGAATGCTGAACTCAGAAAATAAAATATTACAAATGAGAGGAAAATAAAAATAAAAGTGTGGAAGGCATATTTTTCATGTTTAGAAGAAAATATAATATCTTAGATGCAAAATCATTAACCAAAAATATTGGATAGGAGATGTAACCTAAGAAAATTTCCAGAGCTCAAACAGGTCATGGAGATATTATAAGCATGAGTCAGCCAAGGTTGTGAGTGGAGATTCTTGTTGATCACATGAGGCATTCAATAGACAGAGCACACACACATATCACAATTTATCAGCAGAGCTAAACCATTCCTAGATTAATGTTAGGGTAGCGTTCAATCTGGAGTAGGTTTATTATAGTGGTAATTTTCTGCCATGTGTCATGAAGCTATGCATCCATTGTTCATTATTTTGCAAATATGCAAAGGAATTCTACAGATTTCAAGAGCTCTTTTCCAGTACAGCTTCCAGTGTGGGGGAACACTGTCTCACAATTTCCAGCCCCTTCAGCCAGCTTTAGCTCTGATCTGTTTCCTTATCGCAACAGTACCAGTACACTGGAATCCTTCTCCTTGCACCATAGTCAGAACGTATTTATATGGAAAAAACAGGGCAGTCACTAAGCTCACCTCAACTGTCATCTTCCTCCCAGAGTCCACACTTCTGAAGGGACTGCTATTCAGTGTTCAAAAACTACTGTTCCGTATATTTCTTGTAGTTTTCTATTTGTTTTTGGTGGGAGAATAAACATAATTTCCAGAATAATGATCACCTCTGAAGGAAAAATGTAAGGTGAGTTTTACACAGTAGGTATAATAGTAATTTGATAATGGGTTTATTAATGTATTTTTATTTTCAAAACTCCTATCTCATACTCACAAATGCACACATCACCTTTTATCAATTATTACAAAAACTGAAAGAACAGAGATAGGAAAACAAGTTAGATGATAACTATAATATGGGTAAGATAATATTAATTTGGACAGTCTAACAAAGTTGGAGGAGGTACAGTCATTAGTTTCATGATTACGTTGAAGGCAGAGTTTCAGGATTGGCTAATGGGTTAGTCCTAGGATATGGAGAAAGAATTTAGAGAAAGAAAACTGCAAGTCTTCTACCCCTGAGAAATCGTGTTAATGTTTGTGCTTTGGCAAAGATGTGAAAAACTGAGCTATGAGCTGATCTGAAAAGGAAATTTATCGTTTGTAGGTTTGACATTGTGAGTTTGAGATGCCCATGAGACTTCAAAATAGAGATATAGTAGAGCAACCCACTCCTGTGTTCTTGCCTGGAGAATCCCAGGGACGGGGGAGCCTGGTGGGCTGCCGTCTATGGGGTTGCACAGAGTCGGACACGACTGAAGCGACTTAGCAGCAGCAGCAGAGCTATTTCAGGGGGCTTCCCTCCCCTGGAAAAGGAAATTGCAACATACTCCAGTACTCCTGCCCGGAAAATTTTATGAACAGAGGAATTTGGCAGGGTATAATCCATGGGGTTGCAAACAGTTGGACAGGACTGAGCATACAGACACACACAAGCACATTTCATGAGAGAGTTCAGGATAAAACATTAATTTGGATGTTATCTTTGCATATATGAGATTTAAATCTATACACTTAGATAAGATCTAAGGAATAAGAATAATTAGAGCAGAAAATGTATGTAGCCAGACAGAGTTTCTCGTCCATACAGAGAGAGTTTCAGGAAGGAGTAAGAAAAGAAAACCGGGGAAGCACAGAGGGCATACAAAAGAAAAATTAGAAGGAAGATATTAGATGTTTAAATAGAAAAAAGAAATGAGTGTTAAATACTCAGTTTAGAAAATGCACAGTAAGGAAAGATTAGGAAACTAAAGTAGTCCCCACTCTGTCAGCCAATTTTCACGCATGTGTGTGTCCATGCTCAGTGGGGCCGACTCTTTGCCCACCAGGCTCCTCTGTCCATGGGATTCTCCAGGCAAGAATATAGGAGTGGGTTGCCATGCCCCACTCCAGGGCATCCTTCCCACCCAGGGATCAAACCCCAGTCTCCTGCATCTGTTGCATTGCAGATGGATGCTTTACTGCTGAGCCACCAGGGAAGCCCCCAGTCAATTTGCCCTGTCCAAAAAAAAAAAAAAAAAAAAAAGGAGAGAGAGAGAGAGAGAAAGAAAAAGGAGGATAAAAGGCCTAAATAAGACATTTGACTAAAGTGTCAAACCTGCTTATATGTGGTGATAAGACAAAAAAAATTGGAAACTATGTAATTTATTATATATAATAGAGTTTAATTTTGTA
Organism: Ovis canadensis; assembly: GCF_042477335.2. Lineage (NCBI taxonomy): Eukaryota > Metazoa > Chordata > Mammalia > Artiodactyla > Bovidae > Ovis > Ovis canadensis. The sequence goes on along the minus strand of NC_091262.1, from coordinate 65,978,118 downwards.
AACATAATAATGTATTACTGATGGTGCTTAAATGTATTTATTTATCATCTGGAGCTTTGTAAAGAAGCCAATTATTCACAGAGACAGGCTCAGTGTATTATTATATAACTCGTCCACTGTAATGTAACTTTGTAAAATGGAGCTGATGATTCAGGTTGCCAACTTATTCACTAGCATAAAATTTGTTTCCCTTGGTACTGCTAATAATAGCACAACAACTCTCCTAGGGAGACAAACAGATTGTGCACAGTAGTTTACTTCTGCTGCTGTTAAAGGATGCTACAAAAACAATTATCTCCTACCTGAAATATCCTAAAGGAAAAATCATCTGGTGATAAATATTTTAATTTTTGAGTCTGAAGCAACATTCTGTTCTCTTTTATCTACAGACATATGTGGTTCCCTCTGTCAAGAGCCTCTTTATTTTAGGGGGCACTGTGACTAAAATTTGTTAATTTACAGTCCTTTTAATGGTCACCTTCATGCCTACTTGAAATGTTTATCACAGAGAGCATTAAAAGGACATTGACCTGAGCAAGTAGAAAGTCACTTTCATTCATAATAGCCTTCAGTCACTGTGACTAAAGGTCAGCTTTACAGCATTTGTAATTAGATTTTTTTGTTTTAAAATATACTTAAAGATATCATCACACAAAGAACTAAAAATCAAAAGGGAAGCATAATATGTACTTATACATTTGTTAAATGAAATGGATAATTTTTAAAGACAAAAACAAAAACAGAAATAAAAATTCAGATAGTGCCTATGCATGAAAGAAACTGAAATCATAATCAAAACCTTTTCATAATGACAATTCCATATGAAATGATCTTGCTGGAGGGTTTTGTAAAACATTTAATGAAGAAACCATACAGATCCCACACAATAATCTTTCAAAATAAGAGGAGGGTAAAAGCTGTCGTATGATAGCAGCAGAAACCTAACTCTCAAACCTGAGAAATATAAGAAAATACAATCAATTTCCTCATAATTGTAGACACAAACATCCTAAAAATTAATATTGAGTTGAACCCAGTCATGTATAAGATAATAATATATTGTGTAAAAGAGTAGTTTTACCATAGCTATAGTATTAACATTTAAATTAATTCAATTAATTAATGTACCACATTATTATAGAATAAAGGAAAAATAATTGATTATATTGATGTATAGAATAAAAATTAATAAAATTTAGCATCCACTCATAATCTAACTGATAAAAAGTTTCTTAAAAATGTGAATAGTGTCATACACATGGGAGAAATAGGAAAGCATCTCTGGTGAAGTCAGAGAACTCACTGTGGTGCCACCCCAGTGGAAACTGGTGCTGGTTCATAATGTAAGTTGCTACAGAAGCAGCTCAAGGGGATATATTTTACCAGACTCACTGAAAGAGTTCCTGGTGAAAGATGACAGTAGATGCTGCTGGCTGCCAAGCATCAGAGTAGCCAGCAAACCATTATCCAAATTGCAGGAGGCTGGCAATAGAAAATCTCCCACACAGTATGAGCCTTGTATTGGATTTTTAGTCTATCACATTCCAAACTTCTCCATGATTTTCTAAAGCATCTTATGCCACACATTGTTTTGTAGCAATCCCATGTTATGGTATGAGTCCATGAAAGATATCATCATGCAAGAAATTAGGCAATTATAAATCCTCATGACAAATTCAATTTTTTTCCACCAGCTGCAATGCCCAATAATAAATCAGTAAAGATATAAGTGAAGTTCTTGGATAGAAACCTTAAATATGGGATTTCCAACCATCCATTGATTTTTATATGGAATGGCTCCAAAGACTGCTTCTGAGAGTCTCAGTATATCATATAGGTACCATATGTATAAAAATCTGCAAAATAGCTACCTGGCTTAATTTGTTAATTACGACAATGGTGCAAAATACTTTGACTAGAAGACTTGCCAAAATAGAATTTTATCTGCTGTTTACTAGTCAATTTATTATTACCCTAATCCCCTATTAATGTTAACAGTTCTTTTTCTTTTTTTTTTTTTTTTTAGATCAGGGCCTGCAGGCCTATGCACATTTCTTTTTATTTAACTTTTAATTCTGTATTGTGGTATAGCCGATTAACAATATTGTGATAGTTTAAGGTGACAGCAAAGGGACTCAGTCATACATATACATGTATCCAGGCTGCCGCATAACACCCAGCAGAGTTCAATGCGCTATACAGTAGGTCCTTTTTGGTTATCCATTTTAATTATAGCAGTGTGTGCATGTCCATCTCAAACTGTTTAAGTATCCCTTCCTCACAAAATCCTCCCTGATAACCATAAGTTTAGGGGATTCCCAAGTGGCACTAGTGGTAAAGAACCTGCCTGCCAATGCAGGAGACTTAAGAGATGTCAGAAAGATCCCCTGGAGAAGGGGATGGCTACCCATTCTAGTCTTCTTGTCTGGAAAATTCTATGAAAAGAGGAGCCTGTTGGGCTGCAGTCCATGGGGGTCACAAAGAGTGGGACGTGACTGAGCACCTTATACTTTCACTCACTTCACTTTCAGTTGAAACAAACTGCACAGTGATTTGAATGGAGGAAGTTTAATATAGAACAAGAGCAAGAAGGAGAAATATTGTACTACATCCCTTACACGTGGAATCTGAAAAGAAACAATACAAATGAACTTACCTACAAAACAGAAAGAGACTCACAGAGACCAAACTTATGGTTGCCTGCATGCTAAGTTGCTTCACTCTCATGAAATCCTCTATTCAAATCATTGAGTAGCTTGTTTCAACTGAAAATGAAGTGAGTGAAAGTGTTAGTCGCTCAGTCATGTCCGACTCTGCAACCCCATGGACTGTAGCCCACCAGGCTCCTCTGTCCATGGAATTCTCTAGGCAAGAATACTGGAATGAATTGTCATTTCTTTCTCCAGGGGATCTTCCCGACCCAAGGATCAAACCAGGTCTCCTTCATTGCAGGAAGATTCTTTACCATCTGATCCACCAGGGAATTCAACTGGACCATAACTAGTAAATTGCCTGAGTGCCTTGTACCCATAGAAACTCAGCTAAACATTAGTTGAACAAGCAAATGGATGAAAGCAGAATGTTTACTAATTTTCAAAACCACTAGTGGAGGGACTAGGGGAAAACAACAAAAACCTCTTGGGCATAATTAGAGATGGCTCATAAACAGTTTGGCCAGTGTGGCATGTTGCACAAATTTAGTAGCTATGTCTGAACAGAATCAGGGAAAGCAGAGACCTATAACATCATTGCTACTTAATGCTTCTTTTTAGCCAGACTTGGCAATAATCTCAGTCAATTTGTGAGCAGAACTGCTACCAGTTGAAAACCTGGCATGAAAAGTTATACCTTGGGAAGGGTCATCTGTAGTTCTGAAATAAAACCATTATTACAATGCAGTCACTGAAACTGACCTGGCAGGGGAAAATGCTTATTTGCCCATACCCAACAAATTATGTTTGAATAAGTTGTTATTTATTTTTCCACTTCTGTGCAATCTGAAGTACAATCTCAACTGCTGTTGATAATTTTGAAGCATCCAGTTAGTTGGCTGACTACAAAAGAGTTATCTGGGCATCTAGAGGCCCCCTGATATTTCTAGATATACTGAGGCTGTTGTATGCTCATTGGCTCCAGGCTTATCGAGAGAGAGAGAGAGAGATCTCTAATTCTTGCAGTGCCAATGCTTTGCCCTTAGGTGTCATTTTGCAGCAACATACATATTGAAAGCTCTGTCTGTAGCTGTACTGAACATTGGTTGATCAAGTTATATCTCCTAGTTTGTTTCTAAATATTTAGGGGTGAAATTTCCCAGGGTCAAAAACAAAAACCAAGAAAAGATAAGAGACCAATGTACTGTATATTTTTAAGAAAATAGATGAAGTTTCTCAACATATTAAAAAATAATTATAATAGTAGTTAAAATTATATGATCATCATAGAACAAATCAGAGTATAGAAAAAGAGTATTTAAAGTTGGCTAGGCCTAAACTTTGAAACTGCTGATTATTTTCATGTCTTTTCCTTTACTTTTACAGGTTTATGTTAGGTTTCTCTTATAAGGACTGCTGTCTTCCATTGCCTTGGGACATTACTAATAGTTCAATATAAGATACAATGTCTGACAGTTAACATTTCCTAAGAAAGAGTCTAAAGGGAACAAATAAAAGGCTTTAAGTATGTACAAAAAAGAGAGATCAGAGAATAGAAATGTGAGGCTATAGAGGAAAAGAAAATGACTGGATGTATCTGTTAATCCAAGCTCCTAATTTATCCCTGTCCCCTCTCTCCCCTTTGGGACACATAAGTTTGGTATTTATGTCTGTGAGTCTGTTACTGTTTTGTAAATAAGTTAATGTATATCAATTGTTTTTAGATTTTCACATATATGATATATGTGTCTTTCTATGTCCTACTTCACTTAGTATGATAATCCCTAGGTCCATCCATATAGCTGCAAATGGCATTATTTCATTCTTTTTATAGTTCAAGGAATTATATTCAATACCTATAAGCTATAATGGAAAATAATCTGAAAAATTATACACACACATATCTGAATCACTTTGCTGTACATCAGAAACTAACACATAATTGTAAATCAACTATACTTTAAAAAAATGATTTGCAGTTTTTTAGGGAATCTCCACACTGTTCTCCACAGTGGCTGTACTAGTTAGCATTCCCCATTGTAAGAGGGTTCCCTTTTCTCCACACCCTCTCCAGCATTTATTGCTTGTAGACTTTTGGATAGCAGCCATTCTGACTGGCCTGAAATAATACCTCATTGTGGTTTTGATTTGCATTTCTCTGATAATGAATGATGTTGAGCATATTTTCATATGTTTGTTAGTCATCTGTATGTCTTTTTTGGAGAAATTTCTGTTTAGTTCTTTGGCCCACTTTTTTTTGGGTAGTTTATTTTTCTGGAATTGAGCTGCAGGAGTTGCTTGTATATTTTTGGAATTAATTATTTGTCCATTGCTTCATTTGCTATTATTGTCTCCCATTCTGAAGGCTGTCTTTTCACCTTGCTTATAGTTTCCTTTGTTGTGCAGAAGCTTGTAATTTTAATTAGGTCCCATTTGTTTATTTTTGCTTTCATTTCCAATATTCTGGGAGTTGGGTCATAGAAGATCCTGTTGTGGTTTATGTCGGAGAGTGTTTTGCCTATGTTTTCTTCTAGGACTTTTATAGTTTTTTGGTCTTACATTTAGATTTTTAACCCATTTTGAGTTTATTTTTTGTGTATGGTGTTAGAAAGTGTTCTAGTTTCATTCTTTTACAAGTGGTTGACCAGTTTTCCCAGCACCACTTGTTAAAGAGATTGTCTTTCCTCCATTGTATATTCTTGCCTCCTTTGTCAAAGATAAGGTGTCCCTATGACCCAGCAATCCCAATGCTAGGAATACACACCAAGGAAACCAGAATTGAAAGAGACACATGTACCCCAGTGTTCATCGCAGCACTGTTTATAATAGCCAGGACATGGAAGCAACCTAGATGTCCATCAGAAGATGAATGGATAAGAAAAAGTGGTACATATACACAATGGAATATTACTCAGCCATTAAAAAGAATACATTTGAATCAGTTCCAATGATGTGGATGAAACTGGAGCCTATTATACAGAGTGAAGTAAGCCAGAAAGAAAAATAGTAATACAGTATACTAATGCATATATATGGAATTTAGAAAGATGGTAACAATAACCCTATATGTGAGACAGCAGAAGAGACACAGATGTATTGAACAGTCTTTGGACTCTGTGGGAGAGGGAGAGGGTAGGATGATATGGGAGAATGGCATTGAAACATGTGAATTATCACATGTGAAACAAATGGCCAGTCCAGGTTCCATGGATGAGACAGGGTGCTTGGGGCTGGTGCACTGGGATGACCCAGAGGGATGGGATGGAGAGGGAGGTGGGAGGGGGTTTCAGGATGGGGAACACATGTACACCCGTGGTGGATTCAAGTCAATATATGAAAAACAAATACAATATTTTAAAGTAAAATAAATAAATAAAACTGAGATGGGGAAAAAAAGAAAAAATAATAATAAAAGAAAGAAAATGACTATATGTTTCTTTTTTAGTTTAATTTTTGATGCTTTAAAAAATTAAATTTATTTATTTTAATTGAAGGCTAACTACTTTACAATATTGTATTGATTTCTAATCAAGAGTTGACATCAAACTGACACCATGGGGTATGCACTGGCAAAAATTACCTAAAATCTATGCATGCTTTTCTTCCTTTTTAAAGATACATATTAGACCCATAGTCACATGAGATGTTCTTAAAGATTCTGTAGTAAATTCTTTATTGTTATATGTTGACTCATTGTCTTCTCATTCCCATTAAGGTGGAGTATCTGAAATATTTTTCCTCAACAAGGAAAAACCTTTTCCCCAACTCAACCAGAATTTATATAAATTAGAGCGGATGGGCATTTTTCATTAAACGTACATTTTGCATTAATTTTGGAGGACACCCAGCTTCCAACACAAGTATCCTTTGAAGGGTTAAAGGGCATAATTTTTATCTTTACTTTTGCATCTACATTATGCTGCTGCTGCTGCTGCTGCTGCTAAGTCGCTTCAGTCGTGTCCGACTCTGTGCCACCCCATAGATGGCAGCCCGCCAGGCTCCCCCGTCCCTGGGATTCTCCAGGCAAGAACACTGGAGTGGGTTGCCATTTCCTTCTCCAAAGCATAAAAGTGAAAAGTGAAAGTAAAGTCGCTCAGTCGTGTCCAACACTTTGTGACCCCATGGACTGCAGCCCAGCAGGCTCCTCCGTCCATGGGATTTTCCAGGCAAGAATACTGGAGTGGGGTGCCATTGCCTTCTCCAATCTACATTATAGAAAGGATGAAAAGAAAGAGTTATTAAGAAAAACTGATATTACTCAAGATGGCACAAATATTTATCTTTATCTATTGTATTTAGCATATAGATGTGATTTACAGAGGTATGACATAAGGAGCCTGTTAAAATTCTAGGAGCTTCTTAATTATTACTTTCAACTGTGATCATTAGGTTTCTATTTTCTGATCAATAAGAATATATCAGAAAGATTCCATAGGTTATTGGTTACGCTCTCATATTAAATGTTAAAAAGTTATGTTTAGAAAGCCAATCTTACTGCTGATTAAATGCTATGCAATCCTTCAGGCACATCCAGAGTTGTTTCTTATAGTAGTTAGAGTGGCATTGGCCACTCCTATTTCTCCTCCTACCCCAGCACCCTGCCCAGGAGGAAGGGTATCATGGTCTGATTCTTACATGGTCATCCTCTCTGTTTTGAAATTTCTTACTACTCTGAGCTTGACAGATTGACACTTAGGAAGAACAATAGAGGAGGCAGGTAACTTCATTCATTCTGTTTATCTTTGCTTTGGTGAATTTGGCAAGCTTTGTTTATGTCTCCTGCTAGTGGCCTCAGACCACAACGTTCATAAATTTCTGGGAGATATGTTCAGCTTTACCCTAGTTCCTGCTTTCTGTGAGGAGCCCTCTAACAAAGGATCACCTTTGTCTCAACATCACTCCAACAATGGTCCATTGTAAACTATCTTTGGATATCATGCCACTTTTCCTGGTGCAGCTGACCCTTAGACAGTCCCATGTCCATCTCTAACTTTCATGTTCAAACATGGAGCCAAAGGAACCACTGAGTGCCTCTCATTACTTTATTCCTGGTAGAAAAAATTCTTAAGAGTAAGAATCTTACCATGGATTCTTACTGTTCCTCTGCTTGAGCTTCTGTCAAGCCACACCTCCTTAAAAAAATCACTAAACACCAAAATCCAGTAACATGTGTCAAGTTGTGCAAAGAGCTTATTTTGTGATTATAATAACACAAGGGAGATTATGAAGTTCAATGGCCCAGTAAGCTTCTAATAGGGGAATGAGATACCAGTCTCCTACCTTGCAAGGTCCAGTGTCTGTGTCTTTAAATGTGGATCTCTACGTATAAATTCTTGTCACTCTGCTTGGAGAGGAAAGAATGCTACTTTTGTTCCAAATTGGCAGGGAGAGTAAAATTATTTTATTTATAACATCAATTTGCTCACCAGTAGTAACCCAGAATTTCCCTCTTTTCTCCTTGTCTATTTTATTTTGATCAGACATCCTAGTGAGGAGTGGAATGGAGTTAGGAGCACGGCAGTAGGAAAAAGGGCATTCACTGAGAAAGGGGTTTGGTCTGGTATATAAGCCCTGGAAAGTGGTGTCTGACTTTATTTATGAATTAACTTTTTAAAAGTATGGAGCATCTTTTTGTTGTTCAGTTGCTCAATCATGTCCAACTCTTTGTGACCCCATGGACTGAAGCATACCAGGCTTCACTGTCCTTTTCTATCTCCCTGAGTTTGCTCAAACTCATGTCCATTGAGTTGATGGTACCTTCCAGCCATCTCACCTCTGTCACCCCCTTCTCCTCCTACCCTCTCTTTCCTGGCATCAGGATCTAGAATGCACTGTTTATTACTGTGGGTTCCAGCACTGTTTTGCAGGGCATCAGTGAAATTCTCCACTCAATATCTTGTTGCAAACATGTCACTTCAATGCATGCTATGTTCAGTGATTTCTGGTGATTTCTACTGTCAATGCTCCCTGCATTGTCTTTCCCATTTTGGTGAGCAGCAGCTTCATTTTACAGTTTTTTGTTTTTGTTTTGTTTTCCCAGTCAGCTTAGAATTATTATTGATACTCCCAGGTTTTTTTTTTTTTATACTTCACATCAAAATTAATGAGCAAATATTTAAAGCTGTGCCTTCAAAACATCCAGAAGTTGAATATTTCTGACCTGGAACACCTTTGCTTTACTGGTTTAGGCTGTCTTTAACTGTCTTCTGAACTATTTGTATAGCTCCCTAACCAGCCTGGTTACTGATGCTTTAGCTTTCCATCCTTCATTCAGTTCTCAACAAAGCAGACAGAGCAATTATTTTAAAACATAAATCTCATATTTCATTTCATAAATACTTTTAAAAATCCCCCAGGGATTTCCTATATAATTTAGAGTGAATCTAAGGCCTTTAGATCTGTCTCCCTGCTCTCCTTACCTCTTTAATGTTACTTAAATATGGTTGGCGCATTCTAGCTTCAGAATTTTTGTTCCTACCATTCTTCTGGATGGAAATTCTGTACCCCCAGATATATACATAGCTCATTTCCTCAACAACTTACAATATTATCATTAGTATCCAACCATTTCTGACTTCCTTTTTTAAATATTTAATTCCATCTTCTCATCCTCATTTTATGCCTTATCACTAATTTATTTTTCCTCTACAGAATTGATTATCTCAAGGCTCTCTACTTAGCAAAAGGAATGTTCTCTATTAATGCTTGCTTATTAAACAATCAACAAATTTCAATGGCAACTAACACTTAGATTTTCTTTTTCATGTATCTGTGGGTCAGCTACAAGTTAGCTCTGGCCTCCTTTTGGTTGCAACTTGTGGTCTGGTCTACTCTGACTTTTTAATTTTGAGGCCTGTGTTGAAGAGGCAATGGGTACCTGGAGGGAACTCTTCTCCACAGTGAAAGTCACAAAAGAGGCTGTACTGACTGCACACACACACATTTGGGGAATCTATTTCCATCATGCCTACTAACATCACATTGCCCAGAATAACTCATATGATTATATCCAAAGTCAAGAAATGGACAGGCTTACACTCTGCCCGTGGAGATAGGAGGATGTGATTTTTTAAAATAAGTATTGAATGTTATCACATATGTGGAAATATAATTTAACCAACTGTAATAGGCAAAAAGACTGGAAAATTATAGAAGCATTCTAACTTCTTTTTTTTTTTTTTTTTTTTTAATTTTTAGTTTTTTATTTTTTAAATTTTAAAATCTTTAATTCTTACATGCATTCCCAAACATGAACCCCCCTCCCACCTCCCTCCCCAGAACATCTTTCTGGGTCATCCCCATGCACCAGCCCCAAGCATGCTGCATCCTGCGTCAGACATCGACTGGCGATTCAATTCACATGATAGTATACATGTTAGAATGTCATTCTCCCAAATCATCCCACCCTCTCCCTCTCCCTCTGAGTCCAAAAGTCCGTTATACACATCTGTGTCTCTTTCCCTGTCTTGCATACAGGGTCGTCATTGCCATCTTCCTAAATTCCATATATATGTGTTAGTATACTGTATTGGTGTTTTTCTTTCTGGCTTACTTCACTCTGTATAATCGGTTCCAGTTTCATCCATCTCATCAGAACTGATTCAAATGAATTCTTTTTAACGGCTGAGTAATACTCCATTGTGTATATGTACCACAGCTTAACTTCTTATAACTTCTTTTATATATGTGTGTGTGTGTGTGTGTGTGTGTGTGTATATATATATATATATGTCAAATTGTTTTCCATTAAATTAGAAAAAAATATAAGGATTTTCAGGTAGAAAATGAGATTTCACTTTGATGTTGGCCTTGTCACTTAGTGTTGAATGATACATTTGTTACATATAAGTGAAAGAGAAGGCAAAGGGGAGTCTTCAGCAAGAAAGCTAGTTAAGCGAAGATTTAGAGGAAGGAGAAAAATGAAAGGTTTCCAAGTAGTGTCTAAATCCTCCTTTGCTCTCACTTCCCAAAACAATTCAGTCAAAAACCATTTAGTGAGTGGTGTGTGGGTGGCACACACCTTTCCGAAGCCTCAATAGGGGAAAAAGACAGGCCATATGTTTAGAGTGCTTTTGTGAATATTCCACCCTGGGTTTTTCTAGTTTCTGCAGTGCCTCTTCCTTCTTGTCCCTATTATTTGCCTTCAGTACATTTTCTGATAAATTCTATTTGTTGCACTTTTTATTTTATTCATTTTCTGATTCATAGTTTTCCTTTAACCTCCTTTGGAATACAAGAAAATTGACTCTCTTTGTTGTGTTTGGCTAGTCTGTATGAGAGCCTAGGTGAACCAGTCAGCTGTAGGGATTCTGAACTCTCCCCTGCTTCTCTTGTTCCTACCATGAGTCATCCACACACATGTCATTGTTGTTTTTTAACAGGGACATGGCTACATCTCTCCTGAATGTATGGTTTTAACTTTTCCTTTATCTTTTAGTTTTTGTGGTTTTTTTTTTTTGTAGTTTATGTCCTAAATATACTTTAACCACTAAATTAAAGATCCACTAATTAATGTATGAACATAACAAAATAGTTACTTTTGCTCATAGATCATACAAAAAGGTCAGGTTTACATTATTTAGAGTTATCTGACAGATAGTGAAGCTCACTCATATTCTAATTTTAAGGGGTGATTAATGAAGAATATTGAAGAGGATTTAGGAGATATTATTTCAAGTTAATTGCTCTCTCCAAAGTGTAAAATTTTTAGGGGAATGATACATTTTACAACTTCTCCTCCAATTTTGTAAATTTTATAATAAAGATCAAAGAGAATAAGTTACCTTGCCCTAGAGCCTTGACTCCCAGACTTTCTACTATACTAGTTATGTCATTAAATACTTATTTCCTCATAAAACTCACATGAAGTCACTCAGTCGTGTCTGACTCTTTGCAACCCCATGGACTGTAGCCTACCAGGCTCCTCTGTCCATGGGATTTTCCAGGAAATAGTCCTGGAGTGGACTGCCATTTCCTTCTCCACATAAAACTCTTAACACCTGATATTTAGCTTATAAGAAACAATAACTTGATTTTTATTGTCCCTTCTAAAATTACATGATTCTATGAACTTAATTTGTTTATTAAATCCTCTCCTAGACCTTGACGGGATATATCTGCATTTGGCATATGCTTTAATCCCTTTCCTCTCAGATGGAGAATAAGGAAACTCTAATTCTTTTCCTCTTATATGGAAAATAGATGCACTGAAAATAGCCCAGATTCCATTCCAGGATAGTTGCTATTGCTCTACTGCCAGTTTTCCTGGTTAATATTTATGGGGATTTGCTGTACTTGACATCTTTCAAGAGTATAATATATAAGTGCATCACTGCCTATAGCTTTATATAAAAGAATTCTTATTGATTTTTCTATGTGATGTGGTACCACATTTGTGTCAACTTTCTTCAGTTGCTTTATTTATTTCCTTTCTTCTTTGTCACTTTTCCCAAGTTGGAAAAGCATTTCTCATCTAGGTTGGAAAACCTCTGTAATTGCATTTCTAACCCCTATCACTTGCCTTTACTTCTATTATAATATTCTTTCATTTGTCTTGCCACACATCCTTCACAGTATTTTGGGTGTAGTGACTCTTAGAAGAACCACTGAATAAATACACGTCTCAGAAGTTTTTTATCTCAATAGGTAGAAGTGAAGCAAGTATCAATCTCAACTCTCCCACACATTTAGCATCCATTTTTTATTAAGCAAATGAAAGCAGGTATTTTAAATTGTAATACAGTTTTATAGAATAGCAAGGTAAACATTCACCTCAACTAAATGTTTTTTCCTGATCAAATGCTAACCAGTGGGATTTCATAAATTTAAATTTTATTCTGATGAGATATTCACAAAATTGCAGCTTATAAGATGTTTTGATTGCAATGCATGAGAATATTTAGCAGTAAGGAAAAGTGACTTCTGCTGCCAGTTAGAAAAAGACCCAGAGACTTACATCTCACTGTCTCAAAAGCTAGTAAGCCAGCGTTTATATAGCTCACAGCACAAGCACAATAGAACTTCAAGAAAACAGATAATGTTAGAGAGTGATCAGTACAAACACTCATGTTACAGTTAAAAAATATGAAAAGTATAAAAGTGAAACAATATTAGCTGCAAAAAAAATTTGAAAACTAGCATTGGTTGAACATATAACACAATTATGCCTTTAGCTTGCATTATACCATTTTATACTGAACTTCCCAGGTGGAACTAGTGGTATAGAACCAGCCTGCCAATGCAGGAGACATATGAGACTCAGGTTAGATCCCTGGGTTGGGAAGATCCCCTGGAGGAGGGCATGACAACCCACTCCAGTATCCTTGCCTAGAGAATCCCATGGACAGAGGAGCCTGTGGCCTACAGTCCACAAGGTCAAAGAGCTGGACACAATTGAAGCGACTTAGCACAGCACATACCATTTTATACACGGAACAATCCTTGAGGTAAGTGCCGTTATTAAAAAAGAACTACACGTTAATAGAGAGGAAGAATTAGAAACTAGGTTTTTAATCTCAATGCAGGGTTATTTTTAACTCACTACATCCTAATCATAAATAATTTTTAAACATTAAAATATTTTTCCATTTTCACAGAGTTAAAATTAAAAGCTTCTGCACAACAAAGGAAAATATAAGCAAGGTGAAAAGACAGCCATCTGAATGGGAGAAAATAATAGCAAATGAAGCAACTGACAAACAACTAATCTCAAAAATATACAAGCAACTTCTGCAGCTCAACTCCAGAAAAATAAACGACCCTATCAAAAAATGGGCCAAAGAACTAAATAGACATTTCTCCAAAGAAGACATACGGATGGCTAACAAACACATGAAAAGATGCTCAACATCACTCATTATTAGAGAAATGCAAATCAAAACCACAATGAGGTACCACTTCACACCAGTCAGAATGGCTGCGATCCAAAAATCTGCAAGCAATAAATGCTGGAGAGGGTGTGGAGAAAAGGGAACCCTCCTACACTGTTGGTGGGAATGCAAACTAGTACAGCCACTGTGGAGAACAGTGTGGAGATTCCTTAAAAAATTGCAAATAGAACTACCTTATGACCCAGCAATCCCACTTCTGGGCATACACACCGAGGAAACCAGAATTGAAAGAGACACATGTACCCCAATGTTCATCGCAGCACTGTTTATAATAGCCAGGACATGGAAACAACCTAGATGTCCATCAGCAGATGAATGGATAAGAAAGCTGTGGTACATATACACAATGGAGTATTACTCAGCCGTTAAAAAGAATTCATTTGAATCAGTTCTGATGAGATGGATGAAACTGGAGCCGATTATACAGAGTGAAGTAAGCCAGAAAGAAAAACACCAATACAGTATACTAACACATATATATGGAATTTAGGAAGATGGCAATGATGACCCTGTATGCAAGACAGGGAAAGAGACACAGATGTGTATAATGGACTTTTGGACTCAGAGGGAGAGGGAGAGGGTGGGATGATTTGGGAGAATGACATTCTAACATGTATACTATCATGTGAATTGAATCGCCAGTCTATGTCTGACGCAGGATGCAGCATGCTTGGGGCTGGTGCATGGGGATGACCCAGAAAGATGTTCTGGGGAGGGAGGTGGGAGGGGGGTTCATGTTTGGGAATGCGTGTAAGAATTAAAGATTTTAAAATTTAAAAAATAAAAAACTAAAAATTAAATAAAAAAAAAATAAAATAAAATATTTTTCCAGTTTCTGTGGATTGTATGAGGCATTTATGCTAAATTAGATGGTAAGAAATTGCCTGCAATGCAGGAGACTTGGATTTGATCCTTGGGTCAGGAAGATGTCCTGGAGACGGGAATGGCAACCCATGCCCATGTTCTTGCCTGGAGAATTCCATGGACAGAGGAGACTGGCAGGCTACAGCCCATGAGGTCACAAAGAGTTGCACACGACTGATAGACTATACCATATCTAAATAGTATATATCATATTAAAATAAAAACATAACTATGATTTAATATAGGGTTAATTGGCAAATATAAACCAATTAGGTCTAAGTCTTCTTTCTAATGAATTTAGTGGAAGAAAATTATTTCAACCATTTCCATTCAATCTTACAAAAAATTCATCTTACACTTAGATCAGGCACAGCCACTCATATTTCTGGTAATTACAATAAAGTTTGTGATTCATCAGTAAGAAAATTGTATGAAAAACCCTTCAGCATATTCATGACTGCTGTGTAAACTTCATACCAATGATATTTTAATTAGCCATGGAATAATTTGGCAACCTGTAATTTTGGGAGTGTCCAGTATAGATTATTTTGGTTCACTCAATCAATTATATTGATTGATTCAACCAAAAGGTAAACTACATTTTTTTTAGTCATTAATCAATTGTTTTCATGTAAACTACATATTTATTTATTTATTTGTAAACAACATTTTAAAATCCATAGTTAAATTTAATCTAGGGTTCTGTAATGTGTTAGAAAGAGGAAATATAGCAGGTATACATAGGAAATAATATTTCTGAAAATCTAAAACAGAGCTTTTAGAGTTCATTTACTTCCATAGAACTTATTCAAAGAAATACCTATTCTGGTAGTTGTATATCTACTAATTCAAGTTAGCAATAAATAATCACTTTTAAAGGTAAATCTAGAAGATAAAAATGATACTAAATATGATATTCTTTGGATAGTAAATACCACTAAAATAATTTAACCTCTATTTGTTCAACAAATTGCCTCGGGTTCTCTCTCCTTGGGATTTTTCAGGAAAGAATACTTGAGTGAGTTGCCATTCACTACGCCGAGACCTCTTCCTGACCCAGAGGTTGAACCTATGTCTCTGTGTCTGCTGCACTGGCAGGCAGATTCTTTCCCACTCCACCATCTGGGCAGTTGCCAGTGAGGGACCTGGAAACAGTGCTGTTCTTCCTATTGGTAAACAGCCACATACCTATGAAAAATTTAGCTTTGAGAATGGGCCTTGGCAATTTCTGGATTGATCCTTGCCCATTCCTCTATCCTATTCTTATATTCAAAGAAATATTTCAATATTTTATCTTATGAAGAGAATCTTGAAATAGTGATTTAAGCCTTGTAACCCCTTTATACCATTACTTCACTTTTGTCCTCTCAAGTTTTTATTAACTTTGCTTTTACTACTCTCTTATTCTTCACCTTTTACTTTTTGAAAAGCATTTAATATTTATCTGTTTTTTCTGCCTTTTAGCCATCTATGCTTCTGATTGTCAATAATCCTATTGTGAGTGAGTGAGTGAGTGAAGTTGCTCAGTCATATCCGACTCTTAGCGACCCCGTGGACTGCAGCCTACCAGGCTCCTCCGTCCATGGGATTCTCCAGGCAAGAGTACTGGAGTGGGGTGCCATTGCCTTCTCCAAATCCTATTGTACCAAGTATTAATATCTCAATAGGAATTCCCAGAACTAAAGATAAGGCAGACAGTCACAGAGGATTTTTGTTTAACCTAGGTTTTAGTCTGTAAGAGAAACACCAATTCATTAAGGTTTTAGAAAGTCTTTACTAATAAGGAAATGAATAGTTTCATTTTACAATTATTAAAACTAAAGGTAATCTGACATACACTCTGTCCATAAATTATAGATAAAGCGGTGTCATTTTTGCCAGTCATTGGTTTATACTTTTCTCTCTTATCATAGAAATAATTTGTAGAGAGAGAAACAGAATAAGAGGAAAAGAGAAAATAACAAAATTATATCACTATTATTAGCAATCAAATATATGTCCATATATCCAAAAAAAGAAAAAGAGATTCCAAGGGAATTGCATACTTGGCAGACAACCTGTTCTATGTTGCCTGATATATTAATAGTCCTTTTCACCATCTCTGCATAGCTGCATTAATTTATAGGTATAGCATCAAGCCCACTCAAATTTTATTTATCAAACAGTGGCCTATTCTCTAATTTACTGTTCACAATTATTCAAATATTGAAAATTCTTTCCCAGTCTGGAATAGTCCCACTCTAATGTGATCTTTTGCTAAAATCTATTAACTTTCATGCATGCTTTGGTCAAATAAACCAGTTTCACAAATCTCAAAGAAATGTTTACAATAGACTAATGCTTCCTGGTGAATTCAATCATTATCAATGCACTTTCAATTACCTACAGCATTTTTCCATTTGAGTAACAGCTTAGAATTTACTATTGTTCTTGATTACATTATTTCCCATTTTAAAAAGTAGCCTTAAGTATAAGCAGAAGAGGCAACTGTCATGCAATAGTATATTTAAAAAAAAACAACAAAAAAGAAATGAAAAAGGTTAGCCTCGTACACATTGATAAAACTTATCATTGCCACCTCTATAAACAACAATGCCCCAAATAGATTCTACAACAGTCTACAAAAATACCTGATATTATAGACATATTTTAGAGATTCATTTGTTTTTAAGAGTCCATTTGAGATAACACATAGAAAAGTCAAACTAACATTTTTAAACTTAGTGAAACTCCAATACCGTGGCCATGTGATGCAAAGAGCCAACTCATTGAGAAAGACCCTGATGCTGGGAAAGACTGAAGGCAAAAAGAGAAGGGGCCTGCAGAGAGATGAGATGGTTAGATAGCATCACCGACTCAATGGATATGAATTTGAATAAACTTCAGGAGATAGTGAAGGACAGTGGAGCCTGGCATGCTGCAGTCCATTGGGCCAAAAAGAGTTGGACGTGACTTAGTGACTGAACAACTCTCTCTGACTTGGAGCATGTCAGGTACCAAAGTCCATACACAATTAACTTTATAAAAAAGTCCTTCATGCCCAGAGATAATCAGAAATTAAAATTAAAAACTTAACATCAAAAAATACGATACTGTAAGTTATTTCTCATTTTTTTCATAAAAACTAGGAGCTTCACTGGTGGCTCAGATGGTAAAAAATCTGCCTGCATGCAGGAGACCCGAGTTTTATCCCTGGGTTGAGAAGATCCCCTGGAGAAGGGAATAGCTACCCACTCCAGTATTCTCCCCTGGAGAATTCCATGGACAGAGGAGCCTGACAGGCTACAGTCCATGGGGTGACAAAGAGTTGGACACAACTGAGTGACTAACAGCAAATCCCAAACATTATCTGAACAGAATTTATGATTGCCATATAATTAGATTAGTTACAAGTAAAGTCTTCTCTTTTTTCTGAAAGCCTGGGTGTCCCAGAACCTGTAGTTCCTTGCATTATGCCAGTAAATTTTTTCATGTGATTTTATTCTCTGTGTGTGTGTATGTGTATGTGCAGTTGTGTCTGACTCTTTGCAACCCCATGAACTGTAGCCCACCAGGCTTCTCTGCCCATGGCATTCTCCAGGCAAGAATACTGGAGTGGGTTGCCATTTCTTACTCTAGTGTTCTTTCCAACCCAAAGATTAAACCCATGTTTCTTGCATCTCTTGCATTGGCAGGTGGTTTTTAACCACTGTCCACTGTCTACCTGTACATCAAAAAGTCAATATCTGTGTGTTAACATATAATTTTATACTATTCTTTTTTTTTTCTCTTTAGTTCAGTTCAGTCACTCAATTGTGTCTGACTCTTTGCAATCCCATGAACCACAGTACACTAGGCCAGCCTGTCCATCACCAACTCCCGGAGTCCACCCAAACCCATGTCCATTGTGTCGATGATGTCATCCAACCATCTCATCCTCTGTTGTACCATTCTCCTCCTGCCCTCAATCTTTCCCAACATCAGGGTCTTTTCAAATGAGTCAGCTCTTTGCATCAGGTGGCCAAAGTATTGGAGTTTTAGCTTCAACATCAGTCTCTCCAATGAATACCCAGGACTGATCTTTAGGATGGACTCGTTGGATCTGGTTGGATCTGATCTCCTTAGGATGGACTGGTTGCAGTCCAAGGGACTCTCAAGAGTCTTCTCCAACACCACAGTTCAAAAGCATCAATTCTTTGGTGCTCAGCTTTCTTTATAGTCCAACTCTCACATCCATACATGACTACTGGAAAAATTATAGCAAATGATGGACCTGATGGCCCTTGACTAGATAGACCTTTGTTGGCAAAGTAATGTCTCTGCTTTTGAATATGCTGTCTAGGTTGGACATAACTTTCCTTCCAAGGAGTACATGTCTTAATTTCATGGCTGCAATCACCATTTGCAGTGACTTTGGAGCCCAGAAAATAAAGTCATCCATTGTTTCTCCATCAATTTGTCATGAATTGATGGGACCAGATGCCACGATCTTCGTTTTCTGAATGTTGAGCTTTAAGCCAACTTTTTCACTCTCCACTTTCACTGTCATCAAGAGGCTCTTTAGTTCTTCCTCACTTTCTGCCATAAGGGTGGTGTCATCTGCATATCTGAGGTTATTGATATTTCTCCCAGCAATCTGGATCCCAGCTTGTGCTTCTTCCAGCCCAGTGTTTCTCATGATGTACTCTGCACAGAAGTTAAATAAGCAGGGTGACAATATACAGCCTTGACGTACTCCTTTTCCTATTTGGAACCAGTCTGTTGTTCCATGTCCAGTTCTAACTGTTGCCTCCTGACCTGCATACAGGTTTCTCAAGAGGCAGGTTAGGTGGTCTAGTATTCCCATCTCTTTCAGAATTTTCCACAGTTTATTGTGATCCACACAGTCAAAGGCTTTGGCATAGTCAATAAAGCAGAAATAGATGTTTTTCTGGAAATCTTTTGGTTTTTCAATGATCCAGCAGATGTTGGCAATTTGATCTCGGGTTTCTCTGCCTTTTCTAAAACCAGCTTGAACATCTGGAAGTTCATGATTTACATATTGCTGAAGCCTGGCTTGGAGAATTTTGAGCATTACTTTACTAGCATATGAGATGAGTGCAATTGTGTGGTAGTTTGAGCATTCTTTGGCATTGCCTTTCTTTGGAATTGGAATGAAAACTGACCTTTTCCAGTCCATGGCCACTGCTGACTTTTCCAAATTTGCTGACATATTGAGTGCAGCACTTTCACAGCATCATCTTTTAGAATTTGAAGTAGCTCAACTGAAATTCCTTCACCTCCACTAGCTTTGTTCATAGTGATGCTTCCTAAGGCCCACCTGACTTCACATTCCAGGATGTCTGGCTCTAGGTGAGTAGGAGTGATCACACCTTTGTGATTATCTCAGTGGTGAAGATCTTATTTGTACAGTTCTGTGTATTCTTGCCACCTCTTCTTAATATCTTCTGCTTCTGTTAGGTCCATGCCATTTCTGTCCTTTATTGAGCCCATCGCTGCATGATTCCCTTTGTATCTCTAATTTTCTTGAAAAATCCCTAGGCTTTCCCATTCTATTGTTTTGCTCTATTTCTTTGGATTGATCAGTGAGGAAGGCTTTCTTATCTCTCCTTGCTATTCATTGGAAGTCTGCATTCAAATGGGTATATCTTTCCTTTTCTTCTTTGCTTTTCACTTCTCTTCTTTTCACAGCTATTTGTAAGGCCTCCTCAGACAGCCATTTTGCTTTTTTGCTTTTCTTTTTCTTGGGGATGGTCTTTAGGGTATATGAATAGAAAATCACTATTAACTGATACTGTCTATTGTTAAATTTTGATAAGATGTGCAGATAAAATGTTATGGACACTACTAAGAATGCTGGAGAGTGTTGCCATTTCCTTTCCAGGGGACTTTCCAGGCATTAGGGATTGAACCCATGTCTCCAGCTTTGGCAGGTGGATTCTTTGCCACTGAACCACCAGGGAAGCCCAAGTTTAATGATAGACAGACAATAATTAGCTAAGATACAAAATCTAAGGTCAGGTGGTATTTTGATTAGATAGAAATCTTGTTTTTCTTTGTAGAAACCTGTTTCTGTACACTAGAACTCCTAAAAGTGTAGCATTGAGATATATGATCAGAGAAGGCAATGGCACACCCCACTTCAGTACTCATGCCTGGAAAATCCCATGGGTGGAGGAGCCTACTGGGCTGCATTCCATGGGGTTGTGAAGAGTCAGACACAACTGAGCACCTTTACTTTCATTTTTCCCTTCCATGCACTGGAGGAGGAAATGGCAACCTACTCCAGTGTTCTTGCCTGGAGAATCCCAGGGATGGGGGAGCCTGGTGGGCTGCCATCTATGGCATCACACAGAGTCAGACACAACTGAAGTTACTTAGCCGCAGCAGCATCACAATATCTGATATGACACAGTATGCCTGCAGGATTAGAATTGCACTTCTCTTTTGTTCTGGCTCTTTTCCCGATACCTGTTCCCTCTTTTCAACAAGAAAATAATTACAGGCTTGCCTTGTTTTATTGTGCTTCACTTTATTGTATTTCATAGCTAATTGTGTTTTTTACAAATTGAAGGTTTTGGCAGACCTGTTTTTTAAGCAAATTTATCAGGGTCATTTTCCAACAGCATTTTCTTACTTTGTGACTCAAGGTCACATTTTGGAAATTCTCAAAATAGTTCAGATTTTTTCAATTATCAGTATATTTGCCATGGTGATCTGTGATCAATGATCTTTGATGCTACTACCATTTTTTTTATTGAAGGCTCAGATGATGGTTAGCATTTGTTAGTCATCCAGTATGACCTAAATCAAATATTTAATGATTATACAGTAGAGGTAATAATAGATTCAAGGAATTAAATCTGGTAGACAGAGTACCTGAAGGACTATGGATGGAGATTTTGTAACACTGTACAAGAGGCAGTGACCAAAACTATCCCAAAGAAGAAATGCAAGAGGACAAAGTGGTTGTCTGAGGAGGCTTTACAAATAGCTGAATGAAGAAAAGTGAAAAGCAAGAGAGAAAGGGAAAGATATACCATTCTGAATGCAGAGTTCCAGAGAATAGCAAGGAGAAGTAAGAAGGCCTTCTTAAATGAACAATGCAAAGAACTAGAGGAAAATAATAGAATAGGAAAGACTAGAGATCTCTTCAAGAAAATTGGAGATATAAAAGGAACATTTCATGCACGAATAGGCACAATAAAGGGCAGGAATGGTGAGGACCTAACAGAAGCAAAAGAGATAAGGAAGAGGTGGCAAGAATACATGGAAAAACTTTCCAAAATGGTCTTCATGACCTGGATAACCACGATGGTGTGGTTGTTCACCTACAGTGAGACATCTTGGAGTGTGAAGTGAAGTGGGCCTTAAGAAGCATCACTACAAACAAAGCAAGTGGAAGAGATGGAATTCCAGCTGAGCTATTTCAAATTCTAAAAGATGATGCTGTGAAAGTGCTGTATTCAATATGCCAGCAAATTTGGAAAACTCACCCATGGCCACAGAACTGGAAAAGCCAGTTTTGATTATAATAACAAAGAAGAACAATGCCAAAGAATGTTCAAACTACCACATGATTTCCCTCATTTTACATGCTAGTAAGGTAATGCTCATAATCCTCTAACTTATGCATCAGCAGTACATGAACTGAGAACTTCCAGATGTAAAGCAAGTTTTAGAAAAGGCAGAGTGATGAGAGATCAAATTGCCAATTTTTGTTGAATCATAAAGAAAGCAAAGGAATTGCAGAAAAGCATCTGCTTCTTTGACTACATGAAAACCTTTGACTGTATGGATCACAATAAACTGTGGGAAATTCTTAAAGATATGGGAATATCAGACCATCTTACCTGTCTTCTGAGAAACCTGTTTGCAGGTCAAAAAGCAACAGTTAGAACTGGATATGGAAAAATTGACTGGTTCAAAATTCAGAGAAGAGTATAACAAGGCTGTATACTGTCACCCTGCTTATTTAACTTATATGCAGACTACATCATGTGAAATGCCAGGCTGGATGAATCACAAGCTGGGATCAAGATTGCTGGGAGAAATATCAACAACCTCAGATATGTTTACGATACCACTCTAATGGCAAAAAAGCGAAGAGTAGCTAAAGAGCTTTTTGATGAGGGTGACAAAAGAGAGTGAAAAAGTTGGCTTAAAAGTCAACATTAAAAAACTAAGATTGTGTCATCTGGTCCCATCATTTCATGGCAAATAGAAGGGGAAAAATTGGAAGCTGTGACAGATTTTATTTTCTTGGGCTCCAAAATCACTGCAGATGGTGGCTGTAGCCATGAAATTAAAAGACACTTATTCCTTGGAAGGAAAGCTATGACAATCCTACACAGCATATGGAAAAGCAGGTACATCACTTTGCCAGCAAAGGTTCATACAGGCAAAGCTATGGATTTTCCAGTAGTCATGTACAGCTGTTAGATTTGGACCATAAAGAAAGCTAAGCACCAAAGAATTGATGCTTTTGAACTGTGCTGGAGAATACTCTTGAGAGTCCCTTGGACAGCAAGGAGATCAAACCAGTTAATCCAAAAGGAAATCAACCCTGAATATTCACTGGAAGGACTGATGCTGATATTCCAATACTTTGACCACCTGATCCAAAGAGCCAGTCATTGAAAAAGACTCTGATGCTGGGAAAGATTAAAGGCAAAAAGAGAGGGCACAGTGGACAATGAGATGGTTAGATAGTATCACCAACTCAATGAACATGCATTTAAGCAATTTCTGGGAGATTGTGACAGACAGAGGAACCTGGCAGGCTGAAGTGAGTCCATAGGGTCATGAAGAGTCAGACATGACTTAGTGACTGAACAACATCAAAAGTTTTAAATTTATGTACATTTTTTAGACATAATGCTATTGAACACTTAATACACTAGAGAATTAAGCATAAACCTTTGGCACTAGGGAACCAAAAAATTTACAATTCACATTACTTCAGTAGTTGCTTTATCATAGTGGTCTGGAACCAAACCGGTAATCTTCTAGGATATGCCACCTTGAGAAATATGCCAATGTGGATAAATCATAACTTTGGAGTGTACAAATTGATTATGACATTTTACTGTGAACTATATTCATTTATAATACAATTTTTAAAATATACCCTCTCATGAAAATTACTTAGATATAAATATATAATAATTCTATATATACATGATTCTCTAACATATTTGAATAAAATATCATAGTGAAAAATTTTACACGAAAGAGCTTGAATTATTTTTCCATTTTTTTTTCTTAGTGGAAAGATAATCACTGAAGACGACTTCTCTGAAATCTGACACATGAGAAGAAAACATATATATGCTGCCTATAAGATACATGAAAAATATTTAATGCTCTTTATAAAACATTGATAGTGTCTTACATTCAGTGTTTTTGTGTGAAACTAACATTGCCATCAAGTTTGTAAGCCTCATTTTCATTTCATTGATTATACTTTCAACCTTGAATTAAGACTCCTTTTGGTGGTAGGTGTGAGGCTTTAAGACAATTCTGCAGAAATGTCTTCATTTCTTAAATTCTCAAATGATGATCTTATAAACTTAACTTACTTTATAGATAGAATCTTCAACAGTATAACTACGTTGTAGAGTAGCTAAGAAAAGCAATTCCTTAAAAATTATAATTCATAGTTCTCCCTATCATACCTTAATGTGCAGTGTTAGTGATGCCAAAACTGACAACATGTATATTGTATATTCTTTCTAAAATCATTTATCACTCACTACCTCAGTTGTTTGTTATAATTACACATGTTCTATAGTTCAGGAAAGTTAAAAACCAAATATTTTTGAAAGTTATTAACAGTGTTAGGATTAGGAAAGTTATATTTTCAATTGGAAACACTGCTAAATGTTTGAATTCACTTCACTTTCCCTTATTTTCCATCCCTTAGTTTTATTTTTTCCTTCCATTAGATCCATTTTTAGAATGTCTACTAGGTGACCAACACTCTGATAGGCACTCTCTGCTCTTGATCTGATCGCAGCAGTGGTTGGACGAATGTATAAAATAATCAGGATTCACACATAACTCCATTAAAGCATAATTACAACATGAGTAAATTGTATACCCAAAAAATGTACCCTTCTTTTTAGATACAACCTATCAGGCTCCTCCATCCATGGGATTTTCCAGGCATAAGTGCTGGAGTGGATTGCCATTTGCTTCTCCAGGGGATCTTTCTGACCCAGGAATTGAACCTGGGTCTCCCACATTGCAGGCAGATGCTTTACCGTCTGAGCCACCAGGAAAGGCCAATAAAGACATAAAGAGGCACAAATATTATTTCAGTGGAACTAGGAAGACAAGCACTGTTAAAGCATGGGTAATGGTATTAGAACTAGGTATATATGCAAAAATCACAACTTTCCACATGAAAATTATAAGGATCAGATGGTTAAATGAGTACAAGAATATTATATTCCTATTTATCATGATATAATCAGGAGAAATGATTGGAGATTATGGCTAATTATTCCTGAATTCATTCTTTAACCTTCCTGTTCCCATTTGCCCATTACACATATGTCTGCAGTCATTACTAAGCCTTGTCACTTCCCAAGACTGCATGAACCCTGATGCGTTTTGATTAACCTCATGGTATGAGTGCACAATAGTATTATAGAATAGATAAAGGAGATACATTTAGTATATGTCTTAGAACATTTAAATATTTGGCCATATCTATTAAAGTAGATTATTGATCTTTTCTGAGAAAAGTATTTTATTAAAATGTGATATCAGAGAGTTGATTTTTTATCTAGGCTTTATCTTAGGTACTTTCTACTTTTGCCACTTTGGTTATGTTTTTTAAATGGCAGGATTCTAATTTTGCTTTATGGAGTTAAAAAAGCAAAGCACAGATTTTTCAAGATTATTATATAAGGTATATTGATGTTGTTTAGTCACTAAGTCACATCCAACTCTCTTGTGATCCATGGATTGTAGCCAGGCTATCCCTGGGATTTTCCTAGGCAAGATACTGGAGTGGGTTGCCATTTTCTTCTCTAGGGGATCTACCTGACCCAGGAATCAAACCCATGTCTCCTGTATTGGCAAGCAGATTCTTTACCACTGAGCCACTAAGGAAGCCTATATAAGATAGATGCATATTATTTAACACTGAATGATAAATTAATGGTTTAAAATTGTGTCTAGTGTTGAATATAATACATGCCACATTCTAGGCAGTCTCCCTTTATCTGCCAACATATATTAAAAAATACTAAACATAACAATTATAGTTTTTAACTAAATAAAATATAGAGTTCATTGGTTTTGTGGGAAAATAATGAACTTAACTAGTTTACTATTTATTCGTATATTTTGGTTTCTCTAGGCCATTCTTTGGTATAAAACCGTAATTGTAATCAGTGTTGCCCTTAGCAGCTACTTTAGCTTGGACCTTGGACATAAGATGGACTAGGAAGTATTGGGTTGGTGCAAAAGTAAGTGTGGTTTTTGCAACAACGAATGGTTGAGATTTATTGTTTGATATTGGAATACATTCTAAATAAATGTTATACATCATTTCAATGTGCATTTCTCACTCTATGTATTTTGCTAATGACTTATTCAGTTCAGTTCAGTCACTCAGTCATGTCCGACTCTTTGCGACCCCATGAATCGCAGCACGCCAGGCCTCCCTGTCCATCACCAACTCCCGGAGTTCAATCAGACTCATGTCCATCAAGTCAGTGATGCCATCCAGCCATCTCATTCTCTGTTATCCCCTTTTCCTCCTGCCCCCAATCCCTCCCAACATCAAAGTCTTTTCCAATGTCAAGTCTTTGCATGAGGTGGCCAAAGTACTGGAGTTTCAGCTTCAGCATCAGTCCTTCCAAAGAAATCCCAGGGCTGATCTCCTTCAGGATGGACTGGCTGGATCTCCTTGCAGTCCAAGGGACTCTCAAGTGTCTTCTCCAACACCACAGTTCAAAAGCATCAATTCTTCAGAGCTCAACTTTCTTCACAGTCCAACTCTCACATCCATACATGACTACTGGAAAAACCATAGCCTTGACTAGATGGACCTTTGTTGGCAAAGCAATGTCTCTGCTTTTGAATATACTATCTAGGTTGGTCATAACTTTCCTTCCAAGGAGTAGGCGTCTTTTAATTTCATGGCTGAAGTCACCATCTGCAGTGATTTTGGAGCTCAAAAAAATCAAGTCTGACACTGTTTCCACTGTTCCCCCTCTACTTCCCATGAAGTGATGGGACCAGATGCCATGATCTTAGTTTTCTGAATGTTGAGCTTTAAGCCAACTTTTTCACTCTCCTCTTATTACTTGCTGTTTATATTTATTTTAGACTATGGAAATGATGTTTGACAAAAAGCAAATTCAAGCAGTTTTTTTTTAAAATTTGAGCTCAAAATAGATCCTAAAGCAGCAGAGACAACTCACAACATCAATGACAGATTTGGCTCAGGAATTGCTAATGAATGTAAAGCTCAGTGGTGGTTCAAGAAGTTTTGAAAAAGAATTGAGAGACTTGAAGATGAAAAGTATAATGGTTGGCCATAGGAAGTTGACCACGATTCACTGAGAGGATTATGGAAGCTGATCTCTTACAACTACATGAAAAGTTACTGAAGAACTCAGTGCCAGCTCTTCTATAGTCACTTGGCATTTGAAGCAAATTGGAAAGGTGAAAAAGCTCAATAAGTGGTTGACTTGTGAGCTGACCAAAAAAAAAAAAAAAAATCATTGTTTTTTTTTTTTTTAATTTTTTAATTTTTATTTTTACTTTATTTTACTTTACAATACTGTTTTAAAGCCCTGTCTTCTCTTATTCTATGGAACAACAATGAACCATTTCTCAATCAGATTGTGAAGTGCAACGAAAAGTGGATTGTATACAGTAACCAGCCTCAACCAGCTCAGTGGCTGGGCTGACAAGAAGCTCCAAAGCACTTCCCGAAGCCAAACTCACACCCGTATTTGGTTGACTGCTTCCCGCTGATACACTACTATGAATCCCAGCGAAACTATTACAACTGAGAGTTATGCTCAGCAAGTCTATGAGATGCACTGAAAACTGCAATGACTGCAGCCAGCTTTGGTCAACTGAAAGGAACCAATCCTTCTTCAGGACAAAGTCAGACCACACATCACACAACCAACACTTCAAAAGTTGAACGAATTGGGTTGCAAAGCTTTGCTTCATCTGCCATGTTCACCTGGCTCTCTCCAACTGACTACCACTTCTTCAAGCAACTGAACAACTTTTTGCAGGGAAAATGCTTCCACAACCAGCAAGAGGCAGAAAATGCTTTCTAAGAATCTGTTGAATACTGAAGTATGAAATTTTATGCTACAGGGATAAACAAACTTATTTCTCACTGGGGAAAAATGCGTTGATCACACTGGTTCCTATTTTGATTAATAAAGTTGTGTTTACCTATAGTTATAATGATTTAAAATTCACAGTCCAAATTACATTTGCACCAACCTAATATATCTCTAGTGTCTACCTACAGTCTTTGGTACTGTTTATGTTTATAGTTGTTTAAATCAAACTGGATATTTAAATACATTGAATATATTTAAGGACCATAACACTTTTTTTGGTTTTAGTTGTGAAGCTTATTGTGCCTAAGTGACCTGTAGAAATGAAAAAATTGCCACAAAAATATTTCCATGCTAAATATCAACATCTGGAATAAGGTTTGGCAAGCCTAGAAGAAAAGTAGTAAAATCTGTCTGTTTATAAGGCTTAATGAAATATGACTGTAATACACATAATCAAGACACTTTGATCATCTCTTAAAGAAAAGAGCAGTCCAAGTAGAGAAAGGAAATTTATTTGAGTTTTAAAAACAATTGTGTAAGTGTATGCACTTAGGGAACACAGCCCTGCCCATCAACAGAAAATTGGATTCAAGATTTGCTGAGCATGCCACCACCCATCAGAACAAGACCCGGTTTCCCCTCACTCAGTCTCTCTCATCAGGAAGCTGCCATACCCTCTTATCCCTCTCCATCAGAGAGCAGAGGAACAAAATCCACAATCACAGAAAACTAACCAAACTGATCACATGGACCACTGCATTGTCTAGCTCAATGAAATGATGAGTCATGCTGTGTAGGGCCACCCAAGAAGGACTGGTCATGGTGAAGAGTTCTGACAAACATAGTCCACTGGAAAAGGGAATGGCAAACCACTTCAGTATTCTTGCCTTGAGAACCCCATGAACAGTATGAAAAGGCAAAAAGATAGGATGCTGAAAGATGAACTCCCCAGGTCAGTAGGTGCCCAAAATGCTAGTGGGGATCAGTGGAGAAATAACTCCAGAAAGAATGAAGAGATGGAGCCAAAGCAAACACAACACCCAGTTTTGGATGTGACTGGTGATGGAAGTAAAGTTCGATGTTTTAAAGAGCAATATTGCCTAGGAACCTGGAATGTTAGGTCCATGAATCAAGGCAAATTGGAAGTGGACAAACAGGAGATGGCAAGAGTGAACATCGGCACTTTAAGAATCAGTGAACTAAAATGGACTGGAATGCAGCATTTTAACTCAAATGACCATTATATCTACTACTGTGGGCAAGAATCTCTTAGAAGAAATGGAGTAGCCATCATAGTCAACAAAAGAGTTAGAAATGCAGTATGTGTACTCAATCTCAAAAATGACAGAATCATCTCTGTTCCTTTCCAAGGCAAACCATTTAGTATCAGAGTAATCTAAGTCTGTGCCACAACTAGTAATGCTGAAGAAGCTGAACAGTTCTATGAAGACCTATAAGACCTTCTAGAACTAACATCCAAAAAAGATGTCCTTTTCATTATAGGGGACTGGAATGCAGAAGGAGGAAGTCAAGAGATACCTGGAGTAACAGGCGAATTTGGCCTTGGAATACAAAAGGAAAGAGGGCAATGGCTAACACAATTTTGCGCAGAGAACATACTGGTCATAGCAAACACCCTCTTCCAACAGCACAAGAGAAGACTTTACACATGGACATCACCAGATGGTCAATATTGAAATCAGATTGATTATATTCTTTGCAGCCAAAGATGAAGAAACTCTAGACAGTCAGCAAAAACAAGACCAGGAGCTGACTGTGGCTCAGATCATCAACTCCTTATTGCCAAATTCAGACTCAAATTGAAGAAAGTAGGGAAGAACCACTAGGCCATTCAGGGATGACCTAAATCAAATCCCTTATGATTATACAGTGGAAGTGACACACAGATTCAAGGGATTAGATCTGATAAACAGAGTGCCTGAAGAATTATGGACAGAGGTCCATGACATTGTACAGGAGACAGGGATAAGATCATCCCCAAGAAAGAGAAATGCAAAAAAGGCAAAATGGTTGTCTGAGGAGGCCTTACAAATATCTGAGAAGAGAAGATAAGTGAAAGGGAAAAGAGAAAAAGAAAGGTATACCCATTTGAATGCAGAGTTCCAAAGAATACAAGGAGAGATAAGTAAGTCTTCCTCAGTGATCAATGCAAAGGAATAGAGGAAAACAATAGAATGGGAAATACTAGAGATCTCTTCAAGAAAATTGGAGATACCAAGGGAACATTTCATGCAAAGATGGGCTCAATAAAGGACAGAAATTGTAGGGACCTAACTGAAACAGAAGATAGTAAGAAGAGGTGGCAAGAATACACAGAAAAATTATACAAAAAAAGATCTTCAGGACCCAGATAACCATGATGGTGTGATCACTTACCTAGAGCAAGACATCAAGGAATGTGAAGTCAAGTGGGCCATAGGAAGCACCATAATGAACAAAGCTAGAGGAGGCAATGGGATTCCAGTTGAGCTAATTCAAATCCTAAAAGATGATGCTGTGAAAGTTCTGCACTCTATATGCCAGCAAATTTGGAAAAGTCATCAGTGGCACAGGACTGGAAAAGGTCAGTTTTCATTCCAATCCCAAAGGAAGGCAATACCAAAGAACATTCAAACTACCTCACAGTGCACTCATCTCACAAACTAGCAAAAGAATGTTCAAAATTCTCCAAGTCAGGCTTCAACAGTACATGAACCAAAATTTCCAGATGTTCAAGTTGGATTTAGAAAAGGCAGAGGAAACAAAGACCAAATTTCCAATATTTGTTGGGCCATCAAAAAAGCAAGAAGTTCTAGAAAAGCATCTACTTCTGCTTTATTGACTATGCCAAATCCTTTGACTGTGTGGATCACAGCAAACTGTGGAAACTTTTTCAAGAGATGGGAACCCCAGGGCACCTTACCTGCCTCCTGAGAAATCTTTATGCAAGTCAAGAAGGAAAAGTTAGAACTGGACATGGAAAAACAGACTGGTTCCGAATCAGGAAAGGAGTATGTCAAGGCTGTATATTGTCACCCTGCTTATTTAAATTATACACAGAGTATATCAAGCAAACTGCCAGGCTGAATGAAGCAAAAGCTGGAATCAAGACTGCTGGGAGAAATATCAATAACCTCAGATATGCAAATGACACCGCCCTTATGGCAGAAAGCAAAGAAGAACCAAAAAGAGCCTCTTGATGCAAGTGAAAGAGAAGAGTGAAAAATTTGGCTTAAAACTAAACATTCAGAAAACTAACATCATGGCATCTGGCCTCATCACTTCGTAGCAGATAGATGGGGAAACCATGGAAACAGTGAGAGACTATATTTTGGTCTCCAAATCACTGCAGATAGTGACTGCAACCATGAAATTGAAAGATGCTTGCTCCTTGGAAGGAAAGTTATGACAAACCTAGACAACATATTAAAAAGCAGAGACATTACTTCATCAACATAAGTCTGTCTAGTTAAAGCTATGATTTTTCCAGTAGTTTTGTATGGATGTGGGAGATGGACAATTAAGAAAGCTGAGCTCCAAAGAATTGAGGCTTTTGAACTGTGGTGTTGAAGAAGACTCTTGAGACTCCCTGGATTGCAAGGAGATAAATCCAGTCTATCCTAAAGGAAATCAGTCCTGAGTATTCATTGGAAGGACTAATGCTGAAGCTGAAACTCCAATACTTTGTCCACCTGATGAGAAGAACTGTCTCATTGGAAAAGACCCTGATGCTGGGAAAGATTGAAGGCATGAGGTTCAAGGGATGAAAGAAGATGAGATCGTTGGATGGCATCATCAACGAGATGGACATGGGTTTGAGTAAGCTCCAGGAGTACAGTGAAGCCTGGCATGCTTCAGCCCATGGGGTCGCAAAACATACGACATGACTGAGTGACTGAACTGACTGATTGACACTCTTACACTTACAGGGATTGCCTTGTGACTCAGACAGTAAAGAATCCGCCTGTAGTGCGAACACCTGGGTTTGATTCCTAGATTGGGAAGATCCCTTGGAGGACAGCGAGACAACCCACTCCAGTATTCTTGCCTGGGGAATACCCATAGACATAGGAGCCCAGTGTGTTGCAGTCCATGGGGTCACAAAGAGTGGGACAAAGGACAAGTCTGAGTGACTAAGCACGTATGCATGCACCCTCTTACAAATGTATCCACTATCATTACCAATAGTAGAAGGAAATTTGGTCTATCATTTTGGTATTTCTAACACATTTGAAAATTTAACATGAAAATGGAGTTTATAAAATAAGATGATTGAAAGTGAAAGTGAAGCCGCTCAGTTGTGTCCAACTCTTTGCGGCCCCATGGACTGTAGTCTACCAGGCTTCTCCATCCATGGGATTTTCCAGGCAAGAGTACTGGAGTGGGCTGCCATTTCCTTCTCCAGGAGATCTTCCCAACCCAGGGATTGAACCCAGGTCTCCCGCATTGTAGGCAGACGCTTTACTGTCGGAGCCACCAGGGAACTATCTAATTAGTGCTTTTGAAAATAATTATGATAATGACTATTAACTTTTGTTGGTCATTATCAATGTGCATAACTCTAGGCCAGACATTTTACATGGCTTATCTCAGTTAATCCCAACACCCTGGTAAGATAAATCCCTAGTATTATTCAGATTTTGTACACTAGAAATCTGAGAATTAATTTTTCAAACTGCCATGGCTAATAAGTTGATAAATTGCAATGCAGGCAAAGGCAGTAAAGAACAGCTTAATTGGAAAACATTTGTGGGTTTACTTTAAATTCACAAGTAAACTACATTTTGATCTTATATATAGAAACAAAACAAAATAACCAGATTTGTATATAAATATGGGCTTCCTCTGGAGGAGGGGATGGCAGCCCACTCCAGTATTCTTGCCTGGAGAATCCCTATGGACTGAGGAGCCTGGTGCGCCACAGTCCATAGGGTCACGTAGAGTTGGACACGACTACACGACTAAGCAGAGCACAGCATGGGCTCCCCAGGTGGCACTAGTGCAAACGCAGGAGACATAATACATATGGGTTCAATTCCTTGATTAGGAAGAGCCCCTGGAGGAGGGCGGGGCAACCCACCGCAGTATTTTTGCCCAGATGGGATTGTTGTTCTAGTTACACTGTATTTATCCTATGATATCTCGTTTGTTTCTTTTACCTGTCTTTGTTTTGTATTACAACCAAGAAATAAGCATATCCTTTTCCTGTTCATTTTATGTATTGATTTGTAATTTAGAGTCATTAAATCATTTAGAAGTATTTACTGTCTATTTTAAATGAAATACTGACAGAAAATTCCTTCCTCTATGAAAGTATTATGCTGTTTAAAGTGGACTAGGTGAGTGGTGCTAATTAAACATCTGGCATTCAACCTCACTTCACTATTTTCCCTTATCCAAACATTCTGTAGAGGGAATTGAATACTTTAGAAGACTGATGAGGATAAGTAGCATCCAAAACCATGCGCATTTCATGATAATAAAATTTCACTCTAAATTTTAGGTTATTATAATTTTAATCGGATTAATTTGTAGGATTTTTCACTTTCTGATGCAAACATGTAAATATATTTCAAATAGAGCAATACATCATTAAGCCAATACTATTACGCTTCTAAGAAGAGGTTAAAGTTATTTGTGAAACAGTAGACCAGTCTTCTTTCTAGGACTGTATAACATTAAAAATAGAATACATGCAATTGTATATAAAAATATAGATGTGTTTAACATATGCATGTGACAAGCATAAAGATCTTATAAAGCTTTTCATCTTTATATAGTATAATCAGATTTTCATATCTAAGATTACACATGAGAAATTATATTTACAGACTGTGAGTAAATTATTTTAGATAAAAATAAATGATCTCTTAGGTAATGATATGGTACTGAAAAGTAAGTTTCCCTCAGCTTTACTGTCTGGTGTGTGATTTTAAATTAACTAATTAATGAGATTTTTTTCACCATGGGTTCTGAACCAAATGAAAATAGACCAACAAATGCAGAATGGTAGATCTGATACAGGATTGGAATGCTCCTGATGTATCTTCCTGTGAATGAACATAAGACATCCTTGGCCTTTGCCCTGCATGGGTGTGTGTGCTAAGTCACTTCAATCATGTCTGACTCTTTGCAACCTCATGGACTGTAGCCCACCAGGCTCTTCTGTCCATGGGATTCTCCATGCAAGAATACTGGAGTGGATTATGTGCTCCTCCAAGGGATCTTCCCAACCCAGGGGTTGAACTCACGTCTCTTATGTCTCCTGTATTGGTAGGCAGATTCTTTATCACTAGCACCACCTGGGAAGCCCTATGCCTTGGTAAGTGAACTTCTAGTGCTACAACTATCACAAATAGAGCAGAGTTGGGAAAATGCAAACTTTTCTAGTAGTTTAGAGAAGCCAGTACCATTGACAGCAATAATAGATAACAACAAATACTGTTTTAAGAAGACAGGTCCTAGTGAATGAAGTGGAAGACAAGTCTGAACCTAAGAGTTCAATGGAATTCAGGTTGGCTACAGTTATCAGCATTTCTCCAATCTGGGGTGGAGCAAGTTATGGATGTGAGGAAATATTAAGGCAGGTGATAATCTTTCAGTATTGTTTCCTAAGGGGGATTGTAATTAATCATCCATCTATGAAAAAATACACATAAGTATCCATGTACTAGGAACAAGCATATGAAAATATGGAAGTAGAAATATTTCTCTTTTAGAAAGCTCAGTTTTAAGGAAATAATGTTTTTTAAGTAGGAAAAATTATCATTGCCAACTATAGACAATTTTCTTAGAATGAGCTATCTGGAAACAAAAAATGGTTAATTGCTAGGATATACTAAAAACTCCTTTAGGTTAATCTTTTTGGCCTAATAATTTTCATAAAGGATAGTGACTTTTCACTGATATACTTGGTAGTTAATAAATCATTCCGAAGAATTCACTTATCACTACAAATGCATCATTCTGGCGGGCATTCTATAAGTACTTATTTTGCATAAATTCTGTATTGTGTTTTGTGCTGGGCCTAAAAATCAGTTAAAACAGATTTATAGTCTTTGTCTTCAAGGAGCTTATAGTCAAAGATGGGGAGACAGGCAACCAGAGGATGCCTTAAATGTTTTGATGGAAATAAATCAGCGTATGGGAAAATATAAGTGGAGAACTCAACAGACTTGGTAGTTCAGGTAGGTTTTTAGAAGAGATGTAAGCTATGATGAATTGTGATAAGTTTGTAGGAATTAGCCAGATACAATAAAAAAGGTTAGAAAATCAAGGATATTGAAATATTGAAGAGCCTGGTAATATGGGAACATAAAGTATTTGAGACTACTTCAAGGTAAAATGGAGCAAGGGCAGTGATCAGGGATAAAGTTTGAGCAGGTAAATTTTCTAATTTTCTATTTCTGTTGTAAAAAATTATCACAAATTTAGAAGCACAACTTAATATTTCATAATTCTATAGGCCAGAAGTTAGGATCTGCTTGATTGGTGTCACTGCTCAAGGTTTTATAAAGCCCATACCAAGCTGTTAGCCTTCTGGGCTCCTCTCAGGAAAAATAAGAAGATCTATAAAGGATCATCTTCTTTTTTTAATTAATTATTTATTTTACTTTACAACATTGTATTGGTTTTTCCATACATTGACTTGAATCCACCATGGGTGTACATGTGTTCCCTATCCTGAAACCCCCTCCCACCTCCCTTCCCATCCCATCCCTCTGGGTCATCCCAGTGCACCAGCCCTGAGCACCCTGTATCATCTATCGAACCTGGACTGGCGATTCGTTTCACATACAATAATTTACATTTCAGTGCCATTCTCCCAAATCATCCCACCCTCGCCCTCTCCCAGAGTCCAAAGGACTGCTCAATACATCTGTGTCTCTTTTGCTATCTCATATCATGGCATCTGGTCCCATCACTTCATGGGAAATAGATGGGGAAACAGTGGAAACAGTGTCAGACTTTATATTTTTGGGCTCCAAAATCACTGCAGATGGTGACTGCAGCCATGAAATTAAAAGACACTTACTCCTTGGAAGAAAAGTTATGACCAACCTAGACAGCATATTCAAAAGCAGAGATATTACTTTGCCAACAAAGGTTCATCTAGTCAAGGCTATGGTTTTTCCAGTGGTCATGTATGGATGTGAGAGTTGGACTGTGAAGAAAGCTGAGCACCAAAGAATTGATGCTTTTGAACTGTGGTGTTGGAGAAGACTCTTGAGAGTCCCTTGGACTGCAGGGAGATCCAACCAGTTCATTCTGAAGGAGATCAGCCCAGGGATTTCTTTGGAAGGAGTGATGCTACAGCTGAAACTCCAGTACTTTGGCCACCTCATGTGAAGAGTTGACTCATCAGAAAAGACTCTGATGCTGGGAGGGATTGGGGACAAGAGGAGAAGAGGATGACAGAGGATAGATTGCTGGATGGCATCACTGACTTGATGGACGTGAGTCTGAGTGAACTCTGGGAGTTGGTGATGGATAGGGAGGCCTGGCATGCTGGGATTCATGGGGTCACAAAGAGTCGGACATGACTGAGCAACTGAACTGAACTGATACAGGGTTGTCGTTACCTTCTTTCTAAATTCCATATATATGCGTTAGTATACTGTATTGATGTTTTTCTTTCTGGCTTACTTCACTCCGTATGATAGGCTCCAGTTTCATCCA
The DNA here is from genome assembly GCF_042477335.2 of Ovis canadensis. Classification (NCBI taxonomy): domain Eukaryota; kingdom Metazoa; phylum Chordata; class Mammalia; order Artiodactyla; family Bovidae; genus Ovis; species Ovis canadensis. The sequence goes on along the minus strand of NC_091262.1, from coordinate 65,941,728 downwards.
CCTTATTGGAACTGATTCAAATGTATTCTTTTTAATGGCTGAGTAATATTCCATTGTGTTTATGTACCACAGCTTTCTTATCCATTCGTCTGCTGATGGACATCTAGGTTGCTTCCATGTCCTGACTATTATAAACAGTCCTGTGATGAACATTGGGGTACACATGTCTCTCTATTCTGGCTTCCTTGGTGTGTATGCCTAGCAGTGGGATTACTGGGTCATATGGCAGTTCTATTTCCAGTTTTTTAAGGAATCTCCACACTGTTCTCCATATTGGCTGTACTAGTTTGCATTACCACCAACAGTGTAAGAGGGTTCCCCTTTCTCCACACCCTCTCCAGCATCTTCTAAGTTCATTATAAATAGGCAGAACCTGGTTTTTCATGGTTTTAAGCCTGGGGTCCCCTTGTTTGCTGTCAGTCATGTTTTTTCCCTATATAGTACCTGCACTGCTTTTCATGTTTTCCATGTCATTCCCTCCAGCAATGTAGTGTTCAGTTCCTCTCAGGCTTGGAGGATCTCTGACTCCATGACTCATTCTTCATCTGTATCTCTCTCCTGCTTTCCTGTTCTTTTAAAATCTCATGAGAGTAGACTGAGCCCATCATAATAATTCAGAATAATCTATTTTAAAGTTAGATGAAAGGGCTTTTCAGGTGTCACTAAAGAACCCACCTGCCAATGCAGGAGACGTAAGAGATGCAGGTTCGATCCCTGGGTCAGGAAGATCCCCTGGAGGAGGGCATGGCAACCCATTTCAGGATTCTTGCCTGGAGAATCCCATGGACAGAGGAGCCTTTGGTGCTACATTTCAAAGGGTCACAAAGAGTCAGACACAACTGAAGTGACTGAGCACATACATGAGAAGTAACCTACTCCCTTAACAATAATACCTAGAACACGTAGGCAGTGGATAAGCTTGGGGAAATACATTCATAATTCTTACTGCTGCAGAATTATTCTTTTCCATGTAAAATTGAAAATGTCTGCTTTATATTGAAGAAAATAATTCTGAGAAATGACTCTGTGCATAGAAGTAACAGAATCAACTTAACATTTAAGAAAATCACTTTATACAGTTGAAATATTAGAGTGGAAGATACTGGATGGCTTTGGTGAGACCAATTAAAATGGTCACTTCACGTTTTAAGTTTAGAAATAAGTGAACAGGAAAATAAAACAGTAAGAGCAAGGAGATATCAGAGGGGATATTTATCTGCATGGCACTGAGGAAGTAAAACCTGCTGCAGTTAGTTCATTATTGACTATAATAGAGGAGATTCAAATATGATTTCCCTTTTTGGCTTAGGTAACTAGATCAATAAGAATAACTTTTACCAAAGCATGAATATGATACTGAAGAACTGGTTAATAAATAAACACTAGACTCAGATTTAGAGAAAACAATTCATTCTTGCTTAGAAATGTTGATTTTCATATGCCCTTAGTATTAAACAATTTCTAGTCAATTATCACAAAGCTGAATGTAAAAAGTGGATTGAGTTGGCGGTGGAGATTTGTGAGTAATCACTGATTAGTAGTGGAGTACTGCAGAAAAGTTAGACACATTTAAAATAGAAATTTAAATTATAATTTTATGAAACATTGGCAGAAGCAAGAGAATGAATCAAAGAAATAATGGACATGGTAGAGGATGGGAAGGAAAAAACAGGTGAGTAGTTAATAAAGTGTAGTTTGGGAACAGTATACACATATTAGGAAATATAAACCATTTTGTACATATAAAACCTGAAATGTAAAATTATCAAGAGAAAGTATTTAATTAAAAACAGTAATATTCATCACAGAGCATATATTAATCTATTTGTGTTGATAAGAATGGGATTATACCAACTCATATACATACGCGTTCACAAGATAACTCTGTAGAGTAGCAAGAAGAGTAAATATTCATTATACTTATGTCTGTTAAAAACAAAAGCACCTGCATTATTTTCAAAATGTTGTAAAACCCAAAGGGATATATATGCATTCATAAGCTGTAATTATCTATAGATTTCCCCATGTATTATATTAAAAGGGTATTTATGACCTAAATTAATATTTATGACCTAAATTTATCTATTTTGATAAAAATTGTGTGTACAACATGATTTAGAGTACAATGTAAACTTTGTAAGATGTTATACTCATAAACATATTTTTTTTTTAATTTCCCTTCTTATTCTTAAAATATATTACTTTTTAAAATTGTGGGAAATGACCAATCTTATTATCAAAAAATGAGGCAAAATATATTGAATAGAAGATAAAAAATGAAAAGAGGATTGAATTAATGGTATATAGTACCTGGGAAAATGGGAAGAGATGGAATTCAAACTAAACTCGTAGCTATTGCTATAAATGGCAGTAACATCTCCTCTACTCAAACTGGAAGAAAGGCTGTAAGGATGATTGATGATGCTGATACATTTGGAGGTGGAAAGCCTGGAAGCCATTATGTTCTCTATTAAGTGGGATTCAAGGCATTCTGCTGAGTGTAGTGGGGAAAGTGGCCAGGCAAGAGCTTTGAGATGTATAGTAATGGTTAGAAATAGGTATTGTAAGGGCTGGGAAAGGAACGTGATTAGAGGGAAAGGACTAACTGCTCTCTGAGAGCTTTATATAGCTTGAAGGACCACTGCAGAGTTATAGCAATTGAGACAGCTCTAAAACAGTGAAAGAATAGACAGATAAAATGCTTATACATACTAGAAAACCCAAAAAACAGACTCATAAATAAACACCATGCATGAGAGAGGTACCCATGGACAATGAGAAAGGTCCAAGTTTATCTATAGTTTAAAAAAAAAAAAATGAAATCTTACCAGTTCCAGGGATATCAAAGATTTAATCTGAGAGGAAAGCTGTAAAGAATTTAGACGTTATTATGGAAGAATATCTACCTGACTAAATTCTAGTCTCTATCCTATGTGTAATATGACAAGAAGAAGGGCACATAATATTCATCAAGGGGTCACTCCTGTGTGAGGCATACATTGTAAAATCTCTTGGTATTCATCAGCCCATTTTGTCCTTACAAAAAAATTAGTATATTTTTAAGCCATTTACTATATGCAAAGGTAAAAAGTAATTAATTAATTAAATTCTGTTAAATTATATCACCGTTTCATAGGAGCTAGGAATAAGGTGTGTGACTAATAGTTTAGGATGCTTCCTGGCCTGGCTTCAGTGAGCTAACTTGGAGCCACTGTTGTCAATATGATGCTTATAAGAACAATGCAGTTAGAATTGTTCTGGAAAATAAAAAAAATAGTTAAAATTCAACATGGTATTTTCCGTATGCTGTCTGGAAGTCTGAACTCTCCCTTTCTCACATATGAGCTGGTAATTGTAGTCCTGATAGAAGGATAGATGTTTCCACTTTACCCACATCTGTTAGTTGTGCCATTACAAGGTTGGGAAGAACCAGAGATGAGAGTAGAGAGTTACTTAAAGCCTCTCCTTCTCCAGGGCTTGTGAAAAGAATCAAACAGCTTATCCAGAACAGTTTACAAATTATTTTTCCCTACATTCTTTGGAAAAAAGAAAAATATACTGTTGCTTGATACCACCAACAAATCTTAACAGTATTTTCCAAATCAGTTTCTTCAAGTTATTCACTAAAAATTCCAAATTAAAAAAATCATGTCTAGACGATTAATATTGAATCTACTGAGTTACTTTGATAGCATATAAATGCTATCTAGAGATTAACCCATTCAAATGAACACAAAAATTATTGATAACTCTTACAAAGAGGAATAAGGGTCTTTTAGGGGATTGAACCCATGTGTTTCTCTTTATCTGAAAAATTTCAGTAAGAAAACGTAAGGAAAGGATAATGCCTCTGAATATATGTGAGTATTCACATTTAATCTGAATTCATGTAGCTCTTTTTCCTTAAACTGTGTCCACAGCTGTGCAAGTATATAAAGATATAATCTAAATGGCAATACAATCTACCCACATGAGGCCTGATTAGGCTATTCAGAATATAGTCACAAAAATGCTTAGAAAAAGAAACCTAAGTGTGTAAATGACACCTGACTAAATGATTGGTTCTCTGGCACATTCATCATGGAAAGGTACACGTACGCCTTGAGCAGTTACTGCTATTTTAAAATATCCAATATGATAAGCTACATAAGAAACTTCTAAAATATTGTGATTTTTTTTCATATGCTTGATGGTTACTAATTTAAACTACTTGTTCCTTATAAAAATGATTCTGATCTCTAAGCGGTGCTGTTGTTCACTTCTAAGTCACATCTGATTCTTTGTGACCCCATGGACTACAGCATGGCAGGCTCTCCTGTCCTTCACTGTTTCCATGTTTGCTCAAATTCATGTCCATTAAGTTGGTGATGCCATTAATATCTCATCCTCTGCCACCCCCTTTGCCTCCTGCCCTCAATCTTTCCCAGCATCTGGTCTCTTCCAGTGAGTCAGCTCTTAGAATCAGGTGGCCAAAGGGTTAGAACTTCAGCTTCAGCATCAGTCCTTTCAGTGAATATTCAAGGTTGATTTCGTTTAGGATTGACTGGTTTTACACAGTCCAAGGGACTCTCAAGAGTCTTCTCCAGAACCACAACTTAAAAACATCAATTCTTTGATGCTCAGCCTTCTTTATAGTCAAGCTCTCATATCTGCACGTGACTACTGGAAAAAATTTAATTTTAACTATGAAACTCAGTTGACAAAATTATGAACCCTATGAACTCTAGTTGGCAAAATTATGTCTCTGCTTTTTTAATATGCTAGGTTTGTCATAGCTTTCCTTCCAAGCAGCAAGTGTCTTTTAATTTCATGGCTGCAGTCACCATCCCCAGTGATTTTGGAGCCCTAGAAAATTAATTCTGTCACTGCTTCCACTTTTCCCCCTTCTATTTGGCATGAAGTGATGGGACCAGATGCCATGATCTTATATTTTTCAATGTTGACTTTTAAGCAGCTTTTTTCACTCTACAGTGTAGACCCCATGGACTACAGAATACCAGGCTCTCCTGTCCTTCACTAGCTCCACGTTTGCTCAGATTTCACTCTTTCACTGTCATTAAGAGGCTCTTTAGTTCCTCTTCACTTTCTGCTATTAGAATGGTATCATCTGCATATCTGAGGTTGTTGATATTTCTCCCAGCAATCTTGATTCCAACTTGTGGTTAATCTAGCCTGGCATTTTGCATGATGTACTCTGCTTAGAAGTTAAATAAGCAGGGTGACAATATATAATTGATGTACTCCTTTCCCAATCTTGAACCAGTCAGTTTGGTTTCTCAGAAGGCAGGGAAGGTGGTCTAATATTACTATCTCTTTAAGATTTATAAGTAGTATTGGTCTTATTTTGTTTCACATTTTAGGCATTCCCTAGAAACTATTACTAGTATAATGCTTTAACATGTTTGCATAATTAAAGACCTCTCAAAACTGGCCTTGTTTAAATTTATCTGAATAATGCTAGATTGCACAATTAATTTAGCTATTAAAATGTGAACTTTGGGAAAATGATACTTTTTATAATTGATGAAAATTAATGTACTAAAAAAACCTCAAAATGCAAGCTATATAGTCTTGAAAACTATATGCACCTTAAACTGATTAGCAGATCAGAAGTTTCCAACCTTTCAGTAGTGGTGTAGCCAATCATAATTTATATGCACTCTCTGTGGTAGGAACTCTCTCTCATGGCACTTCTTTTCATTTTTAAAGCCATTTTTCAAGGAGAGTCTTTTTATTATTTACAAGTCCTCTTTTAATACTTGAGATCCCCAGGAAGGACATTACAGCTTAACAAGTTATTGCAAAATGAGGAGGCCTGTTGATTTCTATCCCCTTCTCTGATCTACTGAACAGAAAAGAAAATCCTAATATCATGCCCCCTTAAACATGCCGTGGGGCCAGTACATGTTAAAAGCTTTCTCTCTGTTGTCTCTTCATTTAAGAGATTCTTTATCCTTTTTCCTTTCGGCTCCCCCTCATCCTCCCTACCTACCCACTTAGGAATTGCTCATCACTGTTTAAAGTGTCTAATGTAGCTGCTGGCATGAATTAAATTGGCAATGGGGAGTGTATGGTCTCAGACTGTTAACCCACCTTGCTTGGCAAATCAACACTGAACACTGGTCTATCTATCACTGAAGCACTAAATTTTCCTTTCCTTCTTAATCTTTGTGTGTAAAGATCTCTTACAAAAAGAATTGCCCAGGGTGTTTTTGGTAGAAAACAACTACTGTGAAATGTTTCACATTTTCTTCCTCAGGTTCGCTCATGGTGCCCCTGTTGGCAGAATCTGATACACATATAAGGTTCTCTCTTCTGTACAGCCTAAGAAATACACTTTTTTCTTTGTTCCCTGTTGCATGACAAACTAGGTTAGGATTCAGATTGGCAATGAATATGCCAATATTGATCCCTAAGTCAGTAAGATCCCTTGGACAAGGAAATGGCAACCACTCCAGTATTCTTGCCTGGGAAATCTGTGGACTGAAGAGCATGGTGTGCTTGTAGACCATGGGGTCACAAAGAGTCAGATACGACTTAGCAACTGAACAACAACAAAAGCCAACATAGAGAAAGTTTTATTGTAGCAGAGCAAGATACAGACACCCCAGTGTTCCTTTACTAAATATGATTTAAAATTCCGCTAACAGCCACATCGTATTACAACATATGAACAAAGCATAGCACTTAGAAGAAAATTGAATTTTTATTTACCCTATTGTCAAATGCTTTCCTGGTCAAGCAGTAAAACATGATGGAAATAATCCTTAGAGTCATATTTCAGTTTCAGTGTATTCAACTGCAGTGGGTATTTTAATGAATAAATGACGGGAAATTAGCTTACTTGCATACAGACCAATATCGTTTTCTCTGAAAAATATAGAAAGTAAAAGTCTTAATGAACATTTAATTTGTAAAGCTAGAATTAAACAAAATGAGAAAGTAATGTTCCTAAAATATTCCAGCTCTAAGAATAGAGCTATGGTAACACATTAAAGGAAGATAAATGTTTTTAAAATAGGAAGATTTGCTATATAAATATAAAATTAAGAATGACTTAAAAGTGAAAGAAAGTGAAAATGTTAGTCAATCAGTTGTGTCTGACTCTTTGCAACCCCACGGACTGCAGCCTACCAGGCTCCTCTGTCCATGGAATTTTCCAGGCAAGAATATTGGAGTGGGTTGCCATTCTCTTCTCCAAGGAATTTTTCTGATTCAGAGATCAAACCTAGGTCTTCTGTATTGCAAGCAGATTCTTTACCTTTTGAGCCATCAGGGAAGCCTTCTTTTGTAGAAATATTCAATCTTTGAGGCTAATTGTTTTGATCTTTCTTCTCTCTTTCTAATCCAGTAACAACTGAAATGTTTCTTTGCAATATGTTGTTGTTTGGTCACTAAGTTGTGTTTATTCCATAACATCTATCAAAATTTTCCAGGCATGAGGAGGATGAGGTGGGGGAATGGCCAGTGGAAGAATATGAAGCATACTTCTATTTCTTGTTTCTCCAGCCAAATTCCATTAGAACTGCTATAATTACCACCTTAATCAGTGTCTTTCTGGGTCAATCAGAATCCTCAGCTTAAAATGGATAGAAAAGTAAACAGTTTACATTTCCCATAATGACCTTTGTGACCCTTTCTTTCTCTTTGTGACCCTGTGGACTGCAGTCCACCAGGCTCCTCTGTCCATGAATTACCCAGGGGAGAATACTGGAATGGGTAGCTACTCCTTTCTCCAGGGAATCTTCCCAACCCAAGGATCAAATCCTGGTCTCTTGTATTGCAGGTAGATTCTTTACTGCCTGAGCCACCAGGAAAGCCCTTTCTACAATATGTCTGTGTGTAACCAGAGCTACCCATGAGATGAATATATCTCTTGTCTTCATGACCTATACTTTACTGATTTTAAAAACTTGGATAGGAAAGAGGAATTTTCCTACTCATTTTAGGTCATGGAGGGGTACAGGAACTTAGAATTAAAAGAGACAAAAGAGAATTCATTGAAAATTTTGAATAAACCCCATAAAGGAATTGGGATTAAAAAAATCAGTGAGTATCCACCCTTAAAATGTAAAGCTAGAAGGAAACCCATAATAAAAATAAATAATGAAAGTTCCTTTTATTGCAACAACTAATCTTGTGGATAAATTAAAATTTAAACATATTTGAACTAAACTTATGAGAAATATATTTAAATGAACATAAACACTTCATTAATATTCTAGCCATCATTTAATTTCTTGTACTATGAAGGTGGCTGAAAATTGATGAGATTTAAGATCAAGCATAGACAGTCATTTGTTTTAGCACTGGCACTGACCAAGATTTAAAAGAGAAATGCTATTTTTCTCTCCTCTTACTGTTTTACTTTTATTCTATAACTTCTATCAAAATTTTCCAGGCCTGAAGAGGATGAGGTGGGGGAAGGATCAGTTGAAGGATATGAATCATACTTCTATTTCTTGTTTCTCTAGCCAAATTCCATTAGAACTGCTACAGTTACCACCTTAATCAGTGTCTTTCTGGGTCAATCAGAATCCTCAGCTTAAAATGGATTGAAAAGTAAACAGTTTCCCATAATGACTACGCAATCAGACCAAAACCAGAGCAATAAGCTGACTGACTTTGGACAGACTGACTTTCCTATATCAGAAAGGGATCTAAAAAGAGGAATGAGATTATTCCGATTGGGTATAGGGGCAAGATCAATCCTAGCATCATGGAACAGCAATCAAAGTGTCACTTGCATTAAAGAAAGAGACTCCATTATCAATACTTGGCCTCTGAGAGTTTTCAAGCCCTCAAATTCACCTTTGTTCTTTGCCCCACATTTGTGCAATCTGAAAGGAAGCCTGCTTTTCTTTCTCCCCTTGGAATCCCTTGAAATTTCAAACCACATGAGACTCAGATCACTCCAAACCATAATCTACCCTGAACACAATTAAAAATGCAAAACCACTTGTCTCCCTCTGACTCTGCCACTCTGCTCATTCTGTACTCCTCATCTCGTTCCACACCTGCCTACATCTGAGCCCTTCTCTTCGGGAAATCTTTTTGCTATTTTCTATGTGAGTAATAGCTTTATTTTACATCTTGGTGCCTGAGTGTCATTCATAAGCATCTATATATTCCTGGATGGAGGTGGGAGGGATTGCTCAGCCGTTCGCAGAAGATGACCAATAAAACACTGATGTAACCAAATAATCGTAACGGATGGATGGATGAAAAGATGGTTGGATGAGACAGAAGTCAGACCTCTGAGTAAAAGGAAAAGAAGGAATGTGTGTTAGTAGAAACTGGACGGCAGAAACTAGAAACCTGACAATAACATAAGCCTAAATTATGATAGTGTTTTTAATTCATAATTTTAAAACCATTTGGGTCACCCATCTTAAACAGTACCACAAATAGAAAACCCCTATGGGAAGCAATATTGTTGCAAAGCTTACTTTATAGGGTCTATATTTAAAATGCTGTTCATTAATTCATCGTTTTTGCACAGATACCATTTGGGGAAACTGAGCTATGTTGTCCTGGCAAAATGCCTATTTAGAGGTGAAGGAAACCTGTTTTAAGTTATAATAATTGACTTATGTTAAGAGTCCTTACCAGGTCACTTAGAGGAGAGATTTGATGGAATGCCTAACAAATATAAATAGATAGACAGATAGACAGTCATATTATGGATATATATATATATATATATATATATATATATATACTTATGTTGGGCTTCCCTAGTAGCCCAGTTGGTAAAGAATCTGCCTGTAATACAGGAGACCTGGGTTCGATCCCTGGGTTGGGAAGATCCCCTGAGGTAGGAAATGGCATCCCACTCCAGTATTCTTGTCTGGAAAGTTCCATGGACAGAGGAGCCTGGCGGGCTACAGTCCATAGGGTTGGACATAACTGAGAGACTAAGGACAGCACAGCACGTGCTTATGCTATATGTAATCTGTTTATATACATATATTTATATATATAAGATTAGAGGATGTGCATTTGGTTGCTTCTTCACAAATGTTGAAAACAAGTAGAAAGCAGAAAAACCATTCCTGTCCAAACTGATGAATAAAAGTTCAATTTTAGTATGATTAGATCTTTTGTTTTTCTTTTCTCCATGTATATTTTGCTTATATTTTCATCTAGATAGCATCCAGAACTTTAAGTACTTTCTTCTTTAAATATTGTTTAAAACAACAATAAATCTGGAAAATGCTTTTGGGAAACTTGGGAGTTCATCCCCCTGCGCTGTGTACTGGGAAGGAGAATGCACAGCAGGACAAGTTTTGAAGGTGATATAAAATCCTTGTTCTTTGTGATTTTCTTCCATTACTGCCCTATGGATACAAGTAAACGTACAACACACAAAATCCAAAGGCCTTAATCACTTCCCCCAACCCCACTGCATAGAAAGCCAGTACAGCTGAGAGGGTACTGTGTACTTCAGCATTTGAAAACTGTTAAAACCTAAGAAGAAAAAGCAGCAAAAACATGTTTTGCAAACTTACAAGTGTCTGGGTGTGACAGTCCTGACTTTTTTGACATCATAGAAACTATAATGTCTGAATTCAGTTTGACAGTTGATTTCCCCCAGGCATTTCACTTTTGCATTCATCATAGAGTGCTGTGCAGCATAAATAAACCCCAGCATTCAGAAAGAAGTCAACAGAAAGAGCTGGCCTTGTAATAAAAATTTAAACAGAAACTGTTAACCAATTATTTGCAGATGCATTTCTCCCCTGATTTGACATGGATTGAAGTATAAAAATATTTTGTCCATTAATTTTGACTTCATATTTGCCATGACTGCAGTTCTGATTTTGGTTTCATTTTTTTTCCAGATTTAAACAGATATGGATGTAGAGATAGAGAGATACAGATATTGATAGGTAGATATGGATACATATAAACACATATGAACATCCACACATACATTGGATACATTGATATAGATTCTTGCCCTCCTGTTAGAGGATCTTTTTGATGATGGACTCACATAAATAACTGATGTCAACATAGTTCAGAATTTTGATAATGCAAATAATCAAGGAAAGAGCAAATTTCTGGGACTGATTTTTGTATTCTTTCTTTTCATTTTGTGTAAACGTAAAGCATACATAAGATTTAAACTGGAAATATCACTATTGCTCTATGACTCTGAAGGTGTTATTCATTAGTGCTAAAGTTTTCCTTATTAGTACTCCAGTTTTCCTTTTAGCCCATGTCAAATAATACATATCATATTCCATGTTATTTACTTAGCTGTAGAATATATAAGTGCTAAGATCAACCAAATCAACTAATCATCTTGCAATTATTAAAAAGGTGAAAACAAACCAATTTACATGAAAAATTATATTTTAAGATTTTACATAGTGTGATGTTGAAGTCAGGAACATCTTAAACATTTAAAAATGGCTAACCAATTTAGAATTACCACATATATATTTTATATCATTTACAAATGATCATTTTTAAAGTGTCAATTTTAGTAGAATTAAAGTAGAGATATACAGATGTTCAAATATATTTTGTATTTCTTCCTTTGGACTATAATAAAATTCCTTTGCAATTATATTCTTGCATTTCTTCCTATATATGTACTTTTTAACAGTAAGCAGAAAACCCCAGGTACTCAACTAAGCATAGAACTACTCTCACTAAATAGTTCACAGTGTATTCTATTGAATAATTGAGGAGAAAATGCTACATTTTCTTGAAGGAAATTTAGTAAGGATAGAATGAAAAGAGAATTTGAATGGGAAGAAATAGAGAACCCAATAAGAGGAGGAGAGTTTGAAACATAATGTGGAGTAGCATATGCACAGTTAAATTATTTGCTTGTTAAGGTAGCTTCTCCCTAGTACCCTTCCTCACTGAAGTGTGGATTACTTGTTCTCAATTATTCATTGCCCTTCCATACAGGAGGATCATATTTTCCAACCCTGTTGAACTCAGGTATGAACAGCTGACAGGGTTTGCTTTGGACAATGCAATATAAGCAAAATAATGAATCATTTCTACCTAGAAGTTACATAAACCAAGATGTGCTTCACTCGGCTCTTTTCCTTTCTGCCTTTTGAAATATTCTTGATAGGAGCTATTCTGGCAGCTTGTGTCTGGAGAAAAAAGAGGGTGTCGAATAGAGCTGTAGCTAACCTGAGATGGGCATTCAGCATGAAGTAAAAATAACTTTATTTTTATAAACCACTGAAGTTGGAGGATTGACCACTTTCCACTACAGCAAAAGCTTGTGATATGGAACATAAAGCCTTGATGGGTATTTTATTAGATTGTTTGTTTGCTTCTTATTAGTTACTAAACAGTCTGAGCACTTTTTTTTTTTTTGGCAAAGGTGATAGGCAAGAAATGGACAGCATTACCTGGATGCTGAGATGAGCTATAAACTAAACACATGAATAAGAGTACAGAATCCAAGATAATCGTGAGATCATAAGCACTCCCTACACACTATCTCAGAGAATGCTCAGAAGGGAATGAAGGTTTTAGAACTTACGGAAGTGGAATTGGAGTCTTTCTTAGTAGTAGGATTTACTAATACTAAAATTATATAATAAGATACAGAGACTATTGATTACTTAGTAATGTTTTTAGCCTGATTTTAATTAAACTATTTCTGATATATCTTTGAAAAGTCATCACAATTATGATATTGTGTCCATTATTTTTTCTTCTAGTGTGGTCATCTTAATATCCATGAATAAATCCACCTTCCTTGTAAATAAAATTTGTGGTTCATAGTATCTGTTTGTACTTTCTAGTAGAATAGTTGTGACACATTTTCTGGGCCTCAAGCTATAAATCATATGAGGTTTAAGTTGTTTTTCCAGGATTCCCAATAAGTTTATTAAAAATTTGTTTGATGTATTAATGTTATAAGCATTAGAAAAAATAAAAAATGTTTTGTGAAAAGCAAAATTTTAACCGCCTTAGAAATTCTATAATTTGTTTTGAATCCTTTTTCCCTTGTAGAATGTTTCACAAAAGTGTAAGAATAATAAAAGTAGGATATAAATTCAGAGAAATTTATATAAGCTAATTAGAAGAATTTCCAGTAATCATTTTTCTTTTTATCTGAGTATTCATTGCCCTCATATATAAATGAAATTATATTTAAATATCCTATCAAGTTATAGCATATACATTACCTATAGTGATCTCTGAAGCACCAACAGGATATTAGAAGAATCAAACAATACTTATAGTAAAGTATGAAATTTAACTGAAATTAGATAAAGTTGGTGATAGGATGATTTTCTCTACATAATTCATTTATAGTAAGTTATAACTATTAAGCATATTCTGTGCTACACTCTGCTTTAGTTACAATTCCACCACAGGAGTGTAGCATTCAAAGAGATCTCATAGATAAAGGGGAAAAATTAAAATAAGAGTCGTATTACTTCTTCATTTCTAATTTGAATTCCTTTTATTTCTTTTTATTTTCTGATTGCCGTGGCTAGGACTTCCAAAGCTATGCTGAATAAAAGTGGTGAGAGCTGAAAAAGAAATAAAAAAGAATCCAAATTAGAAAAAAAGAAGTAAAGCTGTTACTGTTTGCAGATGACGTGATACTATGCATAGAAAATCCTAAAGATGTGACCGGAAAACTACTAAAATTCATCAATGAATTTGATAAATTTGCAGGATACAGATTTAACACAGAGAAATTTCTCGCATTTCTATACACTACCAGTGAAGGAAAGCTACATGGCTCAAAATAGTTTGGAGTTAAAACTCCACTCCAGGTCCTCCCCACCATTCTATACAGAGTAAAGAACTTTCTCCCTCAAAGAAAGTAATGGACATTAAGGCTGATTACTCCAGTGGTCTCAGGAATTCCATACCCAGTTGTTGAAAGCTAACTAATCAAAAATAATAATGAGGAAAAACAGACCTCCTCAAAACAATGTATCTCTGCATGGATATGTTTTCTGTATATACCTACTCTCTTCTTGACTTAGCACAGCAGCCCACTAATCTGACTGCTGCCCCTTCTCACCTCATCAAAGGTGATCTGTTCCTGTAAAGTGCCAGTCTCATTCTTTTTCTGAACCTTGCCTTCTCTAACTCCTTTCACTTACAACCAGAAAGATCAAGAAATTAAGGAAATAATTCCATTTACCATTGCATCAAAAAGAATTAAATACCTAGGAATAAACCTACTGAAGGAGGCAAACCACCTGTACTTTGAAAACTATAAGATGCTGATGAAAGAAATTGAAGATGACAGAGATGTAGAGATATATCATAATCTTAGATTGCAAGAATCAGCATTGTCAAAATGACAGTACTACCCAAGGAAATCTGTAGATTCAATGCAATCTCTATCCAATTATGAATGATGTTTTACACAGAAGTAGGACAAAAGTTTTGCAATTTGTTTAGAAATAAAAAGACCCTGAATAGTCCAAGCAATCTTGAGAAAGTAAAACAAAGCTGGAGGAATCTAGCTCTCTGACATCAGACTATACTAAGAAGCTACAGTCATCAAAATAGCATGGTATAGGGCAGAAAGTGAAGAGGAACTAAAAAGCCTCTTGATGAAAGTGAAAGAGGAGAGTGAAAAAGTTGGCTTAAAGCTCAACATTCAGAAAACAAAGATCATGGCATCCGGTCCCGTCACTTCATGGGAAATAGATGGAGAAACAGTGGAAACAGTGTCACACTTGATTTTTTGGGGCTCCAAAGTCACCGCAGATAGTGACTGCAGCCATGAAATTAAAAGATGCTTACTCCTTGGAAGAAAAGTTATGACCAACCTAGACAGCATATTCAAAAGCAGAGACATTACTTTGCCAACTAAGGTCCATCTAGTCAAGGATATGGTTTTTCCAGTCGTCATGGATGGATGTGAGAGTTGGACTGTGAAGAAGTCTGAGCGCTGAAGAATTGATGCTTTTGAACTGTGGTGTTGGAGAAGACTCTTGAGAGTCCCTTGGACTGCAAGGAGATCCAACCAGTCCATTCTGTAGGAGATCAACCCTGGGATTTCTTTGGAAAGAATGATGCTAAAGCTGAAACTCCAGTACTTTGGCCACATCATGCGAAGAGTTGACTCATTGGAAAAGACTTTGATGCTGGGAGGGATTGGGGGCAGGAGAAGAAGGGGACGACTGAGGATGAGATGGCTGGATGGAATCACTGACTCGATGGACATGAGTCTGAGTGAACTCCGGGAATTGGTGATGGACAGGGAGGCCTGGCGTGCTGTGACTCATGGGGTCGCAAAGAGTCAGACACGACTGAGCGACTGAACTGAACTGAACTGAGCTGGCACAAAAACAGAAATACACATCAATGGAACAGGATAGAAATTCAAGAGATAAACCCACATATCTGTGGTCAATAATCCATGACAAAGGAGGCAAGAATATCCAATGGTGAAAAAGAATGAAATTGAACAGTCCCTAACACCATACAGAAAAATAAACTCAACATGAATTAAATATCTAAATATAAGGGTGAATACTTTAAAACTCTCAGTGGAAAACATAGGTAGAATACTCTCTGTCATAAATTACAGCAGTAATTTTTTTGATGTACCACCTAAAGTAATGAAGATAAAAACAAAAATAAACAACTGGGCCCTAAGAAAACTTAAAAGCTTTTGTACAGGAAAGGAAACCATAAACAAAACACAAAGACAACCTTCAGAATGAGAGAAAATATTTACAAACAATGAAACTGTCAAGCGATTAATCTCTAAAATATACAAACAGCTCATGAAGGTCAATATCAAAAAAAAGATAAAAAATAAAAAAGGCAGAAGATCTAAACAGACATTTCTCCAAAGGAGACATACAGATGGCCCAAAATCAAGTGAAATGATGCACTATCTCTAGTTATTAAAGAAATGCAAATCAAAACTACAATCAGGTCTCACTTCACACCAGTCAGAATGGCCATCATCAAACAATTTACAAACAATAAAGGCTGGAGAGGGTGTGGAGAAAGGTAACCCTCTTACATCGTTGGTGGAAATGTAACTTGATACAACTATTATGGAGACCAGTACGGAGATTCCTTAAAAATCTAAAAACAGAACTAGTGTATGGTCTGCAACCCCACTCCTAGGTTTATATCTTGAAAAAAAAATTTTAATGTGCACCCCACTGTTCAGTGCAGCACTATTTACAATAACAAAAACATGGAAGCAACTTAAATATTCATCGACAGAGAAATGGATAAAGATGTGGTACATATATACAATGGAATTTTACTCAGCTTAAAAAAATGAGATAATGCCATTTTCTGCAATGTGGATGGACTTAGAAACTATCATACTGAGTGAAATAAGTCGGAAAGAGAAAGACAAACATTATATGATATCACTTACTTGTGAAATGTGATGCAAATGGACTTATTTACAAATCAGAAACTGGTTCACAGATCTCTAAATCAAATTTATAGTTACCAATGTGTAAACATGGAGGGAAGTTAACAAATTAGGAAAATTATTTTAACATGTATGCACTAGTATATATAAAATAGATAACTAATAAGGACCTACTGTATAACATATGGAACTCTACTCAATATTCTATACGGGAAAATAATCTAAAAATAATATATATATATATGTGTGTATGTGTATGTGTGTCTATATACATACACACACACACACACACACATATATATATATAACTGATTCACTTTGTTGTGCATCTGAAACTAACAACATTTTAAGTCAACTATACGCCAACAAAGCTTTTTTTAGAAAAGAATAGTCTTGCCGACCATTGTGAGTGAGGTTTCCTTATACGATGACATAATACATCTTGCTTTTAGAATTGAATGCTATCTAGAAATTGTAGAAAAAGAATACATCATAGCAAAGAAGAGATAAATATTCCAGAAAACAGAAGTGTTATGAAATAAGATTCAGATTTATATATAACTATATTCAAGCTGAGATAAAGACCTTAAAGATATTATAAGCAGAGATTTTAAGCAATGCAAGGCAAGTTAAAAAGCTATATTCAAAATAATGAAAAGCTTGGAGAAACAGACAACTTCTTGATAGTCATATAATTTACTTGATCATGATGAAATGATCATTTTGGCGGGATCTGTGGAGAGTTAGGTAAATATAGCTGTTGTTTAATGTCTCTGTCAAGTAGTAGTGATCATTTTTCAACTGACTATTTTTAACACATTTCTGTTTAAGCATCTTCTTCTTCTTTATCTTTCTGATCTTCTCTGAACACTAAACCACCACCATTTCCATTGCTTTTCTAACTCTAAAAATTTGTCTTTCCAAATAGAATGGGATTTTCAGAAGCACATTGTTTTCAAGTTTTCATAAAATTTTCAAAATTTCATAAAATTTAACTCTCCCCAGATTTTCACACTGGCTGATTTTAAAACAATGTATAACCACGATGGTGTGATCAGTCACCTAGAGTGAGACATCCTAGAATGTGAAATCAAGTGGGCTTTAGGAAGCACCACTACAAGCAAAGCTAGTGGAGGTGATGGAATTCCAGTTGAGTTATTTCAAATCCTAAACATGTTGCTGTGAAAGTGCTGCACTCTATATACCAGCAAATTTGGAAAACTCAGCAGTGGGCACGGGACTGGAGAAGGTCAGTTTTCATTCCAATCCCAAAGAAACACAATGCCAAAGAATGTTCAAGCTACTGCACAGTTGCACTCATCTCACATACTAGCAAAGTAATGCTCAAAATTCTCCACGCCAGACTTCAACAGTATGTGAACCGTGAACTTCCAGATGTTCAAACTGGATTTAGAAAAAACAGAGGAATGAGAGATCAAATTGCCAACATCTATTGGATAATCAGAGAAGCAAGAGCATTCCAGAAAAACATCTACTTCTGCTTTATTGACTATGCCAAAGCCTTTGACTATGTGGATCACAACACACTGTGGAAAATACGTAAAAGATGGGACTACCAGACAACCTTACCTGCCTCCTGAGAAATCTGTATGCAAGTCAAGTAGCAGCAGTTAGAACTGGACATGGAGCAACAGACTATTTCCAAATCGGAAAGGAGTACATCAAGGCTGTATATTGTCACCCTACTTATTTAACTCTATGCAGAATACATCACTTGAAATGCTTGGCTGGATAAAGCACAAGCCAGAATCAAGATTGCCAGGAGAAATATCAATAACCTCAGATAGGCAAATGACATCTCCTTTATGGCAGAAAGCAAAGAAGAACTAAAGATTCTCATGATGAAAGTGAAAGAGGAGAGTGAAAATTTGGCTTAAAACTGAACATTCAGAAAACTAAGATCATGGCATCCAGTCCCATCCCTTCATGGCAAATAGATGGGGGGAACAAAGGAAACAGTGAGACTTTATTTCTTTGGGCTCCAAAATCACTGTGGATGGTGACTGCAGCCATGAAATTGAAAGTCGCTTTCTCCTTGGCAGAAAAGGTATGACCAACCTAAACAGCATATTAAAAGGCAGAGACACTACTTTACCATCAAAGGTCTGTCTAGTCTAAGCTATGTTTTTTCCAGTCGTCATGTATGGATGTGGGAATTGGACCATAAGGAAGGCTGAGCACTGAAGAATTGATGCTTTTGAACTGAGGTGTTGGAAAAGATTCCTGACAGTCCCTTGGACTGTAAGGAGATCAAACCAGTATCGTAAAGGAAATCAGTCCTGAATAATCATTGGAAGGACTGATGCTGAATCTCCAATACTTTGGATACCTGATGGGAAGAGCCGACTCATTGGAAAAGACCCTGATGCTCAGAAAGATTGAAGGCAGGAGGAGAAGGGGATGACAGAGGATGAGATAGTTGGATGACATCACCGACAAGATGGACATGAATGTGAACAAGCTCCAGGAATTGGTGAAGGTCAGGAAAGCCTGCTGTGCTGCAGTCCTTTGGGCTGCAAAGAGTCGTGTACTACTGAGTGACAACTGGAACTGAAAATTAGAAAGTTTTGATTCTAGAAAAGATTAACCTCCACCTGAAGAACATGTAAATTTAAAATTGGTGAATAATACATGTACACATGTGGCTGAGTCCCTTTGCTTGTTCACCTGAAAATATCACAACATTGCTAATTGCCTATCCCTCAATACAAAATAAAAAGTTTAAAAAAGAATGATATCACTGAGTATATAACATGTAAATTAGCCATATCAAAATACTTTTAGCAGTATTATCTCTTACAACAATTTTATGTTGTTTTACAGTTTAATTGCTATAAGAATCTGGATGATTTTCTATTCCTTATTCAATCTGCTATAAGGACTTTTCAATGAAAAGATACAGTGGAGACTTAAATACAGAAGATAATTAAGATGTCAAGTGCTTTAAAATCTCTAATATGATACAATGCCGTTCTTAACTGAAGATTACTTTTATACTAACTATATTCCATGTTGTCTATATAATGATAATATGTTTTAGAACAACCAAACCAGCAAATCATGGTATAAATATTTGTTAAAATATTCCTCTGTCCATGTCAAATATATACCTTGTTATGTTTCTAACCAGTTCTCTTTTGGAAAGTAAAGTTCAGTGTTGAGGTTGATAGTGAATTTATGCATGTCATTCAGGGTTTTTATTATTGGGCTATGCCAAGATTTTCCTCTACACTAAGCACCAGGCTTGCAAATGTTCATACCTTCTCACATTATCTGATCTAAACTGGATTTTCTATGAATTTTCTTGTAGTCTAATCACTGATAAGAAAACTTGTCAAGCCAGAACATCTGTACGTTTCTAAAAGTATGAATTTAAGTATAGCTTACATTATAGAATATTTCTTAACCTCCTGTAGCATTATGGAAATAATAAAAAAAGTCTCCTTTCTCATCATTTTCCCTCTGTATTCACTTTTTATTTACATTTTGTTATACCTCTTTGTTTCTTTTCTCCTTCTCTTTTCTTATCCCTCTCCTTTTAAATTTCCATTCATTATCCCAAATTTCTGCCTTAAGTCAACGATAAAAAAAAATATGTTGAATCACATAATTGTGTTCTTATTTGACTGTTCCCACATAAGAATATCTGGAATGGATTACTGGAATGGATATTTGGGGGCAACACTAATAGTTTTGTGTTTTCCAACTGTTAAGCACATTGTTGGTGCCATTAGTTTCTGGCAAAGTCTCCAGAGCCTCAGAAGTTGTTTTCTCTACATTATGTCAAAATCAGAATGGGTAATGGCAGGACCTTTTGTGTACACATGAAGAAAATGAGTGCGAAAAGGCAAGGGACTCTTATGATAGAAAAGCTTACACCGCTGTGAGTCCTACCAGACATGGTTATTTTGTCTCCTTTTAACTTCAAAAGTACTTGGTCAGATCAGGAAGAATACACTGGCACCAGAGGGTGAGGTAGTGTTCTTGGGAATAATGACTAGAATTTTTGTAAGACAAAGTCTCTTTTTTGAGACCTTTAATACTTAAATATGTTAATGATTTTCTTTACAATATTCTAAACACTTCCTCTTCAGTAGTTGCTAAGAATTCTGTCTTATATATAGGTGAAAGAGCTGAATTATTTATTCATAAGTTCTATAAATGAATATTGATAAAAGTATAATAGACAATGTAGCTATTATAAAATAATGATATCAGTTCAGTTCAGTCACTCAGTCGTGTCCAACTCTTTGTGACCCCATGGACTGCAGCACGCCAGGCTTCCTTGTCCATCACCAACTCCCGGAGTTTATTCAAACTCAGGTCCATCAAGTCGGTGATGCCATCCAACCATCTCCTCCTCTGTCATTCCCTTCCCCAGCTGCCTTCAGTCTTTCCCAGTACCAGGATCTTTTCCAATGACTCAGTTCTTCACATCAGGTGGTCAAAGCATTGGGGCTTCAGCTGCATAATCAGTCCTTCCAATGAATATTCAGGACTGGTCTCCTTTAGGATGGACTGATTGGATCTCCTTGCAGTCCAAGGGACTCTCCAGAGTCTTCTCCAAAACCACAAATCAAAAGCATCAATTCTTGGGTGCTCAACTTTTTTTATAGTCCAACTCTCACATCCATACATGACTAGTGGAAAAAACATAGCTTTGACTAGATGGACCTTTGTTGGCAAAGTAACATCTCTGCTTTTGAATATGCTGTCTAGGTTTTTCATAGCTCTTCTTCCAAGGAGCAAGTGTCTAATTTCATCGCTGCAGTCACCATCCGCAGTGATTTTGAAGTCCAAAAAAATAAAGTCTCTGCTTCACTATAATATAGTATAGTATATATTATCTACTATTAATATGGGGTTACCTGATGACTCAGACAGGAAAGAATCTGCCTGCAATGCAGGAGTCCCAGATTTGATTCCTGGGTCAAGAAGATCCTCTGGAGAAGGGGATACTATCAATATAATTAATATAAATTTAAATTCACAAATATAGCTTTATAATCAAATTATGTCCATACATCTATGTAGCTATATAAGTATAGGGACAGGTATATGAAACAATAATATAAAATAAGAAAATAAATTGTATAGCCTACTATAATTCTGACATTTTCTCTTCACATACTTTATCTATTCCACTTTTTATCATAGGAAATGGTTGTTATTTTTACTGAAGAGTAATGTGCTATTCTGTTTAAAACTAAATGTGACTTGACATTTCTATGTACAAACTTTTTCAAGTGTTTATGGGATATACTGATTCTCATTATATCTGGGCAGCTGTCACCAAACAATATCCGAGTCCTGAATGCTAAGCACAGGACTCTGCCTGTCTAAATGTACTGTACCTGATGTCCCAAAGCCACCATCTGGGCAGCTAGGGCATGCCTCCAGATTCTTAGGATTGCAAACATTAATAGCCTCTTGAACTATAAGTTGACTAGGAAGCAGGAAAATTAGCCCCTGGGAATAGGGACAGGTGGCAACTATTTCCACCAAAGCATGTTGACAGAAGAAGTGCCTACATTCAAATAATTTCTGAATCTGAGCCAAGAACTGCCTGTTCCTTTTGCCAGCTAACCATTCACTATTCAGCCTCCTCACCTGCTCATTCTTTTGGGAGCTATACAATCAGTACCCACCAGCTGCCCTGCTGAAGAAGGCTCTGCTCTGACACCAGAAAAAGCTGGGCGGAGAAAGCAGGGAGTATGAGCAACCAGGTAACTCAGTGTAAAGGTAAACAAAGGCTTCTTTGCTCTTTATTTTTTTTACACTCTTCTACAAAGAAATCAATGTATGTAATGGATATGAGCAGAAGTCCTTGAAAACACAACCTATTTTTCAATAGCTTTATTGTACACATTTTAAAATATAGTGAAGGCTAATCAGGACATAATTAATTTCCATGCATATTAGGCACACATTAAATAAAGTTGGTACATACAAATACTAACACTGATGAATTTTCATTAAAGATTGTTCCTGTCTCTGCCTGCTTCTGCTTCCTTTGCTTATTTTTTGTTATTTTTTTTCCTTCCTTTCCTTCCTCTGATTACATAAAGATTAGGAGCTACCCTCCTTCTCAGCAATCATCTGTTTCCTTGCTACAGACCAGCAAGGTTCATGGACCAGCAATAGCAGCATCACCCAAGAACTGATTAGAAAAATGCAAAATCTAGCATCCCAACCCTAGACCTGCTAAACCAAAATCTTCATTTTTATCAAAGCATCTATGTTTTCCCAATGCATGTTAATGTTGCTTAATATGGTATAGTGTCAATGATTCTCAGGACTGGGATCACATCAAAACTACCTGAGGAGTTTAAATACTAATAATGCCTAAACACACTACCAGATTTTTATTGCTTTTTTTTGTTTTCTAAATTTTAAATTTATTTTTTTAATTGAAAAAATAATTGCTTTACAGAATTGTATTGGTTTCTGCCAAACATCAACAAGAATCAGCCTTTGCTATTGATCTGGGAAAGTGCCTCAGAATCAATGTTTTACAAATGTCTCTGAGTTGCTTTTAAATCACTTTTGAGGAACAAAGGTAAACATAGATTCCTAAAATATATTTTGAGAAGCTTAAATTTAAGCATATATTAAAGAATTCAGTTCATACAGAATTGTGAAAATAATATCTGGACCTAGAGCAGAATTATAGGAAAGAGGAACTGCTTTTGATAGATGGAATTATAAATAACAAGTAGATTTTAAAGCTAGACTTTTATAATGGTGACAATTTCTTAAACAATATTAGTAAAATATTGTAAGGATAAGAAGCAGATGCTGCCTCACTGACTACAGCATTGTTTTCTTTTTAAAACAACAAGATCACTCGCTCCAGTAGGAAATGAAAAGTGGTACATTAGAAATGGGATAGTTTTCCAAGAATCTGTTGGGTTTAACTATAAAAAAATAATAACAATGATTCTAATTCTAATTCTAAATGAGGAATGTATAGAAATTAAGAGCTGGCAAGATAAAATAAACCAGTACCATAATTCAATCCTGTTATTTTTATCTTGTGAAGACCTTCTATACTTTACAGAAAATATGAGAGAATTACAAAAGTATATTCTTTAAATTCATGTAAAATAGAAAGTATTTGCCTAAGGCAGCAACAGATATAAAAATTGCATCCCTTTCTGAATCATCCATGAAGAAGTATGAAGACAAAAGGAAAAACAATGTCAGCATAAAGGCTGCCGTTGTTTAGTCTCTAAGTTTTGTCCAACTCTTTTGTGACCCCAAGGACTGTAGCTTGCCTTTAGGTATATTTCTTGCTTAAAGAAATTTTAAAACACGTATTAGCATCTGCCATATAGTTCACATGTTTCCAAGTATTGTTGATAGAAGATTAAAATGCAGTTGAAAAATAAAATTCCATATACCGCTGTGGGTTTACATAATGAGGCATTATGTCAAGAAAATTATGAAGTTGACCTGTTAATTACCTTATATCTAGCATGCTATTTGGGCTTCCCTGGTGGTTCAGATGGTAAAGAATCTGCCTGCTATGTGGGAGATCTGGGCTTGATCCTTGAGTCTGGAAGGTCTCCTAGAGAAGGGAATGGCAACCCACTCCAGTATTCTTGCCTGGAGAATTCCAGAGACAGAGGAGCCTGGTGGGCTATAATCCATGGGATTACAAAGAGTAGGACACAACTGAACAACTTTCACTTTCAGCATGCTACTTAAAATAAGGGCTTCCCTGGTGGCTCAGACGGTAAAGCGTCTGCCTGCAATGCGGGAGACACGGGTTCGATTCCTGGGTCGAGAAGATCCCCTGCAGAAGGAAATGGCAACCCACTCCAGCACTCTTGCCTGGAAAATCCCATGGACGGAGGAGCCTGATAGGCTACAGTCCATGGGGTCGCAAAGAGTCGGACACGACTGAGTGACTTCATTCATTTCACTGAGCTCAAAATCTTATCTATTGACATTTTAAAATAAAAGCAATTGTAATTACCCAATTGTATGTAGAAATTAGCCAAAAAACGTATAACTCATTTCCATAGTCCCCATCTGTAAATATGATAATAAGTGGTAAATATGATTATATTTCCAAATGTTGTAATTTTAATACATATAGTATTCCAAAACTGGTATTTAAGCTATAACTAATTCTTATCAAAAAACAGATTTCTTGCCATATAATTAGCTATATTATACTTTATTCATTATATATTCAGCCTTGAACAGAACACTGTTTTTTTTAAAAACCTTAGCTTTTTGAAGTTACTAATATAATAATGGGTGGAAAACAAGAATACTAACGAAGGTAATGCCTACAAGAGCCGATTTTTAACAAATCTTATCATGAAACTTTGTTAAAGCACTGACCCTATCTTGAGATAAATTTACTTCCCTTCAAAATATGGTTTTACTTATCAAAAAAAGATTCTTTCCAGGAAACATAGCTGCTTACAACACAATTCTCTTCCTTTACAAGAAAAACAACAAAATAATCATCAAACATAATTATAGCTATGAAGCATTTGTACATGCACTCAAAAATAAGTTTTGCAAAACTACTAGGTGCCAAGTACTTTTCTAGGCATATAAAAATAAAAATGCAACAAGACATGGAGAACAGACCTATGGACATGGTGGGAGGGGAGGAGGGAGAGGTATGGGGAGAGCAACATGGAAACTTACATTACCATCTGTAATGGCACATTACCGTGTGTAAAGTAGATAGCCAATGGGAATTTGCTGTATGACTCAGCGAACTCAAACAGGGGCTCTTTAATAAGCTAGGAGGATGGGAGTGAGGTTTTGGAGAGAGGTGTTCCTATAGCTGATTCTTATTGATTTTTGACAGAAAACAACAAAATTCTGGAAAGCAATTATCCTTCAATTAAAAAATAAGTTAAAAAATTGCAACCAGTTACAAATTCTTAGGAACTAATATTCTCTCAGTGAACTCAGAAAATTACAAAATAAGTTAATCTTAGAGAGTGACATGAGTGCTTTGAAGAAAATAAGGTGATAAAGCTTAACATGCTACCCACGGATGTCTATAGATCCGGTTTTTGGTGTAACTTTCATCGTTTGATAACGATCTCAGTTGATTGCAGTGTTGGACTACTACAAATATAGCTGCTAATATTTATGTACAGATCTTTATGTGGACATATGTTTTTAACATTTCCTTTGGCTAAAAACCTAGGAGTGGATTGCCCAGTCTTATAATGGGAGTAACTTGCCTGAAGTAATGCTTGCCTGAAGGATTATACTCTCAAAAGATGTAAGAGCAAAGTATGAATACAGACTTCAAAGAAGTCTTGAATGATTAGATATAAATATATATCAAAAATAATAATAATAATAATGTATCATTTTTCATGTTGTTTTTAAAGGAAAGGTACAGTTCTTTCAGAATACAGACATGATTTGTCATTCCCACATTTTAGAGAACCAAAGCATCTTTACCCTACAGTCATCACAGGGTGACTAATGGTAAATTAATTATAATTATAAAATATGTAGCAAATGTTGTTAATTTTGGTCTTATTTTGCATTAATTTATTTTAGTCATAGATATATAAATAATTTAATATACTTACTTAAATATTTTAAACCTTCAGCTCTCACTTTTCCTTACCAAAGAAGTTATTGAACTATATTATTACTCTAATTCTTAATATGCTATTAGTATTTTCACATATCAGAGATTAATCTTCTAAAGGGAAATATTAATTTTCCAAAGATTTGAACAGAGGAGTAATATTGGAGAAAAGAGAAGGTCATGATGAATGGAATGGAATAAAGCTAGGTACCTTAATGAAAATATTGAAAACTTTCAATAGCATTTTGTGGAAAAGGTCTAGACTATTAATATGCTATGTTGAAGATCTAAAAACTATTTTACAGGAAGAAGTAATAAAAAGTCTTGAGACTTTTTGATGGAAACTTTGCTTTCCTTAGTAGACTGTTGTACAACAACAACAAAAAGATTCTGGGCCTTCAGGGGACACTTTCTCTCTCTCTCTCATTATTTTTATTTTTTTAATTTAACCAGTACTAGAACATCCTGGGAAGTTATCTCATTAGGGAGTCCAATATTTTCTTTTACATTGAACTTGATTTATTGAATTTCTTGCATTCTAAGGAGTGTGTAGTTTCCTTGTGGGGGAAAAAAAAAAAAAGGCAAAAAAGGCTGTTAGGTCGATTTGTTTCAGTTCACCCATTTTTTCTCCGTAGGACAAGTTCTTTGGCCAATTAGGCCTGTTTAGATTACTGAGAAATTCAACACAGGTGGTTCTGCAGTAGCCCTTGAGAATCAATTCACTGCTAAAGTTTGATATGCAGGTGAAATCATAGCTATTGTGTAGGTGGAAAGTTTGCTTCACTTTCCTACCTCATTGACATTTGCCCAATTACAAGGAGATCATTCTACCACCAGCAGGGAGCCCTAAAAAAAACTGCGTCTGAATTTTTTAACAAACTTGTATTTCAGCCATGTTATAATGCAATATTAGTTCAGATCACCCTCTTCTTTTTATATTAGGAAACACCAATGCTTCTGCTGCTGCTAAGTCGCTTCAGTCGTGTCCGACTCTGTGCAACCCCATAGATGGGGGCCCACTGTTTCTGGGATTCTCCAGGCAAGAACACTGGAGTGGGTTGCCATTTCCTTCTCCAATGCATGAAAGTGAAAAGCGAAAGTGAAGTCGCTCAGTCGTGCCCGACTCTTAGAGACCCCTTGGACTGCAGCCTACCAGGCCCCTCCATCCATGGGATTTTCCAGGCAAGAGTACTGGAGTGGGGTGCCATTGCTTTCTCCAGGAAACACCAATACAAATACCTTAAAATATCATTTATTATTGATGTATATAGCAAAGGAGTTTCATTAATATTATGTGCAGAAGTGAAGTGAAGTCGTTCAGCCGTGTCCAACTCTTTGAGACCCCATGGACTGTAGCCTACCAGGATTCTCCATCCATGGGATTTTCCAAGCAAGAGTACTGGAGTGGGTTGTCATTTCCTTCTCCAGGGGATCTTCCCAACCGAGGGATCGAACCCGCGTCTCCCTCATTGTAGGCAGACGCTTTACTGTCTGAGCCAGCAGGGAAGTCTATTATATGCAGAGAAAATACTTAAATCTTGCTTGTTGTTGTTTAGTCACTAAGTCGTGTCTGACTCTTGCAACCCCATGAACTGTAGCCTGCCGGGCTCCTCTGTCCATGGGATTTCCTAGGCAGTAATGGCAAAATGGGTTGCCATTTCCTTTGCAGGAGCCCATGTCACCTGTATTGGCAGTTGGATTCTTTACCTCTGAGCCATCTGAGAAGCCCAAAATATTGCTTAATATACTGCAAAGTAAGGAGAAGGAAGCGGCAACTCACTCCAGCATTCTTGCCTGGAGAATCCTGTGGATAGAGGAGCCTGGTGGGCTGCCATCTGTGGGGTCGCACAGAGTCAGACACGACTGAAGCAACTTACCATGCACGCATGCATTGGAGAAGGAAATGGCAACCCACTCCAGTATTCTTTCCTGGGCCATCCCAGGGACGGAGGAGCCTGGTGGGCTGTCATCTATGGGGTCGTACGACACGACTGAAGCGACTTAGCAGGAGCAGCAGCATTGCAAAGTATATATTAAATTCTCTTTGAAAATTTAATTTTGATATAATATAAATCATACAAACATAGTTTTTCCAAAACCAAAACTGTGTAAACTTAACAAACAAGGTTATAGAGATTGAATGCAGAGATGATTTTAGAATTATTCAAAGTAAATATCAACAGAAACTAGTGACTAATGTATCATAATGGTTAAGGAAAATGAATACATAAAATCTGAAGCATGAATGAGTGAGCTATTAGTGAGACTTCTAATAAAACATGATTTTCAGTAGTAGTCTCTATATGTAGAATGATATTAAGAAATTCACATTGTAATAAATTTGGAATAAGTAAATTATGTCTTAAGTGGTTATTTTCTGTGTTTATGTGTGCATGTGTTTTCAAATATAGACTCAGAAATTAAATACTAGGTAAATGCTATAAGTAGGTTATTTTTAATTTAACTGTTCAAGAAAGAAAGCAGACATGCATGAAATAATTTGTGACGTTATGTTTAGTTGCAAAGCCAGTAGTTCCTATAGCAAGAAAGCATGGTTAGGAAGTGAGCATCAGTACTCTTCTTGTATATAAATCTATTCTGGGGTCCAGAATTGACATCTCAACATAGTTCAGTTATTCTTTATCCTGTTATCACTAAACAGAGCCTCTTGTGAATGGATAAAAATGGTGTTTCTCTCTGGCAAAGAGTCCAAGAGATAAAGAAAAATAATAATAACAACAAAAATTACCAATTGGGATATAAAAGTAGGAAAGATTGCTAAGAAAATACTGGTTCTTAGCCAGATCATGGTTTTATATGCATTGAAGGTGGACTGTCCTTAATGTATCTAAAATTATTCAACATTGATGACTTGAATAGAGAATATGCTATTATTTTATTTTTTAATTTTATTTATTCATTTATTTTTTTTTACTTTACAATATTGTATTGGGTTTGCCACACATCAACATGAATACGCCACAGGTGTACATGTGTTCCCAATCCCGAATCCCCTTCCCACCTCCCGCCCAATAGCATCCCTCCAAGTCATCCCAATGCACCAGCCCCAAGCATCCTGCACCCTGCATCAAACCTAGACTGGTGATTTGTTTCTTATATGATATTATACATGTTTCAATGCCATTCTCCCAAATCATCCAACCCTTGCCCTCTCCCACAGAGTCCAAAAGACTGTTCTATACATCTGTGTCTCTTTTGCTGTCTTGCATACAGGGTTATCATTACCCTCTTTCTAAATTCCATATATATGTGTTAGTATACTGTATTGGTGTTTTTCTTTCTGGCTTACTTCACTCTGTATAATCGGCTCCAGTTTCATCCACCTCATTAGAACTGATTCAAATGTATTCTTTTTAATGGCTGAGTAATACTCCATTGTGTATATGTACCACAGCTTTCTTATCCATTCATCTGCTGATGGACATCTAGGTTGCTTCCATGTCCTGGCTATTATAAACAGTGCTGCGATGAACATTGGGGTACACGTGTCTCTTTCAATTCTGGTTTCCTCTGTGTGTATGCCCAGCAGTGGGATTGCTAGGTCATAAGGCAGTTCTATTTCCAGTTTTTTAAGGAATCTCCACACTGTTCTCCATAGTGGCTATACTAGTTTGCATTCCCGCCGACAGTGTAGGAGGGTTCCCTTTTTTCCACACCCTCTCCAGAATTTATTGCTTGTAGACTTTTGGATCGCAGCCATTCTGACTGGCATGAAATGGTACCACATTGTGGTCTTGATTTGCATTTCTCTGAGAATGAGTGATGTTGAGCATCTTTTCATGTGTTTAATAATGAAAATTATAAAGGAACCTACCAAGTGGTTCCAAAATCTCTGAATGGCAGATGAAAGTTTAGTAAAAGCTGAAAAAGCATTAATCATATAATAAGAGTATATACACATAGACATTGTTTGGAAAAAAAAATACAATTCTTAGACCCCTTCATGAAGTTTCAGGCAGTGATGAGGCCACTTAAATGAATATTACTTTGAATAAATATTGATTTGAATATGATAAGAAAGATATTTCCTCTAACAAACTAAAATATAAGGGAAATGGCGTTAACTATGTGTCACAAAATTATTTCCCAGAGATCTAAGCATGCTCATAAGCGAACAGAATTACCAGCTGGAATAAATGTTCAAGTCAATAAAAATAGCCTTATGGAATATAATAGTTCCTTGAACATGTATTAATAGAAGGAGGGGAGGGACTGTCAGAATTTAATTTGACAAATGACATTTTCATCAATTACAATCTACTAATGAAATGGAAAATGCATGAAAAAATATAGGCCTTGGATCTCTACATGGTAATCTGTAGAGACTATTATATTTGTAATAGCCAACTACCAGTTTTGAGAAACAACGTATGTTATGCATAAATCATCCCTTACTGGTATTGGTGACAAGTCAGAAAGTCAAGGGGGAAAAAATTATACCACCTGGGTAAATTCACCTGTGTTCTTTAGCTGGTAAGTTTCACAGTCACACTCATTCAAACTATTGACTGTTCTATATTTTTATCTTCTTTATTTTCATATTTTTAGATATAGCATTTGTGGTTAATATTCCTATAGTCATTGAAGTAATTGTCCACTGTTGAATATATTTAGAAACCTTCAATCTCTGAAAGCTTTATCATGATTTTTATGTATAGATTCATTACGTGCATGATGCTTTTTAACTGTTTAATGAGGGGAATATAAATACGTGATATGGGTATATGCAGTTTTTGGAAATGTCCATGGAGTCAAACATACCCTGATAAAAAGACCTTTAACCAAATGAGTTCAGTGGGCTTTAAAAAATCTGTGGGGTTAAGATAAACAGAATCATGAAAAACAACTAAGGAGAAGCAAGATAGATTACGGATAAACAAGCCAGCCAGCCTGCCAAAGTCAATACAAGTACCAGCTAAATAGAATAAAAGTTAACAATGTATAGTGAGGTCATAAAAATATCATATGTAACATTTCTGTATGAAAACAAAGTCTTAAAATTTGAAATCATATCTAAGTGATCCATGCAGAACACTTACTATGGTAATTTAAGTGTTTATTCTGGGGAGCTATGAGCAAAATAAAAGTAATTATGTAAAACTGTGAAATATATGTGTACCTGAAAGTGCAAAGAACAGTGTTGGTCTGAGAATTAAAATGTGGCGCTGCTGTCAGCAATTAGTGTTAATTTGGTACCAAGTTTTCATTTGAGTTCACATGAAATTTTTAAATATGGCATATTCTGGCAAGTCCAATGTTCTTGACTGCAGCTTTATGTGTCAAATATTACCGAGTGCAAGCTAGAAGGGGGGAAAAAAATGGAACCATCCCTAACTCACAATGTCACGAACAAACAAGGTTCTTGACATCACAGAAAGATGACTCAAAGGATTTCAACTCAATGCCCCACCTCTCCATGTCACCCAGGGCTGGAGCTGAGCTACACATACTTACTTTTTTTGATACTGATACACAACTATCTGTGCACAAAATATGTCACTTCAAATAGACTTTTCTTAATAATATACTGGTACCTTTCCAGAACAATGTAATTTAAAACATAAAAAGTGTGCTGTTTGTTTACTTTTTCAGTGTAAGTCTACCAGTTTACTCTGAAAGAGCAGACACCTATTTTTGCATAAATCAGGCAATTGTAAAATGGCACTTTCTGAAGTGTCTTGATAGATCTGAGCATAATTTTCCTGGAATTTCTAACATATATAATGATAAAGTAAGTCTGAGATAGTTCTATGAGGTCTACTTATTGTTGCAATAAGATTTATTCACTTTTGATACAGATAAAATAATGTGGGCCAGGCTGCAGTAAAGAATTTATAAACACAACTTAGTAAGGGATAAATCAAGCAAAATAGTATAGACACATTTCTGTCAATGTTCATTCTCATTGCTAACAATATGCAAGATCTAAATAAGAACCACTGTCTCTCAACTAATTATGTAACTATTCATGCAAATATCTTCAATAAGGCAATTTTACTTTTTCCAAATATCTATAAAGGAAAACACATGTATAGTTCTATTACAGTGTTTCCATCTATCTAGATGGAGAGATAGAAAGGTATATTCCCCCAAATTATTATTTTTGTGACTCTAGCAGGAGTTCCATTTATATCCCTTTTTTAGGAATTTTGAGGTCTCAGCACTGGATAACTGAAGTTATATTTCTCCTCTAGGCTTCCTGGGAAAATCTTTGAGGGGGAATTCAGGGCTGATAGCACTCAGAGTAAAGTGATTAAAACTCTGGAGAAATTAAAGGTCAGAAAAAATAATGGGTGCTGAAGAAACAGCCCATATAGACATATCAGGAAAGGAATGTTTTAGTTTCACTTGATGCTAGTTATTCAAATTTCTTGTGCTACAAAAAAATGAGAAAATTTGAAGTTTTCTGGGAGTAGCTCAGATAATGAGAGGGCATAGACTAGGGGATATGAGGGAGAAGGGTCCTGTAATCTTAGTGGAAAAATAAACTCATAGTGATATTCCCATTTTACTGTCTTTAAAGCTACATTCCCTACAAACAGCTGATTCACATTATTGTACAGCAGAAATTAACACAGCATTGTAATTATAATCTAATTAAAAACAACAACAAAAAAATGCATTCTCAGTTTCTGCCTCTGTCTCTTATCCTACAATTATCTAGGTTATCCCTTTCTTCCTTCTTTCTCTTCATTTGTTTCTCCCTTCCTCCTATCTTCCCTCCCTTCTACTCTTTGTGTGTTTGTGGGGGTGTTTCTGTGCTTCCTCTGTCCATGGTCTCTATTATCAGCATCTTCACAGATTTGCTCTTCTGTAACATGTAGACCTGGGCTTTCCTAGTGGCTCAGCAGTTAAGAATCTGCCTGACAATGCAGGAGATGTGAGTTCAGTCTCTGGGTCAGGAAGATCCCCTTGAGCAGAAAAGAGCAACCCACTCAAGTATTCATGCCTGGGAAATTCCATGGACAGAGGAGCCTGGAGGGCTATGGTCCATTGGGTTGTAGAAGAGTCAGACATGACTTAATGACTAAACAACAACAACCACAACAACATGTGGAACAGCTTTTATTGTTCCCTAATGAGTGAACTCTGGGAGTTGGTGATGGACAGGGAGGCCTGGCGTGCTGCGATTCATGGGGTCACAAAGAGCCGGCAAGACTGAGCAACTGAACTGAACTGAATGTGTAACTTTATGACCAACCTAGACAGCATATTGAAAAGCAGAGACATTACTTTGCCAACAAAGGTCCATCTAGTCAAGGCTATGTATTTTCCAGTGGTCATGTATGGATGCGAGAGTTGGACTGTGAAGAAAGGTAAGAACTGAAGAATTAATGGTTTTGCACTGTAGTGTTGGAGAAGACTCTTGAGAGTCCCTTGGATTGCAAGGAGATCTAAACAGTCCATTCTAAAGGAGATTAGCCCTGGGTGTTCTTTGGAAGGAATGATGCTGAAGCTGAAACTCCAGTACTTTGGCCACCTCATGCAAAGAGCTGACTCATTGGAAAAGACTCTGATGCTGGGAGGGATTGGGGGCAGGAGGAGAAGGGGATGACAGAGGATGAGATGGCTGGATGGCATCACCAATTGGATGGACGTGAGTCTGAGTGAACTCCAGGAGTTGATGATGGACAGGGAGGCCTGGCGTGCTGGGATTCATGGGGTCACAAAGAGTCGGACACAACTGAGCAACTGAACTGAACTGAACTGAATGTGTAACTTCAGTTTTAGGATACTATTGAATTGTCGTGGCTCCATTTATCAACCCAATGATACATGTATTGTGACTGGGAGTCCCTAGAAGCGGACACTCTTTTAAATGTCCCAATTCCAACTTCTCACAAAAGACCATTTGAGTAAATCAATTTGGAGTTTGGTGTTCATGTCTGGTTTTATCACGAACTGGTTCCAAATCAGGAAAGGAATATGTTAAGGCTGTATATTGTCACCCTGCTTATTTAACTTATATGCAGAGTACATCTTGTGAAATGCTGGGCTGATGAAGCAAAAGCTGGGAATCAAGATTGCTGGGGAAATATCAATAACTTCAGATATGCAGATGGCACCACCCTTATGGCAGAAAGTGAAGAACTAAAGAGCCTCCTGTTGAAAGTGAAAGAGTAGAGTGAAAATGTTGGCTTAAAGCTCAACATTTAGAAAATGAAGATCATGGCATCTGGTCCCATCACTTCATGGCAAATAGATGGGGAAACAGTGGGAAAAGTGGATGACTTTATTTTGGGGGCTCCAAAATCATTGCAGATGGTGACTGCAGCCATGAAATTAAAAGACACCTACTTCTTGGAAGAAAAGTTATGACAAACCTAGACATAGGTTTGTCAGAGCCATCTCATCCTCTGTCGTCCCCTTTTCCTCCTGCCCCCAATCCCTCCCAGTATCAGAGTCTTTTCCAATGAGTCAACTCTGCATATTCAAATCCAGCATATTCAAAAGCAGAGACATTACTTTGCCAACAAAGGTCCATCTAGTCAAGGCTATGTATTTTCCAGTGGTCATGTATGGATGTGAGAGTTGGACTATAAAGAAAGCTAAGCACCAAAGAATTGATGCTTTTGAACTGTGGTGTTGGAGAAGACTCTTGAGAGTCCCTTGGAGTGCAAGGAGATCCAACCAGTCCATCCTAAAGGAAATCAGTCCTGGGTGTTCATTGGAAGGACTGATGCTGAAGCTGAAGCTGCAAGGTTCTGGCCACCTGATGCTAAGAACAGACTCATTGGAAAAGACCTGATGCTGGGAAGGATTGAAGGCAGGAGAAGGGGGAGACAGAGGATGAGATGGTTGGATGGCATCACCAACTCAATGGACATGAGTTGGAATACATTCCAGTGATGGACAGGGAAGCCTGGTGGGCTGTAGTCCATGGGATCTCAAAGAGTCAGACAGGACTGAGTGACTAAACTGAACCGAATTGAACCAGAGGTTATATGAGGGGAGGAATCATGGTCAGCTCTTCAAATTGTTGCCCAGTTCCACTTCTTAGGAAAAACCATAGGTAGCTAGCATCATTTGTCAGAATGTATGATTGTGGAGGCAGTATCTGTAACCTATGATAATTCTGTAACCCATCTTTTCTGTAACCCATGATAATTCTGAATTTAAAATTTTTCTGTGAGATTTCAAACATTCTTAAAAATGTTGGATTTCAACCATTTTTTGTTGTTGTTGTTTTGGAGAGTCTGTGTTGACATGAAACTTTGAAGAAACTTCTCAAGAATTTGGAGACCGCAAAACAAAAATAAAATAATTGTAATTACCCATTTGTTAGCCAGCCAACTTTGCAATTGTTTCTGTGGGTAAATTAATCAGATAAAAATACATAGACTACAAATTATTATATATGTTTAAGAACGCTTATTATTTCCTGCTCTAAAATGACTATTCTAATAAGTATGAAATCTAAAGTCATTAGGGAATGAAACAAGGTGAGAAAGTAGACATGGCTGGATCTTTATCCTTTGGTAATCTTATATGCAGGATATAAGAATTGCTTATAAGGAAAAGTCTTAGAAACCTTGCCTCATTGATCATAAGACCACTCAGAATATTTCCTGTTCATTATATTCTTAGATCACTGCACAAATAAAATGTAATAGTAGCCATATTGACAAGTTACATAAAACATATGAAATTAGCTTTTCATGAAATTCTTTGTGAAAACTACACTGTTTTACTTTGAAGGTAGCTAAAATTATATATAACTTTAGGATGACTAAATGAAT
This sequence comes from Ovis canadensis, assembly GCF_042477335.2. NCBI lineage: Eukaryota > Metazoa > Chordata > Mammalia > Artiodactyla > Bovidae > Ovis > Ovis canadensis. The sequence goes on along the minus strand of NC_091262.1, from coordinate 65,906,000 downwards.
AATATTAGGGTCAGATGAGTCTAAGAATATCGTTTAAAAGGAGTTTTAAGTGTGTAGAAGAAATCATTAACTAGCTAGCAGTGCAGTTCTATTCTCAGACTCTACAAGAATAACTGATGACCCTGCCATCATCTTCTAACAATCAGCCACTTACCCACTTGACCTTCTACACCTTTGCTCATATGCCAGGCTGAAATGATAGGAAGAACATCTGGGCATCTTGCCTACCCAAAGTCTCTAGGGCCCTTGTTTCTGCTCTGAGCTGAATCTTTATTTAACCCTTGTTTTAATGATGAAAGTTTGTCTCTCTGTCTTCACTTCTCCACCTACAGTACATTTTTGTCACTGGTTCCCAATTTAAACACTTAGGAATCAGTAAGCATGACTTTGCCAACTTATGTGATTTTTTTTTTGTCTGTTTGCTTTCTTCCTCAAATTCTAGTATAGCTAATCTACTGACCATAAATGTGAGATTATTGATTCTTCTTGTGCATTAGATGCTTCCTTGACATAAATTTGGCACAATAGGAAGTTGCATTAACTTTTAATACATCAGTATGTCTCTTATAAAATCACACATCAAAAGTTGTGAATGTTTCAAATTTCAAAGAAAAAAAAAAACTGCCATTGGCTCATTTTGAGTTGCTAATGCACAGAAAGTTCTGACTCCTTGTTTTAGCTGAACCATCAGTTTACTTGATTACATATTTTTAATAGCATGAATGACAGAAAAATCTCAAAGAAATAACTGAATATTCCACCTAATGCCATCAGGGAAAGTAGAACAAACAAAACTCAAAGAAGGAAAAGAAATCATAAAGAACAGAGCAGAAATAAATACGGACAAAGAAAGCAATAGAAAAAACTCAATGAAACTAAAAGCTGGGTTGTTGAAAAGATAAACAAAATTAATCAATCTTTAGCCATACTCAAAGAAAAAATGGTAAAGAGCTCAAATCAATAAAATGAAAAATGAAAAAGGAAAAGTTACAATTGACATCACAGAAATACAAAGGTTCATAAAAGAATACTTCAAATAACTTTATGGCAATAAAATGGACAACCTAGAAGAAAAAGACAAACTCCTAGAAATGTACAAATCTGAATCAGGAAGAAATAGAAAATATGAACAGACCAATCACACTTCTGAAATGGAAACTGTTTAAAAATATTCCAACAGACAAAAGTTCAAGAACAGATGGTTTCACAGGCAAATTCTATCAAACATTTAGAAAAGTTAACACCTATCCTTCTGAAACTATTCCAAAAAATTGCAGAGAAAGGAACACTCCCACACTCATTCTCTGAGGCCACCATGGCCTTGATACCAAAACCAGACAGAGATACTACAAAAATAGAAATACACAGACCAATATCACTGATGAACATAGATGCAAAAATCCTCAAGAAAATAATATCAAATCAAATCCAACAATATATTAAAAGGATCATACACCATGACCAAGTGGGATATCCCAGGGATGCAAGGACTTTTCAATATCTGCAAATCATTCAGTGTGATATAACACATTAACAAATTGAAGAATAAATCTATATGAATATCTCAATAGCTGCAAAAAAAGCTTTTCACAAAATTCAACACTCGTTTATGATAACAACTCTCCAGAAGGTGGGCATAGAGGGAATGTGTATATGATGAACCCATAGCTAACATCATACTCAGTGGTGGAAAGAAACCTGAAAGCGTCTCCTTTGGGATCAGGAACAAGACAAGGATGTCAACTCTTGCCACGTTTATTCAACATTCAGAAGTCTTGGCCATGACAATCAGAGAAGAAAAGAAATAAAAGGCATCCAAACATGAAAGAAGTAAAACTGTCACTGTGAGAAGATGAGGTGATATATAGAAAATCCTTAAGATGCTACCAGAAAACCTCAAGAGTGCATCAATGAATTCAGTAAAGTGCAAAATACAAAATTAATGAACACAAGTTTCCTGCAATTCTCTACACTAACAACAGATCAGTAAAATAAATGAAGGAAAAAAAATAATTTACCCTCAAATTAGCATTACCATTATAAATTACCAAATTACCATTAATTTAGCATCGAAAAGAATAAAATGCCAAGGAACAAATCTACCTAAAGAGGCAAAAGACCTATACTCTGAAAATTATAAGACAGTGATATGATCAAAGATGACACACACAGATGGAAAGATACATCATGTTCTTGGATTGGAAGAATCAACATTGTCAAAAGGACTATGCTACCCAAGTAAATCTGCAGATTCAGTGCAATTCTTAGAAATTACCAACAGCATTTCCCGCAGAATTAGAATAAACAATTTTTTAGTTTGTTCAGTTGAGTTCAGTCGCTCAGTCATGTCCAACTCTTTGTGGCCCCATGAATCGCAGCACACCAGGCCTCCCTGTCCATCACCAACTCCTGGAGTTCACTCAGACTCATGTTCATCGAGTCAGTGATTCCATCCAGCCATCTCATCCTCTGTCGTCCCCTTCTCTTCCTGCCCCCAATCCCTCCCAGCATCACAGTCTTTTCCAATGAGTCAACTCTTCGCATGAGGTGGCCAAAGTACTGGAGTTTCAGCTTCAGCATCATTCCTTCGAAAGAAATCTCAGGGTTGATCTCCTTTAGAATGGACTGGTTGGATCTCCTTGCAGTCCAAGGGACTCTCAAGAGTCTTCCCTAACACCACAGTTAAAAAGCATCAATTCTTCAGTGCGCAGCTTTCTTTATGGTCCAACTCTCACATCCATACATGACCACAGAAAAAACCATAGCCTTGTCTAGACGGACCTTTGTTGGCAAAGTAATGTCTCTGCTTTTGAATATGCTGTCTAGGTTGGTCATAACTTTTCTTCCAAGGAGTAAGCATCTTTTAATTTCATGGCTGCAATCACTATCTGCAGTGATTTTGGAGCCCCCAAAACTAAAGTCTGACACTGTTTCCACAGCTATTTCCCATGAAGTTATGGAACCAGATGCCATGACCTTAGTTTTCTGAAGGTTGACCTTTAAGCCAACTTTTTCATACTCCTCTTTCACTCTCATCAAGAGGCTTTTTAGTTGCTCTTCACTTTCTGCCATAAGAGTGGTGTCATCTGCATATCTGAGGTTATTGATATTTCTCCCGGCAATCTTGATTCCAGCTTGTGCTTCTTCCAGCCCAGCGTTTCTCATGATGTACTCTGCATATAAGTTAAATAAGTGGGGTGACAATATACAGCCTTGACACACTCCTTTTCCTATTTGGAACCAGTCTGTTGTTCCATGTCCAGTTCTTACTGTTGCTTCCTGATCTGCATATAGGTTTCTCAAGGTTTTTAGTTTGTATGGAAACACAAAAGAGCCTGAATAGCCACAGCAGTCCTGACAAAGAAAAATGAAGCTGGAAGCATCTAGCCTCCTGACTTCAAATTAGACTACAAAACTATAGTCATGAGAACAGATGGGTAATGGCACAAAAACAGAAAAACATATCAATAGAACAGACAGAAAGTCCAGAATAAACTCATACATTTGTGGTAAATTAATCTAACCCACTTTGCTGTATACTTGAAACTAACACGACATGGTAAATCAACTGTCTCTTTCTCTCTTTAGTCACTAAGTTATGTTTGACTCTTGTGACCCTATGGACTGCAGCCTGCCACGCTCCTCTGTCGTTGGGATTCTCCAAGTAAGAATATTGGAGAGAGTTGCCATTTCCTTCTCCAGGGGATCATCCCAACCCAGGGATCAAACCTGGGTCTCCTACGCTGCAGGCAGTTTCTTTATCGACTGAACTACAAAGGAAGCTGTTAAATTATATAGTACATAATATACAAATCAACTATACTCCAATATAAAATAGAAATTAAATGAAAAATAAAAGCATGAATGAGAGAAGCAAAGCCTTTTTGATGCATGTACCATAAAGTTTAAGTATCAGATACATTTCCACAATCCAGAACAATGCAGAAGCTAAGGAAAGTGCTGACTGGAGAAAAATAAGGAGGCAACTTGGTAAATTGTTTTTGTAGATAGTGGAGTTTGTTAGGTATTCTTTAGTGAGAGGTGAATGCATGCTGGGTTTTGCAGCTCATGTGGAGAAATTAAATGTCTATTAGTAAGCATTTAAGGAAACTAAAAATGCTTTTTTTCCAAAAAAGAAGAAAAAATCTAACAAAGTTTTAATAATTATATATAGGTATGTTTTTTTTTTCTCATTATGTTAACAGCCAGAACATCAGCTGGAGGAAATAAATAGCACTAGTGTATGTTTCCTTGGGCAGAGCTAGGACCTGATCAGCAATGATAAGATCCTCTGAGAAATAATTGTTTCACGCCAGATAACTCACAAGTGTCAGGCTGCTTAGCACCCAGACATAAGAGCTATGACCTCTATTGATTAATGTCTGTTCACATTATCACCATCAGTTAAACAGCTATTTTCAAATTCATGCATATTAACAAAGTAAAATGAAACAGGTCTCTAACCTGAATTTCCATAACAATAATATAAACACACCAGCCATAATACAAGAGGGTTATTAGAAGAAAAACACATGGGAAGGATGTGGTACCATTATGGAAGTGTCAACTTGGATGAAAATGATGAGAAATATCAATCCAGTACACTCCTGTTAGGCTGTAAATTTGCCTCTGAATGCATCTTTGATATACCTCATTTTCTTTCCATCTGCATTATCTCCTTCTCAATCTCCCAGAACAGAACCACTAGCTTTAGCTATAGTTCAATATTTATTTTAGGCCTTCAAAGATCTGTTTATCATAACCCCCTTCCCTGAAGTTTGGATATTTTTATTATCAAAGTGACTTTTCCCTCATGCAGCTACTAATCCTGCAACACCATCTTTTCTGTATCCTTCATGGGTAAACGATCACATCAATCCAGTCCCTCAAAAATTGTTAGTAAATTAAATAAGTACAATATTTAATAGGAAATTAGGAGAGGGATAGAAAATTCTGATAGTTCATAGAGCTGTGGACTATTTGAATGCTGAAATGGATTTTCTGTGATCAGTGGGCTGAGTTTCGTCCAGAGGGTTCTAATACTAAATGTCCCAATCTGTATTTGAGACTTTTGTGCTTTTAATACCTGGGGTATGGATGGCAACTTCCTTTGGCCTTTCTGAAGTGTTACATGCCTAAGGAATATAGTAGCTTGACTTTAGTTCACCAAGAACTGAAAACCAAATGTTCAACACTACCCTGCATCTTAGAAAACTCAGCATTGCATAACCTTAGAAGATAGATGTCACCTAAATAAAAAAAGAGATGGGATCTAAAATTTTGTTGCATTAAATTTTCAAATGTATGAAATTTAATTTTGTCAAATAAGATACTTTAAAAGGCTTACCACTTGAAATTATATCTCTGGCATACTTACATTTTAAATTGAGATTTATATTCCCTCTCAGTTGATAACATTTATCAGATATCACCTTGTAATCACTATATTTCTCTTGCTTTTGAAAATTATATTGGATCACTGATGTTAATTTTTACAATAAAAGTCCATTTTCAGATATAAGACAGCTTTCCATTTATTTTTTTAATTCACAAAATATTATTTTTTCTGGATATTTACTACAGAAACATCAAACCTATTAGATTGATACTTTAAGGCATCTGTGATATGTTTCAAGGTCAATATCTAGGTATATACTTATTGTAACCCTGACTGTTCATTTCCTTAAAGGCTAACTAACCACTTTCTAGCTCAGTTTTGGTTCATACTTTTTCTTTGATGGTGAATACATTTCTTTAACTTCCAAAAACATGTACTTCTTTTTATATTAAGGCACATGGATAATTTGATGCTGGCTAAAGTTATAAAAAATACACATTTATACATACAAACACAGTTATATCTATTTCTATATCACTCTCTCTCTCTCTCTCAAGTTAAACTGATACTTCAAATTATAATCCAACACTGAAGAATTTATTCTAGCCTTTTCTCTAAGTTTGTAACTGCTTTCTCTGAAAGGGAAAGACTTGGCTCTCATCTCAATATGTCTACTTATTTTTAGGAAATGTAGAGTATTTGAAAACTTATAAAGTTATTTTAGAATTTCTAACACATACCACTATGGAACACAAATTACAAACTAGAATTCAGTATTTGTTTACAATATTTTGTACTGTCTTTAGCCTTAGAGAATATAATCAAAATATTGTGTTTCCCATGTTCAGTTCAGTCGCTCAGTTGTGTCCGACTCTTTGCGACCCCATGAATCGCAGCACGCCAGGCCTCCATGTCCATCACCAACGCCCGGAGTTCACTCAGACTCATGTTACTTTCGGAGAAGGCAATGGCACCCCACTCCAGTATTCTTGCCTGGAAAATTCCATGGACGGAGGAGCCTGGTGGGTTGCAGTCCATGGGGTCGCTAAGAGTCGGACACAACTGAGGGACTTCACTTTCACTTTTCACTTTCCTGCATTAGAGAAGGAAATGGCAACCCACTCCAGTGTTCTTGCCTGGAGAATCCCAGGGACGGGTGAGCCTGGTGGGCTGCCGTCTATGGGGTCGCACAGAGTCGGACACGACTGAAGCGACGCAGCAGCAGCAGCAGCAGCATCAGCATGTTACTTTTCCGCAAATTGTTAGTGCTGTTCTTCGCCACCCTCTTCATTGTGACTATGTGATTCATTTGTTACTAGTCCACTTGCACTGCAGGAGACCCAGGTGGGATCCCTGGGTCTGGAAGATCCCCTGGAAAAGAGAATCGCAACCCAATCCAGTATTCTTATCTGGGAAATCCCATGGACAGAGGGGCCTGGTGGACTAGTCCAAGGGGTCTCAAAGAGTCAGACACAACTGAGCCACTAACATACCATACCACGTGGCGTGTGGATTCTATTATGGGTTGAATTGTGTCCTCTCCAATGGTATTTCCCTTCATACATTAAAGCCCTGATCCCCACTGCTCTTTAAAGAGGTGATTAAGAGATTTAGATGCCCAGAGAGTCACCAGGGATGTGTATACACATCAGTTCAGTTCAGTTCAGTCACTCAGTCGTGTCTGATTCTTTGTGACCCCATGAATTGCAGCATGCCAGGCCTCCCTGTACATCACCATCTCCCAGAGTTCACTCAGACTCATGTCCGTCGAGTCTGTGATGCCATCCAGCCATCTCATCCTCTGTCATCCCCTTCTCCTCCTGCCCCCAATCCTTCCCAGCATCAGAGTCTTTTCCAATGAGTCAACTCTTCGCATGAGGTGGCCCAAGTATTGGAGTTTCAGCTTTAGCATCATTCCTTCCAAAGAAATCCCAGGGCTAATCTCTTTCAGAATGGACTGGTTGGATCTCCTTGCAGTCCAAGGGACTCTCAAGAGTCTTCTCCAACACCACAGCTCAAAACCATCAATTCTTCGGCGCTCAGCCTTCTTCACAGTCCAACACTCAAATCCATACATGACCACAGGAAAAACCATAGCCTTGACTAGATGGACCTTAGTCGGCAAAGTAATGTCTCTGCTTTTGAATATGCTGTCTAGGTTGGTCATAACTTTTCTTCCAAGGAGTAAGCGTCTTTTAATTTCATGGCTGCAGTCACCATCTGCAGTGATTTTAGAAAAGACCATGTGAGGATGAAAAAGGCTGGACAAACATCTCCTTGAGCAACAAAATGCAAACAAACTATATGGGACTAAAAATAACTGTGCAGTTGGGGTAAATTCTGGACAAAAGATACAAAAAGACCAAAAATAAAATAACATAAAACAACAACAACAACTTGCACTTCTGAAGAGCCAGGAGCAAAGCACTGAGCACGCACAAGCACACCACCACCTAAGGAGTGGGCAAACCCCCTAAGCCAGCCCTCCTGTCCGATCTCTGGAACACCCCAATCCTCAACCCGTAGAAGGAGCCAGCTCCCCCCTTTAAGGAGTGAGCAAGGGAACCATTACTTGTTCTCTCTCCCCTCTGCTGCAGCGGGGGCCCTGTTAAAGCCCTGCCTGGATTTCTTGTCTAGCCTCATCATTTGCTATTGATTGGGGAAGGCCAAGAACACTGGTCAATGTCACTTCTATTAGTATCTCCTCCTCATAGATTAACAGCATTATCAGTATTAGTTTTCTCTTTATCTTTCCCTCATTTCCTTCTCTCGCCTCTCCTCTCTGGCTTTCCTTCTTTCCCTTTTCTTCTCTTCCTTTTTGTTTCCCTTTTGCTCCCTCCCTTCCTCCCTCCCCCCTTTCTTCCTGTTTTCCTTTCCTGCCCCCCTGCTTCCATCCCGCTCCCTTCCTTTCCAAAAAAGTTAAAGAGACACAAAACTATATATTTCCTTACTTCTTCCTCTTTCTTACAGAAAAGGAGCATATCATATAATTTTTGCACATTACCATTGCCAAAGTCCTTTCCAAAAGGACAATTTTTTATTCCTACCAGCAAGGAGTCAGAGTGACTGTTTCTCTAAATCAAGCATTTCTTATCTGCCAAAGCAGCAAAAGTCAGAGTTGAATTAAGTAAAGTATAAATAAACACCTCCCTTCACTAAAGAAGCATATTTGTATTATCATCATGGCCGCATTGCCTACTGACTAGGCATTGGGCTTCCCTGGTAGCTCAGAGGTTAAAGCATCTGCCTGGAATGCTGGAGACCGGGGTTCGATCCCTGGGTTGGGAAGATCCCCGGGTTGGGAAGATCCCCTGGAGAAGGAAATGGCAACCCACTCCAGTACCCTTGCCTGGAGAATCCCATGGAGGGAGGAGCCTGGTAGGCTTCAGTCCATGGGGTCGCAGAGAGTCGGACACAACTGAGCGACTTATTAAGTCAACTTAAACTCTCCCACTCTAACTTCAGTTATTTGAAGAAGGAATGAATGTCTAACTAAATATATCTAGAAAAATGCTGTATGAGTGATCCTTGTTTTAGACAAGCAGCTATAATTGAGGAAAGCAGTCAGATTCTCTCTCAGGGAATTTTTACTCTTCAAGACATGAAAAAAAAATCAGCTAGTTGGGAGCTGTGGAGATGGAGATGGAGCTAAAATATTAGTCAGGAATGTCATTTTTATTGTTTCTGACGGAGTACTTAGGGTCCAGTTGATCACCTAGAATTGCTGTTGGACTTGTAGAATTACTGCTGCAAACTGAACAAGCTTGTCTTTTGAAGAGACATGGCCAGCACTTTTTCTGTCTAACTTCTTGAAGTAATCTTAGAGACAACATGCGGTAAGTGAGATGACTGGACACGGCTCTATTTCTTAATATAACTGAAAACCGCAATCCGTGGGGGTGCAAAGGATCAGACACAACTGAGTGACTGCATAGCATGCACTGTTCCATCTGAGGAAAAAAGTTCTCAGTTGCTTCATTCTGAGGGGAAAACTGTTTATGTTGGCAGAGTAAAGAGGACTTTGTCATTGTAAATTTTTTGAGAGAGGATAACAACCTGTAAATTTTATGAGACAAAATAAGAAAATGTAGTCTATAGTCCCAAACAATGTGCTTAGGAAATAGAAACATTCAAAAATTATAACTTATCCAATATCCTCGATGTTTCTTATCAATTAGAAGTGTGTGTGTGTTTTTCAATTTTAATATGTATGCATGTGCTAAGTCGCTTTGATTATGTCTGACTATTTGCAATCCTGTGGACTGTAGCCTGTCAGGCTCCTTTATCCAGGATTCTCCAGGCAAGAATGCTGGAGTGGGTTGCCATGTCCTCCTCCAGGGGATCTTCCCAAGCCAGGGGTCAAACCGATGTCTCTTATGTCTCCTGCATTGGCAGAAAGGTTCTTTGCTACGAGCACAACCTGGAAAGCCCTGAAACACTCATAAATTCTCTAAAGCATCTACCAAAATGAAGCATTTTGAGCAGAATTTGAGGAGTGAGTTTAAGGTCCAATCTGACTTTAGCCAAACTAAGTTAGCATGTAATTATTTAATCTGATCCAATAGGTGATGATTTTAAAAGATAATGTTTTATGTTCCTAAGCAAGAACTCAAATCCAGCATTTATTGGTACTTTGGTAATGAAGTTGGGAATTGGGAGTTGGTGATGGACAGGGAGGCCTGGTGTGCTGCAATCTATGGGGTCGCAAAGGAGTCAGACATGACTGAGTGATTGAACTGAACTGAATTGAATGAAAATAATATTTACTTCATATGATTTCTATGCACAATAATAGGAATAATATGTTTAAAACAAAACTATGTCAAGAATATAGTAAATATTAAAAAATTAGTAAATGTTTAAACTGTAATTCATAGATGACATAAATGCTATAGGTAGTAAGTATTCTGATGTATGCCAGATAACAATAGAGAGATTTAAAAAATTAAAAACTTCTCCAAGAGTGAAAATTTTAGAAGTCTAGTGACTGATCCATTTTGTAGATAATTTGTATTTACTTACAGAAAGCTAGTCATTAGATAATAAGTCTGATTTGTATGTAGAATAATTGTACATTTCTATACCAATTTGCCACATATACTGTAGAAAACAAGAGAACTCAAAGTTTATTTTTAAATAAAAGAATTAGTGCCTCAATTTTCTCACCTTTTAATATTCACATATACAGGGAAATTGATTTGATCTTTAGAGTAGATTATATCATATATATATGTATACACACACAGACATATACACATATATATGTACAGTAACATCTCTTTAAGATTTTTTAAGCACAATTAAATTTCATACATAGATATACATTTACATGGAGTCCACATGAAAATTGTTTAAATGACCTTGTATATTTTTTAAAAATGCTATGCTTAGGGCTTCCTTCATAGCTCAGTCAGTAAAGAATCCACTTGCAATACAAGAATCTGCCTGCAATGTAGGAGACCTGGGTTTGATTCCTGGGTCAGGAAGATCCCCTGAGAAGGAAATGGCAACCCACTCCAGTATTCTTGCCTGAGAAATCCCATGGACAAAGGAGTCTGGTGGGCTACAGCCCAGTGAGTCACAAGAGTCGGACATGACTTAGCAACTAAACCACCACCATGCTTATCACTATGATTTAGGCTTGACTGCTACCTAAAGGAGACACCAGCTAAGATACCTATCTTCAAATAAAAAACTGAAATTAAGAAATATAGATGTACTCTATTGCACTGTGGTGGGAAAACATTCTTTTCTTTCCAATGGTGTGGAACAAGAGCTGTGTACATCCAAATTTCACATTTAGTAACATTATTATGGTTGGCTTCAACCCAGCAACAAAATAATCTGACAGGGTCATTTAAAAAAGGGCTTGGAATGCATGATATGACAGTAATTTGCTAAATTCAAATAATAGCATGATTATTGGTCTGAAAAAAAGTGCTAATAAGGAGTCCTGCTATCTGACTCTATGCCTTTTTTTCAGTGATCTGTGGTTGGATTCATCGTAAGACTTATACAATGATGAACATTGTAGTACATTTATGAATAAAAATGACTGAAAAAGTCAAAACGAAACCCATTAAGCAAAGTGACTTTAGATGCTAAAGTGCTAAATCAAATGAACGGATCTTATTTGAATTTTAAAAATAGCATTAAATGGACTGAAGCTGTCATATGAAAGAATGAGGAAAAGCATAAGAATATAATAGGCACTAATCCTTGCTTTTGTAAAAATCAAGGACACATTGTATCCATGTACATTTTACTATGATGCTAACATAGAATACATATTAAAACTGACTTTAAAAGCTAAGTCCAATGATAACTATAAGAGAATAAGAAAATTTAAAAAATCAATTAAAGGAGTTAAAATGACAATCATTTATTTTTCTAGTTCAATAAATATAATAATTTAATGGAAATGTCTAAAGAAAGCCTTTATAAGGTTTTAATTGAATTTAAAACAAAAATGCCCATATAATAAATTTATACCTTCTATTTTACATAAATCTCTTGAACTTTGCATGAAGTAGTAATTTATCTTTCAGCGTTGACTTTGTTTTTAAATGATGTTAATTTAATAGATGCTTTTAAGTATTAAATATGATTTAAATTGACTATGTGAATTTATGTATCACATAAATTGTGGAAAATTCTGAAAGAGATGGGAATACCAGAGGAATACCTGCCTCTTGAGAAACCTGTATGCAGGTCAGGAAGCAACAGTTAGAACTGGACATGGAACAACAGACTGGTTCCAAATAGGAAAAGGAGTATGTCAAGGCTGTATATTGTCACCCTGCTTATTTAGCTTATATGCAGAGTGCATCATGAGAAACACTGGGCTGGAGGAAGCACAGCTGGAATCCAGATTGCTGTGAGAAATATCAATAACCTCAGATATGCAGATGACACCACCCTTATGGCAGAAAGTGAAGAAGAACTAAAGAGCCTCTTGATGAAAGTGAAAGAAGAGAGTGAAAACGTTGGCTTAAAGTTCAGCATTCAGAAAACTAAGATCATGGCATCTGGTCCCATCACCTCATGGGAAATAGATGGGGAAACAGTGGAAACAGTGGCTGACTTTATTTTGGGGGGCTCCAAAATTACTGCAGTTGGTGATTTCAGCCATGAAATTAAAAGACCCTTACTCCTTGGAAGGAAAGTTATGACCCACCAAGACAGCATATTAAAAAGCAGAGACATTACTTGGCCAACAAAGGTCCGTATAGTCAAGGCTATGGTTTTTCCAGTGGTCATGCATGGATATGAGAGTTGGACTGTGAAGAAGGCTGAGCGCCGAAGAATTGATGCTTTTGAACTGTGGTGTTGGAGAAAACTCTTGAGAGTCCCTTGGACTGCAAGGAGTCCAACCAGTCCATCTTAAAGGAGATCAGTCCTGGGTTTTCATTGGAAGGACTGATGTTGAAGCTGAAACTCCAATATTTTGGCCACCTGATGTGAAAAGCTGACTCATTGGAAAAGACCCTGATGCTGGGAAAGATTGAGGGCAGAAGAAGGGGACTACAAAGGATGAGATGGTTGTGTTAGGGGAAGCACACTGATTGAAACTGCCCACCCTGGCCAGGAACCATAGTAACTATTTGCCTGAGTTGTTTATGATAGGAGATCCTGGTAAGGAGCAGGGAACTAATAAGCCTCCACCAACCAGAAGAGTTGGAGAAAGGTCAAAAGGAGACACCACCTGTCCGACCACCTCCCAGAATCCTTCTCTCTGGCATCCATCTTAGCTAAACAGGCTTGCACCACCAAGGACTCTGAGTCAGAATGATTGGCTAAGGACAACCCAGCATCTAATCCCATCACCATAAAACCCGAGACTGCAAGTCATGTGACAGAGCAATTCTCCTGGGTTCCCTTACCCTCATGCTCTCCACCCAGGTGCTCTTTCCCGATAAAATCTCTTGCTTTGTCAGCACATGTGTCTCCTCGGACAATTCATTTCCAAGTGTTAGACAAGAGCCCAGTTTCGGGCCCTGGAAGGGGTCCCTCTTCCTGCAACAGTTGGATGGCATCATTGACTCGATGGACATGGGTTTGGGTGGACTCTGGGAGTTGGTCATGGACAGGGAGACCTGGCATGCTGTGGTTCATGGGGTCGCAAAGAGTCGGACATGACTGAGCGACTGAACTGAACTGACTGATGATTTAAATGATTATTACAGAGGGAATTTTATATGAGGAGGAAAACTGAAAATGGATTTTAACATAGATCAGAAAGAGTGAAATGAAAGGTTTTTCTTAATGCATTTTAAGTTTATAATAAAGCACTTCTCTAAATACTTTAAATTAGTGTTTCAATCATAAAGAATGACAAACTTTTTTTTTTTACTTTTTCAGTCTCCATAACTACACAAGTCAATACTTTAAGATAAATCTCTTCATATTTATATGGTTCTGTTTCTCTGGAGAACTCTAATTAATTAAAATGTTTAAGTCTCTATTAAATTTTGGCCTTGGTGCATCTCTCTCTCTCTCTCTCTCTCTCTCTCTCTCTCTCTCTATATATATATATATATATATATATATATATATATATATATATATACACACACACACATATATACGTATATATATTCAGTTGTGATAGGTAAGGGTTTTTTGTTGTTAATTTGTGGGTTCTATTTTGTCAATTCAAGTACAGTAGGATACCTCAAATAAATGAATATCTTTAAGTATCTCCTCCAAACTCCTCCAGATACTTTAATATATTTGTGTGAACTATGTTTAGGCCTAAGATTGGATTCCTGCTATTTAAAATTTTAAATATTTTAGAATTTTATGTTTAAAGAAAACAAAGTAACTATTTTTCATCAAACAAATACTGCAAGTTTGAATTATTTAATCATTGAAGGGCTGTCAATTGAAGAAATCCTTTAAAACACAGATTTCTTATTGAAAGTCATGTATAGATAGGAGAAACATTTTCTTCTCTCTTAGAAGTCCTTGGAAGCCATGGTAACACCAAGAAATAGATATAGATAAGGATAAAATCACCCCAGGCATATTGACTAAACTTACGCAGAATATGGGAGTAGATTTGATACTGATAGTCTCATTATATTCCTTACTTGAAAGGTGTAAAAACTTAACAGTAGATTTTAGCTGTGATGCACTGAAAGAAAAGTTTTTCATTCTGAGTCTTAAGATTGAGTGAAGATAGTCTCTGAAAAGACAGCTAACATAAGTATCAAGGTATGGACTAAATTGAAAGCTTGATATTTTTATTTAAAAAATACAGATTTATTTTCAACATATATGATTGCTTTTCTTTAAATAGGGAGTAATGATATTTTCAAAAGCCAAAATGGCTGGAGGTCTTTTTTTCTGAAAATTACCAAAAGCTAAAGGAATCTCTTGGACAGCAAGGAGATCCAACCAATCCATCCTAAAGGAAATCAGTCCTGAATATTCACTGGAAGGACTGATGTTGAAGCTGAAATTGCAATACTTAGGCCATCTGATGCAAAGAGCTGACTCATTTGAAAAGACCCTGATGCTATGAAAGACTGAATGCAGGAGGAGAAGGGGACAACAGAGGATGAGATGGTTGGATGGCATCACCAACTGCATGGACATGAGTTTGAGTAAACTCCAGGAGCTGGTGAGTTGGGGGAGTTGGTGATGGACAGGGAAGCCTGGTGTGCTGAAGTTCGTGAAATCGCAAATTGTCGGACATAACAGAGCAACTGAACTGCACTGAAAGGAATCTTTTAAATGAGAACCTGGGACTAACTATGATGCTGAATTAAGTGATGAGACTACCAATACTTGCCTCACAGTGTAAACTAGCAGTTCTCAAAATAGAGCATGCATTAGAACATATGGAAGGCTTGAAAAACACAGACAACTGGGCTCAACCTCATAGCTTCTGATTTAACAGGTCTGAAAGGGAGACTGAGAATCTGCGTTTCTAATAAGTCCCCAGGTGATGCTGATTCAGCTGTTCTGGAGAACACCCTTTAAGAAGCACTAGTCTATAGATCTCAGCCAACTCATTTCAGGGAATATTTAATGGGCAGAGCAAACATACTTACTTAGGTAAGATACTCGTACTAGATAAAAAAGGAAGGTAAAGACCTACAGGCTACCCGTGCTGCAGCCAGCCCTACATACATGCACGCGTGTGCGCACACACACACACACACACACACACACTTTTAAGATTGAAAAGTCTTATCAAAGAAATGTGAGCCAATTATAGTATTCATTAGGGGGAAGGAGCTAAAATAGCCAACTCAAGATCCAATTATTTCCCAATGTTCAGGGCTGAGGGAAAAAGGACACTCTTCCAAAAAGAAAGAAAGCAGGTAACACTGTCTAATCATCTTCAAACATGTTGGCAACTGACTATCCTGGAAAATAAACCAATGATATTAGAATAAAGGGAAACCCATACTAAAGGAATTATGTTATAGAGGATCTCTAACTCAGGATTGCTTATAATAACCAAATCCATCATTTATGGATTTATGAGACTGATTCCTTAGAAAATATAGTGTAAAATAAATGATCATCTAGACTATGATATGGAAATGTTTCATTAACTAAGTGCTCTTTTATTTTTATTTTTTTAAAAAAGTGAACGTGATCAAAGACCTCATTAGAGACATATCTATTACGCTGGGTCTCTAATGTGGGAAGGAAGGACTTCAAGAGAACCATAAATTGTCCCAAGTCCTTTCTTCCCATAATAAAAATGACTCATTAGGAAGCATCACTAAAAATTTCAAAGACATGTCTGATGAAGAGCATTTGTTGTGAAGCTTTATAGTGAGATCTCTCTACTTTTTTGTTTTAGCTCTCTCACCAACAAGATAAATCACTCATCTTAGTGAGTTAAATAAGAAGTGACAAAAGACAACCAAATTTTAAAATGAGAGAGGGCTGGAATAGACATTTCACCAAAGAAGCTTAGCCAATCAGCAAAAGAAAAGATGCTCCACAGCAAATGACTAGAGAAATGCTAATCAAAATGAGATATCATTTCACACCCAATTGATAGCTATAATAAAAATGCAGACAATAATGTTGACGAAGAGGTAGAAAATCAGAACTCATATATTATTAGTAGAAATGTAAAACTTTTACAGCCATGTTGGAAAACAGTTCGGAAGCTACTCAGAGAACATAGTTATTGTATGACCCAGCAATCCCACTTTAAAGTCGATGTGCTAAACAGGGAAGTGAAAGTGTTACTCAGTTGTGTCTGTCTCTTTGCAACCCCATGGACTGTAGCCTGCCAGGCCCCTCTGTTCATGGAATTTTCCAGGCAAGAATACTGGAGTGGGTAATCATTCCCATCTCCAGAGTATCTTCCTGACCCAGGGACTGAACCCAGGTCTCCTGAAATGCAGGCAGATTCTTTACCATCTGAGCCACCAGGTACTAGGTATACACCAAATTAAAACATGTCCATGTAAAAACTTGTACATAAATACTCATAGCAGGATGATTCACAATAAACAAGAACTTAACAACCCAGTGCCCTTCAGCTAATGAATTGATTAAGGAAATGTGGATGCCTGTATATTATAGGTTGAATTGTATCTTTCAAAAGATATGTTGAAATCATAATCAAACTTTTCTGAGGATGTGAACTTTTTAAATAGAGTGTTTGCATATTTTATCAAGTAAAGATGAGATCATCATGAGGCCCTAATATAATATTAGGGCCTAATAACTGGTGTCTTTATTAGAAAAGGGAAGTACCCTCTAAAATCAGACACACAGGAAGTCCGTGTGATGACACAGGCATTGTTTGGCAGGATGGAAATACAAGCCAAGGGAAGTCAAGTACCTGCAGACACTTCCAGATGCAAAGAAAGATTCTACCCAGAGTCTTAGAGGGAGCATAGCTCTGCTAATACATTGATTTCATACACCTAGCCTCTAGAACTATGAGACAGTACATTTCTGTTCTTTTGATCAACCCAATCTATGGTACTTCATTACAGCAGTCTTAGGAAATTAATACACCATACAGTGGACTATATTCACCACAAAAAAAGAAATAATGTGTTGATATACTACAACATAAATAATCCTTATAAAAAGCAGAATAAGCCAGACACAAGAGGACAAATAGTAAATTATTCCACTTATATGAAATACCTAAAAGAGACAAATCTATAGGAACAAACAGTGGATAAGTGGTTGCCAGGAACTGGAGAAAAGGATGAATGAGGAGTTACTTGTTAATAGAATGAGATTTATTGTGGGGGTGATGAAAATACTCAGTAATTAGACATTGGTGATGGTGGTACACCTTCATGAATATGCTAAAAAGCATTATGATTTACAATTTAAATGTGAGAACTATGATGCCTGGTATGTGTGCTCAGTTGCTCAGTCATGCCCAACTGTTTGCAACCTCATGAACTGTGTCACCCACCAGGCTCCTCTGTCCATGGAATTTTCCTGGCAAGAGTACTAGAGTGGGTTGCCATTTCCTTCTCCAGAGGAGTACTATGGTATGTGAATTAAATCACACACACACACACACACACACACACACATACACACACACACAAATAATAATGAGTGAAGCAAAATGCCTCAAATAGGATAAATCCTTATGGAAACCAAAGATTTTCATTTGTTTATAATCCAAAGAATTTACACAGATCTCTTAATTATGTAAGACTTCTGTACAATATTTGGGCTCATCCTTGAGTCCAATGAAACATTTATTAAGAAATCTGATTGGAACGTCTCTCCCAGACTCCTTCAATACTATATATAACTCTCATTCCGTGGTAATCAAGCTCCTTTTGGTGCTTATATTAACTGAAATTTGGTTCACTTCTGCACTTCTGTAGCCATCTTATGCTGCTGCTGCTGCTGTTAAGTCAGTTCAGTCATGTCCGACTCTGTGAGACCCCATAGATGGCAGCCCACCAGGCTCCCCCATCCCTGGGATTCTCCAGGCAAAAACGCTGGAGTGGGTTGCCATTTCCTTCTCCAAGCCATCTTATGAGGAACATGTTAATACTCATGCTCCTCCAATGAAGTTCTTCCTAGTCAATTCTCCGATGCTACCTTGTTATGGTCAACTACAGAGATTCTCTCAGCCAAAAAACACAAAAAACAAACCCTTATTAGAAAAATTTAATCTTTCAAAAATCAAGAAAAAGAAAAATAGCATGAAATAAAGTGATTTAGTCTTCTTGGATCCCACCTTAAATTCCTAAAGAAAAAATGTGATTCTTTCTACATTTACAAAAAGAAATTTATTTCAGGAATCAGTTTTTTTTTCATGGTTAAGATCTTTATCTCTTTATTTTTAATCTTTTCTCATATTACAAACATGATGAAAGTTCCTGGAATAGGGCTCCAGTTTAAAGAACTCCAGCAATAAATCCCCCAAAAAAGGATCTGGACTTAGCAATTATCACTACTACCCCCCTAATACAAGCATACCTCAGAGATATTGCCAGTTCCTGACCACTGCAATAAAGCAAATGTCACATTGCAGTGAGTCACACAATTTTTTTGGTTTCCTAGTACATATAAAAGTTATGTTTACCCTGTTAAGTGTGTTATATCATTATGTTAAAAATGTAAAATAATTAAAGATATTCCCTTGCTGAAAATGCTAACCAGCACCTGACCTTCCAGGGAATAATAATCATTTTGTAGTTGTAACATCAAAGATGACTGATCACAGGTACCATTGCAAATGTAACAATAATTTTTTTTGAAATATTGTGAGAATTACCAAAATGTGACAGAGACAAGAAGAGTGCAAATAGTGTAGGGAAAATGGAGCCAATAGACATGCTTGACCCAGGTTGCCACAAACACAGTATCTCTGAAGTGCAGTAAAGTGAAATGCAATAAAACGAGGCATGCCTGTTTTGTTTGTTTTTTTTTTTTAATTAAATGGGAGACCTAGACTTGGCTGAGCCTGAGATTTAAACATAGGTTAAAATAATCCTGTGCTGCTGCTGCTGCTGATGCTAAGTCGCTTCAGTCGTGTCCGACTCTGTGCGACCCCATAGATGGCAGCCCATCAGGCTCCCCCATCCCTGGGATTCTCCAGGCAAGAACACTGAAGTGGGTTGCCATTTCCTTCTCCAATGCATGGAAGTGAAAAGTGAAAGTGAAGACGCTCAGTCGTATCCGATTCTTAGCAACCCCATGGACTGTAGCTTGCCAGGCTCCTCTGTCCATGGAATTTTCCAGGCAAGAGTACTGTGCTACATTTGACTAAATTATATGACTCCTTACATAACTTAATGAGCCATATTTGAGTGTAAGAAACAAACTCTTTAAATTATATCAAATAAGAGGATACATTTTTTGGATACACATGAAATCTCACAGATACGTCAGATTAACTTCATGAAAATTGAAGTGGAACCATGATTCTGGCAATTGAAGCTAGAAATTAATGCTTAATTCAAAGTAACTCTAGGGACATAGTCAGTGGTTCTTATTGCTTTGCTCTAGTGTTCTGCCCCAGATAGATCAGCAAGGTCCACACGGGCACTCCTAACATCTGCTCATGTAGGACTTCAATTTACATATCATTCCTCATGGTCCCTAACACAGTATATATTGAACTTATGCATCATTATGTTTGGCTAATGCTTTTTCTACCTGGGCCTTTTACAATGCTTGAAAGAGAACAATTAGTTCAAGTCCTATTTGAAAAATAAAATCACATATACATATAGAATATGTGCCCTTGGTCAGTTTTAAACTTGGGTCAGTTTTAAACCCCTTGAACTAGTTCTCTCTGTTACCAAAAAGAGTACACTTTGGCTTGTGAGCAAGGAAACATTTATTCAGTTCAGTTCAGTTCAGTTCATTTCAGTCACTCAGTTGTGTCCGACTCTTTTTCGACCCCATGAATCGCAGCACGCCAGGCCTCCCTGTCCATCACCAACACTCGGAGTTCACTCAGACTCATGTCCGTCGGTGATGCCATCCAGCCATCTCATCCTCTGTCATCCCCTTCTCCTCCTGCCCCCAATCCCTCCCAGCATCAGAATCTTTTCCAATGAGTCAACTCTTTACATTAGAAGATAGTATAAGCATCATGGATGCCCGGAGGGATACAGTTAACACCCTCAATCTTGAATACCTTGCCCCAACATTGTTTTCTGTATTATATATTGAGTGCAGTTCAGTCGCTCAGTTGGGTTGACTCTTTGCAACCCCATGGACTGCAGCACACCAAACTTTCCTGTCCATCACCAACTCCTGGAGCTTGCTCAAACTCATGTCCATGGAGTCAGTGATGCCATCCAACCATCTCATCCTCTGTCATCCCCTTCTCCTTCTGCCTTGAATCCTTCCCAGCATCAGAGTCTTTTCCAATGAGTCAGTTCTTCACATCAGGTGGCCAAGGTATTGGAGCTTCAGCTTCAGCATCAGTCCTTCCAATGAATATTCAGGACTGATTTCCTTTATGAATGACTGGTTGGATCTCCTTGCAGTCCAAGGGATTCTCAGGAGTCTTCTCCAACACCACAGTTCAAAAGCATCAATTCTCTGGTGCTCAGCTTTCTTTATGGTTCAACTCTCACATCCAAACCTGATTACTGGAAAAACCATAGCTTTGACTAGATGGGCCATTTTCGGCAAATTAATGTCTCTAGTTTTTAATATGCAGGCTAGGTTTGTCATAACTTTCCTTCCAAGGAGCAAGCGTCTTTTAATTTCATGGCTGCAATCACCATCTGCAGTGATTTTGGAGCCCAAGAAAATAAAGTCTGTCACTGTTTCCATTGTCTCCCCATCTATTTCCCATGGAGTAATGGGACCAGATACCGTGGACTTCATCTTTTGAATGCTGAGTTTTAAGCCAACTTTTTCACTCTCCTCTTTCCCTTTCATCAAGAGGCTCTTTAGTTCATCTTCACTTTCTGCCATAAGGGTGGTGTCATCTGCATATTTGAGGTTACTGATATTTCTCCCAGCAATCTTGATTTTAGCTTGTGCTTCATCCAGCCTGGCATTTCACCTAATGTACTCTGCATATAAGTTAAATAAGCAGGATGGCAATATACAGCCTTGACGTACTCCTTTCCCAGTTTTGAATTAGTCCATTGTCCCATGTCTGGTTCTAACTGTTGCTTCTTGACCTGCATACAGATTTCTTAGGAGGCAGATAAGGTGGTCTGATATTCCCATTTCTTTAAGAATTTTCCAGTTTGTTGTGATCCATACAGTCAAAGGCTTTGATGTATATATAGTTTCAAATATTTTGCAGCAAAAGTGTTCAAATTCTCAAATGGGGTTTATCAAAAACTCTTTCCCTGCCATCTCACTAGGAAAACCTCTAAGCCATATCATAAATTTTTTCTAGAGATGATCTTTTAAGTTCTGTTATGGCAGTGGTTCACAACCTGGTTAGATATTACCATAACCTCGAAAGATATTAAAATGCATTGATGTCTGGGTCCCACCACAAACCTATTCAATTAGAATCTCCTGGGGTAGAACACAGATACTGATATATTTTGAAGGCTCCTCAGATGATGCAGATCTGTAAATTTTAAGCGCTGTCAATCTCATAGTCCACAACTTCCAGGTAATAACCATTTCTTTTTCAAAACCTCTAATGACTTATTCCTCTAATGACTTAAACCTCATCATTGTCCAGCCAAACCACCACAAAGTGGCATATGTAAAGATGAGGAAGAAAAATAGTAAATTATACAGGTTCAGCTCCAATGAGCAAAGTGCTTGATCTCATCTCTTTTGTTCTTAGAACAAGATAAAGCTACACAAACTGAGAGTCAATTGTTTTTCTTGGACTCCAAGATCTCAGGACATGCATTTGCTTTAAAAGCTGGAAAGACAAGTGCATCCAGAATGATAGAGCAAGGTAGGTCCAATCACCAGAAGCAGAAACTGCAGGATCAATATAATACTGGTGGAAACATTAAATGGCCATTGTGATGAACTGCTAGAAACAGAGTGTGGAATAGAGAGGGAGAAATTTCTGAGGGGAACAGTCTCAGATATTCCCAAAATGTTCATGAGCTTCCCTTCAAGGAAACTGACCAGGTTCTCAATTTTAGGACCCAAGAAAATCCTCTGCTCTTTCAGAGACAGAGAAGAAGAGGAACTACTATGAAGCGTAGAAAAAGCATCCCCCATAAGACAAACCTAGTCTCTAGGAGAAAGGACTTTGCCAGAGCTCAATTCTGGAAACACACTCTGGCTTAAGGAGGTAATTTATCTCTAGCCCAGCACTCTCCAGCCTTCCCAATTTCACTGAAGGGGTGGAAAAGCATCATCAACAAGATACACAGCTTGAAGGAAATAATTGAGTACTTAGCAGTTGGGGCTTCCAAAGTGGCACTAGGGGTTTAAAAAAAAAAAAAAAGCACCTGCCAGTGTAGGAGATGCAAGACACATGGGTTTGATCCCTGTATCAGGAAGATGCCTTGGAGAAGAACATGGCAATCCACTCCAGTATTCTTGCCTAGAGAATCCCATGGGCAGAGAAGCCTGGTAGGCTACAGTCCATGAAGTGTCAGACATGACTGAAGGGATTTAGCGCACACACATGCCCATTGCAGCCAGGGTAAGAATAGGGAACAGGAAAAAAACTATACCGCTGAAAGACTTGCAAAAACAAAGAAACGCTTAGAAAAACAAGACCCCAAATTGAAGACAATTGGAACTATGTGGGGACAGTGTGGTGTCCTAAATAGTGCTTTGCCAGGCAGACATATGAAAGAATAGTGATGCCTGTTTTACAAGTCAGTAGGATAATACAGTAAGAGAATTATGGCAGATCAGTGGACAAATATATATACATATTTTAATACAGTGACCCCAGCCAGCTGTTAACTTGGCTTTATGGGGTTAACAGAGCCTGTACAGCTCTCCATATATCACCAGTCAGATAACTCAGTCCATCAATGTGAAGGAAAAAAGACTATTAAAACACCTAGATTTTTCACTCTAGTACTACACATTCTTGCGCCTGAAGCAAAGTCCCCTCGATGAAAAATGAGGATGGATGTCAATGATATTGGTGACTTCTAATAGGTTGCACTCACATGCAATATTTAGAGTAGTTACCTTTGTGTTTTCCTTTTAGACAATGGGTAAATTTCTGGGGAGGAGGTAAATTTTTCTGTAAAGTGAACTGTGAAATATTTGAGCAGTGGAGAACTGTTGATATATTGATTTCAGGGTGAACTAAACATGGGTTTTTATATGTTGTGTTGATGTTTTCCTGGCCATGTGTATGGGAACCATGCAAGTGTATGTCCTCACATATATTCATGCAAATATCACATTTTATTATGAACTAAAACCAAACACCAGAGGATTCCCATGCCCAGTATGAGAAAGATACTAATACTCAGTTATACTTGATCCTGCAAGACTCTTGATGAAATCCAGGGACTGTCTACCAACACCTCTATCTCCCTCTTACTATACATAGTCCCCATGAACTCACCTTCCCAAGGATCGGTCAGTATTGGCCACTGCCTTATAATAATGATAAAAGAATGCTTGTTATAATATAGAATGTTCATTTATAGGCCTTAATCTTTATTTCTTTACAATCCTTTGCAAAAACTCCTCTCATATGGAAAGTGTTTTCATGATTGTACAGCTGGGCTCCTGCCAGAATCCAATCATATGGCCCCAACTACAAGTTGGCTGAGAACTGTGGAAGTGCTCATGAATATTCAATGGTTGTTAATTGTCTGCCACAGACCTCCAGGAGCAGAATCCTAATATGACTAGGTGTTTCCTAATTGAGTTCTCTCAGGAAACTAAATTTGTGACATTCTGCTTGCTCTCACTTTGCTAAAGCCCAACAGATGTAACCAACTCAGTGTACAATTCTTAAATTTTTAATCACTCTTAAATTATCCTGTGATTTTAACTATGCAATTACACAAAGTCTATTCCCAGATCTTTAATTGCTATGCATGTGTAGCATTGCAGAGATCAACAAATCCATATCTCTAGTCCATCCACTTCTGAGCTAGAAACCCCTACAGGTTGCCTATTAGATATCTCTAGCACGAGGTCTGAAAGAGGTTTCAAACTCAGCATGTCCAACAATAATTAAATCCTCTTGGTCTCAGACCTTTACTTTTTTTTTTTTTTTCTTATTAAAATGGTATTGACAATTTCCTAGTTGTTAAAGCCACAGACCTGAACATTATTGCTATTTCTTCAGCATTTTTCTCTGCCTTTCCCCATTAAATTAGTCAGCAAGACTGGCTGATTTTATATTATGCTTTCTTATTTCCGGTTCTATTTCTCCATTCCCATGTCTCAGATCAATAGTGTCTCTTTCCTTGGTTGAATGATCTCCAGTCCATTCCTCACTCTATAGTCAGAGTGACCTTAATCAAAGACAAATCATCATATCAGTTTCTTACTTAATGGGAGTCAGAGACTTCCATTACCCTTAAATGTGTTTCAAAATACTTAACGTTTACAGAGTGCTGCAAGGTCTGTACCGTGTCTAACTCTCTGGCCTTCTGTTCCATTATATTTGTTTCATATAATTCAGTCATTACTGACCTTCTATCCCTTCTCTCTTTCCTCGTTGACTTGAAATTCATACATGTTTCTGTACCTTAATGATTCTGAATTCTTCTCCACATATACTCTCAACCCTTGTCAAGTTAATCCCTAACTTTCCTTCAAGTCTCGTCTTAACTATTATCTTCCTAAGAAAGCATTACTTCATTCTTATATAAAAGTTAGATATTTTACCTCTGTAGTACTGCAGTTCTATTACAGATCTAAAGCATAGTTCATTAAAATTATCTACTCAAGTGAATAAAGTTTCCATGTTGGTTCAGTGGTAAAGAATCCCTTTGCCAACACAGGATATGTGGATTTGATCCCTTGGTTTGGAAGATCTCCTGGAGAAGGAAATGGCAACCCACTCCAGTATTCTTGCCTGGAAAATCTCATGGACAGAGGAGCCTGGCAGGCTACAGTCCTTGGGGTCACAAACAGTGAGACATGACTTAGCATCTAAACAGCAACTGGAATGGGTAGCCATTTCCTTCTCCAGGGGATCTTCCTGACCCAGGCGTTGAACCCTGGTCTCCTGCATTGCATGCAGATTCTTTACTGTCTGAGCTATCAGGGAAGCCCCAACAACAACAACAACTTAAATGAAAAGGCTGTTTACCATATTCACTCTTCTTGACATTGAACATTCAGTTCAGTTCAGTTCATTCGCTCAGTCGTGTCCGACTCTTTGCGACCTCATGAATCGCAGCACGCCAGGCCTCCCTGTCCATCACCATCTCCCGGAGTTCACTCTGACTCAGTCCATCGAGTCCGTGATGCCATCCAGCCATCTCATCCTCTGTCGTCCCCTTCTCCTCCTGCCCGCAATCCCTCCCAGCATTAGAGTCTTTTCCAATGAGTCAACTCTTCACATGAGGTGGCCAAAGTACTGGAGTTTCAGCTTTAGCATCATTCCTTCCAAAGAAATCCCAGGGCTGATCTTCTTCAGAATGGACTCGTTGGACCTCCTTGCAGACCAAGGGACTCTCAAGAGTCTTCTCCAACACCACAGTTCAAAAGCATCAATTCTTCGGTGCTCAGCCTTCTTCACAGTCCAACTCTCAGATCCATACATGACCACAGGAAAAACATAGCCTTGACTAGATGGACCTTAGTTGGCAAAGTAATGTCTCTGCTTTTGAACATACTATCTAGTTTGGTCATAACTTTCCTTCCAAGGAGTAAGCATCTTTTAATTTCATGGCTTCAGTCACCATCTGCAGTGATTTTGGAGCCCCCCCAAATTAATTTTAATCCAAATTTTAATTAGATTTAATATTTTAAATTTGATTCAATTTTTAAATTTAATTTTAACTTATTTTTGATACTATATATGTTCTAATCTGAAATCCCACACCATCATTTGTGAACACCTGTATTATGTTGAACAGTTCCTGAGTATAACCTATTGCACTATTTCTTTTACTTATATAGATCTGTGATAATTAGAAATAAACATTATTGAAAAAAAATGTACAAGAGTACTCATATTCACTGTTCAAAACTCCTGATATAATTATTAGCATTTAAAGATTGCTATGGAAGACAAATAATAATTGACATATATCATATAATCAATAACCCTGAAAAATACAATTTATCCATCTATTCAAAGCTATGGTTTTTCCTGTGGTCATGTATAGATGTGAGAGTTGGACTGTGAAGAAGGCTGAGCACCGAAGAATTGATGCTTTTGAACTGTGGTGTTGGAGAAGACTCTTGAGAGTCCCTTGGACTACAAGGAGATCCAACCAGTCCATTCTGAAGAAGATCAGCCCTGGGATTTCTTGGGAAGGAATGATGCTAAAGCTGAAACTCCAGTACTTTGGCCACCTCATGCGAAGAGTTGACTCATTGGAAAAGACTCTGATGCTGGGAGGGATTGGAGGCAGGAGGAGAAGGGGATGATAGAGGATGAGACGGCTGGATGGCATCACTGACTCGATGGATGGGAATCTGAGTGAACTCCAGGAGCTGGTGATGGACAAGGAGGCCTGGCGTGCTGCGATTCATGGGGTTGCAAAGAGTCAGACACTACTGAGTGACTGAACTGAACTGATGGTGGTTTAGTCACTAAGTTGTATCTGACTTGTGACTAGTAGCTCACCAGGCTCCTCTATCCATAGAATTTACCAGGGAAGAAGCATTGTACAAATGAGAAAGCAAAACATAATATAAACTCCTATGTTTAAAACTTCCTCTCTGCATATGTAGCAGTGGGGAAGTTGTACCTACTCTTATTTCCTAGAATATAAATTAAAATATTTTATAATAAAAATATGGTCTATGTTTTACCTAATCATTATAAATTTCATGAATATTTAGGATACTATACATAGGTGCATTTCAATAGTTGGTTTGATAAGGTTTTTAAAAATATTTTAACATGAAAAATGACAAATATAATTTCTGAAATGTATAATGTTCATGGTGCTATTTAGCTTGAAAATTAGATCCTATTTATTAATATACCAATAATTTTGAGAGACGGCCTCAAAATTATTCAAAATTGAGAGATGGCTTTAGCTAAATGTTTATCTGAAAGAAACTGAAATCAAATAAATCTCATTCATTATAAAACTTCACACACATACAAAGCTTCCAGTCTTTAAGATTTCATACTCTCAGAGTTGTTTCTCAGGAATTGCTTTATAAAGTAATACCTGTAGAGTTTACTAAAATATTTTTTAAAACAAATAGCAGACAACCACTGTGACATGAGTGGGCAGTATAGCAAGGAGAATCACCAGGAGGTGGCTGGAGCATAACACAAGTGCAGTGGTGGTGCTAGTCCAGTGGAAGTTGTATCTCCTTGATAGATTGATGCTTTCTCTGACTGGCTTGTGGCCCATAATGTGGACACCTGGGAGCCAATACAAGTTTCACTTGGGATCACTAAAAGTTACTTTATGGAAATGGAAGCTCAGCATTCTACAGCAGACATGTTCAACTTAATTCTGAAAAATCATTATTGTTGGCAACTGATAAGAGTTCAAAGTTGGAACCCTTGAAAAGACAGAAGCAAAAGAAAATGGGAAGAGTTAGGAGATAAAGTTATTATATCTAAAGGAAGATTGATGAGTTAGGTATTTATCTTGTGACTTAATAAAAATGTTAACTGTAGGCTTGAATGTTGGGATTGAAACAGGCATACTAATAGGCTTAGTGAAGCCTGGATGGCTGGTGCTCCTTAATTTCCAGATAAGATGGGTTTGATCTTGCTATCAGTCCTCTTTGAAACTAAGTGCTTTCTTATTCTTTGCCAAGAGCTGTCTTTTCATTGCTATTTTCTATTTATAATAGGCTGCGATTTTCAGCTTTTGATGCATTCCCATACTCCTGCTGTTTGCAGTGGTCTAATGCTGATCCAACTCAAGAGCATGAAATCTCTTTGTTTCCTCTCATCTATGCCACAAATAATACTAGAGGAAAATAATTATTGGCTTGAGATTTAAGTATAAAACTATATGAGTTATACTTAAACTTATATAATTTGTTCGTAGAAAGCATCACTTTGAACAATGCTAGTGGAGGTGATGGAATTCCAGTTGAGCTATTTCAAATCCTGAAAGATGATGCTGTAAAAGTGCTGCACTCAATATGCCAGCAAATTTGGAAAACTCAGCAGTGGCCACAGGACTGGAAAAGGTCAGTTTTCATTCCAATCCCAAAGAAAGGCAATGCCAAAGAATGCTCAAACTACCGCACTATTGCACTCATTTCACGTGCTAGTAAAGTAATGCTCAAAATTCTCCAAGCCAGGCTTCAGCAATACGTGAACTGTGAACTCCCTGATGTTCAAGCTGGTTTTAGAAAAGGCAGAGGAACCAGAGATCAGATTGCCAACATCTGCTGGATCATGGAAAAAGCAAGAGAGTTCCAGAAAAACATCTATTTCTGCTTTAGTGACTATGCCAAAGCCTTTGACTATGTGGAACACAATAAACTGGAAAATTCTGAAAGAGATGGGAATATCAGACCACCTGACCTGCCTCTTGAGAAGTCTGTATGCACGTCAGGAAGCAACAGTTAGGACTGGACATGGAACAACAGACTGGTTCCAAATAGGAAAAGGAGTACCTCAAGGCTGTATATTGTCACCCTGCTTATTTAACTTCTATGCAGAGTACATCATGAGGAACGCTGGACTGGAAGAAATACAAGCTGGAATCAAGACTGCCGGGAGTAATATCAATAACCTCAGATATGCAGATGACACCACCCTTATGGCAGAAAGTAAAGAGGAACTAAAAAGCCTCTTGATGACAGTGAAAGAGGAGAGTGAAAAAGTTGGCTTAAAGCTCAAATTCAGAAAACTAAGATCATGGTATCCGGTCCCATCACTTCATGGCAAATAAATGGGGAAACAGTGGAAACAGTGTCAGACTTTATTTTTCTGGGCTCCAAAATCACTGCAGATGGTGATTGCAGCCATGAAATTTAAAGACACTTACTCCTTGGAAGAAAAGTTATGACCAACCTAGATAGTATATTCAGAAGCAGAGACATTACTTTGCCAACTAAGGTCCATCTAGTCAAGGCTATGGTTTTTCCTATGGTCATGTATGGATGTGAGAGTTGGACTGTGAAGAAGGCTGAGCACCAAAGAATTGATGCTTTTGAACTGTGGTGTTGGAGAAGACTCTTGAGAGTCCCTTGGACTGCAAGGATATCCAGCCAGTCCATTCTGAAGGAGATCAGCCCTGGGATTTCTTTGGAGGGAATGATGCTAAAGCTGAAACTCCAGTACCTTGGCCACATCATGCAAAGTGTTGACTCATTGGAAAAGACTCTGATGCTGGGAGGGATTGGCGGCAGGAGGAGAAGGGGATGACAGAGGATGAGATGGCTGGATGGCATCACTGACTCGATGGATGTGAGTCTGAGTGAATTCCGGGAGCTGGTGATGGACAAGGAGGCCTGGCGTGCTGCGATTCATGGGGTTGCAAAGAGTCAGACTGAGTGACTGCACTGAACTGAACTATATGAGACATCAGTTTGCCGACAAAAATCTGTAAAGTTAAAGCTAGGATTTTTCCAGTGGTCATATATAAATGTGAGAAAGCTGAGTGCCAGATAATTGATACTTTCTTACTCTGATGCTAGAGAAAACTCTTGAGGGTCCCTTGGACAGCAAGGAGATCAAACCAGTCAATCCTAAAGGAAATGAACCCCGAATATTCATTGGAAGTATTGATACAGAAGTTGAAGCTCCAATACTTTGGCCACCTGATGCAAACAGTCGACTCTTTGGAAAAGACCCTGATGCTGGGAAAGATTGAGGGTAAGAGGAGAAGGGGATGACAGAGGATGAGATGGTTGGATGGCATCACTGAGTTAACGGACATGATTTTAAGCAAACTCAGGGAGATGCTGAAGGACAGGGAAGCCTGGCATGCTGCAGTTCATGGGGTCTCAAAGAGTTGGATATGACTTAGTGACTGAAAACAACAATAACAGAACTATCTGTCTAGTAGACACCCTTCTTAACTCAGCTTTCCAACTGTAAGTAAATTAGTTACAAGAGATTTTTCTCAACTCTGTTCTTTTCTGTTCCACCAGTATTTATCACAGTGCTTGGCACAAAGGTGATGCTTTAAAAGTGTTTGGAAAATGAATGATTAATTGGTTAATAAGAAAGGCATTGATGCATACCCTTTAGGATATCACAGTAATTCATTTGCAAAAAGGATTACTGTTCACAGAAATTGTAGTCCTTCCAGGAATTAGAGAAAACAAGAACAGCTATTTTGCTAATAATGCTACATATTAACTGTGTATAGATTGTATCTTTGTAATGAAAACTTTTATAAGAGGAACAATAATTTCACTGAGTACCAAAATCCAATTCAGTTTCGTGCTGATTATTTACTACTTCATGCCAACAATAACATATAGACACTAATACAAAAGAAATACATGACTTTATTTTCGAAGTTTACATAACCACAATTGGATCAAGATAATAATACTTTAGAAGTGAAGTTGCTCAGTCATGGGTGACTCTGCAGTCGCATGGACTGTGGCTTACCAGGCTCCTCCATTCATAGAATTTTCCAGGCAAGAGTACTGGAGTGGGTTGCCATTTCCGTCTCCAGGGTGATGTTCCCAACTGGTGGATCAAACCCAGGTCTCCCACACTGCAGGCAGGAGCTATACCCTCTGAACCATCAGGGAAGTCCAATAATATTTTAGGAGAAATATTAAAGTAGATAGAGCTTCCTCAGTGGTGGTAGTGGTAAAGAACGGGCCTGCCAATGCAGGTGATGCAAAAGACACAGGTTCAAATCCTAGTTCAGGAATATCCCCTGCAAGAGAAAATGGCAACCCACTCCAGTAGTCTTGCCTGGAAAATCCCATGGAGGGAGGAGCCTGGTGGGCTACAGTCCACAGGGTTTCAAAGAGTCAGACATGGCTGACGCATTCAGTTCAGTTCAGTCGCTCAGTCATGTCCGAATCTTTGCGACGCCATGAATCACAGTACACCAGGTCTCCCTGTCCATCACCAACTCCTGGAGTCCACTCAAACCCATGTCCATTGAGTTGATGATGCCATCTAACCATCTCATCCTCTGTCATCCCCTTCCTCTCCCACCTTCAATCTTTCCCATCATCAGGGTCTTTTCAAATGAGTCAGCTCTTCACATCAGGTGGTCAAAGTATTGGAGTTTCAGCTTCAACATTAGTCCTTCCAATGAACACCCACAACTGATCTCCTTTAGGATGGACTGATTGGATCTCTTTGCAGTCCAAGGGACTCTCAAGAGTCTTCTCCAACACCACAGTTCAAAAGCATCAATTCTTCAGCGCACAGCTTTCTTTATAGTCCAACACTCACATCCATACATGACCACTGGAGAAACCATAGCCTTGACTAGATGGACCTTTGTTGGCAAAGTAATGTCTCTGCTTTTTAATATGCTGTCTAGGTGGGTCATAACTTTCCTTCCAAGGAGTAAGGGTCTTTTAATTTCATGGCTGAAATCACCATCTGCAGTAATTTTGGAGCCCCCCAAAATAAAGTCAGCCACTGTTTCCACTGTTTCACCGTCTATCTGCCATGAGGTGATGAGACCGGGTGCCATGATCTTAGTTTTCTGAATGCTGAACTTTAAGCCAACTTTTTCACTCTTCTTTCACTTTTATCAAGAGGCTCTTTAGTTCTTCTTCACTTTCTGCCATAAGGGTGGTGTCATTTGCAAAACTGAGGTGATTGATATTTCTACCGGCAATCTTGATTCCAGCTTGTGCTTCCTCCATCCCAGCGTTTGTCATGATGTACTCTGCATACAAGTTAAATAAGCAGGGTGACAATATACAGCCTTGATGTATTCCTTTTCCTATTTGGAACCAGTGTGTTGTTCCACATCCAGTTCTAACTGTTGCTTCCTGATCTGCATACAGGTTTCTCAAGAGGCAGGTCAGATGGTCTGGTATTCCCATCTCTTTCAGAATTTTCCACAGTTGATTGTGATCCACACAGTCAAAGGCTTTGACACAGTCAATAAAGCAGAAATAGATGTTTTTCTGGAACTCTCTTGCTTTTTCCATGATCCAACAGATGTTGGCAATTTGATCTCTGGTTCCTCTGCCTTTTCTAAAACCAGCTTGAACATCTGGAAGTCCCCAGTTCACATATTGCTAAAGCCTGGCTTGGAGAATTTTAAGCATCACTTTACTAGCGTGTGAGATGAGCGCAATTTTGCAGTAGTTTGAGCATTCTTTGGCATTGCCTTCTTTGGGATTGGAATGAAAACTGACCTGTTCCAGTCCTGTGACCACTGCTGAGTTTTCCAAATTTGCTGGCACATTGAGTGCAGAACTTTCACAGCATCATCTTTCAGGGTTTGAAATAGCTCAACTGGAATTCCATCACCTCCACTAGCTTTGTTCGTAGTGATGCTTTCTAAGGTCCACTTGACTTCACATTCCAGGATGTCTGGCCTTAGATGAGTGATCACACCATCGTGATTTTCTGGGTCATGAAGATCTTTTTTGTAAGTTCTTCTCTGTATTCTTCTGTGACTGAAGCATTAGCATACAGTATTAAAGTAGCTACTTAATCTCAGAGGAAACTGACTTATGAGCAGTTTTATAAAGTTTTGCCTTCTTCATATCAAGAATACAAATGGCAACGACCATTTTAGAATGATGTTCCCCAAGGAATTATAATTAATTTTTGTTTATATAACACTATGGTATAATGCATACTATTCAGCTCAAAATATTATAGATACTAAACAATGCTGTAATCCATTCCACCTAAAATGCCACTTGATTATTTTTTGAAATGTTTTTCTTTATCAAAACGCTTTTTATTGTTACTTTTATGGACAAAGCTATAACTGCAACCATTAGCAGTTACTTCCTATGACAGTTTTAGGGCCAACAACATTTGAATGAATGTATTTTTAATATTATGGAGTTGAGTTAGTGATTTCTGAGCAGAAAGACCACACTCTAAGAGGTATTGGACACATTATGTGACCATTGGTTATAATGTATTACTTTTTAGCACTAATATCACATAAGCATCAGGAAGTCAATGAGCATGGAAGGTTTTCTTTAATAATGTTTGAATATTACTTCAAAACAGAAACGAGTTTACAATAATTAAATATCAGAGAATATGAGGTTTAAGGTATTGAAGAATGTAATAGCAGCAGAGGGAAATTCACTCATAGAGAAATTTGCCGCAATATATTAACCTCCCCTGCCTTTCATGACACCATTTTCAGAAACCGATTCTAACCTAAAATCAAACTATCCAGGGAAGCCAAAGGCTTACACTATCTTGTTACTGTTCTAAGAATATACCAAGAAGGTAAACCAGAAACACTTGATTGTTTTCAGTAAGAATCCCCAGTCTGTATCCACTAGAAATAAAATTTGATTCCTCTGCTGCCTGGCACAACTCATTTTTTTGACTAAACGGATCAATTTTTACTAATCAAAACTAATGATTAATATCAATACCTGTATAATAATGTTGATTGATTTTATTATTCAACTGTAGTCAAAAACTCAATGTTAAAATCCATGTTAAAGTAGTGGCTGGTTTAGTTTACTAAATGCTTTGCTTATTTTGTATTTTCAGTCATGTGAACTTTACTCTCACACTTCTTTCCTAATAATTATAGGCTACAGTTTATATTTCTTTCTATTTTTCGAGACAAAACCCCCTTGAAAATCAGAGTTGTGTGATATTCTTAAAACTACATACTGACAGACTTCAAGTGAAATTCCACCCATTTGAGGAGAAAAAATGTGAGCCTCCTTCATTGTCTTATACCTAAAAAATCACATTTCAAAATTTTAAGAAAATATTGCATTCTTTTTACTACTACTACATAGTTTCTTATCTTCATACTCATACTTTATAGAAAATGAGCCCTATTTTAGCATCTTTTAAAAATAAATGCATTTAGGTAAGTGACAATAATACACATTTAATAAGGGTTATTCAAATTCCCACTAAAATTTTTACACAGGGGACCATATTGTTTTTGTAGAAATATGAGGTTAATAGCTAGAAATTATCCTTATTTCACCTGAATTAATTCAGTTATTTTTATTTAAACTACTGTATCTGTTTAATCTTTGGAGCACAGCATCTACTGGTGATTAGCAAAACTGAATCTGTCACATTATACTGAAAAATCTTGTTGAAATATGCACATTAAAATAAAATTAAATAGGTCAGATATTTTGTTTCTAGTTGTCCCATTCAGCTCATTTAATTACTTAATTAAAAAGAAACCAGAAGCGTCAGTATGCCGTGACTACATAAACAAATAAAGCAAATAAAGGCTGTTACATTTGATTGTGAAGTCATATTTCTGTGTGTGGCCACTGGATAGTATCAATTTAGAACTATGAATCACTGATGACTTTTAGAAGGAAGAAATTTTCAGAAAGTCAAAAGAACTACTGAAACACCAATGGTCTCTCTCTCGGCTTATAACAGTTCAAGCACAAAGCATGTAATTAATTAGCTAAAAGATACCAAGAATAAAATCTAAAATCAAACAAATTTACTCTCAGAAGCCAGCCTTTATATATTGCCTGCTGCTGCTGCTGCTAAGTCGCTTCAGTCATGTCTGACTCTGTGCGACCCCATAGATGGCAGCCCACCAGGCTCCCCCGTCCCTGGGATTCTCCAGGCAAGAACCCACTGGAGTGGGTTGCCATTTCCTTCTCCAGTTATATATTGCCTAGTAATAACTATTTCAATGGTATTTAATAAATACTTAGTTGAGTATTTATTAAATAAATGTTTAATAAATAAACCTAATAGTTTAGGTTTCTATGCTTTTGATGTATAGAAGAGTGTAGTTAACTTTTTTTACTTAACTTTTTACAAAGTATATGACCATTTGTGTGTTCCTGTGGCATCAGGTACACTTTGAATGTTCGTTCATGTGATAATGTCTCAATGTATAGGGAATACATGCTACACACTTCAAGAACCTTTTTCTTACAATAATCATTCCCTTCTCTGGATGCCTATAGTGATTATTGCCTTCAGCATTATTTTAATTCTCTCTGTATCTGATTTTCACTATTCAAATTTGTAAATTACCTACCCTACACCTCCAAAGAAGTAAATAAACATTTAAATCACTGAAGAACCATTTATTCCTATATATTTTATGCAAAATATACCCTCATCAAGATACCTCACTAAATATATTGCACAAAGTGTGTAATCCCTAAATAAACATTTAAATCACTGAAGAACCATTTATTCCTATATATTTTATGCAAAATATACCCTCATCAAGATACCTCACTAAATATATTGCACAAAGTGTGTAATCCCTAAATATGTTTACCTACATAATTGAAATCCATACCCTAGAAATGTTTCATTGGAAAAGACCCTGATACTGGGAAAGATTGAAAGCAGGAGAAGGGGACAACAGAGGATGAGATGGTTGGATGGCATCACCGACTCGATGGACATGAGTTTGAGCAAACTCCAAGGGTTGCTGATGGACAGGGAAGCCTGGTGTGCTGCAGTCTGTGGAGTCGCAAAGAGTCAGACAGGACTGAGGGACTGAACTGAACTGATGAAATATTAAATTACTATTTTACATTGAATAGAAAAAAAGACATTTCATCTTCATGATTCTAAAATTATTTCATTAAGACAAATAATATTCAATCCCTATATATATCAGGCTCTTTTTTATTAAGTGTACATATACTTTTGCTTCCCAGATGGCACCATAGTAAAGAATCTGCCTGCCAAGGCAAGAGATGTGGGTTTGATCCCTGGGTAGAAAGATCCTATAGAGTATGAAATGGCTACCTGCTCCAGTACTCTTACCTGGAAAATTCCATGGAGAGAAGGAGCCTGGTGGGCCACTGTCCACGGGTCACAAAGATTAGACACAACTGAGCACACATATACACACACGTGTACTACTGAATTAGTTAAATGCTATCTCTCAGTTCAGTTCAGTTGCTCAGTTGTGTCCGACTCTTTGCGACCCCATGAATCGCAGCATGCCAGGCCTCCCTGTCCATCACCATCTCCGGAGTTCACTTAGACTCACGTCCATCGAGAGTATTTATTATTGTATTTAGCTACTTGTATTTTTATGAGCACTTTAGTTTCTATGCGTCAAATCAAAAGCCAGTTAAATGATTTCTTAACACTAGAACCCTCCTCTTTTCCCACCACTGACCTTTTTATGCTAAGACAGCAGGATCTAAGGCTAAAAATTTTGTATAGAAGCCTATGACCTGCTCTCTGCAGAGAACATAGCTTCTTAAATAGAACAATAGCATCTGTGTCGTTCTAATTTGAAACAGCTCATTCATAGCAAATTTGTAATTACTTACTTAAACTTCAAATAATTTAAAGTTTTTATCTACTTTAATTCCCTTTGCCCATGGAGGATTGAGTAGAAAGGAAACTAATTACTTTATATAGTTTATACAAACAGAAATGATAAATTTTGATTTCCTTTAATGTTCCAAGAAAGTGTATTTAAAGCACATATTTAAGACAGGTGAAAATATCCCATTAGATATCTCTACAGATTGATATCATTCATCTTTCGAAACTCTTCCAATGTCTTCCTTTTTAAATGATTTTGAGAAAGCGCATGTAAATAGTCAAACAAAAACCATGTGGATATAAGCACTTCTTTAATTCTGATATTACTCATTTTTCCCCTTTATGTTTTTAACTCCTTGAGAGATGTGATCATATTCTAGATACTCTCAACCAGATGAAATCTATTTACTTCTTTTATTCAAAAACTATTTTTCTTTTGTCAAGAACACTGTGATATCCTCATTGTGAAATGCAAAAAATGACTTTCAAAATTTTTCTGATCTGGTATTTCTGGAGTGATATATATGATGCTTCTTTTTAGATCTTTTTCTTTCCTTCTGTGACATCAGTATTTTTAACCCATTGGCTCTCCTCACATTCCTACTCTGCTGTTTTTTTTGTTTCTTTTCTGTAGGGATAAATGCTTGAATATAGTAATAAATTTTGTTGCAAATGTGTATATCGAGTTCATAAATTTCTCTAGCCTTTTGAAAGCTGTTGATTCCAAGATTTTGCACGTGGTACCAGTTATTTTCTACTTTTTAAAAAATTGTTTTTCTCTTTTCTCAAACTATCTTCTTTACTCTTGTCCTCTTCTCTCCTTTTTCTTCTCTTTGTGCTTCTTTTTTGTATTTTTTCTCATATACATCCCAGGAAATCTCATTCACTTCAGTGACTTCAACTACCAACTATATTCTGAGTATTCCTAGAACATCATTGATATCTGAATTATATCTCGACCTCTCTATCACCTGCTATGTACCTTGAAATTAATCAGATCAAATGTAGATTTCAAAACTCTTCAACTGTAGTCTACATGTTCTGTTTCAGAGTGTGAAATCAACATCATCTATATGACCAAACCTAGAGGATTAGGAATCACCTGGATCCCCTACTCTCTAACTACTGTGTTCTAATGGCCTTATAAGTCATCCCTCAATTTTAACTCCCCAGTTCTCCCATTTCTTCATCACTGTGGGACCTTCTTTAATGCAGATACATAAAATACATAAATGATGGACTCAGTCCATGGAATTCAGAGAGCCTGATGTGCAATAGAATAATCCACAATAGCAAATTTATGTCGTTAGCCATGTGTGGGCTGTAAGTACTCAGGAAAATGTATTTCTTAAAGTGTTATGGGACTTCCCTGGTGACTCAGATGGTAAAGAATCTGCTTGCAGTATGGAGACCCAGGTTCAGTTCCTGGGGGCCAAGAAGATCCCCTGGAGAAGGGAATGGCTACCCACTCCAGTTTTCTTTCCTGGAGAATACCTTGGATACAGGAGCCTGGCGGGCTACAGTCCACGGGGTTCCCAGGGTCGGACATGACTGAGCAACTAACACTAAAGTGTTATACAAATCAAAACCTAGGAAAGTAAATAAACTTGTAGCCAAAAACAAAAATTATATAAATAAGTTGAGACAAAAATGAGACCAAACCAAAATTGGGTAAGACCAGGAATATACAGAAATAAAGAGTATTAGAATAGATAAGAGTTAATGGGTCTAAAGAGGAAATCATGTAAAATTTTTCAATGAGCAAACTAAAACTCTGCATACTGGAGATTATTTTAAAGATAGCTGATTAAAATGGACACCTATGAATAGAAAGAATATTAATCTATATCTGTTTAATTTCCTTCTTGGATTTTTGTGACGTTTCTTAATGGTATCCTTTCCCTACTGCATTTCTTATTACTCCAAGAGTAATAGATGTAAAAGACAAATTTTTAATTCTGTCATTTTTATTTCAACATCCATTATATAGTGCTCTTTTTCACTTAGAGTAAGTACCAATATATTTTTCATATCTTAGAGTATCCTTCATGATCTGGAAGTTATAGACCACTTTAATTAATCTCTTACCACATTTTCCACTTGAAACTCAACCTTAATTATATTAAAATAATTTCACGTCCCAATACTGTCATGCTCATTCAAGTTCCCTTTCTTAGTATGTATATGTGTTTGATACCTTTGTCTAGAAATTTTGCATATAGAATTCCTTCAAATTATAGCTTATTTTTTAAGGAAGAGCTTCCATTTTTTTCTACCCAAAATACCCAATAATATGATTTTCTTGAAATACTTATCTGACTGCATTACATTTTCCCCTATGTATCAAATTCATTTTTTCTCCCAAACATCAAAGGCCTTTTCTCTGTATATAGGACCTAAAAAAGGGTAAGTACTTGGTAGCTGTTTATTTTACTTCAACTATAAATAGAATTTTAAGAAATTTTGATGAGGCAAAATAAAATACTAATAATATAAATTAGATAATTGAAATAAATTATAACTTGCTTGCCTTGCTGTATATATAGACAGCAGTACATATAATCAGGGCTATGCATCTTGCCTTTCCCAAACTCTGGAATCTTGAGAAAGAACTAAAGTTTAGTTGTAACTTGACATTCAGGTTAAATAAATCAGTAACATTACATATAACTCAAAATTAGCCTTAAATAGGTTTAAAACTTAATTTAAAAAAATTAAAAATTACCATACTATATATCTATAGGAAATGCTATATTCTTCCTGTTGTAATTATTATCTGGCTTCTAACTTACTAAGAAGTTGTCAATTGTCACTCTATCACTGGCATACAGGAAGTCATTTTTCTTTTTCTAGTAGCTGCTGGGAGCCAGCACGAGGAGTCCCGCCCGTGGCAAAGGTCATGAGGAAGGAGGCTTAGCATATGCAAAGGCGGGATCGAGCCTCAGGGGTCCCCCTGGAAATTCTCGAGCATCTACCCCCAAAACCAGAGTCTGCCTACCTTACTGTATTAGGCCTTTCACCAACTCCTCTGACCTTAACAGGAGGCTATTCCCAACCACCTTTTTCTGGAAAAAGTTAACTTAGAGCTCCAGCTAACAGTCTCCTGCATAAAAAAGGAGCGTCTCAGCTCAAAGCCCTCTGGTAGCTTTCTAACTTACCTGACAGGTCTGTCCGGACCTTTTACAACTGTGCATGTGATTGCTCACGGCCTCCTGACCATGAGAGGCATAGGAAACTTAACACATCCTAGGAATGTAGGGGCTTCCGAGGAGTCAAAATCATTAGAATAGGACTGATTAAGGGTTTCATTTGTTGAGCTAATACTTGCTGCCAAGTTTTCATATCTTTTATTTATAGATATAGTTGGTATATAGAAAAAAACAGGCAGTAGCCCTGGTATTAGCAACATTAGATCTTTAAGTAATTTCTTTGTTATAACCCACTGCGCCTTTGTTCTACAGCAATGTAACTTTATTTAGTACTTTGAGGGTGATGCAGATTAAGAAAAAAACACTTCAAAGGAAAAAGAGTTTTCTGGTTGATAGACATTTATCTAGGAAAAGAGCCATAAAAATGTTAACAGGCCCCCTGGCCAGAAGATGATGTAAAACCACCTAAGACCTTTTATATATGGGAAGGTATGCAAAAAGAAAGCCTGGTCTCAGTAAGGGTCAGGACTGCTGCCCGTGCATAACTCTGCATATTTCCTTATTTCTTTGTGTACAACTTGGGGTATATAAGCTGCTTTTGAAAATAAAGTTGTGGGTCTGGCACCAACGCTTGCCCCCCCCCCCCAATGTCATTCATTTCTCCCTTTTCTGGCTGAATTCCCATCTGGAGCATGGAGGCTCGCCATGTCTACTTACTTGCCCTGGCTTCTAAGACCCACACGAGAGGGAGCCCAAGGCGGAGTACCCTCCACTATTCAAGCGGGCGCCAGTGGCCTACGTAGGTGGTGCAAACTCCTTGTCTTGAAGTTTTATTGGTTTTCTGCGTAAACCAAGTTATTCAACATCTTTTC
Organism: Ovis canadensis; assembly: GCF_042477335.2. Taxonomy (NCBI): domain Eukaryota; kingdom Metazoa; phylum Chordata; class Mammalia; order Artiodactyla; family Bovidae; genus Ovis; species Ovis canadensis. Next base: position 65,865,251 of record NC_091262.1, on the reverse strand, counting down.
TCCACTAATTTTCCTACTACACTATTCTTTCCTAATCTCTCTTTATATTTCTAAATAAATAAATCTCTCCTCGCCAACACTGTCTCCCCTTTGAATTCCCTGGACCACCAGGGCTGGACCCCAGCAAGTAGCATTTATAATTTTTTTTCCTTTTAGCAATTTTCAATTTTCTAAATATGTATAAACTGCTTTTAAATTATTTACTGGTATTCATCAGTGAATTTTCAGTCATTGTTTTTTGAATATACTCTGTTACATTCTTCTTTATCATATATGGCCTATCTACATCTATATATAGCATCTATCCATCCATCTATCTATCCACAGTCGACCTTCTCACTCTAAAACCTCTTACTCCATTCTGTATTTCTTAACATTTTACAGTTGCCCCTCAGTATCCACAGGGATTGTTTCCATGACCCTACAGACAACAAAATTCACAGATGATCTAGTCCCTTGAATAAAATGGTATAAGTTCTTATTTGTTATCTATAAGTTAAGTTGTTGGCCCTGTAGGGACTCTATATTGACAATGCTGAACCTTTGGATGGGGATGCAAAGGATAGATGGTCTTCCTTATTTCTTTATATCTTTGCATGTTTTATGGATACTTCATATTTATATATTTCCCCCTAATATGAGAGTCAGACACAACTTAGTCACTGAACAACAACATGAGAGCAGATTTTAGTTTCACAATTTAAATTTTTCCTGAGAGCTGCTTTTACTCTTTTACAAATCTACTTATGCTTTCTAACTCACATTTTCATCTCCACATTTATTTCTTCGTACTTATTTTATACCCAGATTTAATGATCTGGCTGTCAGTTGAAGCTGCTGATTCATCTCCTTATTTCTGCTTGCTTCCTTCTTTCCTTCCTTCTTCTCCCTCTCTCCTTCTCCTCCTCTATCTTCCCTTCCTTCCCTGCTTCCTTCTCTCCCGCCTCCCCTCCCTCCCTCTCTTCCCTCTCTTCCTTTTTCTGTCCTTTCCTTAGGACGATGAGATTAATATATGCCATTACCATTTATACACCAAGTGCGGGCAGCTGCGAGAGCCGGCTCACCAAGCGCGGCCGAGAGGAGCTACCCACGTCCGAGGTCAGGGGCAGTGGCCTAGAGTGCCAGGCTGCTATGGCGCAGGAATGGCCAAGAGGTGCTACCCAGCGTCCGAGGTCAGGGCGGCGGCCTGGAGGAGATACCCCACGTGCGAGTTCAGAGGTGGCCAGGAGGAGACACCCCGCATCAGTGACTCTGAGGAGCCACCCTGAGCCCAAGGCTAGGGAAGGCAGCTGGAAGGAGCCACCCACGCCCAAGGCCAGGGCCCGCAGCCTGGAGGAGCAACCCAAGGAGCGGTGGGCCTAGAGGAGCTATCCCACGTTGAAGGTCAGGAATGGCGGTGGTAGGGAGATACTCCCTCATCCAAGGTAAGGAGCAGCAGGTGTGCTTTGCTGGAGCAGCCGTGAAGAGATACCCCATGCCCAAGATAAGAGAAACCCAAGTAAGATGGTAGGTGTTGCAAGAGGGCTCAGAGGGCAGACACACTGAAACCATACTCACAGAAAACTAGGCAATCTAATCACACTAGGACCACAGCCTTGTCTAAATCAATGAAACCAAGCCATGCCTGCGGGGCAATGCAAGACAGGTGGGTCATGATGGAGAGGTCTGACAGAAAGTGGTCCACAGGAAAAGGGAATGGCAAGCCACTTCAGTATTCTTGCCTTGAGAACCCCATGAACAGTATGAAAAGGCAAAATGATAGGATACCAAAAGAGGAACTCCCCAGGTCATTAGGTGCCCAATATGCTACTGGAGATCAGAGGAGAAATAACTACAGAAAGAATGAAGGGATGGAGCCAAAGGCAAAAACAATACCAGTTGTGGATGTGACTGGTGATAGAAGCAAGATCCAATGCTGTAAAGAGCAATATTGCATAGGAACCTGGAATGTCAGGTCCATGAATCAAGGCAAATTGGAAGTGGTCAAACAAGAGATGGCAAGGGTGACCATCAACATTCTAGGAATCAGCGAACTAAGATGGACTAGAATTGATGAATTTAACTCAGATGACCATTATATCTACTACTGCAGGCAGGAATCCCTCAGAAGAAATGGAGTAGCCATCATGGTCAACACAAGAGTCCGAAATGCAGTACTTGGATGCAATCTCAGAAACAACAGAATGATCTCTGTTCATCTCCAAGGCAAACCATTCAATATCACAGTTATCCAAGTCTTTGCCCCAACAGGTAATGCTGAAGAAGCTGAAGTTGAACGGTTTTATGAAGACTTTCAAGATCTTTTAGAACTAACACCCAAAAGAGATGTCCCTTTCATTATAGGGGACTGGATGCAAAAGTAGGAAGTCAAGAAACACCTGGAGTAACAGGCAAATTTGGCCTTGGAATGTGGAATGAAGCAGCACAAAGACTAATAGAGTTTTGCCAAGAAAATGCACTGCTCATAGCAAACACCCTCTTCCAACAACACAAGAGAAGACTCTACACATGGACATCACCAGATGGTCAACACTGAAATCAGATTGATTATATTCTTTGCAGCCAAAGATGGAGAAGCTCTATAGAGTCAACAAAAACAAGACCAGGAGCTGACTGTGGCTCAGATCATGAACTCCTTATTACCAAATTCAGACTCAAATTGAAGAAAGTAGGGAAAACCACTAGACCATTCAGGTATGACCTAAATCAAATCCTTTATGATTATACAGTGGAAGTGAGAAATAGGTTTAAGGGCCTAGATCTGATAGATAGAGTGCCTGATGAACTATGGAATGAGGTTCGTGACATTGTGCAGGAGACAGGGATCAAGACCATCCCCATGGAAAAGAAATTTAAAAAAGCAAAATGGCTGTCTGGGGAGGCCTTACATATAGCTGTGAAAAGAAAAGAGTTGAAAAGCAAAGGAGAAAGGAAAAGATATAGGCATCTAAACAGAGTTCCAAAGATTAGCAAGAAGAGATAAGAAAGCATTCTTCAGTGATCAATGCAAAGAAATAGAGGGAAACAACAGAATAGGAAAGACTAGAGATCTCTTCAAGAAAATTATAGATACCAAGGGAACATTTCATGCAAAGATGGGCTTGATAAAGGACAGAAATGGTCTGGACCTAACAGAAGCAGAAGATATTGAGAAGAGGTGGCAAGAATACATGGAAGAACTGTACAAAAAAGATCTTCATGACCCAGATAGTCATGATGATGTAATCACTAATCTAGAACCAGATATCTTGGAATGTGAAGTCAAGTGGGCCTTAGAAAGCATCACTACGAACAAAGCTAGTGGAGGTGATGGAATTCCAACTGAGCTGTTTCAAATCCTGAAAGATGATGCTGTGAAAGTGCTGTACTCAATATGCCAGCACATTTGGAAAACTCAGCAGTGGACACAGGATTGGAAAAGGTCAGTTTTCATTCCAATTCCAAAGAAAGGCAATGTCAAAGAATGCTCAAACTACCACCCAATTGCACTCATATCACATGCTAGTAAAGTAATGCTCAAAATTCTCCAAGCCAGGCTTCAGCAATACATGAACCGTGAACTCCCTGATGTTCAAGCTGGTTTTAGAAACGGCAGAGGAAACAGAGATCAAATTTCCAACATCCGCTGGATCATGGAAAAAGCAAGAGTTCCTGAAAAACATCTATTTCTGCTTTATTGACTATGCCAAAGCCTTTGACTGTGTGGATCACAATCAACTGTGGAAAATTCTGAAAGAGATGGGAATACCAGACCACCTGACTTGCCTCTTGAGAAATCTGTCTGCAGGTCAGGGAGCAACAGTTAGAACTGGACATGGAACAACAGACTGGTTCCAAATAGGAAAAGGAGTACGTCAAGGCTGTATATTGTCACCCTGCTTATTTAACTTCTATGCAGAGTACATCATGAGAAATGCTGGACTGGAAGAAACACAAGCTGGAATCAAGATTGTTGGGAGAAATATCAATAACCTCAGATGTGCAGATGACACAACCCTTACGGCAGAAAGTGAAGAGGAACTAAAAAGCCTCTTGATGAAAGTGAAAGAGGAGAGCAAAAAAATTGGCCTAAAGCTCAACATTCAGAAAACGAAGATCATGGCATCCGGTCCCATCACTTCAGTGAAATAGATGGGGAAACAGTGGAACAGTGTCAGACTTTATTTTTTGGGGGCTTCAAAATCACTGCAGATGGTGACTGCAGCCATTAAAGTGAAATTAAAAGACGCTTACTCCTTGGAAGAAAAGTTATGAGCAACCTAGATAGCATATTCAAAAGCAGAGACATTACTTTGCTGAATAATTCCGTTTAGTCAAGGCTATGGTTTTTCCTGTGGTCATGTATGTATGTGAGAGTTGGACTGTGAAGAAGGCTGAGCACCAAAGAATTGATGCTTTTGAACTGTGGTGTTGGAGAAGGCTCTTGAGAGTCCCTTGGACTGCAAGGAGATCCAACCAGTCCATTCTGAAGGACATCAACCCTGGGATTTCTTTGGAAGGAATGATGCTAAAGCTGAAACTCCAGTACTTTGGCCACCTCATGAGAAGAGTTGACTCATTGGAAAAAACTCTGATGCTGGGAGGGATTGGGGGCAGGAGGAGAAGGGGACGACTAAGGATGAGATGGTGGATGGCATTACGGACTTGATAGACATGAGTCTGAGTGAACTGTGGGAGATGGTGATGAACAGGGAGGCCTGGAGTGCTGCGATTCATGGGGTCGCAAAGAGTCGGATACGACTGAGCGACTGAACTGAACTGAACTGATATATAAAATAGATAACAAATAAGGACCTACTCTTAAGGACAGGGAACTGTATTCAATATTTTGTAATAAGCTGTAAGCAACAGAATCTGAAATATATATATATATATATATATATATATATATATATATTTGTGCTGTACACCTGAAACTATATGCCATTAGAAACCAACTCTACTTCAGTTAAAACAGTAATAAACCTTCAAAAAATGAACTCCACAGCTTTAGATTCTGTGTATAAGTGTGATCATACATGAGCTCATTTGTCTCTGACTTATTTCACTTATCATACTGCCCTCCAAGTCCATCCATGTTGTTACAAATAGCAGGATTTTCTAAATTTTAGAGTTAAATAATATTCCATTATATATTTTGTTACATAATATATATATTCTAAATTATATCAAAGTTTCTTTGCCCATTTATGTGTAAATGGACACCTAGGTAGTGAATGATACGGCAGTGAACAGAGGGATGCAGTTATCTCTTCAAGACACTGAATTTTTTTTTTCCCTTTGGAAATATACCCAGATGTAAATTATTGGATTATATGGTAGTTTTCTTTTTAATTTTTGAGGGAACTCCATGCTATTTTCCAGAAGCAGAATATTTATCAGTTTACACTCCTAGCAACAGTACACCAGGGTTCCCTTTTCTCCACATTCTTACAACAGTTGTTATCTTTTATCTTTTTGATGGTAGCCATTCTAAAAACATGAAATAATATATCACTGTGGTTTGAATTTATATTTCTCTGAGAATTTAGTGATGTTCAGTACATTTTTGTGTACTTATTGGTCTTTGTATGACTTCTCTGGAGAAATATCTAATCATCTATCAATTTTTAAATCAAAAATTATTTCTTGCTAATGAGTCTTATAAGTTCTTTATATATTTAGGACATCAACCCCTTATTAGATATATCATTTACAAATATATTCTCCCATTCTGTAGATCACCTTTTAATTTTGTTGATTGTGTCTTTTGCTGTGCATAAGGATTTTAATTCAATGTATTCCTTCCTTGTAAAATTTTACTTTTGTTGCTTGGGTTTAAAAAGCTTTACAAACCAAGAGAGCATATTAAAAAGCAGAGACATTATTTTGCTGACAAAGTTCTGTCTAGTCAAAGCTATGGTTTTTCCAGTAGTCATGTATGCATGTGAGAGTTGGACCATTAAGAAAGCTGAGCATCAAAGAATTGATGCTTTTGAACAGTGGTGTTGGACAAGACTCCTAAGAGTCCCTTGGACTGCTAGGAAATCAAATCAGTCAATCCTAAAGGAAATCAGTCCTGAATAGTCATTAGAAGGACTGATGCTGAAGCTGAAGCTCCAATACTTTGGCCACCTTATGAGAAGAACTGATTCAATGGAAAACACTCTGATGCTGGGAAAGATTGAAGGCAGGAGAAGGGGAAAACAGAGGATGAGATGGTTGGATGGCATCACCGACTTGATGGACATGAGTTTGAGTAAGCTTCAGTAGTTGGTGATGGACAGGGAAGCCTGGCAGTGCTGCAGTCCATGGGATCACAAAGAGTTGGACACCTCTGAGGGACTGAGCTGAAGTAATTGAGACAATGCTTTTGTAGGGTCCAGAATCTCTGAATATATAATAATTACCATCTTTGCCATTTCTTAAAATAACATTCTTGACTGCTCTGTGTTCTATATTTTTGCTGTTGAACTCTGGGAGAAAACACTTTACATGATTGTGTCTTATTTTCCAGGTATCAAAATATCACATAAGTTGTAAGAAATAAGATTCCTCTTGGAAATATCTGTTAGTATCTGAAATTTAAGTACTGAAGGCATATTTTCATAATTGACTCTGTTCAAAGTAATTTAAGTGAAGTACCTTAGGCTAAATAAATTTCCAGAAGAGGTGTTATTTTGCTCTTCATTAGTCACCTGCAAATAGGCAATGTATGTATAATCCTTAAGTAAATCAACACCTCAGCACTTTAAAGGCAGGTATAAAATAGCAAGGAGGGAGTTGCTCTTTCAATTATCTCAGGTTAATGTCTAGGAAAGAAATCACAAAAATAGAAATAATTTTGATTTATAAAAACCGAATTATTAAATTAATCTGTACTAATGATGAAGAATACTGAAGTGGCTTGCCATTCCCTTTTCCAGTGGACCACTTTCTGTCAGACCTCTCCACCATGACTCGCCCGTCTTGGGTTGCCCCGCAGGCATGGCTTGGTTTCATTGATTTAGACAAGGCTGTGGTCCTAGTGTGATTAGATTGCCTAGTTTTCTGTGAGTATGGTTTCAGTGTGTCTGCCCTCTGATGCCCTCTTGCAACACATACCATCTTGCTTGGTTTCTCTTACGTTGGGCATGGGGTATCTCTTCATGGCTGCTCCAGGAAAGCACACCCGCTGCTCCTTACCTTGGACGATGGGTATCTCCTTACCACCTCCGTTCCTGACCTTCAACGGGGGATAGCTCCTCTAGGCCCTCCTGTGCCTATGCAGCCACCACTCCTCAGGTTGCTCGTCCCAGCCACCGGCCCAACAGCATTAATTACAATGTGAGTTACAACCAAGGGCTGCCTCATAGCAAGGAGTCTGAACTGATCTGGTGTGATTTCCCTATTCCATTATCTCTGTAAAGTCTATACCATATACTCTTCTTTCTCAAATCAATAATCACTGATGTGGTTATGGAACATTTTGGAACCAAGACACGGTTGCTGTATCCTGCTAGGCATCATGTATTCATGTAACCAACTCCAAAGACAAACCTCACTGGGAGCCTTACAAAGACCAAGTGAAACTCGCAAATTGTACCATTATCAATAACCAGTGCTGATAAATTGGTGCAAATTGCCCCAAATTCTTTGAGAATATGGTGGTTATAAATCAACATTAGTAACCAGTCTGTTTGAGTCAAAGTGTAAATACTTTAGTATAATAAATCTCACAAAAATCAATTGTAAGATAACCAAAAAAAGTCAATAGACAAATGAGCTGTATAATATATTCGTATATGGGAAAGGATAAGCACACAACAAAACATTTTCAAAATTTAAAAAGTTAAACAAGAAACAATTCAGTTTTTCTCTTTTCATGTTAATTTTTATCACCTTTCAAAAAATAAAGTTTACAAATATTAATATGTTAGCAAAAATTAAGCCTGACAGGTGCTCTCATACCCTGCTGATGGGTCGATAAATTGATACAAGTAAATTGCCCTGAATTTATGAATCATACTAGCTGTATGGCTCAAATATTGGTCTAGAATGGAAATCAGGAATTTAATCTATCTTATTCTTCTGCTTTTAAGCCCTTATACTTTTTGAACTTGTCAGACATAGTTTTAAAATATCAAGTTATAGTTCCTTTCTTTACTTTAAGTAGAGTGAATATGAGTGATAGATATATTGCAGAGTTTCCTCTCATGTAAGATATCAATGGTGCTAATTTTTTACCCATTTAGTGCTTGTTCATATATATTAAACGAATAACATATCAATCACTCCTAAAACATCCAATTATTTTTTACTTTATGTTTAAGCTTAGTACCTACCTGAGAGGATATTAGGTTAGTGCAAAAGTAATTGCAGCTTTCGCATTGCTGACATTTGTCTTTGATCTTGGAATCCATTCTTAAAAAAATGTGATTATGTTATACATCATTTTACTTTATTTTTTGCTATACATCATTTTAACACACATTTCTCACTTTATAATTTTGCTTGAGTTTTTTTTTTTTTTTTGTATAAACCATGGAAATGATGTCAGACAGAAAGCAAATGCAAGCAACTTTGTTACTTGTGTTTAAAATGAGTCATAAAACGCTGGACATAATTTTCTACATCAATAATGGCCCAGAAACTGCTAAGGAACATACAGTACGCTGGTGGTCAAGAAGTTTTGCAAAGGAGATGAGAGTCTTGAAGCTGAGGAGTGTAGTGCCTGGCCATTGGAAGTTGACAATGACCAATTGAGAGCGATCATCAAAGCTAATCCTCTTATGAGAGAGGTTGCCAAAGAACTCAACATTGCCCATTCTATGGTTGTTTGGCATTTTAAGCAAATTGGAAAGGTGAAAAAGGTCAAAAATGGGTGTCTCATGAACTGACCAAAGATTTTTTTTTAAATGTCGATTTGAAGTGTCAGCTTCTCTTACTGTACACAACAATGACACATTTCTCGATCAGATTGTGATGTGTGATGAAAAGTGGGTTTTATAAGACAACCAGTGACGACCAGCTCAGTGGTTGGACTGAGAAATTCCAAAGCACTTCCCAAAGCCAAACCTGCACCAAAAAAAAAAAAAAAAGGGTCATGGTCACTGTTTGGTTGTCTGCTGCCCTGCTGATCCACTACAGCTTTCTGAATCCTCGTGAAACCATTACATCTGAGAAATATGGTCAGCAAATTGATGAGACTCACTGAAAGCTGAAACACCTGCACTTAGCATTGGTCAGCAGAAAGGGCCCAGTTCTTCCCCCTGACAACGTCAGACTGCATGTTGCACAACCAATGCTTCAGAAGCTGAACGAACTGGGCTATGAAATTTTCCCTTATCCCCCATCAGTTCAGTTCAGTTCAGTTGCTCAGTCGTGTCTGACTCTTTGCGACCCCATGGACTGCAACATGCCAGGCCTCCCTGTCCATCACCAACTCCTGGAGTTTACCCAAACTCATGTTCATTGAGTCGGTGATGCCATCCAGCCATCTCATCCTCTGTCATCCCCTATTCCTCCTGCCTTCAGTCTTTCTCAGAATCAGGGTCTTTTCAAATGAGTCAGCTCTTCACATCAGGTGGCCAAAGGATTGGAGTTTCAGCTTCAACATCAGTCCTTCCAGTGAACACCCAGGACTGATCTTTATAACGGACTGGTTGGATCTCCTTGCAGTCCAAGGGACTCTCAAGAGTCTTCTCCAATATCACAGTTGCCTTTAAACATCTTGACAACTATTTGCAGGGAAAATTCTTCCACAACCAGCCGGAGGTAGAAAATGCTTTTCAAGAGTTTACTGAATCCCAAAGTACAAATTTTTATGCTGCAGGAATAAACATTTCTTATTGGCAAAAGATGTGTTGATTGTTATCATTCCTATTTTAATTATTAAAGGTGTGTTTGAGCCTAGTTATAATGATTTAAAATTCACGGTCCGAAACAACAATTACAGTTGCACCAACCTAATATTATTTGTACTGCAAGTTGAGAGATTCATATTCTAATTCTCTTTTTGTCCCAAACTTGCTGTATATAATGACAAAATTGCTCTTCAGTTCACTTCAGTAGTTAATTCAAAACTCTCTCACAATTCCCACACTTTGATTCTTCCTCCCTCTTCCTCCCTTTTTCACTCCTCAGCCTCTCCATACTCTGCCCCTGCTTCCCTGAGAAAACAAAAGTCCTTGCAACAAAAAACACCCTGTTTTTCTCAGTCCATAGCCACGTGCATCTGCACAGCCCTTCTCTGCTATGGCAGGTAAGCTCCCAGGCAGGTCCTCCAGCCTTCTGGAAGATTTTTAGTCATTGAGTCTTCCTGCTCTCACAAACAATTTTCTAATTTCTGATTTAAATCTTATCTTTATTATTTACATAACATAAAAATTAAACAGAAGTTTCTACCACTGTACTTTTCTCTCCAAACAATACATTATACTTTCTTACCCTTCGATAGTAAACTTTTGAAAAATTATTCTAATTTATTATATTGTTTAAGAAAAAAAATGTTCAAAGACATTTGTCAAATCACAGCAAGGAAGACTTTATTTGGGGGTGGAGGTGTCACTATCATAACAGATATAGGGAATACTATGATGAAATTTTGCATTGTCGGTGACAGATAGGATTTAACTCTAAATATAGCACATGCAAATAGGGCTTTATAGCCAAAGAACAGGGCTATGGTCTGTAGATGTAAAATAAGGGAAAACATCAGGGGCATGGGGAATTCTGGCAAAGCCCATCTAATAGATGTATTGCTAAAGATGGACCGGGGTGATCAGATATCCCGTGGGGGATTGTGCAAAATAAGAAATCTGATCAGATATCAGTGTGTCGATATTAAGGAGGGAGTCCGAGTCGGGGTGGAGGATTCTGACTAAAGTGACTTAGCAAGACTCTTGCCAAAACTGAATTATATAAAGAAGTCTACAGATAGGCCTAGGAGAAGGTTCGGAAGCCTGAGTAAAGTTTAGTCAAGCAAAGAATTTTGTCACTATCTCCTTAAGATCTCCTCACAAGGACTCCCCTAATAACTTAAACCTCAGTTTGGCCCAATAATTTACAGAAATAACTTGTTCTAATGACAAAAATCTCCCACATATATGTAAACTAATGGACATTTTCACTTCTCATCTTCTTCATTTTATTTTCTGCTTCTTGAAAATCTTTGCTCCTTTGATCTTTTCTGGATTTTCTTCTATCCAGGTATTCTTTTTACATCTTATAGTGCTATTTTTAGTCTATTTTTATCCATCCTATTAATATTACAGCTATCCAAAACCCAATTCTATGCCATTTTCTCTTGTTAGGTTTCATTCTCTATGACTATCATTACATTCTATGTACCAAAGTGTATCATACATTTATATATCTAGATTATCTCTCTTCTACATAATAATACACTATATCATAATAATATATACGTAATAATCATTGTATCAGAGTTTTCTAGTATCTTTGATATCTGATTACTTTTAAGAGTGTCAGTTCTGAGTGTCAGACCAACAGAAGTCATGGAATTCAGTAGAAAAAGCTTTGCAAAGGTATCAAAGAACAGGTATCCACTCCCCCCACCCCATCTCAAACTAATTATATGACTTTACACAAGTAATTCAACTTCTACTGACCTTATCTATATGCAAATGCAAAAACTGCATTATTAAATAATCTTTGAGGTCCTTCCAACTCTAAAGTTTTATTATTCAATTTCAGCTTGGCTATCTCAATGATCTTGATACTGGTATTGATAAGTAACAAGTCACCTTTTCATTGTAGTGTTATAAGGCATGGCAATTATATAGATAACAGAAAATGCATTTAAGGTCATGAAACAGTTTATAATAGCCTTTATTCTCCTATAAGTATACTTAGACATGAACTTGTAAATAAGCAATTATTGAAAGAAAGAAAAAAGCAAGAAATATACTTAAAAAAAAGAAAGGAATGCATAAAGGAATCTTAAAAAGTCAATGAATTAGGATAAAAACTCAAAATATTAAATATATATAAAATATAACCAAATATACTAGAAAACAAAAATGTAGAACTAAGACTCATGAAGTAGAGAGATGAAAACAAATACTAGGAACAAAGTAGGTGGATAGGAAAACCACCCAAGAATGAACTGGCTTTGTAGAGAAAGGTTCTTCTCTTATGTATGCCTATACCAGAAGTAAGGGCTGTCCATCTTTAAAGGACAACTAATGGTAAGTTTCTTAATTCACAATGTCCTCTAAGACAGTTTTGCCAATACAAATCTCTTGGTTAATATAATTTATGAGAAAAGAAAACTCCTTGAAACAGAAATTTCCTAGTCATAGTCCCATGCTCTGTATTTTATTCTCTAGGCCCTGATATATAGATCTTTTTAATACCAAACTCCAATTAAAATTAGGTGTATAATTGCTTCTATGCAAAAGAAAAAAGATATTAAAAGACAAAGCTACAAAATTCACAATTTAAACACTAAATGATTGTATAAACAATGAATGGTTTTAATAAATCAGGCAGCACAATTTTTATAAAATTTAATAATGAAGATACAGAACACAAAATTGATATAAGTAGACAGAGAGACCAAAGATGAATCTAGTTCAAAATGTTCATTTATTCATCATTTATAGTTGTATTGAATAAATAAATGTGTTAATCACTAATTTTTAAAAATATGGTTATATAATTTTGCTAAAAACTAGTATTTAGTAGGGACACATGTGAAACAATTAATTACATTGAAATGAATATAAATAAGAAAAATAATAACTATATAATATTTTAAGTGATTTAACAAAGGAGATGAGACTTTGAGAATCCTTTTCTTAAAGCACTTGAATAATATACATGAAAGAGATTATGAGATTAGTGTGCACATTTTAGGCCACAAAACAAGACTCAATAAGTTTAAAAGACAGAAATAAAGAAGGAGGTTTTGTTCTAACTAGGCAGTAAGAGATCAGAAATAAGCTACAAGAAAAAAGATGCTAAAAGCTCAAGCACATGGAGGGTAAAAATTATGCTACTAAATAAGCAAGGGATGAGTGAAGAATCCTGAGGAAATTTTTAATTTTCTGGAGACAAATGAAAATGAAACACAGCAATTCAAAATCTACAGCATTGTGCAAAAGCACCTCCAAAGATGATGATTATGGTGATATAAGTCTTCCTTAATAAACCGGGAAAAAATATCTCAAGCAGCATAACCTTACATCTAAGGAAACTGGAACAAGAAGAAAGAACAAAACCCAGCATTAGTTGAAGGAAAGATACCATAAAGATTGGAGCAGAAATAAATGAAATAGAGACTAATAAAATAGAAAAGATCAAGGAATCTATGATCTCATTCTCTGAAAAGATAAAATTGATAAACCTTCGGCCTGATTCATCATAAACAATAGAGAGATTTCAAATAATATCAGAAATAGAAGTAACAACTGAAACCACAGAAATACATTATAAGGGATTATTACAAATAACTGTCAGTTCAGTTCTGTTGCTCAAGCATGTCTGACTCTTTGCGACCCCATGGACTGCAGCACGCCAGCCCTCCCTGTCCATTACCAAATCCTGGGAGTATACTCAAACTCATGTCCATTGAGTTGGTGATGCCATCCAACCATCTCATCCTCTGTCGTCCCCTTCTCCCACCTTCAATCTTTCCCAGCATCAGGGTCTTATCAAATGTGTCAGCTCTTTACATCAGGTGGCCAAAGTATTGGAGTTTCAGCAAATAACTATACAGCAATAAAATGGAAAACCATGGAAATATTCCTTGAAATATACAACCTTCCAAAACTGAATCAAGAAGAAATATAAAATATTACCAAATTGATCACCAGTAATGGTTGAGTCAGTAATAAAAAGAATTCCCAACAAACACCAGGATCAGACAGCTTGACAGTATGGTTATATCAAACATTTAAAGACGAGCTAGTAACTATTCTGAAACATTTAAAAGGAGCGAAGAATTTCAAACTCATTCTAAGAGACTAGTATTACCTTGATATCAAAAACAAAGACACTAAAAAAAGGAAAGAAAAACAAGAAAATTATAGGTCAATATTTCTGGTAAACATAGATGTAAACATCTTCAATTAGTAAACTGAATTAAATAATGCTTTAAAATTATCTTTTTATGATAATTTTAAATGGTCAGAGAGATTAATTCCAGGGATGCATTATAGTTCAATATCCACAATTCATTAACTTGACATACTGTATTAAAAATGAAGGATAAAAATCACACTGTCATCTCAATAGATGCAGAAAAAGTATTCAACAAAGTCAAACATTGATTTATAGTAAAAGTTCTCAAGAAAGTGTATATAGAGGGAATATATCTCAAGATAACAAAGCATTCTTCATAATGGCCAAGATATGGTAGTAATCTAAGTGCCCATGGATGGATACAGAAGTGAGATTTTATATATATATATATATATATATATGTGTGTGTGTGTGTGTGTGTGTGTGTAGGTGTGTGTGTGTGTGTGTGTGCTCACTTAGTGTCATAAGATAGATCTATCTATGCTGCTGAAAATGGCAAGAGTCCATTCTTTTTATGGCTGAGAAATATTCTATATACACATACATACACACATAACGCATTGTATTATACATGACAGTGAACGTGTTAGTCGCTCAGTAGTGTCCAGCTCTTTGTGACACCATGGACTATAGCCTGCCAGACTCCTCTGTCCATGGAATTATCCAGGCAAGAATACTGGAATCGGTAGTCATTCCCTGCTCCATTGGATCTTCCCAACTTAGGGACTGAACTTAGATCTCCTACATTGCAGGCAGATTCTTTACTACCTGAGCCACGTGTGTGTTGTGTATGTGTGTGTGTATAAAATTTGTTGTTCATTCATTAAGTCATGTCCAGTTCTTTGTGACCACATTGACTGCAGCATGACAGGCATAATGGGATATTATTCAGCCATAAAATGAATGGACTCTTGCTATTTTCAGTAGCATGGATGGATCTAATGCTACGTAAAAAAAAGTCAGTCAGAGAAAGACAAATGCCATGAATTATTACTTATATGCAGAATATAAAATAAAATGAAAAAACATAATAAAACAGAAATGAGTTATAGTTTGAGGGAAGAAACTGGTAGTTGGTCAGAGGGGAAGGAAGGAGCATTGGAAGATGAGCAAAATGTGTGAGGAGATGAAGTGGTACAAGCTCTCAGTTGCAAAATAAATGTGTCATGGGGATAAAATTCATAGCATGGGGATTGTGATCAATAAAATTATAACAGCTCGGTAAAACAGTTGCTTGAATTTACCCGAGTTTGTAATGATACTTTATTTTAATACACACTAATATTTTCAGACATACAAGGACTTTATACATAATGGGAAACTTGCACTTGGGTTTTCTGAAGCTATACAATAAATTGTTAATTGGGGGGAAATTATATCAGCAATGACTACATTGTTCCTGATATCTCAGTTACCTACCTATTCAATATCATTGTAATAGTCTATGTGATGGATTACGATGTATCACTGGGTGTTCCTCTGTGGTTATTTTTCAGGGCATACTTATTGAAATGCATATTACTTTATTATAAGTTATTTTTTATTTTCCTTTTAGGTTATTGTTAGTATACTACTTACATGAGTGCTTTACAATTATTTTATACGGTGTATTTTTTTCTGTAACTTTTGTTTCAGAAGAGTGAAGTGAACATGAAAAAAGGATTGTTATAAAAATGGAGCTTCTGCTTGTTAGAGCATGAAAGTCAGTCAGTTTATGGTAAAGACTTAAAAGGCGGCAATAGTGACACAAATGCAGCAGAGAGGTTTAAGCGAAATGTACTGAACAGAATCAGTCAGACCTGAGGGACAGTAGGAGATGCTAAGGACTTCCCTGTTGGCTCTGACGGTAAAGCGTCTGCCCACAATGTGGGAGACCTGAATTCAATCCCTGGGTCGGGAAGATCTCCTGGAGAAGGAAATGGCAACCCAATCCAGTATTCTTGCCTGGAAAACCCCATGGATGGGGGAGCCTGGTGGGCTACAGTTCATGGGGTCGCAAAGAGTCGGACACGACTGAGCGACTTCACTCACTCAGGAGATGTTAAAGTCCATCCGTACCCCACTGGTGTACATCTAAAACCCATTTTCAATGCTAGAGCTATTTCCTATACACTGCAACTCCTGTTTTTCAGTTTTTCTAGGTAAGCAATTTCTCTAGCCCTTAAAAACTAAGTGTAAACTAACCAAGAATTTGGTTTATCTCATGCCTCAGTGAGACAATTCTGAGACACATTTTACCCCACATGTAGAGGGCCCTCAGTTGTGCGCAGTGTAACCTGCTCTGCAGTTTATACTTTTCTGGCTCTTCTCCCATCCCTGTTGCACTGTCCGCTTCTGCTATGGTTATCTTCCAAATAAAATATCTCCATTCAAATTTTTTCTCAAGTCTGTATGGGATGGGAGTGGTGAAACCCAAGCTAAGACAAAGAAGTAACACATATAAATAACTTTAAAGTTTTTTAATCGTTTTCTGCCTGGATAAAGTTTCCCTGGAATATTTGCATGGCTTATTGTCTTTCTTCTTTAAGCTTTGGATCCAATAGTACTCTCTTGGTGAGTATTTCCCTGACACCCTATTTAATGCACCTGCATGTACCTACAACAAGCACTTCTTATAATCCTTTCACATTGCATTTGAGTTTTCTAGAGGACACAGGAGTGCATATCTTTACAGGAACATTGGTTTCTAACTTCTTGTTTGGTCGAGAGGTCTAGGCACAAAGATGTCGGGATCATCAAATTGCTGATGGATATGATGGCACAGGAAGATAAGCAAAGTAGGAATGATTTCTGAAACATAAGAATTTGTACATCAGGAAAGATTTTAGACAATAAAAACAATAAAGAGCACAATTTGCAAATCAACTTCTCTCCAGGAAAGAGAAAAACACTCATATGAGCATTTTAATATTTAGCCAATCTAAATTTATATTACAACTTACACTTCCAAGTGGTTTCTTTTTCATGCTTCTATTAAAGATATAACTTGATTTTGCGTAGTTTTAGTTACTCAGAAAAACTTCATTTAATTTCTGTCACCATGGAGTAAATTTAGAGTCGCATTAGCATCAGACTATTCAACGAAAAATACTAGTATTCATTTCTCATAGCTAAAACGAACTTTCAACAACTGTTGGCATTAAAGAAAAGTTATCTTCTACACTTATTCATCTTTAAGACTTCTTCCCAATCACTTTTGAAGATAAGCCTGCTGTGAATAGCCTCCCATTAATGACTCCTTCTAGAATATCAAAATATACTTCTTTATAGATGTTTTTACTTCAGATATGCACATTGAATGAAAATTGGCTTTTGATTGTACTTCAGAAGATTAAATTCGTCATATAAATATAAATATTAAGCTTTAGAAATAAATGCATAGCTAAATTCCGAGTTTACAGTGAATACACCTGGGTTTATAAAGAGAATTTTAATGCAAAATTGTGAATGATAATACAATTTTTAGACATTAGTCCCAAAACATGTAAAACAAAAATGTACTAATTCAAATGAAACACAATTAATTTCCTGTAACAGATTATTGCAAAAGAGGTAATAAAGGATTATGTTGTGGGACGGTTAACTTTATGTGTCAAGTTGACTAGGCCAGAGGGTGCTCAGATATTTGGTTAAACATTATTCTGAGTGTGTCTCTAAGGGTGTTTCCAAAAGAAATTATACTTACATCAGTAGCCTGAAGAAAGAAGATTACCATATCCAATGAGGCTGGGCATAACCAATCCATTGGATGTTGAATAGAGAAAAAATGTTGAGTAAAAGAGAATTAATTCTCTCAGCCTGATTATCTTCAAGCTCAAGCTGGGACTTTTGTCCCTGCCTTCAGACTGAGACTGAAACTTGAATTTTTAAATGTACTAATCTATTTTTAAATTAAAAAATATAGGAGCGGGGAAAGAAAAAAAATACTTACACATTGTCTCCAACATCTTGGGATGAAGAGTGTTAGTTCTATTGTATTTCTGGTCTGCTTTATCAATCGGAATATTCTATAATACATAAGTGCATATTATCTACAAGAAAAAATTTTTACGTTGGAGATACTCAGAGGCATTCTGCAGAATCATTTTTCTAAAGAGGTAGTAAAGATTCCAAAGTATTTGAAATATATATATATATATGTATATATATATGTATGTATGTATGTATGTATATATATGTATATATGTATGTATGTATGTATATGTATATATATATATATATATATATATATATGAGATGATTCAGTTCAGCTCAGTTCCTCAGTCATCTCCGACTCTTTGCGACCCCATGAATCGCAGCACACCAGGCCTCCCTGTCCATCACCAACTCCCGGAGTTCACTCAGATTCATTTCCATCGAGTCAGAGATGCCATCCAGCCATCTCATCCTCTGTCATCCCCTTCTCCTCCTGCCCCCAATCCCTCCCAGCATCAGAGTCTTTTCCAATGAGTCAACTCTTCACATGAGGTGGCCAAAGTACTGGAGTTTCAGCTTTAGCATCATTCCTTCCAAAGAAATCCCAGGGCTGATCTCTTGCAGAATGGACTGGTTGGATCTCCTTGCAGTCCAAGGGACTCTCAAGAGTCTTCTTCAACACCACAGTTCAAAAGCATCAATTCTTCAGTGCTCAGCCTTCTTCACAGTCCAAATCTCACATCCATACATGACCACAGGAAAAACCATAGCCTTGACTAGACGGACCTTAGTCGGCAAAGTAATGTCTCTGCTTTTGAATATGCTATCTGGGTTGGTCATAACTTTTCTTCCAAGAAGTAAGCATCTTTTAATTTCATGGCTGCAATGAGATGATTATTTTGTGTCAATTTGCCTTTGCTAAGGGAGGCCCAAAGAACTGAGATGCCCATCTTCTCCTGCCCTTAGACACTGGTGGCCCTCACTCAGATAGGGTCTTAGGCCACCAATGCTTCAATTCAAAGTCTTTTGGACTCTGACTGAATTAAAACATCAGTCTTCCTGATTCTCCAGTCTACCATTGGCAGATCATAGCACTTCTCATTTTCCATAATCCTATGAACCAATGACTATAAACATCACTTACATATATCTATATATTACCTATTGTTTCCTATACATAATAAAATCTAGAAGTTTCCACAAATACTACTAGAACTATCAAAAAATTCAGCAAATAGTAGCAGGATACAAAGTAAAAATAGAAAAGTTAGTTCTATTTCTATACACTAACATTAACTATCTGAACATAAAATTAAGAAACCAATTCTGTTTATAATAGCATCAAAAAATAATGAGCTCAGGAGATGAAATATTTATACAGTGAGGACCACCAAACATTGCTGAAAAAGGAAATATATATATAAATGGAAATACATTCTATATTCATAGATTGGAAAATTTAATATTGTTAAGATGTCAATCTTACTCAAAGTGATCTACATATTTAATGTAATCACTATCAAAATTCCAAAGAAGCTTTTTATTCCCAAAAGTAGAAATACCATTCTAAAATTCATATAACAGCTCAAGGGATATTGAAGAGTCAAAATAACTTTGAAAACAAAATCAAAGCTGGAGGCCTCATACTTCCTGATTTCAAACTGTGTTATAAAACTATAATACTTAAAATAGTATGGTAAAACATAAAGACAGACATATAAATCAATGGAATAGAATACTTGGATCAGAAATAAATCCTTACAAATAAGTTCGATTTTCGATGAATGACAAAATCATTCAATGGGGGAAAAGACGGTCACAATTCAACAAAAGGTAGTGAAAAAACTAGGTATCCATATGCAAAAGAATGAAGTTGGACCTTCACCTAACTCTATGTATGCAAAAATTAACTTCAGTACAGTTCAATTCAGTTTAGCCACTCAGTCGTGTCCGACTCTTTGCGACCCCATGAATCACAGCACGCCAGGCCTCCCTGTCCATCACCAGCTCCCAGAGTTCACTCAGATTCATGTCCATTGAGTCCGTGATGCCATCCAGCCATCTCATCCTCTGTCGTCCCCTTCTCCTCCTGCCCCCAATCCCTCCCAGCATCAAAGTCTTTTCCAATGAGTCAACTCTTCGCATGAGGTGGCCAAAGTACTGGAGTTTCAGCTTTAGCAGGTAAGATATAAAACTGTTAAACTTTTATAAGAAAACATTGGGCAAAATTTTCATTACATTGGATTTGGGAGTGATTTCTTAATTGTAACACCAAAGACTCAGACAACAAAAGAAAAAGTAGAAAAACTAGGCTTCATGGAAAATAAAAGATAAAAATAATGTGCATCAAAAGATACTATTAACAAAATAAAAATGAATGGGAGATAATATTTGCAAATCATATATCTAATTATGGATATAGCTCAGAATATATAAGAGAAATTCTAAATCTCAACAATAAAAAGACAAAAAACTAATTCAAAAAATACATAAAGAATATAATAAATATATCTCCAAAGCTTTTTAGATGGCCAATAGACACATGAAAAGATGGTCAAAATCTTCAATCATCAGGAAAACAGAAATCAAAGCTGAAATGATATTACCTTAGATGCATTAGGATGATTATTATCAAAAAACAAAAAGTAAATGTTAGAAAGATATAGAGAAATTGGAACCCTTTTCCAGTGTTGGTAGGGATGTGAAATAGTATAGCTGTAGTGGAAAACAGTATGAAGTTTCCTCAAAAACATTAAAAATAGAATTATCACATGATTCAATATTTGCACTTCTGGGTATATACCCCCCAAATTAAAAACAGGATCTAGAATAGATATATGCACATTTCATTTTTATGGCAACATTATCATCAAAAGTGAAAACATGGAATCAAGCCAAATATTTATGGACAGGTAAACATGTCTCTGTGTGTGTGTGTTTAGATATATACTGGAATATTGTTTAGCATTAAAATGGAGTGAAATTCTAATATATGCCTCAACATGGATGAAACTTGAGGACATTATACTAAGTAAAATAATAGAAAAAGACAAATATCATATGACTCCACTTATTTGAGGTATTTAGAGTAGTCAAAATCATAGGGACAAGAAACACAATGCTTGTCGTCAGGAGCTAAGAGAGTGGGGTGTTGTAGGAGTTTTGCAAGATGAGAGTTCCATTAGATGCATTATGGTGATGGTTGCACAATATCAATGTACTTAATATCACTGAACTGAACGTATAAAAATGGCAAAAACTGGAAATTGTATGTCACATACATATTACCATAATTTAAAAAATTAAAAAGATATTTTTAAAAGACTTAACTGTCAATAGAGTGGAAGCACTCTGACTAAAAATGTAATCTGACTTAGAGTATAGAAAAATAATTATTTTAGTGCTTTTGGAACATATATATATATATATATATATATATATATATGTGCAGTAAGCCATGAATTTCTAATTGTGAATTAAGTTTAAGACTTATTTTTCCCAGTCCTGGTTTATGCTTGGTTATCCTTGTGTCAAGTATAAATAGTAATCAAATCTCTTTAAAAATTATTTAATAACACATTGACACTAATAGACTTTTGGGATCATTTAGAATGTGAAAAAAGAGCAAAGTTTTGCCTGATAATGTATTATATTATTTACATTGAACAAATTGTGTGCAGATTTTGTTATTCCTTTCAACTACAAAAGAACTTACACAGTTCTGTTTCTCTGAACTACATATATTTTAAACATCATATTACTTATAACTTTAAACCAAAGAAACTAACTTGTATTTCACAGAGAAAACTAGGATAGGATGATGTTGATAATTGTTCATGATCATACAGCAGAGTTATACAGCAAATTTGCAGAGCTAATGAAAGCATAACACAGCTGTCTACAGCCATACACATCATTTATACAGGTCTCAAAGGGACACAAATGAATGTTCAGGACAGACCTAGTCTTTCTGAAGCATATAAAAATAAAAGGTCAAAGTATGAACAATTAAATTAGGCTTAGTAATCAATGTTGGAATATTCTCCTATGTAGAAATGCTCTAGATATCTAAAGAGTATCCATTAATTCAACCTACTGTCAGTCCAAACATGAAAGTTACCTAAAGTTTTTCTTTTTTTCTTATCTTATTATAAAATATAATTATTATTTTAATAGTTTGTCAGAATAATGATTCAATTTAGATTAAAAATTTATATTTTCATAATCATAAATAGAGGTAATTCTAGGCTATTCAATCAGTAAATCTGTGTACGTTTAGGGATAAATACCCAAGTAGAAGGAAAATGTATGTGTATGTTATACTTAATACCGATAAATCAGAAAAAGGCACTGTGGTTTTCATTAAGCCAAAAATATTAAACTAGTCTTGAAACCAAATATATCCCAGCTCCCTCACCACCCCTCAAGTTCAAAGGCCCCTCCACATCTTCTCCATCTTCTCCCTCATTTGTAGAGAGGCTGAAGTCTCCCATACCGCCCCCTGAGTCATAAAGGAGCAGGCTCAAGCAGCTAATGACTAGGACAATAGAGTCACAGACAGTGTCTGATGCATATTCCTGAGTTGCTTTACATACACTGTAATTACTACCAGAGGGGGAAAGATGACTGTATGATGCAGCCATGACATTAACTGCTCATTTTTGAGCAATACTGAGCCTATGGCAAACACAGTTCTAAAACTGGCCTCAAGAGAATGGGATTAACACTATTGCTTATAATAATCTGTGTCTTTGTGGGCATCAAAATATGGATAGCTTGTTCTGCCTATGTATGTAAATAAGCAGCTACAACTGTCAGCAAAGAGATGCTACAGATCCATGTCAATACTTCCACTCTAAGAATACGGTGCCCTGCAAGTGAGCATGAAGTTACAGAAAATGGACATTTGCCCGTGATTCCTTAGAAATGGAATTATGTTCTGACAAGTGGGGATTTGTAAACAGTTTTTTGACAGGTAAGAGCTCTGTGCAGGAAATAACTCTTGGCAGGAGTCCCTTTTGCCTTGTTACAAAATTTAAAATCAGTCACCCCCATGTTCAACTTATCTCTGGCCCTAGAACATCTTTCAAACCTTTTGGTCACATGATACCTTGCCTAATTTGTTCATTCATTCCATAGATCCAAGCAGTAGAAATGAAGAATAAGCAATTAATAGATGACCAGATCTCTTTCCAAACAAACTGTGTAAACAAGATGATATCTAAAGAAAAATCACAAGAGGTCAACAAGCCTGCAGGCACGTGGGGGATGGTGATGACTCTGACACCTATCTCAATGATTAACTGAGATTACTTCCCTTTCCCCCTTTAAAAAAACTTTCATGGCCGATCAGAATATTCAGAGATGATTTTGGTTTGACACTAAGTCTAATATCTCAGATTGCTGGTATTCTGGTTAAGAGCAACTTTCTTTGTCTCCCTCACTTATTGATTTTTTGATCAGTGAGCAGCTAAACTTGATTAGGTAGCAATCTTATCTATTGAAGATTTACCTTAATTATGTGAATTTGAATTCTTAAAAATTTCCAAATTGGTTTCTTAAAGAATATTTTTGAAATCTCAGAATTGAAAGTCTCAGAAGCTCAGTTTTATTTTCTACTGTCGGGGAGTCTATCATCTCCTCGATCCTGTCACATCACAACAAAAATTTGACGTGATGGATGGACCAGTGTTACAGCCCTTGGACAGACCAGTATTACAGCTTTTGGATGGACCAGTATTTTATTTAGAAAGTAAAGGAAAATACATCCTCGAGGCATGATGGCATGCCGACCCGAAAGATGCGAAGAGAAGAGAGGCCCCCCAGCCCACTTTTGGTTCTTTTTATATGCTTTTTCTCCTCCCCCTGGGCCTGCCCTATGTAAATTGGGCTAGGCAGGAGCGTTGTTTGTTTTACTTGAGGTCCTCACTCTGGTCCTTGGACCTTGCTTTGTTCTATTTTTGCAGTCTTTTCCCTTCCTTGTCTTTTAGCCACTGCCTTTCTGGACTCTTTTTTCCTGTTCTAACTACCTAACACTACTAAATAAATTGAGAATATTGTATTTATTGCAGGTCTACTTATCTATCTCTAATCAGGATATAGGGTTGTTTTTTTTTTAATATGAGATTCTATAATCCAATTTGTATTACTATCTGGCAGGAGGAAATACTACACACTTAATGAGTGGTAAAGACTTCTCTAAACTATGTACACATAAATGTACACACACATATATCAAAGCTTATAAATTCAGTTCTAAAATCCAGTCCCTGGGTCAGGAATAAACACAGACATATAAAACTCACAGGCCTGTATCAAAGATCTCTTATCTTCTCAGTGGGGACACATTCTTAATTGATTTGAGCTCAAAACAGAAAGAAAAAGAGAGAGAGAAGAAGAAGCCAATTTACCTGTGGTCTCTTACCCAATAAAGCTAAGAGTTCTATAAGCCATTAATCTGTTTATAGAAATCACCAAATTGTTAGACCATAAAACCAAATTCCTAATGGGGGATAACTTATATTGGCTATTAACAAAACAAAAATTAAAGCAGCAGAAACCAGTACTAAAATCAAGCCAGTACTCAAAAATTATCAAAATCATATTTTTGCTCTGCTACATACAAATAAGACTAAGAAGCACAAGATCAAGTGTTGAACTTGCCCTCTGGGCCCAGGTTACCAATCAGAAAGAAGCAAACAAGTAAACAAACAAACAAGAAAACAGGCATTGTTAACTAGATGGAGTGGAAGGGGCTTTAAAAATGAGGCATGCGATGAAAACTGTAAAAGAAAATAATGCATTGGACAATTTAAAAAATCATTTTATTCAGGCTATTTTAATAGGGAGAAAGTTCATTTCTGCAGACAAATGTCTTAAAGAAAAGCAAGTAAGCCTTAGGTTTTATAGAGGCAGTTAAACAAGGGACTCATTAGGAACGGTGGACAACGACTATCTTAGCCAAGAGGAAAAGTGGTCCCTGTGCGTCATTGTTTCCAGCGATGAGGTGATGAGGAATTTGGCAGCCATCTGTTTTCCAGATATACAGGGATAAGACAAAGTTCAACATTGTTAAGAGTATGCATATTTCGCCATCTTTACTCCTTGCCAAGAAAATCTCAGGGCAGTGATCAAGGTGATCTTAAAGTTCCTTTCAGCTGAACTAAACTTCAGACAGGTTTATTTCCAGACTTGGCCCTCATCTGCCTTTTCCTAGAGCATTTACTTTGAAAATTTATAACTGCACAGTCTTCTTCTGCCTCGCTGCAATGCATGTAAATCTTCTTAGAAGACTCTTGACCATTTTAGGACCTAGGGAATGTCTTTCTCGAAAACCTGAGAATCATCTCTTTGAAATGTGAACATCAAAACAGATTGTGCCTCAGTCTCCCTCCCAGTCCTTGAGGGAAGAGAGGAGCCAATGGGCACCCATTAGCAAACAAATGACCT
This sequence comes from Ovis canadensis, assembly GCF_042477335.2. Taxonomy (NCBI): domain Eukaryota; kingdom Metazoa; phylum Chordata; class Mammalia; order Artiodactyla; family Bovidae; genus Ovis; species Ovis canadensis. Next base: position 65,839,880 of record NC_091262.1, on the reverse strand, counting down.
AATCACAGAGAGAAACATTTACAAACTCATGAGTAACTCCTATTAATTCCCATTTACTCTCAAATAATAGTCCATTAATTTCAGTTCAGTTCAGTCACTCAGTCATGTCTGACTCTTTGTGACCCCATGAATTGCAGCATGCCAGGCCTCCCTGTCCATCACCAACTCCCAGAGTTCACTCAAACTCATGTCCATTGAGTCGGTGATGCCATCTAACCATCTCTTCCTCTGTTGTCCCCTTCTCCTCCTGCCCTCTATCTTTCCCAGCATCAGGGTCTTTTCAAAAGAGTCAGCTCTTTGCATCAGGTGGCCAAAGTATTGAAGTTTTAGCTTTAGCATCAGTCCTTCCAGTGAACACCCAGGACTGATCTCCTTTAGGATGGACTGGTTGGATCTCCTTGCAGTCCAAGGGACTCTCAAGAGTCTTCTCTAACACGACAGTTCAAAAGCATCAATTCTTTGGTGCTCAGCTTTCTTTATAGTTCAACTCTCACATCCATACATGACTACTGGAAAAACCATAGCCTTGACTAGACAGACCTTTGACAAAGCAATATCTCTGCTTTTTAATATGCTGTCTAGGTTGGTCATAACTTTCCTTCCAAGGAGTAAGCATGTTTTAATTTTACCTTCTCCCTAATGGCCCCCTCCAATAATTTTCCCATAGCCCAATCCAGCAATTAAACACCCTCCAGCTTACCCCCTACCCCCGCCGCTGTAGCAGAATTGAGTTCAAGTCTCCCTTCTCTATTGAAATAACTTTGAATAAACTCTGCCTGTTTCACTTTGTATGGTACAATTTTTGCTTTGACCGAAATAAGTGAGGCAGTCATAAGGCTTATATCACTTGTTTCTCACCTCTCAAGTGTCACTGTCATTCATTGCCTGAAGTACTAAATCTTGGCTGGAAGCAGAACTATGTCACACAAATTAGTTTCAGTTATTAAGAGAAGACAGGTGTCAACTGAGAGCAATAGTACTGAATTAAGCTGGAAGCTCATTGATTAGATTCACTCAATCGCCTACTGAATAGGTTGAAAAGATTCATTCCATAAACATAAAAAATTAATAATTGAAAATATTCTAAAATGTTTAGATTTTTCTGCTGTTCAGATAATCACACTAAGGTGAAATCCATGAAGGAAAGAAAGGCTTCTCTTCCTCAGACCTCCCACTGTATCAAGTTCTCTCTGCTTTTATGCATAGCTTCAAGCCAATTTCTCGGTCTGAAAGGCTTTCAATTCCTCAACTGATTGTTTCTAACTTGCTTTTAAATTTTCACTGTCAAAGGACTTTGAGATTACATGCAGCTTTTTCCCCAGTAATTCAAGTTGGAAATAATTAGAAAAAGAGAGCTAGAACTTTGGAACATCAAAGGACACAAAGCTGAAGTGACAGATCAGGAGCAGAGGTAGAGAAAAAAGGCAGAAGAGACAAAGCCACCCCCTTCAGAATTCTTTGCAGCATTCTCAAAAAGGAGCTGAACTAAAATTCTGAGTCACTGAAAGACTAAAGTTAAGATGATTTACCCTATTCTAATAGATAAGTTATCTGTAACATTGTCATGGGAGCAATAAAATTAAATCATAGATTTATAAAATTGAATGGGAAATGTGGGCTAAGAACTACTCTGGTAGGTAAATATTTGTTTCAATATAGATTTGAATGATATGGTAATCTAACAAAGAAGCGTCAGTGGAAAAGAGTAAAATGTTACAAACATCCTTTGAAATGAACATTTTAAAAGAGTAACACATTTTGAAGAGAAATTAGTTGATTCATACTAATTAATGAGACTTGTGAGCCACAAATTTATTTGGTATTTTATAATACATAATACTATGCCAAATATTTTCATGAGTTTATTTTAATCTTTTTTCTCACTAGGTTTTTAAGATCTTAATTATGGTATTTTTGTATACGTGAGTCCAAGGGAGGGAATTGTATTTGTATATGTATGTTTTAATGGTCTTCCTTCTAAAACATGAGTTTGTTGGGAACAGGACAAATTATTAATCATCTATTTCCAATGGCTAGCTCAGAAATATAATAAGTGTTTGATAATTTCAGCTGAATCAAAATTATAGGCCTAATGTGCACATGAATTGTTGAGTGCAAAAATCAGTGAGAGTCAAACACAACTTCTGTGGGACAGTTTTCATATTTCAGAGCATCTGTTAAGAGTATATATACACGTGGTGAAATTAGGTTCAATGAAAACTATTCAGGAACATGGTTAACCATTCATCTTATAATATTAGGCCAAGAAACATGATGCAACATTACAAATAAATAATGATTACAAAGATTTTTTAAAAACATGTACATAAAACTAAGTGAAAGAAATCACATCATTTTATAGTAGTAATATTTTTGGAAGCATCCTAGAAGTATATTTTGCTATTATTTTATTCAATTTTCTTTAAATTGTTTTTAATAATTCCTTGAATCATGTCTGAGAACATATGTGTTACTACTAGGGAATTGAAATCATTCTACCAAAGGGATGAAAAGCAAGGAAAACTATAAATCATAGTTCCTACCTCAATAGCAGTAGCCAAGTTAAACTAAGCCAGCGGATTATGGAATTGAAAATCAAAATTGGATGGTACAAAAATACAGCAGGGATAACGTAACAAGCTTAAGCTATTTTGGCTATATATTTTACTGATTTTTTGTGAAGAAATACTAGCCAAACACTCTGGGAAATGTACTCTATTATCCAAATGTGCACCTGCACAAAAGGCTTTGGTTGTCATTTTGGTTTTAGAGTAAATAGAATGTGTGGGCTATTTAAAGAATGAAACAGCTCAGTGAGCAACAACAAATTATAATTTGTTAAAGGATACCTAGGGGCCCCAGATAACCTTTCATTGTAGTTTTCAGCTCTCTTTTTCCTATGTTCTCCAATAGCTACAGATTAGCACCAGAACTTAAAACATCAAGTACTGGATAAAGCACAACTTTTATCCTTTATTCTGGCTGAATCTATTAACAACCTCATCATACAATTTTTCTATAATAATTTCCAATAAAATATTCTTCTTCAGTTATCTTTTTATCCCAATTCCATAGTCATGTTTCCATTTAGGAAGGACAAAGCATGACCAATCTCTAGTTATTCTCTTTTTTAAACTGGAAAATAGATAATTTTCTTTTGGGAATTTAGGCTTTGTCCCTATAATAATAAAAAGGACATTCAATTAAAAATATATTTTTAATATCTGGTTGAGAAAACACTCAGTGTACCTTCCCAGTTTTATACTTTCAATACTTTGTTTTGAGATTGTGTAGACTTACCTTGTGGCTTCCCAGGAGGCACAGTGGTGAAGAATCTGGCTGCCAATGCAGGAGACCCAGAGATGTGGGTTCAATTCCTGAGTCAGGAAAATACCCTGGAGTAGAAAATGGTAACCTGCTCCAGCATCTTTGCCTGGAAAATTCCATGGACAGAGGAACCTTGTGGGCTGCAGTCCATGGGATTGCAGAGAGGCAGACACAACTGAGCACAGACTTACCTTTATTTCTATACTTTTCTGAAGAGAGACACAAATGACCTGTTCAGCTTTGCAAAAGATTATAAAACAACAATAAATATTTTCCTTCTTTATGTTTAAGGTTTTTGTGTGTGTGTTTTCTTAGTGTTTATTGAAAATATGATACCCAGTGACTGATTCATAGCCACCTCATCTCTGAGAATTGAAATCTAACATCAGCCACTCTATGTACACATGAACCACAAAACAACTTAATATTAAACCAGCAATTTAAGTGGACCAAATAAAAAGAAATAATGCAGGATAATCCATACGAAAATTAGCATTATACCTTATGCAATATTCTCAAATTAAATAATAATCATATTAAGCACGTACCTAATTCTTCTCATGTATAATTCTTGAATCACTGAATGGAATATTTTCAAATGTGAAGTAAACATTTTTTGTGTACACTTTTGTTCTTTTTGTTTGTTTGTTTTTATCAAGAAGACCCCGTTACTTAATTTCCTCAAAGAGACTCAAAGTTTAGTGAAACTTTTAACCAGTTAAAAATATTTAGTTTTAAATAAATTTTTACTTATATGATTTATATGCAGTATCAAATAATGTTAAAGAGGAAATAAATAACAGATACATTGAGTGAACATATGTCAGCAATTTAATTTTACTTCTTAATTATTAAGGAAATCAGTCAGATATTTTTAAAAATATTTCAAAGGAGAATGCAAACAACAGACACATTTATAGGCAATCAGGAAAGCAAAACTGACTTATTCCACAGCAGTGCTAATACCTTCTTTCTTGCACCAGAATAGAGTTCATTTGAATTTCTGGAAAAAAAGACCAAATTATTTGCACTGGTCTGTGAGGCAGGCTTGAACAAGAGAATAAAGCAAATGCCTGTGTTCTATCCTGTAATTCTTTCTTATGACAAGAATACTTTTAGACTGAACAAAACAGCTAACAAGGACAGCAAAGAGAGATGAGAAAGAATGGTCTGTTTCCAGCAAGGATGCTGAACAAATAGGAACCAATAATAAAAATCCAAGTACCAAATCAAATAATAAATAGCCCAGGAACTCAACATAGAGAATGAAAAAAACAGAGTTCAGATCCCCATGCTGACTTACCACATTTTCACAGGCTAGACAACCTGCAAGCAGCAAGGTACAAGGGGGCCCTTGTGAATACTGTGCCTGGTTGAAGGCTAGTGTCTGTGGCAAAGGGCAGTTCCCAATGGAGGGCTTTAGTGGGACTTCTACCGCATCTGTGGAAATAAACAAAGGCCAACCAAATAAGAGCAAGCAAAGGATATTTATTCAGAGCTTGCTATAGCAAGACAGTCACCCACTGTTGCTTGTGTTTGGTACAGACTCAAACTCACGCCGAGATGTGGAAAAGATATATAGCAAAAAAAAAAAAAAAGAGAGAGAGAGAGAGAAAGCTTCAGCTGTGCCTTGATTGGAGGCCACTGGTACAGAGAAGCTATCCGCTGGATCACTGGAAAGGAGGCATGCTACATGATTGGTTAGGGAGGCATATTTAGGCTTTCTCTGATTGGCTCAAATTTGGAAACTGGAACAAAAATTAGAGAAATGCTCAGCAAGGCCTGACCATGTTGAACTGATTGCTATAGAAGTGATTGTTTGACTTCCTGGATTGTTACCAGAGATAGCAGTCTGACTTCTCATAGAAAAATTGTATGGATTTTAAAATACCTAAAATATATGTGTACATAATAAGACCATAAATGATATGTATCCTATATGTATTCATATATGTGTGTTTGTGTGTACATATACATTTTTAGCCATTAAAATAACGCTGTGACTCCACAGACTATAGCCCACCAGGCTCCTCTGTTCATGGGATTTCCCAGGCAATAATACTGGAGTGGGTTGCCATTTTATCCTCCAGGGGATCTTCCTGGCCCAGGATGATCAAACCCATGTCTCCTTCATCTCCTGCATTGGTTGGCAAATTCTGTACCACTGAGCCACCTGGGAATCTTTCTTATATATGGATATATGACTATATATGTATGTGTGTTCATATACTTTTTTGGTCATTATAATTGCCACTTTTTTCCCACCATAGATTTTAAAGCAAACATCAGCATGTAAAATTAAATTTCATATTCTTACTAATTGATTTATTCTTTCCTTTGATCCAAATAATTACCACCCATGTCTTCAAACTGATAGTCTGAGTTTGGAAGAGAGGATGTGAAAAAATTTGACGTCTACCAGCTGGGTAGTAGTAGTTGTTGACATTTTTCAACAAGGTAACAATTAAATATATTCATATAATATCAAATAATTTTGCTTACAATTTTATATTTTCTAGTATTTGTTTTTGTGCTGGAATTCTAAGAGCATAATTGTGTTCCACTGAGATTCATGGGAAAAAATTCTGGGATAGAAATTAGGTAATTTTAATGAAATCTCTCAGTTACAAAAAACCATACCCTGTGCTTGTAAATATTTTAAATGTAGTTCATTAGCTGATTTCATTCTTACAAACACAGTGAGAATTATTATTATCTTTCCTGCTCTACAGACAATAATTATGACTAAGAGTTATAGATTTTGTTAAGGTCCTTGGAACTAGCCCTGAAATGTAGTCATAGAAGGAGCTAGCACCTCTATCTCCCAGGCTCTGAGGAAGGATATGAGTCTAATTTCAGTGGGCACAAATTACCAAACATAGATGGCCTAACCACAAAGAAAGACATTTGCAAACTCACAAATAGCTCACATAATTCTTAACATATCCATTGGTCAACCTTCCCCCGACTCCTTTCTGAATGTCCTCTAGTACTTTTTTACTAGCTTACCCAGTGCTTAAAGTTCCAGCCTACCCTTAGCCTCTTTGCTCCCCCAGTGGAGCCGAGTTCTGTTTCACTCCACTATGCAGTAGTATCAGGATAAAATCAACTTCTTTTTTCTAATCTTGTCAGGTGCCATTTTTTCTGTAATACCTATAAGGTATTTTAATGTGATGCTTACCTATAAAATAGCTTCAATGCAAAGGCTTCTGCCTAGGTACTAGTATATTATGTGAAGTATACTTTGAAAAACAGGTATATCTGCTATGAGGATCACTGTGTAGAGTCCGGAGCTTCAAGGTAGACATATAATAGTGGTAACAGTCTTTGCAGTACATTGTGTTATTGCATTTTTAGGACCCTCTTCTGCAGTAACAAGGTCTAAGGTGTTTTCTAGAGTAATAAAATATTTAATGAAAGTAAGAAAAAGAGGCACAGCAGACCTCAGCAGCTCTTTTGCCCTTTGAAATACATTACTTGCCTGAAAGCTATTAACCTAATACTCCTTTCTAGTGAAAACTATCATTCATCCTCTAAAAGCAGAAAGATTTCACTAGATCTATAAAACTTCTCTTCATCTTCATTCAAGGTCCTAGACCTGATCTAATATAAAATTACCTCTTTGCATTCAGCGTGTGATTATGTGAGAGATAAGATATTACAGTAATGTCATTTTCCCTATCAGCTAACAATCAACAAATCTTCAGTGCTAAAAGGACAGTGGTAACTTGGTCAATTACCTCCCAATTCTGTGCACTGATGTGAAGAAATCTGAGATGAGCATACCACTGACCTTATGAGGTTACTCTCCCATGAATTGTTAATGATTATCTTCAGAGAGTGATAGTATCCCTGCTTCATCCATTTTTTTTTTCTTAAATAAGAGCTAAAGTTCATGGGCTGAACAAACTCTGTCACCAAAGCAGGCTCTTCAGCATGAAGAGTAACAGTGTTAAAGCCACACTTGGTGAACAGCAGCTAATTTTTCTTCTAATATTCTGTATTTTCACAGATCCTTTTTGATATTGCATAAGAACCCAGGAAAAGATGTGTAAATATTGTCTCTTTTTGAAGAAGAATATATTCTATCATATTATTAATACAAAACCAGATTATGGAATGAAAACAAGGAAACAATGAACTATGAATATATACTCTTACTTTTCAAAACAATTGATAAATTTATGATCTTATGAATGTTTAAATGTACTGACATGTGCTTAAAATGTTTGACTGATGAGAATGTTCTGAAAGTGTTAGTCACTCAGTTGTGCCTGACTCTTTGTGACCCCCATGGATTGCAGCCCAACCAGCCTTCTCTGTACATGGACTTATAATTATCTTTAAAATCATAGTAGGCTGGAAAAGATTTTCCATTTGAAAATTTGATGGTTGTTAAATATAGTAAAGATTAGCAATGTATTAAGCAGCTCCTATATGCTGGCAGTCAAGCATTCATTATCTAATTTAATAGTCAAGGACTATATGAGATATTCACTATCATTATTCATCTTGCATGTGTAAGGAAGAAGTCAGAGTGGGTGTGTTTAATGCAGCAGTGTTAGTAAGTAGCAGAACTGGAATTTGGAACTGAATTCCCATCTCTACCTAATAACAACAATGCCTCATGCTTCTCAAGGAAAAATGCTTCCATTGAACTTCTACTTCATTTTGAAGAAATAATACTGTCATTTCTTCTGTCTCCTTCTTTGTGTGATATTCCAGTCAGTAATACTGGTTTAGGTCTTTGGTCTTTCTATTAGTCCTGTTAATCTGAAATGTTTTTGCAATGGAGCTATAGACTTAAATCATCTTTATTCCAGATGATCTGCGTCATCTGTTTCATGTTGGTTCCTATAACATTTTTTGATGACGTATGCAATCCAGGCTCTTTTAGAGAAATAGCTAAATAGTCACTCACTATTTGACATTAAAAATACAGCAATAATCAGAATGGGAAGATGAGGTGTCTGGTCCTGTTCCAGAAAGGTCAGAAGCAATATCTCTAATCCAGAAATTCCCAGGTGATGAATGATTTTTCTCATGGTAAAACTAGATTAGTAAAAGATTGATTTATGATGACAGAGACAGGTACACATTTTCCCTGCAGGAGAAACCCAGACATAGATATGGCCAGAAGAGACCTAAGGGGACAACCATATAAGCCGTCAGTTATGAAGGAAGCTTGATATGGGGTGATGGGATCAGTAAGATAGCTTCTGCTATAGAGTTCAGCATAATGCAATCTCCTGGTAACAGTTCCCAGTTGCAACTCAAAATGGACAGTTTAAGAGCTCCAAGCTAGGAGATATTCATAGGATAATGATGTAATCTGTTATCCAAATTGAGATACCTGTCATATTGAAATGGGGCCCTATGAATAATTATGGACTTCCCTGGTGGTTCAGATGGTAAATAATCTGCCTGCAATGCAGGAGACCAGGGTTTGATACCTGGGTTGGGAAGATCCCTGGAAAAGGAAATGGCTACCTACTCCAGGATTCTTGTCTGGAGAATTCCAAGGACAGAGAATGCTGGCAGGCTACAGTCCATGGGGTCGCAAAGAGTCAGACACGACTGACAGACGAACACTATATACTCTGAATAATTATACTGAATAAGCTGATACTCATAGGGACAAACCAGGGCATACCACCTCCTCAAATCTTTGAAGTCATAGAACAATGAGTATAAATTTCAGTTCTAATATAACTCCTTGTAAACTTTGAAAAATTACTTACTCTTTCTTCATTTGATTCCTAATGCACACCATGATAGTAATTAATCTCAAGGTGTTTATGCAGGCTAAATATGTTAACATTCACAAAGTGCCAGTCCTAAGACTTAGCCAATAGCTAAAGCCTCAATGTGTGCAGAACTTTATTCCAGCTTTAATAGAGTAGACTTTGAAGACTGAGGCCTACGTTTTACTACATGCTATGGTAAAAACTAGCTGTATAAACTTAAACAACAATGCTGCCTCAATTTCCTCATCAGTAAAATTGGAATAGAGTGATATGATTTACCTAAGAGCATTATTGTGAGGATTAAATTAGTGTACACACATTTAGAACATATATTATCAATATTTAACATTGAAAGTGAAAGTTGCTCAGTTGTGTCCAACTCTTTGCAACCCCATGGATTATACAGTCCATGGAATTCTCCAGGCCAGAATACCAGAGTGGGTAGGCATTCCCTTCTCCAGGGAGATCTTTCCAACCTAGTGATCAAACTCAGGTCTCTCACACTGCAGGCAGATTCTTTACCAGCTGAACCAGAAGGGAAGCCCAAGAATACTGGAGTAGGTAGCCTATCCCTTCTCCAGTGGATCTTCTCAACCCAGGAATCACATGGGGGGTCTCCTGCATAGCATTCTTTACCAACTGAACTATCAGGAAAGCTCATTAACTCATCATCATTATTATTATTAGTTGAAATTGTTTACAGTATTGATACATTGGCACATTGGCCTTTCATAATTTGGTGTCAAGAAGAAAAAAAGGGATTAAAAAAAAGAAAGACAGTAAAAGTGTCATAAAAAATGAAAAGTAAGAGTTATTCATATTTTTACATTACATGTGTATTTAGAAAAACACCTAGATAATTCTCTCTCTTCTGGTATTCAATAAAAGAGGTACCAAAAAAAGATTTTGCCTTTTTATATCTCTTCACGAATTTCAAATTATTTACACAAAATTATTTCAAATGTGAAAGAATGTGTGAAGTAAATGACATTTCTAAAAACCCTATTTATTGTCTTTAAAGATCATGAAATTCTTTTTAGCTTGATTTTTATTTCTCTCAACAAACTGATTTAATGTACAGATATTCCTTCACTTTTGGTACACATTTAGCAAAGGAAAGTTACCAATGAATAAAGCTCTCCTTATTTCAGATATGAAAAACTTACTCTTTACAAAAAAAAAATGTTGAAAAGAAAAATATGGATAGTATTCAATATAATAAGGTATGTGACTAACTTAAAAACTCATCAGTAATTAAAATAAAAGTAAAATGCAGATCATAAGAATTGTCAGATAAGCACATGAAAATGTGCCCAACTTACTACACAATTCATGTAAATGAAAATAAAAAGACAAATGTTTATTTGGTACCAGGTACCAATTTTTTTTTTTTTTGAAACTACTTCATTACCTTCAATCCCTGCTTATTTAACTTTTATGCAGAGTACATCATGAGAAACACTGGGCTGGAAGAAGCATAAGCTGGAATCAAGATTGCCAGGAGAAATATCAATAAACTCAGATATGAAGATGACACCACCCTTATGGCAGAAAGTGAAGAGGAACTAAAAAGCCTCTTGATGAAAGTGAAAGAGGAAGAGTGAAAAAGTTGACTTAAAGCTCAACATTCAGAAAACGAAGATCATAGCATCTGGTCCCATCATGTCATGGGAAATAGATGGGGAAACAGTGGACACAATGTCAGACTTTATTTTGGGGGGCTCCAGAATCACTGCAGATGGTGACTGCAGCACGAAATTCAAAGATGCTTACTCCTTGGAAGGAAAGTTATGACAAACCTAGATAGCATATTCAAAAGCAGAGACATTACTTTGCCAACAAATGTCCATCTAGTCAAGGCTATGGTTTTTCCAGTAGTCATGTATGGATGTGAGATTTGGACTAAGAAAGCTGAGCGCCAAAGAATTGATGCTTTTGAACTGTGGTGTTGGAGAAGACTCTTGAGAGTTCCTTGGACTGCAAGGAGATCCAACCAGTCCATTCTAAAGGAGATCAGTCCCGGGTGTTCTTTGGAAGGAATGATGCTAAAGCTGAAACTCCAGTACTTTGGCCACATCATGCGAAGAGCTGACTTACTGGAAAAGACTCTGATGCTGGGAGGGATTGGGGGCAGGAGGAGAAGGGGACGACAGAGGATGAGATGGCTGGATGGCATCAATGACTCAATGGATGTGAGTTTGAGTGAACTCCGGGAATTGGTGATGGACATGGAGGCCTGTCGTGCTGCGATTCATGGGGTCACAAAGAGTCGGACACGACTGAGCAACTGAACTGAACCAAAATTTTACAAGGGCAGGAATTTAACTGTTTTGTTCATTATCAAATTCTCCAAACCTAAACTAAGACCTGGCCTATGAAAGCAGCCACAAACATTTGTTAAACGAGTAAATATTTATGCAAGAAACATATAAAAACTTACATTTTGCTCATATTAAATGTCAGCAGAAAAAAAATTATATATATATGATGAGGGTATAAATTGATATAATTACATTGATAGAAAGTCTTGTAACTTTTAAAATTAAAAATGTATGTCATCTATTGAATAAATTTATTAATCACTATTTTAAAGCCCAACTTGCTCACCAACACAAAGATATTTGGTTGATGCATTTATTAAATGCAAAGTAATAGTGACAGTTAGTTATGAAGTCCAAATGGTAAATGCTTTTGCAGTTTTGATGTTATACAGAGCTACCTAGTTTTAAGAACACGATAATAAAATACTCAGTAAAAGTGTATATTTTGTTATGGAATGAACATGAATTAGTACAATTAAGACACTCATAATGCTATTTTCAGATCAAGCTTTTTAGAAAAAAAAATATTACATAAGGTGTTGCCAATTCTGTCATTTCTGCCCTCTCTTCACTCTAAACCTAAACAGTAATGCAAGTCATGTCTTAATCACTCTCAAATTAAAGCATATACTGCCACCTCAAAGAGAGTTACAATGAAACTTTAAAATCCTATATATGTGCTGTGACTTCAGTTGTGTCTGACTCTTTGTGACCCAATGAACTGTAGCCCACCAGGCTCCTCTTTCCATGGGATTTTCCAGGCGAGAATACTGGAATGGGTTGTCATTTCCTTCTCCAAAAATGGAGGTACTTAATTTCAAGTAGAGAGCTATATCCCTCTCCCTGTTATAAGGCTGGTTTTTCATTGGGTGAGGCATGTGGGTGGTGATTTTTCCCCAAAATATCTTCTAACTTTTCAGATTAGATATAACAATTTTCTGAATTAAGAAATACATACAGTTAAACTATGATTATCTCTACTAGCTACACTCTGCTATTAAAGTTATGGTAGAACATGTTTAAAGCTATAAACATAATCAAACTGAAATCAACATCTGTTTTAGATTTACAAATGAAGCAAATGATTCCCTTTTTAAAGACTTGCTCATTAAAAGATTTGCCTCAAGAGAGGACAAGATCCCATGGAGAGGCCAGCTGGGGCAGTCAGCCTGAAGTGCTGGTTCTGGATCTTTCATGAGCATGCCCTGAATTCCCTTAGAGCTGACTACTCTGCTAGGTGGAGCTTGGTGTCTATGTCTCCAGCTGGTCAGCCATCAATTCCTTGCAAGCTCCCAGCCTCCTATTATCTTGTCCTCCCTCTAAGGTTATCTTGACATGTGGTTACTGCCTCTTAGCCTCAGGGACAACCAAGCTCTAGCCAAGCTGGCCCTAACACTCCACAGAGTCTCAGGTTTCTGACCCAGCAAGGAGCGGGAATTAAAATTCATATGGAATTTCAATTTATTCTTGAATGCTGGGTGTTTTTTTCTTAATTAAAAATATTTTGAGTAAATGAATAAAAAGGAGGTTAAATAGATGTTCCTGAACAACCAATCAGTCAAAGAAAAATATTACAGAGAAATTTAAAAAATATCTGAGGCAAATAAAACTGGAAACACAATTTACCAAAACTTATGAGAGTCAGCAAAAACAGTTCTAAGAAGGAAGTTTATGTCAACTAAACAACTTAACTCTGTACCTTCAAGGGAGTGAGTGAAAGTCACTCAGTCATGTCCAACTCTTTGTGACACCATAGATTGTAGCACACCAGGCCCCTCTCCCCATGGAATTTTCCAGGCAAGAATACTGGAGTGGTTTGCCGTTCCCTATGCCAGGAGATCTTCCCAACCTAGGGACTGAACCCAGGTCTGCATTGCAGGCAGATTCTTTACCATCTGAGCCACCAGGGAAGCCAGTTACACCTTCAAACTGAGCCCAAATTAGAAGAATAAAGGAAATAGCAAAGATCAGAAAAGAAATAAATGAAATAGAGATTATATGACTATTGTATTTTAAAATAAATGAAAATAAGTTTTTAAAAAATATATGTATATATATGGACAAAATAGACAAATCATTATCGAAACCTATCAAGAAAAAGAGGAGACATAACTGATAACACAGAAATAAAGAATCATAAGATCTTACTATGACCAATTACATGCCAGCAAATTAGACAACCTAGAAAAAGCAGATAAAATCCTAGAAACATTCAACTCACAAAGGCTAAATTATTATGAAGAAATAGAAATCTAATCAGATTAATTATGTTAGGAGACTAAATAATCAAAAACCCCACAAAACTAAAAGTTTAGAATCATGATTTTGTAAGTGAATTCTAATATTTAAAGGACTACTAATATCAATCTCTCAAATACTTCTCAAAAATTGAAGAGGAGGGAAAACTTTCAAACTTATATCGCAAGACATCGTCAGGGCTTCCCTGGTGGGTCAGTTGATAAAGAAACTGCCTGTAAGGCAGGAGACCAGGGTGCTATCCCTGGGTCAGGAATATCCCCTGGAGAAGGAAATGGTAACCCACTTCAGCATTTTTGCCTGGGAAATCCCATGGACAGAGGAGACTGGTGGGCTACAGTCTATGGTGCTGCAAAGATTCGGACACAACTGAGTTAGTAAACCACCACAACAATCCTGATAACATAGCCAGTCTCTACACACACAAAAAAGTAATTTACCTTAATTAAAGACTGGGATTAATGTTTTCATTAATGGTAACACTTACACTATATTTATAAGATTTACATCCAAACATGTATTTTATTTACATGCAATGATAAATACAAGATAAATTCAGGCCGCAAATACCTTAAGACTATGGCTTCCATTTAAAATTTGTTTACATGTGAAATGTATAGATAAATTAATATATAATACCCTTTTTCTTTCAACATGTACAGTAAAGCCCACTGACTTTAAGGTATATAAAATTTCTGGTAAACACAGGTGCAAAAATCCTTAATAAAATATTGGAAAACTGAATGCAACAATACATTAAAAACATCATACACCATTATCAATTTAGATTTATACCAGGGAATCAAGGGTGTTCAGTTCAGTTCAGTCACTCAGCCGTGTCCGACTCTTTGCAACCCCATGGATTGCAGCATACCAGGCCTCCCTGTCCATCACCAACTCCCGGAGTTCACTCAGACTCACGTCCATCGAGTCAGTGATGCCATCCAGCCATCTCATCCTCGGTCTTCTCCTTCTCCTCCTGCCCCCAATCCCTCCCAGCATCAGAGTCTTTTCCAATGAGTCAACTCTTCACATGAGTTGGCCAAATACTGGAGTTTGTTGAGTATCTTCAAATCAATCAGTGTGATGCACCTCATTAACAAAATGAAGAATAAAAATAATATAATTTCAATAAATTCATAAAAAGAATTTGACAAAATTTAATATCCTTTTATGGTAAAATCTCTGGTTAGAGAGGGAATATACCTCAACATAATAAAGGTCATTATGAAAAACGCACAGCTAACATCATAATCAACTTTAAAACACTAGATTATTTTTCTCTAAGATCAAGAAAAAGACAAGGATGTCCACTCTCACCACATTTATTCAGCATAGTTTGAAACTTTTAGCTAAAGCAACTAGGCAACAAAAATAAAAGCTTATAAATAGAAAAAAAAAAAGAAGAGGTAAGACTATCTCTATATTTGTAGTGAAAGTTGCTTAATTGTGTCCGACTCTTTGCAACCCCATGAACTATACAGTCCATGGAATTCTCCAGGCCAGAATACTGGACTGGGTAGCCTTTCCCTTCTCCAGGGGATCTTCCCAACCCAGGAATCAAACCCGCATCTCCCACATTGCAGGCAGTTTCTATACCAGCTGAGCCACACAGGAAGCCCCTCTTTATTTTTTTATGTTATTATATATACAAAACCATAAAGAGTCCATCAAAAAACTGAATTCAGTATTAATGAAAATAAATAAGTTCAGTAGACATGCAAGATAAAAAGTCAATATACAAAAATTGTTGCATCTCTCTATACTAATAATGAATTATCAGTAATATAGGTTTTTAAAATATATATATAATATACAAAACTATATTTACCATTACATTAAAAAAAATACATCTGGGAGTAAATTTAACCAAGAAGTGAAAGACATATACACAGTAATCTATAAGATACTGATGAGAAACAACAAAAACACACATATCAGTGAAAAAATATTCCATGCTCATGGAATAGAAGGACTAATATTGTTACAGTGGCCATACTATTCAAAGCAATATACAGATCAGTGCAATTCCTCTCACAATTCCAATGGCATTTTTCAGAGCAATGGAAAAAACAATCCTAAAATTTTTATGAAACCACAACGGACTCTGAATAGCCAAGTAAATCCTGAGTGAGAAGGACAAAACTGGAGACATTTCCATTCCCGATTTCAAACTGTGATATAAAGCTACAGTCATCCAAATAATGTGATACATGTATAGAAACAGACAACCAGAGAAATGGAAGAGAACTGACACTCAGAGATAAATCCGCACAAATCGGTTCAGGTCAGTTCAGTCACTCAGTTCTGTCTGACTCTTTGCAACCCAATATACTGCAGCGGTGCGGGGCGGTGGGGGTGGGGGTGGGGGGGGTTCCTGTCCATCACCAACTCCTGGAGCTTGCTCAGACTCCTGCCCAGCCATTCAGGGATGCCATCCAACGGTCTCATCCTTCAGTGACGCTATCCAACTGTCTCGTCCTCCTCTCCTCCCGCCTTCAATCTTTCCCAGCATCAGGGTCTTTTCCATTAAGTCAGTTCTTCACATTAGGTGACCAAAGTATTGGAGTTTCAGCTTCAGCATCAGTGCTTCCAATGAATGTTCAGGACTGATTACCTTTAGGATGGATTGGTTGGATCTTCTTGGATCTTCCAAGATATTCTCAAGAGTCTTCTCCAACACCACAGTTCAAAAGCATCAATTCTTCAGCGCTCAGCTTTCTATATAGTCCAACTCTCACATGCATATATGACTACTGGAAAAACCATAGCTCTAACTAGATGGACCTTCATTTGCAAAGTAAGGTATCTGCTTTTTAATATCCTATCGAGGTTGGTGATAGTTTTTCTTGCAAGGAGCATGTGTCTTTTAATTTCATGGCTGCAAACACAATCTGCAGTGATGTTGGAACCCAAGAAAATAAAGTCTGTCACTATTTCCACTGTTTCCCCATCTATTTGCCATAAAGTGGTGGGACCAGATGCCATGATCTTAGTTTTCTGAATGTTGGGCTTTAAGCCAACTTTTTCACTCTCCTCTTTCAATTTCATCAAGAGGCTCTTTAATTCTTCTTTGCTTTCTGCCATAAGGGTAGTATCATCTGCATATCTGAGTTTATTGATATTTCTCCTGGTAATCTTGATACCAGCTTGTGCTTCATAGACCCAGCATTTCTCATGATGTGCTCTCATATAAGTGAAATAAGCAGGGTGACAATATACAGTCTTGACATACTCCTTTCCCGATTTGGAACCAGTCTGTTGTTCCATGTCCATTTCCAACTGTTGCTTCTTGACCTGCATTCAGGTTTCTCAGAAGGCAGGTAAGGTGGTCTGGTATTCCCATCTCTTGAAAATTTTCCAATTTTTTTTTTTTTTATCCCGACAGTCAAAGGCTTTGGCATAGTCAATAAAGCAGAAGTAGATTTTTTTCTGAAACTCTCTTGATTTTCAGATGATGCAATGGATGTTGGCAGTTTTATCTCTGGTTCCTTTGCATTTTCTAAATCCAGCTTGAACATTTGGAAGTTCACGGTTCATTTACTATTTGCTAGAGTGTGAGTTGAGTACAATTGTGCAGAGTGAGCATTCTTTGGCATTGCCTTTCTTAGGGATTGGAATGAAAACTGACATTTTCCAGTCTTGTGGCCACTGCTGAGTTTTCCAAACTTGCTGGTGTATTGAGTGCAGCACTTTCATAGCATCACCTTTTAGGATCTGAAATAGCTCAACTGGAATTCCATCACCTCCATTAGCTTTGTTCATAGTGATGTTTCCTAAGGCCCACTTGACTTCACATTCCAGGATGTCTGGCTCTAGGTAAATGATCACACCATCATGGTCGTGAGGATCTTTTTTGTACAGTTCTTCAGGCTTCCCTGGTGGCTCAGAGGTTAAATCGTCTACCTGCAATGTGGGAGACCTGGGTTCGATTCCTGGGTCGGGAAGACCCCCTGGAGAAGGAAATGGCAACCCACTCCAGTATTATTGCCTATGTATCTCTATCTAGACATATCTAGATTAGACAGGCACCTCTGTCTTTTCTAATCCTTGGAATCTGTTTGTCACTTCCACTGTATAATCATAAGGGATTTGATTTGCATCGTACCTGAATGGTCTAGTGGTTTTCCCTAGTTTCTTCTATTTCAGTCTGAATTTGGCAATAAGGAGGTCATGATCTGAGCCACAATCATCTTCCAGTCTAGTTTTTGCTGACTGTATATACTGCAAATAATATAATCAATCTGATTTTGGTATTGACCATCTGGTGATGTCCATGTGTAGAGTCTTCTCATGTGTTGTTGGAAGAGGGTGTTTGCTGTGACCAGTGCGTTCTCTTGGTAAAACTCTGTTATCCTTTGCTCTGCTTCACTTTGTACTCCAAGGCAAAACTTCCCTGTTACTCCATATCTCTTGACTTCCTACTTTTGCATTCCATTCCCCAATAATGAAAAGGACATCTTTTTTTCGTGTTACTTCTAGAAAGTATTGTAGGTCTTCATAGAACCATTCAACTTAGGCTTCTTTGGCATTACTGATTGGGGCACAGAATTGGATTACTGTGATTTTGAATGGTTTGCCTTGGAAAGTAAAAGAGATCTTTCTGTCATTTCCAAGTACTGCATTTTGGACTCTTCTGTTGACTATGATGGCTACTCCATTTCTTCTAAGGGATTCTTACTCACAGTAGTAAATATAATCATAATCTGAGTTAAATTCACCCATTCCAGTTTATTTTAGTTCAGATTCCTAAAATATCAGTGTTCACTCTTGCCACATCCTATTTGCCCTCTTCCAATTTACCTTGATTCATGGACCAAACATCCCAGGTTCCTATGCAATATTGCTCTTTACAGCATTGGATTTTACTTCCATCTCTATTCACATCGACAACTGGTCAATATCCATACAGAAATGGTCAATTAACTTATGACAAAGGAGCCAAGAATATGCAATTAGGAACAGATAGTCTCTTCAATAAATGTGTTAGGAAAATTGGACAGCCACATGTTAAAGGATGAAAGTGGACCACTATTAGACCATGTATCATAATTAACTAAAAATGGATTAAGGCCTTGAAAGTAACATAAAATTCATGGCGGCGGGGGGGGGGGGGGGGGGGGGCGGGTGCGGAAACAGGCAGTAAGTACTTTGACATTGGTCACATATCATGATAGTTGCTTTTTCTTTTTTAACACCACAAAGAAAGGTAACAAAAGTAAAATTAAACAGTTGGGATTATATCAAACTAAAAAGCTTTTGTACAGTTAAGGTAGCCATCAACAAAACTAAAAGGCAACTTGTGTGATGGAGTAAATATTTGCAAACATGTATCTGATAAATTATTGATAGCCAAAATATATTAAAGAACTCAAAATACACTCAGCTGGAGAAGAAATACTGATTAAAATAAAGAGGTAAAATAAATAGATGATTTTCAAAGAATATATAGAAATGGCCAACAGGTACATGAAAAAATACTCAACATTATTACTAATCACTAGAGAATTGTAAATCAAAAGATAATGAGATATTTTCTCATGCATATTAAAATGTATTAAAAAGAGAAATAAGAAATACTGGTGGTGAGGGTATGAAAAAATAACTTTTGTAGATTGTTGGTGGAAATGAAAATTGGTGCAGCCAACTGTCACAGATAGTTTGGAGGTTCCTCAAAGAATCTCAAAAAAGAGTCCACCCTATGATTCAGCAATCCTGCCTCTTAATATATACCCAAAGGAAATGAAATAATTATTTCTAATAGATAACTGAACTCCTATGTTCCTGGCAGCATTCTTCACAAAAGCCAAAGCATGGAAATGATCTGAGTGCGCCTCATAGATACATGAAAATATATTCTGTGCTAAGTCACTTCAGTCGTATCTGAGTCTTTGCAACTCCATGGGCTGTAGTGCATGAGGCTTCTCTGTCCATGGGATTCTCCAGGCAAGAATAGGAATACTGGAGTGGATTGCCATTGCCTTCTCTAGGAATTGAATAAATGTTTCTGGCAAGTGGGTTCTTTTACCTCTAGGGCCACCTGGGAATGGGGATACCTATATCATATTTTCTCTATCTGTAGTGTACATATAGTATATAATGGAATGTTATTCAGCTCTAAGAAGAAAATCCTGTCACTTGAGATTATGTAGATGAACTTGGAGGCATAGTGCTAACTGAAATAAGCTAGGCAGAGAAAGACAAATAGGACATAATATCAATTATATATGGAATTAACAAAATAAACTGACAGAGCAAACAGTGTGGGGGCTGAGGGAAATAGGGAGAGGCTGGTAAGAAGGTACAAACTTCCATTTATAAGATGAATAAAGAATAAGGATCTAATGCACAATATTGTAGCTATACTTGAAAACACTGTTTTATATAATTGAAATTTTCTAAAAATGTAGAACTTATTTTCTCATACACACACACTATATGTATGAATGGATGTTTTCACTAACTCGATGAGGGAATTCTTGCACAGTGTATACCTATATCAAATCATTGTTGCATCGTACATTTTAAATAGTTTGCAAGTAGTATATTTATTAATTGTGCCTGAATAAAGAAAAATAGATTCAAATTTTTAAACTAAAAATGAGATCAGATTTGAAAAAAATCACTTATTTATACACATGCTTGAAATAATATGTCTGCCCTTTAGGAAATGTTTATTCACTTATAATAATACATATCAATATGAAGAGCATTAAAACAAATGATAGATCAAATCAAGATACATTTATTTTTATTTATAGCTTTGGTGATGTTAATTAAATGAAAATGTTTATAACTAAAATATTAACAATGAAAAGAGGGCTTTCCTAGCCTTTGGAAAAAGGATGAATAAACAACCATATTTTTTTCTGAACTGTGATTACCAAGGCCTAATTTGGGAGACTTATCAGCCTTACTGAATTTAGTTACATTATTTTACTATGAATGTTAAAAGCCATTAAATGCAGATTGTTTTTACAGCAAGTTAACTATAATCAAGGTACATTTAAAATGAGGCAACATTAGAGGAAGAGCTAGTATTTACCCTCTGTGTATCTCCTTAGGATTGACCAAGTTATCAGAATTATTAGATGTTACTATGAGCTGCAGGTATCACACCAGTGACCTAAAGATGGAAAAGCAGGCTTAGTAAATTCCACTGGGTAGTGGTAATCCTTGGATTTGTGAAGAAAGCCGTGAACATGAATCCTGATAATAAGACACATCAGAGAAGCATTTTGGGAAAAGACACAGTAATGAATAGATTAATGTATAAGTGTTATAGTTTCTAGGCTGTAATTTTGTAATTTGAAAAATAAAGTGAAAGTAGACTAAATTTTCTATCAATTGTAAAATTCCACAAATTAAAAATGTAAAAATGGTGGCTATACTTTGTCAACAAAGGTCCGTCTAGTGAAGGCTATGGTTTTTCCAGTGGTCATGTATGGATGTGAGAGTTGGACTATAAAGAAAGCTGAGTACCAAAGAATTGATGTTTTGAACTACGATATTGGAGAAGACTCTTGAGAGTCCCTTGGACTGCAGGGAGATCCAACCAGTCAATCCTAAAGGAAATCAGTCCTGAATATTCATTGGAAGGACTGATGTTGAAGCTCATATGGTTGGATGGCATCACTGCATCACTGACTCAGTGGACATGAGTCTGAGTAAACTCGGGGAGCTGGTGATGGACAGGGAGGGCTGGAGTGTTACAGTTCATGGAGTCGCAAAGTGTTGGACACGAATGAATAACTGAACCGAACTGAAGAAATTGAAGTAATTTTATGAAATGTAAAAAGACAATGAAAAGTCATGATTTTTATACATATTCTAGTCCTATGTAATATCAAAATTTTGGTACTATGGAAATGATCATTTAATTATTCAAAGAAATCAATTATTAAAATGTGACTGACAAACTGAAGTGTGAAAATGTTTAACATAAAACTATAATGACCTGTTTGAAATACTTTGGAAGTCTGAAGAGATGGATTCCAATGAAACTTATCTGTAGACACAAAACCAAACCTCTAAAAGAATATAAAATGATTATTGTTTTGTGTTCTGCTATTATGAATTAAGTGAAATAAAATTTCATTTCCAAGGAGCATATAGAAGGACATGCAAGATCATTGCTCTTATGATAATATGGAGTAACTTGACAAAATAAAAGCCATACTTTTCAATGGGACTAACAAAGAAAGTGGAAAGCAAGAGCAAGGAACCCTTGATGAAGTAAATTCCAAACAGAGATAAAGAATGAGGAGTTAACAGGAGGTCAGAGGAAGTTGCGGACCATGGGGTGGGGGATTACTGTGGACTGAGCAACCCAACAGGGACAAAGGAGATCAAGCACATTTTGGATCTCATTGCTGGACTGTGAAACTGGTTGGAGTCTAGAAAAGCCTCAAACACTGGAGTAGATTCCTCAGCTCAAAATCATCTATTTCAACCATGCCTCAAAAGTAGATTCAAATGAGGGCCTGGTAAAGAGAGGGGAGGTGAATGTAACACTCTTCCAGTGTAATTACTAAAGCAAGGTTCTAAAGTCCACCGCTTGGTGATTAGAAGTTGGTATAATTACAAGGGAACTCTATCCTATTAAATTTAAAACCCCAAACTAGCTTAACTTGACTGCAGAAGGGAATGAAAATGATTAGTGACCTCTACTACTCACATGCACACACTGACTCTCAGAGATGAAAAGGCCTGTACTCTCTGGGAAATAGACAAAACAAGATCAAATTATGCTTCAGTTCCAATGAACTTTTATACAATGTTGATAATACAATAAAAATTGTGAAGAAATAGGAAATTTCAGGGCTTTATATGAATAATCATAAAATATATAGTTTAATGTAGTATCTAAAATGAGAAAGGTACTAGATAGGCATAACAACACATTCAGTTCAGTCGCTCAGTCGTGTCCGACTCTTTGCTACCCCATGAATTGCAGCACGCCAGGCCTCTCTGTCCATCACCAACTCCCAGAGTTCACTCAAACTCACGTCCATCAAGTCGGTGATGTCATCCAGCCATCTCATCCTCTGTTGTCCCTTTCTCCTCCTGCCCCCAATCCCTCCCAGCATCAGTCTTTTCCAATGAGTCAAATCTTTGCATGAGGTGGCCAAATTATTGATTGGAGTTTCAGCTTAAGCATCAGTCCTTCCAATGAACACTCAGGACTGATCTCCTTTAGGATGGATTGGTTGGATCTCCTTGCAGTCCAAGGGACTCACAAGAGTCTTCTCCAACACCACAGTTCAAAAGCATCAATTCTTTGGCACTCAGCTTTCTTCATAGTTCAACTCTCACATCCACACGTGACCACTGGAAAAATCATAGCCTTGACTAGACGGACCTTTTATGGCAAAGTAATATCTCTGCTTTTCAATATGCTATCATCTGGTCCCATCACTTCATGGCAGATAGACAGGGAAACAGTGGAAACAGTGTCAGACTTTTATTTTGGGGGGCTCCAAAATCACAGCAGATGGTGATTGCAGCCATGAAATTAAAAGACGCTTACTCCTTGGAAGGAAAGTTATGACCAACAACACATTAGATATTTACAAAAAATATGAATAAACTTGAAAATTTGTAAAATAGGGATTTTCCTACTTAAAGAAAGAGGGGATAAAAACTGGAAAACTGGAATCAGAGAATATGTTCTCCTGAAAGCCTTCAGCTATCCATTTTTCTTGGTAACCCTAACCAATTTCATTCAGGAATATAATTTCCTGCATTTGCATACCGTAGGCCATCTACTTATGAGAATTTCTAATAGAGTACTACCTTGCTCGAGACTTCACATTCTTATTTCTCTTTTCTGTATCTAACTCATTCGCTGACCCAATATAAAAACTGCTAATTATCTAAAAGTGATTGTGACAGGAACCCCTGAGATGGCTCACAGTGACCTCCAACTCCAGGTAGGCATTTCTTAAGTAACCTCTTTCCCTTCCAGAGTACGCTGTGCCTAGGGACTTGCTTCTAAGAAATAGAATATGAAAAACGAATGGAACGTCACTTCTGAGATAACTTCACAAAATTACTTCTTCATAAAATGGCTTCTATACTCACCCTTTCTTTTATCGTCTCCATTGTTCTCAGGGAAGCCTGCCTCCAAGCTGTGAACTGCCTGAAGGAGAGCCCATGTGGCAAGGGACTGAAGTCACTGGTCATTGGCTAGCAAGGCCCTGAGGCCTATTAACAGCCTTGAGAGTGAACCTGATGGGATTTCTCCCCCAGGGAAGCAAAGATGTTGCAGTACCACTGAGTACTTTAATTGAAGAATAGCAGGAGATCCCATGTGCTTGCACGCTAAGTCACTTCAGTCGTGTCTGACACTGTGCAATCCTGTGGACTGTAGCCTGCCAGACTTCTCTGTCCGTGGGATTCTCCAGGCAAGAATATAAGCCAGCACTGAGCCCTGCAAGGGCAGACCCAGATTCTGAACCTATAGAAATTGTGACATAATATATGTTTGTAATTTTAAGTCACAATTTGGGGGGTGGAGGATAATCTACTGTAACAGAAGATAATTGGAAGTAAAGTGCTGACATATGCTATGCTATGCTGTGCTAAGTCGCTTCAGTCATGTCCGACTCCGTGCAACCCCATGGACAGCAGCCTACCAGGCTCCTCTGTCTACAGGATTCTCCAGGCAAGAATACTGGAGTGGGATGCCACTTTCTTCTCCAAGATAAAGACTGCTGCTGCTGCTAAGTTGCTTCAGTTGTGTCCGACTCTGTGCGACCCCATAGACAGCAGCCCACCAGGTTCCCCCATCCCTGGGATTCTCCAGGCAAGAACACTGGACTGGGTTGCCGTTTCCTTCTCCAATGCATGAAAGTTAAAAGTGAAAGTGAAGTCGCTCAGTTGTGTCCGACTCTTAGCGAACCCGTGGACTGCAAGTGTTGCCGTAAAGAACACTTAGAAAATGTTGGTGAAGGCAGCAAAGATTTTAAGGAGCACATAAAGGGAACCCTAAACTGATTTGAACTAGAAATCTGGTTTTGAGGATGCTAACTAAAAAGGGGGTAATAAAATTAACTAAAATGGAAATGAGGAAAATATCACTGGGAACTGGAAAAAATAGAGATCTGTTTGTTACAAAGTGGCAAAGGCCTTAATAAAACTGTCTACAGTAATGGGGAAGCTTGAAATATGCTTAATGAATTTGATGATCTAGCTAAGGGGACTTCCAAGCAAAGAACTAAAACTACTGCCTGGTTTCTTCTTCCTTCTTAGTGTAACAGGTAGTAAGGGGTATCTAAAAGGCATGGGAGATGGTTCACAACAGAGGCTGGCCTTTTAAATGAGGTGATAATGTCTGGCATCATTTTTTTTTTTCATTTTTGCTAAAGGAAATTCAAGTCAGTGAATCAGTGGAAAAGTTATGCAAATTGATGCTCATCTGAAGAAATAAGATTGTCACATCTCAATCTCATGGCAATTATACAGATTCAGAGTCAATTAACCTTTACTCAGTTCCTACTCTTCACCAAGTTTCACTGCAAAGCATGATCATTAATGATATGTTGATTTAAATAACAGTGTTTTGAAGCAGTTATCACTGCCCAGGACACACTGAAGCTCATAGAGGTTAAGTGAATTGCTTAGAGCTACAATGGAGATTGATCTGAGGCAGGAAATATAGAGGTATGTCAAAGAAGGAGTTGTTATAATCTTTCCTTTAGCAAAAACAAAAAATGAAAAAAACAAAACCCAATGCCAGACATTTCCACCTCATTTAAAAGTCCAACCTCTATTGTGAACCATCTGCCACCCCTTACTACCTGACTCAACTTTTCATTTTGCCTATAGATTGTACCACCTTCCAATTTAAGTTTGCTGCTGCTGCTGCTAAGTCGCTTCAGTCATGTCCAACTCTGTGCGACCCCATAGACGGAAGCCCACCAGATTCCCCTGTCCCTGGGATTTTCCAGGCAAGAGTACTGGAGTGGGGTGCCATTGCCTTCTCCAGAAAATTTAAGTTTACTGGTGCATTATGATTTGCTATTATCTAACTTTCCTAAAAAGTAAATCCATTTCTACGTGTGTAGTATCTTTGCCTATTTTGGTCACAAATGTAGTACAATTACCTAGATAACAAACTTGCATATAATTGGTACTCAATTAGTAACTATCAAATGAATGAATAAATAATTCTCCAATAATTAATTCCAACTTCTTAAGAGTTAATAATTGTTCAACATTCATTGCCTACGAACTGAGAGAGGTACCTCAATAACTCTCAACCAGCTGGAGATGATCAATAACCCATTGTATCCTGAATCCTGCTTCACAATCTAGTTTGTCTCTAAGAGAAAATCTTGGAAAGCATTAAGAAGTGTTCTAACTGTACTGTGATTAGAATTTGGCTCAAGTGAATCTTTAATGACTGACACTGAAGTCACGCAGGGCAATTAACAGATTTAAATTTTGATATAGAAGCATTCATGCAAAATGTTTAAAAAAATGATCTATTTCTATTACAGATTCTACTTTACAAACAAATATTTGCTTCTTTGGAAAACCAACATCCTTCATTAACATGAAATCATGAATTTCTTTAATTTCCTAAATTTTGGGGGTGGGTTGGTCTATATACAACCATTTTTTTTAAATTAGAAAATACTTCATTACATGAGAACAACTCTTATAAGCTCCTCTTGGTAACCCCACTGCAAATGCAGGCAGTTCTGTTATATCCAGCCAACATGACTGACAGGTGCTGAGTTAGTTACTATGGCAAATAACAAAAGCTTTTGGACTTCTACCATCCAGCCATACTTTGATAGTCTAACTTAAACACACAGCAGCATGCTTCTCCTCCACCTGCTGATCATGTATTTCTGGTTACTACTGGGAAACAGATTCGCCTTCAGTATGTCAACTAGCACTCTGTGGCACTGAACACCAAGCTTTTGTTTTATTCCAAATAGTTTAGAAAAAATAGCAAGCTCTTTCAATCCTTTCCCTGAAAATTCCAGATCATACATATTCCTTTACCTTGGATAAATTTCAAAGTCCTTTTAGTAGAAGAAAAGGATAATGTTTATATCAACTAAGTAGATAGCTCAATGTCTACCAATTATTTAGCAGTATTTTAAACATTAAAAGCATAATGATAACACAATTATAAAATAGGTATTGATGGCATGTGTATTATATTTTTATTATTCATTTATTTTTAAAATTACATGAATCATTCTATAAGTATTAAGGAAACATGTAGCATGGATCAGACCCTTTAGCAATACTTATGTAATTTGGATACTTGTTTATCATTCTTAGGAAGTAGTCATGTGCAATTCTTGTTTATATATACTTATTCAATCATGTTTGGCAAGTTTTCACCTCTTGAGTGTTTCTTTAGGTTACTAAAAATAATTTCTTCCCTTGCAATTATTCATAGCAGTTATTTGACTTACAGTTATAATGTGGTTTTGAACACATGAGTATTTTACACTGCAGTTGTAAGTTTACAGGTATTTAAGATAAAACTATTTATATTATTAATGTCTCCTATTCTCTTTGTAGTGGCAAATGTTGTGAGCTTTCATTTAGTTTCTTTACCCACCTAACAATCAAACCCCAGGTATTCAATTAAAACATCTCTATGTACTAGCCATACACGACCACAGGAAAAACCATAGCCTTGACTAGACAGACATTAGTCAGCAAAGTAATGTCTCTGCTTTTGAATATACTATCCAGGTTGGTCATAACTTTTCTTCTAAGGAGTAAGCATCTTTTAATTTCAGAAGAAGGCTGAGGGCCGGAGAATTGATGCTTTTGAACTGTGGTGTTGGAGAAGACTCTTGAGAGCCCCTTGGACTGCAAGGAGATCCAACCAGTCCATTCTGCAGGAGATCAGCCCTGGGATTTCTTTGGAGGAAATGATGCTAAAGCTGAAGCTCCAGTACTTTGGCCACCTCATGCGAAGAGTTGACTCATTGGAAAAGACTCTGATGCTGGGAAGGATTGGGGGCAGGAGGAAAAGGGGACGACCAAGGACAAGATGGCTGGATGGCATCACGGACTCGATGGACGTGAGTCTGAGTGAACTCCAGGAGATGGTGATGGACACGGAGGCCTGGCGTGCTGCGGTTCATGGGGTCACAAAGAGTCGGACACGACTGAGCGACTGAAGTGAACTGAACTGATGTACTAGCCAAAATAAGTGATTATTGGTTCAGAAGAGCTCTGGTATTCTTAAATAGAAATTTCTTATGACATTAGTTTGCTTATGCAAAGAAGTACAGGAATGATCAATCTGTTATGCTTGCATATATATTTCTGTGTTTAAAAGAAATTAATCCCTAAATGTTTATTGATTATGATTCAACTTATATGAGTTATTATCAAATATCTGAGAATATTTTCAATATAGTTCCTAGAGACTAACCAAACACCTACTATTTCCCTTAAAATATGAATAAAATAACCCCAAATAATTTTTTATATAAAAAGGAATTATAACACCACGAAACATTTGCTATAAGAAAGTTGGCATTTTTATATGTATAGAAATATTAATCTTATGAGAAATAATTGAAGGAAATATCAGCTGGTAGTCCCTACCAAATTTCAACTGATTCTATGGAAAGGAGGAAAAAAGAAAAAAGTTGGTTAAAAAAATTAATAAATAACTGTTGGCTCTTTCTAAATACACAAAGCTCAAGTCAGAGAGCAAAATGGAAAGGCCATTAATTAGGAAGTAAGAGGGAAATCTGGCTTTCCAGTTAGCACTGTGGTAAAGAATCCACCTGGCAATGCAGGAAATGCAGGTTTGATCCATGGGCTGGGAAGATCCCCTGGAGTAGGAAATGACAACCCATTCCTGTATTCTTGCCTGGAAAATTCCATGGACAGAGGAGCATGACAGGCTAAAGTTCACAGAGTTGCAAAGAGTTGGACACAACTGAGGACTAAGCATGCATGCAAGCGGGAAATCATTCAGATTTCAGGAACTGCTGGAGTATACTGCAGATGTAGTCGTGCTTTATTAAGGGTTTCAGCCTAATTCACATGCAATGAAGAGCAATCTAAGGAAAGTGAAGATTTTGACACAGCTAGCCATTTTTATTGGTGAGGAAGACAAAATAGAAATAAAGCCAATTTCCCAGCTAAACTTCAGAAAAAAAAGACACATAAACTAAAAATTATTCAGGTTAGCGCTAGATTTCTGTGATGTGCTTGGCTTCTCAGAAAATCTTTCTATAGTTGCTAGTGTCAGATGAGTGCCAAGAGATGTTTCAGGTGCCAATAACTCCTTGCTGGGTCATTTTTTAAATTACCTGAATAGTTCACTATTAATTTATCATGTTGAAGTTTGAGTGAATTCTTTTAATGACACCACTCTTTTACTTGTTTATTTTGGCCTAATTGAAAAGTAAGGTGTAAATAATATTAATGGAGATTAAAGACTTCTTAACATGAACATTTGTAAGTGAGGCTTACTCATAAAGTCCAGAGGGTTTCTGAATATCAGAACCACAAAGTGAACATACAAAATGTATTCATGCTAAACAAATACACACCTCTCCAGAAGCACAGCCATATCTCTAAGCTCATCTCATTACCATGAGTGATTGAAAGAAAGCACATTTTCCAGATACATCAGCTTCTAAAAAATAAAAGGGAGGAGTAACGCATTCTGATTCTTCTAGTAACCAAAGGTGAGGAAGAAGCATTTTTCTCCAAATCTCATTTCTAGCTTTGATTTCAACAATTGTTTATTTAACTTCTCATAACCTATCAAATGGTTGAAACAGAGCAGGGCCCCATAGGACTGCCCAGCTGCAAATCCCTCTGTGTGCCCCACTTCTTGTTTAGAAAGTTTTTGTTTCTTAGGCTTTCCCTGAGTTTCAAAGTGCAGATTCATGCTATTTATGATTAGAGAAATGGAAAATGCATAAGTGAAGAAAGCAATTAAGTTGTACTTCCCTGGTGGGTCAGGTGGTAAAGAATCCACCTGCAATGTGGGAGACATGGGTTCAGTCTCTGGAGAAGGGAAGATCCCTGGAGAAGGGAATGGCTACCCACCCCAGGATTCTGGCCTGGAGAATTCCATGGACAGAGGAGGCTGGCAGGGTATAGTTCATGGGGTTGCAAACAGTCGACACGACTGAGTGACCTTCACTCACTAAGAAAAATAAAAATACCTTGAAACAATAGAGTCAGAAAACCCTTAGTTCCTCTGGAAGGGATATATAGATAACAATCTGAAGGATATCTTTGAATTGTTCTGCAGAAACTAAGACTCCTTAGTTTCTAAGCAGAGGATGTTGACTACACACTGACCAGAAGCACATAAACCCCAGGCCTCTTGGAATCAGAAGAATAATTTAGATTGATTCCCAAAACATCACTCTACTACCAGCCACCAACCAATCAGAAGAATGTCCAGGAGTTGATCATGCACCCTCAACCCTTACCCATAACATTGCCCTTAAAAACACTTGCCTCCACAACATTAAGCAGCTATACCCCAATACACAATATTTTTGGTGTTAAAAAAAAACCAAATAAACAAAAAAAACAACTTTGCCTGAAAGCCATCAGGGAGTTTGGATCTTTTGAGCATCAGCTGCCTATTCTCCTTGTTTGCTGTCTAAAAATGCATACTGTACTTTCCTGAGTTCAGTTTGGTAAAATTATCTTTTTTTTCATGTTAATGATTGATTATGAAATTTATTTTGGTCTCCTAGACTCGACAATATTTTCTATGAACCTATAATGCAGAGTATATCATGAGAAATGCCAGGCTGGAAGAAGTATAAGCTGGAATCAAGATTGCCAGGAGAAATATCAATAACCTCAGATATGCAGATGACACCATCGTTACGGCAGAAAGTGAAGAGGAATTAAAAAGCCTCTTGATGAAGGTGAAGAGGAGAGTGAAAAAGTTGACTTCAAGCTCAACATTCAGAAAACGAAGATCATGGCATTTGATCCCATCACTTCATGGGAAATAGATGGGGAAACAGTGGAAACAGAGGCAGAGTTTATTTTAGGGGGCTCCAAAATAACTGCAGATGGTGAATGCAGCCATGAAATTAAAAGACGCTTACTCCTTGGAAGGAAAGTTATGACCAACCTAGATAGCATATTATAAAGCAGAGACCTTACTTTGCCAACAAAGGTCCATCTAGTCAAAACTATGATTTTTCTAGTGGTCCTGTATGGATGTGAGAGTTGGACTGTGAAGAAAGGTGAGCATCAAAGAATTGATGCTTTTGAACTGTGTTGTTGGAGAAGACTCTTGAGAGTCCCTTGGACAGAGTGAGATCCAACCTGTCTATCCTAAAGGAGATCAGTCCTGCGTGTTCTTTGGAAGGACTGATGCAGAAGCTGAAACTCCAATACTTTGGCCACCTCATGAGAAGAGTTGACTCATTGGAAAAGACTCTGATGCTGGGAGGGATCGGGGGCAGGAGGAGAAGGGGATGATAGAGGATGAGATGGCTGGATGGCATTACCGACTCAAAGGACATGAGTTTGGGTGAAATCTGGGAGTTGGTGATGGACAAGGAGGCCTGGTGTGCTGTGATTCTTGGGGTCACAAACAGTCAGGCACAACTGAGTGACTGAACTGAACTGATAAGGGTATTATTGTAATACACCAAGTGGTGATTTTCCTTAAACAACAGGAAACCAGAGGTAGCTGATTCCTTCATTCATTTAACAAAACAATGATAGTATAGTTGTTGTTTTTTGATACTTCCCTTATGTTGTAAAGTACCTACAACAGTTCCAAACAACATTTTCAGTGTATCTAAATATCTAAATAGAGAAATGGAGGGAGAAGACTTATATTTTTGCATCACTTTCTAGCAGATTGCAAATTTTTCCTAGAAACACAACATGTATATTGAACACATTCCATTTGTTCACATAGGCCAGGATTTAATCACATACCTACTATTCTACCTACAAAGATATCTGGGAAAATGAGTGCCTGGCATTTTCATATATTCAGAGGGAGGTAGTCTTTCTTAGAAAGGAGGAGGGATAGGAGGTGGGCTCTGTAAGCAAACAACAGTACCTGTCACTGACTTTATATTGTATAGAAAGTAGTTACTTACAAAGGTATTTTTCACTCCTGAAAATATATCATAATATGTATCTAACAAGTACACACATACACATACATTTAGAATATAGCTATTTAATTGTCTGTCCCTAGTGCAGGGTATGATATGTCCTCAAAAATATATCCAAAGAGAGGCCCATATATTAGCCCATGAGACAGAGCCAAGACGAGAAAGCCTAAGAGATGCTTTTGGGAAAAGCTTGCATAGAAGTGGGAAAAATCAGGGCGAGGAAAAAGAAAATAATGAGACAATGGGACAAATATCCAAAATGTATTTTTCTCATAAAGAAGCCTACAATTAATGGCTTTCAGTGTTCTATATGTAACATAGTCTGCAGGCCCTGGAAGGGCATGAATTAGTCTGCTTTCAGAGAAAAATGCTAGCAACAGAGCTGGACAGCTTATATCATATGCCTGAAGGCAGATATTAGAAATTTAAAGACATGACTGCATGTATACGTATAATTGAATCACTATGATATAAACCTGAAACTAACACAACATTATAAATCAACTGTATTCCAATAAAAGTTAAAGAAAAAGAAAACCTGTTTGAGCTTGAAAACTTATATAAATTCCTTCTTAGCATGTCCAAGTAACAGGTGACAAAAAACAAATGCATGTTTTCTGCTTTACACAATAGGGGGAATGTTCCCCCACTCAAACAAAATATCCATCCCAATAATTTTGTGTGTAGAAACCACAACTACTTTACTTAAAATCAGTCCAGATATTCCAATTTTCATCCAAACAGTAAGAAAACAAGACTTGATCCTTACAGTTCACTGGAATTAAGAGTTGAACCACACATTAGCACATGTGCATCTGGTAGCTTGCACTGTTATGCTTAGCATACTGCTGCTAAATGAAAACATTAACTGGGATTATGCAATAGATCATCATACACAATAAATTTTGCATCACTATGTAGGTAATTTTTTTGGCATATCATTTAAATATTTTATTTAATAATTCATTCATATGATATTGACATATATCTTGCAACAGACTGTTCAAAAGAGCAAATTTATGTATTTTTAGAGTGTAAGGTCTTCCTTTAAATCATTTTAAATGTAAATCAATTAAAATTAATTCTTAATTTCATAAGATTTTTAGCACCCAGTCATATAAATAATTTTGATGTCAATTAATATGTAAATAGAAGAACCAAGAGAAATGGTCATATCTGTTAAGGGGTCATTAATTTAAAAATTATTTATTGAAAGATTATATTAAAGTAAGGAAATGTTATTTTGCTAAGTATGTGATGAGAATATGATAATTTATTATAGCATAAAGGTGAGGAACTAAAGTCATTTTTTATGGTTTTATTTCTTTATTGGCTTAATTTTTTCTGTAGGCTGCATGAAAGAATCCATTTCCCTCCCACTCCAGATCCCAGAGGCCACTGGCCACCAGAATCTCTGGGTTCATCACCTCCTCTTTCCATAGTCAAAGATAGCAAGTGCAGGCCAAATCTTTTGCCTGTAGAATCACTCAAGTTTTCAAAAGTCAAAGTGAAGTTGCTCAGTCATGTTTCACTCTTTGCTACCTATGGACTGTAGCCTACCAGGCTCCTCCATCCATAGCATTTTCCAGGCAAGAGTCCTGAAGTGGGTTGCCATTTCCTTCTCCAGTGGATACAGTCCATGGAATTTTCCAGGCCAGAATACTGGAGTGGGTAGCCTTTCCCTTCTCCAGGGGATCTTCCCAACCCAGAGATAGAACCCAGGTCTCCTGCATTGCAGGCAGATTCTTTACCAGCTGAGCCACCAGGGCAATTTCACAGCAATTTCTGACTGATTCTTCTTTTGTCTCTCTCTTCCACGTTCAATGATTCTTGTGACTATGTAGTGCCCATTTCGATATTTAAGGTAATGTATCTTCTGATTAACAACTTTATTTCCATATGTAGGTGGAATTCCCCTTATCACTTGATGAAACTTAATCACAGAATCTGGGGCGGGGTGGGGGGGGGTGGAGCGGGTAATTTTTCTGCCTACTACCACAAGAGTTATGATTTGCTTTTTTTTTTTTAATTTAACCTATTCTTGAAATCTCCATTTTAACTGAAGAGTCTGAGTACCTATTTAATGTAATTATTAATAATGCAGGCTTCCCTGATGGCTTAGCTGATAAAGAATCCACCTGCAATATGGGAGATCTGGGTTGGATCCCTGGATTGAGAAGATCCACTGGAGAAGGGAAAGGCTACCCACTCTAGCATTCTGGCTTGGAGAATCCCATGGACTGTATAGTCCATGGGCTCACAAAGACTGGGACCGGCCTGAGCGACTTTCACTTCACTTACTTATTTCAGTTGTGGCATCTGTCACACTGTCTATTTTTTCTCTTGCTATGGGTTACATTTGGAATACTAATTTGTTGAATGCCTGGATTTTGTTATGATAATTCAAAAGTGTTTTGAGTTTTAACAGGAAATTTGGAGAAGGAAATGACAACTCACTCCAGTGTTCTTGCCTGGAGAATTTCATGAACAAAGGGGCCTGGTGCCTACAGTCCATGGGGTTGCAAAGAGTCAAACACAACTGAGAGATTGTCACTCACTCAGTTGCATATAGATCAGCATGATATTTTCAAACCTCATTTTAAAAATCTTTCTCTGACCTGACTAGGAAGATTTTGTTTTGGAGTTAGTTTAGCTCAACTATTCATAAGACTGTATCACCTTTCTAATTAATAGTCTATTCAGATTTTCTATTTCTTCATATTTCAGTCTTAATATGTTATGTGTTTCTAGGAATTAGTATATGTACTCATGTTCTTTACTGATTTCCTAGTTATTAAACAAAGTCTGTACTCTGGTTGTTCAGGACTAGGAAATCTCCCTTCCCTGCATGACTCTGCAAACTGTTCTACCTAAACCTTTGCAGTTGCTACTCTTTCAATAGTTACTCTTTGCTTAGCTTCACACATTCTTATTCTATGCATGAGCAGCTTAGTTTTCAGCCAAAAATACCACCTCATGCATAGCCTAATACATTTCAGGTACCATTTTTCTACCATTTCCCTCTCAGTGGTCCTATGCTCCACACATTCCACTTACTTCAGCTTTTCCAAACTTCAATTTCCATTTCCTCAAATCAGCCTGACTGTCACAGTCTTTACTTTTTCACTTCTTGCACATATATCTTTATCTAGAAAGGGCCTATAGGCAGTAAATGAATGTAACAGTAAAACTGACTTTGTTTCCATTCTTTCATAATGTCATGCTTTTTCTGTTGTCTAATATTAATTAATGATTTCATTTTTCAAAAATTATCTTGTTCTTTACTGACAGTGGCAAATCCTATTGCAGTTATGGTATTATAAATGCATCATCTTATGATCCAGTATTTTCTGGCATTGTAGCTCAGCTGTAAAGAATCTGCTTGCAATGAGGGAGACCTGGGATTGATCCTTGGGTCAGAAAGATCCTCTAGAGAAGAGGAAGGCTAACCACTCCAGTAAGCTTGCCTGGAGAATTCCATGGACTACAGTCCATGGGGTCACAAAGAGTTAGACACAAATGAGTGACTTTCACTTTTCACTTTCAAGCTAGACTTCAGCAGTACATGAACCACGAACTTCCAAATGTACAAGATGGATTTAGAAAAGGGAGAGGAACTACAGATCAAATTGCCAACATCCAATGGCTCATAAAAAAAGCAAGGGAATTCCAGAAAAACAGCTATTTGTTTCATTGACTAGGCCTTTGATTGTCTCAGTTCAGTGACTGTCTAGATCACAACAAACTGTGGAAAATTATTCAAGAGATGGGAACATCAGACCGCCTTACCTATCTCCTGAGAAACCTGTATGTAGGTCAAGAAACAACACTTAGAACCAGACATGAAACAATGGACTGGTTCCAAATTGGGAAAGGAGTTGGTCAAGGTTGTATGTTGTCATCCTCCTTATTTAATTTATATGCATTCCCAAACATGGGAATGTTTGGGAATGCATGTAAGCATTAAAGATTTTAAAATTTAAAAAATAAAAAACTAAAATTAAAAAAAAAATTATATGCAGAGTACATCATGGGAAATGCCAGGATGGATGAAGCAGAAGCTGGAAACAAGATTTCTGGGAGAAATGTCGACAAACATAGATATGCTGATGACATCACCATTATGACAGAAAGCAAGAACTAAAGAGCCTCTCATTGAAAGTGAAGAGGAAAGTGAAAAAGTTGGTGTAACACTCAACATTCAGAAAACTAAGAACATGGCATCTGGACCCATCAGTTCATTTCAGTTCAGTCACTCACTGAGTCCAACTCTCTGCGACCCCATGGACTGCAGCATGCCAGGCCTCCCTGTCTATCACTAAATCCCAGAGTTTACTAAAACTCATGTCCATTGAGTCGGTGATGCAATACAACCATCTCATGCTCTCTCATCTCCTTCTCCTCCTACCGTCAATATTTCCCAGCATCAAGGTCTTTTCAAGTGAGTCAGTTCTTCACATCAGGCGGCCAAAGTATTGGAGTTTCAGCTTCAACATCAGTTCTTACAATGAGTATTCAGGACTGATCTCCTTGAGGATGGACTGGTTGGATCTCCTTGCAGTCTAAGGGACTCTCAAGAGCCTTCTCCAACACCACAGGTCAAAAGCATCAATTCTTCAGTGCTCAGCCTTCTTCACAGTCCAACTCTCACATCCATACATGACTGCTGAAAAACCATAGCCTTGACCAGATGGGTTTTTATTGGCAAAGTAATGTCTTTGCTTTTTAATATGTTGTCTAGGATGGTCATAACTTTTCTTCCAAGGAGTAAGCATCTTTTAATATCATGACTGCAGTCACAATATGCAGTGATTTTGGAGCCCAGAAAAATAAAGTCTGCCACTGTTTCCACTGTATCCTCATCTATTTGCCATGAAGTAATGGGACTAGAATATGATATTAGTTTCTGAATGTTGAGCTTTAAGCCAACTTTTTCACTCTCCTCTCTCACTTTCATCAAAAAGCTTTTTAGTTCTTTTTCACTTTCTGCCCTAAGGGTGATATCATTGCGTATCTGAGGTTATTGATATTTCTCCCGGCAATCTTGATTCCAGCTTATACTTCATCCAGCCCAGTGTTTCTCATGATGTACTCTGCATAGAAATTAAATAAGCATGGTGAGGATGCCGGGAGCCAGCACGGGAGATCCCACCCATGACAAAGTCATGCAAGACTCGAGGGACTCCCTGGGCCATCCCACCCATGACAAGGTCATGTGGAAGAGTCCTGATAAGCAAGGCCTCAGGACTCGACGGACCCCCTGGACCTGCTCAAGCATCTACCCCAAAACCAGAATCTGTCTTAGTATTTTATGTCTTTCACCAACTCTTCTGACATTAACTGGGGGCTGTCCCTGATCACCTTTCTCTGGAAAGAGTTAACTTAGGTCTTTAGTTAATAAGTCTCCTGGACAAGATAAGAGTGTTTCAATTAAAACCCCCTGTTAACATTCTAGCTTACTTGGCAGGTTTATCCAGACTCTTGCAACATTGTTGAGCCAATGCTTGCTGCCAAGTCCTCACATCCCTTATCCATTGTGTTCCTAGGAGTGCATACAGTCAGGATGTAGAAAAAACAAACAGCAGCTTTAACATTAGCAACATTAGACTTTAAGTTAATACGTTCTTTCTTTGCTGTAACTCTCTGAATCTTTGCTCCATAAAAATGTAACTCTGTACTTTAAGGGTAACACAGGCTAAGAATTTAAGAAGAAACACTTTAAGGAAAAATTGTGCTGGCTGACCAACCTTTATCAAAAAGGGGTCATAAAATATCAACAGGCCTCTGGGCCAGAAGATAATGTACAAAAAATAAGACTCTTGCAGAAAAGAACCTGGTATTGATAAAAGTTAATACTGATGGAATGTTGAGTTGACTCTACATTTTTAAATTGCTATATGTACAACTCAGGGTATAAAAACCCTCTCTGAAAATAAAGTAACAAGCCTCACTCACTGAAGCTTGGTCACCCCGTGTCATTCTTTCCTTATCTTTTTCTCTATCTTTCTTCATTCTCCGACGTCATCCATCCTGAGGATATCCCTGGACTCTGCTGAGGCTGGACCTCGACATGACAATATACAGCCTTGACATATTCCTTTTCCTACTGGGAACCAGTCTGTTGTTCCATGTCCAGTTCTAACTGTTGCTTCCTGACCTGCATACACATTTTTCAAGAGGCAGGTCAGGTGGTTTGGTATTCCCATCTCTTTCAGAATTTCCCACAGTTTACTGTGATCCACACAGTCAAAGGCTTTAGCATAGTCAATAAAGCAGAAATAGATGTTTTTTTTGGAACTCTCTTGCTTTTTCGATGATCCAGCAGATGTTGGCAACTTGATCTCTTGTTTCTCTGCCTTTTCTAAAACGAGCTTGAACATCTGGAAGTTCATGGTTCATGTCTTATTGAAGCCTTGCTTCGAGAATTTTGAACATTACTAGTGTGTGAGATGACTGCAATTGTTCAGTAGTTTGAGCATTCTTTGGCATTGCTTTTCTTTGGGATTGGAATGAAAACTGATCTTTTCCAGTCCTGGGGCCACTGGTGAGTTTTCTATCACTCCATGGCAAATAGATGGGGAAAAAATGGAGACACTGACAGACTTTATTTTGGGTGCTCCAAAATCACTGCAGATGGTGACGGCAGCCATGAAATTAATGACACTTGCTCCTTGGAAGGAAAGTTATGACCAACCTAGACAGTATATTAAAAAGCAGAGACATTACTTTGCCAACAAAGGTCCGTCTAGGCAAAGCTATGGTTTTTCCAGTAGTCATGTATGGATGTGTGAGTTGGACTATAATGAAAGTTGAGTGCCGGTGAATTGATGCTTTTGAATTGTGATGTTGGAGAAGACTCTTGAGAGTCTCTTGGATAGAGCGAAATCCAACCAGTCCATCCTAAAGGAGATCAGTCCTGAATATTCATTAGAAGGACTGATGTTGAAGCTGAAACTCCAATACTTTGGCCACCTGATGTGAAGAACTGAGTCATTTGAAAAGACCCTGATGCTGGGAAAAATTGTAGGCAGGAGGAGAAGGGTATGACAGAGGATGAGACGGTTGGATGGTATCACTGACTCAATGGACATGAGATTGAGTAAGCTCAGGGAGTTGGTGATAGACACGGAAGCCTGGCATGCTGCAGTCCATGGGGTTGCAAAGAATTGGACATGACTGACTGACTGGGCTGAACAGTTATGCTGATGGATACCAAACTAATGGCAAAAAGTGAAAGCAGAACTAAAAAGCCTCTTGATGAAAGTGAAAGAGGAGAGCAAAAAATTTGCCTTGAAATTCAACATTCAAAAAGCTAAGATCATGGCATCTGGTCCCATCACTTCATGGCAGATAGATGGGGAAATAATGGAAACAGTGAGAGATCTTATTTTCTTGGACTCCAAAATCATTGCAAATGGTGACTGCCACCATGAAATTAAAAGATGCTTGCTCCTTGGAAGAAAAGCTATGATAAATCTCTACAGCATATTAAAAAGCAGAGAGATCAGTTTGCCAAATGAGATCAGTATAATCAAAGTATCGTTTTTCCAGTAGCCATGTATGGATTGAGAGTTGGACCATAAAGGAGGCTAAGTGGTAAATAATTGATGCTTTCAAATCATGGTGCTAGAGAATACTCTTGAGAGTCTCCTGACAGCAAGGAGATCAAACCAGTCAATTCTAAAGGAAATCAACTCTGAATGTCCATTGGAAGGACTGATGCTGAAGTTCCAGTACTTTGACTGCCTGATGTGAAAATCCAACTCATTGAAAAAGACCCTGATGCTGGAAAAGGTTGAAGTCAAGAGGAGCAGGGGGTAACAGAGCATGAGATGGTTAGACAGCATCACTGACTAATGGACATGAGTTGAGAGAGCTCTGGGAGATAGTAAAGGACAGGGAAGCCTAGTGTGCTGTAGTTCACAGGGTTGCAACGAGTCAAATTCAACTTAGCAATGACAACAATACTCAGTGAAAATTCTCAAAGTATTTCTACTATTTTGAAATGTCATGCCTCACATAATATATACTCTTACTGTGAAAAATGTGTTCTTTTTGGATCCCAGATATAAAATCTGAATTGTGTATATTTTACATGTTGGATATTTATAGAATAAGTATGAAGTCATTAGTGCTTGATAAACTAAATGTATAGCATTCCAATAAAATTTATGGCCAATGTAAAAACACTAGGTTTTAAAAAAATACTTTCATTTTATGGCTATCAAGCACATAAAAAAGCCTAAATTTCAACGACATTCAGTTCAGTTCAGTCGCTCAGTCGTGTCCGACTCTTCGCGACCCCATGAATCGCAGTACGCCAAGCCTCCCTGTCCAGCACCATCTCCCAGAGTTCACTCAGACTCGCGTCCATCAAGTCAGTGATGCCATCTAACTATCTCATCCTCGGTCGTCCCCTTCTCCTGCCCCCAATCCCTCCCAGCATCAGAGTCTTTTCCAATGAGTCAACTCTTCTCATGAGGTGGCCAAAGTACTGGAGTTTCAGCTTAAGCATCATTCCTTCCAAAGAAATCCCAGGGTTGATCTCCTTCAGAATGGACTGGCTGGATCTCCTTGCAGTCCAAGGGACTCTCAAGAGTCTTCTCCAACACCACAGTTCAAAAGCAACAATTCCTCGGCGCTCAGCCTTCTTCACAGTCCAAATCTCACATCCATACATGACCACAGGAAAAACCATAGCCTTGACTAGACAGACCTTAGTCGGCAAAGTAATATCTCTGCTTTTGAATATGCTATCTAGGTTGGTTATAACTTTTCTTCCAAGGAGTAAGTGTCTTTTAATTTCACGGCTACAGTCACAATCAGCAGTGATTTTGGAGCCCAACAAAATAAAGTCTGACACTGTTTCCACTGT
This sequence comes from Ovis canadensis, assembly GCF_042477335.2. Classification (NCBI taxonomy): domain Eukaryota; kingdom Metazoa; phylum Chordata; class Mammalia; order Artiodactyla; family Bovidae; genus Ovis; species Ovis canadensis. The sequence continues at coordinate 65,799,238 of NC_091262.1, read as the reverse complement.
TTCCCCATCTATTTCCCATGAAGTGATGGGACCAGATGCCATGATCTTCGTTTTCTGAATGTTGAGCTTTAAGCCAACTTTTTCACTCTCCTCTTTCACTTTCATCAGGAGGCTTTTTAGTTCCTCTTCACTTTCTGACATAAGGGTGGTGTCATCTGCATATCTGAGCTTATTGATATTTCTCCCTGCAATCTTGATTCCAGCTTGTGTTTCCTCCAGTCCACCATTTCTCATGATGTACTCTACATATAAGTTAAATAAGCAGGGTGACAATACACAGCCTTGACGCACTCCTTTTCCTATTTGCAACCAGTCTGTTGTTCCATGTCCAGTTCTAACTGCTGCTTCCTGACCTGCATACAGATTTCTCAAGACGCAGGTCAGGTGGCCTGGTATTCCCATCTCTTTCAGAATTTTCCACAGTTTATTGTGATCCACACAGTCAAGGGCTTTGGCATAGTCAATCAAGCAGAAATAAATGTTTTTCTGGAACTCTCTTGTCTTTTCCATGATCCAGAGGATGTTTGCAATTTGATCTCTGGTTCCTCTGCCTTTTCTAAAACCAGCTTGAACATCAAGAAGTTCACGGTTCGCATACTGCTGAAGCCTAGCTTGGAGAATGTTGAGCATTACTTTACTAGCATGTGAGATGAGTGCAATTGTGTGGTAGTTTGAGCATCCTTTGGCATTGCCTTTCTTTGGTATTGGAATGAAAACTGACCTGTTCCAGTCCTGTGGTCACTGCTGAGTTTTAAAGATTTGCTGGCATATTGAGTGCAGCACTTTCACAGCATCACCTTTCATGATCTGAAATAGCTGTACTGGAATTCCATCACCTCCATTAGCTTTGTAGGTAGTGATGCTTTCTAAGGCCCACTTGACTTCACATTCCAAGATGTCTGGTTCTAGATGAGTGATCACACCATTGTGATTATCTGGGTTGTGAAGAACCTTTCAGTTCAGTTCTTCTCTGTATTCTTGCCATCTCTTCTTAATATCTTCTGCTTCTGTTAGGTCCATACCATTTCTGTCCTTTATCGAGCCCATCTTTGCATGAAATGTTTCCTTGGTATCTCTAATTTTCTTGAAAAGATCTCTAGTCTTTTCCATACTGTTGTTTTCTTCTATTTCTTTGCATTGATCACTGAAGAAGGCTTTCTTATCTCTCCTTGCTATTCTCTGGAACTCTGCATTCAGATGGTTATATCTTTCCTTTTCTCCTTGGCTTTCTGCTTCTCTTCTTTTCACAGCTATTTGTAAGGCCTCCCCAGACAGCCATTTTGCTTTTTTGCATTTCTTTTCCATGGGGATGGTCTTGATCCCTGTCTCCTGTACAATGTCATGAACCTCTTTCCATAGTTCATCAGGCACTCTATCTATCAGATCTAGGCCCTCAAATCTATTTCTCACTTCCACTGTATAGTCATAAGGGATTTGATTTAGGTCATATCTGAATGGTCTAGCGGTTTTCCCTGCTTTCTTCAATTTAAGTCTGAATTTGGGTAATAAGGAGTTCATGATCTGAGCCACAGTCAGCTCCTGGTCTTGTTTTGTTGAATGTATAGAGCTTCTCCATCTTTTGGTGCAGAGAACATAATCCATCTGATTTTGGTGTTGACCATCTGGTGATGTCCATGTGTAGAGTCTTCTCTTGTGTTGTTGGAAGAGGGTGTTTGCTATGACCAGTGCATTTTCTTGGCAGAGCTTTATTAGCCTTTGCCCTGCTTCATTCCATATTCCAGGGCCAAAGTTGCCTGTTACTCCAGGTGTTTCTTGGCTTCTTACTTTTGCATTCCAGTCCCCTATAATGAAAAGGACATCTTTTTTGGGTGTTAGTTCTAAAAGATCTTGTAGGTCTTCATAGAACCGTTCAACTTCAGCTTCTTCAGCATTACTGGTTGGGGCATAGAGTTGGATAGCTGTGATATTGAATGGTTTGTCTTGGAGGAGCCACTGGGTGTCTGAGGCCAGGGGCAGTGCCCAAGGCCAGGGGTGGCGGCCAGAAGGAACAACCCCACGCCCGAGGCCAGGGAGGCGACTGGTAGGAGCAACCCCATGCCCAAGGACAGGGGCAGCGGCCGGAAGGAACAACCCAATTTCCAAGAAGTGGTGGCTGCCTGGGCACAGGAGGGCCAAGAGGAGCCATCCCATGCTGAAGGTCAAGAAGGGTGGTAGGAGGAGATACTATTCATCCAAGGTTAGGAGCAGCGGCCGTGCTTTGTTGGAAGCCGTGAAGAGATACCCCACTCTCAAGGCAAGAGAAACCCAAGTAAAATGGTAGTGTTGCAAGAGGGCATCAGAGGGCAGACACACTGAAACCATACTCACAGAAAACTAGTCAATCTAATCACACTAGGACCACAGCCTTGTCTAACTCAATGAAACTAAGCCATGCCCACGGGGCAAACCAAGACAGGCGGGTCATGGTGGAGAGGTCTGACAGAATGTGGCCCCCTGGAGAAGGGAATGGAAACCACTTCAGTATTCTTGCCTTGAGAACCCCATGAATAGTATGAAGAGGCAAAATGATAGGATACTGAAAGAGGTATTCCCAGGTGAGTAGGTGCCCAATATGCTACTGGAGGTCAGTGGAGAAATAAATCCAGAAAGAATGAATGGATGGAGCCAAAGCATAAACAATACCCAGCGGTGGATGTGACTGGTGATAGAAGCAAGTTCTGATGCTGTAAAGAGCAATATTGCATAGGAACCTGGAATGTCAGGTCTATGAATCAAGGCTAATTTGAAGTGGTCAAATAGAAGATGGCAAGAGTGAAAGTTGACATTCTAGGAATCAGCGAACTAAAATGGACTGGAATGGGTGAATTTAACTCAGATGACCATTATAACTACTACTGCAGGCAGGAATCCCTCTGAAGAAATGGAGTAGCCATCATAATCAACAGAAGAGTCCGAAATGCAGTACTATCTACATTGGTCATAATTTTTCTTCCAAGGAGTAAGCTTTTTTTAATTTCAAGGCCGCAATCACCATCTGCAGTGATTTAGGAGCCCAAATAAAGAAAGTCTGACACTGTTTGCACTGTTTTCCCATCTATTTCCCATGAAGTGATGGGACCGGATGCCATGATCTTCGTTTTCTGAATGTTGAGCTATCAGTTCAGTTCAGTTCAGTTCAGTCACTCAGTCGTGTCCGACTCTTTGCGACCCCATTAATCGCAGCACGCCAGGCCTCCCTGTCCATCACCAACTCCCGGAGTTCACTCAGACTGGCATCCATCGAGTCAGTGATGCCATCCAGCCATCTCATCCTCGGTCGTCCCCTTCTCCTCCTGCCCCCAATCCCTCCCAGCATCAAAGTCTTTTCCAATGAGTCAACTCTTCACATGAGGTGGCCAAAGAACTGGAGTTTCAGCTTTAACATCATTCCTTTCAAAGAAATCCCAGGGTTGATCTCTTTCAGAATGGACTGGGTGGATCTCCTTGCAGTCCAAAGGACTCTCAAGAGTCTTCTCCAACACCAAATTTCAAAAGCATCAATTCTTCGGTGCTCAGCGTTCTTCACAGTCCAACTCTCACATCCATACATGACCACAGGAAAAACCATAGCCTTGACTAGATGGACCTTAGTCGGCAAAGTAATGTCTCTGCTTTTGAATGTGCTGTCTAGGTTGTTCATAACTTTTCTTCCAAGGAGTAAGCATCTTTTAATTTCATGGCTGCAGTCACCATCTGCAGTGATTTTTGAGTCCAAAAAAATGAAGTCTGACACTGTTTCCACTGTTTATCCATCTATTTGCCGTGAAGTGATGGGACTGGATGCCATCATCTTCGTTTTCTGAATGTTGAGCTTTAGACCAACTTTTTCACTCTCCTCTTTTACTTTTAACAAGTGGCTTTTTAGCTCCTCTTCACTTTCTGCCATAAGGGTGGTGTCATCTGCATATCTGAGATGACTGATATTTCTCCTGGCAATCTTGATTCCAGCTTGTGTTTCTTCCAGCCCACTGTTACTCATGACGTACTCTGCATAGAAGTTAAATAAGCAGGGTGACAATACACAGCCTTGACATACTCCTTTTCCTATTTGGAACCAGTCTGTTGTTCCACGTCCAGTTCTAACTGCTGCTTCCTGACCTGCATACAGATTTCTCAAGAGGCAGGTCAGGTGGCCTGGTATTCCCATCTCTTTCAGAATTTTCCACAGTTTATTGTGATCCACACAGTCAAAGGCTTTGGCATAGTCAATAAAGCAGAAATAGACGTTTTTCTCGATCTCTATTGGTTTTTCCATGATCCAGCGGATGTTGGCAATTTGATCTCTGGTTTCTGTCTTTTCTAAAACCAGCTTGAACATCAGGAAATACACGGTTCATGTATTGCTGAAGCCTGGCTTGAAGAATTTTGAGCATTACTTTACTAGCATGTGAGATGAGTGCAATTGTGCGGTAGTTTGAGCATTCTTCGACATTGCCTTTCTTTGGAATTGGAATGAAAACTGACCTTTTCCAGTCCTGTGGCCACTGCTGAGTTTTCCAAATTTGCTGACATATTGAGTGCAGCACTTTCATAGCATCATCTTTTAGGATTTGAAACAGCTCAACTGGAATTCCATCATCTCCACTAGCTTCATTCGTAGCAATGCTTTCCAAGGCCCACTTGACTTCATATTCCATGATGTCTGGCTCTAGGTTAGTGATCACATCATCATGATTATCTGGGTCATGAAGATCTTTTTTGTACAGTTCTTCTGTGTAGTCTTGCTACCTCTTCTTAATATCTTCTGTTTCTGTTAGGTCCATACCATTTCTGTCCTTTATCGAGCCCATCTTTGCATGAAATGTTCCCTTGGTATCTCTAATTTTCTTGAAGAGATCTCTAGTCTTTCCCATTCTGTCTTTTCCTCTATGTCTTTGCACTGATTGCTGAAGAATGCTTTCTTATCTCTTCTTGCTATTCTCTGGAACTCTGCATTCAGATGCTTATATCTTTCCTTTTCTCCTTTGCTTTTCACCTTTCTTCTTTTCACAGCTATTTGTAAGGCCTCCCCAGACAGCCATTTTGCTTTTTTGCATTTCTTTTCCATTGGGATAGTCTTGATCCCTGTCTCCTGTACAATGTCATGAACCTCTTTCCATAGTTCATCAGGCACTCTATATCAGATCTAGGCCCTTAAATCTATTTCTCACTTCCACTGTATAATCATAAGGGATTTGATTTAGGTCATACCTGAATGGTCTAGCGGTTTTTCCTGCTTTCTTCAATTTGAGTCTGAATTTGGTAATAAGGAGTTCATGATCTGAGCCACAGTCAGCTCCTGGTCTTGTTTTTGTTGACTGTATAGAGCTTCTCCATCTTTGGCTGCAAAGAATATAATCAATCTGATATTGGTTTTGACCATCTGGTGATGTCCATGTGTAGAGTCTTCTCTTGTGTTGTTGGAAGAGGGTGTTTGCTATGAGCAGTGCATTTTCTTGGCAAAACTCTATTAGTCTTTGCCCTGCTTCATTCCACATTCCAAGGCCAAAGTTGCCTGTTACTCCAGGTGTTTCTTGACTTCCTACTTTTGCATTCCAGTCCCCTATAATGAAAAGGACATCTTTTTTTGGGTGTTAGTTCTAAAAGGTCTTGTAGGTTTTCATAAAACTGTTTTACTTCTGTGTCTTCAGTGTTACTGGTTGGGGCATAGAGTTGGATAACTGTGATATTGAATGGTTTGCCTTGGAGACGAACAAAGATCAGTCTGTCATTTTTGAGATTGCATCCAAGTACTGCATTTCTGACTCTTGTTGACCATGATGGCTACTCCATTTCTTCAAAGGGATTCCTGCCTGCTGTAGTAGATATAATGGTCATCTGAGTTAAATTCATCCATTCCAGTCCATTTTAGTTCGCTGATTCCTAGAATGTCCACGTCACTCTTGCCATCTCTTGTTTGACCATTTCTAATTTGCCTTGATTCATGGACCTGACATTGCAGGTTCCTATGCAATATTGCTCTTTTCAGCATCGGACCTTGCTTCTATCACCAGTCACTTCCACAGCTGGGTATTGTTTTTGCTTTGGCTTCATCCCTTCATTCTTTCTGGAGTTATTTCTCCACTGATCTCCAGTAGCATATTGGGCACCTACTCACCTGGGGAGTTCCTCTTTCAGTATCCTATCTTTTTGCCTTTTCGTACTGTTCATGGGGTTCTCAAGGCAAGAATATTGAATTGGCTTGCCATTCCCTTCTCCAGTGGACCACATTCTGTCAGACCTCTCCACCATGACCCACCCATCTTGGGTTGCCCCTCAGGCATGGCTTGGTTACATTGAGTTAGACAATGATTATGCAGGAGTGCACAGGAGGCTGCGATCCAGTGCACTAAGCATGGTTGGTTGCGACCCGGCTCACTGAGCACAGCTGAGAGGAGTTACTTCACAACCAAGATCAGCGGCAGCGGCTGAGAGTGCCAGGCTGTGACGGTGCAGGAACGGCCAAGAGGAGCTACCCAAGTCAGAGGTCAGGGGTGGCAGCCGAGAGGAGCTACCCCGCGTCCCAAGTCAGTGGCACCCGGGAGGAGACACCCTGCATCCGAGGTCAGGGGAGGCGGCTGAGAGGAGCTATCCCGTGTCCGAGGTCAGGGGCGGCGGGAGGAGACACCTCGCACCCGAGGCCGGGGCAGTGGCCGTAAGGAGCCACCCCATGCTGGAGGCCAGAGGCAGCGGCCAGGAGGAGCAACCAGAGGAGTGGTGGCTGCGCGGGCGTAGGAGGGCCTAGAGGAGCTACCCTGCATTAAAGGTCAGGAAAGGTGGTGGTAAGGAGATACCCCTCATCCAAGGTAAGGAGCAGCAGCTGTGCTTTGCTGGAGCAGCTGTGAAGAGATACCCCACGCCCAAGGTAAGAGAAACCCAAGTAAGATGGTAGGTGTTGCAAGAGGGCACCAGAGGGCAGTCACACTGAAACCATACTCACAGAAAACTAGTCAGTCTAATCACACTAGGACCACAGTCTTGTCTAACTTTCATGACATTACATGTAAAATGGAATAAACAAGGTTTCAAAGTGAAAGAGAAAGCTTTGCAAGACAAACAGCAATACTCTATTCATTTATTTAATAATGATTTTTAAAGTGCTATTTTAATAGCATGCTCTTAGTCATCACAAAGTGTCTATTGAAAGTAATCTAGTGTACTGATTTTTCAGAAAGCAAGACTGATCTTACTTCTTCAAGAATAGAAGTAGTTAATCACACTGCAGTGATATATAGATTTGAAATGCATTTCCCATTTGGTTATTTTTGCAAGAGAGCTTACAAATGCACACAGATAACAACAGTAGAATGCCTACTTAAATATTTATTGAAATCAATGTCGAGTCAATTATCATATCAAGAGGCAAGTGACTATAATTCAAGTAATACCACTGATTCTCTAATGAACTAGAACTACAGAAGGGCCCCAACTTAAAATTGATGTTTAGTCCTTAAGTTGTGTCTGACTCTTTCCAACACCATGGATTATAGCCTGCCATGCTCTTCTCTCCACGGGATTTCCCAGGCAAGAATACGTGAGTGGGTTGCCATTTCCTTCTCTAGGGGATCTTCTTGACCCTGGGATTGAACCTGTGTCTCCTTTTTGGCAGACAGATTCTTTACCACTGAGGCACCAGGGAAGCCCAATATCAGCAGGCAAATGACTTTAATTCAAGCAATACCACTGATTCTCTAATGAAATAGAACAGCAGAAGGTTCCCAACTTACAATCGTCAGACTTATGCAGCTGTTCAATCTTATCATGGCATAAAAGCATATGCATTCATTAGAAACCACACTTGGAGTTTTGAGTTTTGATCTTTGCCTGGGCTAGTGATATGCAGTGTGGTGCTCTCTCCTGATACTGGACAACAGCAGTGAGCCACAGCTCCAGTCAGCCATATGATCACAAGAATAAACAACGGACATACTTACAGGAGCAGTGGCTGTACTTTACCAGAGCAGCCGTGAAGAGATACCCCACTCTCAAGGCAAGAGAAACCCAAGTAAGACAGTAGGCACTGCGAGAGGGCATCAGAGGGCAGACAGACTTAAACCACAATCACAGACAGCTAGCCAATCTGATCACATGGGCCACAGCTTGTCTAACTCAATGAAATTAAGCCATGCTGTGTGGGGCCACCCAAGACAGATGGATCATGGTGGAGAGGTCTGACAGAATGGGGTCCACTGGAGAAGGAAATGGCAAACCACTTCAGTATTCTTGCCTTGAGAACCCCATGAACAGTATGAAAAGGCAAAATGATAGGACACTGAAAGATGAATTCCCCAGGTCGGTAGGTGCCCAATATGCTACTGGAGATCAGTGGAGAACTAACTACAGAAAGAATGAAGGGATGAAGCCAAAGCAAAAACAACACCCAGCTGCGGATGGGACTGGTGATAGAAGCAAGGTCCGATGCTGTAAAGAGCAATATTGTGTAGGAACCAGGAATGTTAGGTCCATGAATCAAGGCAAATTGGAAGTGGTCAAGCAAGATATGGCAAGAGTGAATGTCGACATCCTAGGAATCAGTGAACTAAAATGCACTGGAATGGGTGAATTTAACTCAGATGACCATTATATCTACTACTGTGGGCAGGAATCCCTTAGAAGAAATGGAGTAGCCATCATACTCAACAAAAGAGTCTGAAATGCACTTGGATGCAATCTCAAAAACAACAGAACGGTCTCTATTCATTTCCAAGGTGAACCATTCAATATCATGGTAATCCAAGTCTATGCCCTGGCCAGTAATGCTGAAGAAGCTGAAGTTGAACAGTTCTATGAAGACCTATAAGACCTTCTAGAACTAACACCCCAAAAGATGTCCTTTTCATTATAGGGGACTGGAATGCAAAAGTAGGAAGTCAAGAAACATCTGGAATAACAGGCAAATTTGGCCTTAGAGTACGGAATGAAGCAGGGCAAAGGCTAACAGAGTTCTCCCAAGAGAATGCACTGGTATTACCAAACAGCCTCTTCCAACAACACAAGAGAATACTCTACACATGGACATCACCAGATGGTCGATACCAAAATCAGATTGATTATATTCTTTGTAGCCAAAGATGGAGAAGCTCTATACATTCAGCAAAAACAAGACCAGGAGCTGACTGTGGCTCAGATCATGAACTCCTTATTCCCAAATTCAGACTCAAATTGAAGAAAGTGGAGAAAACCACTAGACCATTCAGGTATGACCTAAATCAAATCTCTTATTACCATACAGTGGAAATGAGAAATAGATTTAAGGGACTAGATCTGATAGACAGAGTGCCTGATGATCTATGGATGAGCTTCATGACATTGTACAGGAGACAGGAATCAAGACAATCCCCGAGGGGGGAAAAAATGCAAAAAAGCAAAATGGCTGTCTGAGGGGGCCTTACAAATAGCTGTGAAAAGGGAAGCAAAAAGCAAAGGAGAAAAGGAAATATATATCCATTTGAATACAGAGTTCCAAAGAATAGCAAGGAGAGATGAGGAAGCCTTCCTCAGCAATCAATGCAAAGAAATAGAGGAAAACAACAGAATGGGAAAGACTAGAGATCTCTTCAAGAAAATTAGAGATACAAGGGAATGTTTCATGCAAAGATGGGCTCAATAGAGGACAGAAATGGTAGGAAACTAACAGAAGATATTAAGAAGCTGTGGCAAGAATACACAGAAAAACTGTACAAAAAAGATCTTCATGACCCAGATAATCACAATGGTGTGATCACTCACCTAGAGCCAGACATCCTGGAATGTGAACTCATGTGGCCCTTCGGAAGCATCACTATGAACAAAGCTAGTGGAGGTGATGGAATTCCAGTGGAGCTATTTCAAATTCTGAAAGATGATGCTGTGAAAGTGCTACACTCAATATGCCAGCAAATTTGGAAAACTCAGCAGTGGCCGCAAGACTAGAAAGGTCAGTTTTCATTCCAATCCCAAAGAAAATTGAAGTCACTCAGTCGTGTCTGACTCTTTGCGACCCTGTGAACTGTAGTCTACCAGGTTTCTCTGTCCATGGGGTTTTTCAGGCAAGAGTACTGGAGTGGGTTGCCATTTCCTTCTCAGGGGATCTTTCCAACCCAGGGATTGAACCTGGGTCTACCATATTGTAGGCAGACACTATACTGTCTGAGCTACAAGGAAAGCCCTAATTCCAAAGAAAGACAATGCCAAAGGACGTTCAAACTACTGCACAATTGCACTCATCTCACACGCTAGTAAAGTGATGCTGAAAATTCTCCAAGCCAGGCTTCAGCAATACGTTAACCATGAAATTCCAGATCTTCAAGCGAGTTTTAGAAAAGGCAGAGGAACCAGAGATCAAATTGCCAACATCTGCTGGATCATCAAAAAAGCAAAAGGGTTCCAGAAAAACATCTATTTCTGCTTTATTGACTGTGCCAAAGCCTTTGATTGTGTGGATCACAATAAACTGTGGAAAATTCTGAAAGAGATGGGAATACCAGGCCACCTGACCTGCCTCTTGAGAAATCAGTATGCAGGTCAGGAAGCAACAGTTAGAACTGGACATGGAACAACAGACTGGTTCCAAATAGGAAAAGGAGTACGTCAAGGCTGTGTATTGTCACCCTGCTTTTTTAACTTCTATGCAGAGTACATCATGAGAAATGCTGGCCTGGAGGAAGCACAAGCTGGAATCAAAATTGCAGGGAGAAATCCCAACAACTTCAGATATGCAGATGACACCACCTATATGGCAGAAAGTGAGGAGGAACTATAAAGCCTCTTGATGAAAGTGAAAGAGGAGAGGGAAGAAGTTGGCTTAAAGCTCAACATTCAGAAAACTAAGATCATGGCATCCGGTCACATCACTTAATGGCAAATGGATGGGGAAACAGTGGAAACAGTGGCTGACTTATTTTTCTGGGCTCCAAAATCACTGTGGATGGTGACTGCAGCCATGAAATTAAAAGACACTTACTCTTTGGAAGGAAAGTTTTGACCAGCCTAGACAGTATATTAAATAGCAGAGACATTACTTTGCCAACCAAGGTCCATCTAGTCAAGGCTATGGTTTGTCCAGTGGTCATGTATGGATATGAGAATTGGACTATAAAGAAAGCTGAACACAGACGAATTGATGCTTTTGAACTGTGGTGTTGGAGAGGACTCTTGAGAGTCCCTTGGACTGCAAGGAGATCCAACCAGTCTATCCTAAAGGAGATTAGTCCTGGGTGTTCATTGGAAAGACTGATGTTGAAGTGGAAACTCCAATACTTTGGCCACCTGATGCAAAGAGCTGACTCATTTTTCAAGACCCTGATGCTGGGAAAGATTGAGGGCCGGAGGAGAAGGGGACGACAGAGGATGAGATGGTTGGCATCACCGACTCAATGGACATGGGTTTGGGTGGACTCTGGGAGTTGGTGATGGACAGGGAAGCCTGGTGTGCTGCGATTCATGGGGTTGCAAAGAGTTGAACATGACTTAGTGACTGAACTGAACTGATATGAACTGAACTGTCATTCTGCATCATACAACTATTTTGTTTGTCACCTCAGTACAGTATTCAAAAAAAATTACACATGATATTCAACACTTTATTATAAATACTTTTAGATTATTTTGCCCAATTATAGGCTAATATAAGTGTTTTGAGCATATTTAGGTTATGATAAACTATGAGCTATAATCTTTCTCAGGACTTAACCCCACCATAATTTGAGGAAGACTTGTGTTTAAAGGTTTTCAAAACAAGACTCTCATGCATATTCCTTTGATCTGTCAGTAAATTACCCAACATCTTTAGAGAATCTTTCCTAATACAGCAATTCAAAGATGAAAAAAAAAAAATCAAATCTTCTCAATAGTTTCACAAGTGAATATGCAGACTGGAGCATAGGAGTGAAGGTCCAGATGCCAGTTTCTAATGATATTGTGAATGTCAGATTTATTAGACAATTACATGTTACGATAAAAAAGGGGAAAAATAGGATTATGTTCTGTAGTTCTTAAGATGAAAAAAAGCACTGAAAGCAACCTAAAGTATGAGATATACAAGAGGCTTCTTTCAACAATAGAGTTAAGATTAACAAAAGAAAGGAAAAATAAACATTCATTGACAACTCTTCTAATACCTTGGTTATCTGACACATTAAGCTTTTCCTATTTCTTCTTTAAAGTTCTTTATTTTTTTCTCTTTCCAAATATGTTTTTACTTTCCAATAGATCATATTTATTCTGATATTTTTCCTCTAATATACTGTGAACATTTCTCCAGGTTAAAACATTTTCTTCATATTCTTAATTTTAAAGGCTTTGTGACTTTATGGCTTTAAGACCATATAAATGTATAACAGCTTAAGCAGAATCCAATTGTTGGACATTTAAATTATTTCTAATTGCAGGGTATTTTAAATAGTTCATCCAAATATGTTGTTTTAAAACATTTTAGATACAGAATCACTTACTGAACTCAAAGCAGTGCTGGGCCATTTCATGAAGGCTATTTCTTTTATTTCAGTCCAGAACTTTTGGGCGTTTACTGAAAGGGATAGACTTTCTACTCTTCTTCAGTGAAACTACATATTTCCTTAGAAATAGATATTTCAATTCTGTAATTTTGTGCTCTTTTCAATCATATGCTCAGATAGAGCTTTAGCAGAAGCAACAATGTTGTCTAAGCAATAGCTATTCATATGGAAGGACTTGCTTCTTTCTCTTAGTTAATCCAGATTTTCATCCTAACAAAATTGAATAGTTGGCACTCTTTGATCTCTAAGAACAGCTACAATTTCAGATCATACAAACTATAGGAAAATATCATGATGGGTATGCAAACTGAAGACTGATCCACTAATCTGTCATGATACATATCTTGTCAACAGCAAGCTACAAATACCCTCTATCATTTTTTAAAATAAGTTCAGTCTGCCAAATTACCACGAGTTCATGGTTAGATTTCCTAAAGAATTCCACTATTGCTCTTTATTTCTGCAGTACAAGGTTATTGAGGAAAATGACATGTGAAACACTAGATGAACCTACATATCTATCATCTTGATTTTGTCTGAACTTTCCACATCACCCTTCAAGGTACATGTCTGAATAACAGAGGTTACTGCTATCTTAGAATTAACCTTCCACAAATTCAAGATTTCTTTTAGCCTTTGAAACTCTCTCAAAATGTCTTCATCCTTGTTATTAATTTTAAATGGAATTCCAATAAAATTTTATTTTTTAATTCAAACCAAAAGTGACTATTAGAAATAACCACGGGTTATACAGTTATTAAATTCTATTTAATAGTATTTTGATTAGACTATCATTTGTACAATTTTTATTTTGAAATAGAATTTTCTTTGACTTCTTTCTTTAGAAATTAGTTTATAGCCATTTGATATTTTGAAGAAAAATAAATGTATGTGGTTTACATACATTTACATTTGTGTAAATTATACTAAAAGTGAAAGTGTTAGTAACTCAATTGACTCTCTGTGACCTCTCTTGTTAGTAACTCAGTCTGACTCTCTGTGACCCCAGGGGCTGCAGTCCACCAGGCTCTTCTCCATGGAATTCTCCGGGCAAGAATACTGGAATGGGTTGCCATTTCCTTCTCTAGGGGATCTTCTTGACCCAGGGATTGAATCTGTGTCTCCTGCATTGCAAACTGAATCTTTACTGTCTGAGCCTAAGACTGTTTTCCCTCTATTTTACTAAATTGAATATTTAAGGTCTAAAATTAGTACATCAAGGGGATGATCAAGATGGCAGAGTAGGAGGGCATGGAGCTCACCTACCCCTTGAAGAACACATCAAAAAACCATCTACATGTTGAACAGTTTTCACTGAAAACTAACTAGAAGTTGACAGAAAGATTTCTGTACAACAGAGACTGTAATAAAGATTGACATGAATTGTGAAAGAAGGGAAGAGAGGTGATCAAGCTGGGATCTGTGCCTCTGGGAAGAGAGTCAGAAGAAAAGACAGATTACACAGGTGGAAATCTGCCCCTGGGAGTGAACAGTTCAAGCCACATATTGAGTGCCCCAGTCATGGGATCCAACACAAGGAAGAGGAGCCCCCTTGGCTGGTTGGAGGCCTGATGGGATTAACAATAGGGAAGGCTGCACCTCACTCCTGAAGAACACATGATAACTGACTTGCTGCTGAGGTAGGGCAAGTTTCCCTGGTGGCTCAGAGTCTGCCTGCAATGTGGGAGACCCAGGTTCGTGTTCTGGGTGGGGAAGATCCCCTGGGGAAGGAATCGGCAACCCACTCCAGTATTCTTGCCTGGAGAATTCCATGGACAGAGGAGCCTGGTTGAACTACAATCCATGGGATCATGAATTGTCTGACACCTGAGTGACTAGCACTTTGACTTTTTGAGGTAGGGCAGAGAGGGGCGGGTTGAGTACTGCTCAAGTGGCTGTTACAAGTCGCTATTATCTTTGACATTTCTGCTGTTGGTAGCAGATATTTTTAAAAATTAGAAATGATTATTTTTACTGGAATCACTACAGTATCCACCAAAGAAGTTGGTTTCTACTGAAAGACATAGAAAATCTTTAAGTAAGTGTGAAAAGTTGATACCGTTCCCCAAACACAACACCAAATTGTATTCTTTGATAATTCTCATCATATATTTTAAAAACTTAAGTCTCTGTTGAACTTAATAATTATATGTTAATCATGAAAGTATTTTAGGACACATAAATAGTATAAAACTTTGGATTGGGGTTTTGCTTGTGGAAAAACTTCCTTATTAACCAAATACACCCATGAACGCCAATGGGATGGGGGCACATTGGGACACACACAGGAGGAGGTAGCATAGGGCTGGTGAGCTTTTAATTTGTAAAAGTTAAGTCCAAATTCTCCCTCCTATTTAAGAATTTTCAGAATGAAATTCTCAGATGTGGATAAAATTTTTCCCCAGCGGGGGTGAGGGGTGGGGAATCAATTGTCTTTCTGGAATGTAATTCATATTTAAGTCACTTTGCAAGAAATTTAAAATTGCTCCATTTTATATTCCTATGAGATTTTCTTAAATCGAGGCTCTTAAAACAAACTATTCTCAATGTTTAAATATGTAGTTTGGAGCTTTAAAGGGAAACTGAGCCTAGCATTTGCTAGGTATTTTTCTAGGTATTTTTCTAGGTTTCTGTATAGCTGTGCTATTCATATTATTTTTATTATTCCTGCAGATCCTAGATAGTTATATCAGATGTATTTAGGTACCTAGTGTCAAATTCTAAGGAAATGAAGTATACAAAGCTGAAAATAAATGCATACAGAAAGAGGCTTCTAGTTCTTTTTATATTTCCAAAGAGCCAGCTTCAAGTGACAATGGTGCCAAGTTTATCCTAAGTCATTTATTTATTTATTTTCTTCAGAAATAGCTATTGAACCAAGATGGCAAACTAATCTTCAAGTTCTGAGACTACAATTGTCATACCTATGATTAGAGGGGTGGATTGCTTATCTGTTTGTATATGGTATTTGACACCCATTAGTTAAAAAAAAAAAGACAATCTCTTCTTTGGGATACAATGATGATATATATAAACTGAATGAAATATGTGGTAATTCTAGGTAGATAATTATTAATTTTAAAAATTTATCTAAAAACATTTGAAATATGTGAAATAGGTGGAAAATGTAATGTACAGACAAAAGCAGTTTAGAAAAGATATATATTTCATGCATTGAGCTTGCACTGGTTATTTTACATATGGTAATATACATGTTTCAATGCTATTCTCTCAAACCATCCCAATGTCTCATTCTCCCACAGTCCAAAAGTCTGTTCTTTATATCTCCTTTGTTGCCCTGCAAAAACCATCACAATATTGTAAAGTAATTATCCTTAATTTAGAAAGATGGTAATGATAACCCTGTATGTGAGACAGCAAAAGAGACACAGATGTATAGAACAGGCTTTTGAACTCTGTGGGAGAGGGAGAGGGTGGGTTGATTTGGGAGAATGGCATTGAAACATGTATAATATCATATATGAAACAAATCACCAGTCCAGGTTCGATGCATGATATTGGATGCTTGGGGCTGGTGCACTGGGATGACCCACAGAGATGGTATGAGGAGGGAGGAGGGAGGAGGGAGGAGGGAGGAGGGAGGGAGTTTCAGGATAGGGACCATGTATATACCTGTGGCAGATTCATGTTGATGTATGGCAAAACCAATACAATATTGTAAGGTAATTAACCTCCAATTAAAATAAATAAATTTATATTTAAAATAAATAAATAAATTTTAAAAATACATATTATTTAGAAAGAGTAGCATTCTCAATTCTATCCATGCAGTGGCTAATCTGAATGAGTAAAGTTTCTTTTGTATCAATGTTCAGATAAATTATACGTGATTTGGGAAATAGATTTTTTAATTTGAAATAAGTGACAGAGATTTTAAAAATAAAACCCAAGAAGAATATTTAAAGTCACAAGGAAAATTTTTTTTTTTCTTTATTTGCTGACTGTTGTGATTTAACTTGATATCTTAGTAGCTGGTGAGGAAGGGTCAATAATTGATGGTGTTTTTAAGTTTAGAACAGGTCCCAGGCAAAAGACCTGCTTGGCATTCTTCTGGTTCACTACAGTTCTATGTGATTAGTAACATAATAAATACCATTATGAGTTATCAATGATCACACAATGATCATATATCAAACACCACTAAGTCACACAAATATAGGTGTCACTGGAAATTTCACTTCAGAATAAAATTCAATGTCATTATGGTACCTCAATGTCATTATAGTAGCGATATCATCATGGTACCTGAAATTTTTTAAAATGTAAAACTGTTTACTCATTTTAATAAATATAAACCTATTTGCTTATATATCCTTTTTTAAAATTATTACTTTCAATGAGGTTACAAGACTTAGATTATTTCATCTTTATGACTAATCACAAAAAGAATTGATATCCTATTCAAATGAGTACTCTAGGCCTAACAATTTTAAGTAATTTCACAAGGTCACAAAGCTCAATGGTATAGTATAAGTCTTGAAGGTTTTCTTTATTTTATTCATTCTTTTTTCTTTCTGTTCCTCAGAATGGATAATCTCAAGTGATCTGTCTCCAAGTTTACTGATTGTTTTCATTACCAGTTCAAAGCACATTTGGGGCCCCTCTAGTGAATTTTTCATTTTAGCTATTACACTTTTCAACACCAGAATTTCTCTTTGATTCCTGTGTTTGATGATATGACATTTTCATACTTTCTTTAGATATGATTTCCTCTAATTACTTGAATATATTTAAAATATCTGTTTTAAAGAGTTTGTCAATAAGCCCATTACTGAATTTAGGAAAATTAATGTTGACTACATTTTTTTGGTGCTGTTTGTGTGTCTTAATTGTATTTATTTTCATTAATTCCATCTTCTTAATTATGTTTTCAATCTATTATATATTTGTTCTTTTTTCTTTGCATGAACTTCCTGTATACAGAGAGATTTGCTAATATCCCTCATTATGGTAGAGAATTTTCCATTATCTCCCATAGAGATTCCTATTTTTATTTTACATATATTTGTGTATAAAATCATCCCAATTATTAAAACATCTGTATCATCATACAGTAACATTCTTTCTCTAATATTTTATATTTGAAAGATGATTTTCAGTAATATTAGTCTATATGCTAGTTTTATAGTTGTTAGTATTTTTCAGTAATATGCTTTACTGTTTAACTAATACAATCTTACATTTTAGATGTCTTTTGTAAACAACACATATTCTGAATTTCACTTTTAATATAATCTGATAATCACTGTATTTAGAAAAATGAATTTAATACTTTTATCTCAATCATGATGTCTGTATACCATATTTTCACTTTATACAATATTATGTTTTATACTTATTATATGTTTTTTTACTATCTTGGAATTTTTTGCTATTTTATAACAGTCAAAACATATAAAACATTTTATAGGTTTATACTATTTATATTATTTTATTTACTAGTATGCAAATTTTACATTTATTTCTTGTCTTTGAAAAATGCCCTTGAAATATTACCTTGATTAATTGACAATTAAATGAAATATCTTGCCTGTTTTTAGGAAATTTCCAAAACCTTTATAAAAACTAATTCAAAATATCTCCCTCCCACACTCAATGGTATTTTTATCCAGAATGGTATGTCTTAATTTTTCTAGTCCCAAATTAAGCAACATTATCATTGTTATTATTTTATTTTTCACACACTATGTCCTACCTACTTTACTAGTACATTTATCTGTTTTGTCTAATTTGTTTCTTCTTACATTTCAATTGTCCCTTTTTCCTTTCTTCTTCTCTTCTTCCAATTTCAGATAATTTGCCTTCCTGTTTAAATATGCCTTCTGAGTTCAAAAATTGTATGATCATGTCTGTTTATTAGTAAACTCATTTTTTATTTTTCTGAAGCACTGTATTTATTTCTTGAACAACTATACTTTATATATAATTCATGAATTAAGTGTTATCTTACAAAATTTAAATAGTAATAACTGTAAAACTTTTTAGTATTTAAAATTTGCCAGAAATTTTTCTGAGTCTGGGAACATATAATTGCTGTTCTGCCACTACTCTTATATGTTAGTTATTATTTTTATCTCTCTTTTAATGGTAAGGTAATAGATGTACACAAAATTTCATTAACTTGCCTATAGCTATAGAGTTAGTAAATGACAAACATGGAAGTTAACCTTGGCATACTTACCCTAGAGTCTGCTTTGTTAAATTTTAATATCTGTGGTGTACTGCTTTTGTTGAAAAGCCAACGGTCAAATTTTGTTCTTCTTTTGGGTAGGGATACTTTTAATATCTTTTCTTTTCACTTTGTATTCTGTCCTTTTAATAAAATATATCTAGGAGATGATTTATCCTACCCAGCAGCAGCAGCAGCAACAACACATATTACAGTTCCTACATCAGTAAATTTATAAATTACTTCAGCTTTCAGAAATTCAGTTATTATTTTTTAATGTATTGAAGAGATATCTTTACTTTGTTCTTTAGAAATTCTGTTTAAATATGTGTCAGAATTTCTCATTGTATCACCATATTCTTTGACTTTATTTTTATAAACTACAGCTGCTTTGATTTCTGCTGCAGTCTTTATAGTTACTTCTGACCCACTTTCCAAGTCCCTAATTCTCTGTTCAATTCTCTCTAATTTGTTGTCAAACTACTCACTAAATCCTTTCCATTTTTTGGTTTAAACAAATATATTTCACAACTTTATTTCCAAAAAAATTAATCATACATGTAGCTTCTTGTTTTTTTTAGAATTTCACAAATATTTTATATTCTCTGATAACTGTATTTGTTTTAGTCTTTTGTATGCTCAGGAAAATAGTAATTCAATATTTAATATTGGTGCTGCCTCAAATAATAACTTGCATTATTTACAAATAATATTAGCAACATTTGAGGTTATATTATATTAAATTTTTTATAAATATCATGTTCCATGAGAATGCCTCTATAATTTTCTCAAGTTAAATTAGTCCTAAGTTTATTATAATCGGAAAAGCATGCCTGTTTATACAATAATTACCTACCCAACTACACAGACTCATCTATAAACTAACTATTCAGTAGCCCATAGGTTGAAATAGGTCACACAGTATTATTATGCATAGTGAAATAATACGTCCATTAATTTGAAGATATCATATATATCCTCCTAAAGTGATAAGAACTACACTTGGCCAGGATATCAGGTCATTAAGAATATTTGTCAATGCTTCTTCAGACTTGCGGGTTCACTCTCAGTCTTAAACTACACCAGTACCCCGTCATCTGGTACTGTTCATCAGTTCAGTTCAGTTCAGTCGCTCAGTCGTGTCCGACTCTTTGCGACCCCATGAATCACAGCATGCCAGGCCTCCCTGCCCATCACCAACTCCCAGAGTGCACTCAGACTCAAGTCCGTCGAGTCAGTGATGCCATCCAGCCATCTCATCCTCTGTCGTCCCCTTCTCCTCCTGCCCCCAATCCCTCCCAGCATCAGAGTCTTTTCCAATGAGTCAACTCTTCGCATGAGGTGGCCAAAGTACTGGAGTTTCAGCTTAAGCATCATTCCTTCTAAAATAATCCCAGGGCTGATCTCCTTCAGAATGGACTAGTTGGATCTCCTTGCAGTCCAAGGGACTCTCAAGAGTCTTCTCCAACACCACAGTTCAAAAGCATCAATTCTTCAGCGCTCAGCCTTCTTCACAGTCCAACTCTCACATCCATACATGACCACTGGAAAAACCGTAGCCTTGAATAGACGGACCTTGGCTGGCAAAGTAATGTCTCTGCTTTTGAATATGCTATCTAGGTTGGTCATAACTTTTCTTCCAAGGAGTAAGAATCTTTTAATGTACTGTTCATCAGAGGGATTAAATTTTGTCACACGTATAATTGTGTGTCATTTCAACCATATCTTGTTATATCTTTGTATAGATCTCTTTAAATAAACTCTTTGCCTATGGTGATACATGTGAGAAGTTGGAGTTTTAGTATTTTTAAATCTTTAGAATGTGCATTCTCTGCTGGCAATGGAATGAAACACCAACACTGCAGAGTGGTTTGAATCTTTATATTTTAACACTTGCTTCTTACAGCTGCTTTCTTTTATATCCCTTGCACAACAACCTACAGGACAAGTTGCCAAGCACTATGATTCAGAGACTATACAGTGCGCAGGTGCAGGGTGAGATAACCTTTACCTTGACTTATTTACTGCAGCTAAGACTTTGCTTTGGGGAACTTCCTTATCAACTTAGAATCCCTTTTGTCCCTGGGTCTGTTCCTTTTGAGGCATCAGAGAAACATCCTTGTGTGCAAGAAATGTTCTTTTCCCACGGGAACAAACAGGATTCTTAGCTGAACATCTCGTTTGCAAGAATGTTCAGCCCTGGTTGAGAGTCTCGTTTGCAAGCACTTCTCAACCTTCCTTATACCTAGTTCCCTACACTGGGCAGAACATCTCGTTTGCAAGAATGTTCAGCCCTGGTTGAGAGTCTCGTTTGCAAGCACTTCTCAACCTTCTTTATACCTTGTTCCCTACAATATATATATATATATATTTAAGTTCATACAGTTTTTATACAAGCAGAGACATTAACCTTTGCATCTTTTCAAGTACCACCTCTTGTATATAAGTATAATGTTCTATTCAATAAAATCACATCATTTTTAGGATTGTGTTATTTGTTGCAAAACATATAAATATATTTATTAAGCACTTCTATAAATAATTATTATTTCTCTTCTTTGCACATTAAGAGAACATACCGAATGCCACTGTCAGAAAATTTGCCTAAATTTGCTGACTAATTTCCTTTTAGCACTACTACTTGGATTGCATATGAAATTAATTGGGGTATCATTCACACACTCATCATTAGATTACATTCTCTAAGAGTATACTTTTTTCCTACATTTTCTTAACTTTACAGCTGAACGTTTCAATATCATCACAGTATTATGAACTGACATTTAGAGAAAAGAAAAATGTGGTATTATTGGTAGTGACTTTACACAACCCTTTGGAATCACTTGTCTTCTTCAATGTCTCATCAAAATTTTTATTAGAACAAATTGTTTCTGTTTCATAAAAATTTATTTCCCCTGGGAGACATCTTATAATTGGTTATAAAAAATAATCACCACTGATAAGGTTTATCTTTTGTACCTTTACTAATAAACTCCTTTGTTCTATGTATAGAAATAATAAGAACACAAGTATTATGTAAAGGCAGTCAAAAATAAAGTAACAGAATGACTTAAGTTTGTGTAGAGTCAAAAAATATGGATATAATCAGGAATTTTTAATATCTATTAATCTATGATAATTTTGATCTAATGCTCAGTGATTTGAAGTTTATTCATTCAGGTGCTTATGAGAAATTATATAATTTATTAAGTGAACTTATATATAGAAAAAATTAATGTATATTATTAAGAAAAATAAAACATGATCATTCAGAAAAGGACACAACCTTTGCAGAATGCTACACTTCTAGGAAATGTATTTCTTCTCAAATCCCCTAGTCCTCATCATTAGCACTATAAAAAAATGTTAACAATATATAGCATCTGTCCCCAATAGTGAAGTTTATAGAGGAAAACTGTTTTTATTCAGAGAATTTCATTCTCACCCAAGTCCTAGAAATTGAAATATGTTAGGTCAAGTTCATATTTCTTTAAGGGTCCTTAAATATTGTATATAAAAAGTGAAGACAATATTTATTTCCATACCAATTTTCATATGAGTTCATAACTCTTACTGTCACTTGGTATGTTTACCTTTTGGGAAACAATGAAAAAATTCTATTAAGACACCTACTAAACCATTTCATAGATCTGAATATAAATCTAGATTTCAGCAATAGGATTATTACATAAATTATTCAAATAAAGAGTGTAAACTTGTAGTTTATTGGTGTTAAAAGGAATAAATCTGTTCTGTTATATAGGCTCACATGCTGAGCATATCATTACTATTGTGGGGAAAGACGGTAATATATAATATTTTAAAAGCAGCTTCTTTTGCTGCTAAGTTTTTGCTATCTATACCCACACAGATAGTGTATTGGGTACCTAAATAAAAATTAAATCGAAACTAGAAAGTAGAAATCAATGCGTAGAACTGAAAGGAGTTTTTCTAAGTCTCAGTTTTCTCCTCTGCATATTGCAGAGATCAGATTAGATCTTCTCTAAGAACATTCCTGCCTATTCATTATTATGATATGTATTTCAGTGTATAGGAGAGATAGGCAGAAGGAGTCGCTCAGTTTTGTCATGCAGAAAAAAATAGTTCTATTTAAACTAGATTGGTGCTTCATTATTATTACAACATTTCAATGGAAGAAAAAGAAAGTTGTCCTAAGTGGGACTATAGTTTCCTCTTGACTGTAAAAGTTATGCAATTATGGTTGTACCCGAAACACAATCTTTCTTGTTGTTGAATCCCAAAGGGACTATACAGGACAATTGTTCCTGCAACTCTTCATTGTCAGATAAAGGAAAGGATATTGTGCTCAGAGAGCTGCGCACATTCTGCATTTATTTAGTATGCACTTGATGAAACCCACACCACTATTTGGACTTAGGAGAAATATAAAATTAAAATGAGAAGAATAGGAAAGGAAAATAATATTCTTAGGACCTCTAAAATTAACATCTGGTTAATGTCATTACTTCCCCTCTCCTTTCCCTCCTATCCATTTCTGCTTTTTCTAAAACACAGAAACAAACAAACAAACAAACATTATTTTCTTTCTCAAACAATAGCAAGATATCAACAGCTAAATTCCTTCCCATGAATTTAAGTTTCTGATTTGGTCTCCAGGCAATCTACCTATAATGATCTATTTCCCACTCCCAATCTATCTCAGCCCCCTGAGATTGGCTTCCTCCTTTTAGATTCAAGGATTTCCCTCAAAGCTCAGTTTGGTAAAGAATCTGCCTGAAAAGCAGGAGACCTGGGTTTGATCCCTGGTTGGGAAGATCCCCTGGAGAAGGAAAAGGCTATCCACTCCAGTATTCTGGCCTTGAGAATTCCATCGATGGTATAGTCCATGGGGTCACAGAGTCAGACAAGACTGGGTGATTTCACTTTTAGACTAAACTTAATCATCCTACAAACAAGATGCTCTAATTTCTTCAATTGCAAATAGTTTGTCTCTTTTTCTTTTAACCTATTTTACAAATTATATTCAATTTTTTTCTCATATCAATGTATTCACATGCATTTCCCTGTCCTACAAATTAGATATTAAGTACATTAAGGTTCTCACTGGTAATGCTTATATTTGTCTGCTTATCTCTGGAAACAGAGTTCAGTTCAGTTCAGTTCAGTCACTCAGTCGTGTTTAACTCTTTGTGACCCCATGGACTGCAGCACACCAGGCCTCCCTGTCCATCACCAACTCCTGGAGTTTATTCAAACTCATGTCCATTGAGTCCATGATAATATCCAACTACCTCATCCTCTGTTATCCCACTCTCCTCCCCCCTTCAGTCTCGCCCAGCATTAGAGTCTTTTCCAATGAGTCAGTTCTTCACATCAGGTGGCCAAAGTATTGGAGTTTCAGCTTCAGTATCAGTCCTGCAAATGAATACTCAGGATTGATTTCCTTTAGGATGGACTGGTTGGATCTCCTTGCTGTCCAGGGGACTTTCAAGAGTCTTCTCCAACACCACAGTTCAAAAGTATCAATTCTGCAGCTCTCAGTTTCCTTTATAGCCCAACTCCCGCATCCATACGTGACTACTGAAAAGACCATAGCCTTGACTAGATGGACCTTTGTTGGCAAAGTAATGTCTCTGCGTTCTAATATGCTGTCTAGGTTGGTCATAACTTTCCTTCCAAGGAGTAAGCATCTTTTAATTTCATGGCTTCAGTCACCATCTGCAGTGATTTTGGAGCCCCCCAAAATAGTCTGCCCCTGTTTCCATTGTTTTCCCATCTATTTGCCATGGAGTGCTGGGACCAGATGCTATGATCTTAGTTTTCTGAATGTTGAGCTTTAAGCCAACTTTTTCTACTCTCCTCTTCACTTTCATCAAGAAGCTCTTTAGTTCTTCTTCACTTACTGCCATAAGCGTGGTGTCATCTGCATATCTGAGGAAGCAGAGTTGGTACTCAATAATAGATGTACTATTGAATGACTTTTTCATCAAAGATGCTTATTGGGCTAAGTTGGAGGAGAAGTAGGGAGTACGAACTTTGTTCCTGAATGCTAACCATGTTAAAAAGAGCATCTGCTAAATTTTACCTATACTCTGACTCAATTTGTGATTAAATAAGAAAAAAAAAAGGCACATGCATGTGTTCTGAGATGGTAATAAGCATATTCAAAACCTTGATTACAACTAAAGCAATCACTCAGTCTAGATGAAGCAGGACAGCTTCAGTAGGTTTCTTTTTTGTAGCACTCATAATATCCATAAAACTTGAGGATGAGTCAAGTAAGGATATTATGTTACAATGAAGTTACCAAAGTTAGAAATCCATGCTATTTATCAGAATGAAATTTTACATGCTGGTCACATTCATACTGCTTATGCTCTTAAACTGTGTTTTAAGAGTCTCCCCCTGAGGCCAAGGGGTGTGGTAGAATAGCAGAGAAACTGTTGTGCTGATTTATACAGGCTTGCCTGAAGTACTACTAAATTACAGGAAAAATATGTCTCAACTTAGGGAAGTCCTGGGGAGAACTAATCCTGACACGAGAGAGAACCAAGCTTGATGGATCTCATTTAACATACTTAATACAAAAGGAGAGGTAATTTGGAGCATAGAATCAAGAGTCAATTGAATACACTGTGGTCCAAATTTCTACATGAATGTCTAAAATCTTGAGGGAAAAGTGCAAGTAAATCTTAAAATCACTGGTCTCTGAACTCTAAAAATTATCAAAGCACACTGGCAGGATGAATAACAGAGATAAGTTATGAATCCTACTATAGAACTCTGTCCTCTTGACAGCACAAATGGCCAAAGCAGTAGCTTTATCCAGAGAGATTTTGAGATAGGAAAGAATTTTATTTTCAAGATGGATACAGATAATATAATAAAAGACAACTTTACACAATAACTGCTCTACTCCAACCTAAACATCACATACAAACACACACACATGCATACTACAAAAATATAATCCTTCATCCTCACCCATGTAAGCAAAGGCAATGTGAGAAGCCTAGACTTCCACTATAATGAGACTCTATGAGGTACACCCAACATGGAATGTCAGTAAAGACCAAATAGGGAGCTAAGACTCTCCCTCCCACTGAACATAGAAGCACCCTCTCTACTGGGGTTTCAGTAGACTCCACTTGAGTAGCCTGGATTTCTATCATACTTGAAACAATGAGGTGCTCCTCCTTTTTTCTGCTACAGTGAAGACAGAAAATGCCTGAAGAATGACTTGGAACACTTCCTTAGCAACAATGAGGCTTCCCCACCGTTTTGGTGGAGACCACTTGGGAAGTCAAAATTTACATCCCCATCCAGTAGTGATGGGGATACACACTACCCGCCCTCGCTGACTAGTGGCAGCCCAATTGGGAACCTGATGTTTTAACTCCATCTGGCAGGAGCAAGGTGGTATCCTAACTGTCGCCAAAGTAGTATCAGGAAAAGCCAGCTAAAACAGAAGGTTTAATTAAGATCTAGTCTCACAATACTCAAAATGTCTAGTTTTCAATTAAAAAAAAAAAAAACAACCTGTCATCAAGCCAAGAACCAGGACTATCTCCAACAATGAAAATGGCAATAAATGGTAATACTAAAATAGCAGACATGCTGGAATTATCTGACAAAGATTTTGAAACAGCCATGATACTAATGCTTGTATTAACTATTATGTACATAATATCACATATATTTTATATGCGTTTGAAGCAAATGAAATATATAAAGCTTCAGCAAAGAAATATAAAGTTTTAAGCAAAGACATAAAAGACATAATTAAGAACCAAATGGACATTTTATAACTAAAAAACACAATACCCAAATGAAAAGCTCAGTAGAAGGGGTCAATAGCAAAATGGAAACAATCAGGAAACTGGGAGATCAAAACAAATTACCCAATATGCATAAAGGAGAGAAAATAGACTAAAAAAATTAAGAGAGAGCCTCAGGGACCTATGGAACTATTCTTAAAAAGTCCAACATTTGTGTCATTAGACTCCTGAAAGGAGAGGAGAGAGAAAGGCAACAGCTGAAAACCTCCCCAAAATGACAGGGAACATAGACCTACAGTTTCAGAAAGCTGAACAAGTCTAAACAGGATAAATTTGAAGAACCCCAATGCAAAATATATGTTAGTCAAAGCTTTAAAGAAAACGAAAAAAATTCTTTGAAGGAGCAAGAGAGAAATGAAACCTCGACTATAGGAAAAAAACAATTTGAATGACAGCTCTGTTCTCATCAGAAACTGTGGAAACCAAAAAGAGGTATCACAATAGTTTTCAAATATTTCAAATAGAACTTCAGCCCAGAATAATCTACCCAGTGGAATATCTTTGGGGAATTAAAGGGAACAAAGACATTCTTACACTGATGAGAAGTCACAAAATTTGTCACTATTTTTATAAAAGCATGTATAAAAGAGTAAACTTTTTAGTTCTCTAAACCACCAAAGAAGGAATCTTGGAACATCAGGAACAAGAAAAATACACAATTGGCAAATTATGCATAAATAACTAGACTCTTTCTTGTGCATCCCCTCAGTTATATTTCACAGTTGAAACAGAAGTTAGAACACTGCCTGATGAGATTATACATGTATGAACATAAATTATGTAAGAGGATTGCATTACAAATAGAGGAGGGCAAAGGAACTTAAAAAGAGGTAAAATTTCTGTGCTAGACTTGAACTAGTAAGTGTCAACACCAGTATACTGTACTAAGTTATACAAACACACACACAATATAGAACCTGAATCAAATATTTAAAAAAAAATTATCCCAAAGGATACAGTAAGAAATCATTAGAAATAAATCAAAATAGAATTCTCAGAAATGTTTGCTCAAGTATGGTTGAATTTAGTTTACTAATATTTAGTTGACACATTTACAGTCATACCCCCATTTTATCATGTTTTGTTTTATTGTGCTTTCCAAATGTTACATTTATTACAAATTGAAGGTATGTGATAACCCTGAATTATCAGATGATAGTTGGCAGTTTTTTCAATAAAGTATGTTTAAATTAAGATATGTACCTTTTTCAAAGACATAATGCTGGTGTACATTTCACAGAATACAGTATGATATAAACATAACTTACATATGTACTGGGAAACTAAGTATTTCCTGTAGTTTCTAAATTCATTTTATTGTGGTAGTCTAGAATCAAACTAAAAACATCTCCAAGGCATGAGTGTATATTCATTAGAGATATAAATCCTTATTTTTTTCCTTTTATTTTATCCCTATCTGGCTTTAAGTAAGATAAGATGGCCCTCACTGGATGAATTTGGAAGTGTTGTGCTGTGCTGTGCTTGGCTGGTCAATTATGTCTGATTCTTTGCGGCCCCGTGGACTGTAGCTCACCAGGCTCCTCTGTCCATGGGGTTTCTCCAGGCGAGAAAACTGGAGTGAGTTGCCATGCCCTCCTCCAGAGGATCTTCCCAACCCAGGGATTGAATGAACCCAAGTCTCCCACACTGCAGGTAGATTCTTACCTCCTGAGCCATCAGGTATCCCAAAGAACACTGGAGTGGGTGGCCTATCCCTTCACCAGGGGGTCTTCCCCACCTAGGAATAGAACCAGGGTCTCCTGAATTGCAGACGGATTCTTTACCAGCTGAGCTACCAGGGAAGCCTTTATTTATGTATTTAAAAGAATTTCAATCCCTGAATCAGCCTATATCTATTAAATAAGTTAATTCAATAATTGATAACTTTCCAAACCACAAAGCATCATGTGCTGACCGGTTCATTGGTGAATCCAGCAAAATTTAAAAGTGAAAATTACACCAGTTCTCTACAATCTCTTTAGAGGAGAAAACCCAGGGAATAGTTCTTAACTTACTATTACTCAGACATTATCATAATACAAACCAGACAAAGTTATTACAAGATAAGATTACTTACCAATCTCTCTCATGAATACAGATGAATAATTAAAATGGACAGAATTAGGATTAAGCATCTCTTTTAAAACAATAAATGCAAATGGCTTAAACCTGCACATATAGTGTTGGTTATATAATAGAAATAGAAGTGGTAATTTCATTCATGCTATTTCTTCTTCACATAATTCCTTTAAGTGTGCGTGCTAGTTTATTTCAAATTACTTTTTCTGTGAATGTCTGATACATTCAAAATAATGCTTTCATATTCAAGCTAATCCTTAGATTTGAATCCTAGGTGCTATTTCTTCTCTTGATTTCACACTCCATCTAGTTTCTCAACAATAGGTGACAGGCCATTTGGACATCCATCAAAAAAGAACAATAACATTTTCTTTGTTGAGAGTAGTATTAAAATTATCTAAATACATGATAGCATTATCTTGAACCCAAGCGAAGATTATAAGCTTGGTTAGCATGGAATGCCATTTTTCATTCAGTGTAGATTGACAAATAGAAAATATTCATATGCAGATTTCTGTAAAAAGTAAAAATAATGGTATTTATTTATAGTAGCTTCCTAGGAGGTTCAGTGGTAAAGAATCTGCCTGTGATGTAGGAGACACAGGTTGGATTCTGGGGTAGGGAAGATCCCCTGGAGAAGAAACAGCAACTCACTCTAATATTCTTGTCTGGGAAGTCCCATAAACAGAGGAGCCTGGTGGGCTATAGTCCATGATATCGAAAAAGAGTTGGATGTGAGTTACTGACTAAACATCAAAAACAGCAACAACTTCTTTATAAGAGAAGTTGCCTAAATTTCTGATGTATGTCACAATTTCAGTCTCAGTCCCTCCCTAAGGCTTATCTGGGCTTCCCATGTGGCAGTAGTGGTAAAGAACCCACCTGCCAACGCAATAGAATAAGAGAGGTGGGTTTGATCCCTGGGTTAGGCTGATCCCCTAAAGGAAAGCATGGCAATTCACTCCAGTATTCTTGCCTGGAGAATCCCATGAACATAGAACCTGGCAGGCTATGGTCCATAGGGTCACACAGAGTTGGCATGACTAAAATGATTTAGCACGTATTAAAGGCTTCTCTGCACCACCTGCCATTAAGTTCACAGAGAGGTAATTGTGTAGCTATACATTTAAAAAATATTTGAAGTAACTAACTATGTGCCAGTTTAAAACTATGGTGATAAAACAGTAAACCAGAAAATGCCTCTGCCTTTATGGAGCTTTCCACCTAATGAAAATACAAGTAAGTCAAGCAAATTGATAAATAGTGATTTTAGGTAGTACTGATAGGAAGAAAAATCAAGATATGTTTGAGAAGCATTCAGGTAGTTGTAAGAGGACCATTTTGGATGGTCTTTGAGGAAGTGATATTTGAGCAGAGACTTGAATATTGTAAAAAAGCAAGTTCTATAAAGCCTGGGAGAAAGGATTAAGAAAGTAAACATTTTATATAAAGAAAAATGGAAAGGAAGATAAAGAATAAAAAAGTTGAAAGAAAACTAAGTACATCAAAATATCATCCTAATGGACATGAACAAGAATGTATTAATATATTAACATTTGAGGTATGCATTAAATGACAAAAATAAAAATCAGAATAATCGGCTATATGTTTATTGGAAACAGAAATTAGATCTAGAAAAAAATATATGGTATACTACAGTGTTAACTGCAATCAGAACTCTGGGTTCTCAGGTGTGTCTTTGTTCTCTGCACATTTTCTGTATATTTGATAAGACACATTAAAAGTATTCTTGATGGGAATATGCTCAGTTTGTTAGAGAAGAGCCAGAAGGCCAGAGTGAATAAAGCAAGCTGAGCAAGTGAATGAGTAGCCAAAAATGGGCAGAAAAAGTAAAAAGAAACCAGCTAAAGGCAAAGCTTGGTCCACGGAGCTAAAGACTTGGGCTATTATTCTAACTGGGATGGGAAGACACTGTTTGGTTTTAAGCAACAAGAGATAAAATCTAAATTATGTTCTTACAACGTTAAATAAATTGGGGGAAATGTTAGGAGTAGTCCTACTCAAATGGATGTTGGTCCATAAACCATTTTTACTTCTTTAGGATAAGCACAAGAATGAATAGTAAGCATGTGAAAACTTGTATAAAACTGAGAGATCGTGACTAGATAAAAGCGTATGATTTTTAAGCTAATTCACTTTCACCATAATTTTTTAAAGTGTGATATTATGATAAATTGAAAACAATCAAACAAAGCTGGTCATTGACCACAAAGCACTTGAGAAGCACTTCCATAGTACAAGTGCAGAAGCATAGAAATCAGTTTTACTGCAGTAGACCAGAGGGTAGGTATATTTTGAAAATTAAGCCAGCAGAAAGAATTGGTCAAGTGGTATGACAAAAAAGAGAAATCATGGATAGGCTTTTTATCTTCACAATAACTCTGTTTTTAGTATAAAGTAGGTTTCTCCTACAAGAGCTGGAAAAATTGTGACCAACACAGTTCCTATTTTAAGGATATTAATATAGAAACTTAGAGTAGGTGACTCACTTCCAAGAATAACACAAATACATGTAGTAGTGCTATGACTTAGACCCAGGTCTATTAAAACACACACACGCACACTTTCTGCTATGTATTATTTTCATCACTTTGTTTAAATATTTTATTATAAGGAAATAATAGGATTTCCCCTTTAGATATAATGTTATATTGAATGATATTTGTCCCCTAACACTGAACTTCATAGGAAAAAATGCTAAGGCAGGATATATAATTTAATGTACAATTAAATTGTTTCACTATTTTATATAGGAATTTTGTCTTCCTATTTATAATTTATGTTGGTCTGTAATTATCTTTTTTTAATCAGTGTTTATCAGCTATAAGTATCCAAGTCACTCATGAAAGAGCTTGGAAATTTTCTATCTTTTTCTAGAATCTGGAGTAACTTTAATTGACTTGGAAATATCTGATTTTTGAAATGTTGTATTATCTTGATGTATTATCTTGACAGTAGTTTTTTGTATTTTTGTTTTAGGAATAGTTCTTTGATTTTTTAAAAATTGTTTCTTTGGAACTTAGTTTGTTAAAATGATCTATCTCTACTCAAAACAGCCTTACTACAGAGTTCACAAATTTAATCGACTGCATAGAATATTTTTAAAAATCTGAAGAAATGCCACTTATCAGAAATGAGAAAAAGTAACATTAAATAATGATGTGGCTTATATGTGGAATCTAAAAAAAAAAAGCATATAAATAAACTTATATACAAAGGAGAAACAGACCTATAGACATAGAAAACAAACTTATGGTTACCAAAGGGGAAAGGGTGGAGGATAATTAGGAGTTTGGGATTAACATGTATACACTACTATACAAAACATGGATAAAAATAAGGACCTACTATGCTGTGTAACTGAAATTAACACAGTATTGTAGGTCAACTATACTTCAATTTAAAAAAATTAAAATTAAATAAAAATCCTAATCATAACCTCAACAAAACTGTAAGGAACTAACAAATAATAATGCATTAAATTACAAAACAGTATTAAGGGCATGAAACTAAATAAGTAGTGAGTAATAGTTTGTCAATATTTTTTCATTTAAATTTTTCTCAAATTTATCTATAATATAAATTTAATTTTATTATATGCCCAATAGACTTCTCATGGTATAAGAAAATTGATTATAAATTAATTTAAATCAAAAATGAAGACAAATATTTAAAAACATAAATGAAGATAAATTCAGAAATTAACATCAATGAAATAGGTATATTATAAAATTTATACTAGACATCAGAGAAAATAATAAACTATCCAATCAGTAATATTGAGAAGTTGTCTTGATAAATAAAAAATACTGAATTGTTACAATATTTATCAAGTAAATCCCAAATGATTCAAGGACTATATTTGAAAAAGAAATTAAGCTATAAAATTATTTAAAGAAGTCAAATTCATTTGTGAGGTCAACTAAAAAAGAACTCCTCATGCAGAAGGCAGAAAATCATAAATAAAAGAAAATATTGATAAATTTGGTAAACATTACACATCTTTACATGAAGAAATAAAATTTTACATTTAAAGGAAAGATATTTGCAATACATTCTAAAAATAATACATAGATATATTAAATGTCTCTATAAACCAAGAAAACAAAAAGACAAACATTCAATGGAAAAAGAAGGTAAGAATCTAGGCAATCAGAATAATCATAAACTTGAATAGTAAATAAGCATACAAAAGATATTAGTTAGTATTTAAATATATGCTGCTGAAAATAAAAATGAAATACAATTTTATACATAACAAGGATGCAAGAGGAAGGAAAAATTGATAATGTCAACTTTTAGTGAGGATGAAGCACAGATTCTCATGTTGATTTGAGAATATTAAATTTCATTTCTCGTTGTGAAGACATTTGACTATATTTAGTGAACTTAAAAATGTTATGTTATCACTTAGCATTTCATGAAAAAGATATCGTGACCCAGATAACCACGATGGTGTGATCATTCACATAGAGCCAGATATCCTAGAATGCGAAGTCTATTGGACCTTGGGAAGCATCACTACAAAAAAGCTAGTGGAGATGATGGAATTCCAGGCTATTTCAAAGCCTAAAAGATGATTCTGTGAAAGTGCTGCACTCAATATGCCAGCAAATTTGGAAAACTCAGCAGTGGCCACAGGACTGGAAAAGATCATTTTCATCCCAATCTCAAAGAAAGGCAATGCCAAAAATTGTTCAAACTACTGCACAATTGCACACATCTCACATGCTATCAAAGTAGTGATCAAAATTCTCCAACAGTACGTGAACTATGAACTTCCAGATGCTCAGGCTGGATTTAGAAAAGGCAGAAGGACCAGAGATCAAGTTGCCAACATCTGTTGGATCATCAAAAAGCAAGAAGTTCCAGAAAAATATCTGCTTCTGCATTATTGACTATGCTAAGGTCTTTGTGTAGATCACAACAAACTGGAAAATTCTTCAAGATATGGGAATACCAGACCATCTTACCTGCCTCCTGAGAAATCTGTATGCAGGTCAAGAAGCAACAGTTAAAACCAGAAATGGAGCAACACTGGTTCCAAATTGGGAAAGGAGAACTTCAAGGCTGTATACTGTCACCTGCTTATTTAACTTATATGCAAAGTCAGTTCAGTTCAGTTCAGTTGCTCATCATGTCCAACTCTTTGTGACCCCATGGACTGCAGCATGTCAGGCCTCCCTGTTCAACAACTCCTGGAGTTCACCCAAACTCATGTCCATGAGTGGGTGAGGCCATAAACCATCTCATCCTCTGTCATCCCCTTCTCCTCCTGTCCTCAATCTTCCCCAGCATCAGGGTCTTTTCAAATGAGTCAATTCTTCATATCAGGTGGCCAAAGTATTGGAGTTTCAGCTTCAACATCAGTCCTTCCAATGAATATTCAGGACTGATTTTCTTTAGGATGTTATTTACCTGGGATGTTATTTATCTGGGCCAAGCTGTGGTGGAGGTAATGAAGATAATGATGACCTCATTCAAAATGTCCCATGCATACACTGCTACAATCAGTGCCCCCAACCCTGCAGCAGGCCACCCCCAAACCATGCTTCTGCCAGATTCTCCTGGACACTCACGGGCAAGTCTGGGTCAGTCTCTTGTGGGGTCACTGCTGCTTTCTCCTGGATCCTAGTGTGCACAAGATACACCATGGGAAATGCTGGGCTGGATGAAGCACAAGCTGGAATCAAGATTGTCAGGAGAAATATCAACAACCTTAGATATGCAGATGACACCACCCTTGTGGCAAAAAGTGAAGAAGAGCTGAAGAGCTTCTTGATGAAAGTGAAAGAGGAGAGTGAAAAAAACTGGCTTAAAACTCAACTTTCAGAAAACTGAGATCATGCCATCTGGTCCCATCACTTCCTGGCAAATAGATGGGGAAACAATAGAAACAGT
This sequence comes from Ovis canadensis, assembly GCF_042477335.2. Lineage (NCBI taxonomy): Eukaryota > Metazoa > Chordata > Mammalia > Artiodactyla > Bovidae > Ovis > Ovis canadensis. The sequence goes on along the minus strand of NC_091262.1, from coordinate 65,764,754 downwards.
GACAGAATTTATTTTCTTGGGCTCCAAAATCACTGCAGATGGTGATTGCAGCTGTGAAATTAAAAGACACTTGCTCCTTGTAAGGAAAGCTATGACCAACCTAGACAGCATATTGAAAAGCAGAGACATTAGTTAGCCGACAAAGGTCTGTCTAGTCAAAGCTATAGTTTTTCCAGTAGTCATGTACACATGTGAGATTTGTATCATAAAGAAAGGTGAGTGCCAAAGAACTGATGCTTTTGAACTGTGGTGTTGGAGAAGAATCTTAGGAGTCCCTTGGACTGCAAGGAGATCCAACTAGTCATTCGTAAAGGAAATCAGTTCTGAATCTTCATTGGAAAGACTGATGCTGAAGCTGAAACTCCAATACTTTGGCCACCTGATGCAAAGAACTGACTCCTTGGAAAAACCTTCATGCTGGGAAAGACTGAAAGCAGGAAGAGAAGGGGACGACAGAGTATGAGATGGTTGGATGGAATCACCGACTAGATGGACATGAGTTTGAGCAAGTTCTGGGAGCTGGTAATAGACAAGGAAGCCTGGTGGTGGTGCAGTGTGCTGGGTCACAAAGAGTTGGACATAACTGAGCGACTGAACTGAACTGAGCATTTCAATGTTTAGATGTATGAGCCAGAGTGAGTATGTGTAACAGAAGTGATGTTCATTGCTTCCAGATACTTTTAAAATGTGACAAGTGAAATATCCAACAGTTGATGGATGATTATGTTGTTTAGTCTATATATATATTAATGTATAGAGATTATAAATTATCTTGAGTGAACAATAAGAGGAAGAGGAGATTATATTTGCTTATATGTCAAAGAATATACAAGCAGTGTATTATTACATAGTAAATAATAAAACTTACAAATATAAAATAATGAAATAGAAGGGTACCTGTTAAATATATGCAATTGACCTTTGAATAACACAGGGGTTTTCGGCACCAACCTTCTGCCCAGTGGAAAATCTGCATATAACTGAACAGTAGGCCTTCTGAATTCTGTAGTTCTTCCGTATGTTTCCCCAGTATACTTGGTTCCATATGCACAAACTACTGTGAATTGTTTATCACTGCAGTATTTACTATCAAAAAAAATAATTCAAAAATAAGTGGACCACCACATCTCAAACCAGTGTTAAGTGTCAACCATAGTTGGTTACCTCTTTGAAGAGGAAAGAGTCATAGAATTGGACGATTTCATTTTCAGCACACTATTTGTAAGCTTTATATATATAATATAAAGCATTGTTGTTGTTCAGTCCTATGCTGCTCTTTGTGACCCCATGAACTATAGCCCATGAGGCTCCTCTGTCCATATGCTCTCCCAGGCAACAATGGAATGGATTGCCATTTCCTTCTTAAGCAGATCATCCCAACCCAGGGATCGAACCCACATCTTCTGCACTGTAGGTGCTGAGCTTGCAGGGAAGCTGCTGAGCTACCAGGGAAGCCAAAACTAATATATTTAATACTTTAAAATTCTTTAATAGAACCTTTTAAAGTAAAAGAAAAAAATGACAAGTATGTAGTACACAAAACATGCATTGGATCTTGATCAAAGTGTAGAAAATGGCAATTATGTAAGATGAATAAGTCTAGAGATCTAATGTATGGCATTAAAATTACAGTTAATAATATCATAATACATGCTAAAAACGTATTTTATATGTAGAGCTATACATAACAAAAAGAGTAGAAAAGTAATAAAGTTGCAAAAAAAGAAAATAGACATAAATTATATCCAGAAAATAAATGAACACAGGGACAAAACTCTTCCCCGTTTGTTTAGTGTTGGCTGTTTATTTTTATGATGAAATCATTAGTATCATAAAAGTAGAAAACATCTTATTCAGTGGAAAATATTTTTTTTAATTTTTTACCATTGATTTTATTTTTTAAATATAAGTTCATTTATTTTATTTGGAGGTTAATAACTTTACAATATTGCATTGGTTTTGCCATACATCAACATGAATTTTATTTTAAGATTTACCACTGTGAAATCACCTCATCTGGGCCAGATGCAACTTATCAATCATATTCCCACTCAACATGAAGTCAGGGTGCAGTACATTCAAACAGAAAAGCCCATCCTTTGCTCTTCCTCTCTACCTTCCTCTGGTCCTAATTCATTCCTGAAACTGGAGTGAAACACGTTCAGGAGCCCTCAGGCCAGCTAGGTTTCTCATGCTGCCTTTGTACATCCTGAAGTTGAATTTAATTTATACCAGCTTGTGTCATTACCCTGGTCTTTCTAAAATAGCTGAATCCATCAATGCTCAAACCATTTATGAGAGGATATAAAATTTCTACCTATTTGTGGTGAATTACTGTTATTAATTGAATAAATATTAATACACACATATTTCAAAGCAGAAGATCTTCACATTTTTTTCCACTGAAGAATTTCATTATTTTAATACAATTTAATACCTTAGGTGAATAAATATTTTTAAAAGCTTAAGACAGGGTTTTGTAATTATGCATAGCCACCTGCTCTGAGTCATATATTTAGTTTAGAATGTTAAACCTACAGATTTACAGCTTTTCCATTTGGACTCTGAATTCTGGCCTGAATCTGTCACATAATTTCTAAGTAGTTTTATACACAGACAGCCTGAACCACAGTCCAAATCACTAAAAGCAAGTCACCAGTTGTGATGGAGGCTAATGTCTCCAAGTCAGAGGGCTGTTATCTGCTATTTATATCAAAGCTTATATAGCAGCTGAGTCAGTATAATAGTGCACTAAAAGTGAAGTGGGTAAATATATTCTATTTGTTAGTTAATGGTTTTCATATGTATAAATTTACTTTCAACAATTTATTGGGGTGTAGCTATTCTATTTCCCTTGCAGAATATAGAAATGATGCTTGACACAACTGTGAACGGAGAAATCAATTACAGCTTTACTACTCTGTCTTTAGCCACTAATAAATCCTGAAATTTATTTATTTTAAAAATAAGCTATTAACTAGGAAATATAATTTCAAGCATCATCAGTTCAGTTCAGTTCAGTCGCTCAGTCGTGTCCGACTCTTTGCGACCCCATGAATCGCAGCACGCCAGGCCTCCCTGTCCATCACCATCTCCCGGAGTTTACTCAGACTCACGTCCATCGAGTCAGTGATGCCTTCCAGCCATCTCATCCTCTGTCGTCCCCTTCTCCTCCTGCCCTCAATCCCTCCCAGCATCAGAGTCTTTTCCAATGAGTCAACTCTTTGCATGAGGTGGCCATTATATACAGAAAATATGAGAGTAGAGGTGTGGATGCTAAACACGTGACTACTTCTAGCTTCTGGTTTTTCATGGAAATGTAAATGTTATTTATAATGGCAAATAAACCCTTAAATTGCTTTAATTAAAACAGTTTCTTTCTTTTACAGTATTTTACCCAAATCATTGTAGATGAACGTCAAGAATACATCACCGGTTTTAACATGCTGAAGGATGATGCTAACATTTCAATTTTACCTTAAATGCTATTTCAATGAAAAGGTATTTTTCACTAAAAATACAAGCAAGATGAAGTGAGTGGATTTCTGTTTTAAATCATAAAAATATTTGTGATCTCAATTCTTATCTAAGCTGGGCCTCCCATTTTTTATCAAATATACTCAATCTGATCTCAAAAAGCAGCAATAAGTCAGTTTCTAATTTCATACCACAAAGACAACCATAATCCTTCATTTTAATGCAATCTGTTGTAAATCTTAATGCCATGTGTAATTTTTTTGAAGGTAGAAATGTCACTGTTATTTGTTCTCATTCAGCTCCCATCTGCAATGCAGCATTAACCGTGAGTGATGCTGATATGTGGTGTCCAGGATATTGTCGTTAGATGTAGCCCTGTGGCAAAGAGGTAATCATATTGATTTTTCACTACTGCAGCAAATACTCTTGTGTCCAACTGCTAAGCTCTGGAAAAAATAAATAAAACCACAACGATCAGATCTGCTGTTGAAGCAAGATTTCAAGTGCTTCCAAATCGTCTTCTGCAAGGTCATTTCAGTCAGTATTACCCTCATAAATGGGATGCACTGGATAGTATTTGCAGCAGTATTACCCTTATAAGTGGAGGCAGTGGATAGTATTTGCAGCTCTCCAAGCTTTCCACTGACCAGTTATTTGGAGCTGTTTTCTTCCTGACTATTCTTATAGGTGTCAACACAAAATGTTAAGAAACAACTTGTTTTATAAATGAAGATATAAGCAATATGTGTACCACTCTGAGTAACAGGGAAATAGAATTAATAAAGCCATGTTGTGCTTTAGTTTTCATGGAATATCTAACAAAGGATTTTTACAAAATGAATGAAATATAATTTTGAAGGATAGAAAGATTTTTAAAAATGTGTTTCAAGAAAGAATTGTTTTAAGTGTCAGTGAATTTGTTTTTTATTTGTGTATTCTAAGTGTTTTACTTTGTGCTGGTTTCTGTTGTATTAGTATTGATACTGTTCAGAATACAGTAGATAAAATTATCTGATTTCTACCTGACTGGGATTTATAAAGTATTTTTGCAGTTATTTCATTTTTTCCATTTAGTATAGCTATCCTGAGAAAAAATAGTTTTAATAAATACTATTAATCTTTGTTTAGGCTAAAAGGAGTAATATAAACTTACTAGCTTATTTGTTATAAAACTATTTTAAAGATTTTGAAGTTATTTTCATTCATTCTTCATTCAATCATTCCCTTATTCAAAATGTACACGCTGAGCTCATAAGATTCTTTCTGCCCTCAAGTAGTGTCATGTGTGGGAGGAAGCATTGAAACATAAAGAAATTAGTGCCATATCAAGTCAGCTTCAGAACAGTGATATGTCATGATGATAAAAGAACCTATTGCTTTCTGCTTAACATCATCTAATGGTGTTATGCTGTATGCAAAGTCCATTTTTTATGTTAGGTTCTACATAGGTCTACATGATCTGGATTCTCTCTTGTTCTCATCATAGACTTTCGTCTCTTCCTATCCAGCCTCTTTCTTTTCCTCCTTCTCTTTCTCCTTCTTCTGTTTCAATCAGTAAATCTTTGATTTCTCTGTGTGTATCACATGACTCTTCACCTAGATGGATGGTCTCATCTATGAATCATCCTATAGGTTAGAAATCATCTCAAATGTCACCTCCCAAAGAGATTATCTTAAGTATAATTTCCCATTCTCCATTCCTTATCATTTTACTCTTTTGATTTCTTCCATAACAGTTAAAATCCTAAGAGAAGAGTCTCCCCCCTGCCCCCTCATCAAATATTATCTGTCCCTTCAATGAAATGCACTCTGTCTAGACTGATCACAATTACAGTGCTTGGCTCAGGGTAGATAATCAATAAATATTTGTCAAATAAATGAATAGACAGTATTTAAAAATAATGTTGTGTATTCCTAGTGCCAATGATAGAAGTTTTTAATTACAGGTACTCAAATGTTAAGCAAATTATTGAACCCTGTTTTCATAATACACATGAAAGATAAGCCAACTTCAGGTAAAAGGTAAACAGACATGATGAGAAGATGAAATAGCATATATAGTAATGTAGAGTCTTGAATTATATAACTTGAAGCTATATGTAACTTTATATAACTAAGACAAATAGTCAAATTTCAGGGTAAAAATGTACTAGATAATAAATTATTATGGTAAAGAGAGAACATGAATGTGAAAGTTCTAATATGCAATGAAAGAAAATTTGGATTGTGTCTATTAAATGATAAGGATTCACAGAAAAGTAAAAAGCAGGTGAGAGTGATCAAAGTTGCTCTTTGTATGATTCTTGAATTTTTTTTTTAATAAGAGGATTGAAATATTATTCTACTGGCAGTACAGAGAAGGTTGAGACTAGAGAAAGTGAAGTCAAATAGAAACCCACATGATAATTAAAGAAAAAGATGGGGAAGGTCTGAACTAAAGCATTGTCAGAGAGGAAGACTCGGATTTAAGAGGTACTTCTGAGATAACATACGGAGAGACTATTATGAAGTGACCGAGGGAAAAATGAGTAAAAGATGAAGTCAAATTTGACTAAATTACCAGGATTGTTAGTTGGCCATGAAAGGAAAATTTTAGAAAATAAAGCGTAATGAGCTTGATCTTGACAATTTTGAATTTGAGTATCTATTGTCATCTCAAAATGAAGATGTTTAGATAATCAGTAGGTTCTGGACACATTAGTAAGTAGATTTCATTTGAAAAGCAACAGAGTCTGCTCTGATTTGATAAGTATTTTTTATGTGTGGTTGGTTAATTAATAGATATTACAAGGGTAAATAAGAATAAATAAGTGCAATTCATCAGATCATAAAGAGTGAAAAAGGAAGAACCATGTAAACCTTGAAAATGTCTACATCTATATTTAGGTTCACTGCTGTCTTCTTGGTGGAGAAGGCAATGGCACCCCACTCCAGTACTCTTCCCTGGAAAATCCCATGGCTGGAGGAGCCTGGTAGGCTGCAGTCCATGGGGTCGCAAAGAGTTGGACATGACTGAGTGACTTCATTTTTAGTTTTCACTTTCATGCATTGGAGAAGGAAATGGCAACCCACTCCAGTGTTCTTGCCTGGAGAATCCCAGGGATGGGGGAGCCTGGTGGGCTGCCATCTATGGGGTCGCACAGGGTCGGACACGACTGAAGCGACTTAGCAGCAGCAGCAGCTGTCTTCTTGAAGCTTCCCTGGTGGCTCAGTGGTAGAATCTTCCTGCCAATGCAGTAGATGTGGGTTCGATTCTTGGGTCTGGAAAATCTCCGAGAGAAGGAAATGGCAACTCACTTCAGTATCCTTGCCTGGGAACTCCCATGGACAGAGGTGCCTGGAGGGCTACAATCTATGAGGTTGCAATAGAATCAGACATGACTGAATAACTAAACAACAACTGTCTTCTTCCAATGGTAGCTGTTGCTCACCATGTCTGGCAAAAATAGTGAGTAATTTTATCAAGTTACTATATAAACTCACATTCAGAGAAAAACATTTACAAAAGTGTTTCTGGCTAAGTTAAACATGTAAATTTTAATGATATAAGTGAGTTTAGTCAAATGACATCATAAAATATATAATTTATCATTTGGTTTTACTTAGAAACATGAAAATATAATTAATTAAATATTTCTTAATTCTCAATAAGTTTAGATTTGATATGGATAAAAGTATGTTCTAATCAGATAGAAAAGATACAACAATGTGTAGCCAAAACAGTTAGCAAAAAGGTTACTTTTTAAATTTTGTGGCCTGTATTTTGGAATGGGATTATTGGCCAAATGATAAGTATTTCTGTTTGGGAGAGCTATCCCTTTCTCATCCAGACAGTCTCAACTGCTCAAAACATGAGTAGAATAAACTATTGTATATATTGTATATGTCCCTATAGGGAGAAAAAAATAAACATATATGGAAATAATGCAATTATGATATCTATACTATGCATATGATATGGAAATAAAATATCTCCCTAAGCAATCTATGATTAAATCTGTGTCCCATATCTACAAATCTAATACTTAAAGGCAGCTCTATTCATTCATGTCAATGAAAATGTAATAGCTTTGTAACTCTTAATCAGAAAAGTACTTTGCAAACAGAAAGTTACAGGTAAATTTCAATTGATGACCCTGGGTTGTGTTTTCCTTCTGTTACACAAAATCAAGAGAAGTGTTGCCAAAAGAGTGTTTAGGGTAAGAAAAAGGAAACAAAAAATAACCTCCAGATGTTCTTGAACAAAATTTAATTCCTATTACTAGTCTGTACAGTGAACAGTTGGAAACTTATGATTCATTGATTCAATTACTGTTAATTTTGTGGCAGTAATTTCCTAACCTTTAGATTTGATTGAGGTAAAGCCCATAATGCAATGTCTTATTTTATTTCATACTTGCCAAGCATCAGACTTGCTTTGTATTTGATGCAGATAGAATGTAAGTGTACCATTATGGAATATGTTTAAATAAAATACCAGAAAAGTACGCCAATCAATTAAAAACCAAAAAATAGCATCACATTATCGTATAATTTAGTTACGTGCTCCATTGTGAAATCTCAATGAGTTAAAGCACTCAATCTATTCTCTTTTTTTTTTTTAATTTTAAAATCTTTAATTCTTACATGCATTCCCAAACATGAACCCCCCTCCCACCTCCCTCCCCATAACATCTTTCTGGTTCATCCCCATGCACCAGCCCCAAGCATGCTGCATCCTGCGTCAGACATAGACTGGCGATTCAATTCTTACATGATAGTATACATGTTAGAATGTCATTCTCCCAAATCATCCCACCCTCTCCCTCTCCCCCTGAGTCCAAAAGTCCGTTATACACATCTGTGTCTCTTTCCCTGTCTTGCATACAGGGTCATCATTGCCATCTTCCTAAATTCCATATATATGTGTTAGTATACTGTATTGGTGTTTTTCTTTCTGGCTTACTTCACTCTGTATAATCGGCTCCAGTTTCATCCATCTCATCAGAACTGATTCAAATGAATTCTTTTTAACGGCTGAGTAATATTCCATTGTGTATATGTACCACAGCTTTCTTATCCATTCATCTGCTGATGGACATCTAGGTTGTTTCCATGTCCTGGCTATTATAAACAGTGCTGCGATGAACATTGGGGTACATGTGTCTCTTTCAATTCTGGTTTCCTCGGTGTGTATGCCCAGAAGTGGGATTGCTGGGTCATACGGTAGTTCTATTTGCAATTTTTTAAGGAATCTCCACACTGTTCTCCATAGTGGCTGTACTAGTTTGCATTCCCATCAACAGTGTAGGAGGGTTCCCTTTTCTCCACACCCTCTCCAGCATTTATTGCTTGCAGATTTTTGGATCGCAGCCATTCTGACTGGTGTGAAGTGGTACCTCATTGTGGTTTTGATTTGCATTTCTCTAATAATGAGTGATGTTGAGCATCTTTTCATGTGTTTGTTAGCCATCCGTATGTCTTCTTTGGAGAAATGTCTATTTAGTTCTTTGGCCCATTTTTTGATTGGGTCGTTTATTTTTCTGGAGTTGAGCTGCAGAATCTATTCTCTTTTTGAGTTTTCTTGTGTTTTAGCAGGAAGGGGAATTGCTTGAACAACTTAGGCAGATAGAAAGATTAGGTCTCAAAGCAAATCTTTTGGAAGGAGGTGTTAAATGAGCCACTGCTGATTAAAATTATATCAGTATCAACTACAAAGATAAACTGATAGATACATTAATTTTCATATAACAGAGAAAGAATGAATATACCCTATTGTGAAGAATTACACTCCTGAAAATACTTTACAGATATGAGTGCTTTTGTGTACCAGGAAACATACACAAGAAAAAAATCATAGAGTATACTCTTCACTGAAAATAGACTGATTAAGTAATGTGTGCCATAATCACCAATGGCATATTATGCACCAATAGACATGAGTGAAATAGTTACATACCAAGATATTGATTAATTTTATGGCATAAAGTTTAAAAAATCTGGAGACATACAACGCAATGTATGCTGTATGATTCCAGTTATATATATTTTAAAAACTGAGAATACTCAGGAAAATTTAGGAATAAATAATTGGACAGTACCTGCTATGGACTGAATGCTTGTGTCTCCTTCAAATTACTGTGTTGAAACTCTAATACCCAATGTGATGGTATTTAGAGATCAGACCTCTGGAAAGTATTTAAGTCATGAGAATGGTGCTCTCAAGATGAGATGAATGCCCTTGTAAAAAGAACTCTCTTCCATGTCAGAATGCAGTGAGAAGACAGCTGTATGCAAACCAGGAAACGGGCCCTCACCAAGAACAAAATCTGCCAGCATCTTGATTGTGGACCTCCCAGCTGCCAGAACTGTGAGAAACAAATATTTGTTGTGGAAGGCACTCAGACTACAATAATTTATTATAGCAGCCTGAACAGACTGTAACAAGAACCTAAAGTGAAAGGCAAGAGGAATTGCAATAAAGTCCATTAGGGGAGTTAATTTTAGGGGATGGGCTACTTATTCCAAAGAGGCACACTGGAAGAGAGGTGTTGGGTTGCTGAATAATATTTCATTCCTTGATCTTTAACAGTTGAACATTATTTGATAATTGGTTAAGTGATGCATGTGTGGTTTTGTGTATTCTTCATTAGGTGTTGTATGTCACAATAAATTTGGTTAAAAACAAAAAGAAGGATCAGAAAGGGATCAAGAAAGTAAATAATTCTAAGAGTAATATTTAAGAGGAGAAGTAAATTCCAGGATGCTTACACTCAAACATGATAGAGTGGAACTGAAACTGATCTCTACATATTCTCCATCTATGGGGAGATTTGTCTTGCCAGGTTGCTCTCAGTCTACTGCTTTGCATGTAAGCTAGTTAGCTGAAATATAATGCATGCTACAACTATCTAGTTGTTTATACAACAACTACTAGCTGTATAATTACAACAACTCCTGAATATGGAGTAGTTGTAAAATACATGGTTGCCAAATGTAAAACTAATGTTATTTATATTAAATTAGTGAGAAAAAATTTAAAAATTATAATAGGATGGTAAAGGGAATTAATTAGAAGTGAAAACTCCTGCTTTAAAAAAATTAATAAAGTTGCTGCTACTGCTGCTAAGTCGCTTCAGTCATGTCCGCTTCTGTGCGACCCCATAGACGGCAGCCCACCAGGCTCCCCTGTCCCTGGGATTCTCTAGGCAAGAACACTGGAGTGGGTTGCATTTCCTTCTCCAATGTATGAAAGTGAAAAGTGAACGTGAAGTTGCTCAGTTGTGTCTGACTCTTAGCATTGAGTCAAAACTAATTAATGTAGTTTACCTTTAAAATTAAGTAATTATAATTCTCTTAATTTACAATGTTTAAATATTTATAAGAATTTAATTATGTTCAAATACTACATGTTTTTGCTAATACAGATTATTAATATTATGATGTCACATGGCCAGCCCTTCTTGCATATCTGAATAGAGAAGGAAAAATGTTGCAGGGTGATGTTTTCTCTTGTTATGAGAAAAGTAATTTCTTGATTTCTTAGTGTTTAGATTTATTTCTATTACATGAGACAACTCACCAAATAATGCCTAGAGTGACTCTGAATAATGTGGCCATGTAAACCATTTGCTTCCTTCCTTATTACTAGTGCATTATTAAACTTACCAGTTAAACAATTGAGGTTTTTAACTAGTATGTATACATGAAAATGCTTAGTGACTTGCAAAAGAATAAGTATGATTCGGCAGAAAGCCAGTAAGGTGTTTGTCTCCATAGCTAAAGTGAAGCGACGAGTTTAGGCAATCACTTGGTTAATTCAAGCATTAAAACTGTTTTTGCTTCAGTTGCCTAGATAATCAAAATCAAGCTGCTGGGAATTTTGCCTATATTTTCTTAGCATTTTGTTCCATTTTTAAGTGAGTTTGGCCATAGAAATGTAACTTCAGATATTTTCAGTGCTATTAGCTATAGGGAAATGAATGTAACTTGCTACTTTCATCACTCAGATGTTGAGGTAACTCTGGATTAAATGCACAAATGAAGTTTCCAAACTTTGTTTTGAATTACTCAATCTATCTTCTGCTCTTTGCCTCTACCTTGTTCCTCCTTTGTTCTTCTTCTTGTTTCTTATCTCTTTTATTTCTAATATGCACACACACACACACACACACACACGTTTATGTATTACCTGCAGGCTCATTGATTCAGTCGTGTCTGACTCTTTGCAACCCCATGAACTGTAGCCTGCCAAATGGTGTCTATAGAATTCTCCAGGCAAGAATACTGGAGTGGGTAGCTGTTCCCTTCTCTAGGGAATCCTCCCAACCCAGGGATTAAACCCAGGTCTCTCACAATGCAAGAGGATTCTTTACCAGCTAAGCCACCAGGGAAGCCTAATTAAAGTATACTGTTCAGTAATTATTACTCTTTTTATTTTTTTTGCTTGCTTTAACTCAAACAGAACTATCAAGTCAATGGGTCAAAACTTTAATATGCAATAAAACCTAAAAAGACAAACTGTTAAAAGTCTTAAATATCTGAACTAGATGGTGACATTTATTTCCTATTCATATTTATTGTAATTTCTCAGGAAAACTAATCACAATTATTTTCTTTGATTTATGAAAAGTTTTTACAGCATTTTGGTGTAAATATGTATACTTTTCAAAATTAAGAATTTTGAAAATTAGATATCTCAGAGGAAATGAGAATTTTCCCTCCAAGCAAGCTTCTAATATTCTACATCTTAGTACAAATGGAACATTTAATAGTGAATACTAAATGATATCCATCCATTCTTTTGTACTTATATAGTTCCGCTTTATTTCTCTCCTATAGTGCTCACTGCATGATAGTATTATTCTGCACATCTATCTAGTCATCCCTTAAACCCAGCACAGTGCCTGGTTTGTACTTATACAGGGAATAGCTAAAATATTTTTTTTAAATATATTAACAATTTTGCCAACTAGTGATGATTCTTAGATAACAGTCTATCAAAAACAGTACCCAAGTCCAGAAAAGAATACTACTATCTAGACTTTCTAATAAATTATTTTTAAAGTATTTTGAATTTATGGTACTTTTTAATGTACTTAATAATCAGAGTGAGAGTGTGCTTTGCCTAGTAACTCAGTAGTTACTAGGCTCTTAAAGGTCTTCAATATCCAAGTTAATTCTAGACTTAATTTAATTATTACCACATAAACAGGAAGCACTCGCTCCCCATTATCATTTAATTCCTATGATACCTATACTGAAAATGTTTCAATTATAAATAAAAGTTGCTGCTGACCAGAACACAAACAACTTTGCTGACAAAAATTCAATAACAAATGAGTGACCCAATTGCCAGTGTAATTTCCCTAAGGAGCAATTCTTTCCATGAAGCTAGCCAAAGAGCTCATGTCTTTTCATGTTACCACCTATATGAATCACAGAATATTGATTTCTATATTAACTCTCAGAGAGCCTGACCTCCTTATAACAGTGCATGTGTGTTTCTATCTGAAGTGCCACTGAGAGGGGTTGTGCACTTGAATAATTTTCTCCACACCCCTGGGCTCTCCTTGAGAATAAATACATATACATATTTATGATGTGGCTCCATTTACTTAGGAGTCAAAAACAGCTGCATAATAAAAGCAATGATGTGTTTTAAAATGAATAGCAAATCTCATCGTCCTTAATACAGACACATGCTGTTAATTCTGAATCCCTAAATTTTTATGGAAGCAGCCTCCTCTCTTCATCCTCATAGACTACGATGTTTAACTTTCTGCTTATTGACCTGGATTTAGGAACACAACCTGTAAGAAACACGACATTAAGATAGTCCTATGATACATTTACCTCTGAATTCTTATGTTTGGTCTCCAGCAGTTATATGTAGTGGCATATTTTCAGAAAGTGTGGAACCTGAATCCCTTAGCCAGAAATGTAAACTTGGTCATCTTTATATTCAATTCCTTTTCCTCCAGACTATGGCTCTCTTATTCTGTATGACTACCTCTTCTGTAATAAGTATATGACAACAGGCGCTCTCTCTACTGAATTACTTAATCTCATTTGAGTGCTGTATAAATTTAGCTTGAAAATTAATGAGGAAAGTCCTACATGATTTCCTTCACAAAGTTATTTTGTCTCGACACAAGCAAATTCTTACTAACAAACAAGAATGGCTGAATTTCAGTCTTCAGGGACAAACGTTTTTGTGTGTTACTCTCAAACAATTACAATCATTAGACATATGTCCTGACTGCTACATTGGATCCCATTAGCCCCCAGAATATATCTGACCTACAGAGGGCTGAATGTCACTTCTGAATGCTTTCATCTGATGAGGTCAGGGCCAAAGAAATAATCATTTTTATTAACTCAAAATTAACTTAATTCAGACTTTAATTATATCTGCCAAATCCCTCATCTTTGGCCATATTTTACTGGCTAGAAGCAAATCACAGGTCTCACCCACAAGCAAGAGGAGGGCATTACACAGAGCATGAGCACCAGGAGATGGAGATCATGGGGGTCATCTTCTATTAATGCCTACCATAGAGGGAGAATCAATAGGAATTCCCAATAGATAAGATATATGGTTCAAGTGAAACAGAGAGGAAAGGACAACCCCTTGATTTTTGCCTGAACAAAAGGAAGGATGATGAGTTATGCTAGTCCTCAGGTGGAGTGACTAGAGAACGGAAATAAAATAATTTCTTTTGGACATGTTACATTTAAAATGTCAGTTAAAAAATCAAATAGGATACTGAGCAAATCATCTACCATGCAAGTCTGGAAAACAGAGGAAAGTCCGAAAGAAGAGCTCATTTTCAATTTATACTGTCTTATTAAAAATGTATCATATAAAGCATTGCAAGGTAAAAAACAATCTAATACTATATACCTCACAATGATAGATTAAACACACACATAGAGAAATATATATGCTAACTGAATTTTCATAAGCTTTTCCTCAAATATTACATCTCAGAGTAACTGTATCTCTAAATATAATAACTTTATCCTTTATATGGAATTCTCTGGACTTAAAAACATAATATCAGCTTCATTATAAGTGATGTAGATAGTAATGTTCATATTTATTATTTCACATATATCTCTTTTCATATAATGTTATTGTCATTATCTCATCTATTTTATTTGGTTTTGAGAGTTACAATAATATAATATGTTTAGATTAATATTAAACACTAAGATTATGAAACTGCTAGATTTGATTTGGATGACTTGCTATTCTGGGTAAATAAATTCTTCATTTTAATTATTTTCTGAGAATCAATAACATGGTAGATGAGAGAGAAAAAAATTATGTTTGCTTTACGTTTTGGAAAGAAAGAATTGCTATAACCAAGGTTTCTCTATTTATATTTTACATAATTAAAATGTTCCTGCTTAGAGAACAAATTGGATTCTATTATTAAATTAAGCATTGTGATGATGTAGAATTGAAAAAGAAGCATGTACTGCCAGTGGGCATTTCAAACTGCTAAGCTTTGATGACATTCCAGATAGTAAAAACATTCAGGATTAGAACTAGGTGGAAACAATGTATTTCTGGCAAGTGTGACTCAAATTAATGTGTTTATTTGCAAACTATAAATAAACATGTTTGTCATAATTTCATTTTTGTGCAGAACCGGTGCTGTATTGAAATAATAGTCTAGTCAAAGCTCAGTCTACTCATATTCTAAGCCATTCAGTGGTGAACGGCTTAGAATTATAAATCTCTGAACACGTATGGAAGCCATATGGCAAACATATCAGGAAGTTTAAATTTTAAATTATGAGCAGGACTTCGCTAAAATTTCCCTGGATACTCTGCTCTGTGTGATTAATCTGAATTACTCTCGCTTTTTCTAAGGATGTTAGTATTTCATTCAATATTGGCGAGAGACAGAGACAGACGAAGTAGTAAGCCCCTACCTTTTCTGAGCTTCAGTAAAAAGGAGAGAAGGGAAACTGTAGCAATTTTTAACCTCATAGTTAAGATAATACTGTTTTTAACCTCATAGTTAAGATAATATTGAAAATGAAATAACATTCCAGATTTACTCTAACTATAATTATAATGCATATTTATGTGTTCCATAACTTATAAATTATACTTTTCTCCATATCTTACTTATATACTTCTCAAAATAAAGTTTCCAAACTATTTATCTTTTCAAGCTACTGTGGTTTACACACAATAGAACCTTTTCTCTACTATTGCTATTCTATAAGATAAAAATTGCAATGTTTTTCCTAACACACAGTCATAGTAAATAGTTTTTAGTGCCAGTTCTTTGGAAAACTACAATTAAATACTGTTAAATTCATCAGCCTGGAAAGGAAAAAAAAAAGTATGCTGTTGTTACTTTATTCAGAATTATTTATGTACTTTTGTTTGCAAAGTGCCACAATAATTTAATGCATGTATTTATTTGTTTAGGTCAGTAGTTTGCTGCTCATAAGTATTTGATAAGCATCTAATCTCTCCTGTTCTCCAGAATTTAGCTAAAACATCAGTGTTATAAAGATTAGAGTGAAACTGAGATATAAATATTCAGCAGAGAATAAACATTTTCCTAGAAATGAAATCCCTCTAAGTGTTATAGCACTGTTACAATGTGGCTTTAATCATATAAAAATGTATTTTTATATTTTTAGAATCTATGCAACATACTGATATTCATATGGCTTTATCACTAAAGGACAGCCGCTTTTCTGATTAAAAGGACAGAGTCACTAAAAAAAAAATCATTTTTTTCCTTGCAAATTTTAAAGCATTATAATATCAAATTCTACTGAAAAAAAAATCATCATGTAATGAAAATTCTTCCTAACATTATTGCTAAGTGATTAGGGAAAGAGAAAAATTTACTATTTTAGCACTCATAAAAATCTCTGTATCTGCTTAAAAAAATAAATAATTGCTTGTACATTTGAGTTTTCCATACAAATCTACACATAATGACTATTTCAGGCCAGTGTAATTAAGACAATAATTTAGAAATTCTATATTGAATAATGAGGAATGGCCCTTCTACATAATATTCTTGTAAAAATACCAAACTTTCTTCAGAGAATCTTACAGTTTTTTATTTTTCAAACTTGCCCTGATGACAAGGTTAAATACGTATCCATAAATACATAGCCTTGCCTCTATTGTCTTTAACCACATTCCAGTGAGTTTTCTTCCAGTCTTCCCACTGATACTTTGGATGAATTTTACAGCTTTCCAGATGCTTTTTACTAAACAAGATCTCCTATCTTTAGTTCTTAAAAAAACCAAGACAAGCCTACACTGAAATTTTAATTTTGCATATAGTAGTTTAAATGTCTGCAGTCTGCCTAGCTCAATTCTGACCTATAGTCTCAGGGCTAGGTGGAAGGAGAGAGAAAGGTGGTGAAGAAAGTAGCTTTTTTCTTATTCTGACTTAAATTTTTCAGATTACACGTTCCACATCTCGAGTCCTCTCTTGTAACTTCAGTTCCATTATATCCTTCTTGTGCCTAGCAAGTTCCACATCCCTTGGTAGCAGTTCAAGCCATTTTCATTGCCCTTTCTTCAGTTTTTATCAGCTCTCCTGACATGAGAGAAGTGTACTAGCAAAAGGGGAAAGTTTCTTTGCCATGGATGACAGGGATGGTGGGTTTGGATATGGTTAGGTGATTTACTCTAAGCATATGTCTATTCACCCAACAAATATCTAAATATATTCCTTTTAATAAAATCATTTGTCAATAATAGTTACTATTAATAATACTATGCTATTTCTTCAGGACGACTACATTGACATTATGATAAGTAAGCTTTTACCTCGTCCTTCCCTGAATTACATTGCAAAATATCACAGTAACTGAGAAATAATGGTTCAGTGCTTGAATTGCTCCTAATTCTCAGCATTCCTGACCAGAGAGAATTTTAGATTTCCTTGTTATATTTGTGAATCAGATAGCTAAAATAGCTTCAGGGACCCTACAGGAAATTAGATAAAGCAGATTAGCTAAGAGTTAATAGAGAGGGATAGGAATCTGTCCAAAAGAGAGTATTATGTTATACATGATAAAACAAACAAACAGTAATGCAGTCCCATACTCCACCCCCAGCCCACAAAAAACAAACACTTGTATACACCAATTAAATTTATCTCTAATGTGATTTTGTGATCACAATCCTAGAGGTATAATGCAAATGAGGTGCAACTTCATTTTTTTTTTACTAGTACTTACATGGTTTCAAATGTTTACATTTATATGGCTGATCTACATGCACATCTTCACAATATATTATGTGATATATAAATACATTATCATCTCCTTAGTTGCCTTAATTCAGTTTATTAAGGTTTCCATTTATTTGCCAGTGATTTTGAGAGGCCAAATTTGTCACTCAGCATCATCCAGGAAGTGCTAGTGATAGAGAACCTGCCTGCCAATGCAGGAGTCCTAGGAGACACAGGTTCAATCCCTGGTTCAGGAGGAGGACATGACAAGCCCCTCCAGGACTCTTGCCTAGAGAATCCCAAGGACAGAGGAGCCTGGTGGGCTATACAGTCCATGGGGATCACAAGAGTCAGACATGACTGAGCGACTTAACACTTTCACTTTCCCTTCACTTAACTTTCAATTCAGGTCCAACAGTAATATAACAATTCACGCACCAAAACCAAACTGTTTTAATTAAATCAACTTTATCAAGAGCTATCTCCACTTCCCTAATTTACCTCTATTATCAATGTTTTTGTCTTTCCTTCTTATTTATTTTTCCAGATAAAAATTAACTTATCTAGCTATAAAAAACCTTTGGCACATTTAGTTGGATGATGTTAATTTCTATACGAAAAGGGAAAACTTATATTCTTTTGAAGTTGAGTGTGAAATAACGTGAAAGAATAGAAACTGGGAAATACTGACACAAAGCCAGTTTACACCTACTCACAGGACCTTTGATCAGGTGCTCACAAGAATGTCAGGTACAAAGTGGCCTCTGTTGGGATGCAGGCCCAGAGAAGGATACTGCCACTGTTGCAGTATACTTTTGCTTAGAAACTTCCATCCAAAGAAAATAAGCCTTAAGCTCCTGGAGGAAAATGAATGAACTCTCAGTATGTGGAGGAACACTTTTGGCAGTGGGAAAATGGTAAAAGAAAACAAACAAACAAACAAAAAAAAAAAAAAACAAGAAAACCACCATCCCTATGGCTAAAATGTGACAAGCATCCTACACCAATGCTATTTTAAGCCTCCAACCTTTGAAGGACTAGCAGGAAATTCTCTACATAAACTTATTGAAGATATAAGACAGAGTTTGACTACCATGGGAAAGAGGCAAGATCACTGTGAAGGGTGAATCTTTGTGACCTAGAGACACAGAGCCTGCCTAGCAGTGAGGCTGAACAAGATAACAGAGAACATAGCTTGTTACCAGCATCAAGCCAGGAAACACCAGGATAAAAAATAGCAGACTGCAATGGAGAAGGGGCAAGAGGATGAAGAGAGACTTTCCACTGAAGTGCAGGTACAAAAAATAATTGAAAAATTGAATGCAAGCAGAAACACCAAGAAAAGCCCTTCATCATCCTAGCTGCAAGAGAAATGCAAAGCCATTTGTGCACTAAATTTAACTATAAACACTACAAAATACAAATGTGGTTTAACCCATCACTAGGTTAATAAGTCAAATCCTTACACTAGCAGCCTAGTATAAGAGAAGATGTGACATTTCCTGGCAAGAATCAACAATTATCACACACACATAACCACCATCAACAATGACAGGACCAGATTTATAGTGGACCTAGATGTTTGAGCTATTAGCTAGGAAATTTAAAATAACTATGATTTACATGTTAAAGGTTCTAAAGGAAAAGGTAGACACATTGCATGAACAGATGGAGAATTTCAGCAGAGATGGAGACTATAATATACACTCAATTTTTCAAGTCATTTCAGCTAACTTAGGTTTAAGGACTTAACTATTAGCTCTGGGCCTTGTACTTTAGTTATAAAAGTAAGCCTGGCTTTGTTATTAAGTGGTTATCAATTATTTGCAACATGGTCTTAAATTGAAGTTCACATTGAAGCATCAACAGTATCAATATAATAAAAAATAAATAAAACCTCAGTCTCTTTCTTTCTGGGTGGTAACAACAAAAAATAATTCAAAATTCCTGTGAAAGAAAAACACATGCATTTAAAATCTATCCCACACAAATGCAAAATATTAGCTTTTTTAAGATAGATATTAAAAGAATGCTATCAGCCCATTAATCACAAAATAACAATCTCCTTCAGCTTCTTGCACAGTTTGAATCAACCAACACTATTAGATGTATGATATTATTTAATCCTATATAGTGTACAATTAATCTCTAAGGTCAATCAGTTTTTCTCATTGACCACATGAAACTATTAGATAAAAATATGTGCATATGAATAGACTTGCTTCTAGCATATCTTTAACTAAAGTTGAAATTTCTGATTGTTAGGAATCCTAGAATAGTTTAACTTAGCCATCTGAATATGTTTAGGTAATTATAAATATTCTCATCTAGTGTAAACAATTAAAATGAAAAGAATATTTTCAGCTCATCCAGATTCACAGAGGTTGGTTAAGAAATAATCTTCCCTTCAGATTCATAGCATTCTGATGATACTTTCTTGTAAAAATTAGGCAGTAACCACACATATTAGAAAAAAAATCTACTGTATGCATCCCACCTAAAATAGTCACAAGGAAAGGAGGTTTGTTCTTCCACTCTCATTATCATTGTCCTGAAGTGTATATGGCATGAAAAAAGGAATAAATATAGTACAACTCAAAATTTTTAAAAAGAAGTAAATTGTATTTATTCGAAAAGGCATAACTATATTTATACACAAAATATAAGTATAAAAAGCTAACAGAATAAGTTTAATAAGGTTGCTAATTTTAACATTTTTATAAAAACAAATTGTACTGCTATAGCAACGAATAAAAGGAAATTGAAACAGACATATTAAGTACAGCCACATCATAAAATTAACAGCAAGCTGGCTCTATACTTTCGATGAAATATAAAGATTTTAGTGTAGCCCAAAGAACAAAACTGTAAGACTTCTACAAGTCTTGATTTTAGACTTATTATAAAACTACAGTAATTAAGACAGTGTCATATTGGCATAAAGAAAAATATATAGAAAATAAAAAATAGTGTAGAGAATATACAGATAGATCCACACACATATGTTCAACAGATTTGGAAAAAGTGCCAAGACAATTTAATGAGGAAAGAATAATTGTTTTCAGCAAGTGGTGATAGAATATTGGATAAAGCCACTGCAATTTTCTTGCATTGCTTTTAGAAACAGAAAATAGTATAATCACATTCTACCCCTAGGTGTTTGTGTAAGATAAATGAATACATATGTCCACACAAGGTCTCACACTTGAATGTTTATAACAAATTTGGGTATTACATGGCACAAACATAACACAAAACTGGAAGCGAATAGATTAACAATGCAGTACCGCCTAGCCTTAAAGAAACAAGCAAATGGGACATGAAATGAATCTTAAGCCAGTAACATCAGATGAATGATGCCTGTCCTAGAAGCCTCCAAAATACTAAATGTTGCTTTATTTCATTTTTGTAAAATTCTATAAATTATAAACTAATCCACTGTGACAGAGAGCCTAGTGGCCATTTGGGATGGAGAAGTGTATGTTTCCCATGATGGAAATAGTATAGGGAAATCACCCTGAGCATATTATAAGCCAAATACCCTGTGGACCTGAGATTAGGTGGTGAGTCTTCTGTGGGAACAGGTCTCACTCTTATTTGGAAAGAGGGTAAGAGAAATTTCAGCATCAAATGAATTTTCACTCTGAACACAAATGAAAAATTTGTGAAATTTTCATGTTTATTTTCTCTTTTCTTCTCTCAGATATTCACCACCTCCTTTCCCATACCTTTATTTTTTCCTTTTAAGGTCAGTTATATTGCATTATGTCATTTTGAAAGTGATGTACATTGACCTCTTTGCCTCAATTATTATGGATTAAGTCGTACCTTTATACCAGGATCAGTTTATTCTTTCTTCCAGATATGCTCATCTGCCATTCTGACAAGTTTTAGTCAATTGTATTATTTCTAGGCCAAAATAATCCTTCCATTGGCTTGAGTCATCTTAGTGCTAGAAAATCACCAGCTGCTTTCTGTTGCCACACCACCATAGAACTTGAAGCCCTCATACACAGTGCCAGCTGACAAGAGAGAATACTCTGCTTTCTCCCTGACCAAACTGCCTGCACAGAAGCTCTGGCTTCTTCAGTGGTAAGTGGGAGGGCTGTGCAACAAAGCACAGAAGTGCCACAGAGGTTATGCCTGTTGGGGTGACTCTGAATAAGTGAGAAGGGAATCTAGGGCCATCCAGAAACTCAGTGATGCCATAATACACCTCTGGAGACCTGGTCCTTGACTGCAAAAGCACATGTGTTGATTGGGAAGCTCTAGCCAGCTGGTCCACCACATTACATTTGACCTTCCCTTCTTTTCTTCCAATTTCTCAGTACATTTTCCTTGGGATTGCATCCTTCCCATAAAGTATCATCATCCAAGCCTTGGCTTCAGGGCCTGTGTTTTCAGAGAGCCCAGTTTAAGTCATTCATTCATGCCACTTTTCTATAGCCTCTCCTCTAAATGTCAACAGGATTAATAGGTAATGGTGGTAATATTAAAATGGAGATTTTCTGCTTTAGAAATTAATCTACATAGTGATCGAACAGCAGTCCTTTTTGTTACACTAGTCACTTGTGTTAGGTAAGTAAGCTAGCGTAAGTTATGAATAAAATGTTAGACAGATGGAGAGATATTCCATGCTCCTAAGTTGGAAAAATCAATATTGTAAAAATAAATATACTACCAAATGTAATCTAAAGACTTAGTGCAATCCCTATGAAATTACCAATGGTAATTTTACAGAACTATGACAAAAACAAAAAACAACACAATTCATATGAATAAAATGTTAGAAAATACGATAACAATGAAAAAAGTCCTTGCACTTGGTAAACCATTATTTGGGGAAAAATGCATGAAAAATGAATGCCTTATCTTTTTTTCTGGTTTGTTACATGTTTCCTAGTAATTTAACATTATCTTTAACCATAGATTATCGTATAGTCAAATATAATGTGCTTTATTACATAATGTACTATTTTTAGATTAAGCAGATTTTACTGGACAAATTTGGGTTAAGGTCTTAATTAATGATTTTTATTATACTGTCTTTTTTTAAGATTCTTAGAGCATTAAGAAAATGTGCTGACCTAGACAGAGGCAAATGACATAGGATCAGTGGCAGCTCACTGACATTAAGTCATTTATCAAATGCTGACAAATCACTGTTAATTTGTATTGATTCACTAGCTGGGCTTAGTGAATTGAAAAGACAAATCCAAATATACACTGAACAGAAATGGGAAACTTGACTGCTTTCATCAAATCAAAGTCAAGTCAAGCTGAAATTTTTCTTATTTTTGTTCATTTAGATTTTAGATTTTTCTATTAAGTTGAACAAAACACTTGGTATAATTGCTCTAGATACAAGGAAGATTTTGCTCTTAAGAACCAAAATTTTATCAAGAGTTTCATGAAGTTGTAGAGGGCTTCAGATTTGCATTTTGAAATGGAATCTTTCTACCAGGGTCAGAGTTTAATTGCTTATGAACAGAAAATTTCACTTGCTTCAGCATAATCTCAAAATGTACTTCTTAAAATCTTATTACTTTTTAAAACTCATAGTATTGTGATATATTTGATATATTACATGATATACTGAAAAAGCTCACATACTTTGACCAATAATCTAGTATTTTATATGCCATATAAGAATATACCTGTATTTTCTACATTTGATCATGTGATATAAACAGATATATATTCTTGAATTCAATAGCCACTACATAAATCTATAAGAGAGATCTTCTCCACAGTTAAGAGGGGAGTTAAGCTTATAAACTTAGCTTTATTTCTTAAAAATAAAATTTAAAAATACATATCTATTTCTAAAATTTCACCAAAACTTGTCCCTTTCCATCTTTACTAAGAAAAATATCAATATATTTCAGTTATATACGATAATGTACAATACTTGTAGCTATAGTTATTCTCTTCTGTTTATGAGCTTCTCTGGAGATATATATGAAAATATACTTTATAACTGAGAGGCATTAATTTTTTTAGTGCAAATTAATTTTCTGACAATGATATAACAGCTGTGTAATTTGACTCTTTATTTCCTATCTAATAAATATATTCCCTTAGCACTCTTCTGTTTAAAATATCAGGCTTCCCTGATAGCTCATATGGTAAAGAATCCACCTACAATGCAGGGGACCAGGGTTGGATTCCTGGATCGGTCTGGAAGATCAATCAGGGAAGGGATAGGCTACCCACTCCAGAATTCTTGGGCTTCCCTGTGGCTCAGCTAATAATGCAGGAGACCTAGGTTCAGTCCCTGGGTTGGGAAGATCCCGTGAAGAAGGGAAAGTTTACCCACTCCAGTATTCTTGCCTGGAGAATTCTGGTTGTATAGTCCATGGGGTCGCAAAGTCGGACACAACTGAACAACTTTCACTTTCCTTTCCTGGCACTCTTAATTTAGGTCAGCAAGCATACTGTCAAAAATCTAAAAATAGTGACATTTAAAACACTAGATCAATAAAATTGTATTTCACAGGGATTTATTATGTATGTAAGAAATGCTTGAGAACTGGGAGCTTTCAAATCCAAAAGGGATATGATATTCTGTGGCATGATGTAACAGGATGGCTTATAAACTGAAAGGTTAGTTGTTTAAACTTTACAATGATTGATTATTAGAATGGGGTTTTCCAGACAGCAGGAGATTGGTTAAAAGTAATGGTTGCATACCATTTTAGGAAAATGATTTAAGATTATGATAATAATAAATATTTCTAAGAAATAAGCTATTTCACTTACACTATGAAATAAGTTACATTTGCTTACGTGGGTTAAATAGTTTTCTCGGCTTGAGGGATTCTCAAGCTTGATCTCCATTTTCTGTTATTTTAACAATATCAAAAGGATGCTTGTTAAAACACTAGCTTTGACAACTGAAAATGAGATGTCTTTAATTTGTTAATCACTCTTTAAATCAAGGTATTAATTCAGAATAGGAATTCTTTGAAAAGGTACAATATACTAACTTCTGCATTTTGAAAGTCAAAATATTTCAGCTGGTCTTCATCTTCCTACAATTGCATGTAGAGATGTGATGCTGTTGTTTGCTTTAAAGGCCCCCCAAATAAGGTAGTGTTTCCTTTTTAAATATTCACATAAACATAGTTCAGGTAGAACTCAATATGGTCTGACACCTCTTGGCAGGACATGTGCCCTCCACAGCCACCACTAGTCAGCTTTTCACATTGTCATCACTTGCATACACTCTTAGAGGTGTGTCCAGTATTGACTATCCTTTTACAAAGAGTAAAAACGGCTGTTATTCTCACAAGTTACTTGCATGTTTCAAATATTTACAGAAATATTTATAGAAAGTGTCCACGTGTGAAATGAAATTTTTACAACAGAGGTCTCTTCCTATGGTTTTAATGTCATTAAGAAGTTTAAATTATGTATTATTAACCTTCTTCACATGTTTAAACTCATGTTTTCCTTGAAAACAGACATTTTCTCAGAAAAGGATACTATGTATAGAATTAAGAAAAAATGTATTATCGTGGAAGGTGGGTCCTTTTAGGACAATTATCTGTCACACAGGATGTGGGCTTGGGATAAGGAACAGGGTTTTGGGGGGGAAGGAAAAAAAATTGCAAGATCAACTTAGCAGCCTGAAGATCCCCTGGTTTCTCTACCAACTCATGGAAAGGGGTGCCAGGGTCAGGCCATATTTGGACCTGGTGTGGGTTTCAACATTGTGAGCACCCTCAATATGATAATCAAAAGAATGCTGCTTTATATTTGGAGAATATATGGGCTGCTTGACATTGGGCAATATTGATTTAGGTGGCAGCTGTTTACAGGAATTGCTGGAAAAGCCAGCTGCTTGGTACCTGAAGACTATAGAGCAGACAGATTATTGGGGCCTGTATGTGATTACAAACATCTCTGCCAAGGTGAAGAAGCCAAGAGTGTCGTGAGAAATGAAGCTTCAACACCTCCCCTGCTGTTGGGAAAAGAGAAGCTGAACCCTCCTGTGAACTTGTGGTCTGGGCCACCCAGGATTCTCGGGTAAGGTCATTTTTCAGAAAAGCTCGTTCCTCCCAAAGCATAATTTATTATACTTGGTAAACACAGACATTTTAAAAAGCTAAACAGACAAAACTAAGTTCTAGAGAGTTTTATGATGTATATTTTAATTGATATATTTTGATCTTTCCAAATAGCTCATTATTCAAAACAAGAATTTTTTTTAAAAGCATATATTTTGAAGTGTGATTAGCTTAGCTAGTTGTCTTAGAAATAAAGAGAAATAATGCAGTTTATGGGAGTTGTCAATTTTGTGATTGAATGATACTATTTTACAAAAAAAAATGTTTGTTAAAGAAAAATTTAGAAAGATATTCAGAAAAACTTTCAATGATTTTTGC
This sequence comes from Ovis canadensis, assembly GCF_042477335.2. Classification (NCBI taxonomy): domain Eukaryota; kingdom Metazoa; phylum Chordata; class Mammalia; order Artiodactyla; family Bovidae; genus Ovis; species Ovis canadensis. The sequence goes on along the minus strand of NC_091262.1, from coordinate 65,738,677 downwards.
ATTTGGATTAAAATATCCCAAAGACATGGAACAATTGACTTGTTCAAAATTGGAAAAGGAATACAACAAGGCTGTATATCGTCACTCTGCTTATTTAACGTCTATGCAGAGTACATCATGCGAAATGCTCAGCTGGGTGAATCACAAGCTAGAATAAAGATTGCTGGGAGAAACATCAACAACCTCAGATGCAGAGGATAGCACGCTAGTGGCAGAAAGTGAAGAGGAATTAAAGAGACTCTTGATGAGGGTGAAGGAGGAGAGTGAAAAAGCTGGCTTAAAACTCAACCTTCAAAAACTAAGATCATCCCATCCAGCCCCATTACTTCATGGCATATAAAAGGGGAAAAAGTGGAAGCAGTGACGGATTTTATTTTCTTGGGTTTTAAATCACTGTGGATGGTGGCTGCAGCCATGAAATTAAAAGACACTTGTTCCGTACAAGGGAAGCTATAAGAAACCTTGACAGTGTATTGAAAAGCAGAGACATCACTTTGTAGACAAAAGGTCCATATAGTCAAAGTTACGATGTTTCCAGTTGTCATATACAGATGTGAGAGTTGGACCATAAAGAAGGATGAGTGCTGAAGAATTGATGCTTTTGAATTGTGGTGCTGGTGAAGAATCTTAAGAGTCCTTTGGACAGCAAGGAGATCAAGCCATTCAATCCTAAAGGAAATCTACACTGAATATTCATCAGAAGAACTGATACTGAAGCTTCAATACTTTTGCCACCCAATGGGAAGAGCCAGCTCACTGGAAAATGCCCTGATGATGGGAAAGAGTGAAGCAGGAGGAGAAGGGGGCAGCAGAGGATGAGATGGTTAGATAGCATCATTGACAATTCAGTGGATATATATTTGAGCAAGCTTTGGGAGATGATAGAAGACAGAGGAGCCTGGTGCACTGAAGTCCCTGAGACTGCAAAGAGTCAGACACAATTTGACAAATAAACAGCAACAATCTCAGAAATATTAATATTTTCACTAATTACTGGTATTTAAGATATAAAGAAGAAATAGCTGAGGCATCATCAGATTAAAATACCACTCTTATCAAATCAGGATTTATGTCTTCACCACATCCCCCTCAAAAAAGAAAATGTAAACACATAGTCATCTGTTACATCCTGGTACATGTTCTCAAGGTCATTAGGGTCATTGTACTCTTTTAAGTCTACAAAATTATCCTTTAAAAATATGGAAAAATACTGCATCATCTTCATACTTCAATTCTTACATTTTTAATAGATAAAGGAAGAAAAGAGCCATCTTTGAATTTCAGTATTCAAATATTTATTAATATCTTTGAAATAAGATAGAGAAAATATTCAATACTTTAGCAACTTAGCTTACGGTTTGATTTTGCAACTAACTCTTATCTTGGTTTATAGGCAGTTTGTAATAAACAATTTATGTGGCATTAAAATGAAGACAGAGAACAAATGATTGCAGTGTAGTTTTATAGTTCATTTTTTAGGGAAGTTTACCTATGTGTTTTAATTTGATGAATCAAACATTTGAATTATAAATTCACCTACTGATAAAAGAGATATTCTCTTTGAAATAGGTTGTTTTTTTTTTAATCTCTTGCCCAAAGCTGTATACCATCTCCTACAAAACAACAGCTGTTTTACTCATGAGCTTCTATATAAAATCCATGAGAAATGAAAGAGCCCTGACATTTGGGCAGAGTTCAGGCCAAATATATTTACATGACAAGGACTCTTACTTTCTGTTCCTGTAGACACCAACCCTGCAGAGGCACAATTTAGTCAGATTCCCTGAAATAGAACATTCCTGTTTGTAGAATATCAAAGTCTATGTGTGGTCGGAACATTTCCATGAACTGAAGCCACATGTCCTGCAACCTGCTGCTTCAATAACTGCCAATATTTTTCAATGAGCAGAAAGTTCCAGGTGCAGATATGTTACACTGCTAATTCTGTATCAAACAGATTGAAAAAAATATCCAAAACTCTTCCAATTACCTTGCATATATGACCCAGCAATAGCATTTCTTCTCTGAATGTCCAAGTTTACCTCAAGAGAATATGTATACATATATATATTTATAATTTATATCTCCTGTAAACATATAAAATTATTTGTTAGCTAATAAAGTAAATCCAAGACTAGACACTTAGTCTATTACAGAACATTTAACCAAGTCAGACATTCTACTTCTTATCTGTTAGGAAAAACTTTTCAGTATCTTCCGTGGAATTAAAGACACTCATATTTTCTGGGAAGCTGTTATTACATTTTCTTTTGTAGTAGTTAAAACCCATCAAAGAGTAGAAAAAATAGTGAAACATCTAACTCCTGGAAGCCTCATCTATAGGCTGAAGATCAGACACCCAAAATATTCTCAGTAGTGGATTTTAACCCCAGTGTTGGAACTAAAGATCCAAAATCTGAGTTGTTACAGCTGAGTATTAGAAAATTTTTCAAATACTTTCATTTATATAATAAATTTACTGTAACAAAATTATGCTGCTGCTGCTGCTAAGTCGCTTCAGTCATGTCCGCCTCTCCATAGATAGCAGCCCACCAGGCTCCGCCATCCCTGGGATTCTCCAGGCAAGAATACTGGAATGGGTTGCCATTTCCTCCTCCAATGCATGAAAGTGAAATTGTGTCCAACTCTTCTTGACCCTATGGACTGCAGCCTACCAGTCTCCTCCATCCATGGGATTTTCCAGGCAAGAGTACTGGAGTGGGGTGCCATTGCCTTCTGAGATAAGTATAATTACCTAATGTGTTCAAAATAATGTTGATCTCTTCTCAGATCACAACGCCTACTAGCAATAAGGAGGATAAAGAACCTAAAATTATAACTCAAAGACCTTTCCTCTGCTTTTTTCCCACTGTCAGCTCTTTTGGATGTTTTCCAGGCAAGATCCAAAAGTCAATTTCTTTAAATTACTGGCAGATATATTATCTCTGCTAGAATCCAAAGGAAATAATTCTATTTTCTATAAGCTTTTTTTCTTGAATTCAGATATTTGAAATTTCTGTTAATTCCCACTTGCTGCCTTTTAAAGTCACAGATTTCTAAACTCTACCTGGTCTACTTCTAAGGACGTGGCCTGTAGCTGGTGCAAAATATCTAGATTAGGATGATTCACTAGGATTTTCAGGTGCTGCCCTCTAGTGTACAGCTTCTTTGATCCATATTGCTTATTAATGTCTTTGATATTACTCAATTATATCACAAATACCTTTTAGAAAAGCATTAAATTATATTGACATTTCCAGAAACTTGCGTGGTGGTAATGAAACAGGAAGAATGCTAGTGTTCTCATTACTAGCCATTTACTTCTCAATAATATTTGTTAATTAAATATTTGCTGTTGTTGTTTAGTTGCTAAGTCTTGTCCAACTCTTTGCCACCCAATGGACTACAGCTTACCAGGGTCCCCAGTCCATGAGATTCCCCAGGCAAGAATACTGGAATGGGTTGCCATTTCCTTCTCCAGAGGATCTTCCTGACCTAGGGATCAAACCCACACCCTCCACATTGGTAGGTGGGTTCTTTACCACTGAGCCACCAGGGAAGCCCAATTAACTATTTAGAGAGACACTGAAATAAAAATTATGGAAAAATGGGAATGGCAATTTTGGTTTGAAAGGTTCAATTCAGTTCAGTCACTCAGTCGTGTCTGAATCTTTGCAACCCCATGGACTGCAGCATGCCAGGCTTCCCTGTCCATCAACAATTCCCAGAGATTGCTCAAACTCATGTCCATTGAGTTGGTGATATCATCCAACCATCTCATCCTCTTTTGCCCCCTTCTCCTCCCACTTTCAATCTTTCCCAGCATCAGGGTCTTTTTCAGTGAGTCGATTCTTTGCATCAAGTGGCCAAAGTACTGGAGCTTCAGCTTCAGTCCTTCCAATGAATATTTAGGACTGATCTCCTTTAGAATGGACTGGTTGGATCTCCTTGCAGTCCAAGGGACTCTCAAAGAGTCTTCTTCAACACCACAGTTCAAGAGCATCAATTCTTCAATGCTCAGCTTTCTTTATAGTCCAACTCTCACATCCATACGTGACTACTAGAAAAACCATAGCTTTGACTAGATGGACCTTTGTCGGCAAAGTAATGTCCCTGCTTCTTAATATGCTTTCTAGTTTGGTCATAGCTTTTCTTACAGGGCTTCTCTCATGGCTCAGCTGGTAAAGAATCTGCCTGCAGTGCAGGAGACCTGAGTTCAATCTCTGGTTGGGAAGATCCCCTGGAGAAGATAAAGGCCACCCACACCAGTATTCTGGCCTGGAAAATCCCATGGACTATACGGCCCAGGGGTTGCAAAGAGTTGAACACAACTGAGCGACTTTCACTTTCAGTTTCTTCCAAGGAGCAAGCATCTTTTAATTTCATGGCTTCCGTCACCATCCACAGTACTTTTGGAGCCCAAGAATATAAAGTCTGTCACTGTTTCTGTTGTTTCTCCAGCTATTTGCCATGGAGTGATGGGACTGGATGCCATGATATTAATTTTTGAATGTTGAGTTTTAAGCCAACTTTTTCACTCTCCTCTTTCACAGTCATCAAGAGGCTTTTTAGTTACTCTATACTTTCTGCCATAAGGGTGGTATCATCTGCATATTTGAGGTTATTGAAATTTTTCCTGGCAGTCTTGTTTCCAGCTTCTGCTTCATCCAGCCCAGCCTTTCACATAATGTACTCTGTATATAAGTTAAATAAGCAGGGTGACAATATAAACAGCCTTGACGTACTCCTTTCCTGGTTTGGAACCAGTCTGTTCTATGTCCAGTTCTAGCTGTTGCTTCTCAACCTGCATACAGATTTCTCAGTAGGCAGGTTAGGTGGTCTGGTATTCCCATGTCTTGAAGAATTTTCCACAGTTTGTTGTGATCTACACAGTCAGAGGCTTTGGTATAATCAATGAAGCTGGAGTAGATGTTTTTCTGGAACTCTCTTGCTTTTCCGATGATCCAACGTATGTTGCCAATTTGATCTCTGGTTCCTCTGCCTTTTCTAAATCCAGCTTGAACATCTGGAAGTTCATGGCTCACATACTGTTGAAATTTGGCTTGGAAAATTTTGAGCATTATTTTGCTACCATGTGAGATGAGTGCAACAGGCAGTAGTCTGAGCCTTCTTTGGCGTTGCCTTTCTTTGGGATTGGAATGAAAACTGATCTTTTCCAGTCCTGTGGCCACTGCTGAGTTTTCCACATTTGCTGGTCTATTGAGTGCAGCACTTTCACAGCATCATCTTTCAGAATTTGAAATAGCTCAACTGGAATTCCATCACCTCCACTAGCTTTGTTTGTAGTGATGCTTCCAAAGGTCCACTTGACTTCATATCCAAGGATGTCTGTCTCTAGGTGAGTGATCACACCATTGTGGTTATCTGGATCATGAAGATCTTTTTTGTATAGTTCTGTGTATTCTTGCCACCTCTTCTTAATATCTTCTGCTTCTGTATTAGTTAAATAAATCACTATGAATTAACTCCATGTTCCCAAACTAGGAAAGCTAGTTATCATCTAGATTTCAGAATACTCTAGCCTGTCATGCTTATTTGTCTATTTGGTATCAGAGCACCTATGTTTTGGCTTGAGTCAGTTTTTTTTTTTTTTTCTTCCCTGTAAAAGACTTTAGAACTAGATTCCCTTCTTGAGCATGGGACTTCAAATAGGCCTCATTGTCTCAAAGTCCTGCATGATTTTCTCATACAATCATCCTTTCTCTCTTTAACATGATATGGTTCTGGTGTGGTAATGTAACTTACTTTTCTATTTGTGTTTTAAATGTCTTTTTTCTTCTTTTTGCATTAAAGATTATCCTAGAAACATATCAGCTTTTAGTAATGTTCAGTTCAGTTCTGTCGCTCAGTCGTGTCCGACTCTTGCGACCCCATGAATTCCAGCACGCCAGGCCTCCCTGTCCATCACCAACTCCTGGAGTTCACTCAGACTCACGTCCATCGAATCAGTGTGCCATCCAGCCATCTCATCCTGGGTCGTCCCCTTATCCTCCTGCCCCCAATCCCTCCCAGCATCAGAGTCTTTTCCAATGAGTCAACTCTTCACATGAGGTGGCCAAAGTACTGGAGATTCAGCTTTAGCATCATTTCTTCCAAAGAAATCCCAGGGTTGATCTCCTGCAGAATGGACTGGTTGGACCTCCTTGCAGTCCAAAAGACTCTCAAGAGTCTTCTCCAGCACCACAGTTCAAAAGCATCAATTCTTCAGCACTCAGCCTTCTTCACAGTCCAACTCTCACATCCATACATGACCACAGGAAAAACCATAGCCTTGACTAGACAGACTTTAGTCAGCAAAGTAATGTCTCTGCTTTTGAATATCCTATCTAGGTTGGTCTTAACTTTTCTTCCAAGGAGCAAGCGGTCTTTTAATTTCATGGCTGCAGTCACCATCTGCAGTGATTTTGGAGCCCCCCAAAATAAAGTCTGACACTGTTTCCCCATCTATTTCCCATGAAGTGATGGAACCGGATGCCATGATCTTAGTTTTCTGAATGTTGAGCTTTAGGCCAACTTTTTCACTCTCCTCTTTCACTTTCATCAAGAGGCTTTTTAGCTGCTCTTCACTTTCTGCCATAAGGGTGGTGTCATCTGCATATCTGAGCTTATTGATATTTCTCCCGGCAATCTTGATTCCAGCTTGTGTTTCTTCCAGTCCAGCATTTCTCATGATGTACTCTGCATAGAAGTTAAATAAGCAGGGTGACAATATACAGCCTTGGCGTACTCCTTTTCCTATTTGGAACCAGTCTGTTGTTCCATGTCCAGTTCTAACTGTTGCTTCTTGACCTGCATACAGATTTCTCAAGAGGCAGGTCAGGTGGTCTGGTATTCCCATCTCTTTCAGAATTTTCCACAGTTTATTGTGATCCACACAGTCAAAGGCTTTGGCATAGTCAATAAAGCAGAAATAGATGTTTTTCTGGAACTCTCTTGCTTTTTCTATGATCCAGCGGATGTTGGCAATTTGATCTCTGGTTCCTCTGCCTTTTCTAAAACCAGCTTAAACATCAGGAATTTCATGATTCATGTATTGTTGAAGCCTGGCCTGGAGAATTTTGAGCATGACTTTACTAGCATGTGAGATGAGTACAATTGTGCGGTAGTTTGAGCATTCTTTGGCATTGCCTTTCTTTAGGATTGGAATGAAAACTGACCCTTTTCCAGTCTTGTGGCCACTGCTGAGTTTTCCAAATTTGCTGGCATATAAAGACCATTATTTTTTTTGACTCTACTCTGATTTTACAAAGTTTCCTTTTAATTTTTCTCAATCTCTCTCCCCATCCCTGCTTCCCTTCCTCCCTCCCTCTCTCTCTCCCACAATGCATCTAAATCTGCTGGAGGAAAATGGCCTAGTAAGAACAGACTCTACTTCTGACTGCCATGGCTTTTTATTTGACCTGTAACAAATCTCTTCACCTCTGGCTCAGCTGGTAAAGAATCCGCCTGCACTGAGGGAGACCTGGGTTTGAACCCTGGGTTGGGAAGATCCCCTGGAGAAGGAAAAGGCTACCCACTCCAGTATCCTGGCCTGGAGAATTTCATGGACTATAATGGGGACTATACAGTCCATGGGGGCCAAAGAGTCAGACAAGTCTGAGAGACTTTCACTTTCACCTCTGGATATCACATTTCTTCAAATCTATAAGAAGAAAGTTTTATCACTTTATTTTAAAAGTTTTTTCAAAGAATAACAAATAATTATACCTACACAGCATAAGTAGAGTTACAAATAATTATACTTGTGAGCCTTGGATTTGAACTATCCAGAATATTTTTTCAAGATCAAAGTATGATGATTTTATTAAATTATTTTACTATACTGGTGAATAAAATTAATTATGAGATTTCTATATTAAAATAAGAAAATCTCAATATTAAGTAATAATATAACATTTGGTTCATTGGCTTGCAGAGGCTCTATAGCAATGTAGACAGAAATGAAAGCTTTGGAATGAGAATTATTTTCAAATTCTAGTAGACCATTTTCTGTTTGACTTTGGAAATGTGACTTTACGTCTAAATTACAGATTCTTCATTTTTAAAACAAGCAAAGTTTTGCTTTAATATGAAAGAAAATAGGTGAATCATTTCTGATCATTTCTAATGATGTATTGCCATAATATCATGACATACAACCTGAAACGAAAAAAAAAACAAACCTCTGATGTCCTAAAAATAAATCTTATATTGAACTAAAATATTATCACCTTGAAATGTGTGGTTTTTTTTTTTTTTTTTTTGATAGACAGCACTCCTTGATTCTTGGGCCTATTTGTAAAATTTGAGAAGCTACACTTGCATAAAATTTTTATTTTTCTAGTTTTTATTATTTAAAAGCTACATTTTAAGTGAGAATAACAAGAGATATTGCATTCATACTAGCTATATACTAGCTTGGTAAATGAATCCTGGCAGCTTTATAAATAGCCTCATCTATCTAGTTAAGGGTTAGCCCTACTTTCTTTAAATACCTATGTTGGCTGCCTAACAACCACCACAGCTTGGCAGAGTATGCAGCAAATATAAATACTCAACAATTTAAAAATTGTCTTTTTTAACAAAGCAGTTAAAATGTAATGTATGGAAGAGATGAAGTAGGAAATTAATAGAATAAATTTGGAGAGCTGAAACCATGTTCAGTAATCATTCAAATATAAAATAAGTTAAAAATAAAAAACTATAATATTGAATTAAAAGTGTATTACATTCTCCATACCATATCCAATACATCTATTATCAATTTTTTAAAATGTCTTTAAAAAGCCAGTTTTCTTAGAATATTCTTCATGTGCTAGAACAATGCTAAGTCATTTACCTGCACTACTCATTGAATTTTCATGTGGTTCATTTTTAGATAACAACACTTAGAAGGTCAAAATAGATATTTCTCCAAAGAAGTTATGCAATGGCCAAAAGGCACATGAAAGGCACTAATTATTGGAGAAATGCAAATCAAAATTACAATGAGGTATCATCACACACCGATCAGAATGGCTATCATCAAAATGTTTACAAACAATAAACGCTGGACAGGGTGTGGAGAAAAGGGAACCCTCCTACACTGTTGGTGGGAATGCACAATGATGTAGCCACTATGGAGAACAGTAAGGAGGTTCTCTAAAAAACTAAAATAGAAGTATCAAATGATCTAGCAATCCCACTCCTGGGCATATATCTGGAGAAAAACATAATTTAAAAGAGACATGCAAGGGATTTCTGTGTGAAAAACATCAATACAGTGTACTAACACATATATATGGAATTTAGAAAGACGGTAATGATAACCCTGTATGTGAGACAGCAAAAGAGACACAGATGTATAGAACAGTCTTTTGGACTCTGTGGGAGAGGGAGAGGGTGGGATGATTTGGGAGAATGGCACTGAAACATGTATAATATCATATGTGAAACGAATCGCCAGTCCAGGTTCCATGTAGGATACAGGATGCTTGGGGCTGGTGCACTGGGATGACCCAGAGAAATGGTATGGGGAAGGAAGGGGGTTCAGGATGGGGAACACTTGTATACCCATGGTGGATTCATGTTGATGTATGGGAAAACCAATACAATATTATAAAGTAAAAAATAAAATAAAAAGTAAAGTAAAGTAAAATAAAAAAGATACATGCCTCTCAGTGTTCTTTGCAACACTGCTTAACAATCCTTAGACATGGAAACAAACTAAATGCTATCAACAGAGGAATGAATAAAGAAGATATGGTACGTATACTACAATGGACTATTATTCAGCCATAAAAAGTATTAAACAATGCCATTTGAAGCAAATGGATAGACCTAGAGATTATCACACTACTTGAAGAAATTCAGATAAAGGCAAATATCATATGATATCATTCACATGTGGAATCTAATTTTAAAGGTGACAGAAATGAATTTTTACAAAGCAGAAGCAGACATACAGATTTTGAAAACAAACATGTGGCTACCAAAGGGGAAATGTCTGGAGGAATAATAAATCAGGAGTTTAGGATTAACATACACACAGTACTATATATAAGATAGGTAACCTATAAAGACCTACTGTATAGTACTGGGAACTCAACACAATATTCTGTGATAATCTATATGAGAAAAGTATCTAAAAAAGAATGAATATATGTATAGCTAAAACATTTACTATACACTTAAAATTAATACAGCATTGTAAATCAGCTATACTCCAATAAAATTTAAAAAAAAAAAGAAAACTTAGCAGATGTCAGATAAAGTGATCCATGCTACTGTCCCATGTTACACAGCTGGTCAATGGAATATCCAGAATGCAAACTCAGGTCCATCTGAATCCATTGCCTGTTTCATATGTTTCATCCATGGATCAAGGGAAATTCAGAATTTGCATTAAATGGCCTTCCTATTGCACTTTCTGTCCATTACCACTAGCTCACAAGATTTTTGTGAAGCTACAGTTTCTGAAGTTTTGATTATGTGAATATCTTTGCAAAACTTATATCTTAGAAAATATTATAAGATTCAAAAATCTTTTCCAAATTATATATTCTTCCTTCACAGCATGCCCTTCTGTAAAGCACTGTGTTAATCTGAGTGATGAGAATTATCATAGACTGCTTCTTTTAATCCACAAATGGGAATTTGCTGTATGACTCAAGGAACTCAAACCAGGTCTGTGTAACAACCTAGAGGGGTGGGATGGGGAGGGAGGTGGGAAGGAGGTTCAGGAGGGAGGGGACACATGTATATCTATGGCTGATACATGTTGGTGTTTGACAGAAACCAACATAATACTGTAAAGCAATTATCCTTCAATTAAAAATAAATAAATGGTTAAAAAAGGAATTTTAGATTTAGTTTCTCCTTATTTCATAAATTTTAAACCATACCCATTATACATTATGTCTCTAAAACTTGTACAATTATAAAGACAAATAGTCATTGAAGTACAGTTTGTAATCTTTCTTTTAAAAATAAACTAGAATATATTTATCATTCAAATCACACATTTAATATGACTCGAGTGAGTGAATGAAAGTCGCTCAGTCACGTAAAACTCTTTGCAACCCCATGGAGTCCATGGAGTTCTCCAGGCCAGAACACTAGAGTGAGTAGCTGTTCCATCTCCAGGGGATCTTCCCAGCCCAGCAATCAAACTCAGGTCTCCCACATTGCCGGTGGATTCTTTACCAATTGAGCCACAAGGAAAGCCATGTATACTTCTGGATAATATGCTCATTAGCTCAAGTCATATGGCAAAGTCATAGTAAATATCATTGACTTTTTATTATTTCTTATAAAATGCAACTCTAGCTCTACATGCAATAGCAATAATTATCATATTTGTTCCATTGTAATATTGTTGCAGTTTTAGGGAAAGAAAGGATTATAATACACAATTTGAGCTCAGTGGCCTTTTATTTAAGTAGTTTAAGAAACAATTTGATATTTTTAGCTTAAATACACAGAAAGACACCTCAATAGACCATAATAGTTCAAGTTCACAAAAAACCAGACATGCAAACACTATCATTTGTGTCACAATGCTTTTTTTTTTCTTGTGTTCAGCTGCAGATGAGAGGTACAGAGTAGACACCACTGATATTATTCTAATCCAGCTGTAGGTCTTGTGAAGAACTATAAAGAGGCTCTACTCCTCAAAGTTCAGAGACAACAAACAACTTTATTTCTTGATATGAAATTGTATTTTGTTTAGGAATGAGACATAATTATTTGGATTTTGGATTTTCTGAATCCAAGTTATTTGCCTTCATATATTCAGATATAAAAATTACCACGAGGAAGTCCATGGAAATATATTGACATATTATTTGTTACATGTTCAGAAGTATAAATTTTTATTTTATTTACATTTATTATAAATAAATGTCTAGTATCATAAATAAGCCATTTTTACTAATATTATATTTTTTTAATATCACTCTTGCTTAAGGCACTCAAGAAAACAATGTAATGAAACTATTTTATATATAAAAGCTTCTAAAACATTTAAAATCCACAGAAAATGAGAAGTTAACCCTAAAGTTAAAAGGGATTTTTAAAATTTACCTTTGGACAACTAAGAATGTAAAAGAAGGCCATATTGCGTTTTTTTGTTATTTTTGTTTTGTTTTGTTTTGTTTTTTTAGGAAATTGCTATACAAAAAAATCATTTTCTCATACTGGCTTGCACTGGAATATACAAGCTATATTCATTTTCAAATGAATATAATGGGTTAATATTTATAACTCATTATCTATTCAGGAAATACTAAAGACCTAAAATATTAAGCATGATAATTTTAAAAGATTATACATACTGACAAGTAAAACATATCTTTTTGCTGTCTTCCTAAGGATTACTGATTATTGATAGGCAAGGATCTCAATGCATCTAAAAACATCTAGGAATATGTCTATGTTAAATATCATAGGTATGTGTAAGATTATCTCTTATCCTCCTTCACTTGCTCCATTTCTAATGGAACCTTACCAATAGCAATAATATATGCTCCTTTCTCTTCTATTTAAAATGACAAATTCCCCCTTGATCCCAGTTTTCCCCTCTAGAACTCTGCCACCCTTGCCTAACAACTCTTCTATTTCTTTTCTTTTCACTGATTCTGGTTTCTATGAATACAGTATGGAAGAGAAATAAAAGGATAAATTATTGATGCTTTTGCTATTTCCTGCTTTGAGTAGATGTGTAATGTACATATGCACGTACATAAATATATACATATATTAATTATTTAATTTCATTAAACTCATAAAGTCCACTTTTCTCAACTTTTTGTATTTTGCAAGGTTTTAACCACTAGTTGAAAATACCAGGGTTGTAACTTTTTGTTTAAAGCTCTTTTTCCAATTTCTTATCTCAAGAAGAAAAGAAATTTTATTATTCATAGTATTTGGTATTGTCTGAAGGATTGTTCTTCCTTCTCTTTCTTCTTTACACATTTCTGGAATGCCCTCTGTGAACTACATGCTGAGGATGAAGAGCAAAATCTTTCATGTTTCTTGATGTATTAACTGGTTAAGAAAACCATTTTAAAGTTTCAAGCTAGAGTATGACTATTATTTCAGCAAGATTCTTCTGACAACTTTGTAGAGAATAGAGGCAAACCTGTCTCAGGGAGGCCAGCTTAGTGACTACTGAAAGAGTTTAGGAAAATATAATGCAGGGGGAATAGGGAACAGGATAATAGAGAAGCTAGAATGGAAGGGAAAAGAAGAAAATGGACTGGACTAACACCAACAGCTCACAGTAGCAAAAAGTGAAACTGTTAGTCAGTCGCTCAGTGGTGTCCCGACTCTTTGTGATTCATGGACTGTAGCCTACCAGGCTCCTCTGTCCATGGAATTTTCCAGGCATGAATACTAGAGTGGGTAGCCTTTCCCTTCTCCAGGGGATCTTCCTGACCTAGGGATCAAATTCGGGTCTCCTGCGTTGCAGGCAGATTCTTTATCATGTGAGTCACCAGGGAAGTCCAACAGTGGGCAGAGGGGTAATCAATTTCGGATAAAGACCTGCATTTAATAAAGTTGTTGGAAGGGAAATCTGATCAAGAAACATCCAGAAGCCAGTGGAGAAATGTCAAGAGAAGAAAGACCTATGGTGTTAACTTAAGGTAGGGTGAGTAAGGCAAGACAAGCACCAAAAGTGCAATTCAATAAAAAATATAACTTAAAACTGCTTTCAATTTTTTTCAGCTTTTAAATTAGAGGTTATTGTTGATTATTTTCAGATGTGCTTGAGGTTGTTGATAGTTTAAGCCTGGTTACTGTGTTTTGAAGAGTAATAGAAGATGAGAAAATGATGACAATGTAGCAGGTGCAGAGGGTAAGCCAATAGAGAAATTAAAATGATATCCCTTCCTTGGCAATGAGAAAAATGGGCTGCTTATAAAATTTAAACATCAGCAAATGTTAATAGCTTTACACTATAAAGTATTAAATAGTTGCCATTCATTCAAAACCTTTTTCTTTAGGTTCTCTGATGTGTCCCACTCTGTTCTACTTGCTGGGAGCAACATTCATAGACTAGTGAATGACAGGAGAAAGTCATTGTTTTCATTTGGATAGTGAAGAATGAAAGAATGCACTAGATAATTTCAGAAGCTCGTAAGTGCCAGGAAAAAAAAAAATACTACACTAGATAATTTCAGAAGCTCGTAAGTGCCAGGGGAGGAAAAAAAAGTACTAGAGCTTGACTGGGGAGGAGGAGAAGGCTAGTTCATCTGGGTAATCTATATCAGGCTTATTGAGCAGGTAAAATGTAAGCTGATAGCTGAATGAGCAGGAGGCAGTCATGGTGAAGTTCTAGTGTGGGACATCCTGGGTAGCAGTGGCCACAGCAAATGCAGAGGCAAACTTGACCTGCTTGAGGGACAAATGCAGGTCAGTTCTAAAGGAAGAAGATATAGATGCATAGAAATTCCTCTTCTTTTCTTAGTGTTTTAGTATAATTTTACCAACATGCATTCACCAAGATCTTGTCAACACTGGGAGCCAGGCACAGCTTAGCTTAGCATCAGTTAAGTAAGTAACAGGTTTTAGCATTTGCCAGCCATACTTGTTAGTTTAATGACAGAACACGTGTAAGAGTTTCCAATAAAACCCTTTTTCTTTCACTAAAAATATTTTTACCACTAAAGGGCTACTGGAGTAGAAGTATCTGTTCAATACAAAGGTCATTCAATTGCCAAATTCAATCAAAGAATTTCTGACCCCAAAAAGTGACACTATGAGGAAATGTCATTTTCCCATGGTTTCCAGTCTAGACCTATTGTCATTTTTGGACAAAACCCACTAGCTCTTTATTCCTGATTTTCTTCAAAAGATGTATATAATGAAAACCAAGAACTATTTACTGATGCATCTATTTCTTTAAATAATCTAGGGAAATTGTTGCAACTAAATAATCTTTCTTCTCGAAGACACTTTCCCATTAAATTGCTTTTGTGAATTTTCAAATGTTTTGGAACATTTCTAGGCTTACTATGTCTCTACTACGAATCCGTTTCTCAGTTTGACACATAAGTCAGCTTGAATATATACATTTTCATACTTGAAAGAAACACATGTGCTCAAAGTCTCCATTCTTCACCTTCTAGTCTTTCTCAAATCAGGTTGAAAACCATTGATGAAGGCTGCCAATGACTTACATCTCATTACTCCCAATAGTCACTTCTGTTTTTATCTCATTCAGTTACAGAGCATAATGTATCATGATTGGTCATTCCTACCTCATGGTAAAGGTGGCAAATATACCCCTCTGATGAAGGGGTACAAAAGAAAGGCTATTCCAGTAGTAGGGAAAGTGGCTAACAGCGTCCCACTGTTAGCTCTTTCTCAGCCATGGCCTTCTTAAATGATCCCTGGTCAACAAGAGAGGCAGCGGTATGCAGCTAAGCCAATTTTCCCCATATGGGACTCCAGTAACAGGAAATCTTTGCTCACTAATGGGCTGGCTGTGACTGTGTCAGGACCATACCTATCAGACAGCCCCTCTTGCAAAACCCTGCTTCCTCCACTTTTTCTTTCAAAAATATTAATCACCCCAAACCTTTTGAACTCCTAACTTTTACCTCAGTATCTGTTTTCTAGAGATTCAACCTGTCCCTATAATTTACATGTATCCTGCCCATTGGTGTACTTTCTGGCTTGAACTGGCTCATTGGAGCTAATCTTTAAATTTTCATGCATTTTGTGAGCTGTTTATAAAAAAGAAATTATATAAATACAATAAATGATGCGAGGACTGATAATTGGAAGGAACTGATGCTGAAGCTGAAACTCAAATACTTTGGCCACCTCATGTAGAACTGACTCATTGGAAAAGACCCTGATGCTAGGAAAGATTGAAGATGGGAGGAAAGGGGATGACAGAGGATGAGATGGCTGGATGGCATCACTGACTCAATGGACATAAGTTTGAACAAGCTCCAGGAGTTGGTGATAGACAGGGAAGCCGTGCGGGATGTCCATGCTGCAATCCATGGAGTTGCAAAGAGTCAGACACGACTGAGCGATTGAACTGAACTGAATAAATTATATTAAAACAGTGAAAACTCAAAACCTATTAGTCTTAATTATTTTACACATTTTACTAATACTATGCTCTTGAGGGTATTTAGGTCTATTACACATGTATGGTGAAAATGCTCTACAGCATTCTACTGCACGTCTTTTCCCAACTCTGCCTCCAGGGACTCTGCTTTGATAGGCTGAGATAAGCCATAGTGGGAGGGCTGACACTACAGGAACTGATGCACACTATAAAGTCACTCCCCTCTGCCCTTTGGCAAGTCCGTTGTTAAACATTTACCAGCACACCACTGCACCTATCATTCTAATTGCTTCTTAATTTTTTTTTAAACTCTTCTGTCAGAATTCTCAATGTAATCGTAAGATTCTGGCTTTTGCTCTCCTCCCTCCCTAGCTCTGGAGAAGGCAATGGCACCCCACTCCAGTACTCTTGCCTGGAAAATCCTATGGACTGAGGAGCCTGGTGGGCTTCAGTCCATGGGGTCGCGAAAAGTCGGACACGACTGAAGCGACTTAGCAGCAGCAGCAGCAGCATCTCCCTAGCTCCACTACCTTGTTAGAGCTTTGATCTAGCTTTATGATATACAGATAAAGACACAAATACATAGATATAAGTATAATCAAACTTTTCAGCAGTGTAGGGAATGTTTTTGTCCTGGGAGGGTAGAACCTGAGTGATCTATTCCAGCATCCACTTTAATGTTCATTGATAGGTCAGCTTTATTACCATATCATGCCCTATACAGTTACTTTCCTTTCTTTATGAGATCTTTTCTCTAGATATCTATGTGGTCACTTTTCCCCCATATTCACTCCTCATCTCAAATACCCCTCAGAAAAGATATCATACCTTTCTGGATCCCCCTAGCTAAATTAGCACCAGCTCCTCTTCATCTTATTTTAACTGCTTTTCATGTTACTTGTACATAGTGTCAATTCATATAAAGCAGTGAAAAGTTTATTTTCTGTTGCATTTCTATATAATATAGAAACTTTACAAATAGGGCCTGTAATTCGGTCACCATATTTTCCTAGTGCCTAGATGAATCCCTGGAAAATGTTAGGAACTTAAAGCAATGTATTGTATAACTAATATATTAGAATGTTATAGAAGTATTTGCTTGATAATTCTATTACTGCACAGTATAGACATCAGCCTATCTTTTTGAAAAAGAAAATTAAGTACATTGTCACTAACCCAAGAACCAAAGTAGATGTTGTGGTATTATCAATACACTTTGTAATACTTTTAAAATAGCAGTGTAACTGCTCTAGAGTTTTTCAGTACATACATGCAAACCCTGTGATTACACTTATGTAAAATTATTCATTGGGTTTTTACACAATGAAGAAAAGCTCACAGTGAAGAAATTCCTTATCTCTAGAGATTATTTTCTGCTACTCTCTTTGATTTTCTGATGAAATTAATGTATTCAGGCAGTTGAACTGGATTCCTGAGACTACCCACAAGAATTACTCTGATCAAATTTAGAGAAAAATTTCTCAGTATATGATAGTTTTTCTTCGCCAGTTAGCTGCATGCCATATGAAGTAATGGGAAATGTTTCATAGTATTGGAGATTACTTTAATCACGTAATGGTTATAGATTTGCCCTAACAGAAATACAGTTAATGTTTGAATAGTCGGATATGTTCTAACTGCTATAATTGCCTTGAAACTAGCATAGCTTGAAATGGTTATCAGGCAGTCAAATTGTTTCATTTGTGTTTTGCTATGCTCCATTAGGTATCCTACTACAAGCTTTCATATTGTCAACTTATAAATATGCCATTTACCTGTTCAAGGAAAGAAATAACTTTTAATGAAGGTTATCTTCAGGAGGATAAAAAGAATTAGGGCACTAGATACCTTTAAAAATATAGCCTCTATAATAAAATATGGATTACATATGGGACTATTTTGATTGTATCATTTTTCATTATAGCAGTGTGCTGTGCTTAGTTACTCAGGCATGTTTGACTCTTTGCGACCCCATGGACTGTAGCCCAGCAGGTTCCTCTGTTCATGGGGATACTCCAGGCAAGAATACTGGAATGGGTTGCCATGCCCTCCTCCAGGGGATTTTCCTAACCCTGGGTTAGAACCCAGGTCTCCCACATTGCAGGCAGATTCTTTACCTTCTGACCCACCAGAGAAGCCCTCATTATAGCAGAGGAGTAGTAATTTGCTTAAAAACAATAAAAGTATTTCAGCATGCCATACTGACACATATATGAATGTCTTTAAAAAAAACCTTTATTTTATATTGGAGTGTAACTGATCAACAATGTTGTGATATTTCAGGCTCACAGCAAAGTGACTCATCCATAAAGATATAATACAATTGAAAGACAAGATGTAGAATGAAGAGAAATTTATGCTAGTGTTCAATTCTTCATGCAACGCATTCAGTGTAGGATGGTTCTACTGACAACATATTAGAATTTGGTCTAAAATTTTTGAATAACTTAAATGCTGTTCTGTACATCATAGATACTATCAAGCTGTTTTGAGCACTGTAAACAATGGAAAGCTCCCTATAAATTCATAATTCTGTAGGCCAGAAATCATGTTAATGTGGATACATTTTAGAATACATTAAAATAATGAATTACTAAAACTAAAAGAGGCATTATTATTGAGCAAAATTCTACCTTATGGACTTAAAACTTTGGTCTAAGGCTGCAATGGAAATAATTCTTCATAAAATCATATAATATCCATAAACAATTATTATTTATATTCTAAATATTTAAGGGTGTCTAGCCTTATTTAAAGATATAAGAATGAAAATATGTGCATATATCTAATCAATAAATAATTTAAACTTCAGAAATCTTCATTCTTTATATTTCTGTAAGTATTAATTCTGTACTTTTATCTGTGAAAAAAAAATTGGTTATAGATTCTTTTGTTGAGATTTAGGAATGCTTTTGTTCTCCAATAGCCATAACAGTCTACATCAAACTTAGAAATGCAGCAGTGGTTCTAGGACAACTGAATCTTTGAAGCTACCGCCATTTGCTTCAGCAAATACTACCTCTGTCATTTTTTCATGCTCCATCAAAATCAGACCGTTTAAAAGGAACAGTTATATCGGTCTCAGGTCCTCCCTTTGAGTTTCCAGCTCATCTGATGTAAAGACGTAACTTTTAACTTTTTTGAGCATTTGAAAATGGCAGTGTATATCTATTTTATTCTGTAGGAGAAAAAAAGAGATGTGTATCTACATTTTTACACTCTAGGTTATTACTGGACTATAAGAAAGCCATAGATTTTTGTATTGATGTTTAAAGGATATTTTTTTCAGGTTTGTGTGTGTATGTGAGTTTTCTAACCTTTGAAATGATCAAAGGTAAAACAGGTGTTGGCCTCTGTATTAGGCTTTTAACCCTAGAAAATAGTGTTCATACTTTCCTAATCATTACGAATAGAAGCAATGGCTGCACTGCATATGCTAAAAGTGAAAAAGTCATTTTTTTACACTCACAACAGAATTGAGATACTTTGATACTGATCAGCTTATTCTGACCAAAGAAAAATTTTATTTCTCTTGTCAAATATTATCATCCTAAATAATATTAAATAGTTAAGCCAATGTAAGATTAATCAGTTTATACCACCCTTGCACACTTAAACACTAGCAATTCCTCTCTTAATGTCTTACCCTTCTAGGGGATGGTAATTTGAGAGCTACTTTGCAATACTAAATTAGATAATGAAAAGTAGAACTCATTCTGTTCAACTATTTGATATTTTTACTTTATTTAAAAAATAATTGCTACACATTCTCTCTTTTTACCACTACATTTCCTACATCCTTCCCTCCCTCTTTCTTTCTCTCCCTCTTTTCCCCTCCCTCTCTCTTCCCCTGCCCTCACCACACACACAGAAACACACTACATTGTCCATGTAACATTCAGAATGTTATCCATTTGATGAACCAAAAGAAGTATGTAGAGTATAATAATGTGCACAGTAATGAAATGCAGTTTTTTTTCCTTTTCATTTCTTCTCGTTCGCTTTACCCTGCCCCCTATTCAGTAATCACCTTGGTGGGCTTGTATTTTGCTTTAAGTTTTTCTTGAATGCATTTAATAAATATTATTGCTTGAATCTGTAGGATTTGGTGCCTTCATTTTAACTGATCCAAGACTTAGGATAAACTAGTTCACAGACCATCTATATTTTTATTTTGATGTTAGTTTTAATAAATGTGGCTTGATTAATTTCAAAACAATGCCTGTACCTGCCAAGTATAAGAATACTCTTCTACTTATGCTTCTGGAAAGCATAAATTATTTTTAATTGTTTCATTTTTTAGAGCCTGATATATTGAAAGAGTTATCAGTTTACAGTAATTTACTTATCTCTTACAACTAATGAATTTTCACCTTCCTACAATTTACTTTATTACATCTTTTGCTGCCATCCATATAAAAAATGTATATTTTACCATTTATCTGCACAGTATTTTATGGTATCTCTTGCTAAATATAAGTGATTTTAGAGATATAGATGTAAGTATATATAGAAGAATTGAAATATGGACCACATTTTTAAGAATATTTTTATTTCACCTAAGCCTTTGATTTCTGTAATAATAACCCTTGTGAATGAAATCACAAAGTGACCAAACCCCATTCTGGAGATCATCAGCATTTAATGATTAGCTAAGGGAATTGATGCTTTAGAACTGTGGTATTGGAGAAGACTCTTGAGAGTCCCTTGGACTGCAAGAAGATCCAACCAGTCCATTCTGAAGGAGATCAGCCCTGGGATTTCTTTGCAGGGAATGATGCTAAAGCTGAAACTCCAGTACTTTGGCCACCTTATGCGAAGAGTTGACTCACTGGAAAAGACTCTGATGCTGGGAGGGATTGGGAGCAGGAGGAGAAGGGGACGACAGAGGATGAGATGGCTGGATGGCATCACTGACTCAATGGACGTGAGTCTGAGTGAGCTCCGGGAGTTGGTGATGGACAGTGAGGCCTGGCGTGCTGCGATTCATGGGGTCGCAAAGAGTCGGACACGACTGAGAGACTGAACTGAATGGTTAAATTGCTTTCAAGAAAGACAACATTTGGAAATTTATCCTAGTTTTTTAAAATACATGAAAAATATGTTTAAACCCTAAAAAGAGAAAAATAATAATTATATATTAATAGTCAGTTCAGTTCAGTTGCTCAGTCATGTCCAACTCTTTGTGATCCCATGAATCACAGCAAGCCAGATCTCCCTGTCCATCATTCTTTGGCGCTCAGCTTTCTTCACAGTCCAACTCTCACATCCATACACGACCACTGGAAAAACCATAGCCTTGACTAGACGGACCTTTGTTGGCAAAGTAATATCTCTGCTTTTCAATATGCTCTCTAGGTTGGTCATAACTTTCCTTCCAAGGAGTAAGCGTCTTTTTTTTTTCATGGCTACAGTCACCATCTGCAGTGATTTTGGAGCCTCCCAAAATAAGGTCTGACACTGTTTCCATTGTTTCCTCATCTATTTCCCATGAATATTAATAAATTAATAATTATCTGTAATTAATAAATAATAAAAATATAAATAAATAATTGATAAAGATAATTATCTTTTAGATTCTCATTTTCAATGACATTATAAGAATTTAACTGCTGAAAATACCCAGTATTGGCCAAAAAAGTGAATACAACAACCTCCAAAATTATATGTTCATCAGGTTTACAGCCTGATAAATAATTCTCCAAATTCAGTAACAAATATCTATAATAAGTACACTGTCTTGAAAAAACAGTTAACTAAAGATAAATTACTCAGATGAAGTTTTTACATCTGTACTTTTACTATTAAAGCAATGTGAAACAAATGCTCAGGAAACTATATGATATGTATGATTTCTTTTTCTATGTAAAATTAAAAATCTGGCATGAAAATGACTTTAATATGCCTGAAGCACATTTTAGTGTACAAGATTGAAAAATAGGTTGAGTTTTAAAATGCGATAATATTAAACTGCTTGTCAATATCATAAATTAAGTGACTCTAATTAGCAAAATTCATAATTAAAGCTGTAGTCTAACTCATTAGGATAGACTGTTATTAGAAATTTCTCTCACCCAAATGATTTAGATTCTGTTAATATCAGGGACTGTCATAAGTAACATTTCTTCATATTACAACCAGCTATAGTCAATTCTAATTCCTGCCTCTGCAGGTTTTCTTAAAAATTCTCTTAAGAAATTATACTCTATGCCTATAGCAAAAAGTTAATAAATAAAATAATGACTGAATTATATTTTCAGGTCTTACAATATTATATAGTGGTATTATTATAAATCAATTATTGTGTTTATAGCATGTAATATAAATAGGTCAAAATAGCAATAGAAATCCATCTTTATGCTCATATACGTATGTGTGTGTCTATGTATGTATATATATATAAACGATTATATTTCATATGTGTAGAGAAGGTTCAACACTGTTTTTGTCTATTTTCTGGTTATTAACTATGCTTCCTTGAACACACTTTATTGTTTTCAGCTATGACCAAATATGATTTTAATTAGGACTATTTATTGGAAGATTATAAAAAGTCAAATGAAAATGGGAAGGAAGGAAGGAAAAAAAGAAAGGGAGAGAAGAAGGAAGGATGCATAAGACACTAGCCTTTTCAAAACTGAGTCCCTGGGAATATTGGCTTAAGGTATATCTTTTTCTTTTAAGGTATATCTTAATCAAGACATATCTTTAGCATCTCTTACCTAGACTTGAGTAATGCCTGGTACATAATAGATTTATTTGTTCTTTAGTATATTATTCCTGCGTGCATGGTGCCTTTAGTCACTGCCAAGCAGTGTCACCTTTGAATATATTGTTACAAATTCTCCAAACAATGATTTGAGGAAATCTTTTGACAAATGAAGCAACAAAGGCAGTGGTTGCTCTGAAAATTCAAGCAAATCTCAAAAGTTCACAAAGGTAGCAGTTAGTTGAGCTCAGAACTTAATGTGTGATATCCTCATACAAAGCTTTTTATTCAAATTAATTCACTATATTGCTTATTCTATTAGGAGAATGGTATAAAAATTCTAATGTCTGTATGAAGTAGATGGTTGGCCCTACAATAAGAAATGTGACTATAACAAATAGAGGTATCTAAAGCTCCAAAACATACCATGCACTTCCTCATCTACTAGCTGGTGACATTAGTACAAGGATTTACCTTTAAATGAAATGTTTCTGGGAAAGCAAGCACTCTCACTATTATTACACTATCAATCCTGAGGATAAAATAACAGCTTAAGGGTGATATGTGGAGACAAGAAAGATGGTTTGAGACAGCTGGACAAATTAGGCATGCTTAAGGCAAGAATGAAAGAAAAAAGACAAAGGCAGCTGGATTTAAATGTCAAATTGTCCAACTTCAGATACTGATCACTTAAATATTTTATAATTTAAAAAGAGTAGATAGATTTTATGAGTATGCTAAGTAGTACAGATTGAGGGGGAAAAGTGACCTCAAGGAATCTTCAATTGATTAAAAGATTTTGTAAACTCAGCCCCAGGTATGAAGTAGTTCACGAAAAGTAGAGTTTTAATCCCTCATCTAACTATCCTTTTATCCCAATTTCCCCATAGAGTAGTAGTACTCCCTTACTTATCAAGCCCTTTTTGGAAGTTGCACCCAGTGGCAATCACCAAAAGTTATTCAGCTGCTAATTCAAAACATCAAAATTGTAGGGGTACTGGAATGCTTTGGCTACCTGATGAGAAGAACTGAATCATTGGAAAAGACCCTGATGCTGGGAAAGACTGAAGGCAAGAGAAGAGTACTACAGAGGATGAGATGGTTGGAGGGCATCACCGACTCAATGGACATGAGTTTGAACAAGATCCAAGAGTTGGTGAAGGACAGGGAAGCATGGAGTGTTGCAGTCCATGGGATCCCAAAGAGTTGGGCAGGACTGAGTGATTGAACTGAATTGAACTGAATGGTTGCAGAGCCGTATTTTAACACTGTAACTTTGAGATTTCCTGAGCAATATACTTGGCATTAGTGAGACACACATAAATGAGGTTTATATGTAAATCCTCTTCTTTGTCAATAGCCAGACATTTTGACTTATAAAATGTTTCAATTATTATCTCACAGGTATTGTTTTCATTTAGTCAGTGATAAGAATGGATAATAAATCTTAATTGCTTCTTTTGTCAAATGATTTATCAACATTCCACAGGGAAAAAAATCTAAAGAAGAGTGCACCCAGTAATTTATAAATGATAGTTGATAGCACATATATTTCTATGTGTATTAAAAATGTAAGTTGAAATTTGATAATTTCCTTAAGCTGCTTTTCTGGTTTTGAATTTGACAATATACAAAATTATTTAAAGAATACAAATGAAAATAATTTTGGTCTCATTAGGCCATGGCCTAATATACCAGTGCCAATAGCAGAAAATGAGTATCAAATTAAATTCAGATCTAACAATATTTAATTCTGTCTGAAAGCAAGACCACAGAAACCATATGAAAAATGTCTGCAACAAACACAATATTTAGAGCTTTAAAAATTATACCAATTTATATTTCATTTGCTTCATTTTATTAGAATGCTGGCAAGTTAATGTGCAACAGTGATTCTGTAAAACTGATTTAGATTCTCTAATAATAATCTCAAAGAGATAAATAATCATAAGGAAGCAAATATTCCTATAAAAATACATGCCTATACTTCTTAAAACTTCACAGAAAAAAAGGTAAGATAATTATAAGACTTAAAACTAACAACTAGAACACCAAATAAAATGAATTGCTAACCTAGGGGAGAATATCCCTTGTTGTACAATACATTTTGCCAATTTGAAATTGAGGAAGATTTTTTTTTAATGTGTTTGAAAATATTCCCTGTGCTTGCTGGAAAAGATCAGGCATAAAATTGTATAGGAACATCAAAAGTGAGATGAGAAGAAACTTGGGGAAGCCACTGGCATGTTCATAAATGGAAAGAGAGCAAAAAGCTATTGAAGTGTTTAAGGATATAGGAATAAAATGAAATCTAACAGGGAAGGGGAGAGAACTGTATTGAAAGGTGTTCCCAGCTGGAAAAAATCATTTCCAGGTGATTTTTGTTTCCATCAAATCAAATCAGGACATGAAACTGGAGACAGTATCCCATAATTAAAAAAAAAAAAAAATCGTTTCCACTACTTAAAGAGATTTGCTTTAGGGTTTTGATAAGTATTTAAGGGCTATTTATTATCTGGTGATAGAAAGTGAGAAATAAATTTGACTCATTCCTTACAGACGGAGAAGGCAATGGCACCCCACTCCAGTACTCCTGCCTGGGAAATCCCATGGGCAGAGGAGCCTGGCAGGCTGCAGTCCATGGGGTTGCGAAGAGTGGAACATGACTGAGCGACTTCACTTTCACTTTTCACTTTCATGCATTGGAGAAGGAAATGGCAACCCACTCCAGTGTTCTTGCCTGGAGAATCCCAGGGATGGGGGAGCCTGGTGGGCTACCGTCTACGGGGTCGCACAGAGTCAGACACAACTGAAGTGACTTAGCACCAGCAGCAGCATTTCTTACAGAAGTAAAGAGAATAAATCTGCCACTCTAAATATTGTTTTGAAATATATTATTAATAGTATAATATGTGAATCTTTGATTATGTATTATAAATCATACTACACTTAACCCCATAAGTTTTTTTAAATTTAAATATCTGGTCTATTCTCACTATATTTTTAAGTATATATAACACCTATTGTATATAGTAAGGCTTTGTTTCACTTTTAATTTGAATCATTATTGTGGAATGATAAGCTGGAAGTGAGTATTGTTGATTATACTTATTCATACATTTTACTTTATAAATGACCTCACATTATTTTGAACAACCTCATACTTTAACACTTATGTATTTCTAGCATAGTGTAGTACCTGAAACATAATTGTTACAAAAATACATCCTTTATTTAGGCCTGAACACAGTTAGGTATAGAGGAACACTAATGTTATTCTATATAATAATAATTTAGGTGTACACCATAGTTTAAAACAGTTGCTCTTCCTAAGAAGCAATGCCAGAAAACTTGGAAAACTCAGCAGTGGCCATAGGACTGGAAAAGGTCAGTTGTCATTCCAATCCCAAACAAGGGCAATGCCAAAGCATGTTCAAACTATCTCACAATCACACTCATTTCACATGCTAGCAAAGTAATGCTCAAAATTCTCCAAGCTAGGCTTCAACAGTATGTGAATGGAGAACTTCCAGATGTTCACATGAGTTTACTATTTAGACCCAATAGTAATGTAATGTAAATATCTCTTCTCTAGTAGAAAAGATAATAAAGGTTATGTATCCTATACTACATTGAATGCAAATTTCTTTATTAAAAACACCTTATTTCTGCATGCTATTTTAATTAAGTTATATGGTGGCTCAGACAGTAAAGAGTCTGCCCACAATGCAGGAGACCAGGGTTCAATCCCTGGGTTGAGAAGATCCCCTGGAGAAGGAAATGGCAACCCACTCCAGTACTCTTGCCCAGAAAATTCCATGGATGGAGGAGCCTGGTAGGCTACAGTCCATGCGGTTACAAAGAGTCAGACATGACTGAGCGACTTCACTTTCACATATGTATCTCAGCTCTTCAAGTGATATTTGAACCCGCTATACCCTCTCTCTCAGAGAAGGCAATGGCACACCACTCCAGTGTTCTTGCCTGGAAAATCCCATGGACGGAGGAGCCTGGTGGGCTGCAGTCCATGGGGCTGTGAAGAGTTGGACACGACTGAGCGACTTCGCTTTCACTTTCTTTTTAATTTTTTTATTTTTTAAATTTATTTTAATTGGAGGCTAATTACTTCACAATATTGTATTGGTTTTGCCATACATCAACATGGAGTAT
This sequence comes from Ovis canadensis, assembly GCF_042477335.2. Classification (NCBI taxonomy): domain Eukaryota; kingdom Metazoa; phylum Chordata; class Mammalia; order Artiodactyla; family Bovidae; genus Ovis; species Ovis canadensis. The sequence goes on along the minus strand of NC_091262.1, from coordinate 65,711,732 downwards.
ACACTTTCACTTTCATACCATCACACTAGTCTCCTTATTAATGAGTTAGTTAAAAATGGTTGACATATTTTTATTTTTATCACTCATGCTTCTAACTGTTCAAAGTTTATATTTTAATATCACAGTTAGAGTTGATTTTTGTCTGTTCAGAAACTCATTCTTCCTTCTCCGGACAAGGACTCCTTTCCCCATCCATTCATGTGAAAGTGGTGGGGCTGCCTACCTAGTATATTTCTTCCTGGCCTTAATTTTAAGAACATGTTCTAGGACATTCCAGTTATAACATCATATGCAGCTGTGTAAACACAGTATTTGTTAAGTTAAGCCAGATCTTTATTCTTCTCCAGATATGTATTTTATCATTTTAGAAGTTTAAGGAAAAAGCAGATTTGGATAATACAGCTAGCACAATGTGAATCAGGAATTATCAACCACATTTTTTTCTCAGCACACCAAGTGGAAGAGAGAAAGAAAAAGAGGTCAAATGGATTTTGATGATTTCTCTAAATATCTGCATGAAATTATGTATAAAACCACATTTCTAATCTGCTGCTGCTGCTGCTAAGTTGCTTCAGTCGTGTCTGACTCTGTGAAACCCCATAGACGGCAGCCCACCAGGCTCCGCCATCCTTGGGATTCTTATAAGTGAGGGGAAAAAATCATGTTTTTGCTTATAGGAGATTGATTTCTCTGTTTCTTATACCAAAGAATCCTAGCAGAGGGTTAAGCAATGGAAATACTATAATATAGATTTAGAAAACAAAATAGTGTATATGAACATGTTTCACATGAATTAGCCAAACCTAAAATTATAGTAAATTTTAACTATTATCATAATACTTTGAAGATATATTCAAAATTCATGTGTTTTATGGATTATTGATTTTTGACTGGGTCTCTTCAGCTCAACAATAAAATCAGAAGTGATGAGGTTGCAATGTGATGAGGTTGCAATGATACAAACAATTCAGACACAGGATTAGAAAAATATTGAGAATTGTAAAACATAATTACAATAAAAGTCAAAATAAAGATCCTATAGTAGTTGGTAGCTCAGGAATTTTTATGTTTGTTAAAGATCTTAAACTAATTTAAAGTAATTAAATGGATAATTTGACATTTTGAATGAAAATTATGGAGTACATCATTTTTTTAAAAATGTCTATTAATTTGGTATGTAGGAGATACTTGAAGCTGTGGTAGTACAGATTTATAAATATTTTTAGTAGAGTACAAATAAAAATTTTTTAAATATGACTTTAAAATTAGCATGAAGACATATTTGGTGATGTTGTGGCCATTTTCCTTGTATTACAAAGCATTGGAGAGAGAACTGATGCTTGTATAAAGTTATTTGTACTCTACTTTTTATCTGAAGAAAAAAGGAATTGCAATTTGTACGTGAGAACGGGATTTAATAAGATTTTTTTCTTTAAAATGTTTTCTAGGTTCTAGAGCCTTCATAATTGCCTGTCATGTCCTCCTATTTGGGCCATAAATGACTCATTTTTCCTTTGTTGCATCAATTCATAGATGCTGGAACTGTCTTACTTACTTGCCCTTAATTTATGCCTTTTACCGCATGTAATCTCCTGTAGACTTTTATTGGAGTGAGAACAGAAAGTGGAGGGTGAAGGAAAGGTTTCAATCACTGAAATCTTTATCTGTGTTTGTTGTTCTTTTTATTATTACCATAAAGTATGTGCAGATTGTTAATTCAAATTCCCTTCTCTAGGAATTTGGCTTCAGTATCTGTTAAAACATTTTAAGTGTATTATTGTGATTGCTTTGTACAGATAGCTTTCACTATATTCTTTCTGATTTCTGGAAGGCACAGATATTATTCATCATTTTTATCCGTAGGATAAAGTTCTGTATTATAAAAAAGTTAAAGCTATTATCTACCTATACTTAATTAATATGATAGCTCCTAAATTCACTTTTCTATTGAGAGAGAAATATCTAAATAAATATCACCAACTTACATTTGATTCCAATGAATATTTCCCATTATGCTTAACACTTCCTCAGGCATATCATGCTATTGACAGACTGTTTATATGGTATTACATAATTTTATTATTTCTTAGGAATGTATACATGTTTAACTCATTACCATTCTGATACAGTTCTGAAAGGCTTTTCAACTTGTATCTGATAGCTGTAACAGGTGATGAGAGGGAGGCAGACATATTTGGTCTTGTAGACACTCTGAAAGTTTGAGCTTATTAAACTTGTTTAATGTGGGCATTCTGTTTTAATACTGGAGTGGGTTACCTGTGGCAGAGGAAGATGGTGGAATAGAAGGAGTGCACTCATCTTCTACTGCATGAACACCAAAATTACAAATCGCTGCTGAACAACTGTTGACAGGAAAATATTTAATCCCACCAAAAAAAATAATAATAATATCCCATGTCCAAGTGCAAAGGAGAAGCCCAAGCAAGACAGTAGGAGGGGCAAAATCAGGTTTAGAATCAAATCCAGTACCCACCAGAGACACTAGAGGGACTCAAATAAACCTCGTGCACCAGGACCCAGAGACCCCACAGAGACTGAGCCAGAACTGCGTTTGAGTGTCTCCTGTGGAGGTACAGGTTAGCAGTGGACTGCCATGGGACAGGGGCTCTGGGTCCAGCAGACCTGAGTATGGCATAAGCCCTCTTGGAGGAGGTTGCCATTAACCCCACCATAGAGCTGCCAGGACATACACAGGACTGGGAAAACAGACTCTTGTAGGGAACAAACAAAACTTTGTGCCCACCAGGACTCAGGAGAAAGGAGCAGTGACCCCAAAAGAGACTGACCCAGACTTGCCCATGAGTGTCCAGGAGGCTCTGGCAGAGGTGTGGGTTGGCGGTGACCTGCTGCAAGGCCGGGGGCACTCAGTGCAGCAGTGTAAGCATGGAACATTTTGGAGGAGGTCTCAATTATCTTCATTACCTCCACCATAGTTTGGCCTTGGGTCAAATAACAGGGAGGGAACACAGCCCCACTCATCACAGAAAATTGGATCAAAGATTTACTAAGCATGGCCCCACCCATTAGAACAAGACCCAGTTTCCCCTTAGTCAATCTCTCCCATCAGGAGCTTCCGTAAGCTTCTTAGCCTTATCCATCAGAGAGCCAAGAGAATAAAAACCACAATCACAGAGAACTAAGAAAACTCATCACATCAAACTCAAGGAACTCATCACAGCCTTGTCTAACTCAATGAAACTATGAGCCATGCTGTGTAGGGCCACTCAAAACAGATGGGTCATGGTGGAGAGTTCTGACAAAACATGGTCCACTGAAGATGAGAATGGTAAAACACTTCAGTATTCTTGCCCTGAGAACTCCATGAACAGTATGAAAGGCAAAAAGATAGGACACTGAAAGATGAACTTCCCAGGTAGGTAGGTGCCCAATGTGCTACTGGAGATCAGTGGAGAAATAACTCCAGAAAGAATGAAGAGACAGTTCAGTTGCTCAGTCACATCCGACTCTTTGTGACCCCATGAACCGCAGTATGCCAAGCCTCCCTGTCCATCAACCAACTCCCTGAGTTCACCCAAACCCATGTCCATTGTGTCAGTGATGCCATCCAGCCATCTCATCCACTGTTATCCTGTTCTCCTCTTGCCCTCAATCTTTCCCAGCATCAGGGTCTTTTCAAATGAGTCAGCTCTCCACATCAGGTGGCCAAAGTACTGGAGTTTCAGCTTCAACATCAGTCCCTCCAATGAACACCTAGGACTGATCTCCTTTATGATGGACTGGTTGGATCTCCTTGCAGTCCAAGAGACTCTCAAGAGTCTTCTGTAACACCACAGTTCAAAAGCATCAATTCTTCTGTGCTCATCTTTCTTTATACTCCAACTCTCACATCCATACTTGACTACATAGCCTTAACTAGATGAACCTTTGTTGGCAAAGTAACAACAAATATGAACAACATGAACAAATATGAACAACATTCATATTCTTTTGAATATGCTGTCTAGGGTGGCCATAACTTTCCTTCCAACGAGCAAGCGTCTTTTAATTTCATGGCTGCAATCACCATCCGCAGTGATTTTGAAGCCCAGAAAAATAAAGTCAGCCACTGTTTTGAGTGTTTCCCCATCTATTTCCCATGAAGTGATGGGACTGGATGTCATGATCTTGGTTTTCTGAAGGTTGAGCTTTAAGCCAACTTTTTCCCTCTCCTCTTTCACTTTCATCAAGAGGCTCTTTCGTTCTTCTTCACTTTCTGCCATAAGGGTGGTGTCATCTCTGCATCTGAGGTTATTGCTATTTCTCCTGGCAATCTTGATTCCAGCTTGAGATTTATCCAGCCCAGTGTTTCTCATGATGTACTCTACATATGAGCTAAATAAGCAGGGTGACAATATACAGCCTTGACATATTCCTTTTCTTATTTGGGACCAGTGTGTTGTTCCATGTCTAGTTCTATCTGTTGCTTCCTGACCTGCATATAGGTTTCTTAAGAGGCAGGTCAGGTGGTTTGGTATTCCCATCTCTTTCAGAATTTTCCACAGTTTATTGTGATCCACACAGTCAAAGGCTTTGGCATAGTCAATCAAGCAGAAATAGATGTGTTTTTTGGGAATTCTTTTGCTTTTTCAATGATCCACCCGATGTTGGCAATTTGATCTCTGGTTCCTCTGCTTTTTCTAAAACCAGCTTGAACATCAGGAAGTTCACGGTTTATGTATTGCAGAAGCCTGGCTTGGAGAATTTTGAGCATTACTTTACTAGCGTGTGAGATGAGTGCAATTGTGCAGTAGTTTGAGCATTCTTTGAAGAGACAGAGCCACAGTGAAAACAGCACCCAGTTGTGGATGTGACCGGTGACGGGAGTAAAGTCTGATGCTGTAAAGAACAATATTGCATAAGAACCTGGAATGTTAGGTCCATAAATCAAGGCAAATTGGAAGTGCTCAAACAGGAGATGGCAAGAGTGAACATCAACATTTTAGGAATCAGTGAACTAAAGTGGACTGGAATGGGTGAATTTAATTCAGATGACCATTATATCTATTACTGTGGGCAAGAGTCCCTTAGGAGAAATGAAGTAGCCATCATAATCAACAAATGAGTCTGAAGTGCAGTACTTGGATGCAGTCTCAAAAAAAGACAGAATGATCTCTGTTTGTTTCCAAAGCAAATCATTCAATATTACAGTATTTCGACTCTATGCCCCAGTCAGTAATGCTGAAGAAGTTGAATGGTTCTACAAGTCCTACAAGACATTCTCCAGGATAATCTCTGGGAGGTGGTGATGGACAGGGAGGCCTGGTGTGCTGCAGTCCATGGGGTCACAAAGAGTTGGACACGACTGAGGGACTGAACTGAATTGACTTACAAGAACTTCTAGAACTAACTCCCAAAAAAGATGTCCTTTTCATTATAGGGAACTGGAATGCGAAAGTAGGAAGTCAGGACACCTGGGGAAACAGGAAAATTTGACCTTGGAGTACAAAACGAAGCAGGTCAAAGGCTAATAGAGTTTTTCCAAGAGAACACACTGGTGATAGCTAACACCCTCTTCCAACAACACACACACACAAAACTCTACACATGGACATCACCAGATGGTTAATACTGAAATCAGATTGATTATATTCTTTGCAGCCAAAGATGGAGAAGCTCTATACAGTCAGCAAAAATAGGACTGGGAGCTGACAGTGGCTCAGATCATGAACACCATATTGCCAAATTCAGACTTAAATTGAAGAAAGTAGGTAAACCAGTAGATAATTCAGGTATGACATAAATCAAATTCCTTATGATTATACAGTGGAAGTGAGAAATAGATTCAAGGGATTAGATCTGATACAGTGCTTTAAGAACTATGGACAGAGGTTCATGACATTGTACAGGAGGCAGTGATCAAGACCATCCCCAAGAAAAAGAAGTGAAAACAGGCAAAATGGTTGTTTGAGGAGGCCTTACAAATAGCTGAGAAAAAAGAGAAGCAAAACACAAAGGAAAAAAGAAAAAATCTACTCATTTTGATGCAGAGTTCCAAAGAATAGCAAGGAGAGGTAAGAAAGCCTTCCTCAGTGATTAATGCAAAGAAATAGAGGCAAACAACAGAATGGGAAAGACTAGAGATCTCTTCAAGAAAATCAGAGATACCAAGGGAACATTTCATGCAAACATGGGCTCGATAAAGGACAGAAATGGTATGGACCCAACAGAAGCAGAAGATATTAAGAAGAAGTGGTAAGAATATACAGAACTATATAAAAAAGATCTTCATGACCCAGATAATCACGATGGTGTGATCACTCACCTAGAGCTAGACATCCTGGAATGTGAAGTCAAGTGGGCCTTAGGAAGCATCCCTACAAACAAAGCTAGTGGAGGTGATAGAATTCCAGTTGAGCTATTTCAAATCCTGAAACATGATGCTATGAAAGTGCTACACTCAATATGCCAGCGGAGAAGGCAATGGCACCCCACTCTAGTACTCTTGCCTGGAAAATCCCATGAACAGAGGAGCCTGGTAGGCTGCAGTTTATGGAGTCGCAAAGAGTCAGACACGACTGAGCGACTTCCCTTTCACTTTTCACTTTCATGCATTGGAGAAAGAAATAGCAGCCCGGTCCAGTGTTCTTGCCTGGAGAATCCCAGGGTTAGCAGAGCCTGGTGGGCTGCCATCTATGGGGTCACACAGAGTCAGACATGACTGAAGCGAGTTAGCAGCAGCAGCAGCAATATGCCAGAGAATAAGGAAAACTCAGGAGTGGCCACCAGATCAGTTTTCATTCAGTCTCAAAAAAAAGGCAATGCCAAAGAATATTCAAACTACCACAAAATTGCACTCATCTCATATGCTAGCAAATAATGCTCAAAATTCTCCAAGCCAGGCTTCAACAGTTTGTGAACCATGAACTTTCAGATGTTCAAGTTGGATTTAAAAAAGGCAAAGGAATCAGAGGTCAAATTCCCAACATCCATGGATCATCAGAAAATAGAGTTCCAGAAAAACATCTATTTCTGCTTTATTGACTACACCAAACTTTTGACTGTGTGGATCACAACAAACTATGGCAGATTCTTCAAGAGATGGAAATATCAGACTACTGATCTGCCTCCTGAGAAATCTGTATTCAGGTCGTGAAGCAACAGTTAGAACTGGACATGGAACAACAGACTGGTTCCAAATAGGGAAAGGAGTACATCAAGGCTGTATATTGTCACCCTGCTTATTTAACTTATATGCAGAGTATAACAACAGAAACACTGAGCTGGAGGAAGCACAAGCTGGAATCAAGATTGCCAGGAGAAATATCAATAACCTCAGATATGCAGATGACACCACCCTTATGGCAGAAAGCAAAGAACTATAGAGCCTCTTGATGAAAGTGAAATAGGAGGCTGAAAAAGTTGGTAAAACTCAACATTCAGAAAACTGATTCATAGCATCCAGTCCCATCACTTCATGGCAAACAGATGGGGAAATAATGGAAACAGTGAGAAACTTTATTTTGGGGGGATCCACAATCACTGCAGACGATGATGCAGCCATGAAATTAAAAGACACTTGCTCCTTGGAAGAAAGGCTGTGACCAACCTAGACAGCATGTTAAAAAGCAGACATTACTTTGCCAACAAAGGTCCATCTAGTCAAAGCTATGGTTTTTCCAGTAGTCATGTATGGATGTGAGATTTGGACTCTAAGGAAAGCTGAGCATCGAAGAATTGATGCTTTTGAACTGTGGTGTTGGAGAAGACTCTTGAGAGTCCCTTGGACTGCAAGGAGATCCAACCAGTCCATTCTGAAGGAGATCGGTCCTTGGTGTTCTTTGGAAGGAATGATGCTAAAGCTGAAACTCCAGTACTTTGGCCACCACGTGCGAAGGGCTGACTCATTGGAAAAGACTCTGATGCTGGGAGGGATTGGGGGCAGGAGAAGGGGACGACAGAGGATGAGATGGCTGGATGGCATCACCGAGTCGTTGGACATGAGTCTGAGTAAACTCCGGGAGTTAGTGATGGACAGGGAAGCCTGACGTGCTGCTGTTCTAGGTTCACGAAGAGCTGGACACGACTGAGCGATGTAACTGAACATTTTATTATGTTTTTGTCAATGTTTAATACTCTTCTATCATCTATAAAAAAAAAAGGTATACTAAGAATTTTACCTCTTTTTAATAGTTTTATAACTTACCTATTTTTTTAGTTTTCTGTGGATATTAATATTTATTATTTACTTAAAAATATTCATTATAGAAAAAAGTACATTATCAAATCAGAAAACTCTATGGCTGTTACAAAAATGAAAATATCATATTGTTTGGCTGTTTCATATTATTATTTGCATTTATTTATCTCAGCATCTGTATTTGCAGAAATACATAGCATTTTATATCTTTAAGTCACACACTTTCTACTAGTTATTGTTCATTAGTGAAAGTGAAAGTCACTCAGTCGTGTCCGACTCTTTGTGCCCCATGGACTATACAGTCCATGGAATTCTCCAGGCCAGAATGCTGGAGTGGGTAGCCTTTCCCTTCTCCAGGGCATCTTCCCAACCCAGAAATCGAAACCAGGTCTCCAGCATTGCACGTAGATTCTTTACCAGCTGAAACACATAATATAAAGCAACCAATTATATACATTAGGGACTTCCCTGGTGGCTCAGACGGTAAAGTATCTGCCTACAATGCAGGAGACCTGGGTTCGATCCCTGGGTTGGGAAGATCTCCTGGAGAAGGAAATGGCAACCCACTCCAGTACTCTTGCCTGAAAATTCCATGGACGGAGGAGCCTGGTAGGCCACAGTCCATGGGGTGGCAAAGAGTTAGACATGACTGAGTGACTTCAACGTCATATATATTAGCTCCTCACTGGATTTGTCAATATTCTTCTTGTTTGCTTTTAATATGTCAGTGTCAGCAATGACAATATTTAATAACACTAACACATGTAGGCTCTTCTAACAATAAGGAAAATTGGTCATATAAATGTATGTTTTTCTCTAAAGATAACAACAGATGTTAGTAGCTCCACTTCTGTTTTATAATTTCAAAGTGGCCACATTTTTATATTTTAGGGGAAAAAAAACAGTATGAGAATCATGTTTTACATGAAATACCATCAAAAAAATAAGCTGTTATTCCTTCTGAACACAGGTACATTGGAGAATTTAGACAGTGAACAGATCTTACTTTAACACAGTGCCTCCAGCACACAGGCTTTTTATAGGTGTCAGGGGATTCAGGTCCATGACGGATTTCACATATACACCTGCTCTTTATTGCATATAATACAACATTTTAACACTGAGTAGATCTGGTGTTACACATAAGTAAGCCAGGTATCCTTCAAGTGAAAGCAATTTATTTAGGTTTGTCCAAGGCTTTATTAAAAGCCACTGCTTAAAAAAAAAAAATGTATTTCATCATTTTAGAAGCCTTAGAGCATCATATGTCTGTAGAGTAAGAAATTGGAGTCATTTCTGTTCTGCCACTAGGTGTCACTTAGCCTCTTGGAACAAGTTCCTTTTTCTAAACACTTAAGATTTTATCTCTGTGATTCCCATCAGCATCAATGTTTATGATTATGTGTAGAGATAAGAAACAGAAAATGCGTCTACATGTTCATCTCTTTGGATAGATAAATGACCTTGTCCAGTAATCTTACTCTTCTCAATAAACCTACTCTCCACATACTGCTCTGGTTCTTCTTTCTTCCTGAAATTTCTCTCTTCAGATTATCCACCTGGCTTTCTTTGCTTATCAGCAACATTTAAATGACATATATTCCTGACTATTCTACACAAAACTCTGGCCTTCCCTCTGTCTTTTTAGACCAATAATCTTTACTTCCTTTTATTTTGATTCTGCCTTTTCTTTTATCCTGGCACTTTTCTCCTTTTAACATAGTGTATCATTTACTAATTTATCATGCTTATGGTGAAGTAGCCATACTCTGCCTGATGGACTATATAATGTCTCCAAGGGCAGAAGTCTTTGTTAAATCACTCCAGTATGTACAACACCTAGAACAGTGCCTATGCTTAGTTGTAATCAAATATTTATGCAATGAATGAATTGATTAGAAATCAGTGCTGTCATATGTAACATTTTTAAATAATCTGAAAACAAACTATGCAACTTTAAAATAAATTCATGCTCTCTCAAACTAAAAGAGATTCAGAAAATTGTAGAAAATATATAAGCTGATGTGCACAAGTAGAAAGGAAGAAATTTATGGAATGAAATTTAAATTTTGAAAATAGACTCTTCTGGCACATAACATTGAGCAGAGTTGTTCCAGCCTGAATGGGAGGGAGGTTTGGGGGAGAATGGATACATGTGTATGTATGGCTGAGTACCTTTGCTGTTCACCTGAAACTACCACGATATTGTTAATTGACTTTACTCCAATACAAAATAAAAAAGTTTAAACTTAAAAAGAAAAAGAAAATATAATCTTCCTTTTTACCCCCAAAATGTCCACAATAAAATTAGAGCAGGAAATGAATAGGCAAAAATACAGAGTTTGGGGAAAAAAAAAAAAAAAAAAAGCTGTCTCTTTGGTTGGTGTGAGAGGAAGGCAGGAAGTTAATCCAACCTATTCATAACTTTCACCCCACCCCAACCCCACCATACAATGGAGTCATTTCCATTTCAGGGAAAAAAGCAATCACCAAAGATGCCAGGAAAGTTTGAAAAACATCATCTTAAGGAAAGAATGACTTCTGAAGGCCAGAGTTAAAGTTAACTAAAGATAATGAAGGGATTGTTACCTCAAACCAGGTTCTGATGAGTCTACATGCTTGGTTCAGTGGATTAAGATTTTTTTTTACACAATGGAGTATTACTCAGCCATTAAAAAGAATACATTTGAATCAGTTCTAATGAGGTGGTTGAAACTGGAGCTGATTATACAGAGTGAAGTAAGCCAAAAAGAAAAACACCAATACAATATACTAATGCATATATATGGAATTTAGAAAGATGGTAAGGAGAAGGCAATGGCAACCCACTCCAGTACTCTTGCCTGGAAAATCCCACGGACGAAGGAGCCTGGTAGGCTCCAGTCCATGGGGTTGCTGAGTTGGGCACAACTGAGTGACTTTACTTTCACTTTTCACTTTCATGCATTGGAGAAGGAAATGGCAACCTACTCCAGTGTTCTTGCCCGGAGAATCCCAGGGATGGGGGAGCCTGGTGGGCTGCCATCTATGGGGTTGCACAGAGCCAGACACAACTGAAGCGACTTAGTAGCAGCAGCAGAAAGATGGTAACAATAACCTTGTATGCCAGACAGCAAAAGAGACACAGATGCATAGAACAGTCTTTTGGACTCTGTGGGAGAGGGAGAGGGTGGGATGGTTTGGGAGAATGACATTGAAACATGTATAAAATCATATATGAAACGAATAGCCAGTCCAGGTTCAATGAAGGATACAGGATGCTTGGGGCTGGTGCACTGGGATGACCCAGAGGGATAGTACGGGGAGGAAGGAGGGAAGGTGGGTTCAGGATGGGGAACACGTGTATACCCGTGGTGGATTCATGTTGATGTATGGCAAAACCAATACTATATTGTAAAGTAATTAGTCTCCAATTAAAATAAATGAATTTAAATTTTAAAAAAATTTAAAAAAAAGATTTTTTTTACAAAGTGCAGGGAATTAGGGAAGTGATTTAACAAACGACAGGAATCCAAGTGTTTGTATATTCTAGAGGCATAAAAAGCATTTAAAAAGGTTTTCTGAATTAATGAGGTATTCCTATAATTTAGGTAACATAGTTTACATAGAGATCACATGTTGTATAATTCTAACTTGCCCAGATAAGATGCACAGAAGAGAACCACTCTTTCCCTCATTTAGATTTCCACTAACCAAGTCCTTTGTAAGGCTCTCTATCAGAGCAGAATAACAGAATAAAAGCAATAGATCTGAAATTTTATTTCAATTCTTTGGTCCTAATGTTATCAAATAATCCCTTGAGCCCTCCAAATCACTTTCAACTGAACTGACATATGTGCAGTGACCATTTTATTCTCTGACATTCCTATTATAGGTTTCTTAGTAATAAACATATACAAATGAGCTGTGACTGATAAACTATTCAGTTTAGCTATCTTAGTGGTCCATCTGGACCATGAAATGATAAAGTTTCAAAACATTTATATAGATTAAGTGGAGTGACCAATATAAACCTGAATTACCTATTATGGTATCCAAGCAAAACAGCTCCAATGGGTCAACATCAGGTTATGCAAATGGTGCCATGCTTATTCATAGAAATATTGAAACATTATTCGTATTGATAGCTTTTTTAATATAATGTGGTACCAATGGTGTCCATGTTCACTCAACTTATAAAATCACCAGGCTTTATGATAAAATGAAAAATGTTAATGAGTAACAGTCACAAAGAATCTTCTCCAATTTTTGTTCCTGTAAAGTAACTACACATGTACCCCAATGTTCATCGCAGCACTGTTTATAATAGCCAGGACATGGAAACAACCTAGATGTCCATCAGCAGATGAATGGATAAGAAAGCTGGGGTACATATACACAATGGAGTATTACTCAGCCATTAAAAAGAATTCATTTGAATCAGTTCTGATGAGATGGATGAAACTGGAGCCGATTATACAGAGTGAAGTAAGCCAGAAAGAAAAACCAATACAGTATACTAACACATATATATGGAATTTAGGAAGATGGCAATGACGACCCTGTATGCAAGACAGGAAAAAAGACACAGATGTGTATAACGGACTTTTGGACTCAGAGGGAGAGGGAGAGGGTGGGATGATTTGGGAGAATGGCATTCTAACATGTATACTATCATGTAAGAATTGAATCGCCAGTCTGTGTCTGACGCAGGATACAGCATGCTTGGGGCTGGTGCATGGGGATGACCCAGAGAGATGTTATGGGGAGGGAGGTGGGAGGGGGGTTCATGTTTGGGAACGCATGTAAGAATTAAAGATTTTAAAATTTAAAAATAAAAATTAAAATAAAATTAAAAAAAAAACCACTGACATTAGATTTCAAAAAAAAAAAAGTAACTACAAAATGGAATACTGATGAGCGGAATTCCTTTGTTCCAGAAGTCTATTAGCTTCATTTTCACACTCCATCAATGGCTTATATAAAACTCAAAACTCTTGTTTCTTGCATAGTTCAAGTGCATAATATTGACACATACAACATTTCAATTAAAGTTGAATTTTTATAATACATATATTTATTCTAATTGGTACATCTCCATTTATTAATTTGACAGAATAATTTTGCATATAGGTTGTTAATAGTAAAATAATTTTATATACACATTGCTTAAATTCAGAAAATTTCATGGCCAAAACAGGGTTGGGGGACCCACAATATCCAATAGAGGAATGGATAAACCAATTGTGGTATAAGCATACAAGGGAGATACCCCTTACATCTAAAAGCTGATGTGCTCCTCATAACACATGATAATGGGGATGAATCTCCATAGCTGAAAGAAGAAGCCAGGCAAAGAGAAAGCAGAATAATTTTATCAGAGTGAAATTTTACAAAAGGCAAACAACCTATGGTGAAATAAAGTAGATGATATTTTGCTTTAGTTGGTGGGTATGTGTGTTCCGGGCAGGACTATGGGAGACTATTGGGATATAGGGATTTACTCTAAAATAGCTTGAAAATTGTGTGAGTGGTCAGTGAAACTGTTCTATATCTTGATTTTGGTTGTCATAGTATGGGTGTATGAATTTATCAAAACTTTTGGAGCTATACATTTAGACAAATTTTACCGGGTGTCAAACCTGAAGAATGATAACTATAACAAAAATAAACATAGCATTGTACTGAAGGTCCCTTGTAGATTTTGAGGAATAGGTGGAGAATAACAGTAAATCTTGCCAAAAAAAAACCTTTCTTTTGTCTCCAGTTTCACTTTTTCTGACAGTTCCTCAAATCACTCGTTTTCTCTAATTTGTCTTTACACTCCTGATCTATAGAAGAGTATCTCTTTATTATTTGCCACTTTCCTCCAACCCCTACCTCAAACTGTCTCAAGAGCTCAAATTTTCAGTCTGAACTAAATTAGTGCTTCTTTAGTTTATTCCAATTGCCAAAAGGCAGAAAAAAAATGCAAGGCTCAAAAACAGAGAAGAAGGAAAAGAGGGAAGAAAAGAGAAGAGAAATGAGTTTACAGTTTATTTTATTTTTAAGCCAATATCATTGTGGTATTTTCTTACTAATATTCTTCCCTAGAATGTAAGATATATTCATTTTCTATTAATAAAAGATATAAACCTATAAAGATAAGAAACATGACAAGGGAATCATTTATTGTCATAACTTTCTTATATTCTTTCTTTCCCCTTTGCTGTTCAAATCTGGGATTCTTTTAATCGAGAGGAATCATTCTATTTATCTTTATCTCATCAAATCTTATAATCAATAAGTAAATCATAAAATGTTTTGCCCTGAGAATTAGTTCAAGAAGCCTTCATCTCCCTCTCCTCACCCTCCTCCTCTAACACACATCTAGAAATAGTTTCACTTACTGTATCACTTACAACTCTATTATACTACTAGTCAGAAGCTGACTGATCAAGATGATCATCTCCTCAATAGTTAAATTGGAGTAGTTGAAATCAATGTATTTTGTTTCCTGGTTTCACTGAGGCTAATATCTTAAAAACACTATGGACACAAATTTGGTCACACACCCTGCTTTGCATGGGCAAAAGGAAAGAATCTGACTCTACCTTTTTTCTATTACTCAAGTGTGTACAATTAAGACAGATTAGTGCAGTGGACTCTGAAATCCCCATGGAAAGAGGATTTCTAGAAGGAAAATAGGATTCGTAACAGAAAAACCACTCAAATTGAGAACTCTGGTATGGTTCAGAAGTACATTCAAAGAGATGAGATTGTTACAGATTTCCATCAGTATACAGGCAGTATTTGAGAATAATTGCAATGTAGATAGTGTAGCTAGGAGATGCTCTGTGAAATAGTGTCTTTTGAGTTAAGATCTGAAGTAGATGAGAGCCCTGAGGGAGACTCAGGAAAAAGTAGTAAAGGATGAGATCAAAGAGTTAGGGATAAGGTAGAGAAAGCACAATTTGTAGAATCTCATAAACCATTCTAAGAATTTTAGCATTTATCATGAGTGAAATGAATTTCACACTGGAGTATTCTCTTCTGAGAAGAAAAAAAGATCTGACTTTGTTTTAAAGAATCATTCTTTGTGCAGTGTTGAAAATGAACTTAGCGGACAGGCAGTAAAGCAGGAAGAGCTATAAGAGGCTGTTGTAATAATCCAGGTTTGAGACTACAGGGCTTTGGATCACAGAAGTAAAAGGAAAAGTGGTGAAAAACACTCAAATGACACATCTATTTTCAAACTTGATATTCAAAAGCCAGGCCTACCTTACCTCAAAATCTTTGTGGTTTTTAATTTCTCCTTTTCTTGAAAATCTCCATTCCATTATCTAACATAGTACTCTTAGTGTAGACATAAATAGTTAGTTCAGTCTCTCAGTCATGTCCGACTCTTTGCGACCCCATGAACCACAGCACGCCAGGCCTCCCTGTCCATCAACAACTCCTGGAGTTCACCCAAACTCATGTCCATGAGTGGGTGAGGCCATAAACCATCTCATCCTCTGTCATCCCCTTCTCCTCCTGCCCTCAGTCTTTCCCAGCATCAGGGTCTTTTCAAATGAGTCAGCTCTTCAGATCAGGTAGCCAAAGTATTGGAGTTTCAGCTTGAACATCAGTCTTTCCAATGAACACCTAGGACTGGTCTCCTTTAGGATGGACTGGTTGGATCTCCTTGCAGTCCAAAGGACTCTCAGGAGTCTTTTCCAACACCACAGTTCAAAAGCATCAATTCTCCAGAGCTCAGATTTCTGTTTAATCCACTCTCACATCCATACACGACTACTCGAAAAACCATAGCCTTGATTAGACAGACCTTTGTTGGCAGAGTAATGTCTCTGCTTTTCAATATGCTGTCTAGGTTGGCCATAACTTTCCTTCCAAGGAGTAAGCATCTTTTAATTTCATGGCTGCAATCACCATCTGCAGTGATTTCGGAGCCCAGAAAAATAAAATCAGCCACTGTTTCCAGTGTTTCCCCATCTATTTCCCATGAAGTGATGGGACCAGATGCCTTGATCTTCGTTTTCTGAAGGTCGACCTTTAAGCCAACTTTTTCACTCTCCTCTTTCACTTTCATCAAGAGGCTCTTTAGTTCCTCTTCACTTTCTGCCATAAGGGTGGTGTAATCTGCATATCTGAGGTTATTCATATTTCTCCTAGCAATCTTGATTCCAGCCTGTGCTTCTTCCAGCCCAGCGTTTCTCATGATGTACTCTGCATAGAAGTTAAATAAGCAGGGTGACAATATACAGCCTTGATGTACTCCTTTTCCTATTTGGAACCAGTCTGTGTTCCATGTCCAGTTCTAACTGTTGCTTCTTGATCTGCATACAGGTTTCTCAGGAGACCAGCTCAGGTGGTCTGGTATTCCCTTCTCTTTCAGAATTTTCCACAGTTTATTGTGATCCACACAGTCAAAGGCTTTGGCATAGTCAATAAAGCAGAAATAGATGTTTTTCTCGAACTCTTCTTGCTTCTCCCATGATTCAGTGGATGTTGGCAATTTGATCTCTGGTTCCTCTGCCTTTTCTAAAACCAGCTTGAACATCTAGAAGTTCACGGTTCACGTATTGCTGAAGCCTGACTTGGAGAATTATGAGCATTACTTTACTAGCGTGTGAGATGAGTGCAACTGTGTGGTAGTTTGAGCATTCTTTGGCATTGCCTTTCTTTGCGATTGGAATGAAAATTGACATTTTCCAGTCCTGTGACCACTGCTGAGTTTTCCAAATTTGCTGGCATATTGAGTGCAGCACTTTCACAGCATCATATTTTAGGATCTAAAATAGCTCAACTGGAATTCCACCACCTCCACTAGCTTTGTTTGTAGACATACTTAGTATATAGCAAACTATACATAATTTGTTGAGTTAATAATTGATGGTGAATTTCAAAATTCTCTGGTTAAATAGAAATAGCAGGCTTTGTCTCACACATACACACATATACATTTGAACAAGTGATGAGAAAACTGGACAGCTACAAGCCCATTTTCACACATTATGTACAAAAATAAACTCAGCATTGATTAAAGATATGAAAATATGGCCTGAAACCATAAAATTCCTAGAAGAAAACATAGACAGTACACTCTTGACGTTGGTCTTATCAATATGTTTTGGCTATGTCTCCTCAGGCAAGGGCAACAAAAGCAAAAATTAACAAATGAAAACACATCAAACTAAATTTTTTACACAGCAAAAATATCCATCAGCAAACAAAAGGGAACATACTGACAACAAAAGAAATTTGCAAAGTATATGTCCAATAAAGGGTTTATCCCCCAAGTATATAAAAGTACATATAATGCAATATCAATTAAAATCCAATTTAAAAATAGGCAGAGGGTCTGAATAGGCACTTTTCAAGGAATACATACAGATAGTCAACAGGCACATGAAAACATGCTTAACATTGCTAATCATCAGGGAATACAAACAAAACCACAATTAGATAACACCTCACACTTATCAAAAAGACAATAAACTGCAAGATTTGCTGAGAATGTGAAGAAGAGGAAACCCTTGTGCACTAGTGGTGAGAATGAAAATTGGTGCAGCCACTATGGTAAACATTTATGGAGGATCCTTGAAAAACTAAAAGCAGAACTACTATATGATCCAGGAATTTCACTTCTAGATATTTACCTGAAGAAAAGACAAATGTTAATTCAAAAATATATATAAACCTCAATGTTCATTGCAACATTATTTATACTATCCAAGATATAGAAGCAACATAAGTGTTCATCAATAGATGAATGGATACAGAAAACAAACTTCTGTTTGAGAGAGCAGAGGAGGGTGGAAGGATGGGCAAAACAGGTGAAGGGTGTAAAGAGGGCTGCTGCTACTGCTGCTAAGTCGCTTCAGTCATGTCCGACTTTGTGCAACCCCATAGACGGCAGCCTACCAGGCTCCGCTGTTCCTGGAATTCTCCAGGCAAGCATACAGGAGTGGGTTGCTATTTCCTTCTCCAATCCATGAAAGTGAAAAGTGAAAGTGAAGTCACTCAGTCGTGTCCAACTCCTAGGACCCCATGGACTGCAGCCCACCGAGCTCCTCTGTCCATGAGAGTTTCCAGGCAAGAGTACTGGAGTGGGTTGTGTTAGTGTTAAGAGGGGAACAGGCTCCTGTGTCCATGGGAGTTTCCAGGCAAGAGTACTGGAGTGGGTTGTGTTAAGAGGGGAAAACTAACAATTATAAACCAAGTCCTAGGAATGCAATGTATAGCACAAGGGAATATAGTCAATAATATAGTAATAACTTTTTATGGTGTATCATGTATATTGAATAACTATGTTGTACACCTGAACCTAACATTTAAGTTGACTATTTTCAATAAACAGCAACAACAGCTAAACATAATGATGTTTTGCAAATGTTAATATAAAATAATGCTAGGCAAATGAGAAAGCAAACTAGTTGGACCAACCCATGGAAGTGTGTTATGTTTAGACTACATAAATACTGGGCAGCAGAGCTATGTTTAGAGTACATAAATATTGAAATATTAAAGGATGAGTAAGTGTTGGGACTCTAGAGACAGAGAATAATAAATATTTAGGATCTAATGCCCTAAAATCTAAGAAGGAATTAAAGTAGTTGCTGGAAAGGAAGAAGATGCCACTCTGTTTTTGTTTAGTTTATCCTCTGAAACTCATCTGCCATTATCTATAACAGAGTGAATAAAAGACTTGATCAAGAAGATCAGTAGGGGAAATGTGTTGTTTCTCTTTTTCAATAGGACAAAAGAGGATGTATGGTAAAGGTTTTAAAATAATTTAGTTGGTAGAAATAAAAGCCCTCATTCACCAAGACTGCCAAGACCTTGAAGTTAGGTGGGCCAGGAGGAGCAATCCGAGGAGCAGTGGCTGCCCGGGCCTAGGAGGGCCTAAAGGAGCTATCCTACGTTGGAGGTCAGGAAGGGTGGCAGTAAGGAGATACCCCTTGTCCAAGGTAAGGAGGAGCAGCTGTGCTTTGCTGGAGCAGCCGTGAAGAGATACCTCATGCCCAAGGTAAGAGAAACACAAGTAAGATGGTAGGTATTGTAAGAGGGCATCAGAGGGCAGACACACTGGAACCATACTCACAGAAAACTAGTCAGTCTAATCACACTAGGACCACAGCCTTGTCTAACTCAATGAAACCAAGCCATGCCCAAAGGGCAACCCAAGACGGGCAGGTCATGGTGGAGAGGTCTGACAGAATGTGGTCCACTGGAGAAGGCAATGGCAAACTACTTCAGTATTCTTGCCTTGAGAACCCCATGAACAGTATGAAAAGGCAAAATGATAGGACACTGAAAGAGGAACTCCCCAGGTCAGTAGGTGCCCAATATGCTACTGGAGGTCAGAGGAGAAATAACTCCAGAAAGAATGAAGGGATGAAGCTAAAGCAAAACCAGTACCCAGCTATGGATGTGACTGGTGAGAGAAGCAAGATCCAATGCTGTAAAGAGCAATATTGCATAGGAACCTGGAATGTCAGGTCCATGAATCAAAGGAAATTGGAAGTGGTCAAACAAGAGATAGCAAGAGTGAACGTCGACATTCTAAGAATCAGCGAACTAAAAATGGACTGGAATGGGTGAATTTAACTCAGATGACCATTATATCTACTACTGTGGGCAGGAATCCCTCAGAAGAAATGGAGAAGCCATCATGGTCAATGAAAGAGTACGAAATGCAGTACTTGGATGCAATCTCAAAAACGACAGAATGATCTCTGTTCGTCTCCAAGGCAAACCATTCAATATCACAGTTATCCAAGTCTATGCCCCAACCAGTAACTCTGGAGAAGCTGAAGTAAACGGCTTTATGAAGACCTGCAAGACCTTTTAGAACTTACACCCAAAAAAGATGTCCTTTTCATTCTAGGGGACTGGAATGCAACAGTAGGAAGTCAAGAAACACCTGGAGTAACAGGCAAATTTGGCCTTGGAATGCGGAATGAAGCAGGGCAAAGACTAATAGAGTTTTGCCAAGAAAATGCACTGCTCATAGCAAACACTCTTTCCAACAACACAAGAGAAGACTCTACACATCGACATCACCAGATGGTCAACATCGATATTAGATTGATTATATTCTTTGCAGCCAAAGATGGAGAAGCTCTATACAGTCAACAAAAACAAGACCAGGAGCTGACTGTGGCTCAAATCATGAACTCCTTATACCAAATTCAGACTCAAATTGAAGAAAGTAGGGAAAACCACCAAACCATTCAGGTATGACCTAAATCAAATCCCTTATGATTATACAGTGGAAGTGAGAAATAGATTTAAGGGCTTAGATCTGATAGATAGAGTGCCTGATGAACTATGGAATGAGGTTCGTGACATTGTACAGGAAACAGGGATCAAGACCATCCCCATGGAAAAGAAAAGCAAAAAAGCAAAATGGCTGTCTGGGGAGGCCTTACAAATAGCTGTGAAAAGAAGAGAGGCAAAAAGCCAAGGAGAAAAGGAAAGATATAAGCATCTGAATGCAGAGTTCCAAAGAATAGCAAGAAGAGATAAGAAAGCCTTCTTTCAGCAATCAATGCAAAGATATAGAGGAAAAGAACAGAATGGGAAAGACTAGAGATCTCTTCAAGAAAACTAGAGATACCAAGGGAATATTTCATGTAAAGATGGGCTCAATAAAGGACAGAAATTGTCTTGCCCTAACAGAAGCAGAAGATATTAAGAAGAGGTGGCAAGAATACACAGAAGAACTGTACAAAAAAGATCTTAACGACCAGGATAACCATGATGGTGTGATCACTAATCTAGAGCCAGACATCCTGGAACGTGAAGTCAAGTGGGCCTTGGAAAGCATCGCTAAGAACAAAGCTAGTGGAGGTGATGGAATTCCAGTTGAGCTGTTTCAAATCCTGAAAGATGATGCTGTGAAAGTGCTGCACTCAATATGCCAGCAAATTTCGAAAACTCAGCAGTGGCCACAGGACTGGAAAAGGTCAGTTTTCATTCCAATTCTAAAGAAAGGCAATGCCAAAGAATGCTCAAACTACTGCACAATTGCACTCATCTCACACGCCAGTAAAGTAATGCTCAAAATTCTCCAAGCCAGGCTTCAGCAATACGTAAACTGTGACCTCCCTGATGTTCAAGCTGGTTTTAGAAAAGGCAGAGGAACCAGACACCCACTGCATCATCGAAGTCAACATCTGCTGGATCATCGAAAAAGCAAGGAGTTCCAGAAAACATCTATTTCTGCTTTATTGAGTATGCCAAAGCCATTGACTGTGTGGATCACAATCAACTGTGGAAAATTCTGAGAGATGGGAATATCAGACCACCTAACCTGCCTCTTGAGAAATCTGTATGCAGGTCAGGAAGCAACAGTTAGAACTGGACATGGAACAACAGACAGGGTCCAAATAGGAAAAGGAGTACGTCAAGGCTGTATATTGTTACCCTGCTTATTTAACTTCTATGCAGAGTACATCATGAGAAACGCTGGACTGGAGGAAACACAAGCTGGAATCAAGATTGCCGGGAGAAATATCAATAACCTCAGATATTCAGATGACCCCACCCTTATGGCAGAAAGTGAAGAGGAACTAAAAAGCCTCTTGATGAAAGTGAAAGTGGAGAGTGAAAAAGTTGGCCTAAAGCTCAACATTCAGAAAACGAAGATCATGGCATCTGGTCCCATCACTTCATGGGAAATAGATGGGGAAATAGTGGAAATAGTGTCAGACTTTATTTTTGGGGGGCTCCAAAATCACTGCAGATGGTGACTGCAGCCATGAAATTAAAAGATGCTTATTCCTTGGAAGAAAAGTTATGACCAACCTAGACAGTATATTCAAAAGCAGAGACATTACTTTGCTGACTAAGGTCTGTCTAGTCAAGGCTATGGTTTTTCCTGTGGTCATGTATGGATGTAAGAGTTGGACTGTGAAGAAGGCTGAGCACCGAAGAATTGATGCTTTTGAACTGTGGTGTTGGAGAAGACTCTTGAGAGTCCCTTGAACTGCAAGGAGATTCAACCAGTCTATTCTGAAGGAGATCAGCCCTGGGACGGAATGATGCTAAAGCTGAAACTCTAGTACTTTGGCCACCTCATGTGAAGAGTTGACTCATTGGAAAAGACTCTGATGCTGGGAGGGATTGGGGGCAGGAGGAGAAGGGGACAACAGAGGATGAGATGGCTAGATGGCATCACTGATTCGATGGATGTGAGTCTTGAGTGAACTCCGCGAGTTGTTGATGGACAGGGAAGCCCGGCGTGCTGCGTTTCATGGGGTCCCAAAGAGTCAGACAAGACTGAGCGAGTGAACTGAACTGAACTGAATAGTGGGATAATGTTTCTGTGTCTCAAAGCAAACACTGAGATAGATTAAGTGACTGATGTACTTTTCCTGTCTGATGCTTTCCTTTTCTTGCAATAAGATTTTGGTCCAAACAGCTTCTAATTATTAATTGTAATTAATTAGTCGCTTACTACTTTTTTATAATTATATTCATCTATGGATCAAAATCCTCTTCTAAAACTCTGCCAATGTTTTATTTAACTCTTCCTATTCTCTCACAGAAGGTGGGATTCATGCTGTTAGTGAGTTCAGAATTAAATATACGAAAAGTATGATCTGTTCTCTTCAAGTCATATCCTGCAAATATGATACATAATTATATGATTAGCTAATATAAAATAATGAATATAATGCTACTCCTGAAAAACGATCTTTTTATTGCAAAGAGTACAATGGTAATTCATTTCATTCTATGGGATATTTCTTCCATTACATAAAGACAAATTTAGATGTGTAAAATTCATACTTCTTATTCCCAGGCTGCATCTTCTATTGTGATTCCAAGTAAATTGTTGCTACATGATGATACCACTCATTATATTAATTATCTCCTGTATTTCCCAGTAAGTCTGTGTAAGTAATTCAAGGGAATCTGTATGTCAAATCACATTAGTGAAGTAATACATCAAACATCTCATAAAGCAAATCTGCAAAACACGTGGATTAACTTTTTATTATCCCAACTCAAGAAATTTGATAGCATGTATTATAGATAATGGTTATATATATTATTGCTTATTTTGTGGCAAGCAGTTTCAAAAGCAATTTATATGTATTAATTTCCTTAATTCACCAGTGTTGGTTAATTTAATGTGTCAATTTGACTGGACTAAGGGATTCCCAGATAGTTATAAAATCATTATTTTGCATGAATAATCTATGAATCATGTATTGCATGAATCTATCATGCATTGTATGATCTATTGCACGAATGCATCTTTGAGGGTCTCTGAATCTGTGCACTGAGTAGAGATCACTCTCACCAATATGATGTGCAACATCCAATCCAGTGAGTGCCTGAATAGAACAGGAAGATGTAGGAAGAGTGCATTTGCTTTTTTCCCTTGAGTTGGGACACCTATCTCCCACCCTTTGACATTGGTCCTGGTTCTGAGCCTTAAAACTCGTACTGAGTTACATCACTGACTTTCCTGTTTCTCAGTTTTCAGGTATCAAAGGATAGGACTTTTTGGTCTGCATTATCCTTTGAGCCAAGTCTAATCATAGATCTCTTTTATATATCTGTTTATATATCCATCCATCCATCCACTTTATTCATTCTGTTTCTTTGGATAGCCTTAATACACCTTCCAACAATCTTATAATAAATGTACTTTTATTATATTTATGTTGTTTTTAATAAAACTAGGAAAAAAATCTGAATAAATTGCCGCATGTCACCTAGCTGTTAAGTGATAAAGCTAAGGATGTGGCATAAGTTTTGATAGATATAGGCATATATTCCTTAAATAAATCTTTTATATTTATTCTATAAATCTTTTATATGTTTATAAATGAGATTAATACTTTATAAAAAATTATCTTCTACGCTTTAATGGTGAATTTTATATTCACTATATGCTTACTTGTAACAACTTTCAAAGGGATATAATAGAATATTACCAAAAAAGTATAACTTTCAAATTCTTATTTTAGAGTATTTGAAAAATCTATTATAATAAATGGTACTTTAAAATGCTTTACAGTTTGGATCAAGAATACTTGGATTTAAAGCAGAGCCCATACATTTATTAATTGCATGAATTTGGTAAGTGTCATACCCATTTAAGCCTAGAAAAGAGATAATAATACCTAACAAAATTTTCTGATGAAATTAAATATGATAAAATCTCAAAAATATGATAATTATTGGCTTAAAGTATATAATAAAATTATAATCATTTACTTTTATTTCTATAGACAGCTATATGTTTAAAAACACAAATGTCAGACATACAGGTGAAGATGGTTATAAATTTAGCCAAGGAAATTTGAGTATTGAATTGAGTGTTCTCATGGTTTATGACAGGGAAGGCAATGGCAACGCACTCCAGTACTTTTGCCTGGAAGATCCCATAGATGGAGGAGCCTGGTGGGCTGCAGTCCATGGGGTCGCTAGGAGTTGGACACGACTAAAGCAACTTAGCAGCAGCAGCAGCAGCATGGTTTATGATGTCTGTACTTAACCAAAATGCAGTATCTTTTGCCATGTATATGAATGTACATTTTATGCTACATGCAAATGTGAAATGTAAAGATCCTATTGACCAATTTGTGAAAATAAAAATGACTAATGAATTGTATTATATCAACTTAGAAATTCAGCCACAAAATATAAATTCTTGCATAACCATGGTAGAACATTACTCTAATTTAGCAGTATAAGCTTAGTTCCTGAAGAAGCACAGTTTAGCAGGATTTCTGTATTGATACTCAGTAAACTCAATAAGGGATTTAAATTTTATTTTGAACTTTAATGTTTTGTGACTGTTCCCTTATTTGAATTCCAGGAAGACCTTTAAAAGACTTTTGCTTTAATGTGTAAGTCCCATTATTTTGTTTACACAGTTAAAAGAAAGAACGTTTATATAAGATCTGATTATCTTTCTTGGAATTACTCGTGACTAAGATGTTTTCTGGAATCCAAAATGAAACTTAGTTTTGTTTTGTTTTTCATAACCCAACAAGAATGTTTTTCTCCATCAATTTAACTGAATCAACTGCAAGCAAAAATGAGACATATTGGAGACTTTCTCCCTCAAAGCATGTGTCAGTAGTATATTTCCATTTGTTAAAATTCTTTAGGACAGTGAGGAACACTAGGCACAACACAATGTCCACAAACTTGATATCTTAGAAAAATAGACCAATTCTTTGAAGAACTCATGCTACCAAAAGTCATGCAGGGAAAAATATATTATCTTAATAGACCTATATCTATTGAAGAAATTGATATAGTAATTAATTATTATGTCTAGATTATTTTACAGATCAGTTAAAGATCATTCAAGAAAAAATAGCAATTTTTCACAGCCTCTTCTAGAAAATAAAAGCAAAGGGAACACTTCCTAACATAATATAAGGTAAGCAAGAATCCATAATATACCAAAAACGTATGAAGCAATCTCACTGAAATGAGTAGGGGAAAAAAGTGCTGACCTAAGTTTAGAAATCCATAAAATTAAGGACAAAATAAATTGTATATAAGCAATGTATTCTAGTTGATGAAGTTAAAAACCAGAGGGTATAGGTTAGCAATTCTGCTGCTGCTGCTGCTAAGTCACTTCAGTCATGTCTGACTCTGTGCGACCCCATAGATGGCAGCCGACCAGGCTCCCCCGACCCTGGGATTCTCAAGGCAAGAACACAGGAGTGGGTTGCCATTTCCTTCTCCAATGCATGAGAGTGAAAAGTGAAAGTGAAGTCGCTCAGTCATGTCTGAGTTTTAGCGACCCCAAGGACTGTAGCCCACCAGGCTCCTCCACCCATGGAATTTTCCAGGCAAAAGTACTGGAGTGGGGTGCCATTGCCTTCTCTGAGCAATTCTGATACTACTATAAATATATACTAGAAATGAGTAGTTAGGCAGGTGGATGTCAAATATTTGAAGTCAGATTTCTCACTGTTAGAGTGGGAAATTATAGATAAGCAAGGAGAGGAGGACTAAAATGATACACTTGGTAATGGATTCACTAAAAGTTTGAAAAGTCACTATGAGATCAAGTTTCAGTACAGTTCAGTCACTCAGTCATGTCCAACTCTTTGCGACCCCATGAATTGCAGCATGCCAGGCCTCCCTGTCCATCACCAACTCCCGGAGTTCACTCAGACTCACATCCATTGAGTCAGTGATGCCATCCAAATATTTCATCCTGGGTCATCCCCTTCTCCTCCTGCCCCTAATCCCTCCCAGCATCAGAGTCTTTGCCAATGAGTCAGCTTGTCGCATGAGGTGACCAAAGTACTGGAGTTTCAGCTTTAGCATCATTCCTTCCAAAGAAATCCCAGGGCTGATCTCCTTCAGAATGGACTGGTTGGATCTCCTTGCAGTCCAAGGGACTCTCAAGAGTCTTCTCCAACACCACAGTTCAAAAGCATCAATTCTTCGGTGCTCAGCCTTCTTCGCAGCCCAACTCTCACATCCATACATGACCACAGGAAAAACCATAGCCTTGACTAGACGGACCTTAGTCGGCAAAGTAATGGCTCTGCTTTTGAATATACTGTCTAGGTTGGTCATAACTTTTCTTCCAAGGAATAAGCATCTTTTAATTTCATGGCTGCAGTCACCATCTGTAGTGATTTTGGAGCCCCCCAAAATAAAGTCTGACACTGTTTCCACTATTTCCCTATCTATTTCCCATGAAGTGACGGGACCACATGCCATGATCTTCGTTATCTGAATGTTGAGCTTTAGGCCAACTTTTTCACTCTCTTTTTTCACTTTCATCAAGAGGCTTTTTAGTTCCTCTTCACTTTCTGCCATAGGGTGGTGTCATCTGCATTTCTGAGGTTATTGATATTTCTCCCGGCAATCTTGATTCCAGCTTGTGTTTCTTCCAGTCCAGCGTTTCTCATGTTGTACTCTGCATAGAAGTTAAATAAACAGGGTGACAATATATAGCCTTGATGTACTCCTTTTCCTATTTGGAACCAGTCTGTTGTTCCATGTCCAGTTCTAACTGTTGCTTCCTGACCTGCATACAGATTTCTCAAGAGGCAGGTCAGGTGGTCTGGTATTCCTATCTCTCAGAATTTTCCATAGTTGATTGTGATCCACACAGTCAAAGGCTTTGGCATAGTCAATAAAGCAGAAATAGATGTTTTTCTGGAACTCTTTTGGTTTTTCCATGATTCAGCGGATGTTGGCAATTTGATCTCTGGTTCCTCTGTCTTTTCTAAAACCAGCTTGAACATCAGGAAGTTCACGGTTCATGTATACAGACTTAAATATAGAATATTGATAGGTATATGTGTATATAGGGCTTCCCAGGTGTTGCCAGTGATAAAGAATCGACCTGCGCATGCAGAAGACATAAAAGATGTGTGTTTGATCCCTGGGTTGGGAAGATCCCCTGGAGTGGGAAATGGCAGCCCATTCCAGTATTCTTGTCTGGAAAATTGCAGGGACAGAGGAGCCTGGCCACAGAGTCACAAAGAGTCATATACGACTGAGCGCACACACATATGATATGCATATACACATGGGTTAGTATGGAAGCATTTATTTACTTGCTCTGCCAGCTGACAACCAAAAGCAATGACAATATGCAAGAAGCACACCTAGCACCTGTATCTTACTTTCTAACACCAATCTCCAATTTAAAAAAAACTATGTTCCTCAGAGAAATGTTTGATTCTATGAAATACGCATGAGCTTGGAGGACTCATAATATCAGAAAGCAAGATGGCACCCAAAACAACACCCACAATGGCTCTTTTATTCCAAAGACACAAGAGACAACTGAGAACCTCCAAAAGGTCAAAACTATTCTGTAATTAGAATGCAAAAATAATTTATTATAATTTAATTACAAAATTATAACCCAAAACATAGATTAAGAACACATAAGTCCACACTTATGTAAATATATAACTTAAATAAAAATGAGAGTAAATTCACAATGTAGATAAATTCTAAATAATTTATGTAGATACTCTGTCTTCAGGGAGGCAGAACATAATTCCCTACTCCTCACCTGTGGGCTGAGCATACTAAATTTCTTCCAAGAAGTACAGCATGAAAAGAGGTAAAGAAGAGTTCCTTTACAACAAAGTTTTATAAACACTATGTCACCTAAATGCTCAACGTCATCATCAACTGTTAGAAGCCATGTTGATATTATGTGCCTTTAATATCATGTGATAAAATGGCTCTTTACCTCTGTGTTCTTTCCCCCAAAAGCTCTAACCTTGGATTTACAGTAAGAAAAATGTCAGGCAAATATCTCAATAGCTGGACATTTTATAAAGCACCTGGTCAGTGCTGCTCAAAGTTATCAAGGTCATCAGAAACAAGGAACATCTGGGAAACTTTCTCAGCCAAGAGCACCTGAAAGAAAAATGATGATGAAATTTGAATGATGAGATGATTAATGATGAAAAATGAACAACGTGGTATTCTGGATAGAATCCTGGAAGCAAAAATGACATTAAATAAAACCTAAGGAATCTGAATAGCAGAAGGCAATGGCACTCCACTCCAGTACTCTTGCCTGGAAAATCCCATGGACAGAGGAGCCTGGTAGGCTGCGGTCCATGGGGTCGGACACAACTGAGCAACTTCACTTTCACTTTTCACTTCCATGCATTGGAGAAGGAAATGGCAACCCAATCCAGTGTTCTTGCCTGGAGAATCCCAGGGACAGGGGAGCCTGGTGGGCTACCCTTTCTGGGTCTCACACAGTCGGACACGACTGAAGCGACTTAGCAGGAACAGCAGCAAAGAATCTGAATAAAGTATATTTAGCTTATAATAACGGAGAAGGCAATGGCACCCCACTCCAGTACTCTTGCCTGGAAAATCCCATGCAAAGAGGAGCCTGGTAGGCTGCAGTCCATGGGGTCGCTAGGAGTCAGACACAACTGAGCGACTTCACTTTCACTTTTCACTTTCATGCATTGGAGAAGGAAATGGCAACCCACTCCAGTGTTCTTGCCTGGAGAATCCCAGGGACGGGGGAGCCTGGTGGGCTGCCGTCTATGGGGTCGCACAGAGTCGGACACGACTGAAGTGACTTAGCAGCAGCTTATAATAATGTATTTATAGTCATCCATTGTTTGTAGCAAATATATCATACACATATAATAATGTTAACAGCTAATATCATGTGGGGTTTACATGAGAACTTTGTACATCTTCATATTTTTTAAATTAAAACTCTTCTAAGAAGTAAAGTTTATCTAAAATAAAACCAAAATATTCTACATAATTATTTAGATAGCAGAAAAGTGTTCACTAAATGGATTTCTCAAAACTTATTTAAACACTCAGCTGATATTAAACATTTCACATTTATGCCAAATTTTTACAATCCATGCATTCATTGCAACAAACAAATATTAAAAACTTTGTCAGATGCTATAGTAAGATTTGAGATTCAACAAAGAAATAAAATAGAAATAAGCCCTATAATGCTATGCTAATAAATAGTGAGGGAGAGAGGCAAAATACAAGTAAAAAAAAAATGAAGTAAAGACAATAAAATAAAAATAAAAGCAGGTATAGAGGTAGAGTACAGAAGATGGTGGAGGAGTAGGTGGATGTGGAGTACATTTCTTTTCTCGGATCCATCAGGAATACACCTTCAGATACAGAAGTGCATGCAGAACACCAGCTGAGAGCCATCAGGAGTATCTGACCAGTGGAAAAAATATATAGAACCATGCAAAACTCTGTAGGACAAAGGAACTAGGGGAAAAAACAAGAGTGTTAGAAGTACTGGACCTGCCCTCAGCTGGTGGGGGAACTTAAACAGGGGTCCAATCCCTACATCGGGGCAATTGTCTGAGTCAGAGGAGAAACATTTAAGCCTGAGAGTGAAACAGTTGATCTGTGGCACGCTAAAGGAAATGAGAATCAGACAGTCCTTGCCACAGCCATACATACTGTGGACAGGAACGCTGGTCCCCTGGAAGGGGCAGCAGCTGAGAGCTGAAGTTTAGGGCCTGTGGAAAAATCCCAGGGCAAGAGCTGCTGTTGACTGCAGAGAGACGGATCAAAGGGATGTGAGGGAGGAGATTGTAATGGGAGATGTCTGTGGAGGAAAGCCAGGCAGCCATGGAAGCAAGGTGATATTGCTGAATCATGTGTAGGAGGTGGAGTCATCACCATAGCTTCTTTCTACCCACATGACAGCATCTGCAGCTGAACAATAGAGAGGCTGGCCCATCAAATGCCTGACGCACTGAACTACAGAGTAGGACCCCACCCAGGGTGCTCCTTTAAGTGGCTAATGTGGCAATCTACAGAATATGACTCCAGCCAGGGGGGGCCCTCTATGTGCCTGAAGCACCAAGCAACAGAGAAGGACCCCAGGCAAGGGATCTCTCTAAGTACCTGAATGGGTGGAGCTATGGAGAAAGACTGGCCAAAGAGGCCTTCTGATTGCCAGCTACAAGAGGCTCAAAGAAAGACTCTGATAGGACAATAACTCCTGTGGTGGAGGCAGTCAATGTCCCTGCACACTTGGCACAGCCAGGGTCCCTGCAAGCCAAGCAGCTGCACCACCTTCATGCCCAACACTCACTGGGGCAGAGCTGCCACAGGCAGAAAAAGTCTTGTGTCTATGCGTACAGGGTCACTTTGGTTGTGTCTAACTCTTTCCGACCCTGTAGATTATGGCCTGCCAGGCTTCTCTGTCAGGGAGGAGAGTTCTCCAGGTGAGAACACTGGAGCTTATTGGTCAATACTGGTTTCCATACCCTTCTAGAGCACTATATTTCCTGCTGCCATCGCCACCAACTCCCCTAAATACCTGCCAGAACCCCTGCAACCCAAGCAGCTGTACCACCTGCACACCTGGCCCACATAGGGTCAAACCCAAATCCTCCAGGGCAGCCTCAGGAGCAAATCCCAGTGGACAACCCACATGCAGAGGCGGAAATAAAGCCACAATTGAAACCCAGGGGCAGTGTGGCTAAGGAGGAAGACCCAAAACCTTCCCATCAGCTGTGCAAGCTGCAGATTACATCCACAAGATCAACTAGGCAGACACTGTGTCTATGAAATATATAAAAGGTCATTTCTAATGACTCCTGTTTTTCACAGAATGATGCTGCTTTCCTGTGCTTAGCACTTCATGACTCACAGGGCTTTACAATATGCAAGTAACCATTTTGTCCAATTGCTTTTGTTTTGTGGTAAGAACATTTAACATGAAAGTTGACATGTAAGCAAATTTTAGGTATATAATTGATAACCTTAGGCACAAATTTTACAGTTGATCACTAGAACTTATTCATCTTTCATAACTGAAACTTTATACGCAATGAATAACAATCCCCCTTTGTCCCATTCTCCTAACCCCTGGCAACCATCATTCTACTGTCTGTTTCTATGATTTAACTATTTTATATACCTTATATAAGTGAAATCATGCAGTATTTGTTTTCCTGTGACTGGCGTATTTCACTTAGTTTAATATCCTGGAGATTCATCCATGTTGTTGTATATGGCATAATGTTCTATTTTAAATGCTGAATAATATTCCACCATATGTATACACTGTACATTCTTTATTTGCTCATCTTTAATAGACATTTATGTTGTTCCTCTATTGTGATTATTATAAATAATCCTGCAATAAATATAAGAATGTAGGTATATCCTGAATACCTTATTTCATTTCTTTTCAATATATACTTAGAAGTAAAATCACTGGATAATATTTTACTATTTTTTGAGGAACCTCAACAGTATTTTTCAAAATGTTTGCACCATTTTGCATTCCAACAGTGTAAAAGGGTTCAAATTTCTCCACTTAATCACCAGCACTTGTTATTATTTAAAATGTAATAGCTACCCTGACAAGTATGAAATTTTGATTTGCATCTTCCTGATGATTAGTGATTTTGAATATTTTTTCATATGCCCAGTGACCATTTGTATATCTTCTCTAGAAAATTTCTATTTGGGACCTTTTCTCATTTTTAAGTCAGATTATTAGTTCACTTGCTATTAAGTGGTGGAAGTCCTGCAATATATATACATGAGGAGTTCTAAAATGTATTTTAGATATTAATTCCTTGCAAGATACACAGTTTGCAAATACTTCTTCCATTCCTTAGATGGTCTTTTATTCTTAATATTTTTCCCTTAATATGCAGAAGCTTTTTAGTTTGATGTTGACTATTTTGGCTTTTCTTGGTTGTGTTTTGCATGTCATATCCAAGAAATCATTGCCAAGACCAAGATTATGTTCCCCCCATTTTTTTTTCAGGTAGGTATATAGCTTCAAGTCTTAAGGGTTGTACCCTGAAAACCTAAAATCAGATTTCAGAAGTAGAGTAGCTGTTGATAATAAAAAGGTCCAGTCAATGAACCAACTGATTACAAAATTGGAAAAGCTATCAGTGAATGGTTTAGGGATATAATGGGACATCAGTAGAGGCCAATCAAAGAAGATCATTGGGTTTAACAATTCTAATGACACATATTCTAATACAATCTTGGTGTCATCTTTTAAGTAACTTTGGGGACAAAAATTGGAATTCAATATTAAAATTTAGGATTAAGTATTCAATAATCATATTATCATCAGGGTGAAGTTTCTGTTAACAGCAGAGTGTTTCTAATTTGTATCTTACATTTTTGTGCAGAAATTTCCCTATATTTTCTCTTGGAAAAGAGAGCTGATCGATGAAAAGACATATGTGTTCTTGGGAAATGCCATTACATTATGTAATTTAAAAATCCGAGTCTATTTTTCACTTCTTAGAGTTTTCAAGCCTAATAATCCCTTTCCTTTGGGCCTCTCATCTGAGCAAAGTGATAGAAGAGCCAGAGAACCCCTTCCTTTGGCCCCAGGCTGCTTGTGCAGGAGAGCCACTAACTTAGTCCTATTCTCTAACTGCAGTCAGTTCCCAGTCAGTCTCCTTTCCTTGCCACTTTAAGCCATTTTCAGACATGCTAGGGAGTTAGCTAAAAGTCGGACTCGACTGAGCGGCTTCGCTTTCAATTTTCACTTTCCACTTTCATGCATTGGAGAAGGAACTGGCAACCCACTCCAGTGTTCTTGCCTGGAGAATCCCAGGGACGGGGGAGCCTGGTGAGCTGCCGTCTATGGGGCTGCACAGAGTCGGAAATGACTGAAGAGACTTAGCAGCAGCAGCAGCAGCAGCAGCAGCAGGGAGTTAGCCTATTCCACCCAGGAAGCTTTATTATGTCAGTAACAGATCTTTATCTTTATCCGTCCTCTTGGTACATGAGTTGTATCATCAGTCTTGATATCTACACCAAATTTTGTGTGGTGTGACTATTACAGTTCTTAGAAATGATCACACCATAAGGTGCAATGTTAACCTAATCACAATCTGAAACTGAAAGTGTTAGTCACTCAGTTGTGTCCAAATCTTTGAGACCCCATGAACTGTAGCCCACCAGGGTCCTCTGTCCATGGGATTCTCCACTCAAGAATACTGGAGTGGGTAGCCATTTCCTTCTACAGGAGATCTTTCCAACCCAGGGATTAAACCCACATCTCTTTCATTGCAGGCAAATTCTATACGATCCAAGGCATCAGAAATCACACCCTACAAAACCTAAAAAACTAAGATTTTATTATATACAGAAACACATATGATAATATCAATTCCTGAAATATCATTATATGAATTTGATAGTCTGCTCATTCTTGG
The DNA here is from genome assembly GCF_042477335.2 of Ovis canadensis. Classification (NCBI taxonomy): domain Eukaryota; kingdom Metazoa; phylum Chordata; class Mammalia; order Artiodactyla; family Bovidae; genus Ovis; species Ovis canadensis. The sequence goes on along the minus strand of NC_091262.1, from coordinate 65,677,922 downwards.
CACTTTGCCATTCCTCATGGAAAATTAGGTAAATGGAATTGTAAATTCTCCCTTTTGAAAGGCCCCAAATGATGGCATTTTGCTGAATAATGACTCCTAGAGATGTTTATGCTTCCCAGGTGGTACAGTGATACAGAATCTACCTGCTAATGCAGGAGGCGCAAGAGATACGGATTTGATCCCTGGGTTGTGAAGATCCCCTAGAGGAGGAAATGGCAACCCACTCCAGTATTCTTGCCTGGAAAATTTTATGGACAGAGGAGCCTGGAGGGCTACATGGAGTTGCAAAAAGTTGGATATGACTGAGCACACACACACTCACACACGCAGATGTTTATATCCTTATCTCCAGAACCGTGAATATATTATCTTCCTAATTAAAGGGAGGTTGCAGGATCTTTAGAAGATTATCCTTCATTGCCTGGTCAGGACCAATGCAATCGCAAACCTCCTTACAAGAGAGAGACAGGAAAATCAGAGTTTGACTACATAAGAATGAAAACAGATGCCAAGAAAAGATGCCACTATATTGCTGACTTTGAAGATGAAGAAGGGGCCATGAACTAGGAAATCTCTAGAGGCTGGAAAAGACAAGGAAACACTGTCTCTACTAGAGCCTGTAGGAAAAACACAGACTTGCAAATCTGTTTTTACTTCTGACTTCCAGAACTTTAAAATAATAAATATGTGTTGCTTGAAGCCACTTAGTACATGGTAATTTGTTACAACTGCAGTAAGAAATTAATATTGCGGCAAAAGGAAGGAAATGAGCTGATTTTTTTCCAGTGTTGCCTTTAGAAGAACATGTTGATTTACCGCTGAAAACTAGGTTTTAAAATCTACCATGGTTTGTGTTGTTTCCAAAGGGTGGTTGAATTTTTCCTTCAGTTCTTTAAGCTAGCTCATACCCTTATGATGAAACTCATTTTTAATCAGATCAACCATATTTGTATTGAATTTCCCATGTTTAAATAAACATATAACTTACTTTCCTGGACAGTTTCTAAAAGCAAATGAGATAAAGCAAGCAATTTGCTCAATAAAAATTTTATACTAACAAAGATGCTACAATGTAACATAGAAAAGGAATAATACAAAACCAGCATTTCTGAGTTTCGCTTCTTACATCCAATATTTACTATTTCCTCCTTCATAAAGTTAGTCACTAACCAGTTTTCAAAAACTGCATTTATGATTTTGCCTGTTCTAATGTTACATAAACTGAATTACATAATATACATCTATTGTATAGTTTTGTCACTCATCATTATGTTGGCAACTTCTTCCATGTGGATGTATGCAAGTAAATTTCATTTTAACACTGTATAAAATATTTTTTATAAATAATAAATTGTTTATCTGTCCTTCCATCAATGTACAATGTAGCTTTTGCTAGCTTTTTCCCTGTATGAATAATGATACTATCCAGTCTCATGTGTATTTTGGCAAGTATATGTACGTATTTATCTTAGCTATATTCTTGGAAACAATTTTTTAGATCAAAGGATATTACTAAACTAACATTGGTAGATAATTACAAACAGCTTTTCCAGTTTAGTTCAGTTCACTGGCTCGGTTGTGTCTGACTCTTTGCAACCCAATGGACTGCAGCAAGCCAGGCCTCCCTGTCCATCACCAACTCCCGGAGTTTACTCAAACTCATGTCCATTGAGTCGGTGAGGCCATCAACCATCTCATCCTCTATCATCCCCTTCTCCTCCCACATTCAGTCTTTCTCAGCATCAGGATCTTTTCAAATGAGTCAGTTCTTCGCATCAGGTGACCAAAGTATTGGAGTTTCAGCTTCAACATTAGGCCTTCCAATGAACATTCAGGACTGATTTCCTTTAGGATAGACTGGTTGAATCTCCTTGCAGTCCAAGGGACTATCAAGAGTCTTCTCCAACACCACAGTTCAAAAGCATCAATTCTTTGGTGCTCAGCTTTCTTTATAGTCCATCTCACATCCATACATGACTACTGGAAAAACCATAGCTTTGACTAGACAGACCTTTGTTGGCAAAGTAAAGTCTCTGCTTTTCAATATGCTGTCTAGGTTGGTCATAAATTTTCTTCCAAGGAGTAAGGGTCTTTTAATTTCATGGCTGCAGTCACCATCTGCAGTGATTTTGGAGCCCCCAAAATAAAGTGTATTACTATTTCCACTGTTTCCCCATCTATTTGCTATGAAGTTGATGGGACCAGATGCCGTCACTGAATGATTAGTTTCCTGAATGTTGAATTTAAGCCAACTTTTTCACTCTCCTCTCTAACTTTCATCAACAGGCTCTTTAGTTCTTTAGAACTTGTTTAGTTTAAAACTAAAGAGAACTGAAGAACTGAAGAGCTTTTCAAAGTAACTACATAAAATCTCATTTCTACTAGCAGTACATGAGAATTTTAATTTGTCCATATTTTCACTGATATCTCTTAATTGTAAGCATCTTAATTTAGCCTATCTGATGGGTAAGTAGTGACATACCATTATGGTTTTAAATTTGCAATCCAGTGATAAGTAATGAAGCTGAGTAAAATTAAGCCTGTTTAAGTATTTTGCACATTTTCTCTCTTGATTCATCATTGATTTTCAAATTTTTCATTAGGTACATGTTTGCCAAATACGTTCCCAAATCTGTGCTTTTCATTTTGCAAATGTTAACTCTATTTTTGATGAATAAAAATTATTAATTTAAACCCAATTTGACAGTCATTGCTTTATAGTTATACATTGTACTCCCCACTTAAGAAATCATTCCTTGTTCTGAAGGAGATTTCTACTATTTTCTATAATTTGTTTACTTTGATTTTATATTTAAGTCTACTCTCTACTTATAATTAATTTTTGGTGCAAGATAAGGGCCATGTAAATAAATAATTAAGGCAGTACATCTGTGTTTCTCAGTCCTCACATGTCTTCTGTCTAGAACCATGATGCATCCTTTGCCAACTCCTGAAAATGTGATCCTTGGAAGGTTCTTTATGTCAATGACTGATGATTCTTGACATCTGGAATAATAATTCATGTCATATCAACTTGTCAATATTGCTTGGCACAAACACCAAAGACTGATGATATGCTCTAGTTTAGTTTCAGTTCCCATAGTGGGTCACATAACAGGATATGCTTTTATGACCTGCCTTCCATAGATGCCCTGGACTCAGAAAGTCACAGGCCAAAGAGAAATGAATTCTACTCAATAGCAGAATTGGAAGAACATCAAAATGTGCATCTTATTCCTCAGAAATTCGCCCAATGCTTTTTTTTCCTGTTTCTATTGTTTTTTTGTCTGTTTGCTATAATAAGCCTTAACTTTTACATATATACATATATGTAAAATATATACACATATATGTATATTATATATATGCATATATACTACAACTTTACTAAAACCATTGACTGCTGCTGCTGCTGCTAAGTTGCTTCAGTTGTGTCTGACTCTGTGTGACCCCAGAGACGACAGCCCACCAGGCTTCCCCATCCCTGGGATTCTCCAGGCAAGAACACTGGAGTGGGTTGCCATTTCCTTCTCCAATGCATGAAAATGAAAAGTGAAAGTGAAGTTGTTCAGTCGTGTCCGACTCTTCGCGACCCCATAAACTGCAGCCTACCAGGCTTCTCCTGGACTGCAGCCTACCAGGCTCCTCCGTCCATGGGATTTTCCAGGCAAGAGTACTGGAGTGGGGTACCATTGCCTTCTCCTAGCTAGAGCAATTAGGCAAGACAAAGAAAGAAAATGTATCTGAATTAGAAAGGAAAAAGTAAAATTGTCATTATTAGCTAATATAATTTTATATAGAAGTTTTCAAAAAGTCGATTAAAAATTGGTGGTAACTTGGAGAAGGAAATGGCAAACCACTCCAATGTTCTTTCCTGGGGAGTCCCAGGGATGGGGAAGCCTGGTGGGCTATCGTCTCTGGGGTCACACAGAGTCAGACACAACTGAAGCAACTTAGCAGCAGCAGCAGTAGTCAATGATTTTAGTAAAGTTGTAGGATACAAAATCAATATACAAAATCCATTAACTGGAAAGATAATTTGTTGAACTACAATGGAAAATAATATGGATAATCCTCAAAAAGTTAAAATAGATCTATCATATGATCCAGCAACTCTACTAATGGGTATATACCCAAAGAAATTGAGAACAGAATTTCAGTTTAATGCATCCTCATGTTTACTGTAGCATTAGTTATAATAATCAAGATATAGAAACAACCTAAATGCCTATCAATGGAATAATGGATTAAAAAAATGTGGCAGAAATACATAGTGGAATATTATTCAGTGATGAGAGAGAAAGATAACCCTGTCATTTGTGACAACATGCATGGACCTTGAGCACATTATGCTAAGTGAAGTAAGTCAGACAGAAAGGTAGAAAGATAAGTGTTACGTATCATTATTATATAAAACCTAATAAAGTCAAACTCATTAAAAAAAAAAAGAGGATAAAATGGTATTTACCAGTGGATGGAGGTTAGAGGAATAAGACTGGTGGTGTTAAAGGTACAAACTTTCAAGAAGTAATAAATAAGTCATCAAAATCTGAGGCAGAGTATGCTGAATATGGACAATAATTATATACTACACACTGCTACAATGACAATCATATGTAATCTTAAGTGTATCAAAGAAACATGTTGCATACCTTCAGTTCAGTTGCTCAGTCATGTCCGACTCTTCGCGCCCCATGAATCGCAGCACGCCAGGCCTCCCTGTCCATCACCAACTCCCGGAGTTCACTCAGACTCACGTCCATCGAGTCAGTGATGCCATCCAGCCATCTCATCCTCTGTCATTCCCTTCTTCTCCTGCCCACAATCCCTCCCAGCATCGGAGTCTTTTCCAATGAGTCAACTCTTCACATGAGGTGGCCAGAGTACTGGAGTTTCAGCTTTAGCATCATTCCTTCCAAAGAAATCCCAGGGCTGATCTCCCTCAGAATGGACTGGTTGGATCTCCTTGCAGTCCAAGGGATTCTCAAGAGTCTTCTCCAACACCACAGTTCAAAAGCATCAATTCTTTGGCGCTCAGCCTTCTTCACAGTCCAACTCTCACATCCATACATGACCACAGGAAAAACCATAGCCTCGACTAGACGGACCTTAGTCGGCACAGTAATGTCTCTGCTTTTGAATATACAATCTAGGTTGGTCATAACTTTTCTTCCAAGGGGTAAGCGCCTTTTAATTTCATGGCTGCAGTCACCATCTGCAGTGATTTTGGAGCCCCCCAAAAAATAAAGTCTGACTCTGTTTCCACTATTTCCCCATCTATTTGCCATGAAGTGATGGGACCGGATGCCATGATCTTCGTTTTATGAATGTTGAGCTTTAGGCCAACTTTTTCACTCTCCACTTTCACTTTCATCAAGAGGCTTTTTAGTTCCTCTTCACTTTCTGCCATAAGGGTGGTGTCATCTGCATATCTGAGGTTATTGATATTTCTCCTGGCAATCTTGATTCCAGCTTGTGTTTCTTCCATTCCAGCGTTTCCCATGATGTACTCTACATGTAAGTTAAATAAGCAGGGTGACAATATACAGCCTTAAATTGCACACCTCAAATTTATACAATTCTACATGTCCAATTTATTTTTTAAGGAATTACAGTTGACCCTTGAGTAACAAGGGTATGAACAGTATAGGTCCACTTAAAAGAAGACTTTCCAAAGTAAATACTACAATACTACACGATCTGTGGTCAGTTGAATCCATGAATGTGGAACCGTGAATAAAGAGTAACCAAGGATATATAACAATTGCAAGCATGGCAGACTGGCTGTAAGTTATATGCGGATTTTCAACTGCATGGAGGATTTCACCCCTAAGTCCTGCTTTACTCAAGGGTCAACTGTATTTGGATGCTTCCTTGCTTTATTCTCTATAAATACTTGAATGACTTCAGAATATCTGCTCCTTAAACATTTGCCAGAAATAATGGGTAAAATTATTTTGGTATGGGTTTTCCTTTGTAGGAAGATGCTTCAGCATTCAAAACTATCAAGCCATTCAAGATTTCTATTTTCTCAGTTTTGATGTTACATAATTTCAGGAATATGTTCAAGTCTGAATGCTTTAAATTTGCTGATGTTAAGTTCTATCTTTTCAACATTTCTAGCATTTACAGCGTTCTCTCCTCTTTTATCTGATATTATATTTTTGTCCTTTCTCATCTTTTTTGATATGTCTTAGAGTGTAAAGACATTTTATTAATCTTTTCAGAGAGCCATTTTTTTAATGCTGATTTCCTCTATTGTATCATTTGTCATTAATTTCTGTTCCTTCTTTATTATTCCCATTGTTCTGATTTCTAAGTGTTTAATTTGCATATTGTTTCCTTAAGATGGATGAATAACATTGATATTTTAGATTTTAAAATGTTTAGCATGTGAATTTTCAGCCATTAATTAATCTTTAAAATTACTCTAGATGGATTCAACAAATTTCGTGGGTTTTTTTTTTTCAGGTAAATATATTTTAAAATAGCCATTCTAACTTTTTTCAAGCAATATTTAAGAGCACACTGAACAACTGCCAGATATTGGTATTTGTTATCTGATCAAATACAATATGATATAATAATTTAGCCCTTTGAAATGTATTGAGACTTTTTCTGTGGCTGAGCATTCAGTCAATTTGAAGAACCATCCCAAGTTACACTGCAAGAGTTAGCATAGTATTTTATATGCTGTCTACTGGATCATGTTTGCTCCTTGAGTTGATTAAACTTTCATGTTTGCTGTTTTGTATGATTCTGATATTAATTACTGAGAGCAGTATATTAAAATCTTACATCACAGATTATTTTCTTTTTCTTTGTAGCTGCATCTTTCTGATACATGTGCCATTGTGCACATGCGCGCGTTCATCTGTGCATGCTAAGTTGCTCAGTCATGTCCAACTCTGCAGCCGTATGGACTACAGCTCGACAGGCCCCTCTGTCCATGGGATTCTCCAGGCAAGAATACTGGAGTGAGTTGCCTTAACCTTCTCCAGGGGACCTTCCCACCCAAGGATCAGACCTGCATCTCCTGCATTGCCAGTGGATTCTTTACCACTGAGCCACCAGGGAAAACATTTAATCATTATTAAATTGTCCTCTATTTAGTACTGGTGTTTTATTACTGTCTATTTTGTCTGGTATTATTCTGGCTTCATATTTTGCCAGAGGCTTTAACTATACACTTGGAGGTTTTCTCTAGCCTTTCTTCTCTACTGTAGTTTTTAGAGATAATACATGCATTACTTACACAAAAAGGGTAATTTTAATGAATGTGGCAATTTAAAACATTATACAAATAATATGAAAATATCCTTCCCAATTTGATATTACTTATTTATCCATTTTAGTTATGTTTATATATCAATCTCACCAAATATTAACCTTATTCTTCATTGAACCGTCTATAAGTTAATTGGTAAAATGCATTTCATAAATTTATGAAATATGAATACTTATTGCTAACATTTTGCACTGACTGGCAATTATAGAGAAAAGGAATCGGAGTTAAAATTTCAGTTTTTGAAGGACATGTTAATGGAATCTTGACTAAATGAGGAAACAAAGGTTGATGGAGTCTGAAAACCCCAAGTATGAGAGAAAGATATTGTATAATGTGATGAAAAGCTCACTGAGGCAATGTAATCCTAATAAAGGAAGGCTGCTGCTGCTGCTAAGTCGCTTCAGTTGTGTCTGACTCTGTGCGACCCCAGAGACGGCAGCCCACCAGGCTCCCCCGTCCCTGGGATTTTCCAGGCAAGAACTCTGGAGTGGGTTGCCATTTCCTTCTCCAATGCATGAAAGTGAAAAGTGAAAGTGAAGTCACTCAGTCGCGTCTGACTCTCAGCGACCCCGTGGACTGCAGCCCACCAGGCTCCTCTGTCCATGGGATTCTCCAGGCAAGAGCACTGGAGTGGGGTGCCAGTGCCCTCTCCTAAGACATAGTAAATCAAGAGAGGAATTCCACCAAGGTCTTAGGTAGGCTAAAATATTAAGCACTAATGATAATTTTGTTGTCACCTTCCTATAAGCAGATAGAATAAAATAGAACAGAAATTAAGGGTTTCAAAGAACCCTGTACAACAGATGTTGAGGAAAAAATTACCAAAACAAGTGCTGAATTTTTTTGAGAATAGTTTCCTGACTAATTAAAAGCAAAGCAATGTGGTCTAAAATCTTTTTTGAAGAGAGCTGTGTCTCTCACAGCATAGCAGGCAATCACAAGAGTAAACAGAGAAAAGTGGTTAGCCTGAATATAAGAGGAAAGAGCCTTTTGAAAAGGCAGAAGAAAAACGCTGAAGGACAATGCTACTTTGTTTAACACAAGAGGCAGGCTGTATTATTCACAAATCATTTACATAATTTCCCTTCAATTTTATGGAAGTGAATGTAGGAAGAGTCTTTGAAAGAACTGGCGTTTTACTTTTTCTGAGAAAAACTATTCCCCTGCAGTGAGGATATGAAATACTACTGGAAGTATAGATTTTTTTTTTCTTCAAAAGAGATTACATGATCCACAAACACAATAACTGAGTTTATGATGAGACAAGTTACAGCTTTGTGAAGAAAGGTAAGACTTAACCATATTGAAATAAATGCACAGAGTGGCATTAGGAAAGAATGACATGGGCCTGAATATGGCTGGAGGTTGGAAGTCCCATGCAAAAACCATGTGAGTGAAGGAAAAGAATGTGCTTAGTTTGCTGAAGTAACTGGCTCTAAAATTTTAATCATATCTTATATTGCAACTACTGAACCAAAAACAAAAATAAGTTCCTGGTGGTAGAGGAGGCAATATTCATTACATTTCAAAATATCCCTAAAGAAAGCAGCCACATAATAAGATCTTAAATTTATTTCTGGGCCAAAAAGTATCTCTGCATATAAATATCCATTCTCCTTTTGTCAGCAATGATTACTATTTAGACCAGAGTATTTCCTTTCAACTTAGTCAGCAGGAAATAGAGTGTTAAAATATATATCCATTTATAAGGACGTTTTAGCTCATATTCCTCGAAAAACTGCTTTGAAGACTTCCAAAGCATAGCTGTATTTTGCTTTCATTCTTTGCTACCCAATTCACCTTATATTTTATTTTATGCTGCATAAAATCCCTCTTGGAATGCAGAATATAGATTCAACAAATCACTTTCCAACAAGCTGTTTAATAGTTTGACAGTTTTTCTTTCTTTCCTCTGTTCTCAGCTTCTACAATATATACATATTTTAAAAATCAATACTTTGTTATGTCTATACCACTTGCTATAGTTTATGCATTTTTTTCTTGTTCAGTAAAATTAAGTGTTTATATATACGTTTCTGCTAAGAATCCCAGACTACCTATTGATTCTGAAGACAGCTTTAGGCAGCATAATAAGCAATGATGGTATAAAATTCAGTACTGGCAAAGACATGGGTAGAAGGCAGAGTTGCACAGCCTCTTTTGAGTATTTGTTTCAATCCTCCAGCCTCAGAATGGAAATCAAAAAATGAACCAGGCAAATGGGACAGTGGAAATTGTTTATTCTGTCGAGTTTGGAAGTCCAGTTTTCAGATCTATGGATTATGTGTAAATTACTTATAAGAAAGACAATTTTGGATCTAACATCTTCCCCACTAGGCTATAGAAATAGAGTACAGTCAATCTCAACAACATTCTTGCTTTAACAACCTTCTCTGTTACTCTAATATTTGAATTCGAATTTAGAAACTATTGATGAATAAAAAGAACCTGGAAAATATTTTTTAAATAGCTATTCAGAACTTACCCATATTAGGAATCCTAGTGTAAATTTTATTCAATGTAGAAATAGAACTAGAAATATTAGAATGTTTTAAAATTGCTACTTGATTACACTAAACTTTGAGCATCTATTTTCTCATAGACTGTGGGCATAAACAGTCCTACAGTGCCCATTAAAACGAAGCTAAATATTTGCAAAATATGTTGTCTTTTCCATAAAGGGCATCAAACACAAAAGCAATGATATGAGGTGTAATCTTGGTAAATCAAAGCAACATCCACACAATACTTCTTATTTTTTGTGAAATTTATCCTATGTTCTTTCAACAGATTCTAAGCAACTCCCTATGTATTTGGCATATTTTTCATATCCTTACAATTGCTTCAATATATACAATTTGCATGTTAAAAGAGATAAAAAAGTTATTTATATGGAAATCCTTAAAAGTTTCTATTGATATCTACAAAACACTCTGTAACCAGACCTACAGATTTCTATACAAATTTCTGAAGAACTTTTCCAACACTAAATGTATTTTAAAGAAGCATATATTGGATATGAAAATATGTTATGCTTATATTTATTTCTGCATCTCATAAATGTCTCTGCAGAGAGATTATACCCCCCCACACACACCCCTCTCTTTATGAGAAAATATGTATTTTGTAAGTTTTATATTTTATCTTAAAGAGGGTAAAACACTAGCATCTGTTTCTGATAAAGATTTGCCTTACTTTTAATTTTCGTAGATATTGTCACCTATAGAAGAGGAGATAGAAGTGCATACTGTTTGGACACACAGAGTAAGTTCTTACCATTTACCAGCTCTGTAGAATGTTGTAAAGGTATTGCATTGACCAATATAGCGAAGTTTCTTTTTTCTTCTCATTGTATTAGGCAAGATGTAATATCTCCTTATCTATGGATTTTTTTAAAAAGATAATTTTTTCAGACTACTACTTAAGAAAAGTTGTCCTTTTTTGTCGCTAATCAGGCCATTGTTTAATGTGATCTTGAAAAACTTTTCCAGAAAGGTTTTCAGAATTCTTTTCCTGCCCTAGAGGCTAACCACACCCCCGACACACACTCATATCACCAAAATCCTCTGTTTTCAAGAGTCTTCAGGTAGAGTAAGGCAAAAGAAGACATTGTCAGGAGACCTGAAAGCAACCTTACTGAAAGGTCAGGTATGTCCCGCCCTCCCTCTGTGTCTCACTAAGATTCTGACAGTGGCTGCCTTTTTCATGGCTCCACATTCACTCTGAACTCTAAATACACTGTCCCCTTCCACAAGACATTGAAATCAAAGGACAATAGAACTTTCAGTTCAGTTCAGTCACTCAGTCTTGTCCGACTCTTTGTGACCCCATGAATCGCAGCACGCCAGGCCTCCCTGTCCATCACCAACTTCCAGAGTTCACTCAGACTCACGTCCATTGAGTTGGTGATGCCATCTAGCCATCTCATCCTCTGTTGTCCCCTTCTCTTCCTGCCCCCAATCCCTCCCAGCATCAGAGTCTTTTCCAATGAGTCAACTCTTCACATGAGGTGGCCAAAGTACTGGAGTTTCAGCTTTAGCATCAGTCCTTCCAATGAACACCCAGGACTGATCTCCTTTAGATTGGACTGGTTGGGTCTCCTTGCAGTCCAAGGGACTCTCAAGAGTCTTCTCCAACACCACGGTTCAAAAGCATCAATTCTTCGGTGCTCAGCTTTCTTCACAGTCCAACTCTCACATCCATACATGACTACAGGAAAAACCATAGCCTTGACTAAATGGACCTTTGTTTGCAAAGTAATATATCTGCTTTGGAATATGCTATCTAGGTTTGTCATAACTTTCTTCCAAGGAGTAAGCGTCTTTTAATTTCATGGCTGCAGTCACCATCTGCAGTGATTTTGGAGCCCCAAAAAATAAAGTCTGACACTGTTTCCACTGTTTCCCATGAAGTGATGGGACCAGATGCCATGATCTTCATTTTCTGAATGTTGAGCTTTAAGCCAACTTTCTCACTCTCCTCTTTCACTTTCATCAAGAGGCTTTTTAGTTCCTCTTCACTTTCTGCCATAAGGGTGGTGTCATCTGAATATCTGAGGTTATTGATATTTCTTCCAGCAATCTTGATTCCAGCTTGTGCTTCTTCCAGTCCAGCATTTCTCATGATGTACTCTGCATATAAGTTAAATAAGCAGGGTGACAATATACAGCCTTGACGTACTCCTTTTCCTATTTGGAACCAGTCTGTTGTTCCATGTCCATTTCTAACTGTTGCTTCCTGATCTGCATATAGGTTTCTCAAGAGGCAGGTCAAGTGGCCTGGTATTCCCATCTCTTTCAGAATTTTCCACAGTTTATTGTGATCCACACAGTCAAAGGCTTTGGCCTAGTCAATAAAGAAGAAATGTTTTCTGGAACTCTCTTGCTTTTTCCATGATCCAGAGGATGTTGGCAATTTGATCTCTGGTTCCTCTGCTTTTTCTAAAGCCAGCTTCAACATCTGGAAGTTCACGGTTCTCGTATTGCTGAAGCCTGACTTGGAGAATTTTGAGCATTACTTTATTAGCCTGTAAGATGAGTGCAATAGAACTTTAAGTTGCTATATATTTTTGAGTAATTCACCAATGCTGTTATTTCCCTACTCTATTCACACTTCAGGAAACGGTCTCTTCGTTAAACTCTCTTTCCCATTTTAACCCATTAAACAGTGCCATTTCTTATGGGCAAGACCATAAATATGTTAGGACAAAAATATCTGTATGTATCTTAGAACTTTCCCAATGCTCAACAGAAAAGGAAGGGCTAAAGGAAGATATTTAAGAACTGTAGCTTATGTATTATTTGAGTTTATAGTTCCAGAAAGGAACATTTTATAGTATAGAAAATAGTGGTGAACAAGAGGCTTCCCAGGTGGTTCAATGGTAAAGAATCCACCTGCCAATGAAGGAGGTGTAAGAGATATCGGTCCAGTCACAGAGTCACAAAGATTCCCTAGAGAAGGAAATAGCAACCCACTCCAGTATCTTGCCTAGAAAGTTCCATGGACAGAGAAGCCTGGTGGTCCATAGTTTATGACACAGCAGTGCCACTTCTGGGTATTTTCCCAAATAAAATGAAAACACTAATTTGAAAAGATATGCACCCCATATTCTTTCCAAAATTATTTACAATAGCCAAGATATTTTAAAAAAACCTAAATATCCATTAATGGATGAATAGATAAAGAAATTGCAGCATGTATATACAATAGAATATTGCTCAGCCATTAAAAAAATGAAATCTTCCCCTTTGCAAAAGCACAGTATAATGCCTTCAAGGCCCATCTAAGTAAAATAAGTCATACAGAAGAACAAATACCATATAATTTCACTTCTATGTGCAGCATTAAAGAGACAACAACAAAACCAAAAAGAATTAAGCTCAGCTCATAGATACAGAAAACAGAAGATGGTTGCCAGAAGTGAGGGGTGGAGGGTGGGCGAAATTGGTGAAGAAGATTAAAAGCATAAAATTACAATTATAAAATAAATAAGTCATGGGATATAATAAAATTTTAAAAAAGAGACAAACAGCAAGCCCGAATGGAGTCACATATACTACATCCCACTCACCAAGCCAAGACTTAACTACAGTTGCAGTCTCCTTGAAATAGAATCTTCTACCAGTCCATCAGGAATCATCTAGTGAGCACACATTAGATAATTTGTCTGATAGAAAATGCTATCCCGAAAAGAAAAGTAAACTTACAATAACCAATCCTCTGCTTAACATTATATTACTTCCTGGTTCCTGCTATCTTCTGCCTACAAAAATCTTTCATTTTATACGGCTTGTTGGAGCTCCCTGTATCTGCTAGACTGGATACTTCCCAATTCATACATCACTGAAGATTCATAATATCTGTAAAATGTACTTAGTTGAATTGTTTAACAATGACACTTGAAGAGTATGACTAAATATCCATAACTGAAATAAATATATATAGAACACATTCTATCTACATTGATAAATATATTCATTTTATGTTATTCCTTAAATGCTGAATTAATAGCCTATGTGGGAAAATACCTATTAAAAAAAGAGTAGATATATGTATAACTGATTCACTTTGCTGTATACCTGAAACTAACACATTATAAGCCAGCTATTTCAATACAATTTTTTAAATGCTGCATTAATCCTTTTCTTTTCTAGTGATTTTTAATACCACTATTTGAATTTCCATCTTTTAAACTTCCCTGGTGACTCAGAGAGTAAAGAATCTGCCTGCAATGGAGGAGACCCAAGTTTGATCCCTGGGTTGGGACGATCCCCTGGAAAAGGGAATGGCTACCCACTCCAGTATTCTTGCCTGGCGAATTACATGGAGGGAGGAGCTTGGTGGGCTACAGTCCGTGGGGTCACAAAGAGTCGGACACAAGTAAGTGACTAATGTTTTCAGTTTCTTTCTCATTTTAAACTTAATAAACACATTCTTATTCGAAGATATAGTCCATTCTCTTTAAGTCATACCCTTCAGGGTGTTATTTTAAAAATGTTGTCTTTTCCTTGTTATAATCTTAAATCCATTGATTAGAATATATATGTCTTTCCTGGTGCTTCAGAGGTTAAAGCCGTCTGCCTGCAATGTGGGAGACCTGGGTTCGATCCCTGGGTCGGGAAGATCCCCTGGAGAAGGAAATAACAACCCACTCCAGTACTCTTGCCTGGAGAATCCCATGGACAGAGAAGCCTGGTGGGCTACAGTCCACCAGGTCACAAAGAGTCAGACACGACTGAGCGAATTAACTTTCTCTTATTTTTGAAATGTTCACTCAACAAACAATTTTTGAGCATTTAAGAGGTGTGTGGCACAGTGTTAACACTAGAAAATTAATCATGCATGAATCCTTTCTACATTTAAGCTTAGAGTATAAAAGAGGAAATAACACATTTGCCCAAGTAGCTAAAAAAGAGTAGAAAATGACTATTATAATAGCAATAAAGCTAATTCTTTGGAAGGAATGATGCTAAAGCTGAAACTCCAGTACTTTGGCCACCTCATGCGAAGAGTTGACTCATTAGAAAAGACTCTGATGCTGGGAGGGATTCGGGGCAGGAGGAGAAGGGGACGACCAAGGATGAGATGGCTGGATGGCATCACTGACTCGATGGACATGAGTCTGAGTGAACTCCAGGAGTTGATGATGGACAGGGAGGCCTGGCGTGCTGCGATTCATGACGTCGCAAAGAGTCGGACACGACTGAGCGACTGAACAGAACTGAATACATTTATAGGATATTATCACAGAAAATTTTAAAGGAAAAGACTGCTTCCATACAGAGACTTTAGTAAATAGTAGACTTGTGAGTTTGTCTTTCAATATCATGTAAGATTTGCCTGCAGACATGAGAAAGAGGCTGAAAATAAAGTTCACAAATCAAGGAGATGTGAAAGCACTAGTTTTATTTAGATAACAGTTTGTTTACTGTAATATCATATATTGAGATTTTAGATAAATTGAGATATTAGAAGAGAAATTAGGAAAGGCTGGACAATCTACAATTTCATTTTAAGGAGTTAACTCTAGGTAATGTGGAACTAGCATTGTGATATGTCTGAACAGAAGGTGACATAATCTGAATGATACATTAAAAATAGATAAAACATATAGAATGATGCTAAATATTTAACTTCCAAAAATTCTTTGGTAATAAATAAAGCAAAATAACCAGATTATATTTCCTCCCTTAGAGATGTCAGGATGTGAAGACTGAAGTCTGGTAAGAGTTCACAAGAAATAATTTATAAAACACAGTTTGGGATTTTTAATCTCCATAAACTCAATGAAACAAAGCAGAGAAATGAAATAAAGGAAAATGAGTGATTTGGAGTATGTTACAGTTTGAGATTGCATTTAAAAAAATCAGTCAATTGGAAATAGCACTCCAAGGAGGGAATTCAGTATTGGTTATTTCTAAAATTATGATAATCAGATATAATTGCACATGTTAGTTTAAAGTATGAAGTCAGTAAAAAGAGATCAAATTTAGAGGGAAGGAGAATCATGAGAGTGAAGGACTAAACATTAAGTAGGAATGTTAAGTGGGAATGAGTAAAATGAGTCAATAAGAAAAAAGAAAATCAGTAAGACAGTAGTATAATCATACCAAAAACTAAAAAATTTTTTAAATGTGAAGGTAGCTTAGAATGTCAGAGACATCAGAGAGATCGAGGGAGGTAAAAACAAACAAACAAACAAACAAACACACAAAAACAACCTAATAGTGTATCTAGAACTGTAAAAAATGGACACAAGCAGCATTATTAAAAATAATAGCAAAAATTTCGCTGAATTCTGATCGTTTACCAGACATAGTGCAAAAAGACCCATATATATCAACATGAATCCACTACAATTTACATAGCACTATTTTCCAAAATATATAATAGGAAATATCAGGCAGATAATCCAATCCCAGGTTTCTCTGACCCAACGCTTCAACAATATTCCAAAGTATGAAACTATTTTTTGAATGAAGAATGGGGCATTTTGTGTATGTGAAATCATGGGCTTCTCTGGTGGCTTAGTAGGTAAAGAATCTGCCTGCAATGCAGCAGATCCAGGTTTGATTCCTGTTTGGAAAGATCCTCTGGAGTAGGGAACGGCAACCCACTCCAGTATTCTTGCCTGGAGAATCCCATGGACAGAGGAACCTGGAGGGCTCCAGTCCATGGGGTTGCAAAGAGTTGGACACAACTGAGTGACTTAACACACACAATCACACAAATATATAAATAAGCTTTTCCATTGTATAGTTTATGTGTACAACTTGAGATACCCATTTTCTCAAGTAACCTAATAAGCAAATCTTTGTTGAATCATCTCGATAGGCATACCTCATTTCATTGTGCTTGGCTTTATTGTGTTTTATAGATACTATATTTTTTGCAAACTGAAGATTAGTGGTAACTCTACATTGTCAGCCAATGGTTATTATTTTGAGCAATAAAATATTTTTAATTAAGGTATGCATATTTGAGATATAATGTTATTGCACACTTCAAAGACTATAGTATAGTGTTTTATACTATATGAAAAACATAACTTTTTTATGTACTGTGAAACAAAACAGTTCACATGACTCACTTTACTGTGATATTCCCCTTATCATGGTAGTCTAAAATTGAACAGTCAGTCTCCAAAATATGCCTGTCCTAATTCTTTCTACTGGTTACTGCAGCAAGATTTACAAACCATTTTTCACATTCTGTGCATTCTACTTTGTCTCATTATGTAAAAGCACTGTTCATAGAATCAAGAACTACTTTCTGCTAATAATTAACCAGGTGAGGTTTGATAAGCTACATATCTGTCATTGAATTAGGTTCCCCCTTTTTATTAAACACAGTGTTTTCATCTTTTAGAAACCACAATTTATTATTAAAATGTATGAGTTGAATTTCTTTTATTGTATCTTTCACTCAACAGTTTCTTTAGAAAGAATTAACATCTATTCTCACAGAGGCCATGGCGTATACACCCAAATAATGCTCATGTATTTACTCTTCTAACAATAAAACCTAGGGGACACCTAATACATTTTATTCATACATAATTCCCAGGTTTATAAACATACACATGCACACATAGAGTGATAATAATGTAAAAATCATAGTTTGCATTCAATTAGCTTTTTAAAAAATTCAAATGATTTTCTTTAAAAGCTTGATAAATATTAAATCACTGAAAAATTATTTTACTGTAAGAAAATGAACTTAAATGAAATTACTTAATGCACATTTTCAGAGTTCATTTACTCTACATTATTATGCAACTTTTGTGACACTGAAATGATAACTCTAATTAAGTTTAATTGTAAAATCCATTTAAGCCATTTTAAAGTTTCTGGGATATCATATTAAATGGTTAGGCAAATTAAAGTTTGGTAATTTAATTTGCCTATGAAATAAGCTTGCTAAATTAATCCAGAACTAACATAATTCAAATAAATAAGAAACAGGTTATAAGTTTTAATATAATCAACTTAATGAAGGTTCATGTAATAAAAAGCTCAATCAGCAAAATATTGAATTTATTTTAAAAAATAGTCAGGCATCTCAGTTTTCTCTTAATCACTGATATAGTTAAGCCTTTTTATATGTAATAGGCCTTCAAACAAAAATGTTGAGGCTGAATCTAGAAAGGAGTCTTAGAATTGCTGTAGTTTATTTTTACTTACTAAATTTAAAACTACTCTCCACACTCAGAGACAGCATAATCTATTCAGTAAAATCTATAAGCTAGCACAGTTGGGACTGAAAAACAAAATTTCAAACTTTATGTTTTCCAAATAAAATTTATTCTATATATTAATGAGAGGCAGAAGCAATAATTGTGTTTAACTTTAAGGCTTATGGAAGAACCTTTTAAACTATCTTTGCCTCTTTCCTCATTAGGGGAAAAAAACAAACAAATGTATTTTGAAATGTCTAGGCAATTAAGGCAAACTGCAAAGAATTACAAATTAAAGAAATTTAAGGAAGATATTCTTTTAAGTATTTCATTCTAACATAGACCAAGAATTAGCAATTTACAGCTGTTTTCTTTGATCATGTAATCTGTCAAACAAATATAAGTCCCTGATCTTATGGACAGTGAGACAAACACAACATTACAGAAAATGTCTGTAATGACATGCCAAAACTTCCTTGAATAACTTCCTCCACAGTTATCTTTCCACACAGTGAAATCATTTTTTCAACTAGAAACATTTCTCTAAAGGAAAATTCAGTCAAATTACAGATGGCTTTTTGACTCACTGAGAGGAAATGTAAAGAAAAAAGGAGTGTTAAGAGAATTTATGGAATATAATTTACAAAATTATTTTATAGTTATATTCAATCATTCATACATAAAGTAATTGACTTTGTATATCACGTAGGATAACTAGTTAAAATATATCAATCTGGCTTTATTCTGATCAAAACAACATCAACTCCACACATATAACTTCTAGGATCAAAATATGCAATTGCTATGTAGTTGATAAAAAGGGGGAACAAATGAAGTAACACTCTGCTCTTTCATGTATGACCTACCATGAAGAAATCAGATGAGTTTCACAGAGAACTATGATTTGTGAAGTATCAGTAAGGAGAGGAGTTTTATCACAGGGATGAAGCATCTGCTTAGCAACCAGAAACTCTGGTGTGAATTTCAGTTACACCAGTTGTGTGATCTCAGCAATGATTTCAACTTTTCTGTGACTGAGTTGCTCCAGTGAAAATGAAAATAATAATTATTCTTATCCTCTAAGGCATTATGAGGTTTCTATAAGTTGGTGCATAAAAATTGTTTAGAAGAGTGTCTGGTATTTAGAAAATATTAAGTGAGACTAGTCTTTATTAATTTGTATGAATGAATTCATGAAAACTGTAAGCTTGAGTGTGACCTTAATCCCTATATCATGGGAAATAACAAATATATTCATGTTTTAATATATAATTCTCATTTGAGAAAAAATTATAAACTTCAATTAAGTTTAGTAATATTCACATGATTTATTGGAATACTAAGAAAGATTGAACTTTGCCTATTAAAAATAGTGACTGTATTAGCTTAACCATATAAAGAGTTTTTGGATTATGCAGAAGACAAACTGGGAATAACTGATGGGATGTTGGAGGAGAAATGTTTACTAAAATGTAGAACTGGATATCTGGAGTAAAAAATCAGTTAGTCTGGCTGTGGAAGACCAGTTTTGTTTTTGAGACATTGATGTAGAGATACTAATTTCGATATCAAGGCCTTCCATGTAAACGCATAACAAGCATTTGATTCTTAGTTTCTATGTATTTAGTTATAACTGTATTCTTTTCAGTATAATTTAGATTACTATATTCTAGAGGAAACACTAAAACATGTTTCTTTTTAAAAATTCATTCATTCAACTCAAGTGAAAAAGAAACAATAAACTGTTGGTGCCAGAATGCCCCTCAGATTCACATCAATTTTGTCCCTGTCCAAAGAGTGTATAATGCTATGACCCCTTAAGTTTCATGTGGAAACATGCTTTTCACAGGCTGATTGGGTCAAAGTTCCTGAAGCAATCTTATTTCAGCATCAACTGGTCAGCAGTACATGAGAAGTGGACTTCATTTAAGATTATCCTATTCATGCAATACTAATGATCAGAAGTGAAACAAATGACTATGCTTTGCAGTAGCTTAAACTGAGACCAAAAAAAAAAAAAGGTAAAACATTTCTAAATCTCTCAATTTACATCTCTAGGAGTTCTAAATTTTTAAACTGTTACTTAAAAGTCTTTCTCCAGTCATGCAGTTGAGAGACCACTTCAGAATGCTTTAGAATTAATAACTGTGTTTGATACCAAAGGGAAAAATAATGAAAATATATCATTAGTCTTGTGAAAGATGTCATTAGAATTAAGTCACCATGCTTAATTCTTTGTTCAAACATATGGTCTTGCTTTTCCTTCATTAACTGTTAAGCATAAGGTCTTGGTTTTCTTCAAAGAGAGACAAAGACAGTATCTACCAAATGTATACAATTTGAATTAGAGGATAGGGACAACATTGCTTTGTAAATTGTGAAGTCAAGATTCTACAAGATAAAGCCTGATGGTGTTTTTAAAAGATCTTTCTAGATAATCAATGGATAGAGATTCATTTATCATTGAAAATAGCACTATTATTTAATAATAGTTTACTTGACAGATGGCAGGTAGGTAGTATTCTTAAAGATTTTCTTACTTTTTTTTTTACAATACAATGCATTTATTTACTTAATGAAAAAATCATTCATTTGATTTTAATGAAATTAATTTTTAAATAAAATTTAAAACTTACTTAATATTTATTCTATTCAAATGTGTGTTATATAATTTAAAATTTTGTATTTCAGTAAAATGTTTCTATTTCCATAAAATATAGATACAAAGAAGAAAACTATATGCTTCTAGACTGAAGCAAAACTCTTGAATGGCATAATCAAAGAAAACTTTGAAGAAAGAGAAGAAATTTTGAAGAACAAAGAGAAACATAAGACACTAATCATGCAGAAATACTAGATGTGAATAATCAACAAATAGAAATCTGAATAGGGAATATATGTTATAAGTGTTAACACAGTATTTCTAAATCAGAAAGGTTTAACACATCTTGTGAGGTCAAAAGACTATCAAATGGAAAGAGATAAATAATTCCCAGAGTGAAGGATTGACAGTTGAGCTCTGAATAGTCATGGTAGAAAGTACTCGAAGAACTCTATCAACATTTAATAGAGGTCTCAGAGGGGTTATGCCTAACTAGTAAATGAAAACCAGGCCAGGGTTAAGGCTACCTTAAACCATCCCTAAGAGATCATTACAAATAAACCTCAAAATAATAAAAATTATCTTCAAGAAAATTAACTCACTAAAAGAAAAATATCAAAATTGTTTAAATGAAAGAAATCAATTCCAGCACTGAATATAAAATTGTAATGTCTAGTATCCAGTTATATATTATCACAGATAATAATATATGAAAAAAGTAACTTATTGGAATGAGAAAGGTATATCAATAGAAAAAATTGAGAAATGACAGGTGCGATGTCATTAAATCAGTATTAGAAATATGTGTGATGGGATCAATGATTTAAAGGTAAACAACAAAATGAAAACATAAAAGGAATACTGCAAGGAAAAATTTTAGATATGGAGAATACAATATCTAAAATGAAGATATAATGGGATCAGATTAAGAACAAATAAGAATCTACAAAAGGCTGGCAAACTTAAAAACCTGACAACAGAAATTATGCAAATTGAAGCATTGAGAAGAAAAACAGAAAAAAGAACTTCAGTGACTGATGAGACAATTCAAGTAATTTAATGTGTGTGTGATGAAAGTCCTATAAAAGTTTGAGACAGAAAAGTTATTACATAAAATAGTGTAAAAAAATTCAGTACTTGATGAAATGCCTAAACTCAACCAAAATGCTCAAAAATCCCTAGGCAGAATAAATATAAAACACATACACTTTGGAAGATAAAATGTAATGTAATATGGAAACCAATGATAATGACAGAACTATAAAAGAAGTGAGAGGTAAATGTCATATCACATTCTGTAGAACAGAAAGATAATAATCACAATTTCCCATCAGAAATCAAAAATAAAATCAATGAAATGATACCTTTCAACTACCAACTTAATATATCATTAAAAATAATGCAAAATATTTTTAAACTCAAACAAAAGAAAAACTTTTCAGCAGTAGACTTGCACTACAGAAAATAAATCAGACAATTTTTGAGACTGAGGAAATATACTACAAGATGAAGTTTTTCCAAAAAGGTATGAAGAATGTCAGAAGTGAAGATCAATGGAACAAAATAGAAAATTTAGAAATAAATCCACAAACTCATGATTAATTAACCAAAGATAAAGGAGACAAGAATATACAATGGGAGAAAGAATAGCTTCTCTTCAATAAGTTATGTTAGGAAAACTGGACATATACAAGTAAAATAATACAATTAGAACATTTTCTCATAATATTTATAAAAATAAACCAAAGATGGACTAAAGACATAAATATAAGATCTAAAACTATAAAATAAAACTCCTAGAAGAAAACATGGGCTGCACAATCTTTGACATTGGTCTTAACTACATTTTTTTGAAACTTTCTCTCCAGGCAAGGGAAACAATAACAAAAATAAACAAATGGGAGCTGATCCTTTGCACGGTGATGGAAACCATCAACAGAATGAAAAGGTACCCTACTAAGCAAAATAATCTATTTGCAAATTATATATCTGATGAGATTAACATATAAGGAATTCATGTAACTCAATATCAAAAAACCTGAACCTGATAAAAAGTGGGAAGAAGACCTAAATAGGCATTTTTCCAAAGAAGGCATAAATATGGCCAACAGGAACATGGAAAGATGCTCAACATCACTATTTATAAGAGAAAAACAAATTGAGACCACAATGAAATATCACCTCACATTTGTCACAATAGCTGTTATCAAAAAGACAACAAATGAGAATTGTTGATGACAACGTGGAAAGAGGAAACTTAATACACTTGGTGGGAATGTAAATTGGTATAGCCTGTATGAAAAACAACATGGAGATCCCTCAAAAAATTAGGAGTAGAACTACCGATGACCCAGCAATTCAGAAGAAAGAAAAAAAAAAGACCACTAATCTGAAAAGATATACATACTTCAGTTATTATAATTATCTATTTATCCATCTGAATTAAATCCTCCCATTCCCATCCATTTTAGTTCACTGATTCCTAAGATGTTAATGTTCACTCTTGCCATCTCATGTTTAAACATGTCCAACTGGACCTAATATTCCAGGTTCCTCTACAATATTGTTCTTTACAGCATAACACTTTCCTTTCACTGCCAGACACATCCACGAATGAACATCATTTCCACTTTAGCCTGGCCACTTCATTCTTTGCGGAGCTATTCATAATTCTTCTCTGCTCTTCCCCAGTAGCATATTGGATACATTCCAACATGGAAGGCTCATCTTCCGGTGTCACATCTTTCTGCCTTTTCATACTGCCACATGGGGTTCTCATGGCAAGAACACTGGAGTTGTTTGCCATTCTCTTCTCCAGTGAACTACATTTTATCAGAACTCTTCACTATGACCTTTCCATGCTGTGTGGCCATGCAGAGTATGGCTCATAGGTTCATTGAATTATACAAGTCCCTTCATGCTGACAAGGCTGAGATTCATGAAGGGGATTTAACTCAGATGACCATTATATTTACTACTGTAGGAAAGAATCCTTAGAAGAAATGGAGTAGCCCTCAAAGTCGATGAAAAACTCTGAAACGCAGTGCTTTGGTGCAATCTCAAAAACAACAGAAAGATCTCCATTCATTTCCAGGCCAAACCATCCAACATCACAGTAATCCAAGTCTATGCCCCAATCATTAATACTGAAGAAGCTGAAGTTGACTGGTTCTATGAAGACATACCAGACCTTTAGAACTAACATGAAAAAAGAGGCTTCATTTTTATCAAAAGTAGGAAGTCAAGAGATACCAAGAGTAACAAATAAGTTTGGCCTTGGAGTACAAAATGAAGCAGGGCAAAGGCTAACAGAGTTTTGCCTACAGAACATGCTGGTCACAGCAAACATTCTTTTCCAGCAACACAAGAGACATCTCTATATATGGGACATCACCAGAAGTTCAATATCAAAATCAGATTGATTATATTCTTTTCAGCCAAAGATGGAGATGCTCTATACAGTCAGCAAAAACAAGACTGGGAGCTGACTGTGGCTCAGATCATGAACTCCTTATCGCCAAATTCAAACTTAAATTGAAGAAAAGCAAGGAAAACCACTAAACCATTCAGGTATGGCCTAAATCAAATCCCTTACGATTATACAGTGGAAGTGACAAAAAGATTCAAGGGATTAAATATGATATACAGAGTGCATGAAGAACTATGGATGGAGGTTCTTAACACTGTTCAGAAGACAGTAACCAAAACCATCCTGAAGAAAAAGAAATGCAAAAAGGCAAAGTGGTTGTCTGAGGGTGCTTTACAAATAGCTGAGAAAAGAAGAGAAGCGAAAGGCAAAGGAGAAAGGGAAAGATATACCTAACTGAATGTAGAGTTCCAGAGAATAGTAAGGAGAGAAAAGAAAACTTTCTTAAATATACAATGCAAAGAAATACATGAAAACATTAGAATGGAAAAAACTAGGGATCTCTTCAAGCACACTGGTGATATCAAGGGAATATTTCATCCAAGGATGGGAACAATAAAGGACAGACATGGCAGGGATCTAACAAAGTCAAAGAGATTAAGAAGAGGTGGCAAGAATACACAGAAGAACTATACAAAAAAAAAATGTAATGACCAGGATAACCATGATATTAGACAAATTAACAAATATAACAAAATTGAAACAGACTGATAGATAAAGAGAGCAAACCAGTGGGAAGGTGGAGAAAGGGCAAAATAATTAAAAGGGATAAAATAAATAAGATACAAGGGTGGAATGTACAGCACAGGGATTATAGCCAATATTTTCTAAGAACTTTATATGGAGTATTCTGTTTAAAAATATTGAGCCATTATATGAATACAGGAAACTATATAATATTACTATTGAAGCCAGCTATACTTCAACTAAAAGGAAAAAAAAGAAGCTAATTTCCATGGAACCCCTATGGTGACCAATATTACTATATAAATAAAACTACATTTAAGAGCCTTACTCATTTAGATCTTGCCCATATATAACTCCAAAGTAAATTTATAAAATAAATACAAAATAAATAAATCCAAACAATTCAAATTAAGAAGAATATTAGATACAGTAAACAGATGGTATATAAAAGAATTATCTTAATGTGTTTAAGAGATAATTATTTTAAAACAATTTTAAATAGGGATTATGTGGAAGTAAAGTATATAGCAATAGCAACACAAAAAGTTGAAAGAAGGCAAATACAATTCTACAATTTTAAGATTTGCCATATTCATCTTTAAGGTAAAGATGAATATGGCAAATCTTAAAGACTAAGAAGTAAAATATTTGTGTAGAGGCCAGCTATATAATTCTGATGTTCGATACAAAATAAGAATTCTGAGTCCTTTTTAAAAACATTAATAAGAATTTCAAGATGGCAACATCAGAACATTAAATGGACCAGGCAGCTCTTTTAATGATGGGGTTTACATTACCACACAGACCACACACTCATAACATATATGCTAAGAAGCCAGTCAGTGATGGATAGGGAGGCTTGGCGTGCTGCAGTCCATGGGATCGCAAAGGGTTGGATATGACTGAGTGACTGAACTGAAGGAGCCAGTACTGGAGATAAGAGAGAATGCACTAAAAATATTCAAATAGAAGTTACTTAAGAAAAAAAAAAAAAAAAGACCAAGGAAACAAAACAGAGATAGAACCATAGAAAACAAATAGCAAGATGGAATATACAAACTAAACCATATCAATAACTACATCTAATGTAAATGATCTAAACTCTTTAAATTTTTGTAACAATATTTGCTAAAAACCTGAAGGATAAGGCAAATCCAATTCTTTAACAGTTTAAACACAGATAGGCCAAGCACCTAAAGAAAATGAATTAAATGAGACAAACTACATTTAAGAAAAAGAATTATTAACTGGGACTTTTCAAAATTATGGGCAAATCATCAAGAAGACACAAAAATCTGAAATGTGAATTCACCTAATAATAAGACTTCAAAATGTATGAAATAAAAACTGATAGACTTTCAAAAAAATAGACATATATGCAAATGTTATTGGAAATTATACCATTCCTCTTTCAGTAAACAATAAAAATACATTGACAGAAAATCAGTAAAAATAAGAAAGATTTGAAGAACACTATCAACTAACTTGACCTAACTGATATTTGTAGGAAACTCCAATGAAAAAGAGCAGAATAAAATTATTTTCAAGTTGTTACAGAATATTTGCCAAGATAAACCATATGCTGAGGCATATGTCAAGCCTAAGTAAATGTGAAGGACTGAGGAGAGTGATGTCAGCAAGATGGCCAAATAAGAAATCCCTTCCACCTATCTTCCCTTCAACAATAATAATTTGGCACCCATCCATGACAAAAGTGCCTTCATGAGAGCATTGAGTTCCATGTAGGAGACTGTGAAGCCCTATGTAACTGAAGTCTGAGAGCCATCTTATGAAGACAGGTTCACACCTAAGTAGTTGACTCTGTGGGTACGATACTGACTTCAGAGACAGAAACAGTTTTGTTACCCCCAAGAACTTGGTCAATACCTTTGGATTTGGGTCTGTCACCAGCACTAAGGGATCTAGGAGGAGCCAGTCCAATTGTACAGCAGGAAGTAGATTTATAGGCCTCAATCCCAGTTGTGAATCCTGAAGCGCATTGTGAACTATCTTCAGTCCTTCTTGGCTACAGTCTGGGAAGCTCTGGAGGTAAGCTCACTGAACTTGGTCAGACTGTAAATTCTCAAATGGCTGTGTAACTGGACTCTAACGCATCTCAGCCACAACCCAGAAACAAGAATCTTGCTGGAGACACTCTTATCTTGCTGGCACAGGGATCCTGCAGGAGACACTCTCATGTACTTCTCTGGAGATCCTGAGAGGGTACCTAGAACTAGGTGGTGGTAGCCTGTGACCTGACAGAATGTGCACCACTGGAGAAGGGAATGGCAAACCACTTCAGTATTCTTGCCTTGAGAACCCCATGAACAGTATGAAAATCCAAAATGATAGGATACTGAAAGAGGAACTCCCCAGGTAAGCAGGTGTCCAACATGCTACTGGAGATCAGTGGAGAAATAACTCCAGAAAGAATGAAGGGATGGAGCCAAAGCAAAAACAATACCCAGCTGTGGATGTGACTGGTGATAGAAGCAAGGTTCGATGTTGTAAAGAGCAATATTGCATAGGAACCTGGAATGTCAGGTCCATGAATCAAGGGAAATTGGAAGTGGTCAAACAAGAGATGGCAAGGGTGAACGTTGACATTCTAGGAATCAGCGAACTAAAATGGACTGGAATGGGTGAATTTATAGATGAATTTACATTGACCATTACATCTACTACTGTGGGCAGGAATCCCTCAGAAGAAATGGAGTAGCCATCATGGTCAACAAAAGAGTCTGAAATGCAGTACTTGGATGCAATCTTAAAAACAACAGAATGATCTCTGTTCATTTCCAATGCAAACCATTCAGTATCACAGTAATCCAAGTTTATGCCCCAACCAGTAATGCTGAAGAAGCTGAAGTCAAACGGTTCTATGAAGACCGACAAGACCTTTTAGAACTAACACCCCCAAAAGATGTCCTTTTCATTATAGGGGACTGGAATGCTAAAGTAGGAAGTCAAGAAACACCTGGAGTAACAGGCAAATTTGGCCTTGGAATATGGAATGAAGCAAGGCAAAGACTAGTAGAGTTTTGCCAAGAAAATGCACTGGTCATAGCAAACACCCTCTTCCAACAACACAAGAGAAGACTCTACCCATGGACATCACCAGATGGTAAACACCAAAATCAGACTGATTATATTCTCTGCGGCCAAAGATGGAGAAGCTCTATACAGTCAACAAAAATAAGACCAGGAGCTGACTGTGGCTCAGATCATGAACTCCTTATTACTAAATTCAGACTTAAATTGAAGAAAGTAGGGAAAACCACTAGACCATTCAGGTATGACCTAAATCAAATCCCTTATGATTATACAGTGGAAGTGAGAAATAGATTTAAGGGCTTAGGTCTGATAGATAGAGTGCCTGATGAACTATGGAATGAGGTTCGTGACATTGTACAGGAGACAGGGATCAAGACCATCCCCATGGAAAAGAAATGCAAAAAAGCAAAATGGCTGTCTGGGGAGGCCTGACAAATAGCTGTGAAAAGAAGAGCGGTAAAAAGCCAAGGAGAAAAGGAAAGATATAAGCATCTGAATGCAGAGTTCCAAAGAATAGCAAGAAGAGATAAGAAAGCTTTCTTCAGTGATCAGTGCAAATAAATAGAAGAAAACAACAGAATGGAAAAGACTAAAGATCTCTTCAAGAAAATTAGAGATACCAAGGGAACATTTCATGCAAAGATGGGCTCAATAAAGGACAGAAATTGTTTGGCCCTAACAGAAGCAGAAGATATTAAGAAGAGATGGCAAGAATACACAGAAGAACTGTACAAAAAAGATCTTCATGACCCAGATAATCACAATGGTGTGATCACTCATCTAGAGCCAGACATTCTGGAATGTGAAGTCAAGTGGGCCTTAGAAAGCATCACTATGAACAAAGCTAGTGGAGGTGATGGAATTCCAGTTGAGCTATTTCAAATCCTAAAAGATGATGCTGTGAAAGTGCTGCACTCAATATGTCAGCAAATTCAGAAAACTCAGCAGTGGCCACAGGGCTGAAAAATGTCAGTTTACATTCCAATCCCAAAGAAAGGCAATGCCAAAGAATGCTCAAACTACCACACAATTGCACTCATCTCACATGCTAGTAAAGTAATGCTCAAAATTCTCCAAGCTAGGCTTTAGCAATACGTGAACCATGAACTTCCTGATGTTCAAGCTGGTTTTAGAAAAGACAGAGGAACCAAAGATCAAATTACCAACATCCGCTGGATCATTGAAAAAGCAAGAGAGTTCCAGAAAACCATCTATTTCTGCTTTATTGACTATGCCAAAGCCTTTGACTGTGTGGATCACAATATACTGTGGAAAATTCTTCAAGAGATGGGAATACCAGACCACCTGACCTGCCTCTGGAGAAATCTGTATACAGGTCAGGAAGCAACAGTTAGAACTGGACATGGAGCTGGTGATAGACAGGAGGCCTGGTGTGCTGCAATTCATGGGGTCGCAAAGAGTCAGACACCACTGAGCAACTGAACTGAACTGACCACTATAAGACATTGTTGAAAGATACTGATAAAAGCACAAACAGAGAAATATGTCATGTTTATGGACCTGAAGAATTAATGTTTTTAAAGTATTCATACTACTCAAAGCCATTTACAAATTAAATATAACACTATTAAAATTAAATGACATTTCTCACAGCAATGAGGTAAAAAAAGAAAAATCAAAATTCATATGGAACCACAAAGACCCAGAATAGCTAAAGAATACTTAAAAAATAACAAAGCTGAATGTGTCTCAAGTCCTTATTTCAACTTCCATTAAAAGCTATAATATTTAAAAACAATATGGTAATAGAATAAAAACAGATACATGGATCAATAGAACAGCATACAGATTGCAGAATACATTGGCATGTATACTGTGGTGCCACATACACACCAATATTTAAGAAGAAAGTCAAGAATACTCAAGTAAACAAATGGCTATCCCTCAAAACCAAATTAATAGACTTTTCCGACGAATAAAAGTTCTACTTGTTCACTAGGATGCCATTGAAAGTTGCAAACATTTGAGTTTTTACAAAAAATGTGTTGAGACAATTTTGGCCCAAGATCAAGGAGATTTGAGAAGACTGACAAATAATTTTAAGCCTTTCTATAATTGCTTTCCACTCTACTTAAAATGTAACAATCACTGTGATTTGAGTTACTTGAGTCATTGTGTCTTGGTAGCAAATGAACGCAGTTGAGTAAAACTAGGTCCTTGCTGTGAAATCAGAACATGTGAAAAATCAAATACAATTCTAATCAATGACTAATCCTAATGATTCTAAGGAATACAGGACCTATTATTTCAGGAAAATGATTTAAATTGGTAAGTGTAACCCAGGATAAGTAGTATGTAAGGAATGTTCCCTGTGCTAACATTAACCTGGATAGGAAATACCTTAACATTGATTTTTTTTTCTTTTATTCAATTATTGGTTAAACTTCTACTTATGGCATAGTTAGGAATTTCCATATGCTTGTCACTACCTCCCAGCATTTAGCATTTTTAAAATATTGAGCAAATTCTTTCTAGTCTTTAACTATTAAAAAATTGTACAAAGTTGAAGAAAGTAACTTTTGAAATATAGCAAAAACTTAAGTGCTGAATATTCAGTTATACAAGTAAATAGTACATGGAAAGTCACCGGGAGATTTCCTGGAGATCCAGTGCTTAGGACTCAGCACTTTCACTGCCCTGGGCCTGGGTTATATCCCTAGTCAAGGACCCAAGATCCTGCAAGCCACGTGGAACAGCTAAAAGAAAAAAAAAAAAAAGTCAGCAAACTTCCATGTCTTCTCCACTAATGATCTAAGTTTTCTCTATCCATTTTTTTTTAATTTTTATTTTTACTTTATTTTACTTTACAGTACTGTATTGGTTTTGCCATACATTGACATGAATCCACCACTGGTGTACATGCGTTCCCAAACATGAACCCCCCCACCCACCTCCCTCCCCATAACATCTCTCTGGGTCATCCCCGTGCACCAGCCCCAAGCATGCTATCCGATTGTATCTGATTCTATAACCTTGTATAACCACAGTTTCATTAATGAGCCCCAAACAAACAATATTATCAAAGTTTTTATCTTGATACATTTACCACCACTTACCAAACATTTATTTCCATTTAAATTCATCTCTCAGTGATTTGGAGGGCTTCCCTTGTGGTTCAGACGGTCATGAATCTGCCTATAATACAGGACACCTGAGTTCGATTCCTAGGTAGGGAAGATCCCTTGGAAAAGGAAATGGCAACTCACTCCAGTATTCATGCCTGGAGAATTCCATGGACAGAGGAGCCTGCTGGGCTACAGTCCATGGGGTTGCAAAGAGTCGGACACGACTGAGCGACTAACACTTTCAAGAATACTCAAAGGAGAAAGAACAGTTACTCCAATAAATGGCATTGGTAAAACAAGATAACCACAAACAAAGAAATGAAATCGGACTCCTAGCTAACACCCCTCACAAAAATTACCTTGAAATGAATTAAAGATTCAAATGCCTATATCCATAAAACTCTTAAAGGAAAACATAGGGGAAATATCCTTGATATTATTCTGGGCAAAGTTTTTTTTTTTTTTTTTTTTTGAATGACACCAAATGTACAGCAGCAAAAGTAGAGATAAACAAGAACTATAGCAACTAAAAGCTTCTAAATAGCAAGAGAAATAATCAACAAAGAGGCAACCTATGGGATGGGAGAAAATATCTATAAATTGTATACCTAATAAGGAGTTAATATCCAACATATATGAAGGCCTCATACTACTCAAAAAAATAAATTATCTAAGTTAAAAATTGGCAGAGGACCTAAACAGACATTTTTCCAAAAAACATGTTTGGATAATTGATACCAGAGAAGATGTATGTCACTAATCATCACAGAAATGCCAGTAAAAGCCACAATGAGATACTGCCTCATACCTGCTAGAAAGACTATCATCAAGAAAGAAGACAAGCATTTTCAAGGATATAAAGAAACGGGAACCTTGTTCACTGTAGGTGAGACTATAAATTGGTGCAACTATAAAAAGCAGTATGCTAATTCCTGAAAAAAATACTCCAGCAATTCTACCTTTAGGTATGTATCTGAAGGAAATGAAATAAAAATCTCAGTGAGGTTTGCACACCTGTGATTGTCGTAGCATTATTCACTATAGGCAAGACATGGAAACAATCTTAGTGTCCACTGAAAAGTGAATCAAGAAATGTGATACATATTTTAAAAGGGTATTATTCATCCATGAGAAAGAAGGAAACTCTGCTATTTGTGGAAACATAGATGGATGTACCTTGAGGTGATTACGCTGAGTAAAATAAATCAGAGAAAGATAAATACTATATGATCTCACTTTTATAGGAAATATTAAAAAAGGAAAACAACCAGAACACAGAAACTAGGAGTAAAACTAGAGGATGGAGAGTGGGGGATATGATGAGATGTTGCTAAATGGATATGAGATTTCAGTTATAAGATGGATGTGTTAGGAATCTAATATGCAGGACAGTTGACTATAGTAAACAATACTCTGTCATACACTTGAAAGTTGCTAAGGGAGTATACCGTGAATGTTTTCATGCAGAAAAAAATTGTAAAAGTGTGATGTGATGGATATTGTTACAAAAAAACTTGTCACAAGCAAACTTATCACAAGCATTTTGTGAAATATGAAAAGTGACTCTTTGCAACTCCATGGACTGTAGCCTGCCAGGCTCCTCTGTCCATGGAATTCTCCAGGGATGAATACTGAAATGGGTAGCCATTCTCTTCTCCAGGGGATCTTCCTGACCCAGGAATCAAACCCAGGTCTCCTGTACTTCAGGCAGATTCTTTTACCCTCTGAATCACCAGGGGAGCCCCCTTGCAATATACACTTATATCAAATCATCATTATTGTACTCCTTAAACTTATACAATTTTATATGTTAATTATTTCTCAATGAAACTGGGAAAAATAAAAAGACCAAACGTATTCAAAGTATGTTGTTTGTAAAAAACAATGTCAAACTATTATTATGCATTAGAAACACCACAGGGAAATCCCCACTTGTTTGAAGAATACTGAAATGGGTAACCTTTCCCTTTTTCAGGGGATCTTCCCAACCCAGGGATTGAACTCAAGTTTCCTGCATGGCAGATGGATTCTTTACCAGCTGAGCTACAAGGGAATCCCATTGAAAAATAAACATACTACTAAATCATTAGGAGAAGGTGATGACACCCCACTCCAGTACTTTTGCCTGGAAAATCCCATGGATGGAGAAACCTGGTGGGCTGCACTCCACGGGGTCACAACGAGTCGGACACGATTGAGCAACTTCACTTTCACTAAATCATTCATGGTAAAGTAAAAGAAAAAAAATACAGAAAACAGGAAATGTTTTGTAGTAAATATGAATGGAAGCATAACATATTCAAATTTGAATATGTGTATAAAGCAGAGAAAGTTCATAAAAAAACTATCACTCTTGTGGCATGGTGACGTGTGTGCTTAGTCATGTCTGACTCTGCAACCCCACAGACTGTAGCACACCAGGCTCCTCTGCCCACGGAATTTTCCTGGCAAGAATATAGAGTGGGTCACCATTTTCTACTCCAGGAAATGTTCCCTAACCCAGGGATCAAACCCATGTATTTTGCATCTCCTGTACTGGCAGGCAATCCTTTACCACCTGTGACCTTTACCATTGTGCCATGTGGGGAGGGTATCACTCTTGTAAATACCAACTATAAATTCTGGCTAAAATACAAAATTCAAGAACATGAGGGTTCTACAGGAAAATGAAATGCATGTGGATTTTGGAAAGGAAGCTATCATTAGAAGTAATGACTAGCAAAATTGAATCGCCGATTTCTTTGACTTGGATCTACAGGCAGACTGAATCATAGTTGTATTTTACTGAGGCGGGTAAAGCTTTGAGAGAAAGCTCACCATCTTTCAGGACATAGTAATAAGAGAAAGAAACCCAGAAAAGAGCCATTTGAGCATGAGAGAGAATCACTGGGTAAGACATAGCTGCAAAAGGAGAACCACTAACATATAAGGAGGTTAAAGTCACTCTAAACTAGAATGTAAACAGCTCTTCTACACAGGTGTAACAAAATCTACATCTGGGTTTGATTCTATGTTAATTGTCTATAAAAATCAAACACATCACCATTTGGAGGAATATAACAGTATACATAGTCCCCACAACATAATCTTTTACAATGATCAGGATTTAATCTAAAATGACTTGACATACTAAATATTACAAGATTCAAGAGATGTCAGCCCTGGTGTTACTTAGATGATGGAATTATCAAACAAAACTTTAAGAACACATTATAACTATGGTCAATGAGGTAAAGAAATGCAAACATTTATAATACATAAAATGATAAAAAATAACAAAAAATAGAGTTTTTAATTGAAAATTTAAAAATTGAAATTTCCAATGACTAACACTAAAATTGAGTAAATTTCAAAACAGAATAAAGCAAAGAAAGAATTAAAAGATAAATTGACCCAAATTATCCAATCAAAGTGGGAAACAGTTCTAAAAAATGAATAAAAGCTATGAATCTGTAGGAGTATGTTAAAATGAAATGTACATGTACTTTGAAAACTAGAGAATGAGAGCAAGAGAAAGGGGCAGAAAATTAGTTATTATAGCTAAAAACTATCCAAAATTTGCAAAAGGCAAAAAAATTACAGATTCAAGAAGGTCAGTGAACCCAAAACAAAATAAATACCAAGAAAATTATTAGGCAAATTGCAGTCAAGCCGTAGAAAATCAAAATGGAAAAAAAAATTCTTGAAAGCAGCTAGAGGAAAATGACATACATAGAAACAATTCAATTTTTTTTTGTTGTTTGATTTTTAAACAGAGTTTATTCTTAGCACATGGCTATCTATAGAGCCACACCACAATTTGTACAGCTGCACATGGGACTGAATGCACTCTCCCCTCCAAGACTGTGCCTCAGAATAAGACAACAATATCTCCATAACAATATTTTAAATAAATGAAGGGAAACTAACACGTGTCACATCTACCATCAAGGTCTACACATTTTTGAGAATTAAATAATCTTGTGAGGTCCACAGCGGCTACTCATTTATTCAGCTCAGTAAAAGCTTTTATGAGCTGCCTTAAGGAGGAAGGGGGAGGTAAGGAAGATAGGAAAAGGGTCTGTTTTCCTCTGCAGACTTCTCATTACAAACATGGTGAATCATAAAACAATGGAACATCATTAAAATATCTATCAACAAAGAAGGCAAAATTATGAGAATTTTAGGTCAGTTTAGTTGCTCAGTCATGTCTGACTCTTTGTGACCCCATGGTCTGCAGCACCCCAGGCTTCCCCTGGTCCATTACCAATTCTGGAAGCTTGCTGAAACTCATGTCCATCCTGTCGGTGATCCCATCCAACCATCTCATCCTTGGTCATCCCCTTCTCCTCCTGCCTTCCATCTTTCCCAGGATCAGGGTCTTTTCCAGTGAGTCAGTTCTTCACATCAGGTGAACAAAGTGTTGGAGTTTCAGCTTCAGTATCAATCCTTCCAATGAATATTCAGGACTGATTTCCTTTAGGATGGACTCGTTGGATCTCCTTGCACCCTTTTTAGGTAAAGGAAAACAAAAGCTACTATTCTCAATTGATTGACGTCCTAAGGAGTGAAGGGAAGTCGTTCAGTCGTGTCTGACTCTTTGCGACCCCATGGACTGTAGCCTACCAGGCTCCTCTGTCCATGGGATTTTCCAGGCAATAGTACTGGAGTGGATTGCCATTTCCTTCTCCAGAGGATCTTCCTGACCCAGGGATCAAACCTGGGTCTCCTGCATTGTAGACAGATGTTTTACAGTCTGAGCCACCAGGGAAGTGACTGACCTCTTAGGAATTCTAAATAGGTTACTTCTGACTGAAAAGAAATAATACCAACAGGAAGCAAGAGCTTAAATAAATGAAAATCTTATAAATATTTACTGTATATATACTTCTCTAGTAGCTCAGTTGGTAAAGAATCCACATGCAATGCAGGAGACCCTGATATGATCCCTGGATCAGGGAAGATCTCCTGGAGAAGACTCTAGTATTCTTGCCTGGGAAACCCCACATACAGATGAGCATGGCAGGCTACCATCCTTGGTGTCGGACAGGGCTTAGCAACTAAACCACCATCACTATTGTGTGTGTGTATATATATATACATACACACTATATATATATATATATACACACTATATATATATATATATATAAGCAATTTCTGAACTATCCCTACAGTTTTAAAAATTACATTTACTGAGGTATATATATATATATATATATACACACAATATATATATATATTTATAATATATTTGCAATATATATATATTTAATATATTTATATAAATATATATTTACAATATATATATATACACCTCAGTAAATATAATTTTTAAAACTGTAGGGATAGTTCAGAAATTGCTTAAAGGGTAATCACAGTCTGACATAGAGTGTCAAAAGAAAAAAAAATTCTTATGAGTTTAAAGTACATCTGTTAAAAAATAATAATAGATAAAGTACATCTGTTAAAATTGCCCATCTAATTTCTCAAGAGAATTTAGAGAGGACATGGAAACAAGAGATTTAAAAAAATTTTCTATCTACCAAGTGGATTTATACCCCTTAATATTACTGGAATTAAAGCTACAATTTAATGATATTTCAGATACTGTATTAGTCATCATACAGATGGTGTGTACATTACAGCCTGAGTGAATAGGTCCAATTTTCTCCAAGTGCAATTTCTTTATAATAGACTTATAAGCAAGAATGTAATGACTACTACATGGATAAAATAGCTATATTACAAAGGCTATCACAACATATGTTTTTGTAAGAAATGCTATCGAAAGAGAATGCTTGCTTTTTCTGCCAAAAAAAAAAGTCCATAATTGCAAGATACAGATTATTTAGTAGTATAATAAATTTGGAAATTCACTATGTCCCCCATGATTTTATTCTTTGAATCTTTATGGTAACTGATTTATTAATAGTCTTCAACAGGGTTTATCTTTACAGCAATGTTAATGAATAACTTCTACTTTAGTTTTCAGCATTTTCAAAAATACTTTATCAAATTTTTTTGTCTTCATGGTTTCCAATAAATTATATTGAAATGTATGACTTCTACCTTATCTATTTAAATAG
Source organism: Ovis canadensis (assembly GCF_042477335.2). Taxonomy (NCBI): domain Eukaryota; kingdom Metazoa; phylum Chordata; class Mammalia; order Artiodactyla; family Bovidae; genus Ovis; species Ovis canadensis. The sequence goes on along the minus strand of NC_091262.1, from coordinate 65,641,035 downwards.
CTGAAGTGGAATTCAAAGTTTTATGAGTTTCTATTTTTCTATGGTTAGTCTACTTGACTGCAGTTTTCATTAATGGTTTAAATTATGCTATATATTTAAATATCTGAAATACTGTTTAAGGAAAAAAAATTAGATATCTTTCATCATAGTGGAAAAACTTTCTCTGAGGCATCTCCAAAGATGGAATGAAACACCTTGAAAGATGTTGAAGTTACATCATTATAAATGATTTAACACCATCTTGAAAACACCTGTAAAAACTCTGAATATGATAGTACGTGCCAAATAAAATATTTGAAGCTACTGTGTTACTGATTTTAAAGTCTTTTTAACCTAATAGTCTATAGTTTTATAATGTAGCATTTGATATATCATTTTTAATACCTTCTAAAACTAAGGTGCTGGTTTACTTTAAACTCTTATGTACCAATTCAAAGCAAAATCTATTAAAATACTTGATGCTATATCAAGTTCTTTCAGTTATAGTCTCATATCCTTTTTTACTTTATGGATTACAATTTTTTCTAGAATTTAATTTCTATTTCCTTATTATATCTTCCCTTTCTCTTAAGTATCTCCTATTTTTTATTTTCTTAATACCTTAAATAAAACTCCTAGAGTCAAACATTTCTGTCAGTATAACTCAATGTAAGGCTGTCTTTGAGCCTAGTGGCTGGCAAATAGGGAATTATTAAATTTGTAAGTCTCATCCTTAAGGAATTTCACAATGGCTCTAATTTAATTCACCAAAGACTATCACTTTGTTCAGTAGGAAGCAGATTATGTTCAATAGTAAACAATTATTTATTAGAATATAGACATGCCCATTCATTTTCATATTATCTATGGCTGTTGTTCGGCTACAATGGCAGAGCTGAATAGTTGCAGCAGAGACATAGTTTACCCAAGGACTGAAATATTTACATCTGGACTTTTACAGAAAAGGCTTGCCAACTCTTTCTCAAAAGTAACCAATGGCATCTACTCCTTTAAACCAATGGGCAGTGTTTGTTTTGTTTTGCTTTTTAAATTGTGCTTTATTTTTGACCTTTATTGTAAGACTAAAATGCAGTAAGGATTTGAAGATAAGCATTAGAATTCTGTATCAAGGGGATATCCCAAACTCTGACACTTGCTAGCTAAGTTGTTTGTTGAATCAGTTCCTTACCTTCTTTAAAATTTATAGTTGATATTTAAAATAGACAGTAACAACATTGACACAGATGGTTTTGAATATTGATGAAATTATGATCCTTATTCAGCTCATGGCTTGGTATACAGTAAAATCTTGGGAAATGCTATTGTGTTGTTAAACAAGGTCCCGGATGTTTGCTGAGTTTAGATGAGACTACTGTAGATCTCTCAAGTAATGAGAGATTACTTGATTAGATATTGAAGAACAGACTAAATCCTGGGCCTTAATCTCTCAAGCCAATACAAAATCTACTATAATTCCAAACTTTCTAGATCCAATTGCTGTATTTGGGGAAAATCTCACATTGATAACATTGATATCCAATTTAGACAATACATCTTCCCATCCTTTAATTCAATCACCTCATACCTTTTGTTCTTTCTTGAAACCTTTACCCTCCCCTACTCTTTAACTCTTACCTAATGTCCTCTCTTGTAGTTCACTTAAAAAAAGTTTTAAAAACTCATCTTCCCACCTAAATTCTAACTATTCACACATACAAGTTTTGTGTTAATTTCAGTGGTTAAAGAATCCATCTGCAAAACAGGAGACATGGGTTCAATCCCTGGGCTGGGAAGATCCCCTGGAGGAGGGCATGGCAACTCACTCCAGTATTCTTGCCTGGAGAATCCCATGGACAGAGGAACAAGGTGGGTTACAGTCCATGGGGTTACAAAGATTCAGACAGTACTGAAGCCACTGAGAACAATCCTCAATATGACCTGTCTGTGGCCAACCCTTCCCTTTGAAATTGGGATCCATTCCCTATCATCAACACAAGAATGCTGATACAGTGTTTAACACTCTCTCTATTTTTTTGTTCTACATGAATCATTCCTATGAGCAGAGAAACATGGTACGATTATGTCCCAATATAAGGAAAAACAAGTGCTTTAGTTCTCTATATCTCTTCACTATCACTTATTTTCTTCATAGTGCTTTTCATCCAAATCCCCCTAATTTTTAAATATTCATCAACTTCAATTGTTTTGCCTCCTGCTTTCTCTTAAACCCACTGCAATCGAACTTATGTGTCTAATTCCTATGATACATTTTATTGTTCATGATAACTTCCACTTTATGAAGTTCAGTAAATAATTTGCAGTACTTACAACATTCAGTTATGCAGCATTTGCTAGAGTTGATCATTTCCCCTTTCTTAAAGTATGTTTTCCTTCACTTTATACAACACTGTACTCTCTTGGCTTCTTCCTGCCTCATTATGTGTTTTTTCTCATTTATTTTGCTGGATTATTTTCTTTTTAATTAGCAAGTAAAAGAATTTCCCAAGACTAACTCTTCAAGGACTCTGCTTGATTAAATATTTCTGGCTGCTTAATCTAAATAAGTTTCATGGATTGCTTTAAATACTAACTGTAGATTGAGTTTTTATCAAAAACTTTCTTATAGAGGACAATGATTAGATACTGCTTTAATGAAAACAAAATAATCTACACGAGTGATGGGGAGGGAAATTGTCACAAATCTATGCCATGTCTGCCATATTTATATTAAGCATCTTCCTTCTGATATCAATGAGCAAATCCAACCAGCATTTTCTCTAATATTTTCTAACTCACTAAATAAAAGTACTCAGTTACTCAGACCCCAAAGACCAAACAGAATTATCCTTGAATTGTCTTGTCTCTCATAGTCTATATCTCTCTGCACCTTAGCATGCTTTGTCATCCTAGTCTAGGCTAGATCCCTAATATTATCAGTTTTCTATAATTTTTATACTCTCATATTTGACCAAGCCAACATCACCTCCCTTAATGATCTAAGACATCAGTCCCCAAAGTTTTGGGCACTGGGGCTTGGTTTCATGGAAGATAATTTTTCCACAAATAGGGGGAAGAGGAGATACGTCAGATGGTAATGCGAGCAATGGGGAGATAGCTATTGATTAAAAAATATTGCTTCAAAGAATAAAAGCTCTTTCATGACAAAAAGTATGGAGAGCATTCTGAACACACTGTAATTAATGTTAAATATATCTGAAACATATTTTTTCAAACACCTCAGATTAAAGGGGAGAGAAAGCTTTAACTCAGCAGAGAAAATCAGACATTGGTAACACAAAACTGCGCAAAGATTTTTTTGTCTATTGTGAAAAAAATATTATTTACTTAGTTTGCAAAATCTCTATTGGCAATTTAGTAAGACAATTTTGATACAAATAAATAATTTATCTTTATATTAACCATGGTAACATAGTAATAGCATGCCTTCAGAATGATCATATTACTCATCTGCATTGACAAAAGATGTAGACAGGAAACCCCATTCTTTGTATGACATAAATATCCTTGGCCCTAAATACCCTATTGCTTTCCACTGTCTTTTGTACATATATATTCAAAATGAATCTTCCTGTGACATAAATTCCTTCATTAGTGTGACCTGCTGTTTAATATTCCTAATTCATCATAGTTATTTTCCTTTTCAACATTTTATCTACTTATAGGAGACAAGATGTCAAAGTATGTAATCCCTATAAGCCTTATTCTTCCGAATCCATCATGCATGCCATTACTGTCAAGACTGTTTATAATAATACTTGAATTATTGTAATCATAAAAATAAACCTGCTTTCTAAGACCTCTGAAAAGGAAAGTAGGTCACCATATTTCATTATCTTAAAAAAAAAATTAGTTTGACCCACTGAGATAAAGAAAAATAAGGACTTTACAGGTATATAATCAATCACATCCTTGAATTTCACTTTTACAGCTTGTAATAAGTAACTAATGAAAATAAAACTATAAGGAGGGATGTTCATGTATAATTATATAATTGTATATAGTTCATCTATTCTTTAGGATCCTACAAACTATTCTACATGTTCCAGTTCCACATTTCCAATTCTTTACCAAAATATATTATTGCACAATCTGTTGTGCCCTCCAGTTCAACATGTTTAAATTAGACTCATATTGAATACTCATGGCCAGAATCTCTGACCTTTCTCCTTTATGGAATTATTATATGTCTCTAGTCAATCAAGCTCAAAATTATAAATTATTCTAAAATTCTTTCATCTTAATAGCTAATATTTTACTAAGTAACATAAAATATTTGAACTGTATCTATTAGCTCTGTCTTGTTTCCTATTCCTGTGGCTAATTTTCCAATCCAAGCTATTTTCATATTTCTAGACTAATGCATGAAGAGGAACTAAAAAGCCTCTTGATGAAAGTGAAAGAGGAGAGGGGAAAAGTTGGCTTAAAGCTCAACATTCAGAAAACGAAGATCATGGCATCTGGTCCCATCAATCCATGGGAAATAGATGGGGAAACAGTGGAAACAGTGTCAGACTTTATTTTGGGGGGCTCCAAAATCACTGCAGATGGTGACTGCAGCCATGAAATTAAAAGACGCTTACTCCTTGGAAGAAAAGTTATGACCAACCTAGATAGCATATTCAAAAGCAGAGACATTACTTTGCCGACTAAGGTCCGTCTAGTCAAGGCTATGGTTTTTCCAGTGGTCATGTACGGATGTGAGAGTTGGACTGTGAAGAAGGCTGAGCACCATAGAATGGATGCTTTTGAACTGCGGTGTTGGAGAAGACTCTTTAGAGTCCCTTGGACTGCAAGGAGATCCAACCAGTCCATTCTGAAGGAGATCAGTCCTGGGATTTCTTTGGAGGGAATGATGCTAAAGCTGAAGCTCCAGTACTTTGGCCACCTCATGCGAAGAGTTGACTCAATGGAAAAGACTCTGATGCTGGGAGGGATTGGGGGCAGGAGGAGAAGGGGACGACAGAAGATGAGATGGCTGGATGGCGTCACTGACTGGATGGACGTGAATCTGAATGAACTCCAGGAGTTGGTGATGGACAGGGAGGCCTGGCATGCTGCGAATCAGTCACACGACTGAGTGACTGAACTGAGACTAATGCAAGTCTCTAATTGTTTTCTTGCCTCTAGCTTTCCTCCAATCTTCTCTGTACAATAATAATAATTTTTAAAAAAAACAATATCTCTAAAGGGCAGGTTTTTATTTCATATTTTCTCAACTAAGAGAATATAATGAATAAATAAGGTTCAGACTCTTCTGGCTGAGATTAAACTGCGTTTATATTTAAAAATTTTTTTCTTCTAAGTTTTATTTGTAACCAGTGCGCTTTCACCAACAATACTATCTAGGTCAACATGCTCTCCTAATCCCTTAATACTTCTTGAAAGCCATCTATATTTAGTATCATGTTTTTCAGTGATTATTAGACTATAACACTAAAATAAACCTCAGAAAAATACATTCCTCTTATTCACTAACACTTAACATCCTTAACATTTGAAACTGGCTGTGTTTCATAATATTATGCACATCACCCATCAGAGTTCCTTGAGCATATTTGAAAACTGAAATTTTGTTAGGTGAGACAAAATTATATATAAGTGTTACTAGAATTTGCTTTTAAATATTTTGAGGAGTTTTGATGTTTAACCAAAGACTAGATTTCTCTAAAGTAAAACTATGGACACTGTAGATTTGTTAAAATTATCTGATGGAGAAATTATATGTCGAAATATAGTAAGGCTATATGAAATATTCTTTTCATTGCACCCATATTAGCATATGAAACAGAAGCTACACTGTTAAAACTAGAATTTTTAATAAGAAAACTAAATTTTTGAAACATACACTATCATATTTCAATCATGTATTATTATAGCCCAGTAAATTACTATTTCTAAATATAATTTCTGTACATATAATTTTGGAGAAAATATAGCACAGTATAATATGCCATATAAATGGAAAGTTAGAATATTTAATTGCTAGAATTAAATTTATTTCATCAATTGCTTGATTTCTAGCAATATATAGCTTTTTAAATAAAACTACTAAAGTAGGGGTCATTTCAAAACATAAGTTTTTTCTATTGAATTTACAAAAACTCTTGGAGCTATTTCAGATGCATATCTGAGACACAAGAAAATTGTTTTTGCTTATGTAGGTCACATTATTAGATTTAAATTTAATTTTTAGAATATGTTCTAGAAAATGGAAACAAAGTATTTCATTACAAAATAGTATATGACACACATCTTATCTGGGAATTATTACAAGTCTGCAATGTATAAAATAGACAAATATTCTCAAAATAGAATATCACCACCAGGGATGGGATCACTTGGTGTTTTTTAGTGATAGTGAAGACAATTTCATGTTTTGATTATGATCACTTTTTAACATCCTAAATATTTCAGTAAAAAATATATTATCTTCTCTTACTACCTATGAGAATATCCATTAGATGATAGCAGTATGTTTTCTTCAAAAGTATGAAAAACTGCCAGTGCTTTGAGAAACTGACCTTCCAGTTTTGTAAGGATCAGAGACTGTATCTTTAGGCCACTTTAGTAAATGAGCCCCAAGTACAAAGTATAATGTTAGTAAGTGCTAAATAAATATGTGTCAAAATATGAATGATCGAAAAACCCAAATGACGCTAACAGAATTGATAACATATATAAATAAATGCATAAATAACTGACATAGATGGACTTGTTTTAAATGCTGCTATTACCAATAATACATTTTTCTTCTGATTTCATTTCTGAGTCTATGATCTTAGCATGTCTAACCTCATTACAACTCCCCTGCCTAATTCCTCTATTCTCGCCATCACCCTTAGTCTGATCGATTGAAGTGAACTTTTTTCCCACCAAATATTCAGCAAGACATGAAATATATATTCCAGAAGTAAAACTTCAACTTGTTGCACTCTGGCAACTTGCTGCTTTAATATTTATAACTACTTATATAGGATCATATATAAATAGTTTATATATTTATATTATAAATTTAATATAAATGTAATATTTAAATATTATAATTTTAATATTATTTAATATTATTATATTAATATATTATATATTATTATAATTATATATTATATATAATAAAATTGTATTATATTATATATTATAAATAGTGTATATATATATATGATTATAAATAGTTATAAATATTAAAGTAGCAAGTTGCCAGAAGGTAACAAGTTGAAGTTTTACTTTTGGGGAACTTCTGGAATATATAAGTAATCTATAGCTAAATTAGGGGCTTCCCTGGTGGCTCAGACGGTAAAGCGTCTGTCTGCAATACAGGAGACCTGTGTTCGTAATATTACAAGTTGTAATATTACAATGTAGAAAGATGTAAGTTTCATGATAATGATAGCGAAAGGAAAAGGAAGAATGGAGCTATATAAGAGAAACTTTTCTTATACTACTGAACTTAATTAATATTAAACCAACTAAATGTTGCTGCTGCTGCTGCGGCTAAGTCGCTTCAGTCGTGTTCGACTCTGTGCGACCCCATAGACGGCAGCCCACCAGGGTGCCCCGTCGCTGGTATTCTCCAGGCAAGAACATTGGAGTGGGTTGCCATTTCCTTCTCCAATGCATGAAAGTAAAAAGTGAAAGTGAAGTCGCACACGTTAATTATAATCCCTAGGTAAGCACTACAGAAATAACAAAAAAATACTAAAGAAGAAAAAAATTATATATGGGATAATAAGAAGATTCAAATGATATTTGGCTGGCCAAAAAGTTCATTTGGGTTTCTCTGTAACACCTTATGGAAAAAGTCAAATGACATTTTTGGTCAACCCAATACATTAGAAAAGATTGATATAGCAAAAATAAAACAGTATTGGAAGAATAGAGGAACAAAAAAGACATTAAAATATATAAAATAATAGTAAAGTAACAGAAAAATTGTAACATAATTTCATTAAATGCAAAAGGATTGAGCACGTGAATGAAAAAAGTAGAAAACTGCTGGAATCGGGATAAACAAATATGATCCAAATATAAACTATCTATAAAAGATGCAGTTTACATCCAAAAGTACAAATACGTTGAAAAGAATGAAATGTCCCACAAGTTTGTAATTATCATGAGATTAAAATACATTCATCAGATGAGTACATTTTTCTCAACCCTGTATGCTTGTATACAGCAGATGTACTGTTTCCAAACTTACGCTATTTCTATCTCCAAACTTCCACTCTCCATTTTATTAAAATATAATTCCATTAGAAACAATATTAAGAATTACAATGATTTAACTACATCGTATTTTTTCAAAATAATTGTAATAATTTCTAAAGAAAGTCTTCAAACAAACTTCAACATCACTCATTCTGACAGCTTCTTTCTAAATCATACACATATACAGAGAAACTTCAGAGAACTTCTGACTACCAACCCACATTTCAATGGACTTCATACTAAAACGACCCAGAGAGATGTTATGGGGAGGGAGGTGGGAGGGGGGTTCATGTTTGGGAACGCATGTAAGAATTAAAGATTTTAAAATTTAAAAAATAAAAAACTAAAAAAAAAAAAAAAGGATTCCAAATGACAACTAGCACTCTACCAAAACTATACATATACTTTACTTTTTTGATTCTTTTGATAAACAAGTTATGTCAAAACCTTGCTCATCCCTCCTGTTCAGTTCCTACCTAGAGTTGAACCGGCAACTGGCAATACACACTAAGTAGATAATTATCAGAATACATTTGTGAGTCAATCAGTAACGATTTCTCCCCTGGTTACAATCTATCAATGACTTAAAACCGTTATAAAACAGAGTCTCCGTATTTAAGGATTAAGGGAAATGAGCTTGCTTACTTATTGAAATTATTCTTTCTGTTTATGTTCAGTGAAGGAAGTCTGCTGTCTTTGTTCTTTGGAAATAACAAAGCTTGAATTCTACATATGACTTAATAATTGTGAGCTGATACGGGCTTGGTCTCAAGCTGCTTCTCTTTTTCTTGGAAGCCACAATATAGGTCACTTTGCCTGTGCACATTTGTGTTTGAGCTCTCTCATTCTGAAAACTTTTATTCAAAACACTCTTCTAGACATGGAACATTTTAACTCCTTCCCTACTGGAGGAAGTGTGAAACCTTTGTTGAACATGGATTCAGACATTGGCATACATTTCTTGTATTCTACTTATGAATCCATCCTTAATTGTGTTTTATAACTAATCTGCTAGAGTTCATTCTAGTTATGGAATTTCAGCCTCTTACAATGAGAGCAAACATTTTTTAAAAATATAAAACATATATATTTCCTGAGCCAAACAATTTCAGGTCACAGGTTAAAAATATTGATTAATAATGTCTGAGTTTCAAAAACTTTTTTAGTATACAGCAAAACAATATAAATTATTTAAGTTCATTTTAATCAATAAACTTTCTCCTTCAATCCTCTTATTCAATGTTTTAGTTAAAATTTCTAGATAGAACATATAAACACTAAAGGCTGAAATATTTCCTCACAGAAACTGCCATCAGTATGAAATATTTATGACACAATAATTTTTCTTGAAAATCATGGGTAATAAAAAAAACAGTCTAACTTTCAAGAATTAAAAAAGCACACAGCTTTAATTTTGATTATGAATATGTTTTTGACATATTTCAACATTTTACCTTCACTGGTGTAAAGTAGAATATATGAAGTTAAACTCAACTTTCAAAAGTATGAATTCAAATATCTAATATTTTTAGAAATGTTTCTGCATGATTATCCTATCCTAAAAATGTTGAGCATAATTAAAGGTGTTGAGGGATAACGCAAATACATTCTGTGTTTACCTTCAATTTTACATGAAATTTCCATGCAACTAACATACCCTCAGTGTTTAAATAGTGCCATTCTCAAAATAAACCATATTGTGACTGTTAGTTCCCTATTCCTATCCAATCTTTTCCACTTTCTATGGTAAGCCTGATTTTGTTTGTAAAGTGAAAGTCACTTAGTCATGTCAGACTCTTTGAGACCCCATAGACTACATACACAGTTGATGGAATTCTCTAGACCAGAATACTGGAGTAGGTAACCTTTCCCTTCTCCAGGGGATCTTCCCAACCGAGGGATCGAACTCAGGTGTCCTACATTTCAGGCGGATTCTTTCCCAGTTGATTTTGTTTGGGAGACATTAAACACAAAAATAACATTTTTTTAGCCTCACTTATAGTTAGTGATGACTATATGTCATATTTCAAGACAGTGGCATATAACAGTGATTTCTGATTTCTGGTATAACTTTCTAGGAAATATTTAAGAGAGATAGGTAAATTACAGTTTATAGCACCTCCGGATGCAATGCAAATGCAAATTCTTTCTAGGGGAAAAAAAAGTCAAGCAAATCCATTAGATTGAGTTTAGCTAAGTGTTATCTAAACACAAAACAAAACAATAACCCTACAAACACAAAACTAAGAGCAAGTTTCAAAGGAAATTATTCAAAATCCTGTCTCCAAAGACATCAAGTATTGGACTTTAAAAAACAAATCGAATATAAATGACCATAAATATGCATTATCTAGATAAATAAAATATGATTAAAATTGACAAAGAAACAAGATGTCATTATACATAACCAGGCAGACTCCGAGAAGGCAATGGCACCCCACTCCAGTACTCTTTTGCCTGGAAAAATCCCATGGACGGAGAAGCCTGGTAGGCTGCAGTCCATAGGTTCGCTAAGAGTCCGCCAGGACTGAGTGACTTCACTTTCACTTTTCACTTTCATGCATTGGAGAAGGAAATGGCAACCCACTCCAGTGTTCTTGCCTGGAGAATCCCAGGGATGGGGGAGCCTGGTGGGCTGCCATCTATGGGGTCATACAGAGTCGGGCACGACTGAAGCAACTTAGCAGCAGCAGCAAGCAGACTTTTGAAATTAATTTTTGGAAATGAAAAATATAAGCATTATCATTAAAAAGTTGAGGGATGCCTTATATAGCAAAATGAACCCAACTGAAGAGAATGTTTACAAACTTGAAGATAGATTGGAATATGTTGCTCATAATGCAGCATAGAAAGACAGGGAGATATAAAATATGAATAGACAAATATGATTCAAAGTTAAATGCCAGAAGACAACGGAATTTTTTCTTTGATTTGTCAAAATCTTATGGTTAGCCATGCAGTCCTTCAAATGTAAAGGATAGGGATGAGAATCTGACCTTTGAGAAATCTGAAGGCAAGAGTGTGTGACTAAAATTGCCTTCCCTGATGTCAGAGGAAAGAGAGAGAGAAAAGAAAAAAAAAACAAAAACAAAAACCTTTTACAAAGAACCTGTATTTCTAAAATTTGGAGAAAGATGGTGGGTTAGCTTCTCATAGATGAGTGTGGAGCCAACCAAAAAAAAAAAAAAAAGAGCTGAAACAGATCCATTTAGGGAAAAAACTGAAAGGCAAAAACTGCTGGAAGAACAAGGTAAGCCTTGAAAGGAGTAAATCACTGGAGACCAATAGTTAAAGAGGAAATTTTAAGTCTGAGAAGGTTTTACTCTACATGAAGGGAACGTCTGAAGAAAAAGTCTGAATGGAGTAGGTATGTCCAAACAAACAGAAGAAAGAGAGAATCAAAAACTGTGAAATGAAGGTACAGAAGGAAGCAGCAGATTAAGGTAATGTACACCCATGGTGGATTCATGTCAATGTATGGCAAAACCAATACAGTATTGTAAAATAAAATCAAGTAAAAATAAAAATTTAATTAAAAAAAAAAGAATGCTTTGGCTTTCTTCTTGCTTCCTCTCTTTTTGAGCTCTAGCTCTCAAGGGTCTAAAACAATGATAGTGGAGAAAAATGTGGAGCATACAAGTCTTTCCCACTGCAAGTGTTTCAGACGAGGTAAAAACTGAACTGGAAAAGGTTATAAGTTATAAAATGAATGAAAGTTTGAAGTTCTGTAATTGTTCTGTTTAGACTGGAGTTTTATTAAGAGCTTATTATTTGAATATTGTTAAATATTTTTTCAATAAAAGTCAGGGAAATACTTTTGTAAAAGATGCCAATAGCAACTAGAGAAAAAGAATCAACTACTTTCTGCCTATCCCCTATCTAGTCAACCTGCTGTAATAAGCTGGTTTTATTGTACATTGCCCATACCTTGTTGGGCTTCCGAAGTTGGTGGGAGTGCAGAGAGTGGCTGGGGCAAAAGAAAGCAACAATCCAACCTCTCTTTAGTCTTTTAAAGTTAGTAACCGTATTTTAATCATTTGTTTACTCTGTGACTACAGATTCTTTCTGCTTTAATTTACACATTCTAACAAAACAGCAGTGGCATGTTTTAGTCAATCATTTCTGTTTAAACTTTATCACAACAAAAGCAAAAGAGCTGTTATTTAAAATGAATGAAATATCATTATTTTTCAAAATTACTTTTAATGATTTTCTTTACCATTCCACAATTTAGAATTGTTATTTGAAGGAGAATTTTAATGATTTTTTTACAGCTATCAAACTGACGTATTTGTGGTAGAAAAATTGGAAAGAACTGAAAAGCAAACAGTTGTAATTTCCCACTGGTTTTAATTTTACCCACCAGAAATATGCAACCTTAAGGGTCTCAGAATAAACGCTCCTCAAGTTTGAAGAGAACATTTTTTTGTACAGTCATATAAGAGTATTGTCGGGCTTCCCGGGTGGTACTAGTGGTAAAGAACCTGCCTCTCAATGCAGGAGATAGAAGAGACTCGCCAGGCTCCTCTGTCCATGGAATTCTCCAAGCAAGAATGCTGGGATGGGTTGCCGTGCCCTCCTCCAGGGGATCATCTCGACCCAGGGGTTGAACCCATATCTCCTGCAGCTCCTGCATTGCAGGTGGATTCTTTACCACTGATCCACCCAGGAAGCCTGGCCTACATCCACTGTGTTTCAGAAAGTCACTTTTCATATATGACAAAATGCTTGTGACAAGTTTAGTTAACCATATCTATCCCCAAACTGATCCATGCAAAACTGATCTTCCTGCATTTGCTGTTTCTATTGATGATACTGCCCTCTACTTGGCTGCCCTTATCTGCAAATTTAGATATCCTCTACTCCATTCTTCCAATGCCATATTTAATTAATTACCAAGTTCTGTTGATACGTAACTATCTCTCAGATCATTTTTGAATTTTTGTTCCGTGTCAGTTTCCAAACATTCATTTTGCTTCCTGTCTCTGGTTAGCAGACAAAATCAGCAATAAGAAACTACTTTGATTTCCCATTAACATCCCTTTGCATATACTGTTGCTCTTCCTAAACTGCCCTTCCTTTTTCTACCTGTTGGTTTTTGTTTATCTCCAAATTCTACTTCAAGCGTTATTCCCTCCACCTTTCACTTACAAAGGAAACCGATGACTTTTCCCTGTTATCTTTGGGCTTTTCACATACTCTCAGAAAATGCAACAATAGAGGATAGTAGCATATTCAGTGACTTCATGATCTATGTTTCCTTATCTCTCTGACCAGACACAGACTGAAAATTTGGAAGTCATAGTGTATTTTCCTCCCAGCTACTACCATACAGAAGCATATTCTTATAGGCTAGCCCTGGATTTCAATCTACTGCTTTCTTTTCCTTTACAAATTGTATTTGTCCAGGTTTAAAAGCTGAATCAAAATTTTTAGGTAACAAATAAATATATGTGCATTTACAAAGTTCTTTCACTCCTTTCTATTCCACTTGCTAATATCTAGCTCAACACCAAATTTGATGAAAACTAGTAGTAACATATTTTGTGAAACATAATCCCAAATATATTGTCAAATAGCTGCTCTGAAATCAGACATAAGTACTGTATTTTCTTATATTTCCAAGCACAATTTCTCCTAAACTTATGAAGCATTCTGTGATGTTTCCTTACTTGTTATTTTAGATCAAATATATCACTCTGTCAGAAATAACAGAACTCCAGCAAATCCTTGCAGATATCTAATAGTTTCAGTTTAGTTAGTTTAATTTAGTTATAATTGACAGGCTTAATTTCTTTTAAGCTTCAGCTTTTGCACCTTCTCTTTTCTTTTTAAAATAATGTTTTGCATTTTATGTGGTTTAGAGTTGTGAAATGTTTCCACTTATATTTTGACTTTCTCTTTCTCCAATATTAAATCACATTGAAAATATTGCCAATGGTTAACATAAACAGCTAGGAAAATATTAAATTTAGTGAAGTGTTCCTTCTTCCTTTGGAATATTTCAAGACATTCTCTAATTCCTGAGGATCTATTATTGCTTTCAAAACTATGAATGTTACAACTTAGAAGGAGGAAGCCATGTCATGTCAACAGAATTCCCCAAACTTCAGTTTTCTGCCTCCTCCATTTTCAGTGATTGAACTGAGAAATATAGTTAATGGCATTTACCAATTTCTGGACTGGTTTTGACATGCCTATCTTTCAAAGCTCTTTTGAATCTGGCTTATTTTACTGTAAGAGTAAACATGTAAAAATATTTTCCTCATTCAATGCCCAGCTATGTTTAGAAAGTTTATTTTTTAGTTACACTGATTATTTTTGACCTTTTTTTTTTTTTTCTTGTAACATCAGGCTAACCTCTGTTCCTCATAATTCTATCTAAAAATCTAATTCAATATTTTATGGCTTTCCTTATCTATTTTCATAGATCAAGACATACTTTTTATAGTATACAATTGTGTTTCTGACAGTCTTCTGTTACTAATTCTTTCACTGTTAACAGGTATTTTTTCATTTCATTTTCTCTTCCCTTTTCACACAGTTCCTCCTATAATACAGTCTCAAATGAAAACTTTCTCTCTTTTTAAAACCTAACTGCAGCCATTTCCACTGCAGGACCATTTTCACTTCCTTTCCCACCCACCTCCATCATTTTTAGGAAGACTCAGGGCAGAACTTTTGGATAGACAAGGTCAATGGATACTAAGAGGACTAGTATTTCCCCAGTTGTATTTCTCACTCACCAGTTAGAAAAGAAAAAAAGAAAAAAAAGATTGCTAGAAGAGAGATTAGTCTTTCCTCAAGGTATTGGTTATCTACAGCTTTGTTACAAAAATGTGACAAATTTAAGCACTTAAAAACACATGTGTTATCTCATAGTATCTGTGGATCAGGCTTCTGGGCACTGTTTACTTCAGTCCTTTCTTCCAGATCTCACCAAGTTGCAATCAATGTGTCCATCAAAACTAGAGTCTAATCAAAGGTTTGATTTTGGAAAGAGTTGCTCCTTGCTGGGCAAAGATTATTTCCTTCTTCCTGGCTGTTGGTCATAGGCTATCCTCAGTTCCTTGCCATATGACCTTTTCCACATGGATGCTCACATTAGGCCAGTTTATTTCTTTCTTTTTTTTTTTTTTTCTTTTTAGGCCAGTTTGTTTCTTAAAAGCAGGTGAGGGAGAAAGGTTTTCCTTGAAACATGGGTGACAAGCTCATGTACTGTAATCAAGTTCACATCATCACATACATCCTCTCTTCTTCACAATATTCTATTATTAATAAAAACAATACACAGGTCCTAACCATGACAGTGTGATCACTCACCTAGAGCCAGACATCCTGGAATGTGAAGTCAAGAGGACTTTAGGAAGCATCACTACAAACAAAGCTAGTGGAGGCGATGGAATTCCAGTTGAGCTATTTCAAATCCTGAAAGATGATGCTGTGAAAGTGCTACACTCAATATTCCAGCAAATTTGGAAAACTCAGCAGTGGCTACAGGACTGGAAAAGGCAGTTTTCATTTTAATCCCAAAAAAGGCAATGCCAAAGAATGTTCAAACTACTGGAGAGTTGCATTCATCTCACACATTAGCAAAGTAATGCTCAAAATTATCTAAGCTAGGTTTCAACGTGTGTAAACTAAGAACTTACAGATGTTCAAGCTGGATTTAGAAAAGGCAGGGAAACCAGAGATCAAATTGCCAACATACATTGGATCATAGAAAAAGCAAGAGAATTTCAGAAAAAACATCTAATTCTTCTTCATTGACTATGCTGTGTTATCTCAACAAACTATGAAAAATTCTTCAAGAGACGGGAATACCACCTTACCTGCCTTCTGAGATATCTGCATGCAGGTGAAGAACTTATAGTTAGAACTGGACATGGAACAATAGACTGGTCCCAAATCAGGAAAGGAGTACATTAAGGCTGTTTATTGTCATCTTGCTTATTTAACTTATATGCAGAGTACATCATGAGAAATGCTGGGCTGGATGAAGCACAAGCTGGAATCTAGAATGCCAACAGAAGCATCAATAACCTCAGATAGGCAAATGACACTACCCTTCTGGCAGAAAGCAACTAGGAACTAAAGGGCCTCTTGATGAAAGTGAAGGAGAAGAGTGAAAAACTTTGCTTAAAATTCAACATTCAGAAAATGAAGATCATGGCATCTGGTCCCATCACTTCATGGGAAATAGATGGGGAAACAGTGGAAACAGTGAGAGAATTTATTTTGGGGGGCTCCAAAATTACTGCAGATTGTGACTGTAGCCATAAAATAATTAAAAGATGCTTGCTCCTTGAAAGAAAAGCTCTGACCAACCTAGACAGCATATTAAAAAGCAGACACATTACTTTATCAACAAAGGTCTGTCTAGTCAAAGCTATGGTTTTCCAGTAGTCATGTATGGATGTGAGAGTTGGACTATAAAGAAAGCTAAGCACCGAAGAATTGATGCTTTTGAACTGTGGTGTTGGAGAAGACTCTTGACAGTCCCTTGGACTGCAAGGAGATCAAACTAGTCAATCCTAAAAGAAATAAGTCATAAATATTCATTGGGAAAACTGATGCTGAAACTCCAATACTTTGGCCACCTGATGAAAAAACTGATTCTCTGGAAAAGACCCTGACACTGGGAAAGATTGAAAGCAGGAGGAGAAGAGGATGACAGAGGATGGGATGGTTGGATGACATCACTGACTCAGTGAATGTGAGTTTGATCAAGCTCTGGGAGTTGTTGATGGACAGAAAAGCTTGATGCGCTGCAGTCCATGAGGTCACAAAGGGTCGGACACACCTGAGTGACTGAACTGACAGGTCCTATCAAAGCTCAGGGTGAGAGAATTTCACATGAACTTCAAGACCAAGCAGTAGAAGGTGCTACTACCTTCTACTGGGGACCACCTTTGAGCCTATCCACCACAATGGATACAGTAAAATTTCTGGGTATTAGCACTCTGGGCTTCCCTCCTAGCTCAGTTGGTAGTAAGTCTGCCTTCAAAGCAGGAGACCCAGGTTCAATTCCTGGTTGTTTCCTTTGGAGGAGGAAATGGCAGCCCACTCCAGTATTCTTACCTGGAGAATCCAACAGACAGAGGAGTCTGGCAGGTTATAGTCCATGGGAACACAAGAACAGACACAAGAACAGACTTAGCGACTAAAATGAACCACCACCAAAGTTCTGGGATTTTTAAAATAGTTTCTCTTTGATTCTGTTTGCCTATCTGGTGATAAAAATAGTGATTCACAGAAATCACTATTACAAATTACTATTTCTATTACAAATTACTCCTGGAATTTGGGAGTAATACCTGCGGGCTCAGATGGTAAAGAATATGCCTGCAATGCAGGAGACGTGGGTCTGATCCCTGGGTCAGGAAAATCCCTTGGAGAAGGGAATGGCTCCCCACCCCACTGAAGCCTTCTGGGCTCTGTCCAAAGAAGTCCATGGAGAGAGGAGCCTGGCAGGCTACAGTCCATGGAGTCACAAAGAGTTGGACACTACTGAGCAACTAACACTCACTTTTTCACTTGAACAAGAGCTGGCTCATTCTTCCTATAGAGATTTCAGAATGTAAGAGGCTTGCTACTCTTGAAAGAACATTACCATTCTGGTCCCTCATGGCTCAAAGAGAGAAAGAGAAACAATCCCTGATAATTCAATGGAAAAGAAGAAGACATTAGCTAAGAAGGAAGAGTTTTAGGACTTGCTAGGCATTTGCCTGAGAAAGCAATGCTAAATATATTCAGCGAAGACAGAATATGTATCCCTATAGCCACTATCATCAGTATGGAAACCGAATAGGTAACACCTCCAGCAGCTGGAAAAGCAAAGTAATGTCCCTCAAAAGCCACACAAGTCCCTGATTCTTCCATGAACCATCATCTTAGTTAAGAAGTTTCTTCCACTATTTTATTATCCTCATTGCAAGAATCCTTCTGGGGCTTGAGGGTCAGGAATAATCAGGAGAAGAGAAAATGCTTGGGAAAATGAATGGTAAGAGTATAAGAGTTGGATACATTTCACTGAATGGTTACCAAATTAAATTTGAAAATTAAAATGAAATTTTAATAAGCATAGTGGTTTAAAATTGCTGTACTGAGAACATTTTACCAAACAACAACATTAAATTGTGGATAATTTCACCCCTATTAAACAGGAGGAAAAAACTTAAGGGTTTGTTAAAGAATGGAGTTTTAAGAATAAAAAATATTCATATTTATTTTAAGTAGTTCTTTTCATCAATTTTGATACAAATCTATGACTTTCAAATTAACCTATGATTTAGTGATCATATATTTGTTTTCTCTGTTTTTCAAAGCCACAAATTTATGCTGATATAAAAATCTCTTTGGTGTATCTTCATTAGACACAGATATACATAAGTATAAAGAATATTCATTTGACTCTATGTATTCATAGCTGCTCTCACGCCACAAATATACTTGTGATAGGCTTTCTTTACTCCAAAAAATATAATTAATTATGAGATATTAATAACTTTATTATATTCAGCCTTATTTCATATTCAAATAATCACACTGGAAATCTCATGAATAGCAATGAAGTTGATCTCTTTAAATAGGAAGTTGTCATCAGAGGAAGTGACAAAATTCTAAATATGTTAAGATACTTTACTTTCATCCTCCTTGATAATATTAAGCCAATACAGATAGCCTGGAATAAAAAAGAAAAATACAATACTGTATTTCTTGAATTCAATCATGTTTCTTCCAATACTTCTTTTAAATATATCCATACATTTCTAGAATTTTCAGCATGTTCTCCCATACCTAAGCACTTGTGAAGGCATTACTAATATCCATCAAATCATCCAGAGGTTCACTTGTTATTATTTCCCCTGAATGTGGTCAGATAAAGGATTGCCTTTAGATGTTCTAGTGACTTATATGTTCTCCCTGTATGGCTATTTTTCTTTCTCAAGTTATCTTTTCCACCTCTTTGGTTAGAAGAAAATCAACAGATAGCTTAGGAATCATGAGAAAGATCAGCTTTCTGCTTATTCTATTCTACATTTTCACACACTCACACTGCCAGCTGTTTCCACATCTTACTTCTTAGTTTGGATTTTTACTATAATGTGCCTACAACTGTTGCAGGAAAATGAGTCCCAGGCTCTATCCTATCCCTCTTGAACAGGAGGATTTGCCAATGTTCCTTCTCAACTTCTCCATCTCACACCTTTTTCTTTTCTTCCCAAAATCATCTTTCAGTGTTTAAATATTATTTACTATTACTGTTGGCTATTATTTATCTTTTTTTATTTATTTTCTCACAGGTGGTACTTAAGTCTTTCCAAAAGAGTAACAGAAAATTTAATTCCAATATTTTAAAGAAGAACAATTTAGGCATAGAAAAATAGTTTATTCTACAATGTTTCTTAACTAGCAAGACCAGGTGCAAATCATAGATTCTTGAATCCTCAGTTCCATTCAATTTTAATTTGTCTGGGCTAGTTCCTTCCTCATGATACTTCACAGCATTCCTGTGAGAAAGCTGGATTACAAGCAATATGACAGCCATTTCCAAACAGAGGAGTTGAAGCAAAGGAGTCAATTAACCTGTGATTGGAGAAACCACAGAGAATAGAATATTCAATCAACCAGACCATACCATCATAGTAGGTAAGAGTGAATTCTGATTAGCAAGAAAATTGGAATGAATTTTATAGCAAGAACCTCATTAATTCATACTAATTAGAAGCCAAAAAATAAAGTTTTTTGAAGAGTGTGAATATAGAGAATGCTAAGATTAATTAAGGCTTATTTATGAGTATTATTGCACCAAAAGGAAACACTTGTCTAATGAAGGTCAGCAGATTTAGGAAGCCAAACAAACACATCTTTCTTTCTTGTAAATTGAAATAGGAGAAATATGGATTATGTAATTAGGTACTGAACTTCTCAGGGTATGTAACATAAAGGTCTACCCTGGCACCACTGGCAAGTCAGAGCACTGAACAGAGAAGGTAGAACAGAACAGAAATAACAAGTTAGTCTCAAAAAATGAAAAAAAGTAAACTTCTTCCCTAGTTTCTTTTAGTATGAAAATGTAAAGAGTGATTCTTTCCTTAACTAATAAGTTTTGTTTAAGCACTAATCATGTAATCTTTAGTCTTTAAAATGGGGCGGGGTGGGGAGGTGTTTAGAGTCGTCAAGAATGTTTTTGTATAAACCACTGGCCAAATTTCCAAAATATAGTAATTTTCTAAAACATGGTAATTTTTCTCCCCTTTATTGTTATAAATAGATTTTTTTTCTCTTCTTGCTTCTCATTCTTTTTCCTTTTAGTCAATTATATAAATTGTACATATCTGAATGAGAGAATTTAATTGATATTTCTTCCAGATGTTGATGATACTTAGGAATAATATTGGGTTATCTCTGATTAAATACAGAATAAAGTTTATTTCTTCCATGCTATATTCTGCCTCCACCAAGCTGTCTTTATAAAATTGCTAAATTTATATGCAAAGTAAAAAAAAAATAATTTCAAATTTAGCTGCTGCTAAGTCACTTAGCTGCGACCCCATAGACGGCAGCCCACCAGGCTCCACCATCCCTGGGATTCTCCAGGCAAGAACACTGGAGTGGGTTGCCATTTCCTTCTCCAAAGCAGGAAAGTGAAAAGTAAGCAATTCATACTAAAACTCAATATCCAACTGAAGAAAGGAAGAAAAAAATGTGTTAAGCATCACATATCCAAATATGATTCTAATATCTAAAGAAAAATCTTTCTATGTCTTTCATATATGTCCCTGAAGGTCTATTTTATCGATCTGAAGGCATTTATCTTGATCTCTTACCATATCAGAAAAAATTTAAGCAAACATGCTTTGTATTATGTTGGCTTGCTAAAGAATTTTTGCTGTAGAGAAAGATTGCTTGTTTGTGTACGCAAGTATGAGAAGAATGTAAGACGAGCATAACAGCAAGATGAGAATTTTTAAAAATATAATTAAATCATCATTATTTTTGAAAGGTTATTAAATAGTCTTCTGTTAATACAAGGACTTCAAAGAATATTTTCAACATCTATTCTGTCCACTAGTATTTTACTATCAACAAAGAATAATGTGGACATTTCTAGTGTGATGATAATTTTAAAGGCCATAGTGATAAATATAATAAATACATTAAATTTGTATACATAGTATATGAATATAAGAGCAAGTCTGAAACACATACAACACAAAGAAAATAAAACATAGTTGAAACATATTTCAAAGAAAATACATCTAAAATAAATAAATTATGCATCAAGGAATAAATATTAAGTGACGGACTGAGAATTTCCATGTTCAGAAATACTAAAGAACAAGGAAATCTATTTGAAACAATTAAAGTTGTCTTGGTACCAATTTGTGAAATACCTGGCTTTGAACTCTTGAAAAGTGAAGGTGTTAGTTGCTCAGCTGTGTCCAACTCTTTTCAATCCCATGGACTATAGCCTACCTGGCTCCTCCACCCATGGAATTGAATACTTGCTATAAATATACAAAATATTCAGGAATTATGTTGTGTTGAACTATGCTTTTATATGAGATAATCCCTCTTATTCCAATTTGCAAGTACTCAATGAATTAAAGAATGTTTTCTGAATCTCATGGATATTTTGCTAGACTTAGTTCAAAGACCTCAAAAATAACATCCCATGGAGCTTTAAATTAAATATCAATGGTTTTGTAAATTATTGATTGGGATCTCGATGAAATTTATCGCAATGAATTGAAGTCATCCCTGGTGTATTTACTTGGATGATTTTCTTTAGTACTCAGAGACCTGGATATTAAAAGACAGTTGATCAACTTTCTCAGCAGATGAAGAAAGGGTAAGGGGAAAATAGAGTTGGGGCATTTATATCCTCAAAAGAAGTTGCAGATGAGGAGGGCACTTTACATTGGGAGGAAGTCAAGACATCAGATAAGTGGTGGTTGATGGATGATGAAACAATAAGTGCAACTGAAGTAGACTGTTAACAAATAGGCTGGACAGGCTTACTCTGGAGATAAGTAACTATTGGTGCTGTTATGCTGGACAGGCTTACTCTGGAGATAGGTAACTGTTGGTGCTGTTATGTTTGGGTAATATGACTGTGTGTTTGAGTAGCTGGAATGAAGTATAACTGAAATGTTTTGGACTTAAATAAGTAAAATTGGAATTTACCAATGCTGTAGGAGTTTTTGTAAGGGCATACAAATCAATGGGGACAATATTACAACTTGAGATAGAGAAGTATAATTATACTATATATCAAAAATTTCCATAAATATATAAAAATTTACACATGCCAACAAAGTTGATAGCCAAATTTTATATGCCAGGAATAACAAAAATTCTTACAAGAACATAATATATGTAATATAAAAATAGTTTGCAGATGACATGATCCTCTACATGGAAAACCCTAAAGACTCCACCAGAAAATTACTAGAGCTAATCAATGAATATACTAAAGTTGCAGGATATAAAATCAACACACAGAAATCCCTTGCATTCCTATACATGAATAATGAGAAAGTAGAAAAAGAAATTAAGGAAACAATTCCATTCACCATTGCAACGAAAAGAATAAAATACTTAGGAATATATCTACCTAAAGAAACTAAAGACCTATATATAGAAAACTATAAAACACTGATGAAAGAAATCAAAGAGGACACTAATAGATGGAGAAATATACCATGTTCATGGATCGGAAGAATCAATATAGTGAAAATGAGTATACTACCCAAAGCAATTTACAAATTCAATGCAATCCCTATCAAGCTACCAGCCGTATTTTTCACAGAACTAGAACAAATAATTTCAAGATTTGTATGGAAATACAAAAAAACCTCGAATTGCCAAAGCAATCTTGAGAAATAAGAATGGAACTGGAGGAATCAACTTGCCTGACTTCAGGCTCTACTACAAAGCCACAGTCATCAAAACAGTATGGTACTGGCACAAAGACAGACATATAGATCAGTGGAACAAAATGGAAAGTCCAGAGATAAATCCACACACATATGGACACCTTATCTTTGACAAAGGAGGCAAGAATATACAATGGAGTAAAGACAATCTCTTTAACAAGTGATGTTGGGAAAACTGGTCAACCACTTGTAAAAGAATGAAACTAGATCACTTCCTAACACCGCACACAAAAATAAACTCAAAATGGATTAAAGATCTAAATGTAAGACCAGAAACTATAAAACTCCTAGAGGAGAACATAGGCAAAACACTCTCAGACATAAATCACAGCAGGATCCTCTATGATCCACCTCCCAGAATTCTGGAAAAAAAGCAAAAATAAACAAATGGGATCTAATTAAAATTAAAAGCTTCTGCACAACAAAGGAAAATATAAGCAAGGTGAAAAGACAGCCTTCTGAATGGGAGAAAATAATAGCAAATGAAGCAACTGACAAACAACTAATCTCAAAAATATACAAACAACTTATGCAGCTCAATTCCAGAAAAATAAACGACCCAATCAAAAAATGGGCCAAAGAACTAAATAGACATTTCTCCAAAGAAGACATACAAATGGCTAACAAACACATGAAAAGATGCTCAACATCACTCATTATTAGAGAAATGCAAATCAAAACCACAATGAGGTACCACTTCACACCAGTCAGAATGGCTGCAATCCAAAAATCTACAAGCAATAAATGCTGGAGAGGGTGTGGAGAAAAGGGAACCCTCCTACACTGTTGGTGGGAATGCAAACTAGTACAGCCACTATGGAGAACAGTGTGGAGATTCCTTAAAAAATTGCAAATAGAACTACCTTATGACCCAGCAATCCCACTGCTGGGCATACACACCGAGGAAACCAGAATTGAAAGAGACACATGTACCCCAATGTTCATCGCAGCACTGTTTATAATAGCCAGGACATGGAAACAACCTAGATGTCCATCAGCAGATGAATGGATAAGAAAGCTGTGGTACATATACACAATGGAGTATTACTCAGCCATAAAAAAGAATTCATTTGAATCAGTTCTGATGAGATGGATGAAACTGGAGCCGATTATACAGAGTGAAGTAAGCCAGAAAGAAAAACAGCAATACAGTATACTAACACATATATGTAGAATTTAAAAAGATGGCAATGACGACCCTGTATGCAAGACAGGGAAAGAGACACAGATGTGTATAACGGACTTTTGGACTCAGAGGGAGAGGGAGAGGGTGGGATGATTTGGGAGAATGGCATTCTATCATGTATACTATCATGTAAGAATTGAATCGCCAGTCTATGTCTGATGCAGGATACAGCATGCTTGGGGCTGGTGCATGGGGATGACCCACAGAGATGTTATGGGGAGGGAGGTGGGAGGGCGGGTTCATGTTTGGGAATGCCTGTAAGAATTAAATATTTTAAAATTAAAAAAATAAAAAACTAAAAAATAAATAAATAAATAGTACTGTGGGCTAGATGGATGTAGTCTCTACTTCCACGCTCTGTGTGAGAAATCCAAGTCACCCTCGAGAAGACTGAGGCAGAAATGATAGACATGTGAGGTAAAGGACCCTTGGGAGTGACTGAACTGTAGTGGAAATTTGATTTATTAAATATAGGACTTGTAGCATATAGCATAAAATTTTTGGAAAATAAAGGAAGTAGTAAAATGGAGAAGAGGATGACAGAGGATGAGATGGTTAGATAGCACCACTGACTCAATGGGCGTGCATCTGAGCAAACTCCAGGCAACAGTGGTGTGCTACAGTCCAAGGGTCACAGAGAGTCGGGCAGGGCTGAGCGATGGAAAAACAACAAACTTGTTTTAGAAAAAAGTAAGAATAGGGAAAAATCAAGATGAGAGAAAGAATATATGACCTGAAGGACTTACTTTGGCACAATGTTTCCTTATATTTTGGTCAAAGCTTGTGAAGAAATCGCAGCATTAGCTTTGCACTTCCTCCTACTAGCCGTACTTCCAAATAGTTACATTCTTTAAAGCAATTCTACTTACGCCTTCATGTCAAAGCACTCAAAGACCCTCTATCAGCCTTAGGGCCAACTCTAAACTATTAATATTTAGTCTCAGTGTGTCCTACAGTGCTATGGCTGGATGTCTTTTCAACATAATCAGCCAAGGCATTGTGTCTATATTCCAGTCACACCCAAAATTATTACTCTGTTTTAGGTGGAATGTGTGTACCCTTTGGGCTTCCCATGTGGCTCAGTGGTAAAGAATCTGCCTGCAATACAGGAGACATGGGTTCAACTCATGAGTCGGGAAGATTCCCTGGAGTGGGAAATGCAAACCACTCCATTCTTGCCTGGGAAATCCCAAGGACGGAGGAGCCTGGTGGGCTACAGCCCATGGGGTCACAAAGAGTCGCACATGACTGAGTGACTGAGCATGCGCACATGTGTACCCTTCATCTTCTTTCACAAGCCTCAAGTTTTAGTTTTTCTTTCTTCTGTAGAGTCTGTCCAGAATTGTCCTATTTTGAGACATAATTCTCCACAAATCTCTTACATTTCTGTACAACTAGGAATTAACAGTCAGTTTGCTCAGGCTTACCAGAAAAACAACTCCATTCTTAGAGATAGTCAAGGTTAGTAAAGATAAAGAACTTTCTCTTCCCCCTCTCTGAAGATTTGTTTATAACCTACAGAAAAGCGAAAAATAATGTCTCTTTCCAGAGGGGACGGCTTAAGTTTCCTAGAAGCCCTCTTATGAGATTTGGGCTTTCCTAAACTCAGTGATCTTCATTTGTGATACAGACCTATAGCGTGCACAGAATCCACCTACTTTGTCTCAGTGGAGCTTGGGGACTAGAGAAACAATGCAAACGAAAATGTCATACTACCTGTTGTGCCACAAGTAATAAACTATATAAATTCATTTGAGCATATTTTCCTTTCTAAGCCAAATCTATAGAAGTGTGGTGAGCCAACCCTGCAGCTTCCACCAAGTTGCTGCTTAGGAACTGCATGACACCTGGACACAGAGAGTATGTCTCTTTTGTGTGTGTTGTCACTACACACTCCATATTAGTTATCCCAAACATTATATCCTTTCCCACTAGTAGGAAAATGCCTTAAAAACAGAATTCATGTTTACTTATTTTTGTATTTGTTAATGTATGTTCCTAGACAAAAAAGTTCAGTTACTGCAATACAACATTTTCATATAATTATAAAGAAGTACTACAGCAAATATAAGGAGAAAATAAAATGCTTAGTAATTTATATTTGGGCACTGCATTCATACTATTTTAGTTTTAGTACTAAAACTACAGTCCATGAGGTCACGTAGAGTCAGACACGGCTGAGTGTCTAAGTGCACACACACACACAGCCGATGAGAAGCAGAGAATCCTTGGTTTACTGTAACCCTCCCAACTTCCTTTCCCCCTTTATAAGAGTTCCCTTTCCCTAACTGCATGGGAATTTGCATGTGGCTCATCCTGGTAGAAGATCCCAAACTGCAACTCTCTGCTGATCCTAAATGAAACAATCTTTGCTGAAGACATACCTGGCACTCTATTTTATTTCAGGTCAAACACATAAAAATTTCCCAATTAGATAATACAATAAGGGCTATTTTTAACTTCCCTTTTTATAAACTTGTCAGTATCACTCCAGGTCTTCAGAAGTTAAAAATTATAAATCAGTATCAAAGCTTCAGGCGAAAAACATTATGGAATCTGTTCATGCAAATACTAACAACCCCAGAGATAACACTGTTTCTCTGAGATTTTACAGAGATAGTGTAGGAATAGAGTGGATTTATCTCTAGCCTTCTGTGCAGTCTGTTAAATATTCTACTTTTTTGTAAGGCTAGATAAGTTTCTACCTCTTTTCCCACTATGTAGAAAAAAAGCTGAAGGAAAGAATAAAGTTATTTTCATAGTTTGCATCATTTTTGTTTCATATTTTGTGTTTGCAGATCCAGCTTTATATTGCTGGATGTAGAATTTTAGTAAGAATGAATTCCAAGGTAACAGAAAGGGTTGTCATTAGCATTTAAAAGTTATCAAGGTGCCTAAGGTATTTTAGTACTTCTCCTATTATCTTTACAACCATCTAAGCCCTCAGGATTTTATTACTCATACTGAAAATAAACTAACTCCAAAGATGATAACTAGAATACCATCTCCTATTTTAAAATATTTTTTCTAGATCAGTGTTAGGTTCACAGCAAAACTCAGGTGAAGTTCAGTGACTTCCCACATACCAATTACCCCTCATATGCATAGCCTCCCCATTGTCAAGATTCCACATCAGAGTGTTATGTTTGTTACAACTCTTTTGGCACATCATTATCACTTCAAGCCCATAATTTATGTGGGTGTAAACCTTAAGACTTTTAGTAAACTATGAATGCTAAGTTGGTTTTCCTTGAGAGATATATTTTTTTTTTTTAGATCTCCAAAGTAGTAACTGGTGATAAGTTTTAAAAGAAAAATGCATATATAAAATAAGAGTGGTTATATTTTAATGATGTTTTTTATTTCCAATAACACATAATATGTGGAGTGAATTGGTCACGATACTCAGGTACTTTGGTCTAGGTAAAAATCCTTGTATCAACTTGCTCAGTTCCTCAGCAAATGAATATTGGCAGAAATACATGTACAGATACTTAAAAAATATCTCACCTTGTATACTGCAATAAATGAAGTAAAAGCAAATATGTATTAATGTGACTCTCCGCTTTCCTTAAAATACATTTTCTGGGAATATAAGACAGAGGTGATGTGTGTCCATTTGAAAACATTAGTTTTACTATGAATTTAATATGCTATCCTCAGTGCCAAGTCTACATAACCAGCAAAAATTACAAAAATTAATTTTTCCTATCAAACCTAAAAACCAATGCCCGAGTGATGGAAAAAGATATTTTATGGAAATAAGAATGATAAGAAAGTGAGGGTAATGATACTCATCTAAAGCACACTTTATAGCAAAGGTCATAACAAAAGACAAGGAATGTCATTATATGATGATAAAAGGATCAAAACAAGAAGAGGATGTAACTCTCATTAACACATAGGCACCTAATACAGGAATACCTAAATATACAAAGCATATTAACAGACATCATAGGATAAATTAGCACTAATACAATAATAGCAAGTGACTTAAACACCCCACTTACAACAATGGAGAGCTTATCCAGACAGAAGCTCAATAAGAAAGCAGTGGTCTTAAATGATACATTAGACAAGTTGGCCTTAATGGAAACCTATAGGACCTTCCATCCAAAAAGAGCAAAATACACATTCTTCAAGAGCACATGTAACATTCTCCAGGACAGATTACATGCTAGACCGTGAAACAGTCTCAACAAATTTAAGATGATAGAAACTACATCAAGTTTTTTAATTTTTGTTTTAAACCACAACAGTATAAGACTAGAAATCAAATATGGGAAGGCATGTGGGGAAAGCACAAACACTTGGATAATAAATAACATGCTCCTTACAAAAAGAGTGGGTTGTGAAGAAATAAAGAAGAAATCATATAATACATTGAGACAAATTAAAATGGATACATAACTTTTTAGAATTTATGGAAAGAGCAAAAGCAGTTCTAAGAGAGAAGTTTAAAGAAATACAGGCCCACTCAGAGAAATATGAAAAATCTCAAATAACTTAAACGACCATCTAAATGAATTAAAAGCAACAACAACAACAACAACAAAAGCCCTGAGTCAGAAGAAAGAAGGAAATAATAAAGATCATGGAGAAAATGAAATAAAATGGAGACCAAAAAAATAGAAAAGATTAATAAAATGAAGAGCTGCTTTTCTGAACAGTTAAAATTGATAAGCCTTTAGCCAGGCTCATCAAGATAAAAAGAGAAAGGACCCAAATAAACAAAACAAGAAGTAAAAGAGGAGAAACAAACAGTATCACAGAGAAATAAGAAATCATTAGAGAATGCTACAATTATATGCCGACAAATTGGACAACTTAGAAGAAATGAACAAATTTCTAGAAAGATACAACCTTCTAATACTGAATCAGAATGAAACAGACAATTTGAATAGACTAATCATTAATAGTGAAATTGAATATGTAATTAAAAAAAAGTTCTCAATAAACCAAAGTGCAGGGCTGGATAGCTTCACAGAGAAATTCTACTTCACATATAAAAAGAGCTTCTACCTAAACTCTCAACACATTCAAAAAACGTAAGATGAAACACTCCCAAATTATTCTTTTACCTTGATATCAAAACCAGACAAAGATACTGCAAAGAAAGAAAGTTACAGGTCAATATTTCTGACAAATATAGATGCAAAAATTCTCAATAAAATGTTACCAAACTGAATTCAACAATATATAAAAATATATACCATGAGCAAGTGGTATTGATTCAGGGATGCCAGGATGATTTAACACTCACAAGTCAATGTAATACAGCATGTTAACAAAAGGAAAGATAAAAATGTTATGATCATCTCAATAGATACATGCAGAAAAAGCATTACACAAAATTCAACAACTGTTCATGACTGAAAAAAAACCCTCTTTAAAGTGGATATAAGAGAGCAAATCACAATAAAGGCCATTTATAACAAACCCACAGCTAACATACTCAACAACGAAAAGTTAAAAAACTTTGCTCTAAATCCAAGAACAAAGCAATTATGTCCACCCTCACCACTTCCACTTAACATAGAATTGGAAGTCCTAGCCATAGATATCAGACAAACTAAAGCAATAAAAGGAATCCAAATTTGAAGGGAAAAAGTAAGCTTGTCACTGTTTGTAGGTGACTTGATACTATCAATAAGTATAAAACCCTAAAAGTCTCCACCAAAAAACTATTAAAGTAAGTGAATTAATAAAATTGCAGAATACAAGACTAATATGCAGAAATCTTGCTTTTCTATACACTAATGATAAACTATCAAAGAAAGTAAGAAAATAACCTCATTTAAAGTCACATCAAAAAGAATAAAATACCCAGGAATAAGCTTAACCAAGGACGTAAGCCCTAAAGTCTGAAAACTATAAAGAATTGACAAAGGAAATGAAGATGATACCAAAAAATGGAATAATATCCTGAATGATTGGTTTTGATGAATCAATATTGTCAAAATGTCCATACTACCCAAAGCAGTTTACAGATTGAATGTGATACCTGTCAAAACATCCACCTACTCTTCACAGAACTAGAACAAATGAAACTCAGATTATATGGAACCACAAAAGAGCCCCATTGTGAAAGCAACGTTGAGGAAAAAAGACAAAGCTGAAGGTATTATGCTCCCTGACTTCAGAATCTTTCACAAAACTCATCAAAATAGCATGATATTGACACACATATTCACAAAAGACTTATAGATTAATGGAACAGAGTAGAGAGCCCAGAAATAAAGCCACATACCTAAGGTCAATTAATCTACAACAAAGGTTGAAAGGATATACAATGGAGAAAAGACAATCTCTTCAACAAGTTGTGTTGGGAAAACTGGATAGATACTCATAAAAGAATTAAACTAGAACTTTCTTTCATATCATTTAAAAAGTAAACTCAAAATTGTTTAAATGCTTAATGTAAGATATAAACCCATAAAACTAGAAGAAAACATGGGCAGAACACTTTGCCATAAATTGCAGCGGTATTTTTTGGATTTGTCTCCTAAGGCAAATGAAATAAAAGCAAAAATAAACAAATGAGATCTAATCAAACTTTTTTTTTCCCACAGCAAAGGAAACAATTGACAAAATAAAAAGACAACCCACTGTATGGCAGAAAATGATAAGGGGTTAATTTCTAAAATACATAAATAGATCTTACAATTCAGTTTTAAAAATAACCTAATTTAAAAATGAGCAGAAGACTTGACATGCTTCCAAAGAAGACATTCAGATGGCCAACAGGCACATTAAAAAAAAATTCATCATTAATTTCCAAAGAAATGCAAATCAAAATCACAATGAGATGTTACCTCACACCTGTCAGACTGGCTATCATCAAAAAGTCTACAAACAGCAAATATTGGCAAGGATGTGGAAAAAGGGGAAACCTTGTATACTGTGAGAATGTAAATTGGTAAAACCACTATGGAAAACAGTATGAAAGTTCTTGACAAAACTAAAAATAGAACTACCACATGATCCAGAAATTTCACTGTTGTGTATGCACACCCCCCAAAAAAAAACATGGATTTGAAAAAATACATGCACTCCAATGTTCATTGTAGTGTTATTTACAATTGTCAGGTATGGAAGCAACTAAGTGTCCATCATCAGATATGGAAAAAGATAATGCTATCTATACATACAAACATAAACACACACACAATATTACTCAACCACAAAACAAGAATGAAATTCTGCCATTTGCCACTATGTAGATGGACCTAGAGCATATTCAGTTCAGTTCAGTTCAGTCTCTCAGTCGTGTCTGACTCTTTGCAACCCCATGAACAGCACCATGCCAGGCCTCCCTGTCCATCACCAGCTCCCGGAGTTTACGCAACTCACATCCATCGAGTCGGTGATGCCATCCAGCCATCTCATCCTCTGTTGTCCCCTTCTCCTCCTGCCCCCAATCCCTCCCAGCATCGGAGTCTTTTCCAATGAGTCAACTCTTTGCATGAGGTGGGCAAAGTATTGGAGTTTCAGCTTTAGCATCATTCCTTCCAAAGAACACTGATCTCCTTCAGAAAGGACTGGTTGGATCTCCTTGCAGTCCAAGGGACTCTCAAGAGTCTTCTCCAACACCACAGTTCAAAAGCATCAATTCTTAGGTGCTCAGCTTTCTTCATAGTCCAACTTTCACATCCATACATGACTACTGGAAAAACCATAGGCTTGACTAGACAGATCTTTGTTGGCTAAGTAATGTCTAGAGCATATCAGGTTTACTGAAATAAGTCACACAAAAATTCTTGTGTTATTTATATCTAGAATCTAAAAACTAAAACAAATGAATGAAAATAATAAATAGAAACAGTCACAGATATAAAGAACAAACTAGTGGTTAACAGTGGGAAGAGAGAAGAGGGTAGAAGAAAGGTAGGGTTATGGAAATTAGGGATATAACCTACTATATAGAGAATAAATAAGCATCAAAGATATGCTACTAAGTTAAGTCACTTCAGTCGTGTCCAACTCTGTGCGACCCCACAGACGGCAGCCCACCAGGCTTCCCTGTCCCTGAGACTCATCAGGCGAGAATACTGGAGTGGGTTGCCATTTCCTTCTCCAATGCATGAAAGTGAAAAGTGAAAGTGAAGTTGCTCAGTCATGTCCGACTCCTAGCGATCCCATGGACTGCAGCCTACCAGGCTCTCTGACCATGGGATTTTCCAGGCAAGAGTACTGGAATGGGCTGCCATTGCCTTCTCCAATCAAAGATATACCCTACAGCAAAATATAGCCATTATTTTGTAATAACTTTAAACGGATACACCTGAAACTAATATACTATTATAAAATTATAATAAATAAGATATTATTTAGAAATATAATAGATAATGTAAATGCATAAAATTTATACTGGTTTTAAATAAAAATTTAAATATAGAAAAAGCCCATGTGGTTCTCACTTTTAGCTACATTAATAAGTTGATATGATTATTGGCTCTGAGGAAAAATACGAAAATGTTGTTTTCTTGTGAATCATTAAATAAATCATAAAGAATGTACAATATTTAAAAACATTAGTTTAAATGATTATGCAATATTAATTTATTTGGTACATTTTACACATTTGAAGAATATATAAATCCAACCTGTGGGGACCTAAAACATATTGAGATTCACAAGAGTTGATATCTGCTTTAGTTCACATGTACCTACTCAGTTTAAGATTCTGATTTGTTGATATGAAGGTGAATATATACCGATTTGCATAGCATCAAGGTGTTTCAATGCCCAATAGTTTATTATATTTCTAGTGATTAATTTACTAGATATTTCACTACCACTTGTCTATTTTCTAGCCTGAAGATATGGAACAAAGATCAATACCGCTGTAGCTCTGAACTTCTCAGAAGAAATACATATATTTACTTATTCAATAAATATATATTAGCAGGGTTTTTTTTTAATTTTTATTTTTACTTTATTTTACTTTACAACGCTGTATTGGTTTTGCCATACGTTGACATGAATCCGCCACGGGTGTACATGAGTTCCCAATCCTGAACACCCCTCCCACCTCCCACTCCATATCATCTCTCTGGATCATCCCCGTGCACCAGCACCAAGCATCCTGTATCCTGCATCGAACATAGACTGGTGAGTCTATTCAGCAGTTTTAAGTACTAGAATCGATACTCAGAAATTAAAAAGTAAGTCAGAAACTCAAATTTCTCTCAAAGTGAGATTTAGCAGAAATAATAATAATAATGGTATAATTACTTATATAATCTACAGTAAACAAAATATTCTGAAAGCTGTGTACTGTTGAAGAAATAGAATTTAAAAAAAAATCCTCAAAACCTACCAACAAAGGTAGAGGGGAAAGAAAAAAAATATATTTTTAAATAACCATTAAAAACTGGCTTCCCTGGTAGCTCAGTAGTAAAGAATCTGCCTGCCAAGTGGGACACATGGGTTTGATCCCTGGGTTGGGAAGATCCCCTGGAGAAGGAAATGACAGCCTACTCTTTTGTTCTTGCCTGCAAAATCCCATGGACAGAGGAGACTGGTGGGCTAGAGTCCATGGGGTCACAAAGAGTCAGATGTGACTTAGTGACTAAATAACAGCAACAAGAGAAGAGCACTATCTTCCTCGAAGCTCACATTTCAAACTGATGGTATCCCAATCATCAGAAGAGAGTTTGCTCTCTCCATGTTTCACTGTCTTCAATTCACAATCCCGAGGAAGGAAGGAAATGGAGTACCAGAGGTCTTAGCTGCAACAAATGCTGTTTTTCTTCCCCTAATCTCCCTGGATTAAGGATGGTTTTGACCAGATACTAAGAGTTCTGTGGGTTGACAGCCCAAGTGGGATCCAGTGAAGAGATCTGCCTTACCCAGCTCATGATCCATGCTCAGGACAGCCTGAATCCAATACTGGGAGAGGGGAAAGTATAAAGGCCTGGCCCCCTCATTCCATATCCAGGAAAATTCTACATGTAAATGCAGGCCTTCAAAGTTCTGCAGGTGAAGAGCTGTGTCTCACTTGTGATGGTACCTTCTTTCTTTTCCCAATTCTGCTTCTTCCTCTTCACAGATATTGGTTATAAACGCTCTCCCTAATAAACTTGGCACAAGAATGTCCATCTCAGAGTTGACAAATACCACTCTTTTAGTCAGAAACCTTTGAGTCCCTAGTTTTTGACTAGACCTCACCTTTGACTTATGACCCTGGCCTATTAATCCAATTTTAGCTATAATTCTGCTAGGTCCATTCAGCTAAAATCCAGCCTAGTTTTATATGGGCAAATTCTTCATCCTCTCACTCCTAGTATCTTACTACCCTATCGTGTCTTCAGCAAAAATCTTGTTAGATCAGTTTAAGAAATAATTATCCTAAAGCCAGAAATTTTAAATTGAGTTTCAACTAGTAAAAGACTAAAAGTTTCACAAATCTAAGAGTGATCATACTCATAACTATGCTTCTAGCTCATTACCTAAATGGCATATGTAAAATGGCCCAGATGAAGGGGCAGTTGAATGATATACAGCTACACACACATAGAGGTGAATATGTGGATACCTACAAAATATAATTTTGAAATTGGTGGTAACACATTCTGATATTAGAATATTTAAATCCACGGAGCAAAATTATCTCAGTTAACAATTCAAATCGACAATAGTACAATCAATGATATTAGTCTGAGTTCACTAGTTTTACATGTGTAAGCGTATATGTCCGTGTCTGCATTTGCACTGTCTGTGCAAACTTTTTTACTGTGTTATAAAAATACAATATAAGATCTACCATCTTAACAACACTGTATTGTGCATTTAAATATC
Source organism: Ovis canadensis (assembly GCF_042477335.2). Taxonomy (NCBI): domain Eukaryota; kingdom Metazoa; phylum Chordata; class Mammalia; order Artiodactyla; family Bovidae; genus Ovis; species Ovis canadensis. Next base: position 65,605,899 of record NC_091262.1, on the reverse strand, counting down.
TGTTCATTATATGCAAAACATTCTGTCAGTTCAGTTCAGTCGCTCAATCATGTCCGACTCCTTTGCCACCCCATGAACTGCAGCACGCCAGGCCTCCCTGTCCATCACCAAAGTCCATCACCGGAGTCCACCCAAACCCGTGTCCATTGAGTCGGTGATGCCATCCAACCATCTCATCCTCTGTCATCCCCTTCTCCTCCCGCCTTCAATCTTTCCTAGCATCAGGGTCTTTTCAAATGAATCAGTTCTTTTCATCAGGTAGCCAAAGTATTGGAGTTTCAGCTTCAGCGTGGGTCCTTCCAATGAAATTCAGGACTGATTTCCTTTAGGACAGACTGGTTGGATATCCTTGAAGTCCCAGGGACTTCAAGAGTCTTCTCCAGCACCACAGTTTAAAAGCATCAATTCTTTGGCCCTAACTTTCTTTATAGTCCAACTCTTATATCCATACATGACTACTGGAAAAACCATAGCCTTGACTAGACGGACCTTTGTTGGCAAAGTAAGTAATCCTTCTGCTTTTGAATATGTTGTCTATGTTGGTCATAACTTTTCTTCCAAGGAGTAAGTGTCTTTTTATTTCATGACTACAGTCACCATCTGCAGTGATTTTGGAGCCCCCAAAAATAAAGTCTGTCACTGTTTCCACTCTTTCCCCATCTATTTGCCATTGTGTCGATCTCTAGAATGTATTCATCTTACATAACTGAAACTTTATACCCACTCTATAGCAACACCCACATCCCACTTATCCCAGACCTTGACAATTACCACTTACTCTCTGTGTCTATAAATGACTATATTAGATACTGTATATGACTAGAATCATAGTGTTTTTTCTTCCATAGCTAGGTTCTTTTGCTTAGGATAATATCTTCCTTGTTCACTCATATTGTCACATATTACTGGATTTCCTTTTTAAGTGTGAATAATATTCTGTATATGTGTGTATATAAATTTTGCATTTTCTTTATCCATTTATTCACTGACAGAAATATAGATTGTTTCCACATCTTGGGATATGAACGAACACTCCCAGCATAAATCTCACATTAAATCCTAAAGATAGCAATTGGAAAACAATATAACAAAGATTGTAGCAAGCATGTCTTATGATCATAAACAAAAATAAGTATCCTAAACCCAAAATAAGCAATCTGAATCCAGCAAAACATCAAATACATAATACATCTTGATGAAATTATATTTTATTTAGGAAGGCTTAATTTATTTAATATTTATGATTGTAATATTGCATTGTAATAATAGAATTTTCTGATTACTTAAGAATTATTTGCTAATAAGTTTCTATTTATGATTTTAAAAACTTTAATCTGACCAATAATATAAAGGAAATTAGTCTCTTTTAAAAAATCTACAAAGAACTTAGAGCAAGTATCACTTATTTCTGAAATATCTGAAAGCTATCTTTGTGAGATCATAAAAGAAATAAGGATGTTCAACCGTCATGATTTTCATGAAATAGTTTGCCACAATGATAGATAATAACTAATGAAGTACATTCTAAAACTTTAAAAAGAAATTTTTATATTGTTGAGATTAAAGAAAATCTGAATCTAAGTAGGGAATAAGCCATGCTCATGTATTTAAAGAAACAGTGTGTCAAGCTATCACTTCTTTCTGTATGAATATATAGATTCAGTGTGATCCCATCAAGATATTGATAATGTTCTGGGTTATTTTAGTGAAAATGACAATATAATTCTAATGTACACATTGAAAAGAAAAAAGCCAAGTAGGGCCAAGGAAACTTTTGAAAAGTCACAGTTGGAGAAACCACATATCAGAAATCTAGTGCTATTGTGAAATGACACCAGGTAAAAATGTGCTGTAATAATAAAAGGAGGGGCAGAAAGACTAACACAAAATATAGAATCCTGAAATAAAACACACAAATAGTCAACTCATTTGTACATAAACTGATGCTACAGAGCAGAGACAATTATTTTCAACTAATCCTGATTTAATTAGATATCCATATGTATAAAAATAAAGCTTAAATTATACTTTATGCCATATTAAATAAATTCTAGATGATGCTTTAAACATGAAAGATTATAAAATTAATCTTCCAGAAGATAATGATGAGTACTTTCTTAAGGAGAGAAAAGTTCATTTAAACATGATGCAAAATTTATTTGCAATAAGAAATGGCATCCATAATTTGGACTATTTAACTTATACATTTCTCTGTTAGTCAAAAAAGATCCCTCCAAGAATGAAAAAGCAAGCACAGTGTGGGAGTAGTCTTCTGCAATACACATGGCCAATGAAAGCTTCAAACTAAGCAAATATGCAAAAGACTAACAGGGCAGGAGAATATCTAAATGGCTAACTTTATTAGAGATCATTAGCGATTCCCAGGGACAGGGAAGCCTGGTGGGCTGCCGTCTCTGGGGTCGCACAGCGTCGGGCATGACTGAAGCGACTTAGCAGCGGCAGCAGCAACAGCAGAGATCAGAGAGATATACATTAAACCACAACGTGACACTCTTACCCACTGCTGCTGCCGCTGCTAAGTCGCTTCAGTCGTGTCCGACGCTGTGCGACCCCAGGGACGGCAGCCCACCAGGCTCCCCCGTCTCTGGGATTCTCCAGGCAAGAACACTGCAGTGGGTTGCCATTGCCTTCTCCAATGCATGAAAGTGGAAAGTGAAAGTGAAGTCGCTCAGTCGTGTCCGACTCCTAGCGACCCCATGGACTGCAGCCTACCAGCCTCCTCCATCCATGGGATTTTCCAGGCAAGAGTACTGCAGTGGGTTGCCATTGCCATCTCCCACTATAAGGACAAATTTTTAAAGTGGTAAAAATCAAGTATTGTTGAGCCTATGGAGAAACTGAATGTTTCATGTACTGCTACTGGCAATACAATTTGTTACAACCACTTTGAAAAAATCCTTGGCAATATATATTAAACTTTAATACATACATATGCTATTACACAGTGGTTCTCTCCTTGAAATATACCTTACAGAAATTGTTTAGATGTGCAGAATTTATCTATTGTGGTAGAAATCAAAACAGATTTCTACAGAAATCAAAACAGAAAGTCTTACTTTTTAGAGGAAGACTTAAAAGGATGATGAAAGGATGATTCTTGTGTCCAGTTGATATTCTATTTCTCGGGTAATAGTTGTTTACATAAAACAATTCATTACTCATTTATCAAGAAAATGGAGATGAAAATTTAAGAGACATTTAATAAATTCAGTGTGTGAAATTTGGGTCATAATTTGAACAAATCAACTATTGAACATTTATTAGATAACCAGGATATTTAGAATAATAACAAATTTAAATAAAGAGATGTTGATTTGTAAAGTGTGAAAAGGTACTATGTACGTTTCCGTTTGTTTGTTTTCATTTTTGGAAGCATACTAAAATAATTCAGGTTAGATTATATGATGCTTGCAATCTCCAAAGTAATTCAGTTGAGGATTTGGAGTCGGAGGGGAGGGGTGGAAAGGACAAGAGATTGACCAAGAGTTGGCCACTTCTTATACAAGGAGGTTCATTATCATTCTATAATTTTATATGTATTTTAAATATACCATAATAAATTACAAACAAAATGCATATGAGGAAATGACATCAGCGACAATAAAACTAAATTTTGGAAAATTATCATCTCAAATTTGGGACTACCGGTAAAGTTTCCTAAGTAGAACTTTCCAAATACCAACTTTCAACTTGAGGGATTCTTTTTATTCTCATGACTCTATTTCATACTTAATTTCATGTTTATTGTTTTGATATACTCAATACTTGTATAGAGATAGGGAATTGGTGCATGTCAGTCTGACAGAGATAGTGAAAAAGTTTGATATGCCACCTTAAAGGGAGGAGAAAAAACTAGTCTTTTGTCGAGTTTTAAAGCAATACATTCAAATGTCATTAGCACTGGCTAGTGCGACTAGCTGGCATATATTCCCTCTAGTCTGGAGAAAAGGCATTCACAACTCAAGTTAGGCATTTAATCTTTTTATAGAAGCTCCAGAGACGGGGCCACTAAAGTGTGTTGCAATATTTACTAGACCTCAGCCGCAAAAGCTATCAAACCAGCGTCCCTATGAGGATTCAGTTTACAAATAATCCTAACATGAATGGCAGATGCATAGCCTCCCTTTGTGTCTCACTGTTGTAGCTGGGAACAACAGACCACCAATGTGAAAAATCATGAAAGAAAAATCAAACCCTTATTCTGAACCAGTAGATACAGATAGGTATAATTACTTGAAACTGGTAAATGGGAAGATTTAGCATAAGAAAGAGAGATTCCTGATTCCTGATTCCTGAGAGAGAGATAAACAAAGGAATAAAGTTCTTAAGAGAGAGGAAAGTGGGGAGAACCAGAAGAGCTTGCTTTTGTTAGCAGATGAGGGATTTCTATAACTAAAGGAGCAGATTTATAACAGATGTATTTAAGACTGTGGAATTAATGGTGTGAAGATAATTTTCCATCCAGTTGCTTAGTTTTCCTCAATGATTTGTGAGGCTGAGACTAAGTCAGCTTGATGAAGTACCAGGGCATACAGATTGTTTGCTCCCCACTCCCACTTCATTCACTACCTAATGTAAATATCTCAGAGTATGACCTGTGACTCTAAATTTGTAGCAAAAAAAAAAAAAAAAAAGATGGGTGGTATTCCTATTAGAGCTATGGGTAGACTGTGCAGTGGAAAAATCTTTATATTGCAAAAATCAATGTATCACTAAATTTTAATCTGTGCATTTCACCTAAAAATGCAAGAGAAAAGATTAGGACTACAAGTGCTGATGTGAATTAAAGGCAGGTAGCTTAGGGGTTCTGAAAATTACAGCACAAACTATTGAAAAAAACTGCAAAGTATATTTTTATAGGAATTTAAATGAAAATGAGAGTTTAAGAATACATTAATGAAAAGATACCTTTGTTCTAGCTGGCCTTGTGAAGGTAACATCTGCAAGTGAGGAGTGCTCAATTATACAAACTCACTGTTTGTATTGACATGTATCTTCTTAGGACTTCTCAAGTGGCACTAGTGACATAGAACCCATATGACGATGCAGGAGACTAAAGTCACAGTTCGATCCCTGGGTTAGGAAGATCCACTGCATAAGGGCACTACAACCCACTACAGTATTCTTGCCGGGAAAATCCCATGGACAGAGAAGCTTGGCAGCTCTATATGATCACAAAGAGTTAAACATGACAGAAGTCACTTAGCACACACACATATTCAACATTAAATAATTTATAAGTTTAAATCCAAATTTTGTCACCTAATCATTGGAAACAGTGACAGACTTTAATTTAGGGGCTCCAAAATCACTGCAGGTGGTGACTTCAGCCATGAAATTAAAAGACGCTTGCTCCTTGGAAGAAAAGCTATGACCAACCTAGACAGCATATTCAAAAACAGAGACATTACTTTTCCAACAAAGGTCCATCTGGTCAAAACTTTGGTTCTTCCAGTAGTCATGTATGGATGTGAGAGTTGGACTATAAAGAAAGCTGAGCACCTAACAATTGACGCTTTTGAACTGTGGTGTTGGAGAAGACTCTTGAGAGTCCCTTGGACTGCAAGGAGATCCAACCAGTCTACCCTGAAGGAAATCAGTCCTGAGTATTCATTGGAAGGACTGATGTTGATGCTGAAACTCAAATACTTTGGCCACCTGATATGAAGAACTGACTTATTTGAAAAAACCATGATGCTGGGAAAGATTGAAGGCAGGAGGAGAAGGGGACGACAGAGGATGAGATAGTTCAATGGCATCACCAACTCAATGGACATGAGTGTGGTAAACTCCAGGATTTGGTGATGGACAGGGAATCCTGGCTTGTGTGCTGTAGTCCCTGGGTCGCAAAGAGTTGGACACAAGTGAGCAACCTAACTGAACTGAACTGAATCATTGGTTTAATCATTGGATTTTAGATCGTCAAGGGACAGAGAAAATTTAATTGGCCTCATTAAATAGATAAAATCCAAGTGTTGAGATGAGTGACTTTTAGGGCACACAAAAGTAAAAGATGAAGCCTGAGGTCTAAAGTTTTTTAAGCCTCATACTCGTGTTCATTCCCAAACTATAATATTTAGTTCTAAAATGCAAAGTAAATGCTCAAAATTCTCCAAGCCAGGCTTCAGCAATACGTGAACCGTGAACCCCCTGATGTTCAAGCTGGTTTTAGAAAAGGCAGAGGAACCAGAGATCAAATTGCCACCATCTGCTGGATCATGGAAAAAGCAAGAGAGTTCCAGAAAAACATCTATTTCTGCTTATTGACTATGCCAAAGCCTTTGACTGTGTGGTCACAATATACTGTGGAAAATTCTTCAAGAGATGGGAATACCAGACCACCTGACCTGCCTCTTGAGAAATCTGTATGCAGGTCAAGAAGCAGCAGTTAGAACTGGATGTGGAACAACAGACTGGTTCCAAATAGGAAAAAGAGTATGTCAAGGCTGTATATTGTCACCCTGCTTATTTAACTTCTTAGCAGAGTACATCATGAGAAACGCTGGGCTGGAAGAAGCACAAGCTGGAATCAAGATTGCTGGGAGAAATATCAATCACCTCAGATATGCAGGTGACACCACCCTTATGGCAGAAAGTGAAGAGGAACTAAAAAGCCTCTTGATGACAGTGAAAGAGGAGAGTGAAAAAGTTGGCTTAGAGCTCAACATTTAGAAAACGAAGATCATGGCATCCGATCCCATCACTTCATGGGAAATAGATGGGGAAACAGTGGAAACAGTGTCAGACTTTCTCTTTTTTGGCTCCAAAATCACTGCAGATGGTGACTGCAGCCATGAAATTAAAAGAAGCTTACTCCTTGGAAGAAAACTTATGAGCAACCTAGATAGTATATTCAAAAGCAGAGACGTTACTTTGCCGACTAAGGTCCGTCTAGTCAAGGCTATGGTTTTTCCTGTGGTCATGTATGGATGTGAGAATTGGACTGTGAAGAAGGCAGAGTGCTGAAGAATTGGTGGTTTTGAACTGTGGTGTTGCAGAAGACTCTTCAGAGTCCCTTGAACTGCAAGGAGATCCAACCAGTCCATTCTGAAGGAGATTAGCCCTGGGATTTCTTTGGAAGGAAGGATGCTAAAGCTGAAACTCCAGTACTTTGACCACCTCATGAGAAGAGTTGACTCATTGGAAAAGACTCTGATGCTGGGAGGGATTGGGGGCAGGAGGAGAAGCGGACGACAGAGGATAAGATGGCTGGATGGCATCACTGACTCGTTGGATGTGAGTCTGAGTGAACTCCAGGAGTTGGTGATGGACAGGGAGGCCTGGCGTGCTGCGATTCATGGGGTCGTAAAGAGTGGACATGACTGAGCAATTGAACTGAACTGAAAATGGAAAGAGTGAGGATGTACAGACTTAAGGCATTTTTATTAAATCTTCACCAGTAATCAAAAGGTCTTCTCTGGTTCTTACCTGTGCTGTTCTAGTTTTGTACATCTTACAGAGGAGAAGAAAAATAGTTTTATTTATGTACATGTAAAAGTAATAGGTATACTTGATATACCTATTATGTCAAAGAATTGCAACACATATTTAACATGTAAAATTTGACAAGTTTAGATATAAGCAAACCCCTCCAATATCATCACCAAAATCAAGGTTAACAGACCTAAATAGACCTAGAAGTCATTTCCAAATTTTCACTGTGTCTGTTTTATTGTGTGTGGTAAGAATCCTTAACATGAAATTCATCCTATTAGTAGATCTTTAAGAGCATAATACAATATTGTTCAGTGCATGTGAAGTGTTGTACAACAGATCTCTACAATTTATTCACTTGACTCATGAATTGATACTCTATGCCCTTTTAATGTTTCTCTTTGCAAGTTTGTACTTATTACTTAGCTTATAAAAGTAAATTAATCATAAAATAAAGGCAAAATCACACCTTTGAGATTTTGGGAAAATTAAATGCTTCACAAGCAAGAGGAAATAAACTAAATTTTACAAGAAGTAGCTTCTGTTAAAATCCCAATATCTGTTTGAAAACTACATTTCTGTCTTTGGGAAGAAAAAAACATTATGCTAAGTGAAATAAGTCAAGTAGACAGACAAATACTGTAACATCTCTCTTATATATGAAATCTAATTTTTTTTTAAAGTTCATAGATACAGAGAATAGTTTGGTGGTTGCAAGGTGGAGTAAGGAGTAGGAGGTGGGAGAAATTAGCAAACTGGGTTTTTGGTTATTATTTCTTTAAAAATAGTTATAATTATCAGTAAGCAATGTCATAAGAATAAAATTGATTTTAGAAATGGCAAGATAAGATGAATTTTAGAACCTCTATTACTTCCAACCAATATTTATTCCCAGTACCTTCTATATGCCAGGCACTCTACCAGATTTTGTGGACACAACAGTGAATAAATCAAAAAGAAATTTTTTTTGATAGGGATTATTATACAGAGGAGGAACAGAGAAAATAAACAAAACTTAACTAAAATAAATGACTCCCCCAAACATATTACATATAATACATTATTTCTTTACCCCATGGACACAGTATATAATATTTAGTCAGATAGCATTTGGGATAAAATCATTGGAATACAATAAAATACTTGATCCTTGGTAACCTGCCGTTCCGACATTCTTAATTATACAGGTTTTCAGCATCCTTCAAACATATCTGGGTCCTGGCTATGGTGTTACTTTACTGGCTGGCAGTTGCTCACTGCAGTTTAAATACTGATTGGGAAGACTGAATGAGGTTACCCTATAATTTAATGCCAAATCATGAAAAATTTTTATAATGAAAGGATAGGAATTGGGATTATTAATACTTTTTTACCAAGACAACTAACATAATCGAAGATTCTATAGAAATCTATAGTCACTCTAATTCTTTCCAGAGATTGACTAGTATACCATTACCACTAGTGTGGTTCCAAGAACTCAGTCTCTTCAAGATGGGGCACCTATTCTGAAAGACCCATCCTAGGAGATTAGGTCAGAGGATTTGGAGGTTATGGGGACTCAACTGATACCCAATAAAAGATTGCCTGTCATTTTCCAAGTAACTCAAAAGCAGTTACTTAGAAAGTTCCAAAAATAAAGTGTTCTGTCCTTTGTTACATGTATACATCCAAGTGAATGATATAATATTTGTTGTAGGTTTTATTTCATAGTAATAGAAAAATTACAAACTTCACTCAAGTTTCGCTCTAACAAAAAATCTTCTAGGTTGCTCTAACCTACTTTCTATTCTCCTTTCCTTTTTGTATTGTCCTTTAAATCTATACAATAAGATTTATCTGAAAAAAACATTTCACAGACTATGATTTATAGAAAATATCTTCAAAATTTTAAGAAAGGGATACTTTCCCTTCATGAAAAACTGAGTAAAGAGGAGGCATCACCAAAAGCTTATTTCAAAACTTGCCACAGAGCAAATGGTATCTACATTAAACTAAAAGCCAAATGCCTAAAGCTTGCCAAAGCTGCCTTTTTTGTTTTCTAGTCCCTAAGAAGCTGGCTGCATGCTACTAACAGAAGAGAGGGGGCTGCATTGGGAAGGAGTTTCATTTTTCCCTATAACAGGTGAGGATGTTGGCTGTTGTTTATTTAAAAAGGGATTTCTGAGGAGAAGCATCACCAAAAAAATAGCTTGACTGACTTTCACATCACAAGAAGAACTAAAACTGCTCAAGAACAAGAAGTCACTGAGAGCTTTCTAGAACCAGAGATGAGGCTGAAGCAACCCTCTGCACTGAAGAGCCAAACACAGAGCATCTCAGAAGAGTAAGAGAAATGGCTTCATCTTGACTCAATGGCCCCTCTCTCAGGCAAGCACAGTACCACAGAGAGGTTTCGCCAGATCCTCCAGTTTCTAGTGAGAAAAGACAACCTGGGAGGGAAACCAGCCACTAAACCAGCATTATGGGTGACTCTGTGGGAGTCCCTACCCTGATGAGGCCCTCAGGGATCACAGGGGAGTCCGTGGGATTCAGCCACTGGAAATATGACTATGAGAAAGAAGGGGGGAGTGGTGTGCAACAACCAGCATCCAAATCTTGGCTTATTGAGTCCACACCTACAGTGGCCAAGTGGTACTTTTAACCAGCACCTTTGCTCATCTACAGAACCATGTCTGGGGCACACTCCAACCTGGGAACTCAGCAAGGTGCAGATCTGCCTGATTTGGATCCTCGAACAAAATATCCTGCCAACCCTAGAGCGCAGGGAGCCTATGACTAATCAAAGAGCTGACTCATAGTCATCCCACCCATGTGGATAGTGTCTTCCAGTTGCATCTGACAAGAAAGGCTGGAGACAACTCTTAGAAAAAGTTCCACTGGCACTCAAGCTTAGAGATGGGCAAGTAGAGCTGATGATCACCCAGAACAAAGTCATCACACTTCCTGATTTCTAGCTATGCTATAAAGCTATAGTCCTCAAAAGAGTAGCATAACACTGGCATAAAGACAGATAAATGGGACAGAATCAAGAGCCCAGAAATATATCCATGCATATACAGTCAACTACTATTTGAAAAGGAAGCCAAAAATACTCAATGGAGAAAAGATGTTCCCTTCAGTAAGTGGAGCTGGGATAATTGGATATTCATTATGTAAAAGAATGAAACTAGACCCACAATTTCTACCACTAACAAAATTGAACTCAAGATGTATTAAAGACTTAAATGTAAGACCTGAAATCATAAAATTTCTAGAAGTAAAAATTGAGAAAAACAACTCCTTGATGTGGGTCTTGATTTTTGAAGGGTATGACACCTAAAGTACAAGCAATAAAATCAAACACATTGGTAGAATTTCAAGATTAAAATCCAGATTTTTTTTTTTGCACTATGATATTTGAAAATAACTGAATAGCTGGAAGATAAAAAACAGTTGAGGAGGCATGGCATACATATTTCAATGAAGAGTGTAACTACAAATAAATAAATTACAATAATCTTAAAATGGAAAGAATGATGACTTATGAATAGCCACAGCAACAGCAATTAGCAATTATTTTATTTTGTTGTGTGTTAATCTACACAAAGGGACCAACAGGAAAAAAAAAATATTGTTAAGAGTGCCTACTTGAAGCAAAATTGAGTAATGAAGCACCTCTTACCCTAATTCAACATAGCAACACACAATTTTCAAAGAAGATTGCAGATCATTGAGAATACTCTGTAAGAATTATCACTATACATGCATAAAAATGCATTTAAAAGGATGTTATTTTACCATTGTCTGACAAATTTGATAAATGCAGGACAAAACTGAATAAATTACACATAAAAATATAGTAAAGCAGCAAAATTTTAGACTGGAATAATTTCTAGAGATCACCTCATGCAACATTATTTTACAGATGAGAAAGTTCAGCCCAGAAATTTTAAACTACAGTATTTTCAATGCTATGGAATTAGAAAAGAACAAGATGAATGAAGAAACCAAGTTTTCCCAGCATGATATTCGTTCTAGAAATCTAAACAATGAATTTGTTCAATTTCAAGGAATTAATTTATCCAAGTTATAATCTGCTAAAGCGAAACAAACTACAAAACAGCACACTAACACACCCATTTGCTCCCTGTAGTATCAGACTGGTTATCAACGATTTTAGCACTTACAATATAAATACTAGTTAGGCAAAGTCATACTGATAGGCAGAGTTAAGGGTCAAAGAAAGTAGTTAGTTAACCCCACTAGAAGTTTGTAAGTAAAGAAAAAGGTATGGAAGACTTCCGTAAGTTAATGATTACTCAATAAAGCAGGTTTGCTTAACCACAAAACCAAGAAGGCCTGATTAGCAACAAAACCGTGCAACAGAAGCATGAGCCATGCTCCAAAATGATAAAACAACGGTGACATGAGCTACATTCTGCACAATGAGTGAGTCGTTGATCCCTAGGAGATCCTTGATGAAAGTGAAAGGGGAGAGTGAAAAAGCTGGCTTAAAGCTCAACATTCAGAAAACTAAGATCATGGCATTTCGTCCCATCACTTCATGGCAAACAGATAGGGAAACAGTAGAAACAGTGGCTGACTTCATTTTTTTGAAGATGGTAATTGCAACCATGAAATTAAAAGATCCTTACTCCTTGGAAGGAAAGTTATGACCAACCTAGAGAGCATATTAAAAAGCAGAGACATTACTTTGCCAACAAAGGTCCGTCTAGTCAAGGCTATGGTTTTTCCTGTGGTCATGTATGGATGTGAGAGTTGGACTGTGAAGAAAGCTGAGTGCCGAAGAATTGATGCTTTTGAACTGTGGTGTTGGAGAAGACTCTTGACAGTCCCTTGGACTGCAAGGAGATCCAACCAGTCCATCCTAAAGGAGATCAGTCCTGGGTGTTCACTGGAAGGACTGATGTTGAAGCCTAAACTCCAATACTTTGGCCACATGAGTTTGGGTAAACTCTGGGAGTTGGTGATGGACAGTGAGGCCTGGCATGCTGCGGTTCATGGGGTCACAAAAAGTCAGACACAACTGAGTGACTGAACTGAACTGAACTGAGGAGATGTTCTCTGAATACATATAAAATTGTAAAGCAAAATAAAGTAAAAATAAAAATTAAAAAAATAATAATAAATATTAATAAATGAATGAATGCTTAAAAAAATATTATGGAAGGTGACATTTCAAACTGAAAGAGCCTTACTGATTGAGACATGAAATAATTTCTCTACAGTGCCATGACAGCTGTCTTGACTATGTAGGGACAAGGAAACTCCCTCACCTGACACTGATAATGGAAGTGTGACATCTACTCAAGAATGAGAAAGAAGGTGGTCTTCTCCCCATACCCCTTTTCCTTTGCAGCCCACTTACTTCTTGGGGTATGGCACCCTCTCACCCACCCACTTGTAAGCCTCACAAGCATCCGCTTCTAATAAAGCACTTCTTATCTATCACTTTGCCTCTCACTGAATTCTTTGTGCTGAAACAAAACGCACCAGAGTTCCTTGGAGCCCCCCTCATGACACGCCACCTAGTGGTTTCAATGAAAATTTAAGAAATTCTCCATATGTGGAATCATGCTATAAAAATAGATTTTTGTAATATTGTAACAGGTATAATTTCACATATTGAAAAGAAACAAAATTATAGAATAGTTAACTAGTAAATAGCTGCTCTAATTATTCTAGTAGTAGAGGATACGCTTTTTATGAACATGATTTATTTATTACCATGGTACATTACATTAAATATTATTTCAGTTATTTCACTTCTTTTTTTCCAATGCATGTACTCTGCTATGTTTCTAGCACTCAGGATATTATATAATGTGGACATTATCGACATAAACCTAAAAGATACAAAAATTTTAATGTAAATTATTTTGGTTAAATATCCTTAAGGAATAACCTTGTCAGAGAGAAAGAAATTTTCATCTACTCTCCTGGGTTCTTCTGGTTACTCTAAGAATTAAATTGCCATTAGGAACATTAGCAGGGAAAAAACAAACAAAAGTTTAATAATATGAAATTTGAGTAGTTTGCCTAAGTAAAACCCTCATCCTAAAGATCATTCAGATGAAGACAAAAAGAATGTTGTCATAATAGTTTGGGGCATCAAAGGAGAGGAAGGAATTGACATGGAGATAGAAAAGCAATTGTTTGGTAAATAAGGTTTACTGAGCCAAGCAGAGACAATTGGGCTTCCCTGGTGGCTCAGCAATAAAGAATCCATCCTCCTGTAATGCAGGAGAGCCAGGTATGATCCCTGGGTCTGGAAGATCCCCTGGAAATGGAAAAGGAAACCTACTCCAGTATTCTTGCCTGGGAAATTCCATGGACAGAGGAGCCAGCCCAGCAGACTACAGTCCATGGAGTCACAAGAGGCAGACACAACTTATACCAACTTACACCAACTCAACCACCAAGACCACAGAGACAATGGGACACAGAAAGGAATTTTAACAAATGGGCTTTGTTAGGTTCCCGTCTGCAACACTTAGTTCATACTGCTGCTATCCATGGTCATAATTCCTTCCTGGAACAGGCCCCTTATCTATTGATTCTAGCCAACAAAATGTGGCACTACTATGGGGATATAGGGATGTCACTTCCTTGATTACATGATATGTAAGACTTCAGTTTAGAGACTACAGTGAAAGATTATACTTGCAGGTTTGAGGAAATAAACAACTAATTTGAGGAAGTTATTTGTGGCAAAGAAAAACTGAGTGGGGCCACAAGGACCTAAAAGTGGCCTCTAGACATAAAGGTGACCTGTAGCAATTCAGTTAAGTCAAGTTCAGTTGCTCAGTCGTGTCTGACCTTTTGCAACCCAATGGACTGGAGCATGTCAGGCCTCCCTGTCCATCACCAACTCTTGGAGTTTACTCAAACTCATATCCATTTAGTCGGAGATGCCATTCAACCATCTCATCCTCTGTTGTCCCCTTCTCCTTCCACCTTCATTCTTTCCCAGCATCAGGGTCTTTTCACATGAGTCAGTTCTTCACATCAGGTGGCCAAAGTATTGGAGTTTCAGCTTCAACATCAGTTCTTCCAATTAATATTAAGGACTGATCTCCTTTAGGATAGACTGGCTGGATCTCCTTGCAGTCCAAGGGACTGTGTAGAGTCTTTTCCAACACCACAGTTCAAAAGCACCAACTGTTTGGCTCTCAGCTTTCTTTGTACTACAACTCTTACATCCACACATGAATACTGGAAAAACCATAGCCTTGACTAGATGGACGTTTGTTGGCAAAGTAATGTCTCTAGTTTTTAATATGCTGTCTAGGTTGGTCATAGCTTTCCTTTGAAGGAGTGTCACTTAATTTCATGTCTGTAGTCATATTCTGCAGAGATTTGGGAGCCCCCTAAAATATATTCTGTCAGTTTTCACTGTTTCCCCTTCTATTTGCCATGAAGTGATGGAACCAGATGCTATGATCTTAGTTTTCCGAATGTTGACTGTTAAGCCAACTTTTTCACTCTCCTCTTTCACTTTCATCAAGAGGGTCTTTAATTCTTCTTCGCTTTCTGCCGTAAGGGTGGTGTCATCTGTATATCTGTGGTTATTGATATTTCTCCTGACAATCTTGATTCCAGCTTGTGCTTCTTCCAGCCCAGTGTTTCTCATGATGCACTCTGCATATAAGTTCAATAAACAGGGTGACAATATACAGCCTTGACGTACTCCTTTTCCTATTTGGAACCAGTCTGTTGTTCCATGTCCAGTTCTAACTGTTGCTTCCTGAACTGCATACAGATTTCTCAAGAGGCAGGTCAGGTGGTTGGTATTCCCATCTCTTTCAGAATTTTCCAGTTTATGGTGATCCACACAAAGGATTTGGCATAGTCAATAAAGCAGAAATAGATGTTTTTCTGGAATTCTCTTGCTTTTTCGATGATCCAGCAGATGTTGGCAATTTGATCTCTGGTTCCTCTGCCTTTTCTAAATCCAGCTTGAACATCTGGAAGTTTATGGTTCACATATTGTTGAAGCCTGGCTTGGAGAATTTTGAGCATTATTTTACTAGCATGTGAGTTGAGTACAACTGCGTAGTAGTTTGGGCATTCTTTGGCATTGCCTTTCTTTGAGATTGAGTGAAAACTGACCTTTTCCAGTCCTGTGGCCACTGCTGAGTTTTCCAAATTTGCTGGCATATTGAGTTCAGCACTTTCACAGCATCATCTTTCAGGATTTGAAAGAGCTCAACTGGAATTCCATCACCTCCACTAGCTTTGTTCATAGTGATGCTTCCTAAGGCCCACTTGACTTCACTTGACTTCACATTCCAGAATATTTGGCTCTAGGTGAGTGATCACACCATCGTGATTATCTGGGTTGTGAACATCTTTTTTTATAGTTCTTCTGTGTATTCTTCCCACCTCTTCTTAATATCTTCTGCTTCTGTTAGGTCCATACCATTTCTGTCCTTTATCGAGCCCATCTTTGGAATGTTCCCTTGGTATCTCTAATTTTCTTGAAGAGATCTCTAGTCTTTCCCATTCTGTTGTTTTCCTCTATTTCTTTGCATTGGTCACTGAGGAAGGCTTTCTTATCTCTCCTTGCTATGCTTTGGAATTCTACATTCAAATGGGTATATCTTTCCTTTTCTCCTTTGCTTTTTGCCTCTCTTCTTTTCACAGCTATTTGTAAGGCCTCCCCAGACAGCCATTTTTCCTTTTTGCATTTCTTTTTCTTGTGGATGGTCTTGATACCTGTCTCTAGTACAATGTCATGAACCTCTGTTCATAGTTCATCAGGCACTCTGTCTATCTGATCTAGTCCCTTAAATCTGTTTCTCACTTCCTCTATATAATCATAAGGTATTTGGTTTATGTCATACCTGAATGATGTAGTGATTTTTCCTACTTTCTTCAATTTAAGTCTGAATTTGGCAATAAGGAGTTCATGATCTGAGCCACAGTCATCTCCCAATCTTATCTATGCTGACTATATAGAGCTTCTCCACCTTTGGCTGCAAAGAATATAATCAATCTGATTTTGGTGTTGACCATCTGGTGATGTCCATGTGTAGAGTCTTCTGTTGTGTTGTTGGAAGAGGGTGTTTGCTATGACCAGTGCATTCTCTTGGCAAAACTCTATTAGCCTTTGCCCTGCTTCATTCTGTACGCCAAGGCCAAATTTGCCCTTTACTCCAGATATTTCTTGACCTCCTGCTTTTTGATTCCAGTCCTCTATAATGAAAAGGACATCTTTTGGGGTGTTAATTTTAAAAGGTCTTGAAGGTCTTCATAGAACCATTCAGCTTTTTCAGCATTACTGACCTCTAGCAGGCAGAGAGCAAAATGCTGGAGCCCTCAGTCATTCAAACACAAAGCTATGACCTCTTGCAGTAATCTCAGTGCTTAAAAGTGTATTTTTCCCAGTGCTAGCCTCCAGATGAAAACTCAGCTTGGCAATGCCTTGACTGAAGCCTTGTGAGACACTGAGCAGAGGATGCAAAAATACCAATGCAAGACTCCTGATCAGAAACTGTGAGATGATAAATCTATGTGTTATTTTAAGCCACAAAATGTGTGGTAATGTGTTACTTATGCAGCAATACTAAGCAGCTTATCAATACATCCTTTTAGGCAGTTAGGGAGAAGATCAAAGATTTGTTTGGAGTCTTTAGGGTCTTGATTATTTTCAGCTTGAAATAATGTGTATGCCAAAGAGACTTTTTAAGTGGTACATTTTGCTTCCCTGCAAACTCAGCTCTAGCACAGTTTCTCTAATACTAGGGACACAACCAGGTAAACCAGGCCATTGCTTTGTCTACTTGTATTTCACATTAGTCATGAAAGTGAAAGTGGCTCAGTTGTGTCCGACTCTTTGTGACCCCATGGACTATGCACAGACCATGGAATTCTCCAGGCCAGAATACTGGAGTGGGTAGTCTTTCCATTCTCCAGGGGAATCTTCCCAACCCTGGGATCGAACCCAGGTCTCCAGCATTGCAGGCGGATTCTTTACCAGTCGAGCTAAAGGGAAGCCCAAGAATACTGGAGTGGGTAGTCTATCCCTTCACCAGGGGATCTTCCCGACCCAGGAATCGAACCAGGGTGTCCTGCATTGCACGCGGGTCCTTTACCAACTAAGCTATCATGGAAGTTGTGAAGACCACAATATTATCTCCATGTTTTTAAAGCAAATTTTTCCTATAAAGGAGCAGCTTTAAATTTCGGTCTTAATTTCCTCTCTTCTTCCTTCAGAGGAAAAGCAGCTTTTTTGTCCCTTTCCTACTTACTTATTTCTGTCCCCCTCTGAACTTTAAAACCTAATTATAGGAATGACATCACTAGGCAATTTAACCTAACTCCTAACTTATGCTATCCTGAATGTGTGCCATGCCTTATCTAACTTGTTGATTCTTTTCCTAGATAACAGGAAGAAAGAAAGAAGCTTTAGTAGTTAAAGAATGATTAGCTCTTTACCCTCAACAGCCCCCTAAGGAGACCTGCAGGAGGTTCATGCTGGCAAGATAACATCTGTAGAGGGAGTCAGCCTGTCTGGATGCAACTAGAATGATGCAGAACCCAACCTCCTGCCTCTATGATTCACGTGTTGACTAAGAAATTATTCACAACCTAAAAGTTGAGAGTCATGTTTTATTCAAAGGAAATTTTTAGAACTTCAAGCCCAGGAGGCAGCATCTCAAATAACTCTGAGAGAACTGCTTCAAGGAGGTTTGGAGGGTGGAGGAGGTAGGGGAGCCAGGATATACAGGAGTTTTGCAACAAAAGGCAGATAGTAATAAAAAGATGACTTTTAATAGAAAAAAAGAAAAACTTAAAAATATCTCAAGTTAAGGAATTTGGCACTTTTCCATGTATGGGAAGATGCAAGAGTCTGGGCTCACAGAAATCATTCCTTTGATATGCACCTCAGCTATCTGGTGGCAGTATCTCTGCATCCTGAGTTTCCTCAGGTTTTACTGTTAGTAGTAGCTACAGTCTTTAGACTCCTAGATGGCTGGTATTCCTTTTCTTCCAGAGTTTTCTCAGGGCTTACCAGCTGGGGAGGGTACCATTCTTTGTTTACTGATAAGGCAGGTAATATTCCATTTCTCAACTGAGATTCTTCCCCTCCAATTTTCTCTTTAAAAACTGTTGTGGCTGAGCAGAATCTTTGGAAATGGTCTTCCCTCTGCCCATATTGCCAGCTTTTCTGATTAACACACCTATCCTTTCTACTGACACTTGTTTCTCAAATTATTGGCTTTTAAATGGTGAGCAGCCAAAGCTGAGTTCCATATAAACAGCATTTACAACATGAAATGACATGATTCAAAGCATACAACATATTCAAGTACCTAATAAGTAAACTGCAACTGCCTGTAGTAGTCAGGATTTTCCAGAGAAACAGAAACACCAGGAGATACAAAGAGAGCTATATCTCACTCTCTGTATGTGTATTTTGTGTTTCAGTGGGGTGAGGAGGGTGGGAAAGAGAGGGAGGAAAAGAGACTTACTTATTATGGTTCAAATCTGAAGACAATCAAGGCAAATGAATTCTCTTATACTCAAAGGAAGGAAGGCTTTTGCTCTATTTATGACTTCAGCTGATGGGATGAGGTCCACTCACATAAAGGACATCAATCAGTATTGCTCAAGCTAACAATTTAAATATTAATCTTATCCAAAAAAAAAAGAGAGAGAGAGAGAGAAATCCTCATAGTGTTGTAGCCATGTGTTCCAGGAAACAAACTCACTCAGAAGGACAATGCAGATAGTGGAGTACGGTTTATTACACCGGCAGGCCCAAGGCAGAGTCTCCTCTTAGCCAAGGACCCCGACCAGCATTTGTGAAAATCTTTTATACCTCATGTGTACGTGTCTGAACCCACCACTCCACATTCCTTGAGACTTACATAAACCAAGGAAAATACAATCCCAATAACCCCATCATTCAAGTGCTTTGTGCTCAAACAGTCAAACAGTTAGCCAATAATCAATAAAGCCGAGGTTACACTCCAATAGATACAGAAAAATTTATGGCCTGTCTGGAAAAAGGTGTGATTAGTGTATGTTTTCTCTTAGGCAATGAGTAACCTAGATACGATCTTCAAGGTTCCCCTGTCTGGAGGGGGTCTTATTCTTCTGTTGTTTTCTTAGGCACTAAACACAGAGTTCAGAGTCCATTGGAAAGGTGGCCGAGCATGATCAGCATGAACAGGCCTAAGATGGAGTCCAGGCCCTATGAATTCCTTCTTTAACAGAAACTCTAAAAATAATTTTGACCAGAGGTCTGTGTATCCCAAAGCCCATATGAGTTGACACATAGAATTAACCATCATATGACTTAAAAGCCAAAGTTGGAAAAGGAGGATATGATACTGGAATTTCAATAAACCATAGACACAGGAGATCTTTCTAATACGAGAGTTCACCAATGACTTTACACTAATAAATTATATACGGTCTAAAATTATATCATCGCTGTACTAAAGAAAGTCTGAGATATATTTAGGATCCATTGTCTTTGAAGGCTCTTTTCAATCTTAAGAAAAAATTTTTTAAACATTTTTTTAAACTTTATTCATCTGCTTAGTTTTGGTAACAGTAAAAGAGTAAGATTGGGACAAATGAAAATAAGAAATAGCTAAAATGTTACTCATAGAATTAAGGGACAAAGAGCATTTATATTCTTAAGCTTTTAAGTGAACATTTTTTCTCGCATAGATTGTTCTGTCCATATCTATTAAGTAACTTTCTTCTCTGTATAAAGACAAAGTGATTTCCCAACAGCAGTGAATCCAAATGAATGACCTTTCTGATAGTCATAGCCTCGTAAAGCAAAGTCAAGTACTCTACAAAGAGATACAAGCACTTGCGCAAATGGAAGTAGGAATCCTTGCACATAATTAATCTTGCAGTGTAATCACCTAAACCCTGAGAGGATGAGCAAAGACTTCTCATAGAAGAACAGGGAAAAGCAGAAATGAAATATACAATTGCCATTTACCTTATAGAACTAAAAGGAAGGTGAAAAGATTATATGATTAACAGGTCCTATTTCATCAAGGTAACATTTTTAAAATAGTGATGAGTATCCAGACACCAATATAGTTGGCTTTTGTGCTTGAACTTACTAAAAAGATTAGAGTCATAAAACAGAGATTTCCATAACTTTCAATGACTCACAGTGCTTTTTGAGGTTTATAATATCTCTGATTTGGGAGATGAAGCTCAAAAGTAGCATAGAAAAACTGAAGAGATGCATAGAGAAGATTGTGGTGTTATTTAATTTATTCACCCAAAAAGTATTTATTGATTGTATATTGTTAGGCACTACACAAGAACTAATGATTCAAAAGTAACAATATTGCCCTCTTCATGGAGAAAACAAATATATAAATAAGAATTATAATTCAAAGTTATGAATACTATCATAAGAAGATGACCAAAGGCTATTAGATTTTGGAGAAGGTGACATTAGAGCTGGGACAAAATGTTTGGGACTTTTCTGAACAGTCACAGAAGATGTGTAATTTTGAAGAAATTAAATGGGAGTGGTTTACATTCAGGATAATGGAAATTTGAGAACAAGATGAAAAGAGGTAGATTAGGGTTAGATTATAAAACACTTGAAGGCTATGTTTTTGTTTATATTTTTTAAAGCAATTTTTTTCTCTCATAAGTCATAGAAATGAAATATTGAAAACAAATAGTTGTTACAAACAATGTTCTGATGTAGCCTTAAAAGATTCTACCCGTTATATTTATGAATGTATGAAACAGCAAACAGCTGAAAGAGGTCACTGTACTGCATATGAGTCAAATCTAAAGTTTAAAATATAATTGCTTACAGTTAACTTACAGTTTCACTCTAACTTAATTTTCATATCCCAAAGTCTTCCTAAGTTTTCTCTCCACTTCTCTAGAAAAAAATTATTTTAATGAAATGTATCATTCTGTTATGGAAATAAGCCAATCCTAATAATTTTTTTAAAGTTTTCCATTTCACATTTCTTATGTATTCCCCCTTTATCTTTCTGTATAAATATTTTTCTCTACTTATTCCGCTATATTTATTAATAAATCCTAGATGGTCATTTTAATTATTCATTGGGTGATAGGAATGCATGAATGATTTACAGAAGCAGATTACCTGAGGAGGAGAACGTGATAAGAGCTTCTAGGAATATTATTTTTTTATACACTGAACTGTTATTGCACATTCTAAATGCTATGGGGGGTGGGGAAAGGTCAATTTTTAATAGTTCTTTTCCTTACATTTTTTTAAATGTGAACAAGCAGAGAAGGGCAAAACCAATAATGTACATAGATTTTGAATGAACCAGAAAGCTTCCTATGGGAATATCTTGGGAATAACAAGAATGGCTTTGGCTGGACTTCTTACATCATGTATGAAAGTGTTAGTCACTGAGTCATGTCTGACACTTTGCCACCCCATGGTCTGTCCATGGACTTCTCCAGGAAAGAATACTGGAGTGGGTTGCCATTCCCTTCCTCAGGGGCTCTTCCTGACCCAGAGTTCAAACCTGGGTCTTCTGCATTGCAGTCAGATTCTTTACTGTCTGAGTTAACAAGGAAGCCCTCTTATATCATGTATATATACCTATATAACATTTTAAAATCATTTGTTTGATCACAAATGATCGAGAGCTTTAGCTGATCTGGCTAGGTGCTTTTAATACAATTTCCTGAATAATCGATATAACATGAGGATTGAATTGGTGTAAAAAATACTAGGAATCAGACTTCAAGAAGTGTCCCTAAGAGAAAATAGCTAAGAATGCAGCTACATTCTACCTACTACTTAAATCAAGTAAACCAATACTGAATTAAGTTATTAGTTTCCCAGATTTACTTGTTAGTGTGTTTTAAATGAGACAAATGTTTCCCACCAACCATCATTCTACCATGATTGGAGATGTTAAAAAAAAAAATCCATAACTACTATTGGAAATGCGCGGAATTATATCTCAGATCTGACTTTTGCTTTGGCTCAATCTCATTTATACCCTCAACTCTTGGTAATAATTCAGCAAGTAAACTAAAGAGTTGAGCATATCTTATGAATGTCATTATTTTTTATGCAACTTTAGGACAAAGAAACATTAGCTAGGAAATTCATTGGTAATTCAGTTTTCTGAAGCTTCTAATCCCTTTCAGAAAGGATGAAAAAAATAATACTCTTTATCTACATTCTATAAAGATGAATTCTGAACTGCTACTAAAGGTATTCATCTTTTTCACCATGGGGCAGGGCAGGGAATTGAGGTTACCTGACCTTGTTTGGGATGTGCCTTTGTTTGTTTGTTTGTTTTTAGTTTCATCACTTGTTATTTCTAGGAGCCAGTGATCCTTTTATTCTGCTACAGTCTTTAAAGAACTAAAGAAAAAAAAAAAAACAAGCAAGGGCTGCCAAAACTTAAATCTTTGTGATTTCCTATTTCATTCTTTAATGGTTCGTGATTCCAAATATATATGTGTGTATCTTTTCTGTCTCTTGGATAAAAAATTTTACGAAGGATCAAAAGAAGAAACCCTAGAATTTAAATGGGGAATCTATATATCACAGTGGATTTCTTCTCAAACTGACAATGCTTAGGTTTTAGGCAAACTAATGTGCCCATTAATGTGAAACTCAATCACAAAGACTTGAGAGTTTTGATTTATGAAAACAGAGAATTGAAATTCTTTTATGCCATAAATGTGCATTCAGAGTCCATGAACCATTCTCTGCTTTTATTGAGGGATAGAGTGTTTTCCTGTCAGACCCCATTCTTCCCATTTCTTGGTAGAAACACGGTATGGAGCGCATCTCTTGGCTTCCTGCTGGTGCACAGCACACCGCTGCACAGCCCACCGCTGCACAGCCCACTCGCAGTGCCCACCAGCCCTGCTCCAGAACATGATTTCTCCTGGTTCTGTTCCTCACTTACTTCATATCCTCTGCTTGATGGGAGTGTGTGACATGCTGCTCTGACACTATTCAATTAGTTTGTCTTTATACTGGTGTCCTTGCTTACTGCGTATATCTCTTACGGCAGCAGTTTAAACAGCTCTGCAGGGCTGGAGAAACCATGCATTCAGGAGGCCTGTGTGCAGTTGGTAACAGACCAGTTACATGCCTAATGAAGGTAGTCAGGAGACAGACCTGGAGGTTTGCTTCTCCACATTCTGATACCATGAACTAATGGAAACAAGGTTTAGCGGGTCTTAGTGTGCTAAAGAGAAGGAAATGGCAACCCACTCTAGTGTTCTTGCCTTGAGAATATCAGGGATGGAGGAGCCTGCTGGGCTGCCGTCTATGGGGTCGCACAGAGTTGGACACGACTGAAGCAGCTTAGTAGCCGCAGCAGCAACAGTGTGTTAAAGGGCTTCCCAGGTGGTTCAGTGGGTAAAGAAACTGCCTACAATGCAGGAGATCCCCGAGATATGGGTTCGATTCCTGGGTTGGGAGAAGGAAATTGCAACCCATTCCAGTATTCTTGCCTGGAGAATCCCATGGACAGTGGAGCGTGGTGGGCTATAGTCCATAGATGGCAGAGTCGGACACGACTGAAGCAACTGAGCACAGCCTACATTCTATAGACAGTACCTCATCTCCACTACCAATAAGTGTTATAAAATTAAACGTCAAAAACTAGACTGGGGAGAACAACTATTTTAATAATCTACAATATTTGTTCCCTGTTGATGATCCTGAAAATTCTAACAACTATTTTCCCTCTTTGAGATCCATTAACAGTTTAAATTTTTAGTATTGTCAATACAAGGTACATTAGATTTCCATGATCTGTAAGTATTTACAGGCAGGGAAAAGTAAAATTACCTTTGGAAGTCAATATGTTTTCAAACAAATGCTTTGCCGATAGTAAATACAACCTTTATACTACTTTCTTTTGTTACTTTCAGGAAATTTCCTTTTAATATCTAGGCACGCCCAGCTCCTTGTGAATCTTTTCCACTTTACTTCATCGCCATCTTTATTGGCAACCTCGTTTTTAGCATCTATGCATTGCTTTCTCAAATGTCCTATTGTTTTTTCTTTTTATTTTTTTAACACCCAAAACATTTTGTATTCGGGTATAGCCAATTAACAATGCGGTAGTTTCAGCTGAACAGGAAAGGGGACTCAACCATACAAATGCATGTATCCATTCTCCCCCAACCCCCACTCCCATCCAGGCTGGCACATAATATTGAGCAAAGTTCATGTGCTATAATAGGTCTTTGTTGGTTTTCCCTTTTAAAATATAGCAGTGTGTACGTGACCAATGCAAATGAACTTACTTACAAAACTGAAAGAGACTAACAGAAAATGAACTTAGAGTTGCCTGGGGGAAAGGATAGTTGGGGACTTTGGGAAGGTAATGTCTTATTATCTTCAGTTAATATTCTTTAAAAGCATGTTCACATGATGAAAATTAGGTTCCTAGAAACTTGCCTAAATCTTAATGTAATAATTTTGTATAGTTATAAGGTGATAATTATTCTTGTAACTGCATTTCAATTTCCTCTCATCTATGGATTCATATTTTCCAGTACTTAAAATATTCTTCAACCTCAATGTTTTGTTCTATCCCTAATTATCCTCTAGGCTGAGAAAATAACACAGTAAATATAATCTAATAATATTTTAATATTTTCTCTCCCAATGCCATTTCAGAAAATTATATAAACATTCTGTTTTCTAACTGCAGAAGTATTGTTGTAGACACAAACAACAGGTTACAAAAAACTAAAATTGAAAAATTTATAATGCTATGAAAATGTAGTCCTAAGAGCTTTGCTCTATTTTATACCAATGTCAAATATTGACATATTTAACAACAATGATGACACAAATTTGAAAGAATAATCAATAATCATAAAACTTAGCTCTAACACACATAAAACAAATAACATAAAAGATATTACTACTTTGTACTTTCTTCCATCAATCAAATATTCTGACAGATTTACTAAAGATTATACATATATTTTGGAGAAGGCAATGGCAACCCACTCCAGTACTCTTGCCTGGAAAATCCCATGGATGGGGGAAGCCTGGTAGGCTGCAGTTCATGGGGTCATGAAGTCAGGTGCGACTGAACGACTTCACTTTCACTTTTCACTTTCATGCATTGGAGAAGGCAATGGCAACCCACTCCAGTGTTCTTACCTGGAGAATCCCAGGGTTGGGGGAGCCTGGTGGGCTGCAGTCTATGGGGTTGCACAGAGTCGGACATGACTGAAGCGACTTAGCAGCAGCAGCAACCTTGGGTAAATGACTCTCTCTGCTTTGTTCCTAAAGTGCCGTTAGAGATACTAAAATATCAATGCTAACTGATTTACTGAAAATTAAATCTATATAAATTCACATTTTTACATATTTCTAATCCTAAGGCTTCAAGGTTCCTCAAAAGTGGGTGGTTGAAAACAGTACAAATTTATTATCTCATAGTTCTAGAGGATAGATGTCCAAAATCAAGGTGTCAGGTGACAGGTCAGTTTTTTCTAAGGGCTTGGTGGGGTAATATGCTCTGTGCCTCTCTCCTGGCATATGGTAGCTCCAAGCATTCTTTGGCTTATAGGTGTATCATATTGATCCTTCATCTATACATGATGTTATCCCTGGGTCTCTGTCTTCACATGACCGTCATCTCATATGGACACCAGTTACATTGGATTAGGGGATCACTCTACTTCAATATGACCTCTTCTTAATTAATTATATCTGCAATAACCCTATTTTCAAGTAAATCACATTCTAAAGTACTGGGGTTTAGAAGTTCCACAGTTTTTGAGGTACAAAATCCAATACATAAAGCTGATTTACTGAATTTTAAATCTATCTTAATTTCTTTTGTATGTTTTACTTGTATTCTATTCTTGTCAGATCAAATTTGTCTATTCCTTTTTTAAAATAGGACCAGTTACTTGGTTGTATAAAATAATTAAGTGTCATTTATTGCAAATCTCCTAAAATTCTCTATACACTTCACCTCATTTTCTTCATATTTAACCAATTGTCACATCTTTGTTCAGAAGAAAAACAGTACTCTTCCTTTCCAGGGTTAATATTTTTCACCTGGACATTAACTCTATTCCCTCATAAACTCTCCAAGAGTTTAAGTCATCAATGATTTTTTTTTTTTTCCCACATCTTCATCCTTCTCTCCAAACTTCTACTTAGGCAAATTCTCAGCTCTCTCAAAGTAATATTGACTCACTGTTTCTATTCTTCTGTACATGTTAACAGAAAAATTCTATTAAGAAGAATCTGTAACAACTACTCAACAACTTAAAATGACCTCTGACCCTATCACTCTACTTATAAAATTTTCCTTTAACACATCACCATTACTCAAAATGAAAAATGCAATGATTTATTTCCATATATTTTATATTCCTGAAAATATCCCTAGAAATTGTTGTTGAAAAGTCCCTTTTCTAGAAGATCTTTTTATCTTGGGCATTATCTTGTTGATCACTTTCACCTATGAAATGTTGCTTTTTTTTTAAGTTTTTTCTTCTGTCACTAAACTCAATGTTTTGTTGTCATTTTTAGTTATACTCTTATTTAAGGACTATCATATGTAAAAAAAAACTTTTGGAAACTTGAGACTGACTTACTCTTTACCAAGATAATTCTTCATGTTTTATCTACTTATCTTTATTTGCTTGTTTATCTTTGCTTATTTTTTTTTTTTTCTGTACAGGAGCATGGGGCTTCCCTGGTGGCTCAGAGGTTAAAGCATCTGCCTCCAATGCGGGAGACCTGGGTTCGATCTCTGGGTTGGGAAGATCCCCTGGAGAAGGAAATGGCAACCCACTCCAGTACTCTGTCCTAGGGAATCCCATGGACAGAGAAGCCTGGTAGGCTACAGTCCATGGGGTCGCAAACAGTCAGACACTACTGAGAGACTTCACTTTCACTTTCACTTTCTGATTCTCTAGAAGAATGCAATATTTTAAAATCAAGAGTCTTTGTGTTGTACATTTCCAACAGACAATTTTACACAGAATAGATACTTAAAAATATATGCCCTGAAATCTCTTGATAAAATTTTCTGTACTAATCACTGGTCCTAATTTTAATTTCACATAATAGCATACTAACAAGAAAAACTGGATAAATTATATCTAAAGCTAGCATATTAATTTTAATACTCTGCTTTTCAATGGAGAGCTGTTATTCAGCTGGATAACACTAAAATAGCTTGAACAACTGAATGTTTAAAATATAGGGTACTGCTCATAAAGTATATGGCATATAGTTTATTTTCCAGAATATTATCAACTTACAGGAAAATATAGTTAACAAATTGTTTTCCATAAATGAAAAGTTAATCCAAACCTCATTATGTTTTATTTTTAATAATGTTGCTGTTAAATATGTAGGGAAAATATTGTACCTTATTTACATATTTTGAATAATTTTATAATTTAAGGTCTAAAAATTTTTTAGTAAGGGGATTTTTGAAAATTTATTTTACCCAGCATTTTTCAAATGCCTTTAAACCAAGAAATTCTGTTTTAACTGGTCATCTCACTTATCAAAGAAATATTATTTGCTGAAAGATATTGACTATGTTACTTTATATAAAAGTCACGATAAAATGTGTATTCAACAAAATGGCGATTTCATATATACTCTAATACTTATTCCAGAAATTTATTATATGTGATAGACTTACAGCAATATAAATAAACTTATTCTTACAGGGCTAGTGAATTAATTCAATGTATAAGACTGCTTTGAACAACTGCTTTCTTGCCTGGATTTATTATCTAGTATTTTAAAGTAAATTTCATTTCAGGGAGGCATGAGAATTATATTTATGCCATTATTCTTCGTATATTTTCTGTCAGTTCCTACCTCAACTGTTATCACTTTTTATCCTGTTAACACTCACTCTTACATTCTACATCAGGCATGATAAATATATCCTTAAGGCATATTAAGAGCATGTAGTAGTAACAGTAAAATGGAGCAGGCTCATTCTGTAAGAATTTATATTAAAGGTGGATCTGTAGCAAGTCTGAGAAATTAGATCATTTGAAAATGAAGAATAAAGCCATAGGAAATCTTCCTCGATGCATATTAGTTAATGTTACATTTTTTATGAAGCAAAAATCTTTAATAATCTTTAAATGGTAGGTTAAAAATGATAATTAGTTCCCTAAAGGAAAGGAATTTCCCTCCATTCTCTCCCCACCACCACAGGTATCAATTTGCAAAGAATTTGTAGGCATAGTCCACTTAGTAAAATAAAAGCAAATTTTGGGTGAATAAATTTATGTAATAGTGTTACAGGACTGAATCAGGTAATGAAATCTGAAGAAAATGAATCCCAAAGAGTGAACACTAATGATGAACACTAATGATGACAAAATTAATTGCTTTGATTAAAAACAAATTCACTGTAAGAACACTAAAATAAATATTAAATTATTTTCCAGTCTAATTAAATCTCAACAAGATTGCTGAGGCTATGATGATGTTACTAAACTGTCTTTGAAACTCTTGTGTAAATTAGAGCTGGACCTGAACACAATATACTAATTCTGAACTGTGTCCACAAGAAAGACTTGTAATACAGTAACAAACCAGAATTGAACTTTTGTGAGGTCTCTGTTAGGCAGAAACACTGTAATATATGAAACACATCTGGAGAGTTAATTGTTTAATTTGTGTATGCATGTATGTGTGTGTGAATAAAAGCTTTAGCACAGAAACATTCACAAATGCTACACATTGTCCTTTGTCTCAAATTCTACTTAAGTAACCCAGTAATTTAACATACAAGTTCTATGTATACTTTGACATTATTCTGCTGCCATTCTAAATGTAAGAGATTCCAATTATGTATGAGCATAAAATCAACACTCACACACACACACACATATCCATAGGCTAATCAGTGGTTCAATAATATCATTTAATATTTTCATTTTCTAATGACCTTAAAATTTTGTAGTCTTTCCTTACAAAATCTCTAAAGTGAATGACTGAATCATTACCCATTGCATATGGGCCAGAGAACAAGGAGACAGAGAATAAATGATATTCATTGATTCTTTAAGTAAGTGAAGACGTAATTACTTAAAGAACTTCCCTTGTGGCTCAGGTGGTAAAGAATCTGCCTGCAGTGTGGGATTGCAGGCAGTTTGATCCCTGGGTTGGGAAGATCCGCTGGAGAAGGGAAAGGCTACCCACTTCAGTATTCTGGCCTGGACAATTCCACGGATTATACAGTCCATGGGGTGCCAAAAGTCAGACACAACTGAGCGATTTTCATTTTCTCTCATGTTAAGTAAATAAATCAAACTGGCAAATTGTTCACTCACTCAGATTTTGGTGCTGTTTACCTTGTTATTGGCTGACACTTTAGGAGATATTCACTTCAAACATTATCGTCAGTGACTTGAGACTCAGAAGTTTAATTTCCAAAGAACAACTTTTGATCAATGATTGACCATTATTTTTTTAAAGAAACTACAGAAATAAATCTGACTTAAAATGATCAACTAATTTATAAAATATGTAGGAAGAGTTTATGTGTCTGTAGACAGAAGATTTAGCCTAAAATCTAAAACAATATTGTGTTGGTTTTTTTAAAACTCATTTTGTTTATAGAGCATTCATCTCCATTAGACAAGAAATGTAAAATTGCTTAAATAAGTTTTGAGGTTGAAGCAAAATATTTTCTACTTGCACCCCAGATCGGCATGAAGAATAAAGAGAACCAAAAGAATTATATGTAAAAAATTTACATTATCATATTTTAAAAACCATTTGCCTGTTTAAAGTAAAAAATAATATATATATTATAAGTAAAATATAGAACAACAATCTCACAAAGTATGGGATGTGGTAAAGGAATTATACCTATAAACTTGTTACACTGCAGATTGATCAGGACAAGTTAAATATGCATAGTATATCCTTTACAGGAAGGAGGTAAATATTTGTACACATGTTTTCATATATATAATATAAAAGTGTGCCATATATTTGTGTATATACAGTGAATACACACATTTATATGTATATAAATAGAAATCTATACGAATGAAAATATATCAGTTCAGTTACTCAGTCATGTCCAACTCTTTGTGACCCCATGGACTGCAGCACGCCAGGCTTCCCTGTCCATCACCAACTCCCAGAGTCTATCCAAACTCATGTCCATCGCGTCGGTGATGCCATACAACCATCTCTTCTGTCATCCCCTTCGTATACATGCACAAATATTTCCACACTAGGATGTAGAAATCTTTGAGGGAACATTTTTTTCATCTACCACACACACACACACACACACACACACACACACACGTACGTCCGCAAATACATGTAATGACACACAACCATACACATATAGTTGGAAAGAGAAAGGTTCTAAGGATAAACATCATAGTGTTAATAGTAGAAACTGACAAGCTCACCATAGGTATACTGGAAACGTAGTAGACTTGAAGGGCCAAACCAATCTTAAAGACTTCTAAGAATGTCAGAAGACTAATAATACCATATTTACCAATCTTACGGCTATAATTTTCAAGATAGTGTCATAGTTACAACAGACAGACAAATAGGGCAATGAAACAGAACAATGCTATTTACACGTTTAGTAAATAGCAAGTTTAGTAAATTTACACATTTAGTGAATGTCTTTAGCCCAATGCTAAAGACATCCACTGTACTCTTCCTGACACAGGAAATTCAAGTTGTAGAAAAAATTTAAAACCTAAGTATCATGAATAGTAGATTGGCAAAATAAGTTATAGTGTGTACATTACATCAGATTGTATATAAATCTTTAAAGGATGAAGCACATCTATAATCACAAATAAAAAAATAATTTGTGGTGTATTATTGAGGAAGCAAAGCATATTTCAAAACGGTGATCAGTAGTATACTAATTATATTGCACCATGTGTGAACATGTCATGTGTATGAACCCATTGTGTTCAAAAGGATGCTATCAAAGTGTTAAAAGAGGTCAGTTTAATTTCAAGTGAGAAGATATATGAGGTAGTTTTGTTCCTCTTGCTGATTATGGTTTTGCTTAAACATTTTAAGTATAGACTTCAGGAAAAATTAAGAAGTCTTCATTCTGGGTAAAAGCTTAGTGTTTCAATCATTCTTTTAAATTAAGAAATATTCTTATTGATATAAGTATCACCGGTTGTTATAAACCAGTCAGAAGCAGCTTGTACCATTTGTGACAGTATGAAACCAGTTTGGTCAGAAAGTATTTGAAAAAGATACAATGAAGTCAGGCTGCACCTAAGCTGGCCAGAATCAGCTGGACTAGAATTTACTGGCAACACAGATAAAAGAAACACCAAGTAAAAGTTTGCCTTGGAAACAAACAGAGATCATTCTGTCATTTTCAAGATTGCATCCAAGTACTGCATTTCAGATTCTTTTTTTGACTATGATGGCTACTCCATTTCTTCTAAGGGATTCTTGCCCACGGTAGTAGATATAAGGTCATCTGAGTTAAATTCACCCATTCCAGTCCATCTTAGTTCGCTGAGTCCTAGAATGTCGATGTTCACTCTTGTCATCTCCTGTTTGATGACTTCCAATTTGCCTTGATTCATGGACCTAATGTTACAGGTTCCTATGCAATATTGCTCTTTACAGCACTGGACCTTGCTTCTATCACCAGTCACATCCACAACTGGGTATTGTTTTTGCTTTGGCTCCATCCCTTCATTCTTTCTGGAGTTATTTCTCCACTGACCTCCAGTAGCATATTGGGCACCTATCGACCTGGGGAGTTCATCTTTCAGTGTCCTATTTTTTGCCTTTTCATGTGGTTCTCAAGGCAAGAATACTGAAGTGGTTTGCCATTCCCTTCTCCAGTGGATCACATTCTATCAGATGACACCACCCTTATGGCAGAAAGTGAAGAAAACTAAAGAGCCTCTTGATGAAGGTGAAAGAGGAGAGTGAAAAAGTTGGCTTAAAGCTCAACATTCAGAAAACTAAGATCATGGTATCTGGTCCCATCACTTCATGGCAAATAGATGGGGAAACAGTGGCTGACTTTATTTTTGGGGGCTCCAAAATCACTGCAGATGGTGATTGCAGCCATGAAATTAAAAGACATGCTTACTCCTTGGAAGAAAAGTTATGACCAACCTAGATAGCATATTCAAAAGCAGAGATATCACTTTGTCAACTAATGTCTGTCTAGTCAGTTCAGTTCAGTTCATTTCCGTCACTCAGTTGTGTCTGACTCTTTGCAACCCCATGAATCACAGCATGCCAGGCCTCCCTGTCCATCACCAACTCCTGGAGTTCACTCAGACTCATGTCCATCGAGTCAATGATGCCATCCAGCCATCTCATCCTCTGTTGTCCCCCTCTCCTCCTTCCCCCAGTCCCTCCCAGCATCAAAGTTTTTTCCAATGAGTCAACTCTTGGCATGAGGTGGCCAAAGTACTGGAGTTTCAGCTTTAGCATCATTCCTCCCAAAGAAATCCCCAGGTTGATCTCCTTCAGAATGAACTGGTTGGATCTCCTTGCAGTCCAAGGGACTCAAAAGCATCAATTCTTCAGTGCTCAGCTTTCTTCACAGTCTAACTCTCACATCCATACATGACCACAGAAAAAACCATAGCCTTGACTAGACGAACCTTAGTCGGCAAAGTAATGTCTCTGCTTTTGGATATGCTATCTAGGTTGGTCATAACTTTTCTTCCAAGGAGTAAGCGTCTTTTAATTTCATGGCTGCAATCACCATCTGCAGTGATTTTGGAGCCCCCCAAAATAAAGTCTGACACTGTTTCCACTGTTCCCCCATCTATTTCCTGTGAAGTGATGGGACCAGATGCCATGATCTTTGTTTTCTGAATGTTGAGCTTTAAGCCAACTTTTTCACTCTCCTCTTTCACTTTCATCAAGACGCTTTTTAGTTCCTCTTCACTTTCTGCCATAAGGATGGTGTCATCTGCATATCTGAGGTTATTGATATTTCTCCTGGCAATCTTGATTCCAGCTTGGGTTTCTTCCAGTCCAAGGCTATGGTCTTTCCAGTAGTCATGTATGGGTGTGAGAGTTGGACTGTGAAGAAATCTGAGTGCCGAAGAATTGATGCTTTTGAACTGTGGTGTTGGAAGAGACTCTTGAGAATCTCTTGGACTGCAAGGAGATTCAACCAGTCCATCCTGAAGGAGATCAGTCCTGGGTGTTCATTGGAAGAATTGATGTTGAAGCTGAAACTCCAATACTTTGGCCACCTGATGCGAAGAGCTAACTCATTTGAAAAGACCAATTCTGGGAAAGATGGAGGGCAGGAGAAGAAGGGGACAACAGAGGATGAGATGGTTGGATGGCATCACTGACTCAATGGGCATGGGTTTGGGTGAACTCCGGGAGCTGGTGATGGACAGGGAGGCCTGGTGTGCTGCAGTTCACAGGGTCGCAAAGAGTCGGACAAAACTGAGCCACTGAACTGGACTGAGGTAAAAGTTAAAATTACCACAGAAGTTGTCTATGACCTATGTATGCTGGAAAGCAGAGGAAAATATTCCATTCATGAGAAGGAACAAGTTTGGGAGAAGCTTTTAGTAGAACATTGTACTTCAGTTTATATCATATATAAAACCTCTAGTAGCATTTTTTTTTAAACCAGTAGTTGTCATTAATGAAAACAAATTATTTAAGCTAACTAAATATAAAAGCTAAATGCTGATTACAAACTTGGGTGCTTTTTTGTGAAGCATGTTCACACACTGTCTTATAGACCTTATTTGAATGTAACTGTTGAATATTGAAATAGCAAGTCAATATTCCTTTTATTCACAGGAAGAATATGTAAATACTAGTTTCCATCAATTCTACACTGTTTTTCATAAGGGGAAAATAGTAACAGTTTCTTTGGTAGAAGTCTGTAAGAAAACGATTTTACTAGTGATAAAAACTCCAAAATAATCTCAGGACATTCTGATAAGCCAGAAGTTTATTTAAAAGATTATGAAGGGTCATTTTATGTAGTAGATAACAGAAACATACAGAGATGGCATAAAATTGATTCCAATTTCTGTTCTTTAATTTGAAACAGAAACATGGTCTAATTTTTAGTAAAAGGTTTACAAGAAATATTCATTTTGAATAAATGTTTTGTGGCCTGAGGAAATGAAAAAAGCACATTCATATCTTTCTTTTAACTAATCATTTTTATTCTGAGAAATAGAATTTCCACAAATGGAGTATAAGTATTATACCCAACATCTGTGCATAAATAGATAATTCCATATACAGAAGTCTCTGAGTAGCTGAACAAAATAAGGAAATACATAAATAATTAACAATATCATTAAGAAAAATTACTCCTAAAACTCAAGAACAAAATCACATCATTCTCCATATTGTATATCTCCTTTACCTCAACATAAAAATAATTTCACAATGTTCTTATTTATACATATATAACACATTTAAACCTCTCAAATGTAACACTTTATGTGAAGCTTTCTGGATAAGCTAGAAAATAGATAAAACTTTTCAAATATGCTTCTATGCCAAAAAAAAAAAAGGGATCCTTCTGCTTCTAAAATTTCTTTATAGAGACAAATAATAACTGACATTACCATACTGCTAGGAAAAGCTAAAACTGTAAGGGGTATGAAATCTTGTTTGAAATAAAGATGATAAGTTACAACATTTTTATTAAGCTCATATTTCATCTATATTCAGAAAATAAGATTAATGTAAGATCACTGTTCCTGAATGAAGCTGTCCTAATTAAGTGCAAAACAAGATTAAAATGGATAATAAATAACATTTTCTTTGGCCTTTCCTCATCTATGGTGCCAAAAGTATCTGTTTGATTTATTTCTACTTTAATTTACTCAAATATAAGCTATGTCAATCAATTTGAATTGAAAACAGTTCTTGCTAAGACTCTTTCATTCATTACTAGGTTAAAAGCATGCAACAAATGGCACTGTGAGAGAAATAGCAAAATGTATGCATTTAAAAACAGAAGATACAATGAAATGATGTTTTTAAGTATAAGAACAAATTTTATCATTAAACCTCAGAAAAGAATGAGAATTAACCTCTATTCTTATGGGCTTCCCTCAAAGCTCAGTTGACAAAGAATCTGCCTGCAATGTAGGAGACCCCAGTTTGATTTCTGGGTCAGGAGGTTCCCCTGGAGAAGGGATAGGCTATCCTCTCCAGTATTCTTGGACTTCCCTTGTGGCTCAGCTGGTAAAGAATCCATCTGCAATGTGGGAGACCTGAGCTCAATCCCTGGGTTGGGAAGATCCCCTGGAGAAATGAAAGGCTGCCCACTCCAGTATTCTGGAGGATTCCATGGACTGGAGAATTCCATGGACTGTACAGTCCATCAGGTCACAGAGTCAGACACAACTTTTCACTTATCATATCCAAGTTATAAGCCTCATAGTGTAACGATTTTTTTCTTCATGAGGATATGTGTTTCATGAGAAACAAAATATAATTTGCAATTGAAAAAAATGCTACAAAGCATTTTCTTACACTCTAATCAATAAATTCACTTTAGTGACTTCTACCTGTGTTTAAAGAAATGAAAACATGCCTGCTCTGAAGAAGGAAATGGCAACCCACTCCAGTATTCTTGCCTGGAGAATCCCAGGGACAGAGGAGCCTGGTGGGCTGCCATCAATGGGGTCGCTCAGAGTTGGACATGACTGATGCAACTTAGCAGCAGCAGCAGCATGGATAATGTTATATCACGTGTATACAGTCACATCATGCCAGATGTGGCCAATATAGAGGATTTCCCTCCAGCTCTGTTTTGAACTGACTCTGAGGCCAGGGTCATGATTTTCTCTGGGTAACAGAGACACTCTGGATATGGGGTGGGGGGCTTCCTTCCTCATGGTCATCTTGCAAATGTCTGAAATGGCCTTGCTACTTTCTCCATTGTAACAGTTACAATTTCCTGAAATCCTGTCACTTGATGAATTTAAGCAATTAAAATTAATAAAATTTAAGTAATTATTTAAGTAAGTTCCTTGAGTTACTAAATGAGAGTACTAAATTAAGGGAATCCCTGAATGTTAATAAATATGTATTAATAGATGCCAGCCTTTTGATTATATTTCCAAATATTCTTTCAACAAACCAGTCATAACTATATATTATAGTCCATATATACATTTATTAGATAGTACTGCAGAGAATTTTGGACAAAATTAAAATAACTAAGGTTTATGGATGAGGAATCAGAAATATTTATATACAATTCTTTCAAATTATGAGAAAAACTTCATTTAAGCAGTATATTTCATTTATGAAACACAGTAAGTGAGGAATCTAGAGAAGCCTTCCACTTGCTTCTTCAATAGTGCATCTCATAATGCAATGAATACCTTCTCACTATAAGCTCATTACAAAGTGGTCCAGTCACATGCCTACTCTGCTAAGCACCTGCCATCTATTTTCCTTTCTTATTCCCATTTTTGGAGAAGGCAACAGCACCCCACTCTAGTACTCCTGCCTGGAAAATCCCATGGATGGAGGAGCCTGGAAGGCTGCAGTCCATGGGGTCACTGAGGGTCGGACATGACTGAGCGACTTCACTTTCCCTTTTCACTTTCATGCATTGGAGAAGGCAATGGCAACCCACTCCAGTGTTCTTGCCTGGAGAATCCCAGGGATGGGGGAGCCTGGTGGGCTGCCGTCTGTGGGGTCACACAGAGTTGAACATGACTGAAGTGACTTAGCAGTAGCAGCAGCAGCAGCATCATCTGAAACTCTTCTCAATGGGAGAATTTCACTTTACAATTTTTCAGGGCCACTGATGAGTGTGGTGCTGTAGTGAAGTGGCTATGGATGAAATACATACATCTTTAGACTAGGGCTATTAATTATCCACTCCATCAACTGGTCAGAGGCCATGAGTCTACTTGACAGAGATATATAGCTAAGTAATAGAACTAGATACCATTTCATGAACTACAAATTGTGCCTTCTGAGCCAGTTACAGAGGAGCCTCGTAGGCTACACTCCATGGGGTCGCTAAGAGTCAGACACGACTGAGCGACTTCACTTTCCCTTTTCACTTTCATGCATTGGAGAAGGAAATGGCAACCCACTCCAGTATTCTTGCCTGGAGAATCCCAGGGACAGAGGAGCCTGGTGGGCTTCCATCTATGGGATCGCACAGAGTCGGACACAACTGATGTAACTTAGCAGCAGCAGCAGCAGCAGAGCCAGTTATAGCCTTCCATTTATGTAGCACATCCCTTCTATAATGAAATATAATTATACACATCCATTTTTATGGTTTGATAATTTATATAAATCCCATTCATGACAGCAGTTTGGGTTGCCTAGTCACTTAGTAGGCATGGTTGGCCATTCAGATTTACTAGGGCCCAGGAGCTAACAAGATGATATTTTTCACCCAAGAGTCAGTAATAGACAACAGAGGGCTTGGCCATATTCCAAAACTAAAAGGTGTAAACATTATTTTTCTATTGAGGTTGCAGAGTCTCCACAGATCACCTTGGTCTGCCCCAGACACTGGTACTGCCGTCACATCTGATAGGAAAAGAGGTCCAGTTGACCGGGCAATGTGTCCCATAGATCTGGGATTCTTCAAAATGAGGAGATGTACAAGTTGTCAAATAAATAAATAACTGAAGTAGTTTGCCGTCATATGTTATTTGTAGCCCCAAATATGCAGACACCCAGCAACTTGTCTCACTTTAGAAGATACCCCCAAACATATCTCAGTTCTCAAGCACTTCATTAGTAATTTGGGCCAAACTTCCCCTAAGCATATTTTTTACATTCTGGCACATGTCTGTCTTTTTTTTTTTTCCCCTTTCATGTGGACCACTTTTAAAGTATTTATTGAATTTGTTACAATATTGCTTCTAGTGTATGTTTTGGTTTTTTTGGCCATGAGGTATGCAGGATCTTAGCTCCCTGACCAGAGATCGAGCCCACACTCCTTTCATTGAAGGCGAGGTTTTAACCAATAGACCTCTAGGGAAGTCCTTGGCACACATCTTAATAAGTCAGACAGAGTATTTTCAACTTCCTCTTTTCCAGGTCCCATTACCACACTGAAATGGGTCAGCCCGGTATTCTACAGTACATGAAGCTGACCAAGATGTCTGAACTATGTTACAACAAGGAGTAAAGTTACCATGTAGTCCCATGAAGGATAAACTTCTGATTTTATGTCATCTGCCTTGCTGATTGGAAGTGGAAATAAGTTATTTTCCAGGTGAAAATCTTTATACAAATACCAGACATTATGGGGGTGGGGTCAACTATTGTACATATATACACCTAGGATCACAGCTGCAGTTAGCATCAACCTCTTATTAAGTCTAGGATAGCCTACTGTGATTTTCTATGAATACATTGGCTTTTGCAGGTAAACACATGAGGTAATATGGGCTGTGGTAGCAGTCACCACACCTGCATCTTTCAAGACTTGCTGCTAGCACTAAATCTCTGTGATAGAGGCAAATGTGTAGACTTGCTTTTGGTTGACATCTTGGAAGAATGAGGAAGTTCCAGTAGTCCTATTTGCCCTTATTGTAAAATCTCTTCTAATGGTCAGGGAATCACTTGTGGATTATCTCTGATCCCAAGTATTTCTCTTCACAATATGTATTTCAGCACTGGTCAAAGAACCAAAAATTAAGCTACTGTCTCATTGAAACAATATGAGATCTAGAGGTCTCTGAGAGGCTGGATACTGTAAAACTCTTAGATGAAAGCACAGGCAGAACACTTTCTGATATAAATCACAGCAATGTCTTTTTGAATCCACCTCCTAGAGTAACGAAAGAAAAAACAAAAACAAATGGGACCTAATTAAATTAAAATCTTTTGCACAGCAAAGGAAACCATAAACAAAAGGAAAAAACCTCAGAATTGGAGAAAATATAACTGACAAAGGATTAATCTCCAAAATACACACACAACTCATGAAGCTCAATATAAATTTTTTTTAATGGGTGGAGGATCTAAATAGACATTTGTTCAAAGACATATAGATGGCCAAAAAAAAAGCACATGAAAAGATGCTCAACATTGCTAATTCATAGAGAAACGCAAATCAAAACTACAATGAGGTATCATCTCACACTGTCAGAAGAGACATCATCAAAAAATCAACAAACAATAGATGTGGAGAGGGTGTGGAGAAAAGGAAACTTCCTGCACTGCCAGTGGGAGTGTAAATTCATACAACTATTTTGGAAAACAGTATGAAAGTGCTTAAATATAAAACTACCATACAACCCAGCAATCCACCTTGGGCGTATATTTGGAGAAAGCCATAATTCTAAAAGATATGTGCACCCAACATACACTGCAGCATTACTTATGATAGCCAAGAGAGGCAAGCAACATAAATGACCACTTGCAGATGAGTGGATAAAAAAGATGTAGACATATATAGGGAGGAATTTTACTCAGCCTTAAAAGGAACGAAATAACACCATTTGTAGCAACTTGGACAGACTTACACACTGTCATACAGAGTGAAGTCAGACAAATATATGCTGGTGCTTATGTGTGGGATCTTAAAAAATGATACAAATGAACTTATTTACAAAACAGAAAGAGCAGAAAACAAACCTACAGTTACCAGGGGGAAAGGAGAGGAGGGATAAATCGGGAGATTGGGACTGATATATACACACTAATTATATAAAATGTGCTTGACTGCTCAGTCGTGTCTGACTCTTTGTGACCCTTTGGACTGTATCCTGCCAGGCTCCTATGCCCATGGGATTTTTTAGGCAAGAATACTGAATGGGTTGCCATTTCCTCTTCCCAACGGTCTTCTCCACCCAGAGATGGAACCGATAGCTGTTGAGTCTCCTGATTTGGCAGGCAAATTCTTTACCACTAAGTCATCAGGGAAGAGACAGACAGACAGACAGACAGACAGACAGACAGACATGCATGCACACACACACACGGCATAGGGCATGGCAAACCATTCCAATGTTTTTGCCTAGAGAATCAGACGGGTGAGGGAGCCTGGTGGGCTACAGTGCATGGGTTCACAAAGAATCAGACATGACTGAAGTGATTTAGCATGCACAATATGCACACATATATACAACTGATTCACTTTGCTGTATACCTGAAAGTAACACACTGTAAATCAACTATATGCTAGTAAAAGAAAAAAAAAGAAAGAAAGAAAGAAAGAAAGAAAAATGTGAGATTAACTAGATTCAAGAATCCATTGCTTAAACTCCTTCAAGATTCATTTTGAAGTTGGAACACAATGGTGAATTAAGTCTTTACAGACTATTATCAATTAGAACCAAAATCAAATACTCACAGAAAGTCAAGAAATTTTCTTTCCTAAAAAAGCAGAGACACTACTTTGCCAACAAAGGCGCATCTAGTCAAGGCTATGGTTTTTCCAGTAGTCATGTATGGATGTGAGAGTTGGACTGTAAAGAAAGCTGAACGCAGAAGAATTGATGCTTTTAAACTGTGGTGTTGGAGAAGAGTCTTGAGAGTCCCTTGAACAGCAAGGAGCTCCAACCAGTCCATCCTAAAGGAGATCAGTCCTGAGCGTTCATTGGAAGGACTGATGCTGAAGCTGAAATTCCAATACTTTGGCCACCTGATGTGAAGAACTGACTCATTTGAAAAGACCCTGATCCTGGAAAAGATTGAGGGCAGGAGGAGAAGGTGATGACAGAGGATGAGATGTTTGGATGGCATTACTGACTCAATGGACATGAGTTTGGGTGGACTCTGGCAGTTGGTGATGGACAAGGCCTGGCGTGCTGCAGTCCATGGGATTGCAGAGTCAGACACAACAAGTGACTGAAATGAACTGAAGGGTACTTTCATCCTAACAAGTGGCAACAGATTATGAGAAGATTTACATGCACATACTTCTGGATTAACTGCAGTGTTCTATTTCAAAGAGGTAGACCCCTTACCCCATCCTCCATTATTTGAAGGTCACAGGGTCTGCCGACTGTCCTGGCTTGAGCACTCTGAGTTTCCACTAGAGTGTTACCTCAAGATAAGTTTCTTCCACCAGAACTGGAGTTTGAATTTGCTGCTTATAAACGTCAAATCCAGTTATTTCTAGTGGTCCAACAATCAAGTGTATATCACCACAGATTTTGCATGTAAAAATTCAATTCTGATCACCACTATTGTGGTAATTGTTCCGATCTTGTCTCTGAATATAAATCACACCTACCTGGCTACTACTGCTTTTACACATCCCTTTCTCAGTGATAAAAGGAAATCCACCTCCACTGCAGCATTCCCATCATTTGCATACTACACAGAACATTTACTTTAGAGATTTGTCAAGAAGGCTAGTGACACACACCCCAATGTATTTTTTAAGGA
Source organism: Ovis canadensis (assembly GCF_042477335.2). Classification (NCBI taxonomy): domain Eukaryota; kingdom Metazoa; phylum Chordata; class Mammalia; order Artiodactyla; family Bovidae; genus Ovis; species Ovis canadensis. Next base: position 65,564,102 of record NC_091262.1, on the reverse strand, counting down.
AATGAGTGATGGCTTGATATATCTACACGGGACTATTGTCTTTGGATCAAAAAAACTGTGCTTTCAGGAGTCAGCTACCACTAAATTAATTACAGTTATCACTTATTATTCACCGCTTGGTTAAGAATAATTTTATCTTTACAAAAGCTCAGGCCAATAAAAACAACATGATGTGTATGTGAAAGTAGCAGGAGTTCAGAACATAGATTATCATTTCTTTGAGAATACAGACTCACTCAAGAGTTCATGGTTCTATCTTCTAAGGTTCTCAGATTGGTGGTTGAAGTTATAGGCACCACTGATCTTGTGCAAGGATGTCCTGACATAATCACACTGGCCACAAATGAGTAATACTGTATACATCATAAGAGCAATTCTTAACTGAGAAACACATTACTTTGGATGAATTTTGTAAACAAGCTTTTCACTTGTGAAATTGTTCTATATAACTAGAGGTTAATTTATAGAACAAGATATATTTCGATGAAAGTTTTTCTTAAAAGTATTGTAAAGTTCCTTGTTTTCTTACAGAGTATGTTAAATATAATTTGAATATTTCTTCATGGCTATGAATGAATAATATATCCATAACATGAATAACATAACATAATGAATAACAACTGTAACTTCTATAATTTTTACACAGAAGTGGTTCTTAAGCGTGATACTCAAACCATCATCATCAGCAACTGGGAAATTTTTGAAATGTTAAATCGTAGGCTCACTTCAGATCTAATAACTAGAAAGTTGCTAATGATTTTGATGCCCACTAAAGCAGAACATAGATCTGTAGAAACATTTATGCTTCTGCTAGAGCATAGGGTCAGGCACGTTGAGGTTTAAATGTGAATCCTTAACCACATGACTTCCCTGGTGGCTCAGACGGTAAAGTGCCTGTCTACAATGCAGGGGACCCAGGTATCCCCTGGAGAAGGAAATGGCAAATCACTCCAGTACTATTGCCTGAAGAATCCCATGGACAGAGGAGCCTGGTAGGCTACAGTCCATAGGGTCACAGAGAGTCGGACACGACTGAGTGACTTCATTTTAACCGCATGACCTTGGGAAAGTTATCTAACCTACCCAAAGTGCAAATTCCTCTTAGGTAAGCTAAACTTCACAGAATCATGAGGATAAGATAAGCAATTAAATGTAAATGCCTTAGTGCAGTGCTTAATTCAGTAACAATTTAGTAAATGTTTGAAATTTTTAAAAATTACAACATATAGCTATTTAATACAAATTCATCCTCACTTTTTAATGTACATTTAAACCATTTATTAAGTTCTAAAATTATCTTCTTTATTTTAATATGTAGTTTCTATAAATAAAGAGCTAGATTGGAAAAAAATTAGTATCTTATCTAATTAGTATCTTTAAAGATTTTGAGCTTACTCCTAGATAATTGAGAAAGCCAGAAATCTTAACTCTTACCTAATTTTATTGAAAAAGAGTCTTCATATAGAATATCCAGTTGTTGTTTTTTTTTTACAGTTTTATAAGATCCCAATTAAGCATATAGGAAAAACATTTTGAGAGAAGTTTGATTTCCATGTATACGATAGTAAAGAAAGATACAATTAGACCTAAAATAAATTGAAGAATTATAATTGTTCCTTTACTACATTCTTTCAAATTCAAAATACTGGGAAACTTGGAAGGCTAAATAAAGAGAAATTATTTTGCAACAGCCAAGACTTTTAATTGGGTTTCCCTGAGGCATGCAGAGTTAAACAACTTAGCAAGCAAGTATAAATGTGATTCATTTTCAGAGGTGAGAATGCAAAGATACAATAGAAATATTAGATCTCAATGGTGAAAAGAAATTGAACTAATTTGAAATAAAAACTCAGCAGATACTGTTGCTTTGTTTTCTGTCACTGAACATCAAAAGAAAAGCCTTCCATCAGCACTTTTAGACTTATAAGCAGTTTTTTCTTGTACCAGCCATACAACAAACACAGAAAGTAATACATTTTGTAACCTTTCATAATTCCAGAACTGAGGATTAATAGTCATTATTCTTTTCATATATGAATTAAAAGTCAATATATTAAATGTGAAGTATTTACTAAGATATCTTTTAACAATGACTGGTATTATACTGAACACTTAATATGTCCTACAAAAAAAAAAAAGGATACATGGTATCAAAAATTCATTCCAAACTTACTTCAACTTGTACTAAATTGATGTAGACTTGAAGAAAGTATTATGTGGATATCAAGTTTGCTTTTATTTTTCTCTGGTCAATGTTGCTCTTATCTTTTACTTGAAAAAGAAAAAAGATGAAAATGAGTCTGAGCATGGAGTTGAAAATCATAAATTTGTCTATATTACCATCCTCATCTTTGGCTCCATGAAAACAGCAAGACTAGACTTCATTGCTGTTATATAACTGGCACAAACCAGCCTTTAAAAAAGTCACATTTAAAACATCTATTTACAAAATTAAATTGCTCTATTACTTAAGGCAATTCACCATTCTCTTTTTCCTCAAACTCTTTTTCAACTGTGGAGATTTTGTCCCATACCTTATCCTAACTTTATCACAATATTTGCTCTCTGGTATATTAATATCAAAAAACTCATTCATATTTAAATTGCCTTTGCTCATAGTCCCATTCAATTTATTTTCTTTTCCTTATAGTCAAGTTTCTAAAAAAGGGGGGAAAAAAAGATTTTAGCCTACCAATATTTTCTTAAATTCCCACTGATTTAACCACTGCAACCAATCAACTACCAAGCAACAGAAATCCACTAAAATTACTTATCTAACAGTGAGCATAGGCTAACATTATGCTGCAATGACAAACAATCCCAAATGCTCATTAGATTAAATTAATAATAGTTTAATTATTACACAAAGTTGGTAGGGTCTCAGGTTGGAAGCCTCACTCATTTATAAAAGTAACGTCTCAACACAAAATTTCATAATGAAAATAGAAGAGCATGGATAATTTTACTGCTCTATTTGTAAGTGCATCAATCTAAAAGTGATATTCCTATTCATCTTTTGTGGACAAAGCAAGTGATGCCTTATTAAAATATGAGGGGAGAGTGATACATGAAGGAAAAGTTACTTTTAAACAAAAAGTAAATCTTGATTTTGAAAATTCAACCCACCCAAATCAAAACTGGGAAAGAAGTGCACCAAGGCTGTATATTGTCATCCTCCTTATTTAACTTATACACAGAGTAATCATGAGAAATGCTGGACTGGATTAAACAGAAGCTGGAATCAAGATTGCTGGGAGAAATATCAATAACCTCAGATATGCAGATGATGCCACCCTTATGGCAGAAAGTGAAGAAGAACTAAAGAGCCACTTGATGAAAGTGAAAAAGGAGAGTGAAAAAGCTGGCTTGAAGCTCAACATTCAGAAAATGAAGATCATGGCATCTGGTCCCATCACTTCATGGCAAATAGATGGGGGAACAGTGGAAACATGACAGACTTTATTTTGGGGGGCTCCAAAATCCCTGCAGATGGTGACTGCAACCATGAAATTAGAAGATGCTTGGTCCTTGGAAGAAAAGTTATGACCAACCTAGACAGCATAGACAGGAAAAAAGACACAGATGTGTATAACGGACTTTTGGACTCAGAGGGAGAGGGAGAGGGTGGGATGATTTGGGAGAATGGGAATTCTAACATATAAACTATCATGTAAGAATTGAATCACCAGTCCATGTCTGACATAGGGTGCAACGTGCCTGGGGCTGGTGCATGGGGATGACCCAGAGAGTTGTTGTGGGGAGGAAGGTGGGTGTGGGGGTCATGTTTGGGAACACATGTAAGAATTAAGGATTTTAAAATTTAAAAAATAAATAAATAAATTAATTAATTAATTAAAAAAACAAACAAACAAAAAAAAAAAGTATGAATGTGACAGTTGGACTTTAAAGAAAGCTGAGCACCTAAGAATTGATGCGTTTGAACTGTGGTGTTGGAGAAGACTCTTGAGAGTCCCTAGGACTGCAAGGAGATCCAACCAATTCATCCTAAAGGAAATCAGTCCTGAATATCCATTGGATGGACTGATGCTGAAGCTGAAGCTCCAACATTTTGTCCATCTGATGCGAAGAGCTGTCTCATTTGAAAAGACCCTGATGCTGGGAAAGATTGAAGATGGAGGAGAAGGAGACACCAGAGGATGAGATGGTTGGATGGCATCAACTCAACGGACAGGAGTCTGAGCAGGCTCCAGGAGTTGGTGATAGACAGGGAAGCCTGGCGTGCTATAGTCCATGGGATTGCAAAGAATCGGACATGCCTTAGCCACTGAACTGAACTGAACCTACCCACATGACAAAGGAAACTAAATTTAAGAAATCCATTATTAAAAAGAAAGTTCTAGAAACAGTCAAGGATGTGGCTATACTACTCAAAAGAACAAAGTATTTAGTTATTTAAAAGGATCTTGAGAAGTTAAGTTTAAGAATCTCATTCCTTAATCTAACAAGTGATCTTGGGAAACTTGGGTTCATTATCCCCCAGTCACCTCAGTAAAAGTTAAAATAGAGATAATATGACATAGGAAATATTTTTTTGTTTAATGGCATGATCCCCATGACATACCAGGAGAAGAACAAAGTTAGAGACTTACATAGCAGCAGAAATATCGCTAACTTGGACTAAAAGGGGCAGAGACAATACAAAATGAAAGATATCTAACACCAATAGGATGATGAAACCATTCTGCTACAAAACCCCTCTATCTTTCAGTGGGGGGAAAAAAATATGACTAGGAAGATGGAGAAGAGTACTCTGAGAGTGGAATCAAGGACTGTAGAGAATTATTCCCAGGCCTTACAACCTAATGGGGTTTTCACATTAGATTTCAAAATGGCTTGAGAACAGTGACTCATTTTTTTCTTCCATTTTCTCCACTTTTGAACCAGAATGTCTATAATATTTTCATATTCCTGCCCTGCCACTGCATTTTGAAAATGCACAATCTGTTTATTCAGTATCACAGGTCCAAATATAAATAGGAATTATAATCACAATGGATTATATCCAGAGCTTCACTCACACCTGATTTAGAGGACTGGTTAATAAAATTTGGGAATTTGAAACTGGTAATACTTAAGACTTTGAAAATTTGAGTTGATATTATCATAGAGTGAAACCTTTAGGGCTTTTGCATTGGGGTGAATATATTTTTCATGTGCGTTGAATATGAATATTTAGGGGCAAGATGGTAGACTGAAATAGGCAGGATAATGATTCCCCCAAATGGCTATACCCTAACCCCTAGAGTTAGTGAATAAGTTACATGGGACTTTGCAAAGAAAATTATGGTTTTAATCTTAATAGAGAGATTTTTCTGGATTATCAGGTAAACTCTACATACCCACTTGGACTCTAATGAGGAAGAACCGAAATCAGATAATATGTGAATATAGAATAGATATCAGGAAACAAATTAGGAGAGGAATTAGAACCACTTTTTCTCACTTTGAAGATGGAGAAGAAATTATGAGCCAAGAGATGTGAATGGTCGCAAAAGCTAAGCACAGTTCTCACACTGACAGCCGGCCAGAAAATAGGACCTCAGTCCTGTAAACACATGTCATAGACTTCTGCAAAAATCTCGAACTGCAAGGAGACAGATTCTCTCCTTGAGCCTCCAGAAAAGGAATGCAGTTGGTCAACACCAAGATTTTAGACTTTCAAAAACTATATAAAGTTTCTGACCTACAGAAATGTGAGGCAATAAATCTGTACTATTTTTTAAGTGGCTAAGTTTGCAGTAATTTGTAAATGGCAGTAACAGAAAAATAATGCAAATATACACACATATACACACTTCTGTGTATAGTACATATACTTACACATACACATGTTATTATATATAGAAAATGTTTCCAGAACATTTTTAGGAAATGTTTCATTAGTAGTATATAATGAATAGCATTTTTACTATATCTGTTGTGAAAATAACTGTAGACTCTGAGGGTAGTAACTTGTTTAGATAATAAAGGTAGTAACTTTGTTAGAAACACTATAAGAAGTAGCCTCATCAGATGAAAAGGATTGATCACATTTAGGGCTATAGATAAACTATCATTAAATCTTCAACACTTAGCCTCATTTTATTTCTCTCCTGTCTGCCTTATGGATAATGTTACTCTAGCATTTGAGCCTCTTACTTTCACTTAACTAATAATTTCCTTCTTTTGTTTTTTAGAAAGGAATATGAATGGGAAGAAAATTAAAAATGATGGTATATGGCAGAATAGTTTCTGAGACCATTGTATCAGTATGTAAACTGGTGACAGTTTCAAAAACAATACTTTTTAACCATGTTAAATAATTGTCTTTTGTCTTTGTAATTTATTTGAAGATATTGAAGTCCATTTGCACCAATTTACTAAACATGAAACCATGTGGTATTATTTCACTCAGAAATAAAGGTACAAGATTATAAACTGTGCCTTAATCTTACTGAACACTCTCCAATGTGACATTTTTAGAGGGTATTTTTTTTTTTTTGTAACAGAGAATTGAAAGACAAAAGGTCAGTGGCAATCCATCACTAGAGTGAGAAAAATCTAGTAATAAAAAACTGCAATAAAGTAAGTATAAGAAAGCCTAAGAGTGCGGTCATATAGTAATAAAAATATAATAAATGGGCTTGGGAAAGATAAGAGTTATCTACTTTAGTAAACCAGAAATAGTCACAATTGACCAGAGAAGATAGCACTCTACATGGAGAATTAACCTCAAATTTAACAAACAAGTAGAGAACTGAAAAAGTTTAAACAATTGGAATAGAATTACAAAGCCTTTCTTCATTTTGTGTCAAAACAAGAATAATAATTGCCCTAGGATGTATTGCCTAAGAATATATATTTTTAAATCAAAAGTGACAGCTGAAGACCAAACATGCAGATACAATCTAATAAACACTTTATTTAAAAACATTAATTTTGTTACAACACATTTATCTTTCCCAAAATAATCACTTGTAGAAACTTTTACTATATACGTGAATGATTAAAATATTTCTTTGATAAATTGTTTTGAAATAAACTGATTTTAAAAGTAAATGTTTTATCCAGACTTGGCCAAACTTACAGTTATTAAGCTTCCCAGTTTTAGTCATTCTGTCTTAAAAATAATATGAAAGTGTTGACATACTTTTTAAAAAAGATTACCCTATAACCTTTATCTCACAGGGTAGCTATGTTTTACCAACATTTTTCAAGGGATGTTCTATAAAGCCTCTTGAGAAACCTGTATGCAGGTCAGGAAGCAACAGTTAGAACTGGACATGGAACAACAGACTGGTTCCAAATAGGGAAAGGAGTATGTCAAGGCTGTATATTGTCACCCTGCTTATTGAACTTCTATGCAGAGTACATCATGAGAAACGCTGGCTGGAGGAAGCACAAGCTGGAATCAAGATTGCCAGGAAAAATATCAATAACCTCAGATATGCAGATTATACCACCCTTACGGCAGAAAGTGAAGAGGAACACAAAAGCCTCTTGATGAAAGTGAAAGAGGAGAGTGAAAAAGTTGGCTTAAAGCTCAACATTCAGAAAACGAAGATCATGGTATCTGATCCCATCACTTCATGGCAGATAGATGGGGAAATGGCGGAAACAGTGTCAGACTTTATTTTTCTAGGCTCCAAAATCACTGTAGATGGCGACTGCAGCCATGAAATTAAAAGACGCTTACTCCTTGGAAGGAAAGTTGTGACCAACCTAGATGGCATATTCAAAAGCAGAGACATTACTTTACCAACAAAACTCCGTCAAGTCAAGGCTACTATTTTTCCAGTAGTCATGTATGGACATGAGAGTTGGACTATAAAGAAATCTGAGCACCAAAGAATTGATGTTTTTGAACTTTGGTGTTGGAGAAGACCCTTGTGAGTCCCTTGGATTGCAAGTAGATCTAACCAGTCTATCCAAAGGAGATCAGTCCTGGGTGTTCATTGGAAGGACTGATGTTGAAGCTGAAATTCCAGTACTTTGGCCACCTCATGCAAAGAGCTGACTCATTTGAAAATACCCTGATGCTGGGAGGGATTGGGGGCAGGAGGAGAAGGGGACAACAGAGGATGAGATGGTTGGATGGCATCATTGACTCGATGGACCTGGGTTTGTGTAGACTCCGGGAGTTGGTGATCGACAGGGAAAGTTGGACACGACTGAGGGACTGAACTGAACGGATTCTATAAAGCAAAAATAAAACTTTTCTTTCTGATAAAATTATTTCACCTGTTGATGAAATATACCTTCTATGGAGACTAAGAGAGGCACCATAGCATAAAAAAGTAAAAGAGAAACTGAGTTTATGCCAGTTTGCCAATTCTTAGTATGGTGATATGGTGTGTGTCATTTGAAAAGGCTACTCCACATACCCCCACAATGCAGATCCATAACCTCCTCCAAGAATTTGGTAAACAATTCACTTTCTCTTTGTGACCTTATTTCCTCAACTCTCTTTAGTCATTCTCTAGTCACAGTAGATATTAATTCACATTAATATCTGACATCACTTAATACAAATTATTTGGAAATCTTCCCTGTGGCATTCCAAAAGTCATATTGCTTTTTTTTTTAATTTTAGGCTTATTTTCAGCTAACAAGAAGCTGAAAATCATAACAACTATATTTCAGTGATTAAGACCTCTTTCCACATTCTCTATATTTTTCCTATTCAGGTTAGATAAATGTTTTCAGAATATTGTTGGAACTAACTAGGCATTTCAGTATGTTATATTATCATCCCAAATCCTATGCAACACCAAAATTTTTAATCAGTCTATTAAATAATATTCTACTTACTTAGATAACACTATCAGAAGGCATGTTCAACCTTTTAGGTTTTGGCAGAGTCACTGCAAGGATGCAATGCCCACTGTAATAAATACAGAAATGGAGGTCATAATCCCCAAAGCTAACAAAGAACAAAATGTTATTTTGTTTATTGCTACTATAATATAGTTTCATAGAGTTCTCTGGGAGAAAAATACTTGCATTTCTAGTTTATGATGGCTTAAACTCAATTTTCTGAATGCCATAACTAGAACTAAACTGTACTCCAGTGTATATAATAGAAAAAATATGCAATATTTTGGTCTGTAGCCAACTAATGAAAGCTTCCATGAAATGAGATGCCTATCTGTGTCTTGTTTATGAAATTCTGAACCCTAGTATATATTATAAAAATGACTATTTTTATATATTTATTTTAATCTTCATATTAGGCCATAATGATTTTTAAGTAGTTCAGTAATTAAGACTTTCTATTACCAAGTCTTTCAATTTGGAATTATCATATTGTGATATTAAAAAACGTTATTAAAAAACATTATTAAAAACATTATTAATTAAAAACATTATTAAAACATTATTAATTAAAAACATTATTAATGTAATAATTCATAGCTCAAAATAAATGCATTATTCACAGATGCTGCAAAAATTAAATTTGTAATATATCAAAACTGTGCTTTTTCATGTTTACCATGGTTTCTAAACCTCAGCCAGGCCAACCCACTTATCAACTGTTCCACATTTTTGAGAACAGGTTGACATACTGTTATGTAACTGTTGCTTTTATTTAATATATTTAAAGGATAGTCTTATATCCAAGTGTCAGACAAAGTAAAAAAGTAACAATTCATCTGTCTTTCAGAGAATGTAGAATTTTAACCAACTTGACATTTGCTGATCTATTTCCATTGTAGATTAGAAAATTGCACTAAATATAATAAAATATTCTGAGAAACTTAACATTCAAAGGATTTATCAAAAACTGAGTTGTCAAATGACTACAGTATCAGCATGGAATGATTTATATTTTCCATTTCATCTTTGAATGAAATTGAACAGAGATTTCTTGGAAGAAAAAATTGGTTTCATTATAGTTGTACATACTAATAATCATTGAGAATTCAACCATTACATATCTTACAGGACACTTACTCATGGCAGTAAGGTGTCTATGTAACTTCAGGGACCAGATTGTCTAAAAGTGAGCTCATGGAATAGAGTCAACAAAATCTGGCTTGTAATTGTAGACAATAAAAATATATTCTAGGTCAGGAACTGAAATATATCACAAAATAATCCAAAGGTGAGCATTATTATAGAATTGCATAAAAAAATGGAACAAGCTTTTGGGGCCATTGATAGAATACTGGCAAATATGTATTTCAAGAAATAGTACTGGTGTGTTGCTATTGTTCAGGACCAGTTTGACAAATGCATATACCAAAATATATGACAGAATCATATATTTAAATGAAGAAAAGGAAATAGATGTAATCACTGAAATCAGGCCTGGGTTCAAATTTCAAATCTGGTATATAAATTTGTGAACTTGGGCAAGCTTTTTCTCTTTTATTAGTTTCAATTTTCTCTCCTTAAAAAAAAAAGTTATAAAAACCACCTCAAATTTATAAAACTGAAAATAAATGCACTATATATGCATTTATTTTGGTACTTGGAGGTATTGGTACTTGGTATTTGGTACTTAGGAGGTACTTGGCATGTCTGTAGATCTTCATGGATAACAAGACCTTCTATTATAAAAAGCACACAGTCAGGAATTTTACAATACTTTCTTTAACAACTAATTTTTTGAACTCTCTCACACCTCTGAGAAATTTCTCATTTCTTTTTCCATGACCCAGTTCACATCAAGCAGTTGGTAAGTTTCACAGTATGCTTGCCAATGTTTATGGTCTGCTGGGAGTATATCCCTACAGCTAAATGCCCAGGTTATTGAGGCAAAGAAAATGAAAGTGTTAGTTGCTCAGTCATGTCTGACTCTTTGCAACCCCATGAACTGTAGCCAATCAGACTCCTCTGTCCATGAAATTCTCTAGGCAAGAATACTAGAATAGGTAGCTGTTCCCTTCTCCAGGGGATCTTGCAAACAGCAGTTTAAAGCCAAGATCTACTACTTGTTAGATGTGAGATTCTAGTAAAATCATTAGGCATCTCATTCTTAATTTCTGTAATAATCTTATAAAGTCAAGCTGAAGATTACATAATATAATGAATGCAAGATGATCAGCCAATGATATTCCAGAAAAAGTTATCACCCAAAGTTAGTTATTGCAACCTATACTTTAGCAACATCCCCTGTGTGTATTTCTGCACTGTGGCCCAGCAGTTTGTAACTGGAGGCATTTTTCCCCCAGGAGGTACTTTGCATGTCTGTAGACCTTCATGGATGACAAGACTAGAGAATGAGTATGGCTGGTAGAGATCTTGGAAGCAGCAAAACATCCTAAAAGTGCATGCGACAGCACGCAAAGAATTGTCTGATCCAAAATGAAAATGGAAACACTTAGCAAAAATGAAAAATGTAATAGCCCCAATATCCTCTAAAGTGTTTTCTTTTTTGATTCAAAGTATTCCTTCTATGTAACAATTTCTTTTCCAACTTAACGTCATTGGAAATGTCCTCCTCTGCTAGTGGGAGGTCTGATTCAAATGCAATTTTATCAAAAAAATCTCCAAGAAGAAACATTTTTATCATCAGTATGCTCAAAGTACTTGACACATTGATGGCAATTCTACTTCAATATTACATTTGTATTTATTTACACTACCTGTGTAGTGATTTTTTTGGTTATTAATTTGGAAAGTCATATAAGCCAAAGACATGTCATAATTGTCTTTAAACATGTGCTTCTCATGTTTCATTTCTTATTATAAAGTATTAAATTACCTAGACATTCAAACATATATTTTAATTTATTCTAGAGAATTAAACTGCATTTAAGGTATATGATGAGAAGAAGATGGAGTTTGGGAAAATTATTTGAAAAACCTTAAGTATACAGTTTTATATAGATAATTTACTTCCACTATAAAATTGTGGCTTACTATAATTTCAGTATTGAGATGTTTTTGCTTTCTATATACATCTTGGCACAAATCTGAAATTGATGAGAATTTGATACTTGAAATAGCTTTTTATTTGTTCAGAAAAATAATGTTTTTTTCTGATTGAATTTCTAGAATGCCTCATATAGAATAATTTAATGTCCAAATCGCTTACTAGAAGATATACAAATATCACAATCAAATGAGGAAATACTGACTTGGTGATTATTGAATTTATTTTTACTAATATGGAACTGGAATATTCATCTAAAAATAACATTTATTTCTGAGAACTGAATCAATTCCTGGAAGCCTAAAATGATTTAGGAAATGCTATTCAGCATGTTTCCAAATATGTTTAAATATAGTTGAAAGCAGAAAACTAAAGTTAGATTTAAAAATAACCTGGGAGGAGATCAAATGGTGATCAGGAAGACCTTGGGCTCACCTCCCACTATGAACACATCAAAAATACATCTACACATAGAGCGATTCTCAACAAGCTGTATACCAGCAGAAAGACCCTTATGCTGCAAAGTTATAAGGAATGATCTACATAGAGTCAGGCAGGACATGAAAACAAGCAATCAATTCAGGACCTGTACCTCTAGGAGAGGACAGAAGAGAAGAGGAATTCTGTGGGTTCAAACATCCTCCCTGGAAGAGAGTGGTTTGCAGCCGATGCTGGGAACTCCAGCCCTGATGTTCAACACCAGGAAGAAGAATTTCCTTACCTCGTATGAAAACCAGTGGGACTAATAAGAAACCTAGCCCCTGCTCATTAAGAACATGCACGTGCAGGCTTACTTCCAGGAACAAGTTAGAGGAAGCAGTTTGAGATTGCCCAAGTCTGGCCAGTTATTTTGCAACTGCCAAGTCCCTCCAACTTTGGTATTGCTCCCCACTGGGATGAAGGCTGCCACCGCAGAGGAAACTTTGCAATCAAGGGAGACGGAAAAGGCTCGGACCTGGCATTGCATCTGAACAGGGTCGGGGCAGTGGCTGCTGACACTTACAGAGGTAATGGATTAGGGGCAATCTCAAGCTCTCACTGGTGTGCCAGGACCATCCCAGCCTGTGCACCAGCTGACACTCACTATCCACTCCAGCCCCTCTTGCTTTGGTACAGATTTCCATGAGGGTGAAGGCTATCACTGCTGATAATGGTGCATAATTGTGGGGGCTAGTTCACTTCAGTCCAGTTGCTCAGCCGCATCCGACTCTTTGCGACCCCATGAATTGCAGCACGCCAGGCCTCCCTGTCCATCACCAACTCCAGGAGTTTACCTGAATTCATGTCCATCGAGTCAGTGATGCCATCCAGCCATCTCATCCTCTATCATTCTCTTCTCCTCCTGCCCCCAATCCCTCCCAGCATCAGAGTCTTTTCCAATGAGTCATCTCTTCACATGAGGTGGCCAAAGTACTGGAGCTTCAGCTTTAGCATCAGTCCTTCCAAAGAACACCCAGGACTGATCTCCTTTAGAATGGACTGGTTGGTTGTCCTTGCAGTCCAAGGAACTCTCAAGAGTCTTCTCCAACACCACCGTTCAAAAGCAACAATTCTTCGGTGCTCAGATTTCTTCACAGTCCAACTCTCACATCCATACATGATCACCAGAAAAACCATAGCCTTGACTAGAAGAACTTATGCTGGCAAAGTAATGTCTCTGCTTTTGAATATGCTATCTAGGTTGGTCATAACTTTCCTTCCAAGGAGTAAGAGTCCTTTAATTTCATGGCTGCAGTCACCATCTGCAGTGATTTTGGAGCTCCCCCCAAAAAACGTCTGACACTGTTTCCACTGTTTCCCCATCTATTTTCCATGTAGTGATGGGACCAGATGCAATGATCTTCGTTCTCTGAATGTTGAGCTTTAAGCCAACTTTTTCACTCTCCTCTTTCACTTTCATCAAGAGGCTTTTCAGTTCCTCTTCACTTTCTGCCATAAGGGTGGTGTCATCTGCATGTCTGAGGTTATTGACATTTCTCCTGGCAATCTTGATTCCTGCTTTTGCCTCCTCCAGTCAGCGTTTCTCATGATGTACTCTGCTAAGAAGTTAAACAAGCAGGGTGACAATATATAGCCTTGACGTACTCCTTTTCCTATTTGGAACCAGTCTGTTGTTCCATGTCCAGTTCTAACTGTTGCTTCCTGACCTGCATATAGGTTTCTCAAGAGGTAGGTCAGGTGGGCTGGTATTCCCATCTCTTTCAGAATTTTCCACAGTTTATTGTGATCCACACAGTCAAACGCTTTGGCAAGCAAAGCAGAAATAGATGTTTTTCTGAAACTCTCTGGCTTTTTTGATGATCCAGCGGATGATGGCAATTTGATCTCTGGTTCCTCTGCCTTTTCTAAAACCAGCTTGAACATCTGGAAGTTCACAGTTCACGTATTGCTGAAGCCTGGCTTGGAGAATTTTGAGCATTACTTTACTAGTGTGTGAGATGAGTGCAATTATGCGGTAGTTTGAGCATTCTTTGGCATTGGAATGAAAACTGACCTTTTCCAGTCCTGTGTCCACTGCTGAGTCTTCCAAATTTGTTGGCATATTGAGTGCAGCACCTTCACAGCATCATCTTTCAGGATTTGAAACAGCTCAACTGGAATTCCATCACCTCCACTAGCTTTGTTTGTAGTGATGCTTTCTAAGGCCCGCTTGACTTCACATTCCAGGGTATCTGGCTCTAGGTGAGTGATCACACCATTGTGATTATCTTGGTCGTGAAGATCTTTTTTGTACAGTTCTTCTGTGTATTCTTGCCACCTCTTCTTAATATCTTCTGCTTCTGTTAGGTCCAGACCATTTCTGTCCTTTATTGAGCCCATCTTTGCATGAAATGTTCCCTTGGTATCTCTAACTTTCTTGAAGAGATCTCTAGTCTTTCCCATTCTGTTGTTTTTCCTCTATTTCTTCGCATTGATCACTAAGGAAGTTTTTCTTGTCTCTTCTTGCTATTCTTTGGAACTCTGCATTCAGATGCTTATATCTTTCCTTTTCTCCTTTGCTTTTTGCTCCTCTTTTCATAGCTATTTATACGGCCTTCCCAGACAGCCATTTTGCATTTTTGCCTTTCTTTTCTATGGAGATGGTCTTGATTCCTGTCTCCTGTACAATGTCATGAACCTCTGTCCGTGGTGCTTCAGGTACTCTGTCTATCAGAGATAGTCCCTTAAATCTATTTCTCACTTCCACTGCATAATCATAAGGGATTTGATTTAGGTCATACCTGAATGGTCTAGTGGTATTCCCTACTTTATTCAATTTAAGTCTAAATTTGGCAATAAGGAGTTCATGATCTGAGCCACAGTCAGCTCCTGGTCTTGCTTTTGTTGACTGTATAGAGCTTCTCCATCCTTGACAGCAAAGAATATAATCAATCTGATTTTAGTGTTGACCATCTGGTGATGTCCATGTGTAGATTCTTCTCTTGTGTTGTTGGAAGAGGGTGTTTGCTATTACCAGTGCATTCTCTTGGCAATACACTATTAGCCTTTGCCTTGCTTCCTTCCATTTTGTAAGGCCAAATGTGCCTGTTACTCCGGGTGTTTCTTGACTTCCTACTTTTGCATTCCAGTCCTCTATAATGAAAAGGACATCTTTTTTGGGTGTTAGTTCTAAAAGGTCTTGTAGGTCTTCATAGAACCATTCAACTTCAGCTTCTTTAGCATTACTGGTTGGGGCATAGTCTTGGATTACTGTGATATTGAATGGTTTGCTTTGGAAACGAACGGAGATCATTTTGTTATTTTTGAGAGTGCATCAAAGTACTGCATTTTGGACTCTTTTGTTGACCATGATGGGTACTCCATTCCTTCTAAGAGATTCCTGCCTGCAGTAGTAGATGTAATGGTCATCTGAGTTAAATTCACCCATTCCAGTCCATCTTAGTTCGCTGATTCCTAGAATGTCGACGTTCACTCTTGCCATCTCCTGTTTGACCACTTCCAATTTGCCTTGATTCATGGACCTAGTATTCCAGGTTCCTATGAAATATTGCTCTTTACAGCATCGGACCTTGCTTCTATCATCAGTCACATCCACAGCTGGGTATTGTTTTTGCTTTGGCTCCATCCCTTCATTCTTTCTGTAGTTATTTCTCCTCTGATCTCCAGTAGCATATTGGGCACCTAATGACCTGGGGAGTTCCTCTTTTGGTATCCTATCATTTTGCCTTTTCATACTGTTCATGGGGTTCTCAAGGCAAGAATACTGAAGTGGTTTGCCATTCCCTTCTCCAGTGGACCACATTCTATCAGACCTCTCCACCATGACCCACCCATCTCGGATGGCCTCACACGGCATGGCTTAGTTTCATTGAGTGGAGGCTAATGCTGGCTTAAACTTAGTATTGCATCTAAATTGGGCAAGTAACGATTACTGGTGCTCTCAGTGGACAGGAAGTAGTCTGGAATTCTGATTGGTGGGCTGGGACCACATCAGTGTGTGCCTCAGCAGGGCACTGAGTCAGACACCCTGTGCCCTAGCACCCATGCCCTCTGGAGTGAAAGTGCTGAGGCTGGGAGGAAACAGAGGAAACACTTTAGAGGGAACACCACCAGCTCAGACCTAACCCTCGGGTATTTTGCTCTGGCACTTTGGGACCTGCTTTTTACCTCTACCAGGGCACTGCCAGCCAGTGAGCATGGAGACTCAGTCTCAGTTCACATCTGGTTCTTGCTCTAGTCCCTCTATCTCCAGCCCCACCACCCAACAAGGTAATAGCTGTCAGCAAATGCTGGGGGGAGATGTGACCTAAGCTCATTTCAGATCTATTTCTTCCATCAAATTTTCCCATCAAATTGTGTCAATGGGCACAATTACACTGAACATCTCTTCAAAAAAAGGGTTGGTAACTGTCACTGAATTTCATAGAGACAGAGTGAAATAAGCAAAAAAAGATTTTTTTTCAACTAAAGAATAATGAAAAAAAAAAACTGAAAACATAAATAATTTGCCAGGTAAAGAATTCAGAACATTAGTATAAGAATGCTAATTGAAATAGGATAAAGAATAAAAGAATACAGTGAGAATTTTAACAAAGAACCAGAAAATACAAAAAAAAAAAACTATCAGCCAGAGTGGATTAATATGATAACTAAATTGAAAAAACATACCAGAAGGAATTAACAGAGGACCAGGTGATACAGAAGAATGCCCAAGCAATAGGTAAGATAAAATAATTGAAATCAATCAATCAGAAGAGCAAAAAAGAAAAGCAAATTTTTAAAATGAGAATATTTTAAGGAACTTGTGTGACAACATCAAATATACTAACATTCACATAATAGGGGTCCTAGAAGGAAAAAAAGAAAACATAGGCAGGGCACCCTGACATCAACCACAACAATATTATTTGGATCTTTCTCCTAAGGCAAAAGAAACAGAAGCAAAAATAAACTTAACGGGAGTTAATTAAACTTAAAAGCTTTTGCATAACAAAGGAAACCTTCAACAAAATGAAAAGATAACCGTGATGCGAGAAAACATTTGCAAGGGGTATGACTGATAAGTTGTTAATATCCAAAATATCTAAGCAGCTCTTACAACTCAACATCAAAAAGCCCAATAAGAATGAGCAAAAGACCTGGATAGACATTTTGCCAAAGAAGACATACAGATGGCTAACAGGCACGTAAAAAGATGCTCACCATAGCTGAGCATCAGAGAAATGCAAACCAAAACCACAATGAACTGTCATCTCACATTTGTCAGAATGACTATCATCAAAAAGACCACAAATAAGAAATGTTAAAGTACATGTAATTAAAAGGAAACCCTCTTATGCTGTCGATAGGATTGAAAATTGGTGCACTGGTATGGCCACTAGGGAAACCAGTATGGAAATTCCTGACAAAACTAAAAGCAGGACGACCTGGATGATTCACCAATTCCATACCTGTGTATGTAACCAAAGAAAACAAAAACAGTAATTGAAAAGATAAAAGCACTCCAACATTCATAGCAGCATTACTCACATAGCCATATCTTAATTATTATTTGTAATAGCCAAGGTATGGAGGTAACAGTGGCCATCAACATATGACTGGATTAAGAAGATGTAGCATACACACACTCACATACGTACATACAATGAAATATTACTAAGCCACAAAAATAATGAAGTTTTTCCGTGGATGGACCTGGAGGTTATTATGCATAGTGAACTAGATCTGGCAAAGGAAGATAAGTACTGTATGTAAACATTTACATGTAAAATCTAAAAATAAAACAAATGAGCAAATATAACAAAACAGAAACAGGTTTACAGATAAAGAGAACAAGAAATTATAACAAGTTACAAATGAGAAGAGAAATGTGTGAAAGGCTAAGGGATTAAGAGGTATAAATTACCCTGTATAAAATAAATACATTAAAATATATATTGTACTGCACAGGGAATGCAGCCATTATGTTATAAAGCTGTAAATGGAGTTTAGTATTAATTATAAAAGTGTTGAATCATTTTGTAGACCTGAAACTAATTAACCTTATAAAACAGCTATATGTCAACAAAAATTACCTGAAAGAAAAATATCAGTCTCAGAGAAGTATTATATAACTTGTCTAGATGCATTTTGCAGAACTTACTGCCTTAGATTGATAAAAAGATGATTTCTTTATTCACTGGTGCAGAGTATAGATTAAAATCATAATAAAATGATTGCTTAGTATCCATACTGTTCTTACCTAATGAATACAGGCCTGAGAAAATAGTTGTAAATTTAGTTATTACTCCTGAAAGCAACTCAATCAGAAATATTTGCTTAAATACCCTCTCCTGTTTGCAATGTATTCTTATGAAGAGTATAGTTATTTTGAGCTTACTTTGTCACACATTTCTCACTAATCTATAACTTATGTCTATTGAATTTTTATTGCATATATTTTAAATTTTCTTTCTTTTTTTTTTTTTTTTTTGCTTTTGAACTCCTTTTTAAAAAAAATATTCCCAGGTCTTTTTTTTAATATGTTTATTTTAATTGGAGGCTAATCACAATATTTTATTGGTTCTGCCATACATCAACATGAATCTGCCACGGGTGTACACGTGTTCCCCATCCTGAATCCCCCTCCCACCTCCCTCCCTGTACCATCCCTCTGGGTCATCCCAGTGCATCAGCCCCAAGCATCTTGTATCCTGCATTGAACTTGGACTGGCGATTCACTTCATATATGATATTTTACATGTTTCAATGCCATTCTCCCAAATCATCCCACCCTCTCCCTCTCCCACAGAGTCCAAAAGACTGTTCTATACATCTGTGTCTCTTTTGCTGTCTCTCATACTGGGTTATCATTATCATCTTTCTAAATTCCATATATATGCGTTAGTATACTGTATTGGTGTTTTTCTTTCTGGCTTACTTCACTCTGTGTAATAGGCTCCAGTTTCATCCACCTCGTTAGAACTGATTCAAATATATTCTTTTTAATGGCTGAGTAATACTCCATTTCTAGTCAAGGCTATGGTTTTTCCAGTAGTCATGTATGGATGTGAGAGTTGGACTGTGAAGAAGGCTGAGCACCAAAGAATTGATGCTTTCGAGCTGTGGTGTTGGAGAAGACTCTTGAGAGTCCCTTGGACTGCAAGGAGATCCAACCAGTCCCTTCTGAAGGAGATCAGCCCTGGGATTTCTTTGGAAGGAATGATGTTAAAGCTGAAACTCCAGTACTTTGGCTACCTCATGCGAAGAGTTGACTCACTGGAAAAGGGTCTGATGCTGGGAGGGATTGGGGGCAGGAGAAGAAGGGGATGACAGAGGATGAGATGGCTGGATGGCATCACTGACTCAGTGACTCCATGGGCGTGAGTCTGAGTGAACTCCGGGAGTTGGTGATGGACAGGGAGGCCTGGCGTGCTGCAATTCATGCGGTCGCAAAGAGTCGGACACGACTGAGTGAATGAACTGAACTGAACTGAATACTCCATTGTGTATATGTACCACAGCTTTCTTATTCATTCATCTGCTGATGGACATCTAGGTTGCTCCCATGTCCTGGCTATTATAAACAGTGCTGCCATGAACATTGGGGTACACGTGTCTCTCTTCTGGTCTCCTCAGTGTGTATGCCCAGTAGTGGGATTGCTGGGTCAAACTATACTTCACATTCCATGCAATCTGCAATCACCTTGCTTTATTGTGATTTCCTTAGAAATCATAAAATCTTTTTTCCATCCTTCAATCTATTCCTATAGGCTTTAAACTTTTTAAGCATGATTTTTTTAGCACAGGCAGCGGCGGTGGGCCGGCACACTAAGCGCGGCCGAGAGCTACCCCACGTCCGAAGTCAGGGACAGCGACCCAGACTGCCAGGCTGTGACAGCACAGGAATGGCTGGAAGGAGCCATCCCACGTCCGAGGTCAGGGGCTGGGGCGGAGAGGAGCTACCCCGCCTCTGAAGTCAGTGGCGGTCAGGAGGAGACACCCCGCATCCGCATCTGAGGTCAGGGCGGTGGCCAGGAGGAACTACCCAGCGTCCGAGACCAGTGGTGGCCAGGAGGAGACACCCCACGTCCAAGGTCAGGGGCAGCCGGGAGAAGCCACCTAGCGCCCAAGGCCGAGGCGGTGACCCTGAGGAGCCACCAGAAAAAATTCGAAAAGACTTTCCTATTTCGTATTTAGGAATGATATTGGAACAACATAAAATAAGGCCACAAAAGTTGCAAATCAGAAGAGACCACCTCAAAACTTTAAATAATTTTCAAAAGTTATTGGGAGATATCAATTGGCTACGCCTGGTACTTGGGATTCCTACTTCAATTACGACATTTGTTTTCTACTTTAGAGGGAGATACAGCTCTGGATAGCCCCCGAACTTTAATGCCATTGGCTTTACAGGAACTTCAATTTGTTGAGCAATGACTAGATGGTTTTTTGACTTACTTGCATGCATCTCACCCTATTCCATTTATAATATTTCATACCCTTTATTCTCCATCTCGTGTAATAGCTCAAGAAAAAGGATTAATAGAATGGGTTTTCTTACCTAACAGCTTTTCCAAAAAATTGACTACATATATGGATAAATTAGCCTTCCTCATACAAAAAGGTCGCCACCATATTTTACAGTTGTCAGGATATGAACCATACCAGATCGTTACTCAATTAACAACTGCTCAAATATCTCGATGTTTACAATTTAATGAAAACTAGCAAATTTCTCTTGCCTCATTTCCTGGCTCGTTTTCTAATCATTATCCATCTTCTAAATTGATTGATTTTCTCTGGACTAACTATGATATCTCAATCCCCAATTTCAGATGTTCCAGTTAAGGGACCCACTATTTTTACAGATGCAAATAAAAGTGCTGCTGGATATTGGACCCCAGAAAGTTCTAAGGTTCTTCTCCACTCATTTTCTTCTGTACAGCCCGCTGAGTTGTGGGCTATCTATTTAGATTTACAAGATTTGCCCCAAATTCCTATTAACATTGTTTCAGATTCTCGATATGCTGTTCTCTCTTGCCTACAGCTTCCCCATGTCTCCCTTCCACTGACCCTTTAAACAGCTATTGATATATTGTTTTAACAAGTACAACAATTGCTCTTGCAGCATTCAGGATTAATTTTCTTTACTCATATTCGTGCACATTCTGCCCTTCCTGGACCCTTATCATTTGGAAATGCTACAATTGATGCCTTACTTTATCCTATAGAAGCAGCAAAACAAGAACATCTCTTACAGCATACCAATTCTAAAGGGTTACAAAAATCTCATGTTATTACTCGAAACAAGCTCAAAATATTGTTCGTTCTTGTTCCATATGCGCACCTTTTGCTTTACCGTTTACCTCACCAGGTGTCAACGTAAGAGGACAACAGGCAAATCAAATATGGCAAATGGATGTAATTTACATTTCTTCTCTCGGACAACAAAAATATGTGCATCATTCTATAGATACGTATACACATTTTCAGTGGGCCACTGCATTACGTTCTGAAAAGGCTGAAGCTGTTATTACTCATTTGTTATCTTGTTTTGCAGTTATGGGATTACCAATTGAATTGAAAACTGATAATGCACCTGCCTACCAATCCGCAAAATTAGCTCACTTTTTATCCCAATATCATATAACTCATACTTTTGGTATTCCTTATAATAGTCAAGGGCAAGCTATCATTAAAAGAGCTAATCGTACCTTGCATGAATATCTTGAAAAAAATAAAAAAGGGGGAACAGGAGATATTTATGAAACCTAAAGACATTTTGAATAAAACCTTACTTACCCTAAATTTTTTGAATATTTGGAGCAAAGGAAAAGGAAAAAAAAGAAGACAAGAAGATCTTGAATACGCCTATTTGGTATAAAGATAAAGAAAAAGGCTGGATCCCAGCATCATTAATATATCTGGGATGAGGGTATGCTTTCATTTCTGTTAATAATTACGGTTTTGGACCCCAACAAGATTGATCAAAATCAACAATGGCTGATCCCTTTGTTCAAAAATGTTAACTTTTTACTTCTTCTCTAGAATCTTTGGAATGGGAACGTTACCAAGGTCATCGACCTTTTAAAGTCATGAGTCATTCTGAGTCTATCATTATAGATTGGAGTCCAGATCATGGGTAAGTCTTAGAAAAATAGTCGAATAAGTCTCTTAGGTGACATCATGCAAATGGCAGTTTGATGGGCAATGGAAATGAAACAATTAAATGGCAGCAATTTGCACTTGTCCCTCCTCAATTACAATTGCAGGGATATCCACACATTCAAGGGGATATTTGGAAACTATGGGCAGTTTCTGGTAATCTCACTATCTGGTCAGGAAACTATACTTTGGATAGTGGTGACTCTTCGGGTCCATTTCATGTTAATTTATACGTTAATAAATCTTATTCTGCAATGACATGTGTAAAATATCCTTTTGCATTGTTACATGGGAACTGGACCTGGAATGATACTGTGCGGTCTATGTCATGTGATTATTGTAATCTAACTCAATGTATAAATCAGTCTTGGTGGAAAGAATTTAAAAAACGAGCCTGTAACGCCAATTTTTCATTAGTAATTGTTAAAGCTTGGACAGAAGTATGGTTGCCTATAAATCTGACTAGGCCATGGTCAGATTGTTTTGCTGTTTGTTTCTTACCCAGTAACCGCTGTACAGACTTTGCTACATCGATCTTGACACATGCTTGGTGTGGTCACTGCTTCGATTCTAGCAGTTGTGTCAGTAACTGCAACAGCAACAATGGCAGGCCTCACATTACACCAAGGAATTCTAACAGCTGATTTTGTTCGGAACTGGCATAAAGATTCTCATTTGTTATGGCAACAACAGCGAGATTTGGATGCACAACTTGCTACCAATGTGCTCAATCTTCAACACACCATTTCCTGGCTTGAAGATCAATTAGCTGTTTTATCTACATGAACTGTGTTGAAATATAATTGGAATTCTTCTCAGTTTTGTATAACACCTGTACCATTTAACATGAGCCCTTCAAGAAATTAACTGAGACATATAAATAAAAAGAGTTCTAGATACCCATCCTCTAGAAAAATTCTGCCTAGCCCCTGAGAGGTGGCTGGATAGCCAATGACGGGTAAGACCCTCAGAGGAGGGCAACCTAAGACAGGCACAGCCACAAGAGGGGCTGGCGAGGCTGGAGGTTGGCCCCCTACACCTTTACACCTTGCTCTACAGAACATCAATACAAATATCTCGAGGGCTTAAATAAAATTAAAAAGGGGGAGATGAAGGGTTAATGCGGCCACAATAGGGAAAGTGGAGATGTGCTACTTGCAAACAGGATGTTCTGCCAAGGAGATGGACACAGCCTTGAGATTAATGCTCCCTTGCAAATAAGGGAACATTCCCTTCTTGTGATAAAGGCTCTGGACAGACTCTGCAGTAAGCCGGAATTTCACTCCCTTTTGCTGTACAATAATATTTATGCACATGCGCTGTACTGAACAAGTTTGGTCATACAGTCTGGAATTCTGCCCAGGGGGGCTATATAAAAATAAACTGTGAGCTTGCTTGCTTGCGCAGTTATTATTTTTCCTCTGGCCAGAGTGTGTCTGTCTCTTGTAGGTCTTATGTCTTGTTCTATGTCATTTCACTCATAATCTCCAGAAATCTCCTACACTAGTCAATCTATATAGTAGGACCACAGCCTTGTCTAACTCAATGAAACCAAGCCATGCCTGCAGGGCAACTCAAGACGGGTGGGTCATGGTGGAGAGATCTGACAGAATGTGGTCCACTGGAGAAGGGAATGGCAAGCCACTTCACTATTCTTGCCTTAAGAACCCCATGAACAGTATGAAATGGCAAAATGATAGGATACATAAAGAGCAACTCCCCAGGTCATTAGGTGCCCAATATGCTACTGGAGATCAGTGGAGAAATAACTCCAGAGAGAATGAAGGGATGGAGCCAAAGCAAAAGCAATACCCAGTTGTGGATGTGACTGGTGATAAAAGCAAGATCCGATGCTGTAAAGAACAATATTGCATAGGAACCTGAAATATCAGGTCCATGAATCAAGGCAAATTGGAAGTGGTCAAACAAGAGATGGCAAGGGCGAACATCGACATTGTAGGAATCAGTGAACTAAGATGGAGTAGAATGGGTGAATTTAACTCAGATGACCATTACATCTACTACTGCAGGCAGGAATCTCTTAGAAGAAATGGAGTAGCCATCATGGTCAACAAAAGAGTCTGAAATGCAGTACTTTGATGCAATCTCAAAAATAACAAAATGATCTCTATTCGTTTCCAAGGCGAATGGAAATGTTCGTTTCCATTCAATATCCCAGTTATCCAAGTCTATGCCCCAACCAGTAATGATGAAGAAGCTGAAGTTGAACGGTTTTATGAAGACCTACAAGACCTTTTAGAACTAACAGCGAGAAAAGATGTCCCTTTCATTATAGGGGACTGGAATGCGAAAGTAGGAAGTCAAGAAGCACCTGAAGTAACAGGCAAATTTGGCCTTTGAATGCGAAATGAAGCAGGGCAAATACGAATAGAATTTTGCCAAGAAAATGCACTGGTCATAGCAAACACCCTCTTCCAACAACACAACAGAAGACTCTACCCATGGACATCACCAGATGGTCAACATGGAAATCAGATTGATTATATTCTTTGCAGCCAAAGATGAAGAAGCTCTATACAGTCAACAAAAACAAGACCAGGAGCTGACTGTGGCTCAGATCGTGAACTCCTTATTACCAAATTCAGACTCAAATTGAAGAAAGTAGGGAAAACCACCAAACCATTCAGGTATGACCTAAATCAAATCCCTTATGATTATACAGTGGAAGTGAGAAATAGATATAAGGGCCTAGATCTGATAGATAGAGTGCCTGATGAACTACAGAATGAGATTCATGACATTGTACAGGAGACAGGGATCAAGACCATCCCCATGGAAAAGAAATGCAAAAAAGCCAAATGGCTGTCTGGGGAGGCCTTACAAATAGCTGTGAAAAGAAGAGACGTGAAAAGCAAAGGAGAAAAGGAAAGATATAAGCATCTGAATGCAGAGTTCCAAAGAATAGCAAGAAGAGATAAGAAAGCCTTCCTCAGCGATCAATGCAAAGAAATAGAAGAAAACAACAGAATGGAAAAGACTAGAGATCTCTTTAAGAAAATTAGAGATACCAAGGGAACATTTCATGCAAAGACGGGCTTGATAAAGGACAGAAATGGTCTGGACCTACAGAAGCAGAAGATATTAAGAAGAGGTGGCAAGAATACACAGAACTGTACAAAAAAGATCTTCACGACCCAGATAATTACGATGATGTGATCACTAATCTAGAGCCAGACATCTTGGAATGTGAAGTCAAGTGGGCCTTAGAAAGCATCACTACGAACAAAGCTAGTGGAGGTGATGATGGAATTCCAGTTGAGCTATTTCAAATCCTGAAAGTTGATGCTGTGAAAGTGCTGCACTCAATATGCCAGCAAATTTGGAAGACTCAGCAGTGGCCACAGGACTGGAAAAGGTCAGTTTTCATTCTAATTCCAAAGAAAGGCAATGCCAAAGAATGCTCAAACTACTGCACAATTGTACTCATCTCACACGCTAGTAAAGTAATGCTCAAAATTCTCCAAGCCAGGTTTCAGCAATACATGAACTGTGAACTCCCTGATGTTCAAGCTGGTTTTAGAAAAGGCAGAGGAACCAGAGATCAAATTGCCAACATCTGCTGGATCATGGAATAAGCAAGAGAGTTCCAGAAAAACATCTATTTCTGCTTTATTGACTATGCCAAAGCCTTTGACTGTGTGGATCACAATAAACTGTGGAAAATTCTTCAAGAGATGGGAATACCAGACCACCTAACCTGCCTCTTGAGAAATCTGTATGCAGGTCAGGATGCAACAGTTAGAACGGGGCATGGAACAACAGACTGGTTCCAAATAGGAAAAGGAGTACATCAAGGCTGTATATTGTCACCCTACTTATTTAACTTCTATGCAGAGTACATTATGAGAAACGCTGGACTGGAAGAAACACAAGCTGGAATCAAGAAGGCTGGGAGAAATATCAATAACCTCAGATATGTAGATGACACCATCCTTATGGCAGAAAGTGAAGAGGAGCTAAAAAGCTCCTTGATGAAAGTGAAAGAGGAGAGTGAAAAAGTTGGCTTAAAGCTCAATATTCAGAAAACAAAGATCATGGTATCCAGTCCCATCACTTCATGGGAAATAGATGGGGAAACAGTGGAAACAGCATCAGACTTTATTTTGGGGGGCTCCAAAATCACTGCAGATGGTGACTGCAGCCATGAAATTAAAAGACGCTTACTCCTTGGAAGAAAAGTTATGACCAAGCTAGACAGCATATTAAAAAGCAGAGACATTACTTTGCCAACAAAGGTCCATCTAGTCAAGGCTATGGTTTTTCCAGTGGTCATGTATGGATGTGAGAGTTGGACTGTCAAGAAGGCTGAGCACTGAAGAATTGATGCTTTTGAACTGTGGTGTTGGAGAAGACTCTTGAGAGTCCCTTGGACTGCAAGGAGATCCATCCAGTCCATTCTGTAGGAGATCGGCCCTGGGATTTTTTTGGAAGGACTGATGCTAAAGCTGAAGCTCCAGTACTTTGGCCACGTCATGCGAAGAGTTGACTCATTGGAAAATACTCTGATGCTGGGAGGGGTTGGGGGCAGGAGGAGAAGGGGACCACCAAGGATGAGATGGCTGGATGGCATCACTGACTCGATGGACATGAGTCTGAGTGAACTCCGGGAGTTGGTGATGGACAGGGGGCCTGGCGTGCTGCGATTCATGGGGTTGCAAAGAGTCGGACATGACTGAGCGACTGAACTGAATGATATCAGTTAATACTCTTTTATCTGTCATCTTAGATTTAAGCATATGGAAAATGGTTAACCAATAAAATTTATGAAAAC
Organism: Ovis canadensis; assembly: GCF_042477335.2. Classification (NCBI taxonomy): domain Eukaryota; kingdom Metazoa; phylum Chordata; class Mammalia; order Artiodactyla; family Bovidae; genus Ovis; species Ovis canadensis. The sequence goes on along the minus strand of NC_091262.1, from coordinate 65,536,842 downwards.
AAATGTAAAATATCATGTAAAATGTTATCCATTATTATATAATTCATGTAACTGGTTGTTTTATGACTGTAGACATAATTGATGGCAAAACTATCATATAAAAACATCTATACTTAAGGAGAGACCTGAGGTAAAAACTGTATCATGATACACTAAACCTGGAAATGGATTACTTCCATGGCACACAGAATGTTAAACAAATATTTAATCGTACATTTTCATGGTTTTACGTTTATTACATATCAAATTTTAATAAAAATCATAGTCTCCCAGACTGACAAATACCACCTTGATTATCATGTCAATGTATGTCCTAAAAGAGACATCCTAAAGGAGATCAGTACTGAGTATTCTCTGAAAGGACTGATGTTGAAGCTGAAACTCCAATACTTTGGCCACCTGATGCAAAGAGCAGATTCGTTTGAAAAGACCCTGATGCTGAGAAAGATTGAGAGCAGGAGGAGAAGGGGATGACAGAGGATCAGATGGTTGGATGGTTGGATGGCATCACCAACTCAATGGACATGGGTTTGGGTGAACTCCGGGAGTTGGTGATAGACAGGTAGGCCTGGGGTGCTGCGGTTCATGGGGTCACAAAGAGTCGGACACGACTGAGCGACTAAACTGAACTGAACATATACACATGTATACATATATGCATTTACCACATACATAAAGCATAGAGAAATATTCTATTAAAACTCAACAGATATAGACTATTTGAAATTCTGCATAGAAGAGTTCATTTAATTACCCTAGGCCTAAAAATTCCTTCCCTATGATCACCTTCCCCAACACAGGCATACTTATAAATACACAGAGAAGCAGATTCATCATTAAAGTAACAAACAAACAAGCAAAAATGTGCTCTCCCAGAAAGACCATCCAACTGGCCTACAAAAGAAAAAAATAAAACATATTATGAAATATATCCCATTAAATCGGGGAATAATAGTGTGTTTTATTAAAACATTGTGCATTTTGGGTGTTTTGACATTTAAAAAAAAAAAAAATTCTGGCTTTGGGAGAGTCTGCTATCCTAGAGGCAAAGGCCCCAGGAATATGCCTTTGATGAGCAACCTAACCAATGCAGAGCCACACTTCCTCAGTCTAGCCCATGCACCCCAAGTGCTAATATTTTTCTGCCTTAATCATTCCAGGCCCAGTGACCAGGCAACCATGGCTTAGAGCCTGCCAAAGTCCTGCCAGAATCATTCAAACTAGCCAATCATAAACTACTAACCCTGCCCTTTTTGGCTTTTCCCTGGAAAACTCCAGTGACGGCTCTGGCCTACTACTATCCCCTCCCTCTGTCTTCTGCCTCCTGACCACCCTGAGGCTTTTCATGTGGCCTGAAAGTTGCATGGCACGTGGTGCCTCCTGTCTTGAGGACCTGTATTTTAAACTAGGTTCCGGAGCCATTCTGTCTCATCCTGTGGCTGCATCTGAATGACTATCTCAGAATACAAAACAATATAGACACAGAGAAAATGTCAAAGGTGACTTCAAGAAAGAGAAAGAAGTATTGTCTGTCTTTCTATCCATTGAGGGAAGAGAGAAAGAGAAAAGTTTGGCACAGAAGATGCCAAGTTACTGTTAGATGAATCTGAAGAATATCAATCGCATTATCACTTGGCCTAGAATAGCACAGATATGTCAAATTCAGTAAACATCTGTCATACATGAGTAAATTCAGCTTGAAAGTAGTATGTTGAAGAGATTCTGATTTATATTAAAAAGAACTAGAATATTTTATTAGCATTACACAGAGCAGTAAATATATCATGAAGAAAATTTTGATAAGTTTGCTAGTCCAGAAAGAAAAATAGGGCAAAATGTTTTCGAAGTACTAAGGGGAAAATGCTGTATTTGAAAATATAAAGGTGCCTATTTCAAATGAATGGGAAGAATAGGCTGGTAAATGAATGCCTTGGGGACAGTCAGGTGTGTAATTTAAAATAAGCATCTCTATAAAACTCAAATAATTAACAGATTACTGATATCACACACACAGATAAATCTATAAAAATATTGGAATAATGTAGAGAATTCTTTTATGATTAGAGATTCCTACCCCCAAAACATACATAATATATGTAGATAATTTATATATTATTGAAATTTTTAGAATATGTATTTGCATTAGAATTTATTTTGGCTTAATGCTATTATAAGAGCCATAGTAATAATTTATATACTTTTAAATATTTTCAATATTATCATAATAAAAGTAATTCTATTAAACCCACAGCTTTTTAAAATATATTATTCAAGGATTAGGTGTACAGTAAAGTGACTCTGTTTTATGTACAAATTCACCTGTTCTTTTTTATATTTGTTCCCATATAGCTCATTACAGAGTATTGAGCAGAGTTCCCTCTGCTATACCGTAGGTTCTTATTAGTTGTCTATTATACATGTATATATGTCAATTGTAATTTTCTAGTTTAATCCCTCCTTCCCTTTACTCCTTAGTAACCATAATTTTATTTTCTACCTCTGTAACCCTATTTCTGTATTGCAAATACAGATGAATCTGAATAATGTCAATTGAGTTATCACTTGACCTAGAATAACACAGATATTCCAAATTCAGTATTCCAAACTCCATCATGCTAGTCAGTAATACATTGATTGATCTTAAAGGTAAGTATGATGAAGCGATTCAAATCTATACAAATAAAACTGAATATTTTACTAGCAATAAACACAGTAGTAAATATATGATGAAGAAAATTTTGGTAAATTTGCTGGTCCAGAAAGAAACGGTAAGCTAAAAAGGATATTTAAAATCTTAGTACAAAACAGCACTCTCCAACAGAATTGTAATACTAGCCATATATGTAATTTAAAATTTTATAGTAGCCATAAAAATATAAACAAAAAAAAGTGGAAATCTTGTTTGTATTTTATACTTACAGCACTTTTCAAATCAAATGCTACATTTTCTTTGGAAATAATTGACTATAAAGAGTATTCTAATAACTCTCAGTTTCAAAATTTCAGAAGAAAAATCAGTGCTTCAGTCATAGTCACTTGGAATTGTTGATGAAAAGAGACACAACCCAGTGATATGTAAAGAAGGAAGACTGAAGTGCTATGTAGGAAAAAAAAAAAAAAAACAAACAACAATGAGATTTTGGAGCACATATGAGATGTTATCTCAGAATTCATGACACTAATTTGGGATACATTAGGATGGTCTCGGAGGAGAATACTGAAAATGTCTTGGAATCAGGGCTTCTACAAAGTATTCTTTTCATGTCACTTTGTTTTCAAAGTGGTGTAGTGTAAATGACACAAATGTTAAAGCAACTTTTTTTTTTTTTTTGGAGTGAGAACTAGTAGAAACTGTGGGGGTGTCTAAACCAAGAATATAATTCATGTACATTCATCTGATCTTTCAAATAAATGCTAACATTAATAGTCCTGTAATGAGCTTACCATCTGTTTTTCTGAAAACAATTATTATTCTGAATATGCTACACTTACAAAATGTAGTAAAGAATTTGGAAGAATGATGTTGTTTAATAGTAGAGCACTTTACAAGTATAAATCTGTCTAAAGTATAGTAAAGGGAAAGATTAAACTATGAAGATATAACTTCATAGTTGCTTATATTCCAATAACATGAATTCAGGAAAATTGGCATACATTAAGCTCAAAAATATTATGGTCAAAAGACTGATCTAATATCCCCTATTTATAAAGGAGAGTCTTTATAAAGGAGAGCCTAATCTTCTAAGCCAATGGGCAACTTGAACCCATCTAAGGTACAGCTTTTATTAGAATCTTCTTTATTCTCTATGGCACCAGCTGATAGTCATTAAGACAACATTGAAAACAAAACTATCTGAAGTACTGTTAAACTGTGGATGCTGCTCCAGGAGGCTGCACTAGTAAGCGCCCTACTCCTCTTCCTCAGCATAGCATATTTCTACGTGCAGTTCCACTTCTGACTTCAGCATCTGGGACTTTGCCTCAGGGTTCTCTCTTGGCCCACAGGGCAGATTTAATGTCTGGGAACTGATGCTATGAGGATAGACTCAGAGTTCCACAGAGGGACTAGTCTACAGGTGCCCAAGGTGGATATGTGCCCAATTATACATCCTATGTTGGCTTCCTGAAATTTTTTCTCACTATGTCCCAATCCACTACCAGCATTTCCCAACAAACAACTTGTTTCAAATCTTTGTCTCAAAGTACAAACTAAGGCAAAGAAATGTTCAGAGATCTGGAAAACTCAGACATGAACTTTATTCCTCTGGTCAATGAAATATCTTTTATAAAATCCTAAAGGATCAGGATCAGTAACAAAGCTAAAACTAGGCACTTAAAAGCATAATTAGTTAAGCAAAAATTTTCTTGTTTTTCTTTTTTTTTTTAAAGATATCAGTTATTGTTCTCATTCAGTTATCCACATAATTCAAAGTCCTTAGTAACTTTCTGTATTAGTTGATCAAGTGATAATGAGATCCAATATTCTACAAATGGTATTCAGATAATTTAAATAAACAGAAAAATCACACTTATTCTATAATATTACATCAGGGAACTTTTTATCTTTGTATGCTTATTCTTTAGTTCTTCTAGGTCTTTGTTAATTGATTCTTGTATTTTCTCCATTTTGTTTTCAGGGCTTTTGATCATCTTTACTATCATTATTCTGAATTCTTTTCAGGTAGTTTGACTATTTCCTCTTCATTTACCTGAATTTTGTTCCTTCTTTTGTGTAGTATTTCTCTGGTTTTCCATTATTTTGTTTGAGGTCTCCTTTTTCCAGGCTTCAAGGTTGAATTCTTTCTTCCTTTTGGTCTCTGCCTTCCTAAAGTTGGTCCAGTTGTTTGTGTGAGCTTCCTATAGGGTGAGATTCGTGCTGAGTTTTTGTTTGCTTGTTTGTTTTTCCTCTGATGGGCAAGGCTGAGTGAGGTGGTAATCCTGTCTGCTGATGATGGGGATTGTATTTTTGTTTTGTTGTTTAGATGAAGCATCCTGCACAGGGTGCTACTGGTGTTTGGGTGATGCCCAGTCTTGTATTCAAGTGGTTTCTTTTGTCTGAGTTCTCACTATTTGATACCTCTTAGGGTTAGTTCTTGGAGAAGGAAATGGCAACCCACTCCAGTACTCTTGCCTGGAAAACCCCATGGGCAGAGGAGCCTGGTAGGCTGTAGTCCGTGGCGTCGCGAAGAGTCAGACATGACTGAGCGACTTCACTTTCACTTTTTACTTTTCCTGCATTGGAGAAGGCAATGGCAACCCACTCCAGTGTTCTTCACTGGAGAATCCCAGGGACAGAGGAGACTGGTGGGCTGCTGTCTGTGGGGTCGCACAGAGTCGGGTACGACTGAAGCGACTCAGCAGCAGCAGCAGCAGCAGGGTTAGTTCTCTGGTAGTCTAGGGTCTTGGAGTCAGTGCTCCCACACCAAAGACTCAGGGCTTGATCTCTTCAACTTATTTGATCAGAATCAGCAAAATGGATCTCAGGTGGTGGTTTTTCACATACATTTTGAAACTCTTGTCCTTTTTCTTTTCCTTTGTGCTTTGCCTAGTTTCACTTACTCATAGGGTACCGCAGGCAAAGGCCTTGGAACAAGCACTTCAGATAAAAGTTTCTCTTGTGAAATGGCTGTGCAGACACCTCAACTTGTTGGGGCTAAGTCCAGGGAACATTTTAAAGTCAGTAAATCTAATTATCATCTGTAGAACTGAAACTACTATGACCAGTGCAAGACCAAAAGAAGGAAATTATTTAAAGTATTAAATTGTACATATTATTCTTTTTTTCCTTTTCTCAAAAAAAATATGATGGAGTCATAATATCGCCCTTCCACAAGCATTAGGGATATCTCAATTTTTTAAAAAAACAAATCATTGCCTTTGGGAAACTTACATCCTAACAAAGGAAAGCGGTAAGTTCCAAGTAGAGTACTGTATATGTACTATTTGGTAGGTAGGATTAAGATTTATGGGATCCACTGGCTTTTGGAAACAGCAATCCTATCTTTGCTCAGTATTGTTAAATGGTAAATTATATACTGTGAATCTGAATATATCGTAAGGGGGCAATTATAATATCGGGGAGGTGAGTTGAGAAGCTGCTCAGCCATTCCCATTCAACAAATATTTATTAAGAATCCACTATTTTTCTAATTTATAATAAAGGGAATGACAAACATCCCCATCTTATTGAATTTACTGTCAAAAACTGACACAGACACAAATATAAGGTGTGTAATAAAAAGGTATATTGTAAAGTGACAAGTGCTGTGGGAAAAGTAGAGGTAAGTCTGAAGGATTACATATATGAATGATAGACTTAAATGGCCCACCAATTTTCCAATTAAAAAAAAGACATATGCATATACAAAGAACATAAGACATAAGGATCACGAAATTTCATAATATACACCAAAGATAGAAAACATGAAAGCTTCTAGAGACAAAATAATTTTACTTTCTATGGTTAAGTATCAGAAGTATCTGACATTATAACTAAGATATCTTAAAATAATTTAAGATTTTGAGTAAAAAAGAAATGAATATGATCTATATTAAGTCAAACTACAAATAAAGCAGTTGGATAGATGTTTTGTCTTAATTTCCCAAGGAAACAAATTTTACATTCCCTTGTTCTTAGGAAATCGAAAGATTGATTAGACTTGTTCTACCAAAATGAAAAGTCAATATAAAGGATTATAGGAAACAAGGAATCTAACTCCAGTGAGAGGAAAAGAAAATTCCCAGAACAATGACAGCTAAGCTGTAGACCCAGAGACAAACCAGATTTAACAAAAGATAAAAAGGTTCTAGGAGAAATGGTTCCACAGGGGAGAAATTAAATAGATTCCATCATGTGTTTTATATAACTTTTCACCAACATTATACATTGGCATTATCTATAATACATTCTTCACACATTCATCAACACAATTAAGAAATTTGAAAAACTGGAAAGAATATATGCCTATTTTCTACAAATTTTACATTAAATCATAGACAAATATTTTAGGGGTGTCTATCAGATATTTTTTTTAATTCAGCAAAATAAAACTGGCTCAAAGCAGAAATTGAGATTTCAATTCAACTGTGTTTGTATTCACAATGCGTAAATACACATATTGTGTATTCTCAATTCAAATGTGTGTATATACACACATATGTATGCAAGAGTGTGTGCATATATACACTTAGCCCATTAAAAGAGGATGATTTCTTAATGAACCTTTCCAAAGAAACATATTGCTAGAAAAAAGAATAGAAATGAGAAAAGGGAAAATATACCCATTTGAATGCAGAGTTCCAAAGAATAGCAAGGAGAGATAAGAAAGCCTTCCTCAGTGATCAATGCAAAGAAATAGAGGAAAACAGTAGAATGGGGAAGACTAGAGATCTCTTCAAGAAAATTAGAAATACAAAAGGAATATTTCATGCAAAGATGGGCTGGATAAAGGACAGAAATGGTAGGAACCTAACAGAAGCAGAAGATATTAAGAGGTGGAAAAATACACAGAAGAACTGTACAAAAAATTGTTTCATGACCCAGATAATCATGATGGTGTGATCACTCACACTCACCTAGAGCTGGACTTCCTGGAATGTAAAGTCAGGTGGGCCTTAGGAAGCATCACTATGAACAAAGCTAGTGGAGGTGATGGAATTCCAGTTGAGCTATTTCAAATCCTGAAAGATGATGCTGTGAAAGTGCTGCACTCAATATGCCAGCACATTTGGAAAACTCAGCAGTGGCCACAGGACTGGAAAAGGTCAGTTTTCATTCCAATTCCAAAGAAAGGCAATGCCAAAGAATGCTCAAACTATGCACAATTGCACTCATATCACACGCTAGTAAAGTAATGCTCAAAATTCTCCAAGCCAGGCTTCAGCAATATGTGAACACTGAACTTCCAGATGTTCAAGCTGGTTTTAGAAAGGCAGAGGAACCGGAGATCAAATTGCCAACATATGCTGGGTCATGGAAAAAGCAAGAGAGTTCCAGAAAAACATCTATTTCTGCTTTATTGCCTATGCCAAAGCCTTTGACTGTGTGGATCACACTAAACTGTGGAAAAATCTGAAAGAGTTGGGAATATGAGACCACCTGACCTGCCTCTTGAGAAACCGGTATGCAGGTCAGGATGCAACAGTTAGAACTGGACATGGAACAACAGACTGGTTCCAAATAGGAAAAGGAGTACGTCTAGGCTGTATATTGTCACCCTGCTGGAGGGAGAAACGCTGGGCTGGAGGGAGCACAAGCTGGAATCAAGATTGCCGGGAGAAATATCAATAACCTCAGATATGCAGATGACACCACCTTTATGGCAGAAAGTGAAAAAAGAACTAAAGAGCCTCTTGATGAAAGTGAAAGAGGAGAGTGAAAAAGTTGGCTTAAAGCTCAACATTCAGAAAACGAAGATCATGGCATCTGTTCCCATCACTCCATGGCAAATAGGTGGGGAAACAGCAGAAACAGTGGCTGACTTTATTTTTCTGGGCTCCAAAATCACTGCAGATGGTGATTGCAGCCATGAAATTAAAAGATGCTTACTCCTTGGAAGAAAAGTTATGACCAAGCTAGACAGCATATTAAAAAGCAGAGACATCACTTTGCCAACAAAGGTCCATCTAGTCAAGGCTATGATTTTTCCAGTAGTCATGTATGGATGTGAGAGTTGGACTATAAAGAAAGCTGAGCACCAAAGAATTGATGCTTTTGAACTGTGGTGTTGGAGAAGACTCTTGTGAGTCCTTTGGATTGCAAGTAGATCTAACAGTCTATCCTAAAGGAGATCAGTCCTAGGTGTTCATTGGAAGGACTGATGTTGAAGCTGAAACTCCAAAACTTTGGCCACCTGATGTGAAGAGCTGACTCATTTGAAAAGACCCTGATGCTGGGAAAGATTGGGGACAGTAGGAGAAGGGGATGACAGCGGATGAGATGGTTGGATGGCATCACTGACACAATGGACATGGGTTTGAGTGGACTCCAGGAGTTGGTGATGGACAGGGAGGCCTGGCATGCTGTGGTTCATGTTGCAAAGATTTGGACCTGACCTAGCAATTGAACCTATTTGAAAGTAGAATAACCGCCCCTTATCCATGGGGGATATGTGTCAGGAAATCCAGTGGATGCCTGAAACCACAGATAGTGTGTGTAAGGTTTGGTACTATGTTTTTTCTTTTACATGCATTTTTATGATAGATTTAATTTATATATTAGACATGGTAGCAGATTAACAATGTAATTGTTAATAAAATAAAGTAATTTTACGATCAGTTAATAACGGCTATGTGAATGTGCTGTCTGAAAATATCTTATTGTGCAAATTTAAGGCTTTACACTTATCACATATGGTGACTGTAGCTTTTACAGTTTTATGCTAAGAAAACTAGTACAAATTTATGTTTCCTTCTTCATAATTTCACAGACAGCAGATCTGTTCTTACAGATTTTTAACAACCTCAGCATACATTTTTTTTCTTTCCTTATTAACTTCAGAACTTTCACTTTTTCACTTAAAGGAATCTTTATCCAAGTTATACAGCTTCCTTTTGGCATATTCAAATCGCCTGCATCACTACCCTTGCACACGGAGATGATTAAGTAAACTAAGGGTTACTTGCACACAAGCACTGCCATATCCTGACAGCCAATCAGATAAATGTAATGGTTATTCAGTGACTAATAGGTGGGGCATACTGGACCAAAGAAATATTCACATTCTCGGGGGAACAGAGTGGGATAGCAAAGTTTTCATCGTGCTTATCAGAACAGTGCACAATTTAAAATTGATAAATTGTTTATATCTGGAATTTTACATTTAATATTTCAGACCACAGTTGACCACTGGTAACCAAAACCATGAAAAGTGAAATTGTGGATAAGCAGAGATTACTTTATCTGTTCCAAAATATTAAGGGGTCTATGGTAACAGCTCATCATTTAAATGACGTTCCACTATAGTTTGAGTAAGCATAGTCTACTAAGTTGAGGTATAAAAATAGGTAAAGAAAGAAGGCTTCCCCCACACAGAGAATACAGGATGTAAAACTATGACAGAAATATTTCAAAGCTGATATTCATAATTGGTAGTATCTCATCAGTTTATCAGTTTCTTCCAGTTCAATCAGTCACTTAGTCATGTCCAACCCTTTGCGACCCCATGAATCACAGCACGCCAGGCCTCCCTGTCCATCACCAACTCCCGGAGTTCACTCAGTTCCTTTAGTCTTGTGAAATTAATATTGTTTGCAGTCTGCTTTCACAATATTATTCATTTCTAAAGTAACAAGAATCCTGGAAATTCTGAGGCTATACTGTGGTACAGTCTGAGAGTTAAGTTTTATCACTTTGAACTCCAATGTCGGTACCCAAGAGTTTATTTCTTCAGTTATCAATAGTTAAGGATAACTAATGTAATCCATCAGAGACTGTATTACTTTAAGACTTAGTTTCTAACCTATAGCTTTTAGCAGAACCTACAAGTATTCACAGTAAAAAAAAAAAAAACTGATAAGACTTAATGACTCTAATTAACTCATTATAGTAATTAACAGTATCAGATGATGAAATGTAAAATAATCTTTTGGGATTTAATTCAGGAGGATTTGAACAATATTTATCTTGAGCACAAGAACATATTAAGATAGCAAGGACATCACCACCTCTCCAGGGACTGTCAATCCTTCCTGTAAGAAATTTATATTAATGATATTTTACCTGCATTAATTAGCCTAGGGAAAGCTGAGATTCCTTTTGGTTTGACATCTCTTTCCATACAGATTTTGGCAATAATCTTGATTTCATGTGTGAGTAAGGAAACTACCAAACAAGTTGAACTGTTTATTTAAATACACAATTATGGAGATAAAATACAAGCAGAAATAGACCATGGGCACTGAAAATGGGACTTGAGAGATGATGAGTGATAACCAAAATGATAGTTGATTTCAATTTAAGATTTGTAGTAAAATATAACTGTCTTTGTTGTTTTGTTTTTAGCTGTTACGTTAGTCTGACTCTTTGTGACCCCATGGACTGTAGCCCACTAGGCTCCCCTGTCCATGGTATTTCCCAGGTAAGAATAGTGGAGTGGGTTGCCATTTCCTTCTCCAGGGGATCTTCCCAACCCAGAAATTGAACACACATTTGACTATGTTTATTGTTACTGTTTTTTAAATGTAAAAACATTAAAAATGAATAATTGCACACTTTTTGAAAGCTTTAATTTATGAAAGAATAGACACATGTGAAGCTGAAAAGATAGTGTCAAAAGCTATTTTTTTAAATTTCAAGATGGAAGAGAATGTATCATGATTTTGTGAAGATAAAAATATCATTGTGTTAGTCACTAGAGTTTCTGCACACAGAATTAAAAATAAACTAGATGAAAAAGGGGGTGGGGGAAAGATCATTTGGAAGGGCAAAGTTTTCAGTACATGGAGAAGAAAAGATTCAATGTACAAGGTGTATTGCACACAGGAGATGGTAAATAGTATTTGCCATACATAATTCAGAGAAATACAATCGTAACAGGTGCTGAAAAGTAATTTTATATAACTGAACATCCTTTCCAGAATAAAATTTTTAAAAGGTAACCAAGTAACAGTTATACTAGAAATAATATGTATAAGAAATAGGAATGGTGGTTTCAATTATAGTTACATATTTCTTTATCTGTATTTAATCATGTAACCTAGGAAGGCCCTAATGATGCAATTTGGCATGTGGCATTATAAAATTGGGCACTGTCACTTCCAGACAGACGGTTGCTTCTATGTTACTCTGCGCATCATTGTGGGTGAGAGGGTGGTTGTTTTTCAACACAGAGCCACCGCTCAGTTATGTCTCAAGTTCAACATCATACTGGCCAGTGAGAACTAACTAAGTCCTCTCTATCTTGTATAGAATTGAGTGTTTTAGTCTATCTGCAGGAAATAGGAGTGATTTAATTTTTAACAGTTATGTTACTTCTCTCCTTGGAAACCTAGACTGGCTCATTGCCTCACACAGTTCCTTCCAGGCCTTTTGCCAGTTCTTGCGCTGAGTGAGTCCTCAGCTCTGAGCACTGGTTAATCATTTGAAAGCAATTCTGGGACTTCTTTACTATTTTGATTCAGTACCTAACGATAAATGAATAGTGGCAATAATGGGAGAATGTGAGTGAAAAAGACAAATTAGTGAAATGATGGACATCCTAGTAAATGGCACTGGGTCACATTGTTAACAATGTGTATGAAAAGAATTAGGTTATTTCTAGCATAAGCTAAATTTTAAAGTTTAGATGTGCTGAGGAGTGGAACATAAAATTAAAACAGTAAGAAAACATTGGTGAATATTTATGAATAGTCATTGGTGTATATCAAAGGATATACTTTTCTAAGCATAAAGTCAGGGAAATTATTAATGAAACTATTGATAGATTTGTTGGCCACAAATACACATTAAATCTTAATGTCAATTTTAATGATGAATAAAGGAAAAAATTCAACAAAAATAGCTTAAATGTGAATGTACTAAATGTATACACATTTCTAGCAAACTTATGTGAAAAAGTTGTGCAGTCAATTGATATTTTATAAAAAGAATAAAGAATGAAAAATTCAGGTCGAGAAAAGAATACACATGGTTATAACATTTAGTCCATTAACAAGGATGAAGTATGAAACTACACATTGTTTTATTCCCTTTCAAGCAAACAATATTTTCTTCTAAGGAAAAAAAAAAGTCCACTCCGATGTCTTAAACTTTGCCAAGCATACTTCATGGATTTCTCCTTTTTGCATACATAACTTATCAGTTTTCAATCACCTGATATCCCAGCACTGTCAGATTTTACTTCGGCTGCAAAATACCCTACATAGGATGGCAAAAATGTCCTGCAGTACATTATCAATATCCTGGGCTCCAGGGATAGACGGACACAAACATGTAAATGCCACAGTGAAATAATTGGTAATTGTCTTTCTAATGCTTTTAGAGAAACAAGTGCAATCATGCTGACAGCCTGTAGTGCTCAAGGAGAATTACAGAATCAATCTTCTTGTCTGAGAGACCACTCTTCCTAGTTCCTTTGCACACTCCAGGAACTGACACTCTCAGCAGGAATGCCATTATCAGTCTGGAAATGTTTCCATTTTTATAATTCTTTCTTGCTACATTCATTCAAGGCTGAGAGAAAGCTTTGCTCTTTTCCTCTTTGCTTTTGAAATACTAATCCCTCTCTAACCTCACCAGAGATTATATTTCTCTTTCTAAAAGACAGCTCATGATGCAACCATTTCAGGCAAAGTGAAGTTCACTGGTCTGGCATTGTATCATGGAGTATATAGTCTTGCCTAGGTCAAATGAAGGCTTCCCTAGTGACTCAGAAGGTGTAGAATCTGCCTGCAATGCAGGAGACCTGAGTTCGATCCCTGGGTCAGGAAGATCTCCTGGAAAAGTGAATGACAACCCACTCTAGGATTGTAGCCTGGAGAATCCCATGGACGGAGGAACCTGGAGGACTATAGTTGGACACAACTGACTGAATATTTTCACAGGTCAAGTGAAACCTACTGGTGATGTGGTTATCAGGAATTTTAAGTATGAGCTCTCAGATTCAAACTGAATTGTTTTACTTTTCCTGTTCCTCAATAATCTATTACCAATCTTACTTGATGAAAGTGAAAGAGGAGAGTGAAAAAGTTGGCTTAAAGCTCAACATTCAGAAAACTAAGATCATGGTATCTGGTCCCATCACTTCATGGGAAATAGATGGGGAAACAGTGGAAACAGTGTCAGACTTTATTTTTGGGAGCTCCAAAATCACTGCAGATGGTGATTGTAGCCATGAAATTAAAAGATGCTTACTCCTGGGAAGGAAAGTTATGACCAACCTAGATAGCATATTCAAAAGCAGAGACATTACTTTGCCAACAAAGGTCCGTCTGGTCAAGGCTAGGGTTTTTCCAGTGGTCATGTATGGATGTGAAAGTTGGACTATAAAGAAAGCTGAGCGCCAAAGAATTGATGGTTTTGAACAGTGGTGTTGGAGAAGACTCTTGAGAATCCCTTGGACTGCAAGGAGATCTTCATTCTGAAGGAAGTCAGTCCTGGGTGTTCTTTGGAAGGACTGATGCTAAAGCTGAAACTCCAATACACTGGCCACCTCAAGCGAAGAGTTGACTCATTGGAAAAGACTCTGATGCTGGGAGGGATTGGGGACAGGAGGAGAAGGGGATGACAGAGGATGAGATGGCTGGATGGCATCACCAACTTGATGGACATGAGTTTGGGTGAACTCTGGGAGTTGGTGATGGACAGGGAGGCCTGGCGTGCTGAGTTCATGGGGTCACGAAGAGTCAGACGACTGAGCGACTGAACTGAACTGAATCTTACATATGTGGGCAATCTTTTTCTGAAACACTATCATGGCATGGAGGTTTCATCTCACATAAAAAGTCAAGATGAATTGAGACATACTTCCAGCTAAATTTGCTAAAAGCAAAGACCATAATTAGAAATAATTAGAATAAAATAATTAGAAATAATTAGAATAAAATTTTCTACTCAACTGAATTTTTAAGCTTTAAGTACTAAGGCCAAGTCCAAAACAAGCTGATGAAAAATTTTAAACACTGCAGAAAGGTTGTACTTAAAGCGAAATAAAAATTTTACTTTGACACATGGTTATATCTATAAACAATTTTATTTCCAGTTTTTCAATTTTTTCGTTATCTTATGGAATAACTTCTCTCAATTTGTTTTTCTTCAAAATGAATGAGAATATCTGCATATTTTGCCTTAAAAAAGTTCTTATGGCCCCCAAATGGAAGCTTCCTGGTACATAATATCCACACAGTGAAAAAACTATAAAAAAATTACTGAGATATAATGTGCAATTTTGTCATTAGTAAAAAAAAGTACACAAAACAGGTGACTTGCTGTCTTCTTAAACAGTTGTTAATCATGATTTAAACTTTAAATGATGCAAGATCAACAACGTGGGTTTAATGCTATCACATGTAAAGCATCCATGTTCTCATTGATCCATTGATGACTATTTGCCTTTATTTTAAAGGCTGTTCAGTTTTGACTTTCTGACTTTTCCTCCCCTGCTCTTCCTATCCTCCCCTTAGCTTTCACATTTTTCTATTATCAACCTGCTTTCTGTGACATTTCTTTTTCTTTTACTATACTGTGAATTATGAAAAAAAACTAGTCATAGTTGTTAATATATAGAGAAGAAAAATTGGTTTCAGTGTTGATTCCATCCGTTAAACAAAAATGCATTAGACATTTGCATACACGTGTGCACATACATGTTATATATAAAATATGCTCTGGTCTCAAGAATATTTATGTTCCTGCTTTTCCTACCTAATTTATGAACAGCTAGCAGAGAAGGCAATGGCACCCCACACCAGTACTCTTGCCTGGAAAATCCCATGCAAAGAGGAGCCTGGCAGGCTGCAGTCCATGGGGTTGCGAAGAGTGGAACATGACTGAGCGACTTCACTTTCACTTTTCACTTTCATGCATTGGAGAAGGAAATGGCAACCCACTCCAGTGTTCTTGCCTGGAGAATCCCAGGGACGGGGGAGCCTGGTGGGCTGCCGTCTATGAGGTCACAGAGTCGGACATGACTGAAGCGACTTAGCAGCAGCAGCAGCAGCAATGTCAATTACCATATGGATACTTGATATATTTTTTTAAATTGAGATAAACACTGCAAATAAGATGAACAGAGTATTGAAGGATCACATCACAAAACACGTATTCAAATTACAAGAGTTAAAATTCTTAGTCTCATTTTTAAACTACTGCTTTCATTGTCATTGAGATAATTTATCAAACTTATAAGGATCTCACCAGTTAACCACGCACTCTTCTGTGTATACCATCTTACTTTGGCCTGTTACAATCAGCGGGAATCAGTGTGTTAAATGGCATAGCTCATTAACAGGTAACAGGTAATAGTTAGCAGTTCTTCACTCTTGGTTTCAAAAGCAAATAATTTTGGAGTGATTATTTCCCAGCTGAAATATGCCATATATTATGTTTTGATAACTAAAGACTTGGTGTTGGGGTTGCATGCAACTGTTATTCTTGATCAAAAGTATCCTCACTGAAAGCCATTCTCATCAGGGAGTTTGCAGAACTCTGATTGTGGTTTTCTAGTCATGTTATTAAATGATTAGGAGAACCATCCTACCAAAAATAGTTAAACATAGTTTGGTAAAATCCAGACTTGGAGAATTTTTTATCAGTAAATTTTGAGAGTCATATTTTCTGTCAGACTGAGCAAAATGGCTAACAAACGACTAGCTATTTTGCAAATGGACTATTTCCAGGTTTCACTAGTTTCAGTGTGGCAACTATAATTGAGACTAAAATGTATGTAAAGTCTATTCAAATAAATACATGACATGTCGAAATATATGGGATTTACTTGCTGGAAATTAATCTAGAGGATATTTTGAATGTATTACTTTAAACCAATTTATGTTGACTTATAGTTATTAACCCACTTTGTTATTTGTAGCACATTATCCCTACTGTTTACTAGGAAATTTAATATATTCGTATAATAAACACCTAAACTGGTTCACGGAGAAGGTGATGGCACCCCACTTTGGTCCTCTTGCCTGGAAAACCCCATGGATGGAGAAGCCTGGTAGGCTGCAGTCCATGGGGTCGCTAAAGAGTCAGATACGACTGGGCAACTTCACTTTCACGCATTGGAGAAGGAAATGGCAACCCACTCCAGTGTTCTCGCCTGGAGAATCTCAGGGATGGGGGAGCCTGGTGGGCTGCCATCTATAGGGTCGCACAGAGTCAGACACAACTGAAGTGACTTAGCAGCAGCAGCAGCATACTGATTCATCCACAAAATGTTAAGAGAAAAAGCCATAAATTTATTTTTCAAAAACCAGTATAAACATGATACCAAATCCTGACCAGCACATTCTGAAAAATACAGGTTAATGCAATTCACGAACATAGACACAAACATCCTAAATGAAATCAGCAAACCAATTCAGCATTCTCTAAACTAGACTACGCAATTAATTTCAGCGTGAAAGAGAAAAGCAGCCTCTGACATCCAGGACCTGGCTTGACATTGTCATCTAAGATTTGATATGTCTAAAAGATAGATTTTTAGTTTAGTTTAAATATAAATAATTTCACAGCACACCAACAGCAGATAAGGCAACTCTGAAATTGTAATAAATCACAACCAAAAAAAAAAAAAAAAACCCAAAACTCTATTATGTCTGACAGATACTTAACTCCAAACTCATCAAGTTTTATACATCAAATAACTTTTTGTATGTCAATCATGACTTAATAAAGTGGTTCAAAAAATGACAATTGTGCATATCACAGAATAGCCAAACATTCCCCTGGATAGGTAAATATGAGTTATTACCTTTCCATTACAATGACACCTTGATGGCTTTTAGACTTGTCCCATTCCTTTCACTTTATAGATAAGACTTACTAAAATATCCAATCATAATACAGTCCCCTTGTCCTGAAAACATCCAACACGTAACAAGCTCTGGCTTCCTGGTCCACTCCTGAAAAATCACCTAACCAGCCCAAATGATTTATGCTTCTTCTAACAGCACATTACTACAACATCCTCAATTCTCCACTGTGTTTATTCTTCTTTGCTGAAAGAATCAATAAACCCTGGGCTCAAGGCCAATGACCCCAGAAATGCAATGATGATTTCATACCCTTGAATCAACTAGTATGACTTAATACATATGAAAAAATATATGATTATCTGAATATATACAGAATTTGATGAAATCTAACATCTATGAGTTTTGAAAAGTCTTAGTAAATTATATTTAGTCAGTTTTATTTATTAGATATACTTATTAAGGAGGGAAGGAAGTGTAAATTACTTCATATGAAAAGTTCACATATAAACAAAAAATTTAAAAAACCCTATAATTTTTAAAAAACATATAGTAATTTTAAATATTAAAAAAATGCTGAAAGTTTTTTTGTGTGTCAAGTAACAGGTAAGATATGCTCACAATGACCATTTTTGGTATACACTGTATTGAAGGTTTTATCCAATGACAGAATAAAAAAATTAAATGAAAAGATTGTAAAGAAATGTTATGGCAGTGACATGACAGTGTGTGTTGGCCAAAATGTTCGCTTGGTTTTTTCCATAACATCTTTGGAAAAAATCCACAAGAATATTTTGGCCAGCCCAATATAAGTCCTATTAGACAAAATCAATTGCATTTTTATTTATACACAATAAACATTTTCTAAGAGATAGCATACAAAATAGCTTAAAGGTGGCCCTAAAAACAAATGAAAGATGTACATGATTTTTATGTGTTATATCTTTTAAACATCATAAGACCACATTATAAGAAATTAAAGACAGTAAAAAGTAATAATATTTCTTTCTCTTGGATTGAGTTAGTTTAATATCAATTCTCTCCAAATTCTGATTCATTTGTAGACTAGACAATAGAATTTTTTTCCAGAAAATGTCAATCCTGTTCTAAGATTTATATGGAAATACAAAAGACCAGGAATCGACAAGACAATATTGAAAAGAAAAAAGAACAAGTACCAGCAGCTTAAAGTTATAGTAATTAAGGCAGTGTGCTATCAGCCCAATGATAGGCAGAGAGACACTTGGCAAAGAAGTTAGACTTACCAACTCATGTTTGAGCACTTCAGTTATAAAGAATTCAATGCTACAAAGAAGTGAGGGAAAAATGATCTTTTCAATACCAGTTCTGGGACCACATTATGTCTATGTAGGATAGCTATGTTAATACCTACTTCACACCACATTTCCATGTCTACTGTTGATATAATTCTGAGAGGAAAAACAACAAATATTTCATGAAATAATGTAGGAGAACATCATAGCTAGCCTAAGTTTTGTAAGTATATTTGGGGGAGAAATTAACCAAAAAGATAGATTGATAAATTGAACCATGTCAAAATTTTGAACTTGTGTTAATCAATTGTCTCCAGTAAAGGGTGAAAAAAAAGTTGCAAAGTGGAAGTTGAAAATGTATTATACAACAAACACTCATATCTAAACAAAGAACTACAAAAAACTAATACAATGATCAGAAATCCTAAAGAAAACTACACAACAGATTTGAAGAGGTACTTCAGAAAGGAGATTTCCATATAGCCAGAAAGACACGAAAAAAATGAAGAATATATTTTAATTTGAGTAAACAGAAATTAAAAATCCATTAAGAAACCACTACACATTATGCAAATATTTAGTCCAGAATATCCATAGCTAAGATGACTGAGGGTACCATGCCTTAGGGATGAAGTAGAGCAATAGAAATTCTCCTACGCTAGAAGCATTTGGGACCATAAATTGGAACATATACTTCAGGAAATTCTTTGCTGTTAACTTTTAAAATAGAATCTAGATGTTATCTATGACACAGGAATTCTACTTCTAGGTATATTTCTAACAGAAATGCACACACATGTGACGAAGAAGCAAGCACAAGCACATTTACCACAGAATTTTCCATAATACCACTAAACTGGGAACAACCTGAATATTCATCAACAGCAGAATCAGTTATCATATATTCATGCAATGGAAAACGCCCCACCAGTGAAAAGCAACCAACTATATAAAAGAACATGATGATACAATATAATATTTAAATAATCTAGCTGCAAAAACACTTCGTATCATTCTAATACAGTGAGCTCCAGTAAAATAGGTCCAATTTTTCTCTTTGTTTGGGCTTTTTGTTTGTTTTATGTGTGTTTGTGTGTGTGTTTCATCAGGCTTCTCAACTTGTAGGGTCCTAGTTTTCTGACCTGAGATCAAACTCCAGTTCCAGAAGTAGGAGCACAGTCTTAACTACTGGACCAACAGTAATTCTCCATATCAATTTAACTATGGTCTTAAGAGATGCATATAAAGTAATTTATACGTTTGTAATCTTTTCAGAATCAAGTAAGATTTAGTTGGATAATTTTATGTGATATAATTGAAGTCAAATGCAATTAATAATGTTCTCAAAATAGTTTAACTTCTCTTTCAGTCTTATCATCTCATCTGTATAGTTTACAATGAGGATTATTTCACTTGTGTTGAATGAATGAAAGGAATTTCCTATATTTATCAAATATATAGTATGTTACTGAAATTACTACTGAAGTTTATCTGTATATATTAGCACATCATCATTTTTTATTTGCTTCATTTCATCAAGGATAGTGATTATAGTTTATTTCTTTTGCCTGGTAGGAAATCAATCTAAATCATCAGTATAAAATTTAACTTGGCTTTTCTAATGCATAACAATCACATTAACATGGGCAAAGGCATGATTTTTATTGTACATTCTCCAAAAAAGTAGGTCACTTTTTGAATTGTCAGTTGCAAAAATAGTACCCTAAGAAATAAAGTAAAATGGTAGATATGAAGTCTTTCTCACTTTTTCAAGTTGAAAATTATATATGCTTTTAAGTCAGGAAGACAAAATTATACTTATTGCAATTTATTCTTTATTTGATGCAATAAAAAGTATTTATAAAGAGATTATATTTCACTGAATCAACATTTATGTTAATTTCACTAATATTAAGTAGAGAGGAAAGATATTGATTTTGTCACTTTAGTGATCATTTGCTAAGTAGGTTTCAATAGTTGAGAATATGCAGTGGTCTGTTATTTGCACTTTTTTATGTAGTTGTATAAAATCATAAAGTTTCCAAAGCTAGAACAATAGGTTTATGCCACAAATGGGATCTACTCTGGCATAAAGAATCTAGTACAGCGACAGAATCACAATTATTATTCCTAAACAGGGAATTCTTAAAAATAGCACTGAGTAATTAAACAGCATATTGTATTGCTAATAATGTAAACCTGCAAAAAAAATAAACATTTTAGGTAAAGAGTTAACATAAGATAGAAATAATAACATTTCTGTACAAATTATTTTAAAAAGATCCCCCAGCTTTGAGTTATAGTTGACAAGCACTATATATATATATATATATATATATATAGGTGTGTGTGTGTATGTGTGTGTGTGTTTATGTGTATACATGTGATAACTGAACGTGCCTATACATTGTGAAATGACTACAACAATCAGATTAATTTAATACATTCATCACTTCACATAATTACTCGGTGTGTGTTGAGAATGTTTAAGATTTACTCTCAATATATTTCAAGTATTCAATGTTATATTAACAACTCTGGTCACCATGTTCTGTGTTAGATACTCAGAACTTATTCATCTTCTAACTGAAGCTTTGCATCCTCTGACGAATATCTCCCTAACTTTCTCATCCCAGTCCCACAAATAATTGGACTAATAGCAGCAATTCAGCTCTGTTTCTATGACTTTTTAAAAAAGATACCACATACAAGCAAGATCATACACTATTTATTTGTCTGTCTCAGTCTGGCTTATTTCATTAGCATGATGTCCTTTAGGTTCTCATCCCTCACCTTCTATCTCTATGAATATTTTTACTGTGAACATTTTATTTAAAATATTCATTTGATTTCAAGTCTCTCAAATTGTCCTTGAAACATATACTTCTATCAAATTGTTTTCAGAGAATGATTGTCCATCATGTAAATGATAATATATTGTTAAGTGTGTTAGTTGCTCAGTTGTGTCTGACTCTTTGTGACCCCGTGTACTATAGGCCGCCAGGCTCCTCTGTCCACAGAATTCTCCAGACAAGAATACTGGAGTGGGTAGCCATGCCCTCCTCCAGGAGATCTTCCCGAATAAGGGACGGAACCCAGACCTGCTGTATTGCAGGTGGTCTCCTGCATTGCAAGCAGATTCTTTACCATCTGAACCACCAGGGGAGCCCAATATATTGTTAACAGAGGTAAATAGGAAATTTGTTTTTTTTATTAGAAAAATTACTTCCATTTATTTTCTGGGATATGTATGCAAATACAGGATATTTTCTCATCTCCTGGACAAATGAAGGTGAATGAAGTGCTGCTCAGTGTTCTACAGTTAGTTCAATGCTACATTTCACTGCAGTCTTTTGGGGAATTTTTAAAAACCATGTCAGTAAGCAAACTCTGGGAGATGACTAAGGGCAGGGAAGCCTGGCATGCTGCAGTCCAGGGACTGCAGAGTCGAACATGCCTGAGCGACTGAACCACAAGAAGCCAATTGAGACACAGTTGGTCAGTGACATTAAATTTTCCTATCACACACAAAATGGTAGAAATGATGCAAGATTTATGACATATTCCCAAGACGAAAAGACACATTCTTAAAATCGCTTTAAAGTTTTTTTTTTTTTCCTTAATTTTGAGTAATATGTTAGAACGTGGTCTTGGTTAGCATGTAATCAGTCATTGGCATTTAATTTTTTTTAAGTTGAAGATTTTAGTAGATATGCATTCCAAACTACCCTATTTAAAGGTATTAAACAAAAGGATAAACACTTCTATTCATTAGGGGAAAAAAAATCATTACTGTTGCTTACTCTTGTTGAAAAGAAATAAAACCATAACTTAAGATGAGGCTGAAATGTCCACAGAAGATATTTCATTCCTTCACACACAAAAAAGATGCATTTGTATTTTGCCCTGCGTATTATTTTCTATTAATGAAAAGGTAGTGTAGCAAATGTCTTAGTCATGAAGATTATATTCCAAATAAAAAATGAAGTTTCAAATAAATTGCATTTATAAGGAAACAAACTATTATAGAAATGATACTAACAACAAATTGTGTATCTGCTTTATTTTTGATAACTTTTAGCATTCACTCTCTTAACTTTCATATATAATATAAACCAATGTCCGCTATACTAATTTTCACATTTTATCCTTAGCACTATTTATCTTTTTTAAGATTGTACCATTTGTAACTGGAATGTTGTATCTTAAGATTACTTTCATCTACTTTCACGCCCCTTTCCTCTGGTAACCACAAATGTGATCTCTTTTTCTGTGAGGTTTTTTTTTTTGTTTTTTTTTTTGAAGCATAATCAGCCTGCAACACTATGTTAGTTCCTCTGTACAACTTCAGTTCAGTCGCTCAGTCATGTCCAACTCTTTGCGACCCCATGAATCGCAGCATGCCAGGCCTCCTTGTCCATCACCAACTCCTGGAGTTCACCCAAAGTCATGTGCATCAAGTCGGTGATGCCACCCAGCCGTCTCAGTGGTTCAATATTTCCATACAATACAAAATAATCATGATAAGTCTAATTATCAGCTTTCACTGTACAGAGATATTATATAATTACAGACTATATTCCCCTGTATTTTTGAAATAGGTAGAATATACTTTCACTGAATGAAGATGGGGTGGCATTCTAACTTTCAGAACAGCTTCAGATTTCTCTGTATTAGAAGATGATTCAAGCTTCCACTGATTCCGCTTGCTCAGGAGTACATGAGATAAGTAATACATTGTATACAGTTGCTGTGAGTTTTAGTGTAGCAACACAAATTGTGTTCAGATGGGGCTGTAGTTGACTTTTCAGAAAAAGTAGAAGTGACATTCCTGGAATGATGTTTGATGAACTTCAGGTCTAAGTTACTGATAATTTTAGCTGGACACTCCTCTTTCTAATTTCTTCACCATTTGATTTGGCTATGTCTCTGTCTATATCTTCATGTATCTTCTGTAACTTCTGCTTATTAAAACTGTTACTATATAACTTCCTTTTATTGGAGAAGGAAATGTCAACCCACTCCAGTATTCTTGCCTGGAAAATCCCATGGACAGAGGAGCCTGTCAGGCTACGCACAATGGGGCTGCAAAGAATCAGACATGACTTAGTGGCTGAGCACACATGTAATTTTATATATAGGAATTCATAAATATATGATAATTTTAAATTGGAAGGCATAACATTATAAAATACTTTTATTTCTCATTTAAAACAACGATCCTTGCTTTCTTTTTCTGGCATTAAATGTCACTTGATGTCAGGATAAAGGGCTCAGGGGTTTTACTTTCAGGGACTTAATAGTATGAGTAGTTACTTTTTCATCTGCAAGGAGCCAGGATCCTGCCTTTTGCTTTTCTTTCAAAGACACTCCAGTGATCCAATGGCATTTCCTTCTATAGAATCACATTTTTTCAGCCAGGCTTGTCAAATATTTTTCAGAAGAAATGTTCAGTTTCCCGAGAGTAATTGAAAACTTCAAGGCACATGTTTTCAGATACTGCAGGAGTCATCCTCTGCATCTGTAGCAGGCAGAGTTATAATTCATTACACTGGGTGTTTGTAGGCTGGTTTCCTACAGCTGACCTTTTCTCGCTACTTATTTTCTTTGAGGCTTATCGGATATATAATAAACACATTTATTTCAGTCTTCAGTTTTACAAAAAGTCTTAAAACAATGTCAGGCACAAATACCTCAATGAAACAGAGTTCTTGTACCAGTTTTATTCAGAATAGAAAACACTTTATATTGCAAATGGCATCCAAGGAAATTAAGCCAAACGATTCCTCTGTTAATAACTGTGTTTACTACCTAAAGGTATATTTGCAAGGTTTCATGGAAAAGCCAAAATTTACAAACATATTATGAAAAAAGTATTTTAATATAAATCTCTTGCTGTAAGTTGACAAGTTATTTCTTCCTCAAAAGCCTAAACACTTAACCCTGTAGCATAAGCCTATCTCCTACACATTCTCATGTCTTTTAACATGAATTTCCTGATGCTTATTTTATATGATTCCTTTCTGGGACATTATATAAAAATAAATGCTGCTGCTGCTAAGTTGCTTCAGTCGTGTCTGACTCTGTGAGACCCCAGAGACAGGAGTCCACCAGGCTCCCCCATCCCTGGGATTCTCCAGGCAAGAACACTGGAGTGGGTTGCCATTTGCTTCTCCAATGCACAAAAGTGAAAAGTGAAAGTGAAGCTGCCCAGTCGTGTCTGATTCTTTAGGGACCCCATGGACTGCAGCCCACCAAGCTCCTCCATCCATGGGATTTTCCAGGCAAGAGTACTGGAGTGGGGTGCCATTGCCTTCTCTGAAAAATAAACGAGGCAGAGAATAATTTTATAAAACTGTAAAAGTAACTAATCAATTGTATTTAATCAGTAAATAATATCCCTATTATCCTCTTATTCTCTCTCTTGATAGCATATATTATATATATATATATAGAGAGAGAGAACATTTTTTACACAAAAGTTTTTTGGAACCAGTTTTTATTTTCTGCACAGTCAGGATTTTCTGAGCAGAAGTTGTTGGTATGTGGGTTAAAGAATGACTGAAGAACAACCCATAAGTTAGAACTCTCAGGGGAGATATTGAGAGGCCTTTCTTTTACTCTCCAGGGATAATCCTTTATTTTCTAAAAAGGGCTGTAAAAAATATCCCATTCTTCCATCCAGGTAAATTTTTTTATACTAGGGAGCAAAGGTTGGGTTAGCTGTGCAAACTGCCCTATAGAAGCTTCAGTGTCCGTACTGCAGTTTCATCTACTGTGGTAAAAACCCTCTCTTGAACATGCAAATAATATGCATTTTCATTATTTGCCACATGGAATAATAGGTCCTGAGAGACTGGCATTATTGTTAATACTCAAGAGTTGGTTTGGTCTCTGACGTGGCAATGTTGTTTAATGTCAGGATAAAATGTACACATTTAAAACATTAAATTCTATGGAAATTATTTTTATATTAAATTTAGATATCATTATATCATAATACCCTTATTTTACAAGACTGAGAGATTGGCCAAGATGGCAGATTGAAAAGAGCCTGAGCTCACCTCCTTTCACGAGCACACAAGAATCAGAACTATTTGCTGACCAACCATTGGCAGAAAAGTACAGAATCTCCCAGAAAAGATCTCCAACTAAGAACATAAAGAAGAAACCACAGTAAGATAGGAGATGCTGACTCATAATAACCAAGTCCCATACCCCTAAATGGGTGACCCACAGACTAGGCAATAATTATATTCCAGAAGTTCTCCCCAAAAAAGTGAGAGTTTTGAGTCCCATATCAGGCTCCCCAGCACAGGGGTACTGCACTACAAAGATGAACCCCACCAGAGTTTGAAAGCTAGAGGGTCTTAATTTCAAGAGTCTCACAGGACAAGAGGAAGTAAAGACTTCACTCTCAAAGACAGCACATAAAACCACAAACTCCAGGAACTAGTGCAAAAGTAGTAATTTGATCGGAGCCTAGGCTAGACCTACTTGTTGGACTCAGAGTCCCCTGGAGAGCCAGGTAGTGGCTGCAGCTCACTCTGGGAACACAGTCAATGGCAGCATCCATTCCTGGTAGATCCTTCTTCACAGCGGATGCTAGTTTTGGTGAGCACTATTGTGTAACCTTCCCTCTTGCTCACTAATGCCAAGATCTGGCCCCACCAAAGAGATTCTCGGCTCCAGTGTTGGGATACCTCAGACCAAGCAACTAACTTTCAGACAGGATGCCTAAAGATTTCCAGAATTCCAGCTACTTCTAGATACCCTTCTAGACACAACATTGCTCACCAGAGGGCCAGGACCCAATCTACCCGTCAGTGAACAGGTACCAATCCTGCCCTCCATGAAGCCTGTTCTACCTCTATATCAGCTTCACTCACTGAGAAAAGACTTTTAAACTAAAGAAAACCACAATCCCATAGCAGGTCAGCTGGGTCCCTGCTGGGCCCAAGCCCTGCCCACTAGCAGCCAACATAAGCTTTGGGACACCTGGATTCTGTCCCCAGGGTGTCAGCAACTGCCCCACACAGTGATCTAACACCAGCTCTGGGATCCTTGGACTATACAGCTAGACTCCAAAACTAGATCAAATGGGATTTATCCCAAGGATTCAAGGATTTTTCAGTATCTGCAAATCAACTGATGTTATACAGTACACTAACAAATTGACTAAAAACCCTATGATTATCTCAATAAATGCAGAAAAAGCTTTTGCTAAAATTGAACAACAATTCTTAAAATTAAAAAAAAAAAAGAGAAACTCTCAGGAAAGTGGGCATAGAGGGAACACATCTCAACATAACAAGCCATATACAACATACCCACAGCTAACATCACACTCCATAGGAAAAGCTAAGAGCATTTCCTCTAAGGAAATAAGACAGGAATAAGACAAGGATGCCAACTCTTAACACTACTGTCGGACATCCTAGCCACCGCAAAAAGACAGGAAAAAGAAAAGACTTACAAGTTGGAAAGGAAGAAGTAGAACTGTTACTGTTTGCAGATAACATGACAATTCTAAAGATACCACAAGGAAATTACCAGAGCTCATGAATGAATTTGGTAAAGTTGCAGGATACAAAATTAACATACAGAAATCTGTGGCACTTCTAGGCATTAAAAACAAACTATCAGAAAGAGAAATTAAAGAAACAATCCTATTTACCATTGTGTCAAAAAGAATAAAATATCTAGGAACAAACTTACCTAAAGAGGCAAAAGACCTATAGTCTGCAAACTATAAAAACTTGATGAAAGAAACTGAAGACACAAAGAGATGAAAGATATATCATGCTCCTGGATTGGAAGAATTAATAGTGTTTAAATGACCACAGTTGGTAAAGAATCTTCCTGCAATGCAGGAGACCCAGGTTCAATTCCCGGGTCGAGAAGACCCACTGGAGAAGGGATAGGATACCCATTCCAGTATTCTTGGGCTTCTTTTGTGGCTCAGCTGGTAAAGAATCTGCCTGCAATGCAGGAGACTTGGGTTTGATCCCTGTGTTGGGAAAACCCCCTGGAGAAGGGAAAGGCTACCCATTCCAGTATTCTGTCCTGGAGAATTCCATGGACTGTATAGTCCATGGGGTCACAAAGAGTCAGACACGACTGAGTGACTTTCACTTTCACCCAAGACAATCTACAGACTCAATGCAATTTCTATCAAAAGGCCAATGGCATATTTCACAAAACTAGAATAAATAATTTTAAAATGTATATGGAAACACAAAACCCTTCAAATAGTCAATATAATCTTGAGAAAGAACAGAGCTGGAGGAAACACACTCCTTGATTTCTGAGTACAGAGCTATGGTGATCAAAACAATGTGATACTGGCACAGAAACAGAAACGTGGATCAAAGGAATAGAGTGGAGAGTTCAGAAATTAGCCCGAGCACTTATGTCAGGCAGGAAGTGTGTACAGCGGAGAAAAGGAAGTCACTTCAATAAGGGGTTTTGAAAAGTGGACAAATACATGTGAAAGAATGAAACGGGAATGTTATCTAACATTATATACAAAAATAAACTCAGAATGGATTAGAGACCTAAATATAAGACATGACATCATCAAACTTCTGGAGGAAAACCTAGGTAAAAACACTTTTACTTAAATCACAGCCATACTTTTTGATTCCATCTCCTAAAGCAAAGCAAAAATAAATACATGGGAACTAAGCTTTTGCACAGCAAAGGAAACCATCAACAAAATAAAACGACAACATACTGAATGGGAGAAAACATTTGAAAATGATATGACTGATAAGGTGTTAATATTCAAAATATATAGATGGTTCATATAACACAACATTAAAAAAAAAAAAAGACCAATTAGGTAAGGTACAGAAGACCTGAACAGACATTTTCTCAAAGAGAAAATGCAGATGGTCAACATGCATATGAAAAGATGCTGCTGCTGCTGCTAAGTTGCTTCAGTCATGTCTGACTCTGTGCAACCCCAGAGATGGCAGCCCACCAGGCTCCCCCGTCCCTGGGATTCTCCAGGCAAGAACACTGGAGTGGGTTGCCATTTTCTTCTCCAATGCATGAAAGTGAAAAGTGAAAGTGAAGTCACTCAGTCGTGTCCGACTCCTAGCGACCCCATGGACTGCAGCCTACCAGGCCCCTCCGTCCATGAGATTTTCCAGGCAAGAGTGCTAGAGTGGGGTGCCATTGCTAGACATCACTAAAACAAAGAAATGCACATCAAAAACACAATAAGATATTGCCCCTTGGCTTTCAAAATGGCTATCATCATAAATAACACAAATAGCAAATGCTGTTGAGGATGTGGAGAAAAAGGAACTCTTTTTTTTTGTTTGTTGGGTTTTTTTTTTTAGTTTTTTATTTTTTAAATTTTAAAATCTTTAATTCTTACATGCATTCCCAAACATGAACCCCCCTCCCACCTCCCTCCCCATAATATCTCTCTGGGTCATCCCCATGCACCAGCCCCAAGCATGCTGCATCCTGCGTCAGACATAGACTAGCGATTCAATTCTTACATGGTAGTATACATGTTAGACTGTCATTCTCCCAAATCATCCCACCCTCTCCCTCTCCCTCTGACTCCAAAAGTCCGTTATACACATCTGTGTCTCTTTCCCTGTCTTGCATACAGGGTCGTCATTGCCATCTTCCTAAATTCCATATATATGTGTTAGTATACTGTATTGGTGTTTTTCTTTCTGGCTTACTTCACTCTGTATAATTGGCTCCAGTTTCATCCATCTCATCAGAACTGATTCAAATGAATTCTTTTTAACGGCTGAGTAATACTCCATTGTGTATATGTACCACAGCTTTCTTATCCATTCATCTGCTGATGGACATCTAGGTTGTTTCCATGTCCTGGCTATTATAAACAGTGCTGCGATGAACATTGGGGTACATGTGTCTCTTTCAATTCTGGTTTCCTCGGTGTGTATGCCCAGCAGTGGGATTGCTGGGTCATAAGGCAGTTCTATTTGCAATTTTTTAAGGAATCTCCACACTGTTCTCCATAGTGGCTGTACTAGTTTGCATTCCCACCAACAGTGTAGGAGGGTTCCCTTTTCTCCACACCCTCTCCAGCATTTATTGCTTGCAGATTTTTGGATCGCAGCCATTCTGACTGGTGTGAAGTGGTACCTCATTGTGGTTTTGATTTGCATTTCTCTACTAATGAGTGATGTTGAGCATCTTTTCATGTGTTTGTTAGCCATCCGTATGTCTTCTTTGGAGAAATGTCTATTTAGTTCTTTGGCCCATTTTTTGATTGGGTCATTTATTTTTCTGGAATTGAGCTGCATAAGTTGCTTGTATATTTTTGAGATTAGTTGTTTGTCAGTTGCTTCATTTGCTATTATTTTCTCCCATTCAGAAGGCTGTCTTTTCACCTTGCTTATAGTTTCCTTTGTTGTGCAGAAGCTTTTAATTTTAATTAGATCCCATTTGTTTATTTTTCCTTTTATTTCCAGAATTCTGGGAGGTGGATCATAGAGGATCCTGCTGTGATTTATGTCTGAGAGTGTTTTGCCTATGTTCTCCTCTAGGAGTTTTATAGTTTCTGGTCTTACATTTAGATCTTTAATCCATTTTGAGTTTATTTTTGTGTGCGGTGTTAGGAAGTGATCTAGTTTCATTCTTTTACAAGTGGTTGACCAGTTTTCCCAGCACCACTTGTTAAAGAGATTGTCTTTACTCCATTGTATATTCTTGCCTCCTTTGTCAAAGATAAGGTGTCCATATGTGTGTGGATTTATCTCTGGGCTTTCTATTTTGTTCCATTGATCTATATGTCTGTCTTTGTGCCAGTACCATACTGTTTTGATGACTGTGGCTTTGTAGTAGAGCCTGAAGTCAGGCAAGTTGATTCCTCCAGTTCCATTCTTCTTTCTCAAGATTGCTTTGGCTATTCGAGGTTTTTTGTATTTCCATACAAATCTTGAAATTATTTGTTCTAGTTCTGTGAAAAATGTGGCTGGTAGCTTGATAGGGATTGCATTGAGTTTGTAAATTGCTTTGGGTAGTATACTCATTTTCACTATATTGATTCTTCCAATCCATGAACATGGTATATTTCTCCATCTATTAGTGTCCTCTTTGATTTCTTTCATCAGTGTTTTATAGTTTTCTATATATAAGTCTTTAGTTTCTTTAGGTAGACATATTCCTAAGTATTTTATTCTTTTCGTTGCAATGGTGAATGGAATTGTTTCCTTAATTTCTTTTTCTACTTTCTCATTATTCGTGTATAGGAATGCAAGGGATTTCTGTGTGTTGATTTTATATCCTGCAACTTTACTATATTCATTGATTAGCTCTAATAATTTTCTGGTGGAGTCTTTAGGGTTTTCCATGTAGAGGATCATGTCATCTGCAAACAGTGAGAGTTTTACTTCTTCTTTTCCAATTTGGATTCCTCTTATTTCTTTTTCTGCTCTGATTGCTGTGGCCAAAACATCCAGAACTATGTTGAATAGTAGTGGTGAAAGTGGACACCCTTGTCTTGTTCCTGACTTTAGGGGAAATGCTTTCAATTTTTCACCATTGAGGATAATGTTTGCTGTGGGTTTGTCATAGATAGCTTTTATTATGTTGAGGTATGTTCCTTCTATTCCTGCTTTCTGGAGAGTTTTTATCATAAATGGATGTTGAATTTTGTCAAAGGCCTTCTCTGCATCTATTGAGATAATCATATGGTTTTTATTTTTCAATTTGTTAACGTGGTGAATTACATTGATTGATTTGCGGATATTGAAGAATCCTTGCATCCCTGGGATAAAGCCCACTTGGTCATGGTGTATGATCTTTTTAATGTGTTGTTGGATTCTGAGTGCTAGAATTTTGTTGAGGATTTTTGCATCTATGTTCATCAGTGATATTGGCCTGTAGTTTTCTTTTTTTGTGACATCTTTGTCAGGTTTTGGTATTAGGGTGATGGTGGCCTCATAGAATGAGTTTGGAAGTTTACCTCCCTCTGCAATTTTCTGGAAGAGTTTGAGGAGGATAGGTGTTAGCTCTTCTCGAAATTTTTGGTAGAATTCAGCTGTGAAGCCGTCTGGACCTGGGCTTTTGTTTGCTGGAAGATTTCTGATTACAGTTTCAATTTCCATGCTTGTGATGGGTCTGTTAAGATTTTCTATTTCTTCCTGGTTCAGTTTTCGAAAATTGTACTTTTCTAACAATTTGTCCATTTCTTCCACGTTGTCCATTTTATTGGCATACAACTGCTGATAGTAGTCTCTTATGATCCTTTGTATTTCTGTGTTGTCTGTTGTGATCTCTCCATTTTCATTTCTAATTTTATTGATTTGATTTTTCTCTCTTTGCTTCTTGATGAGTCTGGCTAATGGTTTGTCAATTTTATTTATCCTTTCAAAGAACCAGCTTTTGGCTTTGTTGATTTTTGCTATGGTCTCTTTTGTTTCTTTTGCATTTATTTCTGCCCTAATTTTTAAGATTTCTTTCCTTCTACTAACTCTGGGGTTCTCCAACTCTTCCTTTTCTAGTTGCTTTAATTGTAGAGTTAGGTTATTTATTTGACTTTTTTCTTGTTTCTTGAGGTATGCCTGTATTGCTATGAACTTTCCTCTTAGCACTGCTTTTATAGTGTCCCACAGGTTTTGGGTTGTTGTGTTTTCATTTTCATTAGTTTCTATGCATATTTTGATTTCTTTTTTGATTTCTTCTGTGATTTGTTGGTTATTCAGAAGTGTGTTGTTCATCCTCCATATGATGGAATTTTTAATAGTTTTTCTCCTGTAATTGAGATCTAATCTTAATGCATTATGGTCAGAAAAGATGCTTGGAATGATTTCGATTTTTTGAATTTATCAAGTTTAGATTTATGGCCCAGGATGTGATCTATCCTGGAGAAGGTTCCATGAGCACTTGAAAAAAAGGTGAAATTCGTTGTTTTGGGGTGAAATGTCCTATAGATATCAATTAGGTCTAACTGATCTAATGTATCATTTAAAGTTTGCGTTTCTTTGTTAATTTTCTGTTTAGTTGATCTGTCCATAGGTGTGAGTGGGGTATTAAAGTCTCCCACTATTATTGTGTTATTGTTGATTTCCCCTTTCATACTTGTTAGCATTTGTCTTACATATTGCGGTGCTCCTATATTGGGTGCATATATATTTATAATTGTTATATCTTCATCTTGGATTGTTCCTTTGATCATTATGTAGTGGCCTTCTTTGTCTCTTTTCACAGCCTTTGTTTTAAAGTCTATTTTATCGGATATGAGTATTGCCACTCCTGCTTTCTTTTGGTCTCTATTTGCGTGGTATATCTTTTTCCAGCCCTTCACTTTCAGTCTGTATGTGTCCCTTGTTTTGAGGTGGGTCTCTTGTAAGCAGCATATAGAGGGGTCTTGTTTTTGTATCCATTCGGCCAATCTTTGTCTTTTGGTTGGGGCGTTCAACCCATTTACGTTCAAGGTAATTATTGATAAGTACGATCCCATTACCATTTACTTTATTGTTTTGGGTTCGGGTTTATACACCCTTTTCATGTTTCCTGTCTAGAGGATATCCTTTAGAATTTGTTGGAGAGCTGGTTTGGTGGTGCTGAATTCTCTCAGCTTTTGCTTGTCTGTAAAGCTTTTGATTTCTCCTTCGTATCTGAATGAGATCCTTGCTGGGTACAGCAATCTGGGCTGTAGGTTATTGTCTTTCATCACTTTAAGTATGTCTTGCCATTCCCTCCTGGCCTGAAGAGTTTCTATTGAAAGATCAGCTGTTATCCTTATGGGAATCCCCTTGTGTGTTATTTGTTGTTTTTCCCTTGCTGCTTTTAATATTTGTTCTTTGTGTTTGATCTTTGTTAATTTGATTAATATGTGTCTTGGGGTGTTTCGCCTTGGGTTTATCCTATTTGGAACTCTCTGTGTTTCTTGGACTTGGGTGATTATTTCCTTCCCCATTTTAGGGAAGTTTTCAACTATTATCTCCTCAAGGATTTTCTCATGATCTTTCTTTCTGTCTTCTTCTTCTGGGACTCCTATAATTCGAATGTTGGAGCGTTTCATATTGTCCTGGAGGTCTCTGAGATTGTCCTCGTTTCTTTTAATTCGTTTTTCTTGTTTCCTCTCTGATTCATTTATTTCTACCATTCTATCTTCTATTTCACTAATCCTATCTTCTGCCTCCGTTATTCTACTATTTGTTGCCTCCAGAGTGTTTCTGATCTCATTTATTGCGTTATTCATTATATTTTGACTCTTTTTTATTTCTTCTAGGTCCTTGTTAAACCTTTCTTGCATCTTCTCAATCCTTGTCTCTAGGCTATTTATCTGTGTTTCCATTTTGATTTCAAGATTTTGGATCATTTTCACTATCAATATTCAGAATTCCTTCTCCGGTAGATTCCCTACTTCTTCCTCTTTTGTTTGGTTTGGTGGGCAACTCTCCTGTTCCTTTACCTGCTGAGTATTCCTCTGTCTCTTCATCTTGGTTATATTGCTGCGTTTGGGGTGGCCTTTTTATATTCTGGTAATTTGTGGAGTTCTCTTTATTATGGAGCTTCCTCACTTTGGGTGGGGTTCTATCAGTGGTTTGTCAAGGTTTCTGGTTAGGGAGGCTTGTGTTGGAGTTTTGGTGGGTGGAGCTGGGTTTCTTCTCTCTGGAGTGCAGTGGAGTGACCCGTAATGGGTTATGAGACATCAAAGGTTTTGGGATAATTTTGAGCTGCCTGTATATTGAGGCTCAGGGGAGTGTTCCTGTGTTGCTGGAGAATTTGCGTGGTATGTCTTGTTTGGG
Organism: Ovis canadensis; assembly: GCF_042477335.2. Classification (NCBI taxonomy): domain Eukaryota; kingdom Metazoa; phylum Chordata; class Mammalia; order Artiodactyla; family Bovidae; genus Ovis; species Ovis canadensis. Next base: position 65,502,398 of record NC_091262.1, on the reverse strand, counting down.
AACTTGTTGGCCCTTGGGTGGAGCTTGGTTTCAGTGTAGGTATGAAGGCATTTGATGAGCTCCTATTGCTTAATGTTCCCTGAATTCAAGAGTTCTCTAATGTTTTCAGGCTTTGGGTTTAAGCTTCCTGCTTCTGGTTTTCAGTTTTATTTTTACAGTAGCCTCTAGACTTCTCCATCTATACAGCATCGATGATAAAACATCTAGGTTAAAGATGAAACGTTTCTCCACATTGAGGGACACTCAGAGAGGTTCACTGAGTTACAAGGAGAAGAGAAGATGGAGGGGGTAGTTAGAGGTAACTGGAATGAGATGCGGTGAGATCAAAAGAGGAGAGAGCAAGCTAGCCAGTAGTCACTTCCTTATGTGCGCTCTATAGTCTGGACCGCTCAGAGGTATTTACAGAGTTATATGGGGAAGAGGAGAGGGAGGAAGTAGACAGAGGTGACCAGGAGGATAAGAGAGAGGAATGAGTAGGAGAGAGACAAATCCTGCCAGTAACCAGTTCCTTAGGTGTTCTCTGCCGTCTGGAACACACAGAGATTCACAGAGTTGGATAGAGAAGAGATGGGGGAGAAAAGAGACAGAGGCCACCTGGTGGAGAAAAAGGAGAGTCCAGAGGAGGAGAGAGTGGTCAAGCCAGTAATCTCGCTCTCAGGTAAACTTGGGTAGTGAAGTTTGGGTTTTTAAATGTACAAAATTGACAACAAAAACCTAAGAGGAACGATTAAAAATCTGGAGTAGAGGTTGGATTTTCAAAGATACAATATTAAAGAAAAGCAGAAGGAAAAAGGAAGAAAAAAAAGAATTATTAAAAAACAAATTAAGCAAAACAAAACAAAACAAAACACCAACAACCATCCAAAGAGTATATATGGCGTTTGCCTTAAAAAAAAAAAAGTCTTTTTTTAAAAAAAATAGTAATACTAGGTTATAGAAATAAAAATTAGAGGAGAAATAGAAGACTTAACAATTAAAAAAAAGCTAGGAAAAAAAAGAAAAAAGAAAAAAAAGCAAAAAGCAAAAAAAAATGATTTTTAAAATATTAAAAATAAATCTAGCTCTTCTCTGATGTTATGGGCCGTGTGGGCTCACTTCCAAGGTGGTTCCCTCTGTTTAACTTCTTCTGTTTGCTGGTTTTTTAGGCTCACTAGTTCAGTCGCGCTGTGGGGAGGGGGGATGCTGCAAACAAATAGCACTGTCGTGTGTACACAGTATCTCTGCCCCGCTTGACCTGTCCCTTCTCGCGGCGTACAAACTGCTCCGGCTCTATGATGCTCAGCCGGGAACCATCTGGAGCCGGCCCTAGGCTGCGTGCACTTCCCCGGTCCAAGCCGCTCAGGTTCGGCACTCAGGCAGCCCTCAGAGGCACAAATGCGGCTGGGGCTGCGCTTTGTGCCCTTCCCAGGTCCGAGTAGCTCAGGAGTTTGGCGAGCGCGATCGCCGCTGCTCGTCACCTTCTCCGCCGCTGCCGCCCAGCTCCCCGGGCAGACCGCCGGCGCACCCCGCGAGGCAGACCGCGACCGTCCAGCACCCCCAGAAGTCTCAGCAAAGGAGCCTGCTTGCAGTTAGGTACGTAAAGTCTCTCCGGGTCTGCAATTGCCCCTTTCCAGACCTTACGGCTCTGGCTGCCTGTCCCTGGCGGGGAATGGTCTGCAGCCGGCTTTTTCCTTTCCGTCCTTTGTTCTGTGCTCGGTCCTGGCGGTCTCTTATGTTCGAGCTTTTTGCGTGGTAGCTATCCCACAGTCTGATTTGCTAGCCCAAGTTAGGTCGTTCTGGTTGCGCGTGGGGCGTTCCTGCCCGATTCTTACAAAGCTCTGCAGCCCGCGCCTCCCGCGCGTCCCTGCCCTGCCCCCACTTCCCAATGGCGGATGCAGGCGGCTGTGCTGCTTTTCCGCTGGGGGAGTTACTGGTGGGCTTGTAATCTCTTGGTTTTAATTATTTATCTATTTTTCCTTCCTGTTATGTTGCCCTCTGTGTTTCCAAGGCTCGCCACAGACTCGGCAGGGAGAGTGTTTCCTGGTGTTTGGAAACCTCTCTTCTTAAAATTCCCTTCCCTGGACGGGCTTCCCTTCCCGGGACGGAGCTCCCTCCCCACCTCCTTTGTCTCCTTTTTTTGTCTTTTATATTTTTTCCTACCTGTTTTTGAAGACAATGGTCTGCTTTTCTGGTTGCCTGATGTCCTCTGCCAGCCTACAGAAGTTGTTTTGTGGAGTTTGCTCGGCGTTGAAATGTTCTTTTGAGGAATTTGTGAGGGAGAAAGTGATCTTCCCGTCGTCCTATTCCTCCGCCATCTTCCCCCCCCCCCCCCCGAAAAAGGAACTCTTGTACACTGCTGTGGGAATGTAAACTGGTGCAGCCAGTGTGAAAAACCTCACGAAGGTTTCTCAAAAAATTAAAAATAGAAATACCGTATGACTGAGCAATTCCACTCTGAGTATATATGAAAGAAACAAAAGCACTAATTCAAAAGATACATGCACCCCAATGTTCAGAACAGCATTTTTTACAATTGCCAAGATATGGAAGCAACCTACTGTCTATCAATACATGAATGGATAAAAAGATATGGTATACACAATGGAATACTACTCAGATGTAAAAAAGTGAACAAAATTTTGCCATTTGTGAAAACATGGATAAACTTGGAAGGTATTATTCGAAGTGAAACAAGTCAGACAAAGACAAATACTATATGATATCATTTGTAAGTGGAAACTAAAAACCACAATAAATTCATAGATATAACAAAAAAGAACATACTCACAAAGATAACAAATCAGTGGTCATCAGTAGGGAGAGGGAGGTGGAAGAGGGGCAACATAGGGTAGGAATTAAGAGGGACAAGCTATCATATATAAAATAAGTTACAAGGACATATTGTAGAACTTGGGGAATATAACCAATATTTTATAATAACTATAACTGGAGTATAATCTTTCAAATTATTGAATCACGATATTGTACATCAAGTACACTTCAATAAAAAATAAAGGACTCATAAGTAAGCAATGTCTATATTGCTTTATTTCACTATACTAGTTCCACAGAAAAGTGAAAGTCACTCAGTCCTGTCTGACTCTTTGAGATCCCATGGACTATGCAGTCCATGAATTCTCTAGGCCAAAACACTGGAGTGGGTAGCCTTTCCCTTCTCCAGGGGATCTCCCCAACCCAGGGATTGAACCCAAGTTTCCTGCATTGCAGCTGGATTCCTTACCAGTGAAGCCACAAGGGAAGCCCAAGAACACTAGAGTGGGTCTTCCTGACCCAGGAATTGGACCAGGGTTTCCTGCATTGCAGGCAGATTCTTTCCAACTGAGCTACCAGGAAAGCCCCACTAAGTTCCATAGTTAGAAACATAACCATTGCAACTAATGCTAGCTTCTACAGTCATCCATGTTGGGGAACAATTTATTCAATTGCATTTTTTCTACATAACATGTTCCTGCTGCTGCTGCTGCTACCAAGTCGCTTCAGTTGTGTCCGATTCTGTGTGACCCCATAGACGGCAGCCCACCAGGCTCCCCCATCCCTGGGATTCACCAGGCAAGGACACTGGAGTAGGTTGCCATTTCCTTCTCCAATGAATGAAACTGAAAAGTGAAAGTGAAGTCGCTCAGTCGTGTCCGACTCTTCGCGACCCCGTGGACTGCAGCCTACCAGGCTCCTCCATCCATGAGATTTTCCAGGCAAGAGTACTGGAGTGGGGTGCCATTGCCTTCTTCAAACATGTTTCTACAGAATTTTAAATGTAAAAAATACCACTACATAGAAAAATAATATTTGAAAAATTTTTAAAAAATCTAGAAAGTACTAGATACTTTCTTCAACATAGAGCATAATTATATTCTACATCGCCACTCTTTGTTGGAATAGCTTCAAATAATAAAACTAGAGAAAAGGAAAAATCAGTGGAACTGTATTAGGTACAAGGTACCAGAAAGGGTAGTGGAAATCACTGAACTATAAATTGCTAATTTCCCTAAGAAATTCTAGGAAACCTTTGAAGGAATTTTTTCGGTAGAAATTTCTTGGAATAACTTTAGAAAGTTTCAAATGTTTATTCTGTTCTTTCTTCTCCTTCTAGGTTTCCACGTATATTTATGTTGCCCCTTTTAAATTCTCTGTTTAAGTGCTTGGATATTGTGTTCTTATTTGATTTCTTCTCTTGGCATGCAGTTTCAGAAGTTTCTACTTTTACCTAATTTGTTGATTCTTTCCTTGGCTGTGGCCCATCTACTAAGGACCCGATCAAAGGAATTATTTCTGTGTTTTTGATTTATAGCATTTTCTATGATACTTCATTAGAGTTTCCATCACTCTGTCTACATCACTCATCTGTTGTTGAATTTGATCTACTTTTTCATTTGGAGTTTAAATACTTTATTCATGAGTATCATAGATTTCCTCTGATAATTCCAATTTATGAGTCAGTTTCTGATGATCTATTCACACTGTGCTTTTCCTTGTCTTTAGCTTGCCTTATTTTTTGCCTGAAATCTAGGCATGCTATATATTAGTTAATTAGAACCTAGGTTAATAGAGTTTTTCACTTTAATAGAGCTTTAGTTTGAGGATTTATGCTAATGCAGCTAGGAGATAGGCTGTGTTTGAAGCCTGCTGTAGCTATAAGTGCCAGGGGCTTGAATTCTTTTTGTGTACTTATTTGTATTTCTTAACTTTGGGGTTCTTTAACTATCCTCCTCAAAAAAAGTCTGAGTTTTGTGGCTCTTTCAGCTGTAACCCATTGTTATTATACTGAAGGTCTGTTGGCATGGTGTGGGGAAAAGGAGATGTTCTATCATTTTTAAAACCTCAGATGGCTTCAAACAATGGGCCTGTACCTTGAGGATCCTATATTCAAATATATTTCTTCAGTGAAATGGCTGTTTTTCTCCCTGTCCCCTACTACCTTCCCTGTCTATAGTGTTCTTAATCAATTTCCATGAAACTCTGTCCCTGTCGCTAGCTCACTATATGTTTGATTTCAGTTTTGTTTCTCTTTCCCCATGAGTTGAGACAAGAAGGCTAGAAGAGGGGGTTGAGCTGAAGGAATTCCATTCTCCCAGCTGGAATAGAGCTCCACCACCGGAGAATGGACCTTTGTTATGGAGAAGATTCAGTGTATTTCACAAGGATTACTTATCTTCTCCTCCTATTAGAGCTAGGAAGGTTTATTTCTTGAATTTTCACTGTAAGATCTTGGTGGGATTCCTGGAGGTAAACCCCATGAATATGAGGATGTCCCCTAAAACTGAGGAACACAGGAGTGGTTGATGAAAGCTAGTTCATATGTAGCCTCTACCAATTTATCAAAATACTATTTAAATGTCTTCTACTCTAGGTAGACAGGTCTCAGCTCTCTCTCTCTAGGTGGACCTGTGTTTCCAGGTTTGGGGATGATAATTCCCCTCTGATCTCAGTTCCTTGAGGGGTCTGGAAAAAAGTCACTGATTTTTAGGTTTTCTAGCTTTTTTGATTGTAAGAATGGAACCACTATTTCCCAAAATTTTTACATGTTAGTGCTAAAATCAAATCATCACATGCAGAAGCTTTAAACACCAAAGTTGAGGATAAAGCGTTCAACAAAGACAAGACCTAAAAAGCAACTTGCTTTTTTTTTAATAATAAAATATTTATGTGTAAACTAGAGTCAGCTTTAGAGATTCTGACCAATAACCTACTCCTCATATAAATGGTAGAAAGTGTAGCTAAAAGTTTTCATTTTAAACACCAGGTGTTTGTTTTAGATGTGATTAACACTGCCATTTTTTGAGATGATTAAGTACCTTCTGTAAATGACCTTTAACATTTATGTGATATTACTGAAAATTTTATTTTACTTTATAATTTGTATTTCTCAAGTATTTTCATGAGGTCAGTGCTTCCTTTTATGTTCCCAACAGTGCTACATCCAGGGAACCATACTTCCCCTCCAAATTCTAGGCTACAAATTAATTGGAGACATAGGAATATATCTTATCAGTAAATAATATGAGGATAAAGTAAATAAGCAAAATCTGAGACTCTTTCAGTTAGAGAACATTAATACTTATAATAATATGTTATACATATATCCATTGATCTAACTGGCCATAAAATACCTAACTGGCTTTTCTGGAAATAATTGCATCTTTCTCTTAATTATCACTTGGGTGAATATAAAATGCTAGGAAAAAGACCGAAAAATACCTGACTCATAGGCTGGACACCAGACCATATGGTTAACACAGGTTAGTCACATTCTCAATATCTCAAAAAATCATGGAAAAAACCCAAAGATACAAGCAAATTCACACAAATATATCTGTATACAACTATAGGCTCATCAATATTATAGATATGAATATGCATTTGTATATATACAATACATAAACATATAAGACATTGAGTTTAAATGCATGTCGAATTTAATAGTAAAAGATTTTTAAAATACAGTGTTCAGAGTATTAGAACTGATGTGATAATGGGTACAATATATTCTATGAATCTTTATCTAGAGCCCCACCTTCCATTTCTGCAACTTCTCCAACAACCCCATACTCATACTCATACACACACACCATTTATTCCAAGTGAGCATTTTGAATGCTGGTGACAATCCTGATATATCACATACACATTACTGTCTACCAAAGGTGCATATAACCCTCAGTGTAGCCATATATTCAAAAGTAAAATTAATGAAATCCTCTTATATTTTATCCAGACAACAGCCCTACTTGGATTCATGGCAGAATAAAATGCTGGACCTGTCTGAACACAGCAAGATATTCTCCAGGCCATTGAATATTCTATTTCTTGTCCATTATTTTAATAGACTTAACAATTTGATCATACAAAACAAAAAATGTATTCCTTTGTTCAATTATAAGAAAGTTATAAAGGAGAACACAATTCACCAATACATCTGGGATGATACCTTAGCTAGTTGAGACATGACAAAAGTTGAATTATTTGGGGAAAACAAATCACATGGTTAATCAAAGAGCTCTTTAAGTAAAGGTCAGAATTTTTTTTTGAAAAAATGAAAGAAACATTAAATTTTTAGGACGATTAGACACACTGACAAAATTGTTTACAATTTATTTCTAAAATAGAAAAATTGTTTTTTAATTTAGAACCAAATAAAACATACTGGGGAACTACTTATCATAGTGATCACCCCAGTAGTATGTTCTTACCCATTTTCATGTGTATTAATATAATTTTGCATTTATCTAGTTTTATCCAATGTAAAAAACAATCGCAAATTAAAAATATTTATACTCCAAACCTGATTTTGTATGAATTTTTAAAATATTATATTATCCATTAGAATGTTCAATAGATTGTCAGTTGTTAGTATTCTGAAAAAAAAAAAATCAGGTATTAAAATAAAAATTTCAAACTAACCTATATACTAGCCCACCTTTCAGTAAAAGGAGAAGGCAATGGCACACCATTCCAGTACTCTTGCCTGGAAAATCCCATAGACGGAGAAGCCTGGTGGGCTGCAGTCCATGGGGTTGCTAAGAGTCGGACACGACTGAGCGACTTCACTTTCACTTTTCACTTTCATACCTTGGAGAAGGAAATGGCAACCCACTCCAGTGTTCTTGCCTGGAGAATCCCAGGGACGGGGGAGCCTGGTGGGCTGCCGTCTCTGTGGTTGCACAGAGTCGGACACAACTGAAGTGACTTAGCAGCAGCAGCTTCCAGTAAAATTTAGCTATGATTTTATTGTATGTTAAATTCTTAGTGTTAAATAGTTAAATGCATTTTTAACTTATTCTAATAGTTTTGTACATTCTATAATTATTCATATTTCACAGATGAAGAAACTGAGGCTTAGAAGGTTTAATAAATATTACAAGGTCACACAAGCAATGACAAAGATTTTAACTGAATCAACTCTAAAACTGAAATTTAGGAAATTCTATAATACCACACAATTTTTCCATCATTAATTGCTGATTCACCCCAAATCCCTCACATTGCCCATAAGGTTCTCTACTTACATCATCATCCTCAACTATCTCTTTCTACTCCAGATCTGGCCACAGTAATCATGTTTGTTTGTTTGCTTTGTGACCAGTTCCACCTTTTTGCTGCTTTAGGCTCCTTGTATGTGTTTGTTCTTTCTGCTTGGAAATTTCTTATCCTGGATAAATCCAATTGTTTAGGTACTGTCATAAATGCAGCTTTCTGAGAGAAGTCTTCCCTTTCCCATTCCTCTCAGATCACAGCAAGTACTGGTTTTTATATTTCCTGTTGTTTGCTAGATTCACCTTCAGTGTTTTCTCATGGCACATGAGGTTTATTTGGATAAATCCCCATGTAGCTGTTTAACATCTCCTATCACTCTTAGTACAGGTGGCACAGTACTGTTCATTGCTGTATCTATAGTGCCTGAAGCAGTATTTGGTGTAAGCTAACCACAGAATAAATATTTTTCAATAAATGAAAAAAATAATGAATTAATTAGCAACATATAAGATTCTCTTTGATATTTAGATAGACTATATTAGAGATGTACAAAGATATTTTAGAGAAATAGAGTGTTTTTCAGGTCCATGAGGTGTGTCTGAGGTACAATAATATATCTGGAGCATATTTCATTCAATCATAAGTCGAGTATAAGATCTTCCAAAAGTAAAAGTAGAAAGGCAATCGTCCAAGTTTTTGTTAACTCAGTACTAGAGCTGGAATTATCATATGGAAATACAAATGCGATCACACCTCCCCTGGGCTTGACACACAGCAATAACTTCCAAACACACTTAGAATAAAAAACAACTTCCACATAGGAGCCTATCTGATCATTATCTCAATGGTAGCACCCCCTGCTGTGGAGCTGTGTATACCAAACTTAATTTGAAGTCATTAAAATTTGAAGTGTTTCCCTAATTGTCTTATTCTAACTCCACACTCTCCAAGAAACTGAACCATACCCAGATCATTTTTATCAAACTTACCTCACCACACCTCCCATGGTTAAAACATTGCCAAGACTTCAAAAGCTTACTTTTGTTAGTATGCAAATCAAAATTCGTAACATGCTGCCTTCTTTCAACTCATGCTTCTTTTTGCTCTCTGTACTTCAGCAACCATGGCTGTTTTCTGTTCCTCTAATCTCTTCTGCCACAAGACCTGGGCACCTGTTATTTTCTTTCTCCCTAAATAATTCCACTGACTCCCTGAATTCCTAGCTAACTAGATTTTCTTAGTGTCTGCTTCACTTCTTCCTGAATAATTTCTTTGGTTTCCCCAGCTACTTAAATCTCTGATTTTAAAATTTTGTAATCTCCTACATGTATTACAGAGGTAATTGTGTGTGCATTTAAAATTAATATCTGTCTCCTTCACTTTAGATATTAATATTATGTGAACAGAGATTGTTCTCTGATTCTTGCCTCCTTTAACACCTAGCACAGCACCTGGCATACAGCAATTTTAGTATATACATTTTTCAGGAAAAAAAAAAAAGAAAAGAATCAACACACTGATATCTGGGATCCTAGGTAGTTTAATCATAGGGAGCAAAAGTGCTTTCAATTTCTGAAAGTGTATGGTTCACTTAAGAATTGTTTTGGAAATATTAACTATACCTCCTATCAAAAAATTAAACTTCCTCTCTGTGAATCTCCTATACGCAGCCACCTGTCAGTGAAGCATAAACCTGTTGCAGTTTGCAGAAGAGTTAGAGCAGCCATCCACTGGCGGGACGGTTCGTATTCCAGGAAGCAACCAATTCCAGAGACTGTGTGTACTAGGAATGCAGGAGATGATGCTCTTCCAGTAAGAGAGCCAAGTTCTCAACCTCCCATATTTAAAATGGAAAAGGCAGAAAGGATGAAATTCTATGCTTAAAATTAATGGATTAGACATTCTAGGGAAAAAGAGGCTCAGTGGAAATGACATTAAATATAATTAAGGCATATGACTACAAATGTGTGTGTGTGTGTGTGTGTGTGTGTGTCCGCGCTCAGTCACATCCAACTCTTTGTGACCTCGTGGATCATAGCCTGCCAAGCTTCTCTATCCATGGAATTTTCCAGGCAAGATTAAGGGAACAGGTTGCCATTTCCTATTCCAGGGGATCTTCCTGACCCAGGGATCGAACCCGTATTTCAGGCAAGTTCTTTACCACTGCGCCCCCTCGGAAGCCCCATAACTACCAATAGTAATAAAAATAACCACTAAAAGTATTGAGAGAGAGAGTGAGTGAGAGTGAAGTCGCTCAGTCGTGTCCGACTCTTTACGACCCCATGGACTGTAGCCTATCAGGCTCCTCAGTCCATGGGATTTTCCAAGCAAGAGTGCTGGAACGGATTGCCATTTCCTTCTCCCGACCCAGGAAGCGAACCTGACTCTCTTGCATTGCAGGCAGACGCTTTACTGTCTGAGCCACCAGGGAAGCCTAAAGGTGCTGAGCATTCACACAATGCCAAAAGTGAAAGTCACTCAGTCCTGTCTGACTCTCTGCGAGGCCATAAGAAACAGAATTCTCCAGGCCAGAGTACTGGAGCGGGTAGCCTTTCCCTTCTCCAGAGATCTTCCCAACCCAGGGATTGAATCCAGGTCTCCCACACTGCAGGCAGATTCTTTACCAGCTGAGCCACAAGGAAAATACGATCACCTTTGCAAAAGAGAATAGCTAATTCCCAGATGAGAATGGGATCCAGCTCTAGTTTCAGTTCTCTTAGTCTGTTTAAGCACACTAGTTTAGAAACCAAGCATGTACCATTTACTTTTACAATGAGAATGAAAAATGAAGAAACAAACGAATTCTTTTTTCTTCTAAAGAAAGAAGACTCATTTAGCATTTAACAATAAATTTATACACACACACACACACACACACACACACACACATATATATATGGGACCTGAATGACTCTTTCTTTCGAAATGAGTATTATTCTTATATAAATTTAAAAAATGAGCCCTCTGTGTCAGGTTCTATACCATCTTTTTAAGAGAGATGTCAGCATTTAAAATCTCTTTGGTAGCCAATAGTTTGCCTTCGCTAATTCAACCAATGTTTATTGAGTAGCTCTTTACTTTGTGTGTCAACTCCAGTTAAATGTTGAAGTGCTTACAATAAATATTCATGAATTTCATATTTTATACATTAGAAACCTTAGTTATCAAAATATTTAATTGTAGTTTTCTTATTAATTTTTTGAAGAATAGAATTTTTTAAAGTAAGAATATCTCTGTAATATCATTGCATATATAAAGTAATGGAACATTGTTGGCAACAAAAAATTGAAAAAAGAGAAAAGCCCTGGTCACATCTTTCCCCAACACTATATACTTTCTTATTTCCAGATCAGTCACCATCCTGACCTGAAATTTCATCATCATAGCAGGGTTTGGCCTATTTTTTAAATATTATTTAATGGATCATAAGGTATACAGTGTTTTTCTTGTTTTCTTTAAGGATTAAACTTTAGTGACAGCACCCATGTTGTTGCATATAACTGTAGTTAATGATTATTACCACATAATACTCTATAGAAAGCATATTATATAATTTATGTATGTATTTTATCATTAATAGATATTTGGCAAGTTTCCAAGTGTTTGAATATTACAAATTCTTGACTATCATGTTTCTAGAATGTAGTTTCTAGTTCTGTGCCAAAATTCTCAATATTATTTAAGTACATGGCAGACAATACCATTATCTATCACATCTATTTCTATTGTGTTTTTTGTCATTTGGTTTTATTAATGTGTTCTGATCTACTCAGATTTAGCTATTTTTATTGAGTGCCAGAAAGGATTTATTTTTACTCACTTCAGGGACTTAGGTTATAGGTAAATACAGTAATACAGAAACTTAATCCTGCAGGAGTGATATGTGATGATGATATATTTTATCAATTCTGGTAAATATTACCTTTAAATTATTATATTTATCATAAATGTAGCTAAATTTGACTTATGTCTATCATTTTATTGTCAACAATGCATCCATTCTCTTATGTTGATTTTTATCATTTTTCCTTGTTTTTAACAGAATACTTTCTATTATTTTTTTCTCCTCTAGTAATTTATTGATTACACACATAATTTTAGTGATTGTACCAGAAATTATGCCTTTTACTTCTGATTACACTAAGCTAATGAGTTTCCAAAACAATACAAGGACTTTAGAAAGTCCTTAATTTTGTTTATTCCCCTCTGCTTTTCAAGTTATTGTTTGGGGATGCTAGTTCTTCATTTTTAACTTAAGCCTTGAAACATCACACATCCACTTACTCTTCTGGGAAGTTCTGAATTCCATTATGGAATGACCAAACTCTTATTCTAAAAAACGAAGGGCACATGGAGGTGACATAGAGCCAATCCCTAGTTTAAAATCAATCAGAGCCCACTCTAGGCAGGATCATTTGAATCAGAGTTGATGAACATATTAATGAGGGAAATAACTGTTGTTTTAAGCCACTGAAATTTTAAGGTTGCTAGTTAAGCAGTATTATTGTTGCAATATTTGACTGAGATAGAAATTAATACCAAGGAATGGGTATAGTGGAAAGAAAAAAAAATGAAACTAAAATAAGTGGCTATGACTTTAGGGTAAGAGGCAACAGTAAAGAAACTATTTTTAGAATTTGTAAAAGTGTATGCTATAAGGAAACTGCTATAGATGGTTGGTATATATAATGATCTCTATTAGGTACTGTCAAATATTTGGCATAACTGTCACATATGATAACTTGGAAGGCAGGAAAGATACCTAATTAACTTTGGGGTAAAAGATATTGAGGCAGAGTGTTGAATATATAAGCTGGCTGTTGCTATCTTCATTTCATAAAGAACTATAAGAAATTGAGGTGAGAAAAAATACACCACCCAGTTTGCAAATGAAATTTAGAAGGAATAAACAGTGCCCAGAGGAAATATTGGAAAGTTCCGCTGTTTCTCACTAGATCAATGCAATGACAGTTTCAGCTGAGAGAAGAGGGACCTAGGGCTCCATCATGAAAGATGTTCTCAGGGTAAACAGATAAGTGCTAAATTAAGTGTGTGGCTATAGACCTCTGTATTAGCACTGTTAAGAAAATGCAAATGGTGCTTATACTATTTTAGCTAAATAAACAGTTTCTAAAATGATAAAGACAGGGACACAATAATAATATACCCCAAATATCCACAAATAAATCTACAGTGAAAGGCAGCTTGCCGAGAACTGAATATGTGGTTTTGACACATGCAGTTAACTTGAATCTCAAGTTTTGTGTCTTTTTCTTAATGGTACTATCTAAAAAAAAATAGGACTTCCCAAGTGGCACTAGAGTGGTAAAGAGCCTGCCTACCAATGCAGGTTAGACATAAGAAACATGGGTTCTATCCCTGCATCAGAAAGATCCCTTGGAGAAGGGCAGTCAATCCACTCCAGTATTCTTGCCTGGAGAGTCCCATGGACAGAGGAGACTGGTGGGCTACAGTCCATGGGGTCACAAAGAGTTGGACACAAATGAAGTGATTTAGCATCTAAAAAAACTAAATAGACATTTCTCCAAAGAAGACATACGGATGGCTAACAAACACATGAAAAGATGCTCAACATCACTCATTATTAGAGAAATGCAAATCAAAACCACAATGAGGTACCACTTCACACCAGTCAGAATGGCTGCGATCCAAAAATCTGCAAGCAATAAATGCTGGAGAGGGTGTGGAGAAAAGGGAACCCTCCTACACTGTTGGTGGGAATGCAAACTAGTACAGCCACTATGGAGAACAGTGTGGAGATTCCTTAAAAAATTGCAAATAGAACTACCTTATGACCCAGCAATCCCACTGCTGGGCATACACACCAAGGAAACCAGAATGGAAAGAGACACATGTACCCCAATGTTCATCGCAGCACTGTTTATAATAGCCAGGACATGGAAACAACCTAGATGTCCATCAGCAGATGAATGGATAAGAAAGCTGTGGTACATATACACAATGGAGTATTACTCAGCCGTTAAAAAGAATTCATTTGAATCAGTTCTGTTGAGATGGATGAAACTGGAGCCGATTATACAGAGTGAAGTAAGCCAGAAAGAAAAACACCAATACAGTATACTAACACATATATATGGAATTTAGGAAGATGGCAATGACGACCCTGTATGCAAGACAGGAAAAAAGACACAGATGTGTATAACGGACTTTTGGAGTCAGAGGGAGAGGGAGAGGGTGGGATGATTTGGGAGAATGGCATTCTAACATGTATACTATCATGTAAGAATTGAATCGCCAGTCTATGTCTGACGCAGGATACAGCATGCTTGGGGCTGGTGCATGGGGATGACCCAGAGAGATGTTATGGGGAGGGAGGTGGGAAGGGGGTTCATGTTTGGGAACGCATGTAAGAATTAAAGATTTTAAAATTTAAAAAATAAAAAACTGAAAAAAAAGAAAAAAAAAGTATATGACACATAAAAAGAGACCTTTGAGGCCCCACTTCTTTATAGGCAAAGAGTATACTGACTTACTGAGGGAAGCTTTTGAATTACAGCGTTGGAGAAACTTTAGAGTCCCTCTGACAGCAGGGAGATCGAAACAATCAATCTTAAGGGAAATCAACCCTGAATACACATTGGAAGGACTGATGCTGAAGCTGAAGCTCCAGTATTCTGGTCATCGGATGCAAACAGCCAACTCATTGGAAAAATCCCTGATGCTGGGAAAGAATGAGGGCAGAAGAGAAGAGGGTCTCAGAGGATGAGATGGCTGGATGGCATCACCGATGCAATGGACATGAACTTAGGTGAAGATGATGAGGGACATGGAGGTCTGATGTACTACAATCGGTCAGACACAACTGAACGATTGAACAACAACATACTGACTTTCAGCAAGCTCCAAGTAAGACATTTTTCGCCATACTATCTTCAGAAGTATACTAGAATGGTGGAAAAGAAAGAATGGATGGAGACAAAAGCTCTAGAAAATCAGTAAACTGCAAAACAACTCAAAGGGAGCAAAATAAGTCTATTCTTTAACTCCAGGTTACGGGACTAGGAAATATTTTCCCAGCAAGATTTAAGAATAGTGAGGGTTTGATGACCACTACATGCTTCTCTTGCTTCTCTTTTTTCAAATACAGAGTTGAGTGTGGTCTGTAATCTAAATTGTGTATTTTTTTAATTGAATACTATGAATTATGTATAAGAAATTGTAAGGCCTATGAATATAATTACCTTTTTCCAGGGTAGGTTCTTCAGTCAAGAGGTATGCTTTAAAAGTAGGAGAAGACCACCTCAATCTAATCAACAATGAGCTATCTGATAGTTTTTTCAGTCTTATTTTAAGTCTCTATCTGTCTTTGGTTTGCTCCCATCCCTCCAGGGAAACAAACCTAAAGCCTGGAGTGTATCATAGGGACTCTCAAATATTGATTCCCTACCCTCAAGTTGTTGTCTCCACAGTAATGAACACTGTATAAAATTCAGCCCCTCTTTACTTGGCTTCTTACACTGATATCTTATGCTGCTTATGGATTCAGCAAATGCTTTGAAGGAAACTGGGTTTCACGACTATTTCTCAACACGTCTCTTCTCTCTGGGATCATGGATTCTCAAGATCTTGGCAGCACTGTCAGTCACCAACTTCAATTTTTGTTTCTCTAGCCTCATGAGATGATTAAAAGGGCTGTTCCTTTCTGTCTTCCATAAGTCGTCCTCCAGCCCACTTCTAATGATCAGCAGGTACTTGCCCCATGAAATGTCATAGACAGGAAACTGACAGTTCAAAATATCGGCTCAGTGTTCCTAAGTTCCCTTCTCTCCATGAGGTCTGCCCATGAAGCTCAGCCTAACTTGGCAGGTCTTCGGTGCCCTGAAGCACAACTCTTTGGTATTTCACCCAGCTTTTCTAATTGTTCTCAGTAAGAGCCCTGGTCTAATACAAGTGACTCTATGAAAAGCAGAGACGATATCCCAAAGTAATACCTTTTGTTTTTACATGTTTACTGTTTATAACTTGCTCAATCTCTTAACAGGGAAATTGAACCCTTTAACTAAAAACATATGAAGTAACCATTTATTCTCATATCTAATTAAATGATTTCAGGGAAATACTGCTTTTATTAAAATCAGTGATAACAAGTCTGGTTAAATCATATTGGAATTTTCAAGAGTAGTTACCAGATTTCTTTAGCTTTCTTTGGACCCTATTTCTAAGGACTGGCTTGTTATTTACACATAACCAAAGTATGCAATATAAACTGAATTTTAATTTTACCAGATGGTAAATGTTTCCACTCATTTTAAAACATAATTGCACATTTTATTTTCAGCTTAGACATGTGATCAAAAAGCCACTTTAATTGACTCCATTAATATACTAAAAACTATATTCTGTGTTCTTGCATGATGTTAAAGTTTAGAAATATTTTTATGTTATTACCTTAATATTTAAAGAAAGTGAAAATATGTCAAGAGAATATTATATAACAGTAGATGTCTTTTGTGTTGTTTTTTCTCCTGTGGCAAGGAAAATGGTACAAAAGACAATAATTTCTATTTTTTTCTCAGGGAAATAAGGACTGTCTATCCTATAAAGAACACTGATGGGTATATTTATTGCATGCGATTCTACATGGTACTTTTTTGCAGGCAGAGGTTTTTCAGTATTTTGTTTCTTCAGAATTATGTGTATAATAGGATTTCATTACAGAAATTTCCATGCCCATGTTACAAAATACTGTATTATTATGTTAAATTTAAATTTAACTTAATGAGAAACTGCTTTTCTCATTTAACTTCATTTTCAAATTGATTTGTTTTCCTGAATAGGATAAATACAGTTTTTATTAAAAACGGTGAAATGATTTTTTGTTATTCATCATATTTGGTTTCTGTCTCATTTTTTCTTCAAAAGACCTTAGAATAAAAATTTTATAAGCTCAACTTCACATATCATTTGATTATCTAATTTTGTATTTTATCCACAAGCTATTGTCAAATGTTTTGAAGCTAACATATATTTGGTTAAAATCAAAAGTGTAAGTAGAGTGCTCATGTAATGACTGAAATGTCACAAGTTATTTGTTGGTTACTGAAATTATAGACAGGACATTGATAGTTGATTTTATTTGTATCTTTGACCATTCATATAATGAATGAATAAATCAACCACTGACTAGCCACAAGTTGTAAGGGTCTTCTAGATTGAGAATAATGGATATAAAGAAAAATCATATCTTTATAGTGCTCATAATTTCTTACTGAAGAATAGGATTTGAAAAAATTTAACCAGTACTAAACTTTTTAATAATTATTATTTATTGACACTTCACATTATTTTATTTAGCTGATCCTTACTTTTAATGTAAGTCTGGAGAAAATGCAGCAATATTTCTGAACTTCCAAAAGAATTCAGTCTAAAATTTATGCATTTTACTCTCCTACTCCTCAGTCGTTTCAACTGTATCCGACTCTTTGCAACCCTATGGACCGTAGCCCACCAGGCTCCTCAGTCCATGGGGTTCTCCAGGCAAGAATACCGGAGTGGATTGCCATCCCCTCCTCCAGGGGATCTTCCCGACCCAGGGATTGAAACTGCATCTCTTAACTTCTCCTGCATTGGCAAGCAGGTTCTTTACCACTGGTGCCACCTGGACAACCCTATCTGTATGCATTATTCACATTGCAGTTTTATTACTGCAGCGTGTATTATCACACTGCAATGTGTATTATCACATAAGTGTGTAAAACAGTGTATATTACACACTGTATTAATACATATCATGTATTAAAGCACATCATGTATTAATACAGTGTGTATTACACATTGCAATGTGTATCATCACTCAGCAGTTTTATTCACACTGCAGTTTTATTACCACCTTTTTCTGCTCAAATGTAAGCAAAGAGATAAGTGTGATTATGTTCCATTAAAGTCTTATTTGTGGGAGATTGTGCAAATATAGTAATGACCCCTAATCTGCACAATTTACTATTACTTTTAATAGTTGAGCATATCTGCTCAAAAGTTGCAGTTTGGCCATATTGTTGAGGTCACTTTTTCCATGTAACAATCCCTGGACCCTCTTTCTCTCCACAGACACACCAATTTAACAATACATGGACAAGTTTCCTTTGTGAGAAATTTAGAAAGTAGTTGAGAGATTCCTATATCCTGGACAAAATGAAGCCAGTCAAGTCAAAGTTAGTAGGAAAATTCAAAACACCCTTTCTTCATCATCCCTGCCGCCAGAGCACAATGTCACACAATGGGGAGGAAATATCTGGTTTCCAGCTTCTCCCTGGAGATGGAAAGATTTGAGCTACAGGCCCAATATTCCAACTTTCTAGGATGTCCAAGGGAGTTGCTTCTGTATTTCCTCTTTTATTGTGCTAATGGGCGCTAATATAGTCTAGATGCCTGGGGATGACTAAACAAAGATGGTAATTAGATCTAGCTTGCAAGCTGTCACCATAGCCCCTTTTCCTATTCAGTGCAGAGTTCGTGAATGAAAAACCTCAGATCACCTCTTCCTTATTGGAGGGGAAGAATTGGACTATAAACCCAATATTCCTGCATCTCTAGGGGCTGCCCAAGGAACTGACTTCTATCTTGCCTGACTCCAAGTGCTGGAACTTAGTATAATCTAGACTCCTGGTGGTTGCTAAGAATAAATACAGTTGTTTGGACTGGCACAAAGTTTGAAGAAGCCCCAGAAGCTCTAAATAGGCCGATTAAGGGAGGGTCTTCTGTACTAGGCCCATTTGTGAAGACTGGGAGAAAAGCCACAGAGTTAAGAAAAAGGAAGACACAGGAAAATATGCACCAAGCAGAGAAATAAGATGTTTTTCTGGAAACAAACACTAATAAAAACATAAATAAATGATTTACCTGACAAAGAAAAATAACTGACAAAATGCTCAATGAAGTCAGGAGAACAATGCATGAACAAAGTAAGAATTTCAACAAAGATAAATATTTAAAAGTACCAAACAGAAATCCTAAAACTAAGTAATACAACACTGAAATAAAAAATTCATTACAGAGGTTAAATAACGGACTAGATCAAGCAAAAACAAGGATCAGTGAACTTGAATACCAATTAATGGAAAGTATTCAGTCAGAGGAACAAAAAGATGAGAGAATTAAAGAGTGAATAAAACTTAAGGGACTTATGAGATACCAGTAAGTAAACAAAGTATGTATAATTAATCCCAAAAGGAGAAGAGGAAGAGGCAGAAATATTATTTAAAATAATAATGTCTCAAATTTCCTAAATATGAAGAGGAAAATGAACATTTTACATCCAGAAAGCCAAACAGATTTCAAACAAAATGAATCCAAAGAAATCCATATCAAGGTATGTTATAATTAAATTGTCAAAAGGCAGAGGCAAAAGTAGTTCTATAAGCAATAAGAGAAAAGTGACTTGTTATGTAAAAGGGAACTCCCAGTAAAGACTACCAGCAATTTTCAGCAGAAACCTTGCAGGCTGATGTATTCAAAGTACCAAAAGGAAAACTAAAATCTACCAACCAAGAATACTGGACAAACCTGTTATTCAAAAAAAGAAAAACAAAAAGAGAGAGATAAAGACTTTCTTGGGTTTCCCTGGTGGCTCCCTGGTAAAGTCATGGGTTTGATCCCTGGAGAAGGAACTGGCAACCCAATCCAGTATTATTGCCTGGGAAATCCCATGGATAAGGAGCCTGCAGGGCTCACAGTCCATGGGGTCACAAAGGGTCGGGTGTGACTACATGACTAAAACAACAACAAAATATTTCCTTAGATGAACAAAAGCTGAGGGAGTATACTGATGCTAGACTGGATTTATAAGAAGCACTAAAGGAAGTTCTTCAAATTTAAACAAAAAGAGGCAAAACAGCAATAGAAAAGCATATAAAAGTATAAAATTTGCTGATAAAGGTAAATACATAAATAAATACAAAATATAATTGACCCTTGAAGAGCATGGGTTTGAATCACACAGGTTCACTTATACATGAATTTTTTTTTTCCAGTAAATGCATATAGTACAACCTAATCCATTGTTAGTTGAATCTGTGGATGTGGAACTGCAGATATAGAAGGCCAACTGTGGGGCTCATATCCACAGATTTGGGTATTTGTCACAGGTCTTGGAATCAATCACCTGTAGATACTGAGCAATGACTGTACTGTAAATACTGTAATGGTGGAGGGAAAATCACTCAATTCTAGTATAAAAGTTAAAAGACAAAAAATTAAAATTATAGAAGTATGTTAATACATGTTAAATATAAATAAATATATATATATAAATTATGATATCAAAGACATGAAGGGGGATAAGTAACAGTATGGACTTCTCGTATGCTACTGATATAAGTTGTTACAGTTTAAAATACACTATGATAACTACGTTCTAGCAAGCCCTATAGTAACTTAAGAGAAATTACATGTAAAAATACACAAAAGAATAATAGGAAAAAATAAAAGCATATATATAAAAAAGCAATGAAATACAAAGGAGAATATAAAGAGAAAAGAACTACAAGATAGAAGAGAATTAACAATCTGGCAATAGTAAAATCTTCTCACTCAATAATTCCTTTATATAAAAGTGGATCAACTTCCCCAAAAGACAAAGATACTACCAATAAAAAACTATAGGCCAATATCCCTGATAAACATAGCTGCAAAAATCCTCAACCAAACTATATTAAATAGCACACAAAAAGGATCACACACCATGACCAAGTGGGGATTTACCTCTGGGATTTGAGTATAGTACGGTATATTAAAATTCAATTACTTTGGTATATCACATTTGCAAAACAGAGGATAAAAATCACATGATCATCTCAATAGTTACAGAAAAAACATTTGATACAACTCAGGCTTTTGTGACAGAACTCAAACACACTAGGAATATAAAGCCATATATAACAAGCCCACAGCTAATATCTTCAATGATTAAAAACTAAAAGATCAGAAACTAGGCAAGGATACCCATTCTTGACACTTTCATTCAATATCATGCTGGAAATTCTAGTCAGAGAAATTAGGCAAGACAACATACTGAATGGCATTCAAATCAGAAATAGAGAAGTAAAATTATCATTATTTGAAGATGACATGAACTTGTATGTAAAAAACCCTAAAAGTTTTGCAAGAAAAATTTAGAACTGATAAACTCATTAAAGTTGTAGGATTCAAAATCAATTTACAAAAAACATCTTTCTATTTAGTAACAGTTGACCATCTGGAAAGGAAGCTAGGAAAATAATCCCACTTTCAATATCATCAGTAACTACACAATGCTTGGAAATAAACTTAACTGAAGAGGTGAACTTGTACTCTGGAAAGAAAAAAAAAACACATTGATAAAAGAAATTAAAGACTCAAAGAAATGAAGACATTCTACATTCATAGATTGGAAAACTTAATATGGTTAAAATGTCCATATCGACCAAGCCAATCTACAAATTCAATGCAATCCTGCTCTATAACTTAATGGTATTTTTTCTGAAATAGAAAAAAAAAATTAAAGTTTATATAAATCACAAAAGGCCACATTAGACAAATCAATTTTGGAAAAGAAAAACAAATCTGAAGGCCTAACACTTCCTGACATCAAAATATGTTACAAAGTTAGAGTAATTAAAACAGTATGGTAACGGTATAAAGACAGACAGAGACAAATGGAACACAACAGGGAACACAGAAATAAACCCACGACATCTTCCACAAGGGTTCCAAGAGCAAGAGTGATAGCCACAGAGTCTGTTTAACAAATGTTGTTGAGAAATCTGGCTATCTATGTGCATAAAAAAGATTGATCACTTAAGCTATACAAAAAAGTAAACTCAAAATGGATTGAAGAATTAAATACAATACCTCAAAAAGTAAACCACTAGAAGAAAACATAGAAGAAAATCTTCATGCCATTTGTGTTGGCTACGATTTCTTGGAAATGAAACCAAAATCATGGGCAACAACTGCAAAACTGGACAAGTGGGACTACATCAAACTAAAAATCTCTTGCACAAAAACAGAAACAATTGAGTACAAAAGCAATCTACGGAGTATGAGAAAATATCTACCAACCATATTTCTGATAAAGAGTTAATGTCTAAAATAAGCAAGTGACCTCTACAAGTCAATATATAAAAAGAAATATTCTAATTAAAACTGAGCATAGGACTTTAATAGACACTTTTCCAAAGAATAAAGGGAAATAGCAAAAATATATAGGAACATATGTTCAACATTACTAATTATCAGGGAACTGCAAA
Organism: Ovis canadensis; assembly: GCF_042477335.2. Classification (NCBI taxonomy): domain Eukaryota; kingdom Metazoa; phylum Chordata; class Mammalia; order Artiodactyla; family Bovidae; genus Ovis; species Ovis canadensis. Next base: position 65,480,160 of record NC_091262.1, on the reverse strand, counting down.
TCAAAACCAACCACAATGACATATTATACTGGTTAGTATGACTGCTGTTTTTAAAAACATAACCACACAAAAGGTAACAAGTGTTGTCAAGCTTGTGGGAATTTTGGAATTATCTATATGGTTGGTGGGAATGCAAAATGGTGTAGCTGCTATAGAAAACACTATAAAGATTTCCCTCAAAATAATCATAATCTATATAACTCAGCAATTCCACTTCTGAGTATTTATCCAAAAGAGCTGAAATCTACATCTTGAAAAAATTATTTTTATTCCCATGTTCATGCAGCATTTTTCAAAATAGTCAAATGTAGAATGGATGTCAATGGATATGTGAATGACTAAAGAAAATATGGTATATGTATATAGGAGCATCCAAAGTCACTCACTGCAGATAGCAACTGCAGCCATGAAATTAAAAAGACACTTGCTGCTTGGAAGAAAAGTTATGACCAACCTAGACAGCTTATTAAAAAGCAAAGACATTACTTTGCCAAAAACGGTCCATCTAGTCAAAGCTATGGTGTTTTCAGTAGTCATGTATGGTGGATGTGAGAGTTGGACTGTGAAGAAAGCTGAGCACTGAACAACTGATGCTTTTAAACTGTGGTGTTGGACAAGATTCTTGAGAGTTCCTTGGACAGCAAGGAGATCCAACCAGTCCATCCTAAAGGAGATCAGTTCTGGTTGTTCATTGGAAGGACTGATGCTGAAGCTGAAACTCCAATACTTTGGCCACCTGATGTGAAGAACTGATTCATTTGAGAAGACCCTGATGCTGGGAAAGATTGAAGGGGGAGGAGAAGGGGACGACCGAGGATGAGATGGCTGGATAGCATCACTGACTCGATGGACGTGAGTTTGAGTAAACTCGGGGAGTTGGTGATGGACAGGGAGGCCTGGCATGCTGCTGTCCATGGGGTCGCAAAGAGTCGGACACTACTGAGTGAACTGAATACCAGAGCATATTATTCAGCTTCAATAAAGGATATCATGATGCATCTGATCTCGTAAAGTTCTGGAAGTTCTTCCATCTTAACTAGAATAAGACAGAGACAGAAGGATAAATACTGCATGAGGCAACTTACATGAAATATCTAAAATAGTCAAACTCAAAGAAGCTAATGAATTCCATATGATAATCTATTTTAAAACTATTGATGAGGTCAAATTGCAGGCTTAAAAGATTTCCATCAGAAAAGAAGTTGTTTCCATCCCCAGTATCTACTAATCTCAAAAGTTCTTCTCTATTGTCAATAGTGGTTTGAGACACATGCCTTAATTTGGAATGTATAAAATATGGTTAAAGTTAGTTACACAGACCTCTTGAACACTTAGTTCAGAAATATCAAACAAGTAAAAAATTAGGAAGATTTTTATGGGGAAAGGAAAACATGCACCTTTTTATTTCTATATTTCCCATCTGGAATTTTTTTAATATATATTGAAATTATGACTATTTTCTACCCTAGAAAATAATCCTCTATAAAATTTCTAAGACAAGATTGTAAGAAAATCCAAATGAATCTTTCAGATTATAGTATTACAAGAGACAAGTACCTATAAATAATTCATATTAAACTACATATAATAAACAAGAAATATTTGGTTTCTATTTTTACCAGTAAAACTTATGCTGTTTCTTAAATTGTTTGCTTTGAAAAGATTACTTTTCAAAACCTTAAAACTCTAGTATCTTATTTAAAAATTTGAGGCATAACTAATATTTGTACCAGACAAATACATCAAAAAATTGATATTTGTAGAGGACTGAGTTAGAGGAAAATTTACATTAAATTTAATATTATTGGTTTTCTGCTGTGAAATGATGAGGTATTTTTTTTTTAGGTAGCAATTCATCTCTAGGACTTGCCTTTTATAAAATATAAAGACATAGCACATGAAAATTAAAATAGTAATCATAATTTAAATATAACCATAAAAGTCCACAATCTATGTATTTTATGGTTCAGACTTGGTAACAGCATTGAGTACATTCACATAGTTGAAATACATTGATCTGAAATTAATCACCACTCTTTTCAGAACATAAAACTGTATTCCATGGAGACAGAGCAGTTAGAAATATTTCCTCCATCATTACTTGTATGAAATCGAACTGCCATGGACGGAGTGATCGTTCAATACATACATTTGTTGGGGAACTGGTTTTAAAAGAAATGACCCCAGGACCAATATACAGAGAATTTGACTGAATGCTTAGCTATACTTCAGCTTTTTAAAATTTTTCTGAATATATATAGTTCCATATGAGTACAATTCCTGATTTTGATTAATAGTACTATCATACATTTTAATACACAAGCCATACATCTAATCTCAACTCTAATTTTCCATACTGTGTACAACCACTCACTCATCAAATCCACTGTGGCTGGTGACTTAGCGCAAGTACCTGGTCCAGTGCATTTGTTGTTTTTGTTGCATGCATTTTGATGTGTATGCATGCACGTGTGTGTATGTATGCACATTTGTTTGTGTACATGTGACGAAATATATGAAGGGATGTGAAGGGATATGTGAAGAGTGCTCCTTATAATTGAACATAAGCTCTGGGGTAGGCTGAACAATGGCCCCCAAAGATACCTAGATCCTAGTCCCTGAAACCTGTGTTACCTTACATGGTAAAATGGATTTTGTGAACATGATTAGTTTAAGGATTTTGAGATGGGAAAATACTTAGAATATCTGGGAATACCCTAAATGTAAAGTGTCCCTATAAGAAAATGGCAGTGGAGGATTTAACATAGAGTCGGAGAATGTGATATGAGCAGATTAGAGTGATGCACTCTGAAGACAGAGGGAGAGAACACAAACCAAGCAATACAGGCAGCCACTAAAATCTATAAAACGCAAGGAAATGAAGTATCCTTGCAAACACCCCAGAAGGTGTAAACACCTTGACTTTGGCACAGTGAAATTGGTATTGGACTTCTGACACCCAGAACTATAGTATGAAACATGTATGTTGTTTTAAGACTCTAAATATGAGGGCTTCCTTGGTAGCTCAGTGATAAAGAATCTGCCTGTGTGGTGCAAGAGACACGGGTTCGATCTCTGGGCCGGGAATAACCCACAGGCCCAGGAACAACTCATGCAACCCCTACTGAGCCTGTGCTCTAGAGTTTAGAAGCAGCAACTGCTGAGATCATGTACCACAGCTATTTAAACCCATGTGCCATGGAATCCATGATCTACAAAAAAAAAAAAGAAAAAAAAAAACAAGAGGGAGAGGAAAACCGCTGCAATGAGAAGCATCGCAACTAGAGAGGAGCCCCTGCCCTCTGCAAATAGAGGAAAGCGGGAGCAGCAGCAAAGACCCAGCTCAGCCAAAAATAAATAAATAAAAGTTTAAAAAGACACTAAATTTGATACTTTATTACAGTATATGTGTTACTAGTAATATATTACAGAAGCAATACCAAAGCAATACAGATTTCTTGTCTTAACTCTTAATTTAGGATCACTCTAAAAATGCAAATCTGACCATTTCATGGCTCCCAATTACTGAACAGGGAAAACGTACAAGGTTCATCAAGATGTAATTTCATTCTGCCTCTTTAATCTCATCCCTGTGGTTTCTTGCCACCTAAAAACACCAAATTTTGCAGGAGTCTAAGTTTTTGCATACTTTCTGAAGTCTCTTGTCAAACTTTTTTCTCTCCCATGACACTGATTACATATATTTAATATAGTAATAATCATATGGCCTTATCATTATTTGCTTTCAACTGGTCTAAAACTATAAACTAACTGAAGCTTCCCACAAACCTATATCAATGTCTAAATAGAGTTACATAAGTGTTTTCAAAGTAAATACTACATTCATAGTTCTGTTAACTATATAATATATAGGTTTTATTTGGTCATTTCTTTTAATATGTCAATTAAGGACTGAGGTTACTTATACGAATGGTAGAGCTCCCCCACTCAATATTACAACAATCTTCCACTAACAATTCTATAGTTTAAAAGATACTGTAAACATCCCAAATCTCACAGAAATTCATCAGCAGATATACGCAAATTAAAGGCCAAAATTAAAATACATTTTAGGTGTTCGAACTTTCAGGACCTCAACTCTTTCTGCAAGGCATCTTCACCTCAAATATTGCAGATTCTGCAATCACTGCTGAGGTTTGACTGCCTTCTTAGAGCGTTTAGTGACTGGTGTCTCTGTTAAGCTATAGCTTCTTAGTATTTGTATTGTAATGAATGGTTGGCAATCCTCTTTGTAGTATGAAATAGCCTTTCCCTACTCAGTAGATCCCATAGGGGAGCTGCTTGCTCTTTAAGTATAGAAGATATTTTCAGTGTCCAAATAACCACCACCCAACTTTTTTTAGAACATATCCTCAGTGTGGTGAATCATTCAGAACGGTTATTCTAGATAGCGATCATCACTCTTGTACCAGCTCTTAGACTCTACTACTCAATCTGCTTCATCATTCTTTACTCACTCATTCATGCGTTCAAGCCTTCATTCAGATAAAATTGTCTTCTTTTCAATGATTTTGTTATCACTCAAAGAAAAAAACTTTCTAAACTTTGAACTTATCAATGTCATTAACCGTATTTCAGATAAAATAAAAACTTGTTGAGATCCTCTTAAAAAGTAGCTCTATCTTAAACATTTTCTCAAAAACTTATATTTCACAGAGTAGTCTTTCCATGTTTCCATAGGAAATGCCACTATTAAAAACTGCTTTTACAAAATGTACCTTTCCTTGACAGATTTTCTAAATAGCTAAAATATTTCTTAGACATCTCATTAATCTGCTTTCCCTGTGATGTAGGAGGTAGTTATTATTATCCTCATTTTACAGATGGAAGAAGAGGCATAAGAGGTTAAGAGATTTGACACAGAGAGCCAGTAGAAAATCCAGGAATAGTAATGAGGTCAATGGATATATACTAACTGTGCATATGAGTTTTTCTTTGCTTTCCTATATACATGAAGATCATGGATAGAGAAAGTCCTAAGACCCCTTTTAATGAATCTCAGGGAATATTATGTGACTTGTAGAGATAAAAAAAAGACTGTGTAGCATGCCCTAATTTAAAGGCTTTAATCTCTTTATGGTTTCCATGGTTCAAGATATTTTATGTAATTTACAGAGGTTGATTATTTTAACTATCATAGGTTTGGGGAAGATCTACACACACCTTAGCACAATTTTGGACATTTTCCTTTTATTAAAGAGGAAAGCAATTGCTTAATATTAAAATGGTGAAAGGTATTTGACCTCTGCTACTTGAACTGGGCTTAAACATATTAATAAATTGGTGTGACAATGGTCATGTAATGGAACACACACCAAGAAAACAATTTTATAATAGACTTAAAAAGGATAGCCTAACTCAAAAAAAAAAAAAAAAAAAAAGGGAAAAAGATTTAGCAGCGAGGCACAGTTTCAGAGTTGAATAACATGTCATTCCAGAGAAGCAAAACTAGATAACCAGCAAATATAAGGCAGGTAGGCAAGAATGAGGAACTCCACTTTTCGGGCTAGTGTTTTCAGTGAATGGGGAGAATATGGGTTTTTGAAGGGTAGAGGTACTGAGACTCCTTTCCATTTCCTGTGTAGTTTGGTCTGATCGTCAGCGCCAGAATTCCAAGTACTTCAGTAAGGCTCAGTGAATGAATGAATAAATGGTAAGAGCAGAGCTGCGAAGCAGTTTTAAAAGAAGGACGGACTTTGGGGACCTAGAGAACACTAAGACAGTTTATACATTTAAAATCAGTAACAATTTTTATTTTTCCTTTGCTTTATGTCTTTTCAGGTATTATAATGAGATGTGCAATATTTTTCCTAGTGCAGTGTATTAAATGCAAAAGGTGATTCATAAATATACTGGTTTTATTACTATAACTGGGATAAGGCTCAGAGATTTGGTCTCAAGAAATAAATCTTTAATCTAACCACTATGGTGAGGATTGTATTTGAAAGTAAATCAGAAAAAATAGCTGAGCCTGAAGCCAAGGGCCTCTTTAATTTCCTCTGAATAGGAGAAACATTAATCCCTAAAATTCAGTTGACATTAAGTCTGTAAGAAGGAGGATCTGCTTTGTACCCAGTGCTCAATAATGGAAAGTGGATGGTAGGCAGGATCATTTTTTTCTTTTTTTGTAGCAGAAAAGAAACACCCCCAAACCTGGACTTAGAATAGGATTCCCAGGTTACAATCTATCGTTTACTTGCCATTTTGCCTTAGAAAGAATATTCTTTGATTGTTTTAAATACCAATTTACTTATCTGCAAAACAGGAGTTTTAGTGACATACATTCCATTAAATTAGACAGGAAGTGGTTAAAACTTATATCCCTGAAATATATTGCCGCCCAAGGGAAGTTTTAATGCCAAGAAATGAGATGGCAGAACAAAACAAGCAATCTGATTTCAACTGAGATCCCAAACAAGAAATGATGCGTCCCCTCAAGGGAGAGTTTTAAATGCTTCTCTCATTGCCCTATCACACAGAACTCTAATTGTAGCAAAGAAAGCATTGGCAGGAGACTCATGATGACAGGATGTACTTAGGTTAGAAGAAATAAAACAACCCATAATGGGAACAAGTAAATTATATTACCAGCAGTTAAATTTGCCTTTACTACTATTTATGCATTCTCATATCAGTCTCAGAAAGTATTTGGAGGACCTAATTTTCCTCTATACCTTAGAATTAGACCAAGCCAACCTTTACCATACACTCTGGGTTTTACCTTAAACTGAAACATTCCAGAATATATTGGATGGAGATCAAGCCTGTAGATGAAAGCATATATCTGTTAAGATCATTTTGCCTACTTCCAGATGTAAGAATTCAGGAATCAAGGCAAAGTAGAAAGTTAGCATTTAAACACAAATTTTATGGATCACAATAAAGGGATTTTGAAAGAGTAGAGAATAGTAACCCCACTGGTAAAGACATTGCCAGCAATTCCGTAAAGTGAGAAAGCATTGAATATTATGATCTGAAATGAGGGTATAAAATTTGTACAAAATTTGCAGGCATGTGGATGCGGAATAGTTTTTTTTTTTTCAAAATACATGCATACAGTTTCAAAGATCTACGTCAAGTATTCTGGTTCTAACAACTTATATAAAATTCCAATTTAAAAAAATCTAGGTTCTACTACAGGCAGGTTATTTCAGAGTAAATTTTCCAGATTTGAGGATTAAAATAAATCAAGAACACAAAAGTATTTGTTCTAGCACATACTAACCATACGGGAAATTGAATTATAAATAAGACAAAGGTAATATAAACTAGTCTTTCTATTTTTTAATGGCAAAATCTCAAGTCTGAATTAAATTTAGTAGGCAGTTGGAAACAAATGTGTTCATGTATTAATTTTGGAATGGAAGTTGGAAAAACAGAACAAGGCTTGACCATCACCTGGCTACCGTGTGAACACTGGTAAAAGGATTAGTTGTCCCCATAGAATAGAATCCATTTTGGTCAATAAAATGAAGTTATAGATTAATATCGAATGTCATGAAAATATGTTCATGATATGCAATTAAAGTTTAAAAAAACTGGTTATAAAACAGTAATGTATATTTTGCCCTTTGTCAAAAATACATGTATATGTTTGTGTATGCCCATATGTTTAGTATATGGACATTTTACATATACATATTATATATATGTACATGCATAAATTTTATTGTAAATATCTCAGGAGATATAAATCAAGTATAAGTTTGGCTTACTTGATTTTCATCATTATTATACGTTATGCGAAGCATTTTCTAAACATTAACAGTAATGTATCATCTAAATTGACATTGGCATATTTTGGCACTCAAGTCTTCTCAAACATCTTAAAAACTCTAGCAGAAAAAAACATTCAGCATCATTCAATGTATAACCTACTTATGTCTGCTACATGATGACACTAAACTTCTGAAAAGTTTTTTGGGGTAGTTAAGATTGTTTGCACTTGACAATAAGCAATAATATAATAATCATGTTCAAGTAAGTCAAAATTAAATATTTTACTCTACAGTATATTATTATAAATGGTATTTTCTAATTATATTCAGTAATTACTCTATAAATCTCGAATATCTATAAATCAAGTAGTATGAGTAGCAACTTAAAATATATTCAATACACTCTGATATTTTAAAATCTGAGATAAAAGGCTCAATGTATTTTTAAGTATAGATGTGGATATATGTGTATGTGATTTTGTTTAGGTAAGAAATTACAGGAAAGCAAATGCAGATATGTCATTATTATAGTATGGTGTTCAAAATCTAAAAGGTTTAAAATAGAATAAAAATTCTTAATAGGAAATAATTTCTTATATTATCTGAACTTAAAGTATTACAGGTAAGATTATAATATTTGCTTTGTACCAAATTAATTTCAAATTATTAATCTCAACAGAGGAGTTTGAATGAAAAATACTGGTACAAGGCCCGAATTTACTTGTTTCAAAGAAACTAAAATGATATTTGTAGTCAACTTCCTTGAAAAATTTTGCATTTATCTCCCTTGGTTAAGGAATAAGCACAGAGTTCTAGCCTTTATAAACTCTTTGAAAAAAGGTAAACTATTTTTTCTAAGAAAATAATGTCTGATATGAAAGGGAAAGGTGATATTTAACAGAATACTATCAAAATATTTTAACTACAAGACCCTCAAGCCGTAGGTTTAACAAAAGTATAGAGTCTATGAAATAAAATTTTAGAAAGCAGCCAATCTTATTCATACTATCATACTCTTCATTGAGGTTCTCAAGGCAAAAATGCTGAAGTGGTTTGTCATTCCCTTTTCCAACTCTGAATATTCATCAGAAGGACTGATGCTGAAGCTCCTATACTTTGGTCACCTGATGTGAAAAACTCATTGGAAAAGACTCTGATGTTGGGAAAGACTGAGAACAAGTGTAGAAGGGGGCAACAGAGGATGAGACGGTTGAATAGCCTCACTGACTTGATGGACTGTTTTAGAGCAAACTCCAGGAGATAGTGAAGGACAGGGAATCTTGGCATGCTGCAGTCCATGGAGGTGCAAAGAGTCAGACATGACTTAGCAACTAACGACAATAATCTTTTTCATAATTTAAGTTTGCACCTCATTTATATCCCAGTGAGCAATTAACTGGACTTCCCTTGTGGCTCAGATGCAAAGAATTTACCTGCAACACAGGAGACTCAGGTTTGATCCCTGGATTGGGACCATCCCCTGGAGTAGGAAGTGGCAACCCACTCCAGAATTCCTGCCTGGAGAATCCCATGGACAGAAGAGCCTGGTGGGCTACAGTCCATAGGGTAGCAAAGAATCCAACATGACTGAGTAGCTATAACTTTCAAGCAATTGACTAGCCGGCTTTATTTTCTCTCCAGTTTCATTTCTTGCTTTTTCTTCAGTGTACTAGACTCCAGAAATATTGAGCCCTTATAATTTATCAAATGTTCAGATGTTCTGCCAACATTCAAGACTTAACATGTGCCATTCCCTTAGCCTGGGATTGGGACATGCATTAAAACCCCAGTTTCATCTGGCTAACTCCTTCATCTTCCCGTTTCTTGTTAGTCTGATTTAAAGGTTTTGCCTCACTTTTTTTTTTTGTGGAATTTGCCTTGAATCACCAATATTTAAGTAAGTATTCCTTCCACCTGTTCTCAGAGCACACACTACTGTGTTTACCTGCCTGCTTTCTTCTTCTCCCTCAGAGAACAAGAAATCCTAGGTTCCAGGATCTCTGATTGGCTTTGCCAGTGCCCAGGGTAGTACCTTATGTTAGGCACTCAGTAAATCTTTCATGAATGGTGGATTTTAATTCTGGCATATGACTCGACATCACTTACTGCCAATCAAATTCATGCATTAAGCCTCCCATTCACACTTCTGTTATAACAGTTTATCTTTTGATAGCTTAAATTAGGCTGAATGGATTGTTTACAAGTGTAGACATATGAAAGCATTTATTAAACAAAATGTTTCTTGTGGCAAAGAAAATATTTGGGGCTCCAAAAATCTCATAGTTGATTCTAGAAAACAGGAAATTAAGTATTTTAGCCTCCCTTTCAGTTGAGTGGGATTGGAAGACTGATTTGTGATGAATAGACTGTGAGTAGAAGTGATATACACCACTTGCAAACATGGGCTCTAAAACTCTTCCCTTGAGCCTTCACCTCCTCTCAGTGCTTCCATGACAGATGGAAGGAAAAGAGTCTAAATATATTAAAAACCATGTGAAGTCCCCCATCATCAACATCAACTTGCATTAGAGGTTTATTCACACAAGAGATGAAACTGTGTGTTTAAAAAAAAAAACCAGAATTTCAATCCTAAAAGAACAAGTCCTCCTTTTTAGAAATAGGGAAGCATTATCACTCGGCTTATTTCTTTCAAAATAATATTGAGAAAAAATTTAAAACCTGGGCAAAATATTAAAGTTTTTAATAATGTATATATTTTTTTCTTTTTAAAAAATACTTGAGTCAACTCTTAAAATATAAAATAAAAATGGTACACAGTTTAGCTACTGTTGTTTTGGCCTGGCTTGTCTACAGTTATCGGCAGTTTGCAATTTTTTCTCTAAAACAATAAGGTGTGCTTACAATACTTGTGAGCCTACTCTTTATTTAAAAATAGGATTCTAAAAAAAAAATAAAATAAAATAAATAAATAAAAATAAAAATAGGATTCTATCAGAAGGATTTAAACTATAAGACACTTCTGAATCACAGCTTCAAGATAAATTAGAGATTATATGAAATAAATTAAAACTTTAGGAAAAAGAATATGTTATCTCATTACCATTTATAATGTTTTGTTTGGGAAATTTATAGACATACACAAAATAGATGTGATATAATGAACCTCAGGTAGCTATTAACCAGATTCAACATTTATTAACAATTTTCTTTTATCATTTACCTCTTGTACCTTTATAGCTAAATTCTCTCAGCAAATCTGATACCATGTCATTTCATCCATAAATACCTGACGTACAGTATGTATCATGTTAACAATTCTTTTTTTTTAATGTAAACCACACTAACCTTGGATTCATTTCTATGCTTAGTGAACTATATATATAATACACCCACTATATAATATGTACATATATTTTTAAAATAAATTATTACAAAATTATTCTGTTCTGATATTTACTTTTTTCACTTAAAACATATTTCTACATTAGTACATGTAAATCTATCTTGTTATCTGTTGATAGCTGAATAGCATTTCATTGCAATAGATGTAACAAGATTTATTATGTATATGTACATATATATCTTTGTTGACTTGTGCAAGTACTGGTAGTATTAGTTCTTAGAGATGGAACTGCTAGTTCAAAAAATGCACACATTAAAAACATTTTAGAGGTAAAATAAAGTTTTTCAATTGAAATTTCTTAATATCTGATATGCAGTCTATATTCACATTTACCTAATTTTCATACAACTTTCTTTTTATAATTGGATTGTCCGCTTCTTAGAGTTCTCTCTCAAGTTTCATGGATTCTATAGCCTTCAATTTTTATTTTCCATGCTATTAACTTTTTAAGAAGCAAATATTGTCCTATAGACTGCCATGTGAAATAAACTGATCTCAGGGAGATTATACAATTTGCGTTCACAATTGAGTTAATTTGGCTGACCGTTGTCATTGCATCTGAGCTAAGCCATCATGTTTGAGTGTTGTGAAAAACTCTACACTAGAATCAATTGTTGCCAGTGAAATAAATTAGGCCTAGAGAGGTAAAGAAAAATTGGTCAGAGAATATTGTTAGGTAAAGGAAGGAAACAGGAAAGCTTTTATTCCTTCATGTTTACATTTTACTTTAAATACCTGGACTCATTAGAATTATAATTGCTCTTTTAATATCCTTGTCAACTAATTTCATCTTTGATTTTTCTGTGTCTACTTTTAATGATGGATTTGTCTCCTGATAATGGTTCATATTTTTCTACTTTGTATATCTAGTCATCTTGACTGTATGCTAATAATTATGAGTCATATGTTATAGAATGTCAGATTTTCTTGTTTTTTGTTTTTGGTTTTTTTTTTTACAAAGATTATTGAACTGTTCTAGCCGACAGCTAGCTTACATTCTCTCACTTTCTTCCTTTTATTGCTTGAATTCAGTTTGGGCAGCTTCAGAGCAGATTTTACTCTGGGATTAGTTTGGTCTAGTCACCAAGATATGACCGTTTTGACCACTCTATATGATGCCCTATGTATTAAGAAGTATTTTTATTCTGACTGATGAGAGTGCCAATACTGAGCCCTACGAGATCTCCATGAATCGTATTGGTTTCACTTTCTAGTACTTTCATCCCAGATCTCCTTGGGAGGCTGGTCAAAACTTAGCCAAATACTTGAAAGGACCCTTCTGCAGGTCTCCATGGCACACTATCCTTTCCTTTCTCCTCTCCTGACCTGGTCTACCCATCAATCATTAGTCTCTTCCTTTTCTGGTATTCCTCCCTGAAAAACTGTAGTCTCTACACTCAACCGGGTTATGCTTGGGTTCCCCCTGCCTTTTTCTGGGCATGGATGGAGCCTTCCTAGGTAATCAGCTCTTAGGTATCATATTGCTGTTTCTCTTCTCTCATGTATCACAGACTTGTGCTGCCTAGAGCCAGTCTGAAAACAGTTATTTCCTCTACACCCCGGGTTTTCTAGTATTTTACAGTGGCAGGGTGATTCTTATTACAATTAGTCCTCCATGAGTGAAAGTAAAGGTGATTCTCATTGCAATTAATCCTCTATGAGTGAAAGCAAAACTCTTGAAGGTGCATCTTTAATTAAATAACTCATAAATGTGTAGTTGAACATATTCATTATTGTGATGCATATAGCCTAAGGTAACTACCACCTCTTCACTCATGAATCACCCAGAGTGCAAGCAGAACCTGTAATTTGTTTCTAATCAACAGAAAATAGGAAAAGTAAAAGATTTTGCCTGCAATTAAATACCTTAATACATTTAAAGGGAATTACTCTTGTGATCCTGATCTAATTAGCTAAGTCATTTAAAGATGGTCTAGAAGTCAGAGAAGGAAATGGCAACCCACTCCAGTGTTCTTGCCTGGAGAATCCCAGGGATGGGGGAGCCTGGTGGGCTGCCGTCTATGGGGTCACACAGAGTCGGACACGACTGAAGTGACTTAGCAGCAGCAGAAGTCAGAGACGTGATGTTGAGACACTATGGCTGGCCTTGAAAAAAACGAACCCTGGCCCCCCAGCCACAAAAAAGTACCAGGAAATCTCCCATAATGAAGTGACATCAGTCAACAACCTGAGAGAGGCTAGGAGTAGGTCCCTGCCTCATGGAGAATGCAGCTGGCCAATAATTTCAGTCTTCAGTTAACGTGACTACAGAGTGACTTTGAATATAGAACTTAGCTATACAGACCCCAGGTTTCTGATCTACAGAAATCATTTCATAATAAATAGTTGCTGTTTCAAGTCACTAAGTTTTTGTTAATTTTTAAGGCAGCATAGGGCTTCCCAGGGGGCACAGATGGTAAAATGTCTGTCTACAATGCAGGAGACCCAAGTTTGGTCCCTGGGTCGGGAAGATACCCTAGAGAAGGAAATGGCAACCCACTCCAGTACTCTTGCCTGGAAAATTCCATGGACGGAGGAGCCTGGTAGGCCTACAGTCCATAGGGTTGAAAAGAGTTGTACATGACTCAGCAACTTCACTTTCAAGACAGCATTTGTATCTTATAGAGATACATTTGTATCCACATTGCAGGCAGATTCTTTACCATCTGAGCCACCAGGGAAGCCCAATAACATCCATACCTATCCCCTAAGTTTGTGTTCCCATCTAAAGCCAAAACCTCTGATTTTATACTCATTTCCATCCTCTCTTTCATACCCAAATATTATTCTAGCAATTGCCCCCCTCTATTCCACAACATCAAAATATCCCTCTACTGGATTCATCTTAGTGTCATTATAAGATGCTGTTTCACTCACCTTTCTCTATAAGATACTGTAATCTCTGTAAGATACAAATGTATCTCTATAAGATAATGTAATTATATTGAACGTATAATGAATGCCCCAAATGCTTTTAACTCTTCATAAGCCACATTAAACACAGCAGCTACATATGAAGGAGGCACATCATTCAATTGCCACAAGTGGTATTGCTCATTGTGATCAAGTTTTCCACAATGTGACTCATTGATCACCACAGCCTCTCTTCTCAGACCACTTCCTGTAGAATATGGATTTCAACAACCTCTTGACACTGTGAGTACCTCTATCTCATTTCACTATCCTTTGTTTCATTTATGTCTTTCTCCTCCTCTTCAGTTCAGTTCAATCACTCAGTCGTGTCCGACTCTTTGCGACCCCATGAATCGCAGCATGCCAGGCCTCCCTGTCCATCACCATCTCCCAGAGTTCACTCAGACTCATGTCCATCGAGTCCATGATGCCATCCAGCCATCTCATCCTGGGTCATCCCCTTCTCCTCCTGCCCCCAATCTCTCCCAGCATCAGAGTCTTTTCCAATGAGTCAACTCTTCGCATGAGGTGGCCAAAGTACTGGAGTTTCAGCTTTAGCATCATTCCTTCCAAAGAAATCCCAGGGCTGATCTCCTTCAGAAAGGACTGGTTGGATCTCCTTGCAGTCCAAGGGACTCTCAAGAGTCTTCTCCAACACCACAGTTCAAATGCATCAGTTCTTCGGTGCTCAGCCTTCTTCACAGTCCAACTCTCACATCCATACATGACCACTGGAAAAACCATAGCCTTGATTGGCGGACCTTGGTTGGCAAAGTAATGTCTCTGCTTTTGAATATACTATCTAGGTTGGTCATAACTTTTCTTCCAAGGAGTAAGCGTCTTTTAATTTCATGGCTGCAGTCACCATCTGCAGTGATTTTGGAGCCCCCCAAAATAAAGTCTGACACTGTTTCTACTGTTTCCCCATCTATTTCTCATGAAGTGATGGGACCAGATGCCATGATCTTAGTTTTCTGAATGTTGAGCTTTAGGCCAACTTTTTCACTCTCCTCTTTCACTTTCAACAAGAGGCTTTTTAGCTCCTCTTCACTTTCTGCCCTAAGGGTGGTGTCATCTGCATATCTGAGGTGATTGATATTTCTCCCGGCAATCTTGATCCCAGCTTGTGTTTCTTCCAGTCCAGCGTTTTTCATGATGTGCTGTGCATAGAAGTTAAATAAGCAGGGTGACAATATACAGCCTTGACGTACTCCTTTTCCTATTTGGAACCAGTCTGTTGTTCCATGTCCAGTTCTAACTGTTGCTTCCTGACCTGCATACAGATTTCTCAAGAGGCAGATCAGGTGGTCTGCTATTCCCATCTCTTTCAGAATTTTCCACAGTTTATTGTGATCCACAAAGTCAAAGGCTTTGGCATAGTCAATAAAGCAGAAATAGATGTTTTTCTGGAACTCTCTTGCTTATTCCATGATCCAGCAGATGTTGGCAATTTGATCTCTGGTTCCTCTGCCTTTTCTAAAACCAGCTTGAACATCAGGGAGTTCACGGTTCACGTATTACTGAAGTCTGGCTTGGAGAATTTTGAGCATTACTTTACTAGCATGTGAGATGAGTGCAATTGTGTGGTAGTTTGAGCATTCTTTGGCATTGCCTTTCTTTGGAATTGGAATGAAAACTGACCTTTTCCAGTCCTGTGGCCACTGCTGTGTTTTCCAAACTTGCTGGCATATTGAGTGGGATTATATACTTAATTATTTAAATCACTCCCTTACAAATACCCTGGTCTCACTTGCACCTTTCTTCCTTTACCATGCTGTATAATAAGAAAACTAAAAACTGGAAAAGAAACAGTGTTCATCATCCCCAGTTTCTGGTCTTACCAAAACTGGCTAGAAAAGTAAACTTAAAATCAAAATGGCATTTCCCACTATAAATTTAGGTTAAAATTATCCTATATGACAATTACCATATTTTTTTTCTCTGTGCTCTGCCATACTCACAGCTTATAACCTTCCCTTTTTACTTGATTGAAAGAAAGTCAAGAAGAGATCAGAAGAGAACTTCTACATATTACATCTCACATCAACCCACATAATAATATCTACGTGTGCTGTGCTTAGTTGCTCAGTCTTGTACAATTCTTTGTGACACCATGGCCTGTAGCCCGCCAGACTCCTCTGTCCATGGGAATTCTCCAGGTGAGAATACTGAAGTGCATTGCCATACCCTCCTCCAGGGGATCTTCACAGCCCAGGGATTGAACCCAGGTCTCCCACATTGCAGGTGGATTCTTTACCATCTGAGCCACCAGGGAATCCTGATAACATACATACCTATCCCCTAAATTTGTATTCCCATCTGAAGCCAAAACCTCTGATTTTATACTCATTTCCATCCTCTCTTTCATACCCAAACATCATTCTAGCAATTGCCCCCCTCTATTCCACAACATCAATATACCCCTCTACTGGATTCTTCATCTTATTGTCATTATATCATGCTATTTCACTCACCTTTCTCTATAAGATACTGTTTTATATCCTTGCTGACCTTTCAAAATTAGCCCTCAAAATTGTCTGTAGTATCTGTTGTGGACTGAGTTGTGTTTGCCTTCCCTAATCACTATACCTCACAATGATACTGTAATTGAAGATAGGGTCTTTAAGTAAGCGAAAATTAGGAGAAGGGGACCACCATGCTCACGGGCACAGAAAGTAGAGCTGCCACCCTAATGGTGCCTCCTAGAGGATAGAGCCTTGAGCCAAAGGAATTTTCTCAAGTCTTAAAAATCTAGTGGAATTTTCCCTGCTAAGTTTCAGGCTTGCTTAGAACCTGTGATCTTTTTCTTCTTTCCAATTCCTCCCTTTCAGAATGAGAGTATCTGTTCCCATGCCTGTCCCACCATTGTTTTGGGGAGAACAGATTATCTGTCTGCTTTCACAGGTTCTCAGCTAGAGAGGAACTTTGTCTCAGAATGAATCATTCCCAGCCATTTGTGCTTTAGATGAGATTTTGGCTTTAGCATTGATGCTGGAATAGGTTTAGACTTCTGAGGCTGCTGGGATAGGGTGAGGGTAATTTGAAGATGAGGATATGAAGTCTGAGTGGCCAAAGAGCAGAGTATTATAGGCCGAAATATTTCCCTCCAAAATTAAAATTGAAGTTATAATCCTCAGTATCTCAGAAAGTCGTCTTTGAAAAGGTAATTAAGTTAAAATGAGGTGGTTAGGGTTGGCCCTATTCCAGTAGGACTGATATCATTATAAGAGGAGGAAATTAGGACACAGATACAGGAAAGGAAGACCATGTGAAGAAACAGGGTAAAGATGGCCATCTGCCAGCCAGGGAGAGAGGCCTAAGAATGAAGTCATCCCTGCTGACCCGTTGAGCCTGGATATTTAGGCTCCAAAACTGAATCAACAAATTTCTGTTGTTTAAGGCAATCAGCAGTGGCGAGTAGTTGTGGCCGCTCTCTCATTCATACCTTCTCCCTCTCCTCCCCCTTTTCCTCTTATAGACGAACTCTAATTAGGCTCTTGTCCTCATTATATGATTAAAACTCATGTTGTTAATGCCACCAATAAACTTCATGCTGTGAAATTCAGAGTTTATCTCTCTCATTACACATCTCATTGGACCAGCAGTCAGCATTCAACACAGGTGATTACTACCACCTTCTTGATGATTTTTCTTTTCATCTGGTTCCCAGGACTTTACCTTGACATACCTCCTACCTCAGTTTTTTCTCAGTCATCTTTTCTGAATCTTCTTCATTCCTGTTTATAAGATTGAAAGACCTCACTCTTTTAATCCTCTTCTTTACTATAAATATAAAAGTAATTGCATGGTTTGATGCTTTCGAATTATGTTGCTGGAGAGGAATTTTGAGAGTCCCTTAGACTGCAAGGAGATCAAACCAGTCAATCCTAAAGGAGATCAGTCCTGAATATTCATTGGAAGGACTGAAGCTGAAACTCCAGTAGTCTGGCCATCTGATGCAAAGAACCGACTCATTGGTAAAGACCCTGATGCTGGGGAAGCTTGAGGGCAGGAGAAGAACGGGGTGACAGAGGATGAGATGGACATGTCGATTCAATGGACATGAGTTGAGCAAACTCAGTGAGATAGTGAAGGACAGGGAAGACTGGTGTGCTGCAGTTCATGGGGTTGCAAAGAGTCAACTTAGTGACTGAACAACAAATGTCTACATCTAGGGCCAGATTCTCCAAAAATATGCATTCCTGTTATCTTCACTAGTTTATTTAATAGATGTCTCTAATTCAACATGTTGAAATCTGAACTTTTCTAATTTTCCCCAAACCTCTCTACCCATGGCCTTTATCATCTTTTTAATTTTTACCATATATTTACTGTTAGTCTGAATTCTCCAGAGAAGAAGAAACAATAATTATTATAAGCCAAAGAAAAATATTTTTCATTTCAATCAACTAACCTCCAAAATTTTATAAAGTTCTATCCCCATTAATCTGGTCAAACCTTGCATAATATCATAGGTCTATTTTCTGTAACCATTTCTTTATGTATTTTACACAGTTCATAAAACCAGAAATAATACCATTTTTAACTCTGTTCATTTATAGTGTCCATTAATGTGCACTCAGGATTGAAGGTGGAAGGTAAATGGTGGGGACAAGGATATAGTGGTAAATAAGTAAACTTTAATTTTCTGGTTAGTGTTCTTAAATCTGATATCAATCATGTATAACACTGTAATAAAAGGTTAAAATGCCTCAAATATTGTAGAAAATAAACAAAAATGCTATGTCTATGGAACACAGAATAGTATTTATGTGGGAAATAAAAAGGAGTGGAGGTAGTGGTAAGCATTTTCACATCTCAATTCCAGGTGATAATAGTTAATAATATCTTTGCTTCCCTACCCATTCACTTCCCCCATCAACAGATACATGTCAAACTGAATAAGATATTTTCTCTTTCACTATATATAAATATACACACACATACATATAATACATATATGCATTTGCTATAATATATTAATATATTCCAATTCCTCACTTTTCTGCTTTCCTCACTAGACTTTGAGTTTCTGGATAGCAGTAAGTATTTTCTTATCACTGTTTCATTGTATTTGGAAATCAAGTTCTGGACATTTGAATGCTAAAGACACAAAAATTAATATTATCAGCTGCTTATTGCAGCTTCCCAGGTGGCTCAGTGGTAAGAAGCTACCTGCCAGTGCAGGAGACGCAGGAGAAGAAGGTTTGATCTTTGTGTTGGGAAGATCCGCGGAAGGAGGGCATGCAACCCTTCCCTGTATCCTTGCCTGCAGAATCCCATGGACAGAGGAGTCTGACAGGCTACAGTCCAAGAGATTGCAAAGAGTCGGACATGACTCAGCACACAGGCAATGGCCTGTTGTGCTTGGTAGCTACTTTACATACATTGTCAGTCAATGGATGAAGATAATACTCACAGAAAGACCTTAAAATAAAACTATCCCTCCTGAAATACATTTTCCACATGTTTCAAAGGAGTCATCTTTTTCTTGTCTTTCACAATGTTGTGTCTCCACTGAGGCTAACTGGATTTGGGAGAGTAGTCTCTTCTGACAATCTTGGGGGCAATATGTGTGTCCTATAGAGTGAGGTCATTTACCAGAGGTAACTGAAAATCTCACTGACAAAACTGTCCTACAAAGGACAAAATATGAAAATAACAATGCCAAAATAATTGAAAATTTCCACTCAAATGCCAGGGCAGAGCACAACCGCACCAACTGACAGGAAAAAAAGAATAATTTACTAAGGTATTTCTTATCCATTGTACCTCACCCCTACAAACACATTGAAGCTGTGTTGAAACCTACATTACAAGTTATTGCTGCCCTGAGCTTCAATAACTTGTAAAATGCTGGCAATGCACCTACTATAAACATTGAAAAAGCATCTTTAGTACATTACTGCCTTCAGGAGTGGAGACCATGTTTATGGAATTGGGAAGTTATGACCTCATCTGTTATGTATGTCAAACAGCTTACCCACTTTAAAAAGGCTGCCATGCAACTCCACACATATCAGGCAAAGGATAGTGGTACTTGGCAGGGGGGATAAAACAACAGCAACATTTCTTTCTTAGCTCATTTATCTTACTTACTCCCAAATCTGGCTAATATGGTTCTGTTAAATAATATCCCACATAAAATATTAAGCATGCTACTTCCCTTAGAGATCTTTCCTAACCCATATTCAAAGATAACACTAAAAATTCCCTCAAATGTAAGGCACCAAAAAATAAATCACTAAAAAATAAAGGGGTCAAAGTTCCTTTAATGAATTTAAAATTTCAATCTAATTTCCACCTCCTGCCATTTCCTGTGATTAAAACAACTTCGTTTGACATGACTTACATCCTGTCTTCTAATCTAAGGTCTTTCTGGTAGAAGCTATTCATAGCAGGCTAGCATAACCCAGGAGCTTATTCGAATGCAGAATCTCAGACTCCACTCCAAACCTACTGAATCAGAATCAATAATTTAACAAGATCCTCAAGTAATTAGTATGCAGGTTAGAATTTGAAGACCAATGCTCTAGGGCCAGGGTCAAATAGAACTGGCCTAGAATGGGTGTCATTTAGTATTGGTATCTACTTAAAAAGTGGTATGTTTAAGTCTGTGACATGCTAGACTAAATAAGTAGCTGTTTCTGCTTCTAAACCGATCGTCTGTATTGAGGTAACGTGGACAGCACTGTATTTCAGGTGAATCTAGACTATGCAGGGTCTTTTCCTAGGATATGAAGAAATACCCAGTTTGCTCAAATGAACTACAGTACGCCAAATAAGTACTAGGCCTATGGTGGTGGTTTAGTTGCAAAGTCATATCCAACTCTTGCAACCCCATGAACTATAGTCTGCCAGGCTCCTCTGTCCATGGCATTTTTCAGGCAGGAATACTGGAGTGGGTTGCCATTGACTACATTGGTAGAGAATTTTTGAACTTGCTTTTTCCATGATTTTTTTAAATCATTATTATATAGCTTAATATAGTTCTACTAGCTCAGTAATGTAGACATTTAGAAATAAACTACTTATGTCCTAATCTGGACAAATGTTCTGATATATGAGTGAATTGAAAAAGGAAACTGACAGTTCTATATGCACACTGTATGAGCCCATTGTTGAAGTACATATGCCATGCATATTGTGTAACATATATGACATATATATGTCATGTATAACATATATGACACATGGGCCATATGTATACAAGCATGGGAAGAAAAACATACAAAAAATCTTAGTGATTATTCTGAGGGGTGCAATGAAATATATGTAATGGGAAATGCATTTTTTAAAGATTTTTGTAGCAGTAATTCTAGAAGCAATACTAGAACTTAGAGGAGTTCTAAGAAGTTTTCAAACTTGCTTTCTTTACCCAAATGCCGCTGTATCTGTTGTTATGAAGTTAATTTTATTACTTGTCTCATATTTTAAACAGGATTTTTGCTTTATTTCTAAAAACCATTTCCACTAAAAAGAAAAGTAGTAGGCAGAAATCAAAATAAATTGCCATTTGATAACAGCTCAGACATTTTTGGCAGGAGGAATATTTTAATAAAGATAAAATAAGGTTTCAGAGTTCCTTGTATATGTACATGATCTTATTCTTCTTTAAATTAATACCACAGACGCTTGTGAAGCTTTGGTTTATCAGGAATTGTTCCAGTAGGTGCCCCCACCCTGTCCCTATAAATGAGTCATATCAGGAGAAAATGAGGTCTTTTTCCTAAGGAATGGCAGTACTGTTGTTGCTGCTCTGGCACCCCCTGGTGGAGGAAAATCAGACAGATTTGGAGAACTGAGGAGCAACCCACCAGGAATCTTGTCCAGAAGATAAATGCGTAGCATCTCTCAGGTAACTTCTAAGATTGGAGCACTTGGGGATGAAAGTACATTTCAGTTACATTGATTTAGTGCTGTGGCCTTCTGATAGAGGCACTGCCGGGCCCTCTGTGGTGTAAGCTTGTCTGTGCTTCCTGTGGGTTTTTCATATTTAGTAAAGCAGCTGTGCACAGTCAAGTTCAATATCCAGAGATGCCACAGATAAGGTCACAGAGAAAATCCAAAATGCCAGACTCACAGGATTATACACCTGTGTGTATGCGTGTGGCTTTGCTACATGTTTGAAATTTTGCCCTCTATTTCGTGGATCATCATGCAGTTTCCAGAAAAGGCTGTCAAAGGCAGAACTGTAAGTGGAGTTGCTATAAGCATAGGCTTTGGAGTCCGACAAACCTGGACTCTGTACACTGAAATATTTACCTTGTGTATCTTGGTTTTCATCTATGAAGCGCATGATAGAATCAACATTTTTCTTACAGAGAATTAGGAGGTTTAAAAGATTGCACTGTAGAACCCATTGCTTAGTATACATTAAGCACTTATGTTAGTGATACAAAAAGGCTTTCTTTAAAATACAAGGTTCCCCCCCGCCCCGTTTTCTTTAGTTTTAATACTGGAGAACTGCAGATGTCTTTTATTATTTGAAAATCAACCTGCTCTAATAGTATATAGATGGATGCTTCCGCAAAACATATGATGACCATCCCACAGGTTTTCCAGTTACCCGGAATGATTGATTGCCTGGAAAAGACTATGTATTATTCTACTGATAAAGCAGGGGTAATCCCCTTTCATAAGAGAATGCAGCCCCACCCCTAGTAATTAAATTCGTGTTGTTCTGTGAGGGAGGGGTGGAAATACTGTTAATCTCTCTCTTAGCCTGAGACATCTTTCATGACTGTTTCCTACATGACAGTCATTCAAGTAGGTCAGAGAAGAGAAGAGCCCCTTTCCCAAGAGTCAGGCTTGTGGTTTGATGCTAAAAAGGTCTAGTAATTGGAGTCGCCAGAGAACTGAATCAGCGCAAATATCAGACGGGGAGTCTCAGAGCACTGCTCTCCAAGTGCCTGCGTGGACGCCATCTGCCATTATACTGACAGCTGCAACCTCTTTGCTGAAGAAAAACACCTGAAAAGTCAACCCTACGTGGACCAGCTGCATCAGGTCCCCGATGTGGAATCTTCTGAGAGAATCGGTGTTTATTTGGATTTCAAAAAAGCAGTTTCTGCCTCCCTTGACAAGTCAAGGCCTTATGCTGTTCAAACGCCCGTGTATGCTAATACTTTTGGGGGTTTCCCCCCGACCTGAAACTAAATTGGTTTTTTCTGAACTGAAGTTCTGCCACAGAAACTGAAATCAGTTTTAGTGAAGGTTTTTTTTTTTTTTTCCTTTAGCGTTTAGCCTTTCAGAAGTTAGCACTACATTCACAGCATTTTATTTGAGTACTGAAGAAAATTCAGGGGAGAGAGGTGGGAGGGGGGTTCATGTTTGGGAACACATGTAAGAATTAAAGATTTTTAAATTAAAAAAAAAATCATTAGAGCAACTACACAGAGCCCTTATTTCATAGCCTTATTGTTTCATTGGTGCTTCCCTGGTGATTCACTGGTAAAGAACCCTCCTGTCAATGCAGGAGATGCAGGTTCGGTCCCTGGGTCAGGAAGATTTTCTGGAGTAGGAAATGGCAACCCACTCTCCAGGATTCCTGCCTGGAGAATTCCATGGACAGAGGAGCCTGGCAGGCTGAAGTCCACAGGATCACAAAGAGTTGTGATTTAGCACAAAACCAAGAAATTATTTTGTTATTGCCCAGATGTGTCAAAGCCCTCAGCAGGTCTAATATGCATATCTTCTAAAGTATGTGTTTATATATTTCCCCCTGAAATATATTACATCTAATGAATAGGCAAAATTCTTTACCTCTGTTTCCCATCTAGCTGCACGTGAAGTGTTTCTAGACAGCCCTCAGTACTTCTTTCCTTGTGTACATACTTATGTATTTTTCAAAAGTATATACAGTGATTCCTATAAGATAGTCTCCTAATTGCTTTGCTTTACAAATATCAGCTTTCAAAATTCTCCTTGAAGCCCTACTGCAGCTATAATAGATTATCACAAACACGGTAGCTTAAAAGAACACCAATTATTTTATAATTTTTAAAATGAGTCAGTCTCACTGGGCTAAAATTGGGTGTTCATTCTTGAGGCTTCAGAGGAGTATCTATTTTCTTGCCTTTTCCAGCTTGAGAAAACACCCTCATTCTCGGTTCTTGGCTAATTTCTTCCATCCTCAAAGCCATCAAATCTTTATGAAATGATGAATCACACTGGCTGGCTGCTCTTATTATATCTCCTGCTTTGACTCTTCTCCTCTATTTTACTTTTTAAGGCTTCTCTCTACATCTCAAGATTCTTAATCTCATCTTCAAAGTCCCATTTGCCATGTAATGCAACATACTTGTGGACTTGGATATCTTGAGGGTCATTATTTTGCCTGCCACAGTTACTGTAATCATTCTCACTTTACATGTGAGGAAATTGAGTCAGACAAGTTAAGAGATTTGTCCAAGGTCACACAGCTAACTAGAGGCAGAGTTTGGTTTTAAACACAGGCACTTTGGCTTGAGAGTTTGGGCCCCTAACAATTTCAGTTTAGTATGTGATGACTGAAAAAGAGAAGGGAAGATTGAAGAAAGGAGACAGATAAATATTTTATTCCTACCATCATATACAATCATGCCAGGTGGCATTAAATGAATTAAACTCTTACTTTCCTTTAAGTACTGACAGCAACAAAGCACCATAGAAAAGAGAACTTAAAGACAAGAGAAGCAATGCCCCAGAATAATGAGAATGGGCCACTGAGATTGATCATGTTTGTTGCACAAACTGCCTGAGAAAGGCTGAAAATACTGACAAAAAAGGAAGAACCATAGTTTAAGAATGTAAAAATAGCAAACAATTTGAAAAGTATAAGAAAGTGAGGAGGCTCTGAGGGGATACCAAAGATGTACAATAAAGTGGAAACTGGAAAATCAGAATAATATTTTAATTGGCAAAGCAGGAATGCATATAAAATGAGAATCTCTTAACCAACAGTTTCATTGCCAAGCTATACAAAATAACCAATTCCATGGACATGGAAGTCTCCTTCATGTTTGTATTATAATATATTGGAATTTCAAGTTGAACTCTAGTAGGGAGGCTTGTCAAATTTGGAGATGAAGATGATGAAGTGAAACCAGGAAATCAAGAAAGATTTAAGCAGCAGAACACATCTAATGACACTGACAACTTTGAAATTAATCTCACTAATGTCAGGATTCAAATTCAGCATCTCCAGTTAATGAAATAAAGCCGTCATAAGTGTTAGTTGCTCAGTTGTGTTCAAATCTTTGTGATCCCATGGCCCATCCAAGGCAATCTTCAGGCAAGAATACTGGAGCAGGTTACCATTCCCTTCTCCAGGGGATCGTCCTGACCAGGGATCAAACCCAGGTCTCCTGCATTACAGGCAGATTCTTTACTGTCTGAGCTACCAAGGAAGCCCAAAATACATACACCCAAATATGAGGGCAATCTAGGCACCATTATGCTAATGATGTGTCTGACATCCTCTAATTACATTTTCCTTTTCAGAAAAAATAACAGCTCCATTTCCAAATATATTTCCAATTTTTCAACAGATATTTATAAATCCTTTTATATGATAAGCTGTAAGCATTGTGTTAGGATGCATAATGTCATGTTCTAGTCTTATGTACATGTTTAAAATGGGAGAGGACTATCTTAAATACGAATATTTAAAACACATCTCCAAAGCAATATCCATTTACTATAGAAAACTTAGAAAATATTCAGATGTAAAAAGAACAATAATATATTACTATACCAAACATAAGACATGCTGTTAATAAATGCTGATATTTTGAATTATGTCTATAGACTTTTATCTTAGAAATGCATCTGTGTTTAAAAAAGGACTTCCAGTTTAGACACTATTTTCAACTTTTTAAAATTTAACAATGTTTTGGGGAGGGAGGTGGGAGGGGGGTTCATGTTTGGGAATGCATGTAAGAATTAAAGATTTTAAAATTAAAAAAAAGAACTTTAAAAAAAATAAAAGTTTTCAAAATTAAAAAAAAATTTAACAATGTGTTTTACACAAAATGCTTATGGACATTTCTGCAAATCATTAAATACTATCTCGTCTGATAGCTACATACAATTCTATTGTAAATGCACACCGTAGAGCATTTAGCCAAGACAATTTTGTTTACAATTTAGTGAAGAATTTAATCGCAGAATTCTTTCTCTAAAGTGCTCCAAAACTCCTGCAGTGACGCAGTTTCATGAAATTTATCACGATTTTCTGTCAAACCCTATTGCACCATTTCAAGTATCCTGCAATTTCTTTTTGCAATGGATAATATCTTTTCATTAATTCTTCCTAAGCTCTATATTTAAAGCCCGATTTTTAACACGTTAGACCTAGGAGTAAAGTCAATGAGGATGACTCTTTAGATGTTTCTAAGACAATTTTTCATTGTTCCTCCCCACTGTATTTGCATTTCTCTAAAATTACTGACAGTACAATTTACTCCAACATCCTTCCCCTCACTGCCACTACTATTTCCTCAAATCAGTGAAAGATACCAAGAAAAATGTGTTCTGTAATCAATAAAACAGGTAATTTCCCATGAAAATGTCTTCAGAGGACTATGCTAAAGAGCTATTCCAAGCAGTATCAGAAATGAATCATGTGATAAAAGCTTGAAGTCATTAAATATTGATATTGTTCTTACTGTTTCATGTTGGATGATATGGAGCTATTATCTGAACTCCAGAACACAGAAACAACAAATAAAAATATTCCTTTCAAATGAATTTGTTGCCTGGCTGCCTTACTACCACAAAGCAATTTTGCCCAATAAGTAAATATTGCCAGTGCCTTAATGTCTCGTGTTTACAGCAAAAGTAATCTTCACACACACAAAAGCCAGGAAAAGACAGAAAGAATACATGCAATTAAACTTGTATGATTAAGCCTAAGAAAATTGGTAGGTACTAGATTTATCATTTTTCCTTAAAAATACATGCACTTGATTCACTTATTTTAGACCTAAATTACTTTTTACAAAACAAAATACAGTAAAAGTTGATTTACATCTTGTAAAGTACTTTTTACCTTTCTTTAAAAAATTTAGCAGTGTAATTTGAACAAAATGATTATGTCCCTTTCCCCATATCATTTAATACTATCTATTCTAAATGCTCAAATTTAAGATTGAATTCAATAATAGAAACTTTAAAAAAAAATACCAAGTGTATGACTAAGATATGACTAAGATCAGTTTTTTTAATTGATCATTTATATACTTATATAAAATAGCTAAAGATATATTGTTCAAAAATCCTCTATGAAAAAATAAAAATACTTCACTCATAAATTGACATTTCAAATATAAAAGTCCTTTTAAATCAGGTAATTTGATGCAAAATTAAGGTATATAATAATAAACTGCAATTTTAAAATTCCTGAATATTACTGATAAGACCTGCAGATAATATTTCACTATTAAAAAGTGAGGATAAGAGGTGCTGGCTATGATTTTTAGCCACTTGTACTAGCTCTTCAAAAAGGACAACCCTAGGGTAGGCCCAAGCTATAAATCTGTTTCATATAAATGGATAGAATAGACGTTTCTCAAGAGTCCCTGTGTGCTCATAAATGAATACTTCACCAAGGACCAGGAAAGAATAGGTCACTAGCTATCTCAGAGCTTTACATATTTGCAGTTTTGTTTTTTTGCTCCAAGAATTAATGAGAACATTTTTGATTCCCTAAAAAACTGCTTCTTCCTCTAACAGGCAGTGCCTAAACTTAGAACCATTCCCTAATCTCAAGAGTAGTCCCATTTCATTAAAGCCGGAAGTCAGTGCCCAACTATCTCAGCATCTGTCTCCTTGATTGGGGGGGAAAAATTGGTCTAGAAAGCTTAAGCAAAGGGTGTTATACAGTAGAAGAGACTAACCAACCACATATGGGCAGGAATGGGTGGAGCAGGGCAGGACATTTGACACTGCCACAGTTATAGGTTATAATGGACTTTAAAATCTGGTCCTGGATGCACAAAGCTCAGAGAATGAGGACTTTTGCATGCCTTCAAAAAATTGAGCACGTTTTCTGCTAGAGAAATATTCACTATCATTCTTTAATATTCCAAGCACCAGAAAAAAAAAAAATATATATATATATATAGTATTTCTTAAGCTTCGTTTTCCTTCTTAAGGAGTCCTTGGGCCTAGAAAAGAAAACAATGGTCTCAAAGGCCCTTGCTGAATCATCTAACTTTGGGGAAAACAAAACCAAACTTTAAGTCTTGCCCTGATGCTCTGGGCTGGTTGCATCTACCTAGGACTTATCCCCCCCTTCCCAGAAACCTCCTACCCTCTACATCTGCCCTTATCACCCCCTGCCCAAAACCTCCCACCCTCTGTTCAACTACAAATGCCATCTCAACTAAAGATTACCCAAAATGTCCCGCCTGACTAACGTTTCCTTTATCGCTTCCACAAACTTCCCTTTAAATCTGAAGCCTCCCGGATCCCTCTCACACTCAGCCTGGTCGTTAGGCCCTCCTTGCCTGGATAAAGGTAACCTATCCTTCTCTTCTTCCTTGGCCTGAACTATATCTTACACTTCTAGTGTCAGGCAGGCATAGAATGATGACACGGGTTTGCTAATAAAGCAATTCTGAGGGACCACATATTATCACTCTGCCAACACAGCCACCACCACGGCTTTCGCTGATGCTCAGACTATTGTAAATAACCTCCACTTCTCTGGTGCCTCTAATGACAAACACTCTGCTGAGTGCTTAACACACAGTGTGATATCAATGAGAACCGTAAGCATATTCAAAACGAAGGTTTATAAAAGCGGTTAACCTGACTCTGTCTGTTCCCAGGTCTCTACACTAGACCACTGTCACCTTCCAATTATACAAACCATGTAGTGTATTTTGAATAATGCAATGCGCCTGCCACTTTTTAAATAAAAATAATCATATAGCTTTGGGAAGCTACCTGCATGTCCATGTCAGGCCCTCAGTTCCAACCACCCTCTCCCCTCTTTGCATCAGTCACTCAGAGTTACTTAAGAAACTGAACTTGAATGCTATTCTGTAAAGCCTCCTCATGTAGCCTTCCATCCAGATTGTCTCAATTTCAGTAGCACCATATCTACTCTTTTGCTGGAGCTATACTACTTCAACATTGGAGTCATCTATATTCCTGTCTACATGAAAATGCAAGGTACTTGAAGATCTGATGCCTGCCTGCCATCCTTTTGCTCTCCAGTTCCTGATACATTGACCAGGGAAAGAACAGGTGTTAAATAAATAATTGTTGAGTGAATTACTGTGTCTGCTCAAGGAAGATGATTTACTATGGAGGGATGCAGGCTGCACCCAGCAGGTCTAGTCTGGGAAGGATGTCTGACAATGCAATTATTGCTTGGAGCAGTCTCTTAATCCTGGGCAATTGTTTCAGCATTTTCCATTTAGTATTGTCTTATACATATATTACCTCATTCAATCTATCCATCCTATAATGTACTACTTGCTATAACATATATATTATATACAATGTATTCCCTCCTATAATGTAATAATACTTCCTCTGATATAATGCTTATTTAAAATACCACCTTTACAATTTGTGCAGATTATAGTCATGTGGATTTGACCCTTTCAGGTCAGGATCCGTGATGATCAGACTTATCGATAAGAGTTCAAGAAAAAAAGTTTCACAGTTTATTCAGATGCAGTGCTAAAGTACGTCTGCATATTTGTGTTTTAGATGAGAAAGAGACAAAGAGAGAAGCATACAGCAGCAGTAAAACAGGAATGGGTTTTGGAAATTGAGTGGTAGAATCGTCCATAAATAGGCCTCAGAATTGATAATCCTCAAATGTTGGAAAGACACAGAAGAGGTCAAGTCTTCAGTAAAGGACATCATTATGAAATGATATGCAACTGAATTATAAAGTTAAGGCTGGGACTAAACTTCTAGAGTTACTGATAAATATGAGAGAAGTATATTCAAAGATATTTATTACAATGAAATAGGGATTTCATCATTCCCTACATGATGAAGTATATCCAGAATATTTCTAAGGTTTTTTCTATTTTTGTTATAAAACATCTACATATATACATTTTTTAAATTTATTAACTTTATATTAAATTTATTTTTATTGAGGCAACACTGGTTTATGACTTAAGTTCCATGTGTACAATATTATATTTCTGTGTCTATGTACCCTACAGCATGCTTATCACCAAAAGTTTAGTTTCCATTTGTCACCATACACTGGATCCCCTTCACCACTTTCACTCTCCCCATCTCCCAACTCTTTTCCTCTGATAACCAGTACTCTTTTCTCTGCATCTACAGGTTTTTGTGTGGTTGTTTTTTGTTGTTTTATACATATGAGTTAAATATGGTATTTATCTTCCTCTGTCTGACTTATTTCACTTAGCAACCAGGCTACATCCATGTGGTTGCAAATGGTAAGATTTCATTTTTATAGCTAAATAGTGGTTTATTGTATATATACACCACATCTTTATCCATCCATCACTTGTGGGCACTTAGGTTGTTTGCATATCTTGGTAATTGTAAATAAAACTGCGATGAACATAGGTTGCATGTGTCTTTTCAAATTAGTATTTTTGTTTTCTTTGGATGAAAATCCACAAGTGGAATAGCTGGATCATATGGTGGTTCTAGTCTTAATCTGAGGAATCTCCATCTATTTTTTGCAGTGGCTCCATCACTTTACATTTCCACCAGTAGCATAGGATGTGCTCAGTTGCTTCTGACTCTTTGCAAACTCGTGGACTGTAACCTTCCAGGCTCCTCTGTTTATGGGATTTTTCCCAACAAAATTGCTTGAGTGGGTTGCCATACCCTTCTCCAGGGGATCTTCCCAACCCAAGGATGTAACATGTGTCTCCTGCATTGCCCACAAATTCTTTACTGTTGAGCCATAGGGATGTCCAAGTGTCAGAGGGTTCTCTTCACATTTCTGTCAACACTTGTTATTTTTTGCCTTTTTGATACCAGCCATTCTAACAAGCATGAGGTATTATTTCATTGCAGTTTTGATTTGTATTTTCCTGAAAAAGTTGACTTAAAGCTCAACATTCAGAAAACGAAGATCATGGCATCTGGTCCCATCACTTCATGGGAAATAGATGGGGAAACAGTGGAAACAGTGTCTGACTTTATTTTTGGGGCTCCAAAATCACTGCAGATGGTGATTGCAGCCATGAAATTAAAAGACGCTTACTCCTTGGAAGAAAAGTTATGACCAACCTAGATAGCATATTCAAAAGCAGAGACAATACTTTGCCGACTAAGGTCCTTCTAGTCAAGGCTATGGTTTTTCCAGTGGTCATGTATGGATGTGAGAGTTGGACTGTGAAGAAAGCTGAGCGCCAAAGAATTGATGCGTTTGAACTGTGGTGTTGGAAGAGACTCCTGAGAGTCCCTTGGACTGCAAGGAGATCCAACCAGTCCATTCTGAAGGAGATTAGCCCTGGGTATTCTTTGGAAGGAATGACGCTAAAGGTGAAACTCCAATACTTTGGCCACCTCATGCGAAGAGTTGACTGATTGGAAAAGACTCTGATGCTGGGAGGGATTGGGGGCAGGAGGAGAAGGGGATGACAGAGGATGAGATGGCTGGATAGCATCACTGACTCGATGGACGTGAGTTTGAGTGAACTCTGGGAGTTGGTGATGGACAGGGAGGCCTGGCCTGCTGTGATTCATGGGGTCGCAGAGAGTCGGACATGACTGAGCGGCTGAACTGAACTGATGGTTAATGATGTTGAGCATCTTTTTGTGCCTATTGGCCATCTGTGTGCCTCCTTTAAAAAATATCTATTCTGGTCTTCTGCCCATTTTTTAATCACAAATGATATATCCAGTAGTGAGTTAACATTCAAAATACCATAAAGAATGCCTACAAGTAAATAGGACATTTATATATTAATAACATATCTAGATATTCTCAACTGAAAAGAATATAGCAGTGTATTTTTAGTTTATCTTAGGCATTGCTCTAGGGATTTAAGAGGGCAGAGAACTAGAAAGAAATCAAATCAATTTTACAAAATTATGTCATCGAACTTGCTCTATTAATATGCCTACATTTGTTCTTTTATACTCCTTTGTAATCTTTAGAGAAAAAAGATATAGTTTCCAAAACAAAACATACAAAAACACAGCAAAATCCAAAAATGTATCTGTTAGTGTCCAAACAGTAAAACAAGAAAAGAAAACTTTTTTAGTATTTAAAACAAACAGACCAGGTATTGTTCAGGTGGTAGTACAGACTGAGAAACAAACCCATTTCAGGGAAGAAAGATGGAGACCAGCTCCTGCAGTGCTCAACCAGCATGCCCAGGCTGGAAGGACAAAGGGAAGAGATGGCGCAAAGAACCCAAGACCTGGCTCACCCACTCTCTTCTCCCAGGTGTTGGCTTCACCTTCTCTGTGAGTTACATTTTCAGACTGACCTTTAAATAATCTTTATAGCTCCAGCAAAGTCCTTGCGAAGCCTCTGACAGAGTCGCATAACTTTCCCCCCTTGTCTCTAAAATTATCACTGTGGCAGAGTGGGTTATTCGCATAGTAAGGCTGAGGTCATGGGCCACAAACTGACATGGACTCTCAGGACTAGGAGTGGACTGTGTTAAAGACAGGAATATGGATGTGCATCAAGAGTCTGTAATACAGAGTTAAGTAAGTCAGAAATATAAAAACACATCTTATATATTAATCCATGTATGTGGAATCTAGAAAAATGGTACAGATGAATCTATTTGCAGGACAGGAATAGAGACGCAAACATGGAGACCAGACTTGTGGATATGGGGGTGGGGAGGAAAGGGAGGGACAAATTGGATGATTAGGACACACACCGTGTGTAAAATATCTAGCTAGTGGAACCTGCTGTGTAACACAGGGAATTACATCTGGTGCTCTGTGACGACCCAGAGTGGGACTGTGGGTGGGAGGTCCAAGAGGGAGAGCATCTATGTATACATATAGCTGATTTACTTCCTTGTACATCAGAAACTAACATGGCATTGTAAAGCAATTATACTCCAATTAAAAAAAAAATAAAAGGCAGGGGATGAAAGCAGCTCTAACAAAACCACAGAGTCTAAAGTAATCATGGAATAGGAGTCAGAGAGTGGTAGTTGTTCTCCACAAGAAAAGATTTATTACCCCTCAGCTATATTCATGTTTACTGCACAAAGCTTAGAGTACCTCAGGGTTATCTTCTATGCAGAGAACACAAACTAATTCCATCTACTCAAAGTGTATATTGGAAAACAAGTGAGGAAGATATGAAATTAGGGATAACCTTAAGTCCCTCAGATGTATGTTTATTAAAAAGGTGTATCTTTGCTATTTATTATTAATAAAGCTTTGTGACACTTGTAAATGATACATATTTGTATATTCTAGAGAGGCATAATAGCAATTTCAAGTCTTCTTCCAGCAATATCACCATCACACATGTTTTAATTATATAGTAAGCAAAACCTGGAAGGAGGCAGTGGAGAAATGGGAAGAGGAAGACTCCTTGGGGTATTGCTGGCTTTAGCAGGCAGCAGCGGCAATTACCAGATCAGAAAGAGAGAAAGAACAAAAAGCTGAAGGCAGGAAGCCTCATTTCAAGTATTAGCAGTTGTTTTGAAAGGATCATCTTGATGGCGTTGGTAAGGAAGACAGAAAAGGGTTTCCCTGGATACACCAGTGGAAGCTGTCTTCACCTTATTAGGTAGTTATATATATTACTTATGTGAGAGGTTAAAATTCTCCAAGCCAGACTTCAGCAATACATGAACCGTGAACTTCCAGATGTTCAAGCAGGTTTTAGAAAAGGCAGAGGAACTAGAGATCAAATTGCCAACATCCCCTGGATCATCAAAACAGCAAGAGAGTTCCAGGAAAAAAAAAACAAAAACACATCTATTTCTGCCTTATTGACTATGCCAAAGCCTTTGACTATGTAGACCACAATAAACTGTGGAAAACTCTGAAAGAGATGGGAATACCAGAACACCTGACCTGCTCTTGAGAAATCTGTATGCAGGTCAGAAAGCAACAGTTAGAACTGGACATGGAACAACAGACTGGTTCCAAATAGGAAAAGGAGTATGTCAGGCTGCATATTGTCACCCTGCTTATTTAACTTCTATGCAGAGTACATCATGAGAAACGCTGGGATGGATGAAGCACAAGCTGAAATCAAGATTGCCAGGAGAAATATCAATAACCTCAGATATGTAGATGACATCACCCTTATGGCAGAAAGTGAAGAGGAGCTAAAAAGCCTCTTGATGAAAGTGAAGGAGGAGAGGGAAATAGTTGGCTTAAAGCTCAACATTCAGAAAACGAAGATCATGGCATCTGGTCCCATCACTTCATGGGAAATAGATGGGGAAACAGTGGCTGACTTTATTTTTCTGGGCTCCAAGATTGCCGCAGATGGTGACGGCAGCCATGAAATTAAAAGACGCTTACTCCTTGGAAGGAAAACTATGACCAGCCTAGACAGCATATCAAAAAGCAGAGACATTACTTTGTCAACAAAGGTCCATCTAGTCAAGGCTATGGTTTTTCTAGTGGTCATATATGGATGTGAGAGTTGGACTATAAAGAGAGCTGAGTGCTGAAGAATTGATACCTTTGAACTGTGGTGTTGGAGAAGACTCTTGAAAGTCTCTTGGACTGTAAGGAGTTCCAACCAGTCCATTCTAAAGGAGATCAGTCCTGGGTGTTCATTGTAAGGACTGAGGTTGAAGCTGAAATTCCAATACTTTGGCCACCTGATGCAAAGAGCTGACTCATCTGAAAAGACCCTGATGCTGGGAAAGATTGAGGGCAGGATGAGAAGGGGATGGCAGAGGATGAGATGGTTGGATGGCATCACCAACTTGATGGACATGGGTTTGGGTGGACTCCAGGAGTTGGTGATGGACAGGGAGGCCTGGTGTGCTGTGGTTCATGGGATCACAAAGAGTCGAACACGACTGAGTGACTGAACTGAACTGATATGAGACGTGTTTACAATTCAGATGATACATACTGAAAAATATCAGCTGAGTTAAAGCCTTCCCTCTGAAAAAATATGCACAATATCCAGTGCTATAAAACTATGCTTTATTTTTGTCTATTGCAGAGTTTATATTTTTCAGCAGTATTGGAGAAAGAACGAAGAAAAGCTGCAAAAAGTGATTAGAAATTGACACTATGTTACAGGAAAATGAGCATAAAATTTGCTAAGAGCTTTTCATCACCTACATTACGCTTAAATACCACAGTAATCATACACGTGACAGAGAGTATCTGCTTAGTTCTCACAACATAGCAATTCTCAGAAGTTTTTCATTCTAAATTTCATTTCAGAGGATCATCAAAATAATAGAGCAGTAAAATTAAATAGCAATGAAAAATAATGAGAGAGGGGAAAGGCATTAGTTATATAAGCAGGAAAGTGTTAAGAATGTTTTTAAATGAGATTAGATTTATAATGCATGGAAGGTCAATGAGGCAAATACAAGTTATACTAAAAGGCATAGATTTCAATATTGCCTGAACTTTTTTGTATGTGGATATGATGAAATCTAGAACCAAAAGAGAGATGGGAAGAGACTATGTCTGAAAGCATATGCTGTTTGGGTTTACTGTGATTTCAAAATAAGATATCACTAAAAATAACACTGAATTCATCATTATTAATGACCTAGTGTAAAGTGTTATCAAATCAACAATTAGTTCTCTTTTATGGTCCAATTCACTGCCTATAAGAATTTAATTTAGAATGTTTTAGCAAAATGACTGAATTTGCCACTAGTTACCGTCCTTGAGCTTTCATACTGTACTGATTCTGTCCATGATCATTTAATATCAATTTAAAAAAATATTGAGAATTCAGTCTCCATTTGCTATACATTGTTTTATTCTAGAGAAAGAATTTCATTCATATCTAGGAAAGTAGGCAGTTAATGCTAATCCTAAAATACACTGGCAACTGAAAATCATTTGCATAAATGTTTCAATATCTGACTTTGGAAAATATACAGATCGTAGTAAACCACTCTTTCAATTATACTTGAGTTTATTCTCTGAAACTACCTAAGTAATGAACTCTAGAGACATAGATTTTTAGCACAAAGTTCCTAACATAAGAATTAGCTACCCTATATGCTTCAAGATATAGTAGTGGTCTTATTTTATTCTTGTCTATATATTTCAAATCAGTTTGTCGATATCAGCAATCATCTATATGCTAGAATTCTAATTTTTGACTAGATAACAATATTTACCAATTTCTCTGTAACTTAAAAGTCCACTTCCCATGTCAGGCAGAACTCCCCAGATGTATTTTCGTAAGAAAAAAGTTGAAAATTAATTATAAACTTATTTCATTTCTATTTGGTATTTGTTTTTGCTCCAATGATTTTAAATTGAAAATCTAGTTCCCTTGATGAAATTTTTAAACAAAATTGAATCCCTCAAAATAAAACTTTCCCCAGGTCTTCATGAGCTATGAAAATTTGATTTTTTATACACATAGAACTGAAAATAAAACTAAAATTGGAACACCATACTTCCAAACAAATGGTTAACTTTCTTCCAAAAAATTATTTTGCTCTAGAATTTTCTCATCACTGCAAAAACACAAAAAAAGCAAAAATAAAGCCTAAAAATTTATTTTAAAAAACACACAAAAGCATTTTTTTGTGCCAATTCATTATGGATAAAACTTCAAGAGACAACATAAACACTATGTAATATTTACTAGACAGGTCAAATGCAAGAAATTTAATCTGATCTTAAATTTGATTTATATTCCTCTAACATGTAATTATTATTATGGGGAACTCCATATAGATAAATAACTTTGCTGATGATCCACAGTTCTTCTTTCAAGGATCTAATGAAATTAATTTTTAATTAAAAAAAATAAGAGCTATTGAAGAAAGTAGTGTGCCAGAAATGACTTGTATAACATGAATATATTTTCCTTAACAAAATTAGTTAGTTCAGTTCAGTCGCTCAGTTGTGTCTGACTCTTTGCGACCCCATGAATCGCAACACACCAGGCATCCCTGTCCATCACCAACTCCCAGAATTCATACAAACGTATGTCCATCGAGTCGGTGATGCCATCCAGCCATTTCATCCTCTGTTGTCCCGTTCGCCTCCTGCCCCCAATCCCTCCCAGCATCAGAGTCTTTTCCAATGAGTCAACTCTTCGCATGAGGTGGCCAAAGTATTGGAGTTTCAGCTGTAGCATCATTCCTTCCAAAGAACACACAGGACTGATCTTTAGGATGGACTGATTGGCTCTCCTTGCAGTCCAAGGGACTCTCAAGAGTCTTCTCCAACACCACAGTTCAAAAGCATCAATTCTTCGGTGCTCAGCTTTCGTCACAGTTCAACTCTCACATCCATACATGACCACTGGAAAAACCATAGCCTTGACTAGAGGGACCTTTGTTGGCAAAGTAATGTCTCTGCTTTTGAATATGCTATCTAGGTTGGTCATAACTTTTGTTCCAAGGAGTAAGCATCTTTTAATTTCATGGCTGCAATCACCATCTGCAGTGATTTTGGAGCCCCCAAAAATAAAGTCTGACACTGTGTCCATTGTTTCCCATCTATTTCCCATGAAGTGATGGGACCAGATGCTATGATCTTCGTTTTCTGAATGTTGAGCTTTAAGACAACTTTTTCACTCCCCTCTTTCACTTTCATCAAGAGGCTCTTTAGCTCCTCTTCACTTTCTGCCATAAGGGTGGTGTCATCTGCATATCTGAGGTTATTGATATTTCTCCCGGCAATCTTGATTCCAGCTTGTGCTTCTTCCAGCCCAGCATTTCTCATGATGTACTCTGCATATAAGTTAAATAAGCAGGATGACAGTATACAGCCTTGACATACTCCTTTTCCTATTTGGAACCAGTCTGTTTTCCATGTCCAGTTTTAACTGTTGCTTCCTGACCTGCATACAGGTTTCTCAAGAGGCAGGTCAGGTGGTCCAATATTCCCATCTCTCTCAGAATTTTCCAGTTTATTGTGGTCCACACAGTCAAAGGCTTTGGCATAGTTAATAAAGCAGAAATAGATGTATTTCTGGAACTCTCTTGCTTTTTCCATGATCTAGCAGATGTTGGCAATTTGATCTCTGGTTCCTCTGCCTTTCATAAAACCAGCTTAAACATCTGGAAGTTCACGGTTCACGTATTGCTGAAGCCTGGCTTGGAGAATTTTGAGCATTATTTTACTAGTGTGTGAGATGAGTGCAATTGTGCAGTAGTTTAAGCATTCTTTGACATTGCCTTTCTTTGGGATAGGAATGAAAACTGACCTTTCCAGCCCTGTGGCCACTGCTGACTTTTCCAAATTTGCTGGCATATTGAGTGCAGCACTTTCACAGCATCATCTTTTAGGATTTGAAATAGCTCCACTGGAATTTCATCACCTCCACTAGCTTTGTTCATAGTGATGCTTTCTAAGGCCTACTTGACTTCACATTCCAGGATGTCTGGCTCTAGATTAGTGATCACACCATCATAATTATCTGGGTCGTGAAGATCTTTTTTGTACAGTTCTTCTGTGTATTGTTGCCACCTCTTCTCAATATCTTCTGTTTCTGTTAGGTCCATACCTTTTGTGTCCTTTATCAAGCCCATCTTTGCATGAAATATTCCCTTAATATCTCTAATTATCTTGAAGAGATCTCTAGTCTTTCCTGTTCTGTTGTTTTCCTCTATTTGTTTGCACTGATGGTTGAGGAAGGCTTTCTTATCTCTTCTTGCTATTCTTTGGAACTCTGCATTGAGATACTTATATCTTTCCTTTTCTCCTTTGCTTAACAAAATAAATGTACAGATAACACTGACTTAGATGTGGTAGAGAATAAAAGTTGAACCAATAAAAATACCAAGTGGAGAATGATTTTTAAATTATAATGACTACTATTTTTACCTTGAAATATAAACAATATATGCACTGCTGCTGCTGCTGCTAAGTCGGTTCAGTCATGTCCGAATCTGTGCGACCCCATAGACAGCAGCCCACCGGGCTCCTCTATCCCTGGGATTTTCCAGGCAAGAATACTGGAGTGGATTACCATTTCCTTCTCCAATTATGCACTGCAAAGTTAATCGATTCAGGTGCTACTTACCTCCTCACATAATTCTGCTAATTTTTAATCACTGCTAAATTTTAATCCTCATTGTCTGTAGAGGACAAATAATGATATATATTGCCTAACCAAAGTAAAAAAAAAAATGTAAGAGATAATCTTTGGTATCAATGATTCTATAAGTTGAAGTCATTTTAAGAATTGTTTAGTGGATTGATACAAATAAATTACAATAAATGTGTTAATTTCACATAGGGCTGGGTATGTTAGGTAGATGGATTTGCAAGTTATGAGGTGATTTTTGTTTGTTTTGTTTGAGAGTAAACAAAAAGCCTTTGTCACCATGGAATTAGGTGAGTATTTCAGAAAATATATATATATATATATATATATATATACATATACATATACATATACACACATACACACATATACACAAGTAGTGACAGATTGGGCTTCCCTGGTGGCTTAGTGGTAAAGAACCTGCCTGCCAATGCAAGGAGACACCGGTTCAATCCCTGGGTTGGGAATATCCCCCTGGGGAAAGAAATGGCAACCCACTTCAGTATTCTTGCCTGGGAAATCCCATGGACAGAGGAACCTGGTAGGCTACAGTTCATAGCGTTGCAAAAGAGTTTGGCCACAACGTAGCAACCAAACAACAATAAGTGTGAGTATCTAAAAATAGTTTTGATATTTGAATGGAGAGTGTCAGGGTGCTGGGCTGGCTTCTGAGTTGATCTTCAAAGACTAGGTGACACAAGGGAGGGAACTATGCTTGGCTCTAGGAAGAACACGCCATGAATAATACCTGATCCGGGGTCTGAGGTCCTCACTTCCCAGAGAAAGGATAGGCATATGTTCAGTCACCCAAGGTAGATGTGCCAAGTGGCAGAGTAAGGTAAACTAAGGCCTCAGGAGAGGTGTATGTGGTGAAATAATTCGTGTTGGAAAATGGAAGATTTTTACAGAGAACATAGCATTGGTGAAGTGTACTGGAGAATATGTAATTATTTATTAAATTTTAGGTATTAATAAAAAGATCATATGAACAGAAATATAATAAAAATAAAATTAACAGTAGCAAGCCTGTACAGTTGGATACTGTTTTTCTGTTTTTTTTTTTTTTTAATAATTTCAAGATTTGTATGGAAATACAAAAAACCTCGAATAGCCAAAGCAATCTTGAGAAAGAAGAATGGAACTGGAGCAATCAACTTGCCTGACTTCAGGCTCTACTACAAAGCCACAGTCATCAAAACAGTATGGTACTGGCACAAAGACAGACATATAGATCACTGGAACAAAATAGAAAGCCCAGAGATAAATCCACACACATGTGGACACCTTATCTTTGACAAAGGAGGCAAGAATATACAATGGAGTAAAGACAATCTCTTTAACAAGTGGTGCTGGGAAAACTGGTCAACCACTTGTAAAAGAATGAAACTAGATCACTTTCTAACACCACTCACAAAAATAAACTCAAAATGGATTAAAGATCTAAATGTAAGACCAGAAACTATAAAACTCCTAGAGGAGAACATAGGCAAAACACTCTCAGACATAAATCACAGCAGGATCCTCTATGATCCACCTCCCAGAATTCTGGAAATAAAAGCAAAAATAAACAAATGGGACCTAATTAAAATTAAAAGCTTCTGCACAACAAAGGAAACTATAAGCAAGGTGAAAAGACAGCCTTCTGAATGGGAGAAAATAATAGCAAATGAAGCAACTGACAAACAACTAATCTCAAAAATATACAAGCAACTTATGCAGCTCAATTCCAGAAAAATAAACGACCCAATCAAAAAATGGGCCAAAGAACTAAATAGACATTTCTCCAAAGAAGACATACGGATGGCTAACAAACACATGAAAAGATGCTCAACATCACTCATTATTTGAGAAATGCAAATCAAAACCACAATGAGGTACCACTTCACACCAGTCAGAATGGCTGCGATCCAAAAATCTGCAAGCAATAAATGCTGGAGAGGGTGTGGAGAAAAGGGAACCCTCCTACACTGTTGGTGGGAATGCAAACTAGTACAGCCACTATGGAGAACAGTGTGGAGATTCCTTAAAAAATTGCAAATAGAACTACCTTATGACCCAGCAATCCCACTGCTGGGCATACACACCAAGGAAACCAGAATTGAAAGAGACACATGTACCCCAATGTTCATCGCAGCACTGTTTATAATAGCCAGGACATGGAAACAACCTAGATGTCCATCAGCAGATGAATGGATAAGAAAGCTGTGGTACATATACACAATGGAGTATTACTCAGCAGTTGAAAAGACTTCATTTGAATCAGTTCTGATGAGATGGATGAAACTGGAGCTGATTATACAGAGTGAAGTAAGCCAGAAAGAAAAACACCAATACAGTATACTAACACATATATATGGACTTTAGAAAGATGGCAATGACGACCCTATATGCAAGACAGGAAAAAGACACAGATGTGTATAACGGACTTTTGGACTCAGAGGGAGAGGGTGGGATGATTTGGGAGAATGGCATTCTAACATGTATACTATCATGTAAGAATTGAATCGCCAGTCTATGTCTGACGCAGGATACAGCATGCTTGGGGCTGGTGCATGGGGATGACCCACAGAGATGTAAGGGGGAGGGAGGTGGGAAGGGGGTTCATGTTTGGGAATGCCTGTAAGAATTAAAGATTTTAAAATTAAAAAATAAATAAATATATAAATAAATAAAATAAAGAAATGGCTAGTGTGAACTAGAGGCAAATCAAGCTTCATGTAACTTCTTTGATCAAAAATGAAATGTGACAAAAGCGGAAATGAGGCTTCCCCTGTAGTTTGTAAATGAATAAAATACATTCTCTGGTCATGTCCTTTTTCTTGTTTTCATTTCCACCGCTGGATAGAGTCATCATGATGAAAAAAGATGTCACATGAGCAAAGAAAATCAAGAACAGGAGTAAGGAGGCATTTTTGAGGTAGACCGGGTGTAAAAATAACCATAACCATTAGTAAAAGGCATGAACATAGGTTTGCTCTAATGGCAAAAAGCACAATGGCTAAGAAGATGGTACTCAAAAACATGCTTCAGTTCAGTTAAGTCGCTCAGTCATGTCCAACGCTTTGTGATCCCACGAATCACAGCACGCCAGGCCTCCCTGTCCATCACCAACTCCCGGAGTTCACTCAGACTCACGTCCATCGAGTCAGTGATGCCATCCAGCCATCTCATCCTCTGTCATCCCCTTCTCCTCCTGCCCCCAATCCCTCCCAGCATCAGAGTCTTTTCCAATGAGTCAACTCTTCACAGGAGGTGGCCGAAGTATTGGAGTTTCAGCTTCAGCATCAGTCCTTCCAAAGAACACCCAAGACTGATCTCCTTTAGGATGGACTGGTTGGATCTTCTTGCAGTCCAAGGGACTCTCAAGAGTCTTCTCCAACACCACAGTTCAAAAGCATCAATTCTTTGGCGCTCAGCTTTCTTCACAGTCCAACTCTCACATCCATACATGACCACTGGAAAAACCATAGCCTTGACTAGACGGACCTTTGTTGGCAAAGTAATATCTCTGCTTTTTAATATGCTATCTAGGTTGGTCATAACTTTCTTTCCAAGGTGTAAGTGTCTTTTAATTTCATGGCTGCAGTCACCATTTGCAGTGATTTTGGAGCCCCCAAAATAGTCTGACACTGTTTCCACTGTTTCCCCATCTATTTCCCATGAAGTGATGGGACCAGATACCATGATCTTCGTTTTCTGAATGTTGAGCTTTAAGCCTATTTTTTCACTCTCTACTTTCACTTTCATCAAGGGGCTTTTTAGTTCCTCTTCACTTTCTGCCATAAGGGCGGTGTCATCTGCATATCTGAGGTTACTGATATTTCTCCCAGCAATCTCGATTCCAGCTTGTGTTTCTTCCAGTCCAGCCTTTCTCATGATGTACTCTGCATAGAAGTTAAATAAGCAGGGTGACAATATACAGCCTTGATGTACTCCTCTTCCTGTATGGAACCAGTCTGTTGTGCCATGTCCAGTTCTAACTGTTGCTTCCTGATTTTTAATTAAGGATTTTCCCTAAGCCATTTGTCTTCTGTTGACACAGGTACAGCTCCTAGAGTGATGCTGAAAATGCTTGCTTGACAGTTCTTCAATGTGACAGATCACTGCTCTCATTTACTT
Source organism: Ovis canadensis (assembly GCF_042477335.2). Taxonomy (NCBI): domain Eukaryota; kingdom Metazoa; phylum Chordata; class Mammalia; order Artiodactyla; family Bovidae; genus Ovis; species Ovis canadensis. Next base: position 65,436,872 of record NC_091262.1, on the reverse strand, counting down.
AGCCAAGATGACAAATCTGATAGAGGTGAAGGTTTTTTTCTGACTTAATTCACTTTTCAAAAATTTCATTCTTTCTCCATTACTTTCTGCCACATACTCCAGCTTTTCTGGCCTGGGAGTTAGATCATCTTTCTATTTTTCTGTTTCCTTCTAGTGACTTTCTGCCCTGTCAAAATTCAATAATTTTGCATATCTGTTTTTGTTCATTATGTATCTTTTCCCCTATTTACAGAAATTGGGCAATACCCAATCTACAAATAAATAAACTCTTCATCCAAAAACCTGAAATGTAAGTAGGAGTAGGAATTCCTCTCACCTATCAGAAACTTATCTGAAGAAGGTACAACTGATGATACGGAGTCATGTGTAGAGTTATTGTTCCCAAAGGAAGACCTGGGAGATGAACAGTTCCTTCTGTTGTAATAGGAAACCAATCTACTTAGTGCCCTGGATATTCAGATTGCTTATTCCAGCAACCTGGCCTGTCACCCCTAAAGCATTTCTTCTATAGTTCTTGTCAGCTTCAGTGACTTTGAAATTAATAGACTGTTACCAATAATACATTTACAGTCTTCAATGGATAAAAAGGCAATCGTTTACACATGATATTTTGGAGAGGAAGACGTTGTATTTAATACAGTGTGGTAAAGCAGCACCAATGCCATCTCTCATTGGTTCTTGCCAATTAAGTTGATAGTAAGGGTCACAGTGGTCAATTTTTATATATAAGGAATTTTAAAACTATGGAGGGCATTATCCAGTATGATCAAACCTCGTCAAAAAAAAAACACTATAAATGAATCAAAGTGAAAAAAAAAAACAACTCTGAAATGAATACAAAATATTTTTAAGGAAATATTCTGTATAAGGTCAATTATATATTTTCTTTTTACCACTCCTAGGTTCTCAAGTTCAAGGCTTGATTTTTTTTTTCAAATTAATACTTTGTGTTGCTATAAATAAATGAGAAGAAACAGATTTTTACCATCCTATTGTGTCTCTAAAGTTTACTGGACGGAGTGAACTTAATGAAGTTAATCATTCATGAATATTCAGTATTTATCATCTTGGCAGAGAAAACAACATGGCTTGAGTTTACAATTAACTTGTTGGAAGTAAACAGTCTTTAGCCAACTTCACATCCTACCTAGACATGTGAAAAGATAAATAGCACAGAGGTATTAACAAGCAAATTGATCACACATATAGCTTCCTGACATGGTGGAGTCTTAGAGCAAAATAGAATAAGCCACGAGACAGTTTAAGTTCACTGTGTTTTTATGATAGATTAATCACATATTCTCGATTAGGAAAGTGGGGAAATGCAATGGGATTTACTCCAAAGTTTAAAGTCTGTTTCATTTTGTTCTTACTGCTTTGTATTTAATGGCATTTTGTTTTATATACAAGAAACAAAAATACAAATTTATCCTCAACCACCAACACGTAGGGAATAGTTTCCATTTACTTTACGTGACGTATCATATGTCTATTTCACCTTCTGAGAGAAACAATGATTAGGATATTAGTTGTCGTTTAGTCCTAAGTCATGTTCAATGCTTTTGCAGCCCCGTAGACAGTAGCCTGCCAGGCTCCTCTGTCCATGGTATTCCCAGCCAAGAACACTGGTGTGGCTTGCCATTTCCTCCTCCAGGGGATCTTTCTGACCCAGGGAAAAAACCCACCTCTCTTGTATCCCCTGCATTGGCAGGTGGGTTCTTTACCACTGAGTCACCTGGGAAGCTCCCATGAGAATATGCTCCAATTTAATTCAATAACTCTCCTCCAGGATTTAATTGCTTACAAATTTTGTTATGCTTTCATAAATAAGATCCTTTAATTATACTAGAATTCACTTAAACAGGAACAGATATGTCCCTATTACAACATTGCTGAACCTTGGGTTTTCATCTATTGATATTTACATAATGAGTCAACTGATTTTCCCATTTAATATAATTCAGTCCTGTTAACAAGATCAATGTAGGTAATGCTAGATACTTAAAGACTTATTCATTAAAAATACAACTTTCTTATAAATATCCATTGATTCATTCTAACTTAATTCTATAAAATCTGCTTATATTTTGTGAAGTGTAGTAAGTGTTAAAAGAGTTAGTCATTCAGTCGTGTCTGACTCTTTGTGACCCCAAGGACTGTAGCCCACCAGGGTCCTCTGTCCATGGAATTCTTCAGTCAAGAATACCGGGATGGGTAGCCCCTCCCTTCTGCAAGGGATCTTCCCAATTCAGGGACTGAACTCAGGTCTCCTGTACTGCAAGCAGATTCTTAAGCATCAGAGCCGCAGTGGCTCCCAACGTGTCAGTCACTCAGTTGTGTCCAACTCTTTGCCATCCCATGAGCTATAGCCCACCAGACTCCTCTGTCCATGGAATTCTCTAGGCAAGAATACTGGAGTAGGTAGCCATTCCCTTTAAACTAAGAATTAGTTTTGATGTCATTCTGATTCTGATGTCATTCTGTCGTTTGCTGTCATTCTGTCATTTGATGTCATCCTGCATTCTGATGTCAGAAGTTGTATCAAGTAGAAACTCCATAATTTAATGGTAAGGAAACCTCAGATATATCACTGAAACATTTGAGTTTTGGATGCCTGATGTGCAGAAATAGTATAAGGGAAAATGTTTCCTTCCAAACAGAGTTTTAAGGATGATGCCTGTGGACAGTAGGGGGTTCTATCACAGTGCCTAGCATTTGGTGATTAATAATTATTGTCAATAGATATTTTTAATCTCCTTGAGATTTACAAGTTAAAAATTGTTCTAAAGAAAGAAATGGTAGAAGACAAAGATGGATTTAGGGAAAAGGCTTCAAATAAACATTCCAATAATTTAAATTCCTGCTTTATGAAGGCCATGTGTTTACCTCACTCTGGGAAAAAAGGAGGCCTATTTAGTCTTCTTAGGTTATGACTTTGAATAGTAGTCCAAGTGGAAAAAAATTTATTTTGTATTGTATATTTCTATTTTATAAATTATAAAATTGTAATATTTTAATTAAAAATTCATACATGCATGCATATTAGAAGATAGTATATAAAAATGGAAAGTGGATTTGTCAAGGTGATGATGTTAAGAATGATTTATTAAAATTGCTGTAATGGCTACAGGTGATTACCTTTCTTAAATAATTTTTTTATGAACACATCTTTCAGAGTCCTCTTATCTGTTCCCCTAATGTTTATAAAATATATTTCAATTATTAGGACTTCAAAAGATTAATATAATACATTTAATTTGTGGAAAGGGTAAGTATAAATGTGAATAAGATCTATTCTTTTAACATCACTGAGAGCTTTAACCACATTAAAAAACTATTAAAACTCTAAAAAACCCATATGCTTTCTAGGGAAAAGTGAAATTTTAGCATATCTCACATTCAACATGGGATAAAAAGATCTTCAAAATGTCTGCCAAATTTCATTTTATCTTTTTTATACTTACTAGTTTAAGGATCTTTCATATCATAATTTATGTTATGCTAAATTCATGATTCAATTTGGACTTAACATAATATCTGAATGTATATAAAATAAATAGAGTTAGAGAAATCATGTGAAGAAATGTTTTCATGTAATGTGGTAAGAGAAGTAAATGTGTTTAGGCAACTATGTATTTTTAGCCTATAAATCTCAAAAGGTAATAATGAAATATTCCCAGGTATCTGTTGTTGTATAAAAATGTACTCTTTATCAATGGCTCAAAACAGTGACACTTTTGTTTTTTCCCCAAGTCTGAGAGACAGGGCTCAGCTGGGCACTTCTCAATCTGGATGGCTCATGTGATTGCCATCTGAAGGCAGATGGAGTTGGGGAGACATTGAAAACTTTCCACTCATTTCTGGCACCTGCCCTGGGAAGATCAAAACTCTGGGAGCAAACACACTGGGCCCTTTATATCCACCATTTCATGTAAGAAACAAACATCAATAGATTTTGGTACCTGCAGGGGTTCCTGGAACCAATCCATGGATACCAAGAAATTACTGTTACTTCTGGGGGCCTCTCTATTATGTCTCTTATCTCTGTATGATCTTACAACTCCCTGTAGCTCCCTCTTACAACCCTCCCTCCCTACCTGGGGAGTAGCTGGACATCCCATGTGGTAGGACATCCCATAGGCTCTCAGAGCAAGGGCCCCAAGAGGGAGCAGCAGATGCTTCATCCACAACCTTATCTCACCTGTTCCTGGAAGGCATACTTCATCACTTCCACTGTATTCTGTTCACTGAGGCTACTGAAAAGGGCTCTTCCACTAAGAGAAAAGGACATTGTTCCTGCCTTTTGATGGAAGGAGGGTCAAAAGAATTACAGCCATGTTTTTTAATTACTTCTGAGATACCAATCAACGTCATAGAATTAGACAGCTACTACGATGAAAACCTACAGGCCATCACCTTTTAGACATTCTGTTTCATCTGAAATGAGTCACTAGATAGCAATGTTCTGTCCACTGAAGCAGGGTTTTCAGAGAGAGTTCCTGATGTTTGGGCTCCTCAGCGTGCAGCAATTTTCCTGAGCAAGCAAGTTCCTATCACCTGATGCTTCCTTTGCTTCCTCAGCAGCTGAAGCATCAATTGTCTTGAATTTCACTTCCATTCAAAGCAAATAATGTGTTATTGACGGTGAGACATGCGTGCTTGGCATTTAGAAATCCTGCAAGGCAGCTGTTTTGTTTCTGCCAGACATTAAACTGATTACAGAAGATTAAATGTAATATTTGTTGGAGATCAAGCAACACAGAACTTGGCAGACTGTACAATTAGAGTTTTGGGGGAAAAAAAGTGGTTAAAAGAATATTATCCTTTGTCAAATGGTAAAGTGTTCTGCAAAGTGGATTTTTTTTTTTAACAATTCAACCAACATCTGAGCAAAGCAACTATTGATTTTTTTAAAAGTTGGCTGCCATTTAAATGGGGCAATTAGTTAAGACTGAGAATAAGCAAAAATCTTGCAATGCAACTGCTGTGGGTGCCCTGTGACTAATTTAAATCTTTTTAAAGACACAGATTCTAAGTCTCAGGGGGAAAAGCTCAGAGGGAATTTGTCAGGGTCGGTGTGCCTGAAGTTATAGGAGAAAACAAGCTCCCTCCAGATCTGCCTTTTAAGGCTAATAACATTCTAATTATAGAGAGAGTATGGTTACCACTACTCGCTGAAAGCATTCTGTGGATTTAAAAAGCAAATTGAACTGAAGAAGCAGAGCTAATGTAACTGTAGCATCTGCGGTTCTCATAGATTTATTCAGTCAAAACCAAGGTATCCTTCAAGGTGACCTAAATGATGGGGGGAGGAGTATGTTATCTCAGGTATGATTAATAAATCATCACTTCACACATGACTCTAAAAATGATTTATCCTGGAAAATATCCTTCATCTTTTGGAAAATATCAAACACTTAAAATCACTGCAAAGAGTTTTGAAATACCTCATTATGAAGTGCTCCTAACAAACTTAAAATTTAATGGCATTGCCTCCTTTTCTACATTTGTGACATTTGACAAGGTGAGATAATTACTTGAATACCATATTCATAATTACCTCTTGTGCTGTGGAGTTATTTTCCAAATGGAGTTTTCATAAAAATGTTACTCAAGAGCTCTTCATTTTCAAGCTGCTCTTAGCCTTGGACTATCCCTTGTCTTCTAAAATTTGCTTCCCTAATAATCTGTCTGAGAGGGGCAGTTACACAACTCAAAATGATGAAAACTTAAGCCAACCATGAAATAAAATTAATAGTAGTATTAACATAGAAATGCTTCTTCCCTCTAAATGTGACATTGCAAAATGGAGATGTACATTATATGGACCAAGAAGAAACGGTTAAGAAACCAATGATTCACTTTTCAAGAACAATTTACATGTATTATTTCTACCTTGTAAAATGACTTTTTGGCTTAAGAGTGGGACGAACAGCAGAAATGAGGACCTAACATTTCTTGGGAAGCAAGAAGGCAACACTGAAGACTGTGGTCGTGAGTCTTTGGACTTTCTTCTGTTCTGAGTTCAATATTTAAAGGACACTGAAGAAACATTAGTCGACCTAGTGATTACCATCCTAAGTGAAGCAAGTCAGACAGAGAAAGATAAATACCACAGGATAATACTTACATATAGAATCTAAAATATGTCAGAAATGAACTAATCCATGAATGGACTCACAGACGGAACAGACTTGCAGTGGCCAAAGGGGAGGGAGGTGAGGTGATGGAGGGATGGTATGGTAGTTTGGAATTAACAAATGCAACCTAGTATGCATGTATGTATGTATGTATGTATGTGTGTGTGTACATATATATGATAAACATATACACTTATGGATGGATAAACAAGGTCCTACTGTATGGCACAGGGAGCTATAGTCAATATTCTGTGATTAAATAATGGAAAAGAATATGAAAAACAATATATAACCAAATCACTTTGCTATAGAGCAGAAATTAACACATTGCAAATCAACTGTACTTGAAGAAATTAATTTTTTTAAAAGGATAAATAAATGATTCTTTATAGATGGTTTTACCTGATGACTTTCAAAATTCTTTATAGAAGGCAATATAATTCGGTCATCAAATTTTTTCTTTTAATGGTTAGAAGATATACCCAGATTGTTGGGAAAATATAGTTAAAAACAAAATCTTGCAACCCTGAAAATTCCATGAAGGTAAAGAGAAAAGAGATTTTGTTATTGAATAAGCACTAAAACTTGAATGCAATGAATAACACAGGCAATCTGCTAAAAGATGGCAAAGACAGAAACCTTCACTCTGCTCAGGAGTCCCACATACCATATTATAGAGCCAAACAAACACGACTCATTACATGCAGGTGCAAGACACAAAACTAGGCCTCAAATAAGAATTTCACAGCACCAGTTCTCACATAGTTCATACCAAATTCATTTGGTAATTGAGGTGACCATATGTGTTAATTGGCATTAACCAAAGGGAAAAAAGACAGAAACTTCTCATATTTTTAGAACAAAAAGTTTTCAGCTTGGAGCAAGGGGACTGCAAAAGTTAGGCTCCAGTCATCCATTGATATTATAAGGTAGGGGAGATGGGGATATGAACAACTTTGATGATTTCAAAAGAGTGGTTCTCAGGCCCTTGAGAAAGACACTTCTGAGTCCTAGAGTGGGCCAGAGGCCTACTTAGCTTCTAAAAAAAATTTTCATACATTTATAAGAACTAGGAAAGAACTTAGACATTTTCTAAAGTAAATGCTCTGAGAAAAGGGAAAAAGGGCTTCTCCCTTATTCTAAACAGGAAGAATTAGGCCTTTTTATTTGCATTTGCCATTCCAAGGGAAAGAGCATTCACAGAACTGAGAGAAAAATGACCAATTATATGGTTCAAGTTCATCATTTATGGATGAAGAGACTAAGAATCAGTAGATTAAAGTGATTTTCTCTGAAAGGACAGGCCCCAATTCCCACTCCAATATGCTTTCTAGTCACCATGATTGCCTCTAGAAACAGGTTGCTCAACCACAGGAAGAAGTGGCTTGTTCCCTCCTATTTCATCACTGTCCTTCCAACTTGAAGGCTCTGCTTCATACGTGAGCTCCCCAGTTTTCAGTGCCCACGGTAATAGAACCTAATGGACAGACATACTTAGGCCGGGTCTTTTCTTCCCTGGCTTATGAGTCATGGCAGTAAAATTCCACACACTGGTAACTTCACAGGTGAACTTTAGAATGTGGGAAAGTAAAGGAAATAGAAAGTCATACAAAGTTTTCTCATGCATGTAGATCTTCATATTTATTCCCAGAAAGTAACTGAATACAAATGACTCAGCTTCATCTTACCCAAAGTAGAAGTTAGTACTCTCTATTGTGACGTTGCCACACCAACTCAGTTGTCATCCTCAGAGACAAATTTTACCCTTGTCATAACTGTAGGAACAAATTATTACCTGAACAGAAAGTACATATATCTTTACATGTCCATCAGTTCAGTTCAGTTGCTCAGTCGTGTCTGACTCTCTGCAACCCCATGAATCGCAGCACGCCAGGCCTCCCCGTCCATCACCAACTCCCAGGGTTCACCCAAACTCATGTCTATCGAGTCGGTGATGCCATCCAGCCATCTCATCCTCTGTCGTCCCCTTCTCCTCCTGTCCCCAATCCCTCCCAGCATCAGGGTCTTTTCTAATGAGTCAACTCTTCACATGAGGTGGCCAAAGTATTGGAGTTTCAGCTTCAGCATCAGTCCTTCCAATAAACAATCAGGACTGATCTCCTTTAACATGGACTGGTTGGATCTCCCTGCAGTCCAAGGGACTCTCAAGAGTCTTCTCCAACACCACAGTTCAAAAACATCAATTCTTCGGCACTCAGCCTTCTTCACAGTCCAACTCTCACATCCATACATAACCACTGGAAAAACCATAGCCTTGACTAGACAGACCTCTGTTGGCAAAGTAATGTCTCTGCTTTTTAATATGCTGTCTAGATTGGTCATAACTTGGTAAATAAGAGGTAGAAGCCATCAATTTAGAGGAGTACCTCTGAGTTTTAAAAGACCTATTTCATCTTGACTATGTTAGTGAATGAGTGAAAGTCACTCAGTCGTGTCCAACTCGTTGCGACCGTGTAGACTATACAGTCCGTGGAATTCTCCAGGCCAGAATGCTGGAGTGGGTAGCCTTTACCTTCTCCAGGGGCTCTTCCCAACCCAGGGATCGAACCCAGCTCTTCAGAGCCAAAAGCAATACCAGAAGACAAAATTAATTAGTTAAAAAATATACCGATCCTCATAATGATGGATTAAAAAGAAAAACAGATTGAGTTCCACTTGTAAAACCTGACATAAAAAATAAAAGAGTTTGAAGAGATTATTAGAAAGGACCATAAGCTAAGGACCATTAGAAAGGACCAGGCAGTCTCTAGAAACTAAAAAAGGCAACAGAATGTATTTTCTCCTAGAACCTACATAGGGAATACAATCCTATTAGCATCTTGAGATTAGCTCCATGGAATACATATGAGACTTAAGATGTCCAGAACTGTAAGATAACATATTTGTGTTTTTTAAGCCACTACATGGGCTTCCCAGGTAGCTCAGCTGGTTAAGAATCCACCTGCAATGCAGGAGACCCCAGTTTAATTCCTGGGTCAGAAAGTTCCCCTGCAGAAGGCATAGGCTACCCACTCCACTATTCTTGGGCTTCCCTGGTGGCTCAGATGGTAAAGAATCTACAAGCAATGTCAGAGACCTGAGTTTGATCCCTGAGTTGGGAAGATCCCCTGGCAGGGGGCATGGCAACCCACTCCAGCATTCTTGCCTGGAGAATCCCATGGACAGAGAAGCCTGGTGGGCTACAGTCCATAGGGTTGCAAAGAGTCAGACACAGACTGGGGTCAGACAGGACTGAGTGACTAAGCACAGCACAGCACAAACCACCACATTCATGGTAATCTGTCACAGAAGCAATAGGAAACCAAGGTAGTATGGATTTCACATTTGCCATTAAAATCCCAAGCTAGTTAGTATCAGGGACAACAGGTTCTCAGTTGTACTCAAATTCTGGAAAACAAGATAATGTATGTCAGCATACTCCCACCAAAGGGGGCTTGATAAGTGTTATATTTATCTACCAACTTGTACAAGTCTTTGGTTAAGGGTAGCACATTGGTCAAAGAGAGTGTTGTAAATATCCTCTTGTGGACTGATCTGTGATTTATGGATTAGATTCCGAGGGTCAGAAAAAGCCCATAGGCAAAGCAGTTGCAGGGGCTGACATTTGGAAGACAGGCTAGTGTTTATGAAAATAATAAAGGCACATGCAGCATTTAGTTTCAGTCATACCCGACATTAACTTTACTCTTTCCTGTCATTGATTATTCAAGGTAGTGGCTAACCACAATTTCCTGGGGGAAAAAAAGGACCTACGAAGTTTTATGTGACAAGCTGCACTCCCAGTACTTAAGGAGATACCAAGGTCACAAATGATAGCTTCTGCCTTTTCTATTATCCATTCTAGACATTACTATCCTTGAGCAGAACTTCTGTTACTCTAGACTGATTTTCTGCTAGTAACTCAGACCTAGTTTCCTGAGACATTTGACTTTCTGTTTAAGAGTAAGCATGCTTATTGTCTGCACATGATTGCTACACTCCTCCATTTAGAGTTATCACTAGGTTCAAAAGTACCCATAGCAACCCTGATGCACCCCAAATCTAGATATATCCATTCCTGATCCCATTAGTTGTCAGCAGTTTTATCCCCTCCATGAAAATCGGCGTTATTTATCCAAGGTGGTGTAATAACTCCTTTTTCTGCTTATTGATTGCAAAAATGACTCCAAAATGATTAGGCAAAAGAAAATTGAAACTAGTGAGATCCTTGCTGTGCTACATAATAGGAGCAACACCTCTGCTCTAGCTATTAAAACTCTGGGCAAAGGGGACCAAAATATAAAGAGTGGAAGACTCAACCCTAAGTGAGAGGCTAGTTGTGGTTTCCAGTTCAGTCTGTCCTCTGATACAAGGGAAGAAAATTTCTTTAATCATGTTCATTAAGGCCTTCCACCTTTTACACCAGGATCTAAGTTGTCAATTCCTTCCATGCCTGCTTCAGTGACATCTAACAGCCTAATTTTCAGTCCTTATCTCCCTCAAATGTTAGACATGCTGAGTCAGCCAGTAGTCTTCATTTATTAGTACCCACATATGTGAACATGTTAATTCTGGTAGAACATCACGCCAGGGTTATCTCACTATGGTGTTCTTATAGCCTTCTGGCTAGGGAGTGATGTGATTTAATTCCATCCTAAGAATCTGCTTCCTACATTCAGTTTCAACAAGAATTACCTTAGTTTGGGTTCCCTAGAAGCTGACCCTGTGACAAATATCCAAATGCAAATAGTTTAAGAGGTGGACCTTAAAGAAAGCTGAATGCTGAAGAATCGATGCTTTTGAACGATGGTGTTAGTGAAGACTCTTGAGGGTCCCTTGGACAGCAGGAAGATCAAACCTGTCAATCTAAAAGAAATCAATCCTGAATATTCCTAGGAAGAACTGATGCTGAAGGTGAAATTCCAATGCTTTGGCCACCTGATATGAGGAGCCGACTCACTGGGGAAAGACCCTGATGCTAAGACTGAGAGCAGGAGAAGAGGGCCACAGAGGATGAGATGGTTGGATGGCATCACCGACTCAGTGGACATGAGTTTGAGAGATAGTGAAGGACAGGGAAGGCTGGCATGCTGCAGCACATGAGGTAGCAAAGAGTCAGGACTTAAGGACTAAACAACCACCACCACCCTTGAAATACCCGTGGTAGGAGACAGAAAATGAGAAGGGAAGGCAGAGGAAGACAGCTAATAAAGAATGGACTGACAAAACAAGTTAATTCTATGGGAATGGAGCTCAGTCCAATAGAGAAATTCTGGAAGCCTGTATAGCACATAAGATTCAGGTTACTCAGCTTAGGGGCCATAATTTGAAAGCTGCTCCAGGCATCACTAATTCTCTGTACTCTGGGCTGACTAAGCTAAGGGAGAGCACTCTGCAGTGGAGAGAAAATTCACACCTAGAGGGGTGCCTGGAATTCTCTAGGCCAAAATACTGGAGTGGGTAGCCTTTCCTTTCTCCAGGGGATCTTCCAAAACCCAGGGATCAATCCCAGGTCTCCCACATTGCAGGCGGATTCTTTACCAGCTGAGCCACAAGGGAAGCCCAAGAATACTGGAGTGGGTAGCCTATCCCTTCTCTGGCAGATTTTTGCGACCCAGGAATCGAACTGGGGTCTCCTGCATTGCAGCTGGATTCTTTACCAACTAAGCAATCAGGGAGGCCCATTCAGGCAAATGAAAGTTCGTGCTAAAATTTAGAAGTTAAATCAACATGCAAGGAAATGGTTAAATATGAGAGAAGGATAATGACCACGTCTCCTATACCCAATAATACTGTTTCCTAAAATCTGCCAGTATAAACACTCCCTTCCCTTGAGGATTTCTCTTCCTCTAATCCATCAACATATTGGTAAAAAAAAAAAAAAAAAAAAACAAACAAAAAACACATATAATCCTCTCTGCTTATGAATACAAATATAGTTTTGTCTTTATTTTATTTTTGAATTCCAGATTCCACACAGACATGTCCTGAGTCCATTTAGAAATAGTGACCGTTATTCTCAGTTTATTTCTGTATTAGATTATAAGGGTAGCTGTATCAGTATACAGGTGTTAATCTAACCCTAAGCATACCCCCTGACTGGGGATCACACAGTGCCTGTGGTTACCTTGGAATTCCAGGTTAAATTGACATCTTTACCAAACTTATCTGCTTCCTTTTCCAACAGCTGCAGTGATCTTAAATAGTTTTCTTCTATCTACTTTCCCAAGAGATCAATGGCTACAGATTTTATGCTGGCTGGGACATACTTTTTTTGGCTACTGTTTCAAAAGCAATAAGTAGATGTTTCTTAGGAGATCTATATTTTACCTTATTTTTTTTAAGTTTAGTTTAACATTTGCTATAATAGAAACAGACTTCCTACAGTGCCATTCACCATGGTGGATACTGATTCCAGTCCTTTCTCAAAAGCACTAAAAGAAACATTGACTGGTTGTCAAAATTCTTTTTCAAATATTTTTCCAACCTTCTGAAACCTCAAAGCAAATACCAATAACCTACAAATACACAGATGACCTTTGGAGGACTCAAATATTTTTTCATTTTTCCTGAAGGCTTCTCTACCGGTTTCATGAGATTGTTATTCTGGAAAAGGGTATTGTCTTTTCAGTTTTTCCCTAACACACACACATATATATATATATTTTAAATTTATATTTTGGGCATGTTTCCATGTATATGCAAAGGAGACTAGAAAATATGTAGCTTTTTAAAATTCAGAGATGATATAAATAGTAACTTTCATTTATAGCAACACAAATCAAGTTTTGGGTTAAGCAGTTATTCTTCCAGAAATCTTTCTTTTGTGTACTGAAAATTCTAAATACCATAAAATTTATATGATGATGTAAGATTTGTGGAGTTTATATGCATATTAATACATTAAAAATTTTCCTGTTAACTGCTATCTTACCAAAAAAATCACTTGCGTGGTAATATCTCTAGACTAACACCCAGTAGACACTTGCTAAATGTAGTTGCTATTGAAATACAAATTTTAAAACAAGATTATTAATAGCATATATGGTAGCCTGAATAATGTTTCTCAAAAATAAAGGTGCTACTTCCTGGAACCTCCAAATGTTACTTTTCATGACAAGGATGGACTTTGTGGGTATGATTCAGTTTGGATCTGGAGATGGTGAAATTGTTCTGTATTATCTAAGTGGACGCTAAATGTAATCATGAATGTCCTTACGAGAGAGGCAGAGGAAGATTTTGACCTCAGAGGAGGAAATATGATTCCAGAAAGGGATCATGAGCAAAACAAAACAAAACAAAACAAACAAAAAAAAAACCACAGATATTCCAGAAGTTAGAAAAGAAAAGAAAACTGACTTTCTTGTAACCCTTCAGAGAGAACCAGCCCTGTGAATACCTTGCTGTTAGCACCATAAGACTCATTTTGAACTTCTGGCCTCCAGAACTGTAAGACAAATGTGTGTTGTTTTAAGCCACTAAGTCAGGTAATTTGTTACAACAGCAACAAGAAATTAATACAGTATATAAAGAAGTCCTTCTGGCATAGGGAAAAAAAGCAACCATGGTTATAGTTGCAAAAATTGTCTTGCAAAGATATGAAATTCCCAGAATATTTGAGTAAAAATGACTATGACTCTAAAGAAACCTTTAGTTATAGAAAGCCTTCATAACTAATCTGTTCCTAACACCTTTTGTGACTGAAATTCTGAAGTGTTAATATATGGCCTCAGTTGATTTTAAGAGAAATGATAAAAAATGATTACATGTGTCTTCTACAAATTTTTTAAGCAATAGTCTCTATACATGGCATGTGGTCTCAAATTCACTCTTTGCCACCCTGTTCAGAAAGAATGTGATCATTTATTCTCAGGAATATGCAAGTTAATGATGATTGGCTTTTATTTTAATATAGGTCATAACCTAACCATAAAAAATGGAGTCTTTGTTTATTTTACTGAGAAGTAGATTCTACTTCAAGGATCCCTAACATCACATTTAGAAGGAAATTGCCATATCCGCAAAGAATCAAGTCCCCCTAAGGCCAAATGAAGCAAGATCAGCTCACACAACCCTGGGTGATTAAGAGCACAGGAAACATACTGTAGAAACAAGAAAGTAACTGGAAAGCCTTAGGTCTTAGATTTCTATCTGTAAGTTACAGAGCCCTGACCTATTTCTTTCCTTCTCCCAAATGTGGGCCCCAAAAGAGTGAGTTCTCTAAGAGCTTCAGTGTTGTAACAGGAAAAGACAACAGGTACAGTGAAGAATAGGGATGTGAGCAGCTTCCCAGGGCTAAGTTTTAGATAACATCATCTCAACCAATGAGGTGCAAGAGGATGCTAGATCGAAAATGAGTGTTTAGGATGGACTAAACCTGATGTTTTACTTCCTTATGAGTCCACAGTGGGTGGCATTGAAAGGTAATAAGGGGAATGGAGAATTTAGTAGGAGAATATCAAGGGGAAAGTAGATGCAAAAATAAAATTCTAAGTGTGTTCTATATCATGTGCCTTTTTGTTAGAAGGAAGAGACCATAAATCAGTCTGTCAGCTTACACCATGGGGTTCATAATAGATTCATAACAAAAAGAATTATGAAAAATTAACATGCAGTATGTCATTTATAATCAACTTGAGCCTGAAGAATTGAGGATTATCTGACATTTCTAGGTTCCATAAAGGTTTATTTTACTTTAGATACAGGGATAGGAGGAATAAGAATTAGGAATCAATATGCATAAATTAGAGATACTCCAAGTTGAAACCAGCGAGTTGGTATAAATGCATGGATCTGAGCACAGGGACTCACGAGTTTTCTGGAGAAGGTGTTGTAAAGATAGATGTGCTTTCATTTGGAAGGTGGAAATCAGAGGATTTCAGTAAATAGAAACCAGTTGGGGATTTTGTAATCAGAAGCCCACATAGTTCTCAGGGCATATAAGCCCTAAATTCTATTTCTCAGTTCTAGTCTGGTATGCTATGTCCTTTCCTTTGGTTCCCCAGAGATTAACTTTTCTTTCTCCTCTTCCCTTCTAACTCTCATTTGGTCATATCCAGAAAATGAGACAGGCTCAATAGCTGTGGCACACAGGCTTACTTTCTCTTTGGTATGTGGGATCTTCTCAGATCAGGGTCAAACCCATGTCTGCTGCACTGGCAGGTGGGTTCGTTACTGCTAAGCCACCAGAAAAGCCCTGAAAGTTGGGCTCTTAACCACCTGATCACCGAGAAAGTTCCCTGCTCTGAGGGATTTGGGCTTCCCAGGTGGGACAGTGGTAAAGAATCTGCTTGCCAGTGCTGCACACACAAGAGTCTTAGGTTCATTACCTCAGTTGAGAAGATCCACTGGAGTAGGAAATGGCAATCCATTTCAGTATTCTTGCCCAGAAAATTCTATGGACAGAGGAGCCTGGTGGGGTACAGTCCACGGGGTCACAAAGAGTTAGACACAACAGAGCGTGCACACATTCAGAAAATGGGGATCAAGTAGCAGGGAAAGAAGAACAAGACAAAAGTCTATGTTCTCATTTTTTGTGAAATGAAAGAACTGCATAGTCAGGCACTTCCCTCTGCTAGCTAGTGCTCTAACACCTGCATGAGACATTTATTCTCCTATAGAATCCATTGGAGAATTATGAGCTGGAAACTAGAAGGTGTCTTGATAGATGTGTCCATAGGCATAGGATATATTAGCTCAATGCTGTACATACATGGCACTGAGATGACACATATTTGTTCTCTAGGCATAAATGGAACATTACATTTTTCAGAGAAGAGAAAGAAGCTCAAAACACATAGCAGGTCAAATTATGACAGGATGCAAATGAGGATGAAGGATAGGAATTCAGTCCAAAATGACTAAAGAAGGAATCCAAGAGTCTACTTATAATTCACACAGTTGGAAGAGTAGCCCTGGAGAAAACATTTTCCAAATTTCTATAGAAAGTTGTATGAAGACATCAATTTATAGAAATGACTATCACTGTTTCATTTCACTCTAAGGTAAAAATATAGTTAGTCTTCCCATTCCATTTCCCAACTACTTGAATACTATATTAATCTTTGTGATCAACAATCCCCAAGAAAATTAGCAGCTATATATTATGAATTTAGTTTACTGTGAAGTTATATGACTAATATTCTCATCCACTATTCCTTCACTTCCTCGAGAAGTTCTACTTCCAAATGTTCCTCAATCTTCAGAAGCAAACAATGGATGGGAAAATTCTAACAGCTAACAGAGATGGGTTAATTGTATTCTGGAAAGGAAGTCACTTCGTATGGAGGTAGAGAAAAGTCTTTATGTCTATCCCTGCTGAAGATAGATTTCATTAATAGAACTGAAAATTTGAAACTGATCTGTGCATATCAATTTGTATTTCCAACATACATGAGTATCCAACACTCAGAACCAGGAGAATACTACACACATACATACACCCTCACTGAAGGATGGGTAAACAAAGCATTGTACGAAACAAATATTGTGCCTACAGTTAAAGGGGGAAAATCAGCCTGGTAAGAAAGAGGCAGGCACAGAGACGACTGCTAAGGGGCAAAGTTTGTTGTAAGAATTATGAAGCACAATGGGAATTCCACCCGATGGGCACACTCTTCTCTTGAGCTTCCCAGCTCAGTGGCGCATATCAAGTTTCAAAAGCAACCAGCGAAGTTGCTCAGTGTAGTTTTGACAGGAACAGAAGAACTGTTATTAGTCTATTTGCCCTGCGTTTACATTGCACAGAGAGAAGGTGAAATTTAAATGGTTTGATTCTACTCATAAAGAACTCTCTATTGAACACAACATCATAGAAGACTTCCATCATGCTTTTTTTCTGGTTGCTACTCTCCTTACGAGTAATTGGTGTGCTAACTTCTTATACCATTTTTATGAAGTTCAACAAAGTCAAATTGATATGTCATAAAATATATCATCACTGGCTTCTTTGGCTCTAAACTATCTTTGTGTAATTCACTTACATTGTGTACATAGTCATGGGTCATGAGTCCTCATTGCTATATAGTATTTCATTGTATTATTAGGGCTCTATTTACTCAATCAACTGCTGATGGGCATTGAATAGTTTTCAGTTGGGACATTTTATTAGTTTGATAGGGCTACCATAATAAATACAGGCTGGGTGGCTTCAACAACAGAAATTTGTTTTCTCACAGTTCTGGGGGCTAGCAATCTAAGATCGAGGTTCCTGCAGCTTTGGTTTCTCCTGAGGATTCTCTCCTTGGGTTGCAGACGGCTATCTTCCAGGTATGACATCAGATGGCCTTTCCTCTGTGCACACCCCACTATGTCTCTTCCTCCTCTTATAAGAAATGGGAGTCATATCGCTTTATGGCACTACCCTCATGACCCCATTTAACCTTGGTCACTTCTGTAAAGGTCCTATTTCCAAATACGTCACACTGTGGATGAGGACTTCAGCACAGGAATTTGAAGGGAACACAATTCAGTCCATAAAAAGAGATATATTACACACTGCATTATGATGGACATTCTGTTGTATATTTTGGTGATCATATATATTCACGTTTGATACATTGCTTGAAAAAAAAGGAACTGGATTATATAATACCTGAAGGTTCAGCTTTAATTGACCATTCCAGAGTCTCTTTTTTAATTAATTTATTTTAATTGGAGAATAATTACTTTACAATATTGTGATGGCCTTTGCCATACATCACTATGAGTCAGCCACAGGTATACATGTGTGTCCCCCCATCCCAAACCCCCTTCCCACCTCCCTCCCCACTCTACCTCTCTTGGTTGTCCTGCTTCCTGCATCAAACTTGTGCTGGTCATCTATTTTACATATGGTAATGTACATGTTTCAAAGTTATTCACCATCCCAGCGTTTCAAAGTTTCTGTAACAATATTCTTTCCACCAGAAACACATGAGCGTTCTAACTGCAAGACATCCTTAACTTACATCCTTGCTATCATAGTGTCTTCTATTCACATTTCAATTATACCCGTTTCAGGCTTTTCTGCTATCTTCTTGTGGTAAATAGATTTCTAGGATGGCCCTGTGACTCCTACATCCTTTTATCCACACCTTTGTATAATCCCTTCCCCTTGAATGGAAGTGGAAATTGATCTCCTTCCAGCCAACAGAATATGGCAAATACGGGGGAATAATCACTCCCATTATCATGTTTTATTATCTATACCTCAGGTAAAGATATAACACTTTACCTTAGGGGACTAGAGCAAAAGATTCTTCTGCTGGCCTTGAAAAATTAAAATGCCATATTGTGAGGAAGGGGCCCACTGGGAGAGGGCCACATGATAAGGAATTGGCAGAAGATCTCTAGAACCTAAGAGCAGTCCCTAGCCAACACTTAGCAAGAAATACGACTCCAGTCCTAAGCCAAGAGAAACTGGATTTTGCCAATGACCACGTGAGTCTGGAAGAGGACTCAAGCTTTATAGGAAAAAGCACAGCTTGACTAATGCCTTGAGCTCAACCTTGTGAAACCCTAAGCAGAGGACCCAGTGAGGTGATGCTGACACACAGTGACTGAAGGACAATAAATGCATGTTATCTAAAGGCACTTTTGCGGCAATTTGTTGTACAACATAAGAGTTCCATGCATTTCCTACTTTTAAATACTTTTCATCCATTTAAATCTAGATTTCTGCTATTCTGATCTATTTTGATCTTTAACTCTTTAAGTTGTAAACTATTGTCTTTTAGCGCTTTATATCAACCTATTCTCTTCTAATCTTCATTGCTTAAGGCATCAGTCCAGTATCTATTTTTACACCTTTAGAATACATAATTTCGTTTTGCCTACTTTGAGATTTTTACTCTTTAGTTTCACTCTTTGATTTTCCTAAGTGTTACATGCCATTATGTAACACTTGTGGTTTTCCTCTGATTTATTTTGAGGTTTTGTGGCATTTATTTATTCTTTGACTTGATATTTGATATTTTTTCCTTGCCATATTTTTTCTTCATTTCTAAGCCACTAAGTACATACATACTAGACTTACACTGTGCCCCCATATGTCATATTTTCTGTATCATTTTTCTTTAGATATTTTCTTCTGATATGTCTTTCACCGTATACTTACTTTTCACTTATGGTTAGTTTTCTATTAATTAACATACTCATTGAATTATAAATTTCAGTCATTGCAGTTTTCAATTCTAGAATTTCCATTTGATTCTTTTCAACAGTTTCTAGTTATTATTTAATTCTCAATCCTGTCTTATTTCTCTGATCATTTAAGCATTTTTTATCCTAAAATTCTCATTTGGATTCCCAAGGATTTTTCTAGTGACTATAATATTTCTAGATTTTCCAACTGAGATTCATGTTTCTACCTATGCCTGACTTTTACTGAATACCAGCCATTGTATATATATTTTTTAATGTAAAGGAAATGAGGTTTTAGATGAAGTTACCCTCATATTTTGCGGCAAACAGCTATAGCAGAGGTTAACAGTGACAGCACACGTGAAAGCCTAGTGGTTAATCTCGGCCATTGCTTCTCAGTGGGCCTTCAGCTGCAAATAGCTAACGCCCCCTCAGTGTTTGAATCTTCAAAAATGCTCAATTTTTATGCTACTCAGCAATGATTTGGGAATTGAAAAAAGCCTTGAACTAAAAGTAATACAAAGTGCCAGAGGTTTTTTTTTGCACCTTGTCTCCATAATAGTAGTTCTCCAACACCTTTAAGAAAAACAAAAATTTCTCCAACTTTCCTAGCTGCTTTTAGGAGGAATAGTTAATTAAAACCACATAGCCTACCACTATGAGTAGAACCTCAAAATAAGTATTTTAAATAGCTCAGTGACCAGATAATTATTCTTAGAAAAAGCAGTGGCTCAGATGGTAAAAGAGTCTACCTGCAATGTAGGAGACCAGGTTCAATCCCTGGGTCAGAGAGATCCCTTGGAGAAGAAATGGCAATCCACTCCAGTATTCTTGCTGGGAAAATCCCAAGGATAGACGAGCCTGGCAGGCTATAGTCCATGGCATTGCAAAGAGTCGGACACAACTGAGTGGCTAATACACAGACACATACATGTATTCCAGGATTTGTAAAATAGTTTGTTTGGTCCAGGTAAACAGGTAGCTAGAGCAGGGTGGCTCAGATGGCAAAGCGTCTGCCTGCAATGCGGGAGACCTGGGTTCAATTCCTGGGTTGGGAAGATCCCCTGGAGAAGGAAATGGCAATCCACTCCAGCACTCTTGTCTGGAAAATCCCATGGACGGATGAGCCTGATAGGCTACGGTCCATGGGGTCGCAAAGAGTCGGACATGATTGAGCAACTTCACTTTCACTTTCAGAGCATAAAAAAAGAAATTAAGTGCTTTGGGAAAGACTTGTATGTCTTGATAAGGGAATATCAAAGTAGGAAATTTAAAACTGTTGAAGCAAAAGTTATTACCAAATATAGTTGGGTAAAGAAAATAAAGCATTCATATAGAATACAGCCTATTTATTTGATTTCACGAGGCTCCACACATTTACTCTAGGTTACTTTATAAATACTTTCAATAAAAAATTTCAGTATACCTGAAGAATTCTCTCCCATTCAAAACAATATAAGTAATTAAAATGTTTTGTAGTGACTGTTCCACACATACATTGTAGTTAATATCAGACGCTATGTGGAAAATATATCCAAACACTGATTTGTTTTCCTCTTAATCTTGTACACATATCAAAGCTACATAAGACAAATAGAAAGAGAAGCGAATCAAGTATTGATCAATTTAGGGCTCAAAGGATTCTAAAGTGGATAGTTCAACATTTGATTGAATAATTCCCTAGGGCATGACAAAAAAATAAGTGAAGTGGCTGCAAGATTTAGCTGGTTTGTTTTTGTTTTGTTTTTTAAATAAGTGGCCTGTTCTCTGTAAAAGTAGCACTTTGAACTGTTTTAGAGCAATTTAATAGCTGCTAACTCTTTTTGTTCTCAAGGTAAAAGAACAAGTGTTACTACCCAGAGAGTTTAGGTGAATTGAGAAAAATCACAGAGCAAATTAGTACAGCTATTAGAAACAAATTCTTCTGGTTTTGTGTTTTGCTATTTTACCACATTGTCTCCTTGTAATGTTAGCTGATGCATGACACAAATATACACATATAATGGCAAGAAAACTATTTTAGCTTTCCCTTATACACAAACTCTAGTCTTAACAACATTTCACTGCTTGTAAATATATATATATATATATCTTGAGATACACTCAATTAAAGCTGCAATAAGTGTTCTCAGCACAAACAGCTGTTCAAATATAATTCCAAAGGGACAGGCCATATTACAAACACACACTCTAGAGTAACATGAAAGGAGAAATGAGGAAGGAAAAAAAGGAAAGAGCAAAGCAGATCAGAAAGGAAAGAAAATTTCAGGCACCAATGACAAGACTAGAAAATTGATGTTTGGGGTCTATAACACGCAGACCTTTTACAAAAAAGCCAACTTTGGGCTGTTCAGATTCCTGCAATAAAACCCTTTTTATTTGTATGTTAGCATTAATCAAGATATCATTCTCTGGAACTATTCAAAGACATTAGAATGTCTCTTTAATGACTCCCTTCTCTCTTTCAACAATAGAAGTCATTTTTCCAGGCATGTGAGACATATAAGTTCAAACTGTCTGATATTTTAGTTCTTTTTTTTTAGAAAGCCATCAATTGGACACCATTACGATTTTATAAAGTCAATATTTCCATTGGCCATGTAATTGCTAAAACTTTGCTATTTTTTCCTTGCATCAGAGAAATTCCACACACAACTTCTTCCTAATTTACATTATTTAGAAGATTCCTTATTGAGAATTCATTCAGTTACCTAAAAATAGGCTTATTTTGATGACAATATTAAAATAGCTTCCTTGGTATGTAGTTCTAATTTTATACATTTTTCTCTCAAGTTGAATGGCTAATATGGCTTTGTTTCTATCATTCCTACTGAGAAATCAATTGTTTGCCTACAAAGATATTAATTATTTCTTTACAACTGCTTTTTAAAACAGATATTTTTATCTTTGTTTTGCAGTATGACTATCATAATCTGCTATTGAGGTTATTTTTAATTATATATTTAGTTCTAGAAATGGGTTCTTTTTCCAATAATCTTGGCTATTTGAGTTGCTATTTATATTTAAATGCATTTTATTAAACTATGTAATATACCTACAGATGAATTCTACAGTATTATACAATAATAGGAATGCAATCTCTTGTTTATGATTGTGCAGCTGGTTATTTCTCCAGACTCTTTCAAGGTGGTTTATATTCCCATGTGTTTTCTGTTCTCTGTTTTATTGTGAGCCTTATCTTCCTTAAACTTCCATCTGTGGGGTTCTTTAAAGCCTGAATGTGAGAAAACTGTGGGGTTCTTAAAAGCCTGAATGTGAGAAAACTCTACTGAGGATTTGCTTCTGCTTGGAAATGTAAGCCACTTTAAGCTAAATTTTTCTCTGGACACAGAGAAAATATAAATTCTAGAGGGTTCTGATTCAATATGGCATGTAGAAAAATCCTGGACTAATTTCTTTCCATGGACACAATCCGAAGCTACATATGGAAAAATTTCCTCTTAAAAGAACACAAATACTGACGGAGTCATGACTACACATCAGGCTAAGAAGAAAAACCCATCCGAAGCTGGTTGGAGATGCTGGGACACAATCTCACTGTAAGCTTCACCCCCAGTACAGTGACCCACAACTTGGTGGGAACACAAATCCAGAGCCTCTCCCTGAAAAGCTGAAGCTTTGAACCCAACATTGGATATGCTAACTTCTAAAACATACAGCTGAGAGATGAGCTTCTAAAAATCTAACTTTGAAAACCAATTGGGTGGCCATCCAAGATTCACAAGACTAGTGATCTGAAAAACCACTCAAAGACTCGGACGCACAACTCACCTACCCTAGGGCCCAACGCAGAAGCAGCTGGTTGTTCCAAGTCTCTAACCGAAGGAGGCTCAACTACTTGTATTAAGTGTCAGCCTGAGGGGCAGGCATTTAAGTTAACACATTCATCTAGGAGCCTGCTGGAACACTCTCCAGGGATAGAGGCCCTATTTGCACTCTCCCTTTGCCGTACTCTAGCGGTGGCACCCCACTCCAGTACTCTTGCCTGGAAAACCCCATGGACAGAGGAGCCTGCTGGGCTGCAGTCCACGGGGTCGCGAAGGGTCGGACCCAACTGAGCAACTTCACTTTCACTTTTCACTTTCATGCCTTGGAGAAGGAAATGGCCACCCACTCCAGTGTTCTTGCCTGGAGAATCCCAGGGACGGGGGAGCCTGGTGGGCTGCCGTCTATGGGGTCGCACAGAGTCGGACACGACTGAAGCAACTTAGCAGCAGCAGCAGAGCAGCAGCATCCAGCATCTAATAGAAGGGAGCTTACATATCTGATGCCACAATTTTTGCTACTTCTGCCTAGGTAACACTTCTTGAATCCTGCCTGAAGGCCAAGAAGTTTGTGTTCCTGGTCTCTTCGGACTATTATAGTGGGTATCTCTCAGAAAGAAGCTCATATTCTTGTCTGGCATCCTGATTATTCCTTCTACTGTCAAAGACACTCCTAGATCACCTGGCTCTGGTGACAAGCAGGGTTTGTGCTTGTAGTCCAACAATACGCATTTGCACACTTTTAAAAGCTGACATCTGCAAGTCTGGCTTCCATTCATCTCAAATCTAGGTGCTGAAGTCATCCTGTATGGGATAATTACTTCTCTGGGAGTTATTTAAAATATAATAGCCTGCTTGGATAAACACAAAGGTTTGTAAGAAACCTAGAGCTGAGGAAAGGTTGAAGACAAGGTCCACCTCCTATATGAGGCCATTCCTTTAAGACTGGGAGAGGTGACTCTTTCATCGACAGAAAACCAAGACAGAATGTTAAGCTAAATAGAAGAATATGTTCCTAATTATACAAGATAAACTTCAGGAAAAAAAATTATGAAACAAAAGTAATTTATGTGATAAAAGGGTACAAAGTAATAATTAAGAAGGTACTCAAAGAGGGAAGGAAAATGGATGAGCACAGTGAAAATTTTAACAAAGAGATAGTAAACATAAGAAGGTACCAGATAAAAGTCACAGAGGTAAAGAATACATTAGCTTAGTTGAAAAATATACTAGAAGTTTTCAACAACAGAAGATAAAGCAGAAAAAAGGATCAGTCAACTCAAAGACAGACTAGTAAAACCCAATCAGAACAGAAAAGAAGAAGAAGAAGAAGAAGGTAGCTTCAAGGACTTATGTGGAAGGAAGGGAGAGATATATAAAGAGATAGAAATCCTATCTGAAGAAATGTTGGCTGACAACTTTCCTAAATTGGGCAAAAGAGACCCACACCAAGATGCATTAACTTATAATGTGTTAATTATAGGGCAAGCAGAGACTATTAAAATTAGCAAGAGAAAGACAAGGGAATCCCCATAAGACTGTGAGCAGATTTCTCAGCAAAACGGTAAGGCAGTGGCATGATATATTCAAAGCACTGAAAGAAAGCAACTGCCAAAAATCCTTTAGCTGGCAATGATATCACTCAGAAGTGGAGCAATAAAGAGCCATCTATATAAGTTAAAGCTAAAGAAGTTCATTATCACTAAACCAACTTTATAAAATGGTGAAGGGACTTCTATAATATGAAAAAAGGCACTAATTAGTAATAAGCATACATATGAAAGAATAAACCCTGCTGGTAAATATATAATAAAGGTCATGGATTAATCACTTATAAAGCTAGTATAAAGGTAAAAAGACAAAAGTAGTTAAAAAAAAAGACTGTAACTACAATAATTAGTTAAGCTATACACAAGATTAAATTATGTAAAATGTTACATCAAAAGCAAAGTGTGAGAAGAGTAATCATGTTGTTACAATGAGATCAAATATAAGTGGTTATCAACTTAAAATAGACTGTTATAAGATATTAAATGTAAGCTCATGATAACCACAAAGCCAAAACCTATTCTAAACACACAAAAGAGAAAAAGAAAGGTACACATACCAATGAATAAAGTTGTCAAAACACAAAGGAAGAAAGCAAGGAAAGAAGTAAAGGGAATTAAAAAACTGTCCAGAAAAAAACAAATTGCAATAAACACATGCCTAATCATACTCACTTTAAGCCTGAATGGACTAAATTCTCCAATCAAAAGACAGAGTGGCTGAATGTACGAAAAAGCAAGACCTAACTATGTGCTGCCCATAACAAAGTTTTGCTAACTTTGTAAATACTAACAGGACAAATTGACATTTTTAAATTTAGATTTTTCATCCCAGAACATAATCTACCTTTTCATTTCTTCAGTTACTGTGTATGTCAATATCATTCTTCATATGAGCCCTGCGTCTTCTTTATTAGTACCAGAGTATCTTAACTTTTGGTTGCTATTTTAATGTTTTCCTTTAACACAAGATGATTTCAACTAATTTAACTGGATACTGAAGAAGGGCATCTCACCTCATATCTGAATTTTACTATCATGATGAGCATTTAAAACCTCTCACCTTGCATTCCTTGACTGACTGAATTTCCTTGTCATTTGTATTCCTCTTTCAAAAAATCTCAGTCTTTGGTAGTAGGTGATTCTTACCTTCGTTCTAGCGTATGTATTTGTCTTTATAATGTTTCCAGAGGAATATTGGAGTTAGATTTTTTATTGTTTTTTTTTTTAACTGTTTCTATGTATCATTTACTGCTTTGAGAACACTTTTGATTGTTGTTTCCTATTAAGGCAATGTTATAAATATCAGACATTTGATATGTTTGAGATGTGTTTGTAAGGGCTTCCCCGGAGATGCTGGTGGTAAAGAACCAGCCTGCCAGTGCAGGAGACATAAGAGATGCAAGTTCAGTCCCTGGGTCGGGAAGATCCCCTGCAGGAGGGCATAGCAATCCACTCCAATATCCTTGCCTGGAGAATGTCATGGACAGAGGAGCCTGGTGGGCTGCAGTCCATGGTATTGCAAAGAGTCGAACATGACTGAAGTGACTTAGCATGTGTGTGTGCATGCACAGATATGTTGTATGTTTCGGAATTTCTTTGACATATGAATTCTAAAATGTAAATTGCTATAGTATTCAATATATGAATCAAGAAAATGATTAAAAGAGGAGTTTATTTCTGACATTCTCTGCCAACACATCACTCAACAACCTAATCTCCTTTGATTGCTTATGCCATCTCCTTCAACTTCCCTGACCAGTTATTATTACCGAAGGAAATACGATTTGCTATTTCACACTAAAAAAAAAAAAAAAGGCGACACTCTTACTACAGGAATGCAAGGATTTCATTATCGCTAAGCCCCACCAGGCAGAGAGAGATGGGTAGCCAGTGCTGACTTGCGTACCCAGAGTAGTGGGAGGACAGGGTAAAGGTGCAATTCCTGGCAACAGGAGGCATGGAGGAAGGCTTAGTAAGGCAGGAGGAGCATCAGATGTAGGCTACTGGGGCTCATGGTCTCCTTAAGGAATGAGGAGAATGAAATGAGAGAGCAGAGCCTCAGCTTTAACGAATTTCCCTAGAGACTGGATTCCTTACTAGCAATACAATTTTTCCTCCGGGTTAATTCAATTTTGTGAAATATTGTGAAGAGACTAAGGCACAAGTGGGTCAGTAAAACTTCATAGTTTGAAGAACTGAGGTATAATCTATTACATTCATATATTTACTCATTCAAAAGAGGTGAACTGAATACCTATCTTGTGCCAGGAACTGCTCAATGATCTTACATATGGCAGTGAGCAAAATAGATAACTAAAGATTCCTTCCTTTATAGAAATGACAGCTGTAGAAGATAAATGAAAACGAAGATGAAAAAAGGAAAGAGTGTAATCCAGAGCATTTTAGATCCTGTCAAGTCAAAGGAAAAAGGTGAAGAAAGGGACCAGGAGTGTTGCGGGTGGGGGTGGGGCGGGGGGGGAGGTCAAATACTCAGTATTATGTGAATGAAAATTTAGTTTGTATACAATATCATCTGGATCAAATGTTACTGCAATTCACAGTTTTAAAATATTACAACTGCTCTAATTTTGCTCAAAATCAGAATTCCTAATGGTTTAGACCATATTATACTTATCAACATGAATAAATTAAGAGATATTTGGAAACTTAGAAAAAAGGAGGGACAATTTGTTCTCAGATCTTTGACTAGTATAGCAAATTAAACCAGGTGGTAAATACTTTGAAATCTGTCTTAAATTTGCCACAGATTCCAAAGTGAATAAAACTAATTTAAATCTCAAATAACGGCAATACAATACAATGAAGAAAGACAATTTTTAACCACAGTAAAGTTACTGATATTCTAAGATGTATCTGAACAAAATATATATGAGCACCTCAGTTCAAAGTCAAAGATTTCATATTTCAAAATGTCTCTAGTGGTATTCTAGAATTTATATGAGATATTTGGCAATGTGCGTACCTTAGTCTTGTGTTTCTCATACTGAAGTTACTGAGGAAGAGAGAGAGATTATATTGGACAATTTTAAAGATACCATTCATCTCTATTGCTTGGTTATTCATATAACCTTTAAGACATATAGCCTTTAAGACAGCTAACTGGAACCAATAATAAAGCATGCAAATCTTCAAAGAGAAATCTACAGTCCATCTTTAAGTTAAATAATTTTATAAAGATTTAAAACTATGTCACATGACAAACACAAAAAATGAGTTTTATTCTTAAACACACAAAAAAATGAGTCCAATCTTGTCTAGATGCCTAGAAATTATCTGTGGCATTTCACTGTGTTTTGTTTTGCTTTATGTAGTTTGTAGCAGGATAAACAGAAAAAAAGTAATGGAAATACATATTGAAAAATGGGATACTAGAGAAGTAATTTTTATACTCTTTCATTAAATGCATAGTGAATGTGTATCTGCAACGACTGCCACCTAAAGTTTATTCCCTAAACTAGATTTATTAAGAATATTGTTAATACCATAACTTAACTACCATGGATCTCTAGGCAATATATTTCTTATTCATCTATGAAAAACCCTTTTTAACTTTACATTAACTATATCCGTGTAAACATCTATTTTTTTTCCGTGCAGATACACATATGTATGCTTCATATACATGAGTGTTGAAGCATATTTCAGATCTTCTAGCTTCAAAATATGTTGATACCAAAAAAAACCACTAAATCATCTGAAACAGAAAAAAATATTTTAATATCCAAAACAAAAAAATTAACTTTCAGAATCTTTTGAACTTCTACAACCAGTATAAAAAAAAACATGTGAAAATGGACAAAGGCTATGTGAATAAGTGGTTTACAGAAGAGTGAATGCGAATGACTTAAAAAAAGAGAGAAAAAGATGCAATTTCATTAAGTTGGGTAAAATATTTGTAGTCACAAACTTACCCCAGATACATGGAGTCTGGGATTTAGCCTGGATTTCCTTTACCTACACACCGTCCTTCAGAATGTGGTCACTCAAAGTTAAGTGTGTGATCCAGATCACGACAGCAGTAGCAGGATTCTGAGTCCACCTCCTCCCACAGACACGCCAGCACTAGAACTATACCTAGAACAGCTCTCTAAAAACAATCTGAGGACAAAGAGAGCAGACCTTCTACAACTAATGCCATAAAGAAAAGGCCACATTGAGATGAGCAGGAGGGGCAGAGACTTGTTCAGTCA
Organism: Ovis canadensis; assembly: GCF_042477335.2. Classification (NCBI taxonomy): domain Eukaryota; kingdom Metazoa; phylum Chordata; class Mammalia; order Artiodactyla; family Bovidae; genus Ovis; species Ovis canadensis. Next base: position 65,408,064 of record NC_091262.1, on the reverse strand, counting down.
GAACCCAAGTAGTGAAGGTCATGGAATTCCAGATGTTGTTAAAGTGCTGTACCCATTATGCCAGCAAGTTTGGCCACAGGACTAGAAAAAGTTTGTTTTCATTTCAATACCAAAGAATGTTAAAATTACTGTACAAATGCACTCATTTTCATATACTAGCAAGATTATGCTCAAACTCTTACAAGCTAGGACCTAAACTTCCAGATATACAAGCTGGATATAGAAAAGGCAGAGGAACCAGAAACCAAATTGCCAACATATACTGGATTATAGAAAAAGCAAGAGAATTCCAAAAAAACATCTACTTCAGCTTCTTTGACTGTACTAAGGTCTTTGACTATGTGGATCACAACAATCTGTGGAAAATTCTTAAAGAGATGGGAATACCAGACAATCTTACCTGCCTCCTGTGAAACCTGTATTCAAGACAAGAAACAATAGTTAGAACTGGACATGGAACAATGGACTGGTTCAAAATTGGGAAAGGAGTACGTCAAAGTTGTATATTATCATCCACCTTATATTACCTGTAGAGTGGTGGTGATTTAGTTACTAAGTCTTGTCTAACTCTTGTGACCCCATGGACTAGAGCCTACCAGGCTCCTCTGTTCATGGGATTTCCCAGGCAAGATTACTAGGGTGGATTGTCATTTCATTCTTCAGGGGATCTTTGCAACCAAGGATAGAAACCAGGTCTCCTGCATTGGAGGCAGATTCTTTACCAGCTAGCCATCAGGGAAGCCCTATGTCCAGAGTACTACATATGAAATGCCAGGATGTAGTCAAAATTGTGGGGAGAAACAGCAACAACCTCAGAGATTGGGATGATACAACTTTAATGGCCGAAAGTAAAGAGGAACTAAAGAGCCTCTTGATGAAGGTGAAAGAGGAGAGTGGAAAAGATGGCTTAAAACTCAACATTCAGAAAACGAAGATCATGGCATCCAGGCCTATCACTTCATGGCAAATAGATGGGGAAAAAGGAGAAACAGTGGCAGATTTCATTTTGGGGGGCTCAAAAATCACTGCAGATGGTGACCGCAGCCATGAAATTAAAAGACACTTGCTCCTTGGAATAGCTATGACCAACCTAGACAGTATATTAAAAAGCAGAGACATCACTATGCCAACAAAGGTCTGTATAGTCAAAGCTATGATTTTTCCAGTAGTCATGCATGGACGTGTGAGTTGGACCATAGCAAAGGCTGGGCAGCAAAGAATTGATGCTCTTGAACTGTGAGGCTGGAGAAGACTCTTGAGAGTCCCCTCAACTGCAAGGAGCAATCCTAAGGGAAATTGCTCAACAGCAATCCTAGTGGAAATCAACCCTGAATATTCATTGGAAGGACTGATGCTGAAACTCCAATACTTTGTTCACTTGATGAGAAGAGCCAACTCATTGGAAAAGACCCTGATGCTGGGAAAGATTGAGGGCAAGAGGAGAAGGGAGCTACAGAGTATAAGATGGTTAAATGGCATCACCAACTCAATGGACAAGAGTTAGAGCAAACTCAGGGAGATGGTAAAGGACAGAGAAGACTGATGTGCCACAGTTCATGGGGTCACAAAGAGTCAGACATGATTTAGCAACTGAACAAAGACTGTAGTCTGTCAGACTCCTCTGTCCATGGAATTCTCCAGGCAAGAACTGAAGTGGGTAGCCATCCCCTTCTCCAGTGGATCTTCCCAACCAGGGATGGAACCCAAGTCTCCTGTCCTGCAGGCAGATTATCATCTGTGCCACCTGGGAAGCCTTGGTGCAACAACCTATAAGTGGGAAGGATACCACAGCCACAGAGATCCCCCTGAGGGGTAGAGCTCCTAGTTCCCAGCCTGGGGATCCCTAGACTGAGAGATCTGCACCAGAAAATGATCCCCCAGAATACTTGGCTTTGAAAATGAGTAGGGCTTACATCCAGAAGAGCCAGAGGTCTAGGGGAAACTGGCTCTCGTTCCTGAAGGGCTCACACATAAACTCCCTCTAAGTCCCTGTGCAGAGACAACAGCTTGAAGAGCACTTAGGTCATATAAGAACATTCATTGACTAATTTTACTGTGTGTACCAGAGGGGCAGGGATCTGGTGGAACTTTTTCTGGTAGACACATTTTTTTCCTCTCCTTCCACACAGCTGGACTAGCACTGGCAAGTGCTGTTTCTGATATCAAACTAGCTAACACTGTGCATGCTATCCCAGCGCATCCCTGAAGACCAGCCCCACCCAACTTATGCAGCCCAGGTGACCCTTCAGTGTTGCTCCTCCTTCAGGCAAGGGGGACAGGCTCTACCCATCAGTGTTTATGCAACAGTCTCATGCAGTCCTCATAGGGAGCATGGCTAGGGCTCAACATTACCCATCAGCATGCCCCCAGCAACTGTTGCACAACCACAACAGAGGAGGGTCTGCAACCCACCCAGGACATATTCTAGAAGCACTCAACTCTGGTGAACCAGGGAGGGCTTGCACCCCTGGGCCCCACAAGATACCTTATACATAAGGCCACTCTTTCAAGACCTGGAGTTGTAGTTGACACATCTAATACATAGAAACAAACACAGAAATAATACGGTGACAAAGGTATTCCTTAATAATAATAGATAAGATGACAAAAGAATACCTTCCAAATGAAAGACAATGATCAGACCTTGGGAAAAGTAGTCAATCAAATGGAGACGCGCAATTGACCAAATGAAGAGTACAATTTACCAGATAAAGAAGATATGGTACATATGTACAATGGAATGTTACTCAGCCATTAAAAGGAATGAAACTGGGTCATTGGTAGTGATGTAGAGGAAGGTAGAATCTGTCATACAGAGTGAAGTAAGTCACAAAGAGAAAAATATTGTATATTAATGCACATACATAGAATCTAAAAATATGGTACTGATGAACCTATTTACAAAGAAAAAAATAGAGACAGAATGGGCTTGTGGGCCAAAGGGAGAAGGGGAGAGTGGGATGAATTGAGAGAGTGGGATGGACACAGACCCACTACCATGTGTAAAACAGCTAGCTAGAGAGAGGCTACTGTATAGCACAGGGAACTCAGCTCAGTGCTCTCTGAAGACCTACAGGAGAGGGGTGAGGTGAGGCTGGAGGAAAGCTCGAGCAAAAAAAGAAATAATGGCTGAAAATTCCCCTAACCTGATAAGGAAAGAGACATCCAAGTCCCAGCAGCACAGGACGTTCCAATCAGAATGAACCCAAGCAGATCCGCAGCAAGACATATTATAATTAAGATGTTCAAAGTTAGAGATAAAGAGAGAATCTTTAGCAGCAACAGAAAAAAACTCTTACATACAAGTGAACCTGCAATGAGACTATTAGCTGAATTTTTTAGCAGAAATTTATGTTAGATGGGACTGGTACGATATATTTAAAATGATGAAAAGTGTTGCAATCAACAATTCTCTACCTGGCAAGGTTATAATTCAGAATTATAAAGATAAAGAGTTTCCCAGGCAAGCAAAAGATAAAGGAATTCATCACCACTAAACCATCCTTATAAGAAATATTAAAGAAATGTCTTTAGACAGAAAAGGCCATAACTATAAACAACAAGATTAAGGAAAACAATCTCTACTAGTAAAGACAAATATATAGTGAAGGTATTACGGTAGATAACAACCTATAATGCTAGCATGAGATAAAAAACAGAATCATCTAATATAATTCAAAGAAAAAAATTGTAAAAAGGAATGTCAAAAACAAAACATGCTATGGGAGTAAAAATGTAGTGCTTTTAGACTGCGCTGGGACTTAGTGGCCAACTTAAAAAAGGTTGTTACATGTGAGCCTCATGGTAGCCACTAAGAAAAGCCTATAGCAGATACAGAAAAGATAAAGCAATACATTCATAACCCAACTCATTAAATCACAAGGGGAGAGAGCAAGATAAGGAAAGGACAGAAAAGAGTTACAAAAACAACTAGAAAACAATAAACAAAAAGGCAGTAAGTACATACCTATTAATAGTTACTTTATTTGCCAATGGACTAAATGATCCAAGCAAAATACATAGGGTGACGGAATGGGCAAAATAAAACAAGACCCATACATACAATACATCTATATCTTCTGCTAATAAGAGACTCACATCACATCCAAAGACACACAAAAGCTGAAAGTTAAGGGATAGAAAAAGATATATTTCCATGCAATGGAAACAAAAAAGAAGGCAGGGTGATAATCTTTCTATCCAACAAAATAGACTTTTGAACAAAGACTAAGAGGCAAAGAAAAGCATTACCTGAGGGATCATTCTTAAAAAAAAAAAAATCACTCTTGTAAATATCTATGCACCTAAAATAGAAACACCTAAATGTATAGAATGGAAAAATGGAAGTGGAAATAAATCAAATAAAGGCAAAAACAGAAAAGACCAATAAAATGAAGAGCTGATTCTTTGAAGAGAAAGTTGGTAAATTTCAGCCACAAAGAGAGGACCCAAACACACTAGAAACAAAAGAATTGAAGTTGTAACTGATACCACATAAATTCAAAGAATAAGAGTATTATGAAAAAAATACAGGCAAATGGACAGCCTAGAAGAAATGGATAAATTCCTAGACAAACAATCTTCCAAGACTGAGTGAGGAAGAAACAAAATCTTAACAGACCAATCATTTAGTAATGAAATTGATTCAGTAATCAAAAAACTTCCAAACAAATGTCCAGTACAAGACTGCTTCACTGGTGAATTCTGTCAAACATTAAGATAATAACTAATACCTATCTCTCTCAAAGTGATCAGAAGAGAAACACTTCTAGACTCATTCTACAAGGCCAGCATTATATTGACATGAAAACCAAATACAGACACAAGCAAACAGGCCAATATCTGTGATGAACATAGATACAAAAATCCTCAAATATTAGCAAGCCAAATTCAACAATAAAAGGATCATACACTGTAACCAAGTGTATTTATTCCAGGGATGAAAGGATAGTTCAATACCTGAAAATCATGATACACTATTCAAACAAAACAAAGGATAAAAATATCTCAATAGATGCAGGAAATGCATTTGACAAACTTCAACATTTATAAGAACTCTCAAAGTCAGTATAGAGGGAACATACCTTAATGCATGAAAGCCACACTGACAAACCCACAGCAAATACTCGGTGAAAAGCTCAAAGCTTTTCCTCTAAGATCAGGTAGAACACGAGGATGCCACTCTTCTTTTCTTTTTTTTTAGTGGATCATTTTCTACAGTTCCTCAAAGAGATTTCCACTCAGGTCTGTGTTTGGAGGCGGCCACTCTTATTTTCATTTAACATAGTACTGAAACCCCCAGCCACAGCAAATCAGGCAAGAAAGGGTGAAAGGCATGTGAATTGAAAAGTATGTAAAATTCATTTTTTGAAGGTGATGTGATATTATATAGAGCAAATGCTAAAAACTGAAAAAAAACGAAACTAGTAAGTGAATTCAGTAAAGTTGAAAGATACAAAAAAATCAATATACAGAAAGCTGTTCTGTTATACACTAATAACTATCAGAAAGGGAAATGAAAACAATTCCAATTACAATTGCAGCAAAAAGAATAGAACACCTATCAGTTTAAGAAAGACTAACATTACAATCAGAAGGATCAACATGTACAAATATATATATACACACACAAATAAGGCTTTATATATATATTATATATACATCTATATATAGATGAGAAAATCCTTATTTGTAGAGGCATTACTTAAAGGAAACTTGATTCATGTTTTGAGGACCTTAGTATTATAGCAGTTATAAAAATTGGAGAAAACTCTGCACTCTGAGTTTCATTTTCTGCCAGTAATGTAAAATCTCTGCTGCTCATTGACTAAAGATTTCACTTTGGCTATTTTTTCTAGTTCCTTTCTCTTCATTGCAAATTTAATAGCCACATTCAAGCTCATATGGGTGAGTGCACCAGTAACAAGAATGACTGCAGATATGAACATTTGACAAATCTCTCTGCAAAGTTCACTCTGCAATTTAGTGGACAGGTGGCTGAGTTAAGAGAGATAATGAAGAGACTATATTTAAAATAAGTTTATTCAATTAAGGCTTCAGAGAAAGGAGAAAAATAATATTCTTTCCAGCAGATATTGCTTTTAGAATAAAAGGTGATCTCACTGTCCTGAAAATGTCAGTAAAATGTCTTTACTCATATAATTGAAAAATGACTTGGTTCCAACAGTGTTCTCCCTGTAATCCAATATAATAGTTAACACAGTATAATAATCCTATTAACATTAATTATATAATTATTCAGTGGATTTTATTGACTGTTGTCTATCAAGATTTTTTGCCTTCAGTCATTTTTTCCTTAACACAAAATTCCTTTACAACTGGGTCATTTGCTTCACCAGAATACTTGCTGTAATAGTACAATTATTAAAATACATAAGCATGGTTAGTTTCTCATAAATAGTAAAAGATCCTCAAGTGAAAGTGTTCTGAGTGTTGTGCAGATTTCTGACGGATAAGCACCACCGGTTTCCTTGCTGTCAGCTTGCCATATTCTACAGAGCATCAGCCTTGCATCATTGTCCCAACTGAACAAGTCATTTCTATCAGTAGTGGTATAAGTTGGTGCTTTCACTTGTGTGTTCAAGAGAAAGTAAAGCTTGCAAATGTCTAACTTTTTCTGCTATATCTCTCTTTGCAAGAGAACACTTTGTATAGAATGATGTTACTGTGACAAACAGGTAGAGCAGGTATCAATAGAATCCAGTTCATGAATTTCAAGTTGTTGTTTAGTTGCTAAGTTGTGTCCACCTCTCTTGCGACCCCACAGATTATAGCCAGCCAAGCTCCTCTGTCTATGGGATTTCTCAGGCAAGAATACTGGAGTAGGTTATCATTTCCCTTAGGGGGTTCCCTGAAAAATCCTTCCCTTGAAAGTCTAAACCAAAGTATGTCCCGCAGAAGCATATGCATGTTAAACAAGTCCTTCCACAGAATAAATATCAGATCCTATAACCATTTCCATACTCTTTTTATGGGTCTACGAGTTTTTCAATAACAGAATGCCTCAGATGGGATAAGGTAAGCAACAAATTTACATGCTCAGAGTTCTGAAGAATGGAAGTCCAAGATCAAGGTGTCAGAGAGTTTGGTTTTTCCTTGGGTTTGTTAATGTCCACTTTCTCGCTGCGTCAAGAGACATTTTCTCTAAACACGTGTACTCCTTCTGTCTCTTCTTATAAGGACACTATGTATATTGGGTTAGGACCCACATTTATGGACTTATTTAGTTTTAATTACCTCCTTAAAGACCACATTTCCAAATATAGTCAATTAGGTGTCATTGATTCAATCTATTAATCTGAGGAAGATACACTTCAATCCATAAACCTCCCCCTTCGAAGTAATTTGTCGTTTTCACGCTGTATCTAATTCCATAGCTTCAGATCTGGTTACTTTGCAAAGTGTGATCAATTTACTCCAATATAATGATCCATTCATTTCTTTAAGGGCCCTGAGTACCTGGTAGAAATAGCACTTTTTCTTTGAGGTAAGATTGTTGGGCTTTTCTCTTCTAATGCTAGGAAAACTGTTTCATGTAATCTTGCAAATTATGCTGATAAATTTTATATAATAATTCAATGTCTCTATTCCCAGGATAAAGTCTTAAAAAATATGGATTTAATTTAGGACTGAATGTTCAAACTGGATAAATCCTAAGGATGTGTGTAGTGTTAGTTGTGGCATATGTTGTGCTGAATAAGAAGAAAAATCTCATGTAAACACTAAGTTTATATCCTTGATTTTTCCCTGTAAGGCTTTTAAGTGTGTGTGTGTTAGTCACTCTTTGCGACCCCATGAACTGCAGCCTGTCACGCTGCTCTGTCCATGGCATTCTCCAGGCAAGAATACTGGAGTGGGTTGCCATTCCATCCTGCAGGGATCAAACACTGGTCTGTATTGCAGGCAGATTCGTTACTGGCTGAGCCACCAGGGAAGACTTTTAAGTAATAATCTATTATGCTTTCAAAAAGTACCTCCCTTCACGGACTAAATTTGTAACAAATTTACGTGAAGTCCATGAAAGTTCTAGGAACATCTTTCAAGTGAAAAAATGTAGATTCTTTCAATATGTCTAACAATCTTTTATTAATTCATTCAACAAACATTTACCCAGTGCTTACCAATATGCCACACACTATTCTATAATCTCAGGATATATCAGTAAATAAAACAGGAAAATGATTGTGCTTGGTGACCTTACATTCTAGGAGGAAGAGACAGATGATTAGTAATGAGCATAATGAATAACTAAATCACATGGTAAGCTAAAACGTGAAGAACACTACAGAAATAATAAATCTGCATGGAAGAATAAGTGTGCACTACCCGTGTGGCTCAGCGGTAAGCTTTCTGACTGCCAATGCCGGTGACACGGAGACATAGGTTTGATCCCTGGGTCAGGAAGATCCCCTGGGGTAGGAAATGGCAGCCCACTCCAGTATTCTTGCCTGGAGAATCCTATGGATAGAGGAGCCTGGCAGGCTACAGTTCATGGGGTCACAAAGAATCAGACACAGCTGAGCACACAGCACCTATTGGGAGAAACTGAAATTTTAAATATGGAAATCAAAGTAGGTCTTATTAAGGAAGAACAGTAGAGAAAAATCTGAAGTAAATGATAAAATTAAACATTCAATATTCTGGCATCTAAAGTACCCAGTGTAAATGTCAGGAATATTTGGAAAATACGGAAATTAGATCAAAAAAATGGGCTAGACAGATGGGAATGTAGTAAAAGATGAGATCATACAGAAAATTTATAGTTTGGTTATTTATCTGATAAAATCAGATAGATTCTATATTTGGAAAATTTGCTGATCCCTTAGAACAAGGGGGATCTACTTGGAATTTTTTTCAACTTTTTCATTTTGTTATTAATAGTTACAAATCAGATAGCAAGCGTATGTGTGTGTATACTCATACACTCATATATATTTGGAAATAAGCATCTAGTTATATTAAGAACAAATATTTTAATAAGCAGAAGAGTTTTCAAAATGTTTTTTCCAGTTATATGTATCTTTGCAGTTTTGACTGTCAGGAATTTTATAATAGACCAGATTACCAGGCATAAACTGAACAGGTAACATTGCACATTTACTTGCTTTAAAAAACTTATTAATGTGATATTTAACACACATATCAGTTTTGGGTGTGCAGTATAGTGATTCAACATTTGTATACATTATGAATTGATCACCAAGATCGTTCTAGCAATCGTCTGTCACCATAGAGTCACTGTGGTACTATTATCTATCTTCCCTATGCTGTATATTACATCCCTGTACTAATTTACCTAGTATTCATTTCATTTTTCTAGAATCAACTCAGTTGTCATATTTCTTGTGATAAGATCTTCAAGGTAAATTCTTTGCTTTGTGTTCCCAAGTCTCTATGTAGATACTTCTGCAGGAGTACATATTAGACTCTTTTTCAACTTCATGTTTCCATGTATCACTCATAATAATGTATTTCTTAAGAGTATATCTCTTATACATCTCACAATGATTTGCTGTGTATAGAAATACGTGCTATGAAAAAAGTCAATTATGAAATCATTTGCCAATTTAAGTGAAAAAAGGAAAGATCAATACATTCCAAGTGCATCCACTTGTTTATGCGTATATATTTATGGCAGATTTGTGAATTTTAGACTTCACAGCATAAACACAATAAAATGAAGAGCATAGTCTTACTTCTAGAAGGATGGATGAAAGCCAGAAGAATACACAAATGGGATTTTTAAAAACTGAGTATCTTAAAGCCTTTATGAAAGAACCAGGTGACAAAAATAATGATTCTAATTTAGTTCTTGATGAAAGTGAAAGAGGAGAGTGAAAAAGTGGCCTTAAAACTCAACATTCAGAAAACGAAGATCATGGCATCTGGTCCCATCACTTCATGGGAAATAGATGGGGAAACAGTGGGAACAGTGTCAGACTTTATATTTGGGGGGGCTTAAAAATCACTGCAGATGGTGACCGCAGCCATGAAATTAAAAGACACTTACTCCTTAGAAGGAAAGTTATGACCCACCTAGATGGCATATTAAAAAAGCAGAGATATTACTTTGCCAACACAGGTCCGTCTAGTCAAGGCTACGGTTTTTCCAGTGGTCATGTATATATATATAGATGTGAGAGCTGGACTGTGAAGAAAACTGAGCGCTGAAGAATTGACACTTTTGAACTGTGGTGTTGGGGAAGACTCTTGAGAGTCCCTTGGACTGCAAGGAGATCCAACCAGTCTATTCTAAAGGAGACCAGTCCTGGGTGTTCATTGGAAGGACTGATGCTGAGGCTGAAACTCCATTACTTTGGCCACCTCATGTGAAGAGTTGACTCATTGGAAAAAGACTCTGATTCTGGGAGGGATTGGGGACAGGAGGAGAAGGGGACAACAGAGGATGAGATGGCTAGATGGCATCACCGACTCGAAGGACATGAGTTTGAGTGAACTCCAGGAGTTGGTGATGGACAGGGAGGCCTGACGTGCTGCGATTCATGGGGTCACAAAGAATCGGACATAACTGAGCAACTGAACTGAACTGAGAGAAAAAAATATATATCAAATTTTATATGTGATTTTAAGTGTATGTTATATATCAAATATAAATATGCCATATAAATAACATTTTAACCTTTCTTTTGTTTGAGGGCTAAAGTACCAAATTCTGACAAGCAGACATCCTGGGGTAAGCGAAGATAGTAGCCGAGAGAGAAAATGGAATAGAAAATTGCTTACCATGTACAGTGTAGTTTTGTTTTCTTTGGCTGCCTCAGATTGGTGATAGATATGGCATGAGCCACAGCTTCTACTGTAGAACTCACAGGAGTTCAGATCTTAGGATTCCTTCCTCCCCTTCCCAAAGTTTGTGTCTTAAATTTGTAACTAAAAATCCCACTGGAGATATTAAAAGAAGAATGAAACCATACTAAGAAACAAGAAAGTTCAAAAGTCATTCCCTTGAGTTGCATTCCTTTCTACTGAATCAGTCTCACTTCTACCTCCTTTTTCCTCTTTGACTTATTGAAACTTTATTGCACTCTTACTAATTCCATCCTTCTCTTAGTCAGTCAGTTCAGTCGCTCAGTCGTGTCTGACTGTTTGCGACCCCGTGAGTCGCAGCACACCAGGCCTCCCTGTCCATCACCAACTCCCAGCGTTCACCCAAACTCATGTCCATTGAGTTGGTGATGCCATCCAGCCATCTCATCCTTCGTCATCCCCTTCTCCTCCTGCACCCAATCCCTCCCAGCATCAGAGTCTTTTCCAATGAGTCAACTCTTCTCATGAGGTGGCCAAAGTATTGGAGTTTCAGCTTTAGCATCATCCCTTCCAAAGAAATCCCAGGGTTGATCTCCTTTAGAATGGACTGGTTGGAACTCCTTGCAGTCCAAGGGACTCTCAAGAGTCTTCTCCAACACCACAGTTCAAAAGCATCAATTCTTTGGTGCTCAGCTTTCTTCACAGTCCGACTTTCACATCCACACATGACCACTGGAAAAACCATAGCCTTGACTAGACGGAACTTTGTTGGCAAAGTAATGTCTCTGCTTGTTAATATGCTGTGTAGGTTGGTCATAACTTTTCTTCCAAGGAATAAGTGTCTTTTAATTTCATGACTGCAGTCACCATTTGCAGTGATTTTGTTTAACTACAATTAAACAGTCTCTAATATATAAAATTCCTATCCTCATTTAAATATTTTCTATTATCAGTAAAACTCATTGTAAGATAATAACTTTAATATTACATCAAATTTGTATAAAATATTTCCATACTTAAGCTACTAGTGTTAGAATTTTGTGACTGCTGAAAGTTTTTGACTACTCCTAAACTTTTTCATTAAATGTGACATTTAGATGGTTGTTATTGTCCATAGAGGGTTTCTTAGAAAGAAAAGTATATATTTTGCCTAAAAACAAAGCACAAAGTGAAGTCACTTGCCTACTATGTATAAGTGAAAGATCCTGATACATATTTCCAATTTTTTTTTCCTGAAGAATTTTGTAATTTTCACTCCTGCCCTAAGAAAATGTTGTTGTGGTCAGCTGTATAAGGTGACACCATAAAACTCTAGGCAGACTCATTCCCATTATATGTTATTTCAGTGGAATCCACTGGAGAGAGAACATTCCCACATGAGATTATTTCTGTTATTAATTTGTGAGACAAGCACCTTAATGGTTGAGTCTTCCCCAAAGAGATACTCAACTATCACAGAATCATGTACTGAATATTTTTTCTCATTACTTATAAGTAGCCTGCCAGGCTCCTCTATGCATGGGATTCTCCAGGCTAGAATACTGGAGTGGGTTGCCATTTCCTTCTCCAACATATAAAATAGACAGTTATTTATTAAACTTACTTATAAAATAAGTTCATTCCTGGATGGACAAGAATGACCCCCCAAAGATGTCTTAATGCCTAGAATCTCTAGATGTTTTGCTTTACATGGTAGAAGAGACTGATTGATGATCAAGTTAAAAAAATTTTTGATTTGTGGAGAATGGCATTGATTGATTGTCCAGGCATGCCCAATGTAATCACAAGCATCCTAATAAGAAAGAGAAAAATGTAACTACGGAGAAAGACAGGGAGAGGAAGGGGCCATGAGTCAAGGAATATAGGCAGCCTCTAGAAAATAAATGATCCAGATCAGCCCCTGGAGCCTGCAGAAGGCAGGCAGGTCTGGAGCCTAATTCAGACTTATTAACTCTAGATCAGTAAAAGAGTAAATTGTTTTAAGCCACCAAACTTGTGATATTTTGTTACAGGCTCAATAGGAAATGAATACACTGTTATTAATTCCATCCCATTAAGTGGTACTGCCTAAGAGCTTTGAAGGCACACTGTACTTCTCCCAACATAGCAATTAGCGTCTGCTATACTAATTGCCTATTTGCTTTCCAGTGCACCCAAGACCAAGCAAAATATGGTAAACTCTAAAGCAATATCTTCTCCATTTAGTAGTTTATTTTCAGTGCCTAGTAAAATGTAATACACACTGAGGCTAACTAATTCTTGAATGAGTGAATTGATAGCACTTCATGATGCTGTGAAGGCCTTTTTTCCATAGATCAATTTTATTCACACTAGATTTTATCATTGGATCAAATGAGACCATCAGAAAGTTTTGTAATTATAAGGTAGATTTGCAGCCTTCTCACTGTTTATATCCACTGATTCTGATTTTGGGCATTTTCTAAGTGAGGGAGACTATAAGAAATAAACTCTTGCAAACTTTCCCTGCATGTGCTCTTGGAATGATTTGTCTTGCTCTCACACTGCTAAGGAAGTTTTGGTCTTTGGGCACTGTAATTGCGTGCTTATTAAGTGCGGGCTGTGTTTTGACTGGGGTTTATTTTGTTTTCTCTTTGCCACAAGAAATCTCTAAGTGATCATAGTTCCATTTTCATTTTATTCACCATGAAAGATTATATCTAAGTTGTAACTCAAATTTAGTAACTATATAGAACCTAGTCATTGCATAATTACAAATATAGGGTCAAAATTTCCCAAACTTATATTTCATATTACATTATATATATAAGAGTTAGTAAAGTGAAATAATTTGTTATCCAAAACAAATACTACAAAATCAACTCCACTGTGAGCATTACTGGAAAAAAAAAGCTTTTGACAGTTTCATATCTAAATGTTTTATAGATCTGCATTTTTACTTACCAAATGAGTGTCTGAATACATTACATATTTATATACTTTATGTTTCATCTCATAGTTTAAAGTAAAATTTAAAGTGAATGATAGTGAACACAATGGTGATTATTGTAAAGCTTTGTAGAGAAAGCTCCTTTATGGACATTCATTCCTACAGTAAAATATTTATATTTGATCTTTATGTTTAATTTTAAATGCTGTCATAATTCGAATATGAGCTCAGAGGGGGGGAAATGGAAGGAATAATATCTCCACTTTTTTTATTCAGCAAGCATTGCAGAACTCAGATCGTAAGCCAAAGATGGTAAATAAATTCAGATGAAAGTAAGTGTCACTCCTCTCAGGAAGGAAGCAATACAGACTGCTGTGATCTGTGTCAGTGATAATACATCTCAGATGATGGTTCTAATCCTAGACCAGCAGGAGGGCAAGAAGGGTACAGGAAACTTTTCCTTGAATGGATGGACACTAAGGTGGGAAAGGAGGGCTGGCATGAACTGGGAGACTGGGACACTACCATGTGGAAAACAGACAATGAGGATATACTGCATAGCACAGGGAACTTTACTCAGTGCTCTGTGGGGACCTAAATGGGAAGGAAATCCAAAGATTTCCCCAAAAGATGGGATATATGTATATGTATTGCTGATTCACTTTGATAATGCATCTCAGATTGTGGTTCTGATTTTGGGCCAGCTTGGGAGCAGGAAGAGTACAGGAAACGTCTCTTTGAATCCATCCTGTTTTACGCTATATGTGCCATTGCTGTACTGGTCACAGTAAAGCAGCCAATTAACTGACAGTAAAATTATATTTCCTGAAATGAAACTTAGGACTCTAGTTATCTGAGTGTTTAACTGTGGAAACTTGAGTGCTAATTTTACTCTATTTTCAGTTCTCTTTTATTTAGAATTATCTCCCGATATCAGCCTTGATATTTTCACATGTTCATTTTGGGGATTAAACCAAAGACAAGGAAAAACCTTAGCCTTGACTAGACAGACCTTAGTCCGCAATGTCTCTGCTTTTGAATATGCTATCTAGGTTGGTCATAACTTTTCTTCCAAGGAGTAAGCGTCTTTTAATTTCATGGCAGCAGTCACCATCTACAGTGATTTTGGAGCCCCAAAAAATAAAGTCTGACACTGTTTCTACTGTTTCCCCATCTATTTCCCATGAAGTGATGGGACCAGATGCCATGATCTTCGTTTTCTGAATGTTGAGCTTTAAGCCAACTTTTCCCCTCTCCTCTTTCACTTTCATCAAGAGGCTTTTTAGTTCCTCTTCACTTTCTGCCACAAGGGTGGTGTCATCTGCATATCTGAGGTTATTGATATTTCTCCTAGCAATCTTGATTCCAGCTTGTGTTTCTTCCAGTCCAGCGTTTCTCATGATGTACTCTGCATAGAAGTTAAATAAGCAGGGTGACAATATACAGCCTTGACGTACTCCTTTTCCTTTTTGGAACCAGTCTGTTGTTCCATGTCCAGTTCTAACTGTTACTTCCTGACCTGCATATAGATTTCTCAAGAGGCAGGTTAGGTGGTCTGGTATTCCCATCTCTTTCAGAATTTTCCAGTTTATTGTGATCCACACAGTCAAAGGCTTTGGTATAGTCAATAAAGCAGAAATAGACGTTTTTCTGGAACTCTCTTGCTTTTTCCATGATCCAGTGGATGTTGGCAATTTGATCTCTGGTTCCTCTGCCTTTTCCAAAACCAGCTTGAACATCAGGGAGTTCATGGTTCACGTATTGCTGAAGCCTGGCTTGGAGAATTTTGAGCATTACTTTACTAGCATGTGAGATGAGTGCAATTGTGTCTCTCTTTATCTCACCTTAAATAATTTCTATTATATCAGAAAATCCTAAAGACTCTATATTCAAAATGTAACCATTAATCCCAACACTTCTCACAACACTGATCCCCAAAATAGTCTATCCTCAATAGGACGGTTATAGTAATCCTTTAAAAAATGCAAATCAGATTAGGACACTCTGCATACAATTCATCCTCACTCCAATATTCAGTCAGAAAAAGAGCCACTTCCTGGCCCTGATCTTTCCTTCCCATTCCTTCTGATAGCATTTCCTATTACTCTCTTAAAGGGGTCTCTGTTTCAACCATAAAAAATTACCTTACATTTCCTGGGACTAGCCAAGCACACTCCCATCTTAGGGCCTTCAAACTTGCCTGCCCTAACTCTGTTTGAACCACTTGGCTCCCCAATATCCACATGCTAATTCCCTCACCTCCTTCAGGTCTTTGCTAAAATATCACAATTTCCATCACTGTATGTAACATCCACACCTACTCCTCCACAGCATTGCCCTGATCTATATAGTGCTTATTTTTCAAAATACTATGAATTGTACAGATTGATGTTTTACTATGTCTCCTCAGTTACAATGTAAGATTCTTAAGGGTAAGAATTCTGATCTGGTTCCTTGACAGCCGAAGTATCTGAATCGTGCCTGGCAGAGTTAGATTATCTATTGGTACTGTATGCTTTAAGTGAATTTAAAAGGTGGACTATTACAATGCAGCAGTGCATACTGGCTTCAATTTAGAAATAATGAATGTTTTAACTTGACAACAAATTCTCTTGGAAGAGATTTTCTGAATAAAACAAATTATTTAAACAAGTATGGATCATTCTTATACAGATTATACCCCTCTAGCAATTTATTATTATTGCAATATTGAAAGATTTAATTTTAATCTGTCCATACTTTGTAATTCTTTATTACATTTAAATAGTACAAATTTATAGTTCTGTCATTTTGACAATTTGTCAGGATAAATATATCACTTTATTTTTCATAAAAATGTCTCTCCTTTTCAAACTTTTGGCTCCAAATACCAAACTGAAAAAACTCATACATCCTACCTTAGGATGTAAAAAAAAAAAAAAAGACACCACTTGGTCCTTTGGATCATTTGATCCTTGACCCTTAAGTTTCATGTAGTTTCAATAGCCATGTCTGCCAAACTGAAGATAGAAAACCAATTCAGTTCTATCTCCTGCTGTTGCTGCTCAGGACTATATCACTGAGCCTTTGAAAAGACACCTTCTCAAGAACAGCATGGAGTAAACTGCTTTCTAATACTGGAAAAATACCCTTGACTCTGAACATCACTTGGGGGTGAATCTTATTGTGTAGGCCCTTTGCTTCATTTTGAATGAGTTTTTCAGAGTTATAGATATAATCTCTCGTGCTCACTCTCTCTCACACTAACACCTGAAATATGATTTTTGGTAACACTGCCTATAACTTGACATTTTAAGACAAGTGTGATTCTTTAAAAATTGACACAAATCATCTCTTCTTGTTCTATTCCTTCATTTTGTAACCAGAAATAACTAGACTTAGAGCCCTTACACTTAGTTATGACTACAACATCTGAATTGCCCTCAGAAATGTATATTTGTCATGATTGCCAGGAAAGCTGAAGTATTGACTCTGCATTTGTTTGTTGTGGTTGATTCTTATCCACACTCCGTCATAATTATGCAGCTGTGTGTGTCTTCAACAGCAAAACACCTTGCTTTTGATTTGGATCATTTAAAAGAAATTTGCCACTATTTAGATGTTTGACTGATAGCTATACTTCTCAAATCTTCAAAAGCAGTATAGTCCAGATGTCACATTTTAGTTTATCATAAAAAGGAATATTTTTGCCATATGCAATATCAAATAGACCACATGATAAAACTCAAGACCCATACTAAGAAAAATTCTATGTAAAATACAAACAGAAAGTGAATACAGTTATAAAAAGCAAGTATCTTAAGTGAGAAGACTCTATAGTAAACTTAAAATTAGTAAGAGAATTTGATAAAGTATCTGGATCCAAGATAGGTATTAAAATTTTTTTGTTCTTTGCTATTTAACAGAAAATACTGGTAATGGCAATGGAAAACATTAAAATAACTAGCAAAAGTTAACGTGCTCAGGTATTAACAAAGAAGATACTGGACCTATATGAAAAATTGTATTGACATGCATAGTAACTGAAGGAATGGAAAGGTAGATCATGTTCTTGAACGAAAAATCTAAATTTAAAATGTTAATTTCTCCTGTTAGTGTATACAAGTTAGTAAAATTTCCATTTGAATTGTAACTAAGTCTTTTAGAATTAGGTGAAATGGACTTAAAGATTTTAGCACCCAAACAGTTTTTAGAAATTATAAGAACAGTGAGGGTCAGTTTGTCCCTTGTCAACACATTTTATAAAGCCACTTTCATCTCTGGATAATGGCAAAAGTATAGTAAAACATTGGGAATAAGACAATACATTTCTTAAATAATGATAACGGTACTAAATAACTATGAGAAGGAAATAAAAACTGAATGCTTTCATCTTACAGATAGAAAAATGAATTCCAGTCTGTTTAATGAGTTAGATGCCAAAAGCTGAGCAATAAAAATTTTGCATGGAAAACTAGAATACTAAATTTATGAGTACCTTTTTCAAAACTACAAAACTATAAGCTACAACATGAACATGTGGAAGTGTTCATTTAAAACTGTTTATATTTTCCATGTGCATGTGTGGTAAGATGCTTCAGTTGTGTTTGACTCTCTTAACCCTGTGGACCATAGCCTGCAAGGCTCCTCTGTCCATGGGAGTCTCCAGGCAAGAATACTGGAGTAGGTTGCCACTTCCTCGTCCAAAGGATCTTCCTGACTCAGGGATAGAGCTTGAATCTCTTATGTCTCCTGCACGGGCAGGCAGATTCTTCCCACTAGAGCCACCTGGGAAGCCCCATATTTTCCACAGTTAGGGTTAGACAATGTTAATATACAATTTATACTCATGAAAATATATTTAATATACATGATAGATACAAGCAATAATTGGGCAATAATTTAGTGTAGTGAACACCCTCTCTCAATGAATACGATGAATAGATGAAGAAATGAACAGATACTAAGAACAGAAGGGCAAATTCAATGGTCAGAAGCTATTAACATACTCAGTCTAAAAGTCAGGGACATACAGATTAAGGAGGACTCATCAATTTATGCCGATCTGGCAAGAATTTTAGATGGCTATGAAACCCCTTGTTTGGAAAGTGGATGAATTTTACACCCCACCGACAGAAATGTATTAAGTGCCAAATCTCAATAAAATATTAAATGTCAGTAATGCCTAATGCAGCTCCCAACAATTAAAATTTAAAATTCTTAGGTCATCATACAGAGCAATTCTACTCTTTAGCACTATACCATAGGAAAAAAGAAAGTGTCAATTGCTAAGAACCTATACAAAGAGGGTGTTGATAACAGTATTAATCTAGAGGACAAGAGCAAGAGATAATCGATGAGTGGCCATATCATGATACCCAGCAAGTAAACTATCACACATTCATGTAAAGTACTCAACTGAGCTTGCAGATGTAGTAATAGATCACATACTATCATTTTACCAAATAAGGGTGCATAAAGTGTGTTTAATTTGTACTCTTTTTCACCCCGTTTTTGGAAACGCTGAAAAGATCTGTGTGGTCTATCTAATATGGAATAAAATGAGAGAAACACAGGGAAGGGGAACATAGACTTAATCATGACAGAACGCATAAAAACATATGATGTGGTCCTATGCACATGTGTGTTACAGATAAATATGTGACAGTAAGGTCAACAAAATATTTATGGTGTTATTCTAGGATATTACCCTATCATTTTCCAAGAATTTTTATATTAGAATAGTTTCAAATGATTGTATTTGAGTAATCAAAATGTTTATATGTTACAAAGAAAACATTCTCATGTGAGAAATTTGGTGTATTTATAGATATAACTATGCTTAATTATTTCACTTTCATTTTACTGTTGAAATGTTTTTCATGATTTTAATGAAGTAGAAATACAATTCTCCCCTCTCTTGCACTTAAAAATCCAATACCTCTAATACTTTTTTTAAAAAAAGATACACTTTTCCCTTCCTTGAATTCCTCTGCTTTACTCTGTGTTTTATGCTACTTTTGAGAAGAATTAGAAGCTATTTCAACAGACAATTTTAAACTGTAACACCAAGATGACATATTAAATAACTTGAAGGAAATAATGAAAAGGAAGTTATCAAAATTGAATACGTAATTTAACTGTAGCTAATTAGCATTCATCACAAACAGAAAACTTGTAGAACCTCTTAGAGTTCATTTCTAGTAAATAAAAATGTATAAGTAGATTTATAGATATTATAAACTTTCTAAACATTAAATACTTAACAGAACTGAGTATATATTTTTCATCAGTGTGTCCACTAAATGTTTATAGCACTCAAAAATTTCAGAATCAGAGTACCATTTATAACATCAATATATATCAATATAATATCAATAATGAATGCTAAAAATAATCCAAATAATCCAATAAAGCCAAAAAGCATGGCAACTCATTTATCAGCATTTTTATAACAAAATTTCATCTAAGTAAATACAAGGCAAATTTAAGACAATGGACTTCATATCCCTTAGTCTAAGTGTCAGCATTTTGCTACATTCAGATAGCTTAAACAAAGTTCTGATAATATAAATGAAGCTCTTCTGTCTGCATTTAAAAGGAATTTCGGTGAATGAGTCCATAATCAGTTGTGCTCAGTCATGTACAACTCTGTGCGACTCTTTGGCCTGTGGCCCTCCAGGCTACTGCTTCCAGAGGATTCTTCAGGTAAGAATACTTGAGCGGGTTGCCATACCCTCCTCCCGAGGATCTTCTCAACCCAGGGATCAAACCTGTGTCTGTTATGTCTCCTGCATTGGCAGTCAGGTTCTTTACCACTAGGGCCACTTGGGAAGGAGCGGGTTGCAATTTCCGCCTCCAAGGGTTCTTCCTAACCCAGGGAATGAACCACATCTCCTGCTTTGAAGGCAGATTCTTTCACAGCCATCCAGGAAGCCCAGATAGTCAGTTAGGTGGATATTATGATAGAGCTGATTTACAGCAATTTACTCAAAAATGGGCTTCCCTGGTGACTCAGTGGTAAAGAACTCACCAATTTAGGAGAAGCGAGTTTGATCCTTGAGTGAGGAAGATCCCCTGGAAAAGAAATGATAACCCACTCCAGGATTCTAGCCTGGAAAATCCCATGGACAGAGGAGCCCAGCAGGAGTGGGCTACTGTCCATGGGGTCACAAACGAGTCGGACAAACTTAGTAACTAAACAACAAAAAATAAATATTCAAGCTATATCTGAAAGACAGTGAGTTGCAGTAATGCTAGTGAGTATTTAAAAAAACACACATTATTAAAATCAGCTTAAATTATTTAATATGCTCAGGAAATTCTCAATGTAGTATCCGAGATTAGCACCATATAACGTTCAAGACAACGCATTCGATCTGCAAGAACTGAGGCTACAAATTGCCACTTAGTTTCACAAGTATATGCACATTTAGAATCAAATGTCACTGCTTGTAAATGCCTTTGAGGTTGTTCATATTGTTTGAGACTGTGAACATTTTCCCATTACATATTTAGATCATGAAATCATTCTTTGTGATCTGAAAATAGTCTTCATTTTCAATCACATATTTGAAGTTTGGATGATGTTATTTTCCATTATTCTATGAGAATTTTTGTAGCTAAATCTTTGTGAATATCCACACATATATTCAATAGCAAAGGATATACAATAAGGGAATGGGCAATGGGTGGAATGAAAAGGCTTTTGGACCAGGCCTGATAGGAGGCTGTCTGTGGTTGTGGAGGAGTCTCTTTGATCTGAGAATACAGTGCAACAGCTTCAACAGATTGAAAAAATGTACAATAGTTATTAAGAGTGGAACAGGGATAGAAAAACAAAAATTAGGAAATTGGCAAATACAAATTCACTACCTTTATCATTTTGCTTAAATTGCCCCTATACAGCTCAAATTTTTTCTAAAAAGTTCTGGAACACAAAAACCCTTGTTATACAGCAAAGATTAAAATTTGTGTAAGCACAAATTATTGTGATATTTTATAGTAGTGTTAGTGAGTTTTTGTTTGGGGTGAGCTTTTCTCGGTACAATGAGCACAAGGACCATTTTTTCAATTAAGCAAGAAACAGAGCAATGAGAAACTGCTCATTTGCAATCATGCTGCTTGACAATTGTTCAAAACTCCATCAAGATACAGAGAGTCAGAAATGAATATACACTAAGCTGTACGCATTAAGCCTACCTGGTTTAATCCTACCTGTAACGTGTCTACTTTCTGCAAATTCATGGCTTGCAGACTATTTACATTTCATTTTGTCAAACAGGGAGGAAGAGGTGGTTTTTTACTACAAATTCAGTTTCTTGGGCCACACTGTGGACCTACTGACTGTGCACACTCCTAGGAATCTGTTTATTTTTATTATTATTTTTTTTTAGGAATCTATTTTATATAGTCCGTCATTTGTTACTCTCTCTTAAAGGTTGTAACCAGAGCAGCAGGAACAGTTTTTTAAAGGGCTTAATGGGAATGTAGTTAAGTATTAATACTTTATTGACTAGTATATCCAATAACTTCAAAATAACCACAACCTGTCTTTTGTTAAAGGGCTCATAAGTGACATAATTGACAAGCGACGTAATTGGCTTCTATCAAGATTTTAGACATAACTCATGTTTGCTTCACGCCCCCACCGAACTGATCAAAGAATGTATATCCAAATGGAAAAGACTGAGAAAATATATTATCTAAGGTAGAAGCATATGTTATTTACTAATAGCAACAGCGACCAACAAAAGCAAAATAGCTAGTATGGAGGGAAAACACTGAGAAGAGATTTACACTCTGGCTGCAATCATCCCATTTCTAGTTAGCACTGTGATTCAGAGTCTGTTTGGATAGGAATCCTAAACTACCTAATGCCACTATTAATTGAGGTAGTTATCTTTGCTTACAGAGAGCCAGTAGGTACTGGGAGAAATGGCTGATGACTGACCCAGGTCTGTCTGATGAAACATCAAAGAATCTACAAGCCAGCACTTGAAGACATGCTTGGTGTGTCTGTATTTGTTTCTCTAGACTTTAACAAGATGAATTCATGTCCTCAGAATTTGAATACTTTCAACTTGGAATTTTTTTTTAAGACCTGAAGATGTTTTAATTGAGAGGGCCAAAGTAACCCCACGTTTTCAAAACCATGTATGGGTATCAAAACAAACTGATCCTAAAGTAAGATGCTGACTCAGTAATTTCTTAAACAGGTCTCTGGAGCTAAGGTGATCTTGATATCATCTTTGAAAGCCTAATAAAACCTCTTAAAAATGATTGTAACAGTTTTTGAAAAGTTTATATTAGAGAGATCAAATTACCATTTCTACAGTTTCATGAAGAGCCTTAGTATTCTCTGTGGGATGATGCATAAAATAATTTAAGAATAGAACAACAGGGTGTAAATCTAATTTATTTATAGTGACATGCAAGATTTGAAGGTGAGTGATGAACACAGAATAGTAGTCCAAGAAATTCTAAAACTTCATGATACACAGCATAACATGTCACTTTTCCTTAGACATTCTAGGGCAGATAGTTGTGCAAAATATTTTTTCTTTATGATAAACTACTGCAATTTTTCATTTAGAACTTCCATTAACTGTAGAAAAAGTAAAACTGCAAATACAAAGGTCAAAAGAGAATAACACAAACTCATAGACAGCAAAGTTAATGACAGTATTCTGTGGGAATACTGCAAGCAACTCGATGGCAGTATTGATGATTTCCTAGCAAAATGGTAACCTCCAAAATTGAGAGGTCATGAATAAACCTATTACCACTGCAGAGTTTGGAAATTCTATTAGAAATCTTATATTTAAGACTCTGGGGTCAGGTGGATTCATATTTTAATTTTGCACACCTAAAGAAGCACCATCTCACTTAAAATTTTCAGGTCAGAAAATGAAAAAATCCATATTGTTCATAAAAATGGAAAACTATTGAAAATAGAATACCTATGATAAATGAGAGAATCTAGAGATTAACCTGTCAGTATTTTCCTCTTCCAGCCTACCTCAACCACTAGTTCACATGACATGCAAACCTTCATAACAGGTTCAGCTATTGCACTTTACATCGAATATTAATACAACAGTCTTTTGGCCCAATGAGACCCTACAGATTATTGCTTCTATCATTTTAACTCTAAGTCTCCCAAATCCTTTTAATGTTCATGTCTTGTTTCCTACCCAGGTCTACAAATGATGCATCATTTTATTATTTTCCTGCAAACATTTTAAACAACTTTGTACCTTACTGTTTCCCTTTGGCAAACCATACCATGGCGAAACCCAATTATTGGGCTACTCTGTATCTAGATTCATGCACTTGAACTTATTAGACAAAAATGCATTGCTATGCTGGCATTGAAACACTTCATGATAAACCTGTTAAACCTGGAGTCTTTAATGTTGCCCAGAGAAGGCAATGGCACCCTACTCCAGTACTCTTACCTGGAAAATCCCATGAATGGAGGAGCCTGGTAGGCTGCAGTCCATGGGGTTGCTAAGAGTCAGGCACGACTGAGCGACTTCACTTTCACTTTTCACTTGCATGCATTGTAGAAGGAAATGGCAACCCACTCCAGTATTCTTGCCTGGAGAATCCCAGGGACAGAGGAGCCTAGTGGGCTGCCGTCGGTGGGGTCACACAGAGTCAGACACGACTGAAGTGACTTGGCAACAGCAGCAGCAGTAATAGGTCATTTATTTCCCCCCAGGCGAATTTGATTTTACAGTTTTTTTTTTCTTTTTCTTCAGCTTCCAAAACTACCAGTATGTCCTCACTCTCAGTTAATAACCCTGTTCACAAGAGAATTTAAACACATTCCCTCATGTCTTCCATGGCAGTCCAGCGGTTAAGACTCTGCACTTCCAGGGGAGGAGGCACAGGATTGATCTCTGGTGGAGGAACTAAGATCTTACATGCAGCATCGCACGGCCAAGAGATGAAAAAGTTAAACACATTCCCTCATGTACCCATCCACTATCATTAACACAAGCACTGAGTTTCGCCCCCTACCCCCTCTAGAGAAGTCCACTGTGTCATATCATCCCTCCTACTGTACATATGCAAGAGCTGTCAAGGACTGACAGAGGATCACCAGGAACACGCATGAAGTAAATGGTAGGCTTCTTTGCTTTCTGTGGCAAGTGAGAGCACAAGGAGCAACAAGGATACTGGGTTAAGAGGGAGGTGGGAGAGGCATGCCATAGGGTTTATTTAGGTTTGTGCTGTGTGAAGTTGGATAAGCCTAAAGCAGTGGAGGTTTTTCTGGATGGGGTGCTGGTAGTAACTAAGGGCAATTCAATAATATGAGATCTTTATTCTCATCTAGGAGGCAGAAGAAAGGCTGCAGAACTAGGGTTGTCACTGGAAAACAAATAACAGTCACACAAATTAGCCGGAAGTAACATTGTTTTGTTTATTGGTAACACCTTATCTCTGTCTAGATTCAGCTAGAAATCCTATGACTTGGCTGTAACAGATAGATAAAAATAACAAATTACCCTAAGAACTAACTTAACGCATTACTTCAGCAATGTCTTTTCCCTAGTATCATCATTTTCTTTCCTTCTTAGTAGATATTTTTTATGTCACACTAACATAATATTTTTCTAATCACAATAACCACCCCCCCAATCCCATTTTTCCATTTTTATTATTGCCCTTACTTCTGTTTTCCTTTATGGCTAAGTTGTTTGAAGGAGGTAATTATGTTTTCGGCTTCAGTTCCTTTCTTCCTATGCTCGAATTCATTCAAGCATTCTCTAAACACGCTGCCAAATTTAGTCTTCTCAAAGACCTCTCAAATCTATTGATCATCATTTCTTTAGAATTTCTGATGTTGTTCACATGACAATGCTTTATTTGGCTTCCAAAAATGAGTTTCCCCCCCTGTATTTTAAAGGTAATTCCTTCTTAGTCCTCAGTGTTGATTCCTTTTCACATCCCTTTTAGAACACTTCAGAGATCAGTCTTATTTTTTTCTCCTCTATCTACCTTTTCCATCCCCAAGGAAAGGAAACACAAAAAGGCAAAACAGTTGTCTGAGGAAGCCGTACAAATAGCTGTGAACAGAAGAGAAGCAAAAGGCAAAGAAGAAAAGTAAAGATATACTCATTTGACTGCAGAGTTCCAAAGAATAGCAAGGAGAGATAAGAAAGCCTTCCTCAGTGATCAATGCAAAGAAATAGAGGAAAACAACAGAATGGGAAATATCTTCAAGAAAATTAGAGATACCAAGGGAATATTTCATGCAAAGAGGCACAAGAAAGGATAGAAATGGTGTAGACTTAACAGAAGCAGAAGATATTAAAAAGAGGTGGCAAGAATACACAGAAGAACTACACGAAAAAGAGATCTTCATGACCCAGATAATCACGGTGTGATCACTCACCTAGAGCCAGACATCCTGGAATGTGAAGTCAAGTGGCCCTTATGAAGCATCACTATGAACAAAACTAGAGGAGGTGACAGAATTCCAGTTGAGCTATTTCAAATCCTAAAAGATGATACTATGAAAGTGCTACACTCAATATGCTAGCAAATTTGGAAAACTCAGCAGTGGCCACAGGACTGGAGAAGGTCAGTTTTCATTTCAATCCTAAAGAAAGGCAATGCCAAAGAATACTCAAACTACCTCACAATTGCACTCATCTCACATGCTAGCAAAGTAATGCTCAAAATGCTCCAAGCCAGATTTCAACAGTATGTGAACTGTGAACTCCCAGATGTTCAAGCTGGATTTAGAAAAAGGCAGAGAAACCAGAGATCAAGTTGCCAACATCCATTGGATCATCGAAAAAGCAAGAGAGTTCCAAAAAAATATCTACTTCTGCTTTATTGACTATGCCAAAGCCTTTGACTGTGTGGACCACAACAAACTCTGGAAAATTCTTAAAGAAATGGGAATACCAGACCACCTGACCTGCCTCTTGAGAAATCTGTATGCAGGTCAGGAAGCAACAGTTACAACTGGACATTGAACTATAAACTGGCTCCAAATAGGGAAAGGAGTACATCAAGGCTGTTTATTGTCACCCTGCTTATCTAACTTATATGCAGAGTACATCATGAGAAATGCCAGGCTGGATGAAGCACAAGCTGGAATCAAGATTGCTGGGAGAAATATCAATAACCTCAGATATGCAGATGACACCACCCTTATGGCAGAAAGTGAAGAAGAACTAAAGAGCCTCCTGATGAAAGTGAAAGAGGAGAGTGAAAACGTTGGCTTAAAGCTCAACATTCAGAAAACTAAGATCATGGCATCTGGTTCCATCACTTCATGGCAAATAGATGGGGAAACAGTGACAGACTTTTTTTTTTTTTTTTTTTGGCTCCAAAATCACTGCAGATGGTGACTGCAGCCATGAAATTAAAAGACACTTGCTCCTTGGAAGAAAAGCTATGACCAACCTAGACAGCATATTAAAAAGCAGAGATATTACTTTACCAACAAATGTCCACCTGGTCAAAGCTATGGTTTTTCCAGTAGTCGTGTATGGATGTGAGAGTTGGACTGTGAAGAAAGCTGAGCACCAAAGAATTGATGCTTTTAAACTGTAGCCTTGGAGAACACTCTTGAGAGTCCCTTGGACTGCAAGGAGATCCAACTAGTCATTCCTAAAGGAAATCAGTCCTGAATATTCATTGGAAGGACTGATGCTGAAGCTGAAACTCCCATACTTTGGCCACCTGATGTGAAGAAATGACTCATTTGAAAAGATCCCGATGCTGGGAAAGATTGAAGGCAAGGGATAAGGCAACAACAGAGGATGAGATGGTTGGATGGCATGACCAACTCAATGGGTGTGAGTTTGAGCAAACTCCAGGAGTTGGCAATGGACAGGGAGGCCTGGCATGCTGTAGTTCATGGGGTCGCAAAGAATCGGACATGACTGAGCAACTGAACTGAAATTTGACACAGAGACTCCTACTTTGTCAAATAAATTAAATACCAATGACACACCAATTTCCTCATACATCTTCAGCGTGACCCTCTTCCCTCAGTTCCAGAACCCTTGCTCCGACTGATTGCTTAGTATCTCCACTCAGGTATCTTTAAGAAGTATCATGCCCAGAATTGAACTTTGAAACTTATCCTCCAAAACAGAACAAAAAGTCCTGATCTTCCTTCAGGTTTTCACATTTCAGTTAAAGACAACCCTGCCCTATTGGTTGCTTCGGACAAAAATCTTGGAGACATTATTAATGTTTTTCTTTCTCAGTCAACATTCATGATCATCTATGGGCCTATGTTTAGATCCCCATCATGTTCTAGCACTTCAACTGTACCGCTCTTGTCCAAACCACAGTCATCTGTTTCCCAGGTGGTCAGAGCAGATCTGAGCATGCCCTCTGGTTGGGCTTCATCCCTCAATAGTCTAATTTTAACATGTCACTTGGTTATTGGAAGAATAATACAAGTCACAGCACCCTATATGCATTAACGATTTTAGACGACGTTCAATTTCATCTCCTATTCACTCTGTTTAAGCTTTACTGGGACACCTTGGTTAGTTTCTCACCTCACGGACATTTACCAACAGTTTTCGGTGTTGTTTTTTCCAGTTATGAACATGGCTGTCTCCCTCACTTCCTCCAAAGCTTTTTTCAAATGTCACTTTCTCTAGGAGGCTTATTGTAACAACCCAGTTTTGAACTCTGACTCCTACTTCTCCACTCATATTTGCCCCTATATGTATTATTTTTAAATAAATTCCATACAAGTTTAAAAGGAAAATGCAAAAACAGATATTAGGAACATCTACATATCCATATATCCTAGGAAAAAAATGTCATAATTGTCATTAGGCTTCAAACGCCAAGTTATATAAGACATAAAAACTTTTATAAATATCAAAGATTGTGTGGCATCAATTCTCTAAGGTAAATTATAATAATACATTAAATTGGACTTTTCCTCAGGTGATAAGCATTAATAGCCACAATTTTCTAATTAATTTTTCAAATTAAAAATAAAACAAAACCAGTCTGACAGGGAGTAGGCAAAAGTTTAAGATAAACACTTCATAAATTAGCAAACTGGCCAATAAAACCTAAGAAACAATGCACCAAGGCAGTCAGCAAATAATGACGTCCCTTCGACTCTATCCCATGGAAGTAAAATCACTTTGTAAAGATTTAATAAATATATTTTTATTCTCAGAAGATACACCTAAGAAGTAAATCTTAATAAAGCAATGTACAAATATGTCTTGGTAGATCCACACAATAGAATATTCTGTAGCCATTATGAAAAGTGAGTTTAATACTCAAGTTGACTAGATAGAGTTTTTATGAGTCTTCATTGAGTGAGAAAATAAGAAATAGAATTTCAGTTTGGTAGATTAATGGCTAAGAACCTGTTTCTGTGTATGCCTACATTTGTGTATATGAGTGTTGCATTTATATAATGTATATCATACATAGCATCAATACATGTATTTATATAAGCATGGAGTTAATAGTGTAGTATAAGTATCACATTAACGTTGTACATAGAGGTGTATTTGGAGGTGACTTGTTGGAAAATGGATGACTGATACGGGACGAAGGTAAGAAGGGAGACAGAAATAAGGAAAAATAAATATACCTAAAAATATAAGATTTTATTGATCCATTTTTGTAAGCATGTATGTGTATTTGCATGACATTCAAATTTTTTTTAAATGAGAAAGTTAGGTTTCGAAATAAAAACATTGCTATTAAACATTAGATGTTACTAGATGATATTTGGAGTACTCCTTCAAAGGAATATTCTTAATGATTATAAGTGAAATGACAAATAAATGTATTGCAAAGATCAGTAAGAAAACATGAACAGAACATAAAAGCATATGAAACACTACAAAACCAGCAGATAGTGATTGGTTTCATAACATAGCAAAACTATTCAACTATTCCCATATCATAAAATTTCCATCCATACGGTAGTGAGTAACAGGTGATACTTATTAACAATCTCAGACATTTTTATGCATATATATTTATCATTTTATATGCTGTTTATACAATATACAATTTCATTCCAAAGAATGAATTTGATTATTTCGGTGAGATAAATCTGTTCTTATAATTTTAAATTCTGGATTCTACTTAAAAAACAAAGTGTAACCTGACTACATGCATCAAACAATCTCTGTATTCACTTACCCTTTGCCATGTTTAGGGGTTCACTTTTGTTTTAAGTCACATTTATACATCTTATATATCAAATTCAATGTATCATCCCCTTTAAAAAGGCTCTCATGCATAGATTTCTAAAGCAAATTGAACTCTCATTTCAAAAGTCATTTATTATCTTGGAAAAGTGTTTTAATAATCTCCAGTTCAGAAAAATTATCCACATATACTTAAATGATGACTTTGTTATTCTTAGAACTCTGAAAGACATAAGATAACTGCATTCTGAAGACATCAATTCAATGTATTATTGGTTAATGAACCCTATACTGAAATAATTAACAAGATGTAGTTCTAAGCATCATAAGTCTTATTTAGGTTGCTGATTCATTGCAAAACACATGCAACAGAAAATTTCACGCTGAAAGAAAATTTTTCATCATACTCAGGAGCTCACCTGCGTAACTCCATGTTGACTATTTTATTAATGATTAATTGGCTAAAAAAGGCTCAGCACTATTAAGGGTTATCTTTCAACTTTCACCAGCAAGTAGTTTGAAGTTGAGATGCTTCCCTTCTCCATATGTCTTATTACAATTAACATCAGCTGAAAACTGTCATGGAAAAAATGTTATTCACCTGCTGAGAAAACTTCAAAAACTATCCCACTGTGTTGCTTTGAGTGACCTCCACAAACTTACCTTCACTGCCATACACCCCTCCAGTTGGCTTTGCAATTCCATCTCCAGTATTAGATGCCATGTATTCTGTATTCACTGGTCATACTCCACTCATTTCAACTTTTTAGTCTTGAAATGGAGTTACTTAGTGGGATGATCACCCCTCCCCTCTGTATCTGACCCTATGGATCCTGCAGCTGCAGCTAATATGTACATTCTTTCAGGAGGCTGCTTTTTTGTTGTTGTTGTTTTGCCATTTGTCTCATTGCTGCTTTTGGATAACCCTTCTTTTTATCCTGATTTTATCCTGTTTTTATCTCTCTTAAAGAAGGTTTCATTAATCCAACTACCAGTGCGATTGCTTTAGTCCACTCCAAGTAGACTCTAAGCTCCTGGAGCAAAGTTATCCTGTCTTGCCTCTATGCTTGTTTCTCTCATAAGGCATACTGCAGTACTGTGCCTCTACTCAAAAGTCAAGAATAAATGTTTGTCAGGACTAAGAGCAAATTGTATTCCCAGCAACCTAAACTATTGCTAGATATTATATTAGAAATTTAGTCTGCTTCATTTACAAACAAGTTCCCATAGAAGTGATTTTCTGAGTTTAGTTTAAAAAAAACTAACCAAATTTGAAGTTATTATTGCATCATTTAAGTTATTAAGTGATAATGCAAGCTAGCCAAAATGGACCCAAGCTATATTCCTTCCTGACCAGGGTAACAGATGATACAGAATTTAAAGTCATCACCAAATTCTACACATCTGAAATCTTAATAATAGTCATGGTTACATGACAGATTACATATGGAGCCGGGGAAAGATGTATTGAGTATCATGCCAAACACACACACAGAATAGACCTGATTTTTTGTTTTTCTTATCCGACCCTCATAAAAGTTCTATATGAACTCTTCATACAGTTTTTAAGATGACTGGCTTATCCTGTCACTGACTTCTTAGCTTTTTGGCCTCAGGATGACCCACTATCTAGTCAGGGAGACCATTCTGGATATGCCAAGATTATTAAAATAATCTTTACCACTCAGCTTAATTTGTATTTATGACCATGGTTTCCAAATATTCATGACTTCTCACTCTGTTTTGGCTCTTGTAACAACAAAATACCACACAATGAGTACTTTATAAACAACAGAAATGTATTACTCACAGTTCTGAAGACTGGGGTGCCAGCACGGCTGGGTAAGTTCCGGTCAGTCACAGATCGCTCCTTTGATCCTCTCCTGGCAGAACCTGCAAGGGGGCCCAACTAAGGCTTCTTATAAGCTTCTTATAATCTTACTGATGAGAGCAGAACCCTCAAGACCTAACCACCTCTTAAAGCGGCCCATCTACTGCTACCAACACATTGGGTACTGGGATTTGAACATGTGAATTTGAAGGGGACACAAATATTGAGACCACAGCAATGGCCATCAGTATCTTCCTTGTTTGTTTAGTTATCTGGTATCTATATGTCCCAAAGAAATATAATATCCATGAGGACAGGGACTATTTTTTTTTTTTTCTGATGACTGCTGAGCCATTAAGCACACAGCACACACCTGCAATGCGC
Source organism: Ovis canadensis (assembly GCF_042477335.2). Lineage (NCBI taxonomy): Eukaryota > Metazoa > Chordata > Mammalia > Artiodactyla > Bovidae > Ovis > Ovis canadensis. The sequence goes on along the minus strand of NC_091262.1, from coordinate 65,375,999 downwards.
AGACCAGTTAGCGGCTCTTTGATCAATGGCATTAAGATCACCTGGAACACGTTAAAAATGCAGATCCGCCGGTGCTACCCCAGGGCTACTAAATCAGAACCTCTAGGGAAGAAACTTGGTCATCAATGTGTGCTGTCTCAAGCCCTCCAAACTTTTGGGTTTTTCTTTTTATTATCTATTTTTGGCCGCACCGGGTCTTTATTGCTGCACACGGGCTTTCTCTAATTGCGAGCAGCAGTAAGCAGGGCTGCTCTTTGCTGTGGTGTGCAGGCTTCTCGCTGCAGCGGCTTCTCTCCTTGCGAAGCATGGGCGCTAGGTACGCAGGCTCAGCAGTTGTGGCACGTGGGCTTCACGTGGGCTTAGTTGCACTGGGGCATGTGGAATCTTTCCAGACAAGGGATGATGGAACTCATGTCCCCCGCATACGCAGGCAGATTCTCAACCACTAGACCGCTAGGAAAGTCCCCTCCAAGTTATTTTGATGCATGCTAAAATTTAAGAACCACTGGCCTAGAACAAGGCATTTAATAAATATGTGGTACATAATAAAAGCATATGAATGAGTTTAAGTAACAAGAATTTCAAACATGTATAACATAATGATATAAAAGAGCATATTTTGAAAATAGCACAGTAAAGTAATATAAATCAAATTATACCAATTTTATATAATTAAATGAGATGAATGAAAATACCATAGGCTTATTTGTTCTGCCCATCTGTCTCTCTCTCTTCTTAGCCACTGGAAATTCTAAGGAAAAAACTGTGTGCTTACCGGTGATGACTCAGGACTTGAACAGACAAGCTTAAACATTTAATTTCTGACTCAATCGCTTGCTCTTAGTTTTCTTTCAGGAAGTATGACGTTATATACTTCAGCATAGAGTGAAAAATATATTGTAGCTAGGCTCGACTTTCAGCCCTCCTCATAGGCTTTTGAAAAGCTACCTTTCATAAGATTATTAAGAACTGGTAAGGAATACCAGCATAAAGGACTTCCCAGGTGGTTCAGTGGTAAAGAATCCACCCGCAATGCAGGAGAGATGCAGGTTTGATCCCTGGGTTGGGAAGACTCCTTGGTGTAGGGAATGGCAACCCCTCTAGTATTCTTGCCTGGAAAACTCCATGGACAGAGGAACCTGGCGGGCTCCAGTCCATGGGGTCGCAGAGTCAGATGCGACTAAAGAGACTGGGCACGCATGCACACACATACACACACCTGCATAAGCATTCCTGAGACCTGAATTCTGACAAGGAATGAAATTAAATATCCAGATTCAACAAGATTTAAATGATTTATGTGGCTCTCTCCTGAAGCAGCAGATTCTCATTATAGCAAAATTAGTTGAATTTCAAATTAATCAAGCAGGTCAATTATGAGACTATAGGACCAGCTGATCAGCTCCATCCTCAGGAAATAGAATGAAGTTAGTTTTATAAATTATAAGAAAAATGATGAAATGCTTCTGCTCTGATACACAGAGCCCTTGGAGCTCAGTTTCTCTTCACCAGTATGACTTTACTGAATGAGACAATATAGAGTAATTATTTTTCTCTTTAATCAATGATACAGTGGCCTTACACATCACAAATATGGAACAGGAGTCTGTCTAAATTTAAGATAGGCTTTGAAAATAAGACAGTTTTAACAAGAATCTATGTGCCAGAATTTGAACAGCTATTTGTCTATCTCGGTAACAGACAGGCACTGTCTATTGTAAGCAAAAAGACTCATTGTTTTTGAGTCTAGAAATAATTACATATGATGGCAATGATTTAGCATTCATTTAAGATAACTTGGTGAAATATTCTTATCATCCTTTGCAAAGGAATAATGCACAAAAAATCATCCAGTTTAGTTAGTAAGAGTAAGAAAGCAGCAAATTCTGTGTCGGATTTTGTAAGAATTTTCTACTCCTTAGGTCTGCTCTGTGTGGGTATTTTCATGTCTCACTGAGGTGTGCATGCTGTAACCATCGCACCAACCAACACTCCTTCCACACAGCCACGTCTCCAACAGCATGAATCACTTCCACACGCCAGAGATATCCCGTCTGCTTCCGTCAGAGTAATAAGGTCTGAAAAATTTGACAGGCTCTTTTGTTGTGAGTGGCGTTATCACATTTGTTCTCTATTTCTAATGGGAAATAGAGTTTTGAATGCATGTATGGAAGGTAATTTGACAATTATCTAACAATTATTTCTCACAAATCCCTTTCCTCCTTTACTACACATAACACTTCTGTGTGTACACACATTCAGTGACAAATTTTTACACTCCCAACACCTTCAGCCAAGAAGCATTGGCTGCTGAAGACGGTGAGATTTCAGGAAATTTCAGGATGATACAAAGGTACTGATTTTGCTTCTGTCCAAATGCTTTAATGCCAGTTTGAATACACTCACTTTTATATGAAGCCAGACCTTGGTAGATTATTTGGAATTGATGTCTGTCACAGAACGAATCCATTTCTTTTTCATTAAATAAACTAAATTGAGTTACTTCCTATCAACTTGAATACTAATAAAAGTGAGATATTAATCATTTGCCATAGATTCAAATGTTTTAAATGAGCTGTCAATAAAACTTACTCCTTATCTTAAATACAACATATATAATTTATATTTATATATTTTAAAGAGTTAACTTAGTCTTGGTACTTTCAAAAAATAATAGTAGGTACACCAGCTGCAAGGTAGGTGAGCAGGAGGCTTTTGGTGGAAGACTGTTTCATCTGCTTTGGCACCAACATAGAAAGGCTAGGCATGTTTCCTGTATGCACACTATACAGACGCAGAACAACAACAACTTGACCACACTCACTCCAACACTCTTACCCAAAGGCAGAAGTGATGCATTATTTTAAGTTATTTGTGGAAAGGGTCCTGTCTAAATCAGTTAAGTAAATCTCTTTAAAACTCGACTAAAAGTGGATTTACTTTCCCAGAAATAAGAAAGCTTTGAAAATGAAATCTCAAATAAAAATATTTTTTATCTTATTTATTCCAACAATGATTTGACTTCTCAGAAATGATTTTAACATAAAAATTTAAAACATTTCAAAACACAAAGAAATAAGAACTGATAACAAAATTAGCAAGTATATCAGCACATACAGAATATCTGTGGTTCAACAATACAGTGGTTTTGTAGTTTTTAGTTCTTAACAAACATTTATTTTACACTTACTTGTGTTACATGCTTATGTCTAAGATACAGTGATGATCAAAATGCACACATTTCCTGCCTTTATTAATCGAGAAGGCAATGGCACCCCACTCCAGTGCTCCTGCATGGAAAATCCCATGGATGGAGGAGCCTGGTAGGCTGCAGTCCATGGGGTCGCTAAGAGTCGGGCATGACTGAGCGACTTCCCTTTCACTTTCCATTTTCATGCATTGGAGAAGGAAGTGACAACCCACTTCAGTATTCTTGCCTGGAGAATCCCAGGGACAGAGGAGCCTAGTGGACTACTGTCTATGGGGTCGCACAGAGTCGGACATGACTAAAGCGACTTAGCAGCAGTAGCAGTAGCAGCATTAATCTTACAGTCTAGGAGGAAAGAGAGAACAGCAGATATACATTTCAGGGATACAGGTGGTGTAAGTTAAAAGGGGGAGGAAAAACCTAAAACAAAAAAGCAAACATATGTTTATACCAAGAAATAAATTTGACCGGAAACTGTAAAATTTCCAGACCACATAGGCAGAAAGTTCCTTGACATCAGTCTTAGAAATGGCTTTTTGGATTTGACACCAAAAATAAAGACAAAAAAAAGCAATTTTTAAAAAAAGTGCGACTATATAAAACTAAAAATATTTTGTACAGTGAAGGAAACCATCAACAAAATATCAAGGCAATCTACTGAATGGGAGAAAATATTTGCAATCATTCAACTGACAATGGGTTAATATCTGAAGTATATAAAGAACTCAAACAATTCAATAGCAAAAGAATCCAATTAAAAATGGGCAGAGTAACTGAATACACAATTTTTTTTTCCAAAGAAGTCATACAGATAGCTGATAGGCACATGAAAAGATGCTCAACATCACTAACCATCAGAGAAATGCAAATCAGAACCACAATAAGATCTCATCTCACATCTGTCAGAGTGGCTATCATCAAAAAGACAAGAAACAGCAAGTGCTGGTGAGGATGTGAAGAAAAAGAGCGACTGAGCAACTGAACTGAACTGAACTGCGCACTGTTGGTGGGAAGGCAGCTTGATGGAGCCACTACAGAAAACAATATGGAAGTTGCGGAAGTCACTCAAAATAGAACTGCCATATGATTCAGCAACTTCGACTATTTGTCTAAGAAAAATGAAACCACGAATTTCAAAAGACATGCAGTCCCTTGTTTATTGCAGCCCTTTTGACAATAGCCGAGATATGGAACAGCTTTAACATATACTGATGGATGGGTGAATAAATAAAATGTGGTGCGGGCACAGCTTGTTTTTCACACTTTGTGCAATAAATTATGTGTCAAAGATACTGCATTTTTTTTTTACAAACTGAAGGTTTGTGGAAACCCTACAGTGTCAGATGATGGTTAGCATTTTTAGCAATAAAATATTTTTTATTAAGATATAAACTTGGTTTTTTTTAGACATGATGCTATTACACACCTAACAGACTACAGTTCATTGTGAACATAACTTTTATATGCACTGTGATACCAAAACATGCCTGCTACTCACTTTATCACAATATTTGTTTTATTTTGATGGTCTGGAAGTAAACCGGCAATATCTCTGAAGTATGCCTATGCACACACACACACACACACACACACACACACAGTAGAAAATTATTTGGCCATAAAAAAGAATGGAATCTTGGCGTTTGCAACTACATGAATGCCACTTGAAGGCATTATTCTAAGTAAAATAAGCCAGGCATAGAAAGAAAAAAATTCCTATGAACTCACTGATAGGTAGACTCTAAAACAAAACAAAATAAAATAAAATATGGAGCTCATAGACACAGAGAATAGGTTGGTGACTGCTAGGTGTGGGGAGGTGGGGAGCAGGAGAAATGAATGAAGGAGATCAAAAGGTATACATTTCTAGTTAAATAAATATATCATGTAATGTACAGCATGGCAAATATAGTTTAAAATACTCTATTGAATATTTGAAAGTTGCTGAGAGAGCATATCTTAAAGTTCCCATCACAAAAAAGCAACTAAAATGTCATGTTATTTTTACAACAAATCTTTTGCTCTGATTTGACAGGAAATAAATTTGTTTTCTGAAAAAAAAAAAAGAGAAATTTAGAGATTTCAGAATAAAACAATATGGATAGTTTACACATCTCAAAAATTGTTTTTTACTTTATAAATGAAGTATTCAACTGCATTTTAAATGATTCTTTGGACAAAGTAACTATACATACAACTTCTCACATATCCATATAATCATTAAAATTAGAAACACATTAGAAGATTATAAAACCATAATCTTATAAAACCAGTTTATTTATGCTTGAGGAAAAATGTTTTTTGATAAGAGCATATTAAATTCTTTAAAAAGAGCAGGTTTATAAAATGTAAATTATCCTTCTTTATTTCTTTGATTTGAGTCCAACTATTTAGATTTTTAGGAAAGAGCTGATGTAAATGAGAAAATTCTTTCCACAAATCCTAGCCCAAATGATTGTAGCTAGCATTCTTTGATCCAATAATACTGAGAAATTATCATGAGAAAAAAGTTCAAGCATCTACAGTGGAATAGGAATAATACTGAAAAGCGTCTGTAAATGAAACTCATTTCTTTTCAAAGAGCATACAGAGTGAAGGAAAAAATCAAGCAGTAATATGAGGGAAGGCACAGAATAGTTTTCCAATTTCACTAAAAAAGTCTGACAAAGAGCAAGTTACCTGTAAAACATATTTTCCACATTTTCTCTCTTTTCTAATCTATACAATAATAGAGTAATCATAAACGATGGGGTGGTGTAAAGAAAAGGTACAATAAGGGGACATGTAAAAAAAAGCTTTAGAACAATGCATGGTTATTTACTGAGAATAATGTAATTAAGCAACATTCATCTACTCCCTTATTTTCATCCTCAGCAGCTTTATTGGGATATCAGCACTTTTCCACTCCCTGCCTTTGAACATTTGCCTCCAAGGTGATCAGTCCCATCCCAAACCTCCTGAGAGGTTTCTGACTCATGTGAAGCACTCATGGAGCTCTATCTGCTCTGTCAGTGATTGAAATAGCCGGGAGTAAGGAATAAAATTCTGGTCAATGACATGTTAGTATAATTCTAGGAAAGGTTTATTCATTCTTAAAAATAATACGTTGGAAATGATTGGGCAGTGTTGATTCTGTATGAAATGCCTCGATTGCAGGGTGGTGGTGGTGGTAATGTTGAAAACACAGGGGGATGTACATTTTGATGGAACTTCTATTGTGGTTACTAAAATGGACAAATGCAAGGACTTTGGGACTTTGATGACGTAACTGATGTACCATCTTTTATTTTCAGTTGTATCAAATAATACATTCCCTACCTGTTTAAGCCAGTCTGAAATGGAATGTGCTTTCACCGTCCTAAAACCACAAACATTTGAGGACTTCCCAGGCTGGCCAGTAGTTAAGACTCTGTGCTTCCAATGCAGAGTTCCATTTCTGGTTGGGGAACTAAGATCTCACATGCCTCATGGCCCCCCAAAATAAAAAATATGAAAGGGATGTATCTTTTGTGAATTAAAAAAACAAAACAAAACAAAACACAAACATCTGGAGTAGCACGTACTTGCAGGCTAAGTCGCTTCAGTCGTGTCCCACTCTGAGTGATGCCATGGACTGTAGCCTTCCTCCTCTGTCCATGGAAGTTTCCAGGCAACAATATTGGAGTAGGTTGCCATGCCCTCCTCCAGGGGATCTTTCCAACCCACGGATCAAACCTGCATCTCTTACATCTTCTACTTTGGCAGGTGGTTTCTTTACCACTAGAGCCGCCTGAAAAGCTTGTAATGGAGACTATTCTTTAAAAGCACAAAGAGACACAGAGATAAAGAACAGACTTTTGGACTCTTTGGGAGAAGGTGGGATGCTTTGAAGGTGGAATGACTTGAGAGAATAGTATTGAAACATGTGTATTATCATATGTGAAATAGGTCTCCAATCCAGGTTCCATGGATGAGACAGGGCGCTCAGGGCTGGTGCACTGGGATGACCCTAAGGGACGGGATGGGAAGGGAGGTGGGAGGGGGGCTCAGGATGGGGGACACATGTACACCCACGGCTGATTCAGGTCAATATATGGCAAAAACCACTACAATATTTAAAGTAATTACCTCCAATTAAAATAAATAAATTTTATTTTTTTCCTTTTTTTTATTTTTTATTTTTTTTTAATTTTATTTTTTATTTATTTTTTTAATTTTAAAATCTTTAATTCTTACATGCGTTCCCAAACATGACCCCCCCTCCCACCTCCCTCCCCACAACATCTCTCTGGGTCATCCCCATGCACCAGCCCCAAGCATGCTGCACCCTACGTCAGACATGGACTGGTGATTCAATTCTTACATGATAGTATACATGTTAGAATTCCCATTCTCCCAAATCATCCCACCCTCTCCCTCTCCCTCTGAGTCCAAAAGTCCGTTATACACATCTGTGTCTTTTTTCCTGACTTGCATACAGGGTCGTCATTGCCATCTTCCTAAATTCCATATATATGTGTTAGTATACTGTATTGGTGTTTTTCTTTCTGGCTTACTTCACTCTGTATAATTGGCTCCAGTTTCATCCATCTCATCAGAACTGATTCAAATGAATTCTTTTTAATGGCTGAGTAATACTCCATTGTGTATATGTACCACAGCTTTCTTATCCATTCATCTGCTGATGGACATCTAGGTTGTTTCCATGTCCTGGCTATTATAAACAGTGCTGCGATGAACATTGGGGTACATGTGTTTCTTTCAATTCTGGTTTCCTCGGTGTGTATGCAGAGAAGGCCTTTGACAAAATTCAACATCCATTTATGATAAAAACTCTCCAGAAAGCAGGAATAGAAGGAACATACCTCAACATAATAAAAGCTATCTATGACAAACCCACAGCAAACATTATCCTCAATGGTGAAAAATTGAAAGCATTTCCCCTAAAGTCAGGAACAAGACAAGGGTGTCCACTTTCACCGCTACTATTCAACATAGTTCTGGAAGTTTTGGCCACAGCAATCAGAGCAGAAAAAGAAATAAAAGGAATCCAAATTGGAAAAGAAGAAGTAAAACTCTCACTGTTTGCAGATGACATGATCCTCTACATGGAAAACCCTAAAGACTCCACCAGAAAATTACTAGAGATCATCAATGAATATAGTAAAGTTGCAGGATATAAAATCAACACACAGAAATCCCTTGCATTCCTATACACAAATAATGAGAAAATAGAAAAAGAAATTAAGGAAACAATTCCATTTACCATTGCAACGAAAAGAATAAAATACTTAGGAATATATCTACCTAAAGAAACTAAAGACCTATATATAGAAAACTATAAAACACTGATGAAAGAAATCAAAGAGGACACTAATAGATGGAGAAATATACCATGTTCATGGATCGGAAGAATCAATATAGTGAAAATGAATATACTACGCAAAGCAATTTACAAATTCAATGCAATCCCTGTCAAGCTACCAGCCACGTTTTTCACAGAACTAGAACAAATAATTTCAAGATTTGTATGGAAATACAAAAAACCTCGAATAGCCAAAGCAATCTTGAGAAAGAAGAATGGAACGGGAGGAATCAACTTGCCTGACTTCAGGCTCTACTACAAAGCCACAGTCATCAAGACAGTATGGTACTGGCACAAAGACAGATATATAGATCAATGGAACAAAATAGAAAGCCCAGAAATAAATCCACACACATATGGACACCTTATCTTTGACAAAGGAGGCAAGAATATACAATGGAGTAAAGACAATCTCTTTAACAAGTGGTTCTGGGAAAACTGGTCAACCACTTGTAAAAGAATGAAACTAGATCACTTTCTAACACCGCACACAAAAATAAACTCAAAATGGATTAAAGATCTAAATGTAAGATCAGAAACTATAAAACTCCTAGAGGAGAATATAGGCAAAACACTCTCAGACATAAATCACAGCAGGATCCTCTATGATCCACCTCCCAGAATTCTGGAAATAAAAGCAAAAATAAACAAATGGGATCTAATTAAAATTAAAAGCTTCTGCACAACAAAGGAAACTCTAAGCAAGGTGAAAAGACAGCCTTCTGAATGGGAGAAAATAATAGCAAATGAAGCAACTGACAAACAACTAATCTCAAAAATATACAAGCAACTTATGCAGCTCAACTCCAGAAAAATAAATGACCCCATCAAAAAATGGGCCAAAGAACTAAATAGACATTTCTCCAAAGAAGACATACGGATGGCTAACAAACACATGAAAAGATGCTCAACATCACTCATTATTAGAGAAATGCAAATCAAAACCACAATGAGGTACCACTTCACACCAGTCAGAATGGCTGCGATCCAAAAATCTGCAAGCAATAAATGCTGGAGAGGGTGTGGAGAAAAGGGAACCCTCCTACACTGTTGGTGGGAATGCAAACTAGTACAGCCACTATGGAGAACAGTGTGGAGATTCCTTAATAAATAAATTTTAAAAAGTACAAATATCCCTATTGGAAGTCATAATTCCCACGTAAACAACATAGTTCTTAGACTTTTTTTTCCTTCAAATTCTACAATGAATTCCTTTCATTGAGCATAATTGTCTTGATTAAGGCGTATTCAGAACTTCTGATAGGGAACATGATTGAATCTAAAATGTGAAACAAGTAGTTTATTTTGTAGCTAGAAACACCTGGGTCTAATTGACCAGGGCATAAAGTGCACTGTGGGCTCCATCACTTCAGTCGTGTCTGACTCTTGGCGACCCCATAGACTGTAGCTTGCCAGGGGATTCTCCAGGCAAGAATACTGGAGTGGGTTGCCATTTCCTCCTCCAGGGAAATCCATGGAAGCAGCAAGCCTAATGAAACAAAGTAGTGGGGCAGAAACAGTTAAATATGCTTACCCCCCCTTTTTTATAAACAGAAAAATAGTTGATTTGTAACATTGTGTTTGTTTCAAGTGTACAGCAAAGTGACTCAGTGATACATACATGTATACATGTTCTTTTTCAGATTCTTTTTCCTTATAGGTCATTAAAAAATATTGAGTAAACTTCTCTGTGCTATATTCAGTAGTTCTTTTCAGCTTCCCTGGTGGCTCAGAGGTTAACGCGTCTGCCTCCAATGTGCGAGATACAGGTTCGATCCCTGGGTCGGGAAGATCCCCTGGAGAAGGAAATGGCAACCCACTCCAGTATTCTTGCCTGGAGAATCCCATGGACTGAGGAGCCTGGTGGGCTGCAGTGCACGGGGTCACGCAGAGTCGGACACAAATGAGTGACTTTACTTACTTTTGGTTATGTATTTTATATACATGCATGCGTGCTAAGTCGCTTCAGTAGTGTCTGACTCTTTGTGCCCCTATGGGCTGTTAGCCCACCAGGTTCCTGCACCCATGGGGATTCTCCAGGCAAGAATATCGGAGTGAATTGCCCTGCCCTCCTCCAGGGGATCTTTGTGACCCAGGGATCCAACACGTGTCTCCTGCGGCTCCTGCATTGCAGGTGGATTCTTTACCCACTGAGCCACCGGGGAAGCCCCATTTTATATACAATAGTCTGTATATGTTCATATCTAATTCCTAGTTTATCCTCCCCCCTTTTCCCTTTGGTAACCGTAAGTTTGTTTTCCTTGTAGATAAATAGTAATAGATAATTTTTCCCATGTAGAGTATTACAAATATTGAGTATAGTTCTCTGTTTCTTAACAAAAGTTCTTTTAAACGTGTATTGGGGCTCCATTTTATAGAATTCTCTATGATGATTGCTGTTGCTTCTTTCTCATTGCATGAACTGACACTGGCTTTCCTCTGTGAGGCTCTCTTGGAGGCTACCCATTCCCCAGTATTTTGCCTTCTTTAGGATCTGATATCAGGAACCAGTGCCTTCTTCCCTTCTCAGTGTCACTTCCAGATGACTATTTCCCTACGCTTTCAAAGTCTCCACTTCAAGACTTCCACTTCCAGCTAAGACAAAGCACCCAACAGTAAGCCAAAGATCTAGGTTGTATGTGAACTTTTGCAGTTGATAAAGAATATCTACAAAAAATTTACTAAATTTTATTCTTGTCCTCCCAGTACCAACAGACTTCTGACAATTTTGTTGAAAACAGAGAACTAATGCGCACGTAGCAGGGGACAGGGACTAGATAACAATTAGAAAACTGATTATGATTTTTTTTAAAAAAAATAAGTGAATCTGAATACATGGGAGTCCCTCGGAGGCTGTCAGGAGTGGGGAAGACAGAATCCTAAAGAAGAGGAAGCCACAAAGAGGTGAGTAAAAATCCGTAGCCATGTATTTTGCCCTCCATCCACCAAGGAAAAGGATTATACTAAGAGGCAGAGAATACACTAGAGCTTTGACAGTGTCACAAAACTAAGATGAAAGTGAGAGACTTGAAGTGTCCAGAATGAGGTGGAAAGAAGGAGAACACTTAAGCCCAATGCTCATCTGGTTTTCCCCAACAAGATTTCTACTGAATTCTGAAACTATTCGGTACACAAAACTAAGAAGCCAAACAGAAAAACTTAAGAGAGAAAAACAAAAAATGGTAGACGTTTTATGATGCTGAGAGGAAAGAGAAAACTTCAGTAAGTTTTTTATAGATATTCTTGAAACATATTACATTTAAAATAAAATCTAATTACCGAGAGTGTAGAGTTCAGCAAATTTTTCACAGATATTCTTTATCAAATTGTGAAAACTTCCCTACACCTCTGAATTTCTAAGAATTGTTATAGCAAATGGATGGTAAATTTTAAGAAGCGTTTTTTCTACATGGATTGATATCTGACTTTTCTCCCTTAGCCTCTTAACATGGTAGATTACATTGATCTTTAACTATTTAACCAGTCTTGCATCCTTGGAATAAACCTTATTTGGCCATGGTATATTGTTCTTTTTTAACAAGACAATGGGTGGGGCTAATGGTAAAGAAACCACCTGATAATGCAGCTGACACAGGAGACGCAGGTTGGATCCCTGGGTTGGGAAGTCCCACTGAAGTAGGAAATGGCAAACCACTCCAATTATTTTTGCCTGGAAAATTCAACGGACAGAGTAACCTGGCAGGCTACAGTCCATGGGGTCCCAAAGAGTCAGACATGACTGAACACACACACACACATACACACATAAAATAAAATAGCACATTACCAAATTCATTTTGTTAATATTTTGTTGAAGGTTTTTGCATCTGTATTATTCAGGGGAAAAAAAAAATAAGGTCTCCAGTGGGGTTCTTTTTTTAATTGTACTATTGTCTGGTTCTCACATCAGGATAACACTGACCTCACAAAAATGAGTTTCAGATTGTTCCTTCTCATATTTTTCAGAACAGATTGTGGAGAAATGATGTTAGTTCTTCTTTAAATTTTCATATAATTATCTAGCGAAACTATCACAACACTGAGATTTCTTTTTAAGTTTTTAATTATGACTACTTTCTTTAATAATTTTGTTGCTCTTCAAAGTATACATATATATATATATATATATATATATATATATATATATATATTTTATGTTGGATACATCATTGATAGCTTGTGCTTCTGGAAGAACTGGTCTATTTCACCTAAACTGACAAGTTATGTGCATAGAGTTGTTTTCAGCATTCATTAAACTTTTCATGTCTGCAGAGTCTGTAATGATGTCCCATGTTCATGCCTGATATTGGTACACATATGTGCCTTTCATTTCTTTGTCAGTCTCACTAGAATGTTGTGAATTTTATTGATATTTTTAAAGAACGAGATACTTTTTATTCCACTCATTTTTCTTTGGTTTTCTATTTCATTTGACTGATATGTACTTTATCTCCTTGCTCTTTCTTTTCTGTTTCCTTAAATTGAGAGGTAGATTTTAAATTTGAATTTACTTAAATTTCAGTTCAGTTCAGTTGCTCAGTCATGTCCGACTCTTTGCGACCCCATGAATCGCAGCACGCCAGGCCTCCCTGTCCATCACCATCTCCCGGAGTTCACTCAGACTCACGTCCATTGAGTCGGTGATGCCATCCAGCCATCTCATCCTCTGTTGTCCCCTTTTTCTCCTGCCCCCAATCCCTCCCAGCATCCGGGTCTTTTCCAATGAGTCAACTCTTCGCATGAGGTGGCCAAAGTACTGGAGTTTCAGCTTTAGCATCATTCCTTCCAAAGAACACCCAGGGCTGATCTCCTTTAGAATGGACTGGTTGGATCTCCTTGCAGTCCAAGGGACTCTCAAGAGCCTTCTCCAACACCACAGTTCAAAAGCATCTATTCTTCGGCCCTCAGCTTTCTTCACAGTCCAACTCCCACATCCATACATGACCACTGGAAAAACCATAGCCTTGACTAGATGGACCTTTGTTGACAAAGTAATGTCTCTGTTTTGCAATATGCTATCTAGGTTGGTCATAACTTTTCTTCCAAGGAGTAAGCGTCTTTTAATTTCATGGCTGCAGTCACCATCTGCAGTGATTTTGGAGCCAAAAAAGATAAAGTCTGACACTGTTTCCACTGTTTCCCCATCTGTTTCCCATGAAGTAAAGGGACCAGATGCCATGATCTTCATTTTCTGAATTTACTTAAATTTAGAGGTAGATTATAGACGGAAATTGGAGAAAGCAGTGGCAACCCACTCCAGTACTCTTGCCTGGAAATCCCATGGATGGAGGAGCCTGGTGGGCTGCGGTCCATGGGGTCGCTAAGAGTCAGACATGACTGATTTCACTTTCACTTTTCACTTTCATGTATTGGAGAAGGAAATGGCAACCCACTCCAGTGTTCTTGCCTGGAGAATTCCAGGGACAGGGGAGCCTGGTGGGCTGCCGTCTATGGGGTTGCACAGAGTTGGACATGACTGAAGCGACTTAGCAGCAGCAGCAGCAGCATAGATGGAAATCTAAAACATTTCTTTTTTAATATAAATTTATTTTTTCTAATTGGAGAATTGGTAGATGTCCATCAGCAGATGAATGGATAAGAAACTGTGGTACGTATACATTTCTTTTATAATATATGAATTTATGGTGGCTCAGAGGTTAAAGCGTCTGACTGCAATACAGGAGACCTGGGTTCGATCCATGGGTCAGGAAGATCCCTGGGAGAAGAAAATGGGAACCCACTCCAGTACTCTTGCCTGGAGACTCCCATGGACGGAGGAGCCTGGTGGGCTACAGTCCATGGGGTCGCAAAGAGTCAGACAAGACTGAGCAAATTCACTTTCACTTTCAGATAATGGAGAAAAAACAGGAAAAGGTTATTTCAATTTTATAGAAAGACTTCTAAAGCAATTCTTTCAATGAATAAACATCAACATTCTAACTCTAAAAGTTGCTGTTATAATTTTACAAATAAAATAGAACTCTGAAATAGGTTAGCTGCTACATCTGTTATTTAAGGACACTCAATATATCAAAATACGAAAGAATGCCTACTATATTCAGGACACTGTTGGACATATAAGAGTGAATAATAAATTGTTTCAGCTTTAAAAGATTGTATTGACTCTTTTTTCTATCTCCAAAGTACATTTGTCCATTTTTCTGTCCATCCATTTCTCTATCCACAGCCCTCACATAAAAATCTGTAATGGCTTTCTAATGGTTTCACTGTTTCTCTAAAGCTTTTTGTCCACCACAGTAATCTTTAAAGCAGGGGGAGATAGGGAGAAATTTGGGTTATGCTCATTCTTCGCCTTAATTTTGTCAATGATTTTGCATTATTTTTAAACTAAAATCCAATCACCATCCTGTTACCCATAGAGGTACCAATATTATGGGTTTTGCCTTCTCAAAATTAATCTCTTAACATAGTTTTTATTTCTTCCATGTGGAAAATCCATTCATGGGTCATTTTACTCTGCTGTCACATGATACAAAATGGCTTAATCATACCAATTCTGCTTAGGTAAATTTTAAGAAGATAACAAATGTAAACCTACAGGTTGTTATTAGTCTATCTACTATTTGGGAAAGTGAGGGGGTAGCCAGGGTAGCCAACAACATAATTGGGATCAGAAGATATATAATAATTCTATTTATGTCTTTCTTTACTGTGGAATCTTCAGCAAGTAATTTAAGCACTAGAATGCTTAGTTTCATTATTTTAAAAATAAAATATCACTAAGATGTATTCCAAAGGATTAATGTGGAAGTAAAAGATATCAGTTAGAAAACTTAGCAGATGATAAAATAAGTGACCAAATAGGCACTGGCAAAAAGTTTCACAGATGTAAAATATGCTAACCCTCTGAAAAGTGAAGTCGCTCAGTAGTGTCCAACATTTTGCAAGCCCAGGCTCCTCTGTCCATGGGATTTTCCAGGCAAGAATACGGGAGTGGGTTGCCATTTTCTTCTTCAACTAACCATCTAGTGGCAGATAAAAATCCATGAAATGTTTATCCCAGTTTATAATAGCTGAAAGATTACATTGAAAATAAATGTCTATATGTTAATATATAGAAAATATGATAGATAACTAGTAGGAACCTACTATATAGCCAGGGAGCTCTGCTCAATATTCTGTAATGGCCCATAAGGGAAAATAACCTAAAAAAAGAGGGAATATATGTATATGTATATGTATATGTATATGTATATGTATAACAGATTCAATGTGCTGTACACCAGAAACTTAATACAATATTGTAAATCATCTATACTCCAATAAAAAAATTAAAGAATGAGTTCCATAAACAACAAGGATTTACCATATAGCACAGAGAACTACATCAATATCTCATAATAACCTATAATGTAAAATAATCCAAAATATACATATATATGTATAACTGAATCACTTTGCTGTATGCCTGAAACTAACACAATATTGTAAATCAGCTATACTTCAATTTTTACAAAAGTATGCGTGTTCTTCAGTTCAGTCACTTAGTTCTGTCTGAATCTTTGCGACCCCATGGACTGCAGCATGCCAGGCCTCCCTGTCCATCACCAACAAGCGGAGGTCACTCAAACTCATGTCCATTGAGTCGGTGATGTCATTCAACCATCTCATCCTCTGCCGTCCCCTTCTCCTCCTTCCGTCAATCCTTCCATAGTCTGTGGAATTCTCCAGGCTAGAATACTGGAGTGGGTAGCCTTTCCCTTCTCCAAGGGATCTTCCCAACCCAGGGATCAAACTCATGTCTCTCGCATTGCAGGCGGATTCTCTACCAGCTGAGCCACAAGGGAAGCCAGCGTTCCTCTATACCTTGAAATTAAAACAACTAAAATAACACAACATTTTGCTCAAAAGAAATTTCTACAAATGTTCTCATGGCATCTTGTTATATATTACTATTGCCCAGAGAAAAAGAGTAAATGAAGGAAAAACAGAAAACACAAACAGGAAGAAAAGAAACATTTGTAAATATGCTCTTGGGATAAATAAGGGTAACCTAATCTAAACTAGATGTTCAATAAATCTGCAGCGCTTAAAGTATAAGTTTATCTTATCCTCATATTATTAGCAACACCTCTTTTGACTTAGTAGACACAGATAGCTTAAAAAATTAATTGTATTGTCAAAGTTACTCATTGAGATGCTCATTTCCTTTTCAATTGTCCAGGAAAAAGTTACAGATTTGTTTTAATCCATCCATTTTGAAAACAAGCTATTACTGCACTCTATTTTTGAGAGGATAAAAATAATGACAGTGTTCTGATTGAATATCTTTATTGGTGTTTTTAATATGAAATTATTCTTTCATCATCTTTCTCTAACTGTGAAATGATAGTAACTGATATTGAGCAAAATGAATATTTAAAAGCAATATCTTTTCTACAATGCACCATGCCATAATTTAAACAGTTATGGTTTTATCATTGAATAAGCTGAAAATATACTCATTCAATATAGGGCAATGAAAATTTTTAGAATTTGTTTTTATTTTGCTAATAGGCCTTCCAAAAATGAATTCTGTTCCTCTGAAGATGATATTGTGAAGGAATATGGCCACATTCATTCTTATTATACTTGTTAGAATTGTGTAAGCAATACCACTTAACAAATTTATACAATTTAAGATCAGCATCTTGTTCCTCATTTGAATTTCAATATCGTCAAATGAAGAATGGCTTAATAATGACCAGATAATAATCAAATGATTTTTCATGAAAATAATTGGACTATTTGGAAAGTTAAAACCCTGAGATCAATTTTGTACGTCTCAAGATGTTTTTATGTATCTTTAAGAGCCATATAGACATGGTCTGCACAGCAAAAATAATTATTCTACAGATTTGTTATTTCTATTATGTTAGCAGTCATACAATAGACGGGTAACAGGCAGAAATAAGATTATAACTTTTGTTTTTCATCTAATTCTGTTGGCTTGTACTTTCCAAACAATGTTTAAAAAATACAGGCAAAAGCAGGCATCATTGCTATGTTTACTGGTGATCTTTCTAGTATTTCACTATATAGGGTCCAGAAGCCACTGAAAGTGAAGTATCTAATGCACTAAATGGTATACAAATGAGGCCACTTCTCATTTCTACCTCTAGTTCAATGTTTTGTTTATTTAGACTCAGGTCTTCATTCAGTCTAGTCAAGGCTATGGTTTTTCCTGTGGTCATGTATGGATGTGAGAGCTGGACTGTGAAGAAAGCTGAGTGCTGAAGAATTGATGCTTTTGAACTGTGGTGTTGGAGAAGACTCTTGAGAGTCCCTTGGACTGCAAGGAGATCCAACCAGTCCATTCTGAAGGAGATCAGCCCTGGGATTTCTTTGGAAGGAATGATGCTAAAGCTGAAACTCCAGTACTTTGGCCACCTCATGGGAAGAGTTGACTCATTGGAAAAGACTGTGATGCTGGGAGGGATTGGGGGCAGGAGGAGAAGGGGACGACCAAGGATGAGATGGCTGGATGGCATCAGTGACTCGATGGATGTGAGTCTGAGTGAACTCCAGGAGTTAGTGATGGACAGGGAGGCCTGGCGTGCTATTCATGGGGTTGCAAAGAGTCGGACATGACTGAGTGAGCGACTGAACTGAACTGAACTGAACTTCATCCTGTATTTGACCTTACCAACAAGCAAAGATATACAGTTCATCCAGGAAGGAGTTCTAAGAGAAAGCTTGTAACTCAACACAACTCCTCCAAACAAACGTAGATAATTCCTTTCCATATGTTTCAAATAGGACCACCCTATCATTTAGAAATTCATGTTGAGTTTACAATGCCTGGTAAATTTTCAGGTAGAAACTTCACTGTGTGGTATCCTCAACTCTGCCTCTGTGGATCCGCACCATCTGCGGGACAACATGCATCAGTTTAATCAATATCTCAATACCTTCTGTTCAGAGCAGTTCTCCTTCCAAAGAATGTGTTTCCGATTTTACACATGCTGTCTGGAGACAATATTATATCCAGAAGAAGGGACTTCTTTCACAGAAACACTGTTTTTGGCCAACTGGAAAAATGTTTTAAAACTATTTTGCAGACTGTCATGCCAGTGGCCACCTACTCCCCTTATTGAGCCGTTCTCAGTGACGGAAAGAGTAGATTCTCTGAAACAGAGGCAAGGGGCATTTCTACACCTTAAAGCATGTCTGAATCAAGCTCTGTTTCTAACTTTGCCACCTCTATGGTTGTCATTTATTCTTAGACCAAAGTAACTCCTGAATGGGTATTATACAGATCTAAATATTATAGTTCATAGGTTTTGAAAATGTTTGTAGATTCTGAAAAATTAGGAAATAAAGCAGGTCTATAAGAAAGTTTGAATTTTTATTAGAAGTTTGTGTTAGCTAATGTTGAATGAATCATAATCGAGAAAGTTATAAATCATAATAGAGAAAGTGCAGCTGAGGAAAATAGTCTGTGAAAATATTTATTGTACAAGGCAATTCTATTCCATTAATGTATCATGCAGGTGAGTATGAATTTGGATGCCAGTTCTGCCTAAGGATAAATACTCTTTATCTGACATTTTGATGTGACTAGGACATTTCTCTTATCTTAATTATAATGATTATTATCTGGTTCTACAGTGTCAACAAAATAACCAGCATTGGGATTTTGCCTGTTGCTGTATTTGCCAGACTTCACTATAAATCTCCTCTGTAGCTGTCTCGTTGTATTTGGACTGTGAATGCCTTGTCATTCCTGCATCCTGACTGAAAAAACATTAATCTCCTAAATTAGAAAATAAATACGTTCAGCTATAAAACTCAGAAATGCTCTTATGGTATACGTGCAAAACTGGCACAGTGGTAAAATAAAATTAGTGCTTTGTTTCTTTAGAGACAAATAATGAATAATGATTAAACGAATACACATTATGGGTAAAAAAAAAATTCAGTATATAAAAGTGAGAATTATAAAATATGAGCTATTCTCAAATCCAAAAATTTTGCAAGAAAATTTCATTCCTTCTCAGAAATTGAATATTGGTTGTTGAAATACATTCATTACACTCTTGTGACTCCTCATCCAACATTTTTTAAAAGTTATAAAATTTTCTATAATGACATACAAAAATTTAACACAAAGGTGATCCTTTTGGATACATGCTTTTACAAATAAGAAATGATAATTATTACATTTTATTATGCTTTAAGTCCTAACTCTAAGCACTGCTCTGAGAAATCTATCTGCACTGATAATTTTATAATTAAAAAAAAATAGGATTTGAATGCTATGTTTTAAAATTTTTATTTTGAATTGGGGTATAAATAATTATAATATTGTAATAGTTTCAGGTGAACAATGAAGGGACTCAGCCATACATATACATGTACCGATTCTCCCCTAAACTCCCCTCCTATCCAGGCTACCACATAACATTAAGGAAATGCATGCTATTGATATGGGGCCTCCCTGGTGGCTCAGCAGTAAAGAATCAGCCTGCCAATGCAGGAGTGGTGGGTTTGATCCCTGAGCTGGGAAGATCCCCTGGAGGAGGAAAATGACAACCCACTCCAGTATTCTTGCTGGGGAAATCCTGTGGACAGAGGCTACAATGTAGTCCATAGGGTCCCAAAGAGTCAGACACAACTGAATGACTAAACCATAATAACAGTGCTATTGATATATAGTTAAAATGAGGGAAACAAATGATTAACTATTGGG
The DNA here is from genome assembly GCF_042477335.2 of Ovis canadensis. Taxonomy (NCBI): domain Eukaryota; kingdom Metazoa; phylum Chordata; class Mammalia; order Artiodactyla; family Bovidae; genus Ovis; species Ovis canadensis. Next base: position 65,355,755 of record NC_091262.1, on the reverse strand, counting down.
TTGAGCCATATGATATTGTTATAAATTTTAAAAATCTACTGGGGGTTTCAGGTTGGTGAAAGTGAAAAGAAAGTGAAGTCGCTCAGTCGTGTCCGACTGTTTGCAACTCCATGGACTGTAGCCTGCCAGGCTCCTCCATCCATGGGATTTTCCAGACAAGAGTACTGGAGTGGCTTGCCATTTCCTTCTTTAAGAGATCTTCCCAACTCAGGGATTGAACCTGTGTCTCCCGCATTGTAGGCAGATGCTTTATCGTCTAAGCCACCAGATGCAAACTATTACATAGAATGGATAAACAACACGGTCCTAATGTAGAGCACAGGGAACTCTCCTTGATATCCTATAATAAACCACAATGGAAAGAATATTTAGGCCTCCTTGTGGCTCAGAAGGTAAAGCGTCTGACTGCAGTGCAGGAGACACGGGTTCGATCCCTGGGTTGGGAAGATCCCCTGGAGAAGGAAATGGCAACCCACTCCAGTACTCTTGCCTGGAAAATTCCATGGACTAAGGAGCCTGGTAGGCTACAGTCCATGGGGTTGCAAAGAGTTGGACACGACTGAGTGACTTCACATTCATACATACATACATACATACATACATACATACATACATACATATGTATAACTGAGTCTTTTGGCTGTACAGCAATGATTGGCACAACAATGTAAATCAACTACCACTTCAGTTCAGTCACTCAGTTGTGTCTGACTCTTTGTGACCCCATGGACTGCAGCACACCAGGCTCTCTGGTCCATCACCAACTCCTGGAGCTTTCTCGAACTCATGTCCATTGAGTCAGTGATGCCATTCAACCATTTCATCCTCTATTGTCCCTTTCTCCTCCTGCCTTCAATCTTCCCTAGCATCAGGGACTTTTCCAGTGAGTCAGTTCTTCTCATCAGGTGGCCAAAGTATTAGAGTTTCAGCTTCAGCATCAATCCTTCCAATGAATATTCAGGACTGATTTCCTTTGGGATGGACTGATTTGATCTTCTTGCTGTCCAAGGGATCATCTTCAACACCGCAGTTCAAAAGCATCAGTTCTTTGGAATTCAGGTTTCTTTATGGTCCAACTCTCATTTTAGCCATACGTGACTACTGGAAAAACCATAGCTTTGACTAAATGAAACTTTTGGCAAAGTAATATCTTTGCTTTCTAATATGCTGTCGAGGTTTGTCAAAGCTTTTCTTCCAAGGAGCAAGTGTCTTTTACTTTCATGGCTGCAGTCACCATCTGCAGTGATTTTGGAGCCCAAGAAGATAGTTAGTCACTGTTCCCATTGTTTCCCTATCTATTTGCCATGAAGTGATGGGACCTGATGCCATGATTTTCATTTGCTGAATGTTGAGTTTTAAGCCAGTTTTTTTCACTCTCCTGGAGGCTCTTTTGTTCCTCGCTTTATGCCATCAGGGTGGTGTCATCTGCATATCTGAGGTTATTGATATTTCTCCCGGCAATCTTGATTCCAGCTTGTGTTTCACCCAGTCTGGCATTTCACATGATGTATTTGGCATATAAGTTAAATAAGCAAGGTGACAATATACAGCCTTGATATACTCCTTTCCCATTTTGGAACCAGTCTGTTGTTCCCTGTGTGCTTCTAACTGCTTCTTCTTGACCTGCATACAGATTTCTCAGGAGGCAGGTAAGGTGGTCTGGTATTCCTATCTCTTTAATAATTGTCCACAGTTTGTTGTGATCTACACAGTCAAAGGCTTTAGCATAGTCAATGAAGAAGTAGATATTCCTCTGGAACTCTCTTGTTTTTCCTGTGATCCAGTGGATGATGGCAATTTGATCTCTGGTTCCTCTGCCTTTTCTAAATCCAGCTTGAACATCCGAAAGTTCTTGGTTCACATACCATTGATACTAGCTTGGAGAATTTTGAGCATTAATATGCTAGCATGTGAGATGAGCGCAATTATGCAGTAGTTTGAACATTCTCTGGCATTGTCTTTTTCTGTGATTGGAAGGAAAACTGACCTTTTCCAGTCCTGTGGCCACTGCTGAGTTTTCCAAATTAGCTGGCATATCTAGTGCAGCATTTTCACAGCATCATTTTTAGGATTTTAAATATTTCAGCTGGAATTCCATCAACTTTACTTCAATAAATAATAAATCAACTATACTTCATTAAACCTAAAAATCTAAATAATATAATTTTCTGTGGCTCAATCTAATGTAGGCATCAAGAATAGCTAGGCTGCAAGTGATACACTCAGGATGCTGATATGGACAACCCGTCTCCTGACCAGGGCCAGTCCTTCTAAAATTAAGGCTGTGCCCTTAAAATTAAGGCTGTCCCCTTCTTATCTTGGGTACTCTCTGGAGCAACTTTCTGAAATATCTTCAAATTCTTCTCTGCCTTCTTTCAAAAACTCCTTTGACTTTGAAAATAGTTTCACAAATATTTACTGAATATCTACAGGTTATAGAAATTATATGAAAGCTCGTTAGACTTTCAGATCATATAGACTTTAATTTTATTTTTTTCTCTGCCACAGGTCTTTGGAAAAATTAAACTTTTTATTTAAAATTTATCAACTATAAATTGAGAATGAAAATGCCTATTTTGAAGGGCTCAGATAATAATTAAAATTTATAGAGAAAATAGAAGAGTGAAAGCTCATTTTATGAGACTATTATAATATTAATACTAGATAGTGTTAGTTGCTCAGTAGTGCCCGACTCTGTGAGTCCATGGACTGCAGCCTGCCACACTCCTCTGTCCATGCGGTTTCCTAGGCATACTGGGGTTGGGATTCCCACTCCAGGAAATTCCCTTCTCCAGGAAATTTTTCCAACCCAGGGATTGGACCCAGGTCCCCCGTATTACAGGCATATTCTTTATCGTCTGAGCCAACAGACAATACCAGATAAATACGGTACAAAGAAAAAACCATTATAGACCCATCTTAACTTTGAACTATAATTCAAAAATCATAAATAAAATTTTAATTACTATTTATTAATAATTAAATAAATTGATTAAAATATTAAATATTACATGACTAAATCCACCAGTCTTCTAAAACTATTACATTAGAATCAAATAGCCTTACTTTTAATATGCAAGGATATCTTAACATTAGGATAAATCTATTGGTAATCTACCACATTAATAAGTTAAAAGTAAAAGTCAAATAATTACCTCAACAGAAGTAGAAAAACTATTTTAAATGTGCCAACATGTTTATAATGAAAAGTCTTAAAATTAATAATAGAAAAGAATATTAATTTAAAAGTATTTACTAAAAAATAAAATGTAAAATATATAATCATTACTGTTTAGCATAATACCATTATCTCTGAGCACCGATATTATACATGAAAATCTATAAATGTCTAAATATTGTAAACTAAAATGACACATTAAATTAAAAAATGACTTTACAGAAATCTACATTCATCAGTTTTTTAAATTACTGACAAAATACTTCTTCAGGGTTTTTAGAAATAAAGTCAACTAAAAAAATTTTATAGTATCCCGGCGTGCTGCAGTTCATGGGGTCGCAGAGTTGGACACGACTGAGCGACTGAACTGAACTGATACCATAAATAACAAGTAGAAAATCGTATTAATAATATCAGTTATAAGGATCTTAAAAGATCTGGAAATTCCAAAAGGACATGAAAGATCACACACACACAAACATACACACACAAAGAGGCCACTTATTAACCATTATGCTTTGCATTGAATATCCCATGTGACATTGCAATCTTATATTTTGAAGGATTTTTTAAAACATTATACAATTTATTTTTTTAAAAAAAGATCCACAAATAGCTAGCTTAACCTTAAGAATATTTTTTAAAAGGGATAGAATTTCTAAAGCCATAATAATAAACATTGTATAGTATGGTACACAAATAGAAAGTTATCTAATGGGACAAATACAGAAATGAAAGAATGAACTTTAATTCATTATTAAAATGAACTTACAATTCAAAGACAAAAACTTTGTATAAACTGCTCAAGGCATTGTATTGGGAAACTGACCCATTACATGGAGATAAACCCAAAGCCCTATCTAATACCACATTCCAGAGTGCATCATAGATTGACAAAAGACCTAATGTGAAAGATAAACTTACAATGCTAAAAGAAAAATGCAAGAAATATCTAGAATCTATGTCATAATTTTTAACAAATTTTCAAATATACAAATCATTAAAAATAGACATTTAAAAATTATAATATTTATAGAAAGTGCAAGAAAATATCTGGTATCTGAATCATAATTTTTTAACAAACTCAAATACACACATCATTAAAAATAGTCCAATTTGATAAAATCACATTTAATTATCTCTGTTCCATTAAAATTTCCACAGTCAAAATTATAGAGACAATTATAGGCAAAATTACTATATATAAGGCCAAAGGGAAATATAGCATTCACTGTGCAAAATAAGGACATAGTTATAAAAAAGCAAGTGCAGAAGAGGATTCCTGTTTTTAAAAACATAGTAATATATGAAAATAAGTTCAAAATTATTATCAAGTTCAGTTCAGTTCAGTTCAGTCACTCAGTCATGTCTGATTCTTTGTGACCCCATGAATCACAGCACGCCAGGCCTCCCTGTCCATCACCAACTCCTGGGGTTCACTCAAACTCACGTCCATCAAGTTGGTGATGCCATCCAGCCATCTCATCCTCTGTTGTCCCCTTCTCCTCCTGCCCCCAATCCCTGCCAGCATCAGGGTCTTTTCCAATGAGTCATCTCTTCACATGAGGTGGCCAAAGTACTGGAGTTTCAGCCTCAGCATCAGTCCTTCCAATGAACACCCAGGACTGGTCTCCTTTAGAATAGACTGGTTGGATCTCCTTGCAATCCAAGGGACTCTCAAGAGTCTTCTCCAACACCACAGTTCAAAAGCATCAATTCTTCAGCGCTCAGCTTTCTTCACTGTCCAACTGTCACATCCATACATGACCACTGGAAAAACCATAGCCTTGACTAGACGGACCTTTGTTGGCAAAGTAATGTCTCTGCTTTCGAATATGCTATCTAAGTTGGTCATAACTTTCTTTCCAAGGAGTAATTGTCTTTTAATTTCATGGCTGCAATCACCATCTGCAGTGATTTTGGAGCCCCAAAAAATAAAGTCTGACACTGCTTCCACTTAACGACTGTTAAATAATTAGACAATGGGATATCATTTTTTACCTATTGGATTCATGAAAGTAAAACACTGGGAAATGTCTAGTGTTTATATGATGAAAAAATACAGGAATTATTATGATCTGCAGTTTATGGACTCTGGGCAGCCATTCTGAAGAGCAATCTGGACCTACTTGATGGAATTAAATACAAGCATATGTTATAGCACATCAGCTGTACCATGGCATATTTTTCCTCAAGAAATTCCTACACAGAAGCCTAAGAGGATGTGTGTAAGTTGCTTATTGCATAGCTGCCTCTCACCTTGCACTGAAATGGGTCTCCATGATTTCTTCTAACCACAGGAATGTAGATAAAAGTGCCATATATCACCTATTGACCTGACTTCTAAACTGCTTACGGAATTCTCTGGTTGCTATTTCTTTCCTCATTTATAGGACAGATGTAGAAGATCCAGTGAAGTATTTGAAGAACTACTAGATATAATGAGTCGGCTGCTGCTGCTGCTGCTAAGTCGCTTCAGTCGTGTCCGACTCAGTGCGACCCCATAGACTGCAGCCCACCAGGCTCCCCCATCCCTGAGATTCTCCAGGCAAGAACACTAGAGTGGGTTGCCATTTCCTTCTCCAATGCATGAAAGTGAAAAGTGAAAGTGAAGGCATTCATTCGTGTCCAACCCTTAGTGACCCCATGGACTACACCCAACCAGGCTCCTCTGTCTATGGGATTCTTCAGGCAAGAGTACTGGAGTGGGGTGTCATTGCCTTCTTCGAATGAGTCTACTAGATAGACATTAAAGACCTGCTAGATTAAATGACCACTTTGTTTTTGTTCAGTCATCCAGTCACATCCAACTCTTTGCAACCCCATGGACTGCAGCATGTCAGGCCCCCCTGTCCCTCACCATCTCCCGGAGCGTGCCCAGGTTCATGTCCCCTGGAGAGGTGCAAAACCTCTCACTAATAGTCCCCTGGATGGTGGTTATTTTCTGAATCACTAACATTCAGCAGACTATTGTTTCTTCTCTCTAGCCTAGTCTACCTAAAAAATATGGATGAGGGAGGGAAAATCACATTAAAATATAAAGAGATAAAAGCAAGGAAGGCATAAATATTAAATGAAAATACTATTATGCAGATAAACTCATCAGTTCAGTTCAGTTCAGTTCAGTCCTCAGTCGTGTCTGACTCTTTGCGACCCCATGAATTGCAGCACGCCAGGCCCCCCTGTCCATCACCATCTCCCGGAGTTCACTCAGACTCATGTCCATCGAGTCCGTGATGCCATCCACCCATCTCATCCTGGGTCGTCCCCTTCTCCTCCTGCCCCCAGTCCCTCCCAGCATCAGAGTATTTTCCAATGAGTCAACTCTTCACATGAGGTGGCCAAAGTACTGGAGTTTCAGCTTTAGCATCATTCCTCCCAAAGAAATCCCAGGGTTGATCTCCTTCAGAATGGACTGGTTGGGTCTCCTTGCAGTCCAAGGGACTCTCAAGAGTCTTCTCCAACACCACACTTCAAAAGCATCAATTCTTCAGTGCTCAGCCTTCTTCACAGTCCAACTCTCACATCCATACATGACCACAGGAAAAACCATAGCCTTGACTAGATGGACCTTAGTCGGCAAAGTAATGTCTCTGCTTTTGAATATACTATCTAAGTTGGTCAACTTTTCTTCCAAGGAGTAAGCGTCTTTTAATTTCATGGCTGCAGTCACCATCTGCAGTGATTTTGGAGCCCAAAAAATAGAACAAAGAAATTTTGCCTTACAGGAACCCAGTAACATTATAGAAACTTGGTAACAAATCTGTGTTATAGCTTAAAGAATGATTAAGTTTTAGAGTTTTTGTCACTACAAAGAGTTTTAGTTCCAGGTAACAGCCTTTCTAAAGGATATACAATAGGTGAATTCATAGTAGAAGGAAGAAATAACAATTACACTAATATATGCATGCACTTTAATATAGTAAAGAAATGTGTTTGGAAAACATGACTGATCCAGATCACAGCAAAAATAGTAAAATATTTCAATCCTTTCCTATTTCATTGTTTAGTTTTGCTGTACAATAAACCAAGACATAATTAAACTCGACCATTTTATTCTGTTCCCACTTTAGTAAGGCAGGGATTTGGGAAGGACTTGGCTGATTTGTTCTAATCTGACCTACCTGGGACCAGATGCAGCAGCTTAGGCTGCAGTTCCAGTACACCTTCTTCACTTGTATATCTGGAGCCTTAGTGGTCTTTCTCTCTCTCTTATTATATCCTTCATCCAAGGTCTCCTTACCTGTCTTGGGCTTCAGAAGTGTAGTGATTTAGATTTTTCACAAAGCAACTTTCTCTCAAGAGTCAAAAAGTATAATATTATAGACCAGTTAAGAGTGTCTCCAGGAAGTGGTGCCATATCAAGCCTACTTTATTCGATGGGTCAAAGCTGAAACACATGCTAGATTCAAGTGGCTTAAGAAAGAGACAGGTTCAGATGAGAAATAGCCAAGATTGCATAGCAAGAGTGCTTGTGATTAGTGAGAGATACCATTCTGTAAGTATCTCTGATAAATATCCATGGCCATTAGTGCAGAAGACATTAAAGGCTTTTCAGGATAGAAATATCTTAATACATGTGTTTTAAAACTAAAATCTGTGATCAGCTGTGACAAAGAGGCTAGTGGCAAAATTTAGATATAGGGAGGAGAGAGGGGAAATCAGGAGGTCAGAAAGAAGGCAGGCAAATTAAGAGGATATTACAATATATTCCCAGAGAGGGGAATGGCAACCCACTCCAGTATTCTTGCCTGGAAAATCCCATGGACAGAGGGGCCTGGCGGGCTACAGTCCATGTGGTCGCAAGAGTCAGACACAACTTAGCAACTAAACCACCACAATTTCAAGTAGAAGAAGACTGGAGCAAAGACTGCAGTGATTTAAAAAAAAAAAAAAAAAAGTGTGAGTACAGGATCTCCTGTATAGGAAAACAAAAAAATATTTTTTTCAAAATATTTTTTTATAGAGTAAATGTGAAGAGGTTAGAGAAATTAAAGATAATTTACATTTTTTTTTAATCTGTATGATTTAAAGAATAGAACTGTTGATTGATGTAGAGACACTTGGGAAACAAAAAGTTCGTTGGATCTGAAGTACTGTTTGAACAAAGTATGTTGCTCTCAAATTGTGCAATTGGAAATGTAGGTCCAAACCGTCTACTTAGGGATGAAAGTCATTGTAAAGGAGGGGCAGTTAAAACTCATGAGACTAGATAAAATCACATATCGGTAGGGCAATGAGAAAAAAAGATAAGGCCTAAGGACAAAACATTAACTAACATAACTTTTTCAGCCCCTGCTTTAGAGGAAGGCTTTGAAGTTTTTTAAGTCATACTAATGTTGATTAGTTTGGACATCAATCAGCCCTCGGCTACACAAAGGTTTTAATTCTTATTTACATGGGGCGGCTGCGGCCGGCGCACTAAGCGTTGCCGAGAGGAGCTACCCCATGTCCGAGTTCAGGGACAGCGGCCTAGAGTGCCAGGCTGTGATGGCACAGGAACGGCCGAGAGGAGCTAGCCCGCATCTGAGGCCGGGGATGGCACCCGAGGCCAGGGGTGGCTGCCAGGAGGAGCAATCGCACGTCCAAAGAGCGGTGGCTGCAAGGGCCTAAAGGAGCCATCCCATATCAGGAAGGGCAGCGGTGAGGAGATACCCCTCATCCAAGGTAAGGAGCAGCGGCTGCGCTTTGCAGGAGCAGCCCTGAAGAGATACCCCATGCCCAAGGTAAGAGAAACCCAAGTAAGATGGTAGGTGTTGCAAGAGGGCATCAGAGGGCAGACACACTGAAACCATACTCTCAGAAAACTAGTCAATCTAATCACACTAGGACCATAGCCTTGTCTAACTCAATGAAACTAAGCCATGCCTGTGGGGCAACCCAAGATGGCCAGGTCATGGTGGAGAGGTCTGACAGAATGTGGTCCACTGGAGAAGGGAATGGCAAACCACTTCAGTATTCTTGCCTTGAGAACCCCATGAACAGTATGAAAAGGCAAAATGATAGGATACTGAAAGAGGAACTCTCAAGGTCATTAGGTACCCAATATGCTACTGGAGATCAGTGGAGAAATAACTCCAGAAAAAATGAAGGGATGGAGCCAAAGCAAAAAACAATACCCAGCTGTGGATGTGACTGGTGATAGAAGCAAGGTCTGATGCTGTAAAGAGAAATATTGCATAGGAACCTGGAATGTCAGGTCCATGACTCAGGGCAAATTGGAAGTGGTCAAACAAGAGATAGCAAGAGTGAACGTCGACATTCTAGGAATCAGCAAATTAAGATGGACTGGAATGGGTGAATTTAACTCAGATGACCATTATATCTACTACTGCGGGCAGGAATCCCTCAGAAGAAATGGAGTAGCCATCATGGTCAACAAAAGAGTCCGAAATGCAGTACTTGAATGCAATCTCAAAAACGACAGAATGATCTCTGTTCGTCTCCAAGGCAAAGTATTCAATGTCACGGAAATCCAAGTCTATGCCCCAACCAGTAATGCTGAAGAAGCTGAGGTTGAATGGTTCTATGAAGACCTACAAGACCTTTTATAATTAATACCTTAAAAAGATATCCTTTTCATTATAGGGGACTGGAATGCAAAAGTAGGAAGTCAAGAAACATCTGGAGTAACAGGCAAATTTGGCCTTGGAATGTGGAATGAAGCAGGGTAAAGACTAATAGAGTTTTGCCAAGAAAATGCACTGGTCATAGCAAACACCCTCTTCCAACAACACAAGAGAAGACTCTACACATGGACATAACCAGATGGTAAACACCAAAATCAGACTGATTATATTCTTTGCAGCCAAAGATGGAGAAGCTCTATACAGTCAACAAAAACAAGACCAGGAGCTGACTGTGGCTCAAATCATGAACTCCTTATTACCAAATTCAGACTCAAATTGAAGAAAGTAGGGAAAACCACTAGACCATTCAGGTATGACCTAAATCAAATCCCTTATGATTATACAGTGGAAGTGAGAAATAGATTTAAGGGCCTAGATCTGATAGATAGAGTGCCTGATGAACTATGGAATGAGGTTTGTGACATTGTGCAGGAGACAGGGATCAAGACCATCCCCATGGAAAAGAAATGCAAAAAAGCAAAATGGCTGTCTGGGGAGGCCTTACAAATAGCTGTGAAAAGAAGGGATGCAAAAAGCAAAGGAGAAAAGAAAAGATATAAGCATCTGAATGCAGAATTCTGAAGAATAGCACAAAGAGATAAGAAAGCCTTCTTCAGCGATCAATGCGAAGAAATAGAGGAAAAGAACAGAATGGGAAAGACTAGAGATCTCTTCAAGAAAATTAGAGATACCAAGGGAACATTTCATGCAAAGATGGGCTCGATAAAGGACAGAAATGGTATGGACCTAACAGAAGCAGAAGATATTAAGAAGAGGTGGCAAGAATACACAGAAGAACTGTACAAAAAAGATCTCCACAACCCAGATAATCATGATGGTGTGCTCACTCATCTAGAGCCAGACATCCTGGAATGTGAAGTCAAATGGGCCTTAGAAAGCATCACTACAAACAAAGCTGGTGGAGGTGATGGCATTCCAGTGGAGCTATTTCAAATCCTGAAAGATGATGCTGTCAAAGTGTTGTAGTCAATATGCCAGCAAATTTGGAAAATTGAGCAGTGGCCACAGGACTGGAAAAGGTCAGTTTTCATTCCAATCCCAAAGAAAGGCAATGCCAAAGAATGCTCAAACTACTGCACTATTACACTCATCTCACACACTAGTAAAGTAATGCTCAAAATTCTCCAAGCCAGGCTTCAGCAATACACGAACCGTGAAATCCCTGATGTTCAAGCTGGTTTCAGAAAAGGCAGAGGAACCAGAGATCAAATTGCCAACATCTGCTGGATCATGGAAAAAGCAAGAGAGTTCCAGAAAAACATCTACTTCTGCTTTATTGACTATGCCTAAGCCTTTGACTGTGTAGATCACAATAAACTGTGGAAAATTCTGAAAGAGATGGAAATACCAGACCACCTAGCCTGCCTCTTGAGAAATCTGTATGCAGATCAGGAAGCAACAGTTAGAACTGGACATGGAACAACAGACTGGTTCCAAATAGGAAAAGGAGTACGTCAAGGCTGTATATTGTCACCCTGCTTATTTAACTTCTATGCAGAGTACATCATGAGAAACACTGGACTGGAAGAAACACAAGCTGGAATCAAGATTGCTGGGAGAAATATCAATAACCTCAGATATGCAGATGACACCACCCTTATGGCAGAAAGTGAAGAGGAACTCAAAAGCCTCTTGATGAAAGTGAAAGAGGAGAGTGAAAAAGTTGGCTTAAAGCTCAACATTCAGAAAACGAAGATCATGGCATCCAGTCCCATCACCTCATGGGAAATAAATGGGTAAACAGTGGAAATAGTGTCAGACTTTATTTTGGGGGGCTCCAAAATCACTGCAGATGGTGACTGCAGCCATGAAATTAAAAGACGCTTACTCCTTGGAAGAAAAGTTATGACCAACCTGATAGTATATTCAAAAGCAGAGACATTTCTTTGCTGACTAAGGTCCGTCTAGTCAAGGCTATGGCTTTTCCAGTAGTCATGTATGGATGTGAGAGTTGGACTGTGAAGAAGGCTCAGTGCCGAAGAATTGATGCTTTTGAACTGTGGTGTTGGAGAAGACTCTTGAGAGTCCCTTGGACTGCAAGGAGATCCAACCAGTTCATTCTGAAGATCAGCCCTGGGATTACTTTGGAAGGAATGATGCTAAAGCTGAAACTCCAGTACTTTGGCCACCTCATGAGAAGAGTTGACTCATTGGAAAAGACTTTGATGCTGGGAGGGATTGGGGGCAGAAGGAGAATGGGACAACAGAGGATGAGATGGCTGGATGGTATCACTGACTCAGTGGATGGGAATCTGAGTGAACTCCAGGAGTTGGTGATGGACAGGGAGACCTGGCATGCTGAGATTAAGGGGTCCCAAAGAGTCGGTCACGACTGAGTGACTGAGCTGAACTGAACTGAAGGTATTTTCGTATGAAGTTATTTCTAAATTTTCTCAAATAACTTTGCAAACGTACCATTCAAAGGCCATCATTTCTGAACCCAAGGTCTTGTTTTGCTTTAGAAGATTGATATTGGAACATCCTTACCTGGAAATTTTCAACTGATTGTTGTACTATTCTGTTTGAATTACAACAACTAGAAATAAAGCATTTCAGAAAACACACACACACACACACACACACAAAACCCTGCAAGAAAAGAGTTGAGAATCCAGATTTTTCTATTATGATCCATGAAAACCCAGAAAAAATATTCAAAACTTATCATGAAAGTTATAAGTGGTATGCTCTTGAGGCTTTTTATGTGGAAGATTGTCAGGGTTTCAACTTTGTTTCATGAATCAAGGAAAACTTACTTTAACTTTACTTGCATTATTGTGTTTTGCATATTACTCTTAAAGTTGACTTTTTAAGGATTTTTATCATCCTTTAATATGTATTCCCAAGCGTTATTATAATTTGCTTGTAAGTCAGTGTCATAAGAAGTGGAACTTTCCAGCAGATGTATTAAAGTATTTTATTCATATATTTTCTTTTATGTTTGTTTTAATCATTTTGATTACAGCTTAGTTAATGCCTATTTCAAATATAGTAGATTAAGCATTTCCACCAATAGAAAGTAAATTGTGTATATAATCTAGAAGTGATTTGTATAAATTTCAGACCTCTGAGTGAAGATCAGATAAACAATATGAAGTAAATGCATTTTTATGGTAAAAAACAGTTTCTCAGAATTTCCTAGAGTTGCAGGATTTATTGTTAAAAGTGCTTAATGTGCATTGTACATCAGGGATTTGATGACAGGAAAGATGGAAAGGTTTTAGTGAAGTCATTATGGCAGGAACATTGATAAAATGTGATGACATATAGCTATTTAAATAATGCATTGGAGAGTATAAATTAAAGTAAAAACATTTCAATCATGTTACTAATGAAAGTATGGTGACCAAGTAGTAATTCTGGTTCAAGATATCTAATTGAACATGCTGCATGCTCCTTCCAAAATGTAAAAATGAAAACAAATTAATCACATGGGAAAGAAACCAATGCCAGTAGCAAAGAATGAAAAGGATCTATTTTACAAGACATTTTCTCAATGAAGACTTTAAAATTAAAGTATATTTTTCTTAGGAGTCAAATCGTTGAGTCAGGATAACTTCACATTAAATTACCTAAGTAGCTACCAAAATATTTTTACAAAATATGTATGAGTCCCAGTTACTCTATAGCCTTAACAACACTTGCTACCACCAGTCTTTTTTAAATTTAGGGACTCTAATGAGTGTGTCAAAGCATTTCACTTTAGCTTTAATTTTAGTTTCTCCAAAGAATAATGAAGCTATTCACTTTTTACATGGTAATACCCATTTTAATATCATTTTTATGAAACGTGAACAAACTTTATCCATTTGAACCATGTGTCTTTTCTTATTGAATTATGAGTTATTATATGTTGATAGAAATGCTTTTATATATGTGTATAATCAATAATATAAAATTAATATACACATAAAAGTAATATTAAATATAGAGTACCGTAAGTATATAATGAATATTAAATGTATACTGTGAAAGTGAAAGTGAAGGTTAGTCACTCAGTCGTGTCCAACTCTTTGTGATCCCATGGACTGTAGCCCACCAGGCTCCTCTGTCCATGGGATTCTTCAGGCAAGAGTACTGGTGTGGGTTGCCATATCCTTCTCCAGGTGATCTTCCCAAACCAGGGATAGAACCCAGGTCTCCCACATTGCAGGCAAACTCTTTACTGACTGAGCCACCAGGGAAATCAAATATATATTATAATGAATATCAATCATATAAAATAGCTTATGAAAATATGAAATGTGAAATATATGTGCATTTTTCATATTTCCAAACAGAAAATATTTTAGCTTGATAAAGTTCAATGTAATCTTTTCTTATCATTAGTGTTTTGGTGCCCTGTTTATGAAAACTTTGTCATAAGGTCACAAATATTATCTATTATGAGATATAGACATCTTTCTTTTTAAAGATACACTCCTCTTTAAGTTAATTTTCATGTATGGTGTGAAATAGGAGTTCAGGCTTGTTTTTCATATATCAATATCCAGATATTCAGGCATAATTTATCAAAAGATTACCCTTTCTTTATTTAATTCTTTTGGTAACTTTGTCAAAAATCAAATGTGAATATATGTGAAGACCTACTTCTGAACTCCTATCCTGTTCCATCACTCTATATGCCTGTTCTTACAGTTATACCAAAACGTGTTGATTATTTTAGCATTACAGGAAATCTTGAAAGCACATAGTTTTTTTTTTTTTATTAGTTTTTAATTTTTTAAATTTTAATATATTTAATTCTTACATGCGTTCCCAAACATGAACCCCCTTCCCATCTCCCTCCCCATAACATCTCTCTGGGTCATCCCCATGCACCAGCCCCAAGCATGCTGCAACCTGCGTCAGACATAGACTGGTGATTCAATTCTTACATGATAGTATACATGTTAGAATGTCATTCTCCCAAATCATCCCACCCTCTCCCTCTCCCTCTGAGTCCAAAGGTCCATTATACACATCTGTGTCTCTTTCCCTGTCTTGCATACAGGGTCGTAATTGCCATCTTCCTAAATTCCATATATATGTGTTAGTATACTGTATTGGTGTTTTTCTTTCTGGCTTACTTCACTCTGTATAATAGGCTCAAGTTTCATCCATCTCATCAGAACTGATTCAAATGAATTCTTTTTTACGGCTGAGTAATACTCCATTGTGTATATGTACCACAGCTTTCTAATCCATTCATCTGCTGATGGACATCTGGGTTGTTTCCATGTCCTGGCTATTATAAACAGTGCTGCGATGAACATTGGGGTACATGTGTCTCTTTCAATTCTGGTTTCCTTGGTGTGTATGCCCAGAAGTAGGATTGCTGGATCATAAGGCAGTTCTATTTGCAATTTTTTAAGGAATCTCCACACTGTTCTCCATAGTGGCTGTATTAGTTTGCATTCCCACCCACAGTGTAGGAGGGTTCCCTTTTCTCCACACCCTCTCCAGCATTTATTGCTTGCAGATTTTTGGATCGCAGGCATTCTGACTGGTGTGAAGTGGTACCTCATTGTGGTTTTGATTTGCATTTCTCTAATAATGAGTGATGTTGAGCATCTTTTCATGTGTTTGTTAGCCATCCGTATGTCTTCTTTGGAGAAATGTCTATTTAGTTCTTTGGCCCATTTTTTGATTGGGTCGTTTATTTTTCTGGAATTGAAAGCACATAGTTTGAATCTCTAAACTTATTCTTCCAAAAACTTTTAGTTATTTGACACTACTTGCATTGCCACCATGTTTTACAATCACCTGGCAAATTTCCATTAAAAATCTGATCTCTGGATCAGTTTAAGGACAACAAACATCTTAGGAGGGCTTCCCTAGTATCTCAGCAGTAAAGAATCTACCTGCAACTCAGGAGACCCAGGTTCTGCCCCTGAGTTGGGAAGATCTCCTGGAGGAGGCCCTGGCAACCCACTCCAGGATTCTTGCCTGGAGTTTCCCATGGGCAGAGGAGCTTCTCAGGCTACAGTCCATGGGGTCACAAAGAGTCAGACATGACTGAAGTGACTTAGTTCACACGCACTAAAGGGAATGCACCCTTCTCAGTTTGTAAATACACAATAATAATATGTTCTATTAATGAATGTCAAATTTGACTACTTGCTAAAATGGCTCTAGTTTTTGGTTACGTAGTTTTCTTCATATTGACTCCTGTGCCCTTTAGACACATTTTCATCATTTTTGGAACACAGTTGTTTCTCTGACTCTTCCCTAGAGTTAAGTATTTTCTCCACAGACTTCTAGTTCTTTTATTAGAGATTAGCACTGGGCATTATGTGTGTTCATTGCTACTGAGTTTTCAGGCCTTCAAGGCCCCCTCAGTCAACAGAACTAGGAAATACATGTGTATATATTTACATTATCATGTACATATGTACACAATATATATACCTATGTTTATAGACCTTGTGTTTCTATGAATATTTCCAATTACATTTCAACACACAGGATTCATTGCAGCCTCCCCTTGTCCTATGTGTTACTATTTCTGTGACAGTAAAGAACATGGTTCTCATTGTCTATAATATTTTTACATATCTCTTCAATCCTAATATATAAAGAAAATAATATTAGAACTCCTAGCCTATATCTCTATGAAAAATAAGTTTAATAACTAGACTATATTTTACAGTTATTTTGTCTTTAGTGTTACAGTTTAAAGTCAAACTATTTTACATATTTCTTAGCCTTGTTCTATTCTTTACCAGTCCTTTCAATGTATGCAGTATTTGTCTGCAATACAGTATTATATTTGTAATAATTGAGGCTGCTGCTCAATATTTAGATTCCATTTTTTTATAAGAAAAGTTTGTTGTTGTTCAGTTGTATCTGACTCTCTGAGACCCCATGGACTGCAGCACATCAGGATTCCCTGTCCTTCACCATCTCCCGGAGATTGCTCGAATTCATGTCCTTTGAGTCAAAGATACTGTTGAAGCATCTCATCTTCTGAATTAAACTGCTCCTATTGCTCTCAATCTTTCCCCAAATCAGGGTCTTTTCAAATGAGCCGGCTCTTCATATCAGGTGGCCAAAGTATTGGAGCTTCAGATTCAGCATCAGTATCTCCAATGAATATTCACAGTTGATTTCCTTTAATAGAGACCTCCTTGCTGTTCAAGTGTTTCTCAAGAGTCTTCTCCAGCACCACCATTCAAAGGCATCATTTCTTTGGTGCTCAGGCTTCTTTATGGCTCATCTCTCGCATCTATACATGACTACTGAAAACACTGTAGCTTTAACTAGATGAACCTCTGTGGCAAAGCGATGTCTCTGCTTTTCAATATGCTGTCTGGGTGTGTTGTAACTTTTCTTCCAAGGAGCAAACATCTTTTAGTTTCATGGCTTCAGTCACCATCTGAAGTGATTTGGGTGCCCAAGAAAATAAAGGCTGTCACTGTTTCAACTGTTTCCCCATTTATTTGACATGAAGTGACAGGACCAGGTGCCATGATCTTTGCTTTTTGAATGTTGCATTTTAAGCCAGATTTTTCACTCTCCTCTTTTACCTTCATAAAGAGTCTCTTTTGTTCCTCTCCACTTTCTGCCATTAGGGTGGTGTCATCTGCATACCTGAGGTTACTGGTATTTCTCCCAGAAATATTGATTCCCGCTTGTGTTTCATCCAGCCCAGTATTTCACATGGTGTACTCTGCATATAAGGTAAATAAGCAGGGTGACAATATACAGCTTTGATGTACTCCTTTCTCACTTTTTAACTAGTCTGTTTTTCTATGTCCAGTTCTAACTGCTGTTTCTTGACCTACATACAGGTTTCTCAGGAGGCAGGATTTTTTTTGATGTAGCTTTATATCCTGGAAATTGCTCCATTTCAGTTCATAAAGATCTTACTTACTTACAGCTGCATAGAAATCCATTATGTAGATATGTCATAATTTAATGAAACACTATCCATATGTGAGCATTTATGTTGTTTCAATTATTTGAGATTCTTCAGAATGCTGAAATAAATAACCTTTCACTGAGCATGTGTTTCAGATATTTTTTTCACACTGTATGAAATATATCATCATGGTAGATTCTTAAAAGGACTATCGCTCTGCCAGAAGTAAGTTTATCTGTAGATTTCTTCGCAATTGACAAATTACCCTTCAGAAGGATTGTGCTTCCTTGTATCCTAACAAGCAATTTTATGAAATAGTCTATTCCCTCCTAAAATATTTGTCAGTTTTAATTTTTCCAACTATGTTGTTGGCAAGAAATGGTATTTCAATATTGTTTGATACGTATTTCTCTGTGAAAACAAGTTTGGAAATTTTGCCATGTCATCAGTCACAGTTACATAGTTTATTGAATTGTTTTCATGTGCTTTGCTAATTTTCCTGTTTTTTGATCCTTTGTTAGACAGTTTTAAGAGTTCTTGATATGTCAGTGATATTTATCCTCTTTCTGTTCCATATGTTGTAAATATTTTCTCAAGTTTTTCAGGTAACTTTTGTTTTTGTTTATGATAGGTTTGTTGTTATAGTTGTTTTGCCTTACAATTTTTATGTCACATGTATAACAGTCTCAAAATCTTTTGATTTGAGTCATAAGGAAAACAATCATCCTTGCTTTCTAGTAGTTGTGTGGATTAATGTTTTAATGCTTAGATATCTCATAAATCTAGAATTTATTCTTGTGCATGGTATGAAATATGGAACTTTTTTCCAAATGGCTACCTAGTTGCCCCAGTACCATTGATTACAAAGCCCATCTTTGTCTCTATGATTTGAGTTGCTACATTTACTATATGTTAAATTTCCATATTATTATTGGAAACATTTCTTTTCTATTTTCTTTTCTATTCCATGGATATACTTGTAACATCAGTCAGCAGTATTACTATTATTTTTAAATCACATAAACACAATATGTAATATATACTATGTATTGTGCATAGTATATATATATATCTTAATATATATTTCATAAAAATAAAAGTAATTTTTGAAAGCTAAACCAAACAACCAAAAAAAATGTCAGAGAGAAACTGCTTTTCTAAAATTAGATAAGTATATACTGAAACAATATTAAGAATATGCTAACAGTGGACTTCTTCCTGTAGTCATTTCTTTCAAACATCTTTGCTTCTAATCTGAAAGAGTGATGTACATTCAATTTCAAAAGAAATTTTCTTTTGTTGCGTGATATCATTACTCAGAGCAACAGCAGCTGGTCTTACTGTGCTCACCTGTGCTAAAATTCTGAGCATATGGCAATTTGAACTGCAAGATTTATTTTTTGGACTGGAGCACAATGCACATAAATGGCCTTTTTGAGAATAATAGAGCATTACACTCTCACTTCATTAGCTTCGGTGGAACTAAATTATGTTTTTACCATTCAGCATTAGGGATTAAGGCCATGTCTACACATGCAAACTCAAGTGAAGAAATTAGGCAAACATCTGGACATTCTGAATAAAAAAGAAATGCTATCTGCAACAAATGAATATTCTAAGAGGGCTTCTTGGCAAAATCTACAGGTAACTGCCTTAGTTTTCTATCTGATTTAGCGCTTGTAGCCACAAACTAATAAAATACATTCACGCAGTTGGTTAATTTTGTGTGTCAAATCTTAAATACTGTTTCATGTATTATTTAATTATCATTGAAATTTTTACTGACATCTATACCAATTAATTTTAATTATTTATAATTATTTATAATTATTTAATTATTTAATTAATTTATACTGAATTTACTGAAATATAGTGAAGGGGAGAAAATACTAAAAATTACTTTGGCATAATATAAATTAAAAATACTTTGTTATTTTCAAGCATGTAAATCAACTCAGAGGAGAAAGTCAAATTTGAAAAATCTCTTCAGCCTTTGGGTACATACAACACAGATGTGTAAGTTAAAAGAAACATACAATAAAATGATATTAACTACTATAAAGTAATTATTAAATATTTTATCATAAGAAATGTGGAAAATTCTTAGAGAAATGGGGGTACCAGACCACTCTACCTGTCTCCTGCCTGTATGTGGGTCAAGAAACAATGATTAGAACTGAACACAGAGCACCAGACTTGTTCAAAATTGGGAAAGGAGTACAAGTACAGTTGTCATCCTGTTTATTTAACTCTTATGCAGAGCACATCATGTGAAATGCCAGGCTGGATGAGTTACAAGCTAAAATCAAGATTGCCAGGAGAAATGTCAACAACCCCAGATATGCAGACGATACCTCTCTAAAGGCAGAAAGTGAAGAGGAATTAAAGAGCCTCTTGATGAAAGTGAAAGAGGAGAGTGAAAAAGCTGGCTTGAAATGCAACATTCAAAAAATGAAGATCATGGCATCCAATCCCATCGCTTCACAGCAAAGAGAAGGGGAAAAAGTAGAAGCAGTGACAGATTTTATTTAATTGGGCTCCAAAAACATTGTGGTTGGGAACTGCAGCCGTGAAATTAAAAGATGCTTGCTCCTTGGAAGAAAAGCTATGACAGACCTAGACAGTATATTAAAAAGCAGAGATCACTTTGCTGACAAAGATCCATCTAGTCAAAGCTGTGGCTTTTCCAGTAGTCATGTACGGATGTGAGATTTAGATCATAGAGAAGACTGAGCACCAAAGAATTGACAGTTTCGAATTGTGCAGATTCTTGAGAGTCCCTTGGATTGTAAGGAAATCAAACCAGTCAATCATAAAGGAAATCAACCCTGAATATTCATTGAAAGCACTGACGCTGAAGCTAAATCTTCAATACTTTGGTCAGTTGATGCAAAGAGCTGAATCATTAGAAAAGACCCTGTTGCTGGAAAAGATTGGAGAAGTGGGCAGCAGAGGATGAGATGGTTGGATAATATCACCAACTCAATGGAGATGAATTTGAGCAAATTCTGGGTGATGGTAGAGGACAGAGAAGCCTGGTATGCTGCAGTCCATGGGGTCACAAGCAGTCAAATACAACTTCAGTTCAGTTCAGTTCAGTTCAGTTCAGTCACTCAGTTGTGTCCAACTCTTTGCGACCTCATGAATCACAGCACACCAGGCCTCCCTGTCCATCACCATCCCCCAGAGTTCACTCAGACTCACGTCCATCGAGTCAGTGATGCCATCCAGCCACCTCATCCTCTGTCGTCCTCTTCTCCTCCTGCCCGCAATCCCTCCCAGCATCAGAGTCTTTTCCAATGAGTCAACTCTTCACATGAGGTGGCCAAAGTACTGGAGTTTCAGCTTTAGCATCATTCCTTCCAAAGAAATCCCAGGGCCGATCTCCTTCAGAACGGACTGGTTGTATCTCTTTGCAGTCCAAGGGACTCTCAAGAGTCTTCTTAGTGACCCAATAATAACAAAATACATAAGAACCAGTGACCAATATTTGACTTTGAAAGACTATATTTATAAATTGAATTTATATTTTTATTTTATAGACACATTGAATAAATTAGAAGATTAGATCAGAAATGGTCAAGCTTTGGAAGGTCAAAATTAAGATACACATAAGAATATCAAAATGGTGTGGTTCATCTCAATTGTATTATTAATGTTAGAATACAGAAAACATTCTCTATAGAAAATAACATGGGCTTTTTGAAACTAAAATATGTTCACATATTTTCTCCAAACACGATATATCCTGTTGTATTAAAAGTACATTTATGTTTGACCAGTGTAAAAAAAATTAATAAACAGAAACCTCAATATATAGAGTTGGGTATTGTATCCGGTGACTATCATGTAGCCAACAGGGAAAAGAAAGACTCTTTCTGGCAAAGACTTAGCCAAAAGAAAAGCCATGGGCTCTTTGTTTCCTATAGCCCTCCCACTTCCTTTTTCTCTCTATAAAAGCATTCTTTCCCCTTCCCTTGGGGGAACTCTCACATGGCTACCATGGTTTAGAACTCAAATTGTAAATCTCTGTACATCCTAAGTAAACTCACTTCTCTGTAGGAATACCTGGTAAACTGTTTGTTTCAAGTCAACACTAAATTATTTTTTATGTTTTTATTATAGTCAGACATACTTTTTTAAAACTTTCATTTGAGAATAATCAAGAATATGCATTATTTTCCACACATTTTTAAATGCATTATATTTTGAGCAAAAATGGATAAAAAGAAAATGTATCTAATTGAGTCCAAGAAACTTAACTATGTAAGACATAAGTGTGTACATTTTAGAATGAATTAATGTTAGCTCAACCATTAGCCTTTTGAAAGTAATATTCGGGAAAAAGTATCACAACTGATAGTAACACTTTTGCTAGCCAATTAAATAGGTTGAAATAGTTGTCAAGAAGATCTGCTTTCCACTGCTGAGCCAAAGGAAAAGACAATATTTTCAGTATTGTACTTCTGCCTGTTTAGAAGCAACTGTTTGAATGCAGAGAGAAAGAAGCTGATATTCTAAAGTTACCAGAGTGTTCCACTTGAGCTAGGAATCAAAGCCCACTTTGCTTTGGGGATATTAAAAAAACCACACACACATACACACAGGAAAAATTATCTACTGCTGCATAAAAATTACCCTCAAATTAGGCACTTAAAACAACAATAAACCTTTCTTATTATACAGTTTCCCTGGGACAGGAATTCTGGGACAGCTGAGCTGCGAGAATCTGGCACTCTTTCTATTCTAAGGTTGTTAAAAGATAAAAGATTAACAATTTTTTAAGAGTTCATCTGAGTAAAATTGATTTAAATTGGGTAGCTTTCAATCTCGCAGTTAGAAAGGCACTTTAGGAGAAGGAAATGGCAACCCACTCCAGTACTCTTGCCTGGAAAACTCCATGGACTGAGGAGCCTGGGGTCGCAAAGAGTCGAACACAACTGAGCAACTTCACTTCACTTTTTGAGATAAATAGGGGAGGTTTTTATGCATGTGTATAGTCATTCACTTGTGTCCAACTCCTTATGACCCTGTGGACTATAGCCCACCAGGCTCCTATATCCGTGAAATTTTCCAGGCAAGAATACTGGAGTGGGTTGCCATTTTCTCCTCCAAGGGATGTAAACTGTGTCTCTTGCATCTCCTACATTGGCAGGAAGATTCTTTACCACTGCTCCTCCTGGAGAGGTTTGGGTATCAGTTAAAAACTTCCCTGGTGGCTCATATGGGAAAGCATCTGTCTACAATGTGGGAGACCTGGGTTCAATCCCTGGGTCGGGAAGTTCCCTGGAGAAGGAAAAGGCAACCCACTCCAGTACTCTTGCCTAGGAAATCCCATGGACAGAAGAGCCTGGTAGGCTGCAGTCCATGGGGTCACTAAGAGTTGGACACGACTGAGTGACTTCACTTTCACTTTAAAAAAACAAATAAAATAAATGGGCAATGAATTGTTTCTAGGACCACATTTCTATTCTTGTAACTATTAAATTTTTAAGACAGGTACAGGTGTTTCTAATTCCTTTAAAAATTAGGTGGTGACTTGAATGATTTCAGGAGCCTGACACACCCATTCAGAAACATTGTTCTCAGTTTTCATCTTACTATCAGGGAGAATATCTTCAACTAATATAGAAACCAAAAGACAACTATGTTTTAGAATGTGAGTCTTGGAACATTTCAGTAAATCTCACAAAGTCTTCAGAATGTTTTTTTCTCTGGTACATAACTTCATTTTAGCTTAGGAAAGAAGGATGGAAAATGGTCCTTCTCAGGTTATGACTATCAGCTCCCAAGATAGCCAACTTTTGACCATAGAGTTACTTTAAAATATATATATATATATATATATATATATATATATATATATATGTATATATATGTGTGTGTGTGTGTATATATCTGTACAAATGTCTTCTCAAGTTTCAGCTGGAAGAAAGAATAGATATTCCAGAAGGTATAAACAATATCTTAGATGCAAGCAGCATCCCCAAAGACAGTGTGAAGATCCAGATCCTCCCAAGATCCAGAGCCAATCCCAGAAGGTAATCAAAATAAAGAATGACTAGGACAGTGCTCCTAAGAGCTAGGTCTCCAGTGGGATCTCAGCTGTAGATGGAGTGCAACCCACATTTCTCTCTGACTAAATTTTAGGCATCCCCAACCTTCCATTTGTCAAGCCAAGATCTCAGAACACAAGCAAGGAGGCAACAGCTGTCCGTAGGAGAGAAAGGATTAACAACCAATGGGCGCTGGAAAACAAATTCACAATTCATAATTCAAAGATCTAATTATTACAAAATTACTTTTGCCAACCTCTCTGAATTCAGAAAGGAAGGGAAAACATAAAAATTTACCTTCCTCTCTTGACCACAGATAGAGACCTGGAAACTGACTTTGGTAAGAATTCTCACCCTTTGCCTGCTTTTGCCAGTTTTCCCAGGATCCCATTTGCAGGTTCCAGAGAGAATGGGGCAGCCAAGCAGGTCTCACCCTGATAATGGGAAACTGCAGGAAAGAAAAACTAATACTCCCTTATCCTTTATAGTGAGTGCTTGGCTGAGATCCCCTTTTCTCTTGGGCAGTTTGTATATGCAGAAGCCTATCTAGGTTAAAAGTTGTCCATTGTGGCCACTGTAACTCCAGATTATCTTCGGTATGGTTAACCTTGTTTTCTGGCCTTTGTAAAATTTTCTTCACCTGAGGCTTCACACTAGATGCAGTCCAGTTCAAATCAGATCCAGACCAACCCTGGAATACTCACTTTCTAAACTGGACTCAGTTCAACCCCAGATCTAGTTTGGTTTCTTGATAGAATCCAGTCTGACTTGGATTTAGTCCCAGTCTGGTTTCCAAGTTGGACCCAGTCCAACCCTAAACTCAGTCCAGCTTTCAAGTTGGACCCAGTCTGACTCTAGCTGATTTCTAGACCAAATCCAGATAGAGAAATGTTCAAATAAAGCCTGAAAGTTTTCTCATAAGGCAAAAGCTAGGATCCTCAAGGTATTTAACCCATGACCTCCAGAGGCAGCAAAAACAATGCATTCAAGGGATTCAGGAGGTACTTATACCTATTTACTCACTGCTGCTGCAGGTCTTCAAGGGTCTGTTGTTCTCTCCTCTGTCAAAAGGTAAACTGAGGCATATTGAAAACTTTCAGGTTATATTTGAGGAAAAAAATCAATTTGAATTGGGCAGCATCCAATCTAGCAGATAGAAAGGAGCTCCAAGTAGTTATATAAAACGAAAGACTTTTACAGGCAGAAAAGGGCAGGCACAGGATGTTATACCAGGCAAAAAATCAGTTTGGTTATAGCAAGGTTGCTTTTCTTTAGGAGATTGCAGGAGTCTTTCAGGCAAATGACCTGACTAATGCTGATCACATGATTCCTGACTGACTGGTTTAAGATTCCATTTCTGAGAAAGCTAGAAGCATAATCACACCTCAGATTAAGTGGCATCGGACTTAGCATAACTGACTCCATTTGGGGGTTGTTGTCTTGTTTTTATCAGGTTTTAGTCAAGATGTTGGCCTGGACCACAGTTTTGTGAAAGCTTGACTGGGGCTAGAGGATCCATTTCCAAGATGGCACACTAAATTAGTGGCTGGTAAGTTAATTTTATGGGCTTCCTTTGTGACTTGGATGGTAAAGAATCTGCCTCCAATGTATGAAACGGGGGCTCAATCCTAGGTCAGGAAGATCCCCTGGAGAAGGAAATGGCAACCCACTCCAGTATTCTTGCCTGGAGAATTCCAAGGACGGAGAAGCATGGAGGGCTTAATTCTGGCTGTCCACAAGAGGCACTAATTACTATCATGTGGACCTTGCTGGGGGGCTTCCTAAAAGTTTTCACCAAGTAGCAACTGGCTTTCTCTAGCCCCAGTGGTCCAAGAGAGAGCAGAGCAAAAGCTACAGTGGCTATTTTGATCTTGCCTCAGAAGTCACAGGCTTCATTGATAGCTCAGTTGGTAAAGAATCCACCTGCAATGCAGGAGACTCCAGTTCAAGTCCTGGGTCAGGAAGATCCGTTGGAGAAGGGATAGGCTACACACTCCAGTATTCTTGGGCTTTCCTGGTGGCTCAGCTTGTAAAGAATCCCCCTGCAATACAGGAGACATGGATTCAATCCCTGGGTTGGGAAGATGCCCTGGAGAAAGGAAAGGCTACCCATTCCAGTATTCCAGCCTGGAGAATTACATGGATTGTATAGTCCATGGGGTTGCAAAGAGTCAGACATGACTGAGTGACTTTCACAAGTCACACACTTTCAGTTCTGTACAGCAGAAACTAATACGACATTGTCAGTCAACTATACTCCAATAAAATTTTTTAAAAAAATTTAACCTCCATATTCCATTACACACTCAGACCAGTACTATTCAAAGTTAGCGGAGAATACATTAATGTTGTGAATACTAGCAGAAAAAAATTAATGGGATATTTTGGAATTTCCTACCACAGATTGGGTATTCAAGAAATCAATGGCATAAAATTTCCCTATCGACCTCAGAGAAATGTTTAAAAAAAAAAAACTTAAAACACAAAACAATAACTCTTTTCATCATTGTTTTAACTAGAAACAGGTAATCCTCAAGCAAATACTTATGGTAGGCTTTCAGAAATATTAAGATGGTAAGAGACTAAAAATTAATTTGCAATATTTATATTTCATGAACTGTATGTTTAGGAATCTATTGATTATAAAAATTTACAGGTCTAAATATAAAAATGTTGCCCACTTAAATACATACACATTGCCTATATATCATAGCTGCCCTGTTTAACTAGAACTATGAAACCAGAGTTTTGTCTTTTATTACTGCATTGCCAGAAGCACCTATATATTGTCACACACAAAAGGCACAGAGTAAATGTTTGTTAAATTGCTTTAAAATTTTGAGAGAAATCTCCTGTAAACAAATACATGAACACGCATGCTGGTCTTACTAAGATATATTGGCATTCAATAGCACACCTACAAAGACGCACAATACAAAAAGGTCTCAATGCCTGGTTTTTGTTGATTTCACACTGATTTGAATATAGGCAAGTGTTATTCTAGGGCTTCCCTGGTGGCTCAGACAGTAAAGAATCTGCCTGCAATGCAAGAGACCAGGGTTCAATCCCTGGGTAGGGAAGATTCCCTGGAGAAGGAAATGGCAACCCATTCCAGCATTCTTGCCTAGAGAATTCCATGGACAGAGGAGACTGGCAGGCTATAGTCCATGGGGTTAAAAGTGTTATTCTAAGTAAATTACGGATCAGTCAAATGTACTCTTCATTATACTCATCCTCTCCAAATCTGGGCTCATTTTTCCTCTTGTGGTAATCTCTCTCTTTAGTTGGGCTTAGAATTCATCTGGAGAAGGCAATGGCAACCCACTCCAGTACTCTTGCCAGGAAAATCCCATGGATGGAGGAGCCTGGTAGGCTGCAGTCCATGGGGTCGCGAAGAGTCAGACAGGACTGAGTGACTTCACTTTCATTTTTCACTTTCATGCACTGGAGAAGAAAATGGCAACCCACTCCAGTGTTCTTGCCTGGAGAATCCCAGGGATGGGAGCCCAGTGGGCTGCAGTCTAAGGGGTTGCACAGAGTCGGACATGACTGACGTGACTTAGCAGCAGCAGAATTCATCTAAGGTGAACAACTGTTTTGGCCCAGAATCTTCCTAATACCAAGCCCTGTGCCTTTCATCAAAGTCTAAAAGAATCTGACAGATCTATTTGTGAGCCGTCTGCATTCTCAGAGGGCTCTTTTCTTCTCCCCCGGGGGTGACTTTTCCTCTTCATCTACCCAGTGTTCCCTTTTCTTTAGCTACCTCCTTTGAACAAAAAGAAATACTGTCACTCTATCTGTCATGTTCACTGGTTAATTGATGGATTTTTCTTTTAAATAAAATAGTTGCTGCCAATGTATTACCTAAGCCAGACAGTGCACTTCAAATGTTTCCGCCCTGAGTGGAAACTCTGATAGAACCCTTTTAAGCATTCCTGTCAGCCATGGGAAGGTATTAAAAAGGGTTATTCCAAGGTATTTTCTAGCCAAAAGATACATACCAGAAAAGTGCTCAGCCTGGGCTTCAGAAAACCATTCTAGATGCCACAGCTGCTGAAAGACCTAGGTTACAACCTTTTCCAAAGCCAGGATAGTCTTTCCTCTGTCTACCTTGCACAAGTGTGTCTTGTATATTCTGGCATGACTTTCACTCCCTTCTGTTTTGGCTGGTCAAGTTGTAGGAAGCTTGCCCTCTTCTCTTCTAGACAAAGATCTTGTTTTAAATGATGTGATTTTTTAAGATACTCTCTCTTTCTAAAGTGAGGATACTTATTGTCTTCCTTTCGAGATTACTTCTCCTTCTGAAATTGAGACTTAAAAAAAAATTACATCATTGTAAAGGTGATATTTTTTCTTCATTAATAGATGCAATAAGCATCATAGATATCATGAAAATATAAATGTAAATATAAATATCTGCTAATTATTCAATCAAAAACAGTTATTTAGGCCTAAAGATTTTTTTCTTATAAAAATAGTAAGCCTGATAAAGTGGGAAAATTATAGGGTGTGATAAATATAATAATGCAAAGGGGACTAAAAGATGATAACATTTTCTACTGTATTTTGTTCCAAGTGGGGAGAAGGGATTAGATGCAGATAATGCAATTGACTTGACCAAGTGGGTGTAGCTAAAAGTTAGAGCTTTATGTCTTGAAACATCCCAGTTACTATCAAGTCCTTGGATACTTTAAAAGTATCCAAGATTCATGTGGGGAACAGGTGAGCAAGAAAGCCTGGAGTGATTATTTATATAAGTAGGAAGTGCGTGTGTATGTTAGTCACTCAGTCATGTCCGACACTTAGCAACCCCATGGGCTGTAGTCCGCCAGGACCCTCTGTCCATAGAATTCTCCAGGTAAGAATAGGAAGGAAGACCGGAAAAACCAAAAAGAATGATGAAACCAGTCAGAAACAGTGGGGCCAGCTTTTGGCTCATGCCTCATGAGATCGGGATCTATCTCAGTCAAGCACCATGATGAAAGGACAGTATGAGCCAAGTCTATGCTAGGTTTCTACCTTCTCAGATTTTACAGTCTAAGAGATACAGAGAACCCAGAGACAAAATCAACCACATGCTTTCTGACAGTACAAAATAATGAAAGAAATAAAGACTACAAGAAAATACTTCCAGTATAAATTATTTTGGGGAGCATTCAAAGTAATACGTGTTTGTACACACTAAATTATCAGAGCAACAAAAGCAAGGCATCAGAAGACAGACAGCTGCTGCTGCTGCTGCTGATTTACTTCAGTCGTGTCTGACTCTGTGCAACCCCATAGATGGCAGCCCACCAGGCTCCCCTGTTCCTGGGATTCTCCAGGCAAGAACTCTGGAGTGGGTTGCCATTTCCTTCTCCAATGCATGAAAGTGAAAAGTGAAAGTGAAGTCACTCAGTCCTGTCTGACTCTTCGCGACCCCATGGACTGCAGCCTATCAGACTCCTTTGTCCATGGGATTTTCCAGGCAAGAGCACTGGAGTGGGTTGCCATTGCCTTCTCCAAGAAGAGTAGCTGTATCAAATATATTAGCAAGAACTCATGTTTTAGATCTTACCTAATAAAAACTCTTGCTTCTTAACTTCAATATGAGAAAAAAATGCCAATCATCAACAATCATTTTCCTGACTTTCCACGTGTTAAAGTCTTCAGTTCAGTTTCTCAGTCTTGTCCAACTCTTTGTGACCCCATGGACTGCAGCATGCCAGGCCTCCCTGTCCATCATCAACTCCCAGAGCTTACTCAAACTCATGTCCATCGAGTTAGTGATGCAAGTCCTGGGTCAGACTATTTCTTTAAAATGAACACTTTTTCTTTAACTACCAAGCTACTCTGGAGGCATACAGAGGATGAAAACTTGATTGGTTTTTTTTTTACACTAGTGAATTTTCCAGCATCAGAATATATGGTTTAATGAAGAAAAATTAAAACATATTAATTCCAGAGTTTTACAGGCACCCTATATGTAGAAAGAAAACCATTGTACACAACATTTTACACCAAATAGTTCCTGTACAACTAACATTCTTCTGGCTAAGTATCACCATTATGGGCCAGAAAAACCACACCCTATTTAATGATAGCTTTAGTTCCCAATTCAAGGATCCAGAGTCATTATGCCTGGACTAGTCTCTAAACCTGCATCAACTGCTTTAACTGTACATTTATGAGGTTCCAAATTACTTCATAAAATAATCCATTAGTGAGTTAAATGTTCTAGTTCTAATAAAAAAGAATTATTCGTCTTTAGTTAAAGTTTGCACCCCTGAAGAAGGGCATATCAACCAACTCCAGTATTCTTGCCTGGAGAATTCCCACGGACAGAGAAGCCTGGTGGGCTCTAGTACATGGGGTCACAAAGAGTCACTCACACACGATGGAGAGACTAACACATACACATAACTGAGCCTCTGAAAGGCTCAATTGTTGTTTTCCACCACTATCTACAGCCCTGAATACTCCCATTGAGCCCTCTGATAAGTAGGGGTTTGGGTTTATAAAATGCCAGCTCCTGTGGCTACATTCTATAGAAAAGCTTCTGGATATCAACCTTACTAGTATGACACTGTCCTTAGACTTAAGCAAGAGGGCCATTGCCTGGGACTCACCAAACAGAAAGTCTTATTTTCTATTTTCTATTTTCTACCAACTCTACACTCCCAACCTCCACAGGAAAAAGAGTTGCAAGGTCAAGTGATGTATCCACCCCAAGAATGTATTCCTCAGTTCTAGACATTAAAACCTAAATGCATTTAATATGCATTAAAATTCATACCAAAGGTCTCAGACTTACTTGCACAAATGACCTAAACCTTGTTTCTAGGACCTGTTCTGGGCTCTCTCTTGAATTTTTCATGCCAAGGAAGTATGTGTCTCTCTAAACCCATGGGATAGCTAAGGGATCCTTTTAAAACCCGAGAGGTTTATAGGTTTTTGAATATAAAGTTTGAGTGTTCAAATGAAAGTATCTGTAGAAATACCAACAGGATCTTACCTGTACCATATGGAACTTGATATGGGAAGTGAAGGGGCCAGGATGTGGGTCATGACTATGTTCTAGCATGGAACACAACGGCATCTAAGATTTTAAATTCTAAATTCAATTCCACCTTTCCAACTCATTAATAAAGTATATTTGTCAAAATAAGAGAGTCTAGAGCACATTTTACTTAACAGTTTGCCTGAGTTAAACTTCCAGTATAAATACATTACTGTTGGGGGTTCTCCATCTATATGCTTGCCAGGAGTCCCAGAAATGTTAGGAGTGAACCTGAGCCTTATTCTCCTTTTTTGGAAACAATTGTGATTTTATTGCCAACAGTTGTTCACATCCATCAGCAGATAAGGAATCAGTGATTGTAGCATCTTGGGGGATAGAGAATCAACATCCATACAAATAATGACTAAAATTTTATTCACAAAGTATACTATATTGCACTCTCTTAGGATTCTACTTTAACATTGGAAATTACACACTGGGAAGATTTATTATCAATTCACTTAGAAAAGATACCTCATATACATACTCCTTATATGTATTTATGAAAGCCTTTGAGTACAAAAAACTAAAGTGTTTAGGTGGGGGACTTATTATCCAATTAACAACTGTCATACTATTGCTTTTCCTACATTCTTAAATATAGATCCTCCTCTATGTCTTTCAGTTTATAAAAGTTTCTGGCTGGCCAGCAGAGGTATACAAAGGCATATTACCTTTTCTAACACGTATTCACTCTCTTAGCTCTCCCATGGAGAAGGCAATGGCACCCCACTCCAGTACTCTTGCCTGGAAAACCCCATGGACAGAGGAGCCTGGTGGGCTGTGGTCCATGGGGTCGCTACTAGTTGGACACGACTGAGCAACTTCCCTTTCACTTTTCACTTTCATGCATTGGAGAAGAAAATGGCAACCCACTCCAGTGTTCTTGCCTGGAGAATCCCAGGGACAGGGGAGCCTGGTGGGCTGCCGTCTATGGTGTCACACAGAGTCGAACACGACTGAAGCGGCTTAGCAGCAGCAGCAGCAGCAGCTCTCCCATGGGCAGTGGACAAAGGCAGAATGTTTATTTGCTTTACCTTTATCCCCTATTGGGAAATAATGCTTTCCATATATTTTTATGGAAGACAGTTGACTATAGTACATCAACTACCAGTGTCATTCCTGCCTCCTCTCAATGACCAGATTCCTAATGAAGTTCTTGTACTCCTTCAAAATCCCTATGTCCTTACAAACAAAATTACATTACCTAAAAATACCAGCACTTCCAAAAAAGACACATCTCCAATTTATCTATTCTAGGTTTTATTCATTAAGTATTTTGAATGGCTGATCTAAGCCAGGTAGCTTTATAGGACCTGGGACCACAACCATAAACAAAACAATGCCTCTTCTTGTGGAGGTTAGATTCCAGTGTGTGTGACATCATTTGAAGAGAGAGAGTAGCAGTCTATCAATAAATATACAATATACCAGTAGGTGGTTAGTGTGCTGGAGGAAAGGGAAGCAGATTAATATGGCAATGGAAGAATGGGTGTTATAAAGACTGCTCAGGAAAGTTTTACAGATAAAGTGATACCTGATGGAAAAAGCAAGAGAGGTCCAGAAAAACATCTATTTCTGCTTTATTGACTATGCCTAAGCCTTTGACTCTGTGGATCACAATAAACTGTGGGAAATTCTGAAAGAGATGGGAATACCAGACCACCTGACCTGCCTCTTGAGAAATCTGTATGCAGGTCAGGAAGCAACAGTTAGAACTGGACATGGAACAACAGACTGGTTCCAAATAGGAAAAGGAGTACGTCAAGGCTATATATTGTCAGCCTGCTTATTTAACTTCTATGCAGAGTACATCATGAGAAACGCTGGACTGGAAGAAACACAAGCTGGAATCAAGATTGCTGGGAGAAATATCAATAACCTCAGATATGCAGATGACACCACCCTTATGGCAGAAAGTGAAGAGGAGCTACAAAGCCTCTTGATGAAAGTGAAAGAGGAGAGCGAAAAAGTTGGCTTAAAGCTCAACATTCAGAAAACGAAGATCATGGTATCTGGTCCCATCACTTCATGGGAAATAGATGGGGAAACAGTAGAAACAGTGTCAGACTTTATTTTTTGGGGCTCCAAATTCACTGCAGATGGTGACTGCAGCCATGAAATTAAAAGATGCTTACTCCTTGGAAGAAAAGTTATGACCAACCTAGACAGTATATTCAAAAGCAGAGACATTACTTTGCCGACTAAGGTCCATCTAGTCAAGGCTATGGTTTTTCCTGTGGTCATGTATGGATGTGAGAGTTGGACTGTGAAGAAGGCTGAGTGCCGAAGAATTGATGCGTTTGAACTGTGGTGTTGGAGAAGACTCTTGAGAGTCCCTTGGACTGCAAAGAGATACAACCAGTCCATTCTGAAGGAGATCAGCCCTGGGATTTCTTTGGAAGGAATGATGCTAAAGCTGAAGCTCCAGTACTTTGGCCACCTCATGCAAAGAGTTGACTCACTGGAGAAGACTCTGATGCTGGGAGGGATTGGGGGCAGGAGGAGAAGGGGACGACCCAGGATGAGATGGCTGGATGGCATCACGGACTCAATGGACGTGAGTCTGAGTGAGCTCTGGGAGATAGTGATGGACAGGGAGGCCTGGCGTGCTGCGATTCATAGGGTCGCAAAGAGTCGGACACGACTGAGTGGCTTAACTGAACTGAAATGAACTGAGCACCTATGAAAGAGTGAGAGGAAAAGCCAGGTATCTAACTGGTATAAGAGTATTCTATGAAGAAGGAAAAACAAAGGCAAAGTGTAAATGTACTTACCATGTTCTAAGAAGGGCAAGGTCACAAATGTGTGGCTACAGTAAATTGAATGAAATGGAGAGTCAAAGGAAAATAGGTCACAAAGTTGGAAGAAAGAAGTCTACATCAGGATTATCTTGGAGCCATTGTAGAGGCTCATAAAGAGAAGTGAATGATGCGATGTTTTTAAATGATTTTTCTGAGTTCTGCCTTGAGGGTAGAGTTTGGGTTTATAGTAAGTAGGATAGGCTAAGTAATGCTGTAGTAATAAACATCTGTAAACCTCAGTGATTTACAACCACACCACAAAGCTATTATTTGTTCTGTATCTACATCTGTCATCAAAAAAGGTGTTAGGGAAATTAAATAAACAGTCTTGTTTAGGCTTCAGAGACAAAGCAGAGCAGGCCTCTGACCTTGCTTCTAACCTGCCTGGACACTGCCCGACTGGGAGTGACTGTGAGTGACTGCCTGCCTTGAGTGCAAGACTTGCAGCACCATAGATAAGATCGGGGGAGAAATCTTGAGATTGGGGAGGTGGGGGAGGGGGCAGGGAGGATCTGGCCAATCAAGCCCCAGGCTTATCTGTATTCCAAGTTTTACACAAGAAAACAAACAGCATTAACATGAAACCAGAGCTGCAATTTGGTCACAGATTGATGATGATATCAGTTTGTGAAGATCCTTGGATTAAAAGCAGGAACCTGGAACTGCAATCTTTGAAGTCTCACCCTGCCTGGAACCTTTTCCCAATTGAGACTCCAAATGTTCTGTGACAATCAACTTCACTGTGTAAGTCTGGATGTTGGTTAAAACCCAACTTGGTGATGCATTCTCTGCTCTATTTCTCTTTTCTTTTAATGTTAGTATGTTGAAAGTAAGCTGGATAACTCTAATAAATATTTGTATTATTTATTTGTATATAATGAGTGGCTTATTTTGTTAACAAATCCTTTGAACCTGAGACAAAAGTGAACATTTTCAGCAAAACAAAAGGGATCATGACCATCGTGATTACTCAGAAAACCTAACCAATGGACTCACTTCCATAAAAAGCATAAAGACAAGACATGAAAAACATACATGTCTTTATGTTGCCTTTATGCTGAGTCTTAACCTTCTGCCCCTAACACTATCACTTCTGCTCATATTTCACTGGACCAAGTGAATTATATAATCCTGACTGATTCAACCAAGTAAAGAATTTCAGCACTAAAATTTGTTCACAGCAAGAGAAAAGACTGTTTTGAACACACTGACACACTTATGGTCACAAATATCTTGTTCGTTCCCTTCTCCACATGCAAAAATATCTTTTTATCTCCGTAAGAGGGAAAACTCAGAAGTCCTGTCCAATGTGATCATCAAATTTAAAAGCACAAAATCAAATGTGTGTTAAACCTAGATGTGCCACTTATTTTACAGATGTGAAAAATACAAAAGTAAACACAAACACACACAGGAGCATGACATACCCTCCCTACCCTTTACTTGTTGGAGTCACAGAAGAGGAATGGGATAACTGGAATAAACATTCCTACTTAGGAATGGGAAGGATGAGGGTAGGGGAAGAGAAGGGTACCTAGAAGTCACTGAACAGTCATTGTGGGGGCTTCCTCCCTGACAGGAGTGCTCCAGCCTGCAATTCTCAGGGTCCCTTGGCTCTGATCTTTATTCCCTATGTCATTGGATACTTCTGAAGAAGATATGAGAAAATGACTTCATTGAGTCACCCCAATGACTTCATTGAGATATGAGCAGCTTTCTAAGCTTTCTTCACTCCTGTAAGGTTTGAGGCCCAAGAACTTTCTATGTGTTTAACAGAAGAAAACCACCACCATGGGCTGGTGGTTCTTTGATAGTGCAATTCTCTCAAAGATAGCCATTATAGTTATTCCATTCCTATTTTATATTTT
Organism: Ovis canadensis; assembly: GCF_042477335.2. Lineage (NCBI taxonomy): Eukaryota > Metazoa > Chordata > Mammalia > Artiodactyla > Bovidae > Ovis > Ovis canadensis. Next base: position 65,320,317 of record NC_091262.1, on the reverse strand, counting down.
CAGTCAGCACTGTGCCCCAATATCTCACTCAGAATTCTTTTGGAGACATGTCCTTCTCTCTGGACTTAATTGTGAGTATAAACTTAACAGATATCCTAGGAAACACATTCCTCATATTTTTCTCTAGGCCTTCTGGTTCAACTAAAAAGATTTGGTGGGTGAAGAATTGGTTCATTTAGAAATTTTAAAATGTATCTGATGGCCATATTTTTGTTTTGCTCTTTACTGCTGCTATGCTGAATTTTAATTAGCATTTGTTTTTTAAAGGCCTTCACAGTTTTATTTTACGGTGTGGAAATGGAAACCAGTTGGATGTTTATTCTGCAAGGCTCCACATTTCTGAACTATCTTTAATCCCTTTTATTCCTTCTTGCAAGTCAACTAATTCTTGCACCCTTTCTTGTTGTAACATGTGAAAATAGAGTTAAAAATAAGAAACTCAAAGTTCCTATTGCTGTTAGCTTAATCTTTTGTGAGGAACTAAAAACCCAATGGGTACAATATTTGTTTCCATGTTACCACAGGTTAGAATTTTACCACTACATAGCATGAATCAGCATTTATATAATGATATTTCTGAGACACAACTCATGACCATAACCAGTGCCACATATGTTGAGGTTTCGTTCTTTTTGTTCTGACATGGGCTAGAAATGTTTCCTTGTCAGATATGATCTTGCTGTTGTTCAGTCGGTAAGTCATGTCTGACTCTTTGTGACCCCATTGACTGCAGCACTCCAGGCTCCTCTGTCTTCCACCATCTTCTAAAGTTTGCTCAAATTCATGTCCATTGAGTCAGTGCTGCTATCAAACCATCTCATCCTCGGTCATCCCCTTCTCCTTTTGCCCTAAATCTTTCCCAGCATTAGGGTCTTTTCCAGCGAGTTGTCTCTGCATATCAGGTGGCCAAAGTACTGGAACTTCATACAGGAAAGGCAACATTGATCTAGTTGCCAATCTTGAAACTTTTTGGTTGAAATTTTGTGACTTACAACTGTTTATTTTTTTCTTATCCTACATACCTAACCAGGATTTGCAATGGAATGGAGCTTAGTGAAGGATAGAAACCCTAGCAAGTGAATTATGATAACTCTATCAGTCACACTTGTTCTTAAGGCTACTGCCCAGAAAGGATACATATCAATATTTATATATTTCACTAGCAGGTAAATCACATGACCAAAATGTGAGTTTAAGTGGAGAGAAAAATAAATCCCTATTAAATAGCCAAATGTGAGAGAGGTTAAAAGGTCCTAAGGAATACCTCTGTGAACAAAGATGCAACAGGGGAAACCATACAGAAAGGTACCGAAGTAACCCAGGCATAAGATGGTTCTGGTATGGATGAGAGATGCCATTATAGAGATGGCAAGAAGTTCAAGTCTAGGTAGACATTTGAAGTGAGATCCAATAAGTTTTGCTAATGAATGGGATGTGATTAAAAAAAAAAAAAAAAAAACTAAGTCAAGAATCAATCTAAAGTTTTTTCCTGAGTAAATAGGACAGTCACCATTTACAGTCATGAAGATGTGGGAGAAGCCATGTTGGGAGGTAATATCAAGAATTCAGCTTTGTGCATTTAATTTTGAGAATTCTACTCTACATTCAATTCTATCTATGTGTATGGGGTTCTGAAGGGAGCTCTCTTCTCCATTGATGGCTATCTAGCTAGTTACACCTACTCTTTAAATTTGAAACTGCATCTGGCTTTTTCAGTGTTCTTTTATCCAGATACATTTCAATATTACAAGATTTATTATGTATTCCTACATTCAGTGATCCATAATACCTGCCAGGCTACAAGCTAATGGCATTAATTAAAAGTTCCTTATTATGCTCACTTTAGAAAAATTGATCTCAAGGAAAGTAATCTTTCTACAGCACTCTCAAAAATTCTGGGTTATTTTTACTCTATTAAGCATAATTTTCTTTTAAAGCATATCTTGTCTCACTTATAAAGACAGAAAAATGCTCCTATATTAGAACTACCATTTTTAAAACACTTAGGAGCTTGGGAATTATCAAAATTGAATATGCCTTAAATGTCTAAGGAAACTTGAGTACTTCTTGGTGGGGCGGGGGGCAGTTCACAGGAATATTTTCAAAAACATAGAAAAACGTTGTTACCCATCCTATTGGCAACAATTACATGTAGCATGAGAAACAAATTTTAGTTGATCTCAAGTAGAACATTAACTCAATCATGCCTTTCAATTCTGGACACATTGGCAGGAGTGGCATTATTGAATTGCCTCCACAGTCCCTTCTGCAAAATCAAGTTTTAGCATGCTATTCCCCAGATTATTGGAATCTGCTTGTAGTCAGTATAGAGAACTGTAACTTTGTAAATTACTGCACAGAGTCATAGATCAAATGTCACTCCAGTGGCTGAAAATGATAGAAACTGGTTATTTATTATCCAGTCCCACTTTGAATTAACTTCCCATAATTCCTGCTTATACATTTTTACTGAGCCTTTGCCAGCCTCTTAAAAGTGCCTGAAACTTCTGTGACACAGCTCAAACTCAGTTTCAGCTGCATTCCCTGGAGTTCCACTGGCTTTGGTCTGGAGCCTTTGCAAATTTCCCAGCATCATCGCTCTGTGGATATTCACTTTTTTTTTTTTTTTAACAATAAGAGATTTCTTGGTTGGGTGGACTCAGAGCAGACACTCATTTTGTCTGTGTCAGAAAAAAGTAGTCAAAATCAGTGGCAACTTCCTGAGTCCTACAGGGTCCACCCAACTCTGCCTCAATTTGAAACTCATAGTTTTCTACTCATCACGGTCTTTACTGGCACCACAGTTGTGTCAAATTAGCTCTTAATGTCTAACCCTCCCACAGCCCCAATGCATGAAGATAAGAATGTAGGTCAGAGACCTCATCCCAGCTACCCAATCTTTTTTATTTTGTTGTGTTTTACATTGATTTCCCTTAACTTGCTTCTCCTGCAATGGAATTTGAATAAAATCAGGCCGTTTTGTGAGTTGAAGTTGCCTACCATTTCCCTAACCCTAAGTTGCTCATGTAAGCATGTGTTTGATCTTCGGTTTTATGTCACTTATTTCCAGTACAGGCCACAGTACTGGGGGAAAAAGCCTAATCTCCTAAAATTGCAAGTTCTTTTATCCTTTCTCTGCTGGCTACTGAAAAACTTGGGTTTCCACAGAAATTTCTGCCCTGCAGAAAACTTGTTCTAAATTCAGCAACCAGTCAAGCACAGGTGCAAAAGCCTTCCCAGCTCTCACCCCATGTTCCAACTTAAAGGATCTATCTCTGCATTATCCCGCTGTGTATCTCAATCTCTAAGGCGTTCTATTCTTTCATCTTTCCCCAAGGGTGTTCAGTGTGCAGCTCAAATTTCTCCTTCCCCAGCATACTTCTCAACCATCTGAAAAAATGTCTGAACTTTTTGTCATATCATACTTATAATCACTCAGAGACCTTTCCTTCCCCAGGAAAACAGAAAAAAGCCCAAACCACCATTCATTTCATATTAGCTAAGAGGGATACATGAATCATCTTCCATGAGCAGCATTTCTTCACTATTTTGACATGAAGTTCATTTCTAACACTATGAACCTAACTTCCTGTGCTGTGCATGAAACATCCATTTTTGACATTATTTTCCCCAAGTGGTTCTGCTGGAAATGACTCCCATCTTCCATGAGAAGGGATGTCCATTGCAATTGCTACTTGTTCTGGCAAACTCCCTCTCCTGAGCACTATTCACAAACAGTTTAGAAACTCTCCTTGACCATCATTAAAAATATACTTTAATTCTAGCAAGGCAGACAGTAGGCACTGTTCAGGAAGCAAAGACAGTTAACTCTTGCCTATGGCCTTACAGTTTTAAAACCTTAATAAGAATTATATGCAACTTATTATTAAGCAATATATTAAACCCAGAGGATGTCATCATAATAATGATAAACACATATGGTATATTGTGTGCCAGCAGTACTTAAGTGTTTTATTTTAACTCATTTAATCTTCACCCAGTCCATCCTAAAGGAGATCAGTCCTGAGTGTTCACTGGAAAGACTGATGTTGAAATTCCAATACTTTGGCCACCTGATGCAAAGAGCTTACTCATTTGAAAAGACCTTGATGCTAGGAAAGATTGAAGGCAGGAAGAGAAGGGGATGACAGGATGAGATGGTTGGATGGCCTCACCAACTCAATGGACATGGGTTTGGGTGGACTCCGGGAGTTGGTGATGGACAGGGAGGCCTGACATGCTGCAGACCATGGGGTTGCAAAGAGTCAGACACAACTCAACAAGTGAACTGAACTGAATCTTCATAGCGTCTTATGGTTTTGATCTTACTATTTATCTAGGAAACTAAGGCAAAGGGAGTCATCTGCCCACTGTCACACAGTTGAGAAGAAATAAAGACTGGATTCCAAAGAGACACATGCATTTTCTGTGAAGTTGCTTTATGATTCAAGTGAAGCCCCTCTTCCACCAAAGGGTATCAGGGAATCTGCCTACACAGTTTCCCTCCAGCCTATGCCATTCTACTTCTTAACCTGCTATAGATTCCAGAGTTCCTATTCACAGATAATTTATTTCCTCTGTTTATTTGTTTGATGTTTGTTTCTTTGATGGAGCTATAGGGTTTGACTTCACTCAGGTTTGATCATCTATTTCTCTTGCTATTATTTACTACCTCTTTTCACTCTTATTAAAATCCCCTGGAAATAAAAAGAAGAAAGCAGCTGGACTGCCCCACAAAAGTATCAAATATGTGAAGCTGATTATGTATATCAAGTGATTTGTCCAAAGTCACACAACAAATAAATGGTGGAGGGGAGCTTTGACTTCAGGTGGCATAAGTTAGCTATAATAGAATCTACCTTATTTGGTGGTCACTATGTGTATAGTTTTTATAAAAATATCTGGCATATAGTAAGGTGCTTAGTAATTTTCACAATTATAATTAATATTAAAGATGTGATTATTTTGGGTTGGTTTAAAAACTATAATATTATACTTATTTCTCTGCATTTTCTTTGCATGTTTTCAGCTGCCCTTCTGACTTTCTCTCACACTGACAGGGGACTCTGACTTTTCAAGGATATTCTGTCATGCATTAATCAAATTATTGAAGAATTTTTAAGAGTTACCTGGTGCCCCAAGGATAAAGTCCAAGCTCCCTGACTTCCCCTAACTTCTCCAGTCTCGTTTCTCACCAGTCTCTTCATATTCTCAAATGCCTTGCCACATCTCAGCCCCCTTACACTTGCCCCACTGCCGGGAGCCAGCACGGGAGATCCCACCCATGACAAGGTCATGAGGAGAAGACCTGACAGGCAAGGCGGATCAGGACTCGAGGGACTCCCTGGAACTGCTCGATCATCTACCCCAAACCGAAGTCAGTCTGTCTATTGTTTACTATATTATGCTTTTCACCAACTCTTCTGACATTAACAGAGGGCTATCCCTGATCACCTTTCTCTGGAGAAAATCAACTTAGGGCTCTAGTTCATAGGGGACAAGGCTGGGCATGAAAGGAGTATTTCAATTCAAACCCCCCTGTTAGCATTCTAGCTTGCTTGGCAGGTTTATCCAGACTCTTGCAACTGCGCATATGCTTGTTCACAACATCCCAACCATGACACAGGAAGCCTAAACATTCTAAAAATATAGAGCCCTTCGAGGGGTGAAAAAGTTTTATTAAAATAATACTGGTGAAGGATTTCATTGTTGAGCCAATGCTTGTTGTCAAGTTCCCATATCCCTTATCCAGTGTGTGCCTGGGAGTGCGTTAGTTAATATAGTTGGAATGTAAGAAAAACAAGTAGTAACCTTGGTATTAACCACATCAGACCTTTGAGCTAATAAGTTCTTTTTTTGTTGTAATCCACTGCATCTTTTCTCCATGAGAATGTAACTCTGTTTAGTACTTTCTGAGGCTGACACAGATTAGAGATATAAAGGAAAAAAAAAAAAACACTTCAAGGGAAAACAAGTTTTCTGGTTGATCAACCTTTATCAAAAAAGGGTCATAAAATGTCAACAGGCCTCCAAGGCCAGAAGATAATGTACACAACATAGGATCCTTGTTTATGGGAAAGGTATGCAGAAAAAAATCCTGGTTTCAATAAGGGCAAAATTGCTGGAATGTTTGAGCTGACTCTTCATGACCTTGCATCTTTCATTTTCCTCTATGTACAAGTCAGGATATAAAAGCTTTTTTTGAAAATAAAGTTATGGGCCTTGCTCACTGAAGCTTGGTCTCCCCATGTCATTCTTTCACCAATGCTGTTCATCCTGAGGGTATTCCTGGACTCTGCTGGGGCTGAACCCCAGCACCCCACCCTTCACCACCCTTCTTTAAGACACAACCCAGGTAGTATGAGCCAGTACTGAGTGAAGACCCTTGCCATGTGCATTCCATAGTGTTTGGAGAGGGCTCTTGATATTTCCCCTGCAGCATATACCACACTATACAATAATAATATGCTTATTTGTTGAACTTACCTCAAACTTGTGCCCTTGTCTGAGGTCAGGTATATGTAGTCTGTTCTGTTTAGGATCAACAAAAGTCCTGACACATGATAATGAGCAAAATGTATCTGCGGTACGAATGCATAAAAATTATTTAATGAATGTATTAAAAATGTTTCTATGGGGGTGGAAATGTTAATGCTGGCGAACCACCTGTAGTTTGGTCATTCATCTACAAGGCTGGGCAGTCCATTATTGTTAGGTAGCACTGAAATACCAGAGAAGGCAATGGCACCCCACTCCAGTACTCCTGCCTGGAAAATCCCATGGATGGAGGAACCTGGTAGGCTGCAGTCCATGAGGTCATGAAGAGTCGGACACTTAATGAGCGACTTCACTTTCACTTTTCACTTTCATACATTGGAGAAAGAAATGGCAACCCACTCCAGTGTTCCTGCCTGGAGAATCCCAGGGATGGTGGAGCTTGGTGGGCTGCTGTCTATGGGGTCGCACAGAGTTGGACATGACTGAAGCGACTTAGCAGCAGCAGCAGCACTGAAATACACAGAAGAGAGGTACTGCTGCTCAGAAGACAAATTCACAGCCACTGTCTGTGGTAGGTGAGCAGAGGAGATGGGCTGCTGCCAGGCAAAGTCAAGAAATCTATCCTGGAGCTAAATCTTTTCAGACAGATTTTCCATGACAGTGATAGAGAGATGTGGGGTGAGAGGATGAGAGTGGAAAGGGAGAGAAAGAGGAGAGGAAAAAAGGCTGGAGAAGAAAAAGAAAAGAAGGAAGGGAACATGAGAAGAGTAAGAGGGAGGGAAGGTGAGAGGAAAAGAGGGGAAATTTTTTTTTTAAGAAAGTTCTAAAATTGCAATGAATGACAGTCACAAGTATATGTTAGGATTAAGCAGTGCTTCAGCCTGAAAGAGCTAATAACTTGGGCTAATCATTTAGGGAAAAAAATGATTCTACAGAAGAGCCTAGTCAAAACTGTTTTTATATTGTTTATTTCCTAAGCGTTTCTGTGGCTGAGCAGAAATCAATAATACTATGCCAATGTCTCGTTCCCCTTCTCAAAAATAGTGCAAGTGATTCATTGAAATCACAGAAAGTCCTTTCTATGTGCCATGCATGAAATAGTTGAACAAGAAGTATACAATCTCTTCTTTAATTGTATTTATAGTTCAGCCAGGAAGTGGGAGGTATGAATTATTTATAATGTTCCAGCCATAGTGCTATGTTCCTTACATGCATTTTCTTCATTTAATTCTTAAAATAACCCTACAATACTGGTGCTATTAGTACACCCATTTTAAAGACAGGAAAAATGAGGCTTAAAGGCAACAGTCCTCCAACCTTGCTGAATGTCAGGGAGCTCTGTACAGTCAGACTTCAACTCTATAGGTTAAGATTTATTTGACCTGAACTGAGTATTAATTGTGAGTATATATTTTAAACTAAACAATTCCAATATGAATAAAATGTTGAAAATTTTTGTCATAGGCTTTGTAGCTTACTCAAACTTTCTTGGCTATTAAGTGGCAAGCTAGGATTCAAGGCCCACGTCCTTCTGATACTACTGTTGGTTAAATTGATCCCTTACTGTATCCTTTTGCTGACATCAAAAGAGATCATGAATGGAATACTATAGCTTGTTCATTGAAACAAATGCCTATTACTGGTTTAGGATGACTTGGAATATTTGGAAAAAATGTATTAGTAGAATGGTAGTGAAAGAAAGCCATGCTACACCTAGGATAATATATTTCTCCTGGTTCCATGAGGAAGCTTGAAACAAGGTGGTATGGGTTTCCCGAGGTGGCCCAGTGGCTAAAGAATCTGCCTGCAGTGCAGAAGACACAAGAGACAAAGTTTCGAGCCCTGGGTCAGGAAGATCCCCTGGAGAAGGGCATGGCAACTGACTTCGGTATTATTACCCAGAGAATCCTGTGGAGAGAGGAGTTTGGTAGGCTATGGTCCATAAGGTTGCAGAGTCAGACCCAACTGACCCTACTGAGCACAGCACAGTATTACCACATAGTAACCTGCTTTCTTCATGCCAAGGAAATTCTTGACTCAAGAGACCCTTGAATGACATTTTACTCTACGATCACCACCTTTCTTCCCATCCAATAGGATATGGAATGGCATGCACTCAGTGTCCTCTTTCATTACTGAGTTTTAAATGAAAAGTCCTAAGTGGTATGGGCTTCCCTGGTGGCTCAGAGGGTAAAGCATCTGCCTGCAATGCTGGAGACCTGGGTTCGATCCCTGGGTGGGGAAGATCCCCTGGAGAAGGAAATGGCAACCCACTCCAGTACCCTTGCCTGAAAAACCCCATGGATGGAGAGGCTTGGTGGGCTACAGTCCATGGAGTCACAAAGAGTTGGATACGACTGAGCAACTTATCTTTCACATTCACTTTCTAGGTGCTATGTTTTCAAGAATTCTTTGATTGAGATATATTACAGAATCAAATGGGAATAAAATAAAGGTTCTAAGGTAGATATTTTAAAAAATGAAGTCTGTTTACAGCAATATATGTTATCAGGAATAAGCTATTTATATATGTGTAAAAGAGAATAAAACTGAGTTTAATGAGATTTAGAGAAGCAAGCCAACAAAAAGGGGAATATCCACGTTTAACAATACCATGTTATTAACATGATAGTGTCCATGTTAAACATTTTTCCTGACTCTTGTTCTCTTTCATGCTTCAATTTGACAGAAGTTTTGGTTGCACTTCATTTTCTCATTAGCCACAAAATCAGTGTATCTTTAATGAGTGGCAAAAATTAGGAAGTCACATTAATTAGCTGAAGGACCTCTAAAATTTTGCCGATTCACTTCTTTCACTAAGAGGAGACAAGATTAATTCTGTGTGAAATCTGAAGCAGAACTGCCCTGTTTTTTGAGAGATAGTTAAAGATTTATATTTAATATAATAATTAATTTTATATATGTATATTATATATGCTTATATGAAGAGTACATCATGAGAAACACTGGGCTGGATGAAGAACAAGCTGGAATCAAGATTGCTGGGAGAAATATCAATAACCTCAGCTATGCAGATGACACCACCATTATGGCAGAAAGCGAAGAGGAACTTAAGAGCCTATTGATGAAATTGAAAGACAAGAGTGAAAAAGTTGGCTTAAAGCTGAACATTGGGAAAACTAAGATCATGGCATCTGGTCCCATCACATCATGGCAAATAGATGGGGAAACAGTGGAAACAGTAGCAGACTTTAACTTTTGGGGCTCCAAAATCACTGCAGATGGTGGCTACAGCCATGAAATTAAAAGACGCTGGCTCCTTGGAAGGAAAGGTATGACAAACCTAGACAGCATATTAAAAACACAGAGATTATTTTGCCAGTAAAGGTCCGTCTACTCAAGGCTATGTTTTTTCCAGTGGTCATGTATGGATGTAAGAGTTGGACTATAAAGAAAGCTGAGCACCAAATAATTGATGATTTTTGAACTGTGGTGTTGGAGGAGACTCTTGAGATTCCCTTGCACTGCAAGGAGATCCAACCAATCCATCCTAAAGGAGATGTTCATTGGAAGGACTGATGTTGAAGCTGAAACTCCATTACTTTGGCCCTGATGTGAAGAGCTGACTCATAGGAAAAGACCTGATGCTAGGAAAGATTGAGGGTGGGAGGAGAAGGGGACGACAGAGGATGAGATAGTTGGATGGTATCACCAACTCAATGGACATGAGTTTGGGTGAACTCCAGAAGTTGGTGATGGACAGGGCCTGGCGTACTGTGGTCCATGGGGTCGCAAAGAGCTGGATATGACTGAGCGACTGAAGTGAACTGATATATACCATTTATATAGATTATATATTATTTAGTATATCTCATATTCCTCTTAAATGGATTACAAACAAGGTAAGAAATTTCCTTTTTTATTATTTACTTTATATTTTAAAATAATATTCTAAAGACTGTTCCTTCCTTATGGCAGATAGGACATACAATAGATCTCCTATTCTATACCATACCACAACAAATGACACAACGGAGCAAAATGAGGTATAAAATCACAGAAATTTGAAGAGAAGACAACCAAAAAACAAGAGATTCCAACAAATCTTTGGAAGAGTGAAATGCGATAAAAGAATAAGATGGATTTTAAATGAGAATGGAAAAACTATTACTATGTCTTTAAAAGGAAGAAATGAAAAAGTAAAAATATTCATAGGACTTGGAACAAAAAGGTTCCAGAATGAAGATGTTAGATGTAGGCTGAAAGTAGGGGGTGATGAGTTAAAAGCCTATATAGAGAGGCTTTTGTGTCAGCCTCTTGCCATTCTGTTAGAACATACAACACTCCACCCCTAGGTAATACAGTCCCTACTCTCAGTAGGAATTAGAGACGGCCTTTAAAATAGAGAACAAAGGCCAAGCAGAGGATATAAGTAAGGCACAGGGGGTGAAAAATGGGGGATTATCTGAATATCTAAATTGCCAAGATAAGTTCACTGCAAAGAACTGCAGTTCCCAGAACACTGCCGCTAAGTCGCTTCAGTTGTGTCCGACTCTGTGCAACCCCATAGATGGCAGCCCACCAGGCTCCCCCATCCCTGGGATTCTCCAGGCCAGAACACTGGAGCGGGTTGCCATTTCCTTCTCCAATGCCATTTTCCTTCTCCAGTGAAAAATGAAAGTAAAGTCGTTCAGTCGTGTCCAACTCTTCCGACCTCATGGACTGTAGCCTTTCAGGCTCCTCCATCCATGGGCTTTTCCAGGCAAGAGTACTGGAGTGGGGTTCCATCGCCTTCTCCCCAGAACACTGGGGGTCAGGCAAATATCTATTTAACACAGGGCCAGCTTCATGGGTATGCAACTTCTGCAGCCTCATAAAATCATGTCTTAGAAGGACTAAACTTTTAGTTTTAGGATCTACAGATTCTTAATTTTTCAGTAAGGAGCTCTGCATTTCCACTTTTCATTGGGCCTTACAAATTATGCATGACTGACAAGTTGTGTATTTTCTAAGGAAGAAGTGTGACCAAAGATAAAAGACCCAGATATCAGCAAACTTGACTATAAACACTGAGTTTAATCAGCTTTTTTCCTACTCTTAAATATGAACAGACATCTAAAATTAGGAACAATTTGAGGAAGCTTATTATGTGAAAGAAAGAAGAAAAACAGAGTAAACATAAAAATGAACCCAGAGAAAAAAGGAAAACATCTTCATGCAAAAATACATAATTAATAACTCTGATAGTTCTGATAGTGACTAAAATAAGAACATATCACTGTAAAAAAATTATTCAGCAATAAAGAGCTCTTACAAATTAAAATATAACTAGAATCACAAATTCAGTAAAAGCACTGAATATACACATGAGGAAATCAGTAAGAAATTAAAACAGGATGATGAAACAGTCTACGGGAAATAGGAGGAAAAGACACACACACACAAAAAATAGAGGCAATAGTCTAGAAAATCCAAAGGCCAACCTATAGGATAATTAACAGAAGGATGAAATCAAAGAGAAGAACATTTCAAAGGTATGTTTTCTGCAACTAAGTTGCAGGAAAAATTTGCAAAGAAAATTTTCTGCAACTAAAACTAACATCTATAAACACAGAGGCCTATCGAGTACTAAAGAAGAAAAAAAAATATGTATAAAAATAAAATCAAGGATACAGAGAAAATTCTAAAAAATGTCAGTGAGAAAGAAAACATTCAAAATATTACAATTAAGGATGAAATTAAGACCCTGATGCCAGGAAAGTTTATGGCAGGAGGAAAATGGGATGACAGAGGATGAGATGGTTGGATGGCATCACCAACTCAATGGATGAGTTTGAATAAACTCTGAGAGTTGGTGATGGACAGGGAGGCCCAGCTTGCTGCAGTCCATGGGGTCACAAAGAATCAGACACGACTGAGTGACTGAACTGAACTGATATGACGCTTGGCAATAACAGCAGCAAAGATTCAACAGCAGTGCAGAAATGCCTTAACAATTCAGGGACAACCGGAAGGCTTATATAAATAAACTAGAGTAAGAAATAAAGATGCTTATTTTAAAAATTTCATTTCTATTTGTAGTTAAAGAAGCATTAGGAGACTGATTTTTTTAAAAATGAAGTCATTTTTGAAAAAGGAAAAGACATAAGGTTCTGCATAAGTTGTCTGTGCATGAATCTGGCCCTGCCTCTAGATATTTGCCTGAACTCCAACCCAGGAGAGGAACAAAATGAATAGTGTTCTGGCTTAGGGAGCAAGCATTCTTTTGGGAATAAGCGTGCCGAGGGGTCTGAGAACATATGTGCAGGAAAAAAATATAACTGATAAATTACTTGGTGAATTTAAGCCTTTAAAATTATTCTGGCAATATTCTAGAAATCTGTTGGAACATTTGGGCAAATAAAGCACAGTGTTCACAGAATATTAAGCAAACACAGAACAGTTCAACTATTAAATCTCAATACTAAAATGTAAAAGAAAAATCGCATATATGTATTATACCTTCAATAATATATTATATAATATATATATGCTATTTGGCTCAGTAGTGGATATCTATAAAATTATATCAATTTAAACACTCACTATTGATTTAATTATACATTGTGAGAATGCGAAAGGTGAAAAATCAGAAAGGTCAACAGAGAGGTAACTAATAGAAGTAAAAATCATTAGAATCGTTAATGAAAGGACCAGTATGATATTGAATAATGTGGCATTATTTTTGCTTAAATCTTTATTATTTACTACTATGTGCATAGGTTTCTATAATAAATACCATTTTATTTAACATAATCTAAAATAAAAATCTCACCAGAAAGCCAAGGGGCTCAATTTATTCCTGAGATTTAAAATCTGCCAAATTTTAGATCAGTTTATAATCTTTGCATTAAATCATGGGGTCTTCAGAGACTGCATTGTTAAAAGTCTATCAATTGATAGACAAACCCACAGCCAAAAGGGAAAACTCGAAGACAAAGCAGTAATAAAGCCAAGTGGTCAAAGAACGTTCATGACTGAAACTAACATGTCAGCACAGGAGATATAGAATTTAAGTAAGGGTAGAATAACAATCCTAAAGATTGCAACTAAAACCATACACTATAAGCTTACAAAGACCAGCTACATCTGTTATTTTACTATTTAAAATGAAAAAAAAAATGTGTAAGGGGGGAGGGATAAATTAGGAGTTTGCAGTTAGCAGATACAAATATATATATATATATATATATATATATATATATGACCCAAATGTGTATAGCATATATTAAATATGCTATAATAAATCGATAATGAAAAAAAATATGTGAACGTGTGTGTGTGTGTTTGTATGTGTAAAACTGAATAATTTAGTTGTACAACAGAAACTAGCACAACATTTTAAATCAACGATACTTCAATTTTTTAAAAAATGTAAAGAGAAAAATGAGCTAATATTGTGACAGTAGTTCAAATAAAGAGAGCAAAAAACAGTCAACATTCTTCTTTAGTTTCGATTATCTGGGTGTTTCAAGCCAAAGGCTTTCTATAGGCTGAACTATTTGGATCATTTATTTATGTATACAAACTTATTTACGAAGAGAACACACATGGTCACAGACTCCCTTTTCCCACTTGTGTGAGAAAGAATAATTAATTTAGAAGTGATGAGAGTCCTCTAATGTGCAGCTAAATTACTCACTATCCTTCTAATTGAAGCCTAAATCATTAGTCTCCTCCACGTGTATGAAGGTCTTCAATACCAACTACTTCAAAGGCATGTTATGGCACCCTCTTCACAAACGGTCTAAAATAGCTTCACTCTCAGTTACAGCATTTGGGAAAGCCTTTGCCATTTGATTTCTGTATCCTCTATAGGCTTCATTTGCATACATTAAACTAAATAAGATATTTCATACTCTTCAAAGTGAACTTGAACCAAATAACTGGAGTGGAATGAAATCCCTTTTTTCTTTTCCATTTCCTATTTCAGCTTGTGCCATGAGAAATCAGGTGGCCCGTTGTACACTTTGCTGGATTCCAATTGAGGGCATCAAGCTGTTCAGCAATATGCAAATGAAATTCTGCTCCAGATTGTATTTTCCTGCATTTGGTTCAAGGAAGACGACAATGAAAGTTTCATGTAAAGCCTTGTCACAGAACTGTCACGAAATTCATATTTTTCTTTCTCATAAACTTCTGGATATGTTTTGAAACCAGAATAAATTTCATTTGTAAGAAAATTATTAAAAATTCCAGCTGCAAAATTCAAGAGGGAGAAAAATCCTGACTCCATTTAAAAGTCTAGAAAAGTGAGTTCAAACTTATTTATTTTAAAATTTAACAAAATCATATTCTTAATTATGGAAAGCCCTACACACCAGTCACCCACCATCAGAATCAAGAAAATAATAAATAGGAGTTTAAAGTTTGAGTGAGAGATGTTGTTTTCCATTTTTACAACACCTGAAAACAATCACTGTCATTTTTTTATTTCCAAAGCTTTGTTAAAGGTGCAAGACAGGAAAAATATGGAAGATAGAAAACATATACCAGAAATCCTTCTACCCTATCAGATCCTGCCAGTTAAATTCTCAAAGCTAATGACGGGCAAGAACAGAAATCACCAATGAATTTGTCCATGCATTCCAGGATGCTGTAAGGGTCATTTAAGTCCCGCAGAGGTTTCCGGATAAAGACGTCATGATGAGTGACAAACATTGCTTAGCCATACTGCCTGGTACAGTTTCAGAACATTTTCACGCATACCCAGAAGTGACAGAGGCAAGATGCAGATTAGTGATCACGGACAGGATTCCGGATTATAAGAAAAGCCCACTGGGACTTCCCTGGTGGTCCAGTGGCTAGGACTCCATGCTCTCACCACAAGGGGCGCAGGTTTGAACCCTGGTCAGGGAACTAGAGCCCACATGACTCAACTAACACCGGGAACAGCCAAATAAATAAATACTTAATAAAAAGAAGGGTCTACTATATGGAAAGTAGCATAGGCCATAGTACTAAAGATTGATATGAACCATATAGTGTCTTGGGGAGCCTAGTGGCTCAGATGGTAAAGCATCTGCCCACAATGTGGGAGACCTGGGTTCGATACCTGGGTCATGACGATCCCCTGGAGAAGGAAATGGCAACCCACTCCAGCACTCTTGCTTGGAAAATCCCATGGACGGAGGAGCCTGGTAGGCTACAGTCAACAGGGTTGCAAAGAGTCGGACATGACTGAGCATCACTTCACTTCACTTCACTTCATATAGTGTCTTGGTCTTCTCTGGTAACTCAACTGGTAAAGAATCCACCTGCAATGTGGGAGATCCGGTTCAAACCCTGGATTGAGAAGATCCCCTGGAGATGGGAATGGCTACCCACTCCAGTATTCTGGCCTGCAGAATTCCATGGACAGAGGAACCTGAGCAAGGGGTCACAAAGAGTTGGATACGACTGAGCGACTTTCACTACTACTGAGAGAGTGTCTTAAATTGGATTTTGCATGTGGCTTGGTGGTTAAGGAATCCACCTGCCAATGCAGGAAATACAGGTTCGATCCTTAGGTTGGGAAGGTCCTCGGGAGAAAGAAATGGAAACTCATTCCAGTAGGTTTGGAAAATCCCATGGACAGAGGAGCCTGGCAGGATATAGTCCCTGAGGTCGCAAAAGAGTCAGACACAACTTAGCGATTAAACGACAAAACGTAGCAGTGTCAAGTTGTTCGTATTTATCTACATCCAACAGAATTGTTTAACTTTGGTATAAATAGGCATAGTTATGTCAACAGTCATAAGGCAGAGTCAAGTATAAGAAAATATTATTTTTACCTTTTTATTTGTCATTGAAACATTTTAAAGAGGGATATAAAATTGATGATCCTATGAGTGAAAGACCAGTGGTGCCTAAAAGCTATGATATGATTACTCTTTTAATCCTAAACATAAACATATCTGGGAAAATAATTGAAGGTATAACCTGCCAGAAAACCTCCCCTATCACACACACTAAAAGTAAATACATAATACAAGAGTGTATACACTGAACTATGTTTAAACCACAATAGTTACTACAAAGGAAAATATGAAATAAAAATGTATTGAAATAGAACAAAACAGACATATAGACATTAACAATACTGAAAACTATAAACATTGAGATCACAAAATAGTTCATTTTAAACATGAGCTTTTCTGAAAGATATTAAGATAGATACCTTAAATTCAATTAATCAGTTACTGTTAAGTACTATTCCACACAAAAAGAAAGATCAAGTGGAAAAGGACAAACATCTGGGTATCTTTTGCTGCCTCAAGAGTTCTAATGCAATATATTGGGGCAGACCTACTGCTTCTCTTTGCTTTAACACTCCACTGCATCATAATATGGGCTTCCCAGGTGGCACTAGTGGTAAAGAATCTGCTTAACAGTGCAGGAAACATAAGAGATGTGGGTTTGATCCCTGGGTTGGGAAGATCCCCTGGAGGAGGGCACAGCCTCCCCCTCCAGTATTCTTGCCTGGAGGATCCCATGGACAGAGGAGCCTGGTGGGCTTCGGTCCATAGGGTCACAAAGAGTTGGACACAAGTTAAGCCACTTAGCACACATGCATATATGTCATAACATGGAGAAACTCCATTCTAACATAGTGTCTCTACAGTTGTTATATACTAGTTTATTAACATGCGATCTCAAGCAAGTCATTTAACCTCTCTTCATCTCTGATAAATGGGAATACTGTAATTCACAAATATACATCATCTTGCTGAGGATAAAATTACATGTAAATTGTGAAAGTACATTATATAAAGCCTATTGTCAAGTAAGTGATGGGAAAAATTACTCATTGAGTTTAAACCTATTGTACTTTATTGTGACATTCAAAGGCAACATTTCCAGACCCAACAAAAGTAATAAGGAGGTACTCAACAAATGGTAGTATATAATGGTTATCATATTTTTAAGGATATGATCACTCTCTTAATTAATGAGGAACAGACAATCCTCATTCTTGGAAAATTAATAGCCAATAAATAGTATTTTAAAACTACTCATGCTTTAGAAACTCAGAGAAAAAACTTTCAGTTTGAGTTAAAATAATTAAAGCCACGTTCACAAAGATGTGCTACTAAGATATAATACCTATCAACTTCAGGTCATATTTTGCATATTGAATGTAGGTTCCATCACTAACTATAGTCACCCAGACTAAAAGCCTGAATTTTTTAATGACTCTTCCTTACAGATCATTTAGATCTGAGTCTATAAAACTGGCAGGTACTGAATGGTTTCTACAGGTCCACAGATGACATCTCTCAAAATTTTTAAAATCGTTCTTTCATTTTAGGTAATTTCACAAGGGAAACTAAGTAGAAACACAGGATAGATATGGGCCAATGGTATGAATGCAGAGAAGTGAAACAGTACCAAAAGCATTTCCTACATTAATTAGGTGTGAAAGATGATTCATTGACTTCCAATCATGTGTTCACCCATTGAGGATACTGATGCAGAGAGTGTGAT
This sequence comes from Ovis canadensis, assembly GCF_042477335.2. Lineage (NCBI taxonomy): Eukaryota > Metazoa > Chordata > Mammalia > Artiodactyla > Bovidae > Ovis > Ovis canadensis. The sequence continues at coordinate 65,302,353 of NC_091262.1, read as the reverse complement.
CTTTTGCCTAAGATTCATCTTCAATTTGCTTTGTTTGTCTTCAAATACTAATTATTCTTTTCCATGTGAGATATGATTAAGTTGCAGGTAATATCATATTTAAAAAATAATGCTGCTATTAATACATCTTCTTCCTAATGTTTATTGCTATTCATATCCACTGAACTTCAAAGGGTGACAAATTTGTGATCATTGAAGGAAAAAAATAAACTTCTACCTTGTATAAAATCTCAATCCGTTGAACTCTCAAGATCAATATAAAAGTGCTATGGTTACATTTTGTGTAAGCATTTTCAGGAGATGGTGTATTATTAAATGATAGTTCAGAAACATAATCAAATGACATATTTTTCTATCAATTTCTAAGTAAAATGAGTCCATGAAATACAAAAGAAAACTTTTAGAAAAGCATTCTGAATGTGTATTTAGAATGTAACCTAAATACACATTTCTTAGGGTTAGAAAAAAATTTCTTTCGAGTCAGGAGAGAAAAGGAACATGTGTGCAAATCACCTCATAGTTTACCATTTTCCTTGTTGTGCAGGAAAGACCCCTTGACTGCTAACCTGTGCAGTATCCATCTATAGAGAAGCTCTCTCCACTAAAGGTTATAGGAAAAGTCAAGCTCTACTACAAAAAATCCTGCTTTTATGCAAAGACCCCTCTTTACTTGCTCTCAATAGTCTATAGCTATCCACGGGAGAGAAAGCGTATTATGGAGCTCATCAAAAACAAAACAAAAGTCTACACAGCCAACTAAACTCCATAGGCATATGTCCACAGAAATCTAATTTTGAAAGCTACCACAGGAAAGCTGATAAAATCATACCAAACTGGGTATGTAAGAAATTCCAGTTGACCTGCTATTGTGTTACACAAGTAACATTAAAACTATGTGCCATTCCTCTGTGCTTTTAATCCATAAGTACAATGATAAAATGCATCCAGTAAGGTTTTGATGAGAATTGAGAAAATACATGTGAAGTGATTAATGTTGGATACTGCCCACAGTAAATACTCAATAATAGCTATTATCTTAATGTTGATATTAATTCTATATTATAATTGTATCATCTCCATAATTGTACATTATACAAACTCCTTTCAAAATATTTACAATAATATATACATGGACATTGACATAAGAAATGTTGCTATTCATCTGTCTCAGACTTAGAAAGGTAAAAGTTACTCTCTCTTCCTCACTAACTCATGACAGAAAATTTATTTAATGGAGTCCTTCTATGAATATTTTTTCCCTATATGTAAGAGAGATTGATTTTGCATGATATTTTACCTTGACAGTGATAAAGGATATATTCAATTCTGTCATAAAAAATATTATAGATGTAAAGCAGAAATCTGTATGACTGGAAAGAAAGAAAAGGAAAGAAGGAGACTAATTTTTTAAAAATGTTAAGAGTGAGGCAAGAAGAATAATTTTATGTTCTTAAAGACGGCTTTTTTCTAAAAGCTAAACTATGACTGCAATATGGGAATTCCTGTAATGGTACATTGACTACCTTATCAAAAATGTCTATCTTTAATACATGTATTCGCCACTAAAAATTTTGACTAAATAGTAATTATTTGTATAATGCAAGTAACATTAAAAAGCAATATACATCATAAAATATATAAAATTATATACTTACATAAATGAAAGATGAAGATAACTAATTATAATTTTACTATGTTTTACTACTAAATGTTATAGAAGATAAATATATCGTATACAAACATATATATTAAAATAGTCACAAGCGCTCCAATTCTACCCACATTTGTGTGTTTACTCCCACACACAAAAAAAATTAGACTGAAATTAGTACAGCATATATCCTTCATTATGAAGTTTTTATGTATATTTATGTGTCATCTACCTATATTTTTGTTAGGGACCTATATGAGAAAATACTAGTGATTAAAATAGAGAATCTGGGGACTTCTCAATTACTCATAGCATGACTTTAGATAAATGACTTAAATTCCTGCTCGTCACTTACAAAATAAGGGGAAAATAATATCTTTCAATTTATGTGAGATAATAAAGTGCTTGGTATACTACTTAACAGATGAGAGTTGTTCAATAAGGATAGAAGTCATAATGGATTAAAGTCTACCTTAATGATTTCATTTTTAACTTAATGACCTCTTTGAAGACTATATCTCCAAACAGTCACATTCTGAGGTCCTGGGGGTTAGAATGTCAACAAATAAATTTGAAGGGAACACATTCAGTCCATAACATTTAATTCATGAAAAAAGAAAAATGGTTTAATTCCTAATAGTTAAACCCCATTATGTATTTTATAGTTCTTTCTCTTTCTTGGAATTTATTCTTTACTTTAATCTTTCATAGCATCCACATGATGAAATGTATTCTTTGATCATAACCAACTACTTTGAGATTAGTCATTCTTTTATGAAAATCTCTTTCATAGAAATAGATTTGACTTTTTACTTTCTCTCTGCTGTATTAGAAGTATATCTAATTTAATCATAAGCCAATTTTCCTTTTTACAATGGAATCTATTGCAGCCTTCAAAAAATTTTTTTTCAGAACATAAGCATTTTTAAATAGCTTTAAGTTTTAAGTGACTGACAAAAGTTGTTATTTTACATGTCCTTCTATTTTTTTTTCTTTACAAATGTAAATAAGGACAGAATAAGTTTCTTTTTTTTTCAATCATAAGCTTAAAGGCCTAGTTTTTAATATTGTGTATACACTTTGCAAGAGCAAGTTCAAGAAAAATGTATGCTTAGGTATTAAAAAAAGCCAGCAGAGATTGAAAATGCATTATAACATATTGGCATTATATTAAATTGGATAACAACTAGTTACTAACTAGTGAAAAACAGTTTACTTCTATTGTCTTATTAAGAAACAGAGTATATTAAGTTATGGGCAGGGATGGCCAAAGGGAGAGTGAACATAGATGTTTCTTGTACAAGGTGACAAATTCTAAGACTACTCTTTAAATTCTCAATATTATATACGTGAGTTTATACACACAATCTTTGTATTTGTGATCAATAAGTATTATTTGCAATATGTAAACATTCACAATTTTATGGCAGCCTAATATTTTTAAACTTTGCATTTATTTTGCTTCATGTTAATCAATATAAAACTGTTTATGAATACTTTTGCTCATTCGTTCAGTTTGTTCATCCAACAGATATTTATAGGACACCAAATATTTGCCAGAGCAGTGGCAAGAGATGTACTTTCATGAGTAAAACAGGACTGTCTTATTTTAAAAGTCTATTGCCTAGTAAGAATATATAGGAATCAATCAAATACCGAAATAAATATAAAATTGCAAAGATGATAACTGCTATGAGTGAGAGGTACAGGCATCATGGGAAGTATAAAATGGGAGAATATTATCTGGTCTGGATAGTTAAGGAAGGCTCCCCTAAGAAATTGGGTTATAAATTGAGATTTGTAGATTGTTTTTCCCAGTAAAAGACGAGGTTAAGATTTTTCTCTAAAGAAGAAATAGAATATGAAAAGGCATATGACTTCAGGGACTTGATTAGAAGGAATACAAGGGAGGCTATTATACTTTTGGTAGAGCAAAGAAGGGTGAATATAACCAGATAAGCCAGAAGAATGGGATACTCAGAACCAAGGAGGCCACATTAAAGAACTAGACTACGAAAAGTAATGGGAAACAATGGAGGTGCTTTATGAACAGATATAATCACACTTTTTATTTAATAAAAATCACTCTGAAGGAGCAAGACTGATGATGTTAGGCCAGTTAGGAGACAAATAACTGTGGGAATGAACTCCAAGAAAAGTCGATAGAATTAAGATGATTTAGGAGGTAAAATTCACATTGGGAAGGAGTTTGAATATGCAAATGAGGATGATTGAAATGTCAGGGTTAATGCCTAAGTTTTCTGGCCACTGAATGTTTTATGTGGCTTAATGGGTCAGGAAAATACCCTGGAGGTGGACATGTCAACTCACTCCAGTATTCTTGCCTGTAGAATCCCATGGACAGAGGAGCCTGGTGAGCTACAGTTCATGGGGGTCACAAAGAGTCAGACACACCTGAAGCAACTTAGCATGCATGCATAGTATGCAGAGAAACCGAAACGTGTGCACAACTAATAACAGGACCTCAAAATGTACAAAGCCAAACTTAGCTAAAAGAGGAAACAGAGGAATCTACAATGATGTGAAAGGCAGAGAATCTAACACTTGTTTTTCAATAATTGAACAAGCAAGTAAAAAGTCAGTGGGATACACAACTTAAGAGCTGACAGCAGATAAACCTTAAGATAAGGAGAGCATTTCTGGTGTCATGATGTTGGCAGGAATAGGCATATGGATTCTTTAGACAATTTAATAATACCACTTGTTTTCATTTTCTATGTTCTATCCGTTCTTTTGCTACACTTAAGATAGATGTTAACTCAGAAAATTCCTAGAATTACAAGATAACACTACTTATCCCAGCAGGCTGGGGCACACAAAAAAAGTTAGCTAAGAAAATCAGCCTCAACACCAGACTCAAAAAATCATCCAAAATAGTTGAAAATAAAGTATTACCTTACCAAATCAGTGTACTCTATGAACATCTCTTTAATGAGCTAATATTTGGGGAAAAAAAAATCTGACACCGAATGAATGATTTTTTAGTATGATAAAGATATTTCAACTAAGCAATCAAAAACTATCATTGGCAACAGAGAAAGGTTGGACAAAGAGTAACTTCCTCGCTCACAAAATAGCAAATAAGCCAGAGTTATTAATGATAGCACATATTAAGGGGAAAAGAGATACTCTGAGAAAGACAATTACCCATAATAAGAAATAAAAAAGAACTCTGGCAATCTATGATGTACAACAGGTGGATTATGTCAAGAACTAGCAGACAAAGGGACACTGATCTAAAAAACTAAAAGTATCTAGGCAGGGATTCACTCTTGAAGGGCAGAAAAAATAGACTTCCCCATAATTTAGGAAAAAGATTCCTCAATACTGTCAGTGCAGTTCATTATTTTCTTTATCCAAATCCATGTCCACACCAGGCTTACTTATTCAGCTTTCCCTGACATAATAATGTTGGGGAAACAGATGCCATGTACAGTGTATACAAAAAAGGGATTATCTCTTAGGCTTGGGCATTTACCCTATTAGTCTTCTGTTTTAACTACTGGTCTCACATAAATTATGCTAACAGTGATCTTTCTTTGTGTGACTATTCACCTATCAGTTCAGTTCAGTTGCTCAGTTGTGTCCGGACTCTCTGCGACCCCATGAATCGCAGCACACCAGACCTCCCTGTCCATCATCAACTCCCGGAGTTCACTCAAACTCATGTCCATCTAGTCAGTGATACCATCCAGCCATCTTATCCTCTGTCGTCCCCTTCTCCTCCTGCCCCCAATCCCTCCCAGCATCAGAGTCTTTTCCAATGAGTCAACGCTTCACATGAGGTGGCCAAAGTCTTGGAGTTTCAGCTTTAGCATCAGTCCTTCCAGTGAACACCCAGGACTGATCTCCTTTATTTTATTTTATTTTATTTTTTACATGTTGAAATGATACTACTTTTTTTTTTTTAATTTTAAAATCTTTAATTCTTACATGCATTCCCAAACATGAACCCCCCTCCCACCTCCCTCCCCATAACATCTTTCTGGGTCATCCCCATGCACCAGCCCCAAGCATGCTGCATCCTGCGTCAGACATAGAGGAGAACATAGGCAAAACACTCTCCGACATAAATCACAGCAGGATCCTCTATGATCCACCTCCCAGAATTCTGGAAATAAAAGCAAAAATAAACAAATGGGATCTAATTAAAATTAAAAGCTTCTGCACAACAAAGGAAAATATAAGCAAGGTGAAAAGACAGCCTTCTGAATGGGAGAAAATAATAGCAAATGAAGCAACTGACAAACAACTAATCTCAAAAATATACAAGCAACTTATGCAGCTCAACTCCAGAAAAATAAATGACCCAATCAAAAAATGGGCCAAAGAACTAAATAGACATTTCTCCAAAGAAGACATACGGATGGCTAACAAACACATGATCTCCTTTAGAATGGACTAGTTGGATCTCCTTGCAGTCCAAGGGACTCTAAGAGTCTTCTCCAACACCACAGTTCAAAAGCATCAATTCTTCGGCACTCAGCTTTCTTCACAGTCTGACTCTCACATCTATACATGACCACTGGAAAAACCATAGCCTTGACTACACAGACCTTTGTTGGCAAAATAATATCTCTGCTTTTCAATATGCTATCTAGGTTGGTCATAACTTTCCTTCCAAGGAGTAAGCGTCTTTTAATGTCATGGCTGCAGTCACCATCTGCAGTGATTTTGGAGGCCCAAAAAAAGTCTGACACTGTTTCCACTGTTTCCCCATCTATTTCCCATGAAGTGATGGGACCAGATGACATGATCTTTGTTTTCTGAATGTGGAGCTTTAAGCTAACTTTTTCACTGTCCTATTTCACTTTCATCAAGAGGCTTTTGAGTTCCTCTTCACTTTCTGCCATAAGCGTGGTGTCATCTGCATATCTGAGGTTTTTGATATTTCTCCTGGCAATCTTGATTCCAGCTTGCGCTTCTTCCAGTCCAGCATTTCTCATGATGTACTCTACATATAAGTTAAATAAGCAGGGTGACCATATACAGCCTTAATGTACTCCTTTTCCTATTTGGAACCAGTCTTTTGTTCCATGTCCAGTTCTAACTGTTGCTTCCTGACCTGCATACAGATTTCTCAAGAGGCAGGTCAGGTGGTCTGGTATTCCCATCTCTTTCAGAATTTTCCACAGTTTATTGTGATCCACACAGTCAAAGGCTTTGGCATAGTCAATAAAGCCGATCACAATTAACTTTCTGGAAGATTAACTTCTGTTGAACAGTTCTGATCATTTACAGTCTTTAAAGACTATTGACTGGTCATCCTTTAAATGGAGGTCTTTACAATCAAACTAAAATGAGCCTTCTTTTTGGATGGGAGGACAAAAAAATAAAAAAGATGAGTGGATCCAATTCTTCTATTCCCCTATCCTTGATATTAGGGTAGAAGATGCCTTTTTCTAGGCTTGCTTATCCAGTGGTCTGACTATGGTTGACCATTTCTTTCCTATGATGAAGTGAAAGGAAAAATGTTAGTCATTCAGTTATCTCCAACTCTTTGGGACCCCATGGACTATAGCCTGCAAGGCTCCCCTGTCCATTAAATTCTCCAGCCAAGAATACTGGAAGTGGGTTGTCATTCCCTTCTCCAAAGGACCTTCCTAACCCAGAACATCTTTTGTGTCTTCTGCATTGGAAAGTAGGCTCTTCACCAGCTGAGCCACCACTACTGCGTATTACATCTCTCCCTACTTGGAGAAAGTTGGAGGATCAGAGACACAGCTCAGGTCTACATCCATAGAGTGGCTTTAGGCAAACAGCAGTTTAAGGATTGTTAAGACTCAGAAATTTAAAAGTGACTCTCCAAACCTCTTCCCCATCATATGAGAACTGATTTTTTACTGGCCCCATTTCACCAAGGCAGTTACTTCAGAGGTGTGTGTGTGTGTGTGTGTGTGTGTGTGTGTGTGTGTGTCCAGGTGAAGCACAGAGGTATAAATGTAATTCAGAAAAGAGTTTTCCTGAATTGACCAGTTTCCTTCTAAGCACAGGATTACAAGATAGAAGTCTCAATGCCTTTAGCTCAAATACTTCATTTTCCATCAATTAAGCTCAAATATTAGTATAGCCTTAGTCTCCATTTATAAAAATGGTATCCAGTGTGAAGTATTTTGCCATGGTCCTAAATCTTGATATTAAATAAGGACAAGAATATGTTTTAAGGTTCCATATCTCTAGTTTCAACTGACGTTTGAGCAGCTAGGTAAACTGACTGCTTAACTAACCAGGCTGGGTGTTCAGTCTCTCAGTCATGTCCAGCTCTGCGACCCCATAGACTGTAGCCCGCCAGGCTCCTCTGTCCATGGGGTTTTGCAAGCAAGAATACTGGAGTGGGTTGCCATTTCCTATTCCAGGGGATATTCCCAACCCAGGGATCACACCTATGTTTCCTGTTTGCATCTCCTGCATGGGCAGGCAGATTCTTTACCACTTGAGCCACCTGGGAAGCCCATTTAACTGACCATACTCAAATCCTAATATAGAATCACTGGCTCATTTTGATGGTGGTGGAAAGTCAAAGAGCCTCATATACTCCTATTTCTTTAATGACTTGCATTAAAATATCCAAGGCAAGCTTGGAAAATGTGGGTGTTATATGAATTTGGGAGGCATGATGACAGAATCACACTCCAAGATCCTGACAGCCTCAAATGATGGGCCAAATTTAACAAGATGGGTATAATCAAAATAATTACAAGGTTGCACAAGGGATATCTTAGGGCCAAAAACCTAACTGCAAATAAATGACTGGAAAAAAATCTGGCTTAGCAGCAAAATTGTGGCAGAAAATTATAAAACAGCTTAAGAGCTTCAATATTAGTTGTCAATGTTGTGAGGTGAACATAAAACCAAAGTTCATCTTTTTAGTTTTGACTAAATACATCTACAACCTGATACTTGTTATGGTTAAACCATACCTAGGTTGTCTTCTTTTATTATACAACCTGCCTTTTCAAAATTATTTAACACAAAAGAAAATCCATTCAGACAAGTATGATAAATTAATAGGATTATACAGCTTGAAAAATGTTATTAAAATAGTTGAAAATCTCGAATCTTTATCTTAAAGGATTTATGTGGATAAAATGATGATACTGTGCAGCTTCAAATGATACCCATAGGTAAAATCTTCAAAAAATTAATTTTAACTTCACATAATTTAAAAGTAAAGTGACGATGTAGATTGCTTACTGTTTGCCAGGTGCTATGTAACCCAATCACAGAATGGTAGTTACCTTGCTTGATTTGACCATATCCATGACCACATCCATTTGACCATATCCAAAGTCTTTGACAATTTCAATTAACCTCTTTCCTATTATAGAAGGTTTTTCTAGCTCTCACATGGGCCCATGAATGAAATGAGTTAGCTGAAAAGGTGATGTATCTCCAAACGCTGGAAATGTTCAATCATGGAGTGAAAAACCATTTGCTGTTTAATGAATTCTACTAAAAATACCTTTCTCCTAATTTATCATCTTTACACATGCAGTGTTCCTTTCAGTAAGTGTGCTCAAACATCTCCATAAAGCCTCAGTTCTTTGAAGATTTTATGACTGTGTCATGATTAAACAAAGAACTACATTCAACCAGAGCAAGTGCCCAGAATCAAGCCCTATGCTAATATTGATTCACTGCTAACTGAAAGCAGAAATTTAAAAAAAATAGGTAATTTAACTTTTAGACTTCAGAACTTTGGCCAGAGAAAATCTTAGTCCTATATATATATACATATATACACATATACATATATGTATATATATACATATTCCATGCATACATATATGTATGTGTGTGTATTCACTGGGATTCTGTCATAATTCCTTACTATGGATGATAATAATTACACTGCTTATAGACTATGTAATATATGCCAAGTACTAGAGTTCTGTTTATATTAACTAACATATTTAATCCTCACCACAATCCCATGAGGCAAGTTTTACAGATAAAGTTAGACATACATATTACTATAGGTAAACAAACAACAGATACCTACTGTATAGCACAGGGAACTATATCCAATATTTGTAATAACCTATCTTGGAGGAGAGTCTGGAAATAATTAAAAAACTAAAGCACTTTTCTGAATCACCAGAAACTAACACAAAATTATACATTTACTATGATAAAAAACATTTTTTTAAAAAACTATCTGGTTTCAAAAAAATAAAAGAAACTAAGACATAGAGTTATTGAGTTACTTGCTGAAGGCCACACATAGAGAAAGAGTCCAGACAGGATTTAAACTAAGATGTCTTACTGCTGATTACATACTCTTAACCACTAAGGATACTTCCTCTCATAAATGTATGCTTCAGTATTCAAAATAGCTTTAACCATAAATAACTAAGTTCTGAATTTTAGCTTTCATCAGTGAACAAGTAAAAATTAAAATAAAAATATAAATTTTAAAAATAATCAAATTTATTTTAGATAAGTGCCAAATAGCTTTTTCTTTTTCTTTTTTTTTAGCCTTAAGCTTATATCCTACTGCCTTTATGTGAATGGAATCTTCTTTTGTATAATGGGCATAATTTCTACTAATAAATCTTATAAAAATTTAATAAGATAAAATATGTTCAACCTAAATACTTAAGTCCTTAGGTAGCATGATATATGCTGGAGAATTTTCAGCAGGAGAATTATAAACAGTTTTCTGCAGACAAGAACCATACTAATAACATTTCTCTGTGTACAAAACCATACTAACTATTAGGATAGATATAGCTTATAAAAATATTTCAAATCAATGTTAATAAGCTATAATTTTTAAAAAGTACAGGAATAGAACAGAGTGTTTTGGAAAGAACATGTAACACACTCAGAAGGAGATGGCCCAGTGAAACTTGAGCAGTGTGTCAGCTGCACAAAGTTTTGTAACATGGATATGTGTTTAGCAATCAGTATAGAATTCAGTATTCTTGCCTTGAGAACCCCATGAACAGTATGAAAGGCAAAATGATAGGATACTGAAAGAGGAACTCTCAAGGTCATTAGGTACCCAATATGCTGCTGGAGATCAGTGGAGAAATAACTCCAGAAAGAACGAAGGGATGGAGCCAAAGCAAAAACAATACCCAACTGGTGATAGAAGCAAGGTCCGATGCTGTAAAGAGCAATATTGCATAGGAACCTGGAATGTCAGGTCCATGAATCAGGGCAAATTGGAACTGATCAAACAGGACATGGCATGAGTGAACGTCAACATTCTAGGAATCAGTGAACTAAAATGGACTGGAAAGGATGAATTTAACTCAGATGAACATTATATCTATGACTGTGGGCAGGAATCCCTTAGAAGAAATGGAGAAGCCATCATGGTCAACAAAAGAGTCCAAAATGCAGTACTTGGATGCAATCTCAAAAATGACAGAATGATCTCTGTTCATTTCCAAGGCAAACCATTCAATATCACAGTAATCCAAGCCTATACCCCAACCAGTAATGATGAAGAAGCTGAAGTTGAATGGTTCTATGAAGACCTACAAGACCTTTTAGAACTAACACCCAAAAAGATGTCCTTTTCATTATAGGGGACTGGAATGCAAAAGTAGGAAGTCAAGAAACACCTAGAGTAACAGGCAAATTTGGCCTAGGAGTATGGTATGAAGCAGGGCAAAGGCTAATAGAGTTTTGCAAAGAGAATGCACTGGTCATAACAAACACTCTCTTCCAACAACACAAGAGAAGACTCTATAATGGACATCACCAGATGGTCAAAACTGAAATCAGACTGATTATATTCTTTGCAGCCAAAGATGGAGAAGCTCTATGCAGTTAGCAAAAACAAGACCAGGAGCTGACTGTGGCTCAGAATATGAACTTCTTATTGCCAAATTCAGACTTAAATTGAAGAAAGTGGGAAAAACCGCTAGACCATTCAGGTATGACTTAAATCAAATTCCTTATGATTATACAGCAGAAGTGAGAAATAGGTTTAAGGGACTAGATCTGATACCCAGAGTGCCTGATGAACTATGGAATGAGGTTTGTGACATTGTACAGGAGACAGGGATCAAGACCATTCCCCATCAAAAAGAAATGTAAAAAAGCAAAACGACTGTCTGAGGAGGCCTTACAAATAGCTGTGAAAAGAAGAGAAGCAAAAGGGAAAGGATAAAAGGAAAGATATAAGTATCTAAATGCAGAATTTCAAAGATAGCAAAGAGAGCTAAGAAAGCTTTCCTTAGGATCAATGCAAAAAAAAAAAAAATAGAGGAAAACAACAGAATGGGAAAGACTAGAGATCTCTTCAAGAAAATTAGAGATACCAAGGGAACATTTCATGCAAAGATGTGCTCGATAAAGGACAGAAACAGTATGGACCTAAGAGAAGCAGAAGATATTAAGAAGAGGTGGCAAGAATACACAGGAGAACTGTACAAAAAAGAGCTTGACGACCCAGATAATCACGATGGTATGACCATTCACCTAGAGCCAGACATCCTGGAATGTGGAAGTCAAGTGAGCCTTAGGAAGTATCACTACGAACAAAGCTAATGGAGGTGATGGAATTCCAGTTGAGCTCTTTCAAACCCTGAAAGATGATGTTGTGAAAGTGCTGCACTCAATATGCCAGCAAATTTGGAAAACTCAGCAGTGGCCATAGGACTGAAAAAGGTCAGTTTTCATTCCAATCCCAAACAAAGGCAATGCCAAAGAATGCTCAAACTACTGCACAATTGCACTCATCTCACATGTTAGTAAAGTAATGCTCAAAATTTTCCAAGCCAGTCTTCAGCAATATGTGAACTGTGAATTTCCAGATGTCCAAGCTGGTTTTAGAAAAGGCAGAGCAACCAGAAATCAGATTGCCAACATCTGCTGGATCATGGAAAAAGCAAGAAAGTTCCAGAAAAACATCTATTTATGCTTTATTGACTAGGCCAAAGCCTTTGAATGTGTGGATCACAATAAATTGTGGAAAATTCTGAAAGAAATGGAAATAACCTGACCTGCCTCTTGAGAAATCTGTATGCAGGTCAGGAAGCAACAGTCAAAACTGGACATGGGACAACAGACTGTTTCCAAATAGGAAAAGGAGTACGTCAAGGCTGTATATTGTCACCCTGCTTATTTAACTTATATGCAGAGTACATCATGAAAAACACTGGGCTGGATGAAGCACAAGCTGGAAAAGTTCAATAGAGAAAGTTCAGAAGACAATTGGAATAGCTGGAGAAAGCTTTGTGTTAGAGACAGACATTGGGAAAGCTTATATAGTAAAAGTAAAGGGAAATAATTTAAAAATCTCAGTTAACAAATTGATCAAAAGTTTTCAGATTATTATATTATGGTGAGTTTTGAAAGCCAGACAAAGGGATATATAGTTAACGCAAGAAAATTCATTTCTTAATTTTCTAAAGATTTAATTGCACCTATGAAGAAATTTGTTTCCCCCTAAAAATACAGTGCAGACCTACTCCATATCATACAAATTCCTCTGAAACCAAAATTTCATCTACCTTTAAATCATAATTCATATATACCCTGGAATAATCAATAAATATTTACTAATAACTTCATTAAACACAATATGCCCAAAGATCTTTAAAAGTTTGCCCAAGGTTTTATGTTATATGAACTATTTTCTTGAAACGCCCAGTCTATAAAAGTTCTACCATCTTTAAAAGTTTACCCTCTTACACTGTTGGTGGGAATGCAAACTAGTACAGTCACTATGGAGAACAGTGTGGAGATTCCTTAAAAAACTGGAATTAGAACTGCCTTATGACCCAGCAATCCCACTGCGGGGCATATACATGGAGAAACCAGAACTGAAAGAGACACATGTACCCCAATGTTCATCACAGCACTGTTTATAATAGCCAAGACATGGAAGCAACCGAGATGTCCATCAGCAGATGAGTGGATAAGAAAGCTGTGGTACATATACACAATGCAGTATTACTCAGCCGTTGAAAAGAATACATCTGAATCATTTCTAATGAGGTGGATGAAACTGGAACCTATTATACAGAGTGAAGTAAGCCAGAAAGAAAAACACCAATACAATGTACTAATGCATATATATGGAATTTAGAAAGATGGTAACAATAACCCTGTATGCGAGACAGCAAAAGAGACACAGATGTATAAAACAGTCTTTTGGACTCTGTGGGAGAGGGAGAGAGTGGGATGATTCGGGAGAATGGCATTGAAACATGTATAATATTATATATGAAATGAGTCGCCAGTCCAGGTTCAATGCATGATACTGGATGCTTGGGGCTGGTGCACTGAGACCACCCAGAGGGATGGTACCGGGAGGGAGAAGGGAGGGGGGTTCAGGATGGGGAACACGTGTATACCTGTGGCGGATATATGTTGATGTATGGCAAAACCAATACAATATTGTAAAGTAATTAACCCCCAATTAAAATAAATAAATTTATATTAAAAAAGTTTACCTCTAATGTCACCTATATTGCAAAAATTTTATTTCCCATAAATTATAATTATTTACTTTCTTTGATGCAAGATATGCATGTATGCATGTATATTCATTTATATACCTGTTTGCATGTGTATACACCTATATGTACATCTATTATATCATTTCTTAATTCAGCTCAGCAACTCAGCTGGGGGGTGGTGTGTGAATTTCCTCTCCAATATCATAAATGTAAAGGTTCATAATATTTTAAGGTTTCTATAACTTTATAAATATATAGCCTATAATGCTTAACACAATTTTTTCATGAAAATAACTTAAGAATATGTGTTAAAAAAACATACATATATATACACATATAGGTATGCATATATTGGGTTGGTCAAAAAGTTCATTTGGGTTTTTCTATAACATCTTCTGGAAAAATCTGAATGAGCATTTTGGCCTACCAATATATACATAGATATTAACATCAGACTTTAATTCATGATGTGATTTTTCCATAATAGATTTTAAAACAATCCCATATGGACTTTACTAACTGAACTGAGTATGATGATAACTGATTCAGATAAGTCTGTGATGTTTCAGAAAACTCGGAAGACATTAAATTTCACATTCCCCTTCCATAGTACAGAGTCAGTGGTAGAAAGTGGCTTCCCAGAAAAGTACTATAATTCCCAGCTCTTTCACATTTAGGTCTGAGTTTGTGACTGGATTTTGCCAATGGAATAACAATGGAATTATTGATATGTGTTAGACCCTGGTTTTAGAGGCAGATACGCTTCGCTATTCTCACTCTGGGAGTTGGTGATGGACAGGGAGGCCTGGCATGCTTCAGTCTATGGGATCGCAAAGAGATGGACATGACTGAGCAACTGAACTGAACTGATTCTTCTCTATTACTTTTTTCCTTCTACAGGCTGGAAACTATGAACAAAGACGAGAGCAAAGCTGGATCCAGAGAATCTTAATGTAGGAAAAGCTTAAGCCTCACCTAAACCTTCAGGGATATTTTGGAGTGGAACTTATACTTCACTGAACAATGTAGGCCTTTTATATTCCCATTATCAGTCTACCAGGCCGTCACTAGCTAAGGATTACCCATGAGTGATATAACTCCCCCAGGCACTTCTGACTCTCTATACATGTAGGCACAGTGGCTCAAATAGCTCTTGGCTATATCTGAGGTACAGACCATAAAAGCAAAATAACAAACTAGTGATAAGTACATAGAAACCATAAGAGAGACCTGAGGGCGTCTAGGCAGAGCACCAATAGCATCTGCTACACATATTATGTAGACACAAATCATTTGGCTATAATGAGCATGACTAAGAGCCCTGGCAAAACCTAATAAACCTTACTTAAGAGAAGATGCCAACCAGATACCAAGGGTCTTGAACTATTAGGAAGACCAGAAACTATAACTGAAAATGACTAAAGGCACAGTTTTTCACATTCACAAGTTTTTATATAGATAGACATATGAAAAAGTAGCGCAAATTGCACAAACGAAAATCACTGTTTGGGGATTACCTTTGGTTAATGGAATCAATGCTATATCAGAGCCCTGAAGAGGGGAGGGTCACTATTCAAGCCAACAGTGATTTCAGATATCCCTGTTAGACATCTGGATGAATTTCTATCGAAAATAAAACTTAACCTCAAAAATGCTTAGACATATGAACATTTAGAGGGTCAGATGTTTCAAAATTAGTCTAGACAATAAGAGTTGGAAGGCATGCCCTTTATTTGCCCAAAAGTAGACAAAATTTGATCCTTCGTTAGCAATTATTCCCTTAAAGTGTGGCTACAACAGGATGAGTGAGAGCAACATTGAGTGAAGCCCCACATAAGTCACGGCAACACCAGCCAGAGAAATAACCAGTTGACTCTTCTTTCAATACCAAGGACTTGGACAGAGCTGTGTCTCCAATAAGGCATCTGGTGATGGCCCCAAGCCAACAGCAATGGCAGCCTCGGGGGCTGAAGGAGTAGCAATAAGTATCTAGAGGCAGATTTCAGGAACCATGTTGGTTAGAATCCCAGTCACATATATGTGGATAGAGACCTTTGGAATAATGATAACATAATGAAGTCTCTAAAATTATCATTGATAAAAACTCTCCATCAACTTTGAAAGCAATGAATGGAAAGATAGAAAATTGATTCGCATGTGGTTATTTATTGACTATGAACATAATGTGTCAAGGCAAACAAAAGTATAACTAAGGCAAGAAAGGGTAAGCCATCTGACAGACCTGAAAAAAATGGCATTGGACAAAAAAAAGTTGTGCCAGAAGGGTAAGTAATCTTGGATAAGAATATGGTTCTGGTGGTTAGAATTGCCTCACTGTGAACTAAAGAGACTGATTAGATCACAAGAAAATCATCAGATTTTCTTCCAAATCTTTAAATACAGGGCTCTACATAAAGAATTGATAAGAACCAAGAACAAATGTAAGCCCCAAGAAAATATACGAACCTCTGGGGCAAAATATAGCTGTAATGGCCAGTTAGTAGTACAAGCCAGATGATCATGTCTATTTATCTCTATTTTCTAACTTTCAAAACAGTATTCTTTCAA
This sequence comes from Ovis canadensis, assembly GCF_042477335.2. NCBI lineage: Eukaryota > Metazoa > Chordata > Mammalia > Artiodactyla > Bovidae > Ovis > Ovis canadensis. Next base: position 65,285,691 of record NC_091262.1, on the reverse strand, counting down.
GGGTAACACTATCCATTGTTTCCCTTGATTTTGGTCCTGAGAAGATGGTTTGTTTACAGCAAGTAAAACAAAATATAGGGTGGTAGCCAGTGGAAGAAAGTGCAAAAATTTTAACCCTTTAATTTCACCTCCTTTTTCACATCAGCTTTCCAGAAATGAAAGCTAAAGTATTTTTTATTTAAAAATTATACATATTGCCGAAGAAAATCTAATTCTCTTTGGCAATATGCAAATTTTGACTTAAAATTATGCACATTTAATTTCTTTAATTTTTATTTAAAAATTATGCATATCACCAAAGAGAATCAATTAGATTTTCTTAAACTGAATTTTCAGCTTGCAATCATACGTGAATAATAAGTATTATTTTACTTTCCTATTAGAATCAATCTAGAAGATAGAATCATGTATAAAAACAGTTATTTTGATATGAAAATTCTTAATTCTCCATATTTATTTTCTTACATCTCTTAGAATTTCTTATCTTTAATTGAAATATAGCTGACATGGGCTTCCTGGCTGGCTCAGTGGTAATCTGCCTGCCAATGTAGGAGACACAGGTTTGATCCCTGGGTTAGGAAGATCCCCTGGAGAAGGAAATGGCAACCCACTCCAGTATTCTTGCCTGGAGAATCCCATGGACAGAGGAGCCTGGTGGGCTGCAGTCCATAAAGTTGCAAAAGAGTCAGACATGACTTAGCAACTACACAAGGACAGCATTGTAGCTACAAAATTATAATAGCTTCAGGTGTACAACAAAGCAATTTAATATTGTCTTTGACTGTGTGGATCACAACAAACTGGAAAATCCTGAAAGACATTGGAATACCAGACAACCTTACTCATATGAAACCTGTATGCAGGTCAAGAAGTGGCAGTTAGAACCAGACATGGAACAACAGACTGGTTCCAAATTGGGAAAGGAGTACTTCAAGGCTATATACTGTCACCCTCCTTATTTAACTTCTATGCAGAGTACATCATGCAAAATGACAGACTAGATGAAGCACAACCTGGAATCAAAGTTGCCGGAAGAGATATCAATAACCTCAGATATGCAGATGACACCACCCTTATGGCAGAAAGCAGAGAGTAACTAAAGAGCCTCTTGATGAAAGTGAAAGAGGAGAGTGAAAAAGCAGGCTTAAATCTCAACATTCAAAAACAAAAACTGAGATCAAGGCATCCAGTCCCATCATTTCAAGGCAAATAAATGGGAAGACAATGGACATAGTAACATACCATAATTTCTTGGGCTCCAGAATCACTGTTAATGGTGACTGCAGCCATGAAATTAAAAGACGCTTGCTTCTTGGAAGAGAAGCTAAGACCAACTTGCTGCTGCAAGTCGATTCAGTAGTGTCTGACTCTGTGCAACCCCATAGACGGCAGCCCACCCGGCTCTCCTGTCCCTGGGATTCTCCAGGCAAGAACACTGGAGTGGGTTCCCATTTCCTTCTCCAATGCATGAAAGTGAAAAGTGAAAGTGTAATCGCTCAGTCCTGTCTGACTCCTAGCAATCCTGTGGACTGCAGCCTACCAGGCTCCTCCATCCATGGGACCTTCTTGGCAAGAGTACTGGAGTGGGTTGCCATTGCCTTCTCTGTCCAGTTGCCAACTCAGCCTAGACGTCATATTAAAAAGCAGAGATATAACTTTACTGACAAAGGTCAGTCTAGTCAAAGCTATAGTTTTTCCAGTAGTCGTATATGGATGTGACAGCTGAACCATAAAGAAGGCTGAACATCAAAGAATTGATAGTTTTGAACTGTGGTGTTGGAGAAGACTCTTGAGAGTTCCTTGGAATGCAAGGAGATCAAACCAGTCAATCCTAAAAGAAATCCATCCTGAATATTCTTAGGAAAGATTGATGCTGAAACTGTATCTCTAATACTTTGGCCACCTGATGTGAAGAACCACCTCAGTAGAAAAGAGCCTGATGCTTGGAAAGATTGAAGGCAGGAGGAGAAAGGGACAATAGACGAGATGGTTGGATGGCATCACTGACTCAATGGACATAAGTCTGAGCGAGCACCAGGAGATGAAGGACAGGGAATCCTGGCATGCTATAGTCAAACACAACTCAGCAACTGAACAACAAATATATTACACAGCATATGAAGTTATTACAATATTAAAATTTTCTTTGTTTTAGTTATGATCCTATATATTTACCCAATAATTTTATATTTTATTTGTCATTATTATAGTAAATCCTAATAGTATCATGCATTCATGGTCTCTCTGAGACCTTTTTTTTCTATTCTATTCTATAAATCATATCTTTATACTCAACAGTTGAAAGGAATTAACTATTCATTATGAGCAAAGCCTGGAGAAGGAAATGGCAACCCACTCCAGTATTCTTGCCTGGAGAATCCCAGGGATGGAGGAGCCTGGTGGGCTGCCATCTATGGGGTCGCACAGAGTCAGACATGACTGAAGTTACTTAGCAGCAGCAGCAGCATGAGGAAAGCCTTCATAAATTTAGAAAACTATCCTCTTAAATTAACAGCTGAGATTTTTAAATACAATGACTAAGTAGATTATCTTAACAGACAATAATTTTTTATGTTACACTTTTGTTAAAATACATATATATTTAAGTAATAATATTTTATATATCACTATTATTCTTCTGTATCATAAACTGCATACATGTTAAGTCACTTCAGGTATGTCCAACTCTTTGTGACTCTGTGAAACTGTAGCCTTCCACTCTCCTCTGTCCATGGAGTTTTCCAGGCAAGAATACTGGAGTGAGTTGCCATGCCCTCTTCCAGGTGAGTATTACTTTATAAAAAGAAAAATTTAAATGGTGGAAATTTGGTTAATCTCAATGATAGCAGCAATCTAAAATCATATACTGGGTTTTGCATATGAAGCATCTATGTTCATGTAAGACATATCTGTAACTTGCCAAATATTCCTATTTTTAGGGTTCCTGATTCCTTTCTATTGTTATTATACAGAATCATAGAACCTTTATGGTTACAGTGAAGCCTGCAGTGAATCCTCAAGGCAGATCAAATTTCATCCACATCTCTACTCACTCATGCTCCTTCTTAGGCAAGCCAATAAGTTCCAGAGAACACAAAATTAGGCAATGAAGAGTTATCTCAAAGAGCTTGCAACTAGCTATTAAAGTTTTACTTTAAATCAGCTCAGGAGGAAGTGAAATAGATGAATTAAAGATCAAAGGAAAATGCTATTACACACCTTTGAGTGGACTGGCAAGCTCATTTCATTAAAGTTGTTTCATAAGACATCTACTGTGAAAGTTTCAACGACCCTGAGTTAGATATCAGCTCACCTATTCCAAGCATGAGAGACTAAACTGAGCATGAGGCTGTTTGAAGACTTCATTTCTTTTTCTCAACCTCTAAGATACTTTAAGCAAATCAATTCACTTTCTTTCTAGCATGAGTTTCCCCTACTGTTGCCCTTAACTTTGCACATTTAAGATTTGTTTAAAAAGAAAACTTTCAAATCATGAAGGAAAACATGCAGCCAGCATGTTTAAATCTTGCCTATTACCTTGAGAGTTACCCGGCTACTCTTTTCCCATATATGTGGCATTTTTGTGATGTTTGACAAACATCAAAAAATTCCAGAGAATTCAGGTTTTATTACCCATATTGGACTCTAACAAGTCTTGAAGGACTCAGATTTTTACTTCAAATAGAATAAGATTACATACTTTATCTTCATCTCTAGAGTCACGCTTCAAGAGTGACTCTGGAACCGAGACTAGCATCTAGACCGGAGCTGTGTTTCTCAGATGAGGTGCTCTAACAAAAAACTTGTAAAGTAAAGGAAACAAAGAAGATGTCATCATGCAAATTAATCAGCATTGGCTACAATTTGTCTTGAGAATGTAGCACTTCTGTCACTTTTATATTTTCTTTGCCATGCATGGTAGTTACCGTGGAAATGAGAAGGAAGAAACTGGAGAGATTTTAGCAAAGTTTGCATACATTAGAGGGCAAAAATCTTTGTGAATTTCTCTCTCTTTCTCTGAATTATGTTTGGACCAGGGTATCATCAGCTCTTATGCCATAGGTTAGGACTATGTGGCTGAATAAATCTATGAAGCTTCTGCCAGGCAAATATTCTTTGTCATAATTTACCTTAATGCACAGAGCATGTATACTTTTCTCTAACAAAGTGAGAGTATATATTCTGTACAATAAAGTGCTTTAGTCACATGGTTATATAAGTCCTGGTGACTTGATTGGCTTTTTCCTTTCCTGTGGAACTTCTGTCCCATAGCAGAAAACTACACTGTGAATGTGGCATGAAAAGCTATCATGAAGATTCCAGGTAAAAGGGACTACTTATTTTTCCTGTTAACTAGCAAATGTCTTCATCTAATAAATTTCCTTTACAAAGGGAGTGGTATGCCAGCATAGTAGTAAAACATTATGAAATTTAATACATTCAATTTATCATTTACCAAATCATGGAAGAGCTCCTTCTTATTTCTAAGACTGTCTTTGGCTTTGCATGTGTGCTCAGCTGTGCCTGACTCTCTGCCATCCCATGGACTGTAGACTGCCAGGCCCCGGTGTCCATGTAATTTTGCAGGCAGGAGTACTAGACTGGTTGCCATTTCCTTCTCCAGGGGATTTTTCAGACCATAGAATTGAACCTGCATCTCTTGCATCTCCTGCATTGGTAGGTGGGTTCTTTACCATTGGCATCACTGGGAAGCCCTGTTTTTTTTTGTTGTTGTTGTTGTTGTTTTTTGGCGGGGGCGGGGGTGCTTACTGAGAGCTTATAATTTGTTTAAGTGGACTTACCAATAGTGTGTATTTGTATGGCTAAAGACACATACATCTTTTCCATTGTTGCTCAGGCTTCACAATATTTGCAAATATCAGAGATCACAATAACGTGAAGTTTAGCAAACATTCACAGAAGTGGGAAAAAAATGCAAGTCATCATTTTTTTATTCTACTTACCAAGAAATCTGTAATTAAACCCTCCATCCACTTGGCTTATTTAAAGATCTTATTTTATAGCTCTTCAGAGGAAAGCTCTCGGTGGATACTTGTCATTTGTTTGAGAAGTGATACTTCCAAAATACTTCCTTTATGTTTCAAATGTTGTTGTTGTTGTTTTTTTCTGAAGTTAATTTAATTTTTCCTCTATGTACTCACATACATGTTCCTTTTCAAAGTACACTATATTTAAGCGTGGAATTCAATGGTGGATATTACATTTTAATATCTATTATTATACAAAGATATAAGGGTATTTAATGGCAGTCTTTAATATTATTATCTTTAGGAACCTATGTATTAATGTTCCACTCAATTCTCTTTCTCCATTGTTCATTAAAGCACTATAAAGTAAACTTAAAATGTGCAGTTATAATCAAGATAATGCCTATTCATTACACCATGGGCAATAAAACTGATGTCTCTTCACAATACAAACCTTATACTCATTGATAATTTCTATTGTTCAATTGATCAGTTAGAATGAAATTTTCATAGCTAAACTGAAACTATTACAAGCTAAAAAGGGGTCATGGGCAAAATAAAGCTAAGAAAAAGCATGGAGTGCTTTAGGATGTGAGGGAATAGACGAATGACTAGACGATGTGGGATCCAGAGGAATATGCAGGTAGTTTAGATCAGTGACTGCTAAGTAGTTAAAAACTTTAAAAGTCATTATAACTCATTTGAATTTAACTATACCAGTAAAGAGGGTTTCCCTTTTTACCCTCTGAGAAATAAAATCACACTCCAGCTGTAGAACGCATAGGCTAGAGACATAACAGAGATGTTAACTGTGAGATGCCTGAAAAGCCATTACTTTTGCAGTGGAGGCAAATTTTTACCTCTACCCTGTTAGAGTCTTAAGCTAGGTCTGAGAACTAAATTGACATGAGGGAGATTAATGGGGAAAAAAGCAGACAAATTTATTTAAGTTTTCAGTGACACATGACCTTTCACAAGGAAATGAAGTTCCAAAGAAGTGGCAAAACCTATATGCTTTTACGTTAGTTTGAGTAAAGGGAGGCAATTGTTGAAAAGTAACTAAAATATATGGGGAGGCTAAAGAAAGATAAGAATTATTTGAACAAGATCTGCTTGTACAGAATTCTCTTGGCTTCTACTCCCTATCTCTGGTGATAAGAATGTTTCTTTCATCCTCAAACACAGAGAACATTTTTCACATGGGAGTTTTATCTCCTGCTTTCAGGAGGAAAAGGGGAGGTCAGAATGGTTTTCTGATACCTGCTGTTTTCATATGCATTTAGCTCAAAATAATCCTATCCCAAAGGGGCACATTTTGAGGTGGTGTATTCTGCCACTCTCTACTTTAGTAGGACACTTTACAAAAGTTAAAGCAAGAAAAACTAGGGATGTGGCTTAAAGCAGCAGCAAATGAAAGGTAGGAGATATTTGAGACACGTTGTTTAAAACATGGTTACTGAGATTAATGGTAATAGGCATTGCAGGCAGATTCTTCAACATCTGCACCACCAGAGAAACCCCAATAAATTATTATAAAGATTCTAACATAAAAGGTGGCTGTTTGCTGCAATATGGAATACAGAAAGAGTAAGCAACTACCTATAAAATATCTTGCTGGGTTTTTGGTTGGGATTTCACTGAGTTTATAAATGAACTTGGGTAAAAAAACTGGGAAAATATTTTAAAATCACTTATCTGATAGAAGATTTGCATCCGAAATGTACAATGAATCCTTAAAGCTCAGCAATATGAAAACAAAACCACAGGGTATGAGAAAAAGGGAAACCTCCTACACTATGGGTGGGAATGTAAATTGGTGTAATCTCTGTGGAAAGCAGTTAGGAGGTTCCTTATAAAACTAAAAATGGAGTTACAATATGATCCAACAATTCCATTCCTGAACATATAACTAGAAATATGAAAACTTTAATTCAAAAAGTTATATGCATGCCAGTGTTTATAGCATCAATGTTTACATAGCCAAAATGTGGAAACAAAGTAACTGGCCATCAACATATGGATGACAGAGAGGATGTGGTATTTTAATGGAATATTACTCAGCGATAAAAAAGAAGGAAACATTGCCATCTGCAGCAACATGAACGGACCTAGAGAATACCATATTGAGCTAAGTAAATCAGAGAAAAATAAATATTATATAATATCACTTATCACAGTGTCTGAAAATAATACAAATATATCCATTTACAAAACAGAAATGGACTCACAGACATAGAAAAAGCTTATGGTTACCAAAGAGCAAAAGGAAGAGAGAAAGATAAATTAGGATATGCAATAATAGCATATATACATTACTATATATAAAATAGGTAAGCAACAAGGATGTACTATGTTACACAGGGGAAAATAGTCAATATCTTACAATAACCTAAAATGGAAAATAATCTGGAAAAATATATATCACTTTGCTATATACCTAAAACTAAGACAATATTGTAAATTAACTATATTTCAATTAATAAAAAGCAAAAATTCATTTAAAATGTGCAGAAAATCTGAAAAAAAATAACCTCAACATGTTATAAGCAACTGATCTCAACATATTGTATGCTAGTGGCCAATAAACATGATAAAATATTCAATGTAATTTGTCATTGACATTGCAAGTTAAAACAGCAATGAGATTTGCTAAACATTATAATGGCTGAATTTCAAAAAATTGATCATACCAAATGCTATCAAGAATGCAGAGCTACAGAAACTCTTATTCATTGTTTTGGGAATGCAAAATGATATAACTGCTTTAGATACAGATAAGCAATTGATTACAAAGCTAAATGTAGTCTCATAATATCATCCAGGGATTGGGCTCCAAGGAATTTATTTCACTGGCTTTAAAATCTATGTCTACAGAAAAACATGTACATAAATATTTAGCACTCATTTATTCATAATTGCCAAAAATCAGACACAAACAACTTTTAAAAGGTGAATCCTTACACAAATGCGGTTAAAATCATACATTCAATGGGAAACTATTCAGTGAAAAAAGGGATGGGTTAAAAATCCATGCAAATACACAGATGATTCTTACATGTGTATTGCTAACTAAAATTAATCAATCTGAAAAAATTACATACTGCAGCATTCAATTTAGCTGACATACTGGAAAAAACAAAACCCTAGAAATGGTAAAGAGGCCAGTGGTTTCTAAGGGCTTTGGGAGGAGGTACGTGTGAATAGGTGAAGTACAGAGGATACTTCAGAGCAGTGAAACCATTATCTATGTAGAACTTTACAGTGCAAAGAATAAAGCCATATATATGAAAATATTTTAAAAATCATTAGGAAAGCATAGGTGAGTAGGGAAATCCAAGATAGAATCCAGAATGTTACAAAAGTGGCTAAGCATATTTCAAATGAATGAAATAATTTCACTGAGGGGAACTGGGAAATGTATTGACCCATGTATTTTTGGAAATAAGTAGTAATGAAAAGATCAAAACAAAAGGAATTGTACATAAGGACTCGACTCTAATTGATAAAGTTGTGCCCCATGGGAGAACAATTTAACAATTCTGAAACCACTGCACATTTCACCCTGAAACTTAAATTTTAAGTAAATAAACTGAAGATGATTAGAGCTCGGTTCATCACTACTGGAGTGCAAGGATAAAGACAAACCAGAAGAGAAGGCTAAAACCATCTATGTGCTAATGGGTTAAAGCCAATGGGTTATTAATATTAATAATCATAATTAATTATAAGCATATTAACAAATACAATAATAATATTATTAATAATATTGTTATTGTGTAATAAAAAATATATGAGTCTAACTAAAATGTCAAATAATAGAGCTCCTGTGGAGAACAAACAGAAATCAGTACAGAGAGATCCCAAATATTGATATTTTATGTAGATATTCTGAACTCAAGAAAGTGAAGCACAATTTCCCCCTCCCTATGTGTGGACAGTGCAATAGAAAGTTTCAGGGGAGGAGTACAGTATGAGAAAGGGGAAGAAGATAAGTCACAATGACAAGTACATATCATGATATGATTGTAATGAGAAGGGTACCTTATCTCTGTGGACTTCCCCCCAATCTATAACACAGCACATATATAACCATGAGAAAAGCATCAGGAAAATGACAAATAAGGAGTGTTCTATAAAATACCTGATTAGCACTCCTCAAAATTGTCAAGGTCACTAAAATTAAGAAAAAGATTAAGAAACTGTAACAGCTACTAAGATCTTAAAGACACATGAAGTTTAAATGTGATATGTAAGATCCTAAAATACCAGACATTTAGTAAAGGTAAGGAAATTTGGTCCCATTACTTCATGGGAAATAGATGGGGAAACAGTGGAAACAGTGTCAGACTTTATTTTGGGGGGCTCCAAAATCACTGCAGATGGTGACTGCAGCCATGAAATTAAAAGACGCTTACTCCTTAAAAGGAAAGTTACGACCAACCTAGATAGCATATTCAAAAGCAGAGACATTACTTTGCCAACAAATGTCCATCTAGTCAAGGCTATGGTTTTTCCAGTGGTCATATATGGATGTGAGTGTTGGACTGTGAAGAAAGCTGAGCATGGAAGAATTGATGCTTTTGAACTGTGGTGTTGGATAAGACTCTTGAGAGTTCCTTGGACTGCAAGGAGATCCAACCAGTCCATTCTAAAGGAGATCAGTCCTGGGTGTTCTTTGGAAGGAATGATGCTAAAGCTGAACTCCAGTACTTTGGTCACCTCATGCAAAGAGTTGACTCATTGGAAAAGACCCTGATGCTGGGAGGGATTTGGGGGCAGGAGGAGAAGGGGCCGACAGAGGATGAGATGCCTGGATGGCATCATCGACTCGTGAGTTTGAGTGAACTCCGGGAGTTGGTGATGGACAGGGAGGCCTGGCGAGCTGCGATTCATGAGGTCGCAATGAGTTGGACATGAATGAGTGACTGAACTTAACTGAACTGAAGGAAATTTGAATAAAATGTGGAGTTCTACTTAACCTGAATTGGTTCTTATGTTGTAACAGATTCTCCTTACTAGTATAAGATATTAACAGGAGAGGAAGTTAGTTGTGGAATATATGAAAAATTTCTATATTATCTTTGCAACTTTTCTGTATGTTTAAAACAATTCTAAAACAAAATGTTCATTAAAAATGAAGAAAATTGATATCTAGTATACCCCTTCTAATGAAGCATATAACAGTTCCATGCTAAAGTGAAGATGTATCAAAAACTCAAAGATCTTCACATTAAAATAGGATTTACTCTCCAAAAGGTTAAATGAAATCTGGTGCCAGGTGTTTAAAAAGTATGTGAGACAACAAGGTCATCTTGCTCTACTGGCGTATGCACGTGGCTCTAATTAAGTCCACTTTTTCCCCAGTATAATTGTAATCAGTCAACCTAACAGCCTGTCCATAGAGTGTCAACAGCCCTCCTCCAAAGTAGGCCTTTAGATATAGGGTCTGAACAAAGTAAACAAGTTGTGAGAACTAGCTGACAGTAGTTATTACCAATATAAGGTCTGAGCAAAGCAAACCATGCTAAATATAATTAAAATACAGAGACAAATGAACTTCCATATTAGGATACATAGGGCTGCTAAGTGGCTTCATTTGTATCCGACTCTGTGCGACCCCACAGATGGCAGCCCACCAGGCTCCACTGTCCCTGGGATTCTCCAGGCAAGGATACTGGAGTGGGTTGCCATTTCCTTCTCCAATGCATGAAAGTAAAAAGCGAAAGTGAAGTCACTCAGTCCTTAGTGACCCCATGGACTGCAGCCTACTAGCTCCTCCATCCATGGGATTTGCCAGGCAAGAGTACTGGAGTGGGTTGCCATTGCCTTCTCCATACATGGGGCTAGACATCCTAAATTTTTTAGCTAAAATGCAGTTAAACTTTCTACAAAAAACAAAATGAAGTCAATGTAAATGATTGGTCAAGACCCAAAAAATGTAACAGGATTTCTCTAAGGCTGGGAATATAAAGAACAGAGGATAAAAGCCAACAATGCCTTTGACGCATATCCTGAAGATATCCAGGAAGCTGGAAGGATTTTGAAATATTCTGTGTCTCATATAATGTACAAAGTCACAATGGAAAATACTCCACGTGAAGGTAGGATGTGGAAAAATTTACCCAGCAATGCCAGACTGAAGAGAGAATTTTCTTTCTCAGCCTTAGTTTTGCTGTAAGAAAAGAAAAATAAATGCCTCTTCTGAGATTAGATCCATAAGTATGCTTTCTTGTGGGGAAGAAAAATCAGATGATCTGTGTGGCCTGAATCCTTTAAAATAATTCCAATTTCAAAAGAAAGAATTTAAAGTATTATCATCTGGTTAGATGAGTGGCAGAGGCACAATACAAATCCTCCATAGAAGAAGGCTATTTACTGCATGTCACGTGCAGTCATGGAGTACTAATGAAGGGAGCTTTAACACAATTGAACACACACTTAAAAATCTGAAGGGAAAAATCCTAGCAAATGCCAGTCAAAGAAAGTAATAAACAGTAGATATTTCAAATAAGTGAACTAATCCTAATTCAGCTTATAAAATAATCAGGTATGTTAAAATAAATGTGTCTCATATGTTTAAGGAAATAGAAGAGAAAATGCAATATGCAAGCAGAAAAGCAATTACTAGGATTTTTAAAAAATGAAAATAGAAATTAAAATTCTAAGGAAGTATTAATAGTCTAGATACAACATAGGATAAAAATATGAACATATTTCAGAATTCTTGGATGAAATCATGGAGTAGAGAGTGAACCAGGGAGAAAATAGCCTGAGAGAGAAAATGGCTGAGAATTATTCAGAATAGATTCAACTGCAAAGACTTTTAGGTTTTGGAAATCCAAGAAATCTAAATAGAAAATAAAAATAAACCCAGATCACTTGCAGTCAAGTTGAAAAACAACTCATAGAGAAGATAAAGTAGATATGGGGTTGAGGGGGTGGGAGGGAGGAAGATAGGTCACTTCAAAGGAACTACAAGGACACTTGAAGCATCTCCAGAGCAACAGGTGAAGCCAGGGGCAAATCTTCAATATTGTATGAGACAATGTCAAACCAGAGTCTTTATGCCAAGTAAACTATTTTAGAAGGAAGGTTGTGAAATAAAAACATATAAAACAGAAAGATTATTATCAAGAAGCTGTCACTAATAAAACTTCCTAAGAATGAACCTCAAAAACAAAGCTGTGGAAAACAAAAATGATGAATAAATTTTAAGAACCTGCAATCATGAAGTTAAACTGAAGCAAACTTTTACTGTACATATTAATAATATTATTAGATTTATAGGATAAAAAGATAAAACTAAAAAGTTAATAACAATAGGTGATCATAATTAAGGCATAATTAATTTCAAATGATTTCAATTTTTTGAATTTATCAAGGGTAGATTTATGGCCCAGGATGTGATCTATCCTGGAGAAGGTTCCGTGCGCACTTGAAAAAAAGGTGAAATTCATTGTTTTGGGGTGAAATGTCCTATAGATATCAATTAGGTCTAACTGGTCTATTGTATCATTTAAAGTTTGTGTTTCTTTGTTAATTTTCTGTTCAGTTGATCTGTCCATAGGTGTGAGTGGGGTATTAAAGTCTCCCACTATTATTGTGTTATTGTTAACTTCCCCTTTCATTCTTTTTTTGTTTGTTTGTTTTTTTTTTTTTTTTTAGTTTTTTATTTTTTAAATTTTAAAATCTTTAATTCTTACATGCATTCCCAAACATGAACCCCCCTCCCACCTCCCTCCCCATAACATCTTTCTGGGTCATCCCCATGCACCAGCCCCAAGCATGCTGCATCCTGCGTCAGACATAGACTGGGGATTCAATTCACATGATAGTATACATGTTAGAATGTCATTCTCCCAAATCATCCCACCCTCTCCCTCTCCCTCTGAGTCCAAAAGTCCGTTATACACATCTGTGTCTCTTTCCCTGTCTTGCATACAGGGTCGTCATTGCCATCTTCCTTAATTCCATATATATGTGTTAGTATACTGTATTGGTGTTTTTTCTTTCTGGCTTACTTCACTCTGTATAATCGGCTCCAGTTTCATCCATCTCATCAGAACTGATTCAAATGAATTCTTTTTAACGGCTGAGTAATACTCCATTGTGTATATGTACCACTGCTTTCTTATCCATTCATCTGCTGATGGACATCTAGGTTGTTTCCATGTCCTGGCTATTATAAACAGTGCTGCGATGAACATTGGGGTACATGTGTCTCTTTCAATTCTGGTTTCCTCGGTGTGTATGCCCAGCAGTGGGATTGCTGGGTCATAAGGTAGTTCTATTTGCAATTTTTTAAGGAATCTCCATACTGTTCTCCATAGTGGCTGTACTAGTTTGCATTCCCACCAACAGTGTAGGAGGGTTCCCTTTTCTCCACACCCTCTCCAGCATTTATTGCTTGCAGATTTTTGGATCGCAGCCATTCTGACTGGTGTGAAGTGGTACCTCATTGTGGTTTTGATTTGCATTTCTCTAATAATGAGTGATGTTGAGCATCTTTTCATGTGTTTGTTAGCCATCCGTATGTCTTCTTTGGAGAAATGTCTATTTAGTTCTTTGGCCCATTTTTTGATTGGGTCATTTATTTTTCTGGAGTTGAGCTGCATAAGTTGCTTGTATATTTTTGAGATTAGTTGTTTGTCAGTTGCTTCATTTGCTATTATTTTCTCCCATTCAGAAGGCTGTCTTTTCACCTTGCTTATATTTTCCTTTGTTGTGCAGAAGCTTTTAATTTTAATTAGATCCCATTTGTTTATTTTTGCTTTTATTTCCAGAATTCTGGGAGGTGGATCATAGAGGATCCTGCTGTGATTTATGTTGGAGAGTGTTTTGCCTATGTTCTCCTCTAGGAGTTTTATAGTTTCTGATCTTACATTTAGATCTTTAATCCATTTTGAGTTTATTTTTGTGTGCGGTGTTAGAAAGTGATCTAGTTTCATTCTTTTACAAGTGGTTGACCAGTTTTCCCAGCACCACTTGTTAAAGAGATTGTCTTTACTCCATTGTATATTCTTGCCTCCTTTGTCAAAGATAAGGTGTCCATATGTGTGTGGATTTATCTCTGGGCTTTCTATTTTGTTCCATTGATCTATATGTCTGTCTTTGTGCCAGTACCATACTGTCTTGATGACTGTGGCTTTGTAGTAGAGCCTGAAGTCAGGCAAGTTGATTCCTCCAGTTCCATTCTTCTTTCTCAAGATTGCTTTGGCTATTCGAGGTTTTTTGTATTTCCATACAAATCTTGAAATTATTTGTTCTAGTTCTGTGAAAAATGTGGCTGGTAGCTTGATAGGGATTGCATTGAATTTGTAAATTGCTTTGGGTAGTATACTCATTTTCACTATATTGATTCTTCCGATCCATGAACATGGTATATTTCTCCATCTATTAGTGTCCTCTTTGATTTCTTTCATCAGTGTTTTATAGTTTTCTATATATAGGTCTTTAGTTTCTTTAGGTAGATATATTCCTAAGTATTTTATTCTTTTCGTTGCAATGGTGAATGGAATTGTTTCCTTAATTTCTTTTTCTATTTTCTCATTATTTGTGTATAGGAATGCAAGGGATTTCTGTGTGTTGATTTTATATCCTGCAACTTTACTATATTCATTGATTAGTTCTAGTAATTTTCTGGTGGAGTCTTTAGGGTTTTCCATGTAGAGGATCATGTCATCTGCAAACAGTGAGAGTTTTACTTCTTCTTTTCCAATTTGGATTCCTTTTATTTCTTTTTCTGCTCTGATTGCTGTGGCCAAAACTTCCAGAACTACGTTGAATAGTAGCGGTGAAAGTGGACACCCTTGTCTTGTTCCTGACTTTAGGGGAAATGCTTTCAATTTTTCACCATTGAGGATAATGTTTGCTGTGGGTTTGTCATAGATAGCTTTTATTATGTTGAGGTATGTTCCTTCTATTCCTGCTTTCTGGAGAGTTTTTATCATAAATGGATGTTGAATTTTGTCAAAGGCCTTCTCTGCATCTATTGAGATAATCATATGGTTTTTATTTTTCAATTTGTTAATGTGGTGAATTACATTGATTGATTTGCGGATATTGAAGAATCCTTGCATCCCTGGGATAAAGCCCACTTGGTCATGGTGTATGATCTTTTTAATGTGTTGTTGGATTCTGATTGCTAGAATTTTGTTGAGGATTTTTGCATCTATGTTCATCAGAGATATTGGCCTGTAGTTTTCTTTTTTTGTGACATCTTTGTCAGGTTTTTGTATTAGGGTGATGGTGGCCTCATAGAATGAGTATGGAAGTTTACCTTCCTCTGCAATTTTCTGGAAGAGTTTGAGGAGGATAGGTGTTAGCTCTTCTTGAAATTTTTGTTAGAATTCAGCTGTGAAGCCGTCTGGACCTGGGCTATTGTTTGCTGGAAGATTTCTGATTACAGTATCAATTTCCGTGCTTGTGATGGGTCTGTTAAGATTTTCTATTTCTTCCTGGTTCAGTTTTGGAAAATTGTACTTTTCTAAGAATTTGTCCATTTCTTCCACGTTGTCCATTTTATTGGCATACAACTGCTGATAGTAGTCTCTTATGATCCTTTGTATTTCTGTGTTGTCTGTTGTGATCTCTCCATTTTCATTTCTAATTTTATTGATTTGATTTTTCTCTCTTTGCTTCTTGATGAGTCTGGCTAATGGTTTGTCAATTTTATTTATCCTTTCAAAGAACCAGCTTTTGGCTTTGTTGATTTTTGCTATGGTCTCTTTTGTTTCTTTTGCATTTATTTCTGCCCTAATTTTTAAGATTTCTTTCCTTCTACTAACTCTGGGGTTCTCCAACTCTTCCTTTTCTAGTTGCTTTAGTTGTAGAGTTAGGTTATTTATTTGACTTTTTTCTTGTTTCTTGAGGTATGCCTGTATTGCTATGAACTTTCCTCTTAGCACTGCTTTTATAGTGTCCCACAGGTTTTGGGTTGTTGTGTTTTCATTTTCATTAGTTTCTATGCATATTTTGATTTCTTTTTTGATTTCTTCTGTGATTTGTTGGTTATTCAGAAGTGTGTTGTTCAACCTCCATATGTTGGAATTTTTAATAGTTTTTCTCCTGTAATTGAGATCTAATCTTAATGCATTATGGTCAGAAAAGATGCTTGGAATGATTTCGATTTTTTTGAATTTATCAAGTTTAGATTTATGGCCCAGGATGTGATCTATCCTGGAGAAGGTTCCATGAGCACTTGAAAAAAAGGTGAAATTCGTTGTTTTGGGGTGAAATGTCCTATAGATATCAATTAGGTCTAACTGATCTAATGTATCATTTAAAGTTTGCGTTTCTTTGTTAATTTTCTGTTTAGTTGATCTGTCCATAGGTGTGAGTGGGGTATTAAAGTCTCCCACTATTATTGTGTTATTGTTGATTTCCCCTTTCATACTTGTTAGCATTTGTCTTACATATTGTGGTGCTCCTATATTGGGTGCATATATATTTATAATTGTTATATCTTCTTCTTGGATTGTTCCTTTGATCATTATGTAGTGGCCTTCTTTGTCTCTTTTCACAGCCTTTGTTTTAAAGTCTATTTTATCGGATATGAGTATTGCCACTCCTGCTTTCTTTTGGTCTCTATTCGCGTGGTATATCTTTTTCCAGCCCTTCACTTTCAGTCTGTATGTGTCCCTTGTTTTGAGGTGGGTCTCTTGTAAGCAGCATATAGAGGGGTCTTGTTTTTGTATCCATTCAGCCAGTCTTTGTCTTTTGGTTGGGGCGTTCAACCCATTTACGTTTAAGGTAATTATTGATAAGTATGATCCCGTTGCCATTTACTTTATTGTTTTGGGTTCGGGTTTATACACCCTTTTCGTGTTTCCTGTCTAGAGGATATCCTTTAGAATTTGTTGGAGAGCTGGTTTGGTGGTGCTGAATTCTCTCAGCTTTTGCTTGTCTGTAAAGCTTTTGATTTCTCCTTCGTATTTGAATGAGATCCTTGCTGGGTACAGTAATCTGGGCTGTAGGTTATTGTCTTTCATCACTTTAAGTATGTCTTGCCATTCCCTCCTGGCCTGAAGAGTTTCTATTGACAGATCAGCTGTTATCCTTATGGGAATCCCCTTGTGTGTTATTTGTTGTTTTTCCCTTGCTGCTTTTAATATTTGTTCTTTGTGTTTGATCTTTGTTAATTTGATTAATATGTGTCTTGGGGTGTTTCGCCTTGGGTTTATCCTATTTGGGACTCTCTGTGTTTCTTGGACTTGGGTGATTATTTCCTTCCCCATTTTAGGGAAGTTTTCAACTATTATCTCCTCAAGGATTTTCTCATGATCTTTCTTTCTGTCTTCTTCTTCTGGGACTCCTATAATTCGAATGTTGGAGCGTTTCATATTGTCCTGGAGGTCTCTGAGATTGTCCTCGTTTCTTTTAATTCGTTTTTCTTGTTTCCTCTCTGATTCATTTATTTCTACCATTCTCTCTTCTATTTCACTAATCCTATCTTCTGCCTCCGTTATTCTACTATTTGTTGCCTCCAGAGTGTTTCTGATCTCATTTATTGTGTTATTCATTATATTTTGACTCTTTTTTATTTCTTCTAGGTCCTTGTTAAACCTTTCTTGCATCTTCTCAATCCTTGTCTCTAGGCTATTTATCTGTGTTTCCATTTTGATTTCAAGATTTTGGATCATTTTCACTATCAATATTCAGAATTCCTTCTCCGGTAGATTCCCTACTTCTTCCTCTTTTGTTTGGTTTCGTGGGCAACTCTCCTGTTCCTTTACCTGCTGAGTATTCCTCTGTCTCTTCATCTTGGTTATATTGCTGCGTTTGGGGTGGCCTTTTTATATTCTGATAATTTGTGGAGTTCTCTTTGTTATGGAGCTTCCTCACTTTGGGTGGGGTTCTATCAGTGGCTTGTCAAGGTTTCCTGGTTGGGGAGGCTTGTGTTGGAGTTTTGGTGGGTGGAGCTGGGTTTCTTCTCTCTGGAGTGCAGTGGAGTGACCCGTAATGGGTTATGAGACATCAAAGGTTTTGGGATAATTTTGAGCTGCCTGTATATTGAGGCTCAGGGGAGTGTTCCTGTGTTGCTGGAGAATTTGCGTGGTGTGTCTTGTTTTGGAACTTGTTGGCCCTTGGGTGGAGCTTGGTTTCGGTGTAGGTATGAAGGCATTTGATGAGCTCCTATTGCTTAATGTTCCCTGAATTCAAGAGTTCTCTAATGTTTTCAGGCTTTGGGTTTAAGCTTCCTGCTTCTGGTTTTCAGTTTTATTTTTACAGTAGCCTCTAGACTTCTCCATCTATACAGCACCGATGATAAAACATCTAGGTTAAAGATGAAAAGTTTCTCCACATTGAGGGACACTCAGAGAGGTTCACTGAGTTACAAGGAGAAGAGAAGATGGAGGGGGTAGTTCGAGGTAACTGGAATGAGATGCGGTGAGATCAAGAGAGGAGAGAGCAAGCTAGCCAGTAGTCACTTCCTTATGTGCGCTCTATAGTCTGGACCGCTCAGAGGTATTTACAGAGTTATATGGGGAAGAGGAGAGGGAGGAAGTAGACAGAGGTGACCAGGAGGATAAGGGAGAGGAATGAGTAGGAGAGAGACAAATCCTGCCAGTAACCAGTTCCTTAGGTGTTCTCTACCGTCTGGAACACTCAGAGATTCACAGAGTTGGATAGAGAAGAGATGGGGGAGAAAAGATACAGAGGCCACCTGGTGGAGAAAAAGGAGAGTCCAGAGGAGGAGAGAGTGGTCAAGCCAGTAATCTCGCTCTTAGGTAAACTTGGGTAGTGAAGTTTGGGTTTTTAAATGTACAAAATTGACAACAAATACCTAAGAGCAAAGATTAAAAATCTGGAGTAGAGGTTGGATTTTCAAAGATACAATATTAAAGAAAAGCAGAAGGAAAAAGGAAGAAAGAAAAAAAAGAATTATTAAAAAACAAACAAACAAAAAAAAAAAAAACAAAAACAAAACACCAACAACCATCCAAAGAGTATATGTGGTGTTTGCCTTAAAAAAAAAAAAAAAAAAGTCTTTTTTTTTTTAAATAGTAATACTAGGTTATAGAATTAAAAATTAGAGGAGAAATAGAAGACGTAACAATTTTTAAAAAAGCTCGGAAAAAAAAGAAAAAAAAAGAAAAAAGCAAAAAAAAATGATTTTAAAAATATTAAAATATTAAAAATATATCTGGCTCTTCTCTGATGTTATGGGCCGTGTGGGCTCACTTCCAAGGTGGTTCCCTCTGTTTAACTTCTTCTGTTTGCTGGTTTTTAGGCTCACTAGTTCAGTCGCACTGTGGGGAGGGGAGTTGCTGCAAACAAATAGCACTGTTGTGTGTACACAGTATCTCTGCTCCGCTTGACCTGTCCTTTCTCGTGGCGCACAAACCGCTCCGGCTCTACGATGCTCAGCCGGGAACCGTCTGGGGCCGGCCCTAGGCTGCGTGCACTTCCCCGGTCCAAGCCGGTCAGGTTCGGCCCTCAGGCAGCCCTCAGAGGCACAAATGCGGCTGGGACTGCGCTTTGTGCCCTTCCCAGGTCCGAGTAGCTCAGGAGTTTGGCGAGCGCGATCGCCGCGGCTTGTCACTTTTTCCGCGGCTGCTGCTCAGCTCTCTGGGTGGACCGCTGGCGCACCCCGTGAGGCAGACTGTGACTGTCCAGCACCCCCAGAAGTCTTAGCAAAGGAGCCTGCTTGTAGTTAGGTAAGTAAAGTCTCTCCGGGTCTGCAATTGCCCCTTTCCAGTCCTTACGGCTCTGGCTGCCTCTCCCCCGCGGGGAATGGTCTGCAGCCGGCTTTTTCCGCTCCGTCCTTTGTTCTGTGCTCAGTCCTGGCGGTGTCTTATGTTCGAGCCCTTCGCGTGGTAGCTATCCCACAGTCGGGTTTGCTAGCCCAAGTTAGATCGTTCTGGTTGCGCGTGGGGCGTTCCTGCCCGATTCTTACAAAGCTCTGCAGCCCGCGCCTCCCGCGCGTCCCTGCCCTGCCTCCACTTCCCAATGGCGGATGCAGGCGTCTGTGCTGCTTTTCCGCTGGGGGAGTTACTGGTGGGCTTGTAATCTCTTGGTTTTAATTATTTATCTATTTTTCCTTCCTGTTATGTTGCCCTCTGTGTTTCCAAGGCTCGCCACAGACTCGGCAGGGAGAGTGTTTCCTGGTGTTTGGAAACCTCTCTTCTTAAAATTCCCTTCCCAGGACGGGCTTCCCTTCCCGGGACGGAGCTCCCTCCCCACCTCCTTTGTCTCCTTTTTCGTCTTTCATATTTTTTTCCTACCTGTTTTTGAAGACAATGGTCTGCTTTTCTGGTTGCCTGATGTCCTCTGCCAGCCTACAGAAGTTGTTTTGTGGAGTTTGCTCGGCGTTGAAATGTTCTTTTGAGGAATTTGTGAGGGAGAACGTGATCTTCCCGTCCTATTCCTCCGCCATCTTTTAACATCCCCCTTTCATTCTTGTTAGCATTTGTCTTACATATTGCGGTGCTCCTATGTTGGGTGCATATATATTTATAATTGTTACAGCTTCTTCTTGGATTGATCCTTTGATCATTAGGTAGTGGCCTTCTTTGTCTCTTTTCACAGCCTTTGTTTTAAAGTCTATTTTATCGGATATGAATATTGCTACAACTGCTTTCTTTTGGTCTCTATTTGCGTGGAATATCTTTTTCCAGCCCTTCACTTTCAGTCTGTATGTGTCCCTTGTTTTGAGGTGGGTCTCTTGTAGGCAGCATATATAGGGATCTTGTTTTTGTATCCATTCAGCCAGTTTTTGCCTTTTGGTTGGGGCATTCAACCCATTTATGTTTAAGGTAATTATTGATAAGTATGATCCAGTTGCCATTTACTTTACTGTTTTGGGTTCGGGTTTATATGCCCTTTTTGTGTTTCCTGTCTAGAGGATATCCTTTAGAATTTGTTGGAGAGCTGGTTTGGTGGTGCTGAATTCTCTCAGCTTTTGCTTGTCTGTAAAGCTTTTGATTTCTCCTTCATATTTGAATGAGATCCTTGCTGGGTACAGTAATCTGGGCTGTAGCTTATTTTCTTTCATCACTGTAAGTATGTCTTGCCATTCCCTCCTGTCCTGAAGAGTTTCTGTTGAAAGATCTGCAATTATCCTTATGGGAATCCCCTTGTGTGTTATTTGTTGTTTTTCCCTTGCTGCTTTTTATATTTGTTCTTTGTGTTTGATCTTTGTTAACTTGATTAATATGTGTCTTCGGGTGTTTCACCTTGGGTTTATCCTATTTGGGACTCTCTGTGTTTCTTGGACTTGGGTGATTATTTCCTTCCCCATTTTAGGGAAGTTTTCAACTATTATCTCCTCAATGATTTTCTTTTCTTTTCTTTTTAATTTTTTAATTTTTTTAGTTTTTTATTTTTTAAATTTTAAAATCTTTAATTCTTACATGCGTTCCCAAACGTGAACTCCCCTCCCACCTCCCTCCCCACAACATCTCTCTGGGTCATCCCCATGCACCAGCCCCAAGCATGCTGTATCCTGCGTCAGACATAGACCGGCAATTCAATTCCTACATGATAGTATACATGTTAGAATGCCATTCTCCCAAATCATCCCACCCTCTCCCTCTCCCTCTGAGTCCAAAAGTCCATTATACACATCTGTGTCTTTTTTCCTGTCTTGCATACAGGGTCGTCATTGCCATCTTCCTAAATTCCATATATATGTGTTAGTATACTGTATTGGTGTTTTTCTTTCTGGCTTACTTCACTCTGTATAATTGGCTCCAGTTTCATCCATCTCATCAGAACTGATTCAAATGAATTCTTTTTAATGGCTGAGTAATACTCCATTGTGTATATGTACCACTGCTTTCTTATCCATTCATCTGCTGATGGACATCTAGGTTGTTTCCATGTCCTGGCTATTATAAACAGTGCTGTGATGAACATTGGGGTACATGTGTCTCTTTCAATTCTGTCTCCTCGGTGAGTATGCCCAGAAGTGGGATTGCTGGGTCATAAGGTAGTTCTATTTGCAATTTTTTAAGGAATCTCCACACTGTTCTCCATAGTGGCTGTACTAGTTTGCATTCCCACCAACAGTGTAGGAGGGTTCCCTTTTCTCCACACCCTCTCCAGCATTTATTGCTTGCAGACTTTTGGATCGCAGCCATTCTGACTGGTGTGAAGTGGTACCTCATTGTGGTTTTGATTTGCATTTCTCTAATAATGAGTGATGTTGAGCATCTTTTCATGTGTTTGTTAGCCATCCGTATGTCTTCTTTGGAGAAATGTCTATTTAGTTCTTTGGCCCATTTTTTGATTGGGTCGTTTATTTTTCTGGAATTGAGCTGCATAAGTTGCTTGTATATTTTTGAGATTAGTTGTTTGTCAGTTGCTTCATTTGCTATTATTTTCTCCCATTCAGAAGGCTGTCTTTTCACCTTGCTTATATTTTCCTTTGTTGTGCAGAAGCTTTTAAATTTAATTAGATCCCATTTGTTTATTTTTGCTTTTATTTCCAGAATTCTGGGAGGTGGATCATAGAGGATCCTGCTGTGATTTATGTCTGAGAGTGTTCTGCCTCCACCAAAAATTACTAGAGCTAATCAATGAATATAGTAAAGTTGCAGGATATAAAATCAACACACAGAAATCCCTTGCATTCCTATACACAAATAATGAGAAAGTAGAAAAAGAAATTAAGGAAACAATTCCATTCACCATTGCAACGAAAAGAATAAAATACTTAGGAATATATCTACCTAAAGAAACTAAAGACCTATATATAGAAAACTATAAAACACTGATGAAAGAAATCAAAGAGGACACTAATAGATGGAGAAATATACCATGTTCATGGATCGGAAGACTCAATATAGTGAAAATGAGTATACTACCCAAAGCAATTTACAAATTCAATGCAATCCCTATCAAGCTACCAGCCACATTTTTCACAGAACTAGAACAAATAATTTCAAGATTTGTATGGAAATACAAAAAACCTCGAATAGCCAAAGCAATCTTGAGAAAGAAGAATGGAACTGGAGGAATCAACTTGCCTGACTTCAGGCTCTACTACAAAGCCACAGTCATCAAGACAGTATGGTACTGGCACAAAGACAGACATATAGATCAATGGAACAAAATAGAAAGCCCAGAGATAAATCCACACACATATGGACACCTTATCTTTGACAAAGGAGGCAAGAATATACAATGGAGTAAAGACAATCTCTTTAACAAGTGGTGCTGGGAAAACTGGTCAACCACTTGTAAAAGAATGAAACTAGATCACTTCCTAACACCGCACACAAAAATAAACTCAAAATGGATTAAAGATCTAAATGTGAGATCAGAAACTATAAAACTCCTAGAGGAGAACATAGGCAAAACACTCTCAGACATAAATCACAGCAGGATCCTCCTCAATGATTTTCTCATGGTCTTTTGTTTCGTCTTCTTCTTCTGGGACTCCTATAATTCGAATGTTGGAGCATTTCATATTGTCCTGGAGGTCTCTGAGATTGTCCTCATTTCTTTTAATTCGTTTTTCTTTTTTCCTCTCTGATTCATTTATTTCTACTGTTCTATCTTCTATTTCACTAATCCAATCTTCTGCCTCTGATATTCTACTATTTGTTGCCTCCAGAGTGTTTCTGATCTCATTTATTGCATTATTCATTATATATTGACTCTTTTGTATTTCTTCTAGGTCCTTGTTAAACCTTTCTTGCATCTTCTCAATCCTTGTCTCCAGGCTATTTACCTGTGATTCCATTTTGATTTCAAGATTTTGGATCATTTTCACTATCAGTATTCAGAATTCTTTCTCAGGTAGATTCCTTATCTCTTCCTCTGTTTGGTTTGGTAGGCATTTCTCCTGTTCCTTTACCTGCTGGGTATTCCTCTGTCTCTTCATCTTGGTTATATTGCTGTGTTTGGTGTGGCCTTTCCATATTCTGGGAATTTGTGGAGTTCTCTTTTTTATGGAGTTTCCTCACTGTGGGCGGGGTTGTATATCAGTGGCTTGTCAAGGTTTCTTGGTTAGAGAGGCTTGTGTTGGAGTTCTGGTGGGTGGAGCTGGATTTCTTCTCTCTAGAGTGCAATGAAGTGACCAGTAATGGGTTATGAGACGTCAGTGGTTTTGGAGTAACTTTGAGCTGCTTGTATATTGAAGCTCAGGGGTGTGTTCCTGTGTTGCTAGAGAATTTGCGTGGTATGTCTTGCTCTGGAACTTGTTGGCCCTTGGGTGGGGCTTTGTTTCAGTGTAGGTATGGAGGCGTTTGATGAGCTCCTATCAATTAATGTTCCCTGGATTCAGGAGTTCTCTGATGTTCTCAGGATTTGGACTTAAGCCTCCTGCTTCTGGTTTTCAGTTTTATTTTTACAGTAGCCTCAAGACTTCTCCATCTATACAGCACCGATGATAAAACATCTAGGTTAAAGAGGAAGTTTCTCCACATTGAGGGACACCCAGAGAGATTCATTGAGTTACATGGAGAAGAGAAGAGGGAGGGGGTAGTTAGAGGTGACTGGAATGAGATGAGGTGGGATCAGAAGAGGAGAGAGCAAGCTAGCCAGTAATCACTTCCTTATGTGTGCTCCTCAGTCTGGACCGCTCAGAGGTGTTCAAGGAGTTATACAAGGAAGAGGAGAGGGAGGAAGTAGACAGAGGTGGCCAGGAGGGTAAAAGAGGGAAATGAAAAGGAGAGAGACAGATCCAGTAAGGCATAATTTATTTCAAATTAATGCAACAATATTACTTGACTTTAGATGCTTAAGTTTGCATGTTAAAAATTAATGGAAAAATGTAGAAATAGAACATATATCTTTCAAATCACTAAAAGAGAAAAGTAGAATTGTGCATATAGCAACAAGAAAAACCTAATTCTAAAAATATAGAAACAAACAAAACTAAAATATAACCCCCAAATCATAAAATGGAAATAAATCCAAATACTTCTTTTTGGATTTTAGTAACTCAAATGAATAAAAGTATATTCTTTTCAGTTGAAAGCATAGATTACTTTTTAAAAAAAAGGAAGTGCAATTCTAATAAAATCAGACTCCTTTCACTTCTCTTCAAAATTACACCATTCAAACCACTAGAGTTTGACAAGAAAAACAAATAAAAGGTGAAAATTAGAATGAAAAAACAAAATTGTTAATATTTGTAGATGGTAAAATTGTCTATTTGGAAAACTAAATATAAGATTATAAGATATTAAGAGATATGACTTGTGTTATTATCTGTAACATAAGATCCATAAACAAAATATAGTCTACGTTTATACTAGTGAAAGAAAATACAGTTTCTAGAAATAAAAATAGTATTATATGCCACCATTTAAAATAGAAACAAAGAACATAAGGCATTTTTGTGCGAATAAATATGCAAAAGTAAAAAAGAAAATTACAAAATTTTTAATTCAAAGACATGAAGGTACAAAACATTTTAGATATATTGCACTAATTTATAAAGATGTCAATATTTCTCAATTCATATGAAAAGTCACTGTAATTCCATCCAACATTCCAACAAAATTTTCATTGACTTGACAAGTTAAACTAAAATTACACGGAAGCTCAAAAGTCAAAGAATATTCAATACATTTTAGAGAAACTAGAAGAGAATCTATTTAACCTAGAAAAAATGAAGATCTTACAAAAAATACAGTAAGACTGTAGGTGGTGCTTCCAAGGTGACTCAGTGATAAAGAATCCGCCTGCCAAAGCGGGAGACACAAATTGGATCCCTGGGTTAAAAAAGATCTTCTGAAGAAAGAAATGGCAACCCATTCCAATATTCTTGCCTGGGAAATTCTAAGGACAGAGGAGCCTGGTGGGCTACAGTCCTTGGGGGTCACCATTTAGTGATTAAACAACAACAAGACATTATATGGAGATTTGGATCAAGACGGTGGAATAAGAGGGCTCGGAGCTCACCTCATCTCATGAACACATCAAAAATACATCTCAATGGGAACAATTCTTACTGAAAACTAATTGGAAATTAGCACACAGACAAGGCTTGTACAACGAAGGCTATAAGAAAGATACACGGGTAGTTGGGTAGGAACAGAAGGAAATCAGGTGGAGACATGTGCCCCTGGGAAGGGACTCAAAGGAAAAGGGAGATTACACTGGAGGACTGCATCCTGGGAGCAGCAGTTCAAGCCGCAGATTGGGACTAATGGAAGGGCTGTGGGAAGTCTGAGCTGCACTCAGAGGAGTGTGTTTGTGCTGGTTTGTACCCAAGGAAGGGTTGAGAGAGATCTGTTGACTTTCCTGCAACTGTCTCACCAAGCACCCCGGCACAGTCCTAGCAAACAGTCTAACTCTGCTCACTCCATCACAGTGCAGCAGGGGATGTGGGGCGGCCATGACCGGGGAAAGGTCTGGACTGTGGGATACAGAGGTGATGAGGTCCCTTGCAGGGGTATGTTTGTGGCAGCCATTGCTGGCATCTACTCACGAAGCTCCTCAAAGCACACTGGATCTCCAATAGTGGCAGCTCTACCACACCTCACCCCCAATACTTGAGAAGCCAGGCATGCCTCGCCTGTCGCAGAGATTTTCCACAGCAGGGTGGGGGCGGCAGAGGTCACTGGCAATAATCGACTATGAGCAAAGGAAACTTATACCCCGGGGGTGTGTCCAAGCAATGTCACAGGTGCCTGCAGAGGCAGTTTGTTGAAATTTTGCAACTGACATGAGCAAAGAGCCCACACTGACCTCACTTGCTTCTTCACTCCTCTGGGACAAGTGTTCCATGCAGGGAGAGAGAAAATACACACTTAAAGGTAACAGAGGCAACTCAGCTCTGGCCATCAAGGTTTCTGGGCCATCAACTTGGGTTTAGATCCTAGGTCTGATAGACCAGGGAAGGCCACAGAGTAGACAGGAAGGCCTCATCATATCAAGTGCCAGCTCTAGCACCTCTCTCTCTAGCATCACCCCCTATCAAGGTGATGGCTGTCTGCACACTCAGAAAGATGTTAATTGTGTCCATGTTAAATCTAGCCCTCTCACCACAGTCACAGGGCACACACAGTTTGTATAGGGGTGTTCCCTCAAAAGCACCCTTTCAATACCACAATAAGTAATGATTTCACCTAAATTCATAGAGGCAGAGAAAATTAAGCAAAATGAAAATGCAGAGAAACTACTCTTATTAACTGAACAGCAAGTGAAAACTCCTGAAAAAAATAAAATAGATATAAACAGTTTAACAGAATTCAAAGCACTGGTAATAAAAATGTTAATTAGGGAAAAGAATTGATATACACAGCAAACACTTTAACAAGAAACTAGAAAATGCTACATGGACCCAATCATAAAAGAATTAAATAGCTGACATTTGTTTTTTAAAAAAAGCACTATACACACTACACAGATTAAGATGAATAACAAACTACATGATACAGAAGAAAGCATAAGTGATCTAAAAAATAGAATTGAAATCATCCAATCAGAACTGTAAAAAGAAAAGCAAATTAAAAAAATAAAAACAATGTACGAGATCTCTGCAATAATTTTAAGCATATGAACATTCACATTATAGGTGTCACAGAATGAGAAGAGAGAGAAAGGGATCAAAAAAGTATTTGAAGAAATATGCCTGAAAATTTTCCAGACCTGAAAAAGAAACAGATATCCAAGTACAGGAAGCACACTGTCCCAAACAAGACGAACCCAAAGAGATCTACACCAAGAAATTTCATAATTAAAATGACAAAAGGTAAAATAAGGAGAAAATTCTAAAGGAGGCAAGAGAAATAGAAATAGTTATATGCAAGGAAATCCCCATGAAGCTATCAGCTGATTTCACTATAGAAACTGCATTCTTGATGTGAGTAGCATGGCATATTCAGAGTGCTGAAAGAGAACAACCTGCAACCTAGCATACTTTGGTCAGTGGCATTATCAATTCAATAGGTGAGACAAATCTTCAACAATCAAAAACTGCAAAAGAATTCATCAAAATTAAACCTTAAAAGAAACGTTAAAGGGTCTTCTTTAAGTGGAAAGAAGTAAGGATCTACAAGAAAGAGACAATTGCAATAGGAAAGGTCAGTATATACTTAAGTATCAACCACTTAAATAAGCCAGTACAAAGACTAAAGACAAATATAATCACAGTAACTATAACTATAATAAACAGCTAAGGGGGTAAGCATGAATATGTAAAATATGACATTCAAAACACAAAACGTAAAGGAGGAGAGTAAAGAAGTGTAGTTTTGAATGTGTTTGAAAGTAAATGATTAGCAGTGTAAAACAAGTAGGCACAACTATGGGTCAACTTATGTGAACTCCATAGTAACCACAAGTCAAAAGTCTCAAATAAATACACAAAAACCAAAAAGAAATGAATCCAAGCATGCTACAGAAGAAAATCATCAGACCACAGGGAAGAAATAAAGAAATAAAGTACAAAACTACAAACAACAAACAAACTACAGAAACAACTGAAAACCAGCAATTAAATGGGCGTAAGGGTACACATAAGGGTATAAGGGTTCTATGAAGACAAATATTTGAATACATTTAAAATAAGTGTAGATTCATGACTGCTGCTGCTACTGCTAAGTTGCTTCAGTCGTGTCCAATTCTGTGCAACCCCATAGATGGCAGCCCATCAGGCTCCCTCATCCATGGGATTGTCCAGGCAAGAGTACTGGAGTGGGGTGCCGACTGGAATGCAAAAGTAGGAAGTCAAGAAACACCTGGGGTAACAGGCAAATTTGGCCTTGGAATACGGAATGAAGCAGGGCAACGGCTAATAGAGTTTTGCCAGGAGAACGCACTGGTTTTAGCAAACACCCTCTTCCAACAACACAAGAGAAGACTCTACACATGGACATCACCAGATAGATGGTCAACACTGAAATCAGATTGATTGTATTCTTTGCAGCCAAAGAGGGAGAAGCTCTATACACTCAACAAAAATAAGATGGGGAGCTGACTGTAGTTAAGAGCAAGAACTCCTTATTGCCAAATTCAGAATTAAACTGAAGAAAGTAGGGAAAACAACTAGTCCATTCAGGTATGACCTAAATCAAATCCCTTATTACTACACAGTGGAAGTGAGAAATAGATTTAAGGGACTAGATAGAGTGCCTGATGAACTATGGATGGAGGTCCATGACACTGAAGAGGAGACAGGGATCAAGACCATCCCCATTGAAAAGAAATGCAAAAAAAAACACAAAATGGCTGTCTGAGGAGGCCTTACAAATAGCTGCGAAAAGAAGAGAAGCAAAAAGCAAAGGAGAAAAGGAAAGACATAAGCATCTGAATGCAGAGTTCCAAAGAATAGCAAGGAGAGATAAGAAAGCCTTCCTCAGTGATCAATGCAAAGAAATAGACAAAAACAACAGAATGGGAAAGATTAGAAATCTCTTCAAGAAAATTAGAGATACCAAGGGAACATTTCATGCAAAGATGGGCTCAATATAGGACAGAAATGGTATGGACCTAAGAGAAGCAGAAGATATTAAGAAGAGGTGGCAAGAATACACAGAAGAACTGTACAAAAAAGATCTTCATGACCCAGATAATCATGATGGTGTGATCACTCACCTAGAGCCAGACATCCTTTAATGTGAAGTCAAGTAGGCCTTAGAAAGCATCACTATGAACAAAGCTAGTGGAGGTGATGGAATTCCAGTGAGCTATTTCAAACCCTGAAAGATGATGCTGTGAAAGTGCTACACTCAATATGACAGCAAGTTTGGAAAACTCAGCACTGGCCACAGGACTGGAAAAGGTCAGTTTTCATTCCAATCCCAAAGAAAGGCAATGCCAAAGAATGCTCAAACTACCGCACAATTGTACTCATCTCACATGCTAGCAAAGTAATGCTCAAAATTCTCCAACCCAGGCTTCAGCAATACATGAACCATGAACTCCCAGATGTTCAAGCTGGTTTTAGAAAAGGCAGAGGAACCAGAGATCAAATTGCCAGCATCCACTGGATCATTGAAAAAGCAAGAGAGTTCCAAAAAAAAATCTACTTCTGCTTTATTGACTATGCCAAAGCCTTTGACTGTGTGGATCACAATAAACTGTGGAAAATTCTGAAAGAGATGGGAATACCAGACCACCTGACCTGTCTCTTGAGCAACCTATATACAGGTCAGGAAGCAACATCTAGAACTGGACATGGAACAACAGACTGGTTCCAAATAGGAAAAGGATTTTGTCAAGGCTATATATTATCAGTCTGCTTATTTAACTTATATGCAGAGTACATCATGAGAAAAACTGGGCTGGAAAGTACAAGCTGGAATCAAGATTGCCGGGAGAAATATCAATAACCTCAGCTATGCAGATGACACTACCCTTAGGGCAGAAAGTGAAGAACTAAAAAGCATATTCATGAAAGTGAAAGAGGGGAGTGAAAAAGTTGGCTTAAAGCTCAACATTCAGAAAACTAAGATCATAGCATCTTGTCCCATCACTTCATGGAAATAGATGGGGAAACAGTGAAAACAGTATCACACTTTATTTTTTAGGGCTCCAAAATCACTGCAGATGGTGATTCCAGCCATGAAATTAAAAGACGCTTACTCCTTGGAAGGAAAGTTATGACCAACCTAGATAGCATATCAAAAAGCAGAGACACTACCTTGCCAACAAAGTCCATCTAGTCAAGGTACA
This sequence comes from Ovis canadensis, assembly GCF_042477335.2. Taxonomy (NCBI): domain Eukaryota; kingdom Metazoa; phylum Chordata; class Mammalia; order Artiodactyla; family Bovidae; genus Ovis; species Ovis canadensis. The sequence goes on along the minus strand of NC_091262.1, from coordinate 65,255,125 downwards.
GTTTTTCCAGTGGTCATGTACGGATGTGAGAGTTGGACTATAAAGAAAGGTGAGCACCAGAGAATTGATGCTTTTGAACTGTGGTGTTGGAGAAGACTCTTGAGAGTCCCTTGGGACTGCAAGGAGATCCAATCAGTCCATTCTAAAGGAAATCAGCCCTGGGATTTCTTTGGAAGGACTGATGCTAGAAGCTGAAACTCCAATACTTTGGCCACCTCATGCAAAGAGTTGACTCATTGGAAAAGACTCTGATGCTGGGAGGGATTGGGGTCAGGAGGAGAAGCAGACGACAGAGGATCAGATGGCTGGATGGCATCACTGGGTCGATGGACATGAATTTGAGTAAACTCCGGGAGCTGGTGATGGACAGGGAGGCCTGGCGTGCTGTGATTCATGGGGCTGCAAAGAGTTGGACATGACTGAGCGACTGAACTGAACTGAACTGAACTGAAGGGTATACTTATCAATAATGTTTTAAATATCAAGGGACTAAATACTAAAGAAGATTGAATATATTATATATACATAGTATGTATATTTATACACACACACACACTGGAACATTACTCAGCCATAAAAAGATCAAAATTCTGCCACTTGCAGCAATGTGGATGGACACATAATGTTTGCTTAATGAAAAAAGTCAGGCAGAGAAAGACAATTCCTGTATGTATATTATCACACATACATGGAATCTGGAAACAATACAAACAATAAAAGATAGCAAAACAGACACAGACTCACAGATACAGAAATTAAATTAGCTGTTACCAGTGGGGAGAGGGTAGAGAGGAGGGGCATATTAGTTTTATGTGATTAAGATGTACAATCTACTATGTATAAGATAGATAAACAACAAGGATATTCCCGGTGTAACACAGGGAATGATACCCATTTACCTTGTAATAACATTTAATGGGGTTTAAATTGTAAAAGTGCTGAATCACATGCATATACTTAATAAATATACTTCAATTTTAAAACTGGTCAAAGACTATTGCATTAGGTTTAAAATCTAGATGTCATAGAAATTACTAGAACAATATTATATAATTATTTATGCAGTTAGTAAAGGATTACTTCCATATAAAAAGATGTGCAATGATACTGATATAGTAATGGAGGAACAAAGTATATCACAGAATAGGAAGCTAAGAAAAAATATATAAAACTTGATATAAGACAGAAGAGTATTTCATTACAGGTGGAGAAGGAATTAATTTTTTAATGTGTTGATGGGACAAGTAACTGTTGATAGAAAAAAACAAAACCAAAGGCCTAGGAAATGTCATTTATGAAACTTTATGTTAATATGTAAATTCACAAATAAAGTAAATATTTTAATGAAAATACAGAGGTTTTTCTGCTTTATTTTGGCAATGGGAAGATAACAAGATACATAAAATGTAACCATAGAAACAAAGATTGAACATTTTGACACCATCAAATTAAGAACTCCTCTAAATAGATACCAGAAAGAAAATGGCAATTATAAGGCATTATGTGGCAAAAGATATCTGTAACATTTATAATACAAAGCAAATATATGTAAAATTTCTACCTCTTGTGAAATAAATTTCCCAAATATCATTTCCATAGCATTGAATATGATTTAGCATAGAACAGACCACGATTTTGCATGGTATCAGTGTAAAAATTCCTGCAATAGAGTCTACCAAATCTGGTTGTAGGAGAGTAAGGTATATACATTGAGGAAGTATAAAACCATCTAATATCCTAAGTCAAATCATAATAGCTGATTGACTGCCATCCTCATCCAATGTAAGAGTCCATTCTGTTAATATACTGTATATGGACTACATGCTCTAGTTTATGGATAGGATTAGAAAAGCTTTCCTCCCCAATAACACAGAAAGTTGGCAGTATATAAAATTTGATATCTTTAGATTGCATAGCAACAAATTTCCCAGCTACTCTTAATTTGAAATTTAACTTGAAAGTTACATTTGCATGCACCAGATCACGAAGTTGACACTATTCTGAATATCACCATGGGTAAGTTATTCTCTGCATGGTATGAAGTTTTGGAAGTTACTTAGAGATACTACATGATATCAGCTCCTTGTGAAATGTTGCAATGGAGATATGATAATCCTTAGGAAAGTGCTGTTTTGGCAGAGAAAATGAATAGATATGTGGCTGATTTGCATTTCAGTGTTTGAGGTAAGAGCGAATGCTTTAGAGACTATTACAAAACTGTCTATAGTTCATTATTTGCCTCTATGTCCCAGGTCTGTTGTGATATTCCTCCAGTAACTATTCAATTGATGAAGAAGTTATGGGAGTAAGAATTCTGAAACTAATGGTAATGAAGAATAAAGGTATGCAAATAGCTCTGAGTGATGGGAGATTAACCATCTATTTAAATATAGAAAGGCTTTTTTCCAAATCATGGAATATATAAGACTGTATTGTCCCTGATTCTGTTTATCTGTATCCACCACTAAACTATAAGCTCCATGAAAACAAGGACTTATATATTTCAGCCTAAATCAGTGTCTTTTACATGGTAGGCACTCAAAAAATATTTGTTAAATGAATAACTGAATGATTAAATGATTCTTTTCTTCTTGATGAACAGATTATACAGGAACAAATGTAAGACTGACCAGACTGAAGACAAAGATTATTTTTTTCAGTGTTCTATACTAGATATTCTGTAATCTAGCAATTTTGCATCAAAACACACTGCTGATAATGCTGTGAGTAGGAGGACAAGGCACTTAAGATTAGAATTAAAATTTAAGTTATTTAAAATACTGTTAAGATGCAGCTTCAAAATGTTGTAAGCATAAATGCAATGAAATAAGTGAATTATTAATTATGATATTTCAAGGCTTCTCTTTATTTCATATTACAGTTTAAATGAAGCCAAGGAAGCTCAAGGTAATTATATAACGTTCACAAAGTACTCCTCAGTAATGGTGTTTTCATTTATAAATCACATGAAAAATGTGTTCATATAAGCAGAACTTCAGAAATTCACTAAAATTTCCAAAATAAAAGTGGTATAATTATATTATTGACCATAAAATATATATACAACCACTCAGTAGAAGGTAATTTAGTACAACCTAAATAGAATAGCAAAATAGACCCCAGAGATTACAAAAAGCACATAAATGTGTTCTACAAATGTACCTCCTGAAACATACTCAGTATATTGTGTAATTGTGTTCATTTTTATTGTAAAGATTTGACCAAAAAAACCCACTCAGTATTTAGATAGATTATAATTTTAACATTTTTAAGCATCCCCTTTTCATCATAGGGGACTGGATTGCAAAGTAGGAAGTCGAGAAATACCTGGAATAACAGAAAAATTTGGCCTTGGAGGACAAAAGCAGGGCTAGGCTAACAGACTTTTGCCAACGGAACATACTGGTCACAGCAAACACCCACTTCCAACAACACAAGAGAAGACTCTACATATGGACATCACCAAATGGTCAATACCAAAATCAGATTAATTATATTCTTTGCAGCCAAAGATGGAGAAGCTCTATAGAGCAAGCAAAAACAGGACCTGGAGCTGACCGTGGCTCAGATCATGAACTCCTTATTGGCAAATTCAGACTGAAATTAAAGAAAGTAGGGAAAACCACTAGACCACTCAGCATGACCTAAATAAAATCCCTTGCGATTATACAGTGGAAGTGAGAAATAAATTTAAGGGACTAGATTCAATAGGCAGAGTGCCTGAGGAACTATAGATGGAAGTGTGTGACACTGTACAGAAACAGGGAGCAAGACATTCCCAAGAAAGAAATGAAAAAAGCAAAATGGCCGCCTAAGGAGGCCTTTCAAATAACTGTGAAAAGAAGAGAAAAGCAAAAGAGAAAAGGAAAGATATGAGAATCTGAATGCAGAGTTCCAAAGAATAGCAAGGAGAGATAAGAAAGCCTTTATCAGTGATCAGTGAAGAGAAACAGAGGAAAACAATAGAATGGGAAAGACTAGAGATCTCTTCAAGAAAATTAGAGATACCAAGGGAACATTTCATGCAAAGATGGGTTCAATAAAGGACAGAAATGGTATGGACCTAATAGATGCAGAAAATATTAAGAAGAGGTGTCAAGAATACACAGAAGAACTATGCAAAAAAGAACTTCATGACCCAGATAATCATGATGGTGTGATCACTCACCTAGAGCCAGACATCCTGGAATGTGAAGTCAAGTGGGCCTTAGAAAGCATCAGTACGAACAAAGCTAGTGGAGGAGATGGAATTCCAGTTGAACTATTTCAAATCCTAAAAGATGATGCTATGAAAGTGTTGCACACAATATGCCACCAAATTTGGAAAATTCAGCAGTGGCCGCAGGACTGGAAAGTGTCACTTTTCATTGCAATCCCAAACACAATGCCAAAGAAAGTTCAAACTACTGCACAATCGCACTCATCTCACACCCTAGCAAAGTAATGCTCAAAATTCTCCAAGCTAGGCTTCAACAGTATGTGAACTGTGAACTTCCAGATGTTCAAGCTGGATTTAGAAAAGGCAGAGGAACCAGAGACCAAATTGCCAACATTCACTGGATCATTGAGAAGCAAGAGAGTCCAAGAAAAATATTTACCTCTGCTTTATTGACTATGCCAAAGCCTTTGACTGTGTGGATCACAAAAACTGTGAAAAATTCTGAAAGAGATGGAATACCAGACCATCTGACCTGCCTCCTGAGAAATCTGTATGCAGGTCAGGAAGCAACAATTAGAATGGCACATGGAAGAACAGACTGGTTCCAAACTGGGAAAAGAGTACATCCAGGCTGTATATTTTCACCCTGCTTATTTAACATCTATGCAGAGTACAACATGAGAACTGCCAGGCTGGGTGAAGAACAGCTGGATTCAAGACTGCCAGGAGAAATATCAATAACGTCAGATACACAGATGTCACCACCCTTATGGCAGAAACCAAAGAAGAGCTAAAGAGCCTCTTGATGAAAGTGAAAGAGGAGAGTGAAAAAGTTGGCTTAAAACTTAACATTCAAAAAACTAATATCATGACATTGGGTCCCATCACTTCATGGCAAATAGGTGGGGAAACAGTGGAAATAGTGGGAGACTATTTTTGAGAGGCTCCAAAATCACTGCAGATGGTGACTGGAGCCATGAAATTAACAGACACTTACTACTTGGAAGAAAAGCTATGACCAACCAAGACAGCATATTAAAAAACAGAGGCATTATTTGCCAACTAAGGTCCATCTACTCAAAGCTATGGTTTTTTCAATGGTCATGCATGGATGTGAGAGTTGGTCTACAAAGAAAGCTGAGTGCTGAAGAATTGATGCTTTTGAACTGTGGAGTTGGAGAAGACTCTTGAGAGTCCCTTGGACTGCAAGAAGATCCAAACAGTCCATCCTAAAGGAAATCAGTCCTGGATATTCTTTGGAAGGACTGATGTTGAAGCTGAAACTCCAATAGTCTGGCCACCTGATGCAGAGAACTGACTAATTTGAAAGGACCCTGTTTCTGGGAAAGATTGAAGGCAGGACGAGAAGGGGGCGACAGAGGATGAGATGGTTGGATGGCGTCACTGACTCGATGGGCATGAGTTTGAGCAAGCTCTGGGAATCTGTGACGGACAGAGAAGCCTGGCATGCTGCAGTCCATGGGGTCGCTAGCTGTCAGACATGACTGAGTGACTGAACTGTAGAGAATATTCTCAGTTCAGTTCAGATGCTCAGTCACGTCCGACTCTTTGCAACCCCATGAACTGCAGTATGCCAGGCCTCCCTATCCATCACCAACTCCTGGAGTTCAGTCAAACTCATGTCCTTCGAGTCAGTGATGCCATCCAGCCATCTCATCCTCTGTTGTCCCCTTCTCCTCCTGCCCCCAATCCCTCCCAGCATCAGAGTCTTTTCCAATGAGTCAACTCTTCGCATGAGGTGGCCAAAGTATTGGAGTTTCAGCTTCAGCATCAGTCCTTGCAATGAACACCTAGGACTGATCTCCTTTAGGATGGACTGGTTGGATCTTCTTGCAGTCCAAGGGACTCTCAAGAGTCTTCTCCAACACCACAGTTCAAAAGCATCAGTTCTTCAGCGCTCAGCTTTTGTCACAGTCCAACTCTCACATCCATACATGACCACTGGAAAAACCATAGCCTTGACTAGACGGACCTATTTTGGCAAAATAATGTCTTTGCTTTTGAATATGTTGTCTAGGTTGGTCATAACTTTCCTTCCAAGGAGTAAGTGTCTTTTAATTTCATGGCTGCAGTCACCATCTGCAGTGAATTTGGAGGCCCAAAAAATAAAGTCTGACCCTGTTTCCACTGTTTCCCTTTCTATTTCCCATGAAGTGATGGGACAAGATGCCATGATCTTAGTTTTCTGAATGTTGAGCTTTAAGACAACTTTTTCACTCTCCTCTTTCACTTTCATCAAGAGGCTTTTTAGTTCCTCTTCACTTTCTGCCATAAGCATGGTGTCATCTGCATAGCTGAGGTTATTGATATTTTTCCTAGCAATCTTGATTCCAGCTTGTGAGTGTTCCAGCCCAGCGTTTCTCATGATGTATTCTGCATAGAAGTTAAATAAGCACAGTTACAATATATAGCCTTGACATAATCCTTTTCCTATTTGGAAACAGTCTGTTTTTCCATGTCCAGTTCTAGCTGTTGCTTCCTGAGCAGCATATCGGTTTTTCAAGAGGCAGGTCACGTGGTCTGGTATTCCCATCTCTTTCAGAATTTTCCACAGTTTATTGTGATCCACACAGTCAAAGGCTTAGGCATAGTCATAAAGCAGAAATAGATATTTTTCTGGAACTCTCTTGCTTTTTTCAATGATCCAGTGGATGTTGGCAATTTAATCTCTAGTTCCTCTGCCTTTTCTAAAACCAGCCTGAACATCTGAAATTTCACAGTTCACGTATTTTTGAAACCTGGCTTGGAGAATTTGACCATTACTTTACTAGAATTGCTAAATTAATTTTACTTAGGATTATTTTTACCCCAAAGTAAACTATTATCAAAATTGTCCAAAGTATTTTCCATTATTAATACTTCCAAAAATTTCACAGTTTTATCAAAACTGTAGAATAATGCTCAGTGTATAATTTTTAGTTATTAGTAACACTGATAATGATGACACACTTTTTAATATCTATTGAATAAGCAATTTTTCTTGTCTTCATTCTTTCCTACTAAACTTTATTATTTCAAAGAGTCTTAATATATGATGGATATGAGAACTTGAGTCTTTATTGGAAAAACATAAAATGAAAGCCATTATCAATTCATTTAGAAACTTTAAGAGGATTCTAACTTTAACAAATTTTCAGAAGTATGCAGAAATATTCCAACATCGTTCTCAATTTTTGTTGTTTCTTTTCCCTTCAGTTGTATTGAAATATAATCGACATACAGCATTGTAAAAGTTTAAATCGTATAGAATTTGTCTTATATACATAATGAAATGATTACCACAATAAGTTTCACTAATATTCATCATATGATACAGATGTAAAAGAAGAAATAATTTTTTCTTATGATGAGAACTCTTAGAAGTTACTCAACAATTTTCACATATAACATGTAGTTGTGTTAATTATGCTTATCATGTTGTATATTGCATCTCTAGTTATGGCTGGAAGTTTGTAAGTCTTGACCACCTTCATCCAATCTTCCCTCTCCTTAGTCTCCACTCCTGGCAATCACAAAATTAATCTTTTTTCCTATAAGTCTGTCTGTTCTGAAATATCATTGACCTTTTTTTTTTTTTTTGGTTATACCGTTGACCTTTGACAGTATGTTAGCTCCATGTACAGAAAATACTGTTTTGATATTTTGATACATTTCAAAATGATCACCATGATAAGTCTAATTACCATATGTTACCATACAAAGATATAATTGCTGGCTATATTCCCCACATTGTACATATCATACCATAATTCATTTATTTTGGAACTGGAAGTTTGTACATCTGAATCTCTCTCACCTATGTCTCCAGAGAAGGCAATGGCACCCCACTCTGATACTCTTGCCTGGAAAATTCCATGGATGGAGGAGCCTGGTAAGCTGCAGTCCATGGGGTCGCAGAAGAGTTGGACACGACTTCACTTTCACTTTCACTTTTCATTTTCATGCATTGGAGTAGGAAATGGCAACCCACTCCAGTGTTCTTGCCTGGAGAATCCCAGGGACAGGGGAGCCTGGTGGGCTGCTGTCTGTGGGGTCGCCCAGACCTGGACACGACTGAAGTGACTTAGCAACAGCAGCACCTATGTCTCTCTTCCTCCAACCCAACTCTGCTCTGGCAACCACCTGTTTGTTATCTGTTTCTATTACTGTTTTTGTCTTGTTATTGTTCGTTCATTTGTTTGTTTTTAGGCTCCACATATAAGTGAAATTATACAGTATTTGTTTTTGTCTGAGAAAATACCCGCTAGGTCCATTCATATTGTCACAAATTGTAAGATTTCATTCTGTTTTATGACTGAATAGCATTCCATCATAAATGTATACCACGGTTTCTTTATCCATTTATGTATTGATGGGCACTTAGGTTGCTTCCTTATCTTAGATATTGTAAATAATGCTGCAATGAACATAGAGGTGTGTTTACCTTTTTGAATAGTGTGTTTTTCTTTTTTTTCCTTCAATACTTAGGAATGAATTTTCTTTGTCATATTTTAGTTCTACCTTTTAATTTTTTGAGGAATCTCCATACTATTTTCCACAGCGGTAGCATCAATTTATATTCCCACCAACAGTATACAAGCATTTTCTTTCCTCTACATACTCTCTAACACTTTTTATTTCTTGTCTTTTTGACAATAGCCATTGTGAACGTTGTGAGGTAATATCTCAATGTGATTTGTATTAATTTTGCATTTCCATGATAATTAGTCATGTTAAGCATCTTTTCAAGTGCCTGCTGGCCATCTGTATGTTTTTATGCAAAATTGTCTGATCAGGTCTTCTGTCCACTTTTTAATAAGACTGTTTGTTCTTTTGTTGTGAATTGTGTGAGTTCTTTGTTGCATTTATGTATACTGACAATAAACTATCAGAAAGAAAAATTAACAATCCTACCAAAAATTATAAAATACTTAGCAATAAGGAGGTAAAAGACCTGTACTACTGAAATCATGACACATGAAAGGAATTGAAGATGATGAATGGAAAGATATACTGCACTCATGTTTCAGGGAGAATTCAGTTCAGTTCAGTTCAGTTTAGTCTCTCAGTTCAGTTCAGTCTCTCAGTCGTGTCCAATTCTTTGCGACCCCATGAACCGCAGCACACCAGGCCTCCCTGTCCATCACCAACTTCTGGGGTTCACTCAAGCTCATGTCCATCGAGTCGGTGATGCCATCCAGCCACCTCATCCTCTGTCAGCCCCTTCTCCTCCTGCCCCCAATATCTCCCAGCATCACAGTCTTTTCCAATGAGTCAACTCTTCGCATGAGGTGGTCAAAGTACTAGAGTTTCAGCTTTAGCATCATTCCTTCCAAAGAATTCCCAGGGCTGATCTCCTTCAGAATGGACTGGTTGGATCTCCTTGCAGAGTCTCCAAGGGACTTTCAAGAGTCTTCTCCAACACCACAGTTCAAAAGCATCAATTCTTTGGCGTGTTCAAATGACCATACTATCCAAGACAATCTGCAGATTCAATGCAGTCCCTATCAAAATACCTTCCCAGGTGGTGCTAGTGGTAAAGAACATTCATGCCAGTGCAGGAGACATAAGAGACATAGGTTTGATCCCCGGGTCAGGAAGATCCCCTGGAGAAGGGCATGGCAACCCACTCCAGTTCTTGCCTGGAGAATCACATGGACCGAGGAGCCTGGCACACTATAGTGCACAGAGTTACACAGAGTTCGACATGACTAGAAACTTAGCATGCATACATGCATCAAAATATCAGAATTAGAATGAACAAAAGAACCTATATAGCTGAAACAATCCTGAGAAAGAAGATCAGAATTATAGGTATTATGCTCCCTGATTTCAAACTGGGGTTCCCTCATAGCTCAGTAAGTAAAGAATCCACCTGCAATGCAGGAGACCCCAGTTCAAGTTCTGGGTCAGGAGGATTCACTGGAGAAGGGATAGGCTACCCACTCCAGTATTCTTGGGCTTCCCTGGTGGCTCAGCTGGTACAGAATTCACCTGCAATGCGGGAGACCTGGACTCCGTCCCTGGGTTGGGAAGACCCCCTAGTGAAGGGAAAGGCTCCCCACTCCAATATTCTGGCCTGGAGAAGTCCATGGGGTCTCAAAAGAGTCAGACAAAACTGTGCAATTTCACACTATATTTTCAAAGTTACAGTCATTAAAATAGTATATTACAAAGCAATTTTCTCCAAATTAAAATAAATTTTAAAAAAGAAAAAAAAACCAATATGATATTAACACAAAAAGACACACAGATCAATGGAACAGAATAGGAAGGCCAGAAATGAACCCCTATTTACATGAGCAATTAATCTAGAACAAAACAGGCAAGAATATGTAGTGGGGGAAAGACAGCCTCTTTAATAAACAGTGTTGAAGAACTGGACAGCTACATTCAAAGAATCAACCTGGGAGAGTCAATTCCTAGGCAGGTTGATAAGAAGTCCAGCGGTCCCCAAGGAGAGAGGAGTCTGGGGTTCTCGAGGAGGAGGAAAGGACAAATTTTTTTTCCCCCTCTACATTCCTTAGTCTTAATCACATAAAATGTTTTTTTTCTTTAAGCCAGGAACTGATGATTACACAATTCAGTTTAAACTCCATACTAGGGATTACATAACAACAATGTATCCTGTTTGAGGACAGTTTCTCCTTCCTGAAAACCTTCTGACTAATCCTGATATTTCAAAATGTATGTTATGGGAGTGGGTCTGTTAGGATCTTTCTATTGATAAATTCTAATCCTGTTATACTAATATGTAAATTGTGGGAGTGGGTCTGGAAAAATTTTTACAGCCTTGAGACATTCTTTTGATTTATTATAATAACTAATTAAAAAACTATATAACTCCTTTGCTAACACTAGCGAGGGGGCACTCTCCATCCCCCTTCTGATATCTAAGTCAGATGCTTTCTCTGTCCCTTCTCATACTTTAATAAAACTCTGCTACACAAAAGCTCTTGAGTGATCAAGCCTGGTCCTTGGGCCTGAAGTTAAATTTTCTTCTTTGGAGATCACGAATCCAACACCATTCTTGGTAAGCTATCAAACCTGCACTACTTTCTCCCACCATATACGAAAATAAACTCAAAATAGATGAAAGGCTTAAATGTAAGTCCTGAAACCATTCAAATTCAAGAGGAAAACATAAGCAGTATACCCTTTGACAGGAGCCTTAGCAGTATTCTTTTTGGATATGTCTCCTCAGGCAAGAAAAACAAAAGCCAAAAAACCAAATGGGACTTCATCAAACTTAAAGCTTTTGCACAGTGAAGGAAACTATAAAAAAAAAATGAAAGGGTTGCCTACTGAATTGGAGAAACCAAAGATACATGCTTCAAGAGGGCAGTAGTCATTCGATGGAAAAATCACCTACTGTGGACATTAATTAGGTAATGCTCAATCAGTTGAGAAGGGAAATAAATACATTTCCTACATTTATAGGTAAAATTTATATTGGTGACTTCAGGAAAGGCACATTAATTGATTACAAATAGCTATCAATTGTACAACCTTTACAATGAGTCAGGCACTATTTTATGTGATTTAAATTAACACTACATCAACTGAATGAAGTAAGTATGCACTCCATTTCAAAGATGGGAAACATAGGTACAGAAAAATTAAGCAATTTTTCCAAAGTACATGTGTATGAAATGGAAGAGGTGAGGTTCAGATGCAGGCAATCCTGTCTGGGGCCCAATCTTTAAACAACGATGCATATGACCTTTCACTGAATTAGACTGATAAGAATTGAAACAATTTGGGGATCTGCCACTAGTGTTTTAGGTGAAAGAGGCAAAGAGAAGTAACACAAAGCTTCTGCCTTGAGGCCACTTTCAATCCCATTCAGTTCAGTTCAGTTCAGTTGCTCAGTCATGTCTGACTCTTTGCAACCACATGGACCACAGCACGCAAGGCCTCCCTGTCCATCACCAACTCCCGGAGTTTACCTAAACACATGTCCATTGAGTCGGTGATGCCATCCAGCCATCTCATCCTCTGTCATCCCCTTCTCCTGCTCTTTATCTTTCCCAGCATCAGGGTCTTTTCAAATGAGTAAGCTCTTCGCATCAGGTGGCCAAAGTATTGGAGTTTCACCTTCATCATCAGTCATTCCAATGAATACTCAGGACTGATCTCCTTTAGGATGGACTGGTTGGATCTCCTTGATGTCCATGGGACTCTCAAGAGTCTTCTCCAACACCACAGTTCAAAAGCATCAATTCTTCAGTGCTCAGCTTTCTTTATAGTCCAACTCTCACATCCATACATGACTACTGGAAAAACCATAGTTTTGCTAGACAGAACTTTGTTGGCAAAGTAATGTCTCTGCTTTTGAATATGCTATCTAGGGCGGTCATTACTTTCCTTCCAAGGAGCAAGTGTCTTTCAATTTCATGGCTGCAGTCACCATCTGCAGTGAATTTGGAGCCCCAAAAAACAAAGTCTGACACTGTTTCCACTGTTTCCCCATCTATTTGCCATGAAGTGATGGGACTGGATGTCATGATCTTAGTTTTCTAAAAGTTAAGCTGTAAGCCAACTTCACTTTCATCAAGAGGCTCTTTAGTTCCTCACTTTCTGCCATAATGGTGGTGTCATCTGCATATCTGAGTTTATTGATATTTCTCCCAGCAATCTTGATTCCAGCTTGTGCTTCATCCAGCCCAGCATTTCTCATGAGGTACTCTGCATATAAGTTAAATAAGAAAGGTGACAATATATAGCCTTGACATACTCCTTTTTCTATTTGGAACCAGTCTGTTGATCCATGTTCTGACTGTTGCTTCCTGACCTGCATATAGATTTCTCAAGAGGCAGGTCAGGCGGTCTAGTATTGCCATCTCTTTCAGACTTTTCCACAGTGTCTTGTGATCCACACAGTCAAAGGCTTTGGCATAGTCAATTTAGCAGAAGTAGATGTTTTCTGGAACTCTCTTGCTTTTTCGATGATTCAACTGATTTTGGCAATTTTATCTTTGGTTTTTCTGCCCTTTCTAAATCCAGCTTGCACATCTGAAAATTCATGGTTCATGTATTGCTGAAACCTGGCTTGGGGAATTTTGAGTATTAATTTACTAGCGTGTGAGATGAGTGCAATTGTGTTGTAGTTTGAGCATTTTTCACATTGCCTTTCTTTGGGATTGGAATGAAAACTGACATTTTCCAGTCCTGTGGCCACTGCTGAGTTTTCCAAATTTGCAGGCATATTGAGTGCAACTCTTTCACAGCATCATCTTTTAGGATTTGAAATAGTTCAACTGGAATTCCATCACCTTCACTAGCTTTGTTGGTAGTGATGCTTCCTAAAGTCCATTTGACTTCACATTCCAGGATGTCATCCTCTATGTGAGTGATCACACCATCATCATTATCTGAGTCATGAAGATCTTTTTTGTATGGTTCTTCTGTGTATTCTTGCCACTTCTTAATATCTTCTGCTGCTGTTAGATGTTCATAAATATTGAACACTTAGGAATGCATTCACAGATCATTGGCATGAAAAGCTGTCTTTTTATATAATGTGCTATATTACACCTCTACATGTTTTTATCTCCCTTCTCTGATTTCCTTATCACTCAGTGACCTGGATTGCTTATTTGAGCTCCTAGTCATCTCCTTTGTCCCTATTAATTGTGTACAGAATCATTCAGTTGGAAAACACACTGAATATTTGTATGGTTTAAAGGATTACAATAACATTAGTTTTGTCTTTTCTCAACCAGAGGTCTTCAGCCCAGGGTCCTGGAGTATATAAAGATTTTATAAAGAATCAGCATGCAGAGTTTCAATGGATTGATTTCTATAGTCTAATATTCGTATATGCCTTTATTAAAATTGATGAGAACAAACTGAAATTCACAAAGTCTGCTCCCACTTTACACAAATTGTAGGCACAACTCGCTCTTATTCTTAGTTTTAATAAAGTAGATTAATCTCAGATTTAAAAACTCTAGGATGCTAATCAAAATGATGCATTTAAATATTGACTATATGAAAATCTCCTTTCATCATTAATCAAAGCTGTTTTAAAACTTAGACTGTCTTCTTGTTATATACACACACACACATGATAAGCATGTAATATTGATATAAATACACATACAACATTTTATATTAGAAATGGATATTCTGATCTATGTCTAAAGAAGTGCATTCAGGATAAAGCATATGCTACTGATGTTCCTTCCTTAAAATGCCAGTATTTTGTATATTTTGCAGGACTGCTAAATTCTGAAAGTTTTATTAGACAAACTACATTGACTGTTTAGATTTGTTCTATTCAATTAAGCATGTAAAGCTGACTTATCATCATATAAACTATTTATTACTATTTTAATATAGTTTCAATTTTTCTCACAATTTGAAGTGAAATGTATATTTTCTATCTCTTAAAATTAAGAAATATACTAATTTCACCTTGGGCTAAAACACTATAGATATGAGCAATAAATGGAAGTACATAATCTTCCCAAATTTCTTTATTAATATTCAGTAAAAAGTTTGAAGAGAGAAAATTTAAGAAAGCGTAGGGAAGGCTACTACTATAGATTTTAAACTCTAAGATGACAGGGTTCCTATGAATCTACAGCAAAAACCCTGTAAGTGAACCTCCAATTTTTACACTGAGCAAGTGCATTTGAAAGACATCTGAAATACTATATGTTTAAAAAAACATAATCTACTCCACTGTAACATTCCAGAGTAACTTAGTTTTGCTGTGAGTTGTTAAATGTTACTAGGATTCAGACCGCAAAGAGTCTGCCTGGACTGCAGGAGACCTGGGTTCAAACCCTGGGTCAGGAAGCTTTCCTGGAGAAGGGAATGTCCACCCACTCTAGTATTTTCTTGCCTGGAGAATTCCATGGGCAGAGGAGCCTGGCAAATTTTGCAAGTCCATGGGGTTGCAAAATAACACTTTCACTTTTTCAGGATGGCAATAGATGATACAAATCTTTCTCAGTAACACTGAAAGAATATATATATATATATATCATATATATATGATATATATATATATCATATATATATCATATATATATATATCTCATATATATTTATATGCCACAACAAGGTTGTGTAACATTCACAGTAGTTCTATGTTATATACCCATGAGTATTATTTAGTTTCTGAGTCTGTAAGTTAGCAATTAAGAATAGGCATGCACAGGAGATCCACTTGGTCTTGGCTGGGAAGACTCATATACTTGAGTGTTCGCCAGCAAACTGGGGCACTCATCTCCTTCCACATGTCTCCACTCTGCCGGTAGCCAGTCAGGACATGCTTATGGCAATAGAAGAAATACAAGAGAGCATGCAGAGACATGCAAGGTCCTGCGAGGCTGTGGCACAGAACTGATAGAAAGGTACTTACGTCCAACTTATTTCTTAGCCAAAGCTAGTCAAATACCAAGTTCCATACACAGATGGTTCTATAAGATTATATGGCAAAAATCATGGTTACAAGAGTGAATAATTGTAATGAAGTCCATTTATTGCCATTCACCCCAGATGTGTACAAGGTTACATTGTTTTCTTTTATTATTTTCACAAAACAGTAAAATCTCACATAGTTTGCCTAGATATTAGCTTGAACACATTTTTTTTTTAAGTTTTGAGTTAAAATGACCATTTCCTAAATGGTTTTACCTCTGGTGGTTTGGGGGGAGGTAGACACAGTTCATTTTATATAGAATCAGGAATTTCTAATCTACACAGTTCAATAGAGAGAATAATTATATAGTGCCATGTTTAAGAGGAGAAAGAACTCACATGATATGTAGGGCCAAAGGCCAATTTAACTATTCTATTTTTTATATTTTCTATATTTAATACCTTTCTATTATATATGGGCTTCCCAGTGATAAGGAATCTGCCTGCCATTGCAGGAGATGCAAGAGATGAGTGTTCAATTCCTGGATCAGGAAGAGCCCCTAGAGTAGGAAATGGCAACCCAGTCCAGGATTCTTGCTCCATGGACAGAGAAGCCTGGAGGTGTAGAGTGCTTGGGGTCAAAAAGAGTTGGACACTACTGAGCATGCGTGCACACAACTATATACATGTTTTTTTTTTCTATTTTCCTGTTAATATAATGAGTATATATTATAGCTATAATAGAAAAGTACGGGGGGAATAATCAGATGAAAAGGAGTTAAACACCAAACCTAGGTCTTCATTTTCCTGAGTAAATTTCTTAAAATGAATGACCATTCATTTGATCTTCTGTTCTCAGATATATTAATTCACATAACATATTAGCAACATAACATGTAGCAAATTTTGAGACTTGTCATGTTAACCAAAAATTGCATTTCTGAGGAAACCTCTGAAAGAGCAGAGAGTTTTACATGTACTTGTGGATGTCACATTAATTTCATTGTTTAGGGGGAAAAAAAAAAAAAAGCATGGTAAGTTATTACTTTTATAGGCTCCTCCGTCCATGGCATTTTCCAGGCAAGAGTACTGGAGTGGGTTGCCATTGCCTTCTCCGTTATCTAAAGACAGGAAATGCTTAATGTGATTTCAGTTAAAAAATGTCAATGACACAAGGGAAATTATATATTTAGTAGGACTTCAATTACCAAATTTACTTAATGCGCTGATCAGGTTAAGACAGAGATATGGTCTTTGTCTCTACAAATATTTATGGCAGTTTTGAAAAAACAACAATCATTGGATAGTGAATCATCTTCATTTCCCCCAGAAAATAATTCTTTTCTAGCCTCAATATCCACTAAATTTTGTTAAAATTACAACATTACAATAGGATCATACATTTGATGCCTTCTACGTGAAAAACACTGGACTAGGCATTTGGAATTTCAAAAATAAAAAGAGGGAGCAGTAATAAGCAATGACCTCCCTCTAAAGTTGCTTACAAAGTAGTAAGAAATAGATTTGTATGCAAATAGTTAGAAGATGTGTGAAAGTGAAAGTCACTTAGTCATGTCCAACTCTTTGCAACCCCATGGACTAAACAGTCCATGGAGTTCTCCAGGCCAGAATGAATACTGGAGAAGGGAGCCTTTCACTTCTCCAGGGGATTGTCCCAACCCAGGGATTAAACCCAGGTTTGGTGGATTCTTTACCAGCTGAGCCATAAGGGAAGCCCAAGAATACTGGAGTGGGTAGCCTATCCCTTCTCCAGTGAATCTTCCTGACCCAGGAATCGAACTGAGGTATGCCTATACTTTATAAAAGAGAAATAGATAAAGCTGTCTGTGAATTCAGAGGAGGGACAATCATACTGTAACTACATCAACGCCATTATTGCTTACCTTGGAAAATAAATGTGATTCAGTCAAATGAGTTACATGTGCTTTTAAGTAACATTTATGACCTGGTGCCATGGTTTCCCTCCATGATTTGTCTCCAGGAACCCAGGGAAAGCACTCAATACAGTACAGAATATAAGTATATCAGGGCTATTGAAAAAGGGTACAGTGGATCCTGGAAGGAAATGCTTCATGGGAGACATGAAATCCAAAGTAAGGTTGGAAAGACAAGGGGAGACAATGGCTATGAGCAAATTCAAGGGCATGAGCAGAGAAGGAGAGTCCCTAATGAACATTTGGGTTCCAGGAATAGTGAGCAGATAATTTATTTTTATAAACTTCTGTTTTGGAGGACATGAAGATAGGGTAAAATTTTATTATAACAAGGGATATGGCAGGAAAAAAAGACAATTGAGTTTAAACTGTAAAATTTGGTTCAAAATGCTGTTGGGAGGCCTTGCAATTTCATAAACATGTCAAGAATTTTTTGGCAGCTGAATTCAGGATGGATTGGAAGAGGCAGAAAGGCGAGAAACAAATGTCAGGAAAAATTCAAATGCTTTTCGCCAATAGCATAAATCTATATTTCAATCTTGCTCCCCTTCGAGGACAAAGGATTGATTTCCTCAGCTGTGAGGAGCGCTGCCGGCAGACACGCCTCAGTGGTCAGATCCCCTTGGGGATTCTGTCAGCGAAAGAACCACCCTTCCAAACATGACACTCCTTTCTCAGGGTGGCCTGCATCGTCTCTTGCCTCAACTTGGGAGATCTCTGAAGGGTCAGGTCATCTTCACACCACCCTGGTCAACTGAGGCTTTCTGTAGACTAAATTGCCCCTTCATTTTTCCTCAGCCCAATCTTGCATCTTTCCCTTTGTTTCCACAGATCATCTCAAGAGCAGCCCTCAGCCCTGCACAATAACCTCCATTCTGGACTCAGTATCCCAGGTAACCCAAGCTGTGAGCATTCTCTTTTGCTTCTCTTTACAGAACTGTAAAACCGTTCTTTGAGTTATGTAAGTTGGCCAGAATGGATCTGATAACAGCACTTTGGCAGCTACAATCCCCTGCAGCCTGTTCTTGCCTGGAGAAGTTACTGTTACACTGACATCAATACTAAATACTTCCACAGGGCACAAGAAACATAGAAAAACAACCGTAACATCTAGAGCAAATGTTAAGAAAAATTGCTTCTTTCTAACTTTTAAACAGTGATGAATAGCTATTGTAGTTTAGTTACTAAGTCGTGCCCAACTCTTTGTGATCCCGTGGACTGTAGCCTAACAGGCTCCCCTGTCCATGAGATTTCCCAGGCAAAAATACTGGAGTGGATTGCCATGTCTTTCTTCAGGGGAAACTTATGAACCAGGAATGAACCCCTTTCTCCTGCACTGGTGGGAAGGTTCTTTACCACTGAGACACCAACGAAGCTCTATCTTAAATTTTTGGCATCACTGCATTTCCCCCTAAAGTCCTCTTTCCTTGCCAAGAGGACATTATGTTAAGGAAATTTAAAGAACTTACAGGCAGTCCCTTCCTGTCTTCAACACAACAACCCACTGTCCACCTCACCTCACCTCCACTTCCCACAACAGGTAGTCCTGTGTCCTAAATTACTCCAGCTCTGACCAACTCTTTCTTCTTCAGCAATGATCGATTAGGTCCATAAGAATTGTGGGAAAAGAATACAGGTGTTTGTCCGTTGATTTTCTCTGTAAGAGGTCCAGGGAAGGTATCACTGTATTGTGACTTTTCATGTCAGCAAACTTTAACAAGGAAAACTAAACAAGTTTAAATGCCCTATTTACCTAGTGTTCACTTTTTCAAAAATAATTATTTTATGTGTGTAGAAACCTGCTTTAAAATGTTCAAAATGAAGTAGTTCTCAAAATGTGTTTATAGTAAAAAAATTTTTATTTAAATCACCTTCTAGGAAACATGAGTTTTCATTGAAATATTAGAGAGACCAAGATGATACTTAAGATGACAGATAATGCAAGCTTACCTGGGATAACTTGTTTTCTACCTATTTAAGTATCAGAGCTTATAAGGAAAGAGACAAATCTTCATTTGTCTCAAAAATTGCTTTTTCATTGGTTCATAACAGCAGAAAAAGTCACATTTGGGGGTAAGTGCAAATTCACAAGCAAAGTGAAAAGGTCACATCTTCTATCATTTAATTCATTTTGAAGGAAAATGCTCCAATTAAAGTAAGAATGGTTCAGACTTTTTCCTTTTCTTTTTTCTCCAGAGTCGGAAGACATTAGCCTGAGACCCATCCACCAGATAAAGTGTGGAGAGCATAATAACCAATTAAGTACTCATTTCCATGGAAGCACCCAGCTGTGATAGAAGAGCAAGGAAGAGCTAGTCACAGACCATCCTTTTCTATTAGACATTATAAGTTAACTTAAGAGTTCCCGGTTTATGCAGGAAGACTTATGGAAGCATGCTACTACTGCACAGATTTTGTGCTGTGTTTAGTCTCTCAGTCATGTCTGACTCTTTGCAACCCCAGGGACTGTAGCCCATTAGGCTCCTCTGTACATGGAGATTCTCCAGGCAAGAATACTGGAGTGGGTTGTCATGCCTCCTCTATGGGATCTTCCCAACCCAGGGATTGAACCCAGGTCTCCCGCATGGCAGGCAGATGATTTACCATCTGAGCCACTAGAGAAGCCTACGTTATACTGTTAATTCTGCCTCTAAATAAATTGAACCTAAATGAGTGTTTTCTTATTTATAGAGAAATTTACCTAAATAGTATGTCTGTAGTAAAATAAGTAAAAGGTAGTGTAATTTTTATTATCATCTCAAGTGTTAGAATGCTAAATGGCTCACATGATATTAAGCAAAATTTCCAGCTTTAAAAATGCAGGCAAATCAGTGAAAAATACTTCATTGTTTTCTGGTAACCAGTAATGGAAACTGCTCTTGACCAGGGAGAAGAAGTAGTAAGCCTTTATGATCTAATGCCTAGGTTGATATTAATTAAAGAAGTCTGAAAGAGATGGGAATACCAGACCACCTGACCTGACTCTTGAGAAATCTGTATGCAGGTCAGGAAGTAACAGTTAGAACTGGGCATGGAACAACAGACTTGGTTCCAAATAGGAAAAGGAGTATGTCAGACTGCATATTGTCACCCTGCTTATTTAACTTGCATGCAGAGTACATCATGAGAAATGCTGGGCTGGATGAACACAAGCTGGAATCAAGATTGCTGGGAGAAATATCAACAACCTCAGATATGCAGATGACACCACCCTTATGGCAGAAAGTGAAGAACTAAAGGGCCTATTGATGAAAGTGAAAGAGAAGAGTGAAAATGTTGGCTTAAAGTTCAACATTCAGAAAACTAAGATCATGGCATCTGCTCCCATCACTTCATGGGAAGTAGATGGGGAAATAGTAGAAACAGTGTCAGACTTTATTTTGGGGGGCTCCAAAATCATTGCAGATGAAGACTGCAGCCATGAAATTAAAAGACGCTTACTCCTTGGAAGGAAAGTTATGACCAACCTAGATAGCATATTGAAAAGCAGAGACATTACTTTGCCAATAAATGTCCGTCTAGTCAAGGCTATTGTTTTTCCAGTAGTCATGTATGGATATGAGAGTTGGACTATAAAGAAAGCTGAGCGCTGAAGAATTGATGCTTTTGAACTGTGGTGTTGGAGAAGACTCTTGAGAGTCCCTTGGACTGCAAGGAGATCCAACTAGTCAAAGGAGATCAGTCCTAGGTGTTCATTGGAAGGACTGATGCTGAAGCTGAAACTCCAATACTTTGGCCACCTCATGCGAAGAGCTGACTCATTGGAAAATACCCTGATGCTGGGAGGGATTGTGGGTAGGAGGAGAAGGGGACAACAGAGGATGAGATGGCTGTATGACATCACCAACTCGATGGACATGAGTTTGAGTTGGTGATGGACAGGGAGGCCTGGCCTGCTGCAATTCATGGGATCACAAAGAGTAAGACACGACTGAGTGACTGAACTGAACTGAAACTTTATTAGCATGCATATAAAATATGCATAAAGAGATATAAAAAGTTCACTGTATCCTGGGTCTCACTTCTTTGAAGTTTTCAAAAATGATGGGAATAACTGTTTCAAAATATTTACTCTGATCACTAAATGCTGTTTTCTGTTAGATGTTATCCTCTCCCCAGCTTCTCAATCAGCTTCACTCTCTGAAACTCTGTGACCAAAATGATCCCTTGGTTGCTAATCCACACACCTCAGTTGCAGGGGTTCAGAACAGGCATCACCAAGGGGTGCCACTTTGGTATGTGAATTATTTTAGCTAAAAATCAATAGACCCTGAGAGCCTAAGAGAATCTACTGTCCCTTCCTTAACTATCCAGAAGAATTTAAATTTTGGATTTTTTCAAGAAAAAGAGTTATTAGCAGAGATAACTTTTATCTAAGTGGTCCCTAATACATATGGCTGGGCAAACATCTAATTACCAAACATCTGTTTTTCTTATCTTCCTGTGAATGACTCTCTTGTCTTTGGATCCCTATCCTTAGCTGAGAATGCCACATATACCTCAATTTACCTTTCTTTCTCTGAACCTTTCATGTATATAGGATTTTCATATATACAAAAGTAAACTTGATTTTCTCCTGTTAATCTGTTTCATGTCATTTTAATGCATAGACCATCGAGAAGAACCTAGAAGTGTAAGAGGAAAGTTTTCTTCCAGCAGCCACCACTCTACCATTACTTTACCAGTCAACAATTTTTAAATGAAATTCTCATTTTTTCCATCAAATGTTCCTACTGTTCTTATGAACACATTTTATTGGTATGCCTTGTAATTACTGTGAGCTATGCAAATTTGACCAATGCTTCCCACCTCTGAACTTGCATATTTACATTCTTTTTTAAAAAATAAGTAAAATGTTGCAAAAACAGAGTCTTATACAAAACATAATTTAAACATGGCCAAAGGATTAAGATCACAGGCAATTAAATAACAAAAACTCTAAACTATTTTCTTGCTTACTAATATCTTCATTTCCTGACACACAGCAGCTCAAACTTATATGTAAATCATCCTCATAATAGTTTCTTCTAACTTCTAACCATAGCCTACAAAAATTGTTAAATAACATGCTTAGATAATAAAAAACATGCTTATTTTAAAAATTATACCTGCCATTGTCATTGTGTAATAATTTTATAAAAAGGACAAACTTAAGTGATTGATTGAAAAAACAGTTTAATAATCTCCAAGTAGTTTAAGAAATATCAGAAAAGTTTGAGAGAACCATAAATTAAAAGGCTTCTAATTCTAAATATATGCATTTTTATTAAAAAATATCCATTTATATATATGATTCTCTCCTCTTTTTATAATTTCTACAACCTAAAATTAAGTGTTGCTTTGTTCATCTGTTCCACTAGATATGGACTATATCTCAGTAGAATTTCAATGTATATTCACTGACAGTGATGGCCCACATGGGCGACTCTCTTTTAGGGTGTCTTTTTACCACGTCTCAGGTGGCTCAGTGGTAAAGAATCCCCCTGCAAATGCAGGTGACGCAGGAGATACAGGTTCAATCCCTGGGTGGAAAGATCCTCTGGAGAAGGAAACGGCAACCCACTCCAGTATCCTTGCCAGGAAAACCCCAAGGACAGAGGAGCCTGGTGGGCTACAGTCTATGGAGTTGAAAAAAAAATCAGACACAACGGCACAAGCACTAGACATGGACTGTTTCTTAGTAGAATGTCAGTATATAGTCATTGACAGTGATGAGATCTACTCAATTTCTTGAGGTCCCTAAGTTTTGATACCCATTTCTCTGGATACACAATGGAGAGATTAATTCCATTTTGCAAAGATCACACAACTCTAGAAAGAGTCACACTCAGTCTCCTGGATCTCTGGAGCAGCAAAGGCCTAACAGCAGAGAGAGCAAGAGTTAAGAAAGCCACCTGGGGAGCAATGCCATTTGTTAGGTCTGTGTAGTTATAGCCTGAGTAATTGCAGGGTGCTTGCTATGGGAGCAATTTTGTTTTCTAGGTCTCCGGAGCCCTGCAACAGGCAATAGATGAGACTAGTCACCAAGGAAAAGCTCCTGCTATACAGCCCTACATATGACAAGGAAGGCAAAAATAACCAAGGATAGGAATCAATCTCTTTTATGATTTTCACTGGAAAACCAAAGCAACATATAGTGCGAGACTAAGTGACCCACCTTGGGAGAAATGCAATTGTTTCAATTCTTTGAAGCATGAAAACATCTCAGTGGATCTTTGGTTGAATGACATTTGGTTCCTAAGTATACAGTTGGGAGAAGGATATCTCATCCATGGGTGAAATGTTTTGTATCATTATTTTCTAGGTTGAGTTGTGGAAACAAGGTTGTTCTGGTTCTTTTTGTGAGATGGGTTTAAAAAAGAATATATGCTCTTTTACTATGATTTGGTATTCAGTTGCTAATGTGACAGTATTCTTTGTAAAAAACACTTTCTTCATTTAAGGGATTCCATTTAAACTTGACTGGTAAAGCAGTCAAGTTTACCAAATATTTAGCACTGAGTTAGCTTTGCTGCATCTAAAATTCATTTTCTTGCAGAGAATTATAGCATTGTAATTTCTCAGTCTTAAGCAGTCATGTATTCAGTTAAAAAATCAAACAAGTAAAAATGAGTAAGATGAAAACAAATTTTATCCAAAATGTTCCCAATGACTCCATCTTGGATATCATAACCATATATACTTTATGAAAAAGAATAAACCTTCTTACTGTGATAGTATTAAAATCACTGCAATATTTCAATATGGGAGGGAAGTTTTTGAGGCCCAATAAAATCAGAAAGAGATGTTTCTTTCTATCCTCCGCTGAAAGCCATAACCTAGACCGAAAAGAATGTGTTCAACTCTTCTGTTCACTGAGGTGATTAGGGAACGTTACGTAGAATTACAGGGAATCAGAGGAGCAGAACAGAATCCCTGTTCTGTGCAGTTGGTACTTTGCTGGCAAGGACAGAAGTCAAAGGAAGGACTGACGTGTGTATGTTCTTCAGTTATTTTACAAAAGCTTGGATCAGGGACTTCCCTGGTGGTCCAGCGGTTGAGAGTTCACCTGCAGACACAGGGGACATCTGTTCAATCCCTATCCCAGAAGAGTCCACACACACTAAGCCCATGTGCCACGACTGCTGAGTCCACACACCCTAAGCGCTCCTCAACAGGAGGAACCGCCATGAGGACGAGCCCATGCACTGCAATGGAGAGTAGCGTGCCTGCTTGTGGCAGTGGGAGAAAAGCCCGCGTGCAACGAGAAAGATGCCGTGAAGCCATAAAGCAACAAATTGAAAAATGATTTTTTAAGTCTAAAAAGAATGCTTGGAGCAGTTGGATGGTTGAGAATTATATAGTCACTGGAACCAGATTTTCTGTATTTGGGGACAGCTCTGGGTAAGGCAGCTGACCTAGTAACTTGTCTCTACAGCTCAGGTGAGATGTTTCAGGAGTTCCCTAGCCCAATATCACTCTTTGCGCTGAGTTCCACAATCATAGTTTATATTATGTCCACTTAAATTATTAGATAGTAAGCAAGAATATACCAGCAGATAGTAGGTATTAACTACCTCTCTTCCATACTAGGGCTTCCCTGGTGGCTCAATGGTAAAGAATCTGCCTGCCAAGTAGGAGACTCAGGTTCACTCCCTAGGTGAAGAAATTCCCCTGGAGAAGGAAATGGCAACCCACTCCAGTATTCTTGTCTGGGGAATCCCATGGACACAGGAGCCTGGTGGGCTACAGAACATTAGTCATCACAGTAATGTACATGGTTTCAGAATAATGGGGTAGTCTGTTTCTGGAAAGAGTCAACCCATAGATGATCTTATTGTGAATAAAAATCGGAAGGTTTGTGCATCGTTTCCAACCATAATCACAAGAAATATTTAGGGGGAGGGTCTAAAAGTCTTGAACAAAATAGTAAGGATCATTTTAGGGCATCAGCATTGGAAAATCATCCATTAGCTTAGCTACACTCGGAGTAGTCTCATATCTAGCATATTTTGGTATTGTAGGAGAGTAAAATGTATCCCCCAAAATGTCTCTTTGGCATATGGATTATTTTGAGCTAAAAATAATCAAAGCCCCCAAAACTTGGGAAGAAACTTAAAGCTTCTCCCTAAAAGCCTCAAAGAATTTAGATAGAGGTCCTATTCTAGGAGCAGAGGTATAACCAGAGATACCTGCAAAGAATATGGGAGAGGTGTAGTGAGGGAAACTGGGCTGAATTCAGAGGCACCTATTTTGTGTCCCATTGTCTCTGTGCCCCCTCGCCCTCCCACCCCCTCGGCCTGAAACATTTGTTTACCATATATTTGGTTTTCCATCTCCATGTCAATGGCATTCCTCCCATTTAAAGTCCCAAACCACTATCTTCAACATCCATTTTTGTGTTTATCTGAAGATAGTATATAAGGTGTAGGGTTTTGGCCAGTTTGGTGAGTTAGTTATTCCAGGTCTCTCTTGTGTATGCTGCTGCTGCTGCTGCTAAGTTGCTTCAGTTGTGTCCGACTCTGTGAGACCCTATAGACGGCAGCCCACCAGGATCCCCCATCCCTGGGATTCTCCAGGCAAGAACACTGGAGTGGGTTGCCAGTTCCTTCTCCAATGCATGAAAGTGAAGTCGCTCAGTCGTGTCTGACTCTTAGCGACCACATGGACTGCAGCCCACCAGGCTCCTCTGTCCCTGGGATTCTCCAGGCAAGAGTAGTGGAGTGGGGTGCCATTGCCTTCTCCTCTCCTGTGTATACATGTTATCAAGCTTTTGTTTGATTTTCTTCTATTCATCTTTCTCACATCTGTTTAATTCTTAGATCAGCCAGAAGAACCTAGAAGGGTAGAGGAAAATTATTTTTTCTCCCGTAGTATCCACCTGAACTTTTGGAGAAGGAAATGGCAATCCACTCCAGTATTCTTGCCAGGAGAATCTACACGGACAGAGGAGCCTGGGAGGCCACAGTCAATGGGGTTGCAACATGGGACACAGCTTAGAGATTAAGCCAAATAGATAAGCGATATCACACACAATTTAGCTGAATTACTTCAAGACTAAACTTTGTCTCACAAAGGAACTAAACCCATTACTGTACATCTTTCTATAGTAATAGTAGCAGGATGAACAGTAGGAAGGAGAGGAGACCTAATGGTATAATATTAATAATAATAAACACTTAGCTAGCTAGCACTTACAATGATTCAGGCACTATTTTAACTACAACATGTGTTAATTCATTTAATTCTCTACCTGGACTGCAGAAACCACTACTGCACTTTTTCAGATAAGGAAACTTGGGCAAAGAGAATAAACATTTTGATTAATACTACAGTTATATTGTATCAGAGTTGGGATATACACCCTGGCATTCTGACACCAGTGCCTCTAGGAAAGGGCATGATCTGGCTCAGAAACGTCCAGATGAGGAGAGAACAAAGTTTTCCAGGTGAGTAGAGACAGACCCAAGATGCTGCCTAACTGGCTGATAACCTAAAGTTATTAGCAACAGTAAAGATGGAGTCAAAGTTAATAGTTGATGCCATAGAAATAATAGTTGTCAATTACTTCATATTGCCACAAGTATGATACCTATTAATATTTCCATATCTTCTAAAAATTATATAGTTCATTCGCTACCTCATGGACTTTTGCACACCAGGCTTCTCTGTCCATGGGATTCTCCAGGCAAGAATATTGGAGTGGGTAGCCATTCCCTTCTCCAAGGGATCTTCCTGACCCAGTGGTTGAACCTGGGTCTCCTGCAATGCAGGTGGATTCTTTACCATCTGAGCCACCAGGAAGCCTAATATAGCTCACCCTATGCTTACTTATTGGAGAAGGGAATGGCAACCCACTCCAGTGTTCTTGCCTGGAGAATCCCAGGGACAGGGGAGCCTTGTGGGCTGCCATCTATGGGGTCACACAGAGTCGGACACGACTGAAGTGACTTAGCATGCTTAATTAAACTATGTTGTTTTCTTCATAATTTTTAAAAATGAAAGACCCACAGACAGTTAAGATGACAGGCCTGATTTTGTTGATTTCATTTGTGTCTATGGTTTGTTTTTATATCCAAAATTAGAAATCAAATTAGACATGTGCATGCATGCTAAGTCACTTGTGTCTGACTCTTTTCAACGCTATGGTCTGTAGCCCGCCTAGCTCCTCTGCCCATGGGATTCTCCAGGCAAGAATACCAAAGTGGGTAGCCACGCCTTCTTCCAGGGGATCTTCCTGACCCAGGGATGGAACCTGTGTCTGTTATGTCTCCTGCTTTGTCAGGCAAGATCTTTACCACTAGTGCCACATGGGAATCCCCCAAATAAGACACACTTCGACACAATGATTTTGACCAGGATTTCTTCTTGGAACATATTTGTATCTGCCTACCATTACTGTGTTGTTTACTAGTCATTGTCATGATCCACTGAGTTTTTTGAGCTGAAAAAATTAGAAAGTAAAATCATAACATATTAGATGCCAGACAATGGTTTAAACTCTTAACAAAAAGCTGACTATTATTTGTGGTTTACTGCACCTCCTTAAAATATACTCTCTGCAAAATATATTTTTAAACCATATTCTGAAATTTCAGCAATATAACTTCCATTGACATTAATGAAAACTTCCCTGCTGAAATATCACATGATGCTTGCATAATGCACCCTGCAGTCTCCAGTGACCAGTATGGCCTATAATATATTGATTCACTTATTTCTGTATGAAGTTGCATCAGAAGAGACAGCTAATACACTGCTTTGCCTAGTCATATTATTTTATGCTTCAAGGTTAAGGACATTGCATATAAGCCATGATAACATGGCCATGGAGCAAATAAAGAATTTATTCAATACAAAATAAAATTCTGAAGTATAAAGCTAGTAACATGTAATGTTTCCTTTCAGGTTCACAGATATAAGAAGTTTTCCTTAAATATTCCTATCTTGCTTACAAATTGCCTAAATTTCTGTATTATATTTTTCTGTTCTTAGTACTTATAAAATTGTATTCATTAAAACACAAATGACTTGTGATACATTAGTAGTATTTCAAGGAATCTATTTGACTCTTTTTCTTTTGTTCTTACTCCATTACATTTTAAAAAGCAGATGTAATTAATTCCCTTTGAGAGATGCTCAATCAAATATATATACATATATATAGAAAAATAATTACAGAACTAAGGTTGCAGTCAGGAATGCCAAGTATGAAAGTTCAGTGTCTAAGATGAGAATTGGATGGGTTGGAAAGCATAGGGTTAGGCATTTCATTAAGTCTATTTCTAGAGGAAAATCATTTTAATGTTAAATACATCTATATAAACTAGACCTATGAATGTCAAATCACCCAGTACAGCATACGGAGAGATGAGTGGAAGATGGAAGAAGTGATGAAGTTCAAGAATCGTCTGTTGCCAAGTATAAGGCCAAGGCCACAGTGCCGTTCCCTATTGATTTTGGGGAAAATTCAGAGAAAAAATCAAAAATTGTATTCCTCTAAGCTATGTGTATGTCTTATCTCAAGGTTCACTGCATTCCAATTAGTGAATTCACACATTTTTAAACATTAAATAAGGAACTTAGTAAGCCTATTTTTTAAACAACCACAGCACCATCAGTTTTTATGCTAATACTTCAATAGTAATGAATTCAAAATACCAAACAAACAAAAAACTGTAAACACTTTAATGGAAACAATTTTCAATAGTAAATCCATGTTCTTCATAGTTGCCTACTTTATTTCAAACCCCATTTGTATTTGTAGTAACCAAAAGATTTTAAGTGTACCCAAAAAACAGGGAGACATAGTTTTCCAGTGTTTTAGGATTGGGATGATGCTGTTGAAAATGTATATATAATCTTATTCAATGAGAGATTTCAACCCCAAGATATCCCTGTTGTAGATATGCTTATGTGTGCATGAATTAAATAGGTGTTAATATACTATTTAAACTATTGAAATTGTAGCACAGTTTCTCTATCTGTGGTAATAGGGTGTGGGCATTAAAAAAAAAAAGATATGTATTCGATCCATTAAGGCATATAAAACCTGTTGAACTCAATTTATTCAATAGTTTTATCTAACAAGGATATAAATTTAATAGAAGATACTTTAAAAAGTTATTTAAAGGGTACTTAACGAATTCAACTTTAGTCATTCAACTTTAGTTGAATGGTCATTCAACTTTAGTACTTAATGGCTATCCAATGTAAAATACTCAATACACTCTATCATTCATATTATGCAAAAAAGTTCTCTGTGCATGATTAAGCCAATTTTTTCTTATCTCCCACTGAGAAAATTTCTACTCACAAAGTATCTAGACATCCTTCCACTTCTCAAATGCCCCAAGTGAAATAAACATGTTTTCTCCATTTGGTCATAGTTCCATATATTCTCTAATTCTGACAACTTACTTTCTAATTAATTTTCTTTAGAGTTATTTTTATTGGTATAATTTATAGACTTTAATAGTTATTTATAGTTTAAATAATTATTTATTTAAACAGTGAAAAAGCTGGGTTAAAACTCACTGAAAAACTAAGATCGCGACATCCAGTCCCATCACTCCATGGGAAAAAGTGGAAACAGCAGCAGATTTTATTTTCTTGGGCTTCAAAATCACTATGGACAGTGACTGCAGCCCCAAAATTAAAATACCTACTCCTTGGAAGAAAAGCTATGGCAAACCTAGACAGCATATTAAAAAGCAGAGACATCACTTTGCCAACAAAGGAGTGCATATTCAAAGCTATGGTTTCACCAACAGTCATGTATGGTTGTGAAAAAAAGTGAGTGTTAGTTGCTCTTTCGGGCCCTATTCTTTGTGACCCCATGGACTCTAGCCCACAAGGCTCTTCTGTTCATGGAATTCTACCAGCATAAATAAAGTTACACTTCTGAGCTTTCTCAGTTCTTTAGAAAAAATGAGAAAATTTTCTTAAAAGATTCAGATGGAAGACATATTTTGTGATCCTGTTAAGATGGATCTAAGGGTGGTGACAGCGCTAAAGAACCCACCTGCCAATGCAAGAGACATGACATCAGTTAAATCCCTGGGTCGGGAAGTTTCCCTGGAGGAAGGCATGGCCATCTACTCCAGTATTCTCGCGTGGAGAATCCCCATGGACAGAGAAGCCTGGTGGGCTACAGTCCACAGAGTCGCACAGAGTCAGACACAACTGAAGTGACTTAGAATGCACGTACACACAAGACTAAATGAGGGCTTCCTGGGGTTGGTTCAGCAGTAAAGAATCGGCCTGCAGTGCAGGAGACAAGGGTTTGATCCCTGGGTCAGGAAGATCTCCTGGAGAAGGATATGGCAACCCACACCAGTATTCTTGCCTAGGAAAACCCACGGACAGAGGAGCCTGATGGGCTGTAGTCCATGGGGTCTCAAAGAGTCAGACATGACTCATTAACTAAACCATCACTGCTGCTGCTGCTAAGTCGCTTCAGTTGTGTCTGACTGTGCGACCCCACGAAAGGCAGCCCACCAGGCTCCACCATCCCTGGGATTCTCCAGGCAAGAACACTGGAGTGGGTTGCCATATCACTACCCAAGACTTAATGAAGCTGATTTTCCTGTGTGCATCATGGAATTCTTTTGTTACTTAAGAGAAACAGTTAACAGTCTCAACACTGACACTCTTTCTCTCACAAATAAAATAGTACCTATTTTCTAACATATGTTTCTAGGATGCCCTTTTAATAAAAATAACATGAAGAATAGTACTGTCTCTTCCTTTATAGTTGTTATAGCACAACTCCTTTAAGCCTCAGGGCTGAGGTTATTACCAGGCTTTAGAGAAGGGTCATTTTCCCAATCCCCAAATCACATACTTGCATCCTTTCCTCAGCAGCCTTAAGTACAAATCACTGTATAAGCATGGGCTCCACAAGCTAGAGCTTACAGGAGATATAATCAGGAACAAGCAAGCTGTTCTGTACTGATATAACTATAACTTACATTCTAATAGGAGTTTGATGAAAACCTCAAGGTTTCTTGCCGAGGACTTCAGATATATGGGATTCTGGGATGATAATCATAAGTGCTAGACAGCAAGGGAAGGGAAAAGAGCATATTTCTTTGTTGCCATGTCCATTATTTTCATCTTCAGCATCTTTGCCACAGTTACCTTTATTGCAAAAATTTTTGCCATAAACCTAATTGGCTGTGAGGCAATTTTGTTGTAAAAGACACAATAACTGGTTAACAATTTGATTTCAACTGCTTATTGTGAGCAGTGCTATTGATGGACTTATAGAGCTTGACAGACAGTGATAATTTGCCCTAAGAGTTTTTTTTGTTTGTTTGTTTGGTTTTTTTTGAAACTCACTACATTGGAGGAGGTAGAGGGCCTTGAAGGTACAGAGTCGAGCTCTCATTATGTACAGAACTTTAGATCCTCTATCAGTGGTCATGTGACAAAATGCTAAGAACTAACAATGGTATGGATGTCTCTCACAATGCAATGCAAAACTCAGTTAAAATATGCACACTAGTATTTGGAAATGGATACCTCTCTTAATGAAGGAAAGAATTTTAGCTGAAAAGAAAGAGTATGATGTCAACTGAGGAGGTGAATCCATAAGCAAAAAATATATATATATATATACATATGATACTACAAACCAAAGACTGCAAAGACAAGGGCTTAGGTACAAGCCACAAAATAAAATCAGTTATTTATGACAATGGCACCCCACTCCAGTCCTCTTGCCTGGAAAATCCCATGGATGGAGGAGCCTGGTGGGCTGCAATCCATGGGGTCGTGAAGAGTTGGACACAACAGACCGACTTCACTTTCACTTTTCACTTTCATGCATTGGAGAAGGAAATGGCAACCCACTCCAGCGTTCTTGCCTGGAGAATCCCAGAGACGAGGGAGCCTGGTGGGCTGCCGTCTCTGGGGTCGCACAGAGTCGGACAAAACTGAAGCGACTTAGCAGTAGCAGCAGCAGTCATGAATCTACACGTATTTTAAATGTATTCAAATATTTGTATTTTGCAATAAAGTCTTTTTAATTTTGTCATTCATTTTCATGTTTCATTATGGTTTTAGCTTATTAATGCCCTGTATTTTTTGTTCTTTGTCTTTATGGTTCAGTTCAGTTCAGTGGCTCAGTCATGTCCGACTCTCTGTGACCCCATGAATTGCAGCACACCAGGCCTCCCTGTCCATCACCAACTCCCGGAGTTCACTCAAACTCACATCCATTGAGTCGGTGATGCCATCCAGCCATCTCATCCTCTGTCTTCCTCTTCTCCTCCTGCCCCCAGTCCCTCCCAGCATCAGAGTCTTTTCCAATGAGTCAACTCTTTGCATGAGGTGGCCAAAGTATTGGAGTTTCAGCTTTAGTATCATTCCTTCCAAAGAACACCCAGGACTGATCTCCTTTAGAATGGACTGGTTGGATCTCCTTGCAGTCCAAGGGACTCTCAAGAGTCTTCTCCAACACCACAGTCAAAAGCATCAATTCTTCAACGCTCAGCTTTCTTCACAGTCCAACTCTCCTAATAGCTTGCTATTTATGATGTGAAAATGCTTGTGGCAAAGATGTCTATGGCAAAGATAGCTTATGACAAAATTATCTATAACCTGTGTAGTGGTAGTTCTCTATAGGAAACAGAAGCAATAAAGAAAATGCAAGGCCACGAGCAGCAGGGGTATCCTGAAGTATATATTTTTTCACTATTGTTCTTGTATTTCCTACTATGTAGCACTCAAAATCTCCTGGATTCTACCTTTCCCATCATAAAATTCACGTCATGCTCAGGTTCATGGATCACTCACACTACAGATTTTGTGACCTTCCTGGGAATCTTACCGAGCCCTTACTTTTGCATCTATCTAATCACTGCTTCAGGTACATACTTAGCATCATTCAGAATATGTGAGAGTAAGAAAAGGTACAGATGGAGAAGTAAAGATAAGTTTT
This sequence comes from Ovis canadensis, assembly GCF_042477335.2. Taxonomy (NCBI): domain Eukaryota; kingdom Metazoa; phylum Chordata; class Mammalia; order Artiodactyla; family Bovidae; genus Ovis; species Ovis canadensis. Next base: position 65,221,713 of record NC_091262.1, on the reverse strand, counting down.
AAATGCATTTAATTTCATCTGCAATGGTCAAAATCCTTTCATTCTGAGTAGTCACAATGTACGTCCAAAAATAGAATGCATCTGTAGCTTTGAACTCAATAATTATAAAGAAGGAATCCCATCTCAGAACACCTTGGATATTTTGCTCTTTCTGATACTAGTGGAGTGTTTGTCAGACTATACGACCTCCCTAACTGGAAAGAAAATAGATGGGTAGATAAGACTAAAATAAGTTGCTGGTTTTGCAATGATTAAATCATTCATTAAATAAGAGGTGCATTTACCTACAGTGACAAAGCAAATACCAACATCCAAATGATGGCTAGTGTTGGTATATGCTGATTCAGAGACTATAGCAGCCAATGGATGCCAATGGATGCTACCAAAGAAAGGATGAGCAAAGAGTAACATTTCAAGGATTATAGCTTCCTGTTTTTTAATTAAAATACATATATTGATAAAATTGAATTTGTTCTTCATAGGAACAAACAATCAAACTGGCATGCAATTGCAAAAATATATATTCAGTAGACTTAGAACAACATGAAGATTTTCTATGAACACCTATATATACATTAATTTCTTAAAAATAAAGTAAAGAACTGATAACAAATGGTATTAAAATATCTAGGAATAACATTTGTGAACTAAAATTATGAAAAGGAAAAAATAGAAGTGAATATTAGTATTGGGATATTTATATCTTACGGTCCATTTTCTTAATATGAAGCCTCCAATTACCTTAGAACAAAATAGTAAACAAGCTAGAGGGCAAAATAAACAATTAACATTTAAAATAATTAACCATAAGCTATCATTTTTACATTTTCTTCCCCATAAAGTAGCCAGTTATTACCAATTATCAGTTATTCTTAGCTCAATCATAAAGTATATCTTCTACTTTCTTTTTTATATAAGTATTACATGATTTTAATGTTGTTAGATATACCATATCTAAAAAAGTAAAAACTACATGTAATAACAGAGCATTAGAACATTAGTGATGATAATTAGAATCAGCATGTTTAAGCAAATAATAACTTTTCACAATTCTTTTTAAATTTTATTTTTATATATAATGGGGAAAATAGTACAATACTACATCTTTTGAGAGATCAGTATGTGTTTTATTTATGCCTCTTACTAGTTATATTTGTAGTAGTTGTAATAGTAACGATAGTATGCTTTCTTTTCTGTTGATAAGAGAATACTTGTGAAAGATTTGTTTAAACATGACATTTTCAGTTGCACATTTTGAATTGCTAACATTATAGATTTTGTTATTACAATAAAGAAGAATGATTGCTCAGTAAAATGAAAAACAAAAAACAAAAAACCTTAAATTTGCTACTTTATACCCATGGCTGTATGTAGAAACAGAGATTTCTAAAATACATGTGTATTCACATGTATGAATAGAAACTTGTACAGAAACAAAATAATTGCTTGGAAAACTAAAAGGTAATAATCCTTTCAGGTGGAATTTCCTTCATTACCACAGTCTGGAGCTATAGACAAGTTATGATTATCATAGGAAGCAACATTTTTGCATTTCTTGACTGTAATGGTTTTCCAATTTCCAGCAGTCACATTGTTGAAAAACCTCATCCCCTGTTGCCTACCATAGTAAATCATATCTGATTGCTCAGCACCAAGCTCTATAATTTGAATCTCTGGGCCTAAACATTTACTAATGATCACTCTTCCAAACAGGAATAATCAATAGAGACTACAGTTCCTTCATTGGTCTGGTTTTTAAAAACAAGCTGCTTTTCTGCAGCTAATTATGTCCCATTTTAAGCAAATACAATCTTTCCCTTGGTCATTTCCTCTAAAAATTAATGTGTGTCCCTATAATGCAGTCACAATTAATTTATTTTTAAAGACACACTTTTGAGAGAGACAAACTGAGCTGAAATCCCATAGACAAGATGTTAAGACTGAAATTAAAAACTCAAAAACTTTCTGCATCACACACACCCACAAAATAGGAGACTTTAGACTTTTGTCTGTTGTTTGTATTCAGTTAATTAAATTTTTCTCCCTGTTTAATTTTTTACAAAAATGTTCCTATTTTTTCTGTAGTTTATCTTATCTTCTTCAATAAAACATCAGATTTCTTGCTGTATATAGCATATAATAAAAGACCTGTCAATGATCTGAAAGACTACAATGTATCTAAATTAAAGATTCTGTTCTACAGTCCATGGGTCACAGACAGTTGGAGATGACTGAGCAACTAAGCACGGAGCCCACAGTCTACTAGGAGATAAGTGCTGTCACTATTACAGATTCAAGGCTGTCAAATGACTGTTGATTCTGAGAAGATCAAAGTAGTTACATACTTCCTCTTTGTTCCCTGACCTGATAAATGTTGACACTAACTGTGCTGGCATTATAGGGACAATGTACTAATTAGTGGATTGTTAATGAATATCACTCCAGTGCTCTTGCCTTGGAGAATCCCATGGATGGAGGAGCCTGGTGGGCTGCAGTCGATGGGGTTGCGAAGAGTCGGAACGACTGAGCGACTTCCCTTTCACTTTTCACTTTCATGCATTGAAGAACGAAATGGCAACCCACTCCAGTGTTCTTGCCTGGAAAATCCTAGGGATGGGGGAGCCTGGTGGGCTGCTGTCAGACACGACTGAAGCGACTTAGCAGCAGCAACGAATATCATTAAATCACTCACTGCCATGTTAAATATAGGAAATTTCTATTCCCGTAATTTCCTCCAGAAATTTACTTAATTCATCCTCATTTGTAGGTGCTTTACAGACTGAAATTTGGCATACAAATGGTAACTTTCCCCTTAATGCCAATTTTCTTTCAATAAGAAGTTTCAAAAATATGAAGAGACAATGAGTTAAGGCTATAGGCAACATTTTGAGAAGCATGTCATCACTTAAGCCATTTCAAGCCAAAAGGTGGTATTATCTTTCAAAAAATTTAGTGTGGGAGTATAATGCTATGAAGACTGTTTTTCTCAACATTCCAGGTATATTTTAGTAATTTTTCAATTATAATTTGGCCACTTAATGTACTGGTAAAACAATAGTAAAAATTGAACAGAATTTTATAATATCAGACTTTAACAATTTACTTCCATCAAAGACCCCTATTTTGATCTCAAACTATTTCTACTTTAGTATGAGATTATACACAATTAGGCATGAACATTCGATCTCCTCCATGAGTTGCTTATATTTGAATTGTTTGAAAGAACTTGTAGAAGACTTATTTTTAATGACATACATCTCTGGAATCACCGACTCGACAGACTGAGTTTGAGCAAGCTCCAGGAGTTGGTGATGGACAGGGAAGTCTGGCACGCTGCAGTCCATGGGGTCGCAGAGTCGGACAAGACTGAACCACTGACCTGATCTTTGCCAGTTATTAAATAGTATCTTGGTTTATCTAATTCTTTGTGAATATAACAATGTCAGAGCACGCTTGAAACCTAAAAAAATACGTTTAGGAATATTTTGTATAACTAAAATAAAAGTCACTGACAGACTATTTTACTTCCTGCTGAATGTTTCTCTCAATCATTGCTTTGATGATCAAGTGGTAAAGAGTTTTGAGTTCCTACAGCCATGCTTCCCATCTCAAAAACACACAATAACCTCATGCATTATCTTAGTTAACCCATGCAATAGTCTTGGAAAGTACACAGTATTATCCACAGTTCACTTTAATAAAGCTAGGGTTCAGGGTTTAAAGTACTGAAGAACTAAAGAGGATCATGATACAGGAAATGGCGAGGAGCTTTTCTTTATTTGAGGCAGCACTGTGAGCTTTTGAAGCACAGATCCCAAATATACACCAGGACAGGAAGGTTGCAGCAGCCGTTCAGAATGGAATTCAGTGCTACCACATCATCTGCGGTGAGAACAAAAAGCTACTACCCAGGCATCACTGGATAGTGATACCCTTAAGAGGGTAGTTCGAACAGAATCCAGCAAGGAACAAGAACCTTTGCCATCAGTATCGAACCTAAGTGCACTTGCAGCTTGCTCCCCATCTCCTGCTGCTAACAATCCTTCAGCTGCACCATCTCCCATCTCCCCTCCCTCCAGTCTTGCCTGTTGTAGAAGCAAATCTTCTTGCCTGTTGACTCAGAGCCAGCCCCTGTATGCCATGCTTACTGTACTTTTCAAGGTACTGTACTGGAAGATTAAAGTTGTTTTATTTTTGTGTTTGATTTTCTGTATTATTTGTGTGAAAAGTATTATAAAACTATTACAGCATAGTACTATATAGCCATCTGTGTTAGTTGGATACACAAGCTGACATTGCAGGACTTACAAACGTGCTCTAATAATGAAACTCATTCATATGGACTCCACTGTTTCTATTTTTCCACAACTATTTTTGACTTGGGAAATTTCTTAATTGAAGCAATATCTCAACTGCCATCCTTCTGAATAACATAAAGTTAGAAATTTTTTAATCAACTCAGTCCAATCTTATTTGTGATCTCTACTTATTCCCAAATTTGTAATTATTATTATTATTATTATCCACAGTTTTTGGTTGTTCAGATTTACTCACATAATTAACTTGTACAACATCATTTCAAACACTTCTTTCTTTAATCTGGATTCAAATTCATTTTTCTATGAGTATACGTCTGTCAAAATATTATTTTCTTGAAAAAAGTTTTTGTTTCTGTTTTGGGCTGTACCATCCACTTGGGCAGGATCTTAGTTGCCCAACCAGGGATCAAACTCATGGCCCCTGCAGTGGAAGCACAGAGTCCTAACCACTGGACTTCTAGGCAATTCCTTGAAAAGAACTTTTTATCTTATATTGAGCTTATATGTCAACTAAATGAGATATAGAAATATAAGTTGACCCTTATTTTTCCCTATTATTTTGATGATATCATTCTATTTCTTTGACTTATATTTGAGGTACAGGTTCCTAAAATTAAATCCAAAAATTGTTCCTTTGTTAAAAATGATCATTTATTTTTTGTTAATTCTATATTTTTAAAAACTATTATTCTGTAGTTTTACTAAATGTGTAAAAATATGACTCAAATTATTTATTTTTGAACGCTTCCTTGGACTCATTTTGTCTTACCTGAAGTCTCTGTGCTTGCTTCAGTCAAGAGTTCCCCTGACAATACCATCCAATGTTGTTTCCTTGTCTTGAAACTTTCTCAACCAGTAAGATTCTGAAACTTACCATTTTGATTTCTTAAGGGAAACACCCACACCTCTAACCCCCATCAACTCTCCCACAAGCCAGGGAGAAACAACATTTTGTCTTCTGCCTATGGCAATAGGCAGGCATTTATTGGTCCTTCCTTTCTTGATATTACAGAATTTTCCAGGTCTTGGATTACGCAGTTTCATGTTCTGTTTCCCATTTGATTCTGACCAAAAGTCTTTTAACTTGTGCTTGTGTGTGTAAACACCCAGGCCCTTATATAACAGGGTTTGATGACCACTCTACCACCTCCACTATGGCAGTTTGAAACTTCAACAACAGTTCCTGTGCTTACTACTTTTTCACATTATTTTCAAGTTTAGTTCAGTTACTCAGTCGTGTCTGACTCTTTGCAACCCGAAGAACTGCAGCAAGCCAGACCTCCCTGTCCTTCACCAACTCCTGGAGTTTACCCAAACTCATGTCCATTGAGTCAGTGATGCCATCCAACCATCTCATCCTCTGTCGTCCCCTTCACCTCCCACCTTCAATCTTGCCCAGCATCAGGGTCTTTTCAAATGAGTCCCTTCTTCCCATCAGGTGACCAAAGTATTGGAGTTTCAGCTTTAGCATCAGTTCTTTCAATGAATATTCAGGACTGATTTCCTTTGGGATGGACTGGTTGGATCTCCTTGCAGTCCAAGAGACTCTCAAGAGCTCTCCAACATCACAGTTCAAGAGCATCATTTCTTCAGTGCTCAACTTTCTTTATAGTTCAACACTCACACCCATACATGACTACTGGAAAAATCATAGCTTTGACTAGATGGACTTTGTTGGCAAAGTAATGTCTCTGCTTTTTAATATGCTGTCTCGGTTGGTCATAACTTTTCTTCCAAGGAGCAAGTGTGGTTTAATTTCATGGCTGCAGTCACCATCTGCAGTGATTTGCTTTTCATTCCAGTACCAAAGAATGGCAATGCCAAAGAATGCTCAAACTACCACACAACTGCACTCATTTCACACACTAGTAAAGTAATGCCCCAAATTCTCCAAGCCAGACTCCAACAGTATGTGAACTGTGAACTTCCTGATATTCAAGTTGGATTTAGAAAAGGCAGAGGAACCAGAGATCAAATTGCCAACATACACTGGATCATAGAAAAAGCAAGAGAGTTTCAGAAAAACATCTATTTTTGCTTTATTGACAATGCCAAAACCATTGACTGTGTGGATCACAACAAACTGTGGAAAATTCTTAAAGAGATGGAATACCAGACCACATGGCTTGTCTCTTGAGAAATCTGTATGCAGGTCAGGAAACAACAGTTAGAACTGGACACGGAACAACAGACTGGTTCCAAATAGGAAAAGGAGTACGTCAAGGCTGTATAATGTCATCCTGCTTAATTAACTTTTATGCAGATTACATCATGAGAAGTGCTGGGCTGGAAGCACAAGCTGGAATCAAGATTGCCGGGAGAAATATCAATAACCTCAGATAGGCAGATGACACCACCCTTATGGGAGAAAGCAAAGAAGAACTAAAGAGCCTTTTGATGAAAGTGAAAGAGGAGAGTGAAAAAGCTGGCTTAAAGCTCAACATTCAGAAAACTAAGATCATGGCATCTGGTTCCATCACTTCATAGCAAATAGATGGGGAAACAATGGAAACAGTGACAGACTTTTCACATTATTTTTAAATTCTGTCAAATTAGCATTTTCTAACTGTTCTTGATATTTCTTTGATTTACTAAAATGCTATATTTGATTCAGTAAATCACATATTTTTAGCTGCAAAATCTGTAAATCTTAATTGACTGTTTTTCCTGAATCAAAAATGAATATTATTATTACATTATTTATGAATAAAATGATAAATGCCCATTTACTTCATTTCAAAATTTATATTTCAATAAAATAAGATCTATGAAGACAAAATAGCATGCTGGTTTACTAAATGGGTGTGATATTTAGAATTCACATTAATTTACATTTAAAAATAGTATGGAAATAATGAGAAAGTCTTTATAATCTTAATGAATACACATTTTTAACTTTACCAAAATATTATCACTAAAGTTTATGCTCCTTCAGTGGTTAGAGATCATTTTTCCAGAACCAAACAATGTCTTTGCTTGTTTTGACAGGAGTAATATAATTCTGGATGGCTCACTGTATCTGATGTTTCAAGGACTCATTAATTAATTCTACTCATCCCAAACACATTGACTATTACTGCTTCATTTCTTCATCATACTAACTTATTCCTTATAATGATAGTCTCATTTATTGTAGCAGTAAGGTAAAAAATGCTACTGATAAAGCTAACATGTTACATTAGAGCACTTAAAAAATTAGGGATTTTACAATTGAGCACTTTCAGTGGTTTGGCACTGTTATAATAATTTTAGTGTTATGAACATATGTCACAAGAAACACATTCTCTTTATAACTCTATGTACCAGGTGAGGAAAGAAATGTAAAAAGAACTTATCTATCTTGCTCAAGTTCACACAGGTAACAAGTGATAAGATCATGTTTGCAAATTAAGACATAAGGATTCCAGAGATATTTTGCATATCTTAAAAGTTAGGTAATATTACTACACCATTCAATCCCATGCAATGGCAAGAAACACTTCCAGAAATTATTTTGGAATTCAAGTTGACCAATCAAGTTACAGGGAATTAAAAAAAATAACAAGAATAATCCTTTTCACTTTTGAAGCTTACCTTTAAGTTTAATAAGAAATGTATAGAATCATAAAAAATATGTATAAATCTTAAAGAAAAGGAGAAGACTGAAATAAATCACAGTATATATCTGAATTAGAAGATCAAACATATTGAGATGTTTTTCTCCTTCTTTTATTGATTCTTTAAGAAAAATAGAGGATAATTTTAGCAAATCAATTATAAATAAGATGTCTGTATGAACTTGAATTTAAATGTGAAGTTTAAAGTTAAATAATGTATTTTAACAACAGAGAAATTGACATGGCATTAGTCAGATTGATACAATGGAAAAACATGTGTGTATGTCAGTACGTAAATATAATATTTGGTTCCTGAAGCCTAAAAAACAAAACAAAACAGTAAATAGAGGCACTACTCAGTGATGATACAGAAATGTTTTAATTTGAAAAACTAAATGTATTCCTTTTAGCAGATCCCATAAGACAAATGCATATTTGAGACAGCAGAATTTTAGAAATACATTTCTAAATAATTTAAAGCAAACATTGGTGAAAATGCTCGAGATAGAAGACTTAAGCATAAAAACAAAAAACTACCCAGAAAACAGTTAATATATTTAATATGTATAAATTAAAATTCCACTATTTATAAAATACTATATGAAAGTATAAGGCAAGATTAGGGAATATGTCAATATCTGTAATGATTATTGATATTATGTCTAATAGTCCCTATAACCAATGTAAAAAATAATGAATATGCCAGTACAAATATGAGAATAGGTATAAGGATCAATAAAAATATAATAATGACCAAAATCATTATTACTTCAGGATTGATAGAACTACAACATATTTTTCAAGACTAGAAATTGATAAAACACCTTTCCTTTAATTATAACTTTTCATTTTAGCAAAGGTTTGGTAAGATAGACATTACTGATATGAAAATAGTTCAACACTTTTGAATGACATTTTGTTCATATGGGTCAAGAACTTGAAAATGGCAATATCCTTTGATAGTAGTGGCAGAAACTTTTCATAGCTGTGTTTATATCACACAGGGGGAAAAAAACACCTTAATAAAATATATAGGGGTATAGTTTGTTATAATGCATTTATTAAGAATTGATCTTATGCAATATTTTACATCACATTTTCAAAAATATTTGATAACAGGGAGAAATACTTATGATTCACCGATCCATGAGCTGAGTCAAAAAAGTTAGTATAATAAAAGCAAATGTACTTTGTGGAGATATATTCACATGTATTCTCTCTATATATACATTATATATATACACACACACACATATACACTCTGTATATATGATTATAGTTTTAGAGGTGAGAGTTTATTCTGTGCTTCTCATGTTAGAAATGGAAGGGATAAAACTGGAAAGAGGGTCTATTTTGGAGGTATAAGGGCTTCTGTAGGTTTTGTTACAGGGGCAGACAGGGCATTAAGGTGGGGCTTAGGTTGCTGTCTGGAAGTCCTGCAGGGAAAGGATGGCCTTCAGGTGGAACAAATGAGCAAAGGCTCCAGGTGAACACAGGTGGGGTGGGATGCTTTCCTTAACCAGAAACAGCAGAGTAGCACAGCTTCATTTTGATAATCAGTGTTTATTCTTGATGATGTTACCTCAAAATTGCACCTTTGAGAGTAACTGTGTTTTACTGATGTAGAGTAGTGTTAATATCAAAATCCAACTTCAGGAGAAGAGGACACCTGTGTTTAAGAAACAGATTTGTTACATTCTCATGTTTGCACCTGGATTCTCATACAAACAAGGGAAATTATTACCAAGTATATGGGTCTATATTTATAAATACAATGAAGATTTTCATTGTATAGATTAGTTAATTCAGTCAAGAACCTGGTCAATTTCCTTAAATAAAATCAGATTATTTGATATGCCAGTTGAGTAATTAAAGCATTCTAACAGTTGATCTTTTCCTCCAAATCATCTTTAGATAAATGCCTAATTAGTTTAACTTAGATATTTAGGGAAGTTATTTTCTTATGACTTAAAATTACAAACAATTCTGTCTCATAATTTTGATGGCTTATTTTTGAGTATTCGAAAGATGTTTTCTCTTTATATTAATTTATTCATTCAAAAACATTTAGAGCTCCTGTTCTGTGTCATGCATGCATTTATATAAGGTGATTAATCACTATGTTTAATTTAGTAACTTATTTGCCCTCTTTTGAAAATGACCAGCATTTTCAAAATGATCATGAGCTCTCCAAATGGGGGAAAATATATGCTTCATTTAGAAGTAAAATAATTATTAAGTATCAAGAGTTTCCTTTCCCCTTAACTTTTAAGTTAGCAATTCTGAATGCTTAGATAATTTCAGACACTTTTTTATAGTGGTACTATTTTTGATTTGGATTTTGAATTGAAGTTTATTTAATCTGAAAAACATTCTCCAAGAGGGTCCAGAAACGGTGCTATGCATGCATGTCTACTTACCCTATCCATTTAGCCTGTGGCTAATTATAAGCAACTTCAGTCAGTTCAGTTCAGTTTAGTCACTCAGTCGTGTCTGACTCTTTGTGACCCCATGAATCACAGCATGCCAGCCTCCCTGTCCATCACCAACTCCCGGAGTTCACTCAGACTCATGTCCATCGAGTCAGTGATGCCATCCAGCCATCTAAACTAATACCACTAAATTAACACAACAGCTGTTTACCTGATCTGATTGCTTAATATCTGGTGACTAATGATAGGTTAAGTTCAATTCAGCCTACCACTGAGATCTAATCTATCTACAAGTAGAGTTAGATCTAATCAAAAGTAGTCTCTCTAGGGCCATGAAAAGTTGCCTAAAACTTTTACAAAATTTGCCAGGCAGTTTTATGTCCCAACTGGAGAAGGAAATGGTAATGCACTCCAGTATTCTTGCCTGGGAAATCCCACGCACAGAGAAGTCTGGTGGGCTACAGTCCATGGGGTTGCAGAGTCAGACACGACTGAGCACATAAATTCATTCATTTCCCAAAATCAAATTTCTTACTGGTTTGTGCAGGACACCTAGCTCCTTTCTCCTGAGTGGGTGCAGTCTATTGAACAGATGGCAATGGCAACAAAAGTTCTTATATAGATATTTATAACAGTTTAAATTTCATATAAAGTATTATGAGAAACACAGTCTCGTGTTTGTGCTTTAAACAGATTGTAGTTTTGTATGCCCTCTTTTTGAGCTGCCACAGAGCATTGCCAAGAACCTTACAGAAATGGCACTTAGTCAGATTTAAGAGATCATTCAAAAGTGACAAGAAGGCATTTGAAATAAACTTGCATACTAAACAATTCTACCAAGGTCTATGAATATCAATGAGAATAAGGCTCAACTCACCATACCATTAACAAAATAAATGTACTATTACCAAACAAAGCAAAGAAAATATTATCAAAGTATAACACTTGGATTATAGAAATTTAATCCCAATCTAAAATATGTCAGCTATCTCACGCTGAATAAAGCTTTCCAACTAAACTGGGAAAGATAGTGCTGTGTGAGCAACTCATCGTGAACCTAGCATTTCCATGTCTACCCAATTAATGTCCTATTTTTTAAATCAAAGTATAGTAATACGTGAACTGTGAACTTCCAGATGTTCAAACTGGTTTTAGAAAAGGCAAAGGAACCAGAGATAAAATGGCCAACATCTGCTGGATCATGGAAAAAGCAAGAGAGTTCCAGAAAAACATCTATTTCTGCTTTATTGACTATGCCTAAGCCTTTGACTGCGTGGATCACAATAAACTGTGGAAAATTCTGAAAGAGATGGGAATACCAGACCACCTGACCTGCCTCCTGATAAACCTATATGCAGGTCAGGAAGCAACAGTTAGAACTGGACATGGAACAACAGACTGGTTCCAAATAGGAAAAGTAGTACATCAAGGCTATATATTGTCACCCTGCTTATTTAACTTCTATGCAGAGTATATCATGAGAAACGCTGGGCTGGAAGAAGCACAAGCTGGAATCAAGATTGCCGGGAGAAATATCAATAACCTCAGATATGCAGATGACACCACACTTAGGGCAGAAAGTGAAGAGGGATTAAAGAGCCTCTTGATGAAAGTGAAAGAGGAGAGGGAAAAGTTGGCTTAAAGCTCAACATTCAGAAAACTAAGATCATGGCATCTGGTCCCTTCACTTCATGGGAAATAGATGGGGAAACAGTGGAAACAGTGTCAGACTTTATCTTTTAGGGCTCCAAAATCACTGCAGATGGTGATTGCAGCCATGAAATTAAAAGACGCTTACTCCTTGGAAGGAAGGTTATGACCAACCTAGATAGCATATAGAAAAGCAGAGACATTACTTTGCCAACAAAGGTCCGTCTAGTCAAGGCTATGGTTTTTCCAGTGGTCACGTATGGAAGTGAGAGTTGGACTATAATGAAAGCTGAGTGCTGAAGAACTTGATGCTTTTGAACTGTGATGTTGGAGAAAACTCTTTAGAGTCCCTTGGACTGCAAAGAGATCCAACCAGTCCATCCTAAAGGAGATCAGTCCTGGGTGTTCACTGGAAGGACGGATGCTGAAGCTGAAATTCCAATACTTTTGCCACCTCATGCAAAGAGTTGACTCACTGGAAAAGACCCTGATGCTGGGAAGGATTTGGGGGCAGGAGGAAAAGGGGATGACAGAGGATGAGATGCCTGGATGGCATCGCCGACTCGATGGACATGAGTTTATGTAAACTCCGGTAGTTGGTGATGGACAGGGAGGCCTGGTATGCTGCATTCATGGTGTCGCAAAGAGTCAGACATGACTGAGCGACTGAACTGAATTGAACTGATCTACTGAAACATTCTATGTTTTGAAGACAAAGGTTCCAACTGTAATTTAATGCTGAACACATTTATAAGTCATGACAAGTCCTATTAAACCACACTAACAACTAAAATCAATTCATGTTTATTGGATGAAATAGTTGCTCTAATATACTGGAGTCCTGGCTCCAAACACAAAATGCTAGACTATGGTTTTTAAAACTTTATAAATTATTTCTTTGGTGACATAAAAAAGTCAGAATGTAGTCTGCTGGTTTATATTTGAGAGTCAGAAGTCTTGAGTATATTCTTTGTTAAGTAAATGGTTGCATTCTTGTCTTTTTTTTGTTTTTGTTTTTTTACCTTCTACAAAATCAATGAAATAACTAGTAGCCAAATATAATTAGCATTGAATATAGCCTGATGATACCATGCTGAGGCTTTTAAATTAGGGAATCTGCTTTGACACATCTTTAATATTTTTCATTCTGGTTACCACACTTTGGCAAATTCAGGAAAGGAAATGAAAGATTAAACAAAATTTACAAGTAGAAAATATCTATTGTCATGTTAATGTTTGGCAGAAACCAACACAATTCTGTAAAGCAATTATCCTTCAATGAAAAAATAAAAAATAAAGTTAAAAAAAGAACTCCCCCCCCAAAAAAAACAAACAAAAAAAGAAAATATCTATTATTATCTGAATTTGAGCACAGAATAAGCTCTAGAAGACACAGTGATACATGGGAAATTCATCACTATTTCAGTTCTAGCATGCCCTCCATTTACATCTACATCAAGGTATCCTGTAGTATTATTGCATTTTGGAAATTAATCCTCTTTATTTATGTTCTTACATACTTGGCTTAGTCTCTAGAATACTCAAAATGGACAACCTCCTATAAAAATTTAGGCATTATGTGACTAATTCACCAAAATTTTGAGGGGTCTAGATATATATTTTCCATATCATGCTCTTTATCTTGCTAAGTCACTTTAGTCGTGTCCGACTCTGTGCGACCCCAGAGACGGCAGCCCACCAGGCTCCCCCGTCCCTGGGATTCTCCAGGCAAGAACACTGGAGTGGGTTGCCATTTCCTTCTCCAATGCATGAAAGTGAAAAGTGAAAGTGAAGTCGCTCAGTCATGTCTGACTCTTAGTGACCCCATGGACTGCAGCCTACCAGGCTCCTCCGTCCATGGGATTTTCCAGGCAAGAGTACTGGAGTGGGGTGCCATTGCTCTTTATCTTAGTCACCATTTTTCCCATTTCAGAACTTTTGACACTTTTCTGCTCTATACTTGCCCTTAGGTTCCACATAAAATAAGCAAATCCATCCCATAGATCCATTCTTCTTATTTTCTTTAACCTTACTTCTCTTCCTACCCACACCCACTGCCCTTGTTCCAAATCTATCTTAAGCTCACAGATCCAATTCCCTATCTGCTCTCTTTGCCTATGACTTCTCTTTTAGCTAATTTATTTTTAATAAGACAGTCAAAATTCTACTTTCATTTACTATTTATAGATGATCTTTGCATAGCTTTATGTCATTCTATCATCTACTATTTTTGCGCATTTAATCTATCTTATGCCTACATTTTTGGCTACTGTTAAATTAGAAGAATTATAATTGACGGCAAAATAATTATAAGGTTGTAACTCTTAATAGAGTTATCAAAGAGTCAACACCAAGCAAGAATAATAGAGCCAAATAAGAGAAGAAACATAGTACTTATTAGCATGTAGTCAGGTCAATTTTAAATATCTTAAAAATTAGAAAATACAGTTGAATATGTTATAATTCACAGAGTAAATAGAACAATTTAAAATAATTTCATTCACTTTAGGATAAAAATAAAATTGCTGACTATCACATTAAAATCTACATTATGCAATGGAAGTAGAAATTTTTAAAAGTACAAAAAGTTAGCGATGGCACAAACATGATATGGCTTAGAATTCAAATATCTTGCACACTGGGTAAAGATAAGCTTGCTTTATTTATTTACCTAAAATAAAGAACATTAGTTATTCACTATTTGATCTTGCCTCCAACCTCAAAGGCGCTCTGGAAAGAAATGCTCCCTATAGATTACCACTGATACTAATTAAATGTATAAATTCAGTATACTTGATTCATTAAAGGCATGATGGTCTAACACCTACATGTTGCTTTTGGAATACAATCTTTTGGAGCAGATTTTATGCTTATAGGGCTTCCCTTGTGGTACAGCTGGTAAAGAATCTGCCTAAAATGTGGGAGACCTGGGTTCAATCCCTGAGTTGGGAAGATCCCCTGGAGAAGGGAAAGGCTACCCACTCCAGTATTCTGGCCTGGAGAATTCCATGGACTGTATAGTCCATGGGGTCACAAAGAGTTGGACATGACTGAGTGACTTTAACCTTCAGTACTTTATGCTTATAAGAATATAGAATGTCAACAAGGTACATAATAGAATTACTATTGGTATAGAGACATCACATAACTCTATTCATTTTTTTAAATGTTAGAATATTTGACCATTTTAATAAACTAGATGGCATGACTATGTCTTTAGAGATAAAATAATTTAATAACATTTTTGGCATTGGGAGTTTATTTTATCAGAATAGGAAATTTATATAACTAAATGTTGCAACCAATTCCCTGACAATTTAGCATAAACAGTGAACTGTTCTTTGATAAACAGTTGAAATTGCATGCCTAGAAAATCAGGAGAGAGTCACTTTAGAGAACATTTTTGTAATGTAGAAAAAAGCCTGAAAATTGTGAATTAATATAGGATGTTGATATGGCATCACTAAGGGTAGTAAGATTTAATAAAAAATAGTTTCCCTTTTATTTGACAATAAATATTTCATTCTAAGTAACCAATAGACTTTTGAAGGAAAATATTCAACTCTGTGGGTAATAAAGACAAGAAACTTTGAACTGATTTTATCAGAAATTAATCATTTTTATGAAATATTCATGTTATATAAGATTGAATCTATATAATATCAATCCATACAAATAGTGAAGACAACTTTTTAAGCCATTCATCATAAAGAGCAGAAGCTGTTAACTGTGACCCTTACAAGCCAGTCCTTCTCAGAGCCTTGATCTCTGATAACCCGCTTTAAAATCACTTAAAAGTGATGGGTGGAGGATGCCAACTGTTAAAATACACTGGCTCCACACAGATGTCCTGAAGCAAGCGTGAAAGCCAAAAACAGACTTATTTATGAGATAATGCTGAAATCCACTAAAGTCTGAGAAACAAAGCTTGTAAGAGACAATTCAGTGTCATTGAAAAGGTTGGAAATTCTCTTTCAAAAAAAGGGTTTGTCTACCTTGTTAATATTCATTCTTGAATAAAAGAAGAGAAAGTAAAAGGACAACTGGGCATAGAACTAGAATTCAGAGTAATCCAATTGCGTTGTGTCAAATAATCTTCTCAAAGCAGGATTAGAGTGTTGGTGTTTAGTTATCATAGATTTCATTTACCATATAAGCAAATAAAATGATTTTTGGATCACAGGATCAGAAATATAAATGATAGTGTATTTGCATCCAAATAATAATTACTGCAACATTTAATCTCCCATACTGTTGGATAATATATCTTAAAAATAAAATAGGACTTCCCAGTGGTTGAGAATCCACCAATCAATGTAAGGAACACGGGTTCCATCACTGGTCTGGGAAGATTCCACACACCTTGGAGCAACTAAGCCCATGCACCACAACTACGAAGTCTGTGCTCTAGAACCAGAGTCACAACTAGGAATCCGCATGCCACAACTAATGAAGCCCCCACACGTAGTGCCCGCCCTCTGCAATGAGAGCCCACCGCAATGAGAAGCTCACGCACCACAGGGAAGAGTGGCCCCTGCTCTCGGCAACTAGAGAAAGCCCA
This sequence comes from Ovis canadensis, assembly GCF_042477335.2. Taxonomy (NCBI): domain Eukaryota; kingdom Metazoa; phylum Chordata; class Mammalia; order Artiodactyla; family Bovidae; genus Ovis; species Ovis canadensis. The sequence continues at coordinate 65,205,155 of NC_091262.1, read as the reverse complement.
TGTGCAGCAATGAAGACCAGCACAGCCAAAATTAAATAAAAATTATAAAGATAAAATGATCATTCCAGTTTGACTGCTATCAATATTTATTCAGTCATTTACAGGGAGTCAATTAAAAAAAAAAAAAGCAGAGCAGTGAAAGGGCACTAACATGAAATTATTGGGAAAAATTCCTATTCCTCAGGCATTTAAAGATGAGCTTAGAGGAATTAATGTTTTGCACTCGCAAATTATTTCTTCCCTGATTTAATAAAGTACAATGCCAATTAGCGCTAACAAAAACAGTAAGTAAAAAAAATGAAAAGCCTACAAAATTGAAATATATAGAAAATATATACAAATGTATATGCCAGTTTTAGCTATTTCAAATAATGAAGAAGTATGGATTAATTCACTTTAAATTCTTTAGTTCATTCAGGGTAGCCACCACAGAAGTGTGAAGCAATTCTTAACTAAGGAAAAACTTGAGTAAATTAAGCATGGAGAAGATGACAAAAAGAAATATTACATGATGATTTTAGTGGGTTCAGGAGAGAAAATAAGTCATTACCTGTACTTCTGACTAACCTGTTGTAGATCACGGTTTCCATCCTCAGGTTCCATTAATTTGCTGGAGCAGCACACAGAACTCAGAAAACCTTTTCATCTGGAGGTTAGTGATTTATTATAAAAAAGATATAACTCAGGAACAGCCAGATGGAAGAGTCGCAGAGTGCAAGGTGTGGGGAAAAGGCGTGGCATTTCCATGCTTTCTCCCAGCATGTCCCTCTCCCCAAGTCTCCAAGTGTTCCCCCATCTGGAAGCTCACTCAAACCACTTCTTTTTTACTTTAAGGAAGCCTCCCTCATTAGAGAGGCAAGATTGATTAAATCATCAGCCGCTGGCAAACAATTCAAGCCCCAGCACCTTTCTCCTACAGGAAGATGGGCATGAGGTGGCAGGATCCGACTGAAGGTTTCAACCCTCTAATCACACAAAGTTTCTACCAGCCACGAGCCCTCAGCCCTCAGGTGCTACTCATTAACTTAACAAAAGACATCTTTTTATTCTCTTCGGAAATTCCAAGGGTTAAGGAGTTCCATGTTGGAAGCTGGGGAGAAGATCAAATACGTATTTCTTATTGTGAATCACAATATCATATACATTAAAAAGGAATGAACCCTTTATATCACTCATCTTTCCATCACTCTCAATGTTAATCTCCATACTTTCAGATACTAGACTCAGAATGGAGACGGCAATGTCACCCCAATCCAGTACTCTTGCCTGGAAAATCCCATGGATGGAGGAGCCTGGTAGGTTGCAGTCCATGGGGTTGCTAAGAGTCGGACATGACTAAGCGACTTCACTTTCACTTTTCACTTTCCTGCATTGGAGAAGGAGATGGCAAACCACTCCAGTATTCTTGCCTGGAGAATCTCAGGGACGGGGGAGCCTGGTGGGCTGCTGTCTATGGGGTCGCACTGAGTCAGACATGACTGAAGCGACTTAGCAGCAGCAGAAGCAGACTCAGAAATGCAATCATTTGTAATTATATGTTTCTCACAGTGGATCTATTATACTTATACTGCATGTATTATGTCTTGTTTTAGAAATTGCTGTTTATACTTCTATTTACTCTAATAAAAATTAGCTCTCAGCCCAGGTACAAAATTTCCTATGACACTTAGTAGATTGATTTGATACGAACACATAGGTGTTTGAGATCAGCTAATCTCTATTTCTAAAACAATTTAGAAGCACATGATGCTAACACATACCATATTTACTTAATAGATAAATGTAGGTTCAGTTCAGTTGAGTTCAGTTGAGTCGCTCAGCTGTGTCCAATTCTTTGGGACCCCATGAATTGCAGCATGCCAGGCCTCCCTGTCCATCACCAACTCCCGGAGTTCACTCAGACTCACGTCCATCTTGATGGCATCCAGTCATCTCATCCTCTGTCATCCCCCTTTCCTCCTGCCCCCAGTCCCTCCCAGCATCAGTCTTTTCCAATGAGTCAACTCTTTGCTCGAGGTGGCCAAAGCACTGGAGTTACATCTGTACATTTTGTGTATAATTATTGTTTCTGTTTGTTAACTATTACCTTAATTTCATCACAGAAGACTTTCCTGTATTCTCATAGCTGAATCCAAATTTGCCATTCTGTAGTTCTTTCTGTATGAAGCTGCTGCAATATACACAGCAAACATATATTTGTCCTGTTTATTCAAAGCACTGTACTGAAGATGGTAGGAGATCCAAAACTGAATAGGACATAGCAGCTGATTTCAGGAATTTCAAGTCTAAAGAGGAAGACAACACATTTCTATAAACAACACAAGGGGAACATGAGGTTGGTGAAAGTGGTTTGAGTTGATATCGGCCTGGTCTCACACAGCTGTCCTAAATTCCTTACAGTATTACTTTGTGTGTAAACCTACGAGTGCAACGGTCTTAATATTTGTGTCTCGTATCCACTCCAAATTGATATGTTGAAATTTTAATGGCCAAGTGAGCACCGGGATGCTGTGGACATTTGGGTGATGCTTAGATGGTTAGAGTGAGGCCCTCATGAATGGGATTAGTGCCTGAGAAAAAACGGCTCCAGGGAGATCCCAGTTCCTTCCACCACATAAGGATATTCTTTGTCTATACAGTGACAAGGAATCAGCTGTAAACAGGAAGATACCTTCAATAGAATGAAACCACGCAGGCCGCCCAGTCTGTGGTATGTTGTTAGAGAAGCTTGAACAGACTAATATACATTGTCTACACATTAACTTACCACCTAAGTGTGGACATTTGGAAGGCCATTGAGCCATCTATTTCTGTATCCCCTCTGAATAGTAACAGACCCCGGACAAAATAAATGTTGAAAAAATGGTTGCAGAATTGAACAAGTTTAATAAAGGGGGTCAGAGATTTTTTAAAGCATTCTGTTTGAAAGAAAATGGATGGAGGATTACCTGGGAACATTTCCTAAGCCATTGCACTCAGAAATTCATTCAAATAAAAAAAGTTTCCAATCACATCCAATTACATTTTTATATCTAAATTTTTAAACATGAGAATTTATGAATCTTAATGCACAAGTTTTATTTTCTTTACTCAAGCTAGAAAAATAATTTGGATGTTTTGTTTCTTATTCTAATTTTCACACATCACACTCCCTAGAAGTCATAAAATGCGATATATTACGCCCTACCTTTATAGGTACCTGTACTGCTTTTCTTTAATAGGATCAACAACAAAAAGACAGCTTAAAACAACTCTTTCAAGCAGACATCATGAATTGCAATCAACTTGCATTTGTGCTATTATAATGTATCTATGCATACATTCTCAGTCATCTTCAACTATTTGGGACCCCACAGACTGTAGACCACAAGGCTCCTCTGTCCACGGGATTTCCCAGGGAAGAATACTGGAATGGGTTGTCATTTCCTTCTCCAGGGGATCTTTCAGACCCAGGGATTGAAGCTGCATCTCCTTCTGCATTAGCAGGTGGATTCTTTATCATTGTGCCAGCTGGGAAGTCCAATGATCAGCTCAGTTCAGTCACTCAGTCGTGTCTTACTCTTTGCAACCCCATGAATCTCAGCACGCCAGGATTCCGTGTCCATTACCAACTCCCGGAGTTCACTCAGACTCACGTAAATCGAGTCCGTGATGCCATCCTGCCATCTCATCCTCGGTTGTCCCCTTCTCCTCCTGCCCCCAATCCCTCCCAGCATCAGAGTCTTTTCCAATGAGTCAGCTCTTCACATGAGGTGGCCAAAGTATTGGAGTTTCAGCTTTAGCATCATTCCTTCCAAAGAAATCCCAGGGCTGATCTCCTTCACAATGGATTGGTTGGATCTCCTTGCAGTCCAAGGGACTCTCAAGAGTCTTCTCCAACACCACAGTTCAAAAGCATCAATTCTTCGGCTCTCAGCCTTCTTCACAGTCCAACTCTCACATCCATACATGACCACAGGAAAAACCATAGCCTTGACTAGACGGACCTTAGTTGGCACAGTAATGTCTCTGCTTTTGAATATGCTATCTAGGTTGGTCATAACTTTTCTTCCAAGGAATAAGCATCTTTTAATTTCATGGCTGCAGTCACCATCTGCAGTGATTTTGGAGCCCAAAAAAATAAAGTCTGACACTGTTTCCACTGTTTCCTCATCCATTTCCCATGAAGTGATGGGACCAGATGCCATGATCTTCGCTTTCTGAATGTTGAGCTTTAAGCCAACTTTTTCACTCTCCACTTTCATTTTCATCAAGAGGCTTTTTAGTCCAATGATATAGAACATTTATTGTTTACTTTTACATGTATTCATATGTTATGCTATTATAATTTTTGAGTGATTTATGGATTCACTTCACTTCACTTCACTCGCTCAGTCGTGTCTGACTCTTTGCGACCCCATGAATCGCAGCACGCCAGGCCTCCCTGTCCATAACCATCTCCTGGGGTACACTCAGACTCACGTCCATTGAGTCCGTGATGCCATACAGTCATCTCATCCTCGGTCGTCCCCTTCTCCTCCTGCCCCGAGCCCAAAAAAAAAAAAGTCTGACACTGTTTCTACAGTTTCCCCATCTATTTCCCATGAAGTGATGGGACTGGATGCCATGATCTTCATTTTCTGAATGTGGAGATTTAAGCCAACTTTTTTGCTCTCCTCTTTCACTTTCATCAAGAGGCTTTTTAGCTCCTCTTCACTTTCTGCCATAAGGGTGGTGTCATCTGCATATCTGAGGTTATTGATATTTCTCCTGGCAATCTTGATTCCAGCTTGTGCTTCATCCAGCTCAGCATTTCTCATGATGTACTCTGTATATAAGTTAAATAAGCAGGGTGACAATATACAGCCCTGACGTTACTCCTTTTCCTATTTGCAACCAGTCTGTTGTTCCATGTCCAGTTGAACTGTTGCTTCCTGACCTGCATACAGATTTCTCAAGAGGCAGGTTAGGTGGTCTGGTATTCCCATCTCTTTCAGAATTTTCCACAGTTTCTTGTGATCCACACAGTCAAAGGCTTTGGCATAGTCAATAAAGAAGAAATAGGTGTTTTTCTGGAACTCTCTTCCTTTTTTGATGATCCAGTGGATGTTGGCAATTTGATCTCTGGTTCCTCTGCCTTTTCTAAAACCAGCTTGAACAACACGGAGTTCACTGTTCACGTATTGCTGAAGCCTGGCTTGGAGAATTTTGAGCATTACTTTACTAGCATGTGAGATGAGTGCATTTGTGTGGTAGTTTGAGCATTCTTTGGCATTGCCTTTCTTTGGGATTGGAATGAAAACTGACATTTTCCAGTCCTGTGGCCACTGGTGCGTTTTCCAAATTTGCTGGCATATTGAGTACAGCACTTTCACAGCATCATCTTTTAGGATTTTAAACAGCTCAATTGGAATTCCACCTCCTCCACTAGCTTTGTTCATAGTGATGCTTTCTAAGGCCCACTTGACTTCACATTCCAAGATGTCTGGCTCTAGATTAGTGATCACATCATTTGATTATCTGGGTTGTGAAGATCTTTTTTGTACAGGTCTTCCATGTAGTCTTGCCACCTCTTCTTAATATCTTCTGCTTTTGTTAGGTCCATACCATTTCTGTCCTTTATCGAGCCCATCTTTGCATGAAATGTTCCCTTGGTATCTCCAATTTTCTTGAAGAGATCTGTAGTCTTTCCTATTCTGTTGTTTTCCTCTATTTCTTTGCATTGATTGCTGAAGAAGGCTTTCTTATCTCTTCTTGCTATTCTTTGGAACTCTGCATTCAGATGCTTATATCTTTCCTTGTCTCCTTTGCTTTTCACCTCTCTTCTTTTCACAGCTATTTCTAAGGCCTCCCCAGACAGCCATTTTGCTTTTTCACATTTCTTTTCGATGGGGATGGTCTTGATTCCTGTCTCCTGTACAATGTCACGAAAGCCATTCCATAGTTCATCAGGCACTCTATCTATCAGATCTAGACCCTTAAATCTATTTCTCACTTCCACTGTATAATCATAAGGGATTTGATTTAGGTTATACCTGAATGGTCTAGCGGTTTTCCCCCCTTTATTCAATTTAAGTCTGAATTTGGCAATAAGGAGTTCATGATCTGAGCCACAGTCAGCTCCTGGTCTTGTTTTTGTTGACTGTATAGAGCTTCTCCATCTTTGGCTGCAAAGAATATAATCAGTCTGATTTCGGTATTGACCATCTGGTGATGTCCATGTGTAAAGTCTTCTCTTATGTTGTTGGAAGAGGGTGTGTGCTATGACCAGTGCATTCTCTTGGCAAAATTCTATTAGCCTTTGCCCTGCTTCATTCCATACTCCAAGGCCAAATTTGCCTGTTACTCCAGGTGTTTCTTGACTTCCTACTTTTGTATTCCAGCCCCCTAAAATGAAAAGCACATCTCTTTTGGGTGTTAGTTCTAAAAGGTCTCGTAGGTCTTCATAAAACCGTTCAACTTCAGTTTCTTCAGTGTTACTGGCTGGGGCATAGACTTGGATTACCGTGATATTGAATGGTTTGCCTTGGAGATGAACAGAGATAATTCTGTCGTTTTTGAGATTGCATCCATGTACTGCATTTTGGACTCTTTTGTTGACCACGATGGCTACTCCATTTCTTCTGAGGGATTCCTGCCCACAGTAGTAGATATAATGGTCATCTGAGTTAAATTCACCCATTCCAGTCCATTTTAGTTCGCTGATTCCTCGAATGTCGACGTTCACCCTTGCCGTCTCTTGTTTGACCACTTCCAATTTGCCTTGATTCATGGACCTGACATTCCAGGTTCCTATGCAATATTGCTCTTTACAGCATCGGATCTTGCTTCTATCACCAGTCATATCCACAACTGAGTATTGTTTTTTTTTTTTTTTTTTTTTGGCTCCATCCCTTCATTCTTTCTGGAGTTATTTCTCCACTGATCTCCATTAGCATATTGGGCACCTAATGACCCGGGGAGTTCCTCTTTCGGTATCCTATCATTTTGTCTTTTCATACTGTTCATGGGGCATGGATATATGTTACAAATTCTTTTAGAAAGAATTTGTTTTCTTTTGTTGTCTCTTTTAATCTTTATGCTGGTACTCAGATCATAAGTGCAGTTAGAGAGTTGTTTATGATCTGCTTCATTAGCCCACAGAAAGAAAAACTTCTTCACTGGGTCATTTGATTAGGTGGCATTTGAAAATGTTGCTTTGTGGGAGCACACTCTGACAGAGACTGATATATGGGTTATTGATGACACTCAGGTGGGTAATGGGTATGAGGCCTTAAAACAGGATTTCAGTTAGGAAGACAGAAATGAAAGATTCAGTTCAGTTCAGTTCAGTCACTCAGTCATGTCCGACTCTTTGTGACCCCATGAATTGCAGCACGCCAGGCCTCCCTATGGGATTAGTAAATAATGTAAGAAGAGAAGCCAATGGTATTTTGGATTTGAAACAAGTGAACTAGATGTGACAAGTTTACATTTACCAAATAAACATAGTGAACTTAAAATAGGCTCATTCAGATAACAATTGTGATAATCAAATATGTGATACTGAAAATATCCTAAGACCAGTAAGACCAATCACATCATCCAGAGAGTATAACAACTGTAACTTAATATACCAGCAAAATGTCCCAAAATATATGAAGTCAGCAGAATTGAAGAGAGATAAAGTACTATGACAATATTTGGAGATTGTACTCTGAATAAGAGATAGAACTGACCTTACAGAAACAAACAAACAAAAAAAACTGTAGGAGAATAATAGGAACATTAACAAACCAATTGTCTAGACTAAACCGACAAATTGTTAGAAACACACAAATTACCGAAACTGACTCAAAAGGAAAAGAAAATCTCAACAGACCTATACAAATAAAAAGTTGAATCAATAATTCAAAATCTCCCAACAAACTCCAGCTCCAGACAGATGTCTTCACTAGTGAATTCTACCAAACAGTTAAAGAGGAATTCACACCAATTCTATTTCAAAACAGAGGAGGAGGAAACTCATTCTAGGAGGTGAGCATTACCTGATAACCAAGACCAGATGAAAATTTCACAAGGAAATAAAAGTATACATCAATATCCATTGTGTATAGAGATGCAAAAAACCTGAAGAAAACACTAGCAAAACAAAGGCAACAGCATACTAAAAGGATTATACATCATGACCATGTGGGATTTACCCCAGGAATACTAAGACGATCAAAGAAAATTGATCAGTGTAATACATCACATTAATAGAATAAAGATACAACAACAAAACAGGTAACCACCCCCAGCTCCAAACCACATAATTGTCTAAATTCTGAGAAAGAGAAACATCATTTGGAAAAAAAATGCAACATTATTTCATGATTAATATACCACAAAATTAGAAATTGGAGGAAACTTCCTCAACAAGATAAAGGCTACTTTCTAAAAATCCACAATCTGTGTCATATTCCTTTTTGACAGATTGCAGATTTTTTAAAAGATGCTGGCTGCCTAGAAGAAAAGCTATGACAGCGACTGAACAACGTTATATTCCTCTTCAAAGATTCCTCCAAGATCAAAAATAAAATAAGGATGCCATTTTCACCACTGCCATTAATATTTTACTGGAATTTCCAGCCAGATATTTAGACCAGAAAAGAAAATTTAAAGAATTCTAGTAGGAAAAGATGGAGAAGGCAATGGAAACCCACTCCAGTTGTGAAGAGTCAGACACGACTTCCCTTTCACTTTCACTTTTCACTTTCATGCATTGGAGAAGGAAATGGCAACCCACTCCAGTGCTCTTGCCTGGAGAATCCCAAGGGTGGAGGAGCCTGGTAGGCTGCCGTCTATGGGGTCGCACAGAGTCAGACAAGACTGAAGCGACTTAGCAGCAGCAGCAGCAGCAGTAGGAAAAGAAGAAATAAACTATATTGTTTATCCCAAGTTGTCCCTTGGGATCCTTGGGTCATTGTTTCCAGAACCCTTTCTAGATATCAAAATCCAAGGATGCTCAAATCCCTTACATAAAATAGTGCAGTATTTGAATATACCCTCAGCATATCCTCCCATATACTTTAAACTATGGCTGGATCATTTATAATACAATATAAACACTATGCATTATAAGTAGTTATAAATATAATGTAACTGATATGTAAATAGTTGTAGGAAATGGCAACTTTAAGTTCTGCTTTTGGAACTTCCTAGAATTTTTTATTTAAAAATATTTTTTTATTCATGGTTGAATCCATGGATGCAGAAACTGTAGATATGAAGGACCAACTGTATCTCTAATCACATGGGGGCATTATTCTATATATAGAAATCCCAAGAATTCACAAGAAAGCTACTATAGCTAATAAACTAAATCTACTTAGTTGCAAGGTATATGGTTAACACCCAAAAATCAACTGTTTTTTTAAACACTAGCAATGAAGTATCCACAAAGATAATTAAGAAAACAATTCCATTTATAAGAGCATATGAAATAATTACATACTTAGGAATGAATTTATCAAAGGATGTGAAAGACTTATACACTGAAAAGAACAAAACATTGTTGAAAGAAATTAAAGACAGCCCTTGTCTATGGATTGAGAAACTTGATATTGTCACAATGTCAAAACCACCCAATGTAGTCTACATGTTCAATGCAATATATATCAAAATTCCCAGCTGCTGTTTTGTAAAAATGGAATAGCCAATCCTCAAACTCATTTGCAAGGGGCCCACAATAGCCAAACCTTCTTGAAAACAGGAGAAGATAGTTGGAGGACTCACATGTTTGGTTCAAAAGTTAAAAAACTATAGTAATCAAAACATTGTGTTAGTGGCATAAAGACAGAACATATAGACTGATGGAATAGAATATAGAGTCTAGAAATAAATGCATGCATCTATGGCCAGCTGATTTTTGACATGCCTTCCAAGTCCATTCAATGAGAAAAGAATAGGTTTTCAGGAAAGGTGCTGGGACAACTGGATTTCCATATCTAAAATTGGAGATTTCCTCAAATCGTGTTCAAAAATTTATGCAAACTGGATCAATCATCTATATATAAGATCAATCATCTATATAAAATCATAATTCTTAGAAAAATGCATAGAGGCAAGTCTTGATGACCATTGACTGGTTAGCGAATTCTTAGATATGACACCAAAGCACAAACACAAAAGAAAAAATACATGAACAGATTTCATAAAAATTCAACATTTTTGTTCATTAAATGATAATATCAAAAAGTGAAAAGACAAGCTACAGAATGGGAGAGAATATTTGCAAATTATATACCTGAGAAGAGTTTAATATCAAGAATATATAAAGAATGGCTTTGACTCAATAATAAAAGAGAATCCAATTTAAATATGGGTAAATGACTTGAGTTGATATTTCTCTAAAGAAGATATACAAATGACCAAAGCATATGAAAACAAGCTCAATATTATAAATGATTAGTAGTAGTAGTGAAGTCGCTCCATCGTGTCCGACTCTGCGACCCCATGGACTGTAGCCTACCAGGCTCCTCTGTCCATGGGATTTTCCAGGCAATAGTCCTGAAGTGGATTGCCATTTCCTTCTCCAGGGGATCTTCCCAAACCAGGGATCAAACCTGGGTCTCCCACATTGTAGACAGACACTTTACCGTCTGAGCCACCTATAAATGATTAGGGAAATGCAAATCAATGTCATAATGTGATAATTTACACCTACTAAGATAACTAACAAGAAACTAAAAATTATCTATGGAGAAAATGGAATCCTTGCACACTTGCACATTACTGTAGTGAATGGAAAATGGAGTAGCCATAGTGGAAAACAGTTTGGGAAGTTCTGAAAAAGACAACATAAAATTACTACATACCCACTCCTAAGTATATAGCAAAAAGAATTGAAAACTGAAACTCAAATATATACCTGTATATCAGGGTTCTTTATAGTATTATACCCAGTGCCCATAAGGTAAAGACAATACAAATGTCCATCAAAAGATGAATGAATAAACAACGTGCTATATACACAGGATGAAATATTATTTGGCCATAAATAGAAATAAAGTTCTGATACATGCTTCAACACAGATGAATTTTAGAAGTATTATGATAAGATGAATAAGCCAGATAGAAAAAGACAAACATTGTAAGTCCTCACTTAAGAGATATATCTAGCACAGGCAAATTAATAAAAGTTGATTAGAATTTACCAGGGACTGATGGGAGACAGAACAGGTATAACTGATTAATGAGTATAGACTTTGTGTTTGGGATGATAGAAATATTTTAAAAATAGATAACGGTGATGACTGCACAATATTGTGAATGTAATTAATAATAGTGATTGTGTAGTCAAATGGTTAATACTAGATTTCATGTTATTTATATTTTCCACATAAAGTTCTAGTGTAGCTAATTTCCTGGATATTATAGTTGTATTTCAAATAAAGCAACCATATTCTACAGACTTTTATTTTGGTTGGACATAATATATTCTCCTTCACTTGCATTTTTATACCTTGAAACACATACATTTGATAAGTAGACCTATGAGCTGTCATGTAATGTATTTTGGAAATAAAAATGGAGTAACTTCTCAACACATGAAAAGCAGAATAAAGGAAGAAATAACGTGATTATATTTTGAACAAAACAAGAATGTGTCACAAAACATTCCACGTATGTGAAACAGGATACTTTGTATTTTTAGCAGACAAAAACTTGTATAAACCAATTTGAGAGTTATTAAATTACAAGCAAAATAGGAAATTAAAATTAAAAATTCAGATTTTTCCATTACATGGTATGGAAAAACCCAAACTTTTTCGTCAACCCAATATTTGAGTTTCTTTCCATGTAGAAGTTATACCTTTCAACCACTATGGCATTTTATTACTAATCTCAATTCTACAGATTATGGATTTCAAAAATCATGATTGTAGATTTTCAAAAATTTAATTATGGTTTTCAGTCCTCTTTCATGCCTCACGTTGTGTCTATATTGCATTAAAAACACTTTTGATCTTCTTGTGTTTACATTATGTGTAAGAAATCACAAACTGAATTGACAAATATTCATACTAATTATGCTATATATTTTTAGCAGTTAAATTACTTCCAAAATTACTCAGGAATGTAGAGTAATAGAAAACATGGTTTTCTGTTGCACGTTTTGGTTTTCAGTACATGTCCAAGAACCTTGTGTGCTTAGTTGCTAGTCAGGACTCTGCGACCCCATGGACTGCAGCCCGCCAGGCTCCTCTGTCCATGGGGATTCTCCAGGCAGGAATACTGGAGCAGGTTGCCATTCCCATCTCCAGGGGATCTTCCCAATCCAGGTATTGGACCCAGGTCTCTCCCATTGCAGGTGGTTTCTTTACTGTCTGAGCCACCAGGGAAGCCTGTCCAAGAACCTTACATGTCGGGAGCCACGTTAGGTATTACTGACAAAATGGAGGCACGGCCCCAACCCCCTCTCCTCATCCTGCAGGCACGGTCCCAGGATGAAGGAGTTAGGTTTTGTGATTCTGACTTGTTCTTTCCTTTCTTCGGTTGAGTTGGCTGAAAAGAATGTTAAGGTGCTTATTGTTCTTGAGAGAAGCATGAGAAGGCACAAAGCCTTCTGCAGTTGTGCCCAGAGAATAATCCATAAAGTTAACCATTGACATTTGTTCAAGGATCTTTACAAAGAACGTTCCAGGATGAGCATGTAGGCCACAGCTTGAGACCATGGGAAGGATTGTTATCTGAGACGTGTTTATGAGGGAAATGTTTATGGCAAAAGAAGTTTGCTGAATTTAAGGTTTAGGAATAATTAAGAATAGTTAGAAGCTAAATATTTAAAGAATGTTGTAGTGTTAGCATATTTTACTATAGCTTATAGAGATTAGGAATTTTAGAGATATTAATAGCTAGAAGCCTTTTTAGGAGATAGTGATTTTAAGATACTAGGGGCAAACAGGATTTAGAAAGATAAGAAACAATGAGTTGCAATGTAATCACAAGTTAAATAAGGACACATAAAAAGAAGTAGATAATAGATAGTAAAGCTGATTCTGAGAGAATCGCTGAAGCAGGAACTCTGTTTGAAGGGCAACAGTGATTTCTGGAGACAATAAATCTGGGTTGGGGGGGGGCACTGAAAATGTCAAACCTCTGACCTAATGCTTTTATCAAAGTATAAAAGAAAACCTGAAGCTTGAAATAAACATGTAGTCCTGCACCTTGAGTCAGAGGCTACATCATTCTCTGCAGACACTGCTCATCCCTTCAGACTGATTCCCTGGCTGCTGGAGCTGGACTCCGGCACTTATAGTAAGACTTTTTATCATATATTCCTTCACCCCTTTATAATATGCTTAGCTAAAAGAAACTGTTTCCACTCATCCTAAAAATATTTTTGTCACATTTTTTTCAAAATTTTATTCATGAATGATCATTAATCTTATTTAGTTATCAGTATGCAATTGTGTTCTCTTAACCTCATAGTATAAGAAGTAAACATCTGTCTGTAAATGTAACTGATTATTGGACACTTATAGGATCAGAGCAGAGAAGGCAATGGCACCCCACTCCAGTACTCTTGGCTGGAGAATCCCAGGGATGGGGGAGCCTGATGGGCTGCCATCTATGGGGTCGCACAGAGTCAGACACGACTGAAGCGACTTAGTAGAAGCAGCGGCAGCCCAGGATCAGAGACTGTGCCTAAATAGTCTTCAACGATATTTGAAAAAAAGAGAACATATGTATACTATGGGTGTTGTTTGAATTTGTACATAAGTGAAGTTTTAGATTTAGATGCAGAGTGAAGGCTTGACAAGATTAAGTATAATTTTAGTTCTAAAATCCCTGCTCCTTAGAACACAATAGCATGAATATCTTAAAAAGATGAAGCAGTCAGGCTACACTCTTAACTATCACCAAGAACAACAAGAATTAGGCCTGAGGGGGTAGAGATTGGAGCAAGCGGAATGTAAGTATAAACAGGAGAGTGTCCTTGAAGGAAAAGCTGCAGGTTTTCGCCAGAGAGAATTTAAAAAGTTAAACTCTGAGATCCAGGAAAGCTATTTGTGTTCCTGAAAGTTTATATTTGAGGAGAAAATTTGTATATGACAGGAATAGATTCACAGAGGCAGTGCTTATTGTCCAAATTGTCTCCTTTTTGACACCGTAAACATTTATCCATGCATATATACACGTACACACATGTAAACAGGATTGCTCTGAGTATTTGAGTTGTCAGGAAACAGAGAATGAAGTCAGTTGTCCAAAGTCACAAACTAACTACATTGCATCTCAAAGGTGTTACTTTGTTCAGTTGTGCAGTGTGTGTGTGTCTGGCAGTGCCTTAGTGTGTGTGCGTATGCACAGGTTTCATGTCTCGTGTAGTTGGGTTCCTGAGCACAGATTCTAAGTGCCATCTTATGACTGACATTTTGTAACTTCTCTTTAGATAGTTGGACATTTTTAACAGCCTACAAGATGTGGAATGGTTAACAGATTACCCTATATTTTTCAAAGACAGTTTTCTAGATTTTTTAGTTTTAAGTAAATTTTTAAAAATGTAAACTATACATATAGAGTTTATATATATATATATATATATATATATATATATCTCCAATGGAAAACTGGAGAAATGGGCATTTATAATGAAACATAAGACCTAAAAGTATTAAAATCTCTACCTTTGCTCTCCAGAAACGCAACGAATCAATTTGGATTAATTACAATACACCTACCTTGATACTTTCTGAAACTCCAGTAGATCTGTCTTCCCTTTCTGTTACACTGAAGAATAAAAATTTTCATAAAGCTGTTTAAATAGCTGTACTGCCCTCCCACAGAAGTGGGTGCACTTTAGTCATGGAAGAACTAATTCAAGTATTATACAGCAATTTGTGATCCCTTAAGGTTTTGTACTACATAGATGTAAAATAGTATTGTTAGTTCCTACCATCATCACTTCACCATTCACACTTGAAGCAATTGAGGTTTCCACAAATCAGGCAATGTGCAGATTCTGTCATAGTAAAACATTTATTTGTTAAAGTGATATAGATTATTCAAGATTCTACAGTCTTAAATCATGGATGGCAATGTAACATGGATTGATACAGAACTCGATGCCAATGTAGGCTTTTTTTCTTTCCTTCTTTAAAAAAAATACTTGTAGGCCAGAAGAAAAAAAAAATTTGGTTTTAAAAGGG